>NC_137541.1:114038852-116438852 GCF_963082525.1 Nesoenas mayeri | reverse complement strand
TTCATCTTCTAACTTGCATATCCATCAGATTTTGAAAACTCTTTATACCACTTGATCATTTTCTTTTTTTTCCGTAAGAGAATCATTTAAGGAAAAAACTCCCAGTAGTAAAGTTCAAAATCTTTTCCTGCCTATTCTGTCTGCATATTGATTTTCAACATTTGCTTATGATCAATAATACTGAAAACAGAGAAAGCAGAATTAACTCCTCAAAGACTCTTCTCTAGTGCAATGGAAGACATTGAAGTATTTGACTTCAGCCCATACTCCATCAAAAAAAAAAGTCAATAAAATCACCATGACTAGTTTTTCCCCCTAGACCTCTTAAGAAATCATATTCAAAGTCTTGCTAGAAGATTTTGGCTGTTTGCTGTATTATTTCAAGTGGCCCACAAAAAGTTTGTCTCTCTCAAGCTGTTTATCATGTGCTGTCCATTTTTGTGTCCCTGAAGGCAGGCTCTGCCTTACCCCTAGCTGGGACCTCTTGGGAGATCTGATCTCCACAGAAGCCCCTCTCAAACCTCCAGTTTCCCAACCTGCACCTCTTCAAAGGTTAGAAGTGAATAATGCTTCTGTCCAATCCCAGATTAGGAAGCCAGGTGTCATAAAATCAGTGTGAAAAAAATCTGATATGCATTATGGAGACCGACAGCTATATGAGCATGAGTGATGATACTCTGGAGCTCAGAGAGCATTTGTATTCAGTACGCGTAGTTTCTTCTTTGAAGTTGTTGTTAAGACTTTCAACATAGATGTCAATTACGACAGATAGTCAACCAGTTGACCTCTAGAGCTCTAAATTTTGTAGCTGATCACAGAGCAGTCGAATGGGTGATGACTTTTGGTCATGTCAGCCTGGGCTGTATTTAAGACCTTTAGGGCAGACTTGAAAACAGACAGACTGTTTTCCATTTCCAAAGCCATAAGGCTTATTCGAAAATGTATTGACACAAAAAGGTAGGTTAATAACAGCACTTTAGCTTTGCATTTTCAGTTTTGAACATTTAGCTTGATCTGTAATGTCATGCCAGAGAAGGATATTCTTGTAACAATGAAATGAAAAGTGTTATTGTTGTTGTTGTTATTATTATTATTATTATTAACTCAGAATTTTTTATTTAGACCTTACATTATAAGTGTTTAGCCTTACAGTTCAGGTCTGAGTTTCATACATTTGCATACTGACCTATGAGTAGTATTAAAGATATTCTTAAGAGTAGTTTCCTATAAGACTAATAAATGATACATAGTTAAATTTTATGCAACACAAAAGCAATAAATAGTCAAATCAGCATTAAGAATTGCCAGATGGGTTCATCCCATGTAGCTGACACCTCTCTCAAAGCCTGAGGAAGAGAAGGAATGGACTCACATATTCTTTGTGTAAATTAGCCTTATATTTATCCACAGAGGTAACTCATATGCAAAAGCTAATAGCAGAGGACAAAGAGGACAGTTAAAATAATAAAGCTTTTATATACCAAGGCAATGGGCACTCTTGTAAAATTTCCAGGCATGCAGACAAAAGAAGCTGAAAATAAAAACAGGAATCTGTCAACATGCATCTTTGGGAGGTCATTTGTCCTATTCACAGCTACTAGCAGGAGTGAAGAACTCATTACTGTTCACTGGTTACGAAATGTAAAACAAAGGTTTGGAATGAAATCCAACAGCTTTAAGGCCATGTTTCTTAACACTGCTCATGATGCTATGCCCTCTGTATGTTTTAAGTGAGGCATTAGTGATGCTGCTTCATGAGTACAGCACACCTGAAACTCTCTCCTAAATACAACCATTGATCCATTGTTTTGATAGACAGACATCTGTCACAGGCTGGAGCCAGAAAACACTAAGTACACAAAGTGAGCACACCCTTAAAGAAACACAGTCCTTAAGTAAAATGTTGCATCTAAACTTTTATCTCAAGTTACATGCATTAGTATTTCAAATATTTTCCATAACAGATTCTGTAATCTATGTGACAACAGAAATAAAAGACAAAAAAAATCATAAAATTTTTAAAACATGGAAATGTGATGGACCAATTACTTTCTTGAAATGCAATCCTCAGATAAATACCATCCTTCCATACTTATCCCTGTTGTATACTGCAGCACCGAAGGATTTCCTGCTTTCTTCTGAATAACTGCTCTTAACTGGAGGCTTCTTGCAAAAACAGTTCATCTTCTCATGGAGGTCAATGGGAACTCTGCAATCAGCCTCCAAGAAGAGTGAACCCCACCAAGAAACAACATGTTCGGTAAAATAACACTGGAATGAAAGACACAAACCAAACTTCTCAACTGATTGCACAAGAAACAGCCACCACTGAATAATGCAGTGTCACTGGTGCTGCAGCATGACACTAATAACGCGAGAGTACCTTGCCATGCTATGAAGCTTAACAGGCTGGCAGGACAGTACAACCATATTTCAATTTCAGAAACCAATGACTGACACGAAGAAACAGAAGAAGATGCACAGTTTATCCCAAGAGTATGTATAATTTCAGACACATTTTTATAGGAAGTTTTTGTACAAACTACTGTGAGGAGCTTAGGCTTTTTAAACATAAAGAATGTTTTGACAGACATGAACTTAAAGAACACAGATTCCTGAAAATTAAAGGTTCTTTTTCTCTCAGACGTAGGAAAGTTTGCTGAATAAAAAAGTGGGAAAGAGAAGCTGATGGTATCTTTAAGAAAACCCATGTAATACATGCACATGTATGAAAAATCAAAGTAAGAGTTGTCATCTTGCCAAAGCAATGCACCCTCTCAGCTGCCTAGGAGCAGAAAGTCAGTGGCTGTGCAACAACATTCAGCTCCTTGCTGCCAGCAACAGGGCTAACTTCATTGTGTTGTTTTGCGGAGTCTGGGGGTGGCTTTCTTTGTTGCTTTCCAGTAAACATTTACACACACACACACACACATATATATATATGTATAAGAAGAGCACCTCAGAGAAGCAAGAAACCATTTAGGAGATCTGCTAAGAATGCTAACTCTTCCCCTGAGGTGTGGAAAACTGTGGCAATGGTAGACATAAGAAATTATATATAGGTGACACTGTTAAAGTAGATTGTTTTTTAATCATCTGCCCTGGGCAAATATTACCATCTTTTTCCATTCTTTATTTTGCTTCTCCCCCACATCCCTGACACTAATGTAAAGTTTCATTTTTCAACTATTAATAAACTGGTAATGTTATAAAAACCTTACATCTAGTTGAATAATACCAAATTAACAGCCTAACCACTGATCAAATTTATTTCTATGTAAAGGAAGAATATCTGTTTTGATATCAGTGGCACTGTATTACGTTAAACTTGGAGAAGATTGGAGTCACTGTCAAGATTGTTATCTAGGATAAAGCTTTTTTCTCTCCTGTTCATTCATTTTCAGTCTGAAGCCAAATTAATTTTTGAGAACCATACTTCTTAAAGACTTATACTACAGGGTGAATTTCCACCAATTTGATTGAAAGGTGAATTTTAAGCTGATGCAATCAAGCAACAGCAGAATATGTTTTTTGAAATGTCTTTCCAACTAGATGTTTAAATTAGTTTAAGAGTTTATCAGACTGATTTAGCTTAAGAGACAAACAGCTTGCACACCTGTTTACAAGGTTTGTCCTCAGCTAGAGGTTACAGTCCATCAGCTGAGATGCACGAATTAACTCAGCTGCCCACACTTAGTCCTTTAAGCACAAAGGGGCAGCAGATTCACAAACAAGTCCAGCCCGAAGATGAACACCTGTCCGATCTTGGCTGAAGTCAATTCCCTTCTCATTTGACCTAACTTGGAATAATCTGTTATCCTCCTGAAATACAAATATCTATACTGGCTGTGGGGCTTGTTGACCAAATCAAATACAAATTGATTCAAGTCGCATGAATACAATTCACCTAGGTAACCTCAGTCTTACCATGCTCCAGATCCTAAGCCCTGGTGTTTTGACCATGATCTCAATGAAGATTTAAATACCCTCCTGTTAACCAAGGCAGATCCGCTCTGCCCTACAGTGGGTCTCCCAGGAGCCTCTGCTTTGATTGTGTGTGATCCTGTGGACCTGCTAGGCATTTCCCTCTGCTCTCACAGCTGTGATGTCTGGTATCAGTGGGAGCACTGGGCAGCTTGGGGGATCAGTCCCCAAAGCCCCGATTATGAAGCATACTGAGAGACCCACACCCCCATCAACAGCACCCATGCTGCCTGGTACTTCTCCCAGCCTCAGAGGGAGGACACTTGGCTGGTTCATTTTTTCATTGTGTACCTGCAAGTCCTTCCCTACAGTTATATTTTTCCCCCACTTCACTCGCATGCTGAGTTTCAGCATGCAGGAGCATCTTGTTACTCCTCCTTCATATATCCCTCAGCTTAGTCCTCTGACATTTTTCTTCAAACTCTTCCTTTTCAGCGTGTAGCTGCTTGAAGTCAATATTATTTAGTATCCTCACTCTGGCCTCTAGTTATCTCATTATTTTCTGTGTGGCACACTCCAGAAGCAGCTGCTGCTGTTCCACCTGGATCCTCTTTTCTCCCTCAGTCTAGCTGCGATGAGGCTGCAGTTGTGCTCCAGATCTCCAATTTCTGCCTATCTGTGCCAATGGACAGCCCCAAATATCCTAGGGATTTCCAGGATTCAGGTGTGCCCCTCACCTCCCACAGAGGTGGTTCTGCAGCCTGTACCAGCCATACGAGCAGAGAAAAAAAGTCTCGTTTCATAACAGGGTTTCTAGGAAGCTTCCCTTTATTTAAGTTCCAGGGAACTCAACCACAGCAATGCTGCAGAGTTATTACCCCAGTTTTAAGGCTGCCTGGCTTTGACTACATGTCCTTCCCTGTTCCTGGCTGTTATGTATTTGAGGAAACCCTGTGTAAAGCCCACCCAGTGCCCCACTGAATTACAAGGTGTGCTGGCTAGAGCTTGTCTCCAAGGGAGAAATGAGCCCCCATGCATATCAAAGGCAAGATCCCCCCTATCTCCTCAGCACCCAAGCCTTACGTCTGCTGCTGGGTGCTGCTGGGAGCAGACAGGCATTTGGGATCAATGTTTCCTCACAGGTGGAACAGTTTGTCAGTCAGCCTGAAACCCTTCTGAAAACTAGACCAGCATTCTGCAAAGAATGAATAAGCTTAATAAAAGTCTCGGAACAAATTTGTAGAAATGAAATGAAGGACACTCTCTCAGCTAACTGCACCCTGGCTTGGCTCCAGCTGCTTCTCTCTTTATTTCATCCAACTAAAGTGCTGTCAGGGCCTGTCTCAGATACAAGAGCCAGAGTCAGAGCCTTAAGAGTCTGGAAATCCTGAGCAGTTGTGTTGAACTTGAACACCTTCACTGTTTTCCAGCTCCTTAGGCAAGGCACAAAACAGGATGCCTCGCTGGGGATGTTCCCATTCCTACAGACTCCATCTCTCTTTGCAGGGTTTTCAGGTGCAGACATCACATGGAGTGTTACCTGCAGCTGATAAACTCAATCTTTAATCAAGAGATGCATGTTTTTATTCATGCAACCTGTGGGACTGTTAACTGTTATAACTTGTCTTTGGAAATGTGGATATCCCCTGGGCATAGGCCAGACAGAGCCTGGTATTACTAGTTGTGAGGCCAGTGAACTTCGGGATTTCCTGAACATGAACACAGAGAATAACAACGGTGCAAGTCCTTATTTCCCCTGTAAGCAGCCCATGTACTCACTGTGGGTAAGATGCTCCTGGCACTCTGGCAGGGTGACATTTAATCTTAAATCCACTGTGAGCACAGGTCTTATAAGGAGCAGCTGAGGTAACTGGGGCTGTTTAGCCTGGAGAAAAGGAGGCTGAGGGGAGACCTGATAGCTCTCTACAGCTACCTGAAAGGAGGTTGTAGCATGGAGGGTGTTGGTCTCTTTTCTCAAGTAGCAAGAGACAGGACAAGAGGAAATGGCCTCAACTTGCACCAGGGGAGGTTTAGATTGGATATCAGGAAAAATTTCTTCATGGAAAGGGCTGTCAGACATTGGAACAGGCTGCCCAGGGAAGTGGCTGAGTCACCATCCCTGGAGGTATTTAAAAGACGCATAGATCAGGTTCTTATGGACATGGTTTAGAGGTGGACTTGACAGTGTAGTTTAATGTTGGACTCAATGATCTTAAAGATCTTTTCCAACCAAAATGATTCTATGACTGTAGTGATTCTAATAAAATATCTCTGCTGCCAAAAAGGGTATGTCTACCCTCCCTCTCCCCAGCAGCACTTTACCAGCCTTTTCCCTGCAGCTAGGACTGATATAACCACGTGAGCAACCAGCTCAAGCCAAATGGCTCTTCAGCATAGGTTTTTCTTGCTGAACTGCCTGAACCAGCACCTCGTGGAGCCAGTCACACAGCAGTGCCTGTGCAACAGAAGCAGCTGGTGCAAGTGGTCTTGCTCTGTGGACAGCAGGAAGGGGAGCAGGGCCACTCATTTCAGCAGCAGCCCTCAGTTAGGTGATGGCATGGCTCCACTCAACAGGGCTTGTCTCCAAGCAGAGACGGCTTGGCCTCCAAGGGACTGCTCCAAACACAGTTAGGAGCAAGACTCGAATGTCTATCAGTGTGCAGGTTTGTAAACTCACATGTGGCAGTTGCTACAATAGATCATAAAGCATCATTTCCCTTGTCTGACTTCAGCAGCTTCATGTTCGCTTTTGGTGAGAACAGCAAGGGCTTTCTCAAGGAGATGTTCTGTCATCGCTGTTACAGGATTTGATAAGCAGCAAATGGTAAATGTCACTTGCGTCTTCACTTACCAGCCGCCAGAAACTCAGCTTGATACTTTTGGACTTCCACTTCTAAGTGCTTGTTGCTCCACTATTTCAACAATTTAGATAAGCTGGAAAATGCATCAAGGACACACACACCAGCCTTCAGGTAATGAATTTGCTTCAGGCTACTTGATGATATATGGAGAGAAGCAGCTAAATCTAGCAATGACTTATGCAGAAAGCTAGTACCAGTGATGAAGACCTGTACTCACCACAGTATATCAAGTTTAAAAGTAGGCTTGAAAAGTGCTAGGGAGCCAGTGAGTAAAACATTGGCATTTTGCCTTAAGAACCATGATTGGAGGGGAAGATGTTGCCTTAAGAAAATATGCTTTGTACCTACTCTTAGTAAATCATGGAGAAATCGACAGTCTATAGAGGAGAGGAAGGCTAGAGCTCAGCTTGCAAGTAGACTGAATTACTTCTCACTACAGATTTGAGGTTATTGGCAGACAGCCCATGTTGCCATTTAGTCCACACAGCAAGCATATTTTAAAAAGTATTTTCCATGTACACAGACACTCAGTAGCCACTGAGACTCCAGAAAGCTGCCATATAGGATCTTCTGCCCTTTGGAGGCTTCGGTTTGATTTCCAGGTAATACAAATCAAAACAGAAATTTCAGTAATACATGTACAAAAAAATTGCTAGTTCTTCACACAGCAAACAACAAAGAGAAGGGTGAAATGTTCCCAAAGAATGGTGAGAAGCATACTGCTTGCTTTCATCCCAAGGGCTACAAGCATGTCCCCATCTTGGAAGAAGAGGAACATTTCTGACAAAGTACCATACCCTGACCCCTCTATGGCCCAATGGTTTTGCCACAGGCAATACTGATCCTCACACTCTTTAATCACCATATTTGCATTCAAACAGACAAGGCAAGAGTTTGAAATTATATAATTGTGATTTAACACTGCCGTGTAATAACGTGCTAGATACTGGTAACAGCTGGTGACTGGTCGCATTCCCCAAATGGCATCTCTGTTCTTTACCACTGCTCTTGCAAGCACTGGTCTATAACTGTAAATTCCTATGTTCAGAAAAAGTCAAAAAACTGGAAAGGTAAGCAGACCTGTGGTAGGGCTGTAAGCAAAAACTGAGAAAACTTGACTGTATGATATTTGTGAGAAACACAAAAACATTAAAGAGCCCAAATACCAAAGAATGAAGTCCATCTACCCTCAGATTCGTCACTGCTTGAGGTTTGCTGGCTGTTGATTTTTATTTTTGAAGCAATGTGTAGAAACAGCCTAAATCATCAGTCCTCCCTTGGGCCAAACAGGTGCAAGGAGGGTGTGAGCATCTGCAGGACTGACCCTTCCATGGCATTTGGTCAGTCAATGTCTAGAAACAAGGCAGCCAGGATGCCAAAAAAACATGGCCAACTCTGCTATCTCTCACATTCCTGAAATTTGCTTTGAAAAAGAAACTACTATGTCTTTATCAGAATAATGTTTTCAGCTGTAACCAGGGAAATGCTAGGCAGAAAAAAATGATAATTGTAATGTTTGCATATGTTTGATTACTGTATAACTTCTTGTCCTTCTCTCTTTTATGTTTTAGACAATAATACCCTCATAATTAAATGCCTCTTAGGTTACCACTAAAATAACCAATGAAACACTTTCCAAAATAAACCCACATTTATTTACTTATGAAGATATCTTCTCTACATTTCTCCTCAGGGAGCAGGAGTTCTCTATGGCCTGTGCAGATATGCTCACCTATGAGGTTTTTTTAGCAAATTATTGTATCTGCATGTTAGTTCCCTTTTAGAGAGACCCTTAGGCTATTGCTTTTTTGCATGATCAAAATAGAATTGCATCAACTTCAGGGTGACTAATTGATGCAAATTATACTGACACAGCTTGTGATTTTCCTGCTTTAAATTATCAGCCATTTCAATGTGAAAGTCATTAAAAAGAGGGAAGAACTAAGTAAATAAAAACGCTATTTGTTGTGTTGCTGGCTAGGCTGAATTTACTAATGCTTTTAAAGTAATTTTAAAGTACTATTTTCTTTTAATCAGCTCAGACAAAATTCAAAGGTTGTTGTTTTAACATTACTGTGTCATTGTCTGGTTTGGTCTAGTTTGAAACTGTGACTGGACAAGAATTTGCATAGTTGCAAAAACTGTGGTGTTATCAGTACTCTGGGCAGAGGGAGAGAGGGAGAGGAGAGGGAGGGAGTCAGGGACAGAAGGAGACAAGATTTTTTATTACAGAAGGATGACATATCTATATTCAGTTCTAGGATTAGTCAGAACTTCCTTCTCTCATATTGTTTTCATGTAATTAACAGACCACTTTGCAGTAACCAAAAACTCAGTGAAAATATCCAGAAAAACTTACATGTTTTAATGTTTTTCTCCTGATTCTCCAAAAATACCCTCTTTTCAGTTTGCCAAGTAGAATTTTAGTAATAGCCTCCCTTTCCCACCCTTCCCAAACCAACCCCATTATTTCCAAAGTCCTTTTGACAAAGCTGTCATTTGAATTTTCATAAAGGTCACAAGTGAAGCGCTAGCTCTCTTCACAACATCAAAATGAGAAGTAACCAGAATTCATACCACCAAAATGAGATGCTGATGAAACCTGTGGATGAAGCATCTAAAATGGCATACAGTCTTGTGTAGAAAAACTGTATAGTGGAGACAGGTCCAGCCCAGCACAAGAAGCTGCACCGCTACCATGGATGCCCTGAACAGCTTTGGGTGAAAGACCTTTTCACCTGCTTTGCCCCATGGTAGGGGCTGGTGGTGAGCATGGGCTCAGGGTGGGATGGCAGTGAGGATGCTGTCCCAGGGCGCCTGCAAGAGTAGGGGAGGAGAAGGTGCCAGGTTGAGAAATGCTGCTCTCTGTCTCTCCTGCAACTTCATTACCTGGAGAAGCCATCACGTCCTCCAGTGCTGCCTAAAATAGCTGGAACACGTAGACAGCTACTTAAAAAAAAACATGCCTGAGGTGCTCATGGGCACTTCTCTTGGAAAATTCGCTTCACTCTTTCTTTCCCTGAATCACTTTCCCTTTGAAGTTCATACATTGCATGCCAACACTTGAGTGTCTCCTAATCTTAGCAGGACAAAAAACCTGATCCTAAATCTCATGATGCAACCACGATTCTGCTGGAAAAACAGGCAGCCTTGTAGCTGTAACCTTCCTCTTCACCAGACTCATGTTGTTCCCCTTACTCTCTTAGATCTTTAATCTCAGTAATACACTTGTGACTAACATAACATTTTAAGAGCTTTGGAGCAGGGATCACAGCATTTTCCTGGAGCTAGGATGTGATTACAACATTCAAAGATGTGATACATTAATAAAAATAAATTAATCTGCTACAACACAAGTAATATCTTGAAGCATCTTTGTTAATACCACTGGGATTATATGAACTGTTCAGATCCCTAGGAATTTCTTGTATTGTGCTATAATTTATGCTACTGTGCTAGGCAGACTAGACCTGGTACCAGCCTGCTTATCTATCTATGAACATGTCAAGGCTTAAGTGTTATCAGTGTATTAGTAGACTTGCCTGGAGAGAACAAGAGTAAATGCATCATCAATAAAGGCAAAGCAGCCCTGCTAAAGTTAAAAATTGTTGAGTTTCTAATGTCTGTAGCAAAGTATGTTGAGTACATTGGCTCTCAGCATTGTGTACCTCTGAACAGATAAAGTGTAGCTCTATGGTGACTTCCCAAGTGAAAATCTGCCATGGGATGACAGCACAGAGCATCTGCAGGAAATCTGCTCTGCTGGTGGGCCCACAGGGCTGGAGCATCTCTTCTGCATGGGAGGGCGGCAGAGAGGGAGCCTGTACCTAACAAGGATAGCAGAGAAGCCAAAATGGTGTGCAGTGTCACAGTCTATTTGCTTCTGGGACATTCCTGGGGTTTAGTGGCAAGATATCAAACAGGACTGCTCAGTGAAGGTCTTGCAAGGGCACTTCCACCAGAGTTGCATGGATATCAAGTTCTCTATGACTTAAGAATTTATTTACATTGTATTCTTTAAAGTCTGAGAACAAAGGCAGCCCTCTCAAGACATTGCTTGGCCTCTTATGACTATGCCACAGAGCATGCACTGCTAACACCTGTGACCACCCATGTTTGGATTCCAGATCCCAGAGGGATGGTCATCATCAAAGCTTCATTAGGCTCTTCCTTTGTTTACTCCCTCTTTATATGTGGCCACACTGTGTGCCTGGTCTATACCCTGTGCTTTGTGCATTTTTAACTGTATTATAAATCGACTGATCACAGCAATCAGCAAAACTTGTGGGCTGGGGGGTGGTTAATATTCAAGCATACTGATTAGCCACATAATTTTATATATATCTGCACAAATTCTCAAGTCTAGTTCACTGGGTGTAAAAAGGTGTTTGGAAGCAAAGCTTTAATCCACACAGAAAAAGGTTTGTTTAACCTGAATAGTGTCGCTTAATGCTGACACCAGAAAGTCAGAAACCTGCACATCAGCAGGTTTCTTTTATAATCTCTTGAGGTTCTACTTCAGCTGTTCTCTGTCCACCTTGAATGTCTATTTGCCTCATCACAAATGATTGCCGTTTTATTGTCAAGGGTAAAATTACCTACTCTAAATCCCTGCTAATTACAGAAAATTATTAAGAAAAAGACTAGGTGGGTTTTTTTCCTCCAGGATTTTACTGGGCTAATTTTTCTCAACCCTAAATTGAGACTAAGGCAAATTATATCACAAAAAGCTGTATTAGAGTAAAATCAATAATTTGTAGTGGCAAAAGTGAAGAATTTCAAAGATAGATAGATCTGAAATTTCCATCTAGCAGCCTCCCCTTTAAGCACAGGGACTTTACAGAATAAAAGTGCAGTGCCTACAGACTGAAGACCCACAAGCTGCGTCAGTACTAGCAAACCAAACAGCGCCATGGTCTGGGCTCAAACACCACTCATGAATGTCCATAGTGTTTACACGTTAACGCACTCCCTGGTATTGTTTAGGTTCATGCCCATCAGTGCTCTGCACACAATGTCCATGCATGGTCCAGAAGCAGCACAGAGCCATAGCTGACCTCATTCAGCTATGCGGGCAAGGACACTTGCTCCCTGGGATAAGAAACTACATCAGTATGAGAGCACACAGTGCTACCTCACGTCCCTCAGTAAGAGAGAGCTTGCTCCTGCCTGTTTTACTTCCTAAAACAGGGATAGCTCTTAAGTATTTTTATAACAGTAAGTTCCAGGACAATACTTTAGGTTTTGCACCTATATTTCTTTTCGTTTTTCTCCCTTCTGTCTTTTCTGGTTTGGATTGAGCTGTGTCCTCAGTGCAGTCTTCCACTCCCCTTGGTATGTCAAGGAACTTAACTGAGTCTGACTACTTACACAGATCCTCAAGGGAAATGCACAACCCAAATAAAATTAAATGTAGGGATTAAGATGAATAGGGGAGGATGAGATTAACACAATCAATTAACACAAGTTCTTCTGTGTGGAAAAAGATCTACCGCATCCATAGTAAATTCCCATTAAGTCACTCATTTTATCATGGATGACCATACATATAACTCATCACAGTCCCTTTTTGTAGTCAATGTCCACAATCCAGACAGAAATAAAAATGGGTATAGCCAAAGCTCAGGCCTTCCCTCTGGCATGGCTACAGCCGAGTGCTCTGGCAGACGGGGCTGATTTGCACTGTGACAGGGCCAGCAGCTGAGTTCAAGTACTCATGTTTCCAGGCTTGAAGAGGTCTGTCTGTGCAAGCTCAGCATCCTGCTTAGGCATATTTATGCAAACTTGCGAGGGGAAAAAAAAATGGAGAGCAAGAAACATGTAACCTCCTGTTTTAAATATACATTCATTCCAGTACAGGAAGTCAGGTCAGCAAACACCAAGTGTGGAGCACCCGCAGCCACAGCGCAGTCCTTGGTCCAGATCTCAGTCTCCAGGAACTGAGTCTGGCTGGCAGGGACAGTAAGTTTTCTTTAACATTTATCTGTTTTAGAGAGAACTAAAACATTTTGCTAAGGTGTTTGCAGACTTTCTCTGAAAGCATGAGAACATGGAAGCAGAGAAATTTAGGAATGACAAAAGGTAGCCCCAGATGCCTTCCTGGCTGCTGTTGGTCCCTAGCCCCTTGCACTTCTCCATTCCCTTGTGCAACTCCCCCATCCTTCCTTCTAGACTGTTCCTCCAATCCCCTGTTTTTGCTGTCGCCCCTGCTCTCAGTGCCAGTTTTGCTCCCCTCTTCCCAATCCTCGCTGTTCGAGTCTCCTCACGCAGCCACTGCTCCCCCATGGAGCTCCCAGTCCCATTTCAGCATGCAGGTGTTGCCTGCAGTGCCCAGCAGTGTGTGTGTGTCTGTGCACACGCACATGTTCACCAGCTGCATGCGGTTGTATCTTATGTGCAGTTCAGCAGTCTGCATTTGATTAGATGTTTCCACAACAGACAAAATGCATTTTCCCCTTTTTCATAAAAGCTTGAAAGATAATTGCATTTCTTTCCTCATTTACAAAAAAAATACAGTGGTCTTGCTCTAGGGCATTCAAAATTATGTGACAGTTATCTTCGTAAATAAGTAGCGCTTACTGTAATCACAGATTCCTGAGGAGAGTCCCCACATCCACCACTTGGCAGACCCAAAATAAGCAAGGTCCTGCTTGTCTGAGTAAGGGTTGCTCCAGAGGTTGTCACGGTAGGGCTGAGGTAACAGCAAACACTGCATGAGCAAGACATGGGGTTTTAGTCCTGCTTGACAGGGGTCCTGTACAAGGGCCATTTCAGAGGTATGACAGTCCCTGCCCAGCCACCTACTTTCCGTCTCACAGTGTCTCAGCTATGTAAAATACGGTGATAACACCTAAAATTAATGCCAGTTCCAGAGTTACTTACAGGGTTAGGCGCATTTATCTCTGTAAATCGCAATCTTATCAAAACCTGAATGCATTAGGAAATACCCTGAGCACACTTTCTAATAGAGCAAGTCTCTTCAGCAGGATTAATAGGAGGTCAAAAGCCAGGCGCATACTCTTTCATGGAAGCATGTAGAAGCGTAAAAGGAGGATAAGGTTGTTTTTCTGTTCCTTTTGTTTGTACAAAAGCTGTTTGGCATCTATACTGTATGTGTTTGTTTGTTTGGCAGTAGTCTGCCATATGTTTTTTCTCTTTTCTTCCAACTGCAGCTCTGTGTTTTCCAGGAAGCATAAATCAGAATGACAGGTAAAATAACAAGACTTTTGTCAAAAATATATGCATCTCTAGTGCTTTAAGAGCATGCTGATATAGCATGTATGCACTGCATTTTGAAGGGAGTCTGGATGGAGACAAATGCACTTCCACCCCCTCCAATGCATTGCCATCCTCCTCTGCAGCATGGCAAAACCCTGTTTCTGTACCCAGGCACAGGTTTCCTTCTTTCATTTCCTTTTCTTCCAAAATGTCAGTCTTTTGGGCACGTGTCCAAAACGCTGACCTTCTAATCCTCGCAAAAAGTACAGTTCCAAGCTGATATCAAAATCACACTCCCTCCTTCTTCATGTATTGTTTGTTTGTTTTCATTTGTGCCGTTTCTCTCAAAATAAGACAACTTTGCTCTTGCAGCCATTCCTTTTTATGAAAACAGCTGAAAATATTTTCCTCAAGGAAACCTGGACACCTGTCTTATTCCAACAATCTCTCAGTGCTTTAAGTGAAGCAGGTGCTGTTGAGTCAGACAAGTGTAAATTGTACTGTTCCCAGTCATTTTTGTTATCTAGATTCTCGCTTTAAAAAAAAAAAGAAAGAAATCCCCTGAATCTGTGCATCACCCCATCTCCAAGAGGGTTACAAAAGGCCACTGAAAACAGTGCACAACATCTGGAGGCTGCAGTCTGCTCTGCCCAACCTCCTCCCTGGGCTAGAGTCAGCTGTGCATCCTGCTGACTCAGACCCGCCATGCTTTCAGAGTAAAATATGACTAAAAAGTGTCAGAGTAAGTGCTCATCTATAATTAAAATCTGCCAGCTATGTCTAAATGAGATCAAGATACCTTTTCCATAAAACACTATTCCTATAAAATGAGATTGTTTTTTTCAGATCAAAGAATAGTTTCAATAAAGGAAGACAAAATTATCTGTTGCAGCATTTCTTACAAAAGATGGTGATTAAGTTGTTTCATTTTCTAACCTGATCCCTCTGACTTCTGAGAAGCTTTTCCTGGTCAAGGGCTGGCACAAGCCAAACCCTCATGGGCCTCACCGCAGGGCCAGATCCTACACAGTTGCACTAAGTGGGTGACCAAGGGTTGTGATCCCTGTGATCACCTGATAAAGCAGCAGACAAAGTCAGTGGCATCTTCATGCCTGTCTGCTGGATTATTTATATCAAAGAGAAGGTCATACAGCCTCAGAAAACACCCAAACATGGCACCCTTGCTCCTTCAGAGCTCTCTCAGCCAGTTCCCCTGGTTTTCTCCATGACAATGAAAGCTCTTCCCTCCAGCCACCATGGTCCTAGAGAGAAGGTGATGGGGCAGTGCAGCAGAAGTTTTGCTCTAGAGGCTATGTGCAGTGTCTGTGCAGCAACCAACAAAGACCAGACTTCAAGCTAAAAGATGTTCCTGGGGATATTTCAAAGAGGCTGCTGGCTGCTATGCAAGGTGACCAAGGTCTCTCTGGTGTGACTATCCCAGCCAGATAGGTTTCCAGACAGGTTTTGTAAAATTATTGAAATTTCTATTGACCTCTAGCAACACAAATAATTTGCCTCTATTTCATCGTATTTAACACATGCTAAACAGCATCAAAAGCATGCAAATGATTACAGAGGGAATCTGTGTCCTGTTGGTGTCACTTGAACTCAGTCGGAAGTAAATCTCAATGCAAGCATTTTCTCTTGTGTCCAAGAAGCTATATTAGGAATATGGCCTTGGAGGAATAAGAAAAATAATTATCTTTCATCTCAAGTGTGACAAACATTTTCATAATTGTTCTTATTGCTTGTTATTGACCCAAAACTCAGGCCAGATTAAAATATTAATAGATGGGTCCATATGGCAAACATTCATGGTCATGCTAAGCATTAAATAGATAGATGAGAAGATGAACAAAGGATAGCTGCAGATCCTAACACTGAAAATGGCATTAGGCGTATTCTCTGGGTGAAGAGGATGGAGGAAGACTATGAAAAGGATGATTTGGGAGTGGGAGTTAAGGGCTGAGCTGGGACCTTCTCTTCTTCCATCTGTTTTTTTTGATGAAGAAGAAGAAGAGGGGTCTGGGAGAGTGTCTGTGCAGAGAAACAGGGCAGCTGAATGGAAAGAGATCAGATCCCAGCTATACTTCAAAGAGCAAAGTTGGAAAAGCCAGTCTCCAGCTCCAGAAAGTAAACCAGTAGGTTTTCAGGACACAGGAAGCTATAAGGCAGGCACTTGGGAGCTGTGTGGGGTTTCAGCCTGAGCTCCTTGAAGGCTGAAACCCTGGGATCCTCCATCAAGCACTCCTCCCGTGCCCACCCCGGCATGGGTGGGAGCACCTCACCAGAGGAAGCTCCACCTTCCAGAGCTGCAACACAGCTGCCAGCACAGACACAGCTGGACAGCAGGCTCCTCAAAGCATGCATAGATTTGTTCACCTCTCAATGACAAGAACCAGAAAGGATTTAAAATGCTTGATCTACAGTTTTTCATGTGTCTGAATCATGCTGTATTTCTTCATGCGTTGTAGCAATGATGAATCACAGAGTCACAGAATGTTAGGGATTGGAAGGGAACTCAAAAGATCAACTAGTCCAATTCCCCTGCCAGAGCAGGAACACTTAGGTGAGGCTACATAGGAATGTGTCCAGGCGGGTTTTGAATGTCTCCCGAGAAGGAGACTCCACAACCCCCCTGGGCAGCCTGTTCCAGTGCTCTGGCACCCTCACTGAGAAGAAGTCATTGGCCAGTAAGACAATCCCACTCAGGTAAACTCTTAAAAAACTATGATCATATTTGCCTGCGGCTTGACTTGTAAAGATAAAATAACAGAATAATAAATCCTCCTCACTGAGGATCTTTATTTTTCCAAAGTTAAATAACTTGGTGGATTGTGGCAGTGCACAATTTAGCCTTTCAGCACAGGAGTCACAATTGACTTTAATTACTTAAGTAATTCAGTCCCTGAGCCCTGTTTACAGTAGGTACCATTGCACTGTTTGGCATCCAGCCCGTGATTTGTAGATGCATCTGAATTTCCCACATGCGTGCAGTGCTCCCCTACATAAAGCTTTATATATTCCTACACTCCTTCCAGGAGTCATATATTATTTATGTCATCTGTACTGCAAGCATACCAAAAGTGCAGTACAGTTTTCTCTGGAGTTCAGCTGGCTTTCCGTGTTTCCCATGCCTGAAAGTACATTAAACTTTCCTGCTTCATCCTGTATCTTCACTTTACTGACTACACGGCCTCTTTGATGCTTAGCAGTACTCTCCCTGTAAGGAGAACAAGGTTTGTTTACTCACATAACACAGGATGGCTCCTAAGCTAGTAATTCTTGAAAAAAAAACAAAACAAAACAAACAAACAAACAAACAAACAAAAAACACAAAAAAAAAATGCACAGATGTAATGGTAGATGTAATGGTAGCAAGAAACAACAGAAGGAACCAGGTTGCAATATTGCTTCCTCTGAACATTGGAATGAGTTGGGCTAGGGGTGAAAGAGAACTGAAAAAAAGAGAAGATAGGTGGGATCATCAGCAAGGAAATAAGCTGAGATTTTCTCTACAGTTAAGGTAACTGGCAGTAGCAGTGGGAAACACCAGTACAGACACAGAGCGGGAAGGCAGCTGCACAGTGTTCCTGCACACATGGCTGGGCTGCAAACTGCCTCTCCTGACACTGCCCTGAGTTCTGGGAAATCTTATGTGGCTTTTGAAGTCTTTGTTCTCTGATGGATCCTTTGTTGCTTCAGATATTGATCAGTCTACAAGCTGTTCTGGGCAAACAGAAGAAGAAAAACATCATTTGGGAGAAAACTGGAATATTGCAGAAAGTAACATTTCTAGAGTGCACATTAGAACCAGATGTTCCACTCAAAAGTATTTGTGGTCAGGGACTATGCCGAGAAACTAACTGCTATAAAGGGAAAAACTCAGAATTACAGCACACTGGATACAAGAAAAAGTTACATCAAGAGAAAAAAATAATATTGAAGATGGATATATTAGGTGTCTTGCATGGACAACTGTAATCATAGGTCACTATCCAAGCAAGAAAAGGGTTGGATCCAGCTCCCACATTTTCCACAGACGTGCTGCTGGACTTTGACCAAACCACACGGGCTTCACTTCAGCATTGACTAAGGATTTGATGGCTTTGCCACACTGAGGGGTTTTATTTTCCTCTCTCACTGTGCCTTAGTCATAAGGGCTGGATGTAGCTCAGAGGTGATAGTTCTGGGAGGGCTGGCAGGGGAAGGGCTGCCATGGCAATGTGCTACATGGTCATTTCTCCAGAGCACCACACAGAGTGTAAGGAAGAGGAAGGCAGCTGTCTGCCTCTTAGAGACCTTCCCAGCCCAGCAGACTACTGCCAGGGTGAGGATCCCCTTGTAAATGAGGATTGGGCTGCTTCTCTGCCATTTTGAAGAGCTGTGAGGGACAAATTCACGGATATGTTTATGTCACCCGCATGATGTGGTGATGGAGGATGTGGAAAAGCACACAAATTAAAATAAATAAATACTTCAGTATAAATTTTAATGATAGAAAAGCATAACAGAACAGCCATACTGACATTACATGGAAAAACAAAGAATCACCTGGCTCTCTACCCTCCCTGTGGTCAGAACCGAAACACTCAAGTGAAGCAGATGGGCATAATGCAGACACTGAGTGAGCCTCCCCTGCCTCCTAGCTTCTGGTCACCAGTAACATAGTGACTTCTGAGCTGGAGGTTTCACCCTGAACATCATTTTGAACAGAAACTGATGGCCCTATCCTCTGCAAATTTGCCCCATCAGCTTTTGAATCTATTTATTATTTTCGTCTCCATAATATCCTGCGGCCATGCATTGCACCACATGCTGGGTGATGAAGTCCTCCCTTTTTAAATGCTCAGCTGATTATTTCATCAGCCCTTACTCTTATATTGTCAGGAATTATAATTAATCTCTTTCCTCAACTACTCATTACCATTCATGATGCTATCAGGCTTCATCTCTTCCTCAAGCTGAAAACACCCAGTACATTTCACCTTTCTTCACACAAAAGTCACTCCATTGATCGAGTCTGCTTCTTCCTTTTTCTAGGGCACTTTCAGCTGTCCATTCTGAGCTGTGATGATGAGTTCACTGCATAATATTCAGGACGCATGCAGATGCATCATGAATTTATGTAGTAGCATAACTGTTTTTTTCTGTTTGCTCTCTATTCTTGCCCTAATAATTCCTAATAATCTTTTTGACTACCACTGAGCAATGAACTGATTTTCACAGGAACTTATCAGTAATGACTCCCAGTCTCTTTCCTGAACATTAGAAGCTAACTTAGAAACCGTCATTATGTAGGTAGGTAGGGTGCTTTTCCCCCCATATGCATCACTTTGCATCTATTGACATTGAATTTCTTCTTTCATTCTATTGCCCAATCACTAAGTATTGTAAGATCCTTCTCCAAAGGCGAAAATGAGAAAATTGATAGTGAAATCTCACCAATTTAATGTTAAATGTATTTGTAATTTCATATGAAGCATAGTCGATATGCGAAGAATACAACTCAGCGAAAAACATACCTCTTACTGCCAAAAAGTCAGGGAAGTTCATCTCATAGAGAATCTGATTTCTAGAGAAAATAAATTCTTTCCTTCCTTTGTATGTGGCTGAGAGAGTTAATAGTTTTCCAATCTAAACTTCAAGCCTGAAATATCTACCATGCAAGTGAGGCTGGATCGGGCAATCAGGTGGTCAGCATCTTTTTGTTGTCTCAGGGGGATCAACTAAGCCTATACAATTCAAAGAGTATTGACATCCCAGTCAGGATAGCTTTATCCTAACAAGACTATGTCAGGTCTGATAAGACTGTGAATTGGTGTGCTTCAGTGTCCTGACACCCTGATGCAGGGTGCACCGCATACTTTGCTGTTCGCATCCCCCCACCCTGTACAACGGGTGGCTGCTGTCCACATACTACCTTCCACTGAAAATATATTTTGGAAATTATTTTCATTGATAGCTTTCTGTAATGGATTTTGAGTCACTTGTATAGGCTGTCCACACCTCCAAGCAATTAGCTGTGTCACCAAAGCAACTTGTAGAAGAAGAAAAATGTTCTCTCTATGCTGCAAGAGATCTAAAGAGAACTTGTTATCGGTGTAGCGAACAAGTTTAAGTATGTATAAGGCCAACCAGACCATATACTTGTATGCGGATGCCTATACAAGCCAAGAGGTAACTGTTTGGCTATGGATTTGCAAGCATAGGTCATGCCCATGAAAAAGGTGTGGCAGGACCTGGGAGAGATTTGATGCCGCCTCCTGCTCTTCTCAGGCAAAATGTGCCAAGCTGTTGCAGGTTTCCCTTCCTCCCTCTTCTCTCCCTTTGACTATAGGCATTTTAATTAAGCAAATACACAGGCTTGTGCTTTAGTACACAGTCTTTTGACCATGTTAAACGTGAGTTTGCTGCACCCAGTGTCATCACCATTCTGAAATTTCATGTGGAGCACTTTTCACTGGAGTGCATTCTATTATTTATCCAGGCTCGGGTTCTGTCCTCACCAAATGCAAGAGCATGGACTTCAGCACAAGGAGTAGAAGGCATACAACTGGAAATGGAAAAAAAAAGTGGATTGAATGCTACTTAATCTCATTTAATCACATTTCCTCTCCTCCTTGCTCAAAAGAATAAGATTTAGAAGAGAAATAAGCTGTCAAAAAAAGAAAACTATTAAGTAAGTTTCAAAGTCAAGATCATGCCAACTAATATTATCTATTTTGGGACTTCCTGCCTTGCTTATCTCCTTTTAATTAACCTATTTCTGCCCTGGACCATGTGTTTGCCTGGCAGACACAGTCTTATTTTGCAATTGCTCTTGATTAAATAAAAGAGTCTGTAGTAGTGTTTGTGATCAACACTGCTGCTACATATTTCCTGTAGCAAAGCTAAGAGCAGCATGCGAGTGAGGCCGGAAAGCAGATGTAGAACAAGAGTAACGTAGCAGGAAGATAGATTTTTACTTGAAATGCTGGACACTGAAGTGGTTGATAAAACAAAGTGGTCAATCTCCTTCTGTTTCCCTGTTTCTACAGCTCAGATGTCTGGACAAAATGCTGGAGCCAAGGGGAACACAATCAGCAGAATTTCGATTCATTCTTATCTTCTAAAGTACAGATTTAAAATCCTCTTGTGCACAGTGACACAGGTCATTGCCAGGTGACAATAAACTTCCTAAATGGAGTCCATGCCTTTTTTAAAGATCTGCAAATAAATCGAATAAAATTCTCACACTCCAGATAACACCTAAAGGTCCCAATGTGTGTTATGCAAAAGGCAGCAACTCCAAAAATATGTAGTTTTAACTGCCAAAGATTTTATCACTTCCGATTATAGTAGCAATTTGATGCAGCCCTGGACAGCAAAAAGAAATAAGTTAATCCACTTAGTCAGCAAATCCTGTCCTCCAAAGAGTACAGAGGCTTAGGCTAGTGCAAAACTGAGCTTGAACAGTTCCTCTTCCAATGCAGCAAATTACAATAGGAATGTTACATAAACAGAAGAGTTGAAGGAAGGAAGGAAAACGGGGTTCTGATGCAAGAAAATAAACCAGAATGAGTAGGATAAAATACCTTTATCTAAGCAAGTGAAAAACTTGTTGGTAAATAGAGGAAACTGATGCTATGAATAGATAGTTCCACAGCTGATTCCTTTTCTTCCCAATTATTTTCCTGATTGTGTTCCAATAATTCATATTAAATGGTGCTTATTCAGTGCAGGAAAGCTGTATAAATACAAACAAAACATAGCCAACTATGAACAATTGCAACAGTGATTTAGGAAGAGAAAAGCAGATGAAAGGCAGTTCAAAAGAAATTCCTCCAAGGAAGGCAATCAATGGCAGGATAAAACCTCATGCTCTGGAAAAGAGCATGTCTGAGTGGCCTTGGAAGTGATGTTCCCATGCTGTGGCACGGTCTGCATGTGGCCTCATGATGATGTGACTCCCCAGAAGTCCTTTGTTGGACCCCAACACCTTCCAGCCTGGTCCAGCTACGAGCACCACAGTGTCTCAGATCACAAACAATCAGCAATGTGAAAGTTGAAGATAAAAAGATAAATGCAAGCTTTTCTCTTCTGTCATAAGCTTACTGAAATATAACAAAGTCCCAAGCAGAGAGGAGATAATCTTAGATGTTGTTTCCAACCTGTTTACTTACTGTCGGATGAAAAATGCTGGCAAGTCTTCATCTGTAGACTGCTGGGGGTGGTGAGGCTGCTGCACACCAAATCTCAAGTCATTGTGAGGCTGAGCATGATTTCTTCACATCTTCTTTTCTTGTTTGGGGTAATTATAATTCCCAAAGATGGTTGTACTCTGGTAAGCAAGGTGCATCTTTGGTGGTGTGAACAAGCTATGCTTGAACACAGACATCATGGCTTTTGCCTCCAAACAGGGAAGTCACAAATGAAACTGAAATGTTAGAACCTTTCAATGAAAAGCCCATAGTTCTGGCAATAAATAACTGTGTGCCATCTTGCTATACCAATTAGCAACATAGAGTTTTTGTACCTCTCCTCAGATCTGAAAGATAAGACATACAAGTTCCCGAGAGTAGAATATAGAAGAGCATCACCCAGCATCACTAAAGATCATTTAATCAACTGCTTCCCTCCAGCACTGGTAAAGGAAGAAGGATTTGCTTCTCAAAATACTCTTTTGTCTCCGAATCTTTAGAAAGGATTTTCTGCTTATTGCCTTTGACTGATCCAGACCAGCCCCAGCCTCAACTGGCCAAAACATCCCTGGGAACTAAAAAATCTGTTGTGAAATAGAGCTTGAAACGTACTGGGAATATTATATCAAAACACTGTGTTTGGATGCTGCTTAATAAATGTTTCATTTCAGAAATACCTACATGTTCTGTCTGACATCAAAATATAAAATTCCTCTGAAATGACACTGTTTATGTAAACAAAATCTAAAGCAGAAAGTGGTTTAAATGTTTAAACAGTCCCAAAATGAAGTCAAAAATTCTCCTTTTAGTTTAAATAAAGTATTTGAGTTACACAAAAGAATCCTTAAAAATACCCTTTTTGGCTCAGCACCAGGTGAATATTTTTCCATTCTTTTGATTCAGTTGCCATTCTGACACAACTAATATTCACCTCTCTCTCTTTCACAGCACAAATTCAAAGCAGGAGTACCCCTATTTTCCAAGACAATGCTGCATTCTTTCCTAAGAATTTCTTTTGAAGCTGAGATGTCTTGAGCATAAAATCTATGAATAGGTACTGAGGAAGGTGACTTGGGACAGCTGGGAGCTATATAAAGGGCGATTTCCCTTCTCAATGAGAGCAGAAAAAGTGGATTCAATTTATTTCTATGCCAAAGACTCATAGCCATGTAGTCAGATGTCTGTAGTTTTCCAGAAGAGGAACTAGCAAATCTTCCTTAGGAGAGAAGAAAGACTTTTTCTTGGGCAACTGTTCTGCAGCCCAGTCTGGGGATGCTGGCCAGCAGATCAGGTTTGCAAAGGTGATAAGAAGGGCAAAGCCAGGAACATAGCTTCCGTCTCACAACCTAATGGTACGGTTTCGTTTGTTGAACATCTGAAAGTCAAGTGGGCTGGAAGGCTCAAGAAAACAGCAAGAGGGTGATAGGAGCTTCCCCTGAGCTCAAAACCAGGCCGGCAGTGAGCAGGTATTGCTTCTGCTGGGCTGCTGTCGGGATGACAAGGCCCTTGCTTGAACTTGTGGCTGACACAAAGCCATGGCACAAATCCACTATCAAAACCACTGCCAGAGTCAGTCATTTTAATAGATGACAAAAATGAGATGTCTATCCAGCTGTAATTACCTTCCCACCACAAGCAGGAAAGGTCCTGTAAGTCAAGGCTTGAAGACATTCGTGGAAAGCAGAAAGAAAATGTTATTGGTAGCTGTACCTTTACCAATGAGTTATTTGTGATAAGTCTATCTGAACATCCAGGTATGAGAGAAAATGACAGATTATAAATCAAACTTCTAGCTTATTACCAACAGCAAAAGTAGCTTTAATTTATATATGTAAAGAGCTTCCACTTAGACATCATATCCACACTGTAATTTCAAATAAACAACATTTAAAACTGTAGCTAACAAGACTTAGATTTAAAAGCCTGATGATTAATCCATCACTTCACCTGTCTTCCCAAGTTATGCATGTTTAACCAAATTAAGTATTAACATTCTACATTTTACATACAGCAGCACTGAATAATATAATCCACTGTGACAAATGTTTCCGCGGGAGGGGGGAAAAGATTTGTAAACTGTTGAGGAAGATGATGCAATGCACAAGAAGCTCTCAGAGATTTCATAAGCAAAAAGCTGAGCTTTCTGAACACCATTTGCTCATACTTTCTGAATGCATTCATACTTGTACTGAATTACACCACTGCGCATTTGCGGTTGTTGTCACTGGCACAGAATTGCAGGGGGGGGCACTGGGATGGCTTCTGCATCTTTTCCCATTACAAAGGGTGTCATGCTGCAAAAAGACATAGCTAGAGACAGGAAAGGTGAAAATGAAAAAGTAGAGAGAGCTGAAAATCATGCTCCATCAAGAAGCATAGTGTGGGGCTGATAGAAGCTACCTGGCATAACTGTGGTTTCTCACAAAAGCAGCCTGAGAATATGCAGAACAACTGATTCAGTGCAGACCAGGAGCGAGCGTATTAAAAAGCAATGCCAGTTTGTGAAATACAACCAGAATAGCACGGAGTGCTGTGACAGATAGTCAGGAAAACAGGCTCATTACCTAATGCATATGTTTGGAAACTGTTTCCGAGGGAGATTTTCTGGTGATAGGTACAGTTTGTTCCTCTTTCTCATTTAGCTAGGTAACATTTTCACTGATTACGGAGAAACATAAACCAGTTAGAGCAAAACTGTGACACATCCTGGCTCATGTTTAGGCTTGAGCTGGGAGGCTGAAACTATGTCACCAGACCTGTGAGCTCTTTCTGGGGTGTTGTACATGACAGAGTCAGGCTGCCCACTGAGGAGGACCTGAAAATACAGGTAATTCAAGATAGATTTTTCACGCATTTGTACAGCATGTCTTGCACTTCTGTCGCAATATATTTGTATATAGAATCTTTAAACCTGAGAGGGATGATTTACAAGTGCATGACAGCAAGGCAGCAAGGGAAAGATGGAGTTTGTTGAGGGAAGGCTGCTCGTTGGACAGGCTGTGCTCTAGTAAGTCATACCTTGGCCCTGCTTGTGCTTTTTGCCTACTGTCATGATGTAATGCTTAAGAAGAGCCCAAGTGATTACTGATTTTCCTCCAGCGATGCCATCTATTAATGTCCTGTTAGCAAGCGCTGTCACCACCATATTATGGTGAGTTTAGACAATGTCTAGGAAACGGGGGGAGTGTGGAATGCTCTGGTTAATCCCCAGCCTAGCCCTTCTCCTCAGATGAAGTTACTACCATCTTGTTGGTGGACTCTTTAACTGACCACTAAGACCTCAGAGGCAAAAAGTCTGGTAAAATGACAGCCTATGAATGGCCAAGGCACCACTAATCCAGCTTTCCAGTTTATTCTGGCATTGGTCTTCTGACTCTGTTATAAGGCTTAGTGATTTTGGAGTCCAGGTTTTACTGCCAACATCATGTAGAGTTTAAGCTACAGAAAGAGCCAGAGGTGTTGTCATTTTATTTCAGTGCTCTTGATGGAAAATTGTTTCCATTCATTTATTCAAACATCTTTTAAGCCCCAGATAAGATTTCAGTGTCCTGCAGCAAGTTCCACTGTTCAGCTAGGTATCAGGTAGAGAAATAGCTCCTGGGCTTGCTTTCATTTGTTGCACCACACTACCCCCCACTTTATGCATCGGAGAAAGGTCTCTTCTGGGAAACTCTGAGCAGTCCCTGTTCACCTTCTTCAAACTGCTCACAAATCCACACTGTGTTGTAACTCCCCCTCTGTCCTGTCCCTTCCAGGCTGAAGATTCCCTCAGGCTCTGAAGCAGGACAGCCACCCCTGCACACCACAGAGCTGTAACAAGGGGCACAGAGGAGCAGGGTTTGCAGCTCAGGCACGATGTGGTGCATTTAGTATGCTCTGGAACTAATGCAGTCACTGTTTTACATAATACAGACATGCCTCAGACAGTCAGAAATCCCTGACTGGTTGTCAGAAGATTTCAGCAGGTTGTCACCTGGCACATCCTTGCCCCAGAACTTCATGTTTCGATGGAAAGTGATAGTGGCAGCGGCTTTCCAACCAGACCCTTTCAAAACTTCGGCCTTTCTCAGGCACGTTTGTTTTGACTGCTCCAAAGTTTCCTCTCCCTTTAATAGATGGCAAATATATTAACCAGCAGAAACAGGGAGCACTTGTGATCGGGTGGAGGGACAAAACAGATGGCACATGAGTCACTCCTGTTTGCGAAGTCAGTGATGAAAACACACTCTCGCTTTAGCATCCTGCTGGAGTCTTTTTTTGAAAGACAATTGGAGAGCTGTTCTCAGCACTGAGTCCCTGCAGACTTCCAGGTGAGAAAGGATCACTGCTCCTCACTCATGTACTTTCATCGTACTTCAAAAGTGACTCAGGAAAGGGCCTGGGGACTGTGGCAAGCCCCTCATAAAAGTGCTGTTTAACAATAGTGAACTCCCCAGCAATGATGTGCAGGGACCAATTGATGCCACGAGGACACTGACTGCAGTGCTTCCCCAGGGTCACAAGCTCTCAATACTTCTTCAGTGTATTAAGCTTCCTTGTCAGATTTTTCCACTTGCTTTGCTATTTGCTTTTAATTCCCTGATCCTTGCAGTACTAAGCGTGTTGCCTGTTTTATTTTTTTCTTTTTTTTTCCCCTCCCACAATCCTCCTATGGGTAATGGATTTTATATGCTAACTCACATCACTGAAATACCATGAATGACACAAGCAGGAGTAGAAGACATTGGTTATGCTCTTGCCAGGAAAGATCCTCAGCCTATTGGAAATAATGATTATTTGCACTGTATAAATTGGATTTCTGCCATGAGCAATATTAGAAGGAAAAGGCAGTGAGCAGTATTACTCTGCAGCTGAGTATTCATTGTGTTAAAACAAAAATAGATATAATATCAGATAGCTATCACCTGGAAACTGCATTATATATTTGGGCGAGAATACAGTCCCAATCTGCAAACATATTTGTACATTATTACTTTTACACATTGCAAGAAATTTCCTTGACATTCAGTGAGTCTAATGTTAATAGGCTTTATTCATGTCTACAGACCACAGTCTTGGCTTATGGGAAAAGACACAAGGTAGTTATTACTTGGCAAGCAAATTTAGTTAATTTTCTCTCATAATTCAGGGAAGGGAGATTGTTGGACCTTGTAATCAATTGCCATGTTATTAGTTATTTCTAAATTAACTGTCCAAATTTAGAATTCTTTAGCAAAAGACATTTTACTTCACATCCAGAGGGAATTTTTTTTTTCCAAAAAAAACCCAAACCACATTTATTCCCAGAACTATCCAAAAACTGAAATTCGGATTTCAAAGAAAAATTGTTATTATCACAAATCAGAATCTTTGAAAAAAAAAACCCAAATGTGAAACCCACCAAAATCAAGATAAATGCACACAGAGAGACTTTCCTATCTTTCTTCTCTTTCCTTTTCATACTGATACCATAAAATTTATATTATCAAAATTGTTCCAGTTTTGCTTTTCATTTTTCTTTTTATTGCCTTCAATAATTTTAAAATTTCCTCACCTTTGAAAAAGAAATGTGAAACAGTCCCTCCTTTGTGTCATACTTTGAGCACTATAAAAGTTTTGGTTGCAACCAGCAGCAGCAGAAGCACTTGAAAATGCAAAGAAAATTTCTTGTGTGGGCAGAGGTGCCTGTTCACCTTTCTTTTTACTGTCCCCAGCTGCAAAGAAATGTTTGACACTGTTAAAAGCTCAAAGCAAACAGATTTTGGCATTTTAAAAGTTTACAAAAATTCCTTTTGAAAACCTACGTATTGTCAGACAGAACAACATTCAGGAAAAAATGTGACCATGGCAGATGCTGGTTATTTGCAGAGAAGTCCCAACAGCAGTGAGAAGCAGTAGAAACCACACTTTCTGAATACTTGAGGCAGCAATGCTCTAACAAAGAAAAATAACTTACACAAACCTCATTATTTGTCTTTTATAGTGCCTCCTCTTACTGAAGGAGACCTGGGAAGGAGAAATACAGTTTTCAAAGTGGTCACTGATTCTTCATGCCTTCAACTTTAGACGTCTAACATCTGGGACTTTACAGGGATCGGAATTTCACACATTATGCAAGATCAATCCCTCCAAAAATATTTCTTCTTCAGAGTCTCCCTTCAGCATATTTCTCAGCACATGCAACATAGTATATGCAAACTACCCCATAAGACAGTCACACATGCACACAGATTTCACTAACCAACAAACGTAATAAAAATACAGAAATTCATGAAGTTGAGAGAAGAAATATTATAAATTAAAATCATAGGTACAAAAAAAAAATCTATAACAAAACGAAACACCCTTTTTTATATTGCTAATGATGCAATCCAATTTTGCAACGGTAAATTGGATCTGATCTTTGTCTCTGTTACGTTCCTGTGCACACAAATACAGTGGCTGATTTTTGCTGTGGTAGCAGTGTTTTCCACTGCGAGCGGAAGGGATTCATGGTCTCTCAGGCCTGGGCCAGTGCCAGGTCATGGATCCACTGCCAGACTCTCTGTAGGCGCCGTGCAGCCACCGTGCTCTCCTGCATTGATGTAGTGCATTACTTCTCTGCTCCCTTCCACCTCTGGCCAAGCTGGGAGATGAGGCTGCAGGAGGACACATGTAGCCCCTGCCCAAGAAGGACTTTATGTACCTGATTCCAGTAACTCAAGTGAAAGAGAACATACTTTCTCACTTCCTACATACAGATAACTTCCAAACAGAGACTCAAGAGATGGCCTGAACTTCACAACCTATGCTGAATAAGCAAAATCGCGGAATTTTGAAGTGGAAAATGTAAAAGAAAATCCTCCTTTGGGTCGCATGTAAATGCTTGTGAGTAGGTGAAGGTGTATCGCTTTTGTGAACCTGTCACCCAAAACCTGTAAGACAGAAAAGGTACCAACAGAAGTCAGAAGATACCCAAGGCTTAAGCAAATCTGGCTAGGCTTGTCTCAGAATAGCACTATGATTGCTGAATTCAAGCAATGCTTTTTCTAAAAAAAAGGAAATGGGACAAAAATGTAACTGGGTGGCTTAAACATAAATACCAATATAGATGTACCCTAAAACCACCGTGCCTCTCTGCGGGTAGCATGAAATAACAGCTCTAAGACACACAAATAATTTTAATATATCCACTAAAATATACGCAACGAGGGCATCTGATTAAGTCTTGATAAGTATTGATACTAGCTATGCAACTTCTTCGCCAGACCACAAAAAAAAAGACGTGTGACCACATGGTGACCATCTGCACTGGCTGTTTGGATGACTTTTCCTCCTTGACTCTGGAATGGGAAAAACTTGGTATTCATACCATCACTTATATTTCCTCCCTCTTAACTACGTATTCCCAAGTCTCCTTGGGAAGGCTGCAGATGTGGTGGCCCACCTAATACAGCTCTGAACTGGCCCTGACCCTCTCTCCTCACCATCCTAGTCACCTGGACACTTCTTGTAGAGGTGCATAAGGAGATAAGGTCAACTGGGGATGAGGCCCAGAGGTCCCTGGAAGGACGTAGTGTCAGGTGGGCATCCCATATTGCACAGGGATGAGGGAAGAGATGTAGTCCACAAGAAAGAACCTGCAGGAAATCAAAGTGCCTTGCACATGTCGCATACACACAGCCTGTATGGCACCATATGGCCTAGAACCTGTGTCCTCTACAGAGGTCCTTGTGCAGCCCATGTTTTTGTTTTCGTTCCAATGCTCTTTCAGGTTCCTTGGGAAGAAGCAGAAGGTCACAGGCACCACCCTGCTTTCCTGCTGACATCCCCTCTTGAAAGTGTTTCACGTGTACCCATGGTAACAGCAAATTCATTAGGCTTGTCCATGCACAAATCCCCTGGGCACCCACAAAAGTGACGTCAGAGAGGGATGAAGTCCAAATAAATTTCAAATATAAAAACTACATTTGTTACTCAAAAAATGCTTCTCACTGATAGGTTAATGCAGAATTCAATTTGCATATCCAATGCTTGTTTTAGCTTTACAACTCACTTTCAGGATATAGTCAGAATCCACATGATATACTTTAACATAGTAAAATGTCTGCTGTTATCAGGATTTTCTTAGCTCTATTCAGCTATACTACATGGTGCAACAGGGAACAAATCAAAGGATCATTGAACTCAGGACAAGACTCTGACTGATTTGAACCATCTGGTAAAAGTTATTTCCTTGAGTCCAGGGCATGCATCCCACAAATGGCTATAAACTAATAAAAATGTACAGCCTACAGAAATACAATGAAATATGATAACAAACTCAAGCTGTTGAATGAACAGTATAGCAAACTGCTCCCCAGAATGGTTCGTTGATTAGTCAACACCAATGCAGAAAAGGCTCACAAGGATAATTTATGGTTCACATAAAGATCACATTATTATAACATTTTCCTGTTCACTTGGAGATAATAGAAGACATACTCCAAATCAATATTTATTATTTTAGTTTTTCTTCCTCCCTACTGTTAAGCTTGACATCCTTCTCCTCCCCATTTATAGCTTGCCATTGCTAACCGAACCCCTTCACAACCTCTGAGATAACTATCTCTAAGAGATTCATATATCATGATAGCAATAAAACAATCTGTCCAGACACTTCTAACCACAATGGAATACTGTTAAGCTCTGAAGACAAGTTGTTCCCTGAGGAGCAGAACTACTGAACCTTGATTTCCTGCAGTTCAGTGTCCCACAGCTTTTTTTCTTCCACCCCAAATAACCCTTCTCTGCTTCCAGTATCACAAGTTCACCACATGTCTCCTAGGTCTTTTCATAGTATCCTCCACGTGCCTGTAATATTTTGCCTTGCCATATCTCATGTTGCCTTCACATCTCCCAGGCTTTCTCCTGATTCTACTCATCCTTCATCACCTTGCTGCCCTTTTCTGTCTTGCCACTGGGGCAGGAGACCACAGGTACTGAGACTAGGGTGGAAATACATACCGAAGAGCTGGTCTACCTGAAGTTGCCTGCCACTTGGCCAGCTGAGGAGCTGCTGAAACCAACACAGAGCCCTAAGATGTCCAGACAAGCCATGAAGAAAACCCCTGCCCTTTTCCTACCTGGCAGGATTTTTTCAAAACTTGATTGATAAATTAAGTGTGCTGGTAAAAAAGTGCTCCTTCTCATATTTGGCTTGAATCATTTGAGAGTATCACGAGTTACCAGAGGGCCATCAGACAGGCAACATAAACCCCTCACCTTTCCCCAACACCACAAAAGCAACTACTTGCCAACCCACCCCATACTCCACTTCTCAGAGTCAGTTGATTGACTTGCACAACTCCGCATGATCATTATCGTAAGTGATATTTATACAGTTTCCTCGTTCAGAAAGAAGAGAACACAAAAAATTACTTAGAGTATAGGGAAAGCCTAGGAATTGAACAGTTAAGACAAACAAGGCTGCAGTAAGCACATTTCCTTGTGCAGCTCTCATAAACAAAGTTTAGCTGCCTGAATCCTAGTGGTTTATACTCTTTGGGCAAATATTGAGCTAATATCATGATTCATGTCCCTAGTCATAATCCAAAGCAGCACTGTGTTCCTTCTACTGTGTTTTAGATGTATGCAACAGAATGTTAGTTCAATCCAAAACATGTTTTATGGCTTGCTTCCTTTTTCCTTGGTGTATTAGCAGAGGTTTTTGGCAAGCCTGACTCCTTTTCAAAGGTTATAATAACAAAAGGGTCAAATTCTCATTTTATTGACTTGAAGGAACATGAGTGGGTGGGAAAAATACATGTTACATCCGACCGTAAGCCAATAGCTGGCCCCCATGGGCGGTCTCTGGCCCTAGCATTTCTTCCACGACAGAGGTTTCACCTTTGAGTCTTGGCTTTCACCATCAAGAAGTTAGAACATATCGTTAAAGCCACTTTGACATCAATTCATCATTTTGCCTACCTCAGATTATAATTCGTATGCTAATGTCCTGTTCAAGGCTGCCATTCAGCTGCCAGCTAGTCCCTAGATGGGTACCGACATTTTCTTAGGTCACCTCGGTACTTAGCAGTGACTCAAGACTGTCAAATGAGTCAGGACTCCTACTGCAGTTGGGGCTTCAGGGAGTTGAAATGCAGACTGGTCTCACCAGCCAGCTCCAGTGCAGTGACCAAGCTTGGAAAATAACAAACACCAGCTTTCTTCTATCCCAGGAAGGTCAAAGCTCCTCTGTTGCCTATGGTGGGGACTACCAGCCACCAACACAGGGCATGTGCAGGATGCAGGATAAGAGAAGAGGTACAGTGAGGTGGTGGGGTTGTCCATCAATTAGGTCTGAAGACGCCTCGCATGAGAAACTTATCTTCCAGAGACTGTCCACAACTGGGAGTCTCGCACAGCAGCAGCAGCAGCAGAAGAAGAAGAAGAAGAAGAAAGACTGCATAGAGCTTAGGTTTAGCCCTGGGCTGATGACCCCAAGGCAAAACATAGACACACCACTTTTTATCAGCTTGGGTCAGCGCTAGCTGGAAGATCATCACATTACGTGACACACAGATGTGCTCTAGTTTACTTTGCACATCCATCTTGGCCAGGAGAGACCTGGCTGACCTGTCACTATGCTCATTGTGTGTCTCTCCTCCTTCCCAGTAGGGGTCCTCCATGCCGTCACATGGCACAGAGAGAAGAAGGAGCTGTCTGACAATCCGGCCAGTTCTTTACCCAGCAAAGAGTATGCCTGTCCAGGCCATGAGCTACCAGCTTCTCCAGGAGAATGCTGTGGGAAACAGTGTCAAAGGCTTTACTGAAGTCTAGGCAGACAACACCTGCAGCCTTTCCCTTATGCATTAAGTGGGTCACCTTGTCGTAGAAGGAGATCAGGCTGGTCAAACAGGACCTGCCTTTCAAGAACCCATGTTGCCTGGGCCTGATTGCCCACCATTCAACACCATAAGCAGGGGTGGGCAGCCACCAGCCCAAGAAACCATGACGAGCAAAATGCTGCTGCCCGTGTTGTGGAAATACACAGGACTGATATTCACTGTCCTGCACAAACCTCTCCACTAGTGGCCCTGATGGGCAAACCTCCTTCACAGTGTACAACAGCACTGCCAATGTACAGCATGAGACACTCCCTGCTGCCTAAAATGGCAGCTCTTCCATGGCCAGAAGGGACTGCCTGCTTCTGTGAGAGCTCATCGGGCAGCAGTTTCCTGAATCCGAGTACAGGCTTTGACTCTGTGAAGGTTGAAAGCTGTTCATGAACGCCAGGAGACATGGTGTCGGTAGCTGATGAGTTAATTCCTGGACTGACATTATGGTGAAAAACAGGAGAAATGACAGAGGCCATGGCCTCACACATGGTGGCAGATCTACTTCACCCAGCTAAAATCTTTCCCACTCCTGCCTCTGTGGTGGCACAGCTCTGTGAGGTCACACAACAAGACATATCAGGGAACAGATTCAGATGGAAAAATCTAGTTCAGATTATTTTTCAGATGATCAGACATCATTTTTGTTGGCAATGAGACAGAGAGTGACAGGAGAGAGAAGGGATGAAGGAAGGTCAGCAGTGAAGAGAGGGGGTGGAGCTATTTAAATGGCATCACACTCAGACGAGGACATGCAGACCAGAAAAACCTAAACCTTATATTTAAGTCATTTGGCATTCCCCAGATCTCACTGGAAAATGGGATCTGGATTTCACAGGCACACAGGATTGGTTTTTTTAATGCTGCCTAAAGTCCATATCCCTACATTATTGTCACCTCATTTCAGCTTTTGGCCTAGGGGGACATAGTATATATATATATGTTCATGTACAGAAAGAGAGATGAAGGAAGAAAAAAGACTGGGCAAGATCAAAGGTTGCATCTTCTGTGGGTTTCCTCAATAAATATCCCTATTTTCTTGACAGGGACAATCCTTAGTTGACTGCAGTTCATAGAGCAGTGTTACTGTACAGCAGATGTTTGAGTATTTTTTGAGCAAGCTACAAAATACATGTGTTTGTCTGGCACTTACTCTTTGTTCAAAAAACATCCCTAAACCACCAAGAGAAAGAGAGGAAATAAGAATCTACATTCCCCTTGACATTACACAGTTCATTTGAACTGTGAGTTTTCCCCAGGCCTTGTAAGGAGACTTTTTAAGAATTCCAGTTATTGATCACTCTATAAATTTTTTTATCTAATTTTAAATTAAAAAAAAATCCAAGTCTCACTCTCTTCAAAAACAAAATGTGAGAGAACACATTATGTGCAGACACATATTGTACAGTACTGTCAACATCTGTTGCCATAATTAAAGAGAGCAGCATTCAAAGCAATAATAAAAATCAGAATAAAATGCTGAAAATACGACTTTTCACTGCTTTCATTCTGATAAACAGCCTCAAGTAACACACCTGAAGAGTAAAAGGCAGCTGCTTATCTTTCAATGCTGAAGTTCTGCCATTCTGAGTTTCAGCAACTCTCATTATCTACATCTTCAGACTTTTGGAGCACTGGAACAGGCTCCCCAGGGAAGTGTCACGGCCCCAAGCCTGACAGTGTTCAAGAAGAGACTGGACAAGCCCTCAGACACATGGTGTGAACTGTGGGGTTGTCCTGTGCAAGGACAGGAGTTGGACTCGATGATCCTCGTGGGTCCCTTCCAACTCAGGACATTCTGTGATTCTATGATTTGACTATCCTTTATGTATTTTAGAAATAGGTTAAATTACTATTACAGAATTATGCTTTCTTTCTCTGATAAAACAGCTCTGCCTCCATGCTAGATAATGTGTTGATGATGCAGACTAGTAAGCACTTATTCTTTCACATCAGATTTTAGGAAAAAGAGTATTTTTTAGGTATTGAATTCATACATTGACTAGGTTTGTCAGAATAAAACAACACTTACATTAACAAATGAAAGGTGTAGAAAGTCCTCAGGAGGCATTTGGTTTGACTGAGTGTGGATATTTTCCTAGCATGGGATCACATTAAAATTTTTACTGCTGTAATGTTAATCACCATATAAAACCTCACATAACCATGCTTAGAAAGCAAAAGTGCAGACTGATTTTCTTAATCATCCTATAATCTGAAATTAACTGTTGTTCAGTTATTGTTGTTTATGGACTACATTGTCCCATTGGTATGAATCATAGATTACAAATATGAACATAAAAGTGTTTGCCCTGGGGAATCCACAGTCTACTAGTTGAGTTGTCTTATAAGTGCTGAAATAATGCAATCAACTAGGTTTTTTTTTTCTAATTCTTGCTTGGTAGCAATAAAACATCAATGCATCTCCAATAGGAACTTGCTAAGTTATCATCACTGCTGGACAAATATTTAACTAAAGCATCTGAGAAATGGCTACCGTTAAAAAAATGCAGTCATTAAAGACCATGATTAGCTCAGAAAGATTGATTTGGCAGGGTCAGCCAGCTCTGTCTGAATTTAAGATGACTCATTTTAGACACCATATTTTTCATATGTGATGTTCTCAGTTGCTAAGGAAATATAGGCTCTTCACTGAAAACATACTCAAATTCTCCTACCTGGAAGTTCTAAAAGAATCTGTGCACAGTTTGTACCTTGTATATATCAGTCAATGTGTATTATCCAACGAGAACCAAGGGCTGTTTTCCAGTGCCTGAGAGTTAAGGAGACTTAACATGTCAATTTTTCTCAGTGTTTTACAATACAATCCCATTGATGTATAAATCACTGATAAATAATAACCCCTTTAATACTATCTTCACTTTGCATTAACCAAAATGTTTATAACTTTAAATTGCAAAATTAAATAAAGGAATATGGCTCTATCACTTATTACATGCACTGTTCATCATTTTAGTATTCAATAAAAAAGAATGTAACAACAGGATTCAACCATTCTCACCATTAGAGAATTTTAATCCACTTCTATGCTGCACCATTTCAACTAGAAACAGGGCTAGATGAAGGTCTACAGATAAAGCTTATATTTAAAATTATTTCTAGATACAACCACAATTTTATTTGGCTGATTATTTTGAAAATGCAGTTGCTCTTTAGAAGTGTAAATCAGTAGTAGCTGTCTTTTTATACTATTGCTATTTACATTTCTATTACTGTTACTAACTCTACATCTATTTCACCTATGCCAATTATATATAATGTGGGTATATTTGCAACAAATTATTTTAAAAATGCCATGTACATCCCAGCAAAAATAAGGCAAATAACACAGCTCCAACAACTAAAATACACATCAAAATCTTCAAATAGGCCCACCGCAAAAGAGTAATGGCTAAAGAACATGTGTGCAGGCCACTCTCAATGGCCAGCAAACTCAGCTTCTTTGATGACAGAAAGGATGGACTATTTAGTCATGAACTAAGGTGAGAAACTTCAGCCATTTTCACTGTCCAACATGACAAATAATAATTATGTGCTTTGATGATGATTTCTCTATAGATTTCATCTAGATATAACCTTTTCTAAGTGATGGCTTACTAATGGTGATAATATACCCAATGGCAGTGTTTTTTCAAATGTATAGCTTGAAAGAAATTCTTAACAGATAGAAGAAAGTACCACATAAAAGTCATTGCTCACATATACAAAAATGCCCACCTATTTCCCGATTCCCACACCCTCTGTTTTCCTTGTCCATCTTCAGTTAAATTATTCTGGGGTTCATCTTTCTGTTAATAATTTGTTTTTCAGTTCCATCCTCGGATTTTCAGCTTCTGTATTTTTTTCTACTTGAGCTTACTATTAAGATGCATAGAGTCCTTGCTTTGGCAGCAAAGGGTGCAACTGTATTTCTTAAGAGTCATGGTAGTTGTGGATGCTGTAGTCCCCGTGCTCCCCAACTGCATTCTGTTTGGCACCAGTTATCCAGTCGTTCAATGTTAAGATACATAACAGGAGCACACTTGTTGCAATAGTTATTTCCAGTCTTGTTCTTGGTAGAGCGTTCTCAGTGCAAGCTGGAACAAATATTCTTCATATGACAGAAGTTAAGCAGAACCTATTTCACCCCATTTGTCACAGAAGAGTTGCTAACAGCAGTTGTTGATATCAGCTGTTGCAATTTCAGGAGCACACAGATGACTCAAGAATTCCTAGTTTTTGAAAGCTGTGATGAAAGCTCCCATGTTTGCCCTGGCTCAGCAGAATTCTGTTAAGTGCTCGCCATTTGCATAGCTTTTTAAATGCCCAGAATTCCTCTGTCTTCAAAGACATCAACATTATTGCACCTCTAAAAGGCATTCAGACAATCAGTGGGTTGTACATATGCAAGTACCAAGCCAAGATATACTTCATTACCCTAAGTGAATCTTTCCCAAATCAACATTTCAATTTTCCATTGCACTGGCAAGAAATAGATTTGCTGAACTATTTTCAGATCACTATTTTCAACAATGATTGTGACTGTTTTTATCCACCATTCAAGGCCCGGAGGACAAGCAAAATAATTTTTGCACCTGCCTCCTCACTTCAAAGTTTGAGACGCCGAGTGACTCAAAGTGGTCGCTGGTTAGCTTTGAGTAGAGACGTGTGCCTGTGCTCTACAGAATGATGCCATATCCTTTATCTTCGTAATACTTTTTCCCAGTCTTTGACCAAGAATTGGAGGAGGAGTGACTCATTAAATCTTTCTCTGCTGCTGTGCCTTGCAACCAGTATCTATGATCACAGACGTATGCTTATAATGAATGTGCCATGGTATTTCTCACCAGCTTCAGTGCTCCTGGTAAGTATCAGTAATTTTTAAGATGGCTCTGGCACCTGGTTGGCTAACTAGAAGATCTATCTTGCGAAGTAGTTTCTTGTACAAAAAAAGTCCAGACAATCATGGCACTGAAGGAATTTAAACACCACATCTGGTGTGCTTTTCTGAACAACTACATTAATTCCAACATAAAATCTATGACATGAATGTAAGAAATAAAAAATGCTATTAGGTTTTCATTTTCAACATCTTTTAGATGTCTGCATTATGCTTTAAACTGATGGGTGATTTATAAAAATTACTAATTGTAAAGGACTGAGTCAAAATGCTCTTGGCAGATATTATTAAAAACATTGTTGATCCATTTAAGCATCTCTTCCAAGTGGGCAACATCAAATATGACTACTCTGTAGCCAAGAAAGGAATTAATTCCATACTAATCTAAAAAGGTGCTTCATCTTTAACCGTGTCAAGCCTGACAACACAGGTATTATGCCATTCCTTCAGCAGCCACTGAACAGAGCTGCAAGGTGTGGTGCCAAATTCTACACATATTCCACACAAACATCTCCTGGAAACATTTGCTAATAGTAAACAGAAGATTGCAAGTGGTTTTAAAGTCACCATCCTAGGAATGTTTCCATATAGGCTGTGCACTAATGCACATGGGCTTTGAATAAAGAGTTTAATCAAAAACATTTACATGGACAGTTCCAATAGTTCCAAAGTAGCTGGTACCTAATGTCCCTGCACAACAGTACCTTCCCAAAGCATCTTTTCAGACAGAGGTGTTGAACCTGGATTGTACTGCTGGGTTGCTATTGATATGACAACAAATTAGTGTGTTTACCAGGCACTCTACTGCGTGCACTAGATCCCTGACGTGCTCTGCTGATCCTGATGTGGGAGGGCCCATCCCATCCCTAACCCTGCAGGCTCTGATGGTGAGTGTTCACTCTTTACGTCTTATGGCAATAAATTATAGGTTTTCTGGATATAGTCTTAGATTTTCTAGATATAGCCATACAAATAGTGACAGAACAACTCCATTTATACAATATCAGGTATCTTTCCTGATTACCTCCTGAAGGCTAGTAACGTTGTTCACACTTAATGTCTTGCTCACAGAAGGAAGAACATTTAGTAGCAGCCCATCTTACTCAGAAATAGATGGTAGGTGGTCTACCAAGACTAAAAATTTGCCTTCATCTCTCAGGTTACTGAATAAGACACATGATGTCCCAGCCTGCTTAGTATTTAAATCCCATTCACATTTCTTGTTAGCTTCATAACGTGACTTCATAAAAAATAGCAGTGAATCTGTTTTAGGAGATTATTTTTTCCACATGTGACTGTATAAACTCTATTGACTGAAGAAGTCTATCAAAGGAGCACAGAAGATGCAGAAGTCACGCAACTTCTGAAGATCCAACTGTGGATCTGCTGACACTTAATGGTGTAAACTCAGGGATTACTCTTCTTAGAGCCACTCAGATTTACAGTGGTGGGATCTGTTAGTTTATCACCATAAACACAGAGGCCTGCAGATGGGCAGAGAACAGCACAAGCAGAGGAAGCCCAGTAGCACCCAGACCTGGCTACTCCCAGGTATCTCAGCAGAGGACAGCCCAGCCATAGTCTGGCTCTCAAGGGAGTCTGCCAGAGGTGCTCTCAGTGGACAACCTTACAGACTGAGCGGGGTTACTGCCTGTAGGCATACAGGACTCATTATGGGATGAGCATTTGGGGAATGGCGTAAAACTTACTGCAGAATGTTTTAAAGTGATTAATGAGAACGTGGGACTTATGAGATATTGAGGGTAAAGATCAGAGGCAAGAACAGTACAGTGAAGGTGACTTACAAAGAAAAAGTGTAGAAATATACAGAGATCAGTGGATAAAAAAAAGCCATTTGCATGTGAACAGACTGCTGGTCAGTATGCTTGTTTGGTCACACCCCATGCCTATTCACCACAGTCTTCTAGTTAAACTGCATTTCTAACTACTTTCCTGGGTGAGAGACTCTTATTCTGTGCAAATGTGTGTGTATGAGGGTGTGTGTGCAGCAGCTGGAGTCAGGCCATGGGTCAGAGCGCCCTTGTGCCTGTCCCAGTCCTGTGTGAGTGCACATGTGTTTAACTCACTAGAAAATTTCAAGCCAGACCTGCCGACAAGTAGGATACAGGTCTGGGAGCCAGTTATCAGGGAAACCATAGGTCAGGGGCTGGATATCAGAGAGAGAGACCAGGGGTCCAAGAGTCAGACACTGGAATGACCATAGGTCTGCACAGGCTCCCAGAGAGACCAATGTGTATATGCATGTGTGTATATATGTGTAGTAGAGGGCCAGACTGCCAGCAACTGGACTGGAGTTGCAGACACATCTCTGCAGGTACATGCACGTCTTGGTCTCCAAGTCAGCAACAAAGAAGAAATCAGTGGCAAAGAAGCTGGGCAGAGCGCAGGACAATGCAATGTGTGACCTGAAAAACACTCACATCCACCTATTCCCACCCATCAGGCTGGAGCACCTCACCCAACTGAGCCAGGCAGAGGAGGCTGCAGGCAGGTGACTTGACAGACCTCCATGCATGAGGTTGTCAAGGTCCCAGGTCACAAGGAGCACATTCTCAGCCTACGCAAACCTTGTTCTCTCAAGGCAGGTGAAGGAGGAAGAACCTGAAGCAGAGGTGGCCACACAAGGGCAGCCCTGACATAGAAGACACACAGAGAAGCCTAAGCACTTTGCAGTAGTTCATGCTGCCTAGAGGCACCCTGTGCCCACACGGTACCCCTGAGACAGTCACAACCTGCCCTGTCAAACAGTGTGATGGGAAGTCTGGAAGTGGCATGATCAACTTTCAGGTGGACTGTGCTGTGTCCTGAGGGTGCAAGGTGCAGCAGTGGTTTGGCTCCTGCCTCATAGGATGGTGCACAGCTGTGCACCTAGAGATGTGCTTCTCTCCCCAGCTGCAAACAGTACACCTGTCTACTGATTCAGGGGAACAAGAAGGGCCAGCCCTCCTCACCCCACTGGTTGTTGCTGCAAAACGGGACAGAGGGGAGACAGCCCCTTAGGCTGCCCTCCTCCAGCTGCTCCTGCTCAATTATCCCCAAGTCACGCATTTGCATTCACTTGTAGCCCAGGCTCTGGTGCCGAATTCTTAATAAAACAGACTTTCAGAGGTTACAGTGAAGATGCAAACAGATGGTGTAAGGCTTTGAGCACAGCTGATGTACAGAGCTGTCAGAAGGAACGGGGAAGTGCTTTCCCTTTACAGTGCGGTAGGACAGGGTGGCTCCGGGCTGTGCCACGCAGCCTTGCCAAAGGCATCGCACCTCCCCACCAATACAGGCTGCAGCATAGGCCTTCCAGGAAGCTTCATTAAAAGCCAAGCAAGGGGTATCTTTTAATAAGTGAAAGGAAAAGGGGGAGGAAGAGTCACTTTCTTTAACAATTGGTCTCCCTCCAAAACTGCAATCTGATCGCAGGACTCTGTTTCTAACTGAAGTGTAGAGGAGGATTGTAACTGCCCTGAATTTTGTATTAAATGGAGCACATCAAAAAATCCTGAACACATCTGAGAAACTGCAAATCTACACGTTAAAAAAACACCTCTTTAAACTTTGTGAAAGTAACAAAGGATGTTCGGCTTTGAACTCCCAATTATGAGCATTCGGGGACAACAGAGCTGTTCAAGGAACATGAGATTTCTAATTGATTTGATTTATTAGGTTATTTTTCTGCTCTCGGAATGTCTACAAGCATGCTGCAACTGTTACATGCATTTGTTTATTCAAATGTATTCAATTAACACTACTCAGAATTTTTGACAAAAATCTGAATAGTATTGCTTAACTGTAATTCGTTAGGGAAAGAGAAATGGTTCAACAAATCAGCAAAGCACAGAAGTACTTGTAGGTAGAGCCTGATTTCCATACTTATTTATCTGTGTGGCTTCAAAATTAACTCTCACAGTACTCACATCAGGATAACTACTGTTCCTATAGGCACAGTATGCAAACAATAAAGTTTATAAACATATTCACTCAAACTGAATTCATTGCAAATGTCAGCCACTGCTTGTATACTTTTAATTACATGCTAAGAACCAGCAGTGCAAGCAACAGGAAAAAAAAATCCAAAGAGAGAAATCAGACATGCCTTAAAAATTAAGCTTCTTGTTCAAGTCCCAGAAGACAATATCAGAACTGGCTCTGAAGAATAAAGAGCAGAAAAAAGAAAAACAGAAAACAGTTCACATTTTTCCACCTTCCCAAGTTGCACCCAGTGAATATTCTCTGCATCAGTCTTGCTTTGTGCAGACTACCGCTGTGTTAGCAAAGCCATTTTCTTTACCCAGAAAATGTGAATATTCCCTCTGAAGAGCACTTGAAGCATAGCAGGCAGAAATACTGCAGTGAAGAGAGGTTTCTCTGAAACTAACCATAATGGATTCCTTTTCATTCCTGCATTAAGAAGGGACTTGCTTCAGAGCAGGAGAGTAGTCAGGCTCCTTCAGAGATAATCTCCCCCTTTCACCTGCTATCAAATGGAGCCTGAAAGTGGAAATGTTTTTTCCCTGGGCTCTGCCCTGGGGTACCTGCACCTGGTCCGCAGGGGATCTGCATCATACATGGCCAGGGAAGGTGGGGGAATCATGGTCTAAGAGTTAAAGCAGGAGAAAAGAGAGGAAAGACCCCTGGATTACAGTCTTTGCTCTGAGACAGAGGCAAATAGTCACTTACATGCAAATACAAAACTTCCCCTTTGAATTATTTTTTTCCATTCCCTACCAATTCCAGCTTATCTCCCCCAAATGGTCTTCACTTTTAAAATCAATTTATAACCGATCAGACAGCTAAAATAGCTTTGTACAGTAGGTGTCTCTAGTCAATGACTGATTTGCATTAAGAAAGATATGACAGCCAAGTGTGAAGAGAAAAGAATGATAGTTTAATTTTAGAAAAATTCCACATTCATCTGAGAAACGATTACTAAGCACTGTCTATGTTCATACATAAATTATTTCTAAAAATGTGAAAATATATTAAAATGCTAAAGATTTTCTTGCAGTGGAAGCAGGAAAGCTCCAGATCAGATGCCATGACCTTTCCTGGGAAAGGATGGGGTGGACTTGCACCCTGGAGATGCATCTGGTGGTCCAGTGCCACTGATCCATGACACCAAGCAAGGACAAGAGGTAGCGGCTCAGGAGCAGGGGGACAGAGGGTCATGGGAGGAGAGGAAGGCTGAGGTAGAGGCAAAAGCACCTTCCAGCCCTTCTGGGGATGGGTGAGAAACCTCTCTCTCATGCTCCACATGTATGAGCAGTGGGATGTCCCTCCTGCTGCTATGGCAGGCTCTGCTCGGCCTTAGGCCTGTGGGCAGTGGTGCATGGACATGTAAATAAATAAAATGAAAATAAATAGAGCAGTTCCCCAGTAGGCGGGCTGGGAGTGCCGGGCAGCCCGCTTCGGCTGCAACCTCCACAGAGCCAAAAGCAGCTCCAAGGAGCATGACACAGCCATCAAGGGGACGTGCCAGGGAGCCAGGTGCCAGCTCCCAAAATAAGTCCTACAGCTTGTCAACAGAGCTCTGTCATCTCTATCCAGAAAAAGACTAATAGTGGGCTGACGCCTGGCACTGACAAATTACCAGGTTGCTGGAATTGAGATTTTTATTCATTGCTGAGTTTTGTTTCAATTTTTTAAGGATATCTTATTTTACCAGGACAAGCTCTTTCTTTGTCCCCTCATGGTCCAAGCTGGCAAAAAGCAGCCTGAGATCTTCCACAAAGGAAAACCAGACCCTGCCCATGTCCTGTGCAAAAGTGTAGGGCATGCTCAAAGGCAGCAAGGACCCTGTTGCAAGATGAATTGTAGGCTCAGAGCCTACAAGGGCAGGAAGGGAAAGAGTCAAGAGGTGAGAAAGGTGTGTGAGGAGGGAGAAAGACAATGAGAAGGTTGCTGCAAGACCATTAGAGCATACTTTTGTGGGTTTTACAAGGTATTTCTCATTTTTCAGTGTCAAGAAGAGGATATGTACGCTGTGTTTGTCCCACGCTAACACACCCTTGGAGAACAGACATCAGTCACCGTCTGTGACACATTTTTATTAGCTGTTTCACAGAAGCATCCCTCCAAGTAGGGAATAACTCCATGCATCACAGCTCAGGTTTGACAGGAACATTAAAGGTAAGATGTATTTTGATATATCAATCCAAATTTGTAGGCAGCAGGGGTAAGAACTGATGTAAAAAATTATTAAGATTACTTTTTATGAAAAAGTTAAGTTTGTGGCCCTCTAATGAACCTCTTACTACCTTACATAAAGATCTGTTTCAAACAATCTAAACTTGTGTTATCTGACATTTTGATTAGCCTCATCTCATTGCCTTGGAAACATCCTGTCTTCTTGCATTATAAGACCTGGAGCATTTGACACTATAATGCACAAGACCACTTTAGGGAGACAGCAAACTTTTATTAGTGTTGACTTCATTGCTATACACTAGAACACCATTATTTGACATATTCATCCACATATCACCTAATTTCCCTGCAATATAATAGGAAACTCTTTTCTGGCTTCATTCAGAAGAAGAGAATTATTGTATAAGCAAATTACATCACATGGAGGACCAGAACTTTTTAGGGATTTTTGTTCTTAGAAGACAACATATAACAGAAACTTCTCTTTCCAGAAAAGTATACCCACAGGTGCCAGCAGAATTACTTCAAGTTCCTTCACACAGACTTTTCAATGAACTTCATAAAAGAGGTAGGAATACAGTAATTCTTTCATATACAGATGGGTCCAAAGACTGAAAGGCAATGGGAAACTCCTCAGCAGATTTGAGAGCAGACTTTGAAGAGAGGAGGTACCGCCAGCTCCATAAACACTTACCAGTCTTCATCCTTAGTTTTAGGCCCCTCTCCCAATCTCAGCGAGAGCTTGGGAAAAGCAGAACACTTCCAAAAATACCTTTTTGTGGCTTCGCTACTGAGATCTTCAATGACTCTCCATTGTCACAACAGAGATATCAACCCTTCGTGCATGCTGCTGAACTGTTACCAAACCATCAGTCATTATAGTGTATTGGCCTGGACCAAACTCAGTTCATTCAGAGCAGCGTTCTTCCATGATCTCAGTACAAAGCGAGCACACTACTCATTCCTTTGCAAATATAGCACTGCCAGGGTAAGAGATTTAATTGTCTCGTGAAAATAATTTAACTAGCCTATAAAAATGACACCATTGTAGTATGACACTAAACCATTTCAATTCCTTCGAAAGTGCTTTGAAACTAGGCAGAACTCAAACGTTTCCCACCCAGGACAATAAAGAGTAAGTTGCTTTATTTTGCATAATTTGCTTTTAGACTTTTTTAACAGATTTGTCCTGAAACAAGCCAGTATCAATTTTAGGCAACACATTTTAGACAGCAATTTCACACACACACAAAGTGGTCGAAATACTGTATAATGGAATGTTTCCGTGGTAAAAGGATTATGCTGGCTTACACCAAAAGCTGCATCTCTAATTTAGTAGTTATGCCTTCTAAGAAATACATTTCTTAAATGGTGAGAAATTAATTATTTTCCGTCAGGAGGGCAAAAGGTTCATCGGATGAGTTTGAGTCAAGTGTCTGAAATTGGAGTTGAAAAGTGCCATCCCCCATCAAGCAACAGCTACAATTTTCCATCGTTCAGGGCAGAGCCACATTCAAGGAGTTCAGCTCCCAAGATTCACATTAATCTGTTAAATCTGTTTTCTCTGACATCTTAGCCACAATGTATGGGTTTTCACCCAGGACTTCTGTATGGCAGAATACCCTCACTGCCTCTGTTTCCATTGACTGATAATTGCTGAAACTACATTCCAGTGCTTTTGAAAAAAGCTCAGCTGGCTGAGGCCTAACAGGAGGCACATGCCAGAAAATAACCTCAAAGATGATCTTTCTCTTTAGAGAAAACTAACAAAAAAGAGCACTTTTCCTTTTTTCTCCAGGTAGAAGCTTCTTCATTTACCAGATAGAAAGGAAGTTTAATGATGTCTTTTCAGATCACTTGCTCTTTTTCAGGGCTGCAGTAGGACTAGTTTGCTCTGGACCCTGATACCATTTTTTGCAGTAAGTCAACAGCACTGATTTGATTGGCAAAGCCTGTGCAGGAAACAAATTACCCTGCCAGGAGCATCCATGGGATGGATTCTCCCCAACAAGAGCCTCAGAGAAGGCAGAAGAACTGAGCCACTTGTCTCCATGTAGGTGCCCTGGGATAATAAAGTGCTTTTATTGTTCAGTCTTCTGCCACTGATCAGAAGGGCCTGTGTAAAAAATACAGAATCTGCCTTAAAGGTCCAGGTAATTAATTTCTGTTCTTCATCTGAGCACACAGAAACAAGGCAAGACCAGCTCAGGCCTAAACCCCACAAAAGAGTCCCCAAAGTTTTCCACAGGACAGCCACACATCAGAGAATGGGAGCAAATCGCAACAAAATCTGGGCAGCCATCTCCCTCCCTGGGTGGACCTGGAGTCTTTAGCCAGCAACAGAGTTACGGTCAGACTGTACCTTCCCTGCCCCTCACAACTGCTGCAGGATGGGCTGCAGGCTCAAGGAGGACATCTGCACCGTCCTTAAAGGGTAGTCCTGCGAGGACATAGAAATATAGCACATGCCTTGCTCTACTTCATGTTTTCATATCTGGGGACAAATAAACCAGACCTTTCACATGGCACTACCAAGCCCCCAGCCACAGGGTCATCTCTGCTCAGTGGGTACCCCACTGCTCTGGAAGTCCCCTCCTCTCCTCCCTGAGGCTGTACTTACTCAGAGAGTGCATGGGCTGCAAATCTGGTCCTGAACACTGGCTACAGTCATCACTTTAAATGATGATCTGGCACGGTCAAACAACATTTCCTCTCAAGGCACATCTGAGCAAAGCTCTACGTTTTTCCAATGCAAGGTGACATTCTGCTATTAATACATGACTCTGGGAGCCAAAAATCTGCAGGAGCACCACTGAGACTATGAACAGCACCCAGCTACATGGCAGCTGAGAAGACAACAGAGCTGCTCTCTCATTTACCTAATTAAAACCCAAATATTTACTCCCAAATTGAGCTGAGCTGCAACTACTCTATAGCAGCTGGTTATCCCATTGAGCAAAGAAAGGAGGGAAATGGATTTCTTCCTGTTTTCCTTACTGGTCAAGAGATTAAAAGCAATATAGTGGTGTTGGTCCCTAGGTGTTGTCTGATTAATTTCCTGTTAGCCAGATGGCAAATTGCCAAATTCACTTCTCCTTAAGTGAGAAATAGACTGTTACATGATCTCAAATGAACTTTATTAGTGTGACACTAATAATTCAGCACTTACAACCCAGAGAAAATATTATAAGTAAATATAGGCATGCATTACCTACCAAGGTTCCTTCTTGCTTTTGCTCTGGGTAGGCAAAGAAATACAATGCATCAGATATTTCACCACCAGAGTCAGGTAGGAAGGGTCTGACTTCTACAGGAAAGGTGTTATAAGGCAAAAAGGTCAGAAGCCCTGAGAAATTAATTTCCCCTGGCAGCATCTAGAAACTTGTTCCTACTGATTTTCAATGGTGCTGTTCAGGTCAGTTGTAACACAGAGAAGTCTTCTTCCCTATCTCCATGTTTCTTGTCTAGCTAATAAGCTGGGACTTTCCTAGCTGAATGCTGTCTGCTGGCCCACAAAGCAGCTCCTTCTCTTGCCTGATTCTCCTGGCAATTTCACATTAATAAACATTCTGAGTTCTCCAGCATGTCATTTCCTTCAGTCTCCTTCATAGTAGAGGTTTATAGCCAAGTTCACCTTAGAAACCACGGGTACAAGGCTGGCATCAGCAACCCATAAGGTACATGAGATTGCTTCATTCATTCAATGTTATGCATGTGTTTGGGAGAGCAGTTATGACACGCGTATCTTTTGCCTAGTGTCTGCATCAGCCTCTTGTATCAACAGGGATTTCAGATGAGATAACTCCTCTTTGCCACCTCGAGCAGCAGTTGCTTCCCAAATAGTGCTCCCCGAGGGACTGACATGCCATAGAAGATTAATGTTCTGAGGACACTCGCTGAAAATATTGTGTGTTAATTCCCCAATTAAAAGTCTCAGGAGGAGGATAATGAGTGATCTGTTAGCAATTCTGTAGATCAACAGTTGTCTGATACCCCACATCTGGGGGCTACTGCCCTCGAGTAGCAGCTAATTGGCCCCAGTTACCATAGTGCCTCACAGTCCTTAATGTATGTATCCTCACTACTGCTCAATAAAGCAAATAAGGACTGATTTCAGTTCAACAGACTGGGAGCTGTGTCTCAGAGAAAGAAGGGAGCTGACTTTATAGCATTATATTCCACCTATAAATCACAAAGTGAGGCTAAATCCAGGACCTGACAAGTTCTTTCTACCCAGGGGAGAAAGTGGCTACAGAAGATGATGTTTATTTGGGTCAAACTCACTTATTTACAAGGACTGCAAAAGTGCTGCTTCCCTGTCATAATCAAACAACCAGCGGTTTCTTCACCTAACCCCTCTCAGCCAGCTCTGCAACTGAAAAAAGCTGTGGCAAGGCCTTTTTTCGAGTGAAGATCCAGTGATTGCTCTGTCTTGGTTTTGTGTTACTTTCTGCCTCTGTCTCTGCAGAGTCCTGCTCCTTCTCCCACACAGACAGGCACGAAGAGCTCATTACCTCTCCCTCCAGGGCTTGCTCTTTTATTCACACAGGCCAGCATAATTCAGCTTTTGCAGGAGCTTAAGAACTTGTTTCTAAGGTTTTGAAGACTTGGTACAACCAGGGAGCTCTGTCACTTGTAAGACTTATCTTGAACAAAACGTGGCTTTAAACCCACTCCCTGCAAAAGTGCCCAGGCTCTAACAGCACTAAGATACCTCAAGATTTTTTTAAAATGCTCTGTCAGCATTGATTTCAATAGGAGCTGGATGCCTAATCTGCTTATGCACTTCTGAAAATCCTATTAAGTGCCTCTTTACTTCTCTAGGTGCCTAAATATACTTTTCTTAATTTGGCTCTAAGTGATTTGCATCCATCATCAAGATTTTTGAGAGGATGGCTCGGGGGGAGACACCTCTCTGTCACAGCCCTTCCATGCAGTCTGTCACTTGTTCAGATACCTAAACCAGGAACCAAGCTCTCACAAAGATGCTGTGACAGTGTGAAATACATCTATTAAACTGTGAACACGCTCCATGCTGTTGCCTCCATATCTCCTTACGCCCCCCACCCAACCCTGAGCACGTGCTCCCTCTCCCCCAAGGAGCCCTCACCATGGGGTTATCACAAGGCAAATGGCTTCAGCCCCCTTTCCACTGCTGCCCAAGACTTATACAATTTTCTGCAGACATCCCCAGCTGAGGCTGGAGCTGTGGCTGCTTGGCAAGAGCAGGGACTTGCATTTTGAGAGGACGCAGGGACTTGCGTTTGTGTGCTTGGGGGCAGCAGCCAGGACAGTTGCAGTGTCTCGCCTTGGCCCCCAGCCTAACAAATATGGTGCTTACAGAGATGTGCAACCAAATGAGGCAGCACAGATAAACATTTACTTTTAAGGACATCAGAGAGAATTAAATGCCTATGGCTCAGAAATGCCATTGCTCAGCTTTTCTTATCTTCCTGGCTTGTGTAACTAAAAGGCAGTCACAAGTGAGAAAAACCATGAGTGGACTGACATCTGAGAGGCTTGAAAGAGCAGAGGCTTGGCTCTGGAGTTTGTGGCAACAGGATGGCCAAACACACCTCGATTTGTGGAAAGGGCACTAAAACATGGTTTGTGACTTTAGACCCAGCACTGGATGCAGTAACTATTTCCTGCAGCCAAAGGACGTAGAAGTGTAGAGGCCAAGAAGAAACCAAACTGGCCATGACCAGGCTGGTACTTGGCTACAGACAACCTCTTGGGAAAGATGGTCCGAGCTGGTGTTCTCAGCAACTCTGCCTCAGCCACACTGCAAGCCTTGGTCAGAAAGGAGAAAGGAAATTAGCACCTCAGGGACTTGAAGTTTAAAGAGTCCTCAGACTCTTTAAAGCCGTTAGCTATTCGGCTTAAGGCCTTTAGCCATTCTTAAAATGAAAAGAGACTTTGAAAGGGGGAATAAAGTTAGAACATTCTGGTTTTGATATAGAAGAACAACTATTTTGAAAGTGCCATGAGAAATGAGAACCTATTCAGAGATCTAAGCACACTTTAAGAGAAATCTAGAAATAGCAAATGCTCGGAACCTGGTCAGCTATTTATCCTCTTACAGAACCCATGCTTCAGCCCAGAAAGCCTTGATAAACCAGAGCCTAAAATTCCAGTTGGCCTTTGCCACTGATTTCTCTGTGTTAATCCTGTTTGCTAATAATCACAGTGGAGCAGCTGCAAGCCCAATAAAGGACCCAGCGGTGCAGGGTCCAGCCCATGGGCTTCAGCCAGCAACTTCTGCATGACCAGGTCCTTCCTTGCAAGGTGTTGGCTTGAGCATCTGTGCTCCAGTTCCCTGTCTGCAATACCATAGTAATAACAGTAGCCTGATACAATCCTTATTGATTAAATAGTTAATATTTGCAGCAGACACTGAGAATGGTAAATCACCTTTATGCAAAAGAGTGAATAAACTTCCATATGAAAAACCTAGCATGTTAAGATTTGCTGTTACACAACAAACAGGAAGACAGCCCAGATCAGGGGAAGAAAATAAAAAATGAGGGGGAGGGGGAGGGGGAGGGGGAGGGGGAGGGGGAGGGAAGGGGAAGGGAAGGGGAAGGGGAAGGGAAGGGAAGGGAAGGGAAGGGAAGGGAAGGGAAGGGAAGGGAAGGGAAGGGAAGGGAAGGGAAGGGAAGGGAAGGGAAGGGAAGGGGAAGGGAAGGGGAAGGGAAGGGGAAGGGGAAGGGAAGGGGAAGGGAAGGGGAAGGGGAAGGGAAGGGGAAGGGAAGGGAAGGGAAGGGAAGGGAAGGGAAGGGAAGGGAAGGGAAGGGAAGGAAAGGAAAGGAAAGGAAAGGAAAGGAAAGGAAAGGAAAGGAAAGGAAAGGAAAGGAAAGGAAAGGAAAGGAAAGGAAAGGAAAGGAAAGGAAAGGAAAGGAAAGGAAAGGAAAGGAAAGGAAAGGAAAGATCTTCCCATTGAATCCATCACAATGAGCAGAGTGAAGAAGGAAGGGTTACATTTGTTGCTGGTGGGAAGCCATGCGACTACTTTCACCTTGAAACTGCCAGGTTTACAAGGAAGATCCCCAAGCTGGATTTCCTCAGGGAGCAAATGACTAACACAAAGTTGGACAGGCTCTCTTTTTTGCAGAGGAGCAGAGCTTCCCTCAATACCTCTTTGGAGAAAATAGTTTGCATGAGGCCTAGAGCCAGGGGCCAGAACATAACCTAATTAGGCCAGAAAGGGTGATTAGCTGTTTATTTTGAAGATGTTCAAACCATGCACTTACATTATACACTGCCTGGGAGAAAAAGAATGCTGTTTATACTCCCTGATCTGAAGGATCAGCAGAGTTTATTTTCTCCTACAAACGAGGGCCTGTTCTACTTACATTCTTTCAGCTGAGATCATATCTGTTTATTTTCATTCACCTACAGGAAATGGGAATATTTCAGTCTATTATTCTGAGTTCAGGGAAGCAGTTTGTGTTGCTTAACCATGGACAAAGGCAAATTAGTCACAGCCTTCACATGCTACCTCAAAAGACTTGTATAATAGTAGTACCATTAGTGGCAAAAGGATTTATAAAAACCTGTAGTGTAAATTCTGCTTCTTGAACCTTTTCCATAAGGCATGAGAAAGTTTGTTAAGCCCCCCCAGATGACTGGCACTCTGCTGTGGGAGATGGAGTGGATCAAGTTCTCCCTCTTCCCAGCAGGCACTATCAAGTATTGATTCTGAGCTGAGGGGTTTAATGCAATATTTTCAAGCTCACTGCTTTTTTACTGTATTGAATTACTTGCTGATTCGTGAGGGTACCTGGAAGCGCAGCTATGAAAAAGGAAAATTCTGGTGGGAGAGAAGAGAGGTACAATGGGGCTTCCCACACATGACCTCTGGTCAGGCCAGTGGCAACAGGACAAAGATGTCTTCACAATATATATAGCACATTCCACCAAAAGTTACAGTGGGATCCCACTTCAGTGTTCCCAAATGTTTGTTTGAGTTGGCTTCATATTTAATTATAAAACAATGCCCTTCTGCTAGAGTTTGTTAGCAGGATTTGTTTGCATGCTTTGATGTTTTATTTTTAATGATATCTTGTGTTCATGAAGCCTTTGGTAAGATTCTCTGCTGATAAAAATGCTCAAATTATAGCAAACGGACTATGAGGTGACAATATATCTTAGAGTGCACTTTATTTTCTTTTAAGTTAAGCTTTTTGATGGTGAATTAAATTATTTTAATTGTATCTTACTTATTTTAAACTTAAATCAAGACTGTTTTCCAGCTACTGAAACTTAAAAATTCTGCAGAACCTAGGCAACTGCAGGTGCTGTGAATGTAAATTTTATCTGTTGACTACATTCAGCAGAAGAAACAATCAAGAATGCACCAAACATCAAATACTGTGATGAAGACAGAAATTACAGGCAACCAATTATAAAGATATGGAGCAGCAGAAGGTACAATGTGTTACATGCATTATGGAGCTGCCAGAATAGGCTACTTAGGGATGTACAATAATAATTTAGATTGTTGATCATAATAATCTCATGCTGGTCATAACTGTCTGGCTGTTATTTTATGCTTCCCCAGCCTGTTTGCTGAATGTGTTTGCTGGTTTTTGTACTTGTTTATAGTCTCCAAATTGTTCCAGGTGAAGTGAATTTTGCTGTTTCTTTGCACAGTACAAGCTCTCAAGAAGGGGACGGGAACCTCCATGATCTTCTTTGCTGAAAATAATTTTAAAATCCCTAATGGACGCAGTAAAAATTCTTCTCTAGGAAAAACAAACTCAGCTGAACTCTAGCTAAATTAACTGATATCCCTCATGATCCACCAATTTTCAAGATGGATTATGGGGAAGCTTTATGAAGTTCAAAAATAGCATCATGTTCTTCCCTCCTCCTCCTCCTTGTCGCAGGGTCTTGCCAGCTATCAGAAGATTGATCTGCTGCAAGCAGAACTTCCCTACTACAATGAATATAATCCCCCAGTTCACTGGTTTAAGTGAGTCTTGAAGGATTACTTTTCAGAGTAATGAGGGGTTAGATGCTTCCCAAGATAGCTAGACAGCATTCATGGGTTTTTAGGATAAGCCAGTACATGAGAAGTTACCAAGTGTCATAGCCTTTACTTAGGTATTTTTCCCTTTTCTCATAAAAAGGCCAGATGATCTGAGACATAAGCCTTACTGGGAACAAGTTTCTCATGCAGATCCCAGAGAAAAAAGTTCTTGAGGTGCCTATGTTTATCTTGTTTGTTTGTTTGTTTGTTTCAAATAAATAGCTTCACTTTTTGTCCTTGTGACTGGCAGGGCAACGAAACATACCAAGGTAAGATCACTTTAGTTGCAGGGTTTTCCTACAGTAGGGAAGTGATAGACCACGAACTCACATGTATGGCATAACCGTGCATCCCAGTGGCCAGACACACTCTTGCCATCCCTTACTGTTTGAACAGTAAGAAGACTTGGTGCCTAGTGGTTTTCATTAGATTTTCTGGAGTCCAAAATCACATGCAGGTAAGTCCTACCTGATTTCCTTGCTTTCATGGGCCTTGGCCAGTCACTGCCTTCTGTGGCACGCATCCTTCTGAGGTGGCTCATGAGTCACAGAAGTGGGAGAGTGCTCAAATGCTCAATAGCTGTATTTTCTGACACAGGAATGACCCAATCCTGCTCCCTGCAATGCAAGTTGCAGTTACTGCTTCTGGAGAAGGTGATGACAAGCAGCCACAAAAAGCAGCTCCCCCACTCCCACCTATAGTCCTCCAGCAGAAAAGCTCCTGAAGGGAAGGGAGAAGGTCTCAGCTGAACAGCCCCAGTGTCCTATTCCCCTCTTCAGGCAACAATCTATTTGCCTGAAGAAAACAGCCATTGGCCAAATAGACCAACAACTTTCTTGTAGAGTATTGGCTGTTTCTGGTGTCACCTTTGCATACAACCAAAGAATCCAACACAGACAGTATTTTAACCAGAAGCTTGATGTGAGCCACTGCAGGGTTTGAAGATTTCAGTATTTCAGATTTTTCTATTCACAGGAAAGAAGTGGTTAATAGCTGATTAGCTGGTTACTTCTCCTGCAAGACCTTACCCACAGGGACAAGCATTCATAGTATCTACTTGAGATTATTAAATAATTTCTAGCCACACTAAAAATTGGACACATTTCTGTTGAATTTGCTTGTAGGTTTTTTAAGATGTTTTGAGAAAATCCATGGGACTACAGCTGACTTTTTCCCAATACACACAGGATTCCATGTTAAATTGACTAACAAAGCTGCTTAGATTGGAAAACAAATTAATCTACCCAGTCATTTAGTAAATGCCCGTAAGAAATAGAAAAATAAAAGCTTTACTGTATTCTACTTCTGTGAAGAGAGAATGAAACATTCTTGTCTCCAGAGATCTCCCAGTCCCCACTCCCATACTTTGAGTTTTATCTTCCATTCCCAGATTCAGATTTTGAGGAGCAAAATTAACTGGTTTCAGGAGAAGAGGTAATAAGAGCAAGAATAACTGGGCATTTGTCCTGGATGTTCATGTACCAGTGCAACCAGACAGGCTGTCCAGAGGCTGCTGGGGAAGAGCATGCTGCATGTGGTACCTCTGCAGCATTGATGCTTCCAGCAGAGCAGCATCTGAAGGTCTGATAATCGATTGAAATCTAATCAATACAACGATGGGGGGTCTATGCTGTTGTTCATCTCAGGCAAAAATAGAAGTTTAAAAGCAGACATTTCTCTCCAGTGACTTGGACCTCTTGCTCACATGAAAGTATCTGCATTTAGAAAAATTAATTCCATCCTTTCTTAAGGCTGCTTGCATTTCCTGAGCTGTGCGGGAAGAAATGAACACTCTTTCCTTTCTCTTGCACTGCAGTTGCCCAAGAGGATGGTGGGTGCTCAAATTTTGTTTTTTAATAGCACTGCCCCTGATGATGAACGCTGGGGGCAGTGCTTGCTGGGATGAAAGGAGGAAGAAGCTGAGTGTGTTGAAGTTGAGAGGTTCTAGCAGAGTCCAACAGAGACACAGAGGCTGAAGAAATTCACCTCAGGGGAAATGCTAGGCTGTATTTTGTCTGAAAAAAACACCCCAGCTGTACATCATGGACGTGCCCAACAATGGAATCTGACCAGCAAATTTCATCCACATCTGTTATCTTTTAAGAAAGGGGCAGACGTATATTTGATGCGGTGTTCAGCTATTTGGGCTTTGGAAATCCAGCTCCCAGGGAGTTATTCTCTCATTCTGTTTTATTAGTTTTCACTGTCTCCCAAGATCTGTGAAGTTCGGCTCCATGGTAACTCAGGAACTCGCTTAGTTGGCTTACATATTGATGTATACAAGGAAGGTAAGGTGCTAATACACTGTTTGAGCATCTCTAAGATATATTTCATATATCTAAGATGTGTGGCAGAGTAGAATTTATAGTGGATATGGAATAGTCTTGCCTTAAGATCATAGTGATTGTTTCTTGGGAAGTTCTATCAAGTCACTCCTGGCTTTGCAACAACTAAAGTCACACTAAACTTTTGTCCACACTGTCAAGCAACACTTGTTCTTCCTGTCCTTCAGAGATTAAAATAAAAATGCAAGGTGATTAAAAAAGGGAAGAAAAACTAGAGGAAAAAGGACTTGTCCTACAATAATTAGCTTTGTCTGGACTTACTAGCTGGGTGCTACTGACATAGCCCAGGATATGAGCCCTGTAGTATTCATTCTTTGCTTAACCACAGCACACCATGACCCTGCTCAGCCTGCCAGGCCGGGACTTTTCTATAACTGACAGAAATGCATGAGGGGTTGGTGCATGTCCATGTTTTGCTCTGACATGCATATTCATGCTCAGAAGCACTTCAGGCAATAGGAACCATAGAAAAGCTGTAACAACTCTCACACGGACCTGAAGTCAGATCCCTGGTTCCTACACGTTCATCCTGGTGCCCAGTCACCAGCTGGCTTGTCCTGTACAGGACATCAACTGTCCAGTTAGTTTGAATTTCTGTCTGCTGATTTTTATGACATATGATGGGGTCCAGATAACAAAATGTTTAGTGCAAGCTGCATTCTGGAAGTGCTGCGGGGCTTCATTAGTTAATGCCACAAGGACCTGGCATGGAACACCTAAAGCTTTAGTGGCATTGTGCTCCTTTTCACTGTTGTTAGCTTTGAGTATCTTTGGGATTACTTTTAAAAATACCCTAGAGAAGATAAAAATAGAAAAGACTACCAGGAAAAAAAAAAAAAATAGTGATTTTCCTAGATGTTTTGGGAGAGGAATGAAGCTCTTAATATTTGCATTGAGCATGCACATTTTCAAAGAGCAGAACAGGGATCAGCTTCTGCTATTACAGCTGCAACGAGTAACCTGTGGTGCTAGGACGATATACTTGTCCAAACACAGTGACAAGAAGACAAAAACCTGTAACAACATATTCAGAGATACTCTGGCCTGGCTAATTTTTCAAAGGACAGCTCTATTTTGAAAAGCCCACCTTTGAAAATTGCTAATGAGTAATCAATGATGTCAAAACATAGTACATTATGTGCCAGTGAGCTTTTCACCTACTGCCTTTTGGATGTTAATGACCTTTCAATGTGTATCAATGCAAAGCAACTCCTACCACAAAGGACCAGCCAACTGTTGCCGTTTAACTTACAGGATGAGCCATTACAGAAACACATCTCTCCAAGGCAGCTGGCAAAACAAATAAGGTGAAGTACTTAATGTCAAAACACAGAGGATAAACACTGAAGTTTCTCAGGCCTGTGAAGGCATTTTTGTTGAATGTACCTACCTCTGCCTTTGAGCGCAAAACCTATTCCAAGAGTGCTAAAGCCTCCACAATGTGTGTCAGAGGGGAGAAAAAATAACCTCTGGCTATGCTACTGAACACCTCACAGTAAATGCAGGATCCCAACTCCCTCTGCTAGCAGGGGTCAGGTAAGCACAGGCACCAGTCCCTGGTTTCAAATCTGGAGGTGAAGGTCTTCACTGGGTAGTTTCACAGAGTTCCCAGCCAGTCTGCATCATCCTTCTGCTCTGGCAGTCTTTCCATCTGAAAGACACTGCTGCACGACATCAGGGTTACCTCAGGGGAGTTTTAGTTGGTGGTCTGCAACTTTCTGGCTGGTGCATGTTCATCTGTAATCCTATCAACTTATTTATGAAGTTTAAACACAGCCAAATGCATAAAAAGTTAGAATGGATGTCTTCTATCCGTGTTCTAAGGTCTGTTTAAACCTTTAAGATGAAGCTCCTTACTGTTCTTACTCTAAAGAGATAAGGAAATAACTGGGAGTTCAAAATTAGTTAGATTAAAATACAAGAAATTTACCTAGGTACATATACTGTATAATTATACAACATGTATAACTATACCTACTGTGACAGAAAACAAATTTACATGGTCAGGATCCAGATCCAGCCTATGTAGATAAAACTGATGAAAGAAAAGGTACTTTACTTCTGGAGACATCTGTTGTCTGCTACTAAGTAGGGAACTAATTCCTAATTAGATAGATGTTACATAAAATGTTTGCCATTATTTGAAGCATCCTACATTCTGCATCTTGTTTTAGCTACCTGACTCATCAATATTTTGCTTTTGTAGCTAAGGAAAGCCACACTAAGCTAAGGCAAAAATAAACAGTCATCTGATCTGTAAGTAAATAATAATACAATAAGAGTAGTGACCCATTATTTAAGGTTCCATAATAATTTTTGCTTTAAAGTTCATTACATTAGAATGCTTCAGCACATTTTTCTCTGCACTGCTCCATGATTAGTTCCCAAACAGAGGAAAATATTTGGAATTTGCAGGTTTTAGGAGGAGCTGCTTTTACAGAACACAAACCCAGCAATTTGTGACCTTTCATACCAAAGGTTTTGCCCATTCATAGTCCAAAATAGACAAAATTGAACAGAAGTTTTCTCACTGGCCACGCTGACAATGAAGACATGGGATATTTCTTGCGAAGACCCCTGGGGAGGATTTGTTACCAAAATGATCTCTGTACTTGGTATAACCCCATGAAAAGTTTAGGAAAAGGGTATACGAACATCACCCATCCTATTTCTAATTCTATCATACTTTGATGGCTGGAGGTACATTATGTATGTCACAGGAGGACTTATATTAATCAAATTTACATAAAAGTCCCCTATCTCTGCCCTTACATCTCTCTAATGGAATGTGAAGTCCTCAGCCTCCAAAGATCATCCTGAAATCCACCTCTAGCCTATCTCCTTTTATGATTATTCTTGGCAGATGTTGCCAATGATTACACTCAAGCGGTCTTTAAAATTCTGCTGCTTCTCAGGAAGAGAATTTGTTATAAATTATATTGGGTAGCCTCTACTAATTCATTCATTCTCCTTTAAATGCCAGCTGATTAAATGCCAGCTGATTCAAATGCCTGATTCTGTATGTGTGTTCATGGAAAAACTTTAAACATCAAGACTCCAAGACTCAGCAGTGAAAATACTTGAATTGTTGATTTTATTTTCTAAAAAAAAATTATATTGAAAACAGCACATTGCCATGCAATGTTTCCACCTTGATTAAATTATACACTTTCCATCAGGAACTTAGACATTTTCCGCTCTCTATTTATGGAAGCATCTGTCCATCTTCCTGAAGTTTCTCTGCAGTTCAGATGAGGGTAGTCTGCACTTTGCACCAATCAGCTATTTACTGCCTTAGGAAAATTGGGTTTCTCTATAATGAGTCAAGGGCGTGGGAGATTCAAAGATCAGTTCCTGGGTCCCAAACAATGGAGCACTTAAATTATGCTTAAATTTGTTAAAGTATACTTAAATGTTTCTCTGGGTTGGAGTTGTTACCAGTCTAGATCACAACTTAACAATCAATGGACAGTAAGTTTCAGTGCAAATGTCATAATGCAAAAAGCAAATGCAAGTACCATGGAGTGACGTTTCATGCGACAGCTAGTTAGGAACTTCAGCTGATAGATGGTGAGCATGTAGGGACACAGGGGTAAAACTAAGGGTGTTGTAGACTTTGCACTGCCTGCTTTCTGGATTTTAGTACTTGTTTCACCTTTATTAAACAGCCTCATTGTTTTGAAAAACAACAAATTCTTCCAATTAAATGTGCTTTACTGTTGTCTTGTTTGGGAAGTTCTTTATGGATCACAGCCTTTTCTGAAATTACACTGTGCAAATATTATGACTTGTGAGGTGAAATTTTCCTTAGTGAGTAAACCAAATATATGTGCAAATAAATAGACGACCTTCACTAAGCAACTTATTTCTGAATACATTTGGACATATCCATTAATTTGGCTTTCTGCTGGCACTGAACCATAATTTCACCACCTCAACAACACAATGAAGAGCAAATGAGAACATATTCCTTGGGTTTCAGCACAGATTGTACAGAGTAGCATTTAACTACAAGACTACAGCATCAGATCATGGTCCTGGTGAAGACTGGAAGGTCCTATTCTTTTAAATTAATGATTGCCAATGCTGACATTTTCTTGATGATCACCTTTTCAAGAGTTTGTTTCTTCTGTTTCAAGTGAAATAATAAGGAGATACTATTTCCACCAGTATTGACTCAAAAGATTATAAACAATTCCTTCAATTTTCTACTTCCATATTTTATCCCATACCCATTCCACCTACCTTGGCATACCTAACTGAGATATCTACTTCTGAAACCTCACCAGTCAAGGTAAATCATCTGCCACTCAAAATTTGTTGGAGTCACCAGGTCTCCTCACTGGTACCTGAGATGTGTTTTTCAGCCTGCAACCTGCAGACCCAGAGGGAGCTGTGAAATATTTCTTGATGAGGTTTTGAAAGGTAATCAAGAAAAACAGTCCTGTAGTCCGTGGGATGAAATTCTTCTCAGAAGGACTCCACCTTACACTGGCAAGCTGAAAGGAACTTTAAATCAAAAAAGGCCAAGGAAGACTTTGTCTGCTCTTAGACACTTCAGTGGTTAAACAGTATAATATACAATTAAAAATAATGAAAACTAACATTTTGTCTCTGCTAAATTCCTGAAAATTACCTAATAGCAAAGGTAGTTACAAAATAAAGAGGGAGGAAGCTGATAACAATTACAATAAACTCTAAAGTTAACATTGACAGAAACAACGTGGCAGGTGTCGGATTAGATAAAGTAACTTGTGATTGCACACCACAATGTGGCTTCATTAAAAACACAAACAAATTTAAGCCTGAGGTTATGAAATGGACCTTAATTTGTCTTCATAATGACATTTAAAAAATTCAGAAAATGTTGGCAGAAAAGGAAACTAAAGACAACACCGTAAAGAAGTTCTATTTTTTGTACAACGTAATCAAAATTGAAATCAGCCTTGGCTGAAAATCAGAAATATGATATGGTTTCTAATTAATTGGATAAAATTAGCTAAAAATTAAGTCATGCTACCTTGAGCTTGAGAGAAAAAAAATATATCACTAAGTGGAGAAATGCACTTTACATGTGAGCCATGTCATTAAAAGGAAATCATTACTTCTAAGTAAAAGCTAACCAAGAATCTGGCGCAATCACTGGCCTTCTGATCATTCACGCTAGTTAACTCTTAGGTCATTGCCTTGCAAGTTCTGTTTTGGAGTGTTTCAATCAGATATTTCTATCACAGATCTGCTACTAAGGGACTAGCTCTAAGCATTAAAAATGCAGGCTATTCCACATAACTCAGCTGCAGTGACCCCTTATTTTTCTTTTACTGAGCCACACATAGCACGGGCAACTTGCTTTTACAATCGCAACCTTGCTGCCCTGCCCTCTGTTTTCTAGTATAGCACCCAGAATCACTACACCTTTGCTATAGTTGTTTTTTAGCGAAATATCAAAGGGTCTTCTTTAAAAATTGATCAGAATTTAAGCATGAAGGCTTTGCCAATATGGCTACACCAGCAAAGCTCCTAAAGCATAGGAAAGCTGTTATACTCTTAGCATGGATATATATTTTCATAGTATCATAGAATGTCCTGAGTTGGAAGGCACCCACAACGATCATCGAGTCCAACTCCTGTCCTTGCACAGGACAACCCCACAGTTCACACCATGTGTCTGAGGGCTTATCCAGTCTCTTCTTGAACACTGTCAGGCTTGGGGCCGTGACACCTCCCTGGGGAGCCTGTTCCAGTGCTCCAACACCCTCTGGGGGAAGAACCTTTTCCTAACGTCCAACCTAAACTTCCCCTGGCTCATCTTCCTGACATTCCCTCGGGTTCTGTCACTGGTCACCAGAGAGAAGAGCTCAATGCCTGCTCCTCCTCCTCCCCTTGTGAGGAAGCTGTAGCCGCCATGAGCTCCAGGTGAGGCTGCACCAGTGCAGAGCAGAGCGGGACAATCACCTCCCTCGCCCGGCTGGCAATGCTGTGCTTGGTGCACCCAGGACACCGTTGCCCCTCTTGGCTGCCAGGGCACACTGCTGGCTCATGTTCAACTTGCTATCAACCAAACCCCCCTGGTCTCTTTCTGCAGAGCTGCTCTCCAGCATTTCATCCCCCAGTCTGGATGTACAGCCATGGTCGCCATGTCCCAGGCACAAAATCTGGTACTTGCTCTTGTTGAACTTCATGCAACTGGTGACTGCCCAGTTCTCGAACTGTTCAGATCCCTCTGCAGAGGAATCACCCCTTACAATTTCAGTCTCCAAAAATGGAAAGGTACTGTTCCTGCACTGGTGTACCTCACACTCAGGTAGCAAAAGGTAACCCAGGGAAGAGCTGATATCGTTAGTCTCTGGCCTGCAGGACTTCTTTCTGCCAAAACCTGAGACGAGTAAATGCATGAGGTTTGTCCTGGGAAACTAAATGGAAAAGGAGGCGTCAGAAAAATGCAGCAGCTCTGGCCACTGCATGGCCAACAAACAGCAGAGACAGCCACCTAGGCTTCCTAAAACAGAAATCAACCTGAAAATGACACCAAACAACCTCAAATCACCAAATAACCCACCTCAACTAAGCTAAACCAACAAACCTAAAACGACCAACCGAAGACAACCAACCGAAACCCAACTTCAACAGCCCCAAACCCATCAAGCTTAAATGGCTTACAAACACACAACCTGCAAAAAACAACAAGCAACCTCAACAAAACACTCTAAAACAACTCACAGACACCCAGCAAAAGCAACCAACTTAAACCACCACTCAAAACAACAACAGGCTCCTAATAAGGTAGAAACAAACAACCTACAAACAACCTACAAACAAAGAATCTACAAACCACCTAATTAGAACCTAATTCAGTGTAAAAAAAGCAACCAAAAACAAACAGCTGTAAACAACCAGCCTCAACCAACCAACCAACCTCAAACAACAGGCCTCAACCAACCTAAACCAGCCTGGAACAAACAACCTCACCCATCCTAAAGAAAAACAGCCTCCACAAAGCAACCTAAACCAAATAACTTGAAACAACCTACCTCAAACAAACAAGCCTGAAATAAGAAACCCCAAACAAACAGCCTCGAACACTGAACATGCAACAACAAACTTCCAACTACCTCCAAACAATCGGCATGGAAAAGGAGGTGTAAAGGACGTGTCAGGGCCACCCAGCAGCTGTGTCTAGTGCACGGCCACCAAACAGCAGGGACAGCCCCTGGACCTCCTGGGCACAGGAACTGCCTCGGGGCAGCACCCTAAAGGCTTCCTCCATAGGGTGCTGGGTGAAGGGCTGGCAGGTGGGGCTGCTGTGAGTGGGGCTGCGGGCGGGGCTGCACACAGGGGCCCCGTCACCACCACGTCACAATGCCAGCACCCGGCAATGCAGCGGTCACAATGCCCCGGGCAGGATAAGAAGGAGCAGCCTCCCGTGTCCAGTGCCAGAGCTGGCCCAGGGGCAGCCCGCACACATCCCAGAGGAAGCCCTTGAAGAGCTGGTGGAATTCCTTGGCGGGGGCTGAGGGAGAAGATTGAAGACTGGACGAGGCTGCTGGAGGTTCTCTGCTGCAAGGCTTGTCTTTTGGATGGAAACCCTTGTCAGCTGGACAGCGGTGCTAAGACCAAGGGAATGACGTCTGGAGCAGCACTGCGGAGCTCGCTGTCCTCATCCCCTGCAGAGCCAGAGGCAGCAGTGGTAAGAAATAGGATGCAGAGCTGCTGCCAGGGGTCTCAGTGCTTTGGAGCAGCCACTGCTGTCCTGGCAGGGATGGGAATGATTCTTGCCCCCAAGGTGCACTCTTGGAAGTGAGGCCCCTCACCACGACTTCTTTGGCACATTTTGCCAACCTGCTTCGACAAATGTACCCAAAACCACATTCATACACTAGCCTACTGAAACCACCGACCTAAAAGAAACGATCTAAAATATCCAACCTAAAATAATCTAAATAACCTATATCCAGTGACCTAAACCACGATAAAGCAAACAAGCTCAACCAAACGACCTAAACCAACCTAAAACAAGAACAAAAGAAGAAAACATCCTAAACAAAAAACAGCATAAAACATCCCACCTAAAACAATCAACCGAAAATACCAGCCTAAACCAACCAACTAAATAACCTCAACCAAAAATCACCTCAACCAACCAACCCAAACCAGCCAACTCTACCCACTCAGCCTTCAAGAACCAGCCTCTAACAAACACCCTCAAAACAACCTTCCTCAAAAAAAAACCTAAAACCACCTAAACACCCTGAACCAAGATACCTCAACCAAAAATCTAAAGCAAACTAAGACAAACTCCCCCCAAAGAACCTCTCTGAAAAAACATCAACCAAACAGCCTAACAGAAACACGGAAAACCAACCCACCTAAAACAAACAACACAAATTAACTTTCACAAAATGACATCAAACAACCTAAACCAAGCCAAAACAGAAACCTAAACCAAGTAATTTAAGACCACCAACCTATACCAAACTCATCCAACCTTAAAACAACCTAAACCAACAAGGTTTAAATGCCTTACAAACACACAACCTACAAAGAACCTAGAAATAACCTAGACACAACCTCACACAGCATCAAACCACCAACCGCACAAATCAACCCTAAAACAAGTAATGGAAACATTACTAAAAACTAAAACAACCAACTTAAAGCTAAAACAACCAACTTAAAGCTAAAACAACCAACTTAAACCAACATTCAAACAAACAAGATTCAAAAAGCAAACAAGCTACACAAAAAGAAAAAGAGGGGAGGAACATAGAAGATAGAAACAAGCTACAAAGAACTACACAGAACCTCATCAAGAGTGAAAAAAGCAACCAAACCCAAACAACTGTAAACAACCAAACCCAACCAAACAACGAATCTCAAGCAACCAGCCTCAGCCAACCAGCCTCAAACAGCCAGCCTCAAACCACCTAAGCCAACCTAAAGAACCTGAAAGAAGACCTAAACCTAAAAGACCTAAACCAAACTCTAGTAGCCAACCATAAAGAACCTTCCTGAAACAACATCCACCAAACAGCCTCAAAAAAACAAGAACTACCAAAACACCTAAACCAAACAATAGAACTCAGCCTTAAAATGACACCAAACAACCTCAAGCCACCCATTAACCAACCTCAACAAACCTAAACCAACAAACCTAAATCCAGCAGCATAAGACAACCAACCGAAACCCAACTTCAACAACCCCACACAACCAAGCTTCAATGGCCTACAAAGAGACAGCCTGCAAGCAACCTTCCTCAAACAACCAGCCTCAAAAAAACACCCTCAAACAACAGAAACCCAGCTAAAGCAACCAACTCAAACCAACTGACCTAAAAACAACTCAACCAACCTAATCCAACCAACCTAAACCTAGCTCAACAGAAACACACCCACCCAAAGGACATAAAGCAAACCTCCTTCTAAAACATCCAACCTAAAATAATCTAAATAACCTTAATCCAATTACCTAAACCACACTAAAGCAAAGAAGCTCAACCAAATGACCTAAACCAACCTAAAACAAACAAAAAACACCCATCCTGAACAAAAAAGAGCTTAAAACATGTCACCTAAAAGAACCAACCTAAAAGAACCAACCTTAACCAGTCAGCCTCCAAGAAACAGCCTCTAACAAACACTCTCAAACAACATTCCTCAAAAAAACTAAAACCACCTAAACACCCTGAACCAAGATACCTCAGTCAAAAATCTAAACCAGACTAAGACAACCTACCCCAAAGAACCTCTCTGAAAAAACATCAACCAAACAGCCTCACAGAAATAAGGAAATCCAACCCACCTAAAACAAACAACACAAATCAACTTTCACAAAATGACATCAAACAACCTACAACAAACAACTTGAAATAACCAACCTAAACCAAGCTAAAACAGAAACCTAAAACAAGTAACGTTAGACCACCAATCTAAACCAAACTTATCCAGCCTTCAACAGCCTCAACCAACAAGGTTTAAATGCCTTACAAACACACAACCTACAAAGAACCTACAAAGAACCTAGAAACAACCTCATACAGGATCAAACAACCAACCACAAAAATGAATCATAAAACAACTAATGGAAAGAAGTCATGGAAACCCAGCCAAAGCAACCAACTTAAACCAACCTTCAAAACAACAAGCTTCAAACAAGGTAGAAAGAAAGAATCTACCAACAACCTAATTAGAACCTAATTCAGTGTAAAAAAAACAACCAAATACAACCAGCTGTAAACAACCAGCCTCAACCAGCCAACCAACCTCAACCAACCAACCAGCCTCAACCAACCTAAACCAAATGACCTAAGCCAGCCTAGAACAAACAACATCAATCTAAACCAAAATAGCCTCCACCAACCACCCTAAACTAAACAATCTGAAACAACCAACCCCAACCAAACAAGCCTGAAACAAGAAGCCCTAAACAAACAACCTCGAATCACAAACCTTCAGCAACCTACAAACTGCCTACGAACAATCAGAATGGCAAAGGATTAAGTTCCAAGTGCACCTGATGGATAGAAATCCTACTTCGCTGTTCAGCGAACAGATGCATACCCCTCAGGAGATCAGAAGAACCACCAAGCCCTACAAATGCCCAAGGCTATCAGGTCTTTTCAGCTGGACAGAAGTGGTAAGACCAAGGGAATGATGTCTGGACGAGCACGGCGGAGCTCGCTGTCTTCATCCCCTGCAGAGCCAGGGGCAGCAGTGGTAAGCAATAGGATACACAGATGTTGCCAGGGCTCCCAGTGCTTTGAAGCAGCCTCTACTGTCCTGACAGGCACAGGAAGGATTCTTGCCCTCAAGTTCAATCTTGCCATAGGCATCTGGGCACTCTCAGAAGCCCATGAGATGACTCCAGGTTTAGTAATCATAGGGCTTGGGCAGCTCCAGGGAGGCATGACCGGCCTATGGGACAAGGAGCCAGGTCTGGCTCACATGCTCAGGGAACAGCCGATCGCCAGCTTTGGGGTCAGGAAGGAATTTTCCCCCGGGGCAGATTGGCACTGGTCCCCGGGGGTTTTTTGCCTTCCTCTGCAGCATTGAGCATGACCACTTTTCAGAGCTCCTCTGAGCCCTTTTGGCTTGGTTCCTGCCTGCTGCTCAAGCACCAGGAAGATGGCCTCTCGTGCCCTGCAGCCGGGAGGAGGAAGCTTCTTGGAGTCCCAGGGTGGGTCCCAAGTGTTCTCCTAGGAATTCCTTCTTGTCCTCCATAGCACTGAGCACAGCCCTCAGCCTGAGCTCTCTCAGGCTTTCTTGCCCAGAGCAACTTTGCAGCAGGAGCCAGCTCTTCTCTTCCCTGGATTCCATTTCCCCAGGGGTTCTGGCTGCTGCCAAACAGCCTGTGCTTGGAAGGGCTGCCAGCTTGCTGCACCGTCTGGATCTCCCACTTTTCAGCTCTCCCTGCATGCAACTCAAGCACCGGGCAGGAACAAGAGCGCTTTTCATGCAGCCCTAGCCAAGTAGCATAGGAACCAAGAAAGTTTTCAAAGGGGAAAAACTCTGTTTGTCATCACTATCTGCCATACTTTGGAAAATACCTCACAGTATCACACAGCTCTTCTTCTTCCTTATCTTCTTCTTCTTGTTTTTCTTCTTCTTCTTCCTCATCTTCCTCTTCTTCTTCTTCTTCCTCATCTTCTTCTCCTTCCTCATCTTCTTCTTTTGTGTGCGGTCTGTCCTGATCCTCATTCCTCACATTCTCCCTCTTCAGGACACAGGGACAGCTTGGCCTAGATTGCTGCTGCTGTTCTTGCAGTTCTGTCACTTGCCTTTGCCAGCCTGCAAGGGATGTTTCTTCAAGGTAAACTGAAGAATGCATCAGCTTGCTCCTGGCTACACATGGGCATTGTGTTAATGCTCATGAGCATCGGCTCTGTAAACAGAGTCAGTAAATGACATAGAATAACCTAAAATAAAATAAAATGTAATCAAATCCTGTTTCCACTCATATCCTTTGTGTTCTGTGTCCTTGAAAGTGTTTCTGGAGCTGAAAACCCCCTGGCATTTCATGTAAATAATATTCCCATCCTTATTTGACTCACGGTGAGTACATGGAATAGAATACAATACATAGGATAGAATAGAAAATAATTTAATAGTTATGCTGTGTTATGCCTTGAGTTCTGCATGACAAGTTCTTATAGAGCCCTGAGGGCTCCATCCATCCAGGAGAGCCTCTCTTCGCAGGGCAGAGCCCAGGCCCAGCCAGGGACAGAGGCCGAGATGAGACAGGCACACACACCTACAACACGGCTCAGGCAGGGAGCCAAGGTCCCAGGCTGAGCTGTGACATGTCCCCTGGGCCCTTGGCAGGAGACAGTGGCTGTGGGCAGGGGTCCCAAGGGACGCCAGTCCCAGACACTGAGCCCTAGGAGCAGCCCTATGGACCTTCTCTCTGTGAGAGTACTGTTGTTCTCAGGCTCTTTTGTTTTAGCATGTTTTTTTCATGAAAAACTGAGAGGGTAATTCTAAAAATGAGTACAAGAAGGAAAAAAGAATCCACAGGAAATGAGCAGGTATTGTTCACCTCAGAAAGATTCACAAGCCCTTGGGTGAGGAGCATGGCCTGCTTCAGACTGAGGGCTTGATCTTTGAGCCTCACTAGTGTCAGAGGTATGAGCTTTTGCCACTCTGTGGAAACCCAACTCAACCGGATGAACAGAGAAGAGTTTCAAAAACTCTACTTCACACTTGCTTTTTGCCAGTTTGTACAGATGGTCCAGCTACCTTGAGACGATCCCCAGCTCTCACCCCATCAGAAGGTACGTGCCTCCTTCCCACACCGCGACAGAGGCAATGCCTATGCTGGGGTATGGTTATGGGTATTCAGTGCCTTCTGCACCAAAATGTCATCACAGATTTCCTCAGCATCTACTTCTGGGAAAGCAGGAGACAGGAAGAAGAATGGGATAGAATAGAACAGTTTGAAAGGAAGGGCCCTGTAACCATCACCTAGTGCAACTGCCTGACTGCTTCAGCACTCACCAGAAGTTAAAGCATGGTACTAAGGATGTTGCCCAAATGCCTCTTCAGCACTGACAGATGTGGAGCATCGACCACCTCTCCAGGAAGACTCTTCCAGGGTTTGACCACCTCTCATTAAAGAAATGTTTCCTCATGTCAAGGCTGAACCGCCCCTGATGGACACAGCTGAGAGCCATTCCCATGCTTCCTGGCACTGGGTACCAGGCAGAAGAGCTCAGCACCTCTCTCTCCACTTCCCCTCCTCAGAAACCTGGAGACAGCAGTGATGTTGCCCCTCCACCTCCTTCTCTCCAAAGCAGACAGACCCAGGGTCCTCAGTGGCTCCCCAGAGGACATGCCTTCCAGCCCCTTCCCCAGTTTTGCTGCCCTCCTTGGGATGCATCCAAGTCATGGAAGAAACTGCCATTTAAAATATTTAAACAGCAGCAACAGCAATTGGAGATGGGTAGCAACAAACCAGGGCAATACACTACTGTGTAAAAACATTAAAATTAAACAGGAAAAACAAAAACTTAGCACCATTTTAATTTACTGCTGCTAAGATCCACCTGTGCTTTTACATGGAGAGAAATTTGAAAACTAAATTCAGTAAAAACATTAGAAAACACACTGTCTAGTACAACCTTTGCTGTTCAGAAGACAGAAAGATTTTTCTGTCATATGAGATGATACCTCTAGTATCTAGATTCTGTGACGACGTAAAAGCATAATACCATAGTGTTTCCTGTGAGGATCAGAGTATGTCAGAGACCTATTGAAAACCTATTCCCATAAACCTTCTAGCTTCACTTACACATAAATATCTAGAAATTGGCTTCACAGAATCATAGAATGCCCTGAGTTGGAAGGGACCCACAAAGATTGAGTCCAACTCCTGGCCCTGCATAGGAGAACCCCAAAGTTCACACCACATGCCTGAGTGCACTATCCAGTCTCTTCTTGAACACTGTCAGGCTTGGGGCCGTGACACCTCCCTGGGGAGCCTGTTCCAGTGCTCCAACACCCTCTGGGGGAAGAACCTTCTCCTAATGTCCAACTTGAATCTCCCCTGGCACATCTTCCTGCCATTGCCTCGGGTTCTGTCACTGGTCACCAGAGAGAAGAGCTCAGCGCCTGCCCCTCCTCCTCCCCTTGTGAGGAAGCTGTAGCCGCCATGAGGTCTCCTCTCAGTCTCCTCTTCTCTAGGCTGAACAAACTCAGTGTCTTTAGCTGCTCCTCATATGGCTTCCTCTCTAAACCCTTCACCAAATTTGTGTCCCTCCTCTGGACACCCTCCAGTAGCTTTATGTCCTTTTTATCCTGTGTAGCCCAGAACTGCACACAGTGCTCCAGGTGAGGCCGCACCAGTGCAGAGCAGAACAGGACAATCACCTCCTTTGCCCAGCTGGCAATGCTGTGCTTGATGTACCCCAGGACATAGTTAACCCTCTTGGCTGCCAGGGCACACTGCTGGCTCATGTTCAACTTGCCATCGACCAGAACCCCCAGATCCCTCTTTGCAGAGCTGCTTTCCAGCACCTTGTCCCCCAGTCTGCATGTACAGCCAGAGTTGCCATGTCCCAAGTGCAAAATCTGGCACTTGCCCTTGTTGAACTTCACGCAGTTGGTAATTGCTCAGTTCTCCAATCTGTCCAGGTCCCTCTGCAGGGCCTCTCTGCCTTCAAGAGCATTGACAGTTCCTCCCAATTTTGTATCATCAGCAAACTGACTAAGCAATCCCTCAAGTCCTGAATCTAAGTCATTTACGAAGACATTGAAGAGCGCTGGCCCTAAGATGGATCCCTGCGGAACCCACTAGTGACTGGTCGCCAGCCCGACATTACCCCATTTACTAGAAGTCTTTGAGCCCCACCTGTCAGCCAGTTGCTCACCCACGGCCTTGTGTGTTTACCCAGCTGTGTGCTGTGTGCCTGTCCAGGAGGATGCTGTGAGAGACAGTAATACCCACCATGAGGGTGGTGATGCACTGGAACAGGTTGCCCAGAGATGTTGTGCTTGTCTCATCCCTGAAGTGTCGAAGCCCAGGTTGGATAGTGCTTTGAGCAACGTGACCTGGTGGAATGTGTCCCTGGCCATGGCAGGGGAACTGGAACTAGATGATGTTTAAGGTCCCTTTCCAAACCAAACCATTCTACGATTCTATGACCACCCTAGTATAGTTTTAGATATGAGGCTTCATTATTAAATATTACCAAGGTATTTCATCTCTGTATGACAAAGAATATTAGAAAAGAGAAACTGGAGTATCTGAGCTGCAGAAGGGCCTAAAAGGTTTACTAGATAAAAGATTAAAAAAAAAAAATAAATTAATTCCTAACCCCAAAAGACAATAGTAAATTGTTTGTGTTTGCATTTCAGCTTGATTTTTCTTGATTTTTTATTTTTTTCCAGATTTCTCTATGGGGTAAGAAAGACTTGGAAAGAGTGGCTCCTAAAACAAACTGAACAAATATTTACTTCTATTTTCAGAAATATTAGTTCTTAGTGGGTATGTCTGCATTCAATATTTTTTGTATTATTACACAGTTCCACTATTCCCAGAGTCTGTTCAGCTACACTAAATATTTTTTTGCTTAAGGATATATTTTATTTCTGTTGATGGGAAAATCTGAGCCTTATAACTTTCTGGGCTACAAATTCATAAGTGACAGTCAGATACGAACTGAATTTCTCTCTCTTCAGCACACCCGGTAAACAGAAACATGGAAATATCTTAAGCACAAGCAGGGAATACTGATGTTAAAACGTTGTTTCAAAAACTGTCAGGGAGAAGCAACAAAATTCATAGGTATTCAACAAAGAAAACTGAGAAAAAAAATAATTAATTCATCTATTTTCAGCCAGCTAACGTGACACACATTAGAAGGCCAGCAAAACCAGGCTCATGAAATAGGATTCCTCTAGATGGAACTCTTGAATTTGAAAGATGACAGTCATGTAACAAAAGCATCAAAACTTAGGAAATTATTGTCTTCCCCCATAAATTATTTTTCCTACTGGAATACTTCCTTAGAGGAAAATGGGCTTACGTCACCTACTCAGTCCATGGCATGAGACACAGCTCTCCTGTGCAGAAGGCTTGAATTTAAAGGACTTGAATAATGTGGTAAAATAAATTATTACTATGATAGTGGTTTTGACAGGTGCAGAGAGCTATCTGTGTAGTTCCTTTTCAGAGTAGGATTAAAGCTGCTAATCAAGAATTTCAGATTTGACTCAGCTCTTGCCATTGAACTTCCTACTAACACTTGCAAACCTGCATGGATTAAAAACAGCATTTTAAAAAAAATAATCTTTTAATTATTCTGCAAGTAAAGCAATTGTATAAAAATACTTGGGAAGTTAATGGGCAACAGAAAACCAAGTTCACTTAAATAGAACAGAATCTTTGTAAAATATTATGAAGTACTGACACAGCCATAGAAGAATATTATTTATCAATTTCATCAATAGCAGCAGAACAGTTCTGTTATAATCTTTAAGATAAGCATGATATCTTTTAAAACTAATTATTAGAAATGTATGGGAGAAAAAAAATGTATGTATCTACAAAGCTAAGTGATATCGTCCTTCAGCTTCAGGAAAATACAAAGATACCAGCAGCAACACCTAGACACCACAAATATATTCAATGACAATACAAAAGCATATGAGGCAGAAGTGCTAAAATGACTAAGAGCTTTGCAGGATAATACATCCCAGCTGAAGTACTTGCAAGGTAAAATGTAATAATACAAGGCAGCTGCTCCTAAAGCCTCTGCATTGGTATTGAGGAACCAGGTATCAGCTGAATGTCACTTGAGGCCCTTGAACCCTCCATCAACACTGTGACGAAGGTAACTGCTATAACCAAGATCTCAGCGCTTCAGCACAGCACATGGTGTGGAAATAATAGAGACACATTAGAAAGCACAATGTGATAACAGGTAGCAAGTGTTGACTTCCGCCAGTGACTGTGCAATTTTTATTCTTTGCATTTTAAGCTTTGCATCTTCACTGCTGAGAAACAATTTTCTTGGGGCTATCTCTGAAACATATAGAGAAATCTTGTCTGGCAGAAAACATAATGTGCGTGACCTACTGTGGTACACACAAGCATGCGCTGTACTCTCTCACAGCTATCTTTTTGCTCCTGGCTGTTATTAGAGGTACCAGTTATCCTCCCAAACTCATACTGCATATGTAACATATTTATCTTCAGAACGTTGCTTTTCTTATTGAATCTCTCACAGCAGTAGCAATGCTTTTTTTTCCCGTTTCTGTGAAGTCCTAGGACTGCACCTGGAGATGTTAGCAGCCAGGTAGCCTCCACATAAGGACAACACTCACAGGGCTGCCTTTCCTCTCCCATGGTTCCAAAGAGGATCCCAACTCCTGCAGTCAGTTAAATATACAGCTTGGATGTAAATCGCAGCAAAAATTAAAAACTATAAAAATATATGCACAAAATAATTTAAAAGACAACCCTACACAATACACACAGCAATACTTCCCCAGCCCAGAGACAGCCCAAAACACAGTTCCTGAGAAGAACAGTTTTCCACATGTAGGATTGTTGCTCCAATGCACAACAAAAAATACTGCTCACAGGAGAAAATGATGCAGCAGATACTATTAACTGATCTATTACTGACATAAACACTAGGGAGGACTAGAGCCACCTACACCCCTCTGAGGTGCAACGGAGACTGCTGTCACTGCTGCTGGAGGAAAGAGTCCCTGTTCATGGGTCCCACCCTGCGCCCTGGCAGAGCAACTGGTCCCAGCTCTGGCATAAGCTGAGCCAGAGTGTGAGGTGGGTCCTGGGTGGCACCAGTCCGGCCCTGGGTGCTCAGCGGGTGCTCCTGAGCCTGCGGGTGCCAAGCCAACAACCAGCGTGCAAAGCCTGTAATTGCCTACTACCCCGACTCGCAGCAGTGAGCGACAGGGGTGGTGATAGTTTTTCAGAAGACATTTTGTAATTGCAACTGTGTGTTTCACACACAGCAGCCAGATGCTTGGAGGGGGAGGGAGGGGGAAGAGCTATAAATCTATAAATAAGTAATAGAGTGTTGGGCTATGAAATTCATAGATTAACATAAGAGAAATTCTCTTAGCGGCTGCATTAACGCCAGCACAATGTTCAGCTGTTTATCACTTTGAAATGGCTCTTGCCTCACGCCACAAAGGCCGTGCGGGGCTTGCATGGCCCCCTGCGTGCTTTTCTTGTGTTCACCTGTGGTCATGAAGAATTAATTCATCACTGAGATGGTACAATCAGGATCTTGGGCTCCACTAACTCCCACTTAAATAAGATTACTCTGCCTCATGTAATGTCAATCTCTGTGGTCTCAAAGTGCAGCTTGGTCCTCACTGCCTTTCTGAGAAGCTTTGGGGGAACAAGAGGCACAAGGGTCTGCCTCAAACCTACTTATTTTCTCACACTGTGAACCCATACTTGACATCAGAGACCTGAAGGTCACAGCAATATCCCACATGCTTGAGACAGGTCTGTGAAAGGTTTTATCATTCTCAGAGAATAACATGAGCCACTCCTGGCTGTCAAGCAAGGACCAATTCAAACCTGCAGAAGCTGTTCCACAAATTGCTTTTTCACAGAGGAATTCAAAACTCCTTGAACACTGCAGCATCCAGCTGCATGCTGTGCAGGCTCAGCAGGTGCTGGTACCCCATCTGCTGAAGAGCTACTACCATGACTTGCAGATGCCTAACAGAGCTGCATCTGAAGAGGTGGCCACCTTCCCAAAGCTGCTTCTCCATGCCCCTCTCTGTCCCACACCACCTAGGGCACCACTGAGATTGCTGGCATCCCCAGGGCAGATGGTCACCATGGTGGGTGGCTCCAAAACTGTTTCTAACCTCTCTCTTGCAGGGACAATGCACATTTCACCTCATCCAGCTGCCCAGCTCAATGCAAGACCCTCCTCCAGGTTTCCCTGCTGAGGGCAGACCCAAGTGCAGCATGGGGTACAGGTTCTTGCATAGTTCATGGAGGTATTTCATTGCCCAGCACCTCAAAACTAAAACTTGTCTCCATCTACATTTTTCCTGTCTCTTATCTGTTTTATAGTGCTTCTCCAACTGATTATCATCTTTCATAATGGAAATATCATACACTTTGTAGCTAGTTACTTTATTCCTGTGCCAAGGATGCTCTCAAGCTTCTGTTACTAGAAGCACCCTGTGTTCTCTTCATGTCATAGATTTTTAAATGCAGTAGTAATACATTATTTGAGCTGCACATATTTCTTCCTAAAATAACACAGGCGTCTTTATAGACCTTCACTAGGCCTTTGATGCACTCCAGGCATCTTGCTTTTCAGTGCATTATTCAGTAGCACAACTAAAATAATTGGACCTTAGCACTGACTAAGTCTTTACGATTTTTTTGAGTCCTAACAGGGCGAGTGGTCAAGTGTGATCCAGAGCTCAGAGGAAGCTGGAAGAAAAGGGAATAGATGAGTATGCTAGGAAATAAGGTTGTTCTTGTTTGCCTCTGTAGAGGGGTATACGGCCTACATGGGAGAAAATCACAGGTAGTACCATTCTGAAAAAAAGTGAAGAAGGTGAGTGAATGATAATGTTATGCTAGGACAAGGGGTAATGGTTTTAAACTAAAAGATGGGAGATTCAGGCTAAATATAAGGATGATTTTTTTTACAATGAGGGTGGTGAAACACTGGCCCAGGTTGCCCAGAGAGGTGGTAGATGCCCCATCCATGGAAACATCCAAGGCCAGGCTGGACAGGGCTCTGAGCAACCTGATCTAGTTGAAGATGTCCCTGCTCATGGCAGGGCAATTGGACTAGATCAGCTTTGAAGGTGCCTTCCAACCCAAACTATTTTATGACTCTATGATTCTATTAATGGAAAAAATGTAAGTCAAAGACCACAAAAAGTGTGGAACTCCTGAAGCAGCATTTTATTCCCCTCAAAACACTAAGTAAAATCCCTGGAAATTTCCATCTCAAGCAGACCGGCAGGGAAGTCTACAACTGTGGTGTGTGTAAGACAGATCTTGTTCCAGCTGCTTTGCTGAGTGCTGCCTGATCTCGGGCAGGACCATCCTAGAAGGATGCATGAGGTGCTCAGACATGAGTCACTGAGATATCTATGCTGCCAGATGAAGCACTCCCCTTTTTCAACCATGGTCCTGAAATCCCAGTTGCCACAGTGCATATGTGTTATATTTTGCATCTAGTCTTTGCCATGGAACGAATTAGTTCTCCAGACAGGGAAATTTTAGTATAGATGAGAGTACATGCATGTTAAACATGATTCCTTTGGCCTGCTCCATTTCTGCAGAGTACCCCAGCAAGGCCTTCATCCTGCCACAGCATCCTACACCCATGCTGGGTGTGGCTTGACACAAAAATGTGGTAACAGCAGGCTGCAAAACAACCTTTGCTTCTAAATTTTCTGCCTACACATGACACATGCACGTTGTTTGAGATCAATATCTGGAGAAGACAGGGACCTGCTTCTTTGTGGATACCACATTTATGGACAGGGATTTGTAGGTGGGAAAAACTGTTCTGAAAAAATATAGGTATCCTGAATTTGTGATATGTGCTTTGCTAGGGCCCAAAAGTATCCTCCACATGGGTGACAGGGCTCTGGAATATCAGGGAGGAATATATCTTGTGATGCACCTATTGTTACCATTTTGAAGTACCCTGCCACTGCTACCAGAGCACAGGTGGCTTGGGGTTAAGTGTTTATTACTCAAATAGAAGAAAATCAATACATATCTTTTTAATGCAGTCAGTAATTCAAGTATTATAACCTAAAGAGACAAACCAAAATGCTAAAGAGGCAAAACACAGAATATCTGTTAAAAAACACCCAGAATCTGAAATAGGATGGACCGGTTGTAAACATATTCCATCATTTAGCTGCACCACTGTCTCCAAGGAAGCAGACATGGGATATGCTCCTTACATAGTAACCTCCAGGAAGACATTTCTACAGTATCTCAGCATACACACCAGCAGTAAGGCCAGCTGTCCAGACCTGCCATGGAATCACCTCTTGTGTGTTCCCACTGGAATTAGTAGAGTCGCACGAGCTTACAAATGAGGAGAGCAGGATGCCCACATCTAGCCATAGAAGTTGCAAAGTAAATCTGATGATCACAGCCAGAAACGTAGAAGAGTTTGGTTAAAATGTTACAGAGAAGTCTAGCGATGGTGTGACAAATGTTCACACCGGTTACTCCAGTAAGCACAGAGCACTTCTGTTTAGGTAGGTCATTCTTCTCCAGGTGTAAACCATTGAGACTGCAAGCAGAGTTCGGAACAAGGGATCCAGTTGTGCCTGTGGCTGGCAGATAACTGAAGTTATGAAGTTTTTCGTTGAAGGCAGATTACATGGGTAAGGGAAGCTGGGTGAGGCCATAGGATTGCTCCTTGAGCAAAGTGTGATGGATGGTAACAACTGAAGCAGAAAATGCTCAATCCTAAAAAAAAAAGAGAGAGAGAATGACTCTAGAGGCAGACTCTTGTTTTATTAGGTGTAAATCAGATGTGATATTAAATCCATATAGTAAAGGTTAACATGTAAGAAGTATTGCATATTGATCTCAGCACTTTAGAATTGGCCCACTTTTTGTTAGCATTTTATCAGCTTCACAATGGGCAGCAACACTGACACAGAATGCCTAAGAATTAACTGCAACAGTAAATTATAATGTAAGTTTTAAAAAGATACTAATGCCATCCTTATGCTTGTGATGATAACAAACAGCAGAGATCCCTAATAGCAGCATCAATTCCATCTCACAAACAAGGAAAAATAAACATGGGAGAATGAAATCATGCAGATCTACCAATGAAATCATAAAACTGGTAGTAAAATGATCCAGAAGGAGGGGAAAAAACAAAATCAATGGGAAAAACATATTAATTAGTACCTTCTGCATTCCGCTGCATATATGTCAGACTCCAGTGCTTGCAAAAGCAGGAAAGCTTGTGGTATCAGGGCTCCAGTGTCTGAAACTCATCTTTCTATGACTGAGCATTGTTCCCAAAGGCCACTAAATTAAATACAGAGAGATGGAGATGATAACTTTTTTTTCTCAAGGACATAAGTGGATTGTAAGATTACACATCTCCCTGGCACTGCTCTCGATGGAACTGTAACACCCTACTTCTCCCTTATCTCTGCTTATTAACATCTCAAATTCTGCAAAATACCTCCCTGATGGGTGAATCAGATCTAGCGGTGACCCACACACTGGCAGGAGTGGGCAGGGGTGGGCAGGACAGGGACTTCAACCCCCTCAGCCCCTTCCAGGTCGGTGCTTCTCGTGGCAGGGAGCAGCGGTCAGTCCCTGGCTCTGGGAATTACGGCACTGCATGATCCTCTGGTTCGCACAGGAACATTGGTGCTGGTTTGTGCCTGATTTGCGTTTCACAGGTACACCTGTTCAAATGCAAGTAATTGGGACTGTGAGCACACTAAGTACATGTGGTATCGGTGAGTGAAACCACTGCCTACAGGTCCACCTGTACCTGGAGCTGTGCACAATACTGTCAGCCAAGCAGAGCCCACGCACAGAACCAACATCAGTTGTGGCCACCAGGCCATTGGTCCTGGCCACTGGCATGTGTCCTGCAGCAGCCCAGAGGCTGGGACCTCCAAATCCCACCAGCAGCCAGGGAGTGGAGGCACCTTCTGAGCCAGGGAGAGCACAGCAATGGTCAGCATCCAACAGAGATGTGAGCTGAGGATTTACACCACAGCACAACAGTGAATTCTGGTTTGCTCTTTGCACTTTTGTCATCAGTTCCAGACAGACTCTTTTCATTTTACCTCTTACCTGATGCTGAACATTGCTGTTTTCACAAAACTGCCTGTTACAGCCCAAGCTCTTTCCCAAGTAGTAACAGTCAGGCCTGACCCTGTTATTGTGCCTGTAAAACTTAGAGAAAATCTTCATTTACACTGCTTTCTACCCATCAGGACTGAATTTCACCTGCTGTTTTACTACATAGTCATTCAGTATCACGAAATCTTGCTGCAGCTCTCCAGGCAGCTTTCATTTGCACTGCTCATGGTAACCTGGAGCCATCAGCCAGAGATGAAGTTATTTTGGCAAGTTATCTGAAATGTCTTCTTCTCCCTACAAAAAAATCATTCTGTCAAATAAACAATTCCTCTTCTGTGAGCACACAACTCCAGTTAATGGAGGTTAATTGTGTATAACAAACAACCATTTGATGCATTCATTACACTAATGAGATTTCCTTTTTAGAGCATTTATTAGTTGAAAAATACAATTTTGTTCATTCGGCTTTTAACTGTAGCATGGAAATGTGCTTGAATTTGGGAAAATCTTTCATTTAAAGAGAAAACAACAAACTGCTCTTAAAAGAAAATGGTATTTCTCCACTAGTTGACACTTTAGATCTCCCTGAGCAAAAGATCAAAACAACTACTTTCAAATGTATTAATTTACTAAGTGTTTTGTAATACATGTATATTTGTGATAGCACAGTTGCACCTACTTGTTACATTGATTATAAAGATTTTTCAAGGCAAATTGACCCTAAGAAAGCAATCTGTTTCCCCATGTCACCACCAGCTTGCCATCATAGAGCTCAAATCACTTTAAGAGCAATGTGCTGGAAAGCCAGTGGTAAGCAATAGTTAAGATACTTTTATTTCTCTTATTTTAAAGTTTCCACAGTTAAAATAATTTGGCTGATTAAACATTGTCTATTAAAATTAAAAGATGTGTATCACCAGAGACAAATACACTGGTTTGGGTTTGGCACTGCTACAGCCATACCTTCATCTTGTTAATTTACAGTTAGGCTGTGTATTGCTGTTCTGCTCTCCATTCCTATCCATGTTTTCAGTGCAGACTGTCTCTCAAATACGAATCTAGTGGTTTAATGATTAATAAAGCGATATTCAAACTATTCCATAAGAAAAAAATAGATTTTGGTACACAGATATTAGCAAGCCCTTAAAGAAGGAAAGAAAACATATTGTCTGTGATCTTTGTTGCACATCCTAAGCCCATCCACAGCATTTTAACATCCTATGGGTGTTTGCCCAATTCTCCTTTTGCTTGCACAAATGTTTGTGCTGATCCCTCTTCATTGGTATGTGCGACACACTAAGCTGCTATCATAAACAAGGCTCCCTCAGGCCAGGTGTTTGGCAAAGACCTATAAAGACATTTTATCCCAAGAAATTGGAAACTAAGAAATTTTACAAGCGACCACAGGGATAACAACTTTAAGTCTTACACACACGAATTTATGGCATATGCCTGCCATCCATTTAGACTGCATTTGCCCTCACATCTGGGTCAAACTCCATCTTGAAGGTACAGTCTCCCAGTGAGGTTGTCCATGTGCACGTGGACATGTAGTCATAATTTGCTAACGATATGTAAAAGCTACACGATGTCTTATGATGGAAGTGTTCTGCAGTACGTAGAGCAATTTTAATTTAACAATCAAAGAAGGTATATATAGGATGGTGAACATGGAGAGAAATGGGAAAAATAATAAGAAGCCCCAGCGAAAAGACAGATTAAAAGCCTCAGGTACTCCACCATGCCAAAAAGCCAACTCATTGTGAGTCACTTCCACAGGGCCAGTTTCACTTATGTTTTCCAAATAATATGTCTTTAGCTCACAAGAATGGCTCAGCTGTGAGGAGTGAGAAACAGCATGAGCCACAGGGCAAAGAATGGTGCACAAATGCTTATAAGAACACCTACTTAAAAGTATAAACTCTCTTTCATTGTAGATGTAGGTTCATTTCTCACTTCAGCTGTGTGTGAAGAAAAGATCATTAACAGCACAGGCGTGAGTTATGAAAACATTTGACTGCAACTAATAAGATGCTAAACTGAATGAGATGTGATGGGAAACACATCTCTTGGCACAGATTCCACCACTGCTCCATTTGGACTGAAGAAAGCAAATACCAGCTTCAACGTCATTATTTTACTCCAGTAAAAACTGCTGTGGCCTTATTCATCCTATTGAATTTGTCTTATCTTCTTGTCTCACATACAGCTCCTCCTTCATGAATGGAGAGAAGAGCCAGATGCCCCCGTCAATCGAATGACACCATGGTATTTTTGCCAAAGTTAAGTTCCAATATGCTGTTTCTGATAACACTGGTGCAGAATTAGCTCTAAATATCATCCATTTCTCTCAGCCCTCTTCCCCAAAGTCTCCTAACCAGTCATGTACACAGCCACTAAAACAAATACAAAATCAGAACTTGTAATATCAGATTACATCCTGAGGAACTGCTGCCACTGGGTAGTTTCCCAAAGCTAGCACTTCCAAACCAAACCTTTATCATGTGTCTTGGGTGTGCAATACCTTTTGCGTGAACAGGATTAGGAATATTTTATGAATGTCAATTAAACAGCAAGAGTAGAAAAAAACAGAAGATGTTCCTAAAGGGAAACATTTTGTTAGAGTAAATAAAAAATAAAAATAATTAAAAAAAAACCCCAAACCTGAATATTCAGTCTCACTTGATTAGGTGATGCTTCTTTAATCAGCAAATTGCAATCTTGTTTCAGACTGAAGATTGTTGCTATGAAGAGCATAAGAACAAACTAAATCATCTAGCACTTATTTAAAATGCTGCAGCACCAGCAGGTTTATTGTAACATAATAGAGTAGTAGCACAATTACACTCTGACATTAATATTTATAGAACGTAATCAGTTTTTCCTTATTTAAAATATTATTCAATAAATCGTGCTCCTTAAAAGCATCTTCAAAGTCGCTGTAGAGTTTGAAATAAGACTTCACAGAAAGGTATCAAAACCCAGCAGGAATCTGGAATGATGTCTACTGCCCCTCAGAGATCACATGTGGATCACATGAGGATGTCCCTGCCAGTCTTGCAGTCCAAAAGAGGGGATTTCCCTTTCTGATCTTAAGGAATGAACACGAGAGACATCAGGGGATGGGTTATAAAACAACATGAAGTAGGTGTTGTGAAAGTGATTTGCAACATTGCCTGGGAACACGGCCATTCTGTAGCAAGAAATACAAGAAACCAACAGGGGTCAGGTAGAGAATCTCATGAAAAGGAGGTAAAGGAGGGTATTTCTCCACCAAGCAACCAAAAACCCTGTGATTCTGACATACCAGCAATCCCTGTGAAGCCAGAGGCTCAGACAATTATGTGTGAACCTCCAAGATGAGCAGCCTGTGACACAAAGACACAGTGACATTGGCCTCCAGGTTTCCTCCTTCCTGGACAGTAGCCTCTCTCAAGCAGGAGCCATCAGCCACCATGTGCTCGTACTGCACAAAGCCAAGCATGACCAGTCTGGGAGAATGTCTCTGTGCGCTATTGCAGCACAAATGGTGTGTAATAATGACTATTATTTCTGGAATATAGTTAAAACTAGCATCAGAGCACTTAAACTATTTACTTTAAATGTGAGAAAGATATATGCTGTGATTTCCCTATCTGAGTCAGAACAAGAGCAGTGTCCAGATTACAGAAAGTCAGACAAAGCTACAGGTAACGAAGTCCTGACATCCACAGCATAGGGGATCAAGGTCTGCTTTCCATCAGGAGGAACTGACAGCACTTTAAGGTGCTAATTGTTAGTACTGCCAATTCTGAGCTCAATGTCTTCTGCTGTAATAAGCCCTGCTTCAAATTCCAAAATGCATGCACATTTTCTAATGGGGTGTAGGAGTGTTGTTAATTGCTTAGCTGCGCTCTTCAGGAAAGCATTTCTTACATCTGACTGTGTCTAACTCTTGATCATTTTAGCTTTTGCCTCGTAATTTCCACTTCTTTTCAGCATATAGTAAATACCCAAAGAGCTTTGTAAACTTTTCATCTGGGGTTACTAACCAAGATACAATTTCGCTTTATAAGCATGTGAGAGTGTCCTTCAGCTTCCCTGTCCTCAAGGTATGTCCTGCTTATAGACAGGGCAAAACTGTCATCAGGCTCCAGCGTGCTCAGCATCCAGTTTCTCTGGTATTAGCAGAGATTCCCAGACCCCACTCGTGGGACATTGCAGTCTCATTCAGCACTCAAAATCTGCTTGGTGCTGCCCAGTGGAAGCTGGGTTCAACCCAATGCCCTCCTTGGATTAGCCTGGGGAGAAACCCCCATGCCTCTCTCCGCTGGAAATGCTGGCCTGTGATAGCAGTGGAGCAGACAACAGCCCAGCCAAGCATCTTCATGAGGAATAATAGTAGGTTACAGCAGGCACGCAAATGGAGAAAAGGGAATACTTAAGATTAAATGAATTATATTCACTTCTGATATAAGCTTCTGGCTTCACCAAACTCAGGTTTTTACATCTCACCAAACACACAGCCCCCTGGCTTCCCTTCTTGGTGTTCGAACTGTAAGAAGGCCAAATTTCTTGTTTGTTTGTACCATCTGATCAGCTTCCTGGTAATAGCTGTCAGCAGTGGACTTCTTTTGACGTCATCTCACTAACAGGGACAACTTGCAAAGCATCAGCGCAACACAGAACAAAAAATGTTTCAGATTTCATTTTAGAAAGCACTGAATAGTACATGGCATCTGCCATGTAGTTCCCCTGTACAGTCTCTGTTAACTGCTCAGAGGTGCTCAGTACCTGAGAAACCCTTGAAATAAAATGACATCTCCCACTTGTGATTTGATACACACAAGCCCAGGCTGATTAGGGTTGCTGGTGGAACTCAAAACATTTTTGCCCTCTGCGTTTTTTAAAATAGCAGCCAACCATGTCAGTCCAGCTTTGTTTGTGGCACAAGTAGAAGCTACAACCTGGCCACTTTCATTGTTTGCTTTTTAATTTCCCTCCATCAAATAGTACTTTATTTCCCTCACTTTCGTATCTTGCCTGGCACTCCAGTGATTCACAAATATATCTTTTTCATATCTTTAGTAAAGATATTTTAACAAAAATATTAGCTTGACTTAAATGAATAATGCCAAAGTGTACTTCCAAGTGTAAGTCTGAATGGAAAATAAGGAATTTGCTTTGATATTCACAGTGCCTTTAGTCCTTGTAAATATTCATACAAAAGTTTTCCCTATAAAGGCATCTGATACATTTGCAAGTTCATGTGAAGGCACTGGCGCTTTTATAAACAACAGCAAGATAGTAATCTAATTACAGAACAATGTAAATGGCAGAGGACTCAAGTGACTATTCCAGCATCAGAAATAATAAAGTGCAAATGGATGACAATATAAATATTATCACATGCAGGGCAATAAGAGTGTGACTTGCACTCATCTCAGCCAATATATTAATCCATATCTCACACGTGTTATTATTTTAGTTATTTACATAAACAGCTGAATTTCTCCATCTTCAGTAGTTATTTTGAAAAGAGAAGATTCCTATTCCTACATCACCTAGGTGAAACTGGAGAGTGAAAGGTAATTCTGTTTTCAGAAAAGGGACCAATCCGTGCTGGTTCACTGATTCCATAACAGAGCTCAACATTTAATCCCACATATCTCTTCGTTTTCTTTTTCACTTTTAGATTAATATTTTTATCTCTCTTTTTTTTTTTTTTTAATTTTATTTTTCCTATCTGAATTAATTAGTTGTGTTTTGCATGTGAACCTGGAGGGTGCATCAGATGGAACATATTCGTTTAGCAGTTCAACTGGAAAAGTGCATTCTTGAATGCAGACCCCTTCCGGAAAGTCAGTTCCTCATGCTTTGTAGAACATAAGGAAAATACTTCATGGTTTGCCACTCACATCTTAAAGAGAGAGTGGCCACAGTGCCTGATGCTTTTTCGCACTTTTAAGAAAAATGTATCAGGTTGCAGACCCAGGAAGGGCCTAAAATCTATTTCTTCACTTGAGTGCATGAAGTGGACAAGAAAACCAAAGGTCGGTGTGGGAGAGCTGTGCAGGACAGGGCTGTGCCTGCTCCTGGTGGCTGTTCTCTTTCTTCTCTGCATCACCACAGCTCGGTGATGAGCTGACTGGCTTTTTAAAAGCACAGAAGACAGGACCAGTTTGTGAAATTCTTTTCCTGGGGACAAAATGCTTTATAGGCAGTCTTTTTGACATGTAGAAGCTCCTGTGAACTCCAAAGCTTCATTTTCTCCTTTATTTAGGAATTCTTGATTTTAACAGGAGAATATTGACTGTTGCAACCACAAGAAAGGTTATATAGTGTCAATCTCAGATACGATGTAGAAGGAACTTGTGCAGAAAAGTCTGCAGGCAAATTAATGCACACTGTCAATCTAAACTCACTGTTGCCAGGCATTTATACCCCAAGTCTAAATTACATTAATTTTTGACTGTCCATACTGCCAGTCTGACAGATGACTGGTTCACATAATAGTTGTATTTTCTTCTTGTTAAAAGATACTTGAAAAAGCTTATTTAAGCAAATATACAAGTCACACAACAAGAAAGCGATGTTTTTCTAGCAATGTTTGATCTGCACGTTTCTGGCAGTTTTTTTCACCACATTCCACATCAATAATGCAGCAGCAACCGAAAGGCCATGTAGGCATTTAATCTGTGAGTGCTGAGGGCACATAGCTACCAGCCAAATGTTCTGCAAACATTCTCCATCATGTACTTCCACTCCAGGGAGTTGCCATTGGAGACTCCTCAAAGTCTAAGTTAGATTCATTTCAAAATACAGCTCTTTTTGACACTAAATAAAACAAACTCTTAGCTTTATTGAATTATATGAAGTGCTGCAGAAAAAAAAAAAAAAAAGAAGAAAAAATATGCCTTTACACCATATCCTTGTCTCATCTGTAAACAGCTACAGGGAGCAGACTAAAACTTACAAGTCATGGCACGTAAAATACTCTCTGTCCAAATTATAAGTCACATATATCTGCATAAATGTATATATATCTTCTTACTGCACCTAACAGAGCTACATAACACTGATGCCAGTGGGAGAGGAGCAGCAATAAGAGACAGTGCGAAGAATGGTAGCAGGGCTACAAAAGGAACAGAATAAAGGACAGACAGACTCCCTCTACTCTCATCCAAGAAGAGTGGAGCAATACAAATTATTTTATCCAGTGGTGTCATCCAGACACAGCTGAAGGTGCTCTGTTTGACTTTGCCCTATGCTTTGAGATTATTCACTTAGTTAGACCAACACACAAATACAGAAAGTTATTATTTTTTTAAACATGCTTCAAATACTGAAATATTATCAGCTATAACTCATATCCCATTATATATAAACTGTCAAAGTGCAATTAATCATATGCAAACATTATAAACGTTATAGTTGTCAACATTTAAAATCTATATAAATGCTTTTGCAGGTAACTAATATACAGACAGCATTACCTCAGTTAAGGAAAGAGAACACCTAAGGAATAGTATGGTAATCTTATCTTCTCTCAAAGGTGAAGCTGTAAAGATTTTAGCGGTGACACTGTCTCTGTAATAAATGTAGGCTGCCTGAGCTAAACACATGAGAATATATATATAGCATGAACTTTTAAATAAAAGTTAGCTTCTTGCCCACAGAAAAATAAGACTTTTTTTCTCCTTTTTCTTGCTTCTGGTACTTTCTGATTCCTGAATGCTAGGAAGTAGAAAAAGCAGAATTCTAGGAAGTAGAAAAAGCAATTAATACTAAAAATAACTGACATTACATAGTGAATAATATAATATTTAATGCTCCTGCCACCAAATCTTAGATAAGAATTCAGTGCACAAGAGGATCCTATTGGAAATGTTATTGTGCAACTACAAAAAGAGAGACACAACTCTTGGTTCTCCTTCTCTTCCCCAGGGGCAAAAATACAAATAGAAACCCCAGGAAGAGCAGGGACAGGAAAGCTCAGAGGGTGAGGTACTGGGCTGCCTTCACCGCTTCCCTCTTGCAATGTTGCTGTCATCTGCTCCTGCAGCTACTTTCAGGAGGTCTCTGTTGCCGCTGGAAGGTCCTTGGCACAGCAGCACAGTTTGAAAAGGCACTGTGGTTCACCAGAGGGAAATGATACTGAGAGTTATGAAGTGAAAGGACAGTCCTTGCTACCCGTGTGTATATATCCTTGTATTTCATTTGCAGTATTTCTAGAGCAGACAATAACTTAGTCTTTGCATGTTCCTTGAAAAAAAAAGAAGGGTACATAAACATATGGGAATCACGTTCCCGGAAAGAAAGAGAGCTGCTAATACATGGGCTGTGAATTAGGTGACAAACTCACTGTAGGGGGAAGGACTGGACAGACCAAGGTGGCACCTGTGACAGCACCGCAGTTGCTACCGTGAGTGCGGCAGCGCAGATCTGGCTTTGTGCCAATCACTTCTTGGGTGGGCTTGGCAGCCCAAGCTGTCCTCGGAGCTGCTACCACCAAGCTGCAGCTGCCAGGGTTAATCTAAGCCTGGCTTGAGCATCCTTCCAGTGTAGGCCTGCAATAGCACCGACTTCAGTTTACTTTTTAGGCAGTATTACAAAAGTATAGAAGTATTTTACATAGAAATAATGGATTAAAGTATAACACATGGATAGATAGGTGAGCCTTATTTACTCTCTCACATAAAATGGCACAGGACAGATTCAGCAAAATAGAAAACAAACACATATAGGACAGATTTTGCACATAAGGCATGAGTAGCTGATGGAGCTCCTCTCTAGCAAACATTACTACACCAAACAAATCAGTAGAATTCAAAAAAGGGGTAGAGATTTGTTAAACTCTGAGAAGAGAGTAGAAGAGACAAATCACACATAAACATTAAAAAACACTACTGCTAAATGCATGAGCAAAAACTCTCTTTTAACTGTTAGGATTTAGGTAGACTACAAACTGTCTTTCATCCTTGTTCCTCATACCATTTTCTAAATTGTTTGGTGTGGGCTGGTCTCAAAAACTGTCAGCATACCAGAATAGAGGAGTTCCCAGTATGAGAATTGATACAGAAGGTGCTAATGATGCTAGGAATGATCATCACTGTTGCTCAGCAAGCATTTCCCAGATGCAAAGCAATCTACATCTACAGATGATATTTGTGAACACAGCTCTTGTTTTGTCCTGAGATGTTGAGCAGTGACACACTCAACAGCTCTGTCTTTTACTGTATTGCTTTTATAGTCTTTAAAGGTCTGAATATGCCTTCCCATCTTTCCAGCTGTCCTTTTTCTTTATTGCTTGCATGAGTTATTCCACTTCATTATCCTCCAGCTTAGTAAATCCTTCTTGTTTTGACAGGGACTGTTCCGTTACAATTACCTGCTGTCGTTGAGGTTCAAGGGAAGGTGCTGCCAGCTGGACAGAGCTGTAAAGCAACACCAGTGAATTCCCCAATGTTAACGTTTTTTGAAGATACAGGAAGCAATTAGCTATGTCTATATTTAGAAGAGAGCTTGTATTGCAATAAGACACTGCCAGTCTGAGGTTGGGGGTAGATGCTTTCAAACTTCAGAGATGTTTGACTCTTTCATCGCATTTACAAACTCTTCATCTCATCTGGAAAATATAGGAGTATGTGATATTTAGCCACAAAATAACACAGGGATAAAGTATAGCAAATCTTTCATGAACACCATTCCACATCGTTGTCACAAGCGGAAACAAAAAGTTCAAAGGCACATTACAGGCAGTGGAATTTACAGAAAGTTCATGTTTTTCTGGTGGGCTGAACACATTTTGTCTCAGCTAACCTGAGTAGAAATCAGAAGGGAACAGAAACTAGTGCTTACTAGCACTAGAGGTCTGCATCCAAAAAGGAGGGAAGGGAAGGGAAGGGAAGGGAAGGGAAGGGAAGGGAAGGGAAGGGAAGGGAAGGGAAGGGAAGGGAAGGGAAGGGAAGGGAAGGGAAGGGAAGGGAAGGGAAGGGAAGGGAAGGGAAGGGAAGGGAAGGGAAGGGAAGGGAAGGGAAGGGAAGGGAAGGGAGAAGATGCAGGAGATGGCAGCACGGGCTTTGCAACCACTCATGCAGCTTTGGCAACAGATGAGTACAGACAAGAAGACTTATGCCATACATGACAGGCCATGCTCTTATGAGTGCGATAGAAGACTTAAAGAAAAAAGGAATTTCAGTTGTAACATGGTAACTGAAGCTAATAAAAATTTAGAATATTTAGCACAGTTAGCACTTTTTGCCAAATTAATCTTAATTATACAAATTATCTTTATCTGCCTTAATAAGGCATAGGAATGGCTTTTTGGTGTTTTTTGCAACTAGTGTCTACTGAGCTAGTAAGTCTAGAAATAATCATTAGTCTCTGAAAAATGAAAATTAACCTTGTACTATCTTGTTCCCTCTAAAAGGTTACCTGTTAATCGTAATTGCAATATCCTTTCCTTTTTTGCAGAATCTACAGTACAAATGAAAATATTTTCCTTCTTCAAAGCAGCTTCACTTTCATGGAAATCTAGAGAGATTCCTGTAATTTTCCAACTGTTACAGTCCCCAAACATTTTACTCTCAAACATGATTATTAGATCCACCAGTTTTGTCTTTCATCTATGTGTTCCTAACAGATGAGCTGGTTTTGTACCCTCTCATAAACTCACAAATTAAACTCCTACATGCTCTCCTGCTTCCTAATTTGGTGCTTTGGGACAGCACAGCATTAGTTCACTTAAGAATAAAACCATCATTTAGATGAGCTACAACTGCCTCATCTTCAAACAGCAAACTGCAACTTACAAAAGAAATTTGCATTGCACTCGATATTTATTTTAAACATTCAGTACCACACAATGCAAGCTCAAGAGCATTCAGTTTAACAATATATGGAAGAAATCCTTTCCAGAAAATAAAAACTAAATTTCCATCAGAAGTCTGGGGTAATCTTGTGTTAATGGAAATGTTTTTGATGGGTCTTTTATAGTCAGATTCATCACTGACTGCCCCTTGCAGCACTGACAAGTGAATACAGGTAACTATTCTCAGGAGCAGCATATAATTGCCACCTTATACACTGCAAATAATTGCTTAGGCAGCAAAAAAACCAGTGAACTGTTTGTTCTCTATACTTTAAACTGGACTATTTTTTTTAACACAGAGAACCACACTGTAGCCTTTCACTGGAATGTGTGATCCAATAATGAGGCATAAGGATAAGGAGGCAAGTCAATCCATAACTCCTAAAAGGCAATTAGGATATCTAAAAGTACTAACTACCAGGATGCTTCTAGTAACACTCAGTAGACAGCAAATTCAGGGACAGTAAGTGCCGTGCCTTTGAAAGATATGGTGGATCCTCAAGGCTCAAAGCTACCATAGAATCATAGAACAATTTGGGCTGGAAGGGACTTTCATAGCTCATCTAGTCCAATCCCCCTGCCATGAGCAGGGACATCTTCAACTAGATCAGGTTGCTCAGAGCCCCATCCAGCTTGGCCTGGAATGTCTCCAGGGATGGGGCATCTACCACTTGTCTGGGCAACGTATGCCAGTGTTCCACCACCCTCATTCTAAAACATTTCTTCCTCACATCTAACCTGAATCTCCCCTCTTTTAGGTTAAAACCATTACCCCTTGTCCTGCCATCACAACAGGCCCTGCTAAAAAGTCTATCCCCAGCCAGTTTAGGGAAAATATGGAGGTATTGGTGTCCTCGCATGGCCATGACAGTGTGTAGGAGGCAGGCTAAATCTTGCTGTTTCCCCAACCCTGAACACTGGTTAAATGTGGTCAAAAATTGGCCTTAAATATTTAGCTCCATTTTCTATCTAACACTTGCATGACAATACAAATCTTTGCAGACCAGGCTGCAAATCCACACAGGCATTTACTATCAACACTGCGGCAGCTGCTGCTGCCCCTTCAGAGGGACTGATGCACCCAGGGGAGGGGAGCAGTGCTGAAAAGGAAGGTTTCATCCTTCAGTTTCTTCCTAGTGATAAGAGACACATGTGAAACACACCAGCCTGGGTCAGCTAATTAAGAGACACAAGTAAGCTTGATCTCCTGGTGGTAAGGATGAGAGGTTGAGCTAAGGAGCCATATAACCAGGGAAGTTACAACGTGAATGAGACATCACCTAAATAAAGCCTTCATTTACTTAAATCTTACAGAGACCTTACTGACAGATTGACGAACCTCTCCTGTGTCCTAGCAAGGATGACATCTGGACAACCCCAGGTACACAAAGGTCAGAACAACAGTAGGCTGCTGAAAGTAATACAATAATGAAAGCATTTGTTCTGCGCTCCAGATGTAAAAAGTGGAACTCTGATTATTATAGAAGAGCTCTCATTAAAATCTTCGTCTTTCTGTTTCAAATGCTTATTAGCTAGAATACAGGGAACTACATGTAGGTTTTTATAAATCAAACAGTGCTGTATTTATGAGGGTTTAAGATGCAGCAATGCCATTTTAATAATAATAATCATTATTATTGTTTTACTTTTTAAAACCTTTATAAGTGAATATGACTTGTAACTCAATAAATAAGTCTCCTGTCTAGACTGCAATTTAATTTTTCAAAAGAAATCGCCAACTGTTTTAGAATTTTAATCAGTTGCTATTGAAATATTTGTAGTGTTTTAAGTACATAGGACTTAATCTCATATGGGTATGTATCCTAGGGAAACAATGCTTATTTTGTCTCTTTGGACTGCACTGGTACATGATGGTATGGCTGGTATAGTCCCCTGCATCCCCACCCGAGTGTATCCAGTTAATCAAATCACTCTACCAGGAGGGGTTGAAGGTACCCAACCAAGTTAATAATGTCATACCAAACCGATGCCATGACACACAGCACTGTTAATTCATTTCCTTGAAAGGTACTAGATATTTGGGAAAGTGCACTCATACGGTGACTGGTGTCTGTAGACGTACATCTCCTTGCCCTGGTTTAATCTCTGCCACTGTTAGTTTGAGGAGAACCACTTCTGCCCACCTCTGAATTAACAAGCTGTTATACTCACTGCATCTCTCTCCCTCCCCACCTCTCTCTCAGTGTGGGTATCACCTTCCATTTGCTGACAACCCACTTCTTATTCCCAGGATGAAAATTTGTGGGGTTTAAGCACTTACTTTGATTTCAAGCCTTGGGAAGAGTAAACATTCCTAGACTGGATGAAGTCAGGCATATGGATATGCTTTTTTTCTTTACTCTGCCATTTATCTTAGGGAATGATATTTTTCATGTTGTTTCATCTCCCTAGGTGTTTACCTTTACTGACCTCTTCTGATTTAACTCTAGATATGATAATAGCGAATAGGTAAGCTGCAAATTTTGCCATATTGTAAAGATACTATAAATATTCCTTGCACTTCCCTCACTCTGCCCACTAGACATGTTCATCATTATACCTTTGGTGACAGTAAATACACAAAACAGGACCAAGGATGCTACACAAGAAAATCCCCAAGTTTAATCCATAAATCAGAAAAAAAAAAAAAAAGGGCAAAAGCAACACAATACAGACACAAACTTCCCTACTTTCTACAAACTTCCATTACTGCCAGCAAAATACATCTTGAGATGATGTCATAAAGTGTACATCACAAATATTCACATAAGCAAGGCTTGTAGCAATCTTCCTACCAAACAGCCAGAAAGCATACATATATTAATATCTTTTTGAAGTATTTGGGCTAGAGGAAAAAAAACCAACATTTTTCTCAGGTTCATAAAAAAGCAATTGGCTTTTTAAGCACAGGGTTTCATCCATGGAGGCTTATTTAGGGGACTTTATTGCCTTCTGTATTTTGCCATTGCACATTGATACAAACAACTCATTCTGTGCATATTTCAATTTTTTTCTTTGCTCATTGTGAAATTAAATAGCTTGGTATGAAATTTGAAATCACATGTTTGTATTTCTCCGTAAACAGGATCTCCCAATAAAGTAACCTGTCATGCAGTTACAGAAAGAAATTATTTTAGAAATGGCAATTCTCAGTTGAATTGGTCTGCTCCCTTTAGAGACTGAGTCACCAAATCTTTATAGACAAATGTTAGTCTTTACTACTTCTTGCTTTTGCAAGTACTGCATACACCTCTGGGACCCTAAGCTGGGGCATCTTTATGAATCATTAGACTTCAAGAATTAACTGCATCCCAAATTCAGAAATTCTGCTGCTGGTCATTCCCAAGCTATAGAAAACACTATCTTTACTTGCAGGATACACTTGCCAAGCTGGCATCTGACACAGCAATATATCTGACACAGGAACAACAGAGGCAGTCCACCTGGAACCCCCCAGTCACCAGTTTTACAGTCTTATTTCAGTCCAGAGCTGCAGCACCCTAAGACCACTTTTGGTCAGGGGCTTCTCGAATATGCAGCAAGTTGGTGGCGTCCATTGGTTTGGATCACAAGAGGCAGGCTAACCAATTGCTACCCACCCACCCCCCCCCAGCAACAGTGGCCTTGGGACCTGAATCTCCCAAATCCTTATCAAAACAGCTGGAGAGGAATGCCTGAAGACAGCACAGCCAGACAAATAGAGATCCTCCCTCCAGTCTGCCAGACCATGGTTAAAGCAGCTGCTTTAACCTTGCCGAACCTGATTTAATCAGAGCGGGTGAGCCTCCTCTACTAATCACTCCATCATAAAAAGGCTTTGCAGCACCATCAGAGGAGAGGTAAATGGAGAGAACAGCACATGCACCATAGCCCTAAAGAGGCTGGATGGTCCTTACCACATCCTCACATCTAAGAATCAGTCTAATCATCATAGTCTGTGACCTCTTGCTCATGGCATTTGTCTCTGGCCCTGCCAGCTGGCTGAACTGAACCACAACAATCATCCAAGCTGAACTGTAGGTAGAGATGTAATTGCACACGCCCTGCTGCCACCCTGAAAAAACTCATACATTGTAGCTTGGAGTGTTTCCAGGGCCCCAGGCAGTGTCTCACTGACAATACTTCTTATGTTTAGAAACCACTCTCCTTTAATAGCCAAGATTCTGTATATTACTCTTACAGCTTTCACTCTGTGACTTTCTAATGACTTGGCTATTAAAATCTATAGGCTTTAAATGCAACAAAGGTGTACCTTAAAGAAAAAAATAATAATAAAATAACTCCCAAAGCCCTGCTATTGGTAGGTAGTAATGGGTGATGTTTCTTAGAAAGGATCACTCAAAGGGAAATTAGGAAGCTCTGGAAACGTGAATTGTCCATTTTAAAGATAAGGTCTCAGCAGTGAGAGTCAAGTGTGACAAGACAGACATTGACACAGAGTGAGGTTCATGCAGACTGCAAGGTATGTTGAACAGAAGGAGAAGGTATGAAGTAGGTATGAGAAGAATGTAAGAAATGAGTTGAATGTCAGAATGAGGCATGCAGAATATTATGGGAATATTCTATCAAAAACATTTTAAAGTTCAGATGTGTATCGTGTACCTTTGATCTGGACTGATATGGACAGAGAACCATAGACTGAAATGAAGAAAAAGGCAGTTCTTTATTTATACATCCAAGTAAAGAATAAAGCTATACATTTTTGGACCAGAGAGAGAGGACAAAGAAAGCTTCAGAGTACTAAAAACCTGAAATTAAACTCTGAAAGGCTGAAAGTATTGGTTATAAAATACAGAACTAAGAAAAGGCTCAGTATAAATATAAGACTTGTTTCCACAAAGAAGTCCAAGCTCTCAGATTAGAGTCTCTTCATATTTAAGGAACTAGGCTGTGAACATCCAAAAACAAGGACTCTCACTAACTAACTTCCACTGAACTTGAGGTTTCTAGATTATGGGCTATAACATGTGACAGAGGATGAAGCTTTAATGCTTGAGGAGGCTCAGGATGACACTTTTATTCCTTGAGGGATGCTGTGGAAATAGCTAGCTGGGCTTTTGGCAGAAGCAGAGTGCACATATCCAGTGCAGTTTTGTACTATAGAGCAGCAAATGGCTGAGCAGAAACATGCCCATGTCTTCTCCTCTGCCTAAAATCTCTTGCTTTCCTCACCCTGGTGGAGTGTGAGCAAACTCCACTGTCTCTGGAGCACAGAGGTGGAGTATGATCTGCTCTGGATGAAGAGCAAAGGGGTCCCTGTTCAGCTGCCATGGTGCAGCTGTTAGCTACACCTGAGTGCTTCTGTATGGGAAGCTGTAATGCTGGTACAGCAGAAGTCCCTACCTACTGGATAATATAGCAGAAGATAAGAGCCAGTAATTGCTTTACAGGGAAAAAAAAAAAGGATATAAATGTAGACTCTGAAGAGCTACAGCAAGCTACTTAAATGCAACTCCTTAAATGCCAGTTGATCTATGTTTAAAATACAAAACTCAACACTATTCCGCATTCTGAGAAAAATCTTAACTCCTCAGCACACAGTAAGGTCTCTACAAACTTTGCTATCCATGGGTCAATGTGTGACTCCATTCTGCCAAAACCTAGCCTTCACAGGGGCAAGGTAACTACTTTTAATAATGTGTTTAAATAATATGGTGTGGTGTGCGGGAGAAGGTTTCTATAACACCTAGATTAGGAAACTCATGGTTATTTACACCCAGTTACACTGAGCTGGAGGCAGCCCCAGGCGAATGGGGGTTCACAGCTTGACTCAGGTCATCCCACAGGTCCCCTTAGCTACGTATTCTACCAGCCCAGAACCCACAACATATGAGGCTCTTTCTGAAGGGAGTATATGCTAAAAAAGGTCTTCAAACTGAACCATGTAATTGACATCCTCTCATGGTCTGTACTGCTTAACTTTGGCCTCTGCTCCAATTACATCAAAAAGTGAAAGCTATCTCCCAGGATATTTATGTCCTTTATATGATATTGCATTGAGCCCATCAAAATTTATGATCAATTGACAAGACACAGCACATGAGACTTCTCAGCCTGTGGACGTCCACACTATTAGGGAAATAGAAAAGACATAAACTCAGCAGTACAAAAGGACTAGACCATGAGCTTGGACACATTTAGGCACTTGTTTTTTCTTCTCCAGAATGGGAAGCCCGGTCATTAAACCAGATGTGAACAAAACAATTAAAGAAGGAGACAGGAGTCTCTGTGGTTCTGGGGGATAACCTGTCATTTTGCAAATGGTTTTTTAATTTTCAATGGAAATATTTCTGAACTCTGGTTTGTCTGGATAGATACAGCCACGGTCACGGCGCAACAACAGAATCACTTTGTTCTGATCCTTGTTCTGATGTTTATATGACAGTTGAGGATTTCTGGTTATTAATAAATTAGCCAAAGATACATTTCCTTTCTTTTATGAAGTACTTTACTGAGGCAGATTTACCTTGGAGTAAAGACCAGCAGATGGCAGGGATATAGAGATCATGTGCTCTTTGGCACTGATAAAGAAGCCCTCCATGCCTATACATTGTCTGTCTCCCACTGACTAAGGCTGAGAATAACTATAAAAGTGGTCATTATAAACCGAAAGATCGGAATCTAAGAATGAACACACTGCCTAAACTAATTAATATGGTCTATTTTATATACCCTCTGTGAAAAATAAATTTCTTGATTAAACAAAATGAAGCATCTGACTGTCCAAAATATGGAAGTGACACAATCTGCTGGTTTTTTTCTATTGTTCATATGCCCATGATCTTGATTTCTCTAATTAGCACCTTTAACTTCCAGATGGGTAGACTAGATGAGACCATTTAATCTAAGATCATGTCAGCACCTGTTGACAGTCCCAGATGCTTCAGATGAAGAAGACAAAATCCTCTTTGTGAAAAGATGAAATAGACTGGCTATTTCTTTATCGTAATGTTTGTTTTTAAGACCCTGAATTAGGAACATTTTTAGTATCCTTCCTCTTCAGTCCTGTGCATACTGTAATATGTTCTAATTGGGGACATAAATATCTTATAACTTTCTCCATCAGGTTCTACTCCTGTACTCCTGGCCTCAGGACTATAGTCTAGTATTGCATCTATTGCTACCCATTACCCATCATGTTGCTATTTAAATATTTTAAGTTTTGTCTTTTATTTTTCTTTCTTTTGGTGTTTTTTTTTTGTTTGTTTTTTTTTTTACTATTGGATTGTCTCCTTGCTCTTGTACTACAATTAAAAATACAAGAACACAAAGCAACTTCCTTTTACTATTTGTAACATGCACTTCCACAGTTACCCATTCACATTGTACCTAGATAACCCTAATTTCAAATTCACATGGACATTTTTCCATGTTGTTCTTCCCAGTTGTCTCTAAATTCTTCTTTTCCTCTCTTCATTCTTTTTATATAATAACCACAGACCTATTAATATAATAATAAGAGACCTATTTAGCATATACATCAATACAATCTTCCATGCCACTTCTAGATTTGAACTAAAGTTTTCACTCAAAACTTTCTGTTTACTAGTTGCCATTAACTTTGAGCTCTGATATCTATATAAGCAGTTCGGGCAATTCTTCCAAAACGCAATGTCCACATTAATTTTAATCTGATGCTCGGTGACCTAGCTTAGATATCTCAGTAGTGCTTTTCAGTCTTGTTTTAATTATCCCAAACAATTCTGTCATATTGCAAATGTTGCCACCTCACTGATCATTCTTTTACAGACTGTGAATTAGATTAATCACTGAGTACTGGTACTCAGCCTCAGGCCATCCCACCACTTCTTTTGACATCTCTTTATGTGTCTCACCATGTTTCTATAACAACTTTCTCTTCCTCCACAACAATTAGCTATTTTTACAGGATCCTACGAGGAATTTTTCAGAAATAAAATATTTTGTATTAATTTATGTAGAAAATTTTGCATTTTCTTTGATGGAAAGCTCTTTGTTTCAACCACATTACATCTTTGATGGAAAGCTCTTTGTTTCAACCACATTACATCCACTTAGGTGTTTCATACCAATTCATAATTGTTTAACCCGATTTGCCCAGGAATGAAGCAAAGCTCCTAAGGTTTGTAATCACAAGATCGTCCAGAGCACTTAAAATCTGTTCAGTTCTCTAATACCTTAGCAGTGTCTCAGTTTACAATTGCACTGTACCTACCTGGAATAAAAGCCAGCCCGGTGATGCACTCAGAAGCTTGGAGTCAGCAATGGATTCTTGCTCCAGCTCTACCAGTTACTGGCAGTGTAATCTCAAATAAGTTTTCTAACCCTTCTGCATCTCCCTCCTTTCTCCAACACAGATGGTGCTTAACAACATCACAGGAATAGTCTCTGTGTTTGTCTCAGTGCCAACTTCTGGTGGATTGTTAGATGTCTCCATCAGAGCATCAGAAGCATGAGCACAGAGCACATGAGCACAGAGCAAGCAGGGTGCCCTGCTCCTCCGTACATCTCTGAATACCCCACCAGCTTTCCAAGGATTTTCTTTTGGATGGAACAGGGAACACTTTGCCAGCACCGAGCACAGGCTGGCTCTGTAGGGCTGGGCAGTGGGGCTTCGAACCACCCACCTGTGCAAGCAGACACATCTGGAAAAGCTCCACATGAATTTTTTATGAAGCTTGATTATTAATGTTTTGTAAAATGCTTGGAGATCCTTGGTAGGAAAATTTTACCACCTGCCTTCTGTATGAGCCTTCTATAAATATTTCGAAGCAGGGCACAGTTGCCAAACATTTCGGTTCAAGTTTAACCATTCTAATGCTGGGCTGGAGGGAATTTTCACAACAGTCCAAATCTTCTTGCTGAAGGAATGTTTTATACTGCTCATTTTTCTGCTTTCTCTCTTAATAGTCCCCATTGTTTCCTGCCTTAATCAGTCCTTTGAAACATCATTGTAATCATGGATATAAACATCTTTTGTCAAATGTGTATCTTCCTTCTCAAAGACACAACTATACGGCCTTAGTATTAATGCACCAGTATGCTGCAGATATTAGTTTCAAGGTCTTAATATACGTAATGTAATTAGAGAATCTGAATATTTTGTGCTAGTGTTGTCATTTTAACACTGTATTGGTTTTCAGCTTCATGAACTATTGCATAGGTCCCTAACTGCAGGAAGTCTGAGATAAATTATACCACTTGAATTTTGAATTTATTTACTCAGTCAGTAGCTTGTAGCAAACTTCATTGTAGTAATTGTACTAGGTAAATTATGGTTGTAATTTTTTGGCAGCTTCATTTAAAATATCAGTAGCTGACATCAAAATTAGTGAAGCAATTTAGTCCCATTCAAAATTTGGCAAGACCTATATGCAAATCGAAGAGAGCACTTTAGAAACTTAGAACTATTACTGTTTGAATACATATGTATTCAAATTTGTATTTAAATAAATACATCATGGAGACACCAGCCAATGCCACTTTGTCCTCCTACAGTGTAGGATGGCTTTGATCTCCGTGTTCCACATATTTCTTTCCTTATTTTGGTAGAACTCTTGACTTGCTCTCTGTCAAAGCACCATCTAAATGGCTGACATCAGGGCAAAGTTATCTTCTTTTTTACATCTAAATACACGTGTAATCTTACATATGAGAGATCCCAAGTTTAAGGAACAGATTATAGATGTGAACTTCCAGTATGCTGCAGAATTGAATGCCAGAGGTTTAAGATTGTGTGGGAACAAGGCTTTTTCTATGCTATTTGTCCTTCTCCAAATGTTTTCTGAAACATTTTGCCTATATGTTGAAGAATGACAAAGGTGCTTAAAGTTGACCTTGAGTCAAACAAAGAGAAAAAAAAAAGATTTAATTTTTAGTCAAGAATGAAGTTTAATCAATTCTTTTCACACGATTAATTTAAGAGAGTCTCATGAGCAATCTTCTGCTATATTTAGGGCTACTGTGTCATCTGTGTGACATGAAAAATCAAAGCACAAAGAGGAAAAGGTAAAATGAAAAATCAGGCAAATACATACTGTAGTATCTAAGAAATAGAGCAAATTATATTACCAGCCTCCTCTTATTTGAAGTGAGAGGTTAAACTTAAAAGAAAACAAAAAGCAGAAATTCTTTAATCTTAACTTTTGATTTCAAATGTAATTCTAGTAAAACAAGGGTATGTTGAATAACAGCATACAGGTCTGCTGAGGGTAACAGGACTGCTGAGACTTGTGATATTTTTACATTAAGATGGAATCCCTTGAATGTTGATTTTTTTTTTTTTTAATTACAAAGAAATTGCGAGCATTTTTTGCCTGTTCACAGAAGACTATTTCCGTAAACATTTTCAGCATTGGGGACCATGTTTCAGAGCGGAGTAATAGTTATGAGTGCCATCCATAGACTTCAAAGCACAAGACCTGAGAAGATTTTCTGCACCACAGCTGCTGTTAGCTGACAGTATCAGCTGTAAGGCTGGCCAGTGCAGGGAATCACAGCTTATTGAAGCTCTGGAAAAAGCCAGGAAGGGGTACAGAGAGACAGGTTAGTCCACGGTGGTCGGTGGGATATCAGACAGGGAATGAATCAGATTTCACTTATTTGTCTTGGCTCTACATGCTTACAGACCAAAAATAAGATAAACTAAGGGTCTAACTTCACTGAAGACTGCAACAGACAGCACCGATATCTGAGTCAGATTTAAGTTAGTGAGCTTTCAGCAGAGCAAATCAACCCATGTAGAGCTTCGTGCTGCCATATACAACTGGCTTATCATATGAGCATGCTCTCAGAAATTTAGTCATAGCTGCTTTAGTTTATAAGATTTAAACTAAAGCATGTAATCTTGCAACTGGGACATGCTGGATGCTTAGGGACCAATAGACATCCATTCTGGTCGTAGCAGTCGTGGTGGAAGCTCATGCATTCAGTCAAAATGAGCTGGGTAGCTTCAGCAATTTAAATAATAAGTCTTCATTAATCCAGCTCATTTTCTGGAATGGTTCAGGAAATGATCACACGAGGGAGGTTGATGTTACCATTAGTATACCTAGCCTGACAGACATGAAAGGGTTTAAAGACTCCTTGGAGAGACAAATGTTGTAAGCAAATTTGTGCCAAATGGAGCTGCCAGAACCTCTAGTGGCAAAGCTTTGGAGAAACTGAAGAAGTTAGAGAGGCCTGTAAAAGTAGTCACAAAACAAAGTTTTCTGCCATTCACCTCAAGAAGTGCAGTGGCACGAGTCCTCTTTAAGCTGCATGGCAGTGGCGTGTGTGTTGCAAGGGTCAACAAAATGCCAGCACTCTCAAAAGGAGAGGGAAGCAATGGTCAACAGCCCCGCATCGAGAGAGGTTCATGGTCTCATCCCCCAGAGTTCAGTTTTAGTTGAATGTGACTGTCAGCCACAAGGACCTGAGAAACAGTACTTTAAAGAGGGATGTTCAGCTACAGATAAGGGATTTGGAAGTCAAATGTAAACCTAGGAACGTTTTGGCAGCCGGAAGCACGCTCTCCTATCTAACAATAGGGCTGTGGTTCATAGGCCAAAGTCAGATTTTACATAAATCAGGCAGATAAAATCAACTGTAAAAACAGAATATGGACTTTGATTGTCAAAACTGCTCTTACCAACAAGTTTCTTACAAAATTTAATTAAAACTATTTACATACTGTGCCCAGCACATTATAGTTTTACAGTGTCTTTACTGATTATCACTCTAGAGTTGGGGGAAGCTCTTAGCACCAGATGGATGATTAAAGACACTGGAGAGCTTATTTTTAAGATGTTACGGAAAAATTATAAAATGGACAGAGTAAACTCATATAGGGGCTGCAAAATCTAAGAGAAGGACTAGACATTTGTCCTGATCCTAAATGAACCATGCCATTAAGGAAGTGGTAAGACTTGACACATGGCACAGCAACTACTTGTTCCCAATGCAAAGGAGAAACAAACTTGCATTTGCTGGCTGGAAAAGGAAAATGCACAGTCAGCAGTTCCTTACTCCTAGATATGTATTTAGAGTTCTCTCATTTTCTTGAGATAACATTGCTAGAAAACATAACAACTTAGAAAGATGACATCCCAAATTCGATTCGATATGCTAGGCCTGGTAAACCTGATACAGCGATGTCTGACATTTATCAGGTTCGTGTTTAACCAGTCTGCTCTGAAATATAAGTTTAGTCACATAACTGTAACTTCCATTACCTCCAGCCTCTGAGGGCTAGCAGGAAATATGTCAAAGAATATACAGGAATTGATGTCAATTCTGATCTGTATTTGGCACTGTTAAATAATGGAGTGGTACCAACATAACATGACTTGTTACTTGCTGACATTTTGTTCCACGGAAAGCTGGAAACAGGACTGTTTGCTCTTGAGTGTCTATTAGGAACTCATGTCAAAGTCACAGCAACTGGTAGATATAGTGGAAAAAAACTTGGGTTGGGGGAAGGTAAAAGGAAAACATAACCTGGGCAGCTGGGAGCTGCCACTGTTTTGTATAAAACAACTGTGAGAATATCCATGATGAAAAGCAATGATTGCAAACAGCGATAATGTCACAAGAAACATCTCGTGGCCAGAGACAAACTCGACACACCAGGTGGACATATGCAGAGGAAGAAGTGACACTTTCTTCAAAGGAGGAGTACTGACACAGCCATTTTACCTGAGAAATCTTGACAGCCAACAGCTGCAGCACGTTGAGATGAATTAGTTTCAGGACACGGCACAACTGGAACTAACAGACTTGCTGCCATCTGACAGCGAGAGTATTGATACTCTGGGAGAGATTTCCAATTCCATGAATCAGTGCAGAGTACCTCAGAGACTAATTGAACGTGCGCTTGTTCATTAAGTTAGATTAAGTTAGTATCTGAACTTCCTTATTATGTTAATGTTTCATTTCAGGATGCAGAAGGAAGTTGCTGAGAACCATGTCTTTAAAAGGTTCTGGCTTGAACCAGTTGTTAAACACAAGCTTGCCAAGTGCAATGCTCTTGTTAAGAGCTCATACTCCATGTAAGGCAGATCCCATTCAAACTCCTGGTCACAGGACAACCCAGACATACGGAGGAGCTATCTTTTTCACTTCTGTGGAAGGTGAAAGCCAGACCAGGAAAATGAATACATTTCCTATTGATTTTAAAAAATCTAGTTATTTTCTCCTTTTCTTTTAGGGCACTCTTTACCATATTAACAGAATAGTTTAAAGCATCCCATCTGAAACATCAAAGGCAAAATACCTCTGTTTTCGGAAGGGATACCTAGGAACTTTCCTGAAGGTACTCTCTGCCTCCCCAGCATATACACAGTAAGCACGTAAACCTCCTGTTCTAGGCCCAGCTAACTATCCAACCCCAGTGTCAGAAGTGCTGAAAACCCATAAACAAACTGGGTCAACCAAGCACTTGTGACAGAATTCATGTCACCAAACTTCAAACATAGACAATATGTATGTCTTCTTAATAATACTAGATTCTTTTTTTTTCAGTCAATGGAGAGAAACTGACACTTGAAAGAGTACAATTCCTCTTACACTGTTTTACACATCCATGGAGGAATTATATGAGTTATGCCCCAGAAATGCCTATTTCTCTTGATTAGCTGTAGAGGAAGCTCAGACAACTAGCTCATATATAGACCTCTGGTGTCTAAAGTGACATGAGATGATTCATATTAGAAAACCACAAGTTGAGAAAACAGAATTAATGATCACTTGCCAAAATCTTGGTTTATCTGACCCACTGGGCACTGTCTGTAGCTATACAGCAAAAGCAATAATAATGTGTTTCCCTATGTATATTCCATTCCTGGTGTGCATGTCCTTCATATTCTTGAGCTGACGTGCTTCTGGAGAGGTGCAACTACTGTGTGTCACATCTGCTCTGTGATTACCTTCATACTTCCAACCAAAGGCACCAAAGGAGGGACAACACAGCCACCGTCAGGCCTAGTACTAGGACTGACAGCTTTCCCATTCATAGTTTGAACTACCCATTGTTCTGAGAATCACTGTAAGTAAGTATTTAGCAGTTAATTATTAGATATCAATGCTAAGTTAGAAGTTTTTCAGATAGTATCTCCTTTCTTCTGAAACAAGAAAACATTAGATCCTGTTTTATTCTTATTTGAAAGAATCAGTTACGATGACTGAACTCCAGCCTCCTGTTTAAGACTTGTCGTCTATCCAAAACTGTAATGACTGAGCACAGGCACACCCAAACCCTGTGGGTGTGGAGCACATAATGGACACTATGGTACTTGTAAATCTTTTCTCAAAGAAAACTCAAACAGCAAGGGAGTCTCACAAATTTGAATGGCACACAGTGGCAGCATGGTGAGGACACCAGTGTGTTTTACTGCTCTGGGCTGGCCTCAGAGGTGCTTCTTTGTTCCTGTTACTACACAGAGGTTTGGGTGGACTGTCAGCAACAGGGGTGGCTTTAAGTAAGCTAGAAGAACAGTGCTGTAAGTGGGTAGTTCAGAATCTGGGTGACAGACAACACAACTATCTGTTCCATAGGCTGCGAAAGACAAGATATGTTAAAGTAGATCCTCTTTTCTTCATCATCAGAGTTCTAATTTTCATATATTCCTTCTAAAGAAGTCAATACATTCATCCAGAGCCCATCTCCAGAATGACCAAAGAAGAAATTATTTAGAATTCATCAAAAAGTGTTAGTTTTGGCTCTTTCCACAGAAAACATAATTACTCCTAAAGCTCTGTCCTTCTTAATTTACAGTAAAAATACAGTCTTCAGAATTTGATTCTGCTAGATGTTGCTGTGTTGCTTGTGCTAAAGGTATCACCAGCATCAAACAGACAGAGATTCTGATTAGGAGCTTTTGATTCACAAAATACGTTTTAAGAAAGAATAGCTATTCATTGCAACTGCAGTTCTTTAAAAAGTGCTTATATATTTTTATGATACTTGCTTTTTCCTCTGCTCCTATGATAACATATGGATGTTACACTAGTGACGGAGCAGAGAGATGTGTTTGATGTTGCTGTACACATGGAGCTGTGAGAAAACTGGGGGCAAACTCTTGTTTCCAGATAAGTACTGATGACCAAAACAACCTGAAGCTGAGCATATTGGCCTCATGTATAAAAAGCGAGCAAAGGATTACCAGGGACCACACTTCACTATAAGGTAAATAACAAATTGTTCACCTGTGTGTCAATCTCCTGTCCTAAGATCAAGATCTTTCTCCTACTTCTTCCTCCCTTCTGTTACATTCTCCATTGACATTCTAATAGTGACAGCAAATAGGGCAGTAGTCCTGAAAATCATAGAATCACAGAATGGTTTGGGTTGGAAGGCACCTTAAAGCTCATCTAGTTCCAACCCCCCTGCCATGGCCAGCAACATCTTCCACTGGACCATGTTGCTCAAAGCCCCATCCAATTTGGCCTGGAGAACTTCCAGGTATGGGGGATCCGCAACTTCTCTGGGAAACCAGTTGCAGTGCCTCACCACCTTCGTGGTGAAGAATTTCTTCCTTATATCTAGTCTAAATGTACACTCTTTCAGTTTAAAGCCATTACCCCTTGTGCCCTTACCACATATGCTTGTAAAAAGTCCCCCTCCAGCTTTGTTGCAGGCCGTTTTTAGGTACTTCATAGGCTGCTATAAGGTCTCTTCAGAGCCTTCTCTTCTCCAGGCTGAACAGCCCAAATTCTCTCAGCCTGTCTTCATAGGAGAGGTGCTCAAGCCCTCTCATCATCTTCAAGGCCCTCCTCCGGACCCTCTCCCACAGGTTCATGTCATTCTTGTATGAGAGCCCCCAGAGCTGGAGGCGGGACTCCAGGTGGGTTTTCAACAGAGCAGAGTAGAGGGGGAAAATCACCTTCCTTGACCTGCTGGCCACAAGTCTTTTGATGCAGCCCAGGATACTGTTGACTTTCTGGGCTGTAAGTGCACATCGTCAGCTCACATTGAGCTTCTCTTCAACCAACATCCCCAAGTCCTTCTCCTCAGGGCTTCTCAATCCATTCTCTTCCCAGCCTGTATTTGTGCTTCAGATTGCCCCAACCTCTGTGGAGGACCTTGCATTCAGCCCATGTGGTTCAGAATCATGAGGTTCACATGGGCCCACCTCTCAAGCCTGTCAAGGTCCCTCTGGATGGCATCCCTCCCTCCAGCGTGTTGACCGCACCACACAGCTTGATGTCATCAGCAAACTTTCTGAGCGTGCACTCGGTCCCACTGTCCATGTCACTGATGAATATATTAGTTCCAGTCCCATACCAACCTCTGAGGAATGTCACCCATCACTGGTCTCCACTCGGACACTGAGCCATTGACCACAACACTCTGAGTGCCACCATGCAGCCAATTCCTTATACATGAGTGGTCCATCTGTTAGATTCATGTCTCTCCAATTTAGTGACAAGGATATTGTGTGGGACAATGTCAAATGCTTTGCACAAGTCAAGGTATCAGTGGCTCTTCCCTTATCCACCAACACTGTAATCTCATCATAGAAGACCACCAAATTTGTCAGGCACGATTTGCCCTTAGTGAAGCCATATTGGCTGTCACTAATAACCTCTTTATTTTCCATGTGACTCACCATAGTTTCCAGGATGATCTGCTCCATGATCTTGTCAGGCACAGAGAGACGACTGGCCTGTAGGTCCCCAGGTCTTCCTTTTTTCCCTTTTTAAAAGATGTTTCTCCCTTTCCAGTCTGTGGGAACTTCACTGGACTGCCACAACTTGTCAAATACAACGGATAGAGCCTTAGCAACTTAATTCGTCAGTTCCCTCAGGACCTGCACATGCATCTTATCAGGTCTCATAGTCCTGTGTACCTTCAGGTTCCTTACATGGTCTCAAACCTGACCTAGTCTCACATATAGTACACAAATGACTTTTCCCAGAGAAAAAATGTTTTGCATTTGTGGAAGTATTTTTTTCCTCCTAAATGAAAAGGCCCAACCCACTCATAAAAATCTCTGCTGAAAGAGATTCAGATCATATACAGTGCACAGGTGATCATCAGGGAAGTACTGCTCAAATGTCTCCAAAATATGGGTGCCCTTAAGCCTGGGAAGGCAGAGATCAAAGAGATGCTATGTAATGGCTTTAGAGAGAGCTATTAGAGAGCACAGTTTGGTTTTCTGTCTCTGCGGTCTCCAAACTTGACTTTCGCAACAGCTTTTTAGCTACAGCCAGAGTGTGTCAGACTCCCAGCACAATGCTGTGTGCAGTGGACGCGGCCTGGGACAGGAATGCCCACGGCCGGTCCCCTTGGGTGACTGCCAGAGTGTTGCTGCCAACATAAGCCACAGGAGAAACGGATATTTTTCTACCAGTTTCTCCCTGTGTCAGACCTGAATAGAATTTCATGGGACATGGAAAAGCATATATGTTTTCCCTCTGGGACCTTTTGTCTGCTAAATCTCAAAGATCTGTTGCAAACAATCTATGAATTATACTAGGCAAAAGATTTACAAGAAGCTTTCTCAGTGGTAACCTGGCCAGTCCAAATCAGGAAGTCGATACTAAACCCTTCAATTGCATTCTTGAAGGATAAAAGTGTCTTGAAGTTTGGGCGTGAATAATCATGCAGTGTCAGCATAAAACCTCAGAAAGGGAAAGGATAAGAAAGGGAGAAGTAAGTAAGTGGGAAGTAATTAAATGGCCAAGCAGAGCCCAGTTTGCTCTCTTCTGTGGAGCTATACCCCATCTGGGAAAAAAAAATTGGCTGAGAGAACGAGGAGGAAAAGGAAAACAGCTGGATGACAAGGAGGAATACAGAACACTTGGCAAATAATTATTTACAGAATTAGTATTCTTTTCTGAAGTTATAAAATGTGGTAGGCTTGGCTTACCTTGAGGCTATAGAATAAGTGATAAAGCCATAGCTGTGTCTTAGGAGTCTTCAACTGTGAGCCTTGTCAGTTTTTGGATCGTACTAATGAACATTAACAGAAATAGTGATCTGGGAAATGCAGTAAGAAAAAATAGGTATCTCAAATCCCATAAATAGGGTTTGGAAAATAAATCTGTGGCAAAATGAGGAAAAAGTAAAGGACAAATTTGGGAATGAAAAATGAACCACAGGATGAAACTAGGAGGTTGAGAATATAGTAAATGCTCTGACGGGTCCACCTAGCTCTACTTACCCAATGGGATAGACTGAGATCAATAATGTGGCCTTCCAGGGTAAGAATATTCTTTGCATTCCAGGTACGCTGACTCTTGTGATTTCCCCAAATGTGGAGAAGTTGACTACGTAATGTGTAGTGAAAGACTGTATTTACAGCTTTAAAAATGAAAACAGAACAGTGGCAGTAGGAGAAAGTTTAGAAAGTGCCTGAAAGCCTAGCCACAATCTGAAGTCAGTTGCCCTTCCACTTCTCCAGCATCTACATTTGTTGTATTAGTGATGCTCCGTGGGACACCCCTGCCTATTCCTTCCAGTTATTTGTTTATAATCATGTGTCATCCCTAAAATGGTATAGTTCCTTTTTAAACCTGCTATTGGTGCCCACAGTCTCCTGTAGAAGCAAGTTCTCATAGTTCACTGTCCAGTGCATGTGTATATTAAGAAAAAAAACAAAAAAACGTACTTTCATTTACCTGTCTTAAAATACCTTCCTACCTCCTTCCTACCTGTTTTACTGCATGTCCCTTCATTTTAGTGTTGCAGGATTTGGTGAACAACAGTTCTGCCTTCACCTTATCTACCACCTTCATGATTTTGTAAACCTCAACCATATTCTACCCCAGGTGTCTCCTCTGCACACTAACAAGTCCCAGCCTTTTGCCATCTCCTGGCAATGCAGATGGCTCATCCCTGGTTTATTTTCATTGCTCTTCTCTCTCTAATTCCTTTGCAAACTCCCTTGTGTCCTTTTGGAGATGGGGAGGTCTGAAACGTCCCAGCCCTCCAGCTGTGGGTGCACCAGAGCTTTATATGGAGACAAAATGACACCTTCTGCCTTGTGTTCTCGCCTGTCCTGTTATGCTCAATATTTTGTTGGGTGTTTTTTGATGGCCACTGCACCCTGTGGTAATGGTTTCAGAGAACTGTCAGAGTGAGTATGAGGGTTCTTTCCAGAGCCGCAACTGCCAGTTACAAGCTCAGCATCATACAGGGTGTTGCGGTTGAGACGGACAAACGACATAGACCAAGTTCTTCCAGGATGAAAGTAGTAGATGCCATTTATTGCCACAAGTGCATTTTTATACAGTTTTACCAATTCATGGGTCTCTTCACTATTGGTTACAAGTTACAGCAGTAACATCTCATTGGCTATTTTTGCTATCATCAATGTTACTCTTTTACTCCCTTCTCTCTCAGGGGTACATCCCTAACATCTCCTGATACTCCATTACTCCCATCCTTCTCACGGGTAGGTCTTAATATCTTCAAGACTAATTTCTGTTCCCATGCCTCCTGTCAGGGAATCCACGGACCCACCATAGTCCCCCACAACAGGGTCAGAGTAGATGAGGATTTCCTTGCCATTTATCTACACCTAAGTTCCTTCGAGCACTTACTCTGCTTTGTGGGGCCCTTCTGGTGTTTCTATTATATCTATTAGGGTGGCACCCATCTACTCCAAAGAGCTTCTACAAAAGATAGGAGGGTGAGAAATGCAAGAGAGAAGAAAAGAAAGACATGAAAGGAATACATAAATGTGTGTGTGTGGGGGGGTTGTTTGTTTGTTTTTTGTTTCAGTGCTAGTACACAGCATTTTGATATTGTCCTTATTATGTGGTTGTTAATTATTTTTTTATATATAGGTACATGACTGTAGCATGTAGTTATAAATTTTTGTTTATTATAAGAATTAAAAGATAACCAGAATTTTGCATTGTTTTGATTACCTAGCTTTATCCTCTGTACATCTTGTAAGATCTTTTAAATTTAAAAAAAGATTCAATAAAAGGATCACGGGGATTTTTCCTCCACAATTCATATTATTTAATCCACACCCATCAATGAGGAAAAACAGCAACTGGAAAGAAGAAATAAGCATCTCCAGTAATCCAATCAAGATTGTTCACAGGTACAGAGTACACAGACAAAGTAAAGAAAAAACAGAATGGCAAGAAATATCTAAAAAAGAAACTCAAGTAGGCATTAGTGTCGTTATTAAGTCTTCCTCTCCCTTTTGACATTGTCAGCTCTTCCTATATGGGACAGTTACTTGTTTGGAAACTGGTTTTGAAGGGTGATCATGAGCTTCTTTGGCAGTAATAGGTACGCTCAACTTTGCTTTAGTTTACTACCTATCTTCAGTAGTGTTATTGTAATTCATGCTTAATTATGACAGGGGTCTAATTACAGACAAGGAACGTGACTTTCTCCCTTACCATTCCTTGACCAAGACCTGGCTGATTACTTGATCTGGCACTGTCTCCCAGCTGGGTGGTCGGGTGAGTGTGAATTGAGAGTCTAGTGAAGGGAATGTGGTCACTATATCTGAAGGGCTGTGAAGAAGAATCCCTCATTCAAAAGAGGTAGCTCTTGGCTGGTTGCCTGAGGAAATCATGTTTATGCTTTGCTGTGTTCACCTACAGGTACATGCCTGTATCTTTCCCAAGACCTTTTGAACCTGTGGATCAATTTCAACAGAATTAGATGGGGGTCAAGGTACGGATACCAAAGATAAGCTCCAACTGCCCTTTGAAGATAGGGGGCTGTGGAAAAGAGAGAGACCTGATAGTGCCTTCCGTGAGGAAGGGTGGCAGTGAAAAGTCCACTTCTCATTGAACAATGGAGAACTGACACCATGGAGTAACATAAAAACAAAACCAAACCAAAACCAAAACAAAACAAAACACCTTCACTAAGGAAAAAATGCAGTTGGAGATTTATCTTCCCAGACAAACATCATTCACCTGTTAAGACATGCATTCGTGTGAAACATGGACTCTGTAATTACGGTGTGGCACAACTTGTGTACTGTGCTACACCTGAGCTCTGCAGCTGCAGGCTGCTCTGCCACACCACAGAGTTCCAAGCTGATTTAATCACATACTTCTGTAAGAAGTTATCTGGACTTATTCAGGGTTGGCTCACGGCTTTTGGGGGTTTCTTTTTACTGACATTTTTTACAAGGATTGAAAATGTCTGTGGCTGTTGTAATCAAAACATTGTCTCTTTTCACTGCAACTAAAATACACTTCTATTGCCCAAAATATGAACTATTTTCAGTTCATAGAATTTGCACTCCTAAGCAATATGACACAGTTTGTCAGAAATCTGGTAGGACTCCAATATTCTCTCTCATGAAGTACAAACAGTTCATACTAATCTCCAGTGCCAGTATCATCATCAAAGTTTATAAGAGGGAGTGAATTAATAGCTTGGTTACAGACAAGAGTACTTGGGGCCCTATTATACTTGACATCTGAGGCACAGAATTTGGTGCTTCCCACATCTTTTGGATTACAAAACACTGTCAAACCCTTAAAATTTCTTGTTTATCATCACATACCTTTTACATCAGGCTTTTAAATGAAAACACTATAAAGGCTGTTTGTATGTAACTGATATGTTGTTCCATCAACAACCTTTTAACAACTTACCTGCCCTGTGGCTCACCAACAGTGTGCAGAGAGTGTGTGCACACCCTGAGAAGACCACAGCCAAATAAAACTTCAAACCCACATAAATTGTAAGAAATGTGTTTTCTTGTGCACAAGTCCACAATCATCTATTTCTTGGGGCTTTAAAATAAACTTTTGAATTAAAACAATGATATTGGTTTGCCTAAAAATACACCACATGAACCTGGCAGTTCAGAATCTGACAGACAGTCAGCTTCAACACATGTAGTGGTTTGGGGAGGGCTTCTACAGATTGTAAAGCATTTGCTTACTAGGAAGAGTCAGTGAATTTTTCTTCCTGTTTCCCAATGAAGAAATCCCACTTGCAGCCCTGAAACAACTGATGCCCTGAACTGTTTTCAGACCAACCATTATCTTTACAAATAAATCACTCTAGGTCTCAAGTGTAAAGTTTCTTCTGCTTGTATTCCAAACATTACTGTTACATACATTTTAATGAGATGTTAGATGTGTGTATTTCCTAATTTAATCTTAAGCTTTTAAATTAAACCCAGAATCTATAAGATTTGTATTGGATACCCGGGCAAAAATCAGTAATGCCTGCCTGGGAAAGGGAATGACTACTTTCAAACTGAAATTCACAGTCACAAACATATCTGTGTAGGCATCGCTTCTGTGAGTTGGGTATTGGCTGCTGACAAACTTGGCAAACTAACGCTCTTATTTTCTTGAGCCCATTCAATCTGAAACTAAGATTAGTTACAGCATAGTTCTCATTTGTTCTAGTAATTGCTGACGTAGTGGTATCCTTGCTGCTTTTGCTTGTTCAGTGTGCAACTTTTCATGATACAGATCTGCACACAAATCCTAGTTCAGACAGATTCTTCTCATACAACTCTAATGGTAGGTAGCACCTGTTTTCGCTTTACCCCTGCATGGAATGTAGACTACTGGCGCATCTGTAGGCTTTGATAGATTTACCTTGCTTCTTGCCAGCCTAAGCAATGACTGCTACAGCTGCCCTAACGTGTCGTCTTTGCTCCAGAACGGAAAGAAAAAAAAAAAGCGGCTGCTAGTCTCCTTACTGGAAGGTAGGAGTGCCCTTCAAGTAGGTTACATGCTGGGGAGTGAACCACCTCTCTTAGGGAAAGCCCATCTTGTTCAGCATGTTCCAAGAAATCACCTTCACACACAATAACTCTTAACTCTCCAACCTGTGCTCTGAGACCCCATCCATTAACAGGAAACTACGTTTATGTGCTGTGCCATGCTAAAATGGACCCAACTGCCTTGCAAAGTTCTTAAAGAGTTCGTCCTATTACAGCATTTTGGCTCAAAGCCCCCCATGTATCATGCTTGATATTCCTTGTTTTCAGTTTGGACTGTCACACCCAGGTGATGTGGCCTTGTGTGACTCTCAGCACTTGGCATCCAGAAGGCAGCGAGACCTCTGTGAAGTGACACGCTGGAGTGGCCAAAGCATTTGCCTCAGCTGGGGAACGGATCTGTTACAAGCATTTTTCTTCCTCATGCGTTTTGTTACCAGTTTTTCTTGTTAGCTTCTAGCGGCAACATCGGATATATGCTCAACGTAAGTGAATACTCACTCATATTGTAAAATTTACTACTGGGAGGCCTGTGGGGCAAAAGGAAAAAATGGCTGCCCGCAATTTTAGCTGTGTGAAATTTAGGCATCATTCTTAATATTTTGGCTTTCTGTTTGTATACCAAACAGCAGATGATGTTTAAGTATTTTTAAAGGTTTGTATGGCATAGAGCACAGCTTCAGAGTAATGTCTCAACTTATATGGTACCATTGTGGAGGAGACACATGTGATTATTTTAATGGCTTTTCAGGATTTTTTCTTTTTGTCTGGAGACAGGAACAAGGTGTTCTTGGTGAACAGTCATCAGCTCTGCATTTTAAAGCCAACCTTTAAACCATTTCATCAGATAATTCTGCTTTGACAGGTTCTTTCTGTGTATGGGGAACAAGTGTGTAATCTACCTTTGTTAATGAGTTTTAAGAAGTTGCATGTGTGCTAAAGTACTTCGGCAAAAATAAATGCTTTGTAAACTGCAACCGTTCCTGACTTAATTTCTTCAAAAGAATTTTGCTTTCTTTTACAAGCCATCTAATTCAAAACTTGGAAAAGCACACACTTGCAACTATATATTTGCAACATCTATATTTCATATACAGTTTTCTGTGCAACATGTTAAAGACCATGGAACGCAATATATCAGGAAAGTACTTAAGTGTTTTAAAATTCACCAGATGTCTCAGACATTGTTTTAAAGTAGCTATTAAGAGAAACGACAGCCCTCAGTTACTTGCGCGACTGGAAGAGTGTACCTAAGAGCACTACCAAAAGGTTCTTTTAATTCACTGCTTTTAGGGCTAATAAGATCACTCTTTTCCTAATAACAATGAGGTTTCAAATTGTGCGCCAGAAAATACTTGGGAGAAAACCTCTTGGGAAGAAAAAAAAAAGGCACTTCACTCAACCCTGGACAAAGCTCTACAAGCCCAGTTTTGTTCTGAGGTTCTTTATTACTGCAGTCCAGACCGTGAAAACGAGAAGAGACGCCACTCACCAGAGACCACGCGTGTGCGCAGCTGAAACGCCCCACTCTTTACCTAAGCAGCGGCCTTCGCGTCCCAGCGACAGAGCGGCCGGCCCCCCTCTCTCTCCCCCGCCCCCCACACCTGCCGCACGCCCCCCAGCTCCAAGGCCGCGCTCCCCCGCACCCCGCGGCCTCAGCAGGCGGGGCCGCCGGCCCCGGGCGAGCCGCTGGCGCTCAGCTGGCGGGCAGCAGTGGGGGACGAGGCAAGTCGGTACCTGAGCGCCGCTCGGCTCGGCCCGGCCCGGCCGCGCCCTCACGCACCGCTGCCACCGGCACCGAGTACCGCCCCGCCGACCCCCTCCCCGTGCCATGACGTCATCCCAGCCCGCGCCTGCGTACACCAGCGCGATCGCCCCCCCCCGTCTCCCTCCCGACCCCCCAGACGGATGGTGGGCGTGGCCCCGCGCGCGCTTCTGGCGGGGCTATAGGGGGAGGGGTGGAGAGAAAGAGAGCGGAAGCGAACGCAGCCTCCCGCGTGCGTGCGTGCCGCGCCTGCTCGGCCTGCCGGCGCGCGCGCGCCCCGGCACCCGCCCCCGCGCGGCGTGACGGCTTTGCGTGACGGCGGCTGGGAGCGCGCGCCCGCCCTCCAGTAAAGCGAGCGCCTATCGCAGCCGCGGCCGCCGTTGCTGCTGCTGCTTCTCCTCCTCGCGCCTGGGAGCGTAATCAACGGCCGCGCCTGCAGCTCCCCGCCCTTCCCCCTCCCACTATTATCCTCCCTCCCGGCGCGCGCATCCCCCCCCCCCACTCCTAGCCCTCCTGGCCGGGAGCGCGCGGCCGCGCGCTCGGCGAAGGAGCGAGTCGGCGCTGCCGCCTGCCGCCTGCCGCCGGCCCCTCTCCCCGCCGCGCCGACCCCTCCATGGACCTCGCACCGCCCCGCTAGCCGGAGCTGCCCGCCCGCTGCTGCTGGGGAGTAGCCGGCTGAGAGGGGGAGGGAGGGGGCGGGAGGGGGGTGGGGGGCGGAGGAAGGTGGGGTCGCAGAGTGTGTGACACGCGCGGGGAACGGCGGCTGCGGCCCGCGGGAGGAGGAGCGGGGAGTCCCGGCGCGGCCGCGGGGGCCCCCGGGCGGGCGGCGGCGGCGCCCCAGGAAGGTGGCGGCGGCGGGAGCTGCTGTAGCGGCTGGGATTTACCGTGGTGGTGGCGGTTGGCGCTGACCGGCAGGGGAGCGCGCCGCGCGGCGAGGACCGTGCCCGCGGCCCCCCCCGCTCCCCCTTCCTCCCTCCCTCCCGCCCCCCGTCCCTGGGGCCGCCGCCTCTCGGGCTGATCACCCCCCCGCCCGGACCATGGCCGACGACGACGTGCTGTTCGAAGACGTGTACGAGCTCTGCGAGGTGATCGGCAAGTGAGTCCCGTGGGGAGCGGGAGGCGGGCAGGGCAGGGCGGGCGTGTGCGCCACCGGGCAGAGCGGGGGAGGGGGGCGGCGGTGCCCCCGTGCCCGGCCCCTCCCGCCGGGCACGGGGGGAGAGGGATGCTCTGCTCGGCACCCACCTGAGTCGCCGCCGCCAGCGGGTCCGTGTGAGCGATGCGGGGTCCGGGTCCCCCCCTTGCCTGGTGGCGGTGACACGGCGAGTGCCTGCGCCGCGCTGCCCACCTCCCTCATTACACGGGAGGCGGACGGGGGAGCAGTGACCCCATGGTTCCTCAGCCACCATGATTAACAACCTAACCATCACTCAGGCTGGCTGCAGCAAGCGGCAGCCACTTCCCACCCCTTTTCTTCTCCTCCCCCCTATATCCCATTCCTGGCACACCCATCAAGAATTGCCTATTGGGGAAGGGAAAGGGAAGATATCTCTCTGTAGATCCACCTATTCACTGGGTGTCTGCATATTTGTGCACCAGGTGTTGGGTTTTCCTCTTCTTTGCGGCATAATAGCCAGCTTGTTAGTGGCAGTACTAGTGATACTCGGGTAGTGCTCGGTTTTCATCCAGATTTTTGACTCCACTGTCATTCGTGGGGAAATAGAGATGTGTAAGGCAGTAGGAGTGTTTGGCCTTTTGAGTCTTATTATGCAACTGCTGTTAAACCGATGGTCGAGGCTTGTATCAAACCTAGGAGGTGAGATAGTTGCTAGCGTTCCCCAGTTGCCTGTTTCAAGTTACCACTGTTGTAGTGTGGTTGAAAATGACAGTTCAAGTCTCGGTCTTTGTAATCGCACCAAGAAAATGCATAGAATCCCCCAAATCAGATGGTGATAAAGAATTAAAGCTGAACTCCCTTCCCCCCGCTCATATTTTTGTGACTGTCCGGTTTCAAAATAAATTTTTTATTTATTTGTCATCTTTCACATATTTTCTGTAGTTGTGTCAGTATTGCAAAATGGGCATGAAAGATGTAGCAATATTGTGACTTTCGATTTTTCTATGTTTCTGACTCCAAAGCTGAGATTGCTTTAAAAACCTTTGTAGTGACACTGCTCAATGTGTTTGCAGTTTTTTCTTCCTGACAATGAATTTTCGAAGGAAAATTGTTCACTGTGTTTTGATTGTAAACAAATATTTTTTCTGCATGTGTTCTCTTGCCTGCTTTCCACCATAATGCTTTTCAGTATATATCAAGTGCTGTCTACTTTCAAAGCTAGACCTAAAAATATTTTAGAAATAATCTTTCCTCAGGATCATACTAAAATGCTAGCTTTAGACTTTACAGGTGACTTTGTTGTCAGCAGAAGTTTCAGCACTCAGTTCTGTCATTTTTCAAGGTATTACTACCTCTCTCTTAACAGAAACAACTTTTGAAAATATTGAGCTTTAAGGGTCTTATTGGCTGTCCTAAATGGTAAGCAATTGCTTTAGCTTAGTGCTGGTTGTTGGTGAGGAGCTTCTGTAGCTGAGAAACAAAATTCTGTTATTAAACATGTTTTGAAGACAATTTTTGGTACACTCCTTTCATGAGTGGTTTTATGCTAACCACTGCGGTTCACACACTATTTTATTCATACCTGATTACCGTTAGAAAGAAGGTGCGGTGATTTTGCATGACCGCACGCCCTTTTAGAGAATGGACGTTTCACAGGGGTCCAGACTGTTTGCACATCTCGAATGACATTTTGCTTTCTGATTGGAGAATTTTGAAGAGAGAGCTCAAAAACTGTGGATTAGGTATTATCAACAGAAGTTCCATGTGAGATTTAGGTAGTAGAGATGGTGTTGTGATGTAACACACATCTAACAGATAAATATTGAATCACAGTAGCATAATGATACCAAGAGCACTGTAGCAAAAACAGGGTGGATCACTGAAAATAGCAGTGATGGTGTGAAGGGTTGATAACTCATTGTGATTGTTCAGGGTTTTCCGCACAGATGTCACATCAGTCTTCTGAAAAAAAAAAAAAACATTTAAAATAAATACATAGTTTAATGCAGAGGTGTATTAGTATTCCTGTTTCTTTGCAATACTACACAGGTGACTTCCAGGGAAGCAGGGCTGCAGCATCTTTATTTAGATTACAGATTTTGGGTACCACCTTACCTGTCTTTAAACAACTGGAGGAAAGCTGCTGTAAATTTGCTTTGACTTGCTATGTATGCATCTTGCTAAACATCTTTCAGTGAAACATTCACTAAATGTCTGCATGTCCCTATGATTTATTGATTGATCCAGCAATTTGGTTCTTGCAAATAGCACATCTGGCCCCAATTTGTGTTTCAGACACATGAAATATTAAAATGTGTAATTTATCTTTCCTAAATAGGTAGTTACCACTGTCATTTGAGGTAGTAAAAGGTATTTTCACAAAAGGTGTGGGAAAGAGATCTTTGCCTGTAAAATGTCTGAATAGTCAATCTAAGAGAAGTCCCAAAGTTCTCATACAATTTACTAGAGAAATAAGGCAATAGTTTCTTATCTGTGAGTGTGTGGTCCAATGTGTTGAGGCATTCTCTGATCTTTAGGATAAACTTTAAATGTTTTTAAATAAAATAAACTGATAACGCTTACTTTGTGTAAATGCAGTGATAATAGTTTTTGGTGTGCTGGCATGTGGAATAACTACAGTGCAATAGTATATGAATGAATTGATTGGAATGACAGTGATAAACTGTTTATTATGTGGTATTTAATGTGTTTAAGTTCTGCAAGCATGCATTTTTCATTTTGAATAGGTGCAGGAGAAGAGAAAGGCCAGGAGTCATAGAGAGAAGTTCTAGTTCATGTTTCCTTCAGGGAAAAAATTAGGGGAAATCTTCATTTGCACATATTTCCCGTATGCCTTTCCATTACTGAAAGCTATATAGAGATAAAAATTGGAATAATAACCCCAATTTCTTGTTAAACTTTTAAAAGTGTCATTTATGAGACTAAGAGTAGTCATGCAGTTTTACCTTACCAGATGTGTTATGTTTTAGGTTACTGTCTTGTCTTCAGACTTGGCTGACACAAGCACACTTAAATTGGAGATTTCTTTGTTACCCTTCAGATATGTGTTAACGTATCTCAAGATAACTGGCAGTGATAAAAATCACAGGTGTGCCTTTTTTTTTTTTTCCAAACTTGCTTCTAGGTAACTTCGAAAATATTCTTGTTGTATATTGGTTGAGAAGTGTACAAGGTAAATATTTAAGCCATTTGATTGACAGTTCACAAATAACAGTCCTAAGTGTACTTCTTTATTTTTTTAAATTAAAATTTTCATTCAGAATGCATTGAGTAGCTTAGAAAACTTAGTAGGTATATAGCTGAAGCTTCTTGGGTATTCATCTGAGGTGAATACTTTTCTGAGTTTATCATGGAAGCTTCATATACTCAGTAGTTTTCTTTATGCCAGAGAGAATGCCTATTTGTATTGAATGTAGAAGACCAAAGCATGGCTTTTATGATAAGGTCCTTGTTCTGCAAGGACTTTAGTTTGTATCATGTAGTTTTGAGTTTCTGTACCTCTTAGGATTCATGTTGGTTTTTGTTAGCATTAGAGGAGTACCCTAAAGATTGTCTTACCTTTCTAACAATAGGATTGTAGGTTGCTTAAAAATGTCTTTGAATTTTTAAGTTGTAAATACTATGTGATAATGTTGATAGAAGTTTGTGTTAAAAAGGGCATTGATCTCAATTGAAATAATTAGTCTTCATGTCAATAGTAACTTAAACTGTAAATTTTTGTAATTTTCTCTTCCTTTTGTGGACCATGTATATGTACAGTCATTGTGCATAGTAGCAGTGCAGTTGTTGATATTTTTAGTACCAAAGTGTAATGTGATGATTGGTGCCAATACTTTCACAGAATCACAGAATGTTAGGGATTGGAAGGGACCTCAAAGATCATCTAGTCCAGTCCCCCCTGCCAGAGCAGGAACACCTGGATGAGGCTATGCAGGAAGGTGTCCAGGCGGGTTTTGAATGTCTCCAGAGTAGGAGACTCCACAGCCCCCCTGGGCAGCCTGTTCCACTGTTCTGTTACCCTTACTGAGAAGTTTCTTCTCAAATTTAAATAAAACCTCTTGTGTTCCAGTTTGAACTCATTACCCCTTGTCTTACCATTGGATGTCACCAAGAAGAGCCTGGCTCCGTCCTCCTGACACTCACCCTTTATATATTTGTAAACATTAATGAGGTCACCCTTCAGTCTCCTCTTCTCCAAGTTAAAGAGACCTAGCTCCCTCAGCCTTTCCTCATAAGGGAGATGCTCCATTCCCTTAATCATCTTTGTTGCCCTGCGCTGGACTCTCTCCAGCGGTTCCCTGTCCTTGAACTGAGGGGTCCAGAACTGGACACAACGACACAATATTCCAGATGTGGTCTCACCAGGGCAGAATAGAGGGAGGGGAGAACCTCTCTTGACCTACTAACCACTCCTCTGCGATATGACTGGGTTCAGTGTAGTCCTTTTCTGCACTGCACACTTATGATTTTAGTTTTTCATCCCTCCTTCCCCTGCGATGGGATGATGATTCTCTCTACTTGGGCTCTTCCATCTAATTAAGAGAAGTTAAAGTGCTTAGAACCTGCAAGTGTTACTCTCTCTGCAGCCTCCCAGTGCTGCTGGAACATTGCAGGAGATGTGAGGGTAGGATGCAAGGTCTTGGGGTGGAAAGTCAGATGGGATTTCCTTTTTTGCATCAGAGTGTGAAGGCTTGTATCCCACTGAAGTCAGACAAGAGGGTGGTGTTGCAGTTTCATCCTAAGCTATTACCTTGAGATGGAGAAGCTTTAGGTTTATGCCCCAGGCTGGGTGTGTTTAGGAAAGAGAGGAGAAAGCTCATGGATTTCTTGTCCAATAAATACTTTAATAATTTTAAATATAGTGATAACAAAACTATCCAAAAGTATGGTTTCAGTGTTTTCCATTGTTGCCTCAATTTTCTCAGCACAGGAATAAAAATACCATTTACTCTCAAATGTACTTTTTCTCCACTACACTATGGACATTTTGCACCTCCAGTAAAACCAATTCAAATAACTGTTGGGTATAATTTTGACAAACAAAATGAAAATGTGGAACAACTGTGTTATGTACTCACTGTTTGGAAAGGGGAGAGAGGAAAGGCAACTTCTCTGGGGTTTGGAAAGTGATTTGTCTAGTTTAGCTTTTGAGTTTATTAGTACTGTGTGAAGTACAATTGTACTAATAAAACATTCTCATCTGTTTTCTGTGTTACAGGGTTTCATAATGAATATTTGATTTAAGCATGAGGTCATAATGTGCATTGCTTCAGGAAAATAATAGTACATTATTTGAAGTGTAGAGTTGCTAGAATATCTCCTTAGCTAAGTTATTCTGCTATGGATTTTAACTGTAATAGTGACCTGTTTCTCTTAAGAGGTTCTGTCTACTTAAGAGGTTCAACTGTAGCTGAACACAGTAGAATTAATATACCTAGTTGCAAAGTACAACATTTTAATCAGTACTCCTTTCCATTTGTGTGACTTTTTCTAGTGTTGTTTCGATAAGCGGCTGCATTCTTAGAGTTCACATCCCTATAATGTGAACAAGATAACTGTAATGATGGAAAAGTAGAGACTTGCTTAAGAGGCAAGTTTGAAGGAACTTGACCTAGGAAAATGCAAACTAAGAAAGATTGTGCAAGGGTTTTGCAAATATGTTTTTGTGCTTAAACACCCAAGAGAAGGAAGCCCTTGAAGGTAAGAGCAGATGAACAAATGTGTGCAGACTAATCCTGAGTAATTTGAGGCTGAAAACTGGAAGATTTTGGACCTATTTACTGCTGAGATTCTGGAGCAGTTGTCTGTGAGAAGTTGCTGGACAAATACCTTGTCTTGAAGATTTGCTAAGTTAAGAGTTTGATCTTTTAAATAAAATAGTGTGAAACTTTGTCTTCAAGAAGAGGGGCTAGGCTTTAGGACCTAACTGATCCCTGATAATCATGTAAATTCAGACACAATGCTTGAGATCAAATGCTTCAGGATAAAGAAATATTAGGGAAAGAAAAGGCCCATATTTTGTGTCAACAGCTGCTCACCTACTTAGTTCCCTGTGTCTGATGTGGTGGCCTTTTTATAATCTGTTATATGGATGTCATGACAATGGAAGATAATTGAGCAGTGTTAACCCTGGTATGATGTTTCCAAAGATCACTTTTAAAAACCTGTAGTCAACTTAAATGTGCCATCTAAAGAATGGTGACTTCAGAATTAAAAGTGGTTGTTGTTAGAAGTGGGTATTTTATGCCAAATTACGGAGGTAATAACAATAGCTCTTTATGAATTCTCCTTTTTCCAGGCATGAGTATTTTTTTAATATACAGCATGAAAATATTTGTAAAGGATATATTACATGCATGGCCAGAATTATAATTCCTAGTAATTAAAAAAGTTAGACTAGTGTCTTAAGATAGTATACTAATCAGCTAATATGCCCACCAAATGAATCCCAAGAAACCCTTTTTATTTGCATATATCACACAAGCATGTAAGAGATTACCTAGTGTGGGGAGAGAGTGTCAAGTTTGGAATTTCTTTTAATAAACTTCTACTGTATTCAGAGTGAGTTACAATGTTTCTTGGGAGATGTCTATTGGTAAAACGAATGCCTCCCTTGTCAGAAACAGAAGTGCACAGCAAGCTTTGGTGTTTCAGCTGTGATAATGTTACTAGTGTTTGAGCTGCGTTATTACCAATATCTTACCAATATCTTTTTCCTAGATGGAAACAGCTAAATAAGGTTTGGAATAATTTTCAGAGCTTGACCATAAAACATCTTCGCAGTATAATGAGGATTTAATTTTTATCTTCAATTTGTATGAGAAGCAAAGGTGTCTTTTCAGAGAAACAACTAGAAGACTGTTGAGATAAATTTAGGTTTAAAAGGGCTAATGTATTCTCAAACTTCCACTCAAATGGCAGAAGTAACCCTCCCTTGGTTAAAAAGTGCCTTGCTCTTTTACTTTCATACCTTTTTGGTAGAATAGGGTAAGAAGAGGTAGCCTTCTTACCTACATACTTTCTGTCTTTTATTGCAATATTCAAAGTACAGTGGGGCTGTACTTTCCTTCCAGGCTTAGGATTTGTCAGGATTCTTGTATTGTCAATATTTTGTCCATTTCTATATTGACTTAGCTTTTTCAGAAACCAATAGTTAAAACATGTCTTCACCATGTGAAGACATTTGTATGTGATACATAGTTCTTACACGCTTAAAAAGTTCATTGTGTGCCCCTCAAGTTCTCGTACATTTTCCTTTCACCAAAGGTTTTCTAAATAGCATTTGATTAAATAGATTTTCACTTGGCTCCTTCACTTGTTTCTTTGCCTTCCCAATGGCATATTTAACTGCTTGTGAGTACTCTGATTTCATTTTTGACGAACATCCGCATTTTCTTTTCTGGATAGTGTGGACATAAGCAGTTACTCGTAGCATTTAATATTGCATACATTTCCTAGGATATGTAAATTAAGAAAGCTGTGATGAACTTGTCTCTGAACAAAATTTTTAGAAGTAAAAGGTGAGGTATAAGTTCTATATGGGCATTTAAACTGGTACAAAATATGTCCTGTTTCAGTCCAGTTGTTTAGAAAGCATTTTCAGGTAGGTTGAAAAAGGAGTTCTAAGTGTCAGTTATGCTGTAGCAGAGATTGAGAAAACCTTACAATTTTAAAGTGTGCCTTTTATAGGGAACACAAGATTCTTAGATAACTCCTGACTTCATTTAAACTCACTGTTACAAGGGCTTGAAAGGTAGTTCACATTTGGAAATTTTTGATCCAAAGAGCTCTGGGGGTAAGGAAAAGTCTTAACTGTAGTGAGACTGAGGCTTCTCAGGTGCAGTGGTATTTAAGATATTTAGAACTTTATGAAATCTGTTTCCAAATGCCTACCTAGGTGTATACGTAAAGTATCCTTTTTTCTTATGTGCCTTCAGGATTCATTATGGATTTTCCCAGTATTAGAGCTGTTGTTTTATTTGTTTGTTTTAAAAAAGCCTTTACAAAGGTGGTCACCCCCCGTTCATTGTTTTTTGTCACCCTGAAACTTTTCCTCAACTCTTCTGCCTTTTTGATGGAGTACTGTACTGCTCTTTGCAGAGGGAAACAAAAACAAACAAACCAACCAAAGAAAACAAACAAACAAACAAAAAAACACAAAAGGAAAAAACCACCACACAAACGAAAAGAAAAATGTTCTTAATATTTCTCCTAAAGGGAAGTTTAACTCTTCCTGACAAGATCTTCAGATGTGTTCCTTTATCTTCTCTATCTTCTTTATTCTACCAATTTTGTTTTTGTTAGAGAAGCCAACCAAAAGGGCTATTGCTTCCACCCTGCTGCAGGGAAATCCTGCAGCTGTTGCTACAAATGGAGTTGTCAGCTGCCCACTTTCCCCCTGTTCTTTTTTTTCTCCAGATGTTGTTCCTAATATGGAACAGTTCTGGACAGTGGGAAAGCACCAATGTACACTCGATTAAAGGGATCTATATACCATTAAATGAAAGGAGCAGTGAAGCAGCAAGTAAGATAATCTTAAATTCCATTCTTCAAACCACCCCTTCTTCCCCCTCTCACTGGTTAGAAAAAGCTGAGATAGAAGGTGGGGTGAGGGTAGCCTGGGAAGATTACAAAAAAAAATTAGGGAATTATATATTTCACTGATAAGATCTTTCTTGCATCAGTACTGATCTGACTTAGTAACTTTTCCTGGAAAAGAGCAGATCTTTGTGGATGTCTTTAAGTTTGCCATTGTTGAACTTGAATCCAGCAGGACCAGATAGGTTTAGAGGAAACATCTGTCTGATCAGCGCTGGTCTAGCTGCAGAGCAGCTAACCAGAGTGGAAACTGAGGTGAAATCCTGCATCTATGTAATCCTGCAACCAGTTTAGGTATATTTTGATTCCTGAAGGAGAGCCGTATCAAGTTGTAGCTGGTCTGTAGATTCTGTAAACATGGTAGTAGTAGCCTTTGTCCTATTTTACCCCCATGGGAGGCACTGTGGGAGTATATTAGTGGACTTTTGTGATATGAGCTGAGCTAAGTTTGCGGCTGCTGAAAGAGGGAAGTCTTCCTCTCTTTATGTGCTTCCATGCCCTGCATGAACCATACTTCCTCTGTCCCAGCTTTAGCTTGTGTCTGATCTGTATAAGGTAGGTGCATTACATGAATATTTACTTGTTGAATGGGTTATTCTGCTGTTTTCACTGGCTTGATTAGACCTCCAATATAGTCAAGGCTAGCTCAAGGTAGAAGAAATAGGGATAGAGAGAGAGAAAAGGTGTGCAGGGCCCTTCCCTTCACATTTGACAACAATGAACTACTAAGGCCATATCATAAAATGCTTTGTCGTTGATTTTTAAAGCATGTTTGGCTTTTTTGCATAATAAGCAGGAAGATTGCATGCAAGAGTTTGGAGGCAATAATCCAGAAAATGGTAAGGAAAGGGGAGGAGAAAAGGGAAAGAGATTTTTATTTTATTTTATTTTATTAAAAAAAAAGTTGCAAGTTAACAATTATCAACACACACACACAAAAATCACACTTAGTTGAACCTCCCTAGCAGTTGCTTTTATGTTGTTAATTTGCTTCTTCCTTCCTTCTATACACACAAACATTCCCTGTGTTTAAAACCAAACACTAACTTTATGTCAGGACCTCACCTCATTTAGGATTTAAATTGAATACAAAATAGGGTCAAATTAAAGTTAGTAAGGCAACTGTAAATCTGGGGGATTTAATTTTTTTAATAGTTGAGTTAACTCTGAAGCATATTAGCTTACGACATGGTCAGATGCTCTTTAAGTGTGCTTATCTTTTGTTGTGTCCTTTGGGGCTTGAATATTAGTGATTGGATATACTCTGAACCACAAGCATGCTTAATGTTTGAGTTCTCCTGTTGATTATGTGCAAAAGTACTGATAGCATATTTTGGAAAATTCAAGAAATTCAAAATCAAAATTTTCCTGAGCTGCTTTTTTTTCAGATTTTGTTTTGTCTAAACCTAAATTTAAAATGTATTGCATTGATGAAGAACTTGTTTCAATTAAAGTACTTGAGTTTTTGTTTTTCTTTTATTTATTTATTTTTTTAATTTCTGTGTTAGTATATGTAGATCAAGTTTAGATTGAAAAATACCAACTTCTGCTTACAGAAAACAGTTTTCCTTTCTACAGCCCCCAAAATAGAGATAATCTCTTCCTTAGTGTGTTCCTGCAGGCATCTTAATTCCACAGCTTCAGTGCTACAGAGGTGAAAGCAACAAAAGGGGCTTTCAAAACTGAAGGTCAGACAAAACTGTTTTGCTCAGTTACAGCTATTAGATTAAGATTTTTATTTATTTATTTATTAACTTATTCCTGTGTGGAAAAAATGGTTACCTGTTGTCTGGGTTTCTCGGATGTCCAGCGTGTAAGGTTCAGTTATCTTTAAAAGCATAAAGTAAACAGGGTGCTTAAAATATCAAGAGCTCTTTTGCTAATCTTAGATCTCAAGTGTGTCAGGTTTTTTTGTCAGCTGAAGGCACTTCCAGTTGGAAAGTATTCAAGACTTTATAGCTGCCATTGAGATAGAATACTTTCCCAGCTCTTGCAGATGTATCTTCTTTCTTGGATTCTTAGTTTCTTAGTTGTTTGAAGTTTTCAAAACTCTGAATTGTCTCTTTGCTCTGCTGGTTAGGGATGTTTCCAAATAGATTGCTGGCTGTAGAGTTCGTTTCCCTGTGTTGTGTGTATGAAGTACATGCAATTCTCTCAGAACAAGGACTGGGAATGAGATGGAGATTTTTTGCTTATTGAGTATGATCATCATGGATGCTTGTTTTCCCTTAGTGATCTGGTGAATATTAAATGATTCCATAAAACATCAGCAGGGAGTGTTGGGAATACTCTTGTTTTGGATATCTTCTAGTCTGGTGAGTGCTTTTTCAGGTGCTATGTGTTAGGGAAGGACTTGAATATGTGCCTCCCAATTTGAGTGAATATTCTAAGCACTGGTGAGTGAGTAGCAGCTGCCACTGGGCATGGGCCGAGAGGGCAGTTCTGAGAACAGGGCCCATTCAATAGCCAGACAAAATATGTAGCAGAACTGTTGGTTGGCGTAGTGTCCTTAGTTGTGAGTTACTGAGCTATTCATTGTTGTTGAGAGAGCACTTTTCAATGTCTTGGGAATTCTTTCATTTTAGGATTAAACAGCAAACCCAGAGTGTAGAATTTTAGAGTGTTCTCAGGCATGCAATTCAGCAGAAAGATGAGATCACTTTGCAAAACTTTTGTGATTCTTTCCCTGAATATTTGGGTTTTTTTTTCAGAATAGGGTTTAGTTTGTTATATTGCTAATGTATTTTTTTTAAATCTAACGTGTTGCAGAAAAATAAGAGTGGAAAATTCTCTTCCTGAAACTCAGCCTATACCCAACTTTTCAGTATTTGTTACAGTAGCAAAGACAAGGAAAAGCATAAGAATAATACCTTCTTGAAATGTGGTTTCAGATACATGGCTGGAACATTCAGAAATTAGTGGTGTACTTCTGAGAATATTGATACACGGTAGATTTTAACATGCATATTTTATTGAAACCTGTTCTAAAATGTGTTTTCTGATATGTGCTAAAACGATCTGTGAAGCAATTGCATTTAAAAATGAAGCCTTACTGTGGTTTTTGCCTGTCCTTTCTAATGGGTTTTCATCTTTTTAATCACTGCTTGAAAAAGAGAAAAGGACTTGAAGTGCTTATTGTTTGAAAAAAGCTGTAAGAATTATTCAGAACTTTCTTTTTCATTTAACTTTTTCTCTTACTCTCAGTTGATAACTTGAGACTTTGCTGCCATCTCTAGTTTCTTGATGAAATTTATCCTGAACAGCTATTTGGTCCTACATTTTCATCCGTACTCTTAAAAAGACAAATTTTGGCTGGATTTCATGAATCACTGCTGTTAGAAGAGTTTGTTTTGTAAAGCCTGTATCAGTGAAGAAGATAGCTGTATCCTATATTTATTTCCTTTAGAAAATGTTAGGGAGTTTCTCTAAAGAGAAATATCTTGTATTCTTTCTTGCCTTGTCTTCAGATACAGCTGTAGTTAATAAGCAAACTTCCAGTACTTTTTGCTTTCATTTCGGCTGCTAAAAATTTGCAAGTCACATTCCTGCTACTGTTTTTACTATGATACAATACCTTAAGTTTTTAATCTTGGTGTCTTTTTGTAATGTTGAGATGTTTCAGAAAGGTTATAGTTTGGTTTTAGAGATTAATATACTGCCTTATAGCACTTTTATGCATAATTTAATCTTTTGTAAAATTAGTTTTGTTTATCTTCCTCGTTCTTACACCTTTGAGTGCCTTCAGAATATCCTGAAGAAAAGATTATACTGGATCTGATTCTGCCTTCTCTGTTGGTTTGTTAATGAAGATAGAACAGTTTTATTTTTTCCTAGTCTCTTTGGTACCAGCATTTTACTTATAATTTGTGTGTCAATATACCTTAATGTTTTTTAAAGGTTTTTCTGCCAGTTTTCACTCTTTCAGCATGTCTTTTATAATATAAATATTCCCAGTAGCTCTGCCAAAGCTTCTTTCTGGCCTTTTTTTCCCCACTTTGCCTTCCATTTCTTTCTCATATCAATACTTTTATATGTTGTTTCACACTGTATGTTCTGGCCTACCCTGAGATCGTGTTTAGTTTTCTTAGACTCACTAGCCTTTCAGCAGACTGTAAGATGTCTGTCAATCAGAATTTTGCTCTCATGGAGACTGGCTTGCTGCAAATTTCAGTTTCTGAAATCAAAACTAGCAAAGAGTTTCTCTAGTCCTCAAAGTTCCAAGAACCAGAACCTTTGAAAAAGTGTTATTATTATGGTTTTATCTTTGAGTCTACTGATGATTGCAGACTGCAGTGTTGCAACCTAGATTAATTTCCTTACAGGGAGTGGTACTCAGCAACCTGTTCTGTTACTGTCTCCTGAAAGTCCTGACGACAGTTCATGTATTTAATATAGGAGGCTTCCCCTTCTTCCCTCTTCCCTCCTCTTCTCCCTGCTCCCTCTCCACCCCCCACCCTTAATAGTTATTGAAGCTGTAGGGGAAAGAACTTTTAGTAGGTTGACTCTGCCTCTGCAGTGTGGAAAATGTAAAGTTTTGTGGCACTTCTGTCTAGAATTCAAGGAAGAGGAGAGGTAGTTCTCCACACTGACTGTGTCCCTGTGAGCATATGTGGAAGAAGGAAGTTTACCTAATTTTTCTTACCAGGAAGGAATAAGATCTTGGCCTTCTTCTTTGAGCAGCCATGCTTCCCTACTCAGTCTGAGGGAAAGGAAGGGTGTTTCAGCAGACAAGCATGTTTTATACCTAGTAAGTACAAATCTGCTCCAATCTTTCCTGCATACTGTAACGAGCAGAAAATGTTTTTTATATTTTTCAGATTTTTCTACTTTGTCTAATCTCTGTGGCTAAAAAAGTCTGTCAAGCGGTGTTTCTTCAGATGTGCTTTCCACCTCCTTGTCCTTTTGGTTCATGTTCTTAGTGTTTTGGGGCCTAAACTAGACTGAAAAAAAAATAGGATTAAAGAGTGTCTTTCTCTCCCCCCGGCCCCTTTTGTGAATTTCCCATTGCATCATTCTCTTCAGAGATTTTGGCCAGTTTTCCAACTGCAGAGCAATTACTCTCAAAACCTTCATCTTTCCCTGGATAGGAATTGGAGAGCACTGGAAAGCAAATTGCTGTGTGAACAGCCACGTGTCTTCAGGAAAATAGTTAAGTCACGAAAGCAGTTCATCAGAAAGAAGATTACATGTCTTTGTTTTTAGAAGGAAAGCACAGATTATATCAATTGCTTACCTCTCAGGGAAATATTTTCTGCTTCTCAATGGATTATATGTGGTCATCACATGCTGGAAAACGTTTGTGGGGGAAGGGGCTTTTGGGCTCCCTTTCAGTGGTGCTACCGTAGTGATGCATGGAATTTGTGATACTTGAAATCTAGTTTGTCACAGAGGAGTGTCATATAGTAAGCAGAGCTATCTATCCCTTGAGTACCCCATGTATAGGAATTATTTTGTTGGGAACCAGGCCAGCACCTTCCTTCAATGTTCAAAAACAACCTAGGAAGACCAGGAGACCATTATCAGTTTTGAATATACCTAGTTTTAAAGCTTTGTTTGGGACAGCTTCTTGCAGAAAGGACAGGACTGTAAAGATGGTGTTTTCTAGCCTTATGGAGTCCTTTCTCCTTAAGATAGTAAATGAGCAATCGGTTGAAAACAGATAATGAATTTTGAAAGAGTGCCTCAGCTATTAGAAAAGAAAATGCTGCTATCTTAGATCTGCAGTTGAAATATGATATCTGTGAACTATGCAAAATGATTTCTAGATATCTTAAAGCACTCTTTTCATGGATTATATATTATGTTTTTGGCCATGGTAGGATCTGATTTTGGCTTAGCAGTTGGTGTTGAGTAAGATTTCTGTAACAAATGGGGGGATCACCTTCCTTGTATTCACAGGGGAAATACCCTAGATATAGAGGAGACAGTGTTTATTCTACAAGTCTGCACTCCAAAGGGAGAAAAGAAGCAAGACTTGACTCTCAGGAGATGTGCAAAGGGTTGCTTTCGTTCTTTCAGTTGCTCTTCAACTTAAAAATGAGAAAGGGAGCTTTGGTTCAATTTGTAGGATGTGTTTGCATTGAGAATCAGGAGTGAGTTTCCCATTAGTAGGGGCTAGTTAAGGTGGCAGTTCTAGGTCTGTTCAGCTGCTTCTCAGCTGAATGTGGAGAGAAAAAGCAGGTAATGGCAGTGACTATCATTGTGCCTATTTCCTAACAACGTAAGACTGGATCTTCAGATAGAAGTAAATGAGACTTTATTTTTGCAAGGTAGGATAGGTTTGAAATGAATGCTTGGACAAACCGATTAAAGAAAACTTTACTTAGCTGCTGCAAGTCCTTATTTTAATTAGTACATTAACTTCTGAAATATGGTGTAAGCTTACCCAAGAGGGTTTTATAATGAGCTGATAACTCCCTATGGGGAAAAAAGGGTTTGTTAATTTGTTTAATGTTAAAGCATATGCATAGCATAATTTTTAGCATGTTGCAGGAAAAAAAAAAAAGGGAGTTTTGTACAAACTGCTTGGCAGTAAATCCTTCCTTTCAGCATTCAACCTTAGTCCAGCTGTGAAGCTTCATGCAGTACAGCCTTGGAACTTTTTTCTACTTGTAGTATCTGTACTGAAGCTGCATCTCTGCAGAAAGCTATGTCAGATTTATCATCTGCTACCATGTCTACAGAAGGCTTCCAACACCAGTCAGGATGCATGCTTCAGTTTTCTTTGGCCAGTTACTGAATGTCAAGACTGAGCCTTGTCTGCGCACAAACTTGAGGGAGAGGTAGATGCAGTGGTATCTGCAGGGTATCTGCAAACCCTTTTTTATTCAGACTGTAACTGGACATTAACTTTTGCGGGTATTTGTTTTAAGTCAATTTCTGGACTTCTCTCACCACCACCCTGACTTGTCTGATGGTCTCAACAAAGACTGAAGACTGTCAGATACCTTACATCAGAAAAAGTAATCTATATTTGGAGAAAACTACTTGCTGAAATACTTTCATGCTGTTCTGCCCAGTCCAAAGATGTCATTTTTGCCTTTTTTTGGGTATGTATCATTCATATTGAACTGCTGAGTTTTATCTTAATTAGTATTTTGCCATTGCTGCTTTAAGATGAATGAAATTATTATGTTTTTCCAAATATCCCCAGTGCAGATGTTTTTGAAACATTCACATCTCTTATGGGTTATAAGATATAAAAGCAAATGAAAAGTTTGAGCTTATTATCTGTGGTTTAATGGCATTGAGTTCATCATTGGACTTTTTGTCCTGATAAAACTAAATGTGCTGTTTCTACATTAAAAAAAATACTACTTAATATTTCTAAAGTATGATTTTTTTTTTCCCTCGCAGAATTAGCTTTAGTTGTATGATGTACTTTCTAAAATTATTGATCAGTTCCAGTCACTGCCTGAATAGAATTAGAACTATCCAGGAAAAAACTTCATCTGTGTGTTAAATGTAATTGATTCAGGGCTACATTTAGACCAAGGCTTTTGCCAAAATTCTACTTTCAAAGCAGAGCTTCAGTTGTAGGCTGTGGTTCACTTTTCATTTTTTGTTGCTGTTTATTTATTTAAAGTTTCATATGTACCTTAGTTTCACATGGTGTTGAAAATAATTGATACTTATCTTTTGGAGCAATCAATTAGCCTTGTGCTTCAGCTAAGTCTACAAACTCATGCTCAAATCTGATCTGCTGAGGTAGTTGCTTAGTATTGGTTTGAGCTCTGTTGTGTTGCAGCAGCAAAGGCAACAGTGCAGAACTTCTCAACCTTTCCATGTTTTGACATAAGCTTTCTTGAGTCAAGTCTGACCATTTTAGAATATCTTGAATTCAGTGCAGAGCTCATCAAGCATCGTTAACTTTGATCAAAACTGGAGAAAGGAGGGGATGGGGAGTGAGAGAGAGCAGGAAGCAACTTCCTTTTGTCCAGGGCGTGGTTAGTGCACCAGCCCTGACTGTTGGAGACCTGAGTTGGACTAAATGCTCCCAGTTCTATGTTAGATGTTGGACTTGGATGTGGAGCTCTGCAGTCCTGTTGTAGCTACGTGACTTTGTACCCAAGAAAGGCCTACAGGTAGTGGGGAATTCAGATTGTATTCTTGCCTGTGAAGGGAGCTGCACTGTAGAGGTTGGAGCTTCTAATGCTGCTTAGGCATCTTGTTCAATGGTGCTGTAATGAAGAGTATGTTGTTATTTGGAGCAGGAGAAGTGTTAGAGCCATCTAGGATATCAGTATATCCATAAAAATATGATTGCTCCTTTTGGTTGTTTGTGTACAGTTCAGCTCATGAATGCTGGGGTTTGATTTGGTATTTTGTTGTGGAGTGCGGGTTTGTTTGTTTGTTTGTTGGGTTTTTTTGTTGTTTTTGTTTGTTTGTTGGTTTGGTTTGGTTTGGTTTTTCCTTAGGAGAGTCAGATTGGTTTAATCAGTTATTGAGGTGAACTGTCTTATATACAATAATAAAAACCACTATTTCTGGCTCATATTAAAAGGTGCAAGGTGTATCATAATGAAAGTAGCGAAGATAAATATTGAACAATTTCATTAATGGTATTAAAGACAGCTTTAATAACTTCAGAAGAAATCTTAGGAAAACAAAGTTAAAGAATAGATGTCAATGTTTAAAAAAATAACTTCTTAAGGCCTTAGAATTCTGTAAATAGTTCTTAGAATTTCGGTTACGGTTGCATTCTAGATTCAACATAGAAACCTTTTGTAAGGAGGAAAAATACAAAGAAATGAGGACTCTAGAAAAGAACAAGTAAATATGGTCTAGAGAGTGCAAGATAATTTAAAGTGTAAAAACCTCTCATTTTCTAATTAAGAATTGCAATATTATAACATTTTATGGGAAAAGTATGAAAAAGCAGTCATAAGGTTAATACACCAGAAAAATAACAATTCCATAAGTTCTCGTAGCAGCTTTTAAATATATGACTATGTGTTTGGTACGTGAAGGACTTCAAATTTCAGGGCTTCTATAACAATCTGTGAAAATTTATTTATTTTCTTTCTTAAACTAGTTTAGTTTAACTAAATCCCAGTTTAAAATAAATGCATAACTTCTCAGCTTTATGCCTTTTTTGGTTGTTGTTTGTAAAGGGGAGGGAGCAGAAATCACTGAAATCCTGGCCAAGTGGATTTTGGAAGCTTATTTTTTAAGTGGAACATGTTTCAGTCCAGTTCTGCTCAGGAGTGTCTTTGCAGTGGCTGCAGGATGAGAAAGGGGGGAACAAAAGTTGGAATTGGAAGCTGCTGAGGTAATGGTTCCTGCCAGGGGTGAATGTGGGAGGAAGAGGGAGGGAAAAGGATGAGTAGCGTAGGTTGATAGGAAGGAAGGAAAAAGGAACTGTGTTTGAAAAAATGAAATTGAATAACCAACCAGAGGAGGAGCATTTGTGATTGCCAGCCTGCAAGGACAGAGAAAATGGGTTGAGGCAGGGAAAAGGAGCAGCAAGTAGAAATTAATTTATAGGTTATTAACAGAATGTTTGTAAAGGTGAGAGGAGGAACATCCTGGCTGAGCTCATTCAGACTAAAGCAGGTTAGAGAACAATTGCACCAACAGCCAAGATGAGGGATGAAAGCATGCTTCAACTGACAAAGGAAACAACAATTGGTTATAGCTAGGTTTGACAGCTCTGTGCCAGCGTGGATTCTCTGGTCCTGTATACGTGCATCTCACGGCACCTATGTTGTGAATACATATACATTCTCAATTTAGTAAAAGTTAATATTTTTAGTACAAGCTTCATAATATTATGCTACAGTTATGCAGATTTTTAATATATTAAAATATTATTTATATATATATCTGTTGGTACAACCTAGCTTGAAGGTTTCTAGACAAAATTTGGTGACTCATTCCCAGTTGGCAGACCTATTACTTTCAGATAGTGCAGAAAATAGAAGACTTTATACCTTTTGAAAGTCAAACCTTCTGTAAATCTTGAGGTCACAGCAGACATTTTGTTTGTTTTTTGTTTGTTTCATTTGTTATTGTTGTTCTGTTTTGGGGATTTTTGTGGGTTTTTTTTTAAATCTCCTAAACTGAGTGCTCAATGTATTCCATGTTAAAATTATGATTCTGAGTTGTGCGGATTTTTTAGCTACATACTGGTGCTTCTGTTGTCTTTCTTCTGAAAGAGTAAAGTTTCTCTGCTTCTTGAGATGCTTTGTATTTTGTTCTTCATTAACATTTCCACATGATAAATGTACGTCATTGGTTTAAGAAAAGAAAAATCCTGTTAGTATTGCAAACTTAAAATTAGCCAGGACTCATTAGTAAGTGTGGCTCTTAAAATTAGCAAGTGTGACTCTTTTCCATCCTTCCTGCGATATTCAGTGTGAATACTGTAAACAGAGTGACTTTTTAAATCCACTATCTAGACCTGAATGAGTTGCCTAGAAGTCAGCACGTGATTGTTAAACTGGTAGTAATTTCCTGTGTACCTTTGCAGTCTCCTTGAGTAAGGGTGGGATTTTACAAGATTAACAAAAGACAGAGTTCACCTTGCAGCGCTACTGTTGTTGATGGCACATTACGAAGAAAGAGTGCTTAATTAAACATTCCTGGAAGGATATTGCCATATAGAAATACCTGTATTACAAATATAAACCTGGAAATAACCTTCTACTTAAGTGCTGCTTTTCTGCAGAAGAACCATCTGTAGAGATATTAAAAAAAATTAGCCATCGCTTACGTAGTATTTTTGTATACTGGCTTAGGAGAAATTGAGCATTGTAATTTTTACATTTTCTCTTAAAAATATGCAAGATACTGTGATGCCATGCAGTTTTCAGTATTTTATAGAATTATGTGATGATCTTATCTGTCACTGACAAAGAAGATTCCAGTGTATGGATGTAGTCAGAGGATGAGATTTTGTGTCAATCAGTCAGATGCTTAATGTATTATATAGTATGAATGCAGTACAATTTCTCTTGCTGCTGGCCTGTTTGAATGTCTGAAGATTTATAGGTGAAAAAAATGAACAATATCCCTTTAACCCTTTGTTGCTGTGGCAGTTTTCTTTCCCATATGGTGACCCATCAGTCCAGAGGCAATGGGATGGATAAATGAGATTTATGTTGCATTGTTCCTTCTGCAAAACAAACAAAAAACCCCGAAGACTCAGATAAGTGAATGAGGTTTTGGGAATGAATATGCTGTGTATGCTCAGTATCTGTGTGCTGTTAGGCCACTACAAACATAAAGTAAAATTGATTAAATAGAATCTTTCAGATTAAAAGGCCCTTGAGAGTTCTTCAGTCAGATCTGCTTAAAGTGTATTGCTCAAGGCTTTGTCCAGTTGAGTCTAGAAAGTGATGGAGAGCCATGATTTCCCCAGGTAGTCTGTTCCAGTGTTTTCCTAGGAAAAAATGATTTTATTATATCCAGATGGAACTTCCATTGCTCTTTATGACTGTTGTGGCACATCGTTCCACTGTATACCCTGACAAAGAGCTTGGTGCTATCGTCTCAATAACCTCTTAGGTGTTGAAAGTCTACTGCTAGGTACCTGTTATGCTATTTCTTCTCTAGGCTATACAAGCTCATTTTCCTCAGCCTGTCCTCATGGGTCAAATGTTTGAAATGTAATCAGATGCTAGATTTGCCCATTTTTTTCAAGGACCTTTGGTCCCTACTTGAAGTTGGCACATCTCCATCTTCTTCCCCAGCCACTTATTAAAAAAACCCATGGTAGATGAAGGCACATGAAGGGATATTGTCTGCCTAGACTTCAGGAAGTCTTTTCACACTGACTCCTGTAAGACTGTTAAAGAGAAGCTGGTGGATGAGCAGACAGTGAGGTTGATTGAAAACAGGCTGAATGGCCAGAGAGTGCTCGTCATTGGCATGAAGTATGGTTGGAAGCCAGTTATTACTCTTGTACCCCAGTGGCCAATACTGATTCCAATTCTCTTCTACACACATCTTCATTAATAATCTGAGTGATGGGACAGAATGTACCCTCAGCAAGTTTGAGATCACACCAAAACGGGAGGAATGGTTTATAGACCAGAGGGTCATGCTGCCATCCAGGGAGTCCCTGACAGGCTTAAGAATTGGCTTGAGAGGAACCTCATGAAGTTCAACAATGGGAAGTGTGTGAAGTCCTGCATATGGGGAGGAACAACCCCATGTACCAGTACATGCTGGAGGCTGCCCAGCTGGAAAACATCTTTGCAGAAAAGGCCCTGTGGTGGTCCTGCTGAGCACGAAGTTGAACATGAGGCAGCAACGTGCCCTTGCCACAAAGAAGGACTAATGGTATCCTGGGCTGCATTAGGAGTGTTACCAGGAGGTGGAGGGAGTGGGAGACACAGTGGGCACAAACTGAAATACAGGAGGCTCTGTTTGACCATCACGAAACAGGTTATTGTTGTTGTTTGGGGTTTTTGTTGGTTGGGTGGTTTGTGGGGTTTTGTTTGTTTGTTTGTTTGTTGTTTGTTTTGTTTTAATTGTGAGAATGACTGAGCATTGGCACACATTACTCAGAGTAGTTGTGGAGTGTCTATCACTGAAGATATTTAAAAGCTGATGGTCCTCAGCAGCTTGATCCAGGTGGCCCTGCTTGATCAGGGGGTTTGCACCAGATGACCTCCAGAGATCCATTCTTCTTACCTCAGCTGTTCTCTGATTCTGTGTATGTGGTTTAGAGAAATAGATGCTGTATCTCATTATTTTTATAAGCTCCATGGCAAGTTTCTTCAGCAGTAGGCTGAAGGCTGGAGTTTTTAATTGGATCCAACCCAGATTTGCATGTGGCAGCTGCTTTTGATGATTCTGAGAGTAAAATGGGCTCTGATACTCCATTCAATACCTTGCAAGTTTATAAAAATAGTGGGAATAGGATATACAGTTCTACAGCTCAGGTTTGCTATGATCAGAAATATGTTGAAAATCTAGCTGTAATATACCTTTGTCATCTTAAATTGCATCTTTCATTTAGTATTGAAAGTTATCAGACAGTGTTCCAGACCTCATATCCTTTTAAACCTGGAGGGACACTCACGACTTCCAAAACTTATGGAAACATTTCTTATGATGCCTCAATTCCTAATTGCTGCCTCATTCACTATGTATGATGTTGCTTTCTCCCACAGTGTGGTGCTATTGTGTTTAGCTCTGTAAAGGTAGTAACAGAACTGAAATAAATCGTTCTTTAAAGGGGTATAAGACCTCAGAGCTCCAGAAGGATCCTAATATTTTCCTCCTTCTGAACACTACATTCCAGTTAATGTTTGTTATAATAGAAGCCGTGAGCATGGACAAGGTTTGCATGGAGTTATGTGCTAGTAAACCTAATTATTGTTAAGGTTTGTGTCTTCTCAGCTTCCTCTCATTTTGCATTGTAAACAGAAACAAGAAGTGGAATGTTTTCCAAAGGTAATCTGTCACTGTATCTATGACAGAAACACGAATGAACATGCACATTCCTCATAGATTTTCCATGTAGACTTCTGTAGAGATAACATTAACATTAGGTGAAACACCTAGGGTGGGTACAAGGCAGTCCTTTTTTTCTGCTTCAGTCTCTGCTAAATTAATGTAGACATTTGACTAGGTCATTGGACCACCTTTACTAAACCAGAAATAAATATCCTTCTGCACAGGAGTGGAAAAAAATTAGCTTAACTTAAAACCATTATTTAATTTTGTTTAATTATGAAGTTAATTTCCCCTTCTCTCCCCCACAATGATAGTGGAATTTAAACAGGAATGTTAAACCAGTGGGATATTATATTAAGACACACCTCCTATTGAAAGTGAGACATAAACTCGGGTCATAATTAATTGTTCTGTTTCCTGTGACAAGATGTGACCAACTTCTTCCAGTTCATAAATGGTTGTCAGTTCTATTTGATCTTTATTTCCCCTTCCTTCCTTCCTTCCTTCCTTCTATCCATCCATCCATCCATTGCATTCTTCTTTTTCTAAGTAGCATCTTTCTGTCTGCACTGGTACCTGCTTACCCTTCTCTGTTTTAGCCAGTTACTGACACCCAGTGCCAAAGACCAAAATTAGCTTATTTCAATCCAGTTACGAAAAGGTATTAGTTCTTCAATTTGTCTTGCTGATTTAGTATGCATATACAGGCTTTTACTTGCAGGTGATGTAATGAATGGCTTGTTTGCTATGATTGTTCCGTTTGTTTGAGTTCATGACAACCTTTCATGTAACATACGTTGTAGTTATTAAAGGTGTGAAGGGCTTTCAGGAGTAGTGTTGGTAACAAACTTCATAGGGTGTTGCTTAAGCTTTAAAATGTTGTGAAGAAACTGAGGCTCATGCAGTTATTTTTAAGTTATTGCTGCTTAAATAAACAAATCTCCAAATAACTGTTAAGTAGGCTAATAAGGCTTATCTGGCCTTCACCATGTTTGTGCTATAAATAGATCTAAAGCCAGTCCTTGGCAGCAGGCCGCTTAACAGGCTTCTGTGTGGGTTTACAGCCAGAGCTGTGTATGTCTGGGAGACCCACCTGGTGAGTAAGCTCACTTTTTAAATGGACCTTTTTTCAATAGTGAAAGTAAATAAGAAAAGAAGTCAAATTTATTGGCGTGGGAAAAGAGGGAGGGGGCTGGATCCATCTAGTGATTTTTAGCTCTTCTAAAATCTTCAGGAGTTAACGACGTGTCTGTGCTACCTCAGTAATAAGATGAATAAATTAATCGTCAAATACCCGAGGAGTATTCTGGCTTTCTCTGACTATACCACACTTAACACATCACAATTGATATAATTTATAATTTCCTCAGTGGTTGAAAAAGACATAAGTAAAAATTTGTGATGTAGAAGAGTGTAAAGGATCACTTGCTTCAAACTTGCTACTCAGGAAGAATAAACATAAAATACCCTTCCGTAGTTAAATTATACCTGAGTATGTGTCCTAATTTATGGCACTAATAAGGCAGTTGGAAAGAATGTCCGTAAAATTTGCTACACTAGAGTGGGAGACCAGAGATCACCTGGACTGTTCTAGATGCATAATTTAAATTTTTAGAGAAATGTTGAGGAGGGTCAGATTGAAATAATTTTCTTACTGAGAGATAGCATTTAAAAGGAGACCATGATGCTGTTTCTCTCATTTGAAGTATCTTGTAGGCATTTGATGAATACTTCGGTCTTCAAAGAATATATGCTTAGATTTGTTTCTGAATCTGCTTAAAATGAGTATACATACATACACAGAAGTGGCTGAAGTGCAACAAAATTGTTCTTTATTATGCAGTGTCCATAAAAAACAAAACCCCAAGATATGTATTTGAGATTATATACTGTACACTGTAATTGTTTTATGCAAAGCAGCATGTCTTGTTTTCTGCACAATACTGTGACAAAAAGAGGAATTTAATGAGAAACAAACCCAAGATTTCTGTTTAACTGCCAGTACTATTGAAACCTGCCAGTTATATGCTGTCTGTAAGCTGGTTTTGCTTTTGTACCTAATACTCAAATTAGTTGTAGTAGCCACTTACTTAGAAGCATTGACTGCTTAGGACATAAGGCATGTTTCTGATTGCCAACCCAGTCATATGGAACTTTAATTTTAAAACAAAATTACTGAAACTTAACAGCTGGGAAAACTAATAGCATCTTGTTATGTCTGTGAGCTGAAAAATAGTGTGGCAGCAAATAGCAATTTGGGAAAAGCTGTTTGTTTGCTTGGTTTTTAATGTGTGTTCCTTTGTTCAGAGTGTTATTAATGCATGCATGCATTTCCTCTGAACGTAATTTATTTGGGTGTTAAGGAGATGGCTACAGCTTTAATGTCACCCATGATATAGAAAATTCTATTATTCTATAACAAAACTGTTTTATAACGTAATTGTGGCAAAGACTTTTAATATTGGTATATAAAGACAAGTAATTCCATGAGCACATTCATTCCTCCTCCCAATTCTGAAAAGTATTGCTTTTGCAAATACAGAGTGAAATAAACAAACTAGTTTCACTAATAATTGGAGAATGTATTATTTGGGCATTTAACTTAGAACTTTAATTTTATTTCTCACTTGTCTTGCACTAAAAGAAAAAATATACAAATTTCTCAGGCTTGGCTCTACATTGATATCACCATGCACAATATTCTAGAGTTGTGTTCTGTAGTATGTATTCTATATGCATGTAAACATAATTTACAGGGTATCTGTTAGTGCCCTTTTGAAAAATGTCAAATACAAGTTTGTTGGAAGGTTCATCTTAGAACATTGTGGAGAAAAATTAATGTTTCTTATCGTGTTCTTGCAGGGAATTCTTGTCTTGGGAATTCTGTGTACTTAAAATTGAACCATATTCAATGTTTCATGAGGCTTGAACTTTTCAAAAAAATGTAGGATTATGTGTTGTTTGCTTTATATATTCCCCTGGACTGATATATTTTACCATATACATTATTTAATCTACAAAATACACATGTAGGAGATATTAATGACAGAAGCATCACTAGCAGAGGCAAATGAACGTTATAATTATCAGGTTCTGTTGGTTTGTAAACGGTGTAACTTATTAATATCGGCAATGTGTAAATGAGTTTATCCTGCATGCAGTAATGCTTTATAGCACAGTGCTCAAGCAGTAATTTTTAGTGTTTTCGTTTCTTTTGTTTAAGGTTCTCTAAACCCAAAGTTGTGGCCTGAGCAGTTGCTACTTATGAATCACCAGACCATTTTCAATTAAATGAAACCAGAAATGAAATAGTTTCCAATTCAGCTACCAGTGAGCAGTGATTCTTTAATATAAACAAACAGTGTACTCTTCGATAGCAAGTACAATGGTGTAAGTTAGACACACTGACAACTTTCTTGACAACTTTCTTAACTCTGAATTTTTCCTCTTTATAACTTTACTTATAACTGCTTATAACTCCTTATGAATCTGTTAATCTTTTGGTTCAAAACTGAAGAATAATTGGAGATACTGCATAAAAGTAGATTTGGATATGTACCAAACTGTTAACAATCATTAAAGTGCCTGTGGAATCCCTGTACATTTTCCAAGTAACTTACTTTATTGCATGCTGTAAAAATTGCTGTGCTACTACTGTATTTATAATAAACTGCTTCCCTATATCTTCTCTAACAGCTAAAATTTATATCAAAGTAATACTGAACTGCTTTTCTAAAAGCACGATTAAAAGTGCTTTTTATAATACTTTTGTGCACAAATTATGGCCTAAATGTTACTCTGTTCAAAACTAACCAACCAACTAAAACCAACAAAAAAAACCCACAACAAACCAAAACCCCACAAACACATGCAACATACAGTCTTCCCCCAAACTAATACACATCCTGTGCTGAAGAGCTGCGTTCCATGTGTACAGAAGTTCTACAGTGGTTCAAGTGATGAAAAAACATTAAGTGAATATGGTGACCATAAGGAATATGTGCAGAACTTAGTTCTATCTATTTAGTTTTAAATGTGGATCAAATTAAACTATTTTGCTCTGCAAAGGCATTTGTTTTTCCATGGCTCTTAAGAGCAACATCTTATTTTCTGTGTTAGATACGCAGGCAATGGTTATCTGAACTCCTCTTTGGTAACAGTCTGTAGCTTTTCTACCATGTCTGTGTCAATGACAGATGGTTAAAACAGGACCGCAGAAGAGAGTGCCCTGTTTTGTGTCATTTGAAGTAATAATTCCTGTCTATGAAATTCTGGGAGTTTATGAGAGCGACTTAATTCTGTTTCTGAGACAAAGCTATTGGTTACCTATAATTTTTACTAGTTGGAACAAATATTTTGTCTTTACACTTCGGGTGTGTTTTAGGAATATAATATTGTTAGACTAACTGCTTATTCATGGTGAAATGTTCTAACAAAATTGGAATGCAATCAGTAAAATGCACATTGTTATGGGATTAGAGTTACATTAAACTCTACTGTCAAAACTCATTAGAGTTGTCTGAATTGTCTGAATGCTTTTTTTAAACCTGCACGAGTGGGACTTGCATAACTTCTTCCTAGAAACACTGTTCTTTCATAGCTGTTATTCTCTAAGCATATTACACTATTACTGGAATTATTTTATTTATTTATTTTTTTTAATATTGGTAACAGTAAGGCTATAATTCAGAGAAATAGACAGTAATTCAGATATATAGTCATTTAGTAGATCTCACTGATGCTGGATTATGGTTTACTTTACCTCTGCAGTTAAAATACTTTGGGTAAATTGAGTTAACTCTTTGTTGAAACAGAAGTCTGTATTGTCTTTTCTAAATACAGACAAGTAAATATTATATATCTCAAGGTTATTTGCAGATAACTTAGGGTTGATATTTTCACTATAAAAATTATTTCAATAAATTGCATTGTTTTCACTAAGAACTGTGTCCCACTGGTACATGTACTTATATATAAAGTCGAGAAAAGTTATATCTAGCAAACTTGGCTTATTGATTTTGTTATCAAAATAGGACTGTGTTTTAAATTTCCAATATTCTACCATTACTGTTACTAGTATTATCTGTACATACCTATACAGTTTAAAGCTGATCAAGCATTCAGTACAATAGCTTGGTTTTGTTCTAAGCACTGGTAACAGTAGCTTGCTGTTTGCTTTGGAGTCTCACCTTTCAAACTGAAAAACAGAATGAGTTGTCCGCTGATTTTGTTGTATTTGTGGGATGTATTTAAGTTGCATCGTAGCTGAAACGTATCCTCTGTTGGTAGCAGATTCTTACAGATCCTGATGTGAACTGGGGAGAAAAATAAATAAATAAAAGAGAGGGAAAAGGAAAAAACAAAATAAACAACGAAACCGCCAACAAACAAACAAACCAACCAACACCAACCATGCCACACAACACCACAGACTAAGCCCGTAACTTAAGCAGTAATATCTGGGACCAAAACCTCTATGAACTGCTGTACTGTACAGTTAACAATTTCTACTACCTTTATAAAGAGTCATTTTTTGGAAACTTCTTTCTGTATTGGTTTCCAACATAGTGATGTTATTAACTAACAGACTGTGAGCCAGTAAACTTATCTTAATATATCTATTTTTTTAATATTGATACAGTGAACGTGGATAGATTTCATACAACTTGCATGCATCTTGCTCTCTAGGTGGTTCACTGTATATGTTATGCTTTGGGGCATATACCTGTGATCTTAAAAAAAAGCCATTAAGTAAATTCAAATATAAAAAACGAATGTTTAAATTCTATAGTTATTAGCTCTCTCCATGGCTTAGTTGTTGTTCTTTTTTTTCTCCCACTGCCTCTCTCCAAAAAAAAACTTCTGTAGGGCTGGCTAGCTGTGAACAAGGCATATACGAGCCAAGCGGTGTTGCTTGACCTGAAGCCCAGGAACTGGTCTTTGGTTGTCTCTTAGTTGGCTCTTCAACAGTTCAAAGGTTAATTTCTAACTTCTTACGTCTGAATGTACAAAATTATTAGCTGAAATAAACACTTGATTGCTTGCAGTTACAAATGTAGTGTTCAAGACTGTGTAGCAGATTATCTGTAACAAATGTAGTATAGATAGTATTTTAAATATTGTTCTCCTAAAAGGAAAATCAAGAGATGAATTAGGTGATGTAAATAAATTTGAGTTACGGCGTTTTGAACTCTCCAGTCACTTCTTATATTAATTCTTCAAAGGGAAACAGTTACGTTTTTATTATTTGTTAAAATTTTTCATTTGTCTGATATTTTTCTGTTTGTTTGTTTGTGGTGGTTTTTTGTGTGTGTGGTTTTGTTTTGGTTTTTTTTGCAGATATCTGCCTCACAGTAGTGTGACTTAGTGTTTCCAAGTTGAATCAATGTATATCACAGTTTAAGTCTTAATGGTATTTGAGAGAGGAGGATGGCTCTTAAGATGAGGCTTTATCAGAAATGTGTAAGCCATACTATTTCTCTGAACTTTGTCAAAACATTTTTAAACGCTTCAGAATTTACCAGTCTAATACATCAAAATTAGCATATGCTTTCCTCAAGAACAAATTTGCAAGAAAGATCAACACTGTGCCTTTCTGTTTGCAGTGTGGGTTGTTTTAAAGTATGTCAAGGTTTAAGGCAAGGCGGCAATAAACCGTGGCAGACGCTCCCTGTTATCCCCTCACTTCCCGCCACCTCTTTCCTTTAGATCAGAAAGATGATTGGAAAGATAAGAGGAAAGGAAGAGAGACTTAGACTTCAAGTTGGAGAGTTTTAAAGGGTTTACTAATGCTAGTAATAAAGAAAGAATATATATACAAAATATACAAAACCAATCTCAAGTGCTCGATGTGAAGTTGGTGTCACTCCAGCAGTGGCGGAGCTGGTGGCTCCGGCAGGTACAGCTCAGGCCCTCGGAAGTCATGGGCGGGACTTCACAGCAAACTGGAACCTGGTTGCAGGGATGCAGGGCCTGAGACCCGGAGATCACAGGCAGACAGGCAGGGTCCTCTCTAGATGCTGGCCATGGTCAAAGAGAGTGTGATCATCCTCTTATATAGGGGGTATGATGATTATGGGATGGAATACTTCCGTTGGTCAGTTTTAGTCACCTGTTCCATCCACTCCTCCTCAAACACGCCCCTCTCACAACAGAACATGGGAAAACTTACCAGTCTTTCTTAGGTACCATAGTAATAAATCTAAACACGAGCTTCTTCAGCATTCCGTTGGTCTCTTATCAGCACCAAGTACAGCATCCTAGGAAAAATATGCAGGCTAAAACTCAGAAAAGTACAGCCACCTAGAAGAACTTAGCTGAAAGAAAAATCACTAAAAGAGAACCAGTCTTGTTTTTAACAAAACCAGGACAAAGTATGTGATAAATTTTTCCATATTTTCTGTATGTTTTAAATTTCTTTGTAACAGAAAAGTATTTTTAAAATCAACAAACCTGCAATATGAGTGAGTCTCCATTGGTGTTGTACTTCAGGTCATGCATGCTCTTTTGGATTAAGTCTCTTGATCATCCAACCTTAATGTGCTTTGCTGCGTTTTGTACAGTAGAGTGATCTCAGAGTGTGAACGGAATCATTTTTGAATAAACCGAACTGAATAATGTGCTCTGAAAGTGAACATAATGCTCCCCAGCTACTAATGCATATTTAGTCCATGGGACCCGATTAGAGCTAGTTCAGAACAAAATCTCTGATAACACTTTCAGTGTGAACGTTTGGATTCTCGATACCCTTTCACTCTAGCAGTCTATTGCACTGCACACTTGCTAATGTAGACTTGTGCTCTGGTACATAATTTGAAATTCTTTTTGTCAGGAGGGGTGTTGCAGAATATTCGTCTTTATCCTAGTGAATTTGACAAACATCTTTATATCTTAGATTGTCTTTTTTTCGCATATATATGTTACTGAAGTTTCGGTACAAATTAATTTACTGAAACGTTTTACATCAAGTAATTGCAGTGGTAATAAAGCATGAGGGATGTCAGGTTGGGTAGTGATTCTATTCCTTTAGGTATCTAACTACTACCATTTAAAGGTAGAGAGCTATTGCTTCTCTGAAGGGGGTGGAAAAGGGCAGGGATAACCAGCTTATCCAGTATTACCTTCACTGTAGCTGTGCCTTCCAGAGCAGGAAAGCACATGGGTTTGACTTGGTTAGCTTGGACTGATTTAAATCTCATCACATTTTAGTCATATCTCGGATCAGAAAAACAAAAGTGAAAGTTTGATGATTAATGCTGTGTATATAGACCTTGCCCTTCACTTAAAGACAAATGTGTGTTGTCTGGCATTACCAGAGTGTGGTTTCTTATTGAAATGAAACTGGTGTGTGGGGGTTGTGTTTGCTTTGGGGTGGTCTTCAGCATACAGCGTGTTTGCTCAAGGGCAGTGCATCTGTGTGCCAGGCCCTCTGCATGGCAATGGGCAGGCTGCAGGCCAGGCCTGTGCTGCTCTGTGGGTTAGCTGCTTCTAACTTCTGAAATGTACTATGGAGAAAAGTGAGGCAGCAAACTAAGAGTTTTCAAACCAAAGTAAATCAGGATAGCTAGCTGGTGTGCTGAAGGCCACATCTGATGGTTAGGAGAGTTTTATTTGGCTCTGGCAAACACTGACAAAGGACAACCCATCCCAAAGTCAGGGATAGGCTGGTGGATTACAGGTGGGTCTAGTGGTAGTTACTGGCTTGGCTGCAGTGTCTTGCACTTCTGGTTTATCAGGCACCACCTGGGATGGGTTTATCATAACCAACTCAGAATAAAAGGGACACCTGAGAATGCAGAGATTTGTTATCTCTTATATAAATACCTTTAAAACTACTCTTGTCTACTTTTATAGTTTTAAGGAAGAACTTGCAAATTTTCTCTCCTTTTCCTGAGATTTTGAACTTCACATAGTTCAGTGCACCCTGCTTTGCTAGTCAGGCTAGATGTTGAAAAGAGACTACAGAATTTTGTTCTGTTTTCCTTGAAGTTTTAGCTTGACAGATGTAAAGATGGTAACTTTTACTGGGGGGGTTACTATCTGTAAAAATTGATGGTGATAGTAGCTTACCCTGATTTCTCCAGGGAACCTGTTCTGCACTTCATGTGTGCATGCAACTGAATTGTGCCAGGATCAGAGGTGGCTTTTGACAAACAGCTTTTGATTTGTGACGTTCTAGATGTGTGTCAAGACTCACACAAACCTGATTGAGTGATGTCAACAGAGATGTGAAGAGACAACTTAATGTATAGTTGGCTTGTCCTGTAACAGCAGAACAAGACACTATACTTTAATGTACAGTGCATTGTATATTATAAATATTGTAGTGTTATGGACAGGTCTTTTGCGTCACTTTGCATTCATTTTTTGAGAAGATAATTTGATGGACTATGTAAATGATTGGAAATTGATTAAATAAGGATGCTACAGGAGTAGTCAGCATGGATTTGCCAATGGGAAGTAATGCTTGACCAATTTGAGAAACTTCCAAGATGAAACAACTGGCTTAGTAGATGAAGGAAAGCAGTGGATATTGTCTGTCTAGACTTCAGGAAGGCCTTTGACACTGTCTCCCATAAAATCTTCAAAGACAAACTGAAGGAATATGGGCTGGTTGAGCTGACAGTGAGATGGACTGAAGAGGGTAGTCATCAGTGGCAAAAAGTTTAGATGGAGGCCAGAAACTAGCAGTGTACCCAGGGGGGTACTGAATCCAGTCCTCTTCTGCATCTTCATTAATGATCTGGATGATGGGGCAGAATGCCTCTTAAGCCATTTTGCAGATGATAACAAACTGGGGGGAGTTGCTGATGTACCAGAGGGTTGTGCTGCCATCCAGAGGGACCTTGACAGACTGGATAAAGGGGCTGACAGGAACCACATGAAGTTCAACAGGGTGATTTGTGCAAAATCCTGCAGGTGGGGAGGAGCAACCGCATGCACCAGTATATATTGGGGCTGACTAGCTGGAAAGCATCTTTACAGAAAAGGTTTTGAGGTGATCTTGGTAGACACCAAGTTGAACATGAGCTAGCAATGTGCCCTTGCTGCAAAAAGGCATCCTAGGCTGCCTTATGAGGGGTGTTGCCAGGAGGTGAAGGGACATGATTCTTCCCCTCTACTCTACCCTGGTGAGTATACCCAGCCAGAGTATTGTATCCAGTTCTGGGCTCCACAATACAAGAGAGACATGGAGCTAGTAGAGAGAGTCCATCAAAGGGCCACAACTAAGATAATGAGGGAAGTGAAGGATCCTTCCTGTGAGGAAAAGCTGAGGGAGCTGAGACTGTTTAGACAGAGGTGAGAAGGCTCAGAAAAGATCTCATCAATGTGGACGGATACCTGAAGGGAGGGTTCAAAGAGGACAGAGCCAGGCTCTTCTCAGTGGTGGTGCCCAGTAACAGGACCAGAGGCAAGGGACACAAACTGGAACACAAGTGCCTCTGAACACTTTATTTACTGTGAGGTTTATGGAGCCCTGGCACAGGTTGCCCAGGGAGGTTATGGAGTCTCCATCCTTGGAGCTATTCAAAAGCCATCAGAGCAGGGTCCTTGGCACGTGGAACTGGTGGACCTGCTTGAGCAGGGGGACTGGACTAGGTGACCTCCAGAGGTCCTTTCCAACCTGTGACATACATTTCACAGTGAAAAGACAAATGTGGAAACAAATGTAGAAAATGCAGATGGTTTGAAATTTGTGGGAGGTAACATTGGTTTGTTTTAAACATTTCATTCTGCTTCATAAGAAGTTGTTTTTTCTGGGGATAATTTAGGAATCTTATTTAAGCAGTAATATATGGAGAGATTGACCAAATACTGTTCACTTAAAAGTATTTTCCTTTTGTCACATTTGGCATGTGACTTGCAAGATTATTTCAGGTAGGTGTCACGCTTAAAATAACCTCTGAGCTTGGATAATTACAGAAGTGCAGTGTGGGTGATCTAACTGAGGATGAAATACATGCTTTTTTTTTTTTTTTTTAATGAGCATCTGATTGCATATTAAAGCATGTTAAGATTTTATGACTATTCTAATAGCTGTGGGAACAGTAAAAAGATTTGCTTTCACGGTTTTGTATTGTTTAATTCTCAACTATTTTAAAAATACTTTTGAATGATAGGTTAATTCTTTGTATCTAAACTTTAGGCAAAAATGAATTATCTTTTGACAGAGAAGTAGTCATGGAATGTCGATTTTTCTTTTATATGGGTGAGATCTTAGCTGTACTAAGTTTCTGGCTGGAGTAATCTCAGTGATAGCGGTGTCTGTAATTTTAATTTGAGTAAAATTGAACAGTATCACTATAAGATTTTGAAAAGCCAAATCTATTTTGTGAATAGGATTCTTCAGATGCTTTAAGACCTGCCTGGTTCTGCTAACAATATTTTGTCCTTGTTTCAAGCTGACTGAATTAACGTCTGTTTCTGAAAGAGATGATCCTTCCAGGAGCAAACTGAAAACTGACTTAACTAAGTCCAGTTCTTTGTGGTGGGTTGTTTTTCACTAGGTACCTTTTCTTACCTTTCTCCTATGACAATGCAACTGCCAATACAAAGAACCTGACAGAAGTGCATTCCTGGACAGACAGGATTTCCTCATTTGATAACTACCTGTATAATGGTTTACCTTAAAGCAGTCATGAAGTGATAGTCCAGGTAGCACCTGGAATCACTTTTGGCATCTCCTCAACTTTTCTGTTCTTGAAAAGGGTCCAGAGGTGCAGTGGAGCACAGGAAAGATCATTGACGTCTGGCCAAAATCATCAGCTTGTGTGTAATGAGGTGCATGCTTGTCTACTATGGAACACGCTTGTGCTGCAAATTCATGTTATTATGTTTTCTTAACTGGTGCTATTTGTTTTTGACCCAAAATGATACTTAAATTACATTTGAAGTACAGTAAGGCATGTATTTAAAAGTTTATACCTTGTTTTAGTAAGTTCTAGTAAGTTTGTGTTCTGTTTGTTATTTAATGCATTGAGGGCAGGAAATGTGCTTTCAAATAAGATGAGAGCTCTTATGATCTGTATTTTAGGTGCAAAGAAGCAGACAGAACTGTAATGTTCAAAATTGTTAAATTATACAACATAGTGTATTTTTTAGTATTGATAAACATCATAATACCAAGTCATGCACAAGCATTGCATTCTCAGCTTTCTTAATTACATATCCAAGAATAACATTTTGTTGTAATTTCTGGATAGCTAATTAGCTAAATAGGCTTTGATCATCCATAGTTTTATTAATATTTAAGCGGTGTTTTCTAAAACTCTGAACAGTGCTTGCAAAAGCCGCTTGTAGCGGCAGAATAGAGATGGTTATAGAGGCAAGGTAGTGGTAAAAGCTGCAGGTACATTGAGAACCTGGAACTTATATTTCAAAAACTGCGTTTTTTTAAAATATTTTCTGTGTGAAAATAAAATTCTTACAGGTAATCTAGTTCAGTACTTGTGTCTTAAATTACCCAGAGCAACACAGAGCTAATTCACATTCTCCAGAGAGGAACTGGATATCCTGCAGGTGTTAATCTTGGATGACTGTTTGAGCTGTGAAGATTTGCCACTTCATCAGGTTTTTTTCAACCTTTGTTGCTTGGCAGAGCTATGAATACAAGTGTAGCAGAGACAGTTTGTGAAGAAGAAGATTTATGTGCTCAAACACTTGCTTTTCATGGCCAGCTTGGGGATCTCAGTTTGTTCCTACCTCAAGGAGGTGTCATTGTCCTGTTGTAATACCTGTATATGGTACTGGAGTGAAGGGCTGTCAAACCTACTGTAAAGGCAGAGATTTAGCATGCCCAGCATTTTATTATGGATAGCCCCTTCTGTGGTTGGCAGAACAGTTGTAGAAGGGAATTAGAGGCCCTGACAGCTATTAGTAGATTGCTGCTCCTACAGTCTGTCCAATGCATAACTTGCTTTTTTGTTGCTCTTGGGAAGGAAGGCTGCTGGAAAAGCAGCAAGTCTTGAAAGGCTTCTGTTCAGGTACAATGTGAATGTTTTTGTACTTTATATTGAATTATGAAGACCATTTAACTTGATCATTAAGTCACAGTTGTAATGTTCAAACAATCTGGTGTGACCTATGTTGATCTTAAAGTGCAAAGTAAAATGCTCTGTGTAAGGCAAGCAGTCAGTTTAAAATTGAAAACAATGTATTTCCAGGAACTGTAGTTAATAACCTGTGTCTATTTATTTCTAGTTTTCACTTTTTTTAGTGTTTAGCTTTTATGGAGAACTTTTTTTTAATGTTACAAATATGTAGAATATATGGAAAAAAAAATACACTGAAACTGTAGCTCTTGCTTATAGGAGGAGCCTCTGTTAGTAAAGCCAATTACGGAAGGAGCTTTTTCTAAAGATTTCTAGAGAACGTGGTGGTTTTGAGTGCTGCAAGGTAACAGAAGAACTGTCATGGTTCTGTCAAATTTCATGACGGTGCAGAGGAGAAGAATTTTAAGAGCTTGCTACAAAATTCTCCTGATATGAAGGTGGTCTGAACATATTCTAATCTGTTGCTGTATAGGCAGCTCTGTTTGTTTTCAAAGCTTTCAACATAACTTTTGTAAGCAGTAGGAGAAAAGAATGCTCTGAGAAAAGGAACATCATCCATTTGTATTTTCTCTTTGTTGGTAAATTTGTGTTATCCATATTTCTTTCTTAATGTACAGGAAAACACAGGAGCTTGCTTTTTCTCTGTTGGTATCACAGGACTGCTTAAATTCTAAATTAAGAACTCCATAAACTGCTGTTTTCTTCCCCCGAAGTGGTCTTACTTGCTCTCAGTAGAACAATTGGAAACTTAATTTAGGCAAATTATGATGGGGATTTTAAAATGTTTGGAGTTTTCTAGAGAAACCAAAAAAGAAGAAATGGGGATTCTCCTATATCTTTTTGGTAGGTGGAAAACTTCTATAGCTCTGCATTTCACTCGTCCTGTGAAGAACCAAGAGGTGAAGGAGCAATGTCCCCTGTGATTTTCTTCTGTAACTACTATCAAAGGTTTACCTCGGGAAAGGGAACATGAATACCAGATGTCATTGCATAACTGCAGTGTGCTTTTGTGAATATGTATGCATATCAACATGGAAGTAGAATTGATTTTCAAAGCCTTTAGCATGTCTTTTCTGGAAGAACTTCAGAAATGAGACTTCTACGGTACTCAGATAATTTTATTTTATTTTTTTTTTAATCTTGCCTATGCACTTAAATAACTATCAGCTGTTGAAAATAGTTTGTATTCTAAATGTATTCTGCTGTATCATTTCTGCTGTCTGTAGAGGAATATTTTTTTAACTTAAATTTGATGGCTTGTGTTCCTAGATAAAGATCTGATGTACAACATAAAAATATTGATTAAAGTATTTGTGCAGGATTGTCTTTTTTAAGGTTGTGATCTGAAGCTAAACCTTTTTCAATAGATAGGAAAGATGGGTAGGGAAACAGAGGAGATGGGACATAGCATTCTAACAAAAAATCAAAATCTGCACTTGACTAAAATACAATAAATTAAGTTTTTATTATAAATCATGAATATAGACTTTGCAAAACCAGAATGGGCTCCTTGTGTTGCTGTTTACCTTGCGATTTGTAGAAGTGGAGTTTTCTGTGTGCTAAAGACAGTTATTCTTGAGAATTACACAGCAGTAATTGCCAGGAGGAATGGTAAATTTCTGTAATGCACTGAGTTTACAGTTTTATTGGGATTTATATATTTTTTAACTTTCCTGATGAAACAAGAAAATTTCTACCTTTGTTCTTTTATTTGTACTAATGTGCAGATCTTAGCTGAGGGATGAAAATGGTTGAGAACATAGGAGTGCTAATGGAAGAGGTTTTATCAGTTGACAAGCTGACAAAAGGTATCAAAGTCAATCCTGCTGAATCGTTTTTTGCCGTTCCGTGAAGCTAAATCTTGAGGTGCTTCATGAACATAAGCACTTTTCTGACTCAGCAAACTGAGATCTCTGATGAATTTTGCTCAGCTATAACTTGTACAGGATGGTTTAAATTGTTGTTTGATCAGCAACTACATTGTTGATAAATGCTTCTGAATACTATCTAATTTATTATCAGGTTTTAAATTATTGCCTCGTTGACCCATTACATGAGCTGTTTTTGTGCTGGTGTGCTATAAAAATCAAAATATGTAACTTTAAGGCAGTGAAAATTTATACCTCAGTCATCTGCAATTTATGCAAGAGAGGATAGAACTTAAAACCTGTAATGATGCTTTTATCAGGCTTTTTTCAGAATGAAATAGTTTTATCTAGTAACTTTGTTATGACCATGAGCTAGCTTGCATACTTGAGCTTTGAGGAATAAGAACTCCCGTAGAATGAAATATAGAAGAATGATGTGAGTTATTTAATGATGGCTCAGTAATATAGTCTCAGGTGCACTTAATTTTCAGAGAAGAAAATTAGATTTCGAAAGAGTTTGCGAAAGATTTGACTTGAACATATATTGGAATTGCTTTGGCATACCACATTTTAACTGCATGTGTGTGTACATATGTACAGGGGTGGAGGTTTGTGTGTTTATATACGCATCATGTATATTTATGCCAATTTATATTATTAATAATGCACTCATTCGACTACCTCAGCTGACACTCTATGGAAAGGCTAGATCCAGCTTGGATATCTCCTTGAAATTGCTGTTATTTCAAGTGAGTTCTGAATATTATAGCAGTTTTGCCAGGCAGTTTGGTAAAGGAATTCCTTATGGTATGCAGGAATCACTTCTGTAAATATGTCACCACACATTCATTTTAATGTGAAACTAATTTTAGTATTATCAGTCAATAAAGTTTCCCTCTGCAGGAGTATTGCTGGGCTTCTAATGAAGCCATAATTTGTTGTAAGAGTTTATGTTGGGATGCCACAGACACTGAAATAAGTTGGAAACTAAAATATACAGCTGAATTAGAAGCAAAACTCTCATTCCAACAGTTATCTGAACAAGTAAATTTTGTGTCTAAAAGGCTGAATACAAAACAGGCTGATTAAATTTCCCTTTTAATTCTGGTATTGCAAGATGTCATAGCTACTTGCTGCCATCAGTTTTTGCTTTTGTTCTGTATTTACCTTCATTCTTTGATTTTTCTGTTTAGCCAGGTGTGCTAGTAAGCTACAAAAAGTATCTCTCCTGTTCTCATTTCTGTGCTAAAGTCTAGGGTTATTATACCACTTTTTGCCTTGCTCCTTCCTTTTAGGATCCTGAATTCCACCATCTTGTGGTCCCGCAGCAAAGGCTGCCCCTGATCTTTATGAGTTCTTCCTTTTTAAGTGTGAGGTTTCAACAGACCAACCACCCTTCATTGTTTGTTCAGCCACCTGTGTCAGGAATTTACCATCAATGTATCCCAGAAACCTCCTGTATTGCATGCACCCAGCTGCTTTGTCTCTCCAGCAGATCTCATGGTGTTTAAAGTCCACCATAGGGACCTGAGCCTACAAATGTGAGGCTTCTTCTAGTTCTCTGAAAAAGGCCTCATCTACTTCATGGAATAGAGCCTCCTGGAGAACATTTCAAAGCACATCAAAGGCAGGGAGGTGATTTGAGATAGCCAACATGGCTTTACCAAGGCCAAGTTGTGCCTGACGAAGTTAGTGGCCTTTCTTGATGGAGTGACTGCATCCATGGACAAGGGAAGTGCTACAGATGACATCTACCTAGAATTCTGTAAGGCCTTTGATACAGACCCTCACAACATTGTTGCCTTTAAATTGGAGAGATATGGTTTTGACAGAGGGATTGTTAGATGGATAAGGATGGCCACATACAAAGAGTTCTAGCCAATTGCTTTATGTCTAAGTGGAAAGGAGTAATAAGTGGTGTTCCCTGGTGGTCCCTACTGGAACCAGTACTATTTAATATCTTCGTCAATGACATAGACAATAGGATTGAATACACTCTCTGCATGTTTGCAGATGTCACCAAGTTGAGTGGTGCAGTTAATTCGATAGAGGGATGGGATGCCATCCAGAGGGACCTTGACAGGCTTGAGTAGCGGCCTGTGCAAAACACAGGAACTACAAGGCCAAGTGCAGAATCCTGCACCTGAGTAAGGGCAATCCCCAGTATCAATACTGACTGGGAGATGAATGGATTGAGAGCAGCCCTGCAGAGGAGGGCTTGGGGATACTGGTGGATGAAAAACTGGATGTGAGCCAGCAGTGTGCACTGGCAGCCTGGAAAAGAGATCATATTCTAGACTGCATCAAAATAAGCGTGACTAGTAGGACAAGGGAGGTGATTCTCTCCTCTGCTCTGCTCTCATGAAGACCCCACCTGCAGTACTGAGTTAATCTCTGGGGTCCCCAGCACAAGAAACACATGGACCTGTTAATAGTGGGTCCAGAGGAGGGCCATGAAAATAGAGTGCTGGAACGCTTCTGCTAAGAAGAAAGGCTGAGAGAGGTGGGGTTGTTCAGCCTGGAGAAGAGAGGGCTCCAGGGAGACTTCCTTCTAGTTTTCCAGTATATGAAGACAGCATATGAGAAAGATGGAGGATTTTTACAAGGCTTGTAGTGACCTGAGAAGGGGCAGTGGTTTTAAGCTGAAAGAGGGTAGGTTTAGATTGGACACATGGAAGAAATCCTTTACAGTGAGGTGAACAGGTTGCCTAGAGAAGTGGATACCACGTCACTGGAGGTCTTCAAGGTCAGGTTGGATGGGGCTTTGAGCCACCTGGTCTAGTGGAAGGTGTCCCTGCCCATGGGAGTAGGGTGGACTTAGATGGGCCCTTCCAACTCAAACCATTATATGATTCTGCATTTTCTTAACCAGGCAGTCTGTAGCAGACACCCACCACAACGACTCCCATGTTGGTTGTATGCTAATCCTGACCCATAGTCTTTCACCTCATCAGACCCAAGGCAGACCTCTATTCATAAAACTGCTCTTTTACATAAAGAGCAACTCCCTCTCCTTACTGTCCCAGCCCGTCCTTTCTAAAGCCTTGTACTCATCCATTGCAGCACTCTGGTTGTGTGAGCCAGCCCACCATGTTTTTGTGACTCAAATGAGACTGTAGCCCTTCACCTGCTGAAAGACCTCTGACTCTTCATTTTAATTCCCCATGTGGCATGAATTATTCTACAGGCACTTTAGAAAGATACCTCTAGTTTGTGGTGATTTCACAGAAGAGGTATGAGAACTGTCCTGTGCTGTCCGTTAGGTGCTTCCATATTTATTCAGCTTGAAATCAGTCATTTTAAGGTCTCTGTTGTGTGTATCACTCTCATGACTTTGATCCTCATTTCCCTTCCCTGCCATTCCAGTGTAGAGTTCTCCTCTACCAGGATGACTGCCCTGTTGGCAAAAATGCTTTTTGCCCTCCTTGGGCAGAACTTGTCCCTTCCTAACAGTCCTTCATCCTCAAAGAGAGGATTCTATACTCCAGAAAGCCAAATAAATCCGTGTGGCCAACTTCAGCTGCATAACCAGTTGCCCAGTTAGTATGACTTAAAAAATGCTGGATAGGTGTTTGAAGGGAATAAATACCACCATAAGCTTTCATTACAGTTTTGGGGGTTCATAGTTCCAGGAATAATTTGTTCCTTGGTCTTTTTAAAGAAGCAGTACTAAAAACCTTGTTCTTGTCCTTGTACCGGCAACATACTTCAGTACAACTGTATCTCGGAGCTGACTGGGAACTTGATCCAGGCAGTCTTTCCTTTTTATTTTACAAAAAAACAAACAAACAAAAAAAACCAAAACAAAACAAAAAAACCCACCACAAACAAAACAAGCAACCAAAAAAACCCAAAAACATAAAACAAACAAAAAAAAAGTGGCTTTTAAGTAAAGGCTTTACATTTGGTTTCACGTTGCTAACAGTTCTATTAAAAATGTTCAGCAGTTACAAAAATAATGTGTTTTTTTCAATAAAGGAATTGTTAAATGATCACACAATACCTTATGCTGTGTGTATTAATAATTGCCTTGTAGGTGATTATTGTTCATATAGGAATAATTGTTCTATAGTTAATAGGAGATATTTTCTATGATAGAGTCTTTCTAATGACAAGATCATGGTAAGGAGAGATCTTTAAATTAGCATATTAAGAGAAGAGTTGAATTTAAAATTCATGACCAGTTGCTTTACAGGAAGCTGGTATCTCATGTTTAAATGCTTAGGGTATTTGCTACTTAAAAACAACAGTGGTTAATTCTCCTACTATATTTACAGTAATATAACAATATACCTTCCAAATATTTAGTGAGCTGAATAGCCCTATTTTGTTTTAAATGTTCTTCTTGTAGCTGCATTAGCTTTTTCCAAGGACATCTTCAAATGCTGAAGTTAGTAAGATGACATTTCTAAATAAAATACTAAAAAGTAACTGGTTTAAAGTTTAGAAAAAGGCTAAACTAGTGCAAATGGTATAGACTACTGTTTTTCTCATACAGATATCTAAGCTGTTGAAATGCAATCTGTACTTTAAAAGAATGTAAAACAAACAAAAACAACATAAACCACACTCTGAACAGTAGCTTATATGCATTAAATATATAAAAATACAAGGAACTACTGTTCAGACACATAACAGATCCAGATGGAAGAAACTAAATTTTTTAATCTTCTCTGTGTCAGAGTTTTCATTCCAGTACATTGTTGAAAGCTTCACTTGTCAAGAGGTCAGAATTCATTTGTCTCTGGAGAGAGAATTCAACAACCTTCTATAAATATCATAACCTGGAAATTTTTTCCCTGCTATTCAGCTCAATGTTCTTAATAAATCCCATAATCCTTCTGTAATTTAAAATGTTATGAATCACCCTAACGGCTGATGATTTGAGTCATAAATTTGATTTCTGTAATATTGGAAGTCTTCAAACATCTTTGAAAGAAAACATCAAGTGTTTATGTTTTCCTTCACTTTGTACATGATCTTGATGACATCTTATGAAATTTAATACTCATTGGCATACTTTTGAGATACACAAGACAGACTATCTTTTCAGGATACCTTTCTTTTTTCTGACACATAAAGGTGTTTGGCAGTTCAGAGGCCAGTCTCCTGTAAGAAGTACAGGAAGCTGTCTGTCTGGATCAAGAGTCTTCAGATAATTTAGCTTTGCAGACCAGTTGTGCAAAGGAGAACATTCTCACTTAGCAACTTGGTCTCTCTCTCTGACCTCAGTAACTTCTATTTATTGATTCAAAAGAGTCTTGTGAATTGCTATGCATGCAGAAATATCCTTGAGGTTATGATTTTAGGTGACAGCTAAACTGACAGGTAAACTGAACTGAGATTTTGTATTTTTTTTTTTTTAAGCAAAATTTAAATATTGAGCTCTACAGGAAGCTATTTTGATTGAACTGATTACCAGAATTAATTCCGTTTAGATTCCAGTATTTGTTTTGTGGTAGGTATATGTGATTTCTAGTATATGTGTGTTTTTTAAAAACATTACTTGCTTTGACCATTGCTGTCTTTCAAATTTGAGACTTACCTATTGTGTAGTGGTAACAAATCAATTGGGAGTTTTATTGTTCATCAGATACAGGGAAGAGAGAGGCCCACAAAGAATTTCTGAACCTTTTGCATATATTACAGTATAAAGTTGATACATTTTCAGTTTTGAGGAACTGTCATATGTTATCACAGACATAATAGCAGTATTTAAATTAGGTTATTTCTCTTAAAAATATTAAGTTTCTTCTCTATTTCTGTGATGGCTCATGCAAGTTAAGTGTGCCTTTCATGTGCCTGCCATGAACGTGTAGGAAACTTCTGATTTTTGTAAAACAGTGGTGTTCAAGCAGCTGAATTGGTGGTGGTGTATTCCAAGCAATGAGAAGACCATTTCTATCAGTCAGATCTGCTGGTGCTTCCCTCTCACTTCCCTCTTGTAGTTTGGGTTGATGGTTTCTTTAAAATGAACAAAAAGATTACAATATGGTAAATTTGAAGTATTCCATATTCAGCTAAAGAAGAAATTAAAAGGGGGCATTCAAAGAGGAAATACTGAAAAAAGTGAAGGTTTGTCGTTGGTTAGTTTTGGATTAGTTGCTTGTTGTTTTTTTTTAAAAGAACAAGCACTGTACGGGTTAACGAGGAGCTGTACAGGTTAAACAATGCTTTTTTTTAAAATGCAACAATTGAGGATAATTGCTGTAGAGGAGGATCTGGATGTCATCCAGAAAGGAACAACAAACAAACAAATAAGGACTTCCATAGTGGAGATTATGAACTTCTAAGTACAGGATCCACCACTTGAGAACGGAAGAACTAGTATCAGGCTTTGGGGTAGGCTAAGGCTGGTTGGTTGGAAACAGCTGAGGAGAAGAATGCAGCAATATTAGGTGAGTATATGTTGTGCATGTTGAGAAGGCAAGTTTTACCAGGCACAATATTTCTGTTATTAATATTGTACAAACTTTTGGTAAGACCTCATCTGGAGTACCACTCACAGTTCTGCTTGCTTTTGTTAAGAATTGAAACTGGAACAGATGCAGGGAAGAGATTCTGAATTGAGAGTGCCAATCGTTAAAAAGTGTGTTTAGTTAGGCTTGGCAAAATCTGTGCGTAAGAGAGAGAAGTGGAAGTAGTATGTAAGCTCAGTTTTGTTGGCAAGAGTAATAGATAAGAAGTGGACATAATAATTTTAAAGTGCATGTTTGAAACAACCACAGTGCAGGAGGGAGAGATGATAGAGTGGTTAACGCGTGCAAGTTCACCTTAGGGTGTAATCTCATGAAGGAATGTTTGGCAACAGTGGCATCTGACATTTTCCCATTCTTCTTTCTCGTTTTGCTCTGTGTGCCATCAAAAGCAAGACAAACTATGTACAGCAGAGCCATCTGTATGTGGATTTACCTAAGGCTTTCTTAGATGAGTTCCTTTGCTTCATTGCATGAGTGCACATATGCAGTATTATTGCAGGTGGCTGTAGGACTGCATGAAAAATCATTGTGCTCTGAGACTAGATTCACTTTTAGCAGCAACGCTGCTTTAAGCACCCTTTGTGTCCTAGCCATTCATTCCTGCCTTTGATTGTCTTGACATAGCTCTTTGCATAGCCATGCTTTAAGTTGAATCAAGGAACACCTCTGGATGCAAAATAACACAGTAAAAAAAGGGACAAGTGGTTTGTGTGGGGTATTCAGGTGGTTTTTCTTTCTTTTTTTTATTTGATTCAGTGTAACCATGCCAAAGCCATTTCAGAATGACACAATAGCTGGAAGTGTTGCTAGTTTGTCCACTACAGCTGCTGAAGAAATGCTTGTGAAGCCATAGCCTGAGATGGACATGAATGGGATAAAAAGGTTCTGTGAATTCAAAAAAATAATGATCATTGTCTCAAGCTGATGAGACTGAAGATACTATAAAATGTTTCTCTATTCTTTTGAAGGCAAAGCTATTATTTTTAATATGCTTCCTTTTATTCCTGTGGTTGAAGTGCTCTTTTAAACACATTTCTTCATTCTTTCTGCTTTTCTTTGAATGATTTCATCCCTAATGTAGTTTTATTTTTTTCCCTGATTTCCTGCACTGCCTCCTGATCTTGTGCACTAGGTCTTTCTTCACGAAGAAGAGAAAGGGGCAAAAGAGTTGGTCAAATATTAAAGGAGTCTGTTAGGAGAATAGCGTCAGTTTTTCTGAACACTTTTGAACTGATGGTCTTGAGCCAGCTACTGGTGTGTTGTACTTTTCTGTGAAGTGTTACAGAATATGTAAAAATAAAATTCTGGGTATTTTTATTCCATGCTTTTATTGCAGTATTTCCCTTGGGAATTTATCAGTGAACAAAGCTCTCCTTATAACCCTCCTCTCCTATTCAAGAAGTAGGTTTCGTGCTTTGATTACCAGTCTCCACGTGCCCTGAATCACTTCTTGGCATGAGATGTAGATGCTCACCTACCTTAAGTGAACCAGAGGGGGAGAGGAGACTCCTATTTGTCATCAGTTTCTTGAAATCTTTACAGGATTTTTCATCTCAGCTTAACAAACCAATTTTCTTTCTTCTTTCTCACTACAGTTACAAAACAGCATCATTTTCTGAGACCTTTTAAATTATTTATATCTCAGTTAAGAGAATCTCTCATAATTTACCTTTGTGTGCTTGGCACATACATGCCTTAGAAATATTTTTGTTCCTTCTTTCATCCATCTAGAAATGGAACACATAATCAGTCACTTTCTTGAAGAGTGAGGCTACTAGCATAGCATTTTAGACCTATGTACTAATGTACGAAAGTGGAAATAGTGTCCAATGTCTAATCTTGCAGCAAAAGTAATTTAGCAGTAAATCATTGGAAACAGATTATCAAGGAATAAATGAGCTAATAATGGAATCTGTAGAGCCAAGATTTTAAGGAGACTATTTAGGGAGTTACTTGAATTTGAAGTCTTGATCTTTCTCTTGCAAATGACCTTTAATGAGTTGAAAAATAGGACTTAAAGGAAGCTCTGAGGACAGCCTCTTCAAAGAGCTATTCTATGTCAATAGCCATTGCTTCTGTTTAAAACAGTCATCATACTTTAGTGTCACGCAAACATGAACTTGAAATGATGTACCATAATTTTCTGCATGTATCGTGTACTGCTTCTTGTGGAAGCATGCCACTTGGAAAGCTACCCAGAAGCTTATGTCTTATCTTGTTCCAAGAAAGCTTACAGGTGTTAACAAAGTACACTTACTATGACTGTACCTGCTACAGCTGCAGCTTTCAGACAAACTCTATTAAGACCATGAAAACTTTTGGTACAATAATTATTGAAAGCAGGATTTGCTTGTATGTATACTGAGGTGAGTAATTATTTGTAGATAGTTGGTTTAGGGGGTGAGGTACTTTCTATTGTTTTCTTAAAACAAAAAGGTAACATGGTAGTATTTTTTTGATAGCAACAAGTACATGTTCTGACATAACTTATTAAGCATGTCCCTTTGGAAGCATTCTCCAGCCTAAATTCTTCTATGAGTCTATGAGTAAAATTGGAGAATTTACAAGGACAAGGTCAGTGTTAACTAATAATAATGGAGTTCTGACAACAAAGGGTGTTGTAGTATATTTGAACATAAGAATATTTTCTCAATTGCTTGCATGTGATTAATGTTGTTTGTGACTGGTGGTGTAATTTTTATTTCATGGTAATAGAACAGAGAATCTAGGGGGCATCTTATCTCAGTGTTCTTCCTTTCCCATCCCCTCAATATCTCAGCCAGTCAGTGTAAAAGTTTTTTACAAACTACAGATACAGCAAAGACATTTTTACATATCAGCATATTTTTATAGCATATGTGCCCCTAAAGGATTTGGTAGATAGTTACTTCATACATTAAAATATAGAATGACTGATGAATTAATTCTTGCTTTTTTGCTTGATAAGAGAAATGAGGCCAAAAAGTTACAGTTTCTGTTGAAAGAAGTTACAGATCAGTTAAGGATAGCTTATCTGTCTTGCAGGTTGGAGCTAGGAAAAGCAGGATAGCAGAAGAGATCTCTTTCTGCCAGTGTTTTCTTTTTACAGTGACAAAAGCATGGAAACAAGCTTTTGAATTATATGAGAAAATCTTAAAGCTGAAAGTAAATATTTTTAAGTATGTTGTGTAAATTCTAAGCATATCCTAAGATTTTATTGGAAAATGTTTCCCTTTTACGAGAATGGAAGTGGCCACTCCTGTAGTTTCCTGTGGAAGGAAAGAAACAGTTAAGAAAAAGAAATGGAAATAAGCCTGAAACCTCCTCATGTCTGCTCTCTCTTTTTCTCTAGGGTAGCTCTGCCAGTGTTTTGGTGCTGAACATAGTTGTATGATTATATTTTCAATTTTAGTTTTCATTTTTTCCCTCTCTGTGTCAGGTTAGGGTTTGAGGAGGGATGAAAAATTGGATTCTAATATGCAGTAAGGGGAACACTGCTGGAAGGGGCAGTAAGTTGGAAGGAGGACCATGCTTGGGTTTCTACTCCATACTAGCAGTACCTGCTTTGGACTGGAGTTCTTTCTGATAGGAGAAAGATGGAGCTGAGTGATAAGGTCATTCTGGGTGTCTAATTAGCTCTTATAGTGCTCTTTATTGATATGACTATGCTTTATCTAGCATGTTTCCCAACCCACACCCCCTGACAGGTATTTCTATGTTCAATAACCATAGTTTAAGTTACTCTTTTTTTTTTTTTTTTTTTTTGGACAAGTGTTTCCCCGGAGTTTTTATTCGTATGTATAAAAGCTTGGTTGAGCCTTTAAAATGGACAGTAGTTGAATATTTTTAAGCTGTAACAATAATATAGTGTAAGTTATGTTTTATCACTTAGCTGATATTTTATAAATAAAAAGGGTGAGTGTCATGAGCCTCATCTCGGTGTTCCTGCTCCAGCAGGGGGATTGGACTAGATGATCTTTCGAGGTCCCTTCGAGTCTCTGACATTCTGTGATTCTGTGAAATTCTTTAAATGCTTTTAAAAATGCCCATCATTTCCAAATATTTTCTTGACTTCAGTTTCACTGTTTTTAAATGACCTGTTTCCAACACTACCACCTTACTCAGTAGCCTTTCTCCAGTTATTTCATTACAAAGTTGTTAGAAAATAAAATCTACATTGTACTCATATTGTGTAAGCACTATGATTGAGTACTTTCAAAGGTGTTTAAGTGTTTCGAAGGAAGATTTGTGAGTTGGGTGGGTGTTTTTGTTGTTGTGTTGGTTTTGTTGCTATTGTTGTTTTTTTCCATACCTTAGAACCACGGCTTTAGTACTCTGTATTCTTGATTGTGTTCGATTAATATTAGAAAGTATGTATTCATATTGGGCTGGGATCCAGGGAACTGCTGTCTTGTGCTTTGTTGTTTGTGTGTTTTATTGTAAAGCTGAGTTAAAACATAGACTTGGTTTTGAAGATGTGAACTGTTGTATACCTGTGATAGAAGCGCTGCTGCTTGAGAAGTCAGTTTTGTGACTTCTACTGGAATACCTGATTTTCTAAAGAAGTATCAGATCTTCAACCCAAGTGTTCTTCTGTGCCACACTCATGATAATGCAGTATTTAAAATTTTCCTTTGAGAATAAAACAAAAAATGTCTACACAACATTGCTATTAATGGCTTTTAAAATATGAGTGCCCTCTAATCCAGTGTGCCAGTTCATAGAGAGGTTTGATTGCTGTTTTAAGCTGCAGATCCATGTGCAAATGAGCTGATATAGTGACTAACTGCAGGTTTAATTCATCCTGGAAATACGTAATTTTCAAAAGAGGTTCACGTCAATCAAAGGGAAAATTAAAGAACTGGTATATATTATAAATGGCATAAATGAGTAAAGAGGGAAAGAGATCTATCTCTTTAAAATGTGGTTGTAATTTTCTTTTTTCCTAACAATTTTCATCAATTTGGGTACAGGTGTTTTGTAAGTATTAACCACATTAGCACAAAGCTGTGTTGTCTGCTGCTTAGATAAGCAAATGCATAGCCTTTGAATGAAAAACAACCAAAATATCTGTGTATTTGCTCATGTGATTTTATCTGTATACATTTATAGCATCTTAATGAAAAAAAATGACCTAATCCCTTTTAGGAAACATAGATCTTCCATTTAAAATGTTGAATAAAGTTAAATTTAAGACCTATATTGCATTTTTCAAGTTCTTAATAAGTTAAGTCGTGTTAAATAAGGAAAAGGAATCTTAGGCCTTTTACTTCTAGATGGAACCGCATTTTTAAAGTAGAACTCTGTTCATTGAAAGAGGTGTTTTTCAGTATTGTTGGTTTTACTGGGGAAGTGTTCAATCTGTGTTTCTTTTATTTTTTTTTTTTTAAACTTATGTTAATGAAACTGAATCTGAGAGCCAAACTGCATTGTTTTTTGTTCCTCAAAAAACTGTGAATCACTTGGGAGAGATGTTGAGCAAATTCTTGGTGATCTGATACATAAATGACTTAAAACATCAAGTTTGGAGGCTTTGAAGCATAGGGGTTCAGAAGGTGTCTTTTTAGTATCTGTGAGTAGGAGCTCCATTCCCACATGTGAGTTCAGTTCATTGAGAGCATGTGAAGGGAGCAGGTTGTAAGTACTGGTTGCAAGTATTTCTGCTTGTAAGGAATCAACAAAGTTTATTGTAATCACAAACAGTTCTCATTCTCATGATAAAAAGGCTTTGGTCTCAAATTTTTAGGATTTTGTTCTACTTTAAGTCTTGTACTCCTGAAGGGGAGAGTAATTAATAATTTATTTTCTTCAAGTCTGTGTCTAGGTGATATAAAATTAGCTGTTCTGTGTTAGACAGTAAAGCTCATCACCAGAAAATAGTTTCACTGAGGTTAGGGTTACATCAGGACCTGTCCTGCTTACTCAAAAGTTTGGAAGCATGAAATGACCTGGTTATGAGGCACCTCTTCAACATTCCCCTCCACTTTTATTATGGCCTACATGTAATCAATAACCTCCTTAGTAATGTACGATATTAATTTGATTTACATCTGCAGTAGACAGCAAAAATCAGTATGCATCCCGACTTCAGTTTAAGAAAATACATTTTGCTTTTTGATATATGTTGCAGGTGGGACACAAAGTATGGCAAGTGTTAGAATGTGCTGCTTCTGCCAGTGCTGAGAAATCATCTGTCCTTACTGCTTACTATTTGAATGATTCTCCTACTTTGAGCTAGTGTCATCTGTTGTATGCATGCTAACTGCAATAAAAGATTTTGAAAGTTGAAGCCAAAGATTTGAGTATCTCAGCCAGTATGTCTGTTAAGGGTAGCACAGAGGGAAATGAAGTACAAAACACATTACATCATAATTTTAGTTTCAATGTTACAAGATTAAGTCTTAGTATGCAACTTAACTCAGTTCCTCTGTTTTAATAAATAAAAAAGTAGCCTGATCTATCTACAACGGTTTTTGATGATCCGTATCTGGAGTTGCAGTTGTTCCTTCTCCTGTCTGCATCACCTCTTTATTTTAAATCTGTATAATGTGAGATGCAGATTTAGTAAAATGAGCGATAGAAATTGTCATCCAGTGAGGATGCAATATATATTTTCACAGTGGCAGACACAACTGTTGAATAGCTCCTTGTCTCATTTGAGAGACTAGATGTTGTAGTCCTTCTGAAAGGGAAGAGTATGATTCTGGTGCTGAGACTGAGGGTGGCCTGAAAGACTTTTGTTACTTCCAAATAAAATTTGAAGTTACTGTGTTAAGAAGCATGGATTTCTATTTCCTGACTCAAATTAGAAAATATCACTGTGGGCTATCTTAACTTTATTTGTAAAATTGCTGTGTCTCATTGCAGCTAAGAGGAAAAAGTCAAAAACCTAACTGCAACCATAACTTATTTAAGATTTTTTTTCTGTTACTTGGCACATGGAAGCTATAGTGTCTGCTTAATTGATGAGGGTACCTCTCATGAATGTTTTAAAATTACCTAAAAAATCAAAAATTCGAGGCTTTATCGTGCAGCTGTTGTCATGGCATATATTCATCCAATGTATTGTCATAACTGTCTGTGGCTTGAATACAAGAGAGGTAGTTTTGAAAAAGTTGTAAATCTGAGGTGTGTAAACAGCTAAATCTTCAGGTTACATTTTAAAATATTTTGATATTTAGCTGAAACTCTAGATTGGTGTTATTATTTAAGAGAATGAGTTCATTCTCCTTGGCCACTTGGATGAAAGATTCCGTATTTTAAGTCAAGGCACCAAGAACGTAAAAATCTATGAAAAGAAGCTTCCAAAAATGCATATTGATGGTGATGCTTTTTAAAAGCTTGCCATTGTTTTAACTTGGATTTTGGCAAATGTAATTTCTATTTTGAGAATAACTACTTTTTTATTAGTTGAGTGCAATAGTAATGTCTGTCTGACTTAGTTTTAATATATCTTTTTAACTGTAACTTTTGTGGGGGTTCTTTAAATGACGTAGATGAGAGAAAATTAAAAGCTTTTGTGGAATTTTTAAGTATCGTAATGGAGGTTGTTTGTATCGTATGATATCAAATAAGGTCAAAATAAACCTAGTTTGTGTAAATCAAGCAAATAAAACCAAACAGCATGACTTAACAATTCTGTGACTCTTACATTGTTTTGAAGGAATATCCTTTGAGTTGTTTCAAGGAGTAAATTCTAAACTCCAGCTTAAAACTGAAAGCAAGAATGTGTTTCTTACCTCTTTCCTCCCCACTCCATTTGCATTGTGCATCAAAATAAAGTCCACTTAGATTTTAATAATAATGTTAGCACATTACACAAGATTTCTAAGAGTATATAGATTTTCTAGGATGGCAGGGTAAGATCCTATGTCTTTAATACAGGAAAATAAGAAACTCATTTGATGTTCTTTACACTAGTCAGTAGGTGAAAATTTCTATTTTACATTTAATGGGCAGCAAGAATGGGAAGTATAAGCTTCTGTGTAAATACTAGAATGTTGAGTTCTAAACTTTGTTTAGATATAGTGAAATTGTACTCAGTGCATAAAATAGAACGGGTTGTTTATTGCTATTTTCTGTGTATGTGTATTTCAGGGGTCCTTTCAGCGTTGTGCGGCGATGTATCAACAGGGAAACGGGGCAACAGTTTGCTGTAAAGATTGTCGATGTAGCAAAATTCACTTCAAGTCCTGGATTAAGCACAGAAGGTAAGAAAGAACAATTAAGCAAATTCTAAGCAGACAGATTTTTTTTTTTTGTCAGTGTTTCCTGTGTTTACTTTGTAAGCATCTTTCTGGTTTATATTTTGTAGAATTTTTAAAGCAAGGTCTAACATGTCAAATTCAATTTGATTTAACTTAGTGCATAAATTCCTAACCTCTAGTAGTTCCTATCGGTATTCAGTTGTGATAATAAATATTAGAAAAATAGTAGGTCTAGAGTAACTATTAAGCCATTGCTATTTCTGTTTGCATATTTCTTTAAGAATGTGAATTTCTTTAAGAAAAATTGATTTTTAATCATAAAAGGAAGTAAGAACATATCAGTTTTGTTTTTACTAGTCTAGATTTAGCAAATAATTTGTTATAAAAAGGGTGAAAGCTTATGATTGAAGTGTGCAAAATTGTATTAAAAACGTATACCTTTTTCACATAGTCAGGATTTTAAAACAGTAGTGCAGAACTGCTACAGTGTAAAGAAAAGGCTGTTACTCTTGCCATTTCCTGTTGTAGGGTAAAACAATATGTTTTCTAAGTTGAATGTGGAACTCAAGTGTGCACATAGTGCTTCTTTCACACTGTGTGAAAAAGAGCATGGTAACTGAATATGATCACTGTGTATTCCATGATTCCATGTCCAGTATACTTTTGCTTGAGATCGTATTCTTATGTACAGTAATATTTTTGGGGGATTCCATTTGTGCTATATCCTTAGGAACTCAAATTCAGCAGCAGAATAAGGTCAATGACTTTTCTTGGTAGTTCTAACAAACAGTATCTTAAGCCTTAATGGCTAGTTTGATTTACAAGGTAAATCTGAGGTCTTGCTGCGGACTTCACAAAAAATTTCCATTTAAATCTCATAATGCCCTGGCTAGTTTATTTTTCCTAGCCCTTCAACAAAACATAAGAGGTGCTTTCCATAATATTCAGCTTGTGTATAGCCACATTATGGTTTTGGCAGGTTATACCAAAAGAAATTCTGAGCTAGTTTATTTTTGCTAAAACGATCTTGTATCTTTTAAAGAAGTTCTCTATATATTCTAGCCTTATTCTGAGCCTCATCTTAACTACTGATGCTCAGACACATCTCTGCCTTTAGTGGAGTATTGCTTTCCTCACTCCATGACTGTAAAATTCAAACTTTTTGGGCCATGAATGCATTGCTGAAAGGGAGAAATAGTTGACAAAAGAGAAAGGGACTCATCAGGAGGAAAAGAGAAGCCAAGAGTAATAATAGATTCACAGAAAAATTGAAGGATAGGTATTAGTGGTTTGCATTTGCCACCTGGGTCTAAAAAAAGGCTTGGTAGTATACTAAGAAATTTTGGAGTGGTTTTGGGGTTTTTGTTCCACTTTTGTGTTATATTCATATAGTTAGAGTTCAAGCTGGCAGGTCATTGACTTAGCAGATCATGCACACTTTCTGGGTTTAGTGGGGTTTTTTGTTTGTTTGTTTGTTTTTGTTTTGTGTGTTTGGTTGTGGATTATTGTTTATTTTTTTGTTGTTTTGGTTGGGAGCAAGCCCTTTAGCTCTAGATAAGAATCTGAGCTTGTTTTTCACAAGTGTTTCCATATTGTGTACTCTTTCTGTCTATATATATATATATATGTGTGTGTGTATATATATATTTTTTTTTTTTTTTTTTTTGACATCTTCCCTATCCAGGTTCTTTTTTTTTAATATTTTCCTTTTCTTATTTTTTTTTTTAAATTTGTTGTGCTTTTTTCCGAAACAACATTCCTTAACCACATTGGTGAGGAGCCCTGATGGTAGTACTTGCATAAAACAGATATTAGATAACTTATCCGGGAGAAGGCTGTACTTGTAAATTGTGTTAAAGTGTAAGCTAGGATGGAATGGTAAGATTAATCCTTAGGAACATTTTTTTACCTCAATGTTTTGCCATCTGCAAGACTGTTTTGGTCTTGAAGGTTATCTCTGCACAACTTTCCATCTCCAGCCTTTCTTTCAGGCAGAAGAGTAGGAGAACAGGACATTCTACATGCCAAGGAGCTGATGACAATTCCTTTCCTTAATTTCACATTCATATAGAGTGCTGAGGTTTAATTTAAACCCTTTTTGATACAATGTTTCGATTTTTAAAAAGCACTACTTTAAAGTATTTTTCATACAATGTTTCAGTTTCTTTAACTTGTGAGGACTTTGCTATGGATACCTTTTAAAAGAAAGACTTTTCGCTAGTCTGAACAATTCATTCACCATAAAAAAATACACTGTCTTATGTTAATGGTATCTGCCTTATCACAGTAACAGAAACAATTAAGCTTTGAAAAATTGATACTTCTCTAGGCTAATCTGTGTTTATCAATTGGTACTGTCATGAGCATTTGTGGTATATGATGAAGCCACTATCTTGCAAGACAAACTTTTACCTACTATAGCATTACTTCACATAAGGCTACTCAGTACATGTGATGTGTAGACACAGACATCTCTGGTGATTTTTGTGCATTTCTGTATCTCTGCAGTGGTTTGATAATGGGGAAAAAAAAATGAATGCTATGTAACGATGCCTGACAGCCAACAAATTTAATTTAGGCTGAATTCTATTGAATTTAAGTGTTAGTATTCATGATCTTGCAATACTGTGTGTCATCAATCTCTGTAGTGTTGTAATTCAACCACATTAATGAAGTATATTCACACTTTGTCACTGTTCAAGTGGCTACAGGATCTACTGGATTAATGTTGGCTGTTTTACATGATGACAGATGCTACTGCAGTTCGCTGTTTTCATATTACAAAGATACAAAAAATTTAAAAAAAACATAAGAAAATGCAAAACTTGAATACTTTTAGATATAAAAGATACTGTTTTGCACAGTTCAATTTAGAGGTTTCATGTGGAGGAGTACTTGTTGCTTTCAGAAGCTAGTTTACTCGTTGAGGTCTAATAAAAATAGCAGTCTAAATAAACTTATTTTCAAATATCGCTTTAGTTGCTGTATTAAGAACTTTTGGTATAGAAAAGTGTAAGAAGCATGTTGCTTATTTCTGAATTTGTTACAGCTCACACCATAGTTACATTTTACTGACTGTTTCTTCTGCTGCTGTCTTCAAATTCTATGCACTTTCTTTTTCTTTCATTTTTCTCTGCATGGCCTGCTTGTCTTGCTTTTAGTTAGCTGTTCTAACATCAAATATCTGTAAGTGCAAACACTATTTCTCAGGAAGAGAATGGTGATTGATTCCTTACTACTTAGTAAAAGCCAATATACATTATTTGTGTGCCTTTTCTTAATGTCAGATTGCTCTCTTGTAACATGCAGAGTGTTTTTAAAGCAATTTAAAGGGCGCTGCCCTGTGCTCACAGTGCATGTCTCTTTGAACTTGTTTTTCAAGATTTAATTATTGTATATTAGATTCAGTTATCTGTAATTCATTTTGGTATAAATGTCCTCACAAAGAAAGTGATTAGCATTACTTCCACAACCTTCTAATATGCTAGACTTCATTTATTAGGCTGTTACATGCAGGGCAGGCTTGTATGTGTGCCAGCCACTGTGAAGCTGAATAGATGAACTGATAAGAAAAGATTCAGGTTTCCTTTAGATCTCCAACTGGTTCTTCTGGAAGCAAATTGTGAAGACAGTCTCTGCAAAATGTTTTGGATATGACAAAGGGCAAAATTGTAGCCAAGAAATAAGTGTTTTGAATATAGTTCTTGAACTACTTCTAGCAGTGAGAGGGGCAATATAACTGCTTGTGGTTTTTGTTTGTTTGTTTGTTTTTTTCTGACGAAGGGCCTACAAGTCTTTTTCCTGACATATTTTCAGGATGTGAGGCATTTTCTTACAGTTGAGACCTTACTCTTGTTCTGCTTATTTCCTTAAGTAGTTTACCTAGTTCTGTTTCTTTCATTTTTTTTTATCTAGACTTGCATTTTTAAAATCACTTTATCAGTGTAGTTCATTTGAAAGACTTTGTTTAACTCTGAGTAAAGATGCATGACAGAGTATCTTAACCATTTGATACTGGAAGGCTGTGGTGAATCACAAGTTATTTTTTGAAAAAGTATCTGTTTGTAAGATTCTGCACCTCCTTCCCTGCTTTTTCAAGGATTTAATAAAAAAAAAAATAATAATCAAAAAAACAGTGTTGAGCTCAAGTCTTTGAAAAAAAATATTTCAAATCCGTTTTTCAATAAATTTCATTATACTATTTCATATATAGACTGGAGTTGAAGAAAGAGTGATTCTTTGATTTGGAAACACCAACTTATCTAGAATTTCTGATACTTGTCAGTTTTGTATTGTACCATGTTTCACAGATCAAGGAAAGTTACTTCCTTCTTCGTGGCATTATTGGGCCCACGCCTGAGCTTCTGTGTCCAGTTGGGACTTCACAATTTAAGGGATGCCAAAGGAAAGATCCCAGCAAAGGACTATCAAGATAGTCAGGACCCTACAGCACATGATGGGTGAGAAGAGGTTGAATGAGCTGGGTTTGTCTAGTCTGGTGAAGAGAAGGCTGAGAGGCTGATATGAGTCTACAACTACTTGAAGACTTAAAAAAACTACAACAGTGACAGCTATTACAACAAAGGTTAATGCCCAGAAATTGTTGCTAAGAAGGTTCAGGTTGAACATGAGGAAAAACTTGTCCACTGGTAGGTTAGAGCAGCAGGTGTGGGTAGCCCAGAAAAGCTATAGGACCTCTGTCCCTGGAGGGTTTCAAGACTTTGCTAGATGAAGACACAGCTTTCCTTATCTAATATGAGCAGTAGCTTCACTTTGAGTTGAGGTTGGATCAAATGACCATCAGAAGTCATTTCCCACCATCATTTCTGTGATTTAGTGAAAATACGAGGAAGGCACCATTACAGGTTGTCTTTTGTTGAAGGTAGAAAATACGAGGATATTTCAAAGAATGAAAGGCTGCATCAGCTTGACTTTGCATTTTGTTTTATTGTTATTTTAACCCTATGAGAAATCTTATTCGAAGTATTTAGTGCTACTAGTGCTGTAAACATATTACACAGGAGCTTTCTTGCAAATTTATTGAGTGTGTGTCTCTGTGTTAAAGACATTGAGTCATCTGTTTATAGACTGCAAAAAGCGCATGTTATTAGTGACACCTCTGTTAATAAGAAAATGCCTGCATATGAAGTTTTGAAGCAAAGGTGCTTAAAATGTTGGTAGCTGCCTGTCATGCAGTTTGTGTTGCTGGTCTTTTAAAGACCGTTATCGTTTCTGTGTATGTTGTACGAACAAAAAGGCAGTTTGGGGTAAAAAGCTAAGAAGCATTTGAATTGACCATGGAAATTACTATGGTAACACTAAAGTATAAAAAGAATGCTGGGGGGTGAGGGGAAGGTGTCAAGGTCACGATGAAAGGGATCAGTACTAGAGTTTGTGCCCATCAACAAGACTTGAAGAATGATGCTTAAAACCACTTTTGGTGTTTGTAATTTCAAGAGTCTACCTTTCCCATTGTCATGGAGGCACTCCGAGGTTAGTTTAAGGGACAACAGAGTCCAAAACAACTTCTGTTAAACCGGTGAGAAACAGGGTTTTAGCACTCCAAAAGTGACTTAAATACAGGTTCAGATATCAGTTGAGGAAAATTATTAAGAGGCAGCAACTAATAATTCAGGCGGTCCACAGAGTGCATACGCATGGCGTCACCAAAAACAATGCCGGAGCCGCCCCTGGGTCTGGGAAGAGTGCACACTTGGCTGAACATGGTGTGGGATTATTTTAAAGAGATACACATACTCGTAGTGAGTACGAAAAGTGTACACTCGTGATTCTGCGAGGATAAATTTATAATACACTCGCAGTCCTGCGAGGGTTGATACACGTGCAAATGTGCACGGAATATTACACGTGCTTACGTGGAAGCACAGGAGGAAAATACACTCGCGATTGTGCAAGGAAATAATTTATACACGTGCTCATATTGAGCATGCTAAGTTACACGTGCAAATGTGCACGGAATATTACACGTGCTTACGTGGAAGCACAGGAGGAAAATACACTCGTGATTGTGCAAGGAAATAATTTATACACGTGCTCATATTGAGCATGCTAAGTTACACGTGCAAATGTGCACGGAAAGTTACACATGCTTATGTGGGAGCACGGGAGGAAAATACACCCACGATTATGCGAGGATTAATTTTACACGTGCTCATATTGAGTACGGAAAGTACGCGTGCATATGTGCACAGAAAGTAGATGCACTCGCAGTCCTGTGAGTGTTAATTTTACTCACAGCCGTGGCGGCAAGGCAAGCGGAGTCTCCATCCCGGGTGGGGGCTCTTGGCGGCAGCATCTCGCTCGTACTCCGAGAGACCCGCGACAATGGGCAGAGTCTCGACGAGAGTCCTGTTTTTTATTGGCTGATCAGATCTGACTGTAGGCATTCCAGAAGCTTCTCTGCACCCCCACACTGGCCGCGGGTGCCTAGCGGCTCCCTGGCGCCTTGGCACTCCCTTCTCCTAATGGCCCTGGCCAGGGTGCTCTGGGGCCAAACAAAAGAAGCTGTCAGCCTCAAGCAGCAGAGAGAGAGGGAGATGTGCCTACTCCTTCCATGATGAAGGAGGGAGGGGGAGAGAGGGGGGTTTGCATCCTGCCACACCTGTGAATCTGTAATTCCTAGTTTAGTTCTTCTACTTCTTGAACACATGGATAGAACTGTTGCTGTTTTGGTACAGGAAATGTTACCCAAACCTTTCTGATGGGGTTGTTTGTTTGTTTTAACCTAATGAAAGGTTTGAGTTGTTTTGGGTTTTGTTGTTGTTGTTTTGGGGGTTTTTTTGTTTGTTTTTGTTTGGTTTGGTTTGGGTTTGGTTTGGGTTTGGTTTGTTTGTTTGTTTTTTTTTTTCTGGAGAAGACATGAACTGGTTTGGTTTTAAATTCAGTTGAGCCAGTTTGTGTGTATGAATTTTAAAAATGTCTAACTTGTATAGTTTTGCCATAGCTTTCATAAACAAAGTGTCATTAGAATTTAACACTTCTGTGCAGAAACATAAGAGATGGGAACAAGCTTTTTACTCCAGAAGGCATTTCTATAAGTGTTGAAGCATGCTCACCATATACTAGATCCAGTGGATCACAGCAATGCATGAAAACATAGCAAGAATTTACTTTTCAGAAGCCCTTTTTTCTTGCTACTGGAAGACAATTCACTGCAGAAATGGTGCATGTGGTGGTTTTGATTGGAAATGCAGAATTCAGTCTCGGGCAACATTCCACATAATTTTTTAAAAGTATAAAATACAAGGTTATATTTTAGGGGCCTCTTTTTGGTGCTCTTTCTAGCATGTGTCCAGATACAGGCATCCAGGAGTGGGATACTATGTGTCACTGATTAAATCATCATTGTTTTGACCTCTTTTGGAGTTCTGCATGCAAATTTGATTGGTCCAGGGAAGAAGTATGAAGTTCTATAAGGATATGCAACCTTTCATCCAGATCATAAGCAAAGGACATCCCAGGTGATACAGCAGCTAATCCTGGAAACCATTTCCCGGCACATGAAGGACAAGCAAGTCATCAGAAGTAGTCCGCATCGATTCACAAAGGGGAAGGCATGGATGACCTACTTGACAAACTTCCAAGATGAAACGACTGGCCTGGTAGATGAAGGAGAGCAAGGGATTTTGTCTGACTAGGCTTCAGGAAGGCCTTTGACACTGTCTCTCATAAGATCCTCATAGAGAAGCTGATAAGAGTATGGATTGGTTGAGTAGGCAATGAGGTGGACTGAAAACTGTCTGAACAGCTGGGCCCAGAGAGTGCTCATCAGTGACACAAAGTCTACTAGGAGGCTGGTAACTACCATTGCATCCCAGGGATCAATACTGGGTCAAATCCTCTTCCACATCTTCATTAATGATGGGGCAGATGATGGGGCAGAGTGCCTCTTAAGCCAGTTTACAGGTGACACAAAACTGGGAGGAGTGGCTGCTGTACCAGAGGGTTGTGTTGCCATCCAGAGGGACCTTGACAGACTGGATAAATGGGCTGACGGGAAACACATGAAGTTCAACAAGGTGATGTGGGGAGGAACAACTCCATGCACCAGTATGTGCTGCATCTGACCAACTGGAAAGCATCTTTGAGGAAAAGGCCTTGTGGTGGTCCTGGTGGACACCAAGTTGAACATGAGCCAGAAATGTGCCCAAGTCACAAAAAATGCCAACAGCATCCTGGGCTGCCTTAGGAGGAGTGTTGCCAGGAGATGGAGGGAGGTGATCCTTTCCCTCTACTCAGCTCTGATGAGGCCACACCTGGAGTGCTGGGTCCAGTTCTGGGCTCCTCAATGCAAGAGACATATGAATATACTGGAGAAAGTCCAGCAAAGAGCTGCAACTGAGATAATGAAGGAAGTAGAGCATCTGTCCTGTGAGGAAAAGCTGAGAGAGCTGAGACTGCTCATCCGGAGATGAGAAAGCTCAGGAAAGATCTCATCAATGTGGACAGATACCTGAAGGGAGAGAACAAAGAGGACAGAGCCAGGCTTTTCTCAGTGGTGCCCAGTAACAGGACCAGAGGCAATGGGCACAGTCTCAAACACAGGAAGCTCTGTCTGAATGCTATTTACTGTGAGAGTTATGGAGCCCTGGCACAGGTTACCCAAGGAGGTTATGGAGTTTCCATTCTTGGGGTTATTCAAAAGCCATCAGGACAGGATCCTGGGCAATTCCAACTAGGTGGCCCTGCTTGAGCAGGGAAGTTGGACTAAGTGACCTCTAGAGGTCCCCTTCAACCACAACCATTCTGTAATTCTACAAGTGCATCTTCATAACTGCTTTGATGGGTGGATGGCTCTCCTGTGATGGGTCTGGGAGCAACTGAGCAGACTCCTCCTTGCCCCACACACCAGTGTCTCTCTGTGCTCCTTTGTGGGTATGCAGATGAGGTTTTATCATGTAACCTAATGTTTTTCTTTTCACAGAATCACAGAATTTATTTTCTGAAACTCTAGTTTAATTATAGCTGCCTTATTCTTTAAGAAAGCAAACTGTTTGAGAAAGAGTTGGAGAAAATAAAGTTTGTTTGAAAAAGTAATTAGGTTGGAGGGGAAAGCAAGGATATTCCTCCAATGCCGGGAGCTTTTACCAGTACAATAAGCCAAATGAAAAAGGTGTATTTCTTCACCCCCTTTGCAAAACAAAACAAAGTCATAATTAAATTTATGCAAAGAAATCTGGAAATATGCTTTTAAAAATATTTATTTTGAGAATGCTCTCAGGTCTTCATTGTTAAACATTGTTGTATTAATCTCTTTACAAAATGCATGAGGTATTTCCAACTTCTATTCTGAAGAATAAAAACACTTCGCAAGACACTTCTGTCTTTGGACACAGTCTGTACTTGTCTAACGAATCATGATTCTTGCCAATAGTCCAGAAATAGGCTTCTAACTGTGCTTGCAATAATTCAGGCTGGTTACAAACATAGGGAAGAAAATAAGCATCAGCTGTATTTTCAAATATTTTCTGTTTGAATGCGAGCATGTATTCTGTTCTGGTTTGTGCAGTCAACAAAACTCAAGATTAATTGTAGCTGAGCTGCAATTTCTGTTAATTCATTGATCCAAAGAGAACCTTCTTTGATGCATAAATGCTGGGTTTTGTTGTTCTGTGAATCTAAAAACATATGTCACTGTGATATAATAAATAATGATCCTTGTGCAATATCACTCTTCTAGAACTGCTTTTCATGTTAGAATGACAAACCTGATCTTCATAGAAACTTTCATTCTAACATCTGCATTAGCAAGTATTTATGGCTTAACACATGAAGTATATAGGAGTGGAGAGGTCTCTGTAGTATGTCATTATATGGGAGAATGGAAATGCTTCAAGGAGAAGGTGGTTCAAAATACACAGGGTTCAGGAAATTGTCAGTATGTCAGTTGCTTTGGAGAATCAAATACTTTAGGTTACATTAGCACATATTAACTTGTAGAGATGCAGAGGTATCTGTCTTTTTTGAGTGTGAGTCAATGGATTTAGTCCAGTTATAAATACTGCCAAACAACGGCTGCATTTTCCAGGGCAACAGTTACTTTACTAGGAAGAAATTTAAAAATCTTTTGATTTTTTTGAATAAAGAAAATCTTTGGAGAAGAGAGAAAAAAAAATGTTAAGAGAAGCAATTAAGTCTAGCTGATGTGAAAGCCAATGGAAATATTTGTTCTTTGGAAGCTATTTTGTAAAGCAGTTTAAAGAAAAGATTTGGCTAACATATGGAGTAGGTTATTAGAGATTTTAGTTCTTAGTGAAGAGAACCATTTTGATTTAAAGATATTGAAGACTTGGAGGTGCTGAGGAAACCTATGAATTTAATTCATTTTCTTAAAGATTTTCTACATTTTATATGCTATTGTAGTCCTACCATATCAAACATTATTGTGTCAATTGTCTTCCAGTATATTAATTATTTAATTAGAATGGAAGAAGTTAGGTACGGACAGTAAGTGATTGTCTATACAGTTAAATTTAAGACAAAAAATCCACTTAAAAAATCTGATATTAATTCAGTTTTATCCTTAACTTTAATACTTTATTGAGTTTCCTCCTAATTCTGTGTTTTGAAACTATTAAATGTATAAGTAGTAACTTCAATAAATTGACAGAGACAACGGTCCTTCTGCCCATTGCGGAGTAATGGAATGGAAGATGTATGGTTTTGAAACACTCTGATCACTTAAGTACCTAGAAGATAGAAGGATGAGAATATTATATCATATCTAAGTAGATACTTGTGTTTTCTTAGGGTTATAGCCTAGCAATTTTGTTTGTGTTTTTGTTTGTTTGTTTTAAGTACCAAAGGCTTTAGGAAATAAAGTGTTTTTAATAGCTCTGTGTATTACTGCAGTCTGAGCACTCTGAAACAGCACTTACTGGCATGGCGTTTTCCAGCTACAAGCAATTTATTTTAATGAAGACATGTATCAGGGGCACTTCGATAGCCTACTCATGCTGAATGTGTTGTATGTGCTTGATTTCCTAATATTAGTCCAGCCAACAAATATACACAATGACAGTAAGTGAATCAGCAATGTGAATAAAAATACTGTCCAATTGCAAGTGAGACTAGTGGTAAAAAGTGATGTTTTGTTCTTTCAGAATGTCTTGGCATTTGTTAAGGAACTTAAAGGAGGATTTGTTTTTAATACTTTACAGAGCTGAGAAATTACTTTAAACATACATTCCAAGTTCCACAGAAAGTTACTAGCAGAGTCAGCAATATAAACCCCAAGCTTCTTGATTTCCTCTGGTTTCCCAGAAGACTAACTAAAGTTAGGTTAAAAAATACATTGTTTGATCCACTGTGACAGAACCAGTTATTGTAGATTTCTTAATATCTGTCATTTTTAACATTGCCTGTGATATAGTGACAATTAACAATTCCAGGTCCTACTTTTGAAGTTACTTGCAAAGAGTAAGAGCTGCTGAACTTGAGGGCACTGGCTTTGCTGAGATGATGTTGATTTCAGGATTTGCTTCATCTGTCTCAGAAATTCTGTCCTCCTTCTGTATCAGGTAGTGTGGACTTTGTGAGTTGTCTGTCACCCCACATTTGCCACAGTTATCTTTCGTAGATGCTGAGTGACACTTTCGCATAGTTTTGTTTTGCCCTTCCTGGTATTAGTGAGGGTCATTCTTGTGGGGAAGGTAAGAGTACTTCACCTCACCAAGAGGACTAGATGCTGGCTCAGCATTCCTACAGATTGAACTTGCCGCTGCGGTTGTCTAGGACTGTGAGAGCTCAAGGAATCTTGTTTCTTTCATAATTAGATGGAGTCTGTCTGGCAGCACTTCTTGTCATGTTTTAGTAGGAAGTTAATTGGTGTTCACTTAAATGCTTGCATGTGGGAGAAGTTGAACCTATTGAAGGACCCAATTCCCAACAGAGTTTACAGATTTTAAGGACTACAATGGGGCAACACTTAAATCTTCTTGGAATGTGATCTGTATTACTACTTGTGTGTGTAAATGGTGATCTTGGTAGCTGTCACTTCTCTGAAGTGGTACAGGAAGGACAAAGTTCCCTACAGTTAAGTCTTCTCATGCTGTTCTTGAAAAGATATTTTCTCAAGTATACTTCCAAAGATGAACTCCACCTAAAAAGGTGTGTTAGCTTTTGCCACATAAGTACTTTTTTTGAGAGAGAGAGAGAGCATAAAAGAGAAGTTATGTTTGTATATCACAGATCTCCAGGGGAATCTTTTGAATAATAACAGGACTGGATTCTTAAGGCAGGCCCAATGGTCTTCACACTGATGTATCTATAGGAATATCTGTTTCCACACACTAACTCGAGAGAAATAATGACTGCAATAAAGGTCTGCTGTAACACTTGTCAAGATGGACGACTTTTCAGTTGTAGAAATACATGTTAAGGCAGAAAATATGTTGATTGCCTTGTTGAGTGATATCTCCAACCTTAATATTTGGTAAACAGCCAGTTGGAGCTCCATTCACATTCTAAGCAAATGATACACTGTGTTTAAGTGTCTGTTCTTGACAGAGGTGGTCCTGCAGTTTAAGGGGATTCCACTTCCAAGGAATGGTGATTATGAGCTCCAGTCTCTCAAATCTGATTTAAAAACAAAAGAAACACAAGCAGAACAAACCCCACAAACTAAACCCCCCACCTCATTTCATGAAGACTGATTTTTTTTTTAAACTATTCATAAATTTCGCTGAGCAGTGAAGGCTACCCTGTCTCCCCAAAAATAAGACCTACCCCAAAAATAAGCCCTAGCATGATTTTTCAGGATGCTTGAAATACAAGCCCTACTCCAAAACTAAGCCCTAGTTACAGTTCATTTAAAAGACAGTTTAGTTAGTGTCTGAGCAGCTATACAGGAAAAAAAAATAAGTTTTGGAGCAAAAATGAATGTAAGACCCTGTCTTATTTTTGGGGAAACAGGGTACATGTGCATTCACTTATGCTCTCTTCTCTCCATCTTCCCGTTGCTCTGAAATTCCTTCAGCATCTGGTTAGTAGGCTCAAAAGGGAACAAGAAAAAGTCTCTTTGCACTGTTTCTTCTGCCGTAATTGTAGAGCGTGCATTCTGGTAGCACTCACTGGCAGAAAGTTAAAACCAGGCAATTTTCCTTTCAGGTGTACTAGCGTAGTTTTTCTGTTTGCTCTTTGGACTTGCTTGTGGGCATTGAGTGATATACATATTGCATTTTGATGTGATGACATAATTATCAGAACATGCTGAAACAGGAAAAGGAGTAATTTTGGTTTGTTAGAGTAACTGATGTTGTTGGTCCATTACCGAGATATAAATTGTCATTTTCATTTGCTTCATAGACTTTTGCACAAAGGCTAAGCCCGAAGAGTGTTCTGGGGTCAGGTGGTTTGCTTTTGTTGTTACAGCAGTGGAGCTGATTCTGTCCATCTGAACTGTTGCCAAAAGGATGGAGCATTTAGTGTATCAAGATATCAAGAAAAAGCTTGTAAACACACGCAAGCTCTGTTCTAGGCCTTTTTCTCTTAAATCTGCTGTCTGGGCAGGTCCCTGTTGGATCCTCTTGCAACTCTCTGGCTATTTAGGTCTTGAAAGATTATAGAAAGCGAACACTTTTTCCCTTTCATCCGATACTATGCTGATACTTTATTTCCATGTCCAAGTCCATTCTTCAACAGATTTTAACCACTCAAAGAGTGTTCAAAGTCCAACTTAAAGAGCAGTTATTGCTCAAGGTCTTGTAACTTACAGTATTAGGTGAAAATGTGTTATAGTAATGAGGAATGTACAAGAAGTGGAAGAACGTTTTTTTAACTTTTCAAATTAGGAAATGGCAGTTTTAGTAAATTTTCTTACAAGTTTTTTAAGCTTACTAATTACATTATGTGTAAATAGTAGATTTGTATATTAAAATCCTTTTCCAAAATAAAAACAGTGAATCAGATTTCATTGCTGTTAGCAGGCAACTGGTCATTTTTGTTATGTGAACTTTATCAGTATTGTGGGATCTTGAAGATAAATTTACAGTAAAAAGACAGCAAAACAAAGCGAATAGTCTGTAGGAGAAATGGTTGTTCCATTTGTGTGGTATTTACATTTACACTTAATTACAATAACTTAAAGCTCAGTCAATGCTTCCATTAAAATCCACAGGCCACTGTGACAGTCCTCAAAGTTTAATTTGGCATATAACATCTTAGACTTTTGATACATGTTTTTCTGCAAAAACTCTTAAAAATTGATTATGACAGATATATCATCTGCTTTCACCATTCTTTGATTCCAGTATTCATTGCTGGCAACACATTGGACTTTTGAGTCTGTGATGATTCTTAAGTCAGCACAGTCATCATGTGAAGAATATTGCTTGTGGTAACAAAAGGTTTAAATGTATTCCAGTTTCATGGTTTTCTGTGGCATTTGGAAAACAAAAGATGAAAGATAATTTAATTTAATAAAGCATATCTCAAGAATGCTGAAAAGTTCAAAGCTTTAGGCTCAATATTAAGGGTTCAAAGGTTTGAAAAAAATGTATTTAGAGGTTTATTTTTTTTCTTTCAGCTTAGAATACCGTGATGCGGTTTATTGTGTTTTAACCATTGTACTTCACAAGAAACTACAAATAGGCTTTCCAGACTGACTGTAGTATGAGGAAAACATCGGATATATATAAACTGTGAATTTCTCTGTGGTCTGAGGCCATTTTATTTCCCTAATTAGTTGTTCATGGATGAGGATATGCAACAGGATTGTTTAAGGAGCTGAATCTCACTTTTCCGTAGTAAGTGGAGACTGAGGAATTGTAGCTAATAGAGAAAAAAGAAGTACAATAATGCAGGTACAGTGGAATGTGTTAGAAAGCACATGGATGTGCAAAGCATGCACAATGTGCTGGCATCTGTTGAGATTCATCAGCTCCAGCTTAGCAACAGTCCAGAAATCACAGAATCACAGAATGTTAGGGATTGGAAGGGACCTCGAAAGATTATCTAGTCTAATCCCCCTGCCGGAGCAGGAACACCTAGATGAGGTTACACAGGAATGTGTCCAGGCAGGTTTTGAATGTCTCCAGAGAAGGAGACTCCACAACCCCCTTGGGCAGCCTGTTCCAGTGCTCTGTTACCCTCACTGAGAAGAAGTTTCTTCTCAAATTTAAGTGGAACCTCTTGTGTTCCGGTTTGAACCCATTACCCCTTGTCCTACCATTGGATGTCACCGAGAAGAGCCTGGCTCCATCCTCGTGACACTCACCCTTTGTATCTGTAAACATTAATAAAGTCACCCCTCAGTCTCCTCCAAGCTAAAGAGCCCCAGCTCCCTCAGCCTTTCCTCATAAGGGAGATGCTCCACTCCCTTAATCCTCTTCGTTGCCCTGCACTGGATTCTCTCCAGCAGTTCCCTGTCCTTCTTGAACTGAGGGGCCCAGAACTGGACACAATATTCCAGATGTGGTCTCACCAGGACAGAGTAGAGAGGAAGGAGAACCTCTCTCGACCTATTGGAGGATGTCAGCCTCATTTTCTTGGCACTCCGTTTCTGGGAGTGTTTATTAGTGTATCCATACCTCGTGTTTAGCTGGGCTAATAAATCCTCAAGAACCAGGGTCACTGTGAGTATCAAGTGACCGTACATGCAGCTAACTCAAGTCCACCATCAGGTATTGACTGGGAGAGACTACATTGTATCATCATGCCCTGAAGCAGCATAGCTGTTTTGCATATACTGCATTTAAGCTAATAAATTCTGATAGGCCTGAGCAGGCTCTTAAATTGTTGCAGGTGCATGTACAACCTGCATAAATATCTCATGGATTTGCAAATTTGAATTTTATGTCCAAGTCATGGGTGCATAACTCATCTCTGGCCTATAGTGGCAAATACACCCCTCCTTGCCTCAGTTTCTTGTCTTCCTCTGCCTACTGCAGTGCCCTGGAAAAATAAGAACATGCTTTTGTACCTTGAGATACACTGGACAGGTCATTTCACCAGAAGAGGTTTGTGAGGAGAAGTCAAGCCTGAACTAGTATTTGCTTCCTTCTTCAAGGAGGGGGTGGGGAGTACATCTTGTGCAACTAACTGTGCTTCAGAATGTTTTCAGGATCTGGGAAATGCTGCATTCAGTCATGTGTTGTCATGTTAAGACATGGTTCGTATTTAATGTAGACAGATACTTCATTTTTTATTTTGGGTTTTTTTTTTTTGCTTATTTATGAGGAAAGGAAATTTGGTTGTTTTAACAAAAGAGTGCTGTTCACCTCTGTTTTGCAGAGACAATATGGATTGTTATAACTTATTTTACTTCTGTGGACTTCTAAAATATAATAGTGGCTGTATGCTTGAACCATTTAAAATAGAGGCAAGCTTATCATTGCTCTTGCACTTTAGAGCAAGAAAAATTGGCAGAATTTATAAGGCTCTGTACTTACTCTAATTGTTCATTATTTCACATTTGAATACCAAAGAAATAAAATGGATCTCATGTGAACTGTGCAGGATTGAGACAGTACATATTAGTTGGAACAAATTTGAGTCAATTCTTTTAACACCTGAAGAAAGTTCATTCAGTTCTGAGTGTTTTACATGCAAGTACTATGAGTGTAAGTACTTTACCCTTTGCTCTGTCAAACAGGAGGAACGATCCATTATACCTAGCTGGTTACTGCAAGGCTTTGTAGATCCATGCCAGTCCCTCAAAATACACTGTAACAGGGAAGGAAATTGTTTTATATTACTACATGGTTCTTGCCATTGGCATCACCTGGAATTTCAGAGCTAGTGGGACACTCCCTCAGAAATTAGCTATTTTTAGCTATGCAAATGAACTGTTTCTTAGCCTGTATGTCCTACTTTCTGATATAATTTCCAAGATCACAAATTAGTTTAGATGACCAAACGATTTCTAACTCAATTTTTACTCAGTATAAACCTATGTATTTTTTGGTTCCTCGCTTATCACCAGAAAGTAAAGAGGGGAAGTGAAATACTGTTTTCTTAATGCTTCATATCTGTATTGGTCAAGTACAATTGTTCTTTAAATATCAGGAGAAATGTGTGAATATTTCTCAGATGACCTTTAGTTGCAAAAGGTTTCAAATCAGGTCACAGGAAAAATTGTCATTGAATAGGTTCTTTATTGGAAATATGTTACCTCTGTCAGTTTTGTCTAGTTTGCAGGGAAGAGCATAAATGACTATTTGTAAAATGATGCAGTATTTTCAGCCTGTTGTACAATCCAAAACAAGTTGGGCAAGTTAAGCCTTATTCCTAGAGCTGTGACTTGAATGTTGCCAGAAACAAGTTTGAGCTCAGTTGCACTGGTTTCATCACTAAAGCGTGATTTTTGTGGAACGAAAAAGGGGATGATATATTTTAAGGGCACTGGTTTCAGAGACTTGGAAGAGTATTGCAACTGCGTAAGTGGAAAAGGAAAAACATGTTATTTGAAGCACTACAACTCCAATAGACAATATTTAAAAGTATTTCATGAATATGTGGAAGTAAAATGTCAAGTTAAAACTTTGTTTAGTTCTTAGCATGAAATCCTGAAAATTTGGGTAAATAATACATTCAGTAGTGGGTTTCTTTGTTGCTGAACTAAGTCATGCACACCTGTTTCACAAAACTTGCTTTATAATGTATCAGTTAACAAAGAAAAGAAAAAATGCTCTATGACTTCTGGTAATAATTGCAAAGAGTCGCATGTACAGAAGTGGAACAAACCCAAACTAACTTTTTCTTATCCTGGATTACTACTGCTTGGAAAGAGTTATCTGATTCCTGACATCATTCTGTCACTGAACCAGGAAACAAGTTTTGTTAAGGCAACAGTTTTCCAGCATTCAGACATCAGTCTGCTGTAGGGTTTCCTATTTGTGCAGAATTGTATCATCCATAAATGTTGCCAGATAGTCAACTGTTACTCAGGGTGCATCTCCCCAGTGCACTGTAGATGCCATTGAGTTCAGCGTGGTGTAGCTTTTGGTACTCAGGCTGTCTCAGTACAGCAGCATATAATGCAGCTCGCTCTATTTTACCTGAGAAAAACTGTAAATTAACCTGTGCTGTGTGCCACAGCCGCCTCAACCAAAACGTAGGATAAATTTAATCAGAGTAAATTGACATTTTAGATGCCTTTTTTTTGCCTGGCTTGTCTAGGCTTGATGTGGGCAAAACAGACTATATCCTTTCTGGCATTAGTGAGCGAGTGGTTTCATATTGACTGTGTAGAGCCCAGCAGTTCAAAACCAAAGAAACTTTCATCAAAGCAAACAAACAAGTAAATTTTGTCTGTATGAGAAGCATCTTAAGCAGCCAGTCCCCTCGTCTGAGTGCCTTTGGGCACTCTGTTCTGCCTGTTATTGTTCAACAACAGCAGCGTAATTGATTATTTAACCCTTTCTAGAACAAGAGTTAGGGATAGTTTGTCTAGACTAGCTGAATCTGCTATGAATAGATTTCCTTTGTGTGTTTCAAATTCCAGACTTTTTCTTGGAAAATTGAGGTTATTTTTTAACAGCAGAAAGTAAATTTCCGTCATTATGTTCAGGTAAAGGCTAAGCCACAGAAGAAAAGACATTTCAGACAAAAAGAAAACTGCAAATATTAGAATTCTCAGTAACAGGAACACTGTTTAGTTTTTCAGGATCAAGTAACATTCTTTTCTTGATAATGTTCTATTCCCTTCGAGGGCACTTACCTGATATAATGTCATAATATTTTAGTATGTGAGTACTAAAAACTCATTTAAGCAGCTACAAAGCCTGAACTTTAGTTAACCTCATCTGCCTAAGTGAATTTTGGCCAAAATGTTAAAGGGATGTTGGAAGTTACGTGTAAACATTTTCTGCCAATCTGAATTTAACATTGATGATGATGCTCTCAGCACTTTCTGAGTTATACATTACCTGTATTGCCCTGGCCAAAGACTGAAGAGAAAACGTAAACACATATATTCATGCACACACACACAGAGAACAAAAAAAAATCCCCAGAAACAAACAACAACAAAAAAGAACGCCCCCCTTCCTTATGTGATTATATTTCTCCTTTAAAAAAGAGAAAATCAAGTGATTTAAACTGAAGTACTTGCGGATTCTTGCTTTCTAAAGCTTTTTGCTGGACTTCCAAGCAGTAAACACACTGCTCTGTTTTAGTTTCATGGATTAAACAAAGAACTTCTGGTTAACAGCAGCAAACTGTGTTTATATGTATTCTAGTTGTGCAATACAATTATTGGTGTGTGCAGTGTGGTAGATTACTGGCGTAGTCATCAGCTCTGAATGGCTCCTTAAGCACAGAGGAGAGAATGATCTTCCACGGAATCTGGATAAAAGGGTGCTTAGCCCTGGATGTACCTAATTATTTTAGGTCGACATACTTTTTTTTGTTCTTAGGCCTGAACTGTAATCATCATTAATCAGATCAATGGTATAAAACTGGCCAAAGGTAAAGCTCTCGGCAGCTAAATAAATCCAGCCACCTTTTGTGTTCAGTTCCTGACGACAAACCAGGTCAGAGTAGGAGCTGTGTTGCCACCTAGTGGGAAATCTCTAGGTACTCTTGTTGACGTGAAATTGCACAAACGTAGGAAATGACAGAGGAAAGAGAAATAGGACCTGACTTAAAAGTTCATTTTTCAATTTTAAGTTGAGTTATAGTTAAATATATGAAAATATAAACCTACTGCAAGTTACCATTTCCTGATAATACTATGAAATCTAGTGTTCTTAGTTTTCTGACTTCTTTAGTATTTGGGGGGAGGACAGCAATGTTATAAGACAGTAGTGATTTAACATATAGTCAAGTGTTTTAAGGCAGTGCTCCTGTTGAGATGAGCAATGCTGCTGTAATCTAGTTGTTTCTGTTGCTGTGCTATCAACACCACTGTGCTCATAAGTGTTTGTGCAGATATCCAGAACTAGCCAGAACTAGTCCAGCTGAAAAACAGCTCTAAGGGGAGGGAAAAAAGATTTTTTGTGGTTGGATCAGTTCTTTCATTCTGTTTATTGTGTGGTTGCACAAGCAGTTGCATCAGCATGAACAGGAGAGATGCTGCAGGAGGGGAAAATGAATTGACAAAAGAGGGAACAGTTGCTACTTTTAATGGAACTGCTAGTTTTAAACGTTTATCAGTTTTCACTACAAGAAAAAACAATCTGGGTAACTTTATGAAATGGTGGCCTTCGGTCAGTCGAATAAAGGAGACTACTGTGACCTTACAGCTGAACATTTTGTCAGTTCAGGGCTCCAGCCAGTGCATACCATTCTTTTGCCAAATGCACACCTTGTGTCTAATAGTTTTTCTCTTTTATTTTTTTAAAGAAGCTTCATAGCATATTCTGACAGATCAGCTGCTGCACATACCCTTCTACTTCCCTCAGTTAAAGAATTCATTTTAGCACAAAGCATTTAAAATTGTGGTTCGTAGTATAACAACATGTGGTCTGTGGTAGTTGGGAAGGTGTTGGGTTTCAGGCAATTATGTGGTGCTGTGTAACAAGTGGGAACAAGGGATTTCATATAATATGGTTATCAGTAGTGAACCCACTTGCATAATTTGATTGATCATGGCTTGAGAGGCAATAACTGTTTTCAATTTCCTTTCATTAATTGTTGAAAACAGAGCAATGTTAGGAGAAAATGAAAGTGTTTCAGATTTTACAGCAGAGGTTCGAAGATGTCTTCAGCCGCAATGCCATTTCTACTTGGAAGTCCAAACTTGCAACAGAGAAAACCCTCCTTATTCCTTTATAAGTTAATTTATGGAGCTTGTAATGCTACTTCTGATTATCATGTTCCTACTCCAGTTTGTGAAACATTTTTGAAACTGCTACTTTGCAGCAGTGAGATCTACTAACAGTGTTTTAAAATACAGATTGTGTGTCTAAAAAAAAAAATCCAGGAAGCATTGGTTTCAGTTATCTCTGTTTCCCCTCTTCTTCCTCTGTTCTCCAACCTCACTGAACCTGCTATTGAGTATAAACCAAGAGGATGTAGAATGTAGAAAATCTTAGAGGAGAGGTATGGATTTATCCAACCTTTCTTCCTGCTTGAGAAAGATTAAATGTGACTTTTTTATGTGTGTGTCATTGTGGTGGACGCTTTGTAAAAAGTTGCTAATAATTATAATTAAATTAAATAATTTGCTTTCAATTACCTGAAATAGGTAGCTGTTGATATTCTTTCAGACATTCTTAAACAATTTTGTTAGTTCAAGTTGATTCATTACCCAAAATACACTATCTTACTTATGAAGCATTGCTTATTTGTAGGCCAATAAAAATGAGCAAATGAGTAAAAGAAGGGAGGAGTTGCTTTCATGGACACAACCATGCAAACCAGCTTACCATATCTGTCAGATATGTAATTCTAGACAAGTCTGGTGGATGTAGTAGAATTCATGAGAGAAAAGGAAAGTGCGTTTTCACACCCACTGTCATGTTCTTCATAGCCGATAGAATCTGAACTGAGAAAGGAAAATTGCCTTTTAAGTCTCCCAGGACATGCAGCTTCAGCTAAAAAGCCATTACAATGTTTATATGTATGTCCAAACACTGGGAAAGAATGGAATGGAATGGAGAATGGAAGTTATTCAGAATGTAGTGAGTGTCTCTAAAGGCTGATTCTATTAAATGGAGATTTTCACAGGTTTCTGCATGGGATTGCTCAGGAATGGATTCTAGTTGTTAATTATTAGCTGTAACTGTATTTTGGTTTTCTTTCTTCATGCCATCATTGTGTTTCCAAATGCTGCAGTAGCACTAAAACAAAATATACTAACTGGAGATGGATTATCTCACATTGTCATTGTTGATTACCATGATGTGTTTATCAAGAGCCATTCACAAGCTGTGTGCATTTGTTTCTTTTTTGTATATGTTTTAAGCATGTTTGTTAAGTTACAGATTTATTATACAATAATAGATTTGAGGACAATGGAAACACTATGCAGGGAAAGGTATGTGTTTGTGCTTGTAGTTGTGTTTTGCAACATCCTAAGCAGCTCCGAGTGCTGGCTTTCACAGTCTTATTTGCTTTCTCCTTGCATATTCCTTTCCTTTTTTTTTAAGCCAAGTTCTGTACTTGAGATTGCTCACTGAGCGATTTCACATACTAAGACTGCAAGACACCGAGCCAGTGGGGAAAAAAAGTAATGTTTTTTTTACTGAGTTAACACTGAAATGGTTTAGCGGCGTGACAAGCTCCAGGCTGCTGCACAGTGGAACAGAGGGCAAGACTGTGTGGGGGATGAAGGGAGAAACAGCCAGCAGTTAAATCAGCTTGGCTACCACAGACCTTTAGCCACCCCAAAGAGTGTGGGAGGGGAGGTAGGAGAGGTAGGAAAGCTTTACTACTTGTTGAGGCAAGAAGTCATTAACTGGTCAGTTATATCTGCATGATGAGGAGTCCATCACATATCCCAGGAAGGCAGGCAGTGCAGTTTTAATTAAGAGAAAGGGGAATACTCTCTCATGGAAGAAAAACAAAATATCTTTTGGGCAGAAACATCACTGTGGTTCTGTAGTACAGAGTTTCATTGCCAATGTCAGTATGGGATGTTCCACCCTCCAGCTGCTCATTCCTGTTGCAGTATGTTGACTGCACCAAGAGCTTTTATGATTTCCTTGCTATATTATTAGAATAATAAGGCCTAAAAGTAATCTTCACAGAGGAGCAAGAATGAGGAAACAATGAGGGGACAGGGAAACTTTTTAAGGTAGTGTTGCCATGAAGGTTCACTTGGTTTTGGAAGTGCGACCAAAGGAGTGTGGAACTGAAGGAGGGAATACCAAGATCAGGGAAGGAGGAGGTTCACCATGGCAGAGCAGATACCCCTTGGAGCCCATGGAGGACCTGTGCTGGACCAGTAGAAAGATGTGAGAAGGAAGGAGCAACGGAGAGGAACCACTGTGACTGACCGTGACCTCCACCTCCTGCATCGATTTGGGGGTAGAGGAGTCTGGAGTGAAGTTGACCTTGTGAAAGGGGGGAGAAAATGTATTGGTTTAATGTTTATCTTTTTTCTTCCTCTATGCAAATCAATAAATATTTATATCATAGACAGAAGCACAGGAAGTTCCATCTAAACACGAGGAGAAACTTCTTTACTTTGAGGGTGCCAGAGCACTGGAACAGGCTGCCCAGAGAGGCTGTGGAGTCTCCTTCTCTGGAGACATTCAAAACCCACCTGGACACGTTCCTGTGCAGTCTGTTCTGGGTGAACCTGCTTTAGCAGGTGGGTTGGACTGGACGATCTCCAGAGGTTCCTTCCAACCACAACCGTTCTGTGATTTTAATTGGCAATAAATTAAGTTAACTTTGTCAAGTATGGCTGTTTTGCCCACAATAGTAACTGGTAAGCAATCTCCCTGTCTTTATCTCAATGCATGAGCTTTTTTGTTGATATTTGTAGTTGATATTTTCTACCCCTGGCCACCTGAGAGCAGAGAGTGGGCAAGAGCCTGGGTGGGATTTTAGCAGCTAACCAAGGCTAATCCACAAGACAAACCCCAATATATTTGTAGTGTGAAACAGTTGGTGCTGAGGTCTCAGTGTCTGCCTTGTACATACTTCAGGGGTTTACTTTGAACTAAGACTAGTCTAGCCTTGTGTCCTGTTCAGGACTGCAGTGCACCAGGCACATTCCCAAGCTACATCATTCAGTTTAGTTATATCTGGATGAATTCCAGTTGGAGTGGTCAGCAGCTTCTCCGTGATGCAAACCAAAGGACGGTAGGTGAAAATAACACAATCAATTGAAAAAAAGTGTATTGATTTCCTTTTAAAACCACATCTATTTAAATTATATATAATCATATATTCACTGTACAAAATATATAGAAGCATTTTAAGCAAGGAGTTCACTACTTATGTAAATACTTGCTTTCAAAATGCTGTCGTACCCCAGCCGTGATTGGAGAACTAATCCTTTAAAGGACTGAACCTGGAAAATCAGAATACTATACATTTTAAAATTATGTATGCCTTCCATCTTGTTTAGAAACTTGATGTGGTCCCTCCTCCATAAAGATGTGGCTGCTACAGCCTGTGCATGTCACTTCTGAATTGTTAAAATGGTGCTATAATTCAGGCTGCTAGAGAACATCTAATTCTTCCATGCTGTAGGATACCATGAACATACTTTCAAAATACATTTGCTATGTTTGAGTTGTTTTAAAATTTTGGATATCAGGTTTTGAAAGGAAGTTGGGTGTTTGCCAGAATTGTCTGAGATGCGTAGGATAGTAGTTAGTTAACTCCCGTGAAAATTTTAAGTGATGCTCATATTTTGTATTTTCTATGGAAGTCTGATATATCTTCCTTTACAATTATTCAGGACAGTTATCTTTCTAATGTTTCCAGCAATTAATTTTCAGTGTCACTGTCCAAACACAAGGCTGCATTTTTTCTGCGTGGTGATTATTGCTGCAAAATCCCTTTTCTGTCTTAAAAATTCTCATTTGTTATAGCAGTGTGAACTTTCATACAATTTCAACAACACCAACAGTGACTCTAAATAATTTGCTGAGTGTAAAAGGGAAACTTGAACATGTCTCCAGTTGCTAAAAAAAACCCCAAAGTTTTCTAAACAGACTGAAATTCTGTAACATTGGTAATGGTAGTGTAAAATTATAGCTTTTAAATGCTTTTCAAATTCTGATGTACAATATCAGACTGTATGCTAGCAAGTTAAATGAAACACCATATCTTTCTCCCTGTTTCTGGTTCTGTAACAACACCTTTCATGCAGTTGGCAGAGAAACTTTTTAAGCTTGTACTTTTAAACCTTACTGTTGTATTCAGTATTGTTATTGACATTAATGTTTAATTGTAAAAGAAGTGCTGACAGAGGCGGCTTCAGCCACATCAAGAAGAGAAAAATGAATAGATGAGGGATTCAAATAAAAAGTGAAAAGTCCGGTAACTAAAAGATGACCATTTTTTTTAGATTCTAATACCTTGTCTTTCTTTAGGATATGTTCTTTTAGCTAAATTTTGTTTCCTACTAAAGGAGGCTGTTCTAAATATGAGATACATAACCATTAGTAAATGGTACATGTCACCTCGTGTTACTTAAGACAAATTTGATCTGCTGGCAGATTCTAAAGTTGTCCTGAAACTCTTTAAGATGTTTGCAGTATGAAAGGCTTATGTTGATATGGGATGTGTGAGACCTTTATGACTACATGACATGGTTAAAATACTCAGCAGAGGTTTAGAAAACTTAACAGAGGTAACAAATATTTTGTATGATATTATATTCAAAATGATAAGTTACAGATAATACGTTGGCTCACAAGATAATAATGGGGTTTTTCTTAGGAAATCTTCAGTAACCTGCTTGCAGCCAAACATCTGCTTGGTTTTATGCTGTATTCAGAACTGGAACAGTATCTGTAGGCATTTGGGATTTTAATTACCTCTTGAGGAAGATGTTGAGATTAAATTTAATCCAGTCTGGTAAAAACATTAGATAAAGGTTTGAGTGTATGATAGTGTCATTTTTTTAAGTGAAAACAATGAAATACATGTGCCATTTCTCTCTGCCTTTTCTCCTCCCTCTCCTTTCCTTCTTACTGGTCTTAAACATGACATATTTTGATATTTGGGTCACGGTCCGAATGATGGACTTCAGAATCCATCATCTCTTTTCTGCCCTGTGGCTTTGTTAAACTGATGTGGTATGTACTCGTCTGTCTCCTTACACCTAGCTTTCTTCTCTCTTAATAGGTCTACTGTTCAACAAGTCACTGCTGGTTTTGAAATAGGACTTTCTTCTGCTCTTAGCCCCAAGACCTCTTAGTCATACAAAACCTCATTCTGTGACCTCTGTTCATTTGTTTTCCTGTTTGGCGATTTTATTTTCTACTTTCTCCTTCCTCTGATGCTGATGCTCAGTATCTGAGCAATTGTTTCACTCGTGCAATATTACAAAAACAAACAAGGTAGATGGCAGCATATATTTTCTTACAGTTCTACTTCCTTTCAAAATATAAATAAAGTCCTCAAGAAATTATTAAGGGAAGCTGCCAAAATTTTTACCTGTAAACAAAGATGGACTTTCCCATAGTTTCCCATTGGATTTTCACTTTGCTTTTCATCTAAAGTAGATATTGGATACCATGGTGAAACATGGTAGCATTAAAGTTGTTATACAGTAAGAAACAAAACAAAAGCACCATAACTTCTGGAGATCAGAATCATTCACAGAACCACATAGCTTTCTGTTCTCTTGTGCCACCTGTTGGTGTGCTTACCTGTGATCCTATTTAGGAAAAAATTGGATATGTACTTCAGTGAAAGCCAAGGACAACCTCACTGCGTAGAAAAGAGGTGGGAATCATTTAGTGTTGAATCATTGCCTAAGTGTGATGAAAGGGAACCTTACTATGGTTTTAGTAGTTCCTCTGCATTAAGGTGGTATAAAAACTGATAGGTGAATATTTTCAATAGTGAAAGACATACTGCTGTCTTCTTACTTGATAGAAATTAATCTCTTTATAAAGGACAAGTTTTATATTAATTTATCAAAATTTCTTCTGTATCAATGAAAGACAGTTATTCACTTCTTTTTGCTGCTCCACTTCCACTTCCTTAGATGATATTATATAATGATTTCTAAGAGGCTGCTCTGCTTATTTTGTTTTAGATTATATTTGCAAGGATTTGAGGGAGGAAGTGTATAATGCAAGTGTAATGTGAAAGTTCTAGTAAGATAATTTGTACTTTGTGAACCTAAATTTTTTTCTTAGATTGAAATTCAGTCATTTTCAAGTTCTGAGATTTCCTTCTGAATTTATAGATGATTAAAAGATCAAAAGTCCAGCATGAATATGAGTAACTGCTAAATGAAAGAATGTTCATCTTGCTGATTGTATTTTTGAATGTTATTGATTCATGTTACAAATTTAATAGGCCACATATGGAAATAGTGCATTTGAAATTTCTTTCTATTATAGCACAACAATGTGGTAAGCATTCTCAAACCAAGAAACAGTCTTTATATTTTCCCATAAATATATATGGAGGTCATTATTGAACAATGAACAACTGTATGGAAAGAATAAAAAAATTAAAATGTCTACTTCAGAATACAGACTGGTATTTTCTTCTCCTCTCAAAATATGATAAAGGCTATTTATTCAGGATTTTGCTCTTTTTCTAGAATACTAGTGGTAAGTTTAAAAGAAAAAAAACAAAACATAAGTATGATTAAATAAGAAAAGTACTATACTGCTTTTGCTGGGATTGAGTTGTTGGCCAGGATTAAACCATGACAAATAGTTTCAACAAAGAAGAAAGAAAATTCATGCAATTTGGTTTTTTACACATCTATACTAACAGAAGGATTGATTTGTGATCAGAAAAAGTGTGTTATTTGGTTAAAAAATATTTTCAGCTCTGAGAGTTGTCACAGTAGTTTCTGCTTGCTTTAACCACAACTGTGTCTGCTTTTCTCCATCTTCTCTGGAAGGCTAATATATGCTGGTTAAAGTTTATGCCAGTGTGTGCTGGTTTGACTGAAAATGGGTTAAATTTCTTCATTCAATTAGAAACCTTTCTTTTTCATAGCTAGCATGCTCATTATTTGGACTTAGTTTGAGAACATGAGTTCTCAACACAGAGTTAATGTTTTTAATTGCTCTGGTCTGAGAGCCAAGGCCTCTGAGCTCTGCCCACAGATGTGAGGAAGGGGGGCATGGATGGGGCAGAGCTTGACTGACATCCAGACTGATCAATAAGAGTATCCATCCCATTAGCATCATGCTAATTATTTAAGAAGAGTCGGGACCTTCTGGGTTGCTCTTTTGCTTGCTCTCTGGCTCTTGCTTGCTCTGGGGTTCAGCTGGGGGAGTTTTGGTCAGGGTGTTTAGTTCGGCCTTTTGCCATTTTGCAGAGGCCTCTGGGCTTTTCTGCCTTTTTCCTTTTTTTATCTCTTTTGGATTGGCTGTACAGGACTGGGGTATCGTTTCCTTGGACTGGCTGCTTAGCGTGGACGGAGTTTGTGGGGAATTGCCTTAAGTATTTTTTATTTATGTATATGTATATATATATAAAATTACTAGTAGTGGAATAGTATTTTGTTATGTTATTAAACTGTGTTTATCTCAATCTAAGTTTCTCCCTTCCCTTTTGATTCTGTCCCCTATGAGGGGAATGGGGGGAAGGTGTGAGTGAACAGCTATCGTGGTGATATTGCTAGCTCAGGTTAAACCACGACACAATGTCATTTCATATATTGTGATTTAAAAAAAAAAAAAACCAAACAAAATCACTATTAAAGAAGTAAACTCCAAGAAATGTAAGTGTAAGAAAAAAACTTATTTACTTATAATGCTGATCAGATCTCATTATAGGTTTCCTAGGGAGTTTGTAGAGTCTCCATTCTTGGAGGTGTTCAGAACCCAGATGCCCATCCTGGGCACCCTGCTCTTGTTGACCTTTCTTTGATCAGAGGCATAAGACTAGAGATCTATAGGTTATAATAGTTCAGCAGTATGGTGAAAGAGCCTGTCTTCTGTATTTAGAAATAATTTTGCAGTGATGTTGGATATATAGCATTAAAATCTTGGTGTAGTATGCATATGTGCATATATTTCTTCAGATTATTGTCAAGGAGATCTTATTAATAAGTTAAATCAAGAAAGCATATGAAGTTTTGTGGTTTTATATTTAAAGATCTACATGAGTGTTTAAACTTATTTTCATACTTAAGTTCTGAAGGAGAAAAATGAATTTCACCAGTGTTTTTTAGAAAGATTAAATAATTTATTAGAAATTTCAGATGTGGACATGTTTCTAAACGTTGTGTTGTAATTGTTTTTAACTGTTTTTTAATGCAGCGGCTTGATTATATAGTTAATACACTACCTTATTATCTTCCACAGATCTGAAGAGGGAAGCCAGTATTTGTCACATGCTGAAGCATCCTCATATTGTTGAACTATTGGAGACATACAGCTCAGATGGAATGCTTTATATGGTGTTTGAGTTGTAAGTTTCTCTCTTTGATTTTACCTTTCTTTGCAGTCATTTGCTAAATAAAATCCTAAAAGTATGTCTGCTTCCACCTGCTTGTTTTGCAGCTCAGAAGACTTGGGTGCTATGAAAATATTTATTTCCGGCAAGTACAGGTTGTCCCAAATAAAAAAAGTTGTCATGCTGGCTAAGTGACCAACATCAGGCTGATTCTTTATAGCAGGGGTAACTACTTCTACATTTATACAGTCTTAAACTCCTACATCAATACAGTCCTAAAATTACATTTGGCCCTTTGAAGGCAACCACGAGGCTGATGTGGGCCCTGCTGAAAATGAGTTTGACACCCCTGCTTACAGCATGCTTTCTAAGGGTAGACATGCTGTTCATTGGTGGCTACTGTGTCCCTAAAAGGTTACATGAGAATGAGTTAGAAATCTGCTGCTAGTCATCATCTTTGGTAGCTGAACAGTATTCTATTCCAGTTGTAAAGTTTTGGTGTTTGTTTGCTTTTCTCCAGACTGGTGTTTCTTTAGCACTGCTTTTCTTTTACTAAATAAGAAAGTAAAGCCTATGGGAGTGTTTACATATTCTGATAAATCAACATACCTCTTCGCATCATCTCAAAAGATGCGTTTGTCTAAAAGATACGTTTTGAAATCTTGAATGGCAGAGTTTAGTAATCATTGGCATACAGAAAGGTGAACAAAATATGACTTTTCAGCAGTGTACAGGTATTTTTAATCAATGAGAAACAAAAGGAGGGACAGCCCCTAGATTGCCACATTCCTTCTTTCAGGGAATATGATTAGTCCTTCTTGAGTTAGGTTTTAGCTAACTGGGAAAGACAAAACCAGACATTTAGAATGCTAATTTGTACATCTTCCTTATTTAATCTTCCTTCTCTTTACCTACCAGGTCTTATTTTTACATTCCACATATATGCATTCCTAGTGTGTCTGGGCATTTGCGTTTATATCTCATTTTTCTGATCTTCCTGATGTTTTCTTCCTGTGTTTTCTGATGCATTTGGCCTGCTTATGCTAGAGCAAGCCACATCATGCCTGGGTGTTAAGTTGAATTGGCATGTCCACTAGAGCCAAATATTTGACTTGAGATATGCACTTAAAAATAATTCTCACATGTTAGTTTTACCATTAAGGTAGAGAAAAAGGTGGTAACAGCAAAAGGGAGAAAGGATGTAAAGCTGAAAATCGTTACTGGAAAGTCTTCTGATTTGTTTTGGTTTGGGTTTTAGGTAAGTTTATAAACTTATGACTGTGTGAAATAATTTTTTTATGCTTTCTTTTCTGTAAGTTTTAATTCAGTACTGACCTTGGTTTTTATTTTCTAAATCCCAAAGGATAGACCAAGGGACTTTAATTATCGTATTAGGAAATAATTTTGTACACCTTGGGGAGACATACTGTGATAATTAACAAGATTTTGAAACGGAGAAAAGGTTTGGTTCTATTTTTACTGTGCCAGTAGCTCAGAAATATGAGAGAAAAACCATAATTATTTTTTAATGACAAGCCTATTAGCCTTTATGTTTGTATACATAAAAAGTAAGTATGAACAATTAGGGTTATTACACAAATACTGTACCTGACTTCAGGCCACATGAAAGAAGGAAATGTGAGGCTAAATTATTTGAAGGATAATAATTAATTACTGTCTCATATGTCCTTGTCTCCCTTATACACTACAAGGCATCACCCTTTTGTAATAAACAGCAATAGAAAATGAGGCAGTGGGAACAGCTGTGCTCAAAATGTAGCAGGGAATGTGAAAGTTGTGTGTGCAATGTGTTATACTAGAGTGGATGCTTTGGTAAGGTGATTCTACAAAGACTGATGTTTGCTGTGGAGTAAGGCTGCATTGTCCAAGTTCAATTGGGTTAGTGGCATACTATATAATTGTGGCCGTAATAAGAAACTTGTAGCTAGTATAAAAGCATCTTTGCATTTCTAGGTAACTTATTTTCCCTCATACTGCTTTCTGTTCATTATGCTGTTGTTACAACAAACTTAACTGCTTTGCAACAAAGTTTCATCTACAGTAATAAAACATTTTATTTTAGTTATTCTGAAATGACAGAAAAGGGGGAGACAACACAGATCTGCAGAGGAGATACAAGCCCAGCTGGTGATGGGCTATTTGTGGACTGGCAGATGCTTTGCATGAAAATTAATTCAGGTCCAGCGCATGAAATGCATGCAATAACCAAACCTGAAACTTTTTGCCATCAGTTGCATGTAAGTGCTAACATAGGTCCACCACTTTTTCATAAGCTGTGAGCTACATGGAGCAGCTGCTAAAATGACCCCAAATATCTTGCCAAATCTATTGTCAGAAAAAAGTAGAAGTTAAATAAGCAAGTGCAGCATTTATCCGATAACAAGAGATTGTACCACTCAGAAAAAAAATACCTGTGTCCAATTTGGAAACTTTGGTAAAATAAACAGTTTAAAAATCAAGTCACATTTCATAGAAGCATTGATGAACATGAACAGTAGCAATGAAGTTTGATACTAACAATTGTGTTTTTAACCACTACTTATACACAAATTCAAGCACTCTTTAGAATGGGGCCATTGTGTCATGTTACCATTAGCCATCAGGCGCTTCTGTAATAAACTGCATATAAGCAGTTGGTCATAATAGATGAAGTGCATGTGGGGAGTAAGAAGCAGACCACGTCCTAGAAATTCTTGAAGTAAAATTACTGTTTTAAAAGTACTTAGATGTTTTTACATGGTAAATAGGAAAGTATGTGCTTGTGCCAAGTGATTTCGCCCAAATATCCCCCAGATGCTCCCCAAAAGCCTAGTGGACTCTTTCCACTGATGGAAGAGATCCCTTGAAGGCTCTAGAGAGACCTTATGTTTGAGATAAGACCAGCTCTAGTCTTTATCATACAGTCACAATTTTCTTTTGCTTTCTGTGGTGTTATTTGCCGAGAGCTGGGATGCATCATTAGTCTCGAGTTAACTGTGACCTTTTACCTAATGCAAGCATGTACATCAAACAGATACATTTTACAGTGTCAAAACAGATGAAAGCAACCTTTTTTTAAAAGTCTGTGCCTTACAGAGAACAAAATAATATGCAGAACTCTCCTGCTCTTTAAATATGTCATTTATGAAATGAGGTAAAATCTGATTTCTTTCATATGTGTTCAATAATGTGCTATTCTAGACAGTGCTGTCCCTGTCACATGTTTGCTTTGGTAGTTTACGCATGTGGTGGGGGAGAAACACTGATTTTACATAGGATGCTCCTTTCTTTTTGGTATATAACAATCACTTTTGGTTCTATATTCTATTGCTTGTTACTTTTTTTTTTTTCTGATGACTATTGGTCTTTATCAATGAGAATACTCTTGAGAATGGTCATCTACTTGCAGTATTTCTAAAACAAAGCAAATATGCCATTTGAAGTGTCTGAAAACCACATTTTTAGACTTAGAGCACATTACATGCATTTTATCCTCATTATTATCAAAGTATGTGGACTGCAAGTATTTAGCTTTCATGCTGAAGAGCTCAGATACATGACTAGTGAGTGATTCGCAGACGCCTTAATATCTGGTCATTTACAGAATATTGTCTCACCACTTATAGGTGGTTTTGCTCAGTGTATTCTGAGAGATTTGTATTGTTGGACATTATCAATTAGGCTGTATATATATAGTTATGTATATATAGCTTAGCAGATTAACATAGCTAATGTGTAAAAACTGCTTCAGACTAATAAAAGCAGTACTTTAAAATGGTTGCAGTTACTGCGGTTTACTTTAAGCATAAACCGATGAGCATTTCAATGGCAGTTGGTACGTTCAGTCATATGGTTTTGTTGAAGTGTTAAGATAAAAAAAGAAGAGGGAAAATGAATGCTATTTTTCTGTTCTCCTTTGTTACAATACTGTGAAGTAGCACAGCTGCTTAGTTAATGGAGTGAAAACTTTTTTTCATTAATTTGCTTAATTGTGTTAGGATACCAGTTATGGTTTTATTTTTAAATGGAGCCTCGCCTGTAGTTCTTTGTCTTCTGTATGGATTTACTGTACTTCTGCTCTTTCGTAATTGCATAATGCATTATCTAGGATAAAAATAAACCCTAAATGTTACCTTTTAAAATAAAAATCAAAAGAAACTAAAATCTGTATTTTTCACACTGAAACATGTTAATGTGATTACTGAAAGAAAATAGTTTCAGATGCTTCTAGATTTAAGTTTGGGACAGACTTTCAAAATATCCAACAAGAGGAAAAACTTTCAAATTCATTTTAAAAAGCTTACAATACACTTGGAGAAGTCAATACATTAGAGATTCTGTCTGTCTTGACTTCAGATGTTTAAAAATTGCGCTCTAAATCTGAGGCATCTCTGTACATGTTGTTTTTCCTGTGGGCTGAAAGGGAGTCTAAAGTGACTAGCTCTAATCTTAAATGCTTTAAGGCAAACAAATTCCACCAAGTATTAAATATTCTGATATCAAACTCTTTGATATGCAGACATATTGTTTGACTTGATAAAACTCATGTTTACGTTATGTTTGTAATAGGGATTTTTTGTTGTTGTTCTTTTTTTTTCCAATGTGTTATGCATATTCAATACATCCTAGCCTTGTTACTTGTGGACACAGTTTGGCAATGATCTGGTCTGGGTATGCTGATGCCCTTTTGTCCCCGATAGACTGATTACAGTCAAAGAAAGTGATAGAGAATTTAAAGCTAACTTATGCTTGAAGAAAGAGATATCCTCTCATCTTACTTTTGGTTAGTATTTGTTGATCTCATTCATTTGGTAGGCACAAAGAAATAGGAAAACGGTCTTTATTAGTTTTAATACTTAAAGAGCAATCTTTGGAGGTTTCATTTTGACAAGGCCAGAATTAGAAGTCACAATTTTTATCTTGGGTGAAATTTTGGCTCTTTTGTAATAAGTAGCAGAATCTGGCAGAGCAACTGAGAATTCAGAGAATTGAGGCATTTATGCATTGAAATTTTGGAATTTATTGTAACTTTAATTATCAAGGGCTATTAAGTTGCATTATTTAAGCAGAGGTTCAGAAGTTGCATTTTTAAGCAAAATTAACCGGTAGAAGTCAATATAAAATGTTAATGCATATACTTGCATTTTCAAGCTTTTGTATAAACACGCATTGCAATAAAGTGAGTATTTTTGTATCGCCTTATGATACTGGCTGACATATGGAGGATTTAACATTAAATTGGAGCATGAATTAAAGACTTCAGGTTAGCTACAGTACTACTTTTATATTACCACCAAAATCAGTGCTTTTTAAGGATGCATATGTTCTTTCTGTTATTTAATAATCTGTTTGAACCATTGCTATGAAAACAATAGTAGAAAATTGTTTCCAAGCGTACCTGTTTAGAATTACCTACATTTCCTAAGATTGTCTTCTGCACTGTAATTTAGGAATTAAGTATTTCTCAGTGGAGTTTGTCTGTTGATTGTGACTAAATGGAATGAGTTAGTGTATGAAAAGCACTGAAATTCTTGGTTGCCAGCGAAGTTGTAAAAGTATCGCAGTCTAAAGTACAGAAGAGGCTCTAAACAGATACTGAGAAGGTAAACTCAGAAATATAATTTAATTTTCTGGAATGAGCTAAACCCTGAATGCAGGAGCAATATGTAGGAAATAAGAGTTTCTGCACTTTTTGGTCTTAATTTTCAGAGGTTACTACATAGGGCTTCAAGAAAAGTTAGTGTATTTTGTAACTTAATTTATGGCAGTTTACTTGTAGTAAGTGAAGATGACTAGTGTATAAAAACAGTCCAACTAAAGGAAAACATGCCATTGTACGCAGACCTTTAATGTACATGGTACAAAACTCATTAAACTCAGTTACAGACAATATGCCAAGTCTTTTTTTTTTTTTTTAATTAATAAAATTCCCTAAAGCAGTGCTTTTCAAACTTTCTGATTCTTTACCAATAAATGAAGTCATAGGCCACATCTCACTATGTCATCTGCAAATTCAGAGCTACCTCAGTAGCTTTTTATAGCTTTTTATTTTAATACCTCAGCATTAAAATATAGATCTCTTCTGGAGTATACAGGGTATTCTTCAGAGTGACTATTAGCCTTGGAACAGATTTCTACATTGAATATGACTCAGGAGTAAACTTTATAAGCAGGCTGCAGTTTATCATCAGCTTTGTGCAGAATAGTAGAAAGATTTTCAAGGTGCACAATAGCACTGATCAGAACTCTGGAAAGAAACATTTATACAAAGGGGTGAGATCCAGTTACAGTTCTGCTAAAAATATAGAAAAATCAATAGTAGAATATGGGAAAATGGAGGATGCAATTTGTACAGATAACCAAAACAATTCGGTTATGCTGGTGTTGTCAGTTTAACTCCCTATTAGGAGTTGCTGTAGCTGCCGCTTTCAGTATAAATACCAAAAAGTGTCCCAGTCAGTTTCTGTAGCTTCCGTGAGTGCCCTCTACTGGGATCAAATGATTCTCTCTCAGATTAGGAGTGTGCTGTAATTTCACCAACTCTTTTTACATCTTCTGTTTATGTCTTCAACATGTATATATGTCTATGTGTTTATTTATCTTTTTCAATTTTTACAATTTTCACATGCCTAATGCTGATAGTCTTTAAAACACACCTCATGCATATTTGTGCTTTTGAGATCAACAGAGTTCATCTTAATGGAATAAAACTTTGAAACATTACTGCTCACAGTCTGTAGCAATTTCGAATATCGATGTAATTTAAACCAACTGAAAAGTATTTGCAACAAAAAAAAATTCGAACTGTTACTTACTGTCACAAAATTTAAATGAAAACTGCTGGTGTGTGTAAGTGGGAGGTAAATATACATGTTGAAGACCATTCTGATTATAAACACCTTATTTAATAGAAAAGTTCATGTAAAGGAATAACACTCTTGGCTCAGTGTCTCAGCAACTATTGATACCACTAAAAATATTGAGTGCCTCTGAATCTTTATTCATAAGTAGTTTTCAACAAGTCACAGCGAAGTCAGTCTTCTACAGGGTTTTGCTGCTTCATGAATGACACCTCCTAATTGTTGGTAGTTAATCATACATTTTGTATGTTCTGCGGTTCTTGCTGTTGATCACGTTTCAGTTTTGTTTCCCATCTAGCTGAAATAAATTGTTGGGAGGAAGCACTGAAAGGGAGATTGACATGAGGGTTTTTTCAAATGAACTAGCTAAACCCAAATTTATGCGTGGGGATACTTTTTAGATTTATTTGGGAAATAAAGCTTCTGCACATTGCTTCTGACTCCTTAAGCAGAAGTTTTGCATCACAGGTGTGTAGCAAAGCAAAAGTGATTGCATGCTGACATTCCTGGTAGCTTACCAAAATGGCCTTGATAATGTTGGCTTTCCAGATACCTTGCAAATTCTGCTGCTTTTGGTTTTTTCCCACCCTTGAGTCTTTGGTGGAGAGGAAAAAGAAAAGGTGTGAAGGTTGAAAATGATGTGTTACAATCAATATTTTTGCAAATTGCTTAAGCATGAATTATGTGATTTTTATTGTTCCTGTTAACTCCTGTTACTCTCTCCTTGCCCCATCAAGCAATGAACGTTTTTAGATATCAATCTGCCTTAAGTTACTTACAGGAGAAAGAAAAGGAGGGCAGTTATGCCACACCAAGCTGCTTTGGTTTTAGATAATGGTGGTCTAATTTTAGCCTAAGTGCTATTAATACATGTGCATCTAAAAGTGATATACTACTCTTTGTGGGAAGTTAGGTTATCAGAAAGACTAGACAATTAAGGAGGAAAGAAACAAAATATCAAGTATCAGAGCTAATGATATAGTATGTGTGCTCTCACTGTTTTCAGGTGCCTTCTGTGAGGCTCTGAGGCGTAAAATATCTTCTTGGCCCCTTAATTATTCTTATAAGAATGGTAACTGGAAAGATTATACAACAATTCTAGAGTATTTTTTAAGTCTTCAATTTTAAATTCGACTTGAGTAAGGTCTTTGTATAGCTACAGTCTTTATTATGGAGTTTCACTTGTAATGCTTGTAGGAACACAATGTAGTATCATGCATTAGTTGGTAACTTGCAGAGCCTTTTTGTACAGGGTGTTTACTTTCTGCTGTCTTGCACACCTTGTTCAATGAGCAGTTTAAGCAGTAGAAGAAATGTTTGGTTTTTCTAATGTTTTGAGAGAACTGTTTTATGACCTAAGAGGCATAAAATGGTTAACCTGTGGCAAGCCATATTCTATTAGATTACCTGTTAAATGCTGTTTTGGTTAGTAACGCGTTGCACGTGTATCCAGAGTATTTTATGTAATATTTATATAAGTGGAGTAGATAGTGGGGGTTTTTGAGCATTTTAATGTAATTCATTGTAGTTATCTGTCTTAGGCATTTTCCCCTCTTTTTACCTGCAGTATGGATGGAGCAGATCTGTGTTTTGAAATTGTGAAGAGAGCAGATGCTGGATTTGTGTACAGCGAGGCCGTAGCCAGGTATGTATTTTTTAATTAATCCCACACAATAAATGGAAAAGATTGGAATATACTGTTGTACAATCTGGTAGCTAAAAGATCAAATGCTATAAATAATCCTGTTTCCACAGTCTGAATGCTTATTATAATAATTAGCATAACAAAGGTAGAATTGTGGAGCATTTTGTCATTTACTCATTGTAAATTCGGATGGGATTAATGAATAAAAGAGTATTTCACATCCAATACATAATTCTCTGTCTTTGCCTTTTATGAATCTCTCATATAATGGCATTAGTTGGCTTGCCTGACAGGTGTAAGTTTTATTGCTCTTGCTAGATGGAGTTGCCTTGTTTGTTTGTTTGTTTGTTTATGGTCACTTCAACTTTTCACTTATTAAACTAAAATCAAAGAGTCTATGTAATGGCAGAAGAACTAAACCAAATGTCCTAGTGGCATGATAATTGAGCTCAAAGCACATAAGATTCTTTCTTTGCTTTTCTCTATACTGTAGGTTTTCTAGCGTTGTAGAATCCAGGTTTGAAGAGACATCAAAAGGTCTCTATTTCAAACTCCAGCTCAAGGCAGGGTCAACAGTGCATTTGGATCATACTGCTCAAGGCTTCTTTCAGTGGGGTCTAGAAAACCTCCAAGGATGGAGATTCCGCAGCCTCCCTAGGCAACTTGGTCTAGTCTAATTATGTTCCTGGGGAAAAATGCTTCCCTATAACCAACTGGAAACTCCAGAGAACAAGGATCAGCTCCCTTAGCGCATTAGTAACGCTCTGCCTGATGCAGCACCGGATGCTGTTGGCTTTCTGGACTGTCTACTGTGATCAGGAATCTGTTAGCAGATCCTTTGGACACAGGGGAGAAAGAAATTAGTCTGCAGTCTGCATCAAGCAAATCAAGATGTTGGTTCTATCCCTTTCCAGATAAATCAGGCATTGATACACACTTTTTTCTTTTTAATGTTATTTTATTAAAAAAGAAAAAAAAAAAAAAAAAGGTCTTGACCTCCTTTTCATATGCAGAATTATTGAACATTTGAAAACTTGACAAAATGGCAAATGCAGATTTTTATTTTCTAATTTTCCTTGGCTTCAATCAGAATAATCATAAAACTTTAGATTTTATTATTCATTATTATTAATACAAACTCCATTCTACTGAACTCTGGATATTTAAGTTGGTTGATTAGTTTTCTGTAGTGAGACTATTAAAACTTAGTTTGTTATATGTGTGTAGCAATTTTTCCTGCAGGTTTGTCATGTATGATGTCTTTGTTTTTTCAGTCATTACATGAGACAGATATTGGAAGCTCTACGTTACTGTCATGATAATAATATAATTCACAGAGATGTGAAGGTAAGGGGGTTTAATTATTTTCTTACTTCACCACAATAATTCAAAATACTGAATTCTAATTTCTGTAATTTAGAGGAAAGGGGAAGCTGTAGAAAAGGAAGCTATATTTGCTGAGTGTGTGTTTGCTCTTACTGTGTCATGTAAGATTAAAGCCTATCTCTAATTCCATCACACAGAACATTTAGCAGGTCTTTATTCACAGATTACATACCCATTTGATTGCAACTTATGTTGAAAATCAGTTGAATTTCTAGTTTTTGAATTTATTTTACAGTCTGTCATTGTTTTTATTGAATACTGTCGTTAGAAATAAACCTGTTCAATTACATGAGTAAAAATTTTTAATGTATCAGTCTACAGAAGTGTAAACCAACAGACCATTTCATTTTGGTAAAAGCACTGCAGAAATATAACTATACGGTTTGGGTGTGGAACGCATTCAGCTAAGTGCAATATTCCAGCTCTAGATGTCACTGTAGACATTGCTTTGAAAGGAAATAAACTAAATGACCAAATTCTGAGTGGACAAAAGTGAATTAATAAAGATCTGTAAGGTTAATACAGTCATACTTCATTTTTTCCCTCTTAAGCTTTCTGTGAATGTTCTTTTGAACTGCAAAATATTTAATCATCATCTTATGGGCAGGAAAAATTGCACCTTATGGAATGATAGAGTCATAGAATCATTGAATAGTTTGGGTTGGAAAGGACCTTCAAAGCTTATCTAGTCCAACCCCCTGCCATGAGCAGGAACATCTTCAACTAGATCAGGTTGCTCAGAGCCCTGTCCAGCTTGGCCTGGAATGTCTCCAGGGATGGGGCATCTACCACCTCTCTGGGCAACCTGGGCCAGTGTTTCACCACCCTCATCGTAAAAAATTTCTTCCTTATGTCTAACACTGAATCTCCCTTGCTTTTGTTTAAAATGGTTACCCCTTGTCCTGTTGCAGCAGACCCTGCTAAAAAGTCTGTCCACATCTTTCTTACAGACTGCTTTTAAGTTTTGAAAGGCCACAATAAGGTCTCCCTGGAGCCTTCTCTTCTCCAGCTGAACAGCCCCAACTCTCTCAGCCTGTCCTCACAGCAGAGCTGTTCCAGCCTCTGATCATTTTTGTGGCCTCCTCTGGCCCCTCTCCAACAGGTCCATGTCTTTCCTGTACTGAGGCTCCAGAGCTGGATGCAGGACTCCAGGTGGGGTCTCACCAGAGCAGAGCACAGGGGCAGAATCACCTTGCTCGACCTCCTGGCCACAATTCTTTTGATGAAGCTCAAGATACTTTACTTTTTTCCTATGTAATCTGTTCAAGGTGATGTGTTCTTTACATTTTTCAATTGCATCAAGGTTTATCTTTTAGTGGAAAAGCTTTTGTGGAGTACAGGCTATTTGAGAAACTACAAATCAAGTAATACACTGGTCTAGCATTTGACAGGAGGAACTGATAGCAGTTCATGGAGGAAAAATCCCCCAAAACAGAAAGGCATGAGGGAGAGACAGAGGAATACTTCAGTAAAACACAGTTCATGCACTAAAGTTTTTGCACTGCTTAGACATCCTGGTACCAACTCAGAAGTTAGCAGGTGACTTGTGTATAGTAAAAAAAAAAAGATAATAATAAAAAAGAAAATAATTCATTTCCATAGCAAGGAACACAAAATCCTAAGGCAACTATGCACAGCACATGATTTACAAAGCAGTTTGAAAGACTGCAAGTGTCCATCTACTTTCTGTTAACCATTCAAATAAGCTGCACTGGTGGCCAGCTCATCAATCAGAAGATGTGTTTTCTGACTGGCTGGGCAAATAACTAGAATATATAAATGTCCTGATCAGAAAACACATAGTTGTTGAGCTTGAAGTAGTACAAGCAGCATGAATGTACTTCTCAGCAAACTTGGTCTCCAAACACACAGCAGTCAATTAACAGTACACAAGGAAAAGGCAGGACAAAACAAGCAATGGGGAGTCTGAGATAGGAAGCATATATACAGGAATGGACATAAACAAGGGGAAAAAAACCCTACCACCTGAAGAAACATTGAGGAATAAATACTGAAAACTTTATTCTTGCAGGCTCTTCTGCATTGAATGAGGAAGTGCACCTTAGAAAAACGTGGCCAGATAGTACACTTAATTCTACCTCTGCTACTGATTTTGCAGCCTTAATAACCTTTAACAATTTAATACCTAACAAAATCCTCACGAAGCAGTTGCTACTGGATCTCAAGAATCCAATATCTTCTAGAAAATACATGAAAAGCACCAGTTATTACTGACTGTGTCCAGAAAGTATAAAACAGGTTCCACGGCAAAGTGAAAAGAACAGAAGGAAAGTAACATGCAAGACATTTCCCGTTTTGGATATTCAAAGACTGGAAAGAGAATATGGTCTTAAAGAACAGTTTCTATTCTGATTGTTTTTTATATGATTGAATATAAACTTCCAGAAACATACGCAAGTACATATGTACAGTCCTTACTAATTTTCTAGATATACCTGAAAGCAGAAGAATAAGAGCCTTAATCTCAACAGGCAAAATCTGAAGTGCCTAAGTACAAGTAGTTTAGTCAATGAAAGAAGTGGTAACTGAGTGCGCTCTCAGAATTCATACAGTTAATTATGTTTTGTATACTGCATAAATCGACATTCAAATCCATTGACAGATCAGGTCTCAAGTCACATGGACCAACTGAGATTTGTACACCACACACAGAACAGTACATAACTCTTAGTCCTTCAATCTAGAACAAATGTTTTTATTTCCAGTCACAGAAACACTGAACTGAATCCTAACAGCAGAAAAGGCGGAATCCATGTATTTTTCCTTTAGCAGTTTCACCTATTTATATGATCATATGTTGGAAACAACCATTCATACCTACTGAGATAAAGCTATAATAAACATTTTGAGTGTCTACATTTAGCCAGCAAGCTTGCCCTGACTCCAGTTGCACACCAGTCATTTTATTAATCACAGAAATGTATAGAAACACTCGAAACTATATGGAAATCACAGAACAAAGTTGGAGTGTTTGGAGTGAACTAAGGGGAAAAAAAACCAGCAACTAGAGCACTTGATGTGATTAAATTACTCTTGTATCAGTTATATTAAAATGTATTTTTATAACAAGCTTACACAACTATATAAAATACTATATAAGCACCACAATATAGGCTAACTGAAGGTTGTAAAATCTTTTGATGTTTTACTAATAAAAAACATTCTATTTAAGTTGTTGCAAAAATGAGGAGGTGAAAAAATCTGCAATAAACACTGAAGAAATGCACTTCTTATGTCCTGCTTCATAACATATACAATGCTTAGGCAGTCTATTTCTTGAGTGCAAAACGCATTCTACTTTCAATAACTAGCATGAAGGTCTTCTATCAAGGTCAGGGTTAGTCTGTCCTCTTACTAAAGGTAACTCAGTGAAACTGTCAAGATAAGGCAATATTTCCCATATGCTGAGAATATAACAACTCAAAATATTGAATACTGACCAAATGTCACTGTGTTAAATGCACAATGCTGCTTTAGGTATTCTACACCACATTAACTGCCACAGGCACTGGAAGTATTCGAGTTCACCTACTTAGAACAAACCCACCACTTTGGGGTTTTAAAACCATAATTATTAAAATAATTCTATAGCACAGTACTTAGGCAAGTTCAGTGATCATTAGTATCCTTTGCAGTTCAGAGTTGCAGAGACATACGATTAATTTTTGTCCTTCTTGAAGAAATATTACAGCTATAGAGCACATTTTGGCTACTTGTTTTTAGTCCCATTAAATCTCAAGGCATGCGTTATTGCCTGTAATAAATGTGTTGTGGCATACAAGGGAACCATCTTCAGTTGTGTTTATGTTAAGAGAAAAACCACTTTAATGCAGAGTTAACCCCATTTGTTACTTCCTTATTCCTCATTATGAAGTCAGAGAAAATGTTACTTTGCAGGACAGAATATAGTGAAGTGAAAAGCTGGAAGAAAGAGATAAACCATTTTCCTCCTATTTCTTTGTCCTGATTTAAAGGTCCTCTCCCACTCATCAGTTTCAATTACTATATTAACAAAATACTTTCATTATTATCTAATAATGACAGTTCAAGAGAAAGTGCCAGCAGGTTGAGGGAGGTGATTCTGCTCCTCTGCTCTGATAAGACTCCACCTGGAGTTCTGTGACTTTATTGACGCCTTTCAGTATTTAAAAGGGGCCTAAAGAAGGTTGGGAACTGGCAGGGCATTGGGTGATGGTTTAAAACTAAAAGAGCGGAGTTTCGGGCCAAACATGAGGAAGAAATTTTTTACAGTGAGGGTGGTGAAACACTGGCTCAGGTTGCCCAGAGAGGTGGTAGATGCCCCATCCCTGGAGACATTCCAGGGCAGGCTGGAGGGGGCTCTGAGCAACCTCCCCTATTTGAAGATGTCCCTGCTCATGGCAGGGGGGTTGGACTGAATGACCTTTGAAGGTGCCTTCCAACCCAAACCATTCTATGATTCTATCTATCATTTTTTGATACTATGTAGAAATGGTGGAGTGAGATCTTGCTAAGGGTCTTTAACAAAGTTTCATCTGTTTTCCTGCCTTTTTGCTAAATGCTCCACTGGAGAACAAGTGGTTGTGACTAGAAAAGTGGAGAAAGAACAGCTTAAGTCTATGCTACCATAAAAAACTGTATTAAGAAAAACATACACAGGCAGGCATTTTGCTGAGATATCCTAACAGCTGCAAATATGTTCCCTATAAAATGTATTTAAGGAAGGACAGAAGTAGCAGATTCTCAGTTTGGTCCTGTGCAAATTATAAGAACACATTGGTAGTGAAGAGCTTTGCTCACCCAGACTTACAGCTATTGATCACCATGCCATCTGGAGGACCTAAACTGCTCTGTTCAGTCCTACTGTGGGTAGTTGGCCTTTGGTTGTGTTGTGTGGTCGAACACCCACCTGCACAAACAGGTTTCCCATGCTCAACAACTGTGTTCACAGAGCAACTTTCCTGCAGTGCTTTGTAGAGCTAGAGCCTGAAGCTGCCCACTTCATGTTTTTCCATAAGTCTTGTGCTAAACATCACATGAGAATCCTGTTAAAGAAGCAGTCACTAAATTCTAGTATCACAGGTAACATTGTATTAAGTAAAATACTACATTCCTGTGATTTTCTGTCTTTTTCACTTACATCTTTAGCTTCTGCAGAACACGAAGGAGCTGTTTTGGGGTCACTCCTAGAGAAGACCTACTCTTTTGTGTCTGTGGGCGCTTAAGTGGATGTAGTGTACTCGTGGAACTCAGTGGCAAGGTTGGGAAGGCAGAATTGCTCATGAGATTTCCTTGTGAACTTTTGAGTGAGTGGTGGGACTTCTCAGAATACCTAGTATTTTATAGCACTTTTTACACTCAATAAACTCCTCTTGATCTTAGTTGCAGACAAGATTGTACAAGGGAAAAGACCGTTATGTAATCTTAAGTGTCTTCTACAGAAATGATACCGAATAATTGATATCTCTACCTTAAGTCATCACAATATTCTAACTTCAACAGTTGAAAGAAATCCTGTTTTGCACTACTCTCATACTGTTAATGATCATTAAATGTTTATCACTGAATATATTTTGTATACCAGTAAATAATAAAGATTTACACGTTCCTAATTAAACCATAGAATTTCCCTCACAAGATTAGACTAGGAGTACGGAAATTCCAGTAATTTGTTTTGTTGGGTTCTTTTTCAATTATAAGTAGTGCCAGAGGTTAGAAATAACTGCATTTCGTCCTTTTTTCTTCATTGAATATTGTACATTCGACTGTGTTGCAATTTATAGATCTTTTGTGCTTTATGCACTCTTCTGCAAATGGTCTGGGTTTGAACATTGTTGTGAAGGAGGTGCCTTCTGGAGCAGCATGTGTTAATCCACCTTTGAAATGGAATAAGTATGTGGCACTTTGGGGTGAGTACAGTGGCCTGAGTACACAAGGCTTGCGTACATATAGGGAAGCCACTGCCTCAGCTGTTGAATGTGACAGCTGTGGGTAAGACTGCAAGGAAAATGGTTCCTGAGGAAGCATGTATAAAACCCATTCTTCTTAAACATCCAGTAAAATCCTAGGCCATCAGAGTCTCTCTTCCTCTTCACCTTTGCAGGATATGAGGCACCATCAAATCTTTCTCTTCAGGGTTACTTTGTTGCAGATGTAATTTCAGTAACACTGTGGCTATGATAGGAGTTGTCAGAGCAGGGCTCTAAAGTAATTAAATCTGATATTTCTGTAATTTAGTACAAAGCTGTAGTAAAGTTTTTTTTTCTGTGAAGGCTAGAACAAAAAAAGTGTGTAAATTCTTAACACACTTTTACTCCTAAAAAGACAGTTACTATAGCAAAACCCTGATATGATGGACATAGCTAAAGTAAATAGTAACATTTTCAGTAACTTTAGAATAAGTTGTCATCAAGAACTTTTCTTTATGCACTAAAGAGTTTAGGTACCTTATGGTGCATTCCCCATGAAAAAAATAAAAATCAACCTTCTACCCAAATACTCTCGAACAAAAAATACATGTTAATCTTGAATGCATTTTGGAGCTTTCTGTGCCTGCTTTCTTAAGCCTTTGATATGTGATTAACCCATTCCATAGAAAACATCTGTGCTTTGTTTAGCTTTTTTTGTAAGGGAAACCTGTGTCCAAAACCTGGGACACTTTTATTGATTACTTCTGCTTACTTGCTACCTTCTTGCTTGATTATTAAGGTAGAAATCACTGTCTGTCAGTCAAACAGAAAATGATTTTGCATTGCATGGATAAAGGAGTATTACACAGTTCACTGTATAAATTACTTGGATTCGTTTGGGTATACACATCAGATTTATTATGGCTACTGCTGATGTAGCAAGCAAGATCATTTAAAACAAAATACAAATAATATTTTATTAAAATATTTACTATTTCATATCAAAGTCTGGTTATAGGTAATGAATGTGTTTATTGTTACTTATATTCTACTAAAATCTTTCTTTATTCCCTCACATTTTGGGATTCTTCTGATGTGGATTTTGTAAACAAGCCATACAGTCTTTTCTTAAATGTTTTATCTACCAGAAGGGTTATGACTGGATCTAAGCTACTCTTAGCAGCAGCAAGGCAAGTAAGGAAATTTTTAATTTCCACTAGATAGTTTAACGTTGGGCAATCATTATTTGTAAGTAATACATAAAAAATTGGTCTAAAAATATGATATGGAAGAAAGCAGACAGTTAATATCATTTGGATGACAAGAATGTTTCTTTTCACCGTACTGTAAATTAGGTGTTTTTCTCCAATACAGCTGTTTTTTTGTATTTTACTCAGATGTCTGGTAAGACAATAGTATGACAACAACACCGTCATAAAAGATATAAAAAAACACGCAGTAGCAAGAGAAGCCGCAATCATTGCAGTGAATTCACCAGCTTCTACCTTCATGTTGTAGCATCTTTGAAATTCTTCCATAGTCCTTTCCAGGACATTATATGTTATAGCTGTTGCTGTTATGCAGAGCACAGTAAGCCATATAATGATGCACAAATATTTAGCAAATTTTGGCTGACGAAACTTTTTAAGTACACATCTGTAAAAGTTTTCATTAACTGCTTGAGAATATTGTGCATCACTGGTTTTCTTCAGTGTTGCATACTGACTTAGAGCGATTGAACATAAAATTATAATTGTAACATACATACTGACGTGCATAATGAGAGTCCCAAGGTGATTTGCTATGCTACATGCTACAGAGTCATAAGTCCATTGGTACCCTCTTGAAAAATAGACAGCCAGAAAAGGCATTGTGCTACATACAAGTAAATTTGCAGTGACAAGGTTTGCCAGGTAAATGTATTGTGTCCTTTTTGTGGGTACTCTCTTTGAAAGTGTCCAGACAGCGAGAATATTCCCAAAAATTCCAGCAGGACATAGGGAAGAGTAGATGACTGGTAGAACTACAGTAGTAGCTAATGATGGCTGAAGAAGACATGTTGAATTTCTCATTTATGCCGGTATATCTTGAAAAATTGGTCAGAGCTGAAACACAATTAAAAGGATTATTCTTCTGAAATGTGCATCTAACATCTCTTTTAGTCTTTTCTCCTATTGTAACTGTTCCTTTTTCTCCCTGACTTTTCAAAGTTACTAACTGCTGCTTGTCCTCTGGGTTTATCATCTGGAGTTTGCGTGAGGTTAATGTTTGGGTGTTCTCTTCCATTCAGATTTTGTGAAGAAGAGTTGGCTGCTGTTAAACCCCAAAGATTTTACATACATAGAATGCAATAAAATAAATGAGGAAATGAAAGGTCCAGGCTAGGGTCTGGCAAAAAGTTGTGTGGTCTCAGTTTATTTCTCAGTCTTCTGGAACATCTGTAACCTACTTTAGAAACCACTTCTAGACTATTTTAAGGTAAATAAACAAAATAAGTGCAAAGTATTACTTTAATTGCAGAAATGCAGAGGAGTATCCTGTGCCTCCATTTAATTTCAAATTAAACTGTGCGTCATGCAGGAGTCTAGGTAGATGTGTTTATTTTGTGTTGTCTGTATCTAATGTCCCTTTGTTCAGAGTTCTAATCTTAGATGTACATTTTGCATAAACAATTCAGTCTGTATTTCTAAACATATTAAATGGTAGTTGAAAACTGCAATATCTTTTTTCCAAGTTGTTTTCAATCTTTTCTCTGTTTCTATGCTGAAAATAAGAAACTGAAGCTCTATATGACTGCATGTAAAAACTGGCATTTCAACTTACTAACCTGTAGAGGCATTTTATTGTTGTAACGATACTATTTTAATGAAGTGTATCCTAGTTAGCTTTTGTTCTATTTTGAAAAAATTAACTGATTTCAAACTTACAGACTGATAATATTGCCTTTTTTTTTTTTTTCAAACAGCTATAAGTAAATGAACTCAGATACCAAAGAGGATTCTGTGTAGCTATGATAAAAATACCTAGGCACCAAGCTGATTAGATAGCAGAAAGTTGTACAAGTCGTATTTAAAAATAATGCTGTAGGCTATGTTTAACTACTTGCAAATTAAACTAACGTTTATAGCTGTTGCATTTTAGCATACACTAAGTCACATATGGATTGTTGAACAAAAATGTATTAATTCTTTTATTACAATAAATGAAATTCACAAAGTAATTGTTGAATTCAGTAATTTAGAAGTCTAATGGTCATTTTTGTGCCAATGCCCAAATTTTGTCAGGTAAAACAAGCACTAGTTTTAAGCTTACCTATGCAAGCTGCACGCACCTTCCTTTGCAGAGAGGAAATTTTTCTGTCTGATGTCCTTTTTATCTCCACTGCTGCAATGAAAAGGATGATATTTGAATCTGCAAAGTACAGTTAAGAATAATATCTCTCTGACATAAGTAGGTTTTCAGAATTTACACTTTTACGGTGTCAAAGAGCAGTGAGGCATTTAGAGTTCAGACAAGATGATGTAGTCTTCGCAAAAAAAAGACTTTGAAATTAGATCAGGATGCAGGTCCATTAGAGATATAAAAAGAACAAGATAGTGTGGGAGAGCGATTGTAATGTTCCTTTGATCAGAAACACCTTGAAATCCTTCATATAGTTATTTCCGCTCTTTTGGGGGGTGGAGGGTTTGTTACTGTCATTTTCTTTAGGACTGCCCACTTTTCAAGAGTGAGGAAGAAGAAAGTCGGTATTTTCTGCCTGCAAACTTGTATTTTCAATGACATTTAACCGTTCTTCAGCTCCAAGAGCTCCCACAAAACTGTCTGTTCCTGAAGCTCCCGTGCAATAACACTGTATCCATGTCTGTCCTCATACCAAGGACCAGATGCTCACATCTTGTATGTCTAGTCACGTGATGGATTGTGTGGAAGCAATTTACAGCTGATGCATTCTGGGCATCACTTGGGGAAAACTGGCTGTGTCCGAGAAATACAATATTTTATACAAATCATCCAAAAGTGTGCAAAGGACAATTTCTTTCCTCCCCAGGAAAGATTTGATCACAGATCATCAAACTCTGTTTAGTTTTGCAGAACTTGAGGCCTTTGAATTTCCTTTTGTCTGATAGAGCTGTGGTTGTCAGATACGGCTTTTCGTCAGCTATAAATAAATTGCTTTATGAGAACAGATGTGATACCATATAAAAACTTCTGCAATTTTGGTAAGGTTCTTGTTTTGTTAGATTTCCTTGATGTTTTGAGCATACACTGTGAGAATCCACCTCAGTGATCATCTGTTAATTTTACTGTTCAGTCGTATTATTAATTTTATAGTTTCTTACTAAAATGATGGGCATACATACTGGCCTATTTGGACTACATAGTTTATGTAATTTAACATTAAATTTATGCGAGGGAAACTGCCTGTGGAGTATTAGTAATTCGTTTGTAATGCTGTCATTAGTTTGTATGTACTTTAATTTTTGTTCCTGTTAGATTAGTTATACCTTGTTTTTATTTTTTCTACTTTTAGATGTATAGTTATATTAAAATTTGTTCTAACAGAAAGAGTCTCGTATTAATTAAAAATTTAATAGTTTCTTAAGTAGTCTTAGAAGTCCTTGTTACTATATTATTCCATCCAGGTTTAGACACAAGAATGCATAGACTGGAAATTTGCTAAGAGGAGACATGCCAAAAAATGTTGTGACCAATCCCAGTTAGCAGGGGTTTTTTAAATTATTATTATTTGGTTGGTTATTAACTGTAGCCTGTAGTATTTATAACTTGATGACCATGATTCTTGCTGTAGGAAGAGGTGCGGCATTTTTTTCTGAATTACTATATTATAATAGATTATTATAGTGAATTATAGTCTATCAGATTTCATTTTGGAACTCATCAGTGAGATGAGTAACAAAGGAATGGGATATTATAAGATAAAAATAAATAAGTAAAGTTACAGTTAGTTCTAAGCTATAGTAAGCACCTCAGTGAACTATTTCCATCCACCTAACTTATAAATGGCATATTTTATCTAAAGTATATTTGATTATATTCAAATAATGCAAGTGCATCTTTTATGCAAGTCACTCTTAAGTTCTTCATAATGACCTTCACGTGCATTCTGTGCCTCAATGATTTGTATTTTCTGTACTCTTAAGCCATGTTCACTTTCTAATTTATACATGTTACTAGAGTCTATGTGCCAGTAAGCAGCAAATTTCATTTTGCCATTCTATGCAGATAACTTATTTTATGGCTCAAAGGCACAAAACCAGGGAAGTTAGCAGTGGTGAAGGATCTATAGCCAGCCATTTATAAGCCGTATGTAGCCTGCAATGTAATCTATGACAGGGTGATCCACTTGCAGGCTGCCTGGTCATTTCCTTTCCCCTCCACCTGCCTGAGACGATAGGAGACAGCCCAGTCAACCTCGTATCTCCTTGTGCCTGTCACAAACCAAATGGGAACTGAGCTGTTCCTGCTGTACAACAGAGTATATATAATGTATTGGCAGCAGTTGCTTCTTGTAGTATGAAAGAAGGTGGTAGCTCAGTTACCACTGGCTCCTGTAGCAGTCCTGGTGGTCTCCGTGCTGCAGAAGGCCCGAGAGATGTGCTCAGTGTCTGCTTCTCAAAGGATGGAAGGCAACTGCTGAGGATAGGGCACAGAAAAGTGTGCAACCCTAGGTACGGCTACTGTGGATGCTGAGAATGAATCACACTGAATAAATATATAGCATGCATCAGACGTACAGCAGCCTTTAACTTGAAGTTTAAATTCAGGTACTTGGAATTTGGTCTGCTGTATGGCATTTAATACCAATGTAAGTCTCTAAGACACACGAGTGCAATTCGTATTTTCTTTCCAGAAAAATCGTTTACCAAGTAGCTTGCCTGGAACTTTGCCTTTTGGTGCTTAGTGTTGTTGGGGATTGTTTTTCTTAGACATCAAAATTGGAAGTTTTCTTGGCTGCATAAATTCTTAAGATGCATGCACTATACAATAACCCTTTGCAGTTGGACATCTGTGTCAGGAGAATTGTTGCAGAGCACCGTGGTTCCTCTTTCCCAGTTCTCCAGCTTTCCATGCAGAGGTCACCCAGTGTGTGCAGTTCTTCTCCTGGCTTGATGTAAGGAGCATTTTAGCTATAGTCAGTATATGTTTTTAATAATTTAAGAAGTGCTCATCAAAACAAAATAATCTAAGCTCATGTTCAAATCTACCCAAGTTGAGGCTATGCTGGATCAGTGAAAATCAAATATTTGACAGATTTGAGCTGGGTTTGTGTTTGTTGTTCAGTAATGATTTTTCACCAGTTTAAGAGCTGCCTTTGTGGTTCAGCAAAACAGACCTAGAATGAAAGCTTTTTTGTTTTTTGATGAATTACAAGTGTACATAGTATAACTCTGTGGCATACTTGGAGATATAGAGTTAGGGATATATTGCTCCCACAGTTTCAGTTCTTTGCCTGTCATAAAATATGCAAAGTGTTTCACAGGTTCTGGATAGATGTTTTACATAGACAAAAACCAAGCTAAACAATGTCTTTTTAAGCAGGAAAACTTAGCTTGAAGTTGACAGTACTAACAAAAATAATCTTCCAACATTTTTCTACTTCAGGTCTTTAGTGCTAAATACATCGCCTTTTTTCTCAAATGGTATTTTGTGCAGCTCCCAGAGGTACCTCTAACTGTATTTGCTTCTAAAAAAAACAGTGGCTGAGTATTGGGCATGATGATTTTTACTTTTAACTTCAAAGATCAGTCTTTAACATGAACACTGTTGATCAACATAGGCAAATAGCTTTCTGCACCATATTATTATTTGGGGTTTTTTTTCTAGTTAAATATGTTTTTGTTTAGAGGGTTTTGGGATTTCCAGGTTCTTCTTAAACTTGTGTGAAAACTCAAAGGTAATAAAGCAAAAATAAAAACATAAAATGTGGCAGTAAAAGCAAAACATACTTAAAAGGTAGATTTTGTTGGCTTCAAGCTGGGGAGTTGTGGCTGCAAAATGAATTCCTTTACGATAAAGGAACCAGAACTTACCATTTACAAACAAAAACAAGATAACTTTTGAAGGTAGCATGTACCAGAATATATTATTGTGGTATATTTAAATAATTGATTCAGCATGTGGAAGCATAGGCTTATAAGTAAACTCTAGCTTTTTTCTCCTCATTTTGTTTCTCACTTTGCAGTACTATGGTGCACAATTAGCCACTTCTCTGCCATTTATGTGTTTATTTCTACACTTTCCCCTCCAACTCTGCAGTTTGAATGTTAAGGCTTTTTCTAGCTTCATCCCTTCCCCCCAATTATTCTCACTCTCATGATGTCTGTGAACAGCTCCCGTGCCAGGATTTTTCCTACATATTCACTCTGCAAGCACTGAATGGTGACAGCTTTGTAGCATCTTCTCTGTTCTCTTGGATTCCACAGAGCCCTCAGTAATTGGAGTTTAGTGTAACAGATGGAAAAAAGGTCGGCAGAAGGTTCCCAGTGCTATGAAGAATACGTTGAAAATATATTTTTGATTGATGGAACATTATCAATGAGTTCTTTTTTTCTATATGCTTTATTTGTCCTGTGCAACACAACTCTGCTCTCCACCCTGATTCTGTATGTGCTTTCAAGAGAGAGCATTAAATCAAAGCACCCATGTGTGAATTTTCAAGTTCCAGGAATAATGTGACTCTCATTTATCAGTGATATAAGTTGCACTTCTCTTTTATGGTTTCATTGACTGATGTTGTGAGGGAAGTTTTCAATTACATTTTTCCAAGTTGTGCTATCAAAACAATTGATACGTGTCTGCCCTCATGAAAAATAACAACTTTCATGTTCAAACTGTAATTATGGTTAATTTCAGTGTGAAAATGAAAGTTGATGTTGTGGTTTAACCCTGATAGGCAGGTAAGCCCCACACAGCCTCTTACTCACTCCCCTCCAGTGGGATAGAAAAGAGAATCGGAAGGGTAAAAGTGTGAAATCTTGTTTATGATTTCTGTCTCTTCCCCTTTATGTTCTTGTGGCTGCTCTACCATAGAACACGCTGCCTCTTCTGCTGCTCCCTCTAACACGCTCTGATCAAATCTGTTGTTATCTCGAAGCCTTTAAGCCCCACATTGGGTGCCAGAAAGGGTTGCTGTGGTTTTATCCCGTTAGGCAGCTGCAGCCCAAGCAGCTGCTCATGCACTCCCCCTCCAATGGGCTGAGGGGGGAGAGCTGGTAGGGTAAAAGTGAGAAAACTCATGATTTGAGATAAAAAGAGTTCGGTAAGTTTAAAGGTGAGGGTGTGGGGACAGCAATGACACCAAGGAAAACAAGTGATACAGAAATCTCCACTTTCTCACACCCAGCTGACCTGTGCCCAGCCAGTTCCTGAGAAATGGCAGCCCTGGCAAACACCCTCCCCAGTTTTGATTGCTGAGCATGAGGTCCTGTGGTTTCAGATATCCCTTTGGTCAGCTGGGCTCAGCTGTCCCAGCTGTGTCCTCTCCCAGCCTCTTGTGCAGCCCCAGCTAGTGGGTGGTGGGGTGGGGTGAGGAGCAGAAAAGGCCTTGACTCTGTGCAAACACTGTTCCATAACTAAAACATCCCTGTGTTATCAATGCTGTTTCTATCACAAACCCAAAACATCACTGCATATAAGCCACTGTGAAGAAATTTGACTCTGGTACCCCAGAAAAAAACAGTGCAGTTGTTCACTCAAGCCAGGTGCATTTTGATATGTTTATGATTCAAATTATAAACTTGTTTCAAGCAAAGCGATTTGTTTCTTGACTTATATTTTCCCTTCATTTTAAGGAATATAGGTATGACAATGTAGCAATTAATGTCAAGTCTAAAAGGTATAGAAGTGACTAGCCAGCATGAATACTTTATATGTATTTTGTAACTAGTATTTATTCTAATGAAGAACTTGTGGTCCTTTTTACATAGTAGTAGAGAGGTGGCATTTTGGTGCACCAGCTGAAGTCTGAGAATATGCTGTAGATTTCAATAGAGACAAGAAGTGATATCTGTGCAGGTTATGTGGAGATGTGTGTCGAGATGTGTTTTACTTACAGAAAGAAGAATAAATAGGAAGTCTTTCATGTTGGAATTCAGCTGAAGACTCAAATAGTTACTTTAGTTGGCCCCATTAGTACTCAGGAAGCACTGCTAAGAGGAGAAGTAAGAGACACTATTAAAGTGACTAATTATATGGTCATTTGACATGTTACAGTGTAACTTTCAGCAGATCTCCCTAGATGCGCCAGGACTGTTTGCTCTTCATTGATACTGGCTTGTAGAGCCTGGAATTCTACCCTCAAAGTTGGGACAATTGATTGCAGAAAAAAAATATGTTAAGATTAAATATTTTTGAAAAATAGTAAAGATACCTGCTTTTGGTTTTTTTTGGTCAGCAGTAATTTTTTCCCACATGACAGTGTTGTCTGGTTTCAGATCCCTTTTTGAGCCAAGAGATACATCTGGTCTTAAACATCAGGAAGCACTAGTTTACATAGTTGTGGAAATCCATAAGGATTTTAACTTGTCTGTTTGCTTTTTGGGGCATGTGTTGTTTTGTTTTGTTTTCTAACTGCTACTCCCTGCTACTCTCACAAAGAGTATATAGTTATTCTATTCCCCTCTTCCATACCATTCTTGACATTATAGATCTGTTGTGCTTCCTTTCAGGTTTTAATTTCTGAGCTGAAGAATTGATTTATTTAATGTGTTCCGTATAGAATCTGTATGATCTAAATTACAGGCTCTGTATCATCTGAGTTATACAATAGCACAATGATGACTTAACAGTTTTTTCCTCCTAGTTTTCACAGTCTGTAGGCTATTTTATTGCTGTTGAGCAATAGAGTTCTATTTTGAACTTTTTTAGGTTGACTATCCTGAATAATCATGTGTTTGAAAACTTTGTTGACTCCTTACTCTCACTCATTCTGGACTGTAGTGTTCAACATATTTGTAAATGTATCCTTATGCATATTCTTGAAAAATATAATAAAGAAAAAAGACTACTTATTTTTAAGCTTTCTTTCTGATTTTTAACCAGTTCTAAAACAGGAATTAACTACTAACATCCTAGGGTTTCTTAAAGCATTTAGTAAGTGATCTTGCTGAAGTCCAAGTATACCATACCACCTTTATCCCAGTTCTTCTCAGCTCTTCCAGACAGCTCCCCTGTTATTTTCTGGTACATATCTTCCTTCAAACAAATCTATTTGCTTTTCACTTGGGTACATTATACAGCCAAGCTTGTCGTGTTTTATTTGTCTTTATAGGTGCTGTGGATTGGCCCAATGCAAACATTAGACTGTAGCTCCTGAAATCTCTTTAAAAGATTTGGGTCATATTTGCTGCTTGTGTACAGAGGCTGGTTTAAGTAATAGATAATCCTGTATTGAAGTGCTTTCAAAACATTTTAATGTGCATTATAGCATGTAGCCCTGGGAAAGTGTTACTCTTTGGTTTTTCTTCTGTTTTTTTATGAAAACTTGTCTACTGATATGGTGCTTCTTCTCTACAATCTATGAAGAATGGCTGTCATGTAGAACACATCTGGTCAATGCAAATACGTATGGGCATTTAAGGCTTTCCTCTTGAAGAAAATACTGTCAAAATTATTAAAGCAAAAAAGCCCATGTAATACTATTCACATGAATGGACCAGAATCTTGTACTGCAAGATTTTTTTTCCTGTTATCCTTCTATTTATTTAGTTTCTTACAAAATGATATTATAGTAACCAAGTAAACGTTACGTAATTTACAAAAGCATGCCCAGAATACTAAGGTGGCCTGGTTTTTGTCCTGTGGAACACATTTCTATTTGCCTTTGGCTTTAAAAGTCAATTTCATTTGTAGTATTGAAGCCTTGTACTAGTACTTGATCTTCTGAAGAGACCTGTGTCTGTTTTTGCAATTGTGCAGTGTCCATGAACTGCAATCCTTGTAAATGAAAATTTTGGTCTAAATGGAACACTTGCTTCCTAAGAACTTCAGAATTCAAGCTTCACCATCTTGTTTATGTTCATCCTGTCCCATACTCCCTACCCCACCCCGGCCTGATGATGACAGTCATCTATCAACTACTCACAGTAGAAAAATACAGCCCATGAAAGAATGATGAGATAAAATATATATCTTGTGAAACGATGGTTTATAAGCTCCAATATATTTAGCAGAGTTGATGTAACTATGTAGAACTACTGTATTGCATAGGGGAATTGTAGAGAACAAGGAACATGCTGTTCCTCACGCTGTACAGAGCCAAGACAGTTCTTACTTCAGTCTACATATAATACGATGACAAGACGATCGATGAAAGATCATGAAAAGAATATAACAAAATTATTGTGAGGATCAATCAGAAATTATTGTACAAATATCTTAATTGTATGCTGAAATGTTTAAGAAAAACTGCAGTTACCATCATACTTTATGAAAATTAAAGGTCTGTAGGAATCTGTCTCTTGAAGATGAGGAAACCTCACCCTTGGCCAGTCACTGTAATTTAACATGTTTATACCCAGTTTCACCAAAACTGAATGGAGTAAAATCACATAAAAATTAAACTAAGTTTATATCTAACAGAGCTGAAGTGTTATGTTTACTTTGTTCAATAAGAGTTTTATGAGTAGCTTCTCTAAATCTACCGTATTGTACAGATTTAGTAAAAATCCACAAGTTTTGACACACCTGTCATTAAAAGTCACATGATCCATGGAGGAGGTACTGGTAGTTGTATTATAATCAACTTCTTTACACCAGTTCACTTGTGCAGTATTGCTTCTATGCATTCAGGATAATAAATCTTTATTTTATGGAGTTTAACATCAGGTGACTGATTCATTTGCCTTTCTGGCCTGTCATGTCAGACATTTCAGTTGTTCTTGGCATAACTGCCTCTTTACTTGTCTTTGGTCTAACAACCCCCATGTTCAGCCCCCTTTTTTTAAACAATATTACAGTTTGACATTTTTGTTTGTGCCTAAATACATAAACCTGTTTGGTTTTAATCTGAGAATGTAGTTGTATCTATGGGACATTGCTGTTACGTTGCTATTTACATAGCATCAGCCATTATCAAGATTATTTTAATCATGTGAAAAGAGAAGCTCAAGGCCAGGGAGGAAGCACGCAGCTGAAATACGTGTCTGCAGAAATCCATAAGCAAAGCAGTGACTGAGCCTGAGCAAAGATCAGAGCTGGTGCATCAGGTTGGTCACAAGAGCTGGTTTTTCTGTTCTGCTCTTTATGCTCAGTCCTGCAAGTGTATTTTCCTTGTTGAACTACTTTCTGTAGCTGCAGTCACCAAATTTGTCAGAGTTTGAAGGAAATCTTAGGTAACTGAAAATACCTGTATGTCATCTCTCCTTCATTAATTCCCAGTTTTCTGAAAACATTACTTACTTTTCCTCAGGTGTTTGACCTTGACATTCATTACGATGTTGAAAATATAATAAGGGGCTTAGGAGGCTCAAATATTTTAATTTTACTGTTTTAATAAAACTAAGTGTATCTTCTGTAATTATAACTGAATTAATGGCAGTCATATTCTTCACCTCATTTTTAAGCAACTTGTTGCTAATTCCACAAATATTTCCTTGGAATGTAGTCCAATTGCTGATCTCTGAAACCTATTAAAACAGAGAATTACATAAAATCTGTAATGGTTTATATAGTTCTTTTGAATAGGACACAATTTACTTTTTGCAAAATTCATCTATTATTTACATATACAAGTTGGTAATATTAATGTCTATATACACGATGCCTTATACAGGTTCACAGCCCATTGTGGAAATCTCCTTTAAGATTTAGTGTTCTAGTTTAATCCAGCAGAAGATGTCTGAAAACTTCCTGTTTTGTTTTCTTGGATAAACAAGAGCAAAATACTTAGAAAAAGCAACTTCTCGTTTTCACAAACAGAAGTAAGACTTCTCATTTTTGAACAGGAAGAAAGAGGCAGGATTAGTCACTGTATGGTATAGCATTTGGTAATCTTCAATTGATGTCGTGGAGTGACAGAGAAACTAGTATCCATTCATTTAAACAATCAAATCAGGGACTTCTTCTTTAAAGAACTTGAGTGTGGAGTGGTAGTAGATAATCGGTCTTGTGTGTATTGTCCAAGCTTTATTTCTGAAGTGCTTTCCAGAGCTAGGCCTGAATCTCCATGAAGTCTTCTGCAAATAAGTTGGAATACAGTCTTACGGACACTTCTGGACATTAGGAAGTACATAACTGGGTCTAAGCAACTGTTGAAAGATGAAAATATGAGCATCACCTCATTGCATTTGTGAATGATTGCCTTCCAATAACAAGATGGATATTGTAACTGGGATGTAATGTAGACAAATCGGAACATATGGTAAGGAACGAAACAGATGGTGAAAATGAGGAGGACGATGAAGGAATTCCTTGCTGTCTGGGTATATTTTCCCGCATTCGGAAAATGTGCTCTTTTCTTTGAAATTTTCAGAAGGTTCTTGGCGATTTTAACATACGAAAGTATCAAAAGGAAGAAAACTATCCAAAAAATAATTACAATAATATAATTTATAATGGCTTCTGTCTTTGCATTCTGTTTACTTCGGTAATGAAAGCACATGGTAGAATTGCTGTCCTCTCTCTTAAAGAAAGATGGTGCAACTACTATTATAAATCCAGTTAGTGCAAGTGCCCACACTATGCAACAAATATGTATACTTCGTGTGGTGGTTAACATTTTAGGACGCCTCACAGACTTATTTATTTTTATATAACGATCTAGACTAATTAGTCCTAACAGTACTATGCTAATATACATGTTCATGTAAAACAGAGTTCCTACAATCTTGCACAAAATCTGTCCAAACATCCACGTGTTTTTGTTAACGTGATAGAGTATTCGGAAAGGAAGACAGAAGATCAGCAGAAGGTCTGCAACAGCTACGTTTAGCAAGTAAACTTGGATAGAATTTCGTTTCTGATGAATGCACAGGAAAGCAAATAGGGCTATAATATTTCCAACCAATCCAACGACAAAAATAATAGAGTAAAAAATTATCAAAGTAAGTGATAGTGAGTTGTCATCTATGTGGCAGCTGGCATTGTTTTGAATTTCCGAGGCATTTATGGCTCGATTAGTTTGGTTACTCCAGAAGACTTCCTCATGTGGAAGAATGGTCAGCAAATCAGATGAAGCTGCAGCCATCATTTGTAAGGATATGTTCTGTAGGAATGCAAAGAGAAATTGTAAGAATTAAATTGCCATTGATTCCTTTTGATGTGTTTACTTGCTTTATTGTGCACAGTCTCATGTAATATAAAAGACAATAACTAAAAAAAAAGTAAATGCACCAAGTTACAACTCTGGCTGAGTAGAAGGAGGATGTTTAGCCAAATATCTTGATAAAATATAAGTCTAGAATAATCAATTCCCTGTTTTTCTTCATGTGAAGTTAGGCAAGAACAGATGGTACAAATACTCAGATAACTTCTTTATTTATAAGTACAAATAATTTTTTGAAGTTCTGGTGTTAGGATTAGTCTTTCTGACATAGGAAACTTTTAAATTAAGATACAAAAATGGGTAAGCATAGCTAAGTGCTGATACAAAGTACATAGAAATCTATCAAAACAATTCTAAACTCATCAGTCTTCATTTTAAATAAGTACCCAGGATCTCTCACGTGCAGGTCACTCATTTGCAATTAGAAAAGCAATTGTCAATTAATATCTAGCTATGTAATCTGTTATAAGTAATGCTGTGAGTCAGTACTGTTACAGTAGCTTGTTTTTAATAATTTGTATCTTCTCATAAATTTAAATATTTTTCCCTTTTCTTGACTGTTCACAAATCAATGTTATACAAAGAAACTAATATTAGCCAGAAATCACATTAATGCAGTAACAGATTGTTTTCACATCTTCCTTGTTTTTACTGTTTTCCTTGTTTTGATTTCCAGGTCTTTAATTTCAGTCAGTTTATTTTTGAACAGGAAGATACAATCTGAAAGATAAAAGTCACCTTTGACCAAAGAAGGAAAACCAAAATAGTGTGTGGTTAGGAAAGCAGAATCACCATGAGCTGTTTAGAGGCATTGCTAAGACTCATTAGTAATGATACAGCTTTTGTTCTCAATTTGTATGTCATAACAATAAAAGATTCCATAAATAATTTTATTTAGAAATTTTTTTAAAGGGGCAAATCTCACAAAAAGTTGAGAATTGGTTTTGGTACTCGGAACTTAGCTGTCCAACGACAGTAACAAGAAAAAAACAGCAAAACACTGCCATATATATAACTTCAAAATAGTTTTTTCATTTGCACACTAGGTCTTAAAAATGCAAATTTCTATTTAAATGTGTGATACAGCTACAGCACTGAAAATCGCAGCACTTTAGGTAGAATTCTTAATAAGACCTAATGTACATACAAAGTCTGAATTACTTAGAGGACAGTCTAAAATATTTTAACATCCTGTGTTGGTTGATCTTACAATTGCTTTAAATTTGTACAGTCTGTTAGCAGTTTTAAAAATAGTTATGTTTTCATATTTGCCATTACATACTGTCAGGGAAGAAGTACTTTTAACAGATTGATTTAAAAACATGATGCTTCCAAATGCATCTTGAAACTTACATACTACTATAATTTCTTGTCTGTGTTGGTTTTTTGTAAAAATGTTTGGCATCATGACTTGCATAAATAGTGACAAGCTTTAGGTCAATGCGAGACAAGTTGGCTACATTGCATATCTCTTAGAAACATAACTTTTTGCTACCATAAGTTTTGTCATCTGTAAGCAAGCAGGCATGCTTGAACACGGGTATATTTTGAGAAACGGTTTGAAGATCAGTAGTACCTTTGCACTTAAAATAATTTTAATAGGATTTTGTTCTATTATAGCCTAAGTATAAAAGAAGCCACTTACCGTTTATGTATTAAGAACTTCTGCTGATTTTCAAAAGCGCTGGTGAAGTCAGGGAGGAGTAACCCGCAACTGCTCTTATTAGAAAGCTAAAGTACCAGCTTCTCTATGAAAGTGGTGAGAATCAGCTGACACGGTACAATTAGCAACAAGGGGAAGTTTAACTAGTGTTGCAACTGTGCTTTTTTAAAAAAAGAGATGTTTTAACTAGCAAAACTCAGGCTGTTGAACAGATCAAGCTGCACTTTGCTGGGAGAGCTTCTATAATAAAGTTTTCTCTGAGTTTCATTATGAATTGGAGTAGTTTTTTTAATTTTTCAGAAACTTTGTTTCTGGTGAGCAGTGTCAGTAGCTCCCTTTTTGGACGACAATTATGTTGGTACTGCCTGTCTTCTTTTTAATACTGTCATGGAAGAAGTGCCACTTTTTCAAATGTGTAGGGTGAAGAGAAATCAACACAACAGTGAAATACTATGTTTTGGTTATGTTGGTATAGTTCTCCCATCTACCTTCCTTGTTGCCTGGGGTTAGAAATGTGAGATTGATCTTTTTCACGCAAAATGACAGCAATGAGAAAATGTGAAAGTGCCCAAAGTGTGCAGCTTAAGTGAAGCAGGCGGAAGTGAAATTTAGAGATAATGCCACCTTGTAATACTATTTTAAGTAGGATGTAATTGACTGAAAATTACATTCATAAATTGCAAATTTAAAATGGATTCTTGAAGCCCTAAAACGAGATAGCCTGTTTAAAGATCATCTCAATAACATTGTTTTGACTTAGTGTTCTCCTTAGTATTTGAAATTAGAATTTCCCTGATAACTTTCTTAACATATTATCTGCTTAGGCATCAAGCTTTTTTGCGATTCTGCAGGTTTCGGGGCTCTGAGCAACCTGATCTAGTTGAAGATGTCCCAGCTCATGGAAGGGGGGTTGGACTAGATGACCTTTGAAGGCCCCTTTCAACCCAAACTATTCTATGATTGTATGATTCTTACTTGAAGCTGCTTGTTCTGATGCAACTGAAACTTTGTAAAAGAAAATATGAGTGGTTACAGATGATGACTTTACAGTAGTCAGACTGAGCTTGTTGTAGCTCCTTTGCACTATTCTGAGTTCCTAGTTTTGTAATTTAAGCATTACTGTATTCTCAGGAAGCAGTAAACAGGCTTGACATTCTTCCTTTTAAATAATTTCTTTCAAATAATATGCTTGACTGTAAAGAGAGGCTTTGAGTAAATGCAGGAAGTCATTCTATAATAGATGCAGTATACTGAATAGATTTTCTCCATATGTTTCTTTCTCCCGCACCAATCAGTATCTGTCCAAATTGTGTATTCCATTTTTATATGTTACACCTTGCTCATATTAGTGGAAAGACTGGAAAATCAAAAGTATGGATGACTGTGCCTGGAATCCAGTTTAGAAACCTAAATAATTTCCCCCCTCAGCGGGGGAAACAACTTTCAGCTTGTTAGAAACATCACAGGGATGTTCTTTTCCTGCAGTTGGAAAGTGATCACTGAATCCTGTGATTAAGGCTCAAAATAGTGCTTTATGTTCCCAACAAGTTGTATCATAGGCAGGATGTTTCTTCTGGAGAATTGAAACAGTGTAAGACTTTAGGGTGAAAGGTAAAAAGAAAAAATAATACCAGGTAAGAAATTATAGGCATTAACTTTTTTCCATTTTACTGCGACTTCACTTTGTATTCTTTTGACTTCTGTTAAGTCCTGAAAGGATTTTGCTGTGCCTGGAACAACTGAAAGGGAAGCCAATGAAGAAAGAGTCCATGCCAGAAAAAAAAGTACCTGAAGTTAAGAAGTTATTTCAAAAAAACCCCATAATTCTGGCTTCTGTTTATAGATTTATGAAAAATAGTTCCAAAATGCAAATTGTATTTCTCAAATAATATAATAATTTGTCTGGATTTTTGTCTTTTCAGCCACACTGTGTACTACTTGCCTCAAAAGAAAATTCAGCCCCAGTAAAGCTTGGTGGTTTTGGGGTAGCAATTCAGTTAGGAGAGTCTGGGCTAGTTGCTGGAGGTAAGAAATTTTCCTTCCAAGTTATATAACATTATGCATGTTGTGCTGCAGAGTTCTATTCTTGCGACACAGCCTGGCCTGCAAAACAAGAGCTCAAAACCAATATTTCACTAAAGACTTTGTTAACATTATAAATGCATACAGTTAAGCTAAATTTCTAGTAGAATGTAACATTGTCGTGTGTACATATACTGAGTATTAAGTCTCTCTGAATGTTACTCAGCAGGAGCTTACACTGCTTTGATCAAGATGAAATGGAAAAAAACCAAAGAATTTTCCATTTTTAATACAATCTTTGGCGTAATTCTTCTGTGCTTGACAAAGCAAACGAAATCAAAATGCTATCAGGATTGAAATGCATGTCAAAGCAATTGAGTAAGGACTTAGTACAGCATCCTTAATGCTCCCCTATATTTCTTAGGCAATTTCTGTCACAATGCTATGCTGTTCAATAGCAAAATCTTACTAGTTTTCACATGTGACTCTTTTCTGTGTTTTAATATTTCATTGTAATTATTGCATAAGACATCAATATCTTGATATGTATGTATATTTTTTGACTGTGTTTTGTTTTCTGTGGATTTTATTTCCTCTAGCTGCCTTCCATATTGTTCCAGACAATAGGGTTATGCGTTAATCAGCCTGCACAGATGAAGACCCAATCAATTTTCTGATGCTTTCATTGCCAGAGTAGGAGACCACAACAAAACATTTTGTTAGTTTCTATTTTTTTCCTTCAAAATGAGTAACTTCCTCTCAGTACCAGGCTTCTTCAAAAACTCAGGTTTTCTAATCTAATTACTTAAAGGTTTGGTCAAATTGGCTTTTATGTGCTCTTTAAAACAAAAAGCAAATCCAATGTAAGCATACCAACAGCTTCCATTTTCTTCCAGATATCGCTAATACCCTGGAAATACCCAGTATCGTACTACCTAGAGACCTAGATACATCTTTTCAAGTAAAATACCCATTTAGTTAAGCTACTGTTGTTTTCTTAATACAAAGGTCACTCCTTTCTTTACTTTCCCTGTGTTTCTTAAATTTTCTGTACTTCAGCCACTGCTTTTTTTAGTGATAGTTCCTACACTTTTGTTTATGATTCTCTCATGTTTCTTCTTTATATTCTCACTGAGCGATTTTATCCGTTTCTTCTGTTTCAGCTACTCTTCTGGAGGTAGTCAGACACACAGCATACTTTCTTTCAGACTCCTAGCTGTCTCTCAAGAAACCTCAAATTCAACTTGGAAAAAAATCCTGCGTTTTTCCCAAAATTTGTCATGTCCTTCCTTTCCTATTACCATTCACTATTGTGCATTCCCACTGGTCATTCATATGCTCAACTTCCATGCAGTTGTCAGTGCTGGTCTGGTCTTTCCTCTTTTATGTAAAAATGTTTTTGTTCCTTTCTGGTTCTGTTTGCAGTACTTCTAGAAACTTCATTCTTAAGCCTCATCAGAATACTATCTTTCCATATCCATATATTTTGCCTCATCCATCTCAACTTCTGCCGTATCAGTCTCCCTTCATATTTTTTTTCCCCTCTCAACTGTCCTTTCCAGTTCTAGGCTTTCATTAGTGCTTATTAATTACAGCTTCAAATTCCTCTCATTTTCAGGAATACCCAGAGTAATTCTACTCTACTAATATACTGTGGAAAGTGTCAGTTCTACTACTTATTTTGAGCTTTCTCCTTAACAGGCTCCTTATCTCTTTCTTTTCATCTTCCATTCCAGTCTTTATACCACAAATTACATCTGTTATCTGGCAATTCGTTTCCCTTCCAGAATCCTATCTGAAGGCCTCTTACTAGACAGTCCCCTACACAGCACTGACAAGATTTCTTCAAATTTACAGTATTGCCCCATATGTGTTACAAGAAAGTTAACAATACTGTCTGAACTGGGCTATGAATTTCTTGTACAAAATTGTGTATCTACATATTTGTTTTACTAAGTTATTCATATGACCTATGGTTAAGTTTTGTTTTATAATAATAAATTAGAGGCATTACTTACTTTTCAATTGTCTTCTAAATGAAATAGAAACTCTCCTGGTAGAGAAGTTTATGAGCAGTATAATAATCAGCCTGTTCACTTTCACATTATTTTTCTAATTTTTAGTGGAAAACATAGATTCAGCTTAACATAGTCAATTATTTACCTTCTGGCATGGCAATTCCTATATTTAACAGTTAATGCATAAAAAATAAATATTAAATAAAAGCTCCTATGGCATTACAGTTCTCTTACTTGACCCTAAAACTCCCTGTGCTTCTCAATTTCAGTGCTCAGTACACCTTAAAACTTTACAATACTGACAACACACTGCCTTATGATTACAGAAAATGCAATACTTCTTAATCTTTCTGTATCTAGGTAATGCATATTTCTGTGATACTGTAGCAGAATATACTCAATTGCTAGTGTAAATCCCTATGTAGATGACCCTGGTGTTCAAGAACAGAAATCTTTGCTGTTTCCTTTTCTTATGTTGCTTGGAATAGTTTATCTTTTGAACCAGAAAAGGACAGCTTTCCTTTAGGAAAAGCACATCAACATTGAAAGTAATGTAACTGTAGAAAAGTTCAACTGATAGGACTCTTTCCTTAATCTTGCATAAAAAAGCAGCCATTGTGCAAAAGCTCTTTATTATTTATGGTGGTCAATCTCTTTTGTAGTAGAGTCTTTCTCATAAAATAGGAGTTGATATATCTAAAACATTCAGGGGTTAACAATATTCTAAAAAAAAATGAAATAAAATTCTTGCTTTCATTCACTTGTATTTGTGCCATTTTACTTGGTACGTTGACCCATCTGTGCCGTACAAGCCCAGATTGTGTGTAGCCTTGGAGAACACAAATAGAAGGGAATTTTCTCCCTGAATGTCTTTGAAGACTTCTAGGGTACAGCTTTTGCTTTCTTTGGGACTACAGAATGTTTTTAACTTTTTTTTTTTTTTTTCCCCAAGTGTGCATAAATTATTTTGGGGAAGAAAGGGGATTTTTGTAATAAAGATGAACTAAGTCCCAGGTATTGAAAGTAGACTGGTCCCAATCTTTTGATGTAAATCTAAAGACAGACTTGGGTTGTTTACTGGGATTGTAACTACAGTGTTTGTTCAAGCAGATAGAAGGCTGTTTAACAAAAATGCAAGGGAGCTCATGATAACAAGCTATGATGTCACACTAGATGTCATTAGTGAAAATGTCTGTGGAATAGATTTTAAGCACATGCTTGTTATTAAGTACCAAAAAAAGGACATAACCATATCCCATTTTTCATCAGACCAGAAGCAAAAATGTAAGGAAATAACTTTTTGTTCCAGTAATGTTTGCCCATAAGCTGCAATGCAATGAGTAAGAAATGTGTCATCTTCTGAGTTACAGGAACTTGTTTTCATGAGCTATCATTCTGTGAACGTCTCTTCATGCAGTTCGTATGGTCAGAAGTGGAAAATTTTGCTACATGTATTCATTTGAAGCATTGAAGTACCTATCTTAAGATGTATTTCTGGCAATATGCACTGTAGTTACAGATCATGATATTTCACAAGTGAACTCTTTTATGGAAGAAGATGCAGACAGGAAACGGTCCATGTTTGTATGGCTATGATGTAGCTGGAGTAGTGGAACCTCTGTGAAGTCTGTGATTTAACAGAGCAGTCTCACATTATGATCTCTGTCTTCTTCCTTGGACATTTTTTCTTTCAGAATGTAGTATAAATTGTCACAATATTTTCTTAAATAAATGTGACATCAGATTTATCAGATATCTTGGATGCTAAATCTTGGGGAATTTTAGCTAGTATCTAGTATAAAAGTCTGAAGGAACAAAAGCCATTGAGTCCACAAGTGCTATTTTCCCCACATAATTTACTTAATTTTCTCCTGGTTTCAATTAGTGCAGAATAAGATAGCTGAATAGACATAAATGGTATGAGATTCTTTACTAACTGTCAGGTCTTATCTATGAGTAGTTGACTGCTTTTCACTTTCTACCTTTAGCAGCAAAATGTCACGGGTACCATGATGCTAATCCGGTCCAGTATTGATTTTTCTGTATTGCTAGCTAGCTGCCCAAAGTTGCTTCAGAATCCTAAAGTATTTTCAGGTATCCTAACAAAACCACCGTTGTCTTACTGGAAAACATCTTGTATGTTCTTAATAGAAGTACAGTACCTACATGTCAGGTGTTCTTGGTTGTCAGCTAGCCTTTTAGACTTACTACAAAAATAGCAAAGGAAGGCATTACCATAAATTTCCCTGTAAACAAGATTATGGAATTTGGTGAGGGGAGTGGAATCTTTTAAGTTCCTTATTTTTGGTTTGTTCCCATCATTGTAAAAATGATCATAGAATCACGGAATGGTTTGGGTTGGAAGGAACGTTTAAAGCTCATCTAGTCCAAACCCCTGCCATGAGCAGGGGCATCTTCAACTAGATCAGGTTGCTCAGAGCCCTGTCCACCCCTCTGGGCAACTTGTGCTGATGTGTCACCAAACTGGATCTTCTTGGTGGTTTTATAAACCCCAGTTTAAAAATCGTATTTTTGAAATAAGTTTTTATACTGCACAGACATTTTTCCTTTCCATCATCAGTGTCTGAATGATATAGCAAATCTTTCTTTTGTTTTCCAATGAGAGGTAAATGTTCGTAAGCTGAGGTCGTACACTAGGATTCTTCTTTCACTCAAATGGTCATTTCTTCTGAAAAGCGAGAACACTATTTCACTATTTTTTTTCTCCCTTGAAAAATTAAAAAATACGAGCCTCTTCAAATCTTTGCCTCTGATAGACTTGGTTTTATTTAAAAGATACTACCATAGCTTACTGTCTCTCAGAAATTCTACTTCACGTCTGGGTCAATTTGAGAGTGTTTACAGGAGGCTAATTGATTTAACAGTCAATTTAGGTTTACTTCCTCCATCATAGTTTTATAGCTGAAACAGCCGTTGTATCAGTTATTATGATTTGTCTGGTTAATGTGTGATCTTTGCTTTATTTGTTTTCTGGACACTAATATCCAGCTGCCCAGTTGTCTGCTGATGCATCTTTTAAAATAAATTTTCTTCAGACAATCTTATGTGCTGAAGCTGCATTGCCTTTTTTTTTTTTTTAATCTATTCATCTTCTCTGTACACCTGCTTTAAACATCTCTATTGTCTGGAGTAATGTGGAAAGGAATTAAAAGTAGTAAAGTATTGACCTACCTGATCTGTTGTGTGTGATTCTTCAATTCCTTCCACATTATTCTGGACGTCCCACTCTTTTAGAAACTCCTTAATTTGTGAACATATTTCTTATTACACTATTGTGAGAGGTCAGATGGTGATGTTTATTAGTACCTCACATTTTTTTCCTAAAAATTATTTGTTCCAGTTGTTTCCTTATACATCGTTCAGATACTACTGCTGTTGAAAGACTCTCCTTCTGATATCTTGGTCATCAATCCCCTGCCTTAGGGATGACAAAATCTGATTTGGTCTCTGTATATACTCTCCTTCTTGTGGAAAGCATAGCCCTATTGTCTGGAATAATATGGAAAGAGTCATAGAAACTAAATTTTCAAAGGTAAGTCAAAATTTATCTTTAGTGCTTGTGAATGATATCAGATTGACAACACCTGAAGACGGAAGCTCTGTTTATCCACAGAAAATATCAGCAAAATTAGCAATTCTGTAAATTTCCACACTGCCAACATGCCTCAAAACTGGCTGATAAGAAAGCTTCCCTCTAAAAATAAGATGTCTGTACCTAATCAGAAATTGTGTGCTTCCTAAGTCAGCAAACACTTTGATGTAGGCATTTATTTACAAGGAATTGGGTGGAGGAGAGTATCACATTCAATACACACCACTGCTGAGTCTTCATCTAGTGATGATTTTCAGTTAATGCTACTCTAGAACAGGTAAGAAGAACCCAGAAGCACATAGAGGGAAAACTTATTCCAGTCTCCCATGAGATTTCTTCTCACATGCAGATACAACTAAAAATCATGTGTGTATGCATGCATGCAATATTTATTTAAATAGAATAGTTATTTTTTCCATGGGCAGTCATTCAAATATATCCATGAGTGTTCTTATAACCTGTAGAATAAAGGACCTGTGGAAGGCAGAAGTTATCTATTAACGAGAGAAAAATGTCTCTACTTACTGTTCTTTCTCACGCTGCTTCAAAAAAGATGCAAAGCTTCTCCTGAACCACCAAATTCAAAAGGTTCTAAAATATTTTAAAACAATTGAACTATTGAGAACAATTTTAAAATTTTGCAGAACATTGAACCTGTTTAGAAGGCAAATTTTATATTAGATAACTTTCAGCAGAAGTGATACTTGGTCTAAAGAGCAGTGAGTATCCATGATTTTAGAAAACTTTGCTGTCTGTAGAGTTTGTTTATTCTATTACTGATATTCACCTTACAGTTCTTGCAGTTGCAACATGGGAAAAATCCCCATCTATGTAAGTTCATGTGTTCAGCCCTCTTTGCTGAGCTAAGCACAGCTCAGAAGTGCAGCTCAGCAGTCCTTGCTTAGGTCAGGTTTTGGAATAACTCAAAATCATCATTTGCTCCTTTGATGAACCCAGTGAAGTGGTTAGTTGTCACAAAGATGACAGCTGCCCCAGAAATTACTTTAGCCTTTTTAAGTTTCTAAGATATACATACACATAGGTCTGCATTTTTTTACCCTGTTTAACTGGACAGTTCAATCTCAACCAATTAAGTTTGTTTGTTCTTGGTTTGCTTTTTGATGGAGATGAAACTGTGATTTCCACCACCATCTAAAGTATCAGGATCTTGTAATCTGCGCTAAAAAGGTTATGGAAGCAAATCATTCTGTAATTATTTTCACTAGTTATAATCTAGCAGTGGTAAATAGCAAGATTTTAAGTTAGCCTAGCCTTTCTCATTTTAGTCATATTCATAGATTTCTCATTTAAAATTTAAAAGTGAGTATTAGCGTTTAATAGTACTGATTTTTCAGCATGCTCTTAAGTAGCATCCATTTTTCAGCTAGTTTATAGTAGCAATCTGTTGGGGTCTTAAACAGCTGTGCAGAATGTTACCTAATACTGAACTAGTCTAGTCCTTCTGCTTAACATCAAGCAGTTATTGAAGTGGATTTTTGTGGTATGCTGGTTTTGAACCTGGGCAACAGAGGTCCAGTTCTTCTGCCTGTCATCTAAGTTAACTTCCAAGGGAGGGGAAAGAATTTGGGATGATCAGAAAATGATGGCATTTTTTAACCGTAATTTCCAAGTGTGTCAGTTTGTCTGTAAGATCTCTTGAGTACTGAGTAAACATGCAGCCTCACATTCTGATGTGAGTTCACCAGATAAAGCAAAGTAGGAATCTTGAAATATGAAAAGGCTGTATTTTTTCTATTGACACAAAGAAAGTAGGAAATAAACCTCAAGAAGCTTGTTCAGTTAGGGGAAAAAAAAAAGGTATAGAAAAAAATTATAATATTATGAAAGTCGTAAATAATGAACAGAGTACTGACAGTGGATGACTACTGCGTAAGAAATGCTTGCATACTATGTTTTGTTTGCAATTTTGATAAGCGTACTGTTGCAAGTTATGTTTGTTTCTTGTTGATATTCGGTAGTGTTGTAAGTGTTTTTGTATGTTTTCACCCTGTGGTCAGGAAGTGGAGGGGAAAGGAAATTGAAACTTGTCCGCCATCAAGACTCTGCTTTGCAAAATCTGGGGAAGCTGATTAATGCTCATTTTCAATAAATTGTTCTGCATATATTTATGAGTCTGTATAAATAATGAAGGCATTTTCTTGCTTATCAATTTCTGCAAAGTAATTTTAATTTGAAGCATTATTTGCTGAAGGGGAGAAGGAAGGAAAAACATATGCACTTTTGATGCTCTCTTGACACTAGATTACTTATACAACCCCTGATTAAATCAGGTAAGGTGATATTTGAAAACTAAAACTGAAAGAAACAAGCTGTATGTTTGGAGGAGGATTAATCTTATTTTTCCCCATTTAATCAGTATTCTGTATATTAATACCAGCATAACCGGGTATGGTGGGCTGACCTTGGCTAAGGGCCAAAATCCTACCAGCTGCTCATTCACATCCCCTCGTCAACAGAACAGGGGAGAAAATCAGATGAAAAAGCTTGTGGGTCAAGGTAAATACATACAAACTGCTTGAGCAGTTACCATCACAGATGAAAGACACTTGACTTGGGGAAAATTAGATTAATTTGTTGTGAATTCAATTAGATTTGAGTAATGGCAAACAAAGACTGAAAACACCACCACCCCTCCTCCCATTCTCAGGCTCAACTTCACCCCTTTGCCCCTGACTCCCTTACCCCCCAACCCCAAGCAGTGCAGGGGGATGAAGAATGGGTGCTGTGGTACATCCATAACAGCCCCTCTCTGCCACTCCTTCCTCCTCACACTTTGCTCCTTCTCCAGGAGCCTTTCCTCCCATAGGCTACAGTCTTCAGGACAAGCCTGCTACTGCATGGGTGCTCCACAGGCTGCAGTTTCCTCAGGGATTATCCACCTGCCACACTGTGGGGTCCCTCAGGGGCTGCAGGGCTGGACCTGCTCCCTCATGGCCTCTCCAGGGGAACCTCTGCTGGGGTCCCTGGAGCACCTCTCTTGCTTTCTGCTGCTCTCACCTTGCTGCTTGCAGGGCTGTTTCTCACAGTGTTTTCCTCAGCCCTGGCTGCCAGGCAGCATTTTGCCCTTTCTTACACTGGCTTTCCCCAAGGCACCCACCCATGTCTAGGGGGCTCAGCCGTGCCCTGCAGTGGGTGATTGGAGCCTCTGGAACAGGCTGTGTCCAGCACGGGGCCTTCCCGGGCGCTCCTCACATGGGCCACCTTGCAGCCCCCGCTGCTAGCACCTTAACACCTATATGCAGTAATGACATTATATTCCTTCTGTAGCATGTGCTGCTGCAGAGTATGCTGTTTTACACCATAGGAGAAAAAGTAGCATCAGTAACTGTTTGCAGGGACACAGTTTGCTCAGAGGAAGGTGTTCTATAGGTCTGCCTTCACTGTACTGCAAATGCCCGACAGACTCCCAACAGACTTAAATGCATTGGCCAAAAAAAACCCAACCAACAAAACACCCAAAAAACTCCAATAACAACAAGAAAACCATCACAACCAAACCAAAACCCAAACCTTTATGTTTACTTCTCACACTACATAGTCCTTTTTTAACCGTGCTCATCTCTGCAACTGAAGGTCCCAAGCTGAGAGAAGGGGCACATGATTATTGGAAATACACGGTAAATCAACTTAGATATCATTTGATACTTAAGATTCTTAGTTTCATTAACTATGTCATTCAGATGACTGTGTATCTTCCTGAAGTTTAATGTCTCTCTTAAATAACTTTGTTTGTGCTTGTGGTATCTCATCCTCTAGTGATTTCTGCTGTTTGTGTTTTGAATGATCACTTTTCTCTAGATTTCCCAGATTTTATAAGAGCAATTAGAAACCCTGGTAGGAGGGCAGAATCTTCAGAGTATGTATGATTTTTTCATTTGTATTGATAAAAAGATTTAAATGACCTTTATTACTACAAATGTTTTTTTCAATGTGTGAGAAAGGTTACAGTTGCCCCCAAACTGAAAATGGTTACCTCTATACCCAGATGCCAGGAAGTTTACCACTGAGATAAAGAAGACTTTGTTAAGCCAGGCTGCTCTGCGGTCTTGCTGATGTGTTCTGTACTGAAGATTTCCAGGCTGTGGTATGCACACCACTAATGCCACATGAGCAGCCTAAGCAATATACAAATACTGTTTGAACAGGCAGGTGTTGCTGCTTCTGTACATGCATAATCTGATACAGAGCTGGAAATGTTCATGTATTTGCTGTCTCAAATGATGGCTTCTTGGGGGAAAAAAGAAGTTAGGAAACCCTCGTAGATAGAGATTTGTGAGCACGTTAAAAAAAGATAATCAGCAGTTCTCTTCAGCAACTCAGGCACACTGGATATATATACTTTCCATTTTCCATCCCGTCCCTGTCACAAGGCATCTAAAAGAGACTTTGCATCTAAGGAGATAGTTCTTTTCCTTATATTAGTGAGCTGGAAGATTTGGCTTTGAGGTTTATCAGTTAGGCTGAAAGATACGGCATAAGCCTATAAATTGTATATAACCAACACAAAGAATTAGTAATATTTCCCCATGTCATCTCAGTCTTTCTCTGTCCAGAGTAAATATTCTTCCTCTTCCCCCAGTGATATGAGACATGAGTTGGACTTGTAGCATCTTGCTGGTTTATTCTTTTTTTAGCCTGGGAAGGAACTGCCCTTCTGCTGTCATGTCAGCCTAGTCTGCAAGGACTTTTTAAGTTGCTGACCTAGGTTAGCCGTGAGGTAACATTCCTTTGTCACGGACAGATTCCTAACATCTGTGTGGCAGAGGGATTGCCTCAGAAACTGGGAACGAAAAGGGTGGTCTTTACTGAGTAAGCTGCTGTTTCCTCAGTGTTTACTGCCAGTGCAGTGACTTAGCCAATTCCTATTCAGATGGTGTGCAGGATAGGCTTGGCTAGCAAGGGTCTCTTTACATGACTGAATTAAATACATGCTGTGCAAACACCACGGATTATCTAGGCTGCATTGCAAACTCTCCTAGCCAGCATAAAGATGCTGCAAGCCTTGAATGGAGCTTCTGAAGTCCACTGTAGTATCTGTGAGCAAAAATAACCTAAGAAGGTAGAATGCGCTGTAACAGTTTGCTACAGTTGTGGGGTATTTTTTTCTTTTGTTGGTACTTGGTGGAACCAAGGTAGTCCAAAGACAACAGTGTTTGTAAATGTCAGTAATACCCTGAGCATTCAGAGCTTAATTCTTGCAAATCCTTTGCCGTGGAAACAAACCTCTTTACAACAGGCAACATTTATAGGAAGAGGTAAAATGTTTGTTAGTTTTATTTGGCTTTGTGTTGCACAGAAGTTGAATGAAGTTATTCTAATGGGTTTATCAATTCAAAAGATTAGCTGGTACCGCATAGGTTTTGTTTGCATGGTGTACATTCACTACCACTCCAAAATCAGGACTCTCCCAGAACCATTACTGTGTGACACTCATTGAAAGCACTCTGTAAAACAAATTAGCATGATCTTTTTATCTGTGGTAAGATATTGCCTACGTCAAATAGATGAGCAGTACATTTGCGCATTTTGTGTTCTTGTCGGCAGTTTCTGTAGACTGGCTAAGGTTTGGGCAGAGCATCAGACCAAACTGTGCTCTTACCAGTCAGAGGCAGCTTTTTCAAGTAAGCAGTGTAGACTAGAACTCTACAAGATCTTTGTACATGCTCTCTGGATAAATAGTTCCTGCTTCAAAAGTTGTCCAAATTGATATTTTTACTTTTATATGGCATGTTGCACTGAAGAATCTTAGTGCTCATATAAATCTTGTTTCACAGTCTGCAGGGTAGGATAGAATACTCCTCAATTTATAAATCAAGCAAAAAGGAAACTACTGATTTTTCTCACTGGATATATTTAATCAATACTAAACTTGAAAAGAAAAAAAGAATTGTGTTAAAAGTTTAACCCATTGACAAAACTTATTAAAACTGCTTTAGTTTAATGAAATGATAGTTTTCATTTCCATGTTTGACACACATCACTTTGACTCAATTTTGTTTTTATTTCCATTTAGGACGTGTAGGAACACCTCATTTTATGGCCCCAGAAGTGGTAAAAAGGGAACCTTATGGGAAGCCTGTAGATGTTTGGGGTTGTGGCGTGATCCTTTTCATCCTGCTAAGCGGTTGTTTGCCTTTTTATGGAACCAAGGAAAGATTATTTGAAGGCATTATTAAAGGAAAATACAAGGTAAATGACAGTATATGTGAGTCCTTTTCCAGTGAGATAAGCTCTACTGGTAAAACTTCTGGAAGCTGATTTTTGTATTTAGCCTGATTTAATTTTGAAGCTTATAGAAATCTTGTCTGTGTTACACAGGAAGAGAGATGATTTTTTCTCTGCAGTTTGTCTTGTTCCTGCTGTGTTTCATATCAATGTTACAAACTAAAATACAGAAATACTTACTCAGATGAAATAACAAATGGTTGCAACAACTAGGCCCTAGTTGTACATGGAAATCAGTAGGGTTACATAAGGCTTAGCTATGAAGTATAGCATACAGTATGTTACCTTGGTTTTATAGATCATTTAATTTTTTTAAATCAAAGAACCACCGTAAAGGCTGGTCATCATTGCCTTGATTTAAAACAAAATGCATGTTACTTTAAAAATGTAATTATGCATTTTAGTACGGTATGTAGTAAAGAGCAGCTGATGATTCAAAAGGAGTCACTTGCAGCTGAAAGCAAACAGGTGTTGCATGGAAGATATGCATGTTTCACAACATAGAACCATTATGGAGACAGTTTTAAAGTTTCAACCAATATTTTTGCAGATTTGTCGAAGGTCAGTTTTGCTCTGCTTTGCAACCAAAGTCATACATGAGCTGTATATTAGTGATTAAGAGTGGAAACTCCCAGAACTGTCTGATAGTCTGTAATATGGTTTAGGAAGTATTTTATTACATGAGCTTAACAGTAGTCCGCTAAAATGTGACAGCAGTAATACTGCACTTGCTCAGGAGCACCTTTTTTCATTCTTTAAATTTTTTTATTCCTAGAAACAGTAGGATTTCTTCATGGCACTAGTTTTGGGGTAGCATAGACTAGTAGATGTTCCAGTTTCACTTCATGGAAGGTTTCTTTATGGAATCTCTTAAGCAGCTGAAACTTTCTGGCAGCATAAAAGTTAACTTTTCTTTGTTTAAAAAAAGTCATGGCCAGCACATTATGTCTTCTCAGTTCCTTTTCTGTTCCTGTTTACACAATCATATGTCTATTCAGTGAAAATATCAGGAAGATTTCAAAACAGACTTGCTGCGAATTTGCGATTACTTTCATTTCACTAGAGCTGAAAAAGAAATGATGAATCACGACTATAAATGTGCATTTCCTAGCCAGATAGTGTTCCTGAGTGCTCCCGTTTAAAGCAGTCACTTTTTGTAGAGATTGATTTTAAAGAAAATTGACCTCTTTAAATGAACAATGTTGAATTTTCATTTAATACCTTGTAAAATTAGCAGTATACCATCTAAATAAAACTTAAGTTCTTTATAAATTAAAGAAGTTCTAGAAATAGCTGAAGCATGGAATCCTTTATCATAGAAAGAATTTTCTTACTTTAGTATGTTTTTTTCGGGTGTCCATCATCTTGACTAGTTGGACACAAACATGCATATGCACAAGATGAGATTATGTTCTAAATCATCCTTCACATTATTGTCTCCTAAGGATACAGTTCTGCTCTAAGAAGTGTTACAATTGCTTGTATTGCTGACCACATGTCAGTGTGCTTTCCCAGCTGAGTGGCTGAAAATGCTTCACTGTTGTAAGGCTCAGAGAAATTTATTGGGATACCTGTGGGACAGGGCCAGAGTGGTTCACAACAGGCATTAGCTGACTCCCTTCTTACTCAGCATCACCGGCATGAAACTGAGAGTTGATACAGACAGACTCTCATGCCATTCCTTATATTGATTTTAGGAGCAGATTTCATTTCTACATTTGTCATACGCATAGTTAGCTGTCAGACAAAGCCTAATTATTTTTTCTCTTTCTAGTGAAGGATCACTTTTATCTCAACAAAATGTAGCATAGGTAGAAAATTATTCTGTGATTATAACACAATACCAAGGATATGTCAGCTTTTGTGTAATACAGTGCTCACCGTTTTCAATTTTTATTCAACACCAATAGCAATTAATGTACAATATTGTAAGTTATTAAAAAAATTAGAAACTTCCTTTCACATTTATTATGGTAAAATTTTTAGAAGTACCAACCGTTATAACTCTGCAGTTGCTTTACTTAAAAGGTAATTCTTTTTTCTGTATTCTTATTACTAATTTAATTTATTTTTCTTGCTTGTAATCAGATGAATCCTAGGCAATGGAGCCACATTTCTGAAAGTGCCAAAGATCTGGTACGCCGCATGCTTATGCTGGATCCAGCAGAAAGGATAACAGTATATGAAGCACTGAATCATCCCTGGTTAAAGGTAGTTAAAGCAGTTGTTTACATACCAACTTCCTCTTCAAGGGAGAAAAATATTTGCTTTTTTTTTGAACTTTTCAAAGTAGACGTGACATTGTACAAGATGTGTGATAATATGCTTTAAATGCTTTGTAAGGTTAGAGCTAGAGATGTTGAAAATTGCCAGGCTTGAACTCTTGCTTAACAGCAAGATGAAACTCGCTTCAGCATCTTCAGCAGCATCAGAGCGTAGGGAGTGGGGGCTGCATAGAATAAAGCTGGAAGAAGGTAATCATGCGTCTTTCTTAGGCTCTCAAGCTCCAGAGGAGTAATTTTCTATTTCTTCTTTGCTCAGTCCTATCTAGACCTCTTTGCTGTTATGCATGTAAGCCATGCAGTTTATCCCAGTACATTATGCTATGTAACTGTGCTGCTTTCTGACATTACATTCCCGAAATATCCTGCCAGAGTGAAGGAACTGTGTAGTGGTGTGTTGCTCAAAGGCCACTGAAACTACATAAAATAACATGACGTCTGGTAATCAAATTATTTTTCAGTGGTGGCAGAGTTTACAATACAGTTTGAGCCAGTGGAAGAGTAGTTGCTGGACACTGAAGATTAACAACAGGAGCGAGAGAATATACACCTAGCTTCTCAGCAGTCCCATTAATAGGCTGTGTTAAATCATGGAGTAGGAGGATGATGAGTGTGTTGCAGATTTAAAAGGTAGCAAGTATTTGTTCAGAGCATTGTATTTTCTTTGGCAGAAACTGATGAATTAACTATTTTTCTTTGTTATCCTCTGTTTCTTTTCTGTAGTGTGGGCCCAGGGTAGAAAGAGTCATCATAACATTAACTTAAAAGGGCAATTATTTGGAAAGGGTGCTATTCTGGTGTCTGTTCCTGGACTACTTATATGTTCTACATAAGACAAATATGGACACCAAAAAACCCCAAACCAAACAAAAAAACAAACAAACAAAACAACAACAAACACCCAAACAAAACTGGGAAGCACAGGTTCTTCTCCCTCCACTTAAATGGTGTAACCACGAGTGAATGGAATCGTTCTTCCACTTCTCTGCTCTGTTTCAGGCTCTTACTCTCTTATTTCAAGCTGCAGAATGGTCTTGCTCATAAAAGGAGAGCAGGAGTGTGTGCATCTCAGCAATAACAGTGGTTAAGGCACTTTTCTGAATATCAGGAAATGGGGTTCAAAACTTTCCATTCAAAAGGAGTTAAAGTTGTGTCTGTTCATCTGGGGCATATGTAATGCATCAAATATTTCAAAGAGCACAGGAATGGACACCATGTTTGGGAATCCCAAATGATCATACTCCAGTGATTGAGGGTGTTATTTGGTTTTGTCTGCATTTTCCTCACTTTGTGAGCTTACGTTGAGATGCCAAAACAAGGGTTTTGTTGAGGGTTAATTTGGCAGACAATTTTACTGTTTTTGTTGTTTGGGCAACTAAGCCAATTAGGTTTTATAAAAAGATAATTCTATAATGCAAATGTTCAAGTTCTGCCTATACAGCATAGTGCTTTTGATGTCTGTACTCTCTTCTTGATCTTGCCGTTATTTGTTGAAAGACGAGCAAGGAGAGAGATTTAGTTTGAGACAACTTTGTTACCAATCTTAAGCCAATATTCTGTCAGTCAGTCCTCTCTTATATTTACCTACGATAAACGTCCTTCCCTGTTTACTCAGAATTTTCTTCTAAACCGTTTATAGATAATACAGAGAGATCCTTAGTCCCATAGAGAGACTGCATTACTTCTGCCAGTGATTTCACTCTGATTCAGGAGATGCATGTGATAAATATTTACATTAAATTAATAATTTTATGTAGTTTCTGTGATTATTTAGGGCGGGGGAAGAAAGCAGTCAGCTGCTGCAAGTTCTGCTCCCACTGTCTGATGTTCATCAGCAAGTTTTTCCTCCGTCTATGGTGGAGGATTCTTCCTTTAATTTAGCACCTGGTGTCACCAGCCATCAAGCTGGCACGTTGTGTTCTGTTGGACATGGATGTCATCTCCCAAGCCTACCTGAAGTATCGAGCATCCCTTGAAAGAGTGCCTGGACACATTTCTTCACTGGCATTTGTGAATCCCAAGAAGCAGAACTACTTTGTGCTTGACAGCTTCAAAGTTTAATGTTAGTGATAGACTGACTAATAACAAAACAGTAAAAAAAGGGGTAGGGTGTTACTACAAAGTAGGAGACAAAATTACAAAAAGAAAATATCCCTGGCCCAAGTTAGGCATTCTTTCATAATATTCTTCTCAGTTTCTTGGCATTTTCATTAATTTGCAACAAATCCTCATTCTCCTTAAGATACTTATTAGCTGGTACATTTCTTGTATAGTTTCTTAATGTCAAGAGAATACTAAGAGCTTGTATTTATTGTTTCTTTTGTTCTGGTTTCTTTTTTTTTTTGTGGGATATTTTAAGGAGAGAGATCGCTATGCATACAAGATTCATCTTCCAGAAACAGTAGAACAATTGAGAAAATTCAATGCAAGACGAAAATTAAAGGTAAAATGAATGTAGTGTTAAAACAATATGATTACATAACTTGAATTTTGTGTGACAGTTTATTCATTTTAAAAGTGCTAAGAGAAATCTATGCTCCGAAGTTGACAATAAAATATAAAGTTAAATCAGGCCTTCTCAGTCATTTATTGCAGTGTTGTTTTGTTAAGGATGTTTGTCCTTGCTTTCTTAGTGCATGATTCTCAAACTGAATTTCAGCACAAATTCTCTGGTATCAGCCAAGGTGTGTATGAGGTCTTCATCTTAAATTAATTCAGTAATTCTATGTAGTATGAATTATTGGAGAAGAAAGAATAGTACAATGGCTTCTGTTATCGTTGTATGACACTTATAATAAGAGGAACATAATGGTGTTTTAATGTCTTTTTTCAAGAAGAGCTAAGGTGTATTCTTCAGTTTATTCTCTTATGTTTAACAATACACAAGATAGTTTCACAGCCATATTGAAAATAATATTTACATTTTAGCCCAAAATAAAATGGTTTCCTTCAGTTCCTACCTTAGAAAGTTTGACAGAAACATTTTTAAATTCACTGAAAGGTTGAGAAAATTTTAACAGAAACATGCAGCATTTTAATTCATGAGGGTTTTTTGTACTTTGTAATAGAACACAGAATCAAATATGCATATTGAGTTTCTGCTTTGTAAAAGTTTAATGTAGCTGCAAAAGCAACTGATGATTAGGATGCAACAGTTGCTGTAGTTCATGATAAACAGCAGGTGGTTTGTATGTCCAGATAACACTTTCATTAAAATATTGGCTAGTCCATTTTAGAATATGACCTGTAGGGGCAGTTTCAGATCTTTTCCAGGTTTCTTCCTGGGGATACCATTATGTTTAGTCTGTCAAGAGCTCTTATACCTGTGCTATTTGTTTTCTACAATTTATCCAAAGCACTGTTTCCAGAAATTATTTGTTGTCCATTTTGCCTACTGCCATAACTGTAAGACATATAAAGCTGAGTTATTAAACTGTAATTTACTTAAATGAGTATATATATGTTAGAGCAGGTAACCATTTTTCTGGCTTTGTAACTTCCCATGTAACGCTCATTCTGAGAGTCCAAGGTTATTACATTTTCATATAGCTATATTATGGATGTCGAATATCCTAGTGCTGTCAGTGTCAGATTCTGAGAGTTTCTCAAGTAACAACATATTGCATTGCTTTAAAGAGTGAATTTTTATACTTGATAAAGCCACCCAGTCTAGGTAAGAGGGAAAGAGAAATAAATTAGTTACTTTATTTACATTGTACTATGGGAATTTATGCCTCACGCTTATTATTTTTAAATGCTTTCCCATAAAGACTTGTTCTCATGAATCCCCTCACAAAGATTTTATTTGCTGTTTATTAGTGTATGACCGGCTCTTCTGTTAGATGTGGTCACTGATAACAGTGAAGCAGAGCTGAAGACTATACAATTTATTTACTCTTAATTGAGAAGGTCAACACATGAGAGACCTTGGGAGACTGAGTGACCCAAGGTGTCTGGAAATGTGTCATTGTCCTTCTTTGTGTAATTTAGACTTCGTGGTTATTTTTATTCAGGGGGCAGTACTAGCAGCTGTGTCAAGCCACAAATTCAACTCCTTCTATGGTGACCCCCCTGAAGAGCTGCCAGACTTCTCTGAAGACCCCACCTCCTCAGGTATTTTAACAGAAAGTATACTTAGTGCAATCAACCTGTCTTAATTCTACACTGAGTAGAGTACCAAGGATTTATTAATTTCTCATTATTTCATAACATTGCATATTAAGTAAACTTTTAAATGTGGAAGCATAAATCATTTTGAGTCATAGTGGTGTTAGTGACTGCAGAAAATGAAGATATAATCCCTGTTGTAAGTTTCTACAGAAATTTCATCTGTTGTTTTTTTTTATTTATTTATTTGAGGTATGTACATTGAATTTAAAATAGTGCTATAACCTCACATTTCTCTTTGTATTACTTGGATGTAAAATATCATTGAAATTTTGTCTTGAATTCTTAGGCAGGAGCAAAGTTCTTATACCTTACTGATAATTATTTGGAAAAATAATGCCAAATGTACAAGAGTTTCTTGACCTCCTGTTTTAGAGAACAGCACGATTAAGATATCTCCTCTTTAAAACGGGATGGACAGTATTTCTGATACTATAACCCAGACCCCCAAATCTTCAGAGAGAGAAAATACATGTACTTCAGGGACCTCCCAACATAGTACGCTTCAGGAAGTAAATGACATGTGCAGAACTGCTCTGTGATAATTTTCTTCCCCAATATTTTATTAGTTGAGAAAATTACGTATTGACTGCTTATATTAAGTGTTCTTTTTCTACTCTTTCAATATGAGCAAGTAATTTTTGTAAATTATTTCAGTGTCATTAATATGGGAATTGGGGGCGGGTTTTTTGGTTGAAATTCTTAAATTTTACTGCTTCGAATTCAACTTTGAGTATTTAAATTAAAAGATTGCTTTGTCCTTAGAGATGAACACTGCTCATAATTTCTGTAGAAGTGAATGGGAATCTGAAATCATATTTTGCAAATGCATAATCTCAGCCTCATGGCTTAACTTCAGGCAGCCAGCTTTTGAATACTTAATGTACTTGTAAGTAAGGATCCATATATTCTTTTAAAGAAGGACTAAGTTGGGTTTACTTCACCCAGAATTACTTGCAGTGCTTTAATTTTTGTTTCCAGCTACTTCCCCCATCTCGATACAACAGATAGGCCACCAACATGATTGACAGTGGCAACTTTCCTAATCTAAAAACTGCAGTTCCTCTTTCCAGTTTCAGTCTCACGTCAACAGGGCATGTGTCTTCCTCACAGGATGATGTAATTGCAGATATCAGTATAAAGCAAAGGTAGCAGTTCTATATTTTCTGCTCATAGAACACAATAACCCAATACACATGTAAATTCTACAGAATATCTGTGCTGAATCCATTGTTGTCTTGTTTTCATCTCTGAAATAGCTGAAACAGTAGCTTGTATTTCTCAGAAAAGCACAGTTACTCTCTAAAATAACATTGTTGATCTCACTAATGGGAGATTAGTGATCAGGAAACCATACCAACTGGGTAGTTTTCATGATGTTTCCGTGATTGATTACATTAGGTGATAAAATATTTAATATCTCAGAATAAACACTGAGGCTTGCAAGAAAAGATACTGGAACTTTCAGCTTCTGAAATTGCAAGATACAGAAATCTATTATCTTTCCTCTTCAGAAGTACACTAATAAAGTTTTCAAATATTTCTAGCTTGTAAAGGTAGGCTCTTGTGATGATTCTAAGCTGAAATAGAAATTAGACATAAAACCGTTGAATTGCAGTATAAACTTGGCTGTCTTAAAGTTATTTAAGTTTCCTTCCTAACATCTTATATTGTTATTCTAGATCATAAGCTCTAATGAGCATTTAATATTTTAAATGTTGCTGCCTGTTTAATCCTCCCAGAAAATTTCATGAAGCTTACCATTAAAATTAAATGATTTGTCAGAAATGTGCAAATGTGGAACTCCTACTGAGATAAAGATGCTGAAACATAAAAGCTTATTAGGTTATGCAAATTGTACATCCTGTCCTCCTCCAGGTCTTTCTAAAGACAGAATCAGAAAAATTCAATTCTGTCTGTTTTTCCCGATTAGTGTAGAGGTGTTTTTCTTCAGGGTTCAGTGAACCTGGGATTGCAGGACCCTTCGAGCATCTTCCTAAGCTACCAGAATAATAGCCAGGAATATGAAGGCACTATAGGCAGCAAGTCAGATGACTTTCTTAGATGCAGAATCACAAAGGATATTCTTGCTAAAGAGCTTTCCAATGAGGGTCAGCAAATTGCATAAGTAAATTAAAAGGGAACAAACACAGGTAAACTTCATTTAAAGTCACCCAGGTATTTTTCTGTACCCATCTTCCTTTCATTCATACAGAGCGTGTTTATAATTCTTGGTTCCCACAGCTTGTTGTGGATGATCCATTTCCTTTTTCATCAGCAACTGTCCTCTGAAGGACTTAACTTAATCCTGCTGTCATTCTGTTGGTAACATGGCAGAAGTCAGTCTTGCTAAATTTTGAGAGAGCATGATAAAGCCTTTTAAAATGTTTTGACAAAACAAGTAAATATTTATTAAACTAAAATACTGCTTCACTGCTGATAGGCTGTGTTCAGTAGCTTCTTCAGTAAAGCCACTAAACAGCTCAAATGACAAGTGTCTTGCAAATGGTCTTGGCTAGAATGTAAAACATTTGACTTCCAGGTTGCCTGTCTTCAAGACATTGTAAGATGTCGGTTTCCTGAGGCAGTGAATGATTTGGATATTTTTAATATGCTGAAACAAATATAGATCAGAAGTTAGCAGTCAGCAACCCTAAAGGCTAAATCTGGCACATGAGAAAAATTGGCCCGGTAGAGACCACAAAATCAATTGAGGTGCTAGAGAAATTCATAGTCAAGTTTGCGCTCTGCTGCTCTTCCCCATCCAGCTCTCTCCCCTCTCCCCCGCCCTCCCTGGCGCTCCTGTCATCTGATTGCACCTTAGATCAAGACAGAGGATTTCCTCTGCTGCTGTCATGTGCTGACCATTTGTCCTGTGATGGAGAGCATGGAGGTATAATTTTCAAGTGTTTTGGTAACAATGCTGCAGGCTGAAGAAGGAAGTTAACCAGTGTGAAGCTTTTCACTTTTCCTCCTTTTGCTTCTTCAGCTCGTCTGTTCAGCAGCAGCCTAAGAAAAGGCGGTGGAATTGTTTGACATTATGACTTGGAAGCTGAATTTGAGAAGAGCATTTAGTTTACTTTGGAGTTTTAGGTAGATTCAGGATGTTTAGGTTTTAATGCCAAGACTTGGAAAAGTCCATAACTCGAACAGGGTTTTTTATAACTTTATATTTCCAAACACCTTTTAGTAGCCCCGTTTTCAGAACTACTGAGTCAGTGTTGGACTTAAGCTAGTGGATAGTCCATAGTCTGGAAAACTGCATAACTATTTGAATTGCTTGGTTTGTAGTGCTCATCTTCTGAAACGTGACTAACAGTTTCAGAGTAGCTTTTTGCTGCAAACAGTTCTAGATTCCTGTAAGACATTTTCTAATGTTGTGTTTCAGTTTAACCACAGAGAAAGTACAACAGCATGTTTTATAACAGACTGACTGACCAAATGTACTTATTTAGCCTGGGCTGACAGTTGCAGTACTTCCTGAACATGTATGTGCTTTTTGAGCTCTGTGGTAACGTTGTTAAGGTGATGAATGTAGAAGCAGTGCTTTTGCATTGTGCAGAAAGGAGGCACTTCAAGACTACATCAGTGTTTCTAGCTTGTGTTCTCAAACTGCAAGACACAGATTTCATATAGCACTTTCATAAATGCATTTGGACATTTTGTCTCAGGATTGCTGTATGCAAATTGAAATTTTCATTCTTTTTTATCTTGTTACACTCTATATTGGCATATCAAATGAGAAGTTTGTAACAGCATGAGATCTTAATTTTCAAATTTGATAGTAATAATAATGGAAAAAATGCTTTCAGAGTGAGATCCAACAGCACATGTACGGCAAAGTTCTAACACAGTTTCCAACATAGATCGATCTAGCTTAACTCACAAATTAGTGAGTGGTTAGTGGTTTCATGGGATTTAGATTCCATGAAATATGAGCAATATAAGCCCATATTTTAAAAAGGATCAGTCTCATTGACGTGAAGAAGAAAAAGAAATGTTGTTTTGCAAAAATTACCACTGATTTTTATAAATATTTACAAAGGGTCTTGTGTAACACTTAAGTATGAGTGCTTGGGAAAAAATTACATTAACCCTATAATTTACTGTTATTAATTCCTTATCTAGTATTACAGGTATAACTATCAGTTTTGATGTAATGAGTTTGAGTGTTTCCAGTACACCATCATTAACTTTCTGATTTTTCAGCTGTTTAATCTTCCTTCTGGTATATTTAAATACAAAAGCTTTTGAGTACGTAGAGTCACTGATAATTAAAATCAATAGTAAAGTGGTTGTATTTCTAAATGATTCTCATTATGGTTCTCACTGCAACTTTTGTAAACAAAAATATTTCAATACAATATTGCTAAATTCTGGTTAGTAAATATATTAATTAATATGACATTATGTTTCATTTGCAGTATGTTGAAATAGTTTGTCAGTTCACCTCTTACAATAGTCTTCCTTTAAATCATTTTTTATCCATGAGATTTTAAAAATAGTTTAACCAACGTTGGAAAAAGTCTGGTGTTATAGATACCTAACACTGTGTACACGTGCGACCTTCCCAGTGCAAAGTGTTTCTTTTCCTCCTATCCCAGTCTGCAAGTCCCATTTGCTTCACACATAGAAACCATATTAGAAAAACTGGACCAGGGGGGTTCTTGTCAGTTTGTTTGTACTATATTGTGGCTAAACTGCTGTGCTAGGTTGCAGCTTTATAAATCGCTTGTTCTGAAATCTACATACTGTTTGTTGTTTGTCCAAATGCTGCCTTCCTACTAGGACTTCTAGCAGCAGAAAGTAGGTATCCCTTTGTTTTCCTTTAAGGCATATCATTCAGCCATGGTGTGTGTCCTTGCATGTTTAAAAATCAGCGTGCTTCTCTTCTCTTTGCTGTTTTCAGTTTTAATACTGCCTGTTCAAGAAAAATAGCCTGTATGGTTTTGACTAAATCTGTCTATAATTTTGAAAATATAATTAACCAGAAGTAATATGATTTCCAGGGAATTCTGAAGATTCTAATTTAGAGGCAGTATTAAAATTACCTGGGCTTTTTGTTTTTAATATTCGCAACACAACTGAAATAAAATTTAATTTTTGTTAGATTAATAAAGGATAAAATGGTTTGGGTTTGCATTTTAGTTCCAAAATTAATGTTTTCATGGACTAATGGGGTTTTTTCTCCTAACACTAAAAATATACTGTAATATTAGTCATATATAATTTTTTTGCTATACCCTTGCATGAAATTTCTTGATCATTCTGTGTTGATGTGATACATGATATATGCATATGCATTGTAAATATGCATACACTTGATTTCAATAACTATCCAATATGTGTCTCCTTAATGAAGAAATGTTGTTGACATGTAAGGAGAAGGTTCTGCTGCAGGTTAGCTACACGGTTCATGAGAGACCGAAAGCACAAACACTTCTAAAACCTGCAGACTGTGCTAGACAAAGGAGAAGGTGTGAAATTCTAGACCCTTTGAAACACCTCAACCGTTTCAAAACCAACAAATGCAGCCTCTCAAAACACAAGCTCTAAAAAGTGGGGTTTTTCCTGCAATGTTTTGAGATGTATAGGCTAACAGTTCTTCTGTCTTAGGTCAGGGCAGCAACACGTGTCCATGTCTCTATTTCTGATCAAAGTAATGGATTTTTGGTAGTTGTTTGGTTCATTCTTTTGATCTTACAGGTTGTGGGGGGTGTTATTCCTTGTCCTCCTGTTTCCCTGTCTTGGAATGCCTGTCCAGTAACACGAGAGTGAGAACTCAGTGGATTTTTATATAAAAGTTTTGCAACAGTATTATTTTTATACAGCTGTAGGGGAAAAAAGGGAAGCTCATACAGAGCCTCTGTCACTGATTTTTGTTTTTTGTTTGTGCATAGAGACTTTCTTCAGTAAACTTTCTGACTTATAGGATGTGCTGCCCTCATACTGGTTGGAAGGGGGTTTCCATATGTTTTTGGAATGAGGAAGAAAATATCTAAGGAAGTAATAGTGAAGGCCATTCATTTGTTAAAACATTTATTTGTTTAGCTTCATGTGAGTGTGCTAGTTGTAAGGTGCAGGTCTGGTCTGAAAAACACCATGTTCTTACTATGTATTTCTTTACCACCACGCTAGTCATATTTGTGGCTAGTTTTACAGTGAGAGATAACTGGGAAAAGGGATTGGCAAACTTTGTGTAAAATCCCGAATATGGAGACAGGAGAAAGCCAGAGCCATGCATACACACAGTGCCCCTGTGCGTGCAGAACAAAACAAACTCTATCTTCAAAATCACGCATCAGTTTCTGAGCCCCCGTCCTTCCCTCTTTCCCCTCTTCCCCCTCGCCCCTCCTTTTTTTGGATTCCCATAAATAGCACTCTCCTCTGCATTCTTGCTCGTGTTTGAGAACACTCTATCTCTTGTTTTCTCTTTTTCTTTTTCCCCTTTCTTTAGTCTTTTGCTCTTACAGTTTTTCTTTCCCAAACCTATTTCATTTGATTTTCTTCTCTATTACATGACTTTCTTTCCCTCCTCATATTCCATAGGTGTTCTTACCTTCTGTAATTTATTTGTAAATCCCAATACGCTTCCATCACACCAACTGCCTTCTTTCTGCACTTTTACTGTAATCTCCGTAAACCTCCGTCTTTCTAGTTTTCTCCCTATACTTTTCCTGATTGTTTTATACGTATATAAATATATATATGGTGTGTGTGTATATGTATATTATTGTAGTCTTAATTGCTTCACTGTAGCATTCAGAGAACTGGGTACAAGTAGGAGCTTATTTGTAAATTTAGAGAGTGTCTAAACTTGGTTGTTTGGTTTCTGTCTAGGAAGCAAGATGTCATTAAACACTACATAGCTCAAATTAGAGGAAGACAGAGTCCTTACTTGCCTTTCCTTTTAATTACAATGTTGTGTATATATGTGAAACATGTATCTCCCATCCTATTTTGAACTATTATGGGTTAATACATTCACATGCTTCGGCTGTCATCTGTGCTTACAGGAATAGATTCTCTGGAATATAGTGAACAGTGAAGAGCAACAAATTACTGTGTGATGTTAGAGGCATCTCAACTCCAGTGATTCTTGTAGATGTGGTTTAAAGTGATGAAGAACATCTGATGCTGTCCTCAGTTGGTTTTCTCTTAATCTAAGAAGTTACATCAGCGCAAGTAGAGGAAAGGTCCTATCTGTTAAAGACTCTTTTCTCACCTTTAATGGAAACAGCATATGTTTAGTATTTTCTTTACAAGACCAAGAAGAATTAGGGGTTTTCTTTCTTACACATTTTTAACTTCTGTCCACTGCTACTAAGGCAAACCTGGCCTTGTATATAACGTGGGCAAAGTGTTTTATAATTATGCTGATATTGAGCCTAGACTTTCATGTTTGGCTGAAGTGAACAGTTTCAAATGTGCATGTAATTGTGATTTGAAAACCTCAGCTGACAGATGCCCCATTATTTACACAGCATTTTGATGTAGTGCTTAATTACCTAATATGTTAAACATTATTAGGCCTTGTGTTTTTAGGGTGTTATAATCAGATGCCAGCAAAGCACAACTACTAGAGGCACCTATTTATGCAGTTGTCACTAAATAGGTTTTTTGAAGGTGTAAGCGTCGCTGGAGTCTTAAAGTAGAAGCAAAGAATCTTTATTTGTCATACATGAAAAATAAAAATAAAATCCATGAAACTTGAATCTCACATTCCAGACTTGGTACAAATAATCTTAATTATCACTTCACCAGATGTGCTCTATCAAAATCTCACAATATTTATAAGGGTTTTTTTCATAACTGCACTTTATAACTATGCCCAAAGATTACATGCTTGGTTTTTTAGGAGATTGTATCCAGTGACGTCATTCAATGATTCTAATATTTGATCTTTCTAATGATTTCTGATGGGTTTTTTTTTCTCCTGTCTTTGCTGTATGTGCTAGCCTCAGTCCTCTTCATAAACAAAGGGCAATGTAAATCCTACCTTCTGAAATGCCTGTGCTTTGAGAGCTGGGATTGTTTCTTATTTTCATTTCCAGCACCTGCACACAAGAAGGCAGCCAAGCGATGAAGTTTGGAGAAATTAGCTTGTGTTGATTGTAGATTGACTGGCATAAGGACTGAATTGTGATGTGTGTGGAATTGCAAATTGTAGCTAAGGTTTAGCCAGTCATTTAAAAACCACTGTAAAATCCTGAAAGTCATCGTTACTTGCCTATTTAGACAACAAAGAGAATGGTTGAAAAGCCGATCCGAGTTAAGGTTGTTTATGAGAATTAACAGGTTCATGTAGGGAACTTGTTTTTTTATACAATGCTGCAGATCTATGGAGTTTAGATTTTGTCAGTGTCTCTTTCATAAAAATATGCTGTTATTTTAATGGTTGTTATAAGGTCTTCTGCAGAGTCATTTCCTGAAATACTAATTGCAGGAGACTTGTGAAAAGGTCACGGTTTTTTAGTTTTGTATTTAAACAAGGTCAGGCTTACTCTAAGAAGTTTTCATTCCTCAGAAAGGGGTTTATGACTGACCAAGACTTAAATGGGCATTTGTAATCTTCAGTGTTAAAAAAAAATAAAACAAAGAATTCTTTTGCCCTTTCTTAGAATGTGCTTGCAGTCAGAATGTCATCTCTGTGCTTTGCAGCAAGATCTAAGTCTTCTCACCTGAACAATCTTTTAGTCATACAGTGCCACAGGTCATTGCTGCATGAAAAGAACCCAGTAATTCTCTGTACTACCTTCTGCATGAGACAGGAAGTCACTTGTACCTGCCATGTTTGCTGAGCCTAAGAAAAGCAAACTTTTGGTATGTTTTATATTGGACACATATTTCTACTGGAAAATACATAGACAATTCTTGGCTTTCTTTCCTTTAATTATATTTTATTCTCTTCTTTTCTGACGAGAAGTAAGGAGCTCCTAATTACCTCTAAAGTTTGGTTTGTCTAGCCAAAGCACCTATTCCAGATTAGAATAGCTAGATGCTAGATTGTAATAACAGCACTATTTTGCCAAAGCTTTGTCTACTTGCAGCTTGATGCATCCGTGTCCATGCCAATCAGGTGGTATTAAGGGCACTGTATGAGAACTACAAAGACTCTAGAGACATAATTCAGCTGTAAGAGAGAACTATTTCTGAATCGCCGTCTTCACAAATGAGGTAACAGAACCTGCAGGAAATACCTGTGATAACTTTGACTACACACTGGGTGAAGAAATAATCTCAAGTTATTGCCTTATAAAGCAAGTATGACAAATAATAGATGTGCTTCAGCAAGTAGAAAGCTACTCAGCTCATCTCCATCTTCTTACGAGCAATTTGGTAAGAAAAACAAGATTGTGTGCGTGGCCTGGAATATCACCGCTCACTTGCACACTGAGAACATATGTGCAATTATAGCAGGATCCAGTGTTACTACAATCTTCTCCCAGAACCAGAGATTAAATCCTATTTCTAGAGGATACAGGCTTTAGTTATAAATATCAAATGCTTTTACACTTTCCCCAAAGCCTAGAAATTTAGCTTAAATATGATAGAATATGAATCTTTTGTGGGACAGGTGTGCTGTAAAGGTTGGTTAATATTATTTTATGTGCTCTTTTATCTAAATGTATAACTCTTCTGAAAGGTACTCTTGGAGTTTTAACTAGATGTCTGTAACAGAGAGTTTAGATGTTCACAAAAATGCCTGTGGTGTTGTTCTGTCACTCTTCTTTTGCAATAACCTGCTGTTGCTATATTGCTATAATAGTATGCCATTTTCTCATGCAGGTGTATGTTATTTGTAAATGCATGAAAGACACAGCAGTAGATACAGCATAAGATCATAGGTAAAAAACAAAACAACAACAGACAAGGTAGAAATGTGATTCTGAGTGATTAGCGAAGTCACTATCAGAACTTCAGATCACTTATTTCAAGGATATTCTTTGAAACTTTCTTTTATAGCTGTCTATTCAATGCAACCAATTGACAGGAGAAAAAAGTCCTAATGAGCAAAGCTTAGTGTTTTGGGATTCCCAGATATTCAAAAGGTTATTGAGATGCAAATATTAGAAAATAGTAGCTTAATTTCTATTTGAAAGACCTCAACATATTCCACAAAATAAAATTCCCCAAGTAAATAATACTGTCAAAAAAATAATGTGGTGGGCCAGAGCATCCAGTGCTTCACAGTAACTTAGCACTGCAGACAACTTTGAACAGACTTCTCATTGGTTCTGGTTTTGACTCATGTTTTAGTGGTTATGAACAACATTGAGCAGTGTCAGATATCCAAGCCTATGAAGCAAATCTTGTCTTGAATTTTCTTTAAAATAAACACTCCATGTACACAGAAAGGGCTTTGAACCCAGAAAGCAAAAAATTTGCTATAAAATAATTAGTTTAAACTCTTAGCGTGACAGGAATAGAAAGAAAAGAGAATTCTAGCAGATTTCCTTCTGCCAAAGGCATCCTGGAAAGCCAAGCACTTTCCTTCAGGCTTGAAGATCTCTAAGTTCATCAACCTTTGACATACTGAAAATGTTAAAAGAAACTCAGTGCAGTCCCTTTCAGATCTCTAGGTGATGTTTTACTTCCACGCCTTTGAGGCTTAGCTGTGATCTCTCCACACGCTTACCAGCAGATTCCTGGTCCCTGTATTTTCTCAGGTTTCCTGCTGTGTCTGCCAGTGCGGAAGCTGTGGTGCAGGCAGAGGAGTATGGACAGTTCTTATCAGCCGACCGTGCTTACTCATTATCAAAGACAGAGCAGGTTTTTTCCCTTCTTCAGTGCACCTGACCCCTTATACAGCAACTACGATAAGGCTAACCATTAGTTTTATTTGCTGATCACCCACCACTTTTTTAAAGGAACATAAATTAATATATGAGTTGGAAATAAGTAGTCAGACACATCTAATGGGAGAGGACTAAGAAGTCTTATTGCTCCTGAGCCATGAGTTGTGAGGGGAACACAGTGGTTCTTAACTTTGGTTGTACAAGGAACTGTGAGGAGAATCCTAGGTTGAGATTTGTACTAAATGCGATGCAAGAGTTTCTAGACTTGTACCTTATTTGTCCTTCTAAGTCATGAGGTCACAACTCTCGTATAGTAGTTTTTGTGTATTTTATGTTTCTTCCAGTTTTTCGAAGTTTTCAGAGAAATAACTGAATTTACCTTGTTTTCTTTATGTGGTGAAGAGGGGCTTGGGGGTTTTTTTGTTTGTTTTTATTACGTTCTGAAAATACAAGAGATTACAAAAGGGCTTGACTTAAGGAAGGCTGGTAAGAATTGTTCATACAGCAAGACTGGAATTTCAAGAAATATAGCAATTTTTTAGATATTATCCATCTTGACAAAAGGACACTGGCAAATGAATAAGTAAACAGAATAAACGTATTAAGGAAAAATTACTGAAATGCACATTGTGTAGAATTCTGCATCCAGAATTAAGAATTTTTTTGTGAGCATGCATTCATCAGTTCAGTGTCTGACACCAGCATTTTCACAGACTAACACTGAATATGCTACTGTCTTTCCACATCTTTATGCCACTGTGGACACACTTGAAGACATGGGCACTGGGTGTTTAGATAAGCTAAAGTTAGCATTCTAGTAATGCGAACAAGTGGCAGCCACCACTGATGTCTGATTTTTAAAACAAGTTGATCAAGAAGGAGCTAATATGGGCTGGTTTACTATGCGTTTGTATTGTGTTTCTGTATCCTCCCTGCTGTGAGTTCAACTCTCCTCATGGACTTTCACCTTCCATAATGCCTTCTGTTTCTGCTTGTTGTTCCCATATCCCTTACTTCTGTTTTCACCCTGTGCTATATAAAAATCATCCCCATCTTCCTATGAACCAAAACAATCCACTAGTCAAAAGGAAGCAAGTGCTATAATTGAATCTGAGATAACCAGCAAAGCAGAACGAACAGAACAAACACCAGAGTTCATGTTACAGCCTTTTTTTCTCCTCTGGAGGACACAGCAATCTGGTCTTTCTCTCTCTTCCCTTCTCTATCCAGATGCTGATTTTAGAATTTGTGAGAGTGTTGATTCTTTCAATTTTTTGCTCATTTGCAATATGTGTTTGGAATTGGCCAGCAGTTCAAAATGTGAAAAAGGGGAAGGTTGGGGTGAGAATGGTGAGGACAGGCAGTTGGGGAGATAATGCAAGTGACTTTATAATGTATCATTGGAAACAAGGCTAAAATAGAACAAAGCTAAGCTTAGTAAGAACAGGTTTTAACCTCTTTTCAGTTAAATAATTTCTTACGTATAATCACACTATATGTGGTCACTGTCAATATATGTAAAGTTTATTCAGTGAGTTTTCCTGTAAAAACGTCAGCTTTTTAAAGTTCCTGTTCTGGTTGTACCATATGGAGTGAAAGTTTCCTTTCCCAAAATTCCGTTTACCACCAGTCTTTGCTTCATTGATTTGTATTCTTTCTTTCCCCCCCCCCCTATTTATTGCCCCATAGGAGCAGTCTCGCAGGTGCTGGACAGCCTGGAAGAAATTCATGCACTTACAGACTGCAGTGAAAAAGACTTAGATTTCCTTCACAGTGTTTTCCAGGATCAGCATCTTCACACGCTACTAGATGTAAGTTTTCTGTGATAAACAATTTGAATACATTTCTGTATCTGTTGTTTATTGGCTATAATTTTGTTTTATCCTGAATATACTCTTTTTCGTTTTTTCTTTCATACCAAGAGGGATTAATTTAGTTGTGGAATCAACTAGCACTTTACACAAAAATACATTCTAGGACTATATTTACAGAATAACTTAGAATATGTAAAGGGTTAAAAACTTGGTTTGAATTAATAGCTTTGCTTTAAGATAATTTATCAGAATAGGTTTTTATAGATGTATAAGGGCTGTATCTTATTTTTTATTTTAACTGAATTGTATCTTTGTGACTGTAGAGACTCATTCATTTTTTATTATTTTTAAGTAATGTAATAATCTCAGACCAGTTCTATGGATCTTCTTACAAGTATGACAATTTTTTGTGCAAAACACCTAGGTATGCTTGTTCCTGTCCTACACTTAAACACAGCATGTAATAGGCTCGGTCATTTAAATCTGTATTATTTTATGGTCCATGAGAGCTATTACTGCATAAGACAGCAGTGGGTGTTCCACAGGAAAGTGTGCAAACATTACAACACTGGTTAATGCCTCCTGGCAAGCATAACCAGGATCTGGTTCCAGTTTCTTCACTATCTGTTAGCCTAGTGCACTTTCTGGCTACATGTACAGATCAACTGTGATGTCGGGTGGTTCATAGATGTTTGGTTTCTTTTTCTTCCTTCAGAAAACTAAAGTGTTCTGGTTTGCAAAAACAGTTTTGAAAAGCAAGTAGTCTGGTGTTTGAGGGGAAAAATGCTTGCATACTACTTATCTTTCTGTGCCTTGAAGACTTCCTGTTCTCAATATGTTCTTGTTATCTTGTCACATGCAGAAATCCTGTTTATGTTTCCCATGTTTTTTAACTAAGCAGGTCTAATAAGACAATACATTATACTTTCTCGAAAATTGTATGAATTTGGGAAAACATACATAGTTTTTAGGTAGATGTATTTGCTGAACTTCAGCTCTCTGCAAAAACAGGGACCTTCAGCATCACTGCAGAGGTGTACTTTCTGTCCCTCACATTGAATGCCAAGACCTTAATGGAAGAACAAATTCAAAAGCTTATCATGCTGTCAATGACTTCTGTGTCTACACAGTGTTGAGGTCTAAAATAAAGGTCAAAAAGAAGCAGAAGAAACTTTCCCTGATTTGTTCTGGTACGTATAGACACTTCGTATTGAAGACAGAGGGCTTGCTTTCAGACAAGACAGACTTTTTCTAAAGCAGCCTACACTTTCCACTGAGAAAAAACTCATGATGGAACCAAATCCAGAGGCATAGGCTATGTCCACATTAGCAAGTACTACAACATAACAATAGCAGATCTGTAGAGGAAAGCAGCTGAGACTGGGGAGCCAGTGTCAACAATTCTGTGTATTTTGAGTGCTTTTACTTTATACTAGCTTATACTGCAGTCCTGTGGACTGAATAACCACTGGTAGGTGAACAGCATCTTATTCTGGTTTAGCGTCATTTGAGAATAAATGCGCTTTGCTAACACTGTACTATGAAAAATGAAGAACGGTAAGTGGGCATAATCAGAAGATTTATTTCAAAAATGGACTCCTGAATCAAACCAAAACACTCAAGTGACTGTATAGATGATGACCATTTTATTACTATGCCTTGAAATTCATAGCTTGGATACCTCGGTGAATGACACAAGATGTCTCTGCTTTTTACCCAATGAAAGGCATGCAGGAATAAGAGTAATTTCAGCTACCTGATCTGCAGGTAGTTCGTTATGGTTGTAAAAACTTAAAAGAATTTCTGAAAAATTGTTCTATACTTTAGTTCCTAGATGCGGTTTTGCAAGGGTGTGATCTGAATATAAATGGTGCCATAGTACCTTTGGTGTCCAAACTCTTTAAAATGTAGTAGATGATCTGTACTCTTCTTATAGTTTTTTTCGTGATTGATGAATAGTGGGTGACGTGGATTCTATGCATCTTCCTAGTTTAAAGGATTCAAATCCACACATATGTCCTTCCAGAAGAGGACCCACCTGCAAGGTTCTGAACTGGCCTGTATGGGAACATAAGCCTTATGGTAAAGCTTCCCCACAACGTAGCTGCCTGTATGACTCAAGAGACCAGAGACAGTGAGCTGTTAAGTGATGAGGGCATTGCTCTGGCACAAGACTACAGTTCTAATCTTTGTTCTTGATAACTGTTTATGCATTTTACATTAAACAGTCATTGGATAAAATCATGTGAAGCATGCAGGAAGAAGGGATTAGGAGTTCATTACTTTCCTGAATTGCAGCTCCTGCAACTCATCTTGCAATTTGCATTATAATATGAATCTTTTTTTTCCCCAGTCTAAGTTCACCTAGCTTGTGTTCCAGATTCTTAAATTGCTCTTCTTCTTATATTACATGCTGCAGTATGGAAAGGTGATCAGATAATATGAAAAAGAGATAAAGATCTGGACAGGAAGACAATAATGAGTGTAATAATAAGAAACCAAATACTTGTGTCACTCGTGCAGGAAGGTTTTAGATATTTATTAACCATTGTTATGTTGTTGTATAAAGTCTTGGGCTTTGGTAAACCAGATGGCCTTTAGTTTAAGTATTTTGCTCTATGACTCATCTACCAGACATTAACTCATACTTCTGCAATGCTTTTGCTTTTTTCTGTTCTTTACAGTGCTAGTCTGGTTCATAGTACTTCATTAATGATGTAATATTTCTGTAATGCTCTGCTGTAGCCTTTTAAACAGGAAAAAACTGCAATGTATTCATACTATTTTGCTGTTCTTTTATTTAAAAGTCATGGTCATTATCTTAGACAGAAAGGGATACATCTAAATATACACTATAATAATGAATTTGTGAGAACAAAACACTATCAAAAAGCATTTTAGTTTTATTATGCTATGTGGAAGAAGGATGATAGAGTCTTCTCAAATATAGCTTTATTAGAATAATACGAAATAAAATTCTAAAATATTGCAGCGTCATGAAATACGTATTTGAAAGACTGAAGCAAGTTTCTGACAGCATTATTTGAAAGTGTAGCTTTTTCTTTTAGTAACCTAGTGGGAGATTGATTTCTGTTTATGCATTGATACTACTCCAGTTTCTCTCAGGATTCTGAAAATATCGTCAGTTGTATTTGGATGAAGTTCTGTCAGGGAAACTGTTTATGCCTCTCAATATTTGGGGTTTACGAGCTCACCAGAACACGTCACCTGTAAAGCATTATATTCCACTCTGTAGGAATTTTATAATCTGTTGTGGCGTTTTGGCTGTCACTTTGCATTAAAACTGCTGTTCCTCTTCCTTGGCCTTTTTCTACAGTTAAATTTGTTCTCATGTTCCTACTCTTTCTCAAGAGTTATCCTTATTTTTAGATTATGCACATGATGGTAGCTCACTCCTGCTCCTGAAATACCTTCTTTTGCTTCCGAACTTTTTCTGAAATCAAAAAAAGGAAAAGACAATCTTTGTGTTTAGACTGCAAGTTATCCATGTGTTGTTTTCTTCAGGTAATTATAGATCACAAAATAGAAGCCTTCTTTCTCAGTAATTTGTTAACTTAGATGTTATGAGGATAGGCACCTCTGACCACCATGGAAAGCTATCATCCCACCAGTTGTTTTTAGTCAATTCATTCACTTCTGTTTAGATAGCCATCTTGAGACTGTCTTCTACTTTACTTTGGTGCCAAAGCTGTTCAAAACAAGGGGGGCAAAAGGTGCCAAATACTTACAAAGTAATTGATATTCACTCTGGGCCAAATCCTGCAATACACCAGGATATCCTGATGTGGGCTTACTGAATAGTTTTGTTGTGTGATTTTTTTTTTATAATTTTGTAGAATTCCTCTATTGTGTTGAGTGTGGTTTTCCTGTACAAAAGTTACACAATTCGTTATTAAAAACTTAAGTTTATTTACCGAGGAGAATAAAGAAAAGGGACTTCTAGAAACAGACATTTAGAAATATTTACTACCTTAAAAATACATTGTTTAATAATTGATCTTTCTTGTAAAGTAAAAGCATAATTTTGGGTGGGACAGGTCTTATTTTTTTTCTCACTTCTGATAGAAAAGCGATGATCAAAATTTTGTTGAATGCTGTAGGACATTCCCATGCGTGACTTGGAACTGTCTGGGTTTATTCCTACCCAAAGCTTTATAGATTGTTTAATTCTGGTATCCAGTTTATATCAAAAAGAATGTAATAAAGTTAAGTAAAGGATATAAATAACTTTATGGGAAATAGAGCTAAATTTAAATAGTGAAGCAGCTTTTTGTTACCACTGACAGATTTTCAGAAGCCTTATCAAATGCTTTGATTAAGACTTTTTCATTGACTTCTATGAAAGAGATCCTGGGAGACATTGCTGTATTGCTGTATGTCAGCAATACTGATAAATAAGTTTGAAATAAGTGTGAAGAGGTTATCAGTTTTGTAGACATTGATGTTTGGCTATTTTCTATATCATGACAAAAGATTTTACTTTAATGATTATTTGTTTCGAAAAGTATACTGGTCTTCAGGGCTGTACCTAACGGGGAAGGTCTTTACATATTGTGTTTCATCTCTATTGGTGCATCAAAGAAAGCAAAATTTGCTAAAAAGTAAACCCAGAGGCTGCTATTTTATGTAGCTGCCTACACTGAAGGAGACAAGGAATCTTTCTTCTGTTGAGTCAAGTAGTTAGTCACCCCTTCAGGGACGCTTTCTGTGGGTGATTCTGAATGCAGATGTCGTTTGATTTACAAGTGAGATTTTTGCTCAGCAGGAGAACAATATCAGCTTTTGTGTCCCTGGGGCCTCTCTGTGCTGCTGGCATTGTCTGCATCTGTCTGTCCTGAGTCAGATGGTTCCCTAGGCTATCTTTTGGCTGTTAATTTAAGAAGTTCGTTACATTATTTTCATAGATGGATTCACTAAGGTAAGTGTTGTGCTTTCTGCAAGTATGTGTGCCTTAGAAGCGTTATAAACTTCCTTCAAAGTTTATTTTACCTTTTGCTGGCATAGCACATTATATGCGTACAGTTTTAACTAAATGAGATTTAAAACATTTTGGAGTAGCTATATGTGTCATATCTATGTGTGTAGCCTCTTCTTCCCTTTAGAGTTTAATTTACATTCCTAGTCCATATATTTAAGGTATACTGATTTTTCAAGAGAATCTGGTTTTTATAAAAGTCTGTTATCTTCTGCTAATGGTAATGTTTCAAAGGAAAAAGCATCTGTGCACACTTCGGAGTTCCCTTAGTGTTTCTTTTGAACTCAGTCATCCAAACAGATTTGGTCCTGAAGTCCAGACTTTTATGGAAACATATTTTCTCTTTTGCTAGAAAGAATGTTCTTGGGACCTCAGTTTAGCCTCTTACATGGTTGGCTAAAGCTTTCTACTGGATCTGTTTTGATTTGTTCTGTTTACCCTCTCAATGTTGGATGTTGGCACAGTAAATTTGTCTTTTGTAAAAGCATCAGTTGTTCAGCTGTGTCCAGCCATGGCTGATACTATAGTTCTCTATTTGAAAACGTTTTAAACTCTTCATACATTCATCCCTGATTTGCTGTTTTGTGAGCAACATATGCTAAATTAAAAATTTTATTTTAAACTTTGGGGGAAAAAAAAGGCAAAACAGGAGACATTTTAATTTCTATCTTCAGGTTGCTGTCATTGCCTTCTTCCTTTCTTTAAAATGATTAATAGACTGGTGGAATATCTTATCATATGATATAGAAAAGAAAACCAGCAGCTGTCTGTAAAAAGCTAAAATATTTTCATGAATCATCTGATTTTTCTAGTTTTTGATTTGAATAAGAATGGCTTTCTATGTGAATCACATAGTGTTGTTCAAGATTTTGGATCACCATTGGTCATTACCCTCTTGAATACTGAACATGAATATGTTTCTTTCACAAAAACAGATCAGAAAGTGTATGTGTGCTAGATGTCTTGCTAAACTCCCTCAGTTATCATATTTGAAATGATCCTTTCTCATTTTTAAAACACCCTGTTTTCCTATTTTTTAATTATCCTTTGATATGTTTGTAAGAAAAAAGCAAATGGAAAATATTTGTTTAAAAAAAAAAAAGAAAAAGAAATTATATTGGCAGGAAAGCACCTTGCTATTTGGGGAACCAAATCTGGCTTTTATCCCAGTCCAGCAGAGGCAGCATGTTCAGCCCCAGGGAGTGGGAGGGACAGTCTCTCACGCTGCAATGGAAACTCCTTTCCCAAGTACCGTAGAAGAACAATGACCAAATCCTTAGGGAGAACTCATCGAAGAATTCTTTCAGCAGGTGGGCTGGATCATCATCACCAGTGCAGTAGGCTTTTTCTCTAAAAGGTAACTTTTCTGGAAGGCCATATCTGAAAGAACACTAAAAGCAGAGCCTATTCTAGAATTTCTGCTGCATTATTTCCTAATCGTTCTCAAAAATCCATTCCATTTTCAACTTCCTTCATGTCTTTGCATTTCATTTTCAGTCTTCCTGGGATATGTAGATCACTGCGCTAGTTGGCATCATTGTTTTCTTGTTCTACCTGTTTCTCTGTCTCACTATTTTTTACAGAGATTTTGTCTTATATTTAATCTTCTGAGCAGAAATGATTTTTATTCCATGTTATTATAATATTTATGTAACACTGATGTATGACTGAGAATCTTAAACACAAGACTAATAGAAATAAGAGCCAACAGTAACTTCTATATTGGTTAAGATTCATTTTTGAGAAATTTATGTATCTACCACTTTCCAACAATGCAAAATTCTGGTTTGGATTGCGTGACACTGTCATAGATAGTTGCTTTGTCATATTTTAACCTATTTTCTTTCTAACTAATATTCTGTCATTTCTGAGTATGTATAAGCATAGTACTGATGTGTTGAATCATCAGTGAAATTCAGCTTAATAAACTATGTACTTTAAATTAGGCTTGTACTATTTAGCCCATTCCTCTTGGCCTTGTGTCATCTTCTCTGTGTCAATGGTGTGTCATTGTGAGTGTGTGTGCAGGAGTGTGTTTGTGTCTGTGTGCAGCAACAGATTCCAAAAGCCTAAATCAGTAGACATTTTTTAGTATGTATAATTTAAGATACCCTTTGTTACAGCGTATTTTTATGTTACTGGGTCCTGATCTGTCAAAGAACAGTAGAATTTTATTTCTGACTCCTGTAAAACACTTAATTAACTTCACTAATATTATTTTGAGGTTAAAATGATCATTTTCACATTTTACTTGCTACGTTTTCTTCATTTATTTTTATGTTGAGTGTAGTTCAAGTTAATTCCTTTTAAACCGTAAGGGCTACTTGTTGGTTTGGTTTTTTTTCCTTCTAAAACTTCAGCTTCTCAGATTTATTATTTCTCCAGAAGCCTGGAACTTACTCTGAGAAATGACAAAAATAGAGAAATGCCACAGCACCTGGGATGCAGTCCACAAATCCTGAATAACACTTCCACTTTTTTTTTTGCTACTGAGAGCAGAATAATATTTCAGTGTACGCTTAATTTACATTAAAATACTCAAAGGCAATGTTGTAACAGCCCAGTAAGCTATGCTTCAAGTCAGTCAGGCCTCACTGCCTCCTATTTCCAGTTATTCAAGTAGTTGGCTAGTCCATGTTGACTGCTCTTTGTATTAATACTAATGAGCTCCTTGCAGTATATTTTTATTGTTACTATATCATTACAAAAAATCTATGTGGATAAGGAGAAACAAAAATGGTTGTTCCTCCAATATTAACACCTCCTGGTGCAAGATATGTGCTCAATGTCACAAAGCATGTGAGAAGCTGTGTTCTTTGCCAACCCTCTGTAATCATTGTGGATTTAACTAGTTTTATATGGATTCTCTGTCCCTCTAATGAGGTCCATGATCATTAGCATCCTTTTCTTCAAGATGGTGATCTAACCCTGAAGAGTTTATTCAAAGGAATGAAGCCTGTTTAGGCCTAACCTGAGTCTATAGTTACTGCTAGAAGTCATTAACCCATGTTGGAAGTTTGAGGGCAAATAGGGGCGAAGGTTATTCTGTGGGGTGTATCAAGGCCTTGTCCATGTAACATGACTTTTTCTAGCCATTCCTGTGTTGAGGGATTAGTTTTCTCTGGTTCTTCTAGAATCACAGAATCATTTAGGATGAAAAAGACCTTTAAGCTCATTGAGTCCAACTATTATAACCTAACACTGCCAGGTCCACCACTAAACCATGTCCCTGAGTGCCACATCTACACATCTTTTAAACACATCCAGGGATGGTGACTCCACCACTTCCCTGGGCAGCCTGTTCCAATGCCTGACAACCCTTTCCGTGAATAATTTTTTCCTAATATCTGATCTGGACCTTCCCTGGTGAACGTGAGGCCATTTGCTCTTGTCCTGTCACTTGTTAATTAGGAGAAGAGACCAACCCCCTCCATGCTACAACCTCCTTTCAGGTAGTTGTAGACAGCGATCAGGTCTCTCCTCAGCCTCCTTTTCTCCAGACTGAACAGCCCCAGTTCCCTCAGCTGCTCCTCATCAGATTTGTGCTCCAGACCCCTCACCAGCTTTGTTGCCCTTCTCTGAACTTTCTGCAGCACCTCAATGTCTTTTATGCTTAGTTTTACCTGATCGGCTGCTTGGTGTCACCTTTAAAAGGTGGTTTGCCTTAGTATTTTTAAGATCAGCTTCAATTTGATATCTGATGCAGCAAAAATAATTTACTATGTTATTGAAATAAAGGGATTTTTGTGTCCTTGAAATTACAAATATGTTAAAGTACCTTGTGAAGTAGTGGTCTAAGCCCATGTCTTTCACAACAGTACTACTGGTACATTCCAGCGTGAGAGTGGGTTTTTTTTTATTAGAACCACTGAATTTCATTGTGTTGATATTCCAACTGTTGTGCTAGTTTTCTTGGTACTGATGTGTGAAAAGCAGTACCTTTATCTCATCCTAGTTTTACTTCTTTCGTGTTTCTAAAAGAAGTTGAAAAGTTTGCAAAGTGAACAGAGAAAAATCTGGTTTGGGATACAGGAATGGAGTTGAGACGCCTCCACAAAAAAAGTGGCTGGAGGAACTTGTGGCAGCGAGTTTCTGAAATAGGAAAAGATTAGATGGTATACTGGAGATGTCTTGTAGAGTGTAGTGGAGTACTGAAAGGTACCCTGGATGACTGCAGCAGAAATTGAAGAGTTCCCACCTCCTTTGAGGAGGTAAGAAAATATCTTAGTCAGTCTACTTAAATCTAAATAATTTTTGCTTTGTCACTCTGGTTTTAAAGTGTAGCATGTATTTATTTAAGATTATTCAATCTCAGGCTTTGCTTAGCACACTTTCCAATTTGAGAGAACATATGTTTACCTACATGTGTCACATAAGATGTAGAATTTTGCTACATTTGCAACCTCTTCCTCTTTGGCAAGCTATGCACATGTACTGTCTGGCATCTCTTTTAACATCTGCTATCACAGTGGCTTCTGTAGTCAGTACAATTTTTATTATGAGTATTAATATGGGGGTTTCTAAAAATATGAGACAAATTACTAGGTTAGAGTCCTAATTTATAGTAAAATATCATACTGCTAGATAATGGAGTCTAGATTCATTATACATAAATGAGACATTTAGAGGCACTTGAAATTAAATAGAAGGAAATAATATCTTGTGTGATTTTGAGGAGTAGCACATGACTGTTTATTATCAGTAACTCTGTGACACCAAAAAAACAAAACAAACAAAAACACCAAGCAAATCAAGAGGCACAATTTGAAAGGATGGTTGTGGAAATAAATAAAGACAAAAAACGCACACACCCTGCAGTTTATTTTGTGAGAATATAGTCCTTTCCTCAGCTCTTTTACCTCTGAACTGTGAAGTCTTTGAATTTACAGAGTAAGTGCATAGTACATCATAGTTTCTGCTAAAAAGGCATACGTTCTACAGCAGAGCTAAAATTTGTTCATAGCTCACATCTGCTGAAGGTAAAAAGTCAGCCCCTTGCAAAGAAATAGAACATACAACTCAGATGTTACCAAACATCTTGACACTTGATCTTGTGGTCTGAACCAGTTTAAGCGTGTGTCTTTGAATCTGCTTTTAACTATACCAGTTTAAAAACTAAAATTAGATCAAAGATTTATGTAGAACAACCTGTGAAAATATTTTATGTTCTATGAAGACTGCAGAAAGCAATGTGCCATGAAATATGCATAAGTAGAAATATTTCCTTTATCGTTTTAATAGCTAAAATTGCTACTTGTCCAAACTAGCAGTATAAGAAAATGGTTACACCCAGATACATAAGCACAGTGAATGTAGCATATGGAGCTCCAGAGGTTTGTTCAGTCCTAGTTTCAGATTGAACTTTGTGTGATTTCCCCACAGTTCCTGCCTGCCTGCAGTTTCACTACAGGATTGTAACCTATTGAGGGAGTTTAAACTTGGATCTATTTTTGCTTTTTTAAGTTTTGTTCAAAAAATTCATACAACAGATATCCCAACCTTTAGCTACGTAACAGAATAGAAATACTTTTCAGTGCTCCATACCTCAACATTTAATTCCCCTGGTGTTTCCAAAGCAAGCAAAATATGTCAATGCAGGATTTAGATGATAAAATATTGAGTGGTAACACATGTAATGGCACTTGGCATCTCTGCCTATTGCCAACTCTGGCAAAGGGCTGTGTGCTTTCCTTCCAACCACCATATAACCAAATTGCTACTAGTAGACAGACCCTGTGAAGGCAACGAGGAGGATTTCTTTCTGGGTTTCTTTTTACCCCTTGGATTACTACAAAGGCACTGCATACACAGTCCTGTGGCTGTGCACTTCTGAGGAATGTGTTTTCCCTCTGAAAGGAAACCTACAATCATTTCACGCCTTTATCGTATATTCATCATCAGTAGAATGAACCTCGATCATTCGTGCTTTACTAAGATACTGTTCTGACAACTCAATAGGGCCACATCTGACAGACAGTTTTTGTTGTCAAACATAGCAAGCCGAAGGGTCAAGGAGTTTTTTTCTAGCAGTTCTTGAACTAGATGCGTTAATAGATTTCCTCTTTCTCCAGTGGTAAGGCATTAAACACCAAGAAATGTGGTATCTTGTGTGCATCAGAAGTGTGGGCATTAACAACCTGCTAACATTTATTAAACATTTTCCAGTTGTCGTTTATCCTTGATGTGTCAGTTTTGCTTGGCCAGAATTTCAGGTTTCGTGTATGTGATACAATGAAATTTATCGTTCTTACTCTCTGTTTGCCAATCAAGTGCAGTGGGAATTGAACTAATACACAGAGAAAAATGTTTTGCCCAGTTTGGTTGGGTTTCCTTTCTTCTTCCCCCTAAAAGTTAAGTTCTTGATTTAAAATAAAGCAAGTGAAGAAACCCAAATGTGGAATGGTCCCCCAAAAAAAAGGAAGCAGCCTGGAGTTAAAGTTAAAATTCCATAGGGTTGATTGAGTTTACCTGGCACCATTTTTTCTTGCCTGTTGTTGTAGGTAAAGGCTTAAGAAAATCCGGTATTATGTTCATTCCGACACAGGTAACAACATGAGTCTCTGTTCTACAAGTTATGAATACAGAAGAATACACATGACTTTTAAAAACAAATTACACTTGGCCTACATTTTGCCAGTTGAAGTTCCTTTAAAACGTAAAACCATTTCAGTTCTATCACATAAATAATCAGAATTAAAGTGAAATTTGGGGTTCTCTTTGCTACTATAAGGTGGGGGTTTTTTTACATAAAAGATAATTTATGTGTTGCATGAATGTGAATATGTAGAAAGAAACTGAGTATTTCAAATGAGTATAGCCTCTGTCAGGGTTACTGAAAGTCTTTAGTGCTTGAAGTAACAAGCAGCAGTGATGACAGCTGTCGGTTCTGTGGAATAACAGAAGCAAACTGTTGTCTGTTCAGACAGAATTCATGTACTGCCTCAGACTGTCTTGTTCTGTGAATACTGTGTTAGGGAAATCTCCATTTTAGCTGATAAACTCCTTCCTCAAACCTTGTATTAAAGTAGTTTTGTTCCCAGTTTAATTGCACAACAGTCACCATATAAGGAACTTGAATGCAAAGATTGATCATATTCCTATTCTACAATAAGCATATCACACAGAAAAAAGTTTGAATCTGTGGAGGGCTGTAACCTGTGATGCTTAAGAGGTCACAAAGTAGAGTCTTAAATATGTTTCAGACTTTTATATGGAATGGGCTGTAACGTGCTGTAGAATCATGCTGGGAAATGCATATGAGGTCACTGATGCTAAAATGGTAACAGCGAGCTTCAGGCGCAGTTCTTAAACAAAAACAAAAACAGGGGGTTTAAAAGAACAAACTGTCTTTAAACAAAGTTGAAGATAAAGTCCCTGCTGACAGTGACCTTGTTATTCAGCGTGTTTTCCAGCCAGATTTGTTAGCTTCGGGGAAGTGTTTCCTTGAGAGTATAGAATCCTGAGGAAAGAGACACCCATTTTGCATGGAAAAGGAGATGTGGAACAGAACTGGCAGAAGAAAGAGTGAAGTGGTTTATCAATTATCTCACTGATTCTTTAATTTTAGTGCATCTTTGATATTGCTGCTTTTGGATATAATTTCATTCAGCAGGTCATAGATTTCTTTCAGACTTGCAGCACATGAAACCTCTGGGGTAAATGGAGTGCCACAGTAGGGAGCTGTGGAAGGTAACAGAGCAGCAAGCCTACTTGTTAGTCAATGTTGCTGTGCAAGGGGCAGCACCTCCACCCAAGAATTTTTAGATGGTACAAAAACCTGAAAGTGATGAAAAACACTCTTCTGATATCACTATGTTGTATATGATTATATTGTCCAGAAAGCAAAAGTCAAATATATAAGGACATGTTTTAATAATTATTTTTAGATGTTTCGATTCAAGGATTTAATATTTGAGGTTATCAACCCAGTTATCTGTCTGTCTGAATTACAACTGAATCCTCACAAAATGTGTGTTTGTGTTGAAAGATCCTGGGATTTTGTGCTCTAGCAGTTCTGTGGCGCTTGTTTTAACAAAGGGTTTATCGTTTGCATCTCAGAAACTTCCAGATTTTGGATAGGTAAAATGCTTACTGATTTCAGACCAGACAGTGAGGCTGAATTTCTACTAGTTGCGATGTCTACGACATTGAATTAGAGGTTGTGCTCGGACAGTATTCTGACTCCTCTTACAGGAAACAGTTAAAAAGGAATTTCTGCACATCTGAAAAACTAGTCAGAAGAGAAGAGTTTGTTTTGTCTCGCCTGCCTGATTGTGGATTAGGCTTTGAGCTGTTTGCCTTTAAATATCAGAAGAAACAAGTTCCCTTTACAGAAGTAGAAGACAAAAAGTCTGGACTTCTACAAAAAAAGCTGGTCAACTGATAGTGACACTACTTGATTTACTGTGGGTATTCTCTTCATAGCATTTGTGTTCTAGCATGCAAAATTTAAAGTAAAACTTGTATTTTTAAGAATAGGTAACATTCTGTTAATTAGCTATATAATGTTAGTTTATGTTTGTTATATGAAGTTTTGTTAACGTATCTGTTGTGATTGCTAAGCTTTTTTAGAGTAAGCTCTTAAGTTTGATTTTCTGTGTAGCCAATGCAGCAGAACTGGTGCTGAGGAGTGAGACTGCAAAGTAAAGTATTCAAAAGTTTGTAAATTCCAAAGGTTACAATTGCTGTGGCATTTTACGACATTAAAAAAAATATATATTGTGAATTTTTAACTGTTAGATTTGTGCTTATTGCTGAGTGAAATTGCTGGAGCTTGAGCTACTGGGAAGAGGGGGCAGAGTTACTTACTCTCACTTCACAGTAGACTGTCCTAGCAAAAGAAAGCCCATAATTAGGGCACAGACAGATTTTCCCCTGCTGAAGGTTTGTTGGTATTACATGGAAAACCATTCTAGTGAGGACAGTGAAGAATTAAGGACTTAAGGTTGCTGGAAGACAACAACATTGAAAACAGTCCAGTTTTCTGTGACTAAAATTGTGTAGCTAACTGCACATAAGTAATGTGTTCTGTACCACAGGAATGTGTACAGCCTGGCTGTAATTGTCATTAATGTTCACTTTATTCTGTGATGAGTGCAAACAGGTTTCGTTCAGAGTTTGCTTAAACATTTCATAAAAAGTTCATGTAAAGTTGTCTTGGATTTTTATGTGCCAGGGAACAAATGTTCTTATGTGTCTAAATGAAACCTCTAAATTCAGATGCTTTCAGAGATGAATTATGGAGCTGTAAATTCCTTCTTCTGAATTACTTCTGCTATAGCTATTGTTTAAGTGCAAAAAACGTTTGAAAAACCATGTTGTTTTTCAGGATTGCAAAGAAGGTAGGACTACTTCACCAGTTCTGGTGCATTAATGCTAGTATAAGCTTTCCTCATCTTACCAGCGTCTGTTGTGTTCTGGCAGAAAGCTTCTAATAATCTTCTGTAACCAGTAAAGACTAATTGTTGTTAGAGTTAATATGATTTTTTTAAATAGGCTTAATAACATAATGCTAAAAAATTCTTTCCAGACTGAACACACAATTACTAAAATTGGAAATGAGGGATACAAAATAATATCCTGAATTCGTCCTTCTGTTTATATGAGTGCATACCAAACAGGAGACAGTTTAGAACCAGACATGCTTTTTTTAATATTCAAAAAAATTATGTGAATGCATTGTTGAAATGGTATACTGAGAAAATTAAAACCTAAAACAAGTACTAAGAGGTATTAATACTTCCCTTGTTTCTGGGTTTGCTTATTATTACTTCACATGTTTTTTAAAGTTACGTATCTTGGTTATGTTCTTATTTTTGCTTTGACTACATAAACTTCTGATGCAATATTGTACATAATATTATTTTAATTTGTCCTAAGGCATTAGAAATATTCAGTGTCATGTGAACCTGAACAAGATAAATGGTTCATGGGATATTGCTGTGTATGTACTTATAGATTTGAAAAGAGTCTTGTCATTTTACTGTCTAAGTGTGTAAAAATTGCATTTGTCTTGTGCATTGTAATTTGTGCCACTACTCTCCAAAATAATTCAGTGCTATAATGCATTATACCAGAGAGAAATTGCGTGCCCTCAATAAAAGGTTGTTTCTAGATGAGATGTGAAAATAGACACTGAGACAGTTTGGTAATAATACTGTTTATCTCCACTAGGAAATTATTCCATTGCTAGTATCAAATGTCAGTAATAAGTGCAGATGTTTTGCTGCTGAAAAGGGATTGAAAACAGTTTTAGGTCAAGACAGTTTTCACCATCATTTCAAGAACCACAATTAAAATGTAAGGGTTTGTGTCCCATCTATAAAAAGACAAAGAAACTCTGGCATGGTGAAAGCCACAGTCAGCTCCTATTGTAAAAGTAATTCAAGGCACAGAGATGGTAATAACTAGCTGAACATCTACAGTATGCTTTAAAAAATATTGTACAGGAATTGACAAACTAAGTTTTTCTTCATATCATGTAGAAGTCTTCTTTGACCATTGATAACTTCACCCAAAAAAAAATCTTTTACTACTGCTAGTGGCTTCCTTTAGGATAATTCATAAAGCACCAATTTTATTGAGATAGATATCATTTTCCAACAAATTACAAACTAAATTATCACTGAAATCGTAAAGCTTATTCGATAATTTATGGAATACGTGGCTAGGAGAAGCAATTTTAATTATGTAGCCTGGTCCCATTGTAAGCTAAGAACTCCACGAATGAACTTCAAGTATGCCTTTTCAAAAATGTCTGTTTCTGATTTTTGAAATCTCCTAAGAGAGTAAATCAATTACATTTTAATTACCTGCCATGTCAATATTTGTGCTTTAATTCTACTCTGAATTTGTCCTGACTACTTCCTTTTACTTGAATCTTGTGATAGTTTTGTCATTTAAACAGAATTCCTTTATGTTATCAAACTTCTGTCTTCTTCAAGCATTTTGTAGTATGCTGGGGGAGAGAGATGACTGATCTTTTTGGAAAGCTTTTTCTGAGCCCTCTCTGCCTCTTGACATTCTTCCACTATTTTGAACAATATACTGTGGCACGCCACAAACAAATGTAACAGTCTTATTCCTTAGTTGCTCTTCTCACAATGGTGTGGGCATTTGAGTGTAGTCTTCCCCAGAAGAAACTCACAGGTAGCTGACTTGATGCTTTCTGACTGGCTGAGATTCCCCCTTCCCCTTGCCAAGGGAGTTCCCTCTCTTCTAAGTATTACATGTATTCTTTGTTCTTAGATGTATGATCTTTTATTTGGGCAGAAAATATGCTTCTCTTTTTCTTCGCATGCAGAGGTTGAAGTGATAGTAACCCAGTTAAACAAATGAAAAATTGTGTTTCTTATTTTCTTAAACTAGTATACCATCATGAAATATTCCTGATTTTAATGAGGGATTTACCATTTAAAAATGCATTTCAAGTTGAAGAGGTTCAAGTTGCTTTTCAGATTCATTGAGGGGTTTATTTGCTGCTTGCTTTTTGGAGTTAGGATTGAACAGAATTTTAGAGAAAAATGCGTTATGTATGTGGTAAAAATAAAACATGGTGTTGGCTGTTTGCATAGTTTTCCATTAGATCTTGGAATGAGTGTCTTCCACTGTAATGAGTTTTGGAGGAAGAGTACATGAGGAGATTCTCTAGAAGAGATCTGCTTGTGCTACTGAAGCTACCAAAAATACATCCTTTCTCCATTTGAGGCTGTGTTCTACCTCCAGGTTCAATGAATGGATCACATGGCTTGGGTGATGCATAGGCTTCCAACCTTAATGCAAATACAGAGGTTTTTCTTGTAAGTACTGTCAGGATTGGAAGCAAATCTCAGTAGCAGTTCTGGAAGATGGAATTAAAGTGCCATGCCTCAGCAAAAGGGTGCTAGAGAAAAATAAAGGCAGCCTTGTTTAGTCTGAACTTTGCCTTGATTTTTTGCTAAACATTTTCAGAGGCACTTTGCTTCCTACTTTCCTTTTTGCCGCTCTCCTAATCTCGGAAGATAACTTATCCTCTCCCATGATAGTGAGAAAAAAACTGTGTTTGTAAACTGCCAGTTGTTTTGGATCACAATAACATAGCGGCTGGAGTGAAACCAGCAACTTCAGTGACTTAGTTTATAAACAATTGCTAGAAATAACTAATAAAGATATTTTCATGCTAACTTCAGTAATTTTCTTAATATTAAGCAGGATGTGTGTGTGAACCTCCTAGAAAAGTACATTCAATAATATTCATGTTGAGTATCTTGCGTTTTCAACAGCTTCTGCTGTGCTTTACTCAGTACACAGTGCTTGATGGAGTTTCTTAACAGGTATATAAATGTGATACTTAATAATTTGGGGATGCTGGAGTTTGAGTACGTTTTGTTTACTTATTTAAGAAAGGGTAAAACCAAGTAATTGTGTATGCAATGAAAGTATCTCCTGAACTATAAGCTAGTAGAAAGCTTTTATTTTACTAACTTCAACAGTGGTCAAGGCTACTTAAACTGTTGAGTAGAGCAGTGTTTTGGCTGCACAAGGTGAGGTGGTTGGATATGGAAGAAACTGATTTATCTTGACTTTTCTACTTCTGTGTAACTGTCCTGTGGGCAATGTTTTTGGAAGAGACATTGTTTCCACTTTTTGTATTTATTTGCATATGGACTTGAAATGTTCAACATATGCATTAAATTGTTAAGAAACACAAGTAAAATGATGATGATATTGGATTGCATTTATTGCAATTTACATATCTCACGTATCTGAATGGGTTTTCATATAAGAAAGAGAAGAAGGCACTCTGTACCTTGACAAGGTATCTAAGGCCAAACAGCAGAGCTGTGAGCTTCTCAGAGGAAGGCCCTGAGCAGTGAAGGTTCCTATCAGCTGATCCTTTCCAGTGTTAGGATTGCTGAAGATGTTGGGTTCCCTTGTGTATTTTAAATGTTTTTTACATACACTATGTTGAATTTCAGTTGAATTTGGGGTATTGTGAAAGTTGAGAGATTCTACAACTTCCCTGGTCAACTTATTGCAGTGTTTCACCACCCTCACTGTGATAAAAATTTCTCTAATATCCTGACAATAGTTATTTGTATCTTCTTTCTAACTTACATTTCAAAGAAGTAGTCTAACATAAATAAGAAATAATTATAGGCATGACCATCTCTATTTTGTTTGAAATGTACACCAAATGTTTTTTATTTGGAAATAGTACTAATTACAGTCTCTGTTTATTCATAAGTATACATTTGTTCCTTTGTAAAACGTACAATCTGGTAGGTTTGTATGAAAGAGAGCCTGAAAAATCTATAATTTGAAATTTCAGATAGAACTTTCTCGTATTGCATTTTGCGTAGTTAAAGGGGGTTTAAAAGATTTTTAAAAGAAAATAATTAACCTGGGAGGTTTACAATTCCATACTTAAATACACTGGCATTCTTCTGTCCAATAGAAATTCTGTGTAGAATAGAAGTATTCTTTTTTGTGAGCACTCTTTCTTGGAAGGGTTAGTTTTTCTCTTCCCCAAAGACTCTGGCTTCTGTAGCATTCTGAGTTCGAGAGCATTTTTGCCATATTCTGAGGTTTATTTAAATTACTGTTTGGAAAGTCTGATGACTGATTTGTTGAGAAAAGTGGGTATGCAGATTAATTTGATTTTGTAGCAGAATGTATGATTTACAGCATTTATTCAAGAGTCAGAAGATTACTTCTAGTAGAAGAATATAGTTTCTGTAAATCTGTGGAAAAAGCATTGGAGGTTTGCAGAACCTCTTAACCTCTTGAACTTTCCCATGTCATCTTATGAACTCTGAATCTATGGCACTGTTCAAATCAGGAAATGTTTAAAAATGAAAAGCCAAAACCCTAAGCTGCTCGATTTTGTATACAAAACATCTGTGGGACTTGAAGTTTAATAATCATCTTAATCATGGTAACATAAGCTGACTATTGTTAGTGCTCATCATTACTTTATATAAAGTAGCATATGATTTCAGTAGTTTGTTTTCTTGCTATTTCAGCTGTATGACAAAATAAACACAAAGTCTTCACCACAAATCAGGAATCCTCCAAGTGATGCTGTACAGAGAGCCAAAGAGGTAATGGCTGTAAAACATATTTTTTACTTTGAAAGTTTGATTGTGTTTGAAGTGGAACATTTGTTTTCTTCATTAAGTTACTGGCATGTATTCTGGCTCAGAATCTGAATTATTTCTGGAATTCTACCATTGCTTACTTAAGTTACATAACGTGTTGCATAAACTTGCAGAATTCCATTATTCCTGTAAGGATTATATATATTACTCAGTTTCATCATTGCTGTAACAATGGCAGTCTTGAAAGGAGCACTCCTGTTGGGTAAACGCAGTATCTTTCCTGTTCAGTTTTTATGTTACTTAGTCACAAAAGGTTTTGTTTTTAATTATCAGTTATTTAAACAGAAACAAGTTTGTCATGGATAGTTCTAAGAAGAGCAGACCTAGAAATGTGGCCCCTGAAGATAAAAGATGAATAGACATGGATGTTCTTAATTCTTATATCTGAAAAATAGTATTTGATTTGTTTATTTATTGCAAGTAGTTAAAAAAATAGTTGTGTTGTATTATATATGATCAGTAAAAATAAGTACAGTTGTTGGGGGTAATGCCATAGGAAAACTTTGTTTATAAAGTTGTTAAAACAGAATGAACAGGAAGACTAATAAAACACTTTGTAATAACTTGAGTCACACTCATAGACACTGCAAAGTTCTATTCCACAAAATTTCCTGGCAATTACTCCTGGGAGGTGCTTTTAGAAGCAAAATAATCTGCTTTTGTTGTCCAAGAAGTTGCATGTGAAAAATAAAGGTGAAAGTATTAGGTTGCAGGCACGTGCCTCCTGCCTCCTCCTTCCCTGATCAATAATAATCTGAAATACAGCTCAGATTTTATAAAACCTGGAGCTTGGAGGTGGGATACCAGATGGACCACATACACTTGATTTAGTTTGTGGAGAGAAGATTTTATGATTATTTTTAATTCTGCTTCAGAACGGAGTGTTTTAATAAGTTGAGAACATGTGTGAAAGTATCAATTGTTGGTTGTGATGTGTGTCACATGTTAGAGCTTCATTTCTGTGTCCATATATTTTATTTAGCTGTTGGAGAAATACTGTCAACTGAAAAAAAAAAGAGCAACTGTTTACTTCAATTTTTGCTTTAATCTCTCAGAAAATTGGGGCGAGGTATTTTATTCTTCTAACAGAGGGGGGGAGCATATTTTCCTAAACCCTTTCCTGTCAAAAACATTATTTTGCGTAATCATTTGGAGATATTCTAACTGACCAGTGAGGGTTTTCATTTGTTTGGTTAATGACTTTATTTGAAAGAAAGATACTATGGGCATTTTTTTCTACCTGTTTTGCAGGTATTGGAAGAAATTTCATGTTACCCAGAGAACAATGATGCAAAGGAGCTAAAGCGTATTTTAACACAACCTCATTTCATGGTAAGTAAATGCTGCTCTTGCTGGTTTTTGATGGGTCGGTTGGTTTGTTTGTTTGGGTTTTTTTGTTGTTGTTTTTTGTTCTTTATATGAGAAAACTTCGGTAAGTTCTCCCTAAAATCTGCAGGTGGTGAAGATGCATAAAGTACAATATACTTATTAATAAATATTTCTAATCTGCTGGTCTGGCAAAATAGTCTCTATTACTACTACTATTGGTCCCTGTTACTGCGCTGAAAACTGTCAGCAGCTGGAGTAATCTAATGACAGAGCAGTTTAACTGCCTTTTTGGGGAGAGCTGTGTTGCACATAGAAAGAAGAATTAATCCTTTTGGATATTCATAGGTAGAGCTGGGGTCCTCCTTTTTGTTCCCCAAGCTCTTCTTAGGATAAAGGTGTGTGAAGTCATTGCAAAGTAAGTGTTTATTTAACAGTATTTTACAATAAATCAATAGCTTCTACAGTCTAGTGAATTTGTGTTACGTATCAACTCCTACTGTGTCTATTTCACAAACCTGATTTATGGACAGTGTCTTAAATTCACTTGGTTCAAGTGACTGAAGTCCAGTCTTTTGAAACTCCTTAAAGGATTTATTTTGTTTATGCTGTGGATGAAGTTCCTAAGGTCAGAAACAGAAGTGTGTGCTTAAATCTGCTAAACACTGTTGTCAGCTTGAAATCATGAATTTGACTTTACCTAACATAAGGATTATATGCAGGGGGCTTTGTGGAATTTGCTCATCTGAAAGCTGAATTACTGTAAGTCTGAAGGATAAACCTAATTTCCAGGAAAGAGTGAGCTGAAACCAACCTCATATTCAGGTATAAGATGAACTCTGAATAGCTGCATGTCCCAGTGTGTTCTTTTGATGGCCACTCTAGCTTTGGGTGCATTTATTTCAGTACTTCAAATCAGATCAGGAGTATGTTTTTGAAGTGAATCTCCTGATTGTCCCCTTACAGTGCTTTGGCTTGTATCATGTAAGAGTTTGCATGCAAACTAGACTCCTTTCAGATAAAATTAAACTCAAGGATGTACACCAGAAGATTGGCCAGTGTAATCCAGCAGCTAATGGGCATTCAGTCCACAGGGCAAAGTGAAAGCTGGTCAGAAGTGTTATAAAAACTCCTGCAATGCGTTAAGTGTGAACATAAGGTCCTCACTAACCCAGTTGTTTTACTTGTCGATCCATTCCTATTTCACTGAACTAATTGCTAATGCAGATATTGGCTTTTTATGTTGTACGCAGCAACACACTGATATGTCATTGCCTGGAGGTGATACCTGTCCTAAAGTCTGTAACAAACCTGGTTCAGCATTTGACAGGAGTGCTTGCTTGAAATGGAAATAAAACAAGGTGGAATGGTACTCAGCCATATTGTAAGAAAGTTTTTTTTAAAAAAAAGGAGAAATAGCAATTTTTTAAGTATAAATTACTTTCAGAGTAGGCACCAATAAAAATGATTGGCATATAAAAATTTAACCTATCAAATCAAACAACAAGAGAAGTGAGTTGTAAATCTTCTTCTATAGGTGTCTCTATTTCCACCTGATATCCTCATGAATTTAAAACCAGAATTATTTTGCTGCGATGCTATAAAAGGTATTTTTTAATAAGGAGTAAGCCACAATTCCATAACAAGTATTTTTGACAAGGAGTAATTTCAGTAAGTCTGTAGCATCCCAAGCTAAATCACTAGTTGATGTAGACCCATCCCTTCTCCTCACATTTCATCCTCTCCCTGGCAGTTGCTCTGACATTCATCTGACACTGCACTTCTGTATTGCACTGTGCCGAACTACTAGAAAACTGCTCCAGCAAAACAATGATCTGTTGAGCAAAAAGTATGAGAGACAACCAGAATACTGCCAGAGCCAGAATGAGCATGGGGACAGAAACATGCAGTTTGGGATAGGGAGGAACAGCAGAAACTTGTAAAGCAGCACTTAAATCAGCACATGTTGCATTGGAACCTGCCTTTAGGGTGCAGATACCAAAGAGACTCAAGTGTCAGAGGCCACCTCCTCCTCTCCCATCATTCCCACTCCTGCTCACACCTTTTATAAGGTTGCAGACCTTACAAAATTATTCTTACATATGTGGCATTCTGCCACTTTCTTCAGAGCCAAAGCCTTTAAAATAGATACTCTTTGGAAAGGAAATAATTGTAGAAAAGAATATTGTCAGCCTACACTCAATGTGTTAACCACATGTTGTAGAGAGCAGTACTCTGATTAGTAATTTGCTGAGCTCTGATGCACAGAAGCTGAAGCAATAAGGTGTAACAAGTAGAATCGTGTCCATTAACATCTGTATGATAACAGAGTATTTTACTGTTATTTATATTATTATCTAATTGGAAGACAGTGGAGTATAGTGTGTTTCATTTACTTAAAGACAGTCCAGGGGTGTCAAATTCATTTTCGTTGGGGGCCACATCAGCCTCACGGTTGCCTTCAGTGGGCCAAATGTAATTTTAGGACCATATTCCTACATTGATACAGTCCTAAAATTACATTCGGCCCATTGAAGGCGACCATGAGGCTGATGTAGCCCCCAGCAAAAATTAGTTTAATATCCCTGGTTTAGACTGTGTATAGACCTTTACAGAACCAGAGCTAATAAAGTGTGCATTTGTGAAGACTCTTACTGGTACCGAGATCTTGGAGTTCAAAGGTTTTTATTATTTGAGTTTTGTTTTGCCTTTTTGTGCCTTATTGGGTGCAGAAATAAATTATGAATTTAGGCTGTACATGCTTAACATTTTAATTTAAATAAATGTGTGTAAATTTTGCATAAAGATCTCTCAGTAAGTAATTAGTTTCAGAATTATTTAAAATATTATCAAGTACCTCATTTGTTGTGTACAGATTTCAAGGAGCTCTTATTCCATTACACAACTTTGACTAGTTTTCCAAATACGCCAGTTTTACCTGTAAAAGGCTCTATTATAGATCTTTAGTATGTGGCAGCAATTGAAATGTTTGCTGTACTAGGAGACTTTTACTTAGTTCCATATTGAAGTTTTATCCATAATCATGCACCTTCTGTTGTGTTAAGAAGGTCAATTTAGCAGAAGTTAAGCTCCCTTGCGTTCCAGCTTGTCCTCAGTGGTTGCACTGGGGGCTGAGGGCAGCTGAACTCCTGAGTAGTGCCAAATTACACTAAATGACCTCAGCTTGACCCTACAAGTCCAATATTGCAAAGTATGTACATTTTAAGATGACTACATAGTGTTACTGCTGTGATTACAAATACAAACTTGAGGTCTAAGTGACCCGGGTAAACATTTGGTTTAACCAAGGGTGCAAATCTTACCCAGAAGCATCCTTTTGGGTGCAGAAGAGCCTATCAACTGATTCCAGAAGTCTGTTATGCTGTTTCCTTGACTTGTCTGTGATGGTGTCTTCCCTAACTTTCCCCTGTTGTTAGGGTATTTTATACAATTTTCTACGTTCAGATGGAGCTTGAGTGACTCTAGTCATACATACCTTTGATATAGATTGGTGTAAAATCTCTTGCTTCATTTTTTAAGGTAAAAACTTCACCGTTCTTGTGCAAGGGAGCATAGGGACCTGCTGGAGGCGTATATCTTTTGAGGTGGAGGTGTGTTTTGGCATTATAATGAGATTATAATGAGCAAAGTTCATCAACGGGACAGATTTTGACACATCTGCTGGCTTGAAACTAGCATTTTGGATGGAATGAAACATTTATCTATTTTAGTTGACAGCAGCTATACCATCTGGTTCATGTACCTGCCTTTACACAGGGCCTGGCCGCGCTATCTCCACACCACTCCACTCCCCTGTACTCCTTAGTACCAGCACACTGGACTCCCATGCACGACCATCCAAGAGTGCAGCCAGGTTGGGGGCAGGAGGGAAGCCATGCAGAGCAGATATCTTACCTGCCACACAGCTGCCTTATATGCTGAAGATGTGGATATAACTTTATTCTCATTAAGCATATCCTTGATAATTTGTTTCAGTAATTTGCCCTCTCAGTAATTATTCCACATCTTCCTACACTGTTCTTTGCAGACAATGATCCTGCAATATAGTAGAAAGCAGTTGTTTTCACTAAGCTTCAGCAGGAAAAGGAAAAGAGACAGGGAAAAAAAATCTAAATCATGGAAATTGATAGAAGTGCATGAAAAAAAGTATCCTTAAAGAAAATCCAATAGCAGTCTTGTTTTCAATATTTAAACTGAGCTTGCTGTACTTTAACATACAATCTTTCTGAATTGGTGTTAATTTCTGTTAACATGTTCAGAAGTCATCTAGTATAATTATGAACCTTTACAAATGTTCAAATTACCATATTGTAATCTCATTATGAGGTGTATATTGTTACTAAAAATACAGTAAAAGCAAGGCAAATATTTGATGTGAAAAAAATGTAAGGCCCTGAATTACATAAGAGATGTAATATTAAACCATGGAGAGAATAACAGATATGGGCAGATGCATTAAGTTAAGTGGCTTGGAGTAGACTGAGCTGAAGGAACCACAGAAGATCATCCTACTCTGCTAAAGATTGCTTGAGCACAAAACCAAGACCACACACACTCCTAGAATGGACGTTTGCTGTGTTTTCTGTAACAGCCAGAGCTAAAGCACAATTGCACATGGATGCTCTTGTCTTTGGGACAACTGCAAACAGTTTTCAGACACTAGAATGAGAATTAAGCTCAATCCCTAAACCTCTGTAGGAGTATTAACACATAAGTTTACACCCATATAAATAAAATTAAGAATTGCTTTAATTGAAGTGGTTTAATTTGCATATATGGTCCAGCTCTGTAATATAAAATGTTGCTTCACTAGTACAGACTAATGAAGAGGAATTGTTGCAAGTTTGAGCTTTATGATTGACAAAATACAATTAAAACCAAAATGCAGATACAAGTTAGTATTTACCTAAAAATAGTATTTGTGTAGTTGGGCTTGAAACACTGGAAGAATAGGTGGGAACGTGGGCACAGCATCGCTAGTTTAGGGAATTCCATTCCATTGTAACAATGCTGAATTCCCAACTACAGTTTGAAACTGATTTGAGGAAAGGGAACTTAAACTGTTTATGAAGTTCTCTTTTATAACATGCTACATTTTAGAAATGCTGCCTTGGGAACAAATTTAGGATTCCATTTCTGCCTTTGATTCCACTTCAGAAATATATCTCATATGGGTGGTTTTTATAATTTTTTTTTTAATTTAAGTTCTGCTTAAACAACTTCATTGAAGACTAAGGTGTTGCAGAGTCAAATTTCTCTGCCAAAACAGTTCTAGATGGTCAGTCTCAAGCCTTGCATGGTTGATGGATTTTGCAAGTTGAGAGCTATGAGCATTTAAATTAAAATTAACAAGAAATTAACTATAATATAGATTGACCTCAATGCAGGTGTGCCTGATATCTCTGTTATTGTAGAGATGTTGGTAGAGCTAGGCTTGTTTTATCAATCCTTATCTGAGAAACTCAGCCATTGGGGTAGAGAGGCAGGATCTATCTCTGGTCCTTGATGAGTTAGTATAAGAATAGAACTATTATGTTCACATATAAATCGCATTTAGTTTTTGGACAGAAGCAATCTTGCTACAATAAACTCATTATTTAGAGTTGAATGCAAGTGTAAAATGGATGTGATACAGGGCTCTTAAAGATATCCTGGAGAACAGTGGAATGTCATACCATAAAAAAGCCTGGTACTATTGAATACTGCTTTGCAAATGTTTACATTTTATCCAACTTCTATCTCAATACTATGTTGCACTTTTTACAGTTTTACAGGGTTCATGTTTTTGCTCTAGCTTAAAGTTCTTACACAGACAGTTCTGCCTATCAAAGATATGTAAATACATTTAATCAGTTAAGTGTTGTAACTTTCTTTGCATGAAGAAACAGGGTAAAATTAATGAATTAGTATTTGAACAGTTTGTGGATTTAGATTGTCATTTTTGTCAGTCATTTTGAACCCAATGTGGTTGCGCTGGGTCTGTTCTCTAGGGGAAGGGGAGAATATGGAAGTGATTATGCTAGTAAACAATAAAAAAGAGTACCTCATTCTTTCAGTAAATACCAATCCGCAGTCTGTCTTTATTGGAATGTCATACCATGGAATGTGAATAACGTTCTGTTTTACTGGGGTAATTATTATAGAAAATTTTGCTCAGAAAGGTAGCTTGCTAAATCTGTGTCTAGGCACATAAATAAAGATGGCTTAATTCTGACACCTTGGAGGTGTCAAGTAGATGGGGAGAGGGAAGAAGCGTCATTCTCATTGAGCTATCTACAGTAGAAAATCGGATTTACTCCTGCAGATTTTAAAGGCTAGGTACATGTGTGTGCATTTGCAGTCTGCTGAAGTTTATCATAGCCTCCTTCAAGGGAAAAAATCCTATATAGAAAATGAGGAACAAATATCTCTGATTTCCTTTCATTCCTAAAAAGCTTCAAAAATATTTACAAGAAATGAGTGGCAGGGGCATCAGAGATGATGGAAGTCTGATATTTTGTTGCTGTAATCTCTTCTAGGCCTTACTTCAAACTCATGATGTAGTGGCACATGAAGTTTACAGTGATGAAGCGCTGAGAGTTACACCTCCTCCCACCTCTCCATACTTAAACGGAGATTCTCCGGAAAGCGCCAACGGTGACATGGATATGGAGAATGTAACACGAGTTCGACTGGTGCAGTTCCAGAAGAACACAGATGAACCAATGGTACAGAGGGAACCTTGCTATTTTTCTTGACTCTGTACTGGTAAAGACCAGTATTAGAATGATTGTAGTGACAGTTGCTGCACCTTGAAGTAGGGTTGCCAGTATAATTGAAATAGTTCAGCAGCTTTTGTAGATACATATCCTCCTGTGTCTATCCTTAATTTAAAATGTGTGCATTCTTACTACTGCTGTACACAAAATCATAGAATCATAGAATAATTTCGGTTGGAAGAGACCCTCGGGATCCAACCATAACCTAACATTGGCACTAAACCATGTCCCTAAGAACCTCATATTTTAACACCTTTAACACCTTTTAAACCCCTCCAGGGATGGTGACTCCACCACTTCCCTGGGCAGCCTGTTCCAATGCTTGACAGCCCTTTCCATGAAGAATTTTTTTCTAATATCCAATATAAACTTCCCCTGGCACAACTTGAGACCATTTCTTCTTGTCCTATCACTTATTACTTGGGAGAAGAGACCAACCCCTCCATGCTACAACCTCCTTTCAGGTAGTTGTAGAGAGTGAGGTCTCCCCTCAGCCTCCTTTTCTCCAAGCTGAGCAGCCCCAGTTCCCTCAGCTGCTTCTCATCAGACTTGTGCTCCAGACCCCTCACCAGCCTTGTCACCCTCCTCTGAACTCTCTCCAGCACCTCAATGTCCTTCTTGTGATGAGGGGCCCAAAACTGAACACAGGATTCAAGGTGGGGCCTCACCAGCACCACGTACAGTGGCACGATCACTTCTCTAGTCCTGCTGGCCACACTATTCCTGATACAAGCCAGGATGCTGTTGGTCTTTTTGGCCACCTGGCACACTGCGGGCTCATGTGCAGCCGGCTGTCAATCAACAATACCAGGTCCTTTTTCACTGGGCATCTTTCCAGCCGCTCTTCCCTGAGTCTGTAGCACTGCCTGGGGTTGTGGTGATCCAAATGCAGGACCCGGCACTTGGCCTTGTTGAACCTCATACAACTGGTTTCAGCCCAGTGATCCAGCTGCTCCAGATCCCGCTCTGTGGCCTTCCTACCCTCCAGGAAGTCAACACTCCCACCCAACTTGGTGCTGTCTGCAAAGAGAATTGGTCCCAATACTGAGACTTGGGGAACACCACTACGACTACCACTTGAGCTGTTTTTGTTCAAAAACAATCTTGTAGTAGTTATAGCAGATTAGGCTTTAAACCAAACCGGACACTTTGTACTTCAATACAAAACTACATTTTAAAAAAAACAGAATCTTGCATGCTCATATATTAAAGTACTGCATCTTCCCTTATAAATAGTATCTGTTTTCATTGCTCCTGTTCAAGTCAGTGGCAAAGTTTTTACTTTAACCTTAAAATGTCTACCCCACCTTCAAGCTTTTAGAAAAGTGACTGTTCTTAACTTGTCAGGAATCACACTGCTTAATGTTTTATTTTAAAAGTAAAAACATTGCTCTTTTCTAGGGAATCACTTTAAAAATGAATGAGCTGAACCATTGCATTGTGGCAAGAATTATGCATGGAGGAATGATTCACCGGCAAGGTAATCAGGTGTCATGAATACTTTTGTCTTCACACACATTTATTTAGGTCATTTTGTACAAACTATGCAACACTGCATACTCCTTGTTCTGATTGCTACTGTTCCACGGTAGTGTACTTCTGTATCTGGATAGAGTCCTGTTAACTGCCTTTGTTACCTTCTATTTGCAGATGTCTGACAGCATTTTGAGATGAGGGCCCACTGTGTTTCATTTAGACCCTAGTCAGGATGATGGGAGTATAGCTCAATGAGAGATTGAAATGCCAGTAACTTTTGGAGCTATACTTATTTAATACTCTGTTTAAAAAAGAAAAATCCTTAGACCAGTTAAAGTACTTTTCCTGGCAAAAATGAAAGAGCTTTGTTCTACCAAAAATCCAAATTTCCGCATGTATTTTCACACAGTTCTTGAGGATCTTTGTACTTTTGATGTTGAGATTTATTAAAATGATTTTTGAAAAAAAAATATTTCTTATGCCTAGAACTTGGATCTTTATTTTCAGTTTTCACTACTATAGCAAACTCTGCAAACATGCATCTTTTCTCATCTCCAGTCTACTCCTTTTTGCCATTTTATATGTCCAGAGCAGATGTCAAAAAGTTGCTGGGCTTTGTCCTGCTTTAAACAGATGAACATTTCCCTGCTGGGTTGTTAGCTGCAGGTTTGGGTTGCACCCTTGAAAGAATTACTTCAGTTTTTCCAGTTTGCCATCTTTTTCTTTTGGTGAACACAAAAATTTTCATCATTTCTCAGACCAAAGTTCCTTCCAGCCTACTGTTCTGTTTCATAGAAACCTAGGAACAGGTAATTAGGAAGACAAAACATAAAACAGGGAAAATGTCCAGCAATCCTTTTCCAGATATATTCACTTCAAATCTTTGATATGATCAAACTTGTCAAGAAGCAAGAAGGATAAAACTTTACATACAAGCAAAGATGCAATTCATATAATCTTCTATATTCCTTCAGAGGACTTTTTGAAGTTTCTAGAAGTTATTTTTAAAAGGAAATTTCTCGTAAGATTCACAGGAAGATTTTCTTCCAACTGTCCTTAGGTAGTGGTGATCCTCTGCAGAATGTTGTTTCACATGGATGTGTTCCATAATGGGGGTAATAAAACTTTTAAAACCTATTAAAAGTGGGTAAAAAAATCCAACTACACTCATAAAAACTCTGTTCTTTTCTATTTAATTATACGGTGTCTTTTATTTCTAAAGATTTGGGAAATTAAACCTATTCCGTATATGCTTCATCTAAGTTAGCTTACCTGCGCATAGGTTTAGTTCAAAAAAAGAACTAGAATTCACTGTTTCTGTAGTATGAGCATCTTTTTTTTAATGTTTATAATTTTGTTAGCGCTCTAGTTGCCTCTTAGCTTCACTGCTTCATTCAACCTACATATATTTAGAATATTTTTACTGAATAGAACAACACAAATATAAGTTGATGGTGATCTCAAGCACAACGTGACTGAATCCTTCTGATGGGGTCTGTGGCTTTTATTTGTTTTGGGGAGGTTTTATGTTGTTGTTTCTTCTGTCTGCTCTTGCTGTATGGAAAATTGCCAGGCAGTAACAGCAATGACTAGATAATAGGTCTACTGGGAGGATTACAGGAGCTGTATCATTTCAAGTCTAGCAATATAAGGTGCAAACTGCAAAATTCCCAATCATGAAATAGTAGCTGCTCTGAAATCTGACTCCTGTCTCTCTGCAAGCTGTATCTAGTCCTGCTGATTATAGTTGTCCTTATTCAGAAGGTGAGGGAGTTAAGTGGGAACATAGGCTTGTAAAGATACTACCTACTTGCACCTTCCACAGGATTCAGCTCAGTGAAAATGAAACACCAGTTTCAGCCATTCAGTCATTTAATTAAATTGTCTGTTTGTTGACTTGTTTGCTTTTTTAGGGTAAGTAAATGAGTTGTATTTTAGATCTAATGTTTTAAATTATCTTGGCTTTTTGTCTGTGCCTTAACTTAGCACAGTTGTCCATTCACTTCTTACCTGTGTGTTCTGTTTAGACTACTCCTACTGTAAACATAGTTTTCAGGGCATCTGCATATAAACTGAGTTCTCAGCAGCTCTGAATATCTTAACCCATAGTTTTTTTGCTGCTGACTGGTTTGGGGGCATACATTCTTAAATATGAATTGCTTCTTCAGATGCATTTAAGAAGAGGTGCCAATATGGCATTTAAAAATATTTTGGCTGCCTATGTAACCTTACCAGAAAAACAGCAGTTGTACATTGTCCACGCTGCATTTTTAAAGTGACCTAGTGTAAAACTCACATTAGTTTATAAAATTCTGATTCCCCTGATGTGATAAAGTTTATTCAATTCTAACAAAATGTATGTGATGACTTGGTGAAAATATGTTCAGGCATTCACAGCCTTTCACTTTCCAAGCTACAGAATTTTCTTTTGGCTACAAAACATGTTTCTGAGTAGGGACTCCAAGAATCTACTCTGTCCTCTACCTACCTAATATGGTAGGACTGCTCATACTTCTGTGCAGAGCAAGAGCACACACTTCCTAAAACTGTCTTCACTTCGGCTTGCAAAGACAAAAAGGGAAATAATTTACTCAGAAATACATCCATTCTTTGCTATTACAGATGCGTTATACATCAATAAGTCGTGAACAGCTCAGGTTCTAAATAAATACTGCACTGTCAATAGAAAAGGAACCAAAAGCAACTGAAATTAGGTAGTTAAGCATAGGTTTCATGGGAGGTACAAATGGTGCAGAAGATTCATTATTCAAAGATGTCAAGAATACTCTTTTCCAACAAGAATATTTATAACAAGTAGAAGTTTCTGTAAATAATAAGTCTCTTCTCTCAGACTGAAAATGTCTTCCTGTGGTTTATCAATATATCCACCCCTCAAAACAGAATGGCCATCTCCTGCTAAATGTCCATGCATTGTTCCCAGCTTTTGTATATAGTGCTCCATCCCAGGCATGAACAGAACAATATTCACTTCTGTCAAAGTAACAGCGATGGGATATGCTCCAGAAGAGATTTTAAGTTTGCTATTGAAGTGATTTGATACAGGGATATTACTGGGTCTGATTTTCATTCTAATATTCGATCCCATCAGATTTATATTTTGAGTAATGCCAAAGAATCTTTATACTATTCCAGGGCATATACTCTTCCTGATTCAGTGTTATTGTTTACTAACAATTACACTGTCTTCAAACACAATTTAATTTTGGCATGATATAGTCTACACAGAGACTAATTTTTTTTAGAATTTTTATTTAAGAACTGTGAGTATTGAATGCCTTCCTGAGAAAGTCTGCCAAAACTGAACTTTCAGAGTCTTTCACTAGAGATTTGGTCATTAATATTCTAGATATTAACTAGATTGATTTGAAATTTAGATGCAGGACTGTTGCATTCACATTCAGTGAATTATTAATTGTGATAATTTTTCCACTGAAGAGTGGATGAGTCCTTTTTTATAATTTCACTATCAGCAGATCAGCTCCCATGGAATTGTTTGGAGCATTTAATGTGGCTGAAGGATTTACTGAAAGTTTTTGTAAACTTCGGACTCTCTCCCATAGCACTGCCAAGTGAGCTGCTGTTTTGCAGTAGAGAGCCCAAAGCAAATCACAGCAAGAGAGGTTTTCAGGATTCTGCTCCTTGGTTCAGTCTGTGCTTGTGTTAAACAGTTTGATTATGATGCATTTTTTCAGCTGAAAGGTTGGGTTGCATGATATTCTTCAGAAAAGCTGTCAATTTTGGTTCAGGAAAATAATTTTAAGGATTTTTCAGGATTCTAGTTGGTTGCCTCTTTGCAGGTAATTTTCCCTAGATATGTTTTAGTTTAGGAAATGGTTGCTAGTTGCTAGTTTTCCAAGTGAGATTAGTTAAATTAGGTATGGTAATGGTATTAGGTACAGTATTTAGAAAAGGATATTTGCACAAATTACTTAAATCATAGAGCCGAAAGAAGTATATGTGAAGTAAATGGTCTTGTCATATTTCACTGTTTATGGAAAACTTCTTCTGGCTGATAATAAACCATGGAAGCTTTTTTGGAGAACCACTAGATAATTAGGTGGGTTTGAGCGACTGAAGTCAAAAATCATCATCCAAAAAGAGCCTTTTAGGTTGTTTCTAATCTTGAAGATATTTCATTCACTGCCTCCTCCCTGTTGAGTTTTTGTAGTGTCTTAGAGCCATGTTGTAGCATGCCATTCCCATCACAGCTTCAGCACATCACTTTATGACTTGCTCAAGGTGAAGTCAAAAGTGCATACAAAAATGCATACTCTAACTCTGCCAAATCAAAATCAGAGAAATTAAGAAATACAGCAGCCTAACAGATAAAATTAGGACGATACTGGGAAGTCACACTTCATTAAGTGTGTCATCTGATAAAATACTGCTTGAATATCTCTACAAATGTTTCCAGATGACTAGTTACAGGTGGCTTTCTTTTCAATGCGTGGGGTTTTGCAGTGTGCTCGTAAGGGACTGATGTTTGCCCCAGGTACTGTGTAGGGCACCTGCGTGTCTCATGCTGGTGTATTGACCACATTCTGAAAGATAGGTTTGTAATCGTTAGTAGCTAATATACAGCCACCAAAGTACTTTTCTGAATCTAGCCAAGAAACTTGCTTTAATGTTGTTTCATATTTATGCCTATGTATTAATATTAGTACTGCCTTACAGTTATCTCAATTTGTAAAAGCATGTTTGAGGTGATTGTGTGTTTTGTTACTTCCACAGGTACGCTACATGTAGGGGATGAAATCCGAGAAATAAACGGAATCAGTGTGGCAAATCAAACTGTAGAACAACTACAAAAAATGCTTGTAAGTGTCTGGAGTATTTCTCATGTTCTTTATAAAAGTGCCTGTCTTATTTGAAAAAAAACTTTTATGTAATTGCATTGTGACTTCCCCTTTTTCTCCACTTCTTGATAGTCTATATGTGTGTGTAACACAGAGTCATTCTGTGTTCAGCTGTTAAAGCCGCCTACAGGCTCTCTCCTGTTTTTCAGTAGTGACTTTTTTGTACCTTACACCCAGGAATGATAGAAGACACCTCCAGGTGTCATTTTATTTATTTCATTTAGTCCCACAGAAAAGGTCATTTAGACCCAACCAATCCTGACAGATTTATGACTGATAGTCTCATAAATAAACTTGAGTAATGGAGGGTTCCCCAGACTCTCCAGGCAGTTGACTTTAGTGTATAACTCTTATACATTTTAGAAAGTCTTCTTTTGATGTTTGAGCTTTCTTTGTTGAAATGCAGGAGTTTCTTGTCTCTAGTGGATGTAACAGAAGAAAATACTGTTTTCCTCCTATTACTCATCCCAAGTTGGTCTATAAAGGTCATGCCCTTATTTTAAATCTTTGGTCTACACCAAGTGTAGTCACTGAGTATATTATAAGCGAAAATAAACTTTTCTTGACTGTTGGTGTAATTGCTACACAGATACAAAGACAATACATCATAGAACCATTCAGGTTGGAAGTAACCTCAGGAAGTCTCTAGTCCAATCTCCTGCACAAAGCAGGATCAACACTGAATGCAGCGCAGGTTGCTCAGGGCTTTGTCTGATGAACCCTTGAAAACATCCAAGGGCAGAGATTTGACAGGACAGGTGCCTCTTTGGGCAAAATATTCCAATATTTAATTATCATGATAGGGAAAAATGTGTTCCTTATATGTAGCTGGAACATCTCTTTTGAATTTATAACTATTGTGGCTTATCATTATTGATGTTGCAAAGGAAAAAAAAAAGTATTTTGAGCTCAGACAGTCTGACTTTTTGCAGGAAAATTCCATCTTGGGCCTTGCTAGTAAAGTCCATTTGATATTCCGTAACACTTGCAAATTTTTCTGCATGCAACGCTAACCACGGCATCTTGGATGATATCACTAATCTTTTTGATGTGTCCAGAGCCGTACAGACAAGTTTAAGTGAGTCCAGGCAAATAGCAATTTTTTTGCTCACAATAAGACAGTTGAAGAGAGAAAGGGGAAAAGCTCCAAGATCATTTGAAGCGATCTGCTTACCTTTCTGCCCAGATCAGGTCCTGCAGTTGTCAGCCATGTAGTGTCACCTGTATTCAAATGGTCATTTAAGAAAATATGGCTGAGCAAATATGTTGCCACAATCTACTGGTATTCTGCAGTTACTACTTGTTATGGATGTTCTTGTACTATAGCAAATGCAAACTAGCAGACCCTATGTTTTGTTCTAATGAAAGACTATTTCTTACATTTCTGCCTTTAGTACAGTAACATGCAGCTTTCCAGAAACTCTGACTATGCTTTTGCTATTCAACATGCATGATGAAAGGGAAGAAAATGTCACTGTAGTAGCAAAGACACTGTGGATCTCAAGAGTATAGCTACAAAGAAAAGATTGACATGGAAGAAACCTACACATCTCTGAATCTCCCACCTTAAAATAGAGCTGTAGGTTCTAGGCAATTGAAAACTGGTCAGGCAAACAAACTAATAATGTATGTTTGTCTTTTAGATTAATGAGAGACGATTTAATTGTTTGTTTATAATTGAAGTGACAAATTAGCATTTTCGCTTTTCTGAATATTGACTTTAGGAAAACATACTGCTGCTCTCAAACCATGATGCTGTCCTTTCAAGCGTTAGTGATTTGGAGATTTTATCTTCAGTGTCTTTGTCTTTAAAGAAGTACTTCTCTTTTTGCAGAGGGAAATGCGTGGAAGTATTACCTTTAAGATTGTGCCAAGTTATCGCACGCAATCTTCATCCTGTGAGGTAATGAATTTAATGAACCATCCCATTTCTTCCTCAGTCCTGTAACTAACTGCCTGCTGATGGCTGAATGTTACTGCTTTCTGGGAAATTGTTTCTGCCTGTCCTGTTAGATCAAGCACACCAATTTTACAACAAAGATAACGGAACACGAGTAGGTACCACCTACCTACTCAGCCCTGCCTCCATATTCATCTCATCAGCACCTTAACTAACTCTTTACAGCCTATTTAAAAAAAGAAAAAAATAGGGAAGGGGATCCTCATCTCTTGCATTTAGGAAGCCCCTTCAAAAAATTTTACAATTTAAGCTCGTTCTCCAGAAAGTCTGTTGAAGTTCCTAAGCTGAGGAACAATCCTCCTTTTTTAGGCATTAAACGTGATTTTACTGCTTTGGGCTGTTAAGGGTTAATTGGATAATCTGTTTCTGTATAACCCTGTTGAGGTAAATTTGTCATGGTTGTCTGTAACAGTTACATGTGGCTCAGTATTATGTTTCCATGAAAAAATTGTATTTGTCATTACAGAAGAAAAACGGATTTGGAGTGAGTTCTTGTTGAACTAGAAACTTGGTATTATCTTCTTTGCACAGCAATGTTTAATTCCCTTCTACTGGCAAAGTTATGTTCCAGGTTGCAACTGAAGGGAATTAAATTCTAGAAAATGGCTATTTGAGAGATACTGTTCCAATTTAAGCATACAGATGGCATATGCACTATGTAGCTGATGCCAGTCTTTCTGTGCCACATGCTTAACTGCGCAAACAGTTCCCAAATTAGAATTCCAAGAGTGAAATCACAATCCCTGTTGAAGTCAAGCACCTTATCTTAATTAGAGCTGTGATTTCACCCTAATTGTGTTTGTGTTTCAGCTAGAACACACAGAAACTGCTATTGTGATTGTCAGAACAATCTGTTTGCAAGAAAAATATTACTGCTTTTTGGTTGCCTTCTGTACTTCTAATAGAAGTCAACAAGAACTAAAAGGTTTTAGAGGTAGAAGGTTTGACAAATTTTCAGCTATGAGGGTGATTATCTGAAACGGTATACGCATGAAAGCAAAAGTTTTTCATGAAATGCAAAGGCTTTAAGACGAAAACCTCAAACAGAAATTCTAGAGTGTGCTGGTAAATTTATGTATTGAGTTCTGTGTTGTTAATAGCAGTTATAAAAAAAAAAAAATCTCACTTCCCAATATCAAAATACAGAAACAAACTATAGACCTGCTAGAAAGATCATTATTTGAAAAAATAATTCAGCATAGAGCTTTAAATCAATACTGTTAGGTGTTAGTAGTAGCAGATCATCTCTTTTCCTTGACTTTCTGTTCTTAGGCTCTTTATGACTATTTATTTTATGGAAGAGAGGAAAATGAGCTCTTACCTTCCTTTGGAAAAAAAACAGCAAAACTAGAAATGTGTGATTGAAGACAGAGGGGGGGAAAATAAGCATGTCTAATTATTACACCTTGTGGCACCTAGCATTCATTTAATCAGAGATGGTTGACTGTTCCACCTGCTGAGCCACACTGTGACTTTTCAGTTGTTACAAGTGTACAGAAAAAGCCAGCATTTTAAAATCATCCTATTAAAGCATCATTAGTCCTTTGGTACGGACAGATTTTTATTCACATAATTTTTCAGGATTGTGATTCAGATAATGAATCAAAATCTTAACCATTAAGAACGACTGAAAGTGAATGCTGAATGACATTACTAAGACACAGAAAGCTTGCTTCTCATGCTCTCTAGCAGAATAAATTCAGAGGTATCAGGTCTTCACTAGTATAATCTTACTACATAAGTTATTTTTTGACACTATTTCAGTATAAATTTATATTTGGTTCCCCTTTTCACTTCAGTCATGGACTGGTGTTCATATGGTATAGTTTTACCAGAAGAGGAATATAAAACCAAATCCATAACTGGATTTTTTTAGGGGATTTCTACCATGATCACATAATTGGATTGTAAAACTTCTTGTTGTAGTGTTGTTTTCTAAATACTAAGGCACTTTTGTATATTTAGGGAAGTCTCATCCCTATAGTATGTAATGGTACTTAAGTGTCACTAGGCAGTTTCCCAAATCTCAACTGAATAATTTCAAGTTTCTTAGGGATTTGTTGCTTTTCTTACACCCATGCTTTCCATTCAGTTACCAGGCCTTCTATTTAATGGAGTAGACTTTGCTTGAAAACGTGCTACTTATGGATTCCCTTGTATAAAAGTCCAATCAGCTGATCTACTGTGAGATGACCTGTTTAGTTACTGGTGTGGCAAATAGTCTGAGTTACTCGGAGATCTGGGTAACACAGTGGCCAGGGTGGTTTTTTTCTGCTTCAAATAGAAATGACAGACTTAAATGAATATGAACTTAAGTAATCGTTGCAACACATTCTTCTTATGGCTAATGACTGCATATGCTGTTCATACATTTCAGCTTTAAGCCCACTGAGTATGCATTATGCTCTGACTGCATTTACATTCTTTGTACTGACAGAACTCCCCAAGTAAATTTTTATAGTGTCAGATATGTGAGGGGAAGTAATCAGATAGTAAGGGCAGTACTTTTTTTAAACAGAAAAACCCTTCTTTATAAACATCCTTTATGTTTTAGATTGTCTTCATTAAACACTTAAGTTGTTTCACTAGAAAGAAGAGCCTTTGTATATATAAGATTTAAAAAATCTGGTGGTAATCACCATATTTTTTCTCTACTAGTCTTGCTATGTTTCCCTTAGTGCTGAGACTGTAAGACTTTTTATAGTCTGAAACCTTTTTTACATTTCCATCAGAACTGCTGCCAGAAAGGTTCCTTGTGCAAGACTGAAATTGAAATGTATTTTCAGCTTTTTGGAAAGTCTTCTTTTTTCCTTTTTTTTCCATCTGGCAATGGTATCATTAATCTGGCTGTACTTGTCAGTATCTAATTTGATCAGACCAGCTCTACGGTTGACAACAATTGACTTCTGCCATAGGATTGCATCTCAAATGCATCGATTTATCAATCATAATCCACACTTAAGAAGAAAGAATCAACAGGAAACTAGTTTTGCCATTATTTAGAAATAATTGTGATTGTTTCCTCTAAAGCTTCAGCTGTTGTACTTCAACTGAAGAGCAAGGATCCAAAACACTGCCATTTTGTTATTTGGTGTGTGGCTAGACAAGGTTGGGAATGTAGATGGTCAAGTTGTACTGACATATGCCAATAACACTTCTACACTGCTCAGAATCATTGGATCCTCCACGTGTTTTTTGCTCTTATCCCAAGGAGAACTAGAGCCTTTTCTGATTTACTGGAGAAACAACTCAGAACCAAAGCAGAAGTTTTGCAGTCCAGTTGTAAGCACTCCTAGCATTCTACAAGGATGTCTCTACTCATTGATTTGTCTCATTAAACTGTGCATGATACAGTTTCCTTTTAACTTTTCGGTCTGGTATTTTTAGAAAAAGACCGGGTCCCTAAGAAATGAAGAATCTAATTGCCTTTGAAATCGCAGCTGAACTGCCTAATTATTTAAAAATTGTACATATGCCGGTTCACTAACTTGCTAGATTAGTTTCTTACAGTTAATACTGTAATCACCAATAGCACTGAAAATGTGTATTTGCGTCATTACGTTATGATGAACATTTGCTTTGAGTAATATGCTGTCTTCTGTTGAGAATTGTTGGAGGAATACAAACCAAAACATTCTCAAACCAAGAAAATTTCCTTCAAAGGGAGAAACCTCCAAGAGAGTCTGGAAATAGCGGCATTCTCCAAGTTACTCTGAACTTGTTTTTTTCCAAATGACTTGGGTGCTTGCATTGCTTTCCAGAGCTTTCCCTTGCTAAACCATCACTGACTAGTAGACTGTAACAAACTAGGATTAAAAAAAAAAAAAGGAAAGAGCAAAAAAAAAGGTTAAATTAACTTTTCATCTCTTTTTGAAAGCAAGAAAATGGCAGAAACAGCATTGCAGAGCAAACAGAAAATCTCTTTATAAAAGAAAGAAGTCACTGCTTTTTTGGAAAACCTATCTCCTAGCTGCTATTTGATAAAGGTGATGCTGATAATTCCGTACACACACAAAAAAAAGAGTAACGGTTCCCTTAGGCATATTTCTTCTTTTTTTTTTTTTTTTTAAGAATGAATAGCTTATTATGTCTCATTTAAACATTTTAAACTTGTTATGCTGGAGTGATTTTGTAAATAGATATAGAGCGGATTTCCCCATTCCTCTTACATGTTGCAGATAGTTGCGGGAGTCAAATGAGTCTTTTGTTCTTCTGCATGCAGCAGAAATACACAGACCTACATACTTTGAACCACAATGATTTTACAGCCGTAGTATTGTCAGTTCTATCCTCAACCGTGTTAAAATCAAAGCAAGCATCTAAATAGCTACATATGGAACTTTCTGAAGTTCTTCATAAGTTTTTTGCACACCAAGAGTACTGGCAGCAAGATGGATAAAGTATTGCCTGTCATTTTAATTTTTCTTGATGCTTTAAAATAGCTATAAGTGCTATCACATAATTAGTATAAGTTCAAGAATATTAGTAGAGGACCTTTACCTGATTAATGTTGTGTGAGCAGTTTAGCTTCAGTTCTGATTTTTAATTTGTTCATAAAGGGCATTAGTATTAATAAAATGTGACAGGGATAACTTTGTTTTCTTTGAAAACTGTTTTAGCTCTTTTTTCAGCTATCCCTGATGTTATGCAAAATTACCAGACATTCCTAAATTGACCTTTAGCATGGAATATTATATCCCAAAATTCCTTTGGAGGTAAAAGGGATTTTTTTCACAGTGCATGAGTGAATTATTTTATTTCATGAAGAGGTGGCTCAGTTATCTGATCTTATGCAATTAATGACTATACAATCAAAATGGCGTGTGAAAATATTGCTCTGCAAGTGGCTTCCTTGTCTTTGCAAAACCCAGTCAGAAATTCCTGTCATCCTTCCTGTGGAGTTTCCCAGTGTGCAACCCTGCGGCTGCTGTCTCCTCAGTGAAGTGCAGGACCATGCCGGTAGGCTGACTGAAGAGAGGTGGCTTTTTTAAAGTGATGTGTTTTCATAGAATCATTTTGGTTGGAAGAGACCCTCAGGATCACCGAGTCCAACCATAACCTAACTGAGGCACTAAGCCATGTCCCTAAGAACCTCATCTAAACGCCTTTTAAACTCCTCCAGGGATGGTGACTCCACCACTTCCCTGGGCAGCCTGTTCCAATGCCTGACAACCCTTTCTGTGAAGAATTTTTTCCTAATATCCAATCTAAACCTCTCCTGGTGCAACTTGAGGCCATTTCCTCTTGTCTTATCACTTGTTACTTGGGAGGAGAGACCAAAACCCTCCATGCTACAACAATTTTATCAAGGTTTAATATTTTTAAGACCATAAGAATGCTGAAGGAAAAAACCTCACTGTGGGGTAAAATAGATGAGGAGGAAGAAGAACATGTCCAACTTATTTCTTGGGTGTTTGCTTCAGTGTCTTGGAGGCACTGCAGAGAGTTGCATCCTACAGAGCAGAAACTGGTCAACACTGACCTCCCCTACGTAGCTGAAGAAGAAGATTTAGAAGCAGCTTTAAAATTGAATATGTGCCTCATTCTATTCAAAGTATTGTTCAGCATGTAATTTTCAGGTAATTGCCTTTAACAAAGACATCAGTATGACTAATGGCCTTAAGCATTGTGAGTCACATGAGATCTAAGAGGTCCCAGAAGCTCTTTGATTCCTGTTTGATTGCTAAGGCAATATAGAAATAATTATTACCAAGGATACATCAAGATGTCAAACCTGAATCTTAAACTACAGAAAAACGTTTCAAACTTACAGAGTTCATAGTGTGGAAACTTTCACTGATAAAGCAGCTAAGCACATGGTTATAAGACTGTGGATGTAACTGTTCTTTTAAATATATCTGTGTTCCTGTGATAGTGTTGTGTTGTTAATGAACCTTGTGTCTTATTTCAGAGAGATTCCCCCTCTACATCCAGGCAGTCCCCAGCTAATGGTCATAGCAGCACTAACAATTCTGTTTCGGTAAGATTTCCAGTTCCACACAGAGAAAGTGTGAAAGTTTTGTTGGTGCTCATCTGCCATTACTGTTATTGTGTGGTCAGTGGAAAATTTTGTCCTGCTGATAGAACCAAGGTTATTACATATGTAACTCCCCATTTTCTTTTTTTAAGGATTTCTTCCAACGCATTATTCTCATTAAAAGCCATATAGTGAATTCAATGTTAATAACTGTAACATGACCCTTCAGTCATCCTTAAATCATTATTAGCGGTTTCCTCAAAACTAAGCAAAGGTTTAAAGTGGAAGATTTATTTCCATCCTGAGCTTTGGAAGCCATGTTTGAAGAAAGGATAACTGTGCAGTTGGTATTTCCAGACATTTTAGAGTCTTTTTTAAGTTTTGTGTTTTGAGAGACCTCTGGAACTTGTACTTGTTTCCGCTATCTGAGTTAACGAATTGGTGTGCCCTCTGCTGTTGTGGTACGTGCACATACTTTGTGAAACATGAGCCTTGCCTGGATATGAAAAGCAAAAGGAAGCGGCTTTAAACTGCACTACAAACCAAGCTATTATCATCACATCTTTAACACAAAGTACTTCTGTTTTGTATATGTTCAGGTAGAAAGGTGCTGTTGTTTTTTCTAAAGTATATGAATGTTAAAATTTGTGTTGCTTATCTCATTTGTCTTTGTTTGGACCAATGTAGTAATTGTACATGCAAGTTCTTTCGGTAAGAGTGCCGTCAATATCATGAGTTTGTGGAACTAGTGAAAAAAAAAACAAACTGAGTAACTACTCCTTTAACTATTAAAAAAAATTACAAATTAGAAAATATTTGCCACAAGGTAAAGTGCTTATTAAGTAATACAAAGAAAAGTAATTGTGGATGAAAAATTTAATAAAGTTTTATTTATTAAATTGAATTTGTAACAGGATTAGTAGCTCTAATCTTATTCATCAGGACAATTAATTGCATTATACATTTCTAATAATATTTTTTTAGTATTTATAATAGCCATCCTTCTCTTTTGAAAACAAGACTAAGTATTAAGTGGAAAAGGCAGTCACATAAAGAGCCTCTTTCACTTGACTGTGCTTTTGTGTTGAAGATGCTGAATTATTTCTTAAAAAGCACATTCTCTATCTGCTTAAACTTTTGACCTGCTTTCTTCAGCTTGCTGCTAAAGAGCCTGGGTTTGATTTTCTTTAAGAAAAAAATATTTCTAAACGTGGGTCAATGCTTTATACTTTTGTATGACTTACCATTTTAGCGTAATGTAATATGAATCACTAACAAATGGTGTTGTATACCCTTAAAAAGTAAAATGAAAATTTCTTCTCCTGGGTTGACTTTATTCTGCAGGACTTGCCATCGACAACACAACCGAAAGGACGACAGGTGAATAGATATCCTCCATGGGAATTTTCATAAACTTAGCTGCTAGTGAACATCCCTGCTATCTTTTTCCCCCTCATATTCTGTATGTGCTGGACTAAAACATTTAAGCTTGGAAAACTTTATCCATTTTTTTCATTTTTCTTTTTAACTCACTTGTTTGTGGCTAATTCAAAACAGCATTTTTTCATGTGTCCATATGTGTGAGAGTTACAAAGTCACTGTAAATTTAACTGGAGATGTTGTTTTAGTTCAGAATGCAGTAATAGACTTACTGTTGTGCAGGGGCCTGTGCAGGTTTTTGTCTTAGAGAAAAGCTCAAATTTATACTTCAGCTGTAGTGGAGACTAGAATGACAAGTGCCCAATACTCTGAAACGCTGTACTGACAAAGATGCTAAAGCTTTAGTTGGTCTATAACAAATTAATGACATTAACAAAGTTCTTCAAAGGAAAATATTAAGGATAGTTTATATTAAAAGTTCACAAGTGTGAAGATAGCCTCTTACATGTTCAGTCCTGAGGCCCAGATTCAGTAACCTCCCGTAACTTTGTTAGCTTGACATGTCACATGGACCAAAGAAAGATCTTCCCTCTCCAGAGAATTCCAAGAAAGTCCTTAAAGGCACTGCAGAGGATTCCCTATGATGCCCTTTGCAGTTTTAAGATTTTTTTTTTATTTTTTTTTTTACTGCAGCCTCCAAATCAGCACATCCCATCAAATGATTTGTGATTCGTCTACTGTAACTGCTCCATTTATATATATCCCTTCCAGAATCTGCCTCTGAATCTTAACCGTGGACTCAACCTCTTACTGTACCAAGGGTTTTAATAATAACTCTTGCAATTCCATACCAAAGAGTCAATGGACCCCATGATCTGTTGTCTTTGACAACCTTATTATACTACTGTTTGGTTAAGGTGACTGGAATATCTGTTACAGGGATGGATTGCTCTCATTTTCTTTCCTGTTTTTAAAGCTTACAGCTCTACCGTTCTTACAATTTTCTGTTGTCTTCTGAAGTTTCCAGCTGCTTGAATGTAGTCCTGGAAGGGCTCCATGAGAGACCTTCCAGGCTGTTTTGTCAGGTGTTGTTTTCTTCTTGTAAGGTATTTTTCCCAGGAGAAGAGAGCTTGTTGAAGGCAGTTTGCTGAAGGCAATATTAGAATAATGGTGTTTCTCATACTCACACCATTTATCATTACCTGTTTTTTTCAAGTGTCTTTTGCCATTAAACCACCATATTTTCTGGTAGCTTGTCATCTTTGAAAACAGTAAGGACTTTGATAACAGATACATTGCTGTCCGTAAGGAAGCCTGTGGTGGTCCATGAGCAGCCAGTATATCCTGGATAATGGCTCAAACTAGAGCAGGGACTTGACAAGAAGGAAGTTACTAGATGGTAAAAATACTGCTCACTTTTCTAGACTTCCGTTAGGTAAGGCTGAGGAGAGATAAGGGACCGGTTCAATACTGATTACTTCATAGGAAGCCAGTTACTTAAATAAACGTGGTTGGTTTCTAAATATCCTATTTTTCAGGTGTCTAAAAGAAATTGGGTTGCTTGTCTAAACTCACACACTCAATGCACAACAGGATAAGGATCAGATTTAGTTTATTAGAATTTGTGTTCTATAGTAATATTACCATCTGATGCTTTCGCTGTAAACAGATAAAATGCATCAGGTATAAGACAGCAGTGATTAACCATTTTAAGTTGTTATTCATATGTTGGGTTCAGATTGGATTACTGAGACACAAGGCAAGATTTGATATATTATTTTAAATTGAGAAGTCAGAATCCGATTTCTTTCTTTTAACATTCCTTAGAGAATAGCTTACTCAAATAGTTAGTTTTTCATTTATATAGATGTAGAGTTTTACTGAAAAACCTGTGCAGAGAATTCTCAGATTCCTCCCAAGTAACTATATGCAATAGGTGCAACACAAGCATTCCTATCTAATCTAAAAAAAGGTACCAAATTTTCAGTCTAAATACTAAAGATCAGTAAGGTAGCCAAAGTCCTTTATACCGTCCGTAAAAATTTCCTGTTATACAATTTTTTAAAACATATCACGGGACTTCAGTTGGAAAATACGGTACAGTTCAAGTTGTAAGATACTGGCGTTTAGTCTGTAATGATTCATGATCCTTAATATTGATCTGTGGGACTCTATCAGTATATTACATGTGTTCATTTTTGCTGTGCAGGTTTTACAGTATATAAAAGACATGAGCTTGCAAAAAAACATTGTGTGTCTCCATCATTTGCTGGTTGTTTTTTTTTCCCTGTTTCATTTTCAACTATCATTTATCCATTTGCCATTCTGTTTCTTCCTTTGCTTGTAGCAAACAGTATATGTAGCTACATGCACAATTTTTCACCTATTACTCTTATTACAGTACCAGTAATAAAATTGCATTGTCTTTTATAAACTCTTTTTATAGATATATGTAAGAGCACAATTTGAATATGATCCAGCAAAGGATGACCTCATTCCTTGCAAAGAAGCTGGCATCAGATTCCGAGTTGGTGATATTATCCAAATCATTAGCAAAGATGATCACAACTGGTGGCAGGGTAAACTTGAGAACTCCAAAAACGGTACTGCAGGTCTTATTCCTTCTCCTGAACTTCAAGAATGGTATGACTTAAGTTTTTTGAATTTAGCTTTGCTTTTGTTTCTGTCCTTTATGTTTGTCATTGTATATCTAGTTTTTGTAATTTTTTTTAAGTATATATTGCCTCCTTTTGTGTGGCATTAATTTTTTTTCATATATGCATAGCAGTAAGGCTTGCATGCAAAATGTGGTTATATTAGAAAAATAAACACCTGTGTTAATAAACATCGTTTGGGCTTTCTGGTACACTATAGGAAACTGGGATCTATGGCTACATACAGATTGTTCATGTAAGGGGCTCAAATTAAATTCTAAACACTGTTTTCATTAGTGCTGCTATATACAAGTGCTGCAGGAATAAGGTGTTAGCAAGTTGTCAAGCACAAAGGTCATTAAGGGACTCCTGGGTTTTTCTCTCCTTTTCCTTTTTTATATGAAAGCCAAAGAGCAGAAAGAAACCACAGTGCAAAGATTCCTGAATGACAGAGTCAATGAACAGTAGTGGCACTGGGTACCGCAAAAGCAATGCAGAGCTCTTGCAGAAGCTGCTTAATAAATATTTTAAATGTATCAGCACGAGCTCTGGCAACCAAGTCCTGGGCCGTAAATGTTATGGCCATAACTCAAGAAAGTTTATCAATACGAGTAATCCAGCCCAAAATATTTCATACAAGATTTGCTATGTCAAAGAATTAGAGTGCTGGAAAGGATTTAACAGCACCTATGCCACCTGAACTGACTAAAGGAGATTTTGCTACAAGAGAAGCAGAGGTAGACAGACTTCTCATTCTATCTCAAGAGTTCCCTTGCAAGCCCTGACGCAAAGGAGACTTTGGTACACATTGCAACAGGAACATCTGCAATGCTTCCTCCTAAAGATGGGCCTCAAAACAGTTCCACAACACGACTTGCGCTGCAGTAATTTAGACCATAGTGGCCTTTTCAGACCTCATGCGCTTCCAGTTTAATCTGCTGCAGAGTGGTCTACAGCCATTTTAGTAGCTGCCCTTCTTCCCATCCTCACTTGATCTACGAGCTTCAATGATCTACCACTAAGAAGATATTCTTTATATCAAAATACCTCTGTGCTTTAAGTCATCAAAAGAAAAGTTTTGGAAAGTTTTACTGTACTCCTGTACTACTAAAAAGTCACATTTTTCTAATACGTTCTGTGTGTCTTTTTTAAAAATACATTGATTACAACAACAAAAATTTTGTCTCATCCATATACCAGGCGAGTTGCTTGTATTGCCATGGAGAAGACCAAACAGGAGCAACAGGCCAGCTGTACTTGGTTTGGAAAGAAAAAAAAGCAGTACAAAGACAAATACTTGGCAAAGCACAATGCAGGTATGAAAACAAATGCAAGTATCTTTAAAGATGATTTTTTTCCAATCTAAACCTTGCCATTAATTGTTCAGCTGGCACTGTTGTGTAAACATAATGAGTTACTTAAGAAAATATAAAATTCTAATTATGTCAACAGTACTCTGCTTGTTCTTTGCTATTTAAACATATAGCCTATTCAGTGAGAGGCAAGCTGCCACAGAATAAATGCGTTGTAATATATGCTAATATAGGCTTGCATTGTTTTGGTTTTTATATTTAAAGGACCACTGGAGACCAACAAGATATTAATTTTGCAATCTGTATAACTGCACTGTGCTCTACAGAAGACTCTTCCATAGCATCCTTGTTACTATGTGGTGATAGTTATAGATTATACACATGAAAACATCACAAAACGCCACTTTTCTCAAAGCATTACAGCTGGAATTGGAGTAAGAGCCACTGCATAGTCAGTGTGTTATTTACAGTTACCAAATAGAAAAAACTGTGGAAGTTTATCCTCCTTGCCATGATTTCTGCCTGAATCCTAGGTTTTGGATTTCTATTTAGACTGCTGAAAAGTAGAATTGTTTTAGAAAACTATGAAAGTAGAAGTCTGCAGCATAAGAGATCCTTGCTGAGCGAAATTCATCAGTTTTAGTAGTAAAGAAGGAAGAACCTTTTGGTCATGAGCAGAATTTAGTTCCTTTCTTCTTTTAATATAGAATACTCAATGTGTTAAAACTGTTTCTATTGGTTTTGCATTGATATCACATGCTGTGGTGATAGATTTTTTTGGTTGTGATCTCTTGGGAGACTTGCAGAGATGTTTATTGGAATTAAAAGATACACCTGTCCAAACAGGGTGATGAAAGTATTTTATATATTTCATTAATTTCTGGCATTTGTTTCAGTTGCATTCTCAAACTTACTAATGAAGCAATATAAATCTGTATTTTCACATTTCTTATTACCTGACAGTCTATGTGCAATATCAGAGCTCATAATATATCAGTACTACAGAATTTATATTTACTTAAAAGTCATTTGCAAATAAAATCCAAGGAAAGTCTAAGAACAGTAATTGTCAGTTACACTCCTTACTTCATCGTCACATTTAGGATGTTCATAGTTCGATATTAAATTACTCATGACCCTAAAAACCCTTCTGGATTATTTCTAAATTGAGACAGTTGAGAGATTGAAAGCTTTAACTTGTTTCCTTCCTTTTGGTGGTTAGACATTCTAGTTGCCATAACATTTCTACTTCATTGCAGTAGCACTAAACTGTGTTTTACTAATTATGACCTTAACAAAAACTGTTGAGAACAAACCAGATTTTATGACCCAAAGTCTTTGAAAATAGTAGTTTAAAAGTATTATCAGTTGCTCCCAGCATACATTCCAACAGCATTGCTACTCCCTTCAGTTGTGCCAGTATAAGTTTGTATGGCTGTGCAGTTAACTGGATTAAGTGAAGAATGACCCAACATAAACATTGATGATGCTTCTTTAGGGCAATTGCATTTCTTAATACAGTTCACAGTGCAGTTACATAGTTAATAATGTTAGTGTGACTAAGCACAGTGTGCTACAAAGGAATAAGCAAGGGAAAGAGTATGGCTAGAGAAGGAGACGGAGCAGGCAATACTTTAGGAGCAAAACTAGCTCAAAGACTTTGTATCAATTAAATCTGTGAAAGGAAGATAATCTAGGCTTTCCTGCCTTGAGGTAGGGGGGGCATTTTGCAGAAGGTTAATAGCACTTTGAGTCGCACAGTTTGCCTGTCTTAGCACTTGCCACCATTGGTCACTTTACATCAGAGCACAGGTTTTGCCAAAAATTAGAAACGTTAAAAATTACCATAACTACCATAAAATAAATAGTTCTGTTCAGAATACCATCTGACACTTCCCCTCCCCCGCTAAGAAGTAAAAACATTAAAGAAAGTGCAGACTAGAATCAAGAATTATCTTAGAAATGTGTATTGATCATAGTGTCCTTGAGGTATTAAAGGTGATGCCAGTAATATTCCAGGGAATTATGCCAAATGTAGAGTCATAGAATTGTTTTGGTTGGGAGAGATCCTCAGGATCATCGAATACCAACCATAACCTAACTCTAGCACTAAACCATGTCCCTAAGAACCTCGTCTAAAGGCCTTTTAAACCCCTTCAGGGATGGTGACTCCACCACTTCCCTGGGCAGCCTGTTCCAATGCCTGACAACCCTTTCTGTGAATAACTTTTTTTTTAATATCCGATCTGGACCTCCCCTGGCACAACTTGAGGCCATTTCCTCCTGTCCTATCACTTGCTACTTGGGAGGAGAGACCAACCCCCTCCACGCTACAACCTCCTTTCAGGTAGTTGTAGACAGTGATGAGGTCTCCCCTCAGCCTCCTTTTCTCCAGGCTGAACAGCCCCAGTTCCCTCAGCCACTCCTCATCAGACTTGTGCTCCAAGGATATAAAGAGGTTCACTGAAATGCTACGGTGCTTACATGAGCTTAACTAAGGTGGTACTGAGTTTACCTTCTCTAAACTGCTCTCTCCCACCTGGTGTTGGTAGCCAGAAATATGGCAACACTGGCTTTTGCAAGCTTTCAGTGCATCTATCTCAGAATATAAACCGGATCTTTTCTTCTCTTGGATCCAAAATAAGTATAACTAATTTGGAACTAGCAATCTAATCCAGATGTCAAATGTTGCTCTTACAAGAAAGTAGAATTCATTTATCTTATGTCTTATATCTTAGAATAAAATGTAATAAATCATTTAGCAGTATGTAATCTATTTGGACTTCCCTGTTATTTTTGTCCTAGAGATGAGGCTGAACTGGAATGCTGAGAAATGACCTAGTAAAATATTTTATTGTCAACTAAGATGTGTGGCTAGCTAATGATCTGAGAGTTTATGAAGTAAATAATTGAATATTTCAGTTGCCTTTTATAGTTAAAAGCAAATATATTCTCTGTTACAAGAAAAATATCATCCCATTTTTCATTCCTCCATACCTGATATTAGAGTATCGTGTCCTTCAAGAGACAGCATCATGATCTTACATCTTATCATTGTAAATTCATTTTCAGACCAAAGCCCACAGTAAAAAATAAACCTTTTTCATTATTAGGTTCACTGACATTTTTAGAAATGCTCTAGATATATACTGCAGTGCTATCTAGATGTAATTTTTATTTATTTTACTGAAATGTTATTGGAGGACTTCATAAAAGAACACTCTTTAGAACATACTAGAACTATGCTTTCTGTTATACATAATGTAGAAAATTGCCAAGCTTTTACAAAATATGTTTATCATTTCTTAATGTGATTTATTTGCCTTGTGTTTAGACTATTGCATGGTAAAGTTTATTTTGTGCATATACTTTTTATTTTACTAATATACTACAAGCCATATCTCAATGACCCCTGTACATTTTTCATGCTGTCTTACTCCCAATGGCCTCTGTGCATGTAAGTAACCTGTCAAGTGACAATGCCTCTTTATTTGCTTCTTACTGTTTCCTTTCAAGAACTCCTTTTCTTTATTAGCTAGTAACACAGAAGCATTAAACTTCAGTCTTTAAATGTGCCCTGTATTCCTCTTATCTTGTGTATATTCAAAAATTAATCATTTTTCTTTTGCATTTGAAAACCCTACAATCATTAGTTACCTTCATGTAGACTGAGACACATCTTCTCCATGCTGCTAGTTTGTGGTGAAGGCATTAATATGTATCATTTCTGTTGTTTGTTTCTGTTGTTTGTATCTAACATAATGTGGTTTTGTTCAAGAGGAAAATAAAGGATTGATTTTTTAATTATTATTTTTAATGGGAACAGGTTCTTGCAGGCCTAGATGGTTAGAATGGTAAAACTGATTAATATGTTGTAGATCTTCAGCCCTTTCTAGTATGAAATGAATTATTAATTAGTTTAAATAGTGTGAAGTTGCAAAAAGGACAGTAGTAAGAATCCCATGTTTGTAGGTTTGCAGAATGGAAGAAAAATATGACTAAATTCTTGCTTGTAATATTTGGGGAAAGGTTGGAAGAGACTCTTCTTTAGGATGAAATTCAAAATGCTTCAAATGGACTAGGAAGTTTTCATATCTGTATCTTTTCAGGGTCTTAAGGAATTGAGTGTCAATTCACTAATTTGTAGTTTGACCAAATTGAAGTAGCTGTACTTTTTCTTTATGGTAAAAAGACTGCGGTTGAATTGAAAAATCTTCCCTATAAAAATAAATACATTAAGTTAAATCCTTAGCTTTAGTACAAAGAGCATGTGCTTTCTGGTAGGCTCCACAGTCTTAATGCTGATCTTGGTGGCTGGGGACTTCTGGAGCAAGGAAACTAAAGCTCCTGCCACTGTCTGCTTTCCAGAGGAATTTTGGATAGGGGGGAGGGATATATCCAAACTCATCCTAAAGAGGGATGTGATACAGCTGAGGCGAATACACCAGCTTAGGACTTGGAAACACTCAAAGAATCCCATACTTTAGATGCAGTCACTCCTCCCTTCTTTTCATAGCACACGTAAATACAGAACTGAAAACTCTTCTTTGTTATTCTGCTCACAATTGCTGATTTCTGTAATCTTTATAAATATAATTCACTGCCTCCTGGCTTCTTCCTTCATTAGAATTCTGCAAGAATTCCCACAGATGTTGTGTTATTCAACACAGGAGGAATAAGCTGGTTTTAATGAACAAAACTTGATTTGTCAATCATTATATACCTTGGCAATTGAAGGTAGATTGATAGACATGATGGAATTCATCCCATTTCAACTACAGTTCAAATTATTTTTGAAATAGTACTTTTACAATTTTTCCCTAAATATGGTGGAGATTCTTTTATGTAATGCCATCATTTTTCATTAGAATTCTTCATTCTGTCACAAGTGTTAAAAGCATGTCAATTTAATGAGCACATGTGTTTAAAGAGAACTCTAATTACAATCAATATGATGGTAGTTTTGAAGAATAAATACACAAAGTATTAATACTCTTCTCTATACATTTCTCATAGATCTTGTTAAAACATTATTATGGAAACATCTCTAGTGTAAATAGATGTTCTCATATTGTATTCATGTTGGTCACTGTCTACAGATTTTTCTTTAGTATTGCTATTTCTTAGGAATGCAAATGTGAATGGCATGCCATTTTAGCTAATTTTTGTGGTTTGCTGAATAGTGCATGAAAGGACATGTGAACTTTCCTGAGCATTTCAGTAGCTTTCTTACTGCTTTTTACCAGTTTTTAAATGATCACATTTGTTAAAATTGCATAATGAAATGGTTTTATTTTCTGTAACATCTTACTTTGTACTGTAAATCTAAACCATGCTAAAATTATGATTTGTAGCACAATTAATTATCAACCTTAATATGCCTTCTTTTCTCATCCCTGTGGCGGTTTGTTTTGTGTTTTAGTGTTTGATCAATTAGATCTCGTCACGTATGAAGAAGTAGTAAAACTGCCAGCATTCAAAAGGAAAACACTAGTCTTACTAGGTAATTTTGAGTTATTATTCTGCATATAACAGCATAGTTTTGAACCCATTCTGGTGGAAAATTCATAATTCGTTTCTGTGTTATGGTTTAGGTGCACATGGTGTTGGAAGAAGACACATAAAAAACACACTCATCACAAAACACCCGGACAGATTTGCCTACCCCATTCCTCGTAAGTAGCAATGTTCAATGTAATGCAAAATTGTTTGTAGCATTATAGACAACATACCTATCATAGTACTACATGTGTTCAGTTCTACTTATCTACTACCTATCTTAAAGGTGGGAACTGTGATAGGACTGGGTGTATTTCTTCTTTTGTTTGTTTTTCAGGAGGAGGAATAGTAAGTAACACCACTTTTACATCAAATGGTTCTTAGTATTCAGAAAACTTCTTGTTAAGCATACTTCTCTCTACACCAAATATTTGTTAATTTAGAATGCAGGCTAAAACATTTTTCATTTTTCTGTACTAATTTCACATTTGCAGTTCAGGTAAGACTGGAGCAGCCATGACGTTTAAAATGGTGTATAATTCCCATGAGAACAAATATTAACTGGATTTAGAGGAAACCTTTAATGTATACCTTATCTGAATGTTTTAGGTTACTTTTCACAACCTCGCTTTGAGGACTAGTATTATACTAAAATAACCTGAAGTTTCCAGAGATGACAATAAGAAAAAGGAAAAGCAATTAATTAAAAAGCAATCACTCCTTACAAGTGGGTTGTTACAAAGAGCACAGAGGTGTGTTTTACCTTCATGAAAATCTCTAACAATACCATGGCAGGAATTGCATATCCTGCTACATGGTCTTTTGGAGATGCACCCTTTTTCCTCAAGCTAGGCATCCTGAAACAAGAGCATCCAGCAGCTGAATCTGTCCACTCTATTTCTGACTGTCTTCAGAAACACAATACATGGCTCAGAAGTGACATGGATTACCATTATACATTCTTTGTTTTTCTTTTATACCTTGCTAGTGCTTTACTTTTAAATTGCACTTTGGTGTTTTCCTAACTATAAGGATTTTGCTTTTGCTAAAAACCATTATTTTTAAGAACTTATTTGTAAACGTATTTGGAAGGGGGAAAGGATTAGTTTGCTGCTGATATAAGTTCCTCAGGCTTGCTCGCTCAGGAGTTGGACAAAGACAAGTGCCAGAAAAAGGAAAACAGAAAGACCTAGGAAAACATGAACCATTAGATCACCCCAGCAGCAATGTGAAACTGCACTGTGTGTAACACTGCTGTTTATGTCTAGACACTAAAATCCTGGATTAGACACTTGAAAAGTGCAGTGCCAGGAGTATGTGATGTATGTTGTACCTAAGTTATTCAGTACAGACAAGATTATACGGGTAGAAGGGAGTAGTAACCCAGCAAATATGTTCTCCAATACAAAGAACTAAAACAAAGAGTAATAAATGTTTTACAGTATGCTTTTCAGCCAGTCTCTCTCAAGTACTAACTGTATTGCTGTGGGGAGGTAGAAGCTGAACTATTAATAGCTATTTTGTTTTCAAATGCCTATTAAAATGGATTCACCTATTCTGTGATGACCATGCCTCAGGTTGCCTGCATTATGTTCCTGCTCTGTGGAAGCACTGAAGTTGCTTCACTGATTACACAAGAAGACTAAACTGCAAATCAGGATGAAATTCAGGTGCTTAAGCATCAGTATGATGTTTAGATGCCTGTTTTAGACATGACCTGACCTCCAGACCCACTCCAGAAGATCAATGGTCTTCTTTAACTCCTGTGTTACATCTGATAGTCATATGGGGATGTTTCAGATTTAAGGCATTTAGGGCATTTAAAATAGCACTTTATGCTGGTGTTTAGAGACCCAAATTACTTGCATGTGTTATGAAAAGATGATATAAAACATATCACATACACTTCAAGTATTATGTGGTCCTAATCTGTCTTTCAGCTGACTCTAGGTAATTGAGTTTATTCTCTCCAACTCTCAGGGATGGATATTACAGCATTTTCTGCATTTTTTTACAAAACCATGCTAGCAGCAGGTAACTTTTAAGATGGGCCTTAAGTTGGGTGTGGTGTACTGGGTAATGCTTTATAAAGAAATTATCTGCCTACTGAAAAACTGATCGTAAAGGTCATGTCACATACAATGGTAGTTAATTAAATGATTAGTAGGCCATACATCTCTTACCATGTAGGTCTGCAGAAGCAATTTATTTGAAAAGTGTGTTATAGCTAAGTACCTTTCATCTCTCTTGACCACAAATAATCAGGCCCTCACCCACATTTTAGGCCTCTACTTCCACACTCAGAATAAAACCTCACAAGAATTCAAGTGAAAAAAGGAAAATACAGAAGTGTTTTTAGAAAAGAGAAGGATCTGGGGGTTATGCAGGAGTATGTAAGTTCAGTAGAACTACGGCAGCAGTGAGTAGTACACTGATATTATATGGTTTATATAATCCCTTGTTCTTGAATTTCTTAATAACTATGGTCTGTAGTATTTCTCTAGAACTTTTCGTCTTTGAAATATGCTAATTAATCCTCAGAATATTGCTAATTAATCCTCAGAACAGTGATAGGTATAATTAAGTATAGAAGATTAGTTCAAATTTTGATACCTTGTTTGAAATTATGATAGGGTTGTTGGAAGAGATCGAATTAGATTGGGAAGGGTTGTAGTGTTTTAGATATGTCACCACCATAAGTGCGATAGTGGAAAAATCTGAGTAAATCAGTTTGTGAAAGACTGTTATAAGAAAAATAAGCAAATGGATATTACTGTGTCTGTGGGGAAGAGACCAACAGAGAATCACAGAATGGTTGAGATCCTTACCTTTGGAAGTCACCTGGTCTAACCCCTCTGCTCAAGCAGAGCCACCTAGACCCAGATGCCCAGGACTATGTCCTGATCACTTTTGAGTATCTGAGGATGGAGATACCACCACCTCTCTGAGCAACCTGTGCCAGTGCTCAGTTGCACTCACGCTAGGGAAGTGTTTCCTTACATTCAGATGGAAGCTCCTGTGTTTCAGGATGTGCCTGTTACTTCTTGGCACCACTGAAAAGAGACTGGCTCCATCTTCTTTACACTTTCACTTTAGATATTTGTACTCATTGATGAGATCCCCCCTAAGCCTTCTCCAGGCTCAACAGTCCGAGATCTCTCAGCCTTTCCACATAGGAGAGATGCTTTAGTCCCTTAGTGACGCTTCACTGAACTCTCTCCAGTCTGTCCATGTCTCTCTTGTACTGGGGAGCCCAGAACTGGACCCAGCACTCCAGGTGTGGCCTCACTAGTGCTGAGTAGATGGGAAGAATCACCTCCCTCCAGCTGCTGCCAATACTTGAGCTAATGCAGCCCAGGACACCTTTAGCACTTCATTGCCACAGGGGTGCATTGCTCATGTTCAACTGAATGTCTACTAGGACCCCCACAGGGCCTTCTCTGGAGAGCTGCTTTGCAACTGGTCACACTCCAGCATGTACTGGTGCATGGGGTTGTTCCTCCCCAGGTGTAGGACTTGGCACTTCCCCTTGTTGAACTTGATGAGGTTCCTGTCAAACTGTTTCTCAAGCCTGTCAAGCTCCCTCCGGTTGGCAGCACGACCCTCTGCTGTATCAGCTACTCCTCACAGTTTTGTATCATTGGCATCCTTGCTGAGGGTACACTCTGCCCCAACCTCCAGATAATTAATGAAGATGTTGAACAGGAGTGAGCCCAGTACTGGTCCCTGGAGCAAAATGGAAATGTTAATTGAATTGTTGAAAAATGATAAAAACTCTGAGATCTGGCCTTTGCTGTTGAGAACACCTGATAGAGTCTTAAACTCATGATCGGGTAAAGGTTATTATCGACCAAACAAAAAGCCATATATAAGCTTAATATTGCTTTTGTACTGAAAATATTTTGTGTTTTGTATTTTCAGACACAACCCGACCTCCAAAGAAAGATGAAGAAAATGGGAAAAATTACTACTTTGTATCTCATGACCAAATGATGCAGGATATATCAAACAATGAATATTTGGAATATGGCAGCCATGAGGATGCAATGTATGGGACAAAACTGGAAACAATACGAAAGATCCATGAGCAGGGACTAATTGCAATACTTGATGTAGAACCTCAGGTAACTAATTAGAAGTATATGAAAATGAGACTCATCACAAATCCTTCAATCATATTTTATTGAGATATATTTATTTTTCTTGATTGCACACTGGACAAGTAATGAATACAGTAACGTGGAACAAAAGTCCCTGGAACACCAAGATATCCATTTGTGAAGTAGAATTCTCGTATTCATCTGGTTAGAAGAACATACAGCAGAAACAAATTCATAGCTTAGCTTGGTATGCAACCACTAGAGCTTGAAAATGTACTTACCGTGTAACTTTTTAATATTTTAGTCTCACCTCCAGTGAAATGTATCAAAACAAGTGATTGTCATTGCCTGCCAGGAGTAATGTTTCAGTATTTTCACAAATTTCTCTTTGTTGCTGTTTTAGATGGTAACCTTGTTTCTAACTGACTCTTGGCTCCATATCACTATTGAGCCTGGTCAATCACCAATACCAATCCTGTTTGTACAATGACCAGATCAGTGTTGTTACTTTATAAACTCCTTTCTCTGTTGCAGTATTATACTTTTTGGAAGGGGGTAAGGAAGGAAAATCAGTATCTCAAGAAGCACTAATCATTCATTCATTCATTATATAAAATCTTCAGTGGAAAATTGTGATACATTTCATTTGAAACATCCATGTAGTCATGACTTTCAATTCACAGGGTTATTTTGTTAAGTGAAACAACATGAATATGGACAAATGTGATGTTTATATTATTCTAGCAGATTGAAGGAAATGGAAGAAAAGACACAATTGTGACGAGTGTTATCTATTTAAATTTGCTGTCTTCTTTCTTCTTTGTGAATGGAATCAAGAAGTTAAAGTTCTTAAAGAATTTCATAATAGAAATAAGCTCCTTGACTAAATTATTTAGGACAGTTAATATAGTAGGCTGGTGTGGTGCTGTTCTGAAAAGTAAAATTCCACATTTAACAGTTTTCAGGGAGAGAAGCAGCTGTTAAAAGTAAACTCTTTTGATAAACCTTTTCACATTGCATTATTCAGAAGCATTACCATTCTCAGAAGCCATTTTCATCTTTGTTAGAACATAACATTTGGTAACAGCTGCCTTTTCTACACTTCTTCCAGCATGTGTCTAGCAAGCTTCTCTCTTAACCACCTTCCTCATGTATCCACCTCAGCTCAGTAAGGCCAGCCTGTGGACTCATTCCTAGTTATCTTACACTACATGTGTTTGCCCTTGGGTACTCTTAGTTATGTGAGTTTTCTCGACTTTCACATACAGGGTTTATCTATTGTTTGGAGAAGATTGGCATAGATGATACATATAAGTGGGTTTCAAGCAGCAGAGATGAAAAACTTTAGCTTGGGAAAAGGATGAATTGGGATTTTTTGTTTGTTGTGGTGTTTTCAAAAAAAAACCCCACACCTTTGGAGAAGACAGGAAGCGGAAGGAGCAAGAAAAGAATGACCTTTAGTAGTTGTACTTTATCTTGTCCATCCATTTGAGTTCAGCTGAGGCATGTTTACTTGCTGTCCTGCACTTCAGTCTAGCTTAGATCTGTACCAGAGTTTCACTTACAGCAGCTCCGTGTGTTGCTCCGTAATTATGACTAAGTCAGCTTTTTAAATGAGAACTCTTTTGCGTAGATGATGTTCAGGGGATTTGTACTGCATTTACTGCATTAGTCACATTTTCAAAACTTCAGTACGCTTACTTCCCACAACACATTTTCATTTGTTTCATAAAATAGTAATAAAAAAGTGTTGCGAGGTAGAAAAAGTCAGACAAAAAATGATATTCTAACCAGTATTTATTCTAAAATACAGTTGTCTCTTTTAACTATTTACGGCACGACTTAATTTTTTTACCTGGTGTTAATCATTCAGTTTAAATGCAAACAGAATTCTCCACCCTGAGACTGTATGGGAAGAGGTTCTCTGAAAATGCTAAAGCTTTAATTGTCTTGAAAACTCACTTTAATTAAGTATAAATATACGGTTTAACCAGCAAAACTGTAAAATAATGCAAAAAGTGTCTGTATTACTAAGGTCTTGATTCCAAATCAGTTAAAACCAAATACCAGTGCTGGTAAATCATGATTTTTTATCTTTTGCTTGTGTGATAGAATTTATTTCACATTGCTTGTTGGGGGATGCTTCTGAACTATCTGATGGTTTTTTTTTTCACCTAGGCATTAAAGGTCCTGAGAACTGCAGAATTTGCTCCTTTTGTTGTTTTTATTGCTGCACCTACAATTACCCCAGGCATTAATGAGGTATGACATGTTGCAATCTAATGTCCTATCAGAGAGAAAATTAAGGATGACGTTCAAATATGCAGATAAGCCTCTTCAGTTGTTTCCTGGTGTGTAAATGGAGAGGCAGAAAGACGGTTGTATGGCAGCATTATTAAGTCGACTGGAATGTATTTATTGTTTATTAACTGTTTTTTCTAATTCAAAATATGAACTGCGAGCAGAAGGATGCACATGATATGTTCTAAAAATACATATTCTTTTATTTCATTCCCTGCCCTAGCTCAAAGATCCATTTCCAAATCCTTGACAAATTGTTAGCACAAATTACTGAACTCTGAGCTGCAGTGTCAGCACTAGATTACAGCTGGCCTGAACTAAAGAAATGGTTGTGCGTGACTGCCACATCCCACCTTTATCTTTTCCTTTTTTCTATACAGTAAAAATATATCAGAAATAGCTTTATTAATTTCAGACTCTTTTCTAATACTTGGCAACTTTGACCAAAGAAGTAATTGCTTGTGGAATAATGTTCAGTACTCGTGGAGGCCTGCACCCCGAGTGCCTATTTAGTTTTTATAGAGTACCCACTCTGTAGTTTGTTGCTGATTTCAGAGGTTATATCAAGCAATTCTGGATTTAGCTTACAACAGGGCAAACGGTATTCATACAAACACCTTATCTGCTCAGCATTTTTCAAACCATGATATAAGGTATTTAATCAATTGGATTTCACCATGAATCTGTTCCAGATATCCTATATACCTCCTTGATCACGCAAAAACAGTCAGAAGCCTGATATCTACAGCCTGTTTCTAAAGAAATGTAATTACAATACCATAAGTATGAAACTATGACATCACTGCAGAGGCTTGCAGGAGAATAAGGAACCAGACAAACATATTTAAGTGTAAATACCGTGACTTATTGTTAAAATAGCAAGTGGAGAGTGAAAAATATTGGCCTCAAGCTGCAATTTTATTGGCAGCTGAGGCAGTCTACTAGTTCCCTGTTGCTGAACAGATGCTTTCCTGGTACACCGGGAACAGGATGGAAATGTACCTGTTACAGCAGTGGTGGAGAAATATCTGTTCATGCCAAAGAAATAATAGTAGAAGGAAAGTACTGTGTTCTAAATATCTGCATTCATGCTATAAAACTGTCTTTATTGCAAGCTCTTGTGCTCTGTGCACACAGGTATTCACTCAGGCTCGTGAATTGCTGAACTGGGGCCATGCATATAAAGCATGCTAATTTATGAATCAATTAAACTTTAAGAAAGGGAGGGACAGGTAATGGTATTAGCAACAGATATTACCCAAATACAGTGTCCTGTTTTCCACGGTTTACTGTGCTGCATGAAGGGAGATACACTAATTGTGTCTATGCGTTAGTAGCCTGCGAGGCGTCAAACAAGGGTGGAGAGTGTTTCGTATTTCCCATTCATGCTTCCTTTTTGAAAGGTTCATTTGCATAATGAGTATCCCTTTCTGTTTATCCTTTTATCCTTCTTTGTTTATTTTATGTATACTTTTTGAGAACATTTCTGTAAATGACTGTCCGTTTTCCCCCCTTATGTTTTCTTAAATTTCATCTTTGCTTTTCTTTTCATTTTCCTGCACTCGTACTAATTGTACATAGCTGCCAAAATGGTGCAGAAAATTGCCTGTAAGTACCAGCTAGGGGCTGACAAGGTAGTCCTGGTTATTTCAGTAGTTTTAGAATGTAGATATGCTTGTTCCCATTCAACATTTCTCTTGCCTTTGGAATAAAAATGTAATGTAATAATTACTTCAGAGACCTGTGTTAAAATTGTGTGCTAGTTTCTTTTTACTAGCAGAGAGTAAGATTTCTACTTTTTCAGCTTTTTGTTCTGTCAGTCACAGTAAGATACACACTTGGTGAAAAAAGTTCTTTCTTGTATTTGGACCAGGTAAAGATGACACTGATGGGAAATCTGAGTAGCAGTTAAATAGCTACATGTGAATTAACAGTCCTAGGGCTTCATGGAGGTTTCTCAGGTTGTTTTAGCCTGTGCCATGAGATTAAAACTCTCTTAAAGGTGCTATATGTTTTTTTGCCAAGACTGGTTTTAAAATATAAAATTAATCTTAGCTAGGTATGTTTAAAGCACTGAAAATATTCTGCTTGGCAAGTATGATTCTTTTTTTCCCTTTGTAGGTTAATTTAAATAGAAAAGTTTAAATATCCAGCTGATATAAATTAATGTTTCTTCTGGAATTTATGAAAAGTTGGCAGTTTACCTCACTAGCTTTTTGGCTTGAAGACACTGGGCCATACAAAATGTTCCACAAATATATTTAATATTATTATTCACCCATTAATAATAGTATAAATTAAATTTGCATGCACTGGTATCTTCTACGGAAGCTCCAGGCATCACTGGTGATGCATAAAGGTCCACACAAGGATCATCATCTGTACAGCAGTGCGTGTGAGAAGTTTGTTTGACTGAAATCTGTAGTTATTATCAAGTGAAGGTGACATTCCCCCCTCGTTTGGGGCTGCAGCGTCAGGAGAGAAGCAGAACTGTAACTTGGGTACAGAACTTCTCCAGACTTGGTTGGTTTCATTGCTACAAGGAAGGAGAACTGTCTCGGCCCAGGTTGTTCCCTTCAGAGGACCTGAAAGCCACTGTTCCACAGCTACTTGTCACCGTAATTTCAAATACTTGAGAAGTTTAAATAACAAAAAAAGATCGAGTCTCCTTTTAGGTAGATAAAAATCTGTTCCCAGAATAATTTCTTGTGAAAACAGCTATAGGCACTGTGCCTGTACTTCCTGCAGCCTAAAACTCTGTTAGAATAAAGTATATCCTCGTTGACTGATCAAGTAGGGTGACCCTATAGATACTACAGATCAGCAAGAGTCTATACTGTTCATATTTAATTTTTCCCCATATCGATCCCAAACTTGAGCAGCAGGAAGCACTTGATCACTTTCCTGTGGCTATTTCAAGGTTCCTGAAAGCAGCAAATGATATTTTTTTAATTTCTAATAGAATTTGCAGGAAGATAATTCAAACTTATAATTGCTGCAAAGCCCATAGCTCCCGCATTGCTGGCCGCACAGGCTCCAGGAGCGCATCCACAAAGTAGGATGCACATCTTTCTGTGAGGGCATCGACAAAAAGGTGTGGGAAGACCAGTTTGCTGTCGCTGGCCCTTCTTGAGCATGAGCTGTGTGGTTTCTCTTCAGGACGTCACACTAGGAGGTGCTGGAGATGGCATGCTCTGAAATAGGAACCGCAGAGAAATGTAGAGTGAAAACTTCCTTGTCAGTAAATGATTATTAAAGGAAGTAGACCCAGCAGGCTGATGTTGAGCAGTAAAACATTACCAAAACCAGGAACTGCTAATACCCAACAATATACCCTCTCCTGTTTCTCATGTTCTTACCTGGACCGAGGCCATATAGCTCATATTTGTGCACTTTGTACGTTTTATTCATATGTGTTCTCCGTTGTTCCATGTCTGTGCTGCTTTTCTAAGCTTCCACCTCTGCCTTGCTTTTTAATTGTAGACTTGAGTTTTGTCCCAAGTAATGTCAATAACTGAGTGCTGTTTGAATGTCAGCTTGAAGAGACAAATTGTGCCATTTCTCCTGTGTGATTTCCATAGGTTTAGGTGGGGGATCTAAGCCTCCCTAAGGCTTTTTTCCCATTTCCTTCTCTGTAAGTAACAGATAGCAAGCTGTTGTAGAAGAGTACGAAAAAATCTAACTTCTCTCTCTCCCATTTTCTTTTCTGACCGCCGAACAGGATGAATCTCTTCAGCGCCTGCAGAAGGAGTCTGAAATCTTACAGAGAACATATGCACACTACTTTGACCTAACAATTATCAACAACGAAATTGATGAAACTATCAGGCACCTGGAGGAAGCCATTGAGCTTGTGTGTACAGCCTCACAGTGGGTCCCGGTCTCCTGGGTCTACTAGACCGGTCACGAGAGAATTCTAGAAAAAGAAAAAAAAAACAAAAACAAAAACCAACAAACCCTGTCATTACTGGGAACCACCTCATACATGGAAAACCTCTTCGTTATTGACCTTGTGTCAACAGGTCTTGGCCCCTATAGACTACCTAGATGTAGTGTGACCTAAATTTATAACTATTGTCATGTCCGAATAGATAGGAGGAGGGGGAAAAACAAATTAAACACTAATTTAAAGAGACAGTATCTTTTTTTAATCATTTCTCCTAAACTTTAATAAACTGTATCTTTACATGTATGTATTATTCAGTCCTTTGGAATGTTATATTTTTGGAAATCATAGCTTTTTATTTCAAGGACCCCTACAAACTGCACAAAATAGATGCTGCTTTCTATAATCTATTTTAATAGTAATAATAATATGGTTCTGTTACCTTTACTTGGGGGTGGAACACTACATTCTTTTTAGAGTCTGATTTTATGGATTGGAATACTTTGCTTTCCTTTATTTATTTGAAATAATTAGTCTAGTGGTTACGAAACAAATTCATAAATTTTAAAGGCCTTTCTTCGCTTTTTTTTTCCTAGGATAGTATTTTTAAGTACTTTTGTGTAACATCCAGATAATGTGATACTGTCTCTTTGAAGAAATCTGTACAACTTTTAGAGATTTGAAATTGGGTCTTGACTCTTAATGCATGTGGACAGTCGCAAGCGTTCATGCCGTTGGTGTATCTGTGTTGAAAAAACCTGTAATCTACAGCAAAGTACATTCCGTTCATGGGAACACGTACCCAAGGGAATAAAGTAAAATATTATTCTGACTGAGTTGTAAACCTATGCACATCCCTTGCATTTTGGGCAACTTTATAAAAAACAAACAAACAAACTGATTTTTATTAATAATAATCATGTAGTGAAATGTGTTTGTAATTTTGTCTCAATTTAATTTGTTGTAAGGTGGGAGGGGGCAATTACTGGTTTCACCATTTCAGATCTGTGTTGTCTGAGAGTATTAACGTTTTAATTAAGTTTAAGGAAAAAAGCTGATTTTTAATATGTATGTAATTGTTAAAAGATGCAGACATTTTAAAAGAAAATACTGTGCAATGAAGAAACCAGTTTAGGCATTGCGATAAACTGACTATTCCAAAAGACTCATCTACAACAGCCCTGTAAATTCCTTTAAAAATGGTAATTGACTCTACAGTCTGACCAATTTTTTTTATTTTAAATATACTTCCTTTTATGTGTTCAACAATTAAATGGTTTTGGGTCCTTCATTTCATCGCAGGGAGTTTCAAGAACAAATCAGTGACTCTTGCAGTGAGAAAAGGTTTCTTAAAGTGTGTTAAGAGAAGGCCTCGGTAGGGGCACAGCCTGTGGTCTGTTCCAGGAGCTCTGCTCTGCCTGTACCAGCACAGGTTGAACTAATTTAGAATTAGAGCAGAGCCAAGGAAGTTTAACCCTGTGCACACCTGGTGGTTGTTTCCCTCTTCATGCTCTCACTGGCCCAGATGGTTTGAATTTTTTCTAAAAATGGTTAACAGCAGCAAGCATTGCCACCAAGAGATGATTTATCTTAAGAGCTTGGTTGGCTGTGCTGTAGCATGAAATTCAGCGTTTGTGTTAAAATGCTACAGTGTTCTCAAAGGATTTATCCTCAAATTTCAACTATCAGCTGTAATTAATCTGCGGGCTGTTCCAGTTGCTTGGGACCACTGCACCTGTGATCAGAAAAGGTTCTCAGGCTCAAACATTCATCAAAAGGTAATTATCATGAAGTGCACAGATTGCTGATTTTTCTCCTGCCTACTCCTACTGCAGGTCTGGTGGTCAGATCTCTATTCCTGAAAAATCCTTAGGCGAAACCTAGGTCCAGCTGGACATCCCAGCCAGCCGGGCCAGGCAAGGTGTTTATTTCAGGCAGCGTTCCCAGCACAGCTCACAGCATGCAGCGCAGAAAGGAACTTGATCCATCGCTTTACCCCACCTGCTGAACCCATGTACGCCACAGCTGGAATCACAGTCCTGTGACTGCATCCCAAAAGGTGTACCATAACCGTGTCCCTGGAATCTGTAGTTGGCAGAGTGTTGGACACTAGTCGAGGACAAGCTGTGTGGGCCTCCTGTAAGCAGGCCAGCAAGTAAGAGGGAACCTATCTGAGTACTAGTAGCTGTTCATCTGTTCTGAATTTAGCCCCTGTAAAAGGGGATGGGTACAAACTGTGATTTAGTAAGAAGTAATTTTTCAAGTGGTCGTGCTGTGTCATTTTAGTGTGGAATGAACCTTAAGAGGTGTTTCTGTAGGTCAGCTGTTGCAATGGTAGAGTTACATGCGAGCCCAGCTCATGGAAGCGACAGGTTCATTCACTCTCAAAACTACCTCTTTTCCCAGTAAAGCACAAAGATGAGAAGATCTACTGAAAAGCAAGCATGGGAGTGTTTCTGATGTTAGAAATACAAACTTCTTCTCTGGTAAGCATTGGTATCTGACTTCAGTGACATGTGCTTTTTAAATGTTTATGACATGAAACAGGTAAAGTAATTTTGATAATTTGGGTATAGTCCACCATAAATGTTTCGACTACACACTTTTGACTCTGTTAATGTGAATTTCTTGCAGCTCCTATGTATCTAGCATGTAAGGAAAGAAAACTCATAGGGCCCCTGAGGGTGGTTCTGCCTTACACAGATGATAATAAGTAGTGATTTAATGTAACTAATATGCTTTTCTTCTTTTAAGTGGAGCTACTATGCTGTTAATATTACACAAAGGAAAGACTAATTTGGAGAGCTTTGGGTCTTTTATTCTCACTGTATAGCCTTTTACCAAGAGACAAAAACTGTAAAGCACATCAGTTAGCATACTGTCCTGCATCTACTGCAGACTGTTTTCCTTGTAGAAACCTTCAGGAGCAAGAAATTAACTTGGAACCCACCCTGGGCTTTAAGTCCAGCTGAACTACCAGCCCAGGACTCCTCAGTCTGCCCAATCCACACACCTTCTCTGCCTCCTGCTCTGCCCAAACCCTTCCAATGTGTCTCTGTTATCTGTGCGGTAGGTAGAGGGCAGAAGGCTGCCATAAATTCAGCTGGAAGTTTTGTTTCCACAGGGAATACTCATGCAGGTACAGAGCCAATGTTACAATTTTTTTTTTCAGTTTCCAAGTGGAGAAGGGTCTTCCTAATACTGTAAATATCACTGCGTAATTTAGAGCGCCTCTTGAGCTTCTCTAAATGTATGCTAAATGTGACCTCAGAAGCAGCCCCGGGACTGGGAAGAAACAAATATTTCTGTTTGCCCCCCTTTTATACTTTATTTTTGTACAGGGGCTGATAGATTTTCAAAGAAAACTTGATCATATCAGTGTACTGCCTCTCAGTCTGACTGATGCCTGTGATTTCAAGGTGTTAAGTTGGTCCAATAAATGTTCATTAACCTCTGCTTCCATTTACTTAATAAAAGTGCACTAGGTTATTCGGTGTCTCAGAGTGCATGATCATTGCATGGAAATGGTAACCTGGTTTAGACAATCCTGGCCACTGTCATGCAACCCACAGCATGCAGCTATTTAAAATCAGAGTGACATTTTTAATCTCATCACCAAAACTGAATTCCTGCATGTGTTTTAGCACTGGTTTTATTTCATTTGGCTCAAGAAAGATTCTGTGCCGCTAGCCTATAAGTGAAAATATCACTACCTACTTCAGAAACGTTGTTAGCCAGGTTACTTGATTTGATTCTGAAAGAACAACATAGATGAGATGTTACAGCCCGAGCAGCATTGAGTTGGAGCGTGTAGTTCAAGAACTGGATACCAGAGCCATTAGGAAAAGTTAGTGCACAGTCTAACTTCAGTATTGCATTTTTATTCTTTAATGAAATAATTTCAGAGTGCTAGTATTTGAAAAAATGTTTGAAAACACTGCAAAAGCACAGGTTGTTCTTTGCAAACCTAGATGGAAATATTAGATGCAAACAGTTCTGGTTCCAGTCTCTTCCACTGCAATTAGTTCTCAACATCTTTAATGAAGGCAATCAGAACTCAATTCAGGCTTTAAAATACTTGGGAGAAGAGAATTTGTGAAAACTACAGGAAAAGTACATTTCTTAAATGCCTTGAGTAAGAGTCATCTGTTTTTATAAGCCAAATTGACAGTATGAACTAAAGCAAACACCATATAAAGTCTGCTTTCTTTATGTAAAGCACATTCATTTTCTTAATAAGGCTGGCTCTCAAACTAGTTTCTTCACTACTTTTAATGAGCTAAGAAATGCCCATAACTCCTACTAAGGAGACTGCTGCACATGATGTCAGAGTCGCATGTAAATTAAAATGTCTGTACAACAGGAAATATATCATAGACAAGCAGGGCAGAGGTAACTTGTAAGTGTGCCAGTGTGTACCATGAGGATGAGTGCACAAGCTTAAGTTAGGCGAGACTGTATTATTTCTTACGCTGCACAAAATTACTAAGTCAGTTCCAAAATCTATATATTAATCATGTGGGTTTTTCACTTATACACACAGTGAGTGCACCTAGCTGTAATTTTTACTTTCTCTTCAGTGATTTTTAGCAATCTTCTGCTCCAATCCTGTGAAAGCTGGACTGAAGCAAGAACAGAAGCTTTTTGACTTTTTTTTTTATTTAGTCTCAGAGTTAAAGGCTTTTAAAGCCTCGTTCCCAGACCTGAACATTACATGAATAATTAATTCTTACCTCAGAAATATATTTCCCATAGTTGCAATCTCTTTTAGACAGTTAAGTTGATGGATTGCTCGTCATGAAGTCTTAACCTTTTCTTTCTAAGAAAAAATAAAAGGGTGTGTGTATGTGCGTGTCCATGCATTCTGCTGTATCTCTTCTTAGCAACTGCCATGGGAAGATCAGTGACAAGCAAATCAAATTTGGTCACATCTCTACTGTATGTTCTTATGATTAATATGTAGCTTGAGCCTGGCTTTGTGTTGCAGAAGATCAGTGAGGTGTCTTCCACACGGCATCCCTGAAAGAGTTCATGTTGATTATCAGCAAAGTAATTGCAAATTTTCCCTCAGCAGTAGCCATAGCTAATTTTTCTATCTGCATAAAGGAAATACCCAAGGGGAAGGGAAGAATTTGCTTGTGTTTTTAAGTGTAACTCATCTTGAAGCTGAAACATGAGGCTCTTTTCCTCCATTGCCAGCCATCCAGATGGAGTCTTCACTTTCATTGTTTTTTGCAAAATGGTCATGGTGGGACGAGTCCTGAAAATCGCAGGGATAACACGCAGATTGTGCTGAATGTTCACAGTTCATGAACCAGGGAATATATCAAAAGCATGACCAGGGAGACACAGCAGAGTAAGGAGAACTCCATGGTGACAGCCCTTACCCAGATCTGATGTGGGACTAATCCACTGAGTGTACCAAAAAATATTCAAATAGATGCATAATAGCAGAATTGTCTTATACTGGGGTCCATCTTTGTGTAACTAGGGAGAGGGGGAGTGTGTGCATCACACTCAGAAATGTGACATTACGGAGCATTTTCTCAGCAGTTGGCAAGCATGTTTTGCCCCTCTGTATTATTTGGTATCACGATTGCAAAAGATATTTCAGGATTCATCTCCGTATAAAACAGAGGGAGATGAAGAGGAGAGATTGATTAATAGTTTTGTGGAATATTTTAACTTAACAGTAAGAATAACAGGTTACAACGATGTTACAGCACATAATACTGAATGCTTAAGAATCAGTATCATCGTAGGCTTACACAGAAATATAGGTTTTTTAAACTCCTTTTTAATCTCAGTCCTTTTTTGCTGAAATCAACAATTTAAACGTCTAAGCATCTCCTTACTCTGCATTATGCCCATTTCTGTTTACTAGGGGGAATAAAACAAAAGCAACAGCTCTGTGTCAAAAGCATAACTCAGTAAAGATTATTGATAAATCAGTAAATTATACAGTAGGTAAAAGAAGAAAAATTCCACAGTTTTATTTTATCTTGATTATGAAAACTTTCAAACTGTTGTTTTTTTTTTTTAATTTAACTTTAAGAAAAAAGAATGCATACAAATAAACTCTGTAATGCATAAAAAGCAGATTTGTCTCAAAAACCAACAAGTTAGAAAATCATGACAACTCTCCTAAAGTAAAATACTGGTTTTTCACTTATCAAAATAAGCATTTCAGTAAGCCTTTAGGGTATTTCCCAAGCATTAAGAAAGGAAGAGGAGAGAGATCCTGCTTCCAGGAAAATACCTTGTTGAATTTAGCAGCTTGAGCTGGGGTCAGCCTCAGAAGGGTTTGAGTGCCAGCAGTCTGAAGGTTTCACGCTGTCAACATTGCCTTGTTATGATTTTGATTTTAAATTAGTAAGACTTCAGGTAGGAGAGAAAAAGCTGTAGCTTTCTTGTGCATGTGTTGCTGGGCTGAATGTTTTACCTCTGGCAGTAATTTCGAGTATTCCTTCAGTGTGATATTAATCCACTGAACACAATGGAAAGACTCCCAGTAGTTTCAAGAAGCTTTGACTTTCAGTCTAGCCATATGTTTTGATTAATATGTTTTTAAGATTTTTATCTGTTTTGATTATTATTATAAAACGGCTTGAAAGTGGGAGGTCACTGAGGGTGTTGCTATCTACTTTCCCATTCACAGAATCATAGAATAGTTTGGGCCCAACCCCTGGCCATGAGCAGGAACATCTTCAACTAGATCAGGTTGCTCAGAGCCCCATCCAGCCTGGCCCTGAATGCCTCCAGGGATGGCCAAAAAGGCCAACAGCATCCTGGCTTGTGTCAGGAATAGTGTGGCCAGCAGGAATACAGAAGTGATAGTACCACTATACTCAGCACTGGTGAGGCAGCACCTCAAATCCTGTGTTCGGTTGTTGGCCACTCATCATAAGAAAGACATTGAGGTGCTGGAGAGAGTTCAGAGGAGGGTGACAAAGCTGGTGAGGGGTCTGGAGCACAAGTCTGATGAGGAGCAGCTGAGAGAACTGGGGCTGTTCAGCCTGGAGAAAAGGAGGCTGAGGGGAGACCTGATCACTGTCTACAACTACCTGAAAGGAGGTTGTAGCGTGGAGGGTGTTGGTCTCTTCTCCTGAGTAACAAATGATAGGACAAGAGGAAATGGCCTCAAGTTGCTCCAGGAGAGGTTTAGATTGCATATTAGGAAAAAAATCTTCACAGAAAGGGTTGTCAGGCATTGGCACAGGCTGCCCAGGGAAGTGGTGGAGTCACCATCCCTGGAGGGGTTTAAAAGGCCTTTAGACGAGGCTCTTAGGGACACGGTTTAGTGCCAGTGTTAGGTTATGGTTGGACTCGATGATCCTGAGGGTCTCTGCCAACCAAAATGATTCCATGCAGCATCTACCACCTCTCTGGGCAACCTGCCCTCTGTCCCAGTGCTGCAACAGATCTCTTGCTTTGTAGGCTCCGGTGCTGTGTGGAGTTCACATGCTGAGTCTTGCACTAGAAAGGACCTTTTAGGATCCGCACAGCAATGAGATCCTCTCTACCAGAGTCTCACAAAATCTGTTCTTGGTTGCGTGCAGTAATCAGGTGTGACAGAAGAGTAACATTGCTGCTCAGAATATTATTATATATAGAACATATATATCCTACAGGCTGTTGGGTCAGGGTCTGATTGTTGTCTGTTGTCTCCTGAAGGAGCACGTGGCCTTGTCCAGGCCAGACACATCACTCACACTGTGCGGGGAAGTTTGCATTCCCTGGGGAATTCTTTGGGGAACCTGTGAGCAAAGCCTCCGCCTGCCAAGAAACCAGTTGCAAGACTGCTAAAGCAGAGAAGAATTTAAAGATCTTCAGCCCCAGTCTAGGGCAACAGTCAACAACAAAAGCCCAAAATGTAAAATGCAACAGAAAACATTTTACTAAATAAAATTGTCTGTCTGGAGACCAGAAATCAGAAACAAGGTGATTGTAAGTTACTGAATTCAATCCACAGAGCAAGGCAGTTTAAACTAAAAGGCTTTAATTACCATGTTATTTCCTTGTCATTTGAAAATCCCTGAACCTTATTTCAGTAATCCACACGCTCTCTTGAAGAGTTCATACCCAACCTGTTCTGGATTTATAAGGTACCTGTCAGTAGAAATTAGACAGTAGGACTGAACGAACTGGAAGAGAGGTAAGTTGCCTACTGAGAAAATTAATAGTCAAAGGCATGGGAACAGAGCAGCAGATTTGGGAACATGAGAGCTTTGCTAGATTCCAGGAGTTACAAGCTGTGCAAGACGGGGTAAGTCACTTCACTTCTCCCTGCAAGTCTTCTTCTGCATTGTTCCTTGCTATCTGTTTAGGTTGTAAGCCATGTGGGTACAGACCTGGCACTCCATGTTTTAGAGTGTCAAGGACAGGTAAGGCTGTGAGGCGAGACCAGAATATACAGGTACTAACAACTGTTCTGGAGCTTAAAGCTGATCGTGAGGCTGAACAGTCCCCAGCTGCTGTGCTCTGTTTGCAGGCACACTCCATGTAAAGTAACTTACGGTTTTGTCAGAGATTTTACCCCATCACAGTAACATTCAGTGAATTTCAGTAGGTGCTGTAGATACAGACATGGGTCCCCTGTCTGCCCAAAAGGACAGGTAGCTTTCCACTGTGAGATGTATGTCTGCAACTATTTAAATCAGAGGTGTTAAACACTAACAATCTTTTTTAATACTGGTCTGCAGAAACAATGTCCTGCTTAAGATCTTCCACTGATCAAAGAGAAATGAGAAACTCCCAGGGCTGGAAGAAAGGCAGAGGGTTTTCTTGGCTCAGGGTGAGCACTCACCAGGAAAGCTTCATTGTGCCAAGGCAGCTGCTCACGGAGCTGAAAATGAAGGGCCTCCCAGTCTGTGGGATGTAGGTAACTTTACAGCTGTTTTCTTGCAGCAATCCCTGTTTTCACTCATTTATAATAATTATCAGCAGTCACTGGAGGACCCACCATAGACAAGGTCTGAACTAAGAACTGGGAAACCCAGCTCCACTCCTAAAAGTGGCAGCTAGGAGGAAGAAAGTAGAAAAGCCCCAGGAATCAAAGTGAACTTCCACATCCCCAGGGGATCCTATGGTGAAGGTCATTGTGCCCTGTGGCACAGAGCAGAGATGTCCTGCTCGTCTCCAGAATTTGTGATCATTTGTGTCCCACGCCGCCCACAACCTGTGCAGCACTGGTTAACTGGCTTACTCACAGGTGCTTTAAAATGAGACAAAACTTCATCGCTCCCAGCTTTTAGGTCTCTCCTAAACAAAGCCATGCTTTTCAATCCCGGCTAATGAGAAATCTTAGTTCCACAACTCATCTCATTTACTTCTGTCACCAAACTTTATTTCTGCTGTGTTTCCTGAGGTGGCAAGACCTGAGCTGGACACATTCCAGATCAGGATATACTACTAAAAGGCATAACAGTCTATTGCATTATCATTTGCTATTTTCCCTGTCTCGGTTTTTGTTACTTACAGCATTTTGTTCAGTTTACGTCAGTTGATCTATCAGCCCTTCACAGCAATTCTCACATCTGTCTTTCCCCAAAAGCCCAGCCTTGCCCGTGAGCAGTTCATGTGTCTTCTCATATGCATTACCTTACATACATCAACATCTCTTTCATCTATCACATTGCTCCAAGTTACTTGGCTTTCAAGTAATTTGGAATTTATCAAAACCTACTTTAAGTTTTACTAGCCTAAAAAAAAGTCTGCATCTGCAAACTTCAGCACTATTTTTTGCCTATTAAAATAATCAATCACTGTTTGAGCACAGATATTTACAACAAGCTTTGTCTGATTGCACGTTTATCATTTATTTCTATACTTAGTCTTCTGACTCTTTGCCAGTCTCATACATCAAGAAAGTGCCTGGTCCACATAGTGTCTGATATATATCTTATTGTCACAGCACACTGAGATACAATCATTCAGCATGGGGAGGAATTGCTACTGCCAACTCCATCCCAATTTGTATGCACACAGCTAGTTGTCCTTTCTTACTGATTTATCATGTTTGCCCACTTGTTTATGCCTCACACTGTGCACTCAGCTTTGTTTTCTTCATCAAAAGCCCAGAAGTAAAACCCCACTGAGCTATGTGTATTTTTACACCTGCCTGCGTGATACAGTTTGCTGTGAGTCCAGCAGATCTTCACTCCACCAAGTACCTGGTGTTTCCTCACTTGTCCTTTTTGTCTGCCCTCACAAAGCCTCCCTAGACCTCTGCTCCTTCCTCCCTAGTATCCCTGTGCCTGTGAGTCAGCCCTCAGTATAAGCAAAATAGAAATAATAATAATAATAATAATAATAATAATATAATAACTGTTATTATTATTATTAATATTATTACTATTTTTAAAAATGGGTGCCCACAGTCCACATTCTCTCAGCTATAAGCATGCCCTACAGAGTTCCCAGTGTAATCCCATCTCACCCATCAGAGCTGGAGCAATCACCTGCCAGACCACACCATCTGTACTTCACTGCCTGTCCTCTGCTGCTCCTCCTGCCACGCAGCTCCTGCCCAGGGCAGATGTGAAGGCTGCGTGTATTTAGGAGAGCCGTGAGGAGCAGAATTTATGGAGGAGCGAAGGCAGCTCTGCAGGCACAGTAGGGGAGCTCCTGCCAGCCCCCCAGTTTGCTTCCTCCATGCCCACTCACCGCTCACCCCTGCCCAGGGATTAACAGCCCACTAGTGCAGTCCTCGCCACAATGCTGAGATACAAGGTTTTTCAGAGCTGTGATGTTTGTGCCTACGTGGCTGCTGAAATCCATGCTATACTATGGATATACACACTCTCTGTGGATCTATACTCCCAATGAATCTATACCATCTATCCACATCACTATTGACTGGAACAGCCCCTTCCCCATGTGCCCCTGTGCTCTGGTGAGGCCCCACCTGGAGTCCCGTGTCCAGGTCTGGAGCCTTAGTACAGGAAAGACATGGACCTGTTGGAGAGGGACCAGAGGAGGCCACAATATGATCAGAGGCTGGAACAGCTCTGCTGTGAGGACAGGCTGAGAGAGTTGGGGCTGTTCAGCCTGGAGAAGAGAAGGCTCCAGGGAGACCTTATTGTGGCCTTTCAGTACTTGAAGAAGAAACAGTCTTTTTAGCAGGGTCTCTAGCAATAGTACAAGTGGTAATGGTTTTAAACCAAAAGAGGGAAGATTTAGACTAGATATAAGGAAGATTTTTTTTGTTGTTGTTATGATGGTGGTGAAACACTGGCCCAGGTTGCCCAGAGAGGTGGTAGATGCCCCATCCCTGGAGACATTCCAGGCCAGGCTAGATGAGGCTCTGAGCAACCTGATCTAGTTGAAGATGTCCCTGCTCATGGCAGGGGGGTTGGACTAGATGAGCTTTAAAAGTTGCTTCCAACCCAAATCACTCTTCTATGTTCTCATTCCTCAGGAGCCAGCTCAGGAAACCAGTTTTGTCCAAAACTGACCCAGGGACAGTGGTTCCTAATCCAGCTGTCACACAGCTGTCCAAATGCTAGTGCTAGCTCAGGAGAGATGAAGAACAGGACCACCACCTGAGACCTCCACCTCCTTTGGACTACTGATTTGCAGGTCACATCTGCCTGCAGTGGTTTGAAGCTCCCTGAAAATCTCACACAACCACAGCTGTGTGTTGTATGATTCCACACAAGCTGTGTCCTTGTGCAGAATGGTGTTCCTCCTTTCTTATCAGACCAAGGCACAGCCTGAGTCTGTTCCAGCTGAAGCCAAATAACTCCCAGCAGTTATTTTCATAGCACGCAGTCAGACCTTCTCAGCTGCTAGATCACAGAATCACAGAACAGTTGGGGTTTGGAAGGGACCTCTGTAGATCATCTAGTCCAACCCACCTGCTAAAGCAGGTTCACCTGGAGTAGATTGCACAGGAATGTGTCCAGGTGGGTTTTGAATGTCTCCAGAGAAGGAGACTCCATAACCTCCCTGGGCAGCCTGTTCCAGTGCTCTGGCACCCCCAAAATAAAGAAGTTTTTCCTCATATTCAGATGGAAACTCCTGTGCTTCAGTCTGTGCCTGTTGTCCCTCACTCATTGTAGGACAAGGTAGACAAACTGCAATGATGTCATCTTCAAAAACAAGCCATTTGCACAAAGTACAGCTAATGACAGAAGTTAATGATAAAAGTCCTAGAATAAGAGCATTTTTACAGTCTGTCTTAAACTGCACTGTGGGGACTATATTGCTGAACTGTTTCTTAAATTTAATTGCTATTTTATTTGGGTGCTGAAGAAAGAGAACACCTCTCCCTTTACCTTCGCACTAGATCCATGGTGGCATGAGTAAATCACAAAGTGCAAACCAGCAATTGAGCGTGATCTTTCCAGTTTAGCTTGTTGCCCCAGTTTAACCCATTTATGCCCAACCTGATCATAAAACTTCAGGGGAAATAGTTGGGCTCCTAACCATCAAAAAAAAGAGGGAGGGGGTGTATGTTAGTTTTTTTCTGGGACATTTCGGTGATCCAGTTTCAAGCACAGCCAGCCCTCCTGTACCAGTGCAATGAGGACACGGGCAAGTTATGGCTTGGAAGAGGGGAATTCCCAGTTGCAACTGGGAAAAGGAGGGTGGGGTAAGCAAGGTGGGGTAAAAGAAGGACACCTCAATCTTGTCTCATAGCAAACTTAGAGCCACAAAAAGAAGTTCCTGTCACAGGTCGAAATCCCCATCTTAGATGCTGAATAAGCACCAAGTGAAATTAGCTGTTAATTCAAAAGGGAAATAAATAGGATATGCACATATAGTAGATCATGGTATGGGTGAGTGTAGTAAAGCTAGGGGAAGTTTTAGCTTTTTTTAAAATGCCTTGGTATTTTTTGTGGGGAATATAAAATTTATGCTGTACAAGTTAAGATTTAACTCTAAATCTGTCCTCAATAGACAGAGAGATGAAGAGGGAAGTAGAATAAAAATCAAAGGATGTGGTGAAGGTCAAAAATAAGAAAAACTGCTCATGTAATGAACTTTTCACATTCAAGGCTAAAACTAACCACAGAGTACAAGATCAGACTGGTTCAACTAACCACGGGGTCAACAAAATCAGACTTTGGGCAAGATCTGCTCCATTCAGAAATACCTATTTTCTATGTTTGTATTCATGTTTATATTAGATATTAAAAGACCAGCTTTGCCCCAAGAGAAAGAAGGCTTTTGGTGTTGATCTGGTTCATGTTTAGGTTTTGACCTGTAGGTGCTGCTTCATCATGTAAAATCTAATGCTTGTCCAACAGCTGACGAGTTGGTAGAGTCCCTTGACACAGTTGCTTCTTAGATCTTGCGCATTTTCAGTGTTACAATTATTTTGTTCACCTTAACAATTTTTCTTTAAAGTAATACTTGTGATGCTTTTCTTTTTCAAAAAAAAAAAAAAAAGGTCTTTATTCCATGGTTAACAGTTTCTGTAAAGCTCTTTCAAAACTGTTTTGGAGGTCACTGCTGCAGAGTCTTCAAACTCCATGGCTCTCTATCAGATTCAGGTCAGGGGGAAAGAAAGGACCAACATTACTGATGTTTGTGCAGCTCAGCAGACATTTAGAAAGGTATGCTTGATGTAACTAGAAAGTAGGTTTTTTCTTACCCAAACTAGCTCTGTCTTCTGAAGCTCACACTGGGGCAGCAGGAATCATTACAGGCTGTTTTCTTGGGAGGCTTCATATACACCAAAGGAGGAACAGCAGTTTTCTGGAATAAGAAACTTTAACTTGGTTGGTTTGGTTCCTCTTGAATTTGCAACCACAAAAATTATCAGGCAAAAATTAAAAAAAAAAAATGTTAAGAGCTAGTAGCCAGATGTTGTGAAGATGACAATTAGCTAAAATACACAACAACACACTTCAAAATAGGCAATGAAGTTCCCGAGTCTCAGCTGGCTGGCATCTGCTGGCTTTCTAGTAAAAGTTACCTTTTTTTCACAGTGATTCTTCTTACCCTCTGCTTCATATTTCTTTTCAAAAGAGAAAAACAATATCAGACTCCACAAGAGCAAAATAAGTAATAGCTACATTTCATAGGAGGTTAGTGCCAGTAGCTGTAAATTTAAAGTGAAAAAAAAAGAGACATAAAGCCCATGTTCATGTTAAACACCAAGTATGACCCCCAGGAATGCAACACAGGGGCAGAATTCTGAGACGAAAAGATAGTATCTAAAATCAAGTCATTTATTTTTTCCTATTTACTTTGACCACTTCTCCTTTCTAATTTAATAGCTCTGGTCGGAGAGTGCCGAATAGAGTTGCACCAACGAGGAACACTGTGTTAACAGGTACCACATGTTAAAACAAGTTGCCTTGTCCCAGGACCTTAGATGCTTCGGTCTAGGAACACCAGCTCTCTGAATGAACTTCAGTCAGGAGGTACATCCTAACACCAGGCAATTGATGAACCTCCCTCCACACTGTTTTAAGTAAACGCCCAGCACCTCAGGCTGAGGGCCGGACTGAAGAGTGCCTGTGTCACCCTCCCAGATGAGGCTTTGCTGAAAATGTTCATAATTAGTCCAAATAGACACCAGTTTGGCAGAGGTTTTAGCCATTTTCCATGCCTTCTGGATTACAGGCAATCAATACAATCAAAACCAACCAACCAGTAAAAAAATATATATATATATATATATATATATATATTTGAAGGTTTCCTACCAGCTCCTACCACAGCTGCTGGCTGATGTGGGATAGGGGTTGTCCTGGTTTTGTTAAAAACAAGTTTCTCTTTCAGTGAATTTTGCCTATCAGCTAAAACCTTCATATTAACTGCATTTTCCTGGAGAACCAGACACATGTTTTGGTAAATATAGCAATGGAATGCAAACTTATTGATAAGCATGGATGGACATCTCGCGAGTGGGGCAACGAGAAACTGGTGACCAAGAAACTGACCAACTGTGTATAACATTCCATTCACGTGAATACTTCATATAAAAGTGGGAGATCACGAGGATCTCGCCCCTTTTGCCTTTGATTTTTCCCTTCTGCTTATGGCCGACATTAGGAGAGGACCTTGCTGGTCGTCCCTGCGAACTGAGGCTGAGTGAGAGACTGAATCCAGCTCCAGTTGGATGCAGAGTCCAATCCAGGACTTTGGTTGCCGGCTCTGCAGTTGCTGAGACTTTCAAGATTGGTTTTGTATATTTTGTAGTATTTTCTCTATTCTTATTAGTAGCATTAGTAAAACATTGTTAATTTTTCCAACTCTCTTCTCTCTGTCCTTCTTTCCCTCCCGATCGCCTGTGCTGAGTGGGAAGGGGGGAGAGAGAGGGACAAAAAGGGGGAAGTGGGGTGGGGAGAGGGGCTTAACAATACATCTGCCAGGGTTTTATTGTCACCCCACAATCTAAACCCTCGACAGGGGTACAGAGTCTGTGCCAGGCAATGATTTTGTGACCTAGGACCCTACTGAAAAATATAATGGGTGAGAGCTAGAACAATGTCCTCCCCTATGCATGGAATCACACCACTTCAACTGAAGGCCGTCCATATGAATACCAATGAGACGCTCACCCCATCGCTGTTGGGCCATTAGCGGTTTGCCTTCACCAATGCAAGAAGAGCAAGGTGATGGAGGATGGAGTGCAACTGCATCATGGAGCTTTCATGCCTGTGTGCTCCTGTGGGAGTAGCATCAGGGTGCATGGCAAGTGATGTGGCCCTGAGCAGTGATGAAGCACTCCTTGTACTTGCAGTTTCTCCCTTCTGCTGCCCTCTTGCCCCAGGGCAGCCTCAGGCCCTGCAGCACTACACCCTCCTGGAGCTGCTTTAGGAGCACCTCAGCTCATGACACAGTGACATGGACATCCCGAATCCGGTGTAAATTGAGACCGGCATCTCAGCTGGGCTTGACCTGTGGAGTTGTGACATCTTTGGAGGTGTCTCAGTCACAAAATATCATTGATTTGTGACGTGACTCTGAGCCATGGACTTGTAACAAACAGCAGCAGGTTTACCAGCTGAAACAGGGTTGTGGAGAAGAAGTCCAGTCCAAGAAAGCAAAAAGGCAAATGCCTAATTGAACTTGGTTTCTATTAAAGAGATTCAAAGCAAAAGAAAAAAAAAATACTTATGAGTTGGCATCATCTGTGTAATCAGTGAACCAGACCCTTTGCTAAGACCTTAGAAACAACGGTTATGGAAGAATGAACTACTCTAATCCAAGCTTTCATGGCAGTAGAAGTCCCATCTGGGCCTTTGAGCAGCCATATATCGCTGTCCTTACCAGAAGGCTGCTGCTCTTCCAGGTAAGCTTGTCTTTAGCACATGCTTAAGACAACGCCCAAGCTAAGCAGAGAGTTACACGGAAAGAACGACAGACCGTTGTCCCAAAACCAGGGTTCTTTCTCCCTGGTGTGCATACAAATGAGCCAAATTTAGCACACAGAGATGAAATATCGTTTATTACAGAGCTGTACAAGTTTGGATGCTGGAACAAAGCCAGCATACCAGAAAGAAAAGTAACAGCCATTATACACAAAATCTGATCCCTACTCAGGGCAGTCCTGAAGAGCCAGTTGGTTACACATTTGCGTATTGGTTACATAATCATTTCAGCATATAATGAGCGATGTTCCGCTAAAGGACGCCTTATCCAACAGTCTCGAGATATATATGTAAAAACAAGACTCAACTAATTGTGCAGGCTCCAGAATGTCTTCACTGCAAGGTCAGTAATCTCTCTAGTTTCTGATCAGTTGGTTTGCAAGTCACTCTTATCTTTGTTAGAGGAGCAGACTGACCTAAAACTAAGAGGATTTACACATCTTTAGTCAGCAATTGCCAACAGGATTCATTCTTTCAAGTGGTAATGACTAAAACAGAGGAGAGAGGAGCAAAGTCAGACCAATGCACAGACTCACAGCTCTCACCTGCCAGGTGCTCTGTACCGCTGGAAATGCACATTGCTGATCTCCTGGCTGAGCGCTGAGAGCAGGATCTCGGAGCAGGAGAGCACGAGGTCTGTCCCCGTTACTGCAGGGAAGCTGGAGGCCCATTACGTGCAGCACAATGCCAGCCACGCACTTCCTAGGCAGCCACAGCTCTTTAGAGCAGCACAGGGAAAGTCTTCTGGGGCAAGCAGTTAGTTTGACTATAAGAGACATTTAAATCATCGATCCCCAAGGTCACTGGCCCCGTTGTCACACAGTCAAGTATGATATATAGTCTCCTTCTCCATCACCTGACAGCTCAATCTCTGCTAAAACCTGCATTTTAAGATGCTTCACATTCAGATCTGCCATTCTTGCAGATAAAACAGAGGCATCTCTGAAGCACTAATTAACTTGAAAGCCATACTCAACAACTGAACAGTAAGATGATCTTCAGCTTTAATGTATTTCAGCACAGAGAATGAAAATGTGGGTTAGAAAAACAATTCACTCATGAGGCATCCGTACTTATAGGAAGTGAAATACAACCATTTGTGCCCAATGTCCTACCATCTGTGTTGAGCCTATCGATAAACCTCTCCTGACAGGAAGAAATACTGCTCCTGTAAACGCATCCTTAACATAATATGCCTCTACAGCATTGGGCTAGACTAGGTTTGAAAAACAGCCTTTTATAACACACAGATGAATTTAGCACTTAAGAAGATTAATGGATTCGTAAATAGCCTGGGAATCCAAAGTCATTGAATTTAGTTCACGGAACAGGTCAAATAGGCATTTATCAAACCATCTGGCATCTTTCTTCCCTGGGGAAAAATCTGGTCGAGCTACGGAGAGCTGAGGAGCCATCGCAACACGGAGGGCTTGCTTTTCCCTGTACTCAGCTTTCCTCTAGAAATTGCTGGTGCTAATTAGAAAGTAGCTGATGTTCCTGGCCAGAGTGCTGCAGACCAAAGCAGACTGCCCCAAGGCATGTCTCTTGACACCGCCGGGGATGCCACCGTTTTGCTGCTAAAATGTGCAGGCAAAAAAGCATCTTCCCTGTTTCACACAGCAGCTGCTCAGGTAGCTCAGGTAGCTCAGGAGCACAGAGTCATTTTGCACATGGGCTGATATTGGCTTTCTCCAGAGCTGGTCACCCTACAGGCTATGGGACCGCCTGTGGGGTTGTTCACAGACGTTCTATTGTCTAAGTGATGGTGGAGGCCGAGGGCATTAACTCTCGCTCACATCTGGGCTGCTCCAGACAGTGTGAACAGACCCAACCCAAGGTACCTTTGCTGAAGTGTTGAGCCCTTTTGGAAAAAGGTTATTTATTTCCCCAGTTCTCCCAGGAAATCACACATGTAAGACGGCACAGGAGCTGCTAAGACAAGGTCTTGTGCATTAATTTGTACATTACCCACCATTTTTCAGCTGCTTCGTGCTCAAAGTCCATCTTCAGCTGGCCTGTCCTTTGTGTATGCTTTTGATTGCTCACCGATGTGTGACTGGAGGAGGGGGCAGAGGCAGGGACAGCTGCTCTCAGTTGGTTTTAGCCAATGTGTTGTCCATACTGAACCCCCATCTTAGCAAAGCATGAGCCAGAGGGGCTCCCCCTCTGCTGCTGCTGCTGCTCCAGAACCTGAGGAGACCCAGCTGAGGCAGAGGTGGAGTTCATGTTTGTGTTGAACTGCTCGTGAAAAAGCAAGGGTTGGGGAAAAATAAATGGTTTAGGTAAATGTTTGAGAGGGGTTTTTTAAATTAATTTCCATTTTTATTCCTATTTCATGACATTTTAGCAGTAATACAGGATTACATATGTTGTATGATTTCATATGAAGAGGTACATCATAGTACCATAAGCCACGTATAATGATTTAATATAGTTAAATTATCGCAGAAGTTAATTTCTATATAGTCACTTATTTTTTAAAGCATTGTTACTTAACACAAATGTAAGCACGGTCACATTCTACGTGACATAAAGCATAAAGCATCTGGTCTTTGTGCTGCAATAATTAGCTTGCCATTTGCTCTAGCCTGTAAAAAGGACATTCATATGCACACATTTGAGTAGCCTACAAAAAACCCATGAGAATAATTCAAGGTTCTCAAAAAAAAAATGGGTTTTGAGAAGTTAATTTATTTCTGTGAGGAAAATATCAAATTATTTTATTAATGTGCTCTGATGATACATAAAACATGATAATTCTTTCTGGTTATATTAGCAGCTTTCATTGAAGATTCCAAAGATAAAACATGTAAGATGCCGTATAAAGGAAAATGATGGAATGGTTGCTTAGTAGAGCATAAGATGACATGCTATGTGGTACGCATTAGTGGTGGAAATATAAAACATTTAGTAGGGCCTGGTTGCATTTGTCATCACCATGTTCTGCCCCTGCTGTCATGCCATGAAATAATCTACAAATAAAAAACAATATCTTCCTTGAAACAGTATATTCATTGAAAAATAAAAACACATTGAAATGACACTAATAATAAGCTCTTAAGTTTCAGTAGCTTTGTCTCAGGGAAGAATGTTTCGACAAACACGGATCCATCTGTTTCTCCTGCATCTGTGCCAGGATGGCAGGGGGAGAAAGGATCGAAACCTGTCTGTAGTCATGGCCAAAACATTGTCCCCAACCCAGACCTATCTGGGGCAGGTGCCTTCCCCAGGTGCTGCTCTCCTGTCCATGAGGTCTAGAGCTGCATCTCTGGATGATGCCCAGGACAGACCTGCTCCCCACACACCCGCTGTGAGTGTGGGTGTCTGTCAGGGTATGAAGAGTGGGTCTGGTTTTGCTGCCCCACCTTGCTCTCATAAAGTCAATGGTTGGTTCAACTGGAGTTGGCCCGTCCGCACAGATCCCTCTTCCCCTCACTCCCAGCAGAGGACATCACGTCTCTACGAGAAACTCAACCCGATGGCTTTTCCTTCATTGCTCATCTTCCACACAACACTGTGAGTGTCTGGGAACCTCTGCCACAGCTCAAGGCAGATTTCTCACCTGGAGTGGTGAACCAGATCCCACCAGCTCCCTGGTAAATCTGGAGTCAGATCCAACCAACCTGCCCAGGAGAATTTGGAGCCAAATAAGTATCCAATGCCCGCAACATGAACTTTTCCCTAATGACCAGGAAGGTACAGGGACTAAATGCGCAAGCAGGACCCATGCTCCAGGCAGCCTTCAGACTATTTAACTTGCAAAACAATCACTGTGAAAAGTGCTGGGAGGTAAAAAGAGGAGGCAGCTTCAATACTGTCTTCCCCCATCCCAGAAGAAACCCCATCAGTCAGTCCATCCGGCTGTGTGGTGTTACTGAAGACTTCAGTGGTGTTTGCCACCTCTTCGGGAAGGCCCATCTGGAGCAAGAGTTTAGTAATAAGGCTGTTGAACTTGCTTTCCGTGGTAGACCAAGGCTCCTCACTTGGAGTTGGGCCTTCAGACGTGAAATTTAGCTCCACTGGGTCGAGACAGTAACCTTCTGGTGATCTCTCATAGAGCACATCTATCAGGTCAATCCCAGCTACTGAGGAGGGGGAGGCACAGGGGATATCCCTGACGAGCCTGTAATTCTCCATCCACTCCTTCAGCCACTCGATGCGGCAGTCGCACTCCCAGGGGTTGCGGAAGAGGTACAGCCGCCCCAAGAAATACACGGGCTGGAAAACAGAAAAGGGCAGGGTCGTGAGGTTGTTGCTGTTCAAGTGCAACGCGACCAGGCTGGTGAGGTTTTCAAAAGCCCCTTCCTCAATGTAGTTGATCCTGTTGCGGTCCAGGTAGAGGACCTCCAGCTCCCCCAGGTCCCTGAACCACGTGTTGGAAATGTTTCTGAGGAAATTTCCTCCCAGGTTGAGCATCTTCAGGCACCTCAGGCCATCAAAGGAGTTTTCTGGAAGCTCGCTGATCAAATTGTCATTCAGGTACAGGTACTCCATCTTCTGGCAGCCCTGAAAAGCTCGTTCATGAACAACGTTTATCCTGTTGTCCTGCAGATTCAGGTATTTCAGCCTGGTCAGGCCCTGCAAGGAGTTATAGGCTACCGCTTCGATCCTGTTTCTCTCCAGGTAAACATGGGTCAGGTTCTCCATGCCCCTGATGGCACCTGGGATCCTCCGGAAGTTGTTCTGGAAGCAGAAGAGCTCCTGCAGAGCATGCAGCTCGATGAAGATCCTGTCTGGGATGTTGAAAAGGTTGCAGTCTGCTAGGTCCAGCTTGACCAGCCGTCTGAGAGCCGTGAAAGTCCGTGTGTGGAGATACCGAATGTACTCATTGTGGGCCATCTTCAGCTCCACCAAACTAGGCAGACCCTTGAAAGCCCCTGGGGTGATGAAGGAAATATTGTTGTGGTTGAGTGACAGGGATTTGAGGGAAGGCAAGGTCCCAAAGGCTCTCTCAGAGAGGAACTTGATGCTGTTTTTGTCCAGGTTGATAGAGGAGGCTTCACAAGGGAACTGGCTGGGGATCTGCCCCAGACCGGCACGATCGCAGAGGACGGAGCAGCTCCGCTCTTGGGTGCACACACAGTTGGCAGGGCAGGACCGCACGCAGGCCCACACCGTGTGGACATGGGGGACCCAAAGGAGCACTGTCAGGAAAGAACACCCCCTCCCCATGGAGGCATGGGAGGGGAGAATCAGGATGCATTGTTAGCAAATACATTAGCCACAACAGGAAGAAGAGATTACGCTGTCTTTGCCTCCCTTATAGCCAGGCTAATTGTCCCTGGCTACCTGAACACCAGTGCTGGCTGGGGAGGTGTCGTGAAAGATTCCCAAAAAATCTTGTGCTAGGATTTTTAAACCCTCCAAGAAGGTATCTATATAACATAATCTAGAATGTCATCTCTGATTAATTTCTCTCCCCAACAGGCGGAGTCACCTAGACTAGAGTATTGCTCAGTGTCTCTGTGACTGGTCTCTCTGAAAGCTGATGGGAACACGGTTTGGCCGGGGAGCAAGCAGAGATGCTTGGAAGCCCAGCAGCTGTGGATGGTCTGCAGTATTTTTGTGGGGAAGGGCAGTGTATGCTGGTCCAGCAGTGGGCAGGGGAGATCAGTTAGTTCCCTGGGACATACTGAATCCGTTCTTTTTGCTTCCTTCTTTTCTTTGTTCATTTAACCTAATGTTTCGCTACTAGAACATGAGCTGGTGCAAGGGGACATATCAGCTGCTAAGGATGCAGTACAGTGCTTCAAAACATGTTCCCACTGTGTTTTGGTAGAACAGCATGAGGAAAAACAAATTAAGGGATATGGTTCAACTGCTTTTTTCATTATCTCATCGTAAATGAGATACTTTGCACCTTCAGCACAACTTTTACTGTTTTGCCCATTCTCAGGACAGTCACCATAGTGCCTTATGCTTGATGGGAGCAGCCACTCTGTCCTTTTATTAAGCTGACATGGGAGGTGTGTGATTATTGTGGTTTCTTTTCAAGTTAGTCCCATGCAGGTGGATGTATAACAAGAAGATAAGGAGAAAGTTCTTGCGGAGAAATCAGAGAAGAATGAAAGGGAGATATCAGCCTCCAGAGATAGGGTTTTTTTTTTTTGGGAAAAAACATCCAGTCAACAAGTCATCTGCAAAATAAACTCATTAGAGAGGAAGAACTGAAGGCAGATCTCATTGTGCAATTGCTGTCACAGGCACATCCCACCTGCCACTCAACAAAATGAGCAGCCGCTCCAGCAACCTCTCCACGTAGTCACTAGCAGGAAACACTGGGATTGCTACTGACTGCTTTTTCTGCTGCAGTTTATTGACTCCTACACAAGCATCATCCTTTTATATCGTTTTACAACGAGGCATGAGACATCAACAGCTTTGCCAACAGTCACCTTTCTTAGAGCATTGCTGGAACCATGTGGTTGCTGCTCAGTGCATGTCAAGTCTCAAGGGCCAAGGAACAGACTTTTCCCCACACTCCTGCTGACCATCTGGAGAGAGAAGCTCCCAGCAGCTGGGCTGCCTCTCCCCACCAGTTTGCAGCACAGCAACTGCCCACTAAAGCTGCATTCCCGGTGGACATTTTTATTGACAGACTTGTGAAAGGACATGCCAGCAGGTGTCAAGCTTTTGTTTTTGCAGCATCTAAGGTTTTAATGTACAGACCAAATGACAAGTCGAACTGAAATTGCTCTGCCCTTTCTCTGTCCTTTTTAAAGGCAACATGCACGGTACTGTAAGTACTGTATTGAGTTCACGCTGCCTGTGCCTTATTCAAGCAGGAGACTTGCAAAACCAGTTGCTGGGCAGGTCTCCATTGTCAGAACATCAACCCATGAGCTGCCCAGCCTGGCTCTGTTCGACCCAACCTGGTCATGCTGTGTGGAAGAGGGATTTAGGTATTTGGAGGGCACATCTCAGAGGACTTTAACGGTATCCTCTTTATTGAAATTCAGGTCCCACCAAACCTGGCCACACTATTGTGACTAGAGAATTAGCAAAACAGCAACACTTCAAGGATAAATGATGGTGAACGACTCTGAGAGGTGAAAAGGACTTAGATTGTCTTTTTGTTTGTTTGTATGTTGTTCTTTTTCCTGAGCCCTTATCTAACAGCCATGGCTAAAGGAAAGTCCCCTATGATCAGGCCCTCTGGCAGACAACAGGGTGAGAAGTTTAAGGACAACAGGGGCAACAACCTGCCGGCCTCAGTTTGCTCTTTGCTCATGCAGGATGCTCAGGGACTGCCTGGTTTGCTACCCTTTGCACAAGTTCACACTGCTGCTTGCGAACAGGGGCATATGTTGTTTTTGTTACACAGTTACATAAACTGAGAGCCAGACAGATTAAGGATTTGCCAGTTCCCAAATGTCTGGCGGCAGGTGGCTGTCTAGAAATGATGGATGCGGTTGTTGCTGCTAGAACGAGAGCCTTGCATGGGCTCATGGTGACATCCAGAAGGGCACATATGCACAGGTTGCCCTATACATGGGACTGTCCCAAGCAAGTTCAATGTTTAGTTACAGCTGCCCCAACCTCAGTCCCATCTCTGGCCTTCAGAGTAGACCTCCCTTAGCATGTGTACACTGTCTGCAGCGTAGGAATGAGCAGGCTGATAACCAAATCCCCTCCTTCCCCTCCTTGCGTGCTCTCTAATCACTTGATAAAGGAAATGTCTGTACCCCAGCCATATCCAGCCTGTTCTCCTTATTCTCAAAGGTTTTTTAGTGCCAAATCTGGGTCTTTTGCTAGTGACATTTCACAGCACACTTCCAAGATCTCTATTCATGAGTGTATGTCTTTGCATTGAGCAGTACATAGAAAGCAAACACTTGAGGACCATCCAACTAGCAAACAATCCCCTGACATTAGGAGCTCAGAGAAACCCCCTCAGCCACCACAATCTTTGTGGCTTCCTCTCTTCTCTTGCAAAGGAAATTGACCAAAATCCTTCATCCCTCACCAAACCCTCAGAACTGCTGCTCAGAGCACAGATCAGATCTCCTCTGTTGGTCAGCTCTCCTCTGACCAATATAATACAAAACATTCCCACTTCCCCTTCCTTGCTCCTTGCCCTTGCCCAAAAAGAATGTTATTTGCTTTTAACGCTGTGGCAGCAGAGGCAGCAGACAGGGCAGCAGCTGGAAGATGCCTCCAGCTCGTTGGCACAGAGGGTGCTCCGGTGAGGTGTGTGTTAAAGGGTGAAATACAGCAGTAAGGTCAGAAAAAGTTCTGAGATTAAGGAATAAACAAAATTCCACCCAGGGATGATCTCTATTGCTCTTTTAAATACTGTGGTTATTCAGTATTTGAAAGGAAGAGTGAGAGACCAAAAACATGTTTGCAGAGCTTTTGGAAGGGTAAAAAAAGACAATCATGGCAATAATTGAATATTTGACCTACACTTTTCTCAACGATCTGTCTAATGCACTACTGGGTAATGCAGAGTAAGAGCATACTCACCATTTACAATGATGGCAAACATTACCTTGAATATTCACTAGTGGCATTTCAGGTCTGGCAAGCAAACTTGAGGGATCTAAAAGCACACAGGAAGAGCAGAGACTGGTTTCATCCTCTGTCATTTCCCTGCATCATTTTCCCAAAATAAGCTCTGTGTTCAGAAAGGAAGAAGGAAAAAGTTCTTCTCCCACACACTTTCAAACTGAAGAAGTTCCCAGCACCTTCCTAATGAGCGTCTTTCTTCCACCACTGACCTTCTCAGGGAATCTTGCAGCTTTCTGCTACTCCTTTTCATGAGCTCATCTACATCCTTCCCACCAGCTGCACCAAGGACACGTTTCCATTATCTGAGGTGAGAAAAGATCACCAACAGCAAGAGACTGGCCATCTCCAGGCCAGGTACTGGTGTAGAGGAGCGTAACCAGCTTAGTGTCAAACAGTTAAAACTAAAATTCCCAACAGAAATCACCTAGATGCATTGCTTACCCAGCCGGGCAGTGGCTGTGTCCTCCCTCCTGCTCCTGAGGCTGCCATTAGCCATACGAGTCAGTTTCTGAAAAATTGGCATTTTTTCTCGCAAGCTATCATTTAATGGCAGGAAAATCCTCTGTATCAGAGCAGGATTAGCGGAGATGGAAGAATGTGTTTGCCCTCTAAAGCTCCCAGAGCAAAACAGGGATTGCAGACAAACCAAGCTGATGCTTTCTCCCCTCTGCCAAGCTACTCTCCCCCCAGCATTAAAAAAAAGTAATCATACAGTCCAGAATTGGACCAGTGCCATTCAAACAGCATTGCTGAATGTCATTATTCTACTCCTCCTTATGTAATGGCAGAGGAGGTGGGAGTGAAGGGTGCAGCCTAAATGGGATTATATTTTGGGGCAAGCACAGGTTTATGGTTTCTGTTTGTTGAGCTCTCCAGACTCAGCTTGGGACTTTCTCCTCCCATGCACGTTTTCCCAACAGCACAAGGAGAAGGGTCAACAAACATAGGGAGCTTACGTGGTGTATATGGCCTTGATAAGAACGAATTCTGCCCTGCCTGTGAGTGTGTTTTGCTTGAGATGCTGCAGTTGGTGCGTGGAAATCATAAGGACAGGTTCTGTATGTGGCGATGTTTTTTGCATTCAGGATGTGAACTGGTTTTTAAAGCCTTTTCTGACAGAATGATGATGCCTTCTTTGGAGAATGGGGGCTGAATAAGTGAGTTATCTCAGCCTCCCATGCCTTAGGTAATTGTATTCACCATGTCAGAGGGAAAAAATAGCTCTACTCTTTATTTCTGTGTGTATTATTATTTTTTATTTTTTTTTCAGGAAATGGAATACTTGATGAATTTATGCTTGATACAGCAAGAAAGATTCATCTGGGAACTAGCCTGCTGCTGCTTGGGTCTTCCTGAAAATTGAAGCACCCAGCTACATCACATTTATTTTGTTTTGGCTTTCCTTCAGTCTTAAGGCATCTGGCTGGCACTTCAGGAAATTTGTGTCTGTCCAAAGAGCATGTAAGCAGGCTGGTGCTGGGGGACAGGTTGGAAGGAAGGGAGTGACCCATATACCACTGATTTTATCTGAAGGATACCTTTTCCCACCAGCTTGCTGTACCAGCCCCCCAGCTTTGCACTGCTGTGCTTTGCACCACGCTGCTTTGCACAGAGGAGAAAAGAGATTTGCAAAGCCACACACAGGGGTGTTGTGGCCTCTGTCCCGCAGCTGAGGCTGCTGGAGACCTTGTGGGAACAGAAGTGGCACTGTCTGGGTGCTCACCAGTACTGGGGCAGCTGGTGTTTCCACCAAAGATCCCGGAACACCAGGAAATCACAACCTGTGTATCGCAGAAAGCAGATAACTGCCCTTTTGGCCATAAAGGAAACTGGCAGGGAGGAGGCACTGTTCCCATCTGCATTTTCCCCAACATTTACCGGAGTCCTAAAGGTGGCACCAGAAAGGTTGTCTCTCCCCTGATACACATGTGATGTAGATGAGGGTGGAAGCAGTGGGCAATGACGGGACGTGGGACACACAGACAATTTGGCGTGGCATCAGTTGTCAGCTCCCAAGGGACCAGACCTGCTGCTCGGTTTTCACAGGAACACTGAATCTGCTCGCCAGAAACAAGCAGGGGCTGATCTGCACCAAGGCACCAGGTTTCTGTGCAAATTCTGGGGCTCTCCTGTGCCTCACTGCTCTTCTTCCAGGTGCACAGTAAGAGACCAGTGGGGATGGGACATGAAGGACCACTGAGCCCCAGAAAGTGCTTATGTGATCTGCAGAGCCACCTCCCCGAGAAGGGCAGCTCAAGGGAGCTGGCAAAACACATCCCTTTAAGGAGGACCCTGGGAGACTCCTCTATGGACAACGGTGGGTGGGGACTGGTAGGCTGGGGACTGGGGGAGGCTTGTTAAACTGGGAGCTGTATGTACCTCAGCAGTCACTTTCGGGGGTGAGGGGAGGGTGGCTGTAGGTGCCTGTTGCAAATCAGCAGCTGTGATGTCATGGGCGATGCTGCTGAAGCGGGCTGCAGCAGAATCAGGAGGAAGGCTGGCCGGGAACACCTCAGAGAGCTGCTGCAACAGGCAGCCCTGCCATAGCCCAGCATAGACATGATTAGCTCCCACAGGAGCTTCTGACAGCAGCTCTGCCCTCAGTGTCCCACATACAGACCTCTGTGGGTGCGGCTGGCCTGGTGATATAGAGCCCAGCCCTGCTCTGGCCTTTTCTGCTGAGGCTGGAAATTAGAACGGCTGAAACAGACCATGTCCTGCCCCAGTATGAGCCCACCTCCCACCCACAGTCTCGCCAGCCACCCTGCACTGGCACACCTGGAGCTCCTCTCTGGCCAGCAGCAGCAGCTCCAAGGCTCGCAGCTGTATATTCCTGGGCTTTGCTTATGGGCAGGAGCCTTGTGCATCTCCAGACCACAGCACAGTGACGATATGAACATCTCAGCATATGCACGGGAGTGAGCTGGGGATGGGAAACACACTGAGGTCACCATTTCTAGGGAAGTCTCCTGCTGCTGGCAGCCAGCTGCTCAGGGAGCATCAACCTGCAAGCAGCTTCAGCAGAGCACCACAGGAGCAGGAAGCCCACTGTCTCCTGTGAACTTTGGCTGGCTCTTGCAACTCCTGATTTATTTCCTGATAACCCTTGGTCCTGAAAGGGCATGACAGTGTGAGAAAGAGGTCTGGTAAGGAGGAGCTTCTAGTCTTCTTAGTTAGAAAAACTTAAATATCAGAGGGTACATAAAGGAGACCAGCATTGATTCTTAAAATAAACAAACTTAGTCTTTAAAACCACACCTCAACATTTTCCAGAGCATGACTCATGGGTGGGTAATGCTGAGGGGTGAGCACACTGCAGATGCTCAGTTCTGGGAAGCTGCTGTGGCTGCTGGACTGGAAGTTAACTCAGAAGCTACAGATCTTCCTCTGTGGCTCTGCACTGGTAATTTTTTTGCCACCGAGGGCTCTTACTCATGGCCTGTCCTGCCCTTTTTTATCTTTGGGAAATCAGAGACGCCAGAGGTCAACATAGCAGTGTAGTCAAGCCTAGAAAGCAGCAGAGCTAAGCTGCCACTGAAAAAACAAATATATAAATATATCTATAAATTATATTTTATATAAATATATATATATGATCTTCCATTAAAAGAATTTAGCCCTGACTGGAGGACCCTGCTCTGCTTTGGTGCTATGTTTCACAAGCTGGCAGCAAGGACAAGCCCATCTTGCAGGGCAAACCTGTGCAGACTCAATGCAAGATTGCTTCTTCATGACCAGGGGCATTTCATGTGATGGTGGGTTAAGGATCTGATTGTAGCTCCTATGTGTGATACAGACTGATAAGATTTTAAATGATCACTAGGGACCACTTCTTGTAGTGGTTCTAGCTTCATGTTAAAATATTCCCATATTTTCAAAGGGTGGCTAAAAACAGCTGGTGGGCATCATCTCACCTAGCTGGAGATGAGAGGTCTCATCTCACCCACTACAACAACCTACCTGTGGACACCACTCGCAGGCCTCAGCAGGGCCCATTGTCACTGTCGGAGGATGACAGCCAGCCAAGGACATGCAGCTTTGTGGACACCTCCACACCATTAGACATCAGCGCTGGGATAGGTGGATTCCAAGCATCACACATCCAGATGCTTCCAGCCAAGTGCTGCTGTCCTTAGAGCAGTGAAGAGGCAGAGCTGCTTGCCTGACTCCAACAGCTGAACATCTTCACTCTCCTGTTTTTTTCATCTCTAAGAGCCACTTGCATTCGTGGGACCCGTGCAGGGGGGTTGAGGTCCCTGTGCCACAGAGAGCCTGAGCGCCTCTGCCTGCCCCGGGGTTTTGGTTTCCTGAGGTTCTGTAATAGCAGCCACAGCTCAGCGCATACTTCCCCTCTTCTCACAGCAGCAGCTGCGCCACACATCTGAGCCTTCCCTGCGCACGTAATCGCTGCTGGGGTGACCTTTGAAGTAGCTGCCTCAGCGTTTCTCGCCAGGGCTCCTGTTTTTGTCTCTGTCCCGTGAGACCCAGGCTGCATGTAGAACGGTCACCCAGCTGGCCACCCCGCTGCACGCACAGCTCCAGACAGTGTAGGTTTGGGGCAGGGAGAAGCTGTCCTCTGTGGCAGGGACTGCTGTGCTGCCAGCAGACAGGACGCACCAGCATATGCAACTTCAGCACAGCCTGTACCACCACCAGAAATAGTGCTTGGGTCACAAGCAGTGTTGCTGCTCACAGGAGACACAGCAGCAGCTGAGAAGCCCACCAAGTCTTCAAAAGCGAAGAGTAAAAAGCCTTTCCCTTACTCAGAAGAGAGGACAGCTTTTCTTCTGCAGGTGGGGGTTTCGTTTTTGTCTGGACTGAGGCCCTCAGGCTTTGCTCAGGCATTAAGGTCCAGGGCTATGAGGGCACCTGTAGGTGTTATATGGAGAGTCTCCCCCAGGGCATCCCCCCACCTTGACCACAGGGCCAGGAGTCCCATGTCATCTCAGCCCAGGGCCATCAGTCCCTGCCCAGCCGGGGTGGTGCACTGGCCTCCTGCCCCATGCTGCAGCCCCCTCGCAGCCTGCCCAGCCCCCTCAGGCTGCAGTGCCGTGATCTCGTTGGGCTGCCTTCTGTTGGTCCCAGCCCTGATGGAGAAGATTGATACCACCTCAAGAAATCCCTTGGGAGGGAGAGTTACTGTGCTGTCCCACTTAACGTTCTCCCCTTGTATCCTCAGCAAGGAGGGTTGCCATCAGCAACACTGCCTGCAAGCTGTCCAAATGGCTCCTGCCCTTCAAAAATAAACCCATCTCACCCCAAAGACAAATTTTGGCCCCTAATTCCCCTCAGCAGCCTCTGACGAGTGTTCAGGTTTGTTCCTCTGGGTGTACATAAAACTGTCCAAGCCTTGACCAGCTTCCCTGGCAAGACACGGCAGGCCGAAGAACAGCCCATCCCCTGGTTTTACATTGGTCTGAGCAGGGATGCTTTGCTCAGCCCAACCTGTTGCACAGCCATGTGTGTGCTTAGGTAGAGATGCTGTATCTACAGTCCTTCTCCAAGGACTCCTCAACAGCCTCCCCCCTATCCCTTGACTTCACACGAGCTCTGAAGCATCTCGCCCCATCCGTATGCCGTAAGCTCTCAGAAAAACCTGGGCACTGCCGGAAAAACAGATTTTCCTGCTGAAGCCTGGGCCCCAGTGCAGGCACAGCCCTCAGCAGACACCTACCCAGGGTCTGAGAGCATGGGCAGTGCTGGGCACATCGTGATGCCCAGACCCAGCCCAAGGGTGAAGCATCCCAGCAGCTGCCTCACAGCAGGGCTCAGTGGGCTGCTTACGGCAGTAACTCTGTGGGGGGACTCTACACCATTTGGTCTGTGGCAGGTGGAAGCAGGGACAAGACAAGGCAACCAGCAGCAGCACTTGGCAAGAAATGGCCACCAAAAAGCCACTTAACCGCAGGGAGGGTAAGGAAGCAAAGCCAATGGAGCAGCAGAAAGAGCAGATAGTCAAGGTGGGCACCAGATCTGAAGCCCCAGCCCTGTTACTGCACCATCGCCAAGCCCTTCAGAAAGAGTGGAGGCCCAGGAGCCCACAGCTGCAGCAGGAACCTCTTCAGAAAGGAAACAGCACACTCTAGGGTAGGGAGACAGAAGCAGATGCAATGCACAGCAAACCACAGGCTATTGTATTTGCCTGTCAGCCCAAACCTGTGCTGACAGCTCCATCAGACATCACACAGACTCCGTACAAAGGGGACAAGGGGCCTGGGGGATAGACTGTAGCTCCATCAAGGTCAAATCATCCCACTGCCTGGTGAGGGCAGGACAGAGAGCCTCTCCAACACTGGCTTTTACATCAGCTCATGGGGTCTCTCCTGGCCCATCCTGCAGATGTGGTGTGCTAGTTTGACTGAAAGTGAATTAATTTCCTTCATGCAGTTAGAAATCTTTCCTTTTTATAGCGAGCACAGTCATTGTTTAGATTCAGGTTGAAAACAAGAAGATAACACCCTGGGACAGAGTTAATGTTTTTAATTGCTCTGGTCTGAGAGCCAAGGCCTCTGAGCTCTGCCCACAGGTGTGAGGCAGCGAGGAAGGGGGGCACATAGATGGGGCAGAGCTTGACTGACATCCAGACTGATCAATAAGAGTATTCCGTGCCATTAGTGTCATGCTTCATATTTAAGGAGAGTCAGGATCATCTGGCTAGCTCTTTGTCAGAGCCGGGACAGAGACCTGTTCTGGGGAATTCTGTTCAGGAATGTCTTTATTTCAGCCTTTTGCCATCCTGCCGTTTGCAGAGGCCTCTGGGCCTTTCTGCCTTTTTCCTTTCCTCTCTTCTCTCTCTGGGATCAGCTGTTTGGGACCAGGTGCTGCTGCTTGGGACCGACTGCTTGATGTGGACAGAGTTCATGAGGAATTGCATTGAGTATCTTTTATTTTATATTCCATTTTCCATTTTATACCTATTATTAGTGGTATGTTAGTGTTATTTTGTTATTTTATTAAACTGTGTTTATCTCAATCCAAGTTTCTCCCTTCCCTTATGATTCTCTTCCCTATTCAGGCAAATGAGTGAGCAGCTATCATGCTTATATTGCTAGCTCAAGTTAAACCATGACATGTGGTTTCAGGTCTCACTCGTGCTCATCAAACAGTAACATTTCCAGCAAGAAAGGAGCAGCACAGGCTGCTCTGCAGCAAGGGGCTGGGCACTCACTTGAGAAGCAAGTTCTCGCTTTCTGTTGCAATACAAGTGTATGGATGCAATGCTGAAAAACAACATCATTGGGGTTACCAATTGACTCCCCACAATATCCCCAGAAGTGTCTGGGCTCATGCCGCTTTTTCTAGCACTATGGGAGCTGCTCTGCCCCAGCCCTTTGGCATCGGCGGGGTCTTTTCTATCCTGTGTAATAAAAAGAAAGCTGCTTGTCTCCGCCTTAAGTCCTCGCGCTGTGCTTTCCGCAGACTGCTGCCCAAGGCACTGACTACTTGCAGTTCCTTGTTATCTAATGGGAAAGCTGCGCAGTACACACACAAAGGCAAGGATGCATCGCACCGAGCTCCGCTTAATTTCCCCTTAGTGGCTAGTGAGGTCATTAATCTTAATAAAGCTGCCTCCACAGCCACGTATGGGCAATGCACAATGAACTTAAAACACAGCACGGCAAACACCTTTAGAAACAGCCTTTCTGCACTAAACACACAACAGCCAGTATGTTATCCGAGCCAACAGCCCTCCCAGGCCTTGCCAGAAGGTTTATTTACCTCCTGGTGATTCATCTCTTTCACATCCATGATAAGATCAGTGCCACCTTTTCCCCACTGTATAGTGTCAACATTCAGGGCAGGTTCATCGCTTACCTGTCTCTACTTAACTCGGGCACCTCTGTCAGGAGCCTACTCTGTAGCCAGGTCAGGTACTGGGGAGAATGAGCCAGAAGCCCTGGGGCTCTTGAATTGAGGGATCTGGGGGGCTATAACTGTGCTGCAATGTGATTTTTTTTCTCTACCTGTGGTGGCCCTTTCCCTTGCCTAACCATTCTGAATGTCAAGTAACAAGGAGCACTCCATCATGCCAAGCAGCTGTAATTACCTGGTAATAGATCTAAAAGGATAATTCTGTTGTCTGTCAAAGACATTGGTAGATAGGAAAGGAGCCAATCATCAAATGAGAAATAAACTTCAATAACATAATAACCAGCACACTAAGCAGAAGTTTAGAGTAGGATACACTTACAGATGATCTAGAAGATTTGTTAAATGAACTTGTCGTGCCTTCCTGAGCATGTAGCAGCAAAGCATTCAGTGTATAATCAAGCCCAGAGCAGTTAAAATACTGGGCTGAAAACACAGCAAGAGAACTTACTAAAACCTGTTCATTATGGCTGAGTCCTCCTTACAGCTAATGTTACAGTACAAATAGCCACATCCATACCTTTCACCCATGGCCCCTCCTACCAAAGGAAAGGGGAGTAAGAAAGCTCTTCCCTGCATGGAGGAGCTCTTCCCCACATGGTACAGCGCACCCGAATGGCATGCATTGGACCACTAAGAAAGGATGTGTCGTGGCTAAAGGACAAAGAAACTCAGGGAATCCAAACACAGAGTGCATGAAACTCTGGTAATAAGCCATGCATCTCTCCAGGGCATACCAGAGTGGAGGAGCAGTCGCTGGGCCAGGAGTTGCCCTAGGAGCAGCCGAGAGCAGCTGTCTGCCATGCTGCCTTCTCCAAGCCTCCACCAGTTCATCTGCAAGGGGCTAGTTTCTCCAGCTACAGCAACGTAGCTTCTTAAACATCCACCACTGATATATGAAGAGTTTTTACACGGGTCTAAGATGATTTAAAAAGCTTGCAGAGCTTGTGGGAGGGAGGGGAACAGCCACCGTGGTAGATAAGCACACATTTACGCCTGCAGACTCTGCTTCCCACTTATTCCCTGCCTGTGATTTTATGGGCTGCTGATGCCCGCTCCTTGCCAACCCTGGACGTCACCAGAAAAGCCCCTGTGGCTGTGTTACAGGCAAACATGGAAAATCCCCCACACCGGGGCATATTTATGGACCACGGAAGTACAGCACTTCTGTTCATGCAAAAGGCTTTGTTTCCTGGCAGCTGCAGGCGACCATGGTACCCAAGGGACAAGGGGCACATCAGCTTTCTCTGAGACATCAAACTGACAGTGACAGAGCAAACAGCTTCTCTGCGGCAGGGTAAATACTATACTCTTGGATAGGACTGGCGCCAAGTCTCAAGCCTAGCAACTGGACACGTGAAGAGAAAGCTCTACTCTTGCTAGTTCAATAGCAGCAAAGCTGCAGCCTGCAAATCCCTTAACGATTTCTAGGCTGCATCTACGGATGCTTTGCAGGTTGCATCAGGTCTGCAGGAGCCTGCAGAAGGTGGGGGGAACCCTCATTGCACTTGTCAGAAAAGCCGTGTTAGCGACAGCTGCGCTTTAGCAACAAGTGCATGGCAACAAGTTGTTTGGGCTACCAAGCCCGATTTGAGTTATAACAGAGAGTCAGGAACATCTGCTCTGCATGTATGATGGGAAACAGAAAATAAATGAGGAAGTAAAACACCATGTGTATGAGGCAGGGGGAAGGAGATGCTGCAGAAACACATTGATCAAGCTGAGCTGTAGGAACTGTGAAGGAGGGCTTCAGCACTAAAAAGAAATCACACCAGGGCTCTGCAAGACACCGCAGCCCTCAAAGAAACTCTGTTCTACCCAGAATTTCTCACTATAGTTATTATTTCCCTTTGATTTAGGCAGAGCTATCACATTTCTCCGAGACTTACCATGTTGTGCTGGGGTCACACATTTGGGACATGAGGGTGTGGGACAGGGAAGGGGGCAGCATGCCAAGCCATGCAGGGCTGCATCTCCCTTCACCCTGCTGCCTGTCAGCACCTCCGGGGCATCCAAAACATCCTCTCCCTCCTTGGTGCTTGCTGAGTGTTTGCAGCTGCTGCTCAGGCATGCTTGGTGACAGCCTGTCCACAATCTCTCTCTCCAACCAGAGCAATGGTCTTACTGGTGTAACAGAAATGCTTGCCTTGCCCTTAACTGGGACACTGAAACTTCGCTGCTTGGGGCTACTGCTATGATTTTTAGCGGTGCAATTTTAAAATAGCAAAGAGAGGAGCGGACGGTGGAAGTGGTGAATTAAAGCACCAAGCTGGGGCACCCTCAGTCCATTATTTCGGGTAGATGCTTGGTAGGTGCCTTTGACAGAGCATCCCATCGGGTCTGAGGGACCCTACCAGTGCTGCAGTTTGGCTGCGTGTTGCCCAAGGGTCTCCAGCTGAAGGACTATGGCATCGGGCCTTGGAACAGGGTACAGCAAAGGGCAAACATGGGTCCTTCCCCACTCAAGGGGCAGCAGCACCCACAGGGGAACAGGGTGGGCAACATGCTACAGCAAGGTTGGCTTATATCGTTAAGCTCTGAACACACCTTCTCTGAGACCCTCCCTCCCCAGCTCTGGGGCTGTGCCAGGCAGTACTACCTGTGTTTAGGTGGCTCCGTTAACACTTCAGAGACCTAAAAACTATTAAGTGTTAGCCAGGGGATGTTAGCAGCACAGATACTGAAATACCCTTGAGGCTCCAGGCTTGAATGTTTGATCCACCCAGGAACAGAAGTACTTTGGGAGTACTGAGGTTTAGGCACTAACTGAGAGAGGTCTAAACATTGCATTTATTTAAGCATCAAACATGCCGACCTGTCTATAAAAGCCAGCTGGGTGCTTGCCTTTCATAGAGTCATAGAATCATTTTGGTTGGAAAAGGTCCTCAAGATCATGGAGCCCAGCCATTAACCTACCACTGCCACTGAACCTTATCTATGTGTCTTTTAAACCCCTCCAGGGATGGTGACTCTACCACTTCCCTGGGCAACCTGTTCCAATGCCTGACAATCCCTTCCATGAAGAAATTTTTTCTAATATCTAAATAATAATTCCCTCCACCATGCTTATGCATGACCAGCCAGCCAGGCCTCTGTCAGGTGTCGCTGGGACATTGCTCACAGACCTCAAGCTCCCCCTCCTCACCTCTCACATGAAGCCAGCGCTGCAGCCCCTCAGGTATCGCCCCGACCTCCATCCCATGCAAGGCTAAAGAAGCATTTGCCACCACTCCTCTGGGAGTGTGCATGCACTAACTCAGCTCCGCAGCAATAGTTAACACAAGCAACATCACCCCAGGTTCGTACAACCAGCAGGTTTCTGAGCGCTCCCCTGACGAATGGCAGATCTGAGCTCTCTGCTCTACAGCATATGGGGAGAGCCGAACCTGCAGCACCCTCTCCCCTCAAGAAGTGCCCTACCAACAGAATTGACAGGCTAGCATGGATCAAAAGGGGACTATCCCCCTCTCCTGTCGAAACTGTGACACTGTGCAGCAAAATCAATAAAGAATGCGAGCAGGCTTCTGCCTGGAAGAAACACGCTGAAAGAGGAGACTGAGATTTGCAAACACATCCGGGGGTGGGGGTGGCAGGGGGAAGCGCTGCCTTCCGTTTCCTAGACGGCTTCTGCATTTTGCACTGATCCAATCTGTAGGTAAAATGCAGAAGCAGCCTCAGGAGCAGAGACCAGACCCCAAGAAAATTTTCCTGTCCATCCTGTAAGCCCTCACAGCCAGTCCTTGCTGCTGCAACGCCTCTCAAGGACACTGTGCCCCTGGCCCTGTGCCTAACAAACATGCTGATAAACAAAATCAAGGCTCAGAGGCTTTGGGTACCAGAAGAGCAGAAGCTGCAAAGGTCAAAGTTTTGCACTGTAATTAATTTTGTGTTCCTTTTTTTTGTGTGTGTGCGTGTGTGTGTGTGTATTTCATCTCTCCCAGGCACATGGGAAGTCCACAGGAGAGATGGGGAGGGAACCACCTCTCCAGGAGCCCCCTTTGGCATTACCAGACCCCTGCCATGACTACAAGGCAGCCTATCTTCCCACACGTAAAACGTGAAATGGCAAGATCAACAGAAACCCAAATCAAAAGACTTAAGCATCTGCTTTTGAACAACTCTGATGTAAGGCAAGAAAGCTTAAGCAGGGTCTAGAAGAACACTAATTATCAAATGGAAGATTAACAGGCAATTTGTCTCTTATGTGAGCTAATCATTTCTAGCGAAGGAATTAATTAAATGGCGGAATTAAATCACCAAGAATTTGCAGAGTGACCAGTTCTGATGGGATTCAGTTAATGAGCTGTCCGATAATCATTGTCAGCTTCATTTTCTTCTCCTCTGGACACAAGAGGAGAGACAGAGAGCAGATTAGTGCAGTGCCTCCCCCTCCCAGGCTGCAGCCTGAGATGACCGCGCCGTACTCAGCCTTGGCCTTTTCTCTTGGCAAAACCTGAGCTAATGAAAAGCCAGGAGTAGACCACAGGAAAAAAGCAGCTGTTAAAAAAAAAATAACAACAACAACAAAAAACACAGTAGGTGAGAGAGAAGGAAGTTTTATTCACATAAATAAATGGGTCACAGGGTAATGACGCACCCTCCTCAGTGCCAAAGGAACGAGGGAGTGAACTGGAGTCAAAGTCTGATGCCAGCACCCCCCAGCAAAGGTGGGGAAAGGTGAGTGTCCCTCCCTCAGACACATGTGAGGCACTTGGAACATGAAAAAATTCATTTTGCTTGGGATTTCAGTTATATCCAAGCTGTTAGTGCTGAGCAACGGGTGGGAGGTTGAGGCTCTTCCACGGCTCTTAATACAACCCAGCCCGCAGGTGACACCGACGCAACGGGCTGGGTGCGGGCACACAACCTTATCTCTGTCTAATTAGCCAGAGCCGTGTTTATGTCAGCGTCATACTTTTATGACAGCTCCGTGCCAGCTGCAGGAAGAGAAATGGATCTCCAGCCTTGTAGCAATGCAGAGCCACATGGGCAGATACCACCTGATCTCTCATAAAGCCTGCCAGCACAAAAATAACTTCTCAGAAACACTTGAACGGGTCTGAACAAGCAGCGAGCCAACACTGGATCAGCACTTTGCATCACAGGGCTGTAGCATTTGCAATCCAGCCTTCACAGCCCTAAATTTACTTGGATTTGCTGCCTCTTCAAGCCAATGCCAGAGCTCACCTACTTTCAGTTCTGCCATCGCCTCGCAGCATTACGTGCCAAATCCTCTGACAACCCTTCTGGATGGAAAAACACAAACATTTACACTTCAGGGCAATGACTAATTTGTGGCATCTATAATGGGTGAGGCTCAGCAAGTGAAATAAGATGGACAGATCTGGGTAGAAGGGAGAGGGAGGGTTAAATTACCTAATTCATTCACAGGCTGTGTTTTTCCACATGTGAACAGAGGCCAAAGGAGGCAAACTAAAAGCTCACAGCTCCCTCAAGAAATGAGATTGCTGATTTGTAAAATGATTCTCCAAGTGTTAGGATTTTCCCTGATACTGCATGTACTTGCTGTGGTAACACAACCTGATAGCTCTGAGACATTTTGCAGTTTATGCCTGAATGACAATAATAATAGAAAAAGCAAAACATGAAAGCTGTCAGTGTGTGTTAGTGAGTTCGTATTACAGAACAAAATATTCTCTCCTGGAACATGCTGGGTCTTATGCAGATTCAACTTTTCAGGGTGACGCAAATGCTGTAAAAACAAGTCTGAGTCATAGAATAAAATCACATAATTCCCCGAAGCCAAATAAGGACAGAACTCAGCCCACACAGCTCTGACTTCCCACTTTCCTGGTAGTAACAATTTTATCTTCCATTCTAAATGCTACCATTTGCCTTGCTCTCAATGCAAATCTTGCATTTCCTATCACTCAAGCCCATAGTTGGTGTAAATACTGGTACTGTAAGAAACAAAATCTTCTCCCAGCACCTGCAAGGTCTAGCGTAAAGCCTGTTAAGCGCTCTGGGACTAGTTTTGCTAATTGGTATGAAGTCTTTATGAGGAACCTGGAAGGCATTCTTCCAGACTGCCTGTAGTTTTATTTTGATACATTTTTCACCAAGAGTTCATTTACAGCCCGTTAGAGCCAGGCTTGGGTATTTTATGAATGTAATACACCAGCACGTATAGAGCACTTAATGCCTTAAGTCTTTAAAATGCTTTTTAATTTCATAACGCAACAAAATTGTTTCACCACCAGATTTCCCATGCACCAAATTGGAAAAAGTCTTGTGCAAACAGTCTTCTTGCAGCATGTAAATAAAGCTTTCAGACTTGATCTGTGGGTGGTATAAATCATCATCACTATTGCTGTCATTCTGCATCAGCAACTGCTGAGCTTTCTACTTTGAAACCTTAAGGACACTTTATTAACTGGGTGGGAAGAGTTGCAGAAGAGTTGCAAGTAATAAACAAGATCTGATTTATTTACAGCGCATGTAAGTGTATTGTTTTATTTATTTTCAGCATCATGGATTTTCTTTCTCCTTGGTTTGACAATATCTATGCACATGAGCTGAGTGACTATGCTGGAAATACAGGTTGTAATGTTTGTATGGTAATGCACCATAAGCTTGATCTAACCATAAAGCAATTTGCATCCTTACTAGTTATCAACAAGTCTCTTTAAGGTTTGGAAGATGCAGTGACATACCCTTGGCTTTACGTTTTGCAAAGCAAAAGCCTCTTCAAGCAGGTCTGAATGAAGCAGTGTGTTTGCATATTGTTGCTGCCTGGTGATTGACATGTATGATATACTGGTGTCCAATTAAGGTACACACACACTTCTGGGTACTAAAGCTATTACCACAGCAAAGCGAAGACATCCTCGAAGCGTGGGTTTCATAAATCAGAAAGAACGAACTGTACCGTGACCTACCCGAGCTTCAAGTCACCCCTCAGTTGCTGCACCGCGGCTCCAGCCAGCCAACACGTGCTCGCACAGCTGCACCCGTTGTCACCCTCCTCCTCAGCTCTCCCTCCTCCTCCTCCCCACGCTCCAGCATCTTCCAAGTTACCACTAGTAACTGAATATATTTACCTAATATAGTCGAGGTGTCCGAGAACAGAAGAGATTTGGCATTTTTGTGTTTAATAGTAACATTTATGTATTTGAGGCATCTTTCACCGCTGCTGTTTTTAAACAGAGTAAATTCAGTCTGTTTTTAATGCTGTTTTTTTTTTTCCTGAAAGGTCTATCAGATCTCTAGCAGAGGCTATATCACTAACGTGTCACTTGATGAAAAACAAAAGAAGTGATTTATTCAGCCCCTTTAAACCTCCTGTATCATTAAATCCAATGTAGCACAGACATTCGAGAACTGTTGAGAAGAAAATATGTCTCTATTAAAGCTCCAAGACTCTTGACTTTTTGATTAAGGAAAAGCAATTTTATACTTCTGAGGCCTCCCACGTCATATTCTCAATAGAGGAACAGCAGGAAATAGCCTATCTGACATTCCTCATTTGGGGAGAAAAACACTTCAGATTTCCTTTATGTATCATAAGCTAGCTAAAAATAAATGACTGGGTTTTTACTTTCTTGCCGAGTTTAATCCACTGATATGCCTGTTACACTCAATGCTTTCACCTGGGACTTACATGTACACATGAAAGGATAAGTGAAAATTGCAGATAAGCATCTCTAAAGAAGAGAAGGGGCATCATTATTACCCAGCCATCCCCACATAATATCTGTAGTGCTGTATATAAGCTTAAACTGGGGGCACAGCAGTGATTTCTACACTTCCACTTGGTCAAAAGATACATCTAATTCTACACTGCAGTACTGTCTATGGTAACCACCAAGAAGCTTATCGAAATTTCCTCCAAATATTGTTATTCATCTGTCTAACTTGTACTGCCATAAATGCACCATCATGAGGTTTGTTGTAAACACTGGCCTTTCTCTTCCACCAAAAGGAATGAAATTTATACAAATGGGCTGCATGGCAAATTGGTAACAAGCCTTTGCAGCCCAAATATTTGGTTCTTTACCTGTAAATAGACACCATGACCAAATCTGAAGTTTCCAGCCTAGGAAGGTCACTGAAGCCCTCTGCCCCTATAAAGCTACACATAGACATTGCCTGTTTTAGGCTTTCATGTAGAAGACTGCAACGCAAACACCAATGCATTCCTCCCAGGCTGACGATGGATTCTGTGACCTCTGCTTTTTGTCTTGCATCTCCCACTTCTCTAACTCCTGGCAAAAGCTGCACCTCCATCTCTCAGCTACCAAAGATGAGAGGTGATATGCTCACAAACCAGCATGTCTGGGGCTGTCAGAACTGACGCCAGCGTTGACTATGTCATTCTGCAGAGGGCACTTGTTACTCCTCTGGTCAGTCACCAGACCATGGTGTGCACAGTTTCACAGCTGTCACACTGAATATTTTAAACTACTAGGTTTTTTTGCCAAGTCAGAACACATTTACAATCCGAGAGATCATCTCAGGACAAAGCCTGTCCAGGAAAAAGCCTGTTTCTATTTTGGCACTGCAGCTTGGAGCAAGAGGGTACAGATCCCAGGACTGTCACAGCTGGAGCTTGTTTATGGAGGAGGTTTAAAACACAGATTTAGCTAATCTCTGAGTTTCCTAAAGCAAAACATAAACACCACTTGTTTATTCTCCCCCTAGAGAGGTATTTCATCAGATAAGGTCTGCAGCACCTCAGACTGCAGTTTCCTAGCCACACTCTCATAAGCCCTTTGGGGAGATCAGAGGAAAAGCAGACCTGAGAGAGCGCTACGAAGCATCCTCCCTAAGAAGCTCTCGTTAGCATCAATCTGTATGAATTATGGCGCTAATCCTCCCTGCTCTCATGAGTAATGCCACGTATTTGCACAGCAATTCAGGTAAAACACTATTCCCACAGAGATGCTATACAAACATGGAACAAAAGGTTCCAGGACATGACCTGCATTCCTGAACAGGTGTCCTGTTATCCCACAAGTCCACTGCTGGAGGTGGCTGGCACATGCACCACCACACCGCAACGCCCTTGGCAGGGGCAATCCCATTTGGGTAAAGGAAATAAATAATAGAAAGGAGACATATCTCACAACTGGCAAGGTGGGACAAGGTATAAAAAATGGTCCAAAAAGAGTTGCAGGAGCAACAGGAGTCCAGCAGGTTTTAAAATGTAAGTACCTGGGTGAAGTTTGGAGCCCAGGGCCTGCACACTCCTGTGCCTCAGACCCCCCTGTGTGCCCAGGGGCCTGAGATTTCCTCTGAACTTGCTTTAGTCCATCAAAATACACAGGAGCACATGAGAAGCTGTAATCCACAACACACAACCATACATCAAAACACAAAAGCTGGAACAGAAGAATGAAAGGTTATATCTGAACATGCAAAGTCCTTGTCCGAGGCAAACTGAATGATCACCAGTTAAAAAGGAAAGACTCCTACACTGTTTAAGTGTCCAGTCCCAAAACTAATAGCATATGCACTCTCCCATCTGCAAGCAGTCAAGACTGAGCAGGCTGAGCACTCAGGCAGTGAGCTGAACAGAAATACCTGAGGGCTGCAGCCCAGCCATGGAGGAGCTTTCCTGTGACCAGCAGCAGGTGCTGCCCAAGGGACCAGATATGGGAGCCAAGTGCCTAAAAGGAAGGGTAGGTAAATGCCCCACAACCCTTCCACACACCTGCCGTGCCTTTAAAAGGAAGAAGGGCTTCTTACAGCAAATATCTTTACTAGCAAGCCTGTGCATGCAAATAAGTACAGGTCTATATCCAGGGGGGCTACGTTGGGTTGCAGGGTAGGAGGGTTACAGCTCTTGAAGAACAGCATCTTTGATCAAAACAGCGCAGTCAGGAGATATTGAGCTCCCTCAGCTAGACGAAGAGACATTGAGCTAAATTTATGTTAGAACTTGAAGTGTAAATTAATCTCACTATTGGCTCTTCTGGGTTAGAAATTGAATTAATTATTCATCACACAAAAGGGGCTTTAGCACTATCTCTGGGATTTTTAGTGTTCCCCACTAAAGGACAGTAGTGTACATTATTTAGGTTAGTTAGGATAAGCCTGGCTCCTCTCTAGTCTGGTTTACTGGCACTTCATGATGCAAACGGACATCCTGTACCAGTTGGGCTATGGAGACTTGAAGCAATGTGGGATGGAAATGTTCTGACACTAATGCACTCTGCTCTTAATGGCTCTTGCCCATCAGCAATCACCCCACTAAACCTGACAGCCTTCTCTACTGCACTGAAAATCACCATTTCCTTACTCTCTATCTGCTTCTTTTCCAGTTTGACCTGGAAAAATCTGGACATTTTTCCTCCTGTCTGCTCCACTAATACTGTAATATTATCCAACAGGCAAGCTGCCCAGACATAACGCATGCTCTGAAAGTCACTGGTGACACAACATAGAAGAATAACAGAAATCAAACCCATCAATGCCTTCATCTTAGCTGCTGCTTTGCTTGCTCTCCCATGCTCAGCACTATTCCAGGCCAGCACTCCGAGGACCTCTCAGTGATCCCAGTGGAACAGTGACATGGTGGGAACTTTCTGCTGGGAGGAAGTGGCAGCACCACAGGTTATATCAAATGGGGTGAGAGGTGTCACCCCACAGCCCAAGCCTCCCAGTGGGAGGTAACACAAATCTGACATGCACGAGGGACAACAGGAACGAAGGGTAGCACTGGATACCCACAAATTAAATAGCTAAATAACCCCTGTATTGGGAAGGAAATCAAGACTTTTCTGTAGTGAGAAAGGATCAATTCAGTGATATATGAAGATGTCCAAAGGAAAAATGCAGTATGGATCTTTAGAGCATAGAGGTCTCTGGGAAGCTTTGCATGGAAAGTCCAGGAAAGCCTCACATCCGCCGCTCCAGTCTCTGACAGTATTTTTCTCACTTTGGCTCTTGGCAGCACTAGCTAATCCAGGACATTTTCTCTACCCACAAAGCTGATGGAGCACATCCTCCTGCCAGCCTGCGAGCGTCAGCAGCCAGCTTGCACCAGCGCCAACACACGCAGCTGCCACCTCTCCTGCCTCCCCCACAAGACAGTCCCTCCGCCCTTCCCAGTCTCTCTGCTGTTCCCACAGCCTTGCAGATTGGGGTGCAGACTGATCTGTTACACTCTTCCCACATCTTTAAAGCAGGAAGATCCAAAGCTTTGATCCCATTCCCACTTTGCTACTAATGTCAGAGGGCAAAGCCTACACCACAGCTTACTGCAGCAAGGCTGAGTTGCCCTGTTACTCAGGCAATAAAACATATCTTCCCCCCAACTGGTGGTAGACCCACTAGAAGCCTAATTTACAGTAGCAAGCAATAACACTACTACTAGCCACCTGCTGCCCTCAAGGCTTAAAAAAGACCCATCCCTCAACTAAGCCCCATGAAGAAGTAGGGGAAGGACTGTCAGCTGCCCAACAGGAAGACCAGATCAGAACTGGTGAGAGCTGCTAAACTAACTTTCTTCTCACTCAGCATCAGCAGGAAACTTTCCTTCCAAGGAAACAGCAGCGAAGGCACAACAAGAGCCAGGATGCTTTGGAAACAGTGCCCTCGACTTTCTCCTCTGTGCTTGGAAAAGTGCTTTGCAAGAGCATTGATAGAGATGAGGTAACTCTAGCGAAGGCCTCAGCAAAATCAGCACTGTATAGTACAGAAAATGAGACAAATTAACCTGGAGTTTAAAGCTGCGCTTTTGTTCTCCAAAATCCAATAGACATTTTCTCTACATCTCTGAAAGCAGGACAGGGCTATAAATCAGATATACTCTACAGTACATATACTGAACACGTAGGCTGCTGAGGCTGTACTGTTGTAAACTAGTGCCAACTTTGTAAAATCGACATACAAAACAACACAGTGAATAACAAGGCAAAACCACCAGTGGCCCAGGTGCCCCTGCTGCTCACCGGACAAAAGCAGGTTACACCTACGTTTTTACTGTCAGATGGCACCCACGCATGAGCCCTGAGCCCAGAGTGCTGAAGGCTGAATTGGTGACACGTAGTGAAAATTCTGAGTCACACAGCAACAAAGAAAATGGTGTCACAAACTGATACAGAGTGGCAGTAGAGCCAGTCAGGAAATCTTTAACAAAACTGTTTTGTGGACGTTAGAAAATGCTGATATTAAAAAAAAAAATGTTTGTAAGGTAGAGTTATTGTGAAAAGTGGTTCAAAATTGTGAAAATGTCAATCTTGAGTGTTCTTTTAAAAAAAGTATATTTCGAGAATTTGGTTTAGAAGCTAAAGCCATTTTAATGTCATTTGTACAAAAGAGAGCAGTACAACAGATGGCCTGAAGTTATGAAACAACCCAAAGTTAATGTTACATTAAAGACTGCTATTTTGATCCTATGCTGTCTGTTGGTAGGGAGGAAAAAAAAAAAAGAAGTTGAAAGATTCCGCAGAAAAAGAAAAAAAATCATCCCATCCAGGTCTAATTTTAATTATACAGCATGCTCCAGTAAACAAAATTTAACATAGCATGCAAATATAAACTAACTTCTTCCTCATTTTGGAGGTTATCCAGTCACTGCATTCTGGTATTTTTACATTACTGAAAAAGATAGTTTAAAAAAACCCTTCTCAAGATATAGCTGTATCTTCTGAACTGATGGGAACTCAAGATACTGAGTGATTCATAAAGCAAATTTTGAGGACTACAGGCAAATTTGACAGCCATATCCATTCGCAGTTCTGCCAGCTACTGCTCTGGGTTATAAGAGTTCAGTGACCTGGAGGAGGTATGTTGAAATAACCTACAGTAATAATTCTGCTGAGAAGAAGCCTTGGAAAGCCACTTTCCTGCAGGCCACACAGAACCTATTACTCACAAGAACCTGCCTGAGCAGCTCTGCAAACTCTTCATCTAGAGGAATGGATTTGCCATCCTGAATGGCACTGCAGCTGGAGTTGCACCCACCCCAAAAAGGAGACCTTCACACTATGAAGTGTCTAGTCCAGGCAAAATATTGTACAGTAAAAATAGGTCTCTGGGAGCAGGAACATCATGGGAAACAATAAGCAGGATGTTTCTGGCTTTTTGAGAAAGCAGGTGGATCTCTGGAAGTACCCAAATGAAGTAAAGGTTGCAGATTAGTAGCTGAAGAGCTTAGGAAAAAAAGGGTTAGCTGGTTCAGATGGATGAGGGCAGATCTTTGGGACTCAGAAGAAGATACAGGTTTCTGAGCTTCGTAGAAAGAGTAAGGGAAGACAGAAGGAAAACAAAATGGTTTTAAGCCAGTGGAGCAACTGGCACAAACACTTGGCAATAAATGGCTGCTGGTCCCCGACTTTGTGGCTGGCAATTTAACACCCCACCTAAAGACTGACATGGGCAATGCCTTGCACACAAGTAATCCCTAATCACAAAGCAGCTGATGATTGCAGAAAGAAAACCACTCAACAGCCAAGGTAACTAGGAAACTATGCACCACAAAAAAAATTTGGGTTTCCAGTTCAACCATCCATGTCAAAACTCATCCCTTGTCCCTGAACATAACCTACAATATTCATGTAACTCTTGAAAAGTCTTTATCTAGGCTGCTTTTAAAGGTTTCCATTGCTGCAAGTTCCACCTCCAATCCAATGCCTTCTGCTGAAGAACTAAAACTGAGGTAGGGGCAAACCTGTATGTGGTGTCCATGTGGGCTTGAATTAAGAAAGATTGTCAAATTTCTAAACCAAAGCTGTATCTTTAATATTAAAATAATTGGTCAAAGTGGTATGATTATTTCCTTATATGGGAGTGAGATTCCAGTATTGGAACTAAAAAACATGTTATTTGATATCTAGCGCATCCTTGGGAGACTTTCCACTGAGTAGCAAAAGCCCTAGAGAAGTGACCGGTGGTGTGGTTATTGGGTAGACATTCTTTGAGCACACTTGCTCAAGGAGACATCAACAAAGACCTAGAGGTGTCCTGATACTTCCATCTTGTTAAGATGTTCATAATGCTGCAACATAGCCCCCGCCAGAAAATTTGGCAGCACGCTGCAGGGTTCAACTCTCTATTTGCTACTAGTTATGGGGATGCTGTCCTGTACTGCAGTATACACTGAAACCTGCCTCCATTTCATTTCACTTCCCACCAAGTGTATTTCAAAGCCTTTAACTCCTTTAAGAATCCCTCAGCTTTATAGCAAGGGAAGAAAGGGTGCATCACCTCTGGTGCTAAACTGAAGACCAGACCAGCAGGAGTGGAAAACACCTCTTAAAAACCTGATGACCACCACAGACTTACCTTGCATGAGGAATTTAGATTCCCAGGGAGCTACTGAAAGAGTAATGGCTTCCAAGGCAAGTGCAACAGCTGCAGTCTGAGTGTGAGTGTCTATGTTAATACAGCGTGCCTCACACTGCCAGTTCCCTGGCAAGGATGACCTCCTTCTTAAAGCATGCTGAGACTTACTCATGAGCAGTAATGCAAGAAGCACTTGTGGTTGCAGTGGGCTTATTATTTTTATTTATCCACACAAAACAGGCGAGTACTTGAGTCCCTGTGGGAATTAATCCATTTTGTCTATAAAGTACATCGATTTGACAGTGGTCTAATTATCAGATTCCTCAGCTGTTTAAAGGATGAGCGAGGAAAGCATGTATCCTTCTTTGGACCAGCTGATGTTAGAAAATTCAGGCCAGCTTTCAAGTACATGATCCCATTATATTCTTAGACCCACACAACTTACATAACATAATTGAGTACATAAGAGCCTTTTCAGCCAGGAGTCCCTAGTGTACCGTCTCCATACACAGACAAAGAGAGCTGGAGACAATCAACGAGGTACTCGGTTTCCATATGCCAGCCCTCAGCTTTTAAGTGGTTCTACATTTCTTCAGAGAATACTTTCCATAACCTGAATCTAATCCCTGACTAAGTCCAGCGCACACATGGTATTTAACAAACAATCTCAATTATGACTCCTGGTCCACTTAATTTCTGGCTGTTCCTTCTTTGTAAATAGCCCTAAGCGTCTGTTTTCCCTTGCTTCACAAGAAATGCTTTAAATCACATCAACCTCTGAGATCTCAAGCACCAGGAGAAGCAATGTTTGTTTCAACCGCAAGAAGAAACACACGTTTACTACCAAAAAAAAAAAAAAAAAGTAAACAATGGAAGTTGGATTAGAAAGAACAACAAAACTCTCTAAGAAACGCTATCAGAAAATCTTTCCCTGTCTTGCAATAGTAGAATAATCATACAATATGCTAAGGCATCACATGCTTTTGTTGGGCAGCAATATTATTTTTTAAGCTGGATCTACCTGCAAATTATTGAGTAGAAACTAGAAGTCCCAAGTAAGATGACAGATAAAATAGGACAGAGCACCTCAGTCCTTTCTTGAAAAAGTTGACATCACACTGACAGGATGAGCAAGACACAAGGATAACAGTAGCAGCACGATGATGTGACTGGCCCCAAGTAACCCAGATCAGCAACACAGCTGGGAGCAGATGCTTTGTGTCTTTGCCTAACCCTTTATTCTGTTTACTCTTCAAATTTATCACTACTGCTTCTTTCCCACTGAGTCATCAACTAAAGATTAGATAAATTCCTGAGCCTCTGAAAAAACTCTGGTACTGAAGCAACACTCTTGTATTGTCTGCACTGAATATTGAAGTACATAATGTCAACAGATTTCTATCCATTTACTCCAGCTTGTACTTCAGCTTTCCCTGCAAAGCCTATAGTCCTCACCTATCAGAGTATGCCCCTTGATAATGGACACCTCAGCTGAGAAACCTGGTCTGTAGAGAACATCAGGAGGAACAAAGTTTTCATCACACCAAGTATGTAATCTGACATGGTCACTGTACTGAAACCTATACATATCATTAATCAGATTCAGCAGTGTGTAATCTATGCTCTGAACATCTATTTGAACAACATAATTCCTTCAGCAGCAATATTTTAAGCTAGCAAATCAGATGATAAGCATGGTAGATTTCCCCTGAAGTGGCAGGACTAAGAGTAAACCTATTCTTGATAAAATGCAAACAGTTTAAAGCAGGATTTCAATTGCTCATAAACACTCTGAAAGATGCAGTGCCCCTAACAATTAAACAACAGAATTTCTTTCCACCCTTAGCCTAACTGGACAGCCAAGAGATTCATAGCACTGACAGCTTTTCCAGGCCTTCCCTAAATAATGCCAAGAACAAACTCAGAGTAACAGTAGAGAACCACATCATGGTAGATCAAGTAGTACACACACACAGGCCCTCCCACCACTTGCACTTTTCCTAGTCTTGGCTCTGGTCCAGGCCTGCTTGTTAACCATCAGCAAGTTACTTAAACTTGGTAAGTAATATTTCTGTGAATGGGGGACAGTTAAACAGATCACTTTTCTGGGGATTACTTACGTGAGTGCTACATACGAGCAATGTGATGTATAAAGTAAATGATTCAATGAAGCAACCAATCAACTAGAAGGCCAGCAGAACCACACATGGAATCTGTACTGGTATGTTTTCTGACACAAAGTGGTAACCAAAATTGCTTCGTGCAGTACGTCACTTATATAGCCTTAGCAATTTTCCTCTCAAAAATAACCCAGTTATGACTGTCCTGTGAGGCTTGTGTGCTAGTGCATCAGAGCTAGCCACATTCACTCAAGAGGAAGAGCTCACAACAAAGTAGGAGCAAAACTACAGACCTCTCCTTTGCTCCCCTCCTCCAAAGAATGAGAGCTAACACTTAAGATGTATAACTCTGTGTAGACTACAGTAACTGTGGGCTATTTTTATGAACGCATTGATCAATATGAGCGACAGCAAACACTGTACTTGATGAGGATTCACAAACTCAGAAGATACAGACAGTTTTAATGAGGTGTGCAACTTGTTTGATTGCCATGGTGAAAGCCTCAGCAGCATCCTGCTTGCACAAGCTGTCTTTCCTGTACTCAATCACTGCCTAGATTTAATGCTTGCACCTAACACAACAGTAATCAAATCCCTCTAGCAACCCCACAGCTCTCTCAACTTTCATCAAAATCCAGAATATGACATTAATCTAAATAAATCCCTCCCACCCCTTGTCACCAGAGTCAAATGGTAATCTCACCAGCAGAAACAAGAGTAGGTTTTACTACAGCCTTTTCACTGTAACCTCTGCCACTATTGGCATGCACAGCCATTTATTGCACAAGGACTGACTTTACCCCACATTTCAAAGACCAGCTTCACAAAGACAAATCAGTAATCAAGTCCACCATTTCACTTCACAGGCCTTTACCTTACAATTTATGTTTTCCCAACCCATTCCCAAGCCTTTTCCAGTTTATCATGGGAAAAGTTACGCTGCCCAGTATGCCAAGAACTACTGAAGCACAAACACCCACCTCTGTGGGAACATGCCCTGTGCCTCTCCAGCCACGGTACCTTAAGTGTCCAAACAATCCTCAGACCTGTGATTTCCCCAGTCGCCTGGTTTCAAACTCCTACCACCAGAGGTAAATTGCTTCCTCTGGCTTCAATGAGGAGCATCTTCCCGAGCATTAGCTCTAGACTTCCTCCTTTGGTTTTCACTCACTTTGTACTCTGAGCTCCCTTTGCTTTACACTAACCATTCCATACCTTTACAGTTCCTGGTCCTGAGTACATTGCTCACAGGTCAGGCCTAGAGCTGCTTCACTGTGTTTGTTTCAGCTGCCCAATGACTTCCACCAAGCCTGCACATTCTGCAACAGCCTTCGCCAGGAACAAACCTCACGCTCAAGCATTGCATGCAAACCTTTATGCTTAAGGCTTGACTTCCACATCCCACAGGCCACCTCCACAGCACACAACACTTACTTGGTGTACCTCCTAGCTGTAATTCTGCATTTCTACAACTTTAATTACATTATATACTGTGGGGATGCAGATGGGGAGCTGCCAGGCCAGAGCTTTTGGAAGATACTTGAGTGCATGTTGCACATCCAGGGACATAGCATGACAACACAAAGCCCTGCAGGATGAAGTTGATAAGTAGTGCAACTCTAAAGCAGGTAAATTTAGTGTGGTCCACACTCAGTGTGCTCAAAGCAGATCTTCCAGCATGCTATCCTGGTAAGCATGCTGATCATCTCTTCCTTTCCATGGTTCTTCAAAACCCATACACATTACTCATCAGTGGTATATAAAGCAGAAGAGATTCCACTTACAGATTGAGCACTACATATGGATCCTGGACTACAATTCCACATCACACCTTTACTGGTGCCTGCAGCACGCTTCCGTGCATCACAAGTTCCCAGGCATTCCTTTCTCCCCTCTCCCTTACTCACCAGAATTCACCAGTTTCTACAGCCATCTCAGCACAGAACTTTAAATCTAGGTTCCTTCTAAATCACAAGGCTTCTGCCTAGTTTCAGGTAAGACTGGAAACATCTGAACATATTCTTTTCACTGTACCCCCTTGGATATTCCCAGTACTTAACCTCAATTCTAGTCTAATTAATTAGAGCTCAATACCATATCGTACATTTTAGAAGACAGTCAAAACTGGAATGGGGGTATGCATTTGCTAACTGAAGGGGAGAAGGTGCACGCTTTTTTTTGGAGGAGAGGGAAGAGAGTATTGTACTGCACTTTTCCCACAGAATTGCATACTTGTTTTCAGTGAAGCTGCCTAGGAACACATCAAGTAACACATCAAAATTAAAGCTGTTTACTGCACAGCATCTTTGCTAAATCCAGAGGCACAACTGTGAGATGAGGTCCCTGACATTATATGGCTGAGGAATCAAGCCCACGTGTGAGCTCAATATATTTTAATTATGTTGTTACAGTGAAACTTGGCACCTATAAGGAAAAAAGCAAACGAGATTGTCTCCCTATCTGTCCCACATCTGCTTTGCTAGCTTCTCTAGTAAACTCATACAGGTTGCTACAGTTATTGCCCTGAGCCCAGCTGGCATTTATAAGCACACTGATGTGTCCCATACTAGATTGACCTGCTTCCAGAATTGCATGTGAATGAGACTACTTGGGCTACAGATCTCATAAACCAGAGGAGTGACGCTTCACAAATGAAAAGACTGTGCAGTTCAACTTTTTTATTTTAATAAAATCAAGAATATGCACAGCACATGCAGTGCTAGCATCTAAACTAATACAATAAGCAATTCTAAACCTACAGTGACTTGAAGTTCAATTTTCACATTCAGCAAGTTTAAATCCATTCTTGCATAATGTTTTGAATCCGTGTATCTGAACTGAAAATATTGCTGGCTGAGAAAACTTGCTAAAATGCACAAGTCACTGATTATGCCAATACAACAAAGATAACCACATGTTTGAGGATTGCAATGTGCCAGACATTCACTGAAAAAAAAAAAAAAAATAACCACACAACTAAACAAAACTCACGCAACAAACATCTGAGAATCTGGACACTTCACATCAGTGTTTAGAAGTGTTTCATTAATATCTTAAGACAAGTGTATCAAAACCTTGGCATGTTTAATTTTAAGTTGCCAATTTTTGTTTTACTATCATAAAGTTATGGCTACACTGCCAATGCCGGGTCTGCTTAATTTGACTTAAGAGTTTAATATGACTTAAACATTAAAAGCTCACACTACCCCGAAATATATAATTTCACGCATACGGTGACATTCAACATTCAAGTGCCAGTGTTTTTGTACTGTCTTTTGGTCAAGTTTCTTTAAACTTTCAAAGAATCACTTTTAGGCTTACAAAAATAAATATTTGTCAAAAATGTTCAATAAATATTACACAAAACTAGCAGCAAAAAGTATCTAGAAATCTGTCGTGTGCAAATAGTTTTCTTCCCAGCTATCATTCCCATGGTCCCAAATAAGTTTTAGAATCTATTTCCTTCTCCTTAAACAAGCTGCGTTCAATCTCCAAGAGACAAAATAAGATTGGAAGTTAAGGACACGCACACAAGACATATATAAAATTCTCTGAATGTGCAATAAAAGAAGTATTTTGTAAAAAGTTATGGGCAAAATGTACAAGGGCCTAAACCTAGACTTGAAATAGCACCATAACAAATGACCTCAATACTGTCAAGTGCACCTACTTAATAAAAGTTTTAGAACAAGGCACAATACACTTGAAAAAATCTATTGCACTTTAGGAGATTTTTGCCTTTTTCCTATGCCACTGTAGATTAGTTGTTAACTGGTCTGGCCACAAAGTTAGCACAGAAATTCCAAGTGGCAGAGGCATTTTTCTGGTGGACAATACTTATCTTTGGCCAGATTTAGCATAAACAGACTATAAATACAATGGAAACCTATGCAACTAAAACTGACTAAAACTGCACTTTAATAGCAGAATTGAAACCTTGTGCAGTTTATGTACATTTCCAACCTCTGTGATCTCACATTTGTTTGTTACTCTTCTGGAGCCGTTTTACAAAGTCTACAGTAAGCCAGTTTAACATCTCCACGCAGCTTGAACAGAGTAATGTGAATCTGCATTAAAATAAAGCCTGCTGCATAATTCTTCCCGTTCATACCCTCTTGACCAAAAAACATCAACACTAGCATGCGTTATTAGACCAAAAATTCAGTCAGGCCCTTAAGGAGGACCAATCACTGCCATGGTCAGCCATTCTACCATTTCAATTTCATATGGCAGGCATTTTAAAAAGTCTAAATAGATGAATTCTCCTAGAAACTATTTCAAGTTATCAGACCTTTAAACGTTCCCTGTAATGTTCTGCCCACATTTGGCTAGCTCACATTAATGATCTGCCTAAATATTGAAAAAGGAATTGCTGTATTTACTTGCATTAACTTCAAAAACAGTGCTTTTAATGTATGCATGTATCCATACATCATCTCATCATGACTGGAATGGCTTATTAAAGGCTATCAGGTTCTAAGTACCTATCCAGGATAGAGTGAGCAAATCAGAACTTTAACTTAGTACAGTTTTGCCACATTAGAAACTAATTGCATTGATATGCTTCAAGATGTTTTATTTTTCAAATCTGCAAATACCAAAAGCCCTAATGCAGGCTACCGCATAAGTTTCTTTGTAATATTATGGATGCATCAGTGATTCCTGTTTAAGTTGTATCACACCTGTGTGCCAAGGTTTGATTTTAGCCCAAGTTCAGTAATTTTTATTTTGTCAAAACAATTGATATCTTGAGCATTACTGAGCCAACAGGACATCAAAATAAAAGTTGTCTAAAGTTAAAGGCACAGTACATTAACAAACAAATGATCCTCAGTCACAAAATTATAAATGCAGTTTCTGGGTGGGGATGGGTGGGAGGGGAGTTAATCCTGACTACAGCAATAGAGTCTTCAAAACCACCTTCGAGATAGGGCTACTTGTTCCTTTGTTTCCATCTTGTGACCTTGAGCTCCCTTAAAAAAAATTTCAGTGGAGAATCACAGCTGGTAATGTACTGCGAGTTCTTGAAGCTACACAAGGTATAGTCTGGCTAAGTTACATGTGGTTTCCATATTAGCTTTTTTGGTAGGATATCTGCCACAAGCAGATTCAGTTGCCCCACCAGTCAACCCCCTGGGAGTTATAGTTTCCTCCATAGCCATCACTGTTGTAGAAGCCTCCATAACCACCACCTACAAAAGGCAAAAGAAAGTCATGCTTAATTAACCCACTAAAGACTTGAACCTGCACAACAAGAAAATAGCCCCAGGCACATACAAGACATCCATCTACTGTCTATTAAAGGAAACCCATCCAAAAGCACTCTCAAATGCACACAACAGATGAAACTGAAATTCTGGAAAAGATAAATAGCAACAAACTAATCCACAAGAGAGGTAGCCTAGACTCAAGAAGGATGCTGAGACTTTCCATAACAAGCACCAGCTGACCTCACAAGTTTTATTATAGCAAGCATTTTAGATCTGGATTTGTATTTGCCAGCACTGCCTGTCCAGTTTTTCTTACCTCCAAATCCTCTGCTGCCACTTCCTCCACTGCGGCTGCTGGTTGATCGACTGCTACTAAAGCTACTGCTGCCAGAACCACTACTTGTTCGGTAGTCTCTGGCACCAAATCCTCCACTGAATCTACTGCTGTATAGAGAAAGAAAACAAACAGTTCAGTCAGTGGTTTTAAGCACGGCAGACATTGAGATTCAAGCACCAAATTTCTTCAACTTGGCTTCTGAACTAGTGAAAGTGTTGAGTGCAGCACACTTTACAAGCATCCCAATGCTATCTGGAAAGGGCATTCAAGATAGCGAAGGAAAATTTAGTATTCAATGAAGTTTACTATTCAAGCAGTGTGGCATGGCAAGTTCAACAACACCCTAAGAATTACTTTATCTAGCATACTTCTGAAGGAAAAAAAAAAAACCCACACACTAAACTACAATTAATGTGACCATATCATGTTAATCACACTACAAGGCAGGCTTTTTTCTCCTCCCACCCCTTTAAGCCATTAAACATCACTTTGTATTACCAGTTTATAAAGTATTTTAGGTTTACATAGCAAAACCATTCTACAAGTGGCCTCACACCTGCAGTTCAAGTCTCATACCTTTCCTGTTTTGTCAGCAGCCATGTGTTACCTGCTCCTAAACACCAAAACAGTTGCTTAAGGTACATCTCTGGCACACATAGGTATGAGTTTCCAGCGTTTAAGTGCTTTCATAGAGTTCTAAATTAATTTTTGCTAGATGTCATTCTATTGTGGCTGTATCTAGCTGTTTAAGAGTAGAAAAGTCTTATGGGTTAACTGCCTTATGACAAGCTAGAACAGACACTAAACTCACTTTCTGATGCACCTCACAGTTTATACTGTGCTAGTTTGTCTATTTATGGAGTGAAAGCAAGTCACAGAACTGCCTCTAACAATGGATTAAGTATACCTTTAACCAAAGCTGTGACCATTACCTCTTAGACCTCCCACGGCTGCCACCTCCTTTGTGATGCTGTTCGTAAGCCATGTTTTCCAGCCAAGATGGTACTTCTTGCTTAGCCTCAACAAGAAGATCAAGCAAGTCCTTGGTAATGTTCATGTTTCTCTCATTGAAGAATGAGGTGGCAAGACCTAGAGTAAATATTCAGTTTTAGCCCCACACAAAGCAAATACATTACAGTACTTAAACCCACTCCACTTGCAGCTGTGACAGACACAAGATCGTTTTCCTTATAGCCAAGCTTGAGAACACTAGAATTACCTCAACCAGAAAGCTGTTTAATATCACTACTCCACCACAGCTAGTAAGAAAAAAGCTCTGGCTTTTTACTGACAGACAAAATCATACCAAGCTTACATGTGGTATGAGAGCTTTATAATAGCAACACAAGCACTAGCGAAAGAAATGCGTTACCTTCCACACTGACTGGACAGCAGTGAACAAGCTTCTGGTCACAGGGGCACCACACAGGCTTCCCTCAAGTACTTAGTTGCAATTTGCTACTCAGTCATTACTGTATTTTGTATCAACTTGGGTACGAAATAATGTCTACAAAACATCCTAGATACTTACCAAGGTTTCCTACACGGCCTGTACGACCAATACGGTGTACATACTCTTCAATATCACTTGGCAAGTCGAAGTTTATGACATGCTTTACATTTGAGATATCCAGTCCTCTTGCTGCTACCTAGGGGTTAAAGGATTGAACCAAATCTCAGTAGAATTCCACAGACCAAGTAATATGCTTAATGCCTCAAACTTTACAGATTTCACTTACTGCTGTGGCAACAAGAATTGGGCTCTTGCCCGAACGGAACTGGTGCAGCGCTTCTTCTCTGTCTCTTTGAGAGCGATCTCCATGTATACTTGTACAGGCATATCCCTCATGGTACAGGAAGTCCTCAAGAGCATCTGCACCCTTTTTAGTTTCCACGAACACCAGAGTCAAAGAATCCTTGCCTAGTAGTAATTAAAGCATAGGTTAGCAGAAAAAAAAAAAAAACTGCACTGACATTTACTTGGCTACAACACTTGGTAAAGGCAATTTAAGTCTTCTGCTCTTGCTTATTCTAATCTGAAGACACTGGAAACTTCCCATTTTATATTACAAGAAGAACTTACATCAACTTAAACCTGACACTTTGTCAGTGGAATGCATTCACTGCACATTAAGGAAATACCATTTAATTCACCCACTCCATACAAGTACTTATTACTAGAATGATTAGATCTGCCTCATCTGAATTTTGCCTTATTTGCTTTATCTGAAACTGGTCTTTACCTGTGGCATTTAGCAGGTCAAGCAGAAATGATCGTTTGTCTAACTCTTCCACCCATACTACTTTCTGTGTGATATTCTCAGAAGTAGAACCTACTCTGCCAACAGCCAGAAAGATATATTCATCAAGGAAGTCACGAGCAAGCATCTAAAAAATGGAAGAAAATAAAAGAAATATCAGAACAGTACTTTTTTTTTTTCCCATTCTACAGATGCAATTTAGGCCTATAAACTGTTAATATATTTGAACTTCTGTAAAGTACCTGGATTTCCTTGGGGAAAGTAGCACTGAACATCATGGTATGACGAACCCCCTTTGGTGGCATAGTATCTTGTTCAACAATTCGACGAATTTGAGGTTCAAACCCCATATCAAGCATTCTGTCAGCTTCATCAAGCACCAGGTACCTAAACAGCAATAAAGAAAGGTTATTCTTCAGAGCTCTTTTATTTAAGCTGTACATCAGCACAGACACTAGACTACAAGTTCTCCACTAGATGTTCACACAGTTTGAAAGCTAGAACTTAAGTGCCATTAACTCTAGATCTCACTTTAGAAGGCACAGCTCTCAAGTCATTACCATATTGATAAAAACACTTTACTTACTTGCAGAAATCCAGTCCAATCTTTCCCCTCTCCATCATATCAACCAGCCGTCCTGGAGTTGCTACAAGCAAGTGACATCCACGTTCCAAGTCACGAATCTGCTGACCAATGTCTGCACCACCATACACAACACAGGGACGAACTCTGGAACGGTATGCAAACTACAAGACAAAGTAAATTAGCTTCAAGAAAAAACATACCTAAGCTATTTTATAATTATGAACTCCTAGATATACCTTTCTGGCTTCCTCATAGATCTGCACAGCCAATTCTCTGGTGGGAGCCAAGACCAGTGAGATTGGGTATTGCTTACGGCGCCCATACCTTCCGTTCTCCTGAAGAAAAACAGTATTTTGAATGAGTACATAAATACAAGGACGATTCTAACAGATACTTTATACAATATTGAAAACAAGTCACCGAGTCTGTCTTAGCAAGAAAGAAAACATGGCTGAGAGCCATCTTGTTTTAAGCGCTGCATCTCAAGACTCTACTGCACCAGAGTACCCAAGATTCAGCTGTTGGTTAATACGTTAACAGCTGTACAACCTCAGTCTATAACCTACACTGTCATCCATAACTTATGCAGCAAAGAAATAAGTCGTAAGAACTGTTACTTCCTAACATCACTACAACATACACATATGTAACCAAGTAGCTTTTTTGTAGCAAGGGATGTGTCTTTAAAGCTTATACAACAACAAAAGCCACTTGAAAACAATCTCTTCTCTCAACAGTTATGTGTATCAATTGTTTTGATAGGAAAAAAATGTCCTACAGCCTGTATTTTTCAAGGGAAATAGCTGAAGTCTTCCAGAAGTTGAGAAGCTTGTCTGTCATACCCAAAATAACAGTAACATTTAAGCCCAACTATTACGTTCAGTAACAGAAATCAGCATACAGTGCAAGAATACACACTGGTCATTGCTTTCCCAGGACTGGGTATTTGAATACTTGCCCTCATAGCTCTCAATGCATCACCAGGGCCATCTGCATAGATCTGGCTCAGTATTGGCAGAAGAAACGCAGCCGTTTTCCCAGACCCTATTAGGACACAATACAGTATTATTAACAGTTATTTTCAAAAGTACCGTACTGTCAACTACAGCACTAATCCTGTATCACCAGCATACTCCCAGTAACATCTGCACTAGTATATACACATACTACCTATGCCACTGGAGTGCACTCCTTGGCCAGTAGAGGTTATCTATGGAAGATTTATCACTAAGCACCACAAAACCCTGAAGTGAATATAATTTAAGCCCTGAATATTTCTGAGGACACATTAAATCCACTAAAGCCACATCTAAAGTGGTGGCAAGACTCTAATGTTCATTAATTTTCAAAATTGCATGTATTTCAGTATACACTGAACAGGAAGTTGTACTACCTTACAGACCTCTTAGCAGCAGCTTGAGGAATACAAGACCCTACTCCTATTGAGACAGACTAAGCAGTAAACATTTACTAACTTACCTGTCTGAGCACAGGCCATCAAGTCTCTCTTTTCTTTAATAATAGGTATTGCATGCTTCTGGACTGGAGTAGGACGTGTGTAACGTGTGAGCTCAATGTTTCCCATAATAATTTCTCCCATGTCAACATCACTGAACTGCAAGAAATTTAAGTTTCAAGCGAGTCAGAAGGGAATCCTTCCCTTCAGCCACCATGGAACATACCATTCAGTCTAAGAAGTCACAGGTAAAATAGCTTTTGTTTCATCTCTTCCTATATAACTAGCCTATTAACTCTACAGATACTCAGGAGCTAGTTACCAGGAGTCTGATATCTACTCAGTCCACTCACACAAGTGATTCTTAAAAAGCCAGTCAAGCCTGAAGCACAGACTATACACACTAGCATACTATGCTTAGCATGACACAATGCCTATGCTCAAGCAGTTGCTCCAACAAACCAGTACCTCCAAGCACTTCTTTCCAAGTTTAAAGACAAGCCACATAGTTAAATGAGCTACAGGTGTTAACTGAACAAGCTCACACAACTTCTCCCATGTCTTAGTTCATCACATGCAACCCTCCTCTGCAAAACAGCTCAGCTGTAGAGAGGCAAGAGTGTTTCCTTTCCTCCCTAAACTTAAGACAGCATGACACCAAGTTTCACAGGCAAAACAAGTCACTATTAGATACATCACCAAAACAGATTTAAAACAAACACACACAAACAACTTACACTTTCAATATGTGGAGGACAGTTGCTGCCTGTTGCTTCAACAGGAATGTCATCATATTTCTCAAAGTTAATGCCAGTATTGCTTCCTGAAAAGAGCTCCCTAAAAATGGAATAAATAAGCATTTTACTTGCTGGATTTATCAACTGACCCCATGATGTGAATTTATGCTATGCCATTACTTACTGTTCCAGGCGTTCACTTGGGGGAAGAGGCTTTGACCAGTCATCTTCATCTGATTTGTCAGACCAGCGGCTATTCCCACCACGGTCAAATCTACCAAAGCCACTCCTATCATAGTCGCCACCTCTGCCACGCTCTTCATATCTAAATACAGCAAAAGTATCAGGCCGCCACTCCTGGGCAACAGGATTCTTTTTACATGCAACAGTAAAGCTATAATAATCTAGCAGCATGCGTGCTGTGTATTACACATACAACTGTAGAAGAATTCAAGACATTAGATTATCTGCACTTGCTTCTTGACCTACCAATTGAAGTGAGTTTAGTCCCAGCCATCACACTAGATCATGTTCTTCCACGGTATAGACAGGAGAGTTTGTCACAATTTAGCAGCCTGGTTCAGCTTAACACACTGAACCTTGCATCAAGATTTTATTTGGTCAAGTGTAACGAATGTAGAGAGCCAGTCACCTTCCAGCAGAGCTACAATTTAAGTTGCTCAGTCTTTGACATTTTTTTCTAAGGAGCTCTACTTAAACCTCCTAGGCAAATTGTTTAGTACTCCCCCCTTTCTCTGTGCCTCATTTTACAAAGATCTCCAAGTCCAAACAAAACCCTCAAGTGCTGTCATTTGTTCCCCTACTCCCCCACTACACATGTGACCAAACTGAATACCTCAATTATATGTCACATTATTATTATTTATAAAGAGGGAGCTCACCTGTATTACTGACTTGGAAAGAAGGTGGAAGAAGTCCTTACCTCAACTGTTTAGTTTTTGGTCTGGTAAATCATGTTTGAGAAAAGTCTGGACACAGGACTAGCGTCAGCTTTACTAGTCGATAAAGGTCACTCTCACCACACTTGTGCATACAACGCATGATGTGTGTAAGACTGATCAAGTAAGGCAGAGAACCTGCAAGAGTCTCACCCAGTTTTATTAACTACACTTTTAAAACAGAAAAAATATTGAAATTTTAAAAAAATAAATCCGATTTGACATATTTCATGTGCTCCCAACAGTTCTTCATGATTTTTCTGAAAGCAGCCACCCACCTAGGACTGAAATACTTTAAGTCAGCAAGTCATTACAGCTGCAGTGAGTGGCTGGTGGCAGACTAAAGGGCACATTTTTCAACACATGCATGTCTCCCATCCTTGAACTTGTGTAGCTTTAGAAGTAAGGTTCTCTCTCTCTCACTCCTCCCCTCCCAGGTTCCTCCTATCCTCTCCTGTTGTTCATACCTAGAACTCCAATTTTAACATAGGTTACAGGTGCACTACTAGAACTGAGACATACTTTGTACATACCACCCAGCCAAATAAGTACTTGCCTTCCTCCTCGGGATCCATTTCCACGGTCAAAGAAACTTGGTTTTGGTCCACGATCAGATCGTGCACCAAAGCTGCTGTATGCATCCTTGTCTCTGCTAGAACTCCAGCCACCACTATCAAAACCTAGAAGAGAACAATATTTCAGCCATACACTGCATGGTCTAGGCTTTTACAAGAAAAACCTAAGTGCTGTCCAGGAAGTCTTCCCTGGAAGGTCTACAGGATTGAAAAGCAGGCAGTTCATCAAGAATGGAAGATGTAGAGATTTAAGACTCACTCAGACAGGGACTAAACATTTCCCATTGCCCATCAAACTTGCTGAAATCCCTCAACTAACGTACAAGCACATTCTTTTTTAAAAACGCTGCACTTGCCTTGGTGCTAATATTTACCTGGCCTACTATAGAAAGACCAGTGCCAGAAGAAACATTAAGACACTTAGTGTTGTCAACTCCAGTTTACATTATCCCTTTAATTTCACACAAATCCTTGATGATGCATTGGATTTTTTTTAAGTTTAATGAAGCCTCCAGTGCAGTTTAATAAATGGTATTAGCTCTTGCATTAGAAATCCATGTGGAAGTAAAAATGTCTTGTCATACTGCAAGTAAATAGAACAATCTGATCGACACAACTAATACAAATTAACAGCACCATGCAGAAATAAGGCATACGAAACTCTTCAGAATCAGTTACATTTTCTCAACAGCCCTTTTACACCTACATACATGTATGTGCCTACTTAGATATGTTAAATCCAAGAAAAAGGACCAATTGAATAGGAAGTAAATAATCTTGCCAACACTATAAAGTAAAAAGCCTTATTTTTGTTCAGCTACCAGGGCCTGGGAGGTAGGCAGAAACACAGAGCAATAAACAGTGCCTTGGTACAACACTGCTTTGGTACTAGCCTATGAACTTTAAAGTTTTCATTTAGTTCCAACCTTCACAAGTTTAAAGTATGACCCAACCAGAGTCTCAGCCATGGGATTCTGGCAGAGAACAAGTGAAATAACTACATAAATAAAGTCACTCCTATTGGTGAGCATGTTTTTGCCAGCTCCACAGCACAAACTCAGTCAAAATCTATGCACTAGGAAGAGGAAAAAAAAAAAAAAAAAGGCAACTGAGAAACAAAACTGTTGTTATAGGCCATATCACTCTGAAAATGCTTTGCTACAACAATCAGCCTCCCTTGTTAGATGTCCTCTGGAGAGCACCATTCCCCTCCTCTCAAACCCTTTTTTAAAGTAAGAAATTCTACTCCCCAGAATCCAAAATCTAAACATGTGCAAGTCATGAGGGAACTTTAAAACCCAGTATGGTAACTAGAACTCATTTGGTCTGGCTAACCAAAACAAACAATAAAATAATACATGAAGTTTATTAGCACACAGAATTATGGTTTGCTTCAAGACCTCCCAAGTGCTTTAACTAACTTTAGCCCTTAAGGATAAATTAACTTCACACAGACAGATGACAAAAGATCAGGAATATCATAACCACTTCATTAATTAATGAGAAAGTTATTTGTAGCTTGTTTAGAAGTCATCTAACCCCAGATTTCAGTATGAGTAGCTTTCAAACCACACTACAGATACTGGGTTATGTCATCCTGCCAAGATCTAACAGCAGCGGTACTGACAGAGCCATCTTCAGATAGATATTGCCCCTCATCAGTGCAGCTGACTCTGCACTAGATTAAGATTATCTACCAATTCTGAAAAGTTCCAGAAAGGAGTAAAAATTTTATACTTCAAATAGCTTACTCATCTAGCTTGTCACTACAGTAGTTTCTGAAGCTGGTACCCTGCCATGTTTTTTTAAGGTAGTGCATCTTCTAAACCAAGTTTTTAACAAATGCATAGCCCACAAAAGTCAATTATAAGTAACCAGCTAGCAGAAGACATCATCATGATTTAGAACACAAGGCAAATGAAAATCAAAGTCAGTGACACAACCCATAGAGGATCACATTGACTTATCTGAAGTGAATAATCATGGGACAATGCAATAGTTATTAGGAAATCCCTTAAAACACCAAAGCTTTATTTTGTAAAAACGTGTATAGATTCCATCCCACACATATTTCTCAAAGGCTGATGTCTGAACTTCCAGAACAATTTTGTACTCCTTGCACCTATGAAGAGTGGTAGAACTGTCAATGCTTCTCCTGAATCGGCATTTTAACTTACATTTTATAATGCTCTAACACCAATCCTTGTTGGCTTCCTTGAAAAGCTCCCACATGCAGCAGTAATCATCAGATTTTTAAATACACGGAAAATAGTTAAAAACCACAGAATCCTTTAGGTTGGAAAAGACCCTTAAGTTCTAAAATCTACTCTTTGGTCTAGTATAGATCAGACTAGCCTTTAAATATCCAAGAGCAGCTTCCAGGACATGACAACAAGCTTTGGCGTTATTAGGTCAAGCACACTTCAGACCAGGCAGCCCTACATACTGAGCTCCATTTACTGCAACTTGAAAAGATGAAAAACAGAATCGCCATTAAGTAACCTAAGGACATATTTTTACGCATTTTCTTATTTCCTGCAGTTCTGTACTGTTTTGTTCCCACATGCAAAACAAACACATTAGTATTATAATAAGGACAGATCTACAGGTGTATGGAATGAGTAAGCTTAAGAAAACACTGTAGGAGTTTTAAACATTACTGTTCCAGATCCCTTAGCATGCTCCCTCTGTCGATATTAAGATGCTCAGTTCTTCAGGAACAAAAAGAACAGCTATTTTTAAATTAAGTCCACTGCCTTAAGCAATTTCTTACTTAGCTGTCAGTAAGTCCATTGCACAACTTTAACAATGTCTATGAATTACTATACAATCATAAACTGGAAGGAGAGAACCCCAAGTTAAAAACTATACACTACTTTTTTCTAGATGATACCTAATGGAAAAACACACAGGAGAAAAAAAAGAATTTTTTCTTTTTGAAAGTTTCTGAATGCAGTAAGCTAATTAATGCTTTCACAGAAGTCCACAAGGTCCTGGTACGTGAGCAAGACAACTGCACTGGATTACTGAAATACAGTCCTACCACATAATCTGATTTTTACATCAGTGGAAATTTTATCAGGTTACTACACTTGTAAAGCTGCTCAAGAGTTTTGTTATATGGTCAAATGCCACTGTCATCCAAGGTCTCTTTTGTCTGTTGCTTGCTAACATGTACACTTTGAAAAAAATCTGTTGCTGAAGATTCCAAGGAACAGACAATATACAGAATAGCTTTAATACAGCCAAAGAAGCAAACATTAATCTAGTTGTAAATAACAGAAACAAACATTACTTTTATCAAAGCACAACTGTGTTAACAGACTTCAAATAATCCTATAAAATAGCTCAGCTTTACATCGCTGTACTGACAATATCCACTTTCTCAGTTGGGGGCCTGACCTGCAACAGTAGCTTTTTCATTTAGCAGTTATAAACTTTGTCACAGGGAGCTATGAGTCTGGTGATACAAGACTCAACCAAGCTAAAAGGAAGTTCTGAAAGCTTAGGTTTACCAAGGGAAGTTGGCAGCCTATGTTCTATTAACTGAACAAGTCATGTGTCAGGCTTAAGTTTCATGACTTGTTTACCTTTTTGCAAGGTGATGCTTGAAGCCTCCAGAAAGTCATACATCATTGCACGCACATTTTCATGTTTGAATTCTATCTTGCAGACAGTGACAGTCCTAGATGCAACAGGTCATAATATGAAGCCAACTTTAAGACTAAGTATCCCTTCATATCAAATATCCCCAAAGATTGCACTGTAGTTTGTTATAAATTACTATATAGGGAAAGGAAATCTACAAACAGCAAGTGTCCACAAGCCAAGTTCTTTCCTGCTTTTGTGAAACCTGCACACTTCTCCCACATTTGGCTAGTTGATTTCTTGAAAGACTGCTCAACATTTGAGGCTAAGGAGACTGTCAAGAGCACTGAGCTGCCCACCAGTTGCTCTGCTTTCCCCAAAACATTCAGCTCTCCTAACAGGCTGTTCATCCTTTGGTGCTTTACACTATGCTTTCTTTAGGGGAAGGGAAAAAAAAAAGGCAGCAAACAGATACACCACAATAGTTTGGACACATGAAAAGACAAGACAAATCAGACTGATTTGTTTCTTCAAATGACACAGAACTAGGGTGGAACACTTTTTTTTTATCTAATCATATTTAAAAGTACATAACACAAAAGCACTATGACATATCAGCAACAATTTTAATATTCTCCTCCCACCCACTCCTAATGGAGTCTTCTTACAGTATTGAAAACAGAATCTGTGAAAGTCACTGCTTTAGAAAGAAATGAGATTCAAGTCCTCCAATAGTATGAAACTTCAACTCCTTAAGTTGTAGCATAGCATTTTAGTTCCTCCATTCCAGTACGTGTTAGAGGAAATGTTTTCTCTTTTTAAGTAAAGAAGCCATTAGACACAATAAAACATACAGCAGCATCTGCAATCTCCATCTTACAAATAAAGGTCATGATTCACTTCACTGAAAAACTCCAGAAAGGTTTTTATCACATTTTGTTTAGAAAAACAGGTGCAGGATATAAAGGCCATTTCTCAGCACAAAACCCCTGTGTAACCCTATGATTTATATCCATCATGTATTTCATGTTTCATGCACCAGGATTATGCATTTCCTTCTGCAAATACTCTTATGGACTTCCATAAAAACTATAAAAAACTAAACAATGACAATCTGTTTTGTTTCTCATGCTCCCTACTTAAGAGTCAGTTGTGGAAAACATTCATCTACAAAGTGAAACTGTGCTATTTGCTCATATTAAAAAACTGGTTACTGTAAGTTCAGTTGGACTCAATCTTGAGGGTCTCTTCCAACCAAAACGATTGTTGAATTCTAAGTTCCACATCGCAGTCACTAACAAAAACACTACTCCCAAAATCCACGAATACCGATTCTCAAGATTACAGTGCTAGTCAAATTAAGATGGGAGACTTCATCTTGCTTCAGTCACAGTTAACTGCTTAATGAGACATGGAAGGTATTTTGTCAGTCAGATGTTGAACTTGAGTTTAGAATATCACCTGGTAGAGGAACAAAGAATAGCACACTAGAAGTTGCAGTGTTTTGCACAGAATAGTCAAGGGGTCTGTACAACCACCTCTAACAGTACTATGAAAGCCTTTAAGAGTCTGTTCCTTGAGACTCAGAAGGAGGCCAAGAACCAGTTACAACCGTTGCCACTGTATTTCTTATACATACCCTGTTTTGAAGCTTCCCTGTTGCGCAAGTGAGGAGGAATGTATCTGCCTTCTAAAGGACAAAAAAAAAAAAAAAGGTAGTGAGGTAGTGTTAGAAAAAAATTATTTTCTTCACAAGCTTTGAGATCTCTTACGATGTCTTTAAACAAAAGTCCTTTAATACAGCTCTTAAATCCTTCTCTCAGAGGACTGAGGCAGTGAAGATTAAGTTCTCGTATACTTATTTAAACAGCTGCCTTTCTTTCATCCCCAAAGGCACAGATGTCTTGCTATTTCTTTGACCAAGTCATACATGCCATCTATGGATGTTAGTGTCTGTGACGAAAGCCGGTCTTCCTAGAACTCATTAAGGCTTAACCTGGTGCCAGATATTTGAGCCACTTAGGATTTTCAGGGTCTTTCAAGTACTAGCATTCACTGTATTATTACTGCCAGTATTTTTCCTTCTTAAATTCAACCACCCCTATCAGTTCAGCTCAGATCAAACCAGAACCCACATGTAATTGCCTCTGAATACAATTCTTCATTTACAATCCAGAAGCACCTGTCTGCTAAGCAACATTAATCAGAACATACCAGGCACAAGCTCAATGTGAATTCCTGAAAGATTCCCCTTTTCCTAATGTATTTAGGCCTTGCATGTTAAGAGAATGCAGTTTCCATTCAATGAATTAGAATTAGTACAGTTAACTGTTAAAAGTTTTACCTCCAAACATTTCAACTCTAGCTGGATGTTTAGAGAAAACACATCATCATACTGCTACTACAATCAGCAGCCTAAGTTGTCTGACTACAGGCAACAGAAAATCTAGACACAAAATTAGAACACTAAGTTCTCTCAAGTTAGTTAAGTACTTAAATTTATGCATGCCATGCTACTTCTAAATTAAGTGCTCCTATCTAAAGTATATGGCATTTTCAAAGTAGGCATAACTAGTAACCTCCTCAACTTCCCCATCAACCTCTTCAAGTTTCTGCTTCAGAAATTACTTTTCACAGCTACAAAACCCCTATTTCTGAACTCTGTAAGATTGAGAACTTGCATGTACTTACTGCTTGAAGAGCTTCCTTCACTTTGAGAGTCTGAGGAATTCAAGTCTAGACCAGAAAACTAGGAAAAAAATAAAGCAAGTATCAACATGTTATATTATTAATTTATTCTAAGATACAAAAAAGCCCTTTTGCCGATCAAGATCAAGCACTATCCTGGCAAGTTATTGCTGGAGTGATGTTTGTTTATAGCAAGAACATTTGTTTATAGGAGAACCACCAAAACTCTAGTACTCAAGGCCATACCATCTTGAAGTGTCTTCCTATTCACCAATAAACATGCATCATACAGGCAGCAGGGCCAGAAGAGTACTTTACACCCACCAAATCAAATACCACAGATTTCTGCTTCACACACTAAATGCAGGCTTAACAGCTATTTTTAACAGTCTTGCAGCCCATTCAAATGCATTCCCAGTCAGATCAATGGCAATTTTTTGTTAAGGTCTACAGAGACTACAACCCAAATAATTCCAATTCAGCGGGGCACTTCACTTGCAGAGACCAAGCTGTTTCTTTAGACTGCATTAACACCACTGACACATTATATTCTTCATGCTTGAGGCAGCTACTGTTCACACATCATCAGGTAACTTCTTCCTACACTTACTTGGGCAAATAGATTTTTTTGTTTGTTTGCTTTTCTAAAACTTAATTTGCAGCCTTCAGTCTCACACTAAGATCTACCAAAAGGTGTTTCAGTTCGGGCACTACTAACACATAACCCAAATGTTTTAGGTCAACTATCATATGGACTCATTTCAGCAGAAGACAGTGGACAACACACTAAGCTGAAGCACCAGCTTAGTATAGTTGTTTGTCTACAGGACAAGATTAAGAACTTTTCTTGAGAAAATAAGATATGTTTAAATACAATTAAATTATATGCAGGACCAACTGCACAAAAATGTTTTCCAATATGACCCAAATCAATTCAAAGATCTCAATGCACTGTCCTTTCAGATGTTCAGTTGTGCACACTGCCATTTAAGACATGTAGATTTCTGAAATACTTTCCCATATCAGGCCTCGTATCTTTTTCTTTAAAGCTACTACTTAAAATCTGATCTCTTCAGTCGATGCAAGCATCAACACAAGACTTGTTTTTATTTGAACAGTAAACAACGAAGACTTATCTACTAGGTAAAAGTGCCTCTCCATGGGCAGTCAACATAAGTGCTGCATAAATCTCACGCTGGACCCCCACTGTCTCTACCGTGGGGGGCAACACTTGCCCAAATCCGGAGATGGCGCAGCGACGAAGGCCGGCGCGGCCGCCATCTCAGTGCGGCGGTGCAGCCGGCACTGCGGGTTGGGATTTTCGGCGCAGCAGGGAGCAGCCGCAGCCGCCCAGCTAATCCGGCAGCCGGCACCCGTCACGTGCTATCTTTTGCGGGCGGGGAGGGGGGGGGGGGGGGAGAAGCGGTGGTGGGTGGGGGAGGGGAGCGGTTCCCTGACCTACTTCGCCGGAGCCTGGCAAAGCAGCGGGCCGGCCGAAGTCTACGGGCCGCCGAGGACGCGGGCTGCCACGCCAGCTGGCAGCCCTGGACCTCGCTACAACCTTTGAGGTCCCTTCCCGCAATCCCCTTCCCCCAGGATTAGATAACTATCCCCTGCAGGGACCGGCGCCTTGACTCCGCCCAGCGGGGGGGGGGAAGAGTGAAGACGCAGGAGGAAAAGGGGGGGGGGGAGGGAGGAAGAACAACAAGAACGCGAGCCCGGGAGCCGTCCGGACACACGCCGGCTGAAGCGCTCCTCGTCCAGGCCCAACTGCGTCACTGAGGCCCAGCGGCACCGGAGCCAAGAGCGGGAAACGCCGCTGCCGGGCTCCGCTGACGCAGCTCGAACAAAGGCGGCAGCCGCCAGCGCCCCCTCCCCTAGCCTCTTCCCCGGGGAAGGGGGCGCCAACACAAAGCGTCGTCCTCCCACATTCCCCGCCTCGCCCCCTCAGAGGCACAATGGCTGCCATTTATCGTGCCTTTCTCCCTCCTCCCCCCACCCACCCCCGGCTCCCTCCGCCTCCTCTCCCCCTCCTCCGCGCGCGGCCGTTCCCCGCCGCCGCCGCCAGGGGTCCCAACACCCAACGTTACCATCGTCGCCACACAAAAGCCGGGCCTGGAGCGTGGCGAGGAGGCCGGAGGAGCAGGCGCAGATCCCGGTTCGGCCGCCCGGGCGGCAGCGGTGGTCCCGTCCTTCCCGCGCTATCCCCCCACCCCCACCCCTCCCCGCCGCAGGGATGGCGCGCCCCCGCGGGAGGAAACCCGGCGCGGAACCGCCGCACGGCGGAAAGTGCGCAACAACCGATTACGCCACAAACCGGCGGAGTCGGAACGGAAGGGAAACGGAGAGGGGGAAGGGCGGGGTTGCCGGCGAAAAACCGCGACGGGGATAAAGGAGGAAATCACGACGCAGCCGCCGGGGAACCAAACAAGTCCCAGGCCGGGAATCTCAACCGGCCCTCTCCCCATCCTTGCCCCACGCACTCGCAGCCGCCCCCGCGCATCTCCTCCCACGCCGTCCGCCCCTACCCTCCGGTTAACGGAGCGGCCTCCCGCACCGTCTCTCCTCCGCCCGCATTCCGGGACCCATCCCTCACCTGCTGGTCTAGACTGAGGGCATTTTCCACCGCCACATGACTCATAACGAGAGATCGTCTCGGGGTGTCCCGCTCCGCCTCGAGAAATTCAGATTCGCCCGGCTAGGAACTCGCCGCGACTGCCGTTCGCCCAGCACGAATAGCTTTCCTGACTGAGCCCCCCCCACGCCTCGGCCCCGGCCTTTATATAGTCCCCGCCCCCCCGCCGGCGCGCGCTGACTTCAGTGCGCACGCTACCGCCCCTGCCCGGACGCTCCCTTCCCCCTCCTCCCGCCCAGCGCTATCGCGAGAGGAACTGACCGCGCTGCGCCAGAGCGGGGGAGGGGAGGGGAAGGGAAGAGAGCGAGCTATCGCGAGATCTGTGCCGGCCTTCGCAGCTCAGCCCTCAGCGAAGGCAGCTTCGGAACTGTCGCGAGACTTCGGGCGTCGGGCCCGAGCGGCACCCGCTGGGTCTCCTGGGCTCCACTGGCTCCACTCCCCCCCCGCCCCACAAGGCGGCCCTCTCCGCTCCCGGGGGAGCAAGACCACAAGATCTCGCGAGATCAGGGCACCCCCCCCCCACGCACCCCACCTCACGGTCTCCTTTTGTTCGGCGTGCTCGCGAGAGCGCCCCGGCGCGCGCGCGGCCGAGATGTCTCTAGAAGGAGTCGGATTCTGGGTCACGTGGGCGGCCCGGCCGGCGCCCGGCGCCATCTTGTGCGCTTCCCTCTTACAGTGGCGTAGGTCTTAATGGAGGCGCGGTGAGCTCGCTGCCAGGGGTTCGAGCGCAGTGAGAGAGGGAGGAAGGCGCTAATAGTGGCGTGCTGCGGGGCTGGCCCGGCTTGAGTGTCACCTTAAGCAGGAGCTGGAACCATGGTCGGCGGGGGAGGGGTTGCTTCAGCTGTGGATTCAGCAGCCTCCTGCTTTTGCCTTCCCCCCACTCCCTTCATCGTGTCTTCGTGGGGCTGGAGTTCGGGTTCCTTCCCTTTGTGGGCACTAAGGTGCAGCCCGGCACAAGCAGCTCTGTGGTTCTTGAGAGGCCATGTAACTTCACCCTTGCCAAGCCACCCCTTTTCACCTGCTCCAGACTTAACAGCTCAGCTGCTCTCAACGCAGAGGGGGACACACTCGTGGCACTGGCTGTGCCCGCGGGGCTATGCAATGCTCACCCCAACACACTTGCATTAGTGGTCAACACTGTTACAGACGTTCATCTTTCCCAAAAACCTTCTTCAGCCATCAAATCTATTGAGATGCCAGGTGTCAACCCCTTTTTTTCCCTGTAGTGACAGTTTTACTAAGCCATTCCTTTATATCCATAAAAAAGCCCCACCTTGGGCTTATTAAGTATCAAGTAAACGCAAGTTTACTGTTAGTCTGTAAAATGCTGGTCAAATAAGGAGCATTAAGCTACCCATCACTTTTCAAAAAGAGAAACACCCGCAAAGCTCTGCCTTCACACCAGAGCCTGCTAACACAGAAAAAAACCAAACCAAAACAACACTAGAGCCATTTCCTTGAATTTGGGTCAGTAAAAGTACTGACAAACATAGTTACAGAGTCAGGATGTCTCTGAGGCTACTAAGTCACAAGGAAAAGAACATGGGATTTGGTTGTCCTTGATCCACACATAGCAATTACTCCTCCATTTCCCTCCTTAGGCTCCTACCTCTTCCAAGGAGAAAGTATAAGGAAGAGTCACACTCTAAAAGCATGGCTGGATTCACTGTGGCATTTAAAAGCAAAACAAAACTTTTCCACAGTACTCACACTTAAAAACAGCTACCTCTACCTAGTTTGTTTTTTTTTTTTCCTGAACACAGAGTTAATTCACATAGCTACCCTTAAAGTTGGAGCCTTGGAGCTAAAGTCCTTCCATTCCAGAAATTAAGCCCCTTTTAAACACTCACAAACAAATCCTTAAATGAGCAACACATACTCCTTCACACAGGCAAACCAGCCAGTTCTGTACAGGGCAGGCCCTGTCCTTAAACAAAACATTTACCATTCTTCCACTTTGGTCTTCCATAATGCTTCCTTAGGCAGCTACAGCTCTGGAGTTAAAGGTTTATACTAGTATTTCTTCTCCAGGTGCACCTATTTGTATTGTTTAAATGCTTGCAGGTGTGTTCAGCAAGAAAGAAAAAAAAATCTATATTTTAACAAAAAGCTGCTACTGGACTTAGGCCCAAATTTTGTCGGTTTTTTTTAAAGAAAAGTTTCAAATAAATCTTTTAATCCCTTTTGTTCTTACAACTTTGCAGACAATTCTAAACTCTAAACAATTCTGTGATGTTTACCTCCCTACAATGTCTGCAATGCTTTTGTAAACAAGAGCATTGTTTGCTATGATTCATATGCACTAGAAAATGACAATTAATCCTTCTTCACTGTACAGCTTTTAGAAGTGTTGCAGTGATTTAATTCCTAGTCCTGCAGTCAGGAAAGCAGGTAGGTCCACTGGCCTCCACAGCAGGTTAGTAGAGGGGCCTGTGTATGTCATACTGTGTCATGCTGGCAGCATGCTTCCACACACTTCACCCAAGGCAGAGCAAATTAGAAGGTTGGAGTCTTCTGCTGCAGGCACACAAGCACTCCTGTTGCTTAGGGAAGTCAGTTTTCCCTTTGCTATTAACTTAGCGTCTGCATGAGGCAGGACCGTATATTCTCAGTTTCACTTTTTATTCTCTTGCAGTTGACTCAGAGACAATTTGCTGGAGGAAGTTGAGCAGCTAATGAGTACTTGAGTCAAGCATTAAGTCAGCACTGGAGTCTTCACAAATCCTGCTCCCTGTCTGTTAAACTCAGTAAGTTTTTGCTGATAGACCCAAAACAACTGCTTAAAACCTGACAGTGCTGGTTGCTTGGAAACTCTGTTCTTAAATGCTATCAGGATTCCCAGAGTTGCTATTTCCTCACCTGCATAGCCTCATCTGGTTGGAGTTCTGAAAGGCTACACTGTTAGCCTCAAAATAGCTAGAGATACAGCCTGCTTTCAAAGTACTGAGAAGATTGTTGCTGTGCTTTAGGAAAGCAGTATCCCCGATTGCCACCAAACAGTGTGGGTTGTAAAGTCAACACTGTTTATGAAGTTGTAGCTGTCTCTTAGAATATTTTTACCCAAACCTGATAGGTGCTGGTCTCGTATACATGAGTTTTCTTATCTGTTTTGAGACTGTCAATAGGTCATATGGTATCAGCTATAGGTCATATGAAATCAGCTAAACAAGCAGATTTCCCATCTTACAGAACTATGAGCTTACTTCTAAGGGAAGGAGTTATTTTACTAATGGTAAGGCAACTCAAGACTTAGGCCCTGAAATCCACAGTGTGATAAAAAATAAATGCTACCATGGATATAATTTTCAGGTTGCAGTACTGAAAACTTGTTTCTTGTTCTACCAAGCTAGCTATGAGACTAAGACCACATACCATATTTTTGTGAGTCTTCCATATTGCAAGCTGGCAGGGGAATAAAAAATATAAAGTTAGTGTTGTTCAGCCACTAACTAACAAAGAGACCGAGAAGCAGTCTTTAGTCAACAGTGTATATCTCAGTAATATCACAGTTGTGTCTGTAACAGCACAATTTTCAAATGCTGCATCTGATAATTTCCCAAATTTCAGGAGACATTTTTAGGCATCAAAAGGCAGAGCCTTACAGATTTGGAGGAATAACATGAAGAACCACATGCAACCATTGATATACTCTTAGTGAAGCCTTCACTATAAAGTCTGCGTTTCTCTACAACAGTGACTACAAAACTCTTTGGACCAATGTCTGAGTTTTAAAATAATCTATGTTAGAGCAATTCATGTGGCAGAATAAACAGAAAAAGCATTTTTTAAAGCTGACACCCTTCTTTTAGCTTCAAAACACAACCAGGCCTGTTGCAATGGATGGCCTTCCAAAGGTCCTTACGTTTGGGAGGCTGTTGTTCTTCAGGCATTTCTCTGTAGGCAGTTCCCAGCACTTCCCATTTGTTCCTCTCCTCAAGGTGTCCCCTTGGCTGTCCCAGTACAGCTGTTAGTGATGCCAGTCCCGGCAGCAAGTGAAGGAACTGATCTGAGTTTAAAATAACTCTTCTCTGTTTGTAGGGGTAGAAAAAAACCTGCTTAAGTCAACTCTCTGTCCAGAGAAATGCCTGTGGGGTATTCGTTCATAGTCCATGAGTTTCTTCAATTTAGTGACTGTTTCCTGCAACACATGCCTTAACTCTGTGTGCAGGGCAAAGCCAGTATACTTAAGCCAAGCATTTCTTTCCCTGGCATTGCCAGTTTACATAATCCCTACCTCACAGTCTGCACCCCCAGCTCATTTCAGCCTCTCAAATAAACCACTGGGGAGATGGTGCTATTTTTCTCCTGGATCGGTCCTTCGCTCTGGATGGGGTGGCTGCACAAAGGCCAGTCCAACAAGAGTAGGGTAGCTGGCCACAGGCAGGGAAGCTGCTGCAGCTCAAGAAGCCTGTGCAGAGCCACAGCTGCCACCTTCGGGTAGGCAGGGGCAGAACAGGAGAGTGCAGGGTGTGCACCCATGTTTTCTCAGGAAAAGGATGCACTGCAGTGCTCATTACACAAACAGTGGGAGTCAATGTGGGATCTCAGGAAAGTCTGGGCAGTGTTTTATGTTGCCTGTAAAATCACATTAGGTATCGTAACCAAAATGTGCACAGTTGGTTTTCTGGTGTGGGTCCTTTTGTTTCTGTTTTCATTCAAAATTTTACTCTAAGGAATAAAGGAAGTTGCTAATATTAAAAAAAAAAAAAAAAAAAAAAAAAAAATTAAACTGTGCCTGGACAGCATTTTACAAAATACTTACAAAATTTTCCACTATGCTGCAACACTGTTGCCTATGCTGAGTACACCTCTATCATAAGTCTTGGAGAGGACATTATGCCTTTAACTTACATGAAGAATTAAAAGGCAGTCTGCTTAAGAGCTTCTCTGTTCTTTGGCTAGTGTTCTTTGCTGGCTCCACTTCCCTGTCTCTCCACACTCCCAGACTGGTAGAGGCTGAGAAAACATACATAATTGATTGGAGAGGCCTTGATGAAGAGCAGATTCACAATGTTTCTCTGAAAAGATGCCTAGAGCATGTTTGAAAACTTCAAAGACATTCACATCTTGTCCTGAAAAGCCACAGAAGACTGTTTACAGAAAGCAGAGACTCTACAGAAAGGACAGACAGAATCAGAAAGTTTTATAAGCTGTGACTCTTAGACTCTAGATACACAGAGAGGATTTGGCACTTTCAAACATATGCAAGTTCTTATCTGAGACAGCACTCAAGACTCTCTGTTTTTTTCTTTAATGAAGTCCACTTTTTCTTTCCTGTAGTGATTTAGTGACAAGATAGTCACAGGCTTCTGTGGAAACTGAGGAAGTACAAGCTTAGTTTTGTCCTTATTGCTTCTGTTACACTAGGATCCGACACAGGGAAGAATGAGATAATGAATTTCACACAGCAGATAGTTCTTGAAGTGGGCTTAGGGCCCAGGAGCTAGAGACCTGAGTGCTGCCCAAGGATGCCACTGAAATGGCAGAAGAGAGGAACAAGAATATAGGATGGGAAACAAGACAAGAACTAGTTAATTTTACCTCTCTGCTATAGGTGAATAGTTCCTGTGGCAGAATGCAAACCCCCGTCACTCCCCCTCCCTCCTTCAGTATGGAAGGAGTAGGCACATCTCCCTCCCTCTCTGCTACTTGAGGCTGACAGCTTCTTTTGTTTGGCCCCAGAGCACCCTGGCCAGGGCCATTAGGAGAAGGGAGTGCCGAGGTGCCAGGGAGCCGCTGGGTGCCTGCGGCCAGTGTGGGGGATGTTTGGAGGCTTCAGGGGCACCCACAGCCAGTGTAGGGGTGCAGAGAAGCTTCTGGAATGCCTACAGTCAGATCTGATCAGCCAATATAAAAACGGGACTCTTGTCGAGACTCCGCCCATTGTTGCAGGTCTCTTGGAGCACGAGCGAGATGCTGCCGCCGAGAGCCCCCACTCAGGATGGAGACTCTGCTTGCCGTGCCACCACGGCTGTGAGTAAAACTTCTCACAGGATTGCAAGTATATTTATACTATTCCGTGCACATATGCACGTGTAACTTTCCATGCTCAATATAAGCACGTGTAAAATTCCGTGCACATTTGCACGTGTAAGTAAATTAACCCTCGCAGGATTGCGAGTGTATTATATATTTACCCTCGCACAATCACGAGTGTACACTTCCCGTACTCACTATGAGTACGTGTATCTCTTTAAAAATAATCCCACACCGTGTTTAGGCAAGTGTGTATTCGTCTCGGACTCAGGGACGGCTCCGGCACTGTTTTGGTGAAGCCATGTGCATGCACACTGTGGACCACCTGTTGTATTAGTTGCTGCCCCTTAATAATTTTCCTCAACTGATATCCAAACCTTTATTTAAGTCACTTTGGAGTGCTAAAACCTTGTTTCTCATCGGTTTAATAAAAGTTGTTTTGGACCCTGTTGTCCCTTAAACTAAACTCGGAGTGCCTCCGTGACAGTTCCTAATGGCATTGCCTTCCTATGTGTTTCTTGCTTGAGTCTTGGAGTAAGTCCTTTTCAAGGCAAAGCAGACTAGCAAAGATACACCTGTGCTGCTTGCTGTGAGCCTACAATGTTATGTGTCTGACCCAAGAAAGGACTGGCCTGGTGTCTTACCAGGGCTGCCTTACTCCTCTGGGTCGAGAGTGAGTGTAGTGCTGTACCAGGAGAGGCTTGTATCACTCACTCTCTCCTCCCTGAGCCTCCTGTGTGCATGAAGTCCCTGCCCTGTGGTCTGAAGAAAACTGTGTTCAGACCAGTCTAGCAGGGATTGCTGCTACTAGCTATGACCCAGAGCAGAGCCAGATGAAGTCATAGAATCATAGAATCATTTTGGTTGGAAGCAACCTTTAAGATCATCAGATCCAACCATTAACCTAACTCAGACACTAAACTATGTCACCAAGAGCCTCATGTACGTGTCTTTTAAACACCTCCAGGGATGGTGACTCTACCAGTTCACTGGGCAGCCTGTTCCAGGGCTTCACAACCCTTTCCATGAAGAAATTTTTCCTAATATCCAATCTGAACCTTCCCTGGTACAACTTGAGGCCATTTCCTCTTGTCCTATCACTTGCTACGCTGGAGAAGAGATGAACACCCTCCATGCTATAATCGCCTTTCAGGGAGTTGCAGACAGCCAGAAGGTCTCACCTCAGCCTCCTTTTCTCCAGGCTAAACAGGCCCAGTTCCCCCAGCTGCTCCTCACCAGACTTGTGCTCCAGACCCCTCCCCAGCCTTGTCACCCTCCTCTGAACTCTCTCCAGTACCTCAATGTCTTTCTTGTAGTGAGGGGCCCAAAACTGAACACAGGATTCAAGGTGGAGTCTCACCTGTGCCAAATACAGGGGGACAATCACCCCCCTAGTCCTGCTGGCCACACTATTGCTGATACAAGTATCTCTGATATTTCTGATGCAATATCCAGTCTCTCATTCCCAGCCTCTGGCCTATGTCCCAGCTAAATATCCCTGCTGTGACAGTGAGTCCCTCACCCTGCTGTGCACCTCTCTTGGCTGTGGAAGATTTGTCCTGGTCACGCTGCACATACGGGATGGGGCAGATATGTCCTGTGGTTTCAAGGAAGGGCTTTGCTCTGTTCCTGTGTGAATGGGTTTGACTCCTGCTGCCAGGTGTGAACACCTGACAAGCTTTGACCTTTGCAGGTGGTGGTTGTGCAACATGATGCCCCTGCCAGGGGTGTTCAGGTTAAACAGCGGTGGCCTCAGCTATCTGAGAAATGCCCAAAGTTGCTAGTACTCATTAAGTGAGAAAGAGATTTTGAAGTAGTAAATATTGTTACTTAGAGCTAGAACTAGCATATACTTTAGCTTGTGCACTGTCAGAACCATTGTGGGCTTTTTCCATAGCTCAGGGCTGAAGTGAGTGTAAGGGAGAGTGGTTTCAGACTAAGTTGGCAAGGGTTGTTGTCCCAAGAGGAAGAATAAAGAGGAGTATGGCAGTTCTCGGAACACTGAAAAGGTCTGAATTGGGCTCTGTTTTTCATATCCCCAGATTCCTTGCATTAAAAAAAAAAAAAAAGTAATCACTTTTATCTCTTGTCATTCATGTCTCTCCATCATCCCCACTGGACTCCAAATTACATTGCCTCCCTCTCTCACTCCCCAAGCTTATGTACTGCTGTCTTCCCAAATGCTGTTTTCCATGTTCCAATTAGATTAAGGGCTTGCCTGCACAGGAAAGTTACACTACTATTAATTTGCAGCTTGCTTTAAAGAAATTATGTTAAACCTGGGCAAAAGGCCATGTGAATAACCTGGTATTCTTTTGCAGGAATACAAATGGCTTATTTCAGGTTAGATCAGGTCAATTAGGAACAGGAAGAACTTGCAAAGCAATACATTTTCTTATACCAGAACAAAGAGAGTCCAGAAGCTTCTTCTGCAGGCTGTGTCCTCCAAATGCGAGGAAAGGTTGGGGAAATGGTCTTGACCTCAGCAGGAGCCACAATCAACTGGACAGAGGTAAGATACTATCAGTCAGCTAATCCCACCAAAGCAGCAGCCACTGCTGCCATTGAGTTCTGGCATGTACTGTGAAGCAGGCTGCTGTGCGCTGCAGCAACTGGCTTCTTCCCACCCGTGGCAACCTGGTCCACAGCACAGGAGGAGGGACTTTTGCCTTTGTGCAAGGTATTGGCTGCTGCTGCATTCCTACAGGTATTAAAAATGTAGCCCTTTGGAAAATAAAATATGGTATGCTAATGGTCAATAGGAAAAAGTCATGGGTATCTGTCTACTGCCCCTCTTTGAACACTGCATGAATGGCTGAAGTTAACTGTATTGGTTTACAAGCGGATTATAATTTTATGAGTGTATCTTTCTCTTGTAGAGGCAAGCTCAATGTAACAGAAGGTGAAGACAACAGAAGAGGCACATACAGCAACAAGAAGAAATGAAAGAGGCACATCAGTAAATATAGTGTGCTGTGCATTCTCATTGCGAACTGGTTTGAACTGGTAAGCTAGTAGTTGCCTAAATCCAAATAGGCACCTATTCAAGATGGCTCCTATAAATATATTAAGCAGCATTAGTATTACTCTTTGAAGAAGGCACTAATGTTTCTCAATTTGGTTTTTATAAACCTTTTCTCTTCCAATTACCATTTCTAAATACCAAATATAACTTTTGTGTCACATTAGATTCTTTGAAAAACCTCTAGAGGGTCACTGACCAAATACAATGGTGATGACAGCTCAAAATGCCCATTGGATTATCATGGTCCCCAGGGCACCACCAGCCCTGACTGTTCCTTGGCAGCCCCTCAGGGCTCGCACCACCTGCCTGCAGTCCAGGACCCCACGTCACTCCCATGTGGGCCGTCAGCTCCTGCCCCAGCGTTGTCGCAGCTGAGCCGGTCTCCAGCTCTCCACAGCCCTGCTCTGCCTGCCCATGGGGTCAAGACCTGGCCCAGCCTTGGCTGTCCCTGAACTGGGGAGGTACCCGATACCCAAGGCTGGGACTGCCCTGGTGCCTCCGGCTTCTCCTGGCTGGGGGGTCAGACATGCCCTGCCCGCATGCCCTGGGCAGCCCCTGTAGTCCTGGCTCCCAGCCCCAAGGGAGCTGCTGCCCTCTCTGTGCCGTGCCAGGAACTAAAAGACGTCAATCACAAAGCCTGAGGGGCAAATGAACCAAAGCAAATACTGGTCTTCAAGAGAAAGGTGGAAGAAGGCCCACCTTCCTAGTTTCTTCACTGTTGCTGTTAAGTATTCATTAGGTCTGTCCCTTGACCAGTGAAGGATCTCCAGCAACCACAAGGGACCGGACGTGGTGTGAATGCAAAGGTTCATATTGGTGTGAAAGGAGAAGAAGTGGGAGGGCCTGGGTGTGGAGGCACCTGCAGGAGCACTCAGCAGGGGAAGGGCTCTCTGAATGGCTTTTGTTAATGACACCTGGATTAGCAGGTCATCAAGACTGCAGGGCATCTACCTGCTGTTTCACAAGACACTCAGATCTGTTGGCAATGATTAGTCCTGATGACTGCCAGAGTTGGGACAGGATGGAGATACTGCCAGCTCCAAATAGATACAAAAAGATATCCAAACCTTGCACATGGTCACAACCCAATAAGCCAGGAGACACAAGGAGGATTTGAATTCTGGCATCCCTTGTTCTTCATGGCATCACAACAGACCTTAGAGCTACTATCTGGGCACAATCTTGACGTTGCCTGTATTTCGCATGTATGGCTTGAACGTGCTGACCTGGTGGTTGCACTTGCAAGTGTGAAACTGTGAATGTGGCTCCGTGAAACGTTTTCTTTCAGTTTTTATTTTAAATGAAATTACTTTCTCCTGCTAAAGGACAACGTGCTCCATGGCCCCTCTGTGCCTCCCCTTCACCCCCTGATATTTTCTATATTGTTGATGCAGTGTTGCAACACTATTTCCTACAGAGGAACAAGGACCAGTAGATAGGAGCACCCAGGTGCATAATCTTTCAGTCATATCTCTTGTGATGACAGCAGAGAAAGAACCATAAAAAAAAAGTTGTGTCAGAATAGAGTCTTTTTTTCTAGATGGGTTCTTCAGAGACCACCTTGTCCCTTTTGCTGGCTTTGGTCAGTCATGCAGGTCATGCAGCTGGAGCTCTTGCCCACTCCATTATAAGAAGGTTAGCTCAGGCTTCAGTTTGCACATTACAACATACCACATAAGGTAAAGGGGTTTTGAGACTGCTAGTCCATCACACCACCTTAAGACTACATATATCCATCCATTCTGGATGGATGCTCATCAGACTGGATCTTCAGAACACTAACAGAATCCCCAAACTGGAGGAAGGCTCTCAAGCCTGGTAGCAACTGGCCTCTCCCAAGATACCTCTTGGGAGAGTACCAGGCTGCTGCCATGTCACCACAGCCACCGCTCCTCAGCTGCCAGCCAGGAACCCCTGCTTCATGCTGAGACTGAAAAGCTGGTTATTGAGCCAAGGGCTCCCAGCTTCTTTCAGACACCCACAAGCACGGTGGAGCTGTGACCCTCTCAACCCTCTCAAAGGCTGCAGGGACACAGGAGCTGCCGCTCCCTCTGCCAGACAGCAGCTCCATTTGACTTCCCCTTTGCCTAAAAGATGGCATAATGCTGCTCTTCAGCTCCAAGAAGTGGCTGCCTGGCTTGTTGCTGCATGCCATCTCACTTTGGAGTAATTAAAGTCTCCTTGTACTATAAGCTCATCATGTTTTAGCCTATTCATAATGAACAGGAAGAGTAGTTCATTTCCTTCCTCTTTGCCGTTACTTTTTATATATTTGTGTGCTGCTATTTTGCTTCTCCTCAGATTTTGCTTCTTGAGACTAAATTATTTTTCATTGTGTCTTATAGTTCATATATTTTAAACTTCCACTAGAGCAGCAGTTTAACTTTTAAATGAATATAGTGTTTATGAAAAGAGCTGGACTAACAGACATGGAAATAGAGCCTTCTGTGTTCACAGATTAGATGCGACAGCGGTAGGTGTAGTGAGAACTCCATACCTAACTTGTGATCTAGAATATCTCTAGAGGCAAGAAGATAATATAGTGATGAAATTTGTTTAAGTGGTTCAGATTTATTCTTTAATCAGTAGCCTCTAGGCTGTTTCAGCCTGCTAGGACTCATTTGTGCCAGATGTGGTAGTGTTTTTGTGATACAGACAAAACACTGCAATAGCAATGAATGGTGTTAACCAACTCATTTCACATAAATTACCAGCCCTGTAGAGGCAGAGCATTCAAGCTAGGTTCATCTGATCAGTTGTAGATGGCTATATGGAAGGCTTTGCAGCCAAGCTAGTCTCCTCAGGACCCTATTACAGCCACACTAGAGAAAAAGAGTCTGAGGTCATGAATCATCTCATCCTAAGGCAGATACAGATCAGATAAGACATACCATTAAAGTGCCTATGGGGCAACAGGCTCAGATGTAGACACTGTAGACATCTAAAATAAGGTGAACTGAATCTCACCTGTGGAGTCCATGGAACGGGTGACACACAGGTCAAAAGCCCCACTTCCTGGGTGAATTTTTGGAGCACACCTTCTGCCTTTTTGAATTTACAGTCACCTCCAAACAGTCAGACATAATGGCTGCTGAGAGACCTGTGAGGGTCTTCTCCCAAATGGCTGAAACGTCTTACTGATTAAAAAAAAAAAAAAGTCCTTCTATTTAGTTTTGTATTTAAATAATTCTTTTTCGAGACAGGAATAGTTGTTTCTTCACTTCTGCTCATGCCAGCATGTGGAGTTGGAAAAGCGAATGCTTGGATTAGGAAGCACCCATGTTCATCATGGCTAAAAAAATGGCACTTTGCAAAGGGTTTTCTTTAGGTTGGATTCATCTGATACGTTTGAACTGTAAAGATTTAGCTTGCAGAATCTTTGGAAAATGTGTACTTCAAAATAATCTTTTTTAGTACCATAGAATTTTCGGCCTCCTCCCATGCCCCCTGATTTTTATTCCTTAATTAATAATTTGTAATTAAGGAAAAAGGTTCTCTTGATACCATAGCAGATCTCCTGACCCATTTCAGTGTAAATGCATACATAACCACTTGTTTGTACTTCTACAGGTGTTGGTGCCGTGCAGATATGGGCTGTGGTTAAAGTTTCATAATGGAAAATCTGACCAGCGGTTAACTAATCCATGAGTCATATTTCGTAATAGCCTAAAGGTCTCTGATGTTCGACCTTTATTTGATACCCTTGCCATCAGGGAGTTATACATAACCCATCTGAAGAACATTCTTTATATAGATGACTGCATGCTGCCCTTTTATACCTGCAAGAATGGGCATTGCACTTACTGAACCAGGGAAGTCTCCTTTCCACCCTCTCTGTGAGCCTGTTTGCAGGAATGCAGAGGTGTGCTGCAGGAAGCTCACCTGACAAATGAGAACAATGGAAATTTATCTGCTTAAATTAAGTCTTCTGTAGGGCCTAGCTGAGGGGTAAGGAGGGAGTAGGGACGTGGTTTTGGACTCTTAGCCCCTCTGAAGGGATTTCTCATCGGTACAGCAGCAGTAATACCAGTAGCAGTGGAACTACCAGCACTGACAGAGCTCTGCTGATTTTACCTGTGTATGGCTCACTTCTGCTTAAGGCAGGCCAGATGGATACAAAACAAGACATCCTTTTGTCAGACCATCCCCAATGGGAGTCCCATCATTGCTGACAACAGCAGAGTTGAAAAAGCAACACATGGTTTATTAGGGTACCATAACACCGTTGTCTTTAGGGACTAAAGTTCCCCTTCAAAGGCAGCAAAGGATGTTGGCATTGCTGCTGTTCCCAAAGCTAAAATAAGGCAGACACGTGACTCCAGTAACTGCATATGAACTTTACATACTATGACTCATCAAGAAACCTAAACAAAATCCCAGTGTGTCATTAAAGCTGGAATATGTTTTTCATACTAAATTCTTTTAGGTTTGATTTGGCTTCTTTTTTACAGCTGTAGAATATCTCAGGATGTTAACTCTTCGCCATTTCAGGATAGAAAGTTCTGGTCTTCATGAAGGGACCCAGTATAAAACATGGCAGAAGGTTATCTTACTTTTGAAACACTCTGGCACAACAACTTGTATAGCAGTAACAAATGCTAGACAATGAGAGCAGCTGAGAAGACAAATGGAAAAAAGAAAGCAGAAGAGTTGTGTCCCAAGCTTTAACTCTGGCTGTCTTTTTAATAAATTGCCACTTCCAAATATTTATTTTCTAATTTTGTCTTAAGATATCAGCAGACACCACGTGTGATGTGCATGTAGCATGTGAGTTGCCTGCTGTGTATGGAAAACTGCATAGTGAGGGTCTGGCACAGTGGGAGGGGGAACAGGCCCAGCCTGGCTGTAGACACCAGGCAGGAGGTTAGTCATCCTGCTGAGTGAACAGGAGACACAAGCACCTCCAAAGGGTGCTTCTGCCTACTTGTCATCTAACATTAGACAGCTAAATTTATGTGTCATGAGGCTATAATGATAGGCTCATGTGTGTGCTCATTTATGCATGAAATTCATCTTACATGGATGATCTGTATTACCAGATTCAAACCTCTTCATTTGGGTAAACTTGGTGTTGGACTGGGCAGGGGCTTGCAGTAGCTGTTTTTCAGAGCGCTCGTGTAGCGCTTCTCAAGCAAATGTAGAAGGTGAGAAAAGGCCAAATGAAGGTCCCATCAGGATTCACATTCAAGCAAATCTAGCACCAGAAGCACACAGAATCACAGGGCAGCAGTGTTTGAATTCTAACAGGGAAGTTGCTAAAAAGGGTCTGGGAGAAGGGAAAGGATTATACAGCGGATAGTATCCATCCCTCTCTCAGCAGTTCTACCTCTTCACCCACCTCTGCCTTCCACTCACATAGGAACTGATTCTTGGGTGGTATTTTAATGGTGTGAAATCCCACATATCAGGACATGGTAATAATTAATGCTCCTTATTTACACAGGTCTAGATGTATAAGTTTCTGCATAGTCAGTCGCAAATTTACAGGCATCTATTCTCTGTTCCCACAAACGCAAAGAGTTAGGGTTTTTCCATCCTCACAAATAACTTTCCGAGAAGTCATCACCAAAATCTGGATAAACATGCAGTTATCCTTGTTACAGTCCAGGCAAAATGACACTATATTTAGAATCAGAAAATCAGAAGATTTCTTCTGATGTGGTACTAATTATATGACTAGTACTGAGATAAACCTAGCAGAAGCAACATAGTTTAAACTTCAGCAGCTTTAGTTTCAGAGGGCTTTCCATCCTATTCAACTGCTACCTTGTTCCACCATCTCAGGCCTCAGCCTAATAGTGTCATCCATACTGAAATATTTTTGTTGCTATCGTTTAGGGTTCCTGCAACAAGCAGGGCCCAGCTACACAAATCCCACTGACAGGATAGAGCTGCTGAAACAAACATAATGAAACAAAATGCATTGCAGACTTTTACAACTCTTGTCTGAGGATCTGAGGGGCCCCTCTCCCAGTTTATCCCACAGTACCCACTGAAGTCAGTCGTGACAGATACATTCAATGCCCCTCAGCCAAACCAGCAGCAATTGGGTTCAGGCTCCAAAGGAGGTAAAGGCCAAGGGGCCAAGAACTCCTATTAGCAAACCCACAAGAAAGCAGAACAGCACAGTGAATGCCAGTAAGTTGTGAGTGCAAGTAGCCTTGTGCATGCTTTTTCCACTGTGTGTCATTTGACTATGAGCCAGCCTCTTTATTCCAAAAATATGACAGCCTGGGTGAACCTACTTTGAGCTCTCTCCACTGGACAAGCTTGGCTGTATGGCGATGAACTTTTACAAATCACAGATCAATGGATGACCCAAATTTAAGTTCTACATTAATCATTTAGCTTAAGTAAGTATATTTCAAATAGAATTATCACTTAGAATTATACGGTCATGTGATTTTTAATATACTATCTGCTTCATGTTACTTAGTAAGCTGAATTTGCTGAAATCTTAAACTGTATGTTGTGAAGTTCCACCCATATTTACCAACCTCTATCTACTTAATGAAGACAAAGTAGCTACAAAAACTGTCAACACCACCTGCATGATAAGACCCGTTTTCCCTTCCCCTCTATGTCTCTTAGACATGAACCATTGATCAAGTGTGGGACTAAACTTGGATCCAGCTGCACGTAAACTCCTCTCTGCGAAGGAGTTTAGAAAGCAGGGGGGGTCCATTCTGAACCTTGTGACTCAACAGAGGGCCTCCCTCTACCCTTTCACATCTCCTGTCCCCATAGACATCACTCTAGAACAACTCACACATGATTCTGCTTGGCATATTTCTTCCATGCTGTAAGTAATATAGTGAATCTTGCCATTGAACTCTGCTATATCACACTTTTCTTTAAGTGATCTAAACATTGCTCTGCGGCAAACAGGACCCCAAATCATTCATCTGCAACTTCAGTGTAACTATCTCCAGCAACTCATCCTGGCATTGGGTCACAATATTCATAACACACTTAGGGTTTAGAATGCCAAGACAGAGGATCCGTATTGTACAGCTCCTCCACAACAGGCTGCACTCCTGCTTTGGCTGAATTTTTGTCTTTTGAAAAATATTTTTATTTTTAGAACATCGTCCTAATATCAGAAGAGAAATTTCATTCTGTCTTTCCTCTTTTTGTTGCAGTATTGGCTGTAATTAAACATTAAATTACAGAGACATCATTACCTGACATTTTTCTCTCTTTTCCAAACAATTCCTGGGACTGAAAATTAAGAAAAGAAGATACACCTTTTTGGTTCTTTGTTTAGCTCCTCTGGCATATTTTCAGCTTTGACAGTGCGTTTTACTGCTTCCTCCATATTTTCTGGTTCCATGAGCTTGTGCGAAGCCTTTGATGCTGTTACAGAGCAAGGTAAAGCACTGAAAAATATAGTAAAGTACTGTGACAAAAAGACAGGCATTGCCCCAGGGATTCATGTACTGAAACATCTTTAAAATTCTTCTGAAAAACCAACTAGTTAGGAGTTGACAGTATCCTTTTAAGAACAGTTTATATTAAGAAATCTTGGTTAGTCTTATAGAGCAAGTTTTGGCTGAGCACAAGTGCTAATGACTTTTGAAATGATAAACATTTCTGAAGACAAAAATAGCTAGTACTGAAATCTCTCACAGTCATTATTTACAATTTCTGTGTGATCCCTTGTCCAGATTTATGATTGCATGCTATGCCAGTAGAACTTATAACTTTGTGGGTTTGTCTTTAATGCTGTAATTAAAACCAGAATGATTTTCATGGGCCCAGAATAATTTGTAATTCTTGTGAGAGCTCTGTCTTTTAAGTGGCCTTACATAGGATATAATATTCACCGACCTAAGCATGCAAACACATTTTTTAATACTCACTGATATTTTCATCAAAGAATCGTATATGTTTGGGTTTATTTCAACCTGATATGTTTAGGTAAAAATACAATTTTCCCAGCCTCTCTCAAGATTTTCTAATGTCTTTAAATTATCTTTCAGTAAAACACTCCTCCCTTTTCTTCTTCCAGCATGCCTCCAAATAGCATGTCTCTTTTAGTTCTTCTATAAAAGTTAAAGACGTGCCCTTTAACAGTCCTTTCATAATGTCTTTCCTCCAGCACAACATTTTCCTTTTTACTGTACACCCACTGATGCCACAGGCTGGGGACCCAGCAGTGACTCCCCAGCATTCCCAGAACTAAGCAGGCTAAAGACCAAAACCTTCTTGTTCTTAAATGAGAGAATTATGTAGTGTAACCACCAAAATCTCATCTCTTACTAGTTCTCCATATATATTGAGAAGTGAAAGTTCCTTATCATACAGCAAAAGGACCGGACTGGCATCACTCACACACTCAACAGGGCAGACAATATATTATAGCAGTGGTCAGTGGGAGGCAGTTCTGCAGAGATAGGTGGAGAGTTAGGTCCTCAAATGCAAATTATTGAAACGTAGCTATTTTTGAAGCCTGAAGTTTCATTAACGTGATTCCTCTATGGATAACTTGTCCTTTTAGCTTGTCCTTGGAGTTTGTTTTTTTTCTGGGAGTATTTCATGTAAAGTGTTTGAGTCTTGAACCTGCTTGTGCCTGGTAGTATTAATAACCCTGGGGCAGAGAATGTTTATATAGTACTAAGCACCATGACAGCACTTAGTAAATAATGAAATAAATCACAGGCTTTGTTTCTGTTTAAATACTGTGTTTGCTCTGTGTGGATACAGATCTGGATCCTGCTCAACAACCTCATTTGAGTGCAGCTGGATATTGTACCAGTTTTATTCCAGCACCTTTAATGCGTGGCACCAGTACAAACAACACACTGGCTAACAAAGAACTTGGATTCCCCCATCTAAACCCTTAAGAAAAAGCCACAGTCACTGGAACCTGCACTAAAAATTCAGTGCCCCATTCCAGACTTCTAGAGGTGCACTGAAAATACCAGGCCTGGGAAGTTACTCTGGCTGGTACAGAGGGGATGCTCAAGCATATAAGAGCCAACAGAGAATTAGCAATGTGAAGATAACCGAGAGGAGTTACCTGTTTTAAAGCCCTGAGCAGAGAGCAATTGAGAGGACAAGAGTTATTGCATTCTTTGAATTTGGCCTTCCAGACCTGCACACACGTCCAGAAGCTAGGGGGGGATGTGCTGTAGAGAGGAGCTGTGTGTTTCCCTTCAGAACAGCCTGAACACTTCTCAGGAATCTCAGCTTGTGTATGTTTTCAACAGAAACGTTGAAAATCATTTCAAGATTGAGGCTATACATGTTAAGCTTCAAGTATAAGATGAAGAACAAATAGAGCTATGCTAAATTGATTTCTGGTACAGCCTGACAAAATATTCAAGATACCACGTAATTCCAAGTGATCCCACAAAAACTACCAGTATCTATGTAATCTCCTACCACCAAATCAGTCTTAAGTTTGTAGGTGAGGTTACTACATTCTCAGTCTGATTTAGTCTCAAATACAGTATGGCTAAATTCAGCACATTTTATGTGTTTGTTATATTTGTACTTTCCTATTTTGAAGATAAAATATAAGTAAAGGTGAGCTCTATAAATGTGTAAGGTCATCCTGCATTTATTATGGAATAATAATCTTTAATTAATAAAAATATTTGTAACATTTTTTCCAGAGTGAGCTGCACTAGGAGGCCTTGAGCTGGTCCAGAAGACAAGAAAGGACAAAATTCAACTCCATCAACCAGCAAATGAGGAGTTAAGGTTTTTCAAACTGAAACCTCTTCAAAACCAGACTAAAATGCGGAGTTAGAAGTCTCTGCCAATTCTGGATCAGAAACTGAAGTCTGCTTCTACCACTGGGAAGCAATAGCAGCCAGGAGAAAATGTAAAGCGATCAAGAAATAGTAGGCTGAGGGACAAAAGCTGGAAGAGCATCAGGATGCAAGGTGAATTTGCCATCATAGGCATCATCAAATGAAGGCTGCATGCCCTGTGAGTCCTGATAGTCCTTCCTAAGGTATCACGTCCAGCAGAGACTTTCTTGGTTGGAATTATGCAGGAGCCCAAGCTAGACAATCTGGATGGCTTAGGATGTGCAAATGGAGTTTCAGCTCGGTTTGCTGCTTGCTTTATTACAGTAGTTGTAGCAGTGTTGAATGGTAAATGGGTGAGCGAGTTTCAGCATGCTGGGAGCGCTCTGGTTGCAGTACAAAGAGAGGTACACGTGTATCTTGATGGTTCAAACATGTCAGCAGTGGATTCTGCAGTTTGCGTTAATCGTAGGAGCAACACAAGTGTGCCTGCTTCCCATTGGGGTGGCCAGCGGTCAGGTAGTCTATGTGAATGATTGTTGTGGGGCACAGAAGCGAGGAGCTGGTGGTAACTGTTTGAAAATAAAGCAATGTGGAAAGGAAAAAATCAGATACCATTCTGCATGTCCGGACTAGCATGAATTCATCAGGATCTGCATTTGAATGGGAGCCAGGTACAAGTAACTCCTGTTTGCTGTGACTGACCCAAATCCAAGTGTTGCTTTGTCAAGTTTTGTCCAACACGTGTCCTGTTTCCCTACTGTGTAGTAACAATGCTGGAGACGGAGCGTTTGTTGGCGCTAGAAACCTGATGATTCAAACACAGAGGTATGAAGGCTGTAATGCGGCAACAAGGAGGAAGCAAGAAAATGTAACCTTACCATGTACTTGATGGTGGTCAGAGCTTTCAGTTCATGTTAAAAGAATTATTTCTTGGGAAGTTTAAAAGGATTATATAGAGACTGTCTTCACATGCTAGATGGCAGTGAGGCTCTGCAAGCAACCCACTTCTCTGCTAACAGTGCTTGTGGGGATATAATGTCTTGTTTGTTTATTTATTAAATAGTCATTTTTCAGGATGAACATCTATCAGAGCCCAGCCATACACCTCTACTGCCTCCCATTCCTTGGCGATGGTCCTTGTGGTGAGAATGCACAGCCAGCATAGGTCCTTGAGCTGCCCCTGAATTCTTTCTCATCTTCAGTCTCACTGGTTTTGGGGAAGACAGGAGTAATACACAAGGGATCTTAGGGTGGTAAGATAAGAATCTGCTATTTGAGCTCCTGCCTTAAACTGCCACATGTCATGAATGAATAAGTTTCCAGTAGCAAGGAGCCAGGAACTGTACTCAATAGGAAGACTTCCAGTTCTTCTGTGATACCTGCCTCTGGCTGGGGCATGAGAGAAGTCCCCTGCTAGGATATCTATGTGAACACCGAATCACACTCCCTCCTAATGTTGATGATGAAGCTGAACAGAGAGAATGGACTCTGTCCACAGATGATGCCGAGGTCCTTTTCTCAGTAGAACAGCAGCTGTGCTTGGTGTTGAAGGCAGAGAGGCTGATGGTATTAGGATTGATGGTTTGAGGGATATTAGGTTCAGATGGGATATTAGGAAAAATTTCTTCACAGAAAGGGTTGCAAAGCACTGGAACAGGCTGCCCAGGGAAGTGGTGGAGTCACCATCCCTGGAGGTGTTTAAAAGACATATAGATGAGGCTCTTAGGGCGATGATTTAGTGGTAGATTTAGGTTATGGTTGGACTTGATGATCTTAAGGGTCTCTTCCAACCAAAATGATTCTATGATTCTATGATCAGTGAGAGATGAGTAGACAAGAGGCAATTGAGATTGCTGCAGTGTAAGTTCACCAGGGCCCCAAGCCTGGGATGTGAGATTTTTCCAGGCAGTGAAGGCATTAGATGTCTTTACTCTTTCTAAGATCCATGTTTAAAGCCTAAACAAACAAATAAAAAATAAGCAGTAATTAAAAGGAAAAGAAGATCCACAAGCCAAAAAAAGGGTGCCAACAGGTAGCAGGGAAGGCAGAAAAACAACTTTTTGTCTAATTAGATGACAAATACATGAAGTTGCTATGAAGCAGTGGTTTTGCTGCAGCAAGAAGTTCCCAACTCAAGAAGTAGTAGAGGTGAACTGCAGAGAACTTGGTGCTCTTAGCACCAAGCGTGGTATACCATGTACATACAGTTATCCAAGCTCACACACCTAGAGTGCACATGTCACCATTGTACAATGGTTACAAATGTTGTCACTCAAAGAAGCACAAAGAAATATGCATAAAATTACCTTTTTGGAAGGAGGAGGGGAGAAGGAGGAGGTTCCTCGAATGACATGTCAACATTATTCCCTCACTTAGAAGAGATCTCAAGACAACATCACAGATGTGAATTTTAGAGAACACAGGACAGTTTAAACCAAGAAGCAGCCTTCAGCTTTAACTGGGACAGTACTGGTGTCCTGCTGTGGGATCAGTGGGGCCCCGAGTGCGCTAACAGCCCTGAGCTGCCCTGAGGAGCCTGACCTTGGACCCCTACACACTGGCCCAGGAGCACCATGCCTGGGTCTGGATTATGGTGGTGAGGGCATTACCTGCCCCGGCGCTACCCAGGGCTCCTGGCTTGTCCCAATGCATGGAGCATCCCCACTCCTGCTACTCCTTGACATTTTTCTAAGAGTAAAACCAAACCATCTCAAGAAGCAGAGGCTCTATTTATGAATGCTGTCATCCTTGCAAAGCATAATTAAAATTAGCGCTATTGCAGGATGACGGATGTGGAATTATAAGCCAAAACTAAATCTTGAAATAAGGAAAATGTATGCCTACAGTACCTGAACCAAAATCTCTGTGTACAATGCTACAGGCAGAGAGGCTGTGCACAGTCTTTAGATATTTAACCACTTGTGTGTGTTCCTGTGAGGAGGGAAGTGACAGATTAGTTTTCCTGTGGAGGAGTATTCAGTCATTGGCAAGTTTGTATTTTTAGCTTAGGAAGCTCAAATAAGTTGTGGTTTAGGCCTCAGAAGTTAGCAACTCTGGTTAATAAAAGGGAAAAAATGGAGTGTGTTAGGAACTACAGAGTAATTTTCCGACATCTTTTATGCACCATCCTCCTCACTTGCTGGTTAGCATTAAGCACCTATTAACTCTGTTTCAGGAAGGTGGTGATTAAACTGGGTCAAATGGAAGTGATTAGACTGGATTATCCCTGTCATGGAAAAATTTACTGGAAGATCTAAGAGGGAGGAAATTGCCACACAGATCCCAGCAACTTCTGCTGAAAGGTGTATGAACTTGCTTTTCTCCCTGGAAAACAGCTTTCACCCACCCAGCATCCCTTTAGGTGGCCTCAGACTCACTTTGAATTGGATTGTTTTCATCCTGGAAGTTCCTCAGGACTGGTAAGGATAACAGCTGCCCCAGCATCGCTCCCACTTGTGTGGCCCGCTCCATGTGTACATGTGGTGGATTTTGGAAGTGTCCCTGAAGACACTGAAGTCAGCTACCTTGCCTCAGGAGTCTTTAATGGAAAAAGTTCTCTACTCATTTCTCGTGCTAAAAATAACTAAGAAACTGTTCAATGGACAAGGAAGAATAATACCATGTTTGTTTGGAGGGCAAACTCTGGAAGGCCAGCGAGGGCATCTAAAATGGAGAAAACAAACTATAAAATAGAATTGTAGAATCATTTTGGTTGGAAGAGATCATTAACCATTAACCTAACTCTGGCACTAAACCATGTCCCTAAGAACCTCATCTACACGTCTTTTAAACACTTCCAGGGATGCTGACTTGATCACATCCATGGGCAGCCTGTTCCAGGGCTTCACAACCTTTTCTGAGAAGAAATTTTTCCTAATAACCAATCTAAACCTCCCCTGGTGCAACCTGAGGCCATTTCGTCTCGTCCTATCGCTTGCTCCTTGGGAGAAGAGATGGACACCCTCCATGCTACAACCTCCTTTCAGATAGTTGTAGAGAGTGATTAAGGTCTCCCCTCAGCCTCCTTTTCTCCAGGCTAAACAGCCCCAGTTCCCCCAGCTGCTCAGAAAACTTGTTCTCCATTTCCTTGTGCTTCAGACTGGGCTGAGAATTGGGAGGGCACAGGGATGCTGTGGATGTGCACAAGCACATCTGCAGCACCTGCAGTGCTTTGGATTTGCCGAGCCCAGAGAGCAACCTCCTCTCCTGTAGGCCATGAGATAGGTTTGTGCATAGGCCCTGCATCCAGTCTACTGTCAGCAGCATGAGGCTTAAATTTGCTGTGTGCTAGCAACAGGCTCCTGAGAGTATAGGCCATGTGGAAGTCTCTGGAGCCTCAGACAGTGTGCTTTAAATCAGCCCCATATAAGCATCTAACCTGTGCATGGTTTGTGCAGCGGTCCCGAGCACTGGAGTAGAGCTTGGAGTAGACACGTCCCGTGGTAAGCCCCTCTCCCAGCACAGCCCCAATTTAAAGCCATCCTCCACTGTGTGATCCTGCCACAGAGAAGCAAATGATTTTGGACTGTTACTATTACCTGGAAATAAGCAGTATTTCATTACAGGGACTGGTACATGGAGTTTCCTGTTAGCTGCCAGCCAAAGGGTTGGTTCCTCCTGGTGGCACCTCTAAGCGCTCTCTGAGAGCTTGTCTCCACTACTTGAGATTTTCAGCAAACACCATGTCAGCGACCCCTCTATCATAACCCTTCACCTCTCGTGTTGTCAGAGAACTGCCCTGGGGAAATGGGTCCAAGGCGTGTGTACATATATGAACATGTTTATGTGCGTGTGCCTGTGCCTGTGCACACAGCTGTGTTTATGTTGCATATAGAAGAAAATAGGATTATTTATGTTCTAATCATGATGTATTCCCCAAGCAAATTATTTTCTGCACTGATTTATTGCTCTCTTTAGGCCTGCCCTTAAGCATTGTTCTTATATTTTGAGCCAGTCACATTTTTTTCCATTTGGAAATGGAAATCTTAAATGCATATTTAATGAAAAGAAACCCAACATTACTTAGAGGGAGGAGGAGTTTCGCTTCTCTGTTTTCCCATTTTATGTTTGTTTTCTTTCTCCCTTCTTTCCTTTTTCACCTATTTTATCTCTAAAAAAGGAAGGAAAACCAGTATCTGGAGAAAAGGCAAAAGCAATATTTTTCTCTCATTTTTCATTAAGAAATCAGAAAAATACAAAAGGTTTTACCCAGGAGAAGTAACTGTCATTTTCTGATTAGCACTGTTGTACTATTGATCTAAAGAACCCAGACAACAAGCCTATGTAAATTAAAAATGCTTGTGCACTATACAGAGCCAGCATTTCTTGGTATCTACAAAAGAAATGCCTTTTTGTTTTGTTTTGTTTTGTTTTACTTCATGGTGCTGTACAAAGCTTATGCAAGTGGCCTTAGAGCTTCATTTTCTTTTATCTCACAAATATAAAAAAGAGAAGTTCCCCCCACCCCCAGCCTTCTCTTGCTAGAGGACTTCTCAAAGGACTGACAAAAGCAAATCAGTTTTGTAGATTGCACTTAGAAGATACAGGAGAATAAAGATCTTTAACAAATTGAGCTTTTCTCCCATGTGTTGCTCAGGAGTTTTGATTCAAAAAAATCTCAGAAGAGTTTTTACACAGTCTGAATAAAAATTATTTTACAATCCCTTTTTTAAAAATCTTTGCCCCTTACTCCATTTTTAATTCCCCTCAGTAGTTCATGGTTCCTTTCTGTTTCAAGGCGCGAAATCCCTTCAGCTCTACTGCCTACATGACAAAAAGAGCAAGAACGAAGTGAGAGATTATGAAAAAATTGCACAAGAAAATAATCAAAATTTCTTTTTAAAAAAAGGTCATCCATCATTATACCATAAGAAAACAAAAAAACCCCAAAACATACACTTTTTTCCCCTTCTTATGGGTCACATCTATCAAGCAAGAAAAAAGATCCTGTGCTGTTCTATTTGTTTTCTAAGCTGGATGCACAAACTACCCTGAGCTGGAGCCTCCAGAGATGTTGTCACCATACAAATGCTGCCATTGAAGTGTAGGAGCCCCATTAGGGAAATGCCAAGGCAAAAACAATGGGGGGGGTGGGGGGGAGTGGGTAGGAAAAGCAACTAATAGCTAAATCTGGAAGTACAGCCGGGTGCTCTTAAATTAGAAACCTTTAGGTCTCCCACACAACCCTGTAAAATTGCAAGTTTGCTAAAGAGTTTTTTGAGCTGTGCATAGCTGCAGATATGCTTCTGCTCCTCCTCCAGCTTTGCTATCTGTTTCTTGCTAAGATTCTCTACGGCTCTAGGTGTCTCTTAACTCCCTAATGTCTCTCTGGGCAGTGTCTCAATCCTCGTCTCTCTCTCCTTCCAATTCTTAGTTCCTCGGTACAGTTTCAATCCCATATCTCGGCTGCTCAAGAGGAAAGAAAATTAGCTTAGTGGATTTCACCAATTCTCCATCAGCTGCCTCTATTATTTATCTCATTAAGAAAAAAAGCTTATCCATATGCATAATTAAAACACTGCAGTTTTTTCTTAGACACTTTCTTGTATCATTTTCCCTGCAGATTATTTTATTGTTGCTTTACAATATAGATAGAAGGTAATTTTCCCACATACAGTGTTGCTTGGCCCTGAATCTGGTGAGTTGTCAATTTTTCCCTATTCACAGCTGAAAATAATTGTTCAGAAAAGATGGTCAAACTCCAGTCTGAGAGAACTAGCACAGTATTTGAACACACCCTTGGCAAGGACTAGTCCACAAAGGCTGTGTTCTGCAAAAACATGTATCTTAAATGCATGTATAACGCCTGTATCTTAAACACACATAATTTAGATGCACGTAAGGAAACAGATTACCTCATCAGATAGGTGGGTAGTTTTTCCCAGGATCGGTGATTTGTTGAATGTATCATTAGAGATAATGAAGGGAGAGAAGTGTCTGCTCTCTTACTGGACAATGCACAAAGCAAATTTCTTGCAAAATGGGAATCTCCAGAATACCTACAACAGTCACCGTGCAGACTTTGAGGTTGCTGCACACAGGGAATTCCTATTACCATATTTAGTGGGAGGAAAAGAATAACCATCAGTTACTGTTTTCCAATTCTTTCCCCGTTAAGACTAAAATTAATCTTGTTTTGAAACTCAAATGGAGCACAACTGTTGTTGTGCCTATTGTTTCATAACGTGAAAGATCATGAGAAATCAGATGCTTTGGGGTAAAAGCCTCTAGAGGTCACCAGAACCTAATTAATAAGGCATTGCTGAACCCATCTGTGAAGTGTAAATTGCTTTGTTTTGATTGGGACTCTCCACCTCTGCAGCACTGGGTCTCTGTTCTCACAAGGAATCCAGGCTGTCCTTAAAAATGTTTGCAAACCCACACCCTCCAGCAGAGGCTTGGCCATGCAGAAGTCAACTCCCCTTTTGGGTGAGAAAGCCGAGTCACCCGCTTGGCATCTTCTCCTCTGCACGTGTTTCCAATCTCACCTGAGTGCTTCTGTGATAAAACCTGCCCTGACACAGCTGTAAGTCTCTTGTGCCCCATGGGCGACGTCTTTGCCACACCTTTATAAGCCCAGGGAATGCCATGAGTATTACCAAAGAGAGAGGGATGCCAGTTTTTTCTCTCATGCTGATGCATGAAAGCAGTAACTCCAAAGGGAGTTATATCCACAGGCTGAGCATGCTGATGAGGTAATTGGCAAGGATTTTTCTACGTACGTTTTTGCTTTGCAAATTATGATCTGCAAACATGTGGAACCCTGTAAAGAGTAAGGTTTCCTTCCAGGTCACTCAGTGGTATATCTACAGGGAAGGTTTCGAGAAGAGCTACAATTTAATTATAATTAAGTGGTTGTCAAGAGGCCAGAGACCTCATCTGCTTCATGCAAGAGCAGAAGGGAAAGCTCATGAAATTTTCCTGGCTCTCTTTCCAGGGTTTAGGAATGAGCCATGCTCGGGAGAAGGGAGCTGGGTACAGCTGAGGGAGAATATTTATTTCAAGACAGCAAACAGAAGCTGGTCCTTTCAGGAGAAATTCCTCTGAAGCGAGCAAAGGTATTTATTTTGGGAGCAATCACTGGAATAGAGGCCTGTGGTGTCTCAGCAGATGGATTTTTGTCTCCTCTGAAAAGCCAGAAGAGTTGAATACAGATGAGCAGCCTGTGCTTCGCTGGGATGCTGAGGATAGCATAAGGGAGATGCTGTGAGGGGATTCTAAAAAAGATACAGGATACTGTAGGCCCAGGGTGTTTCTTTAGAGACCCAATGGAGTTTTTCTGCATGAACATCAGGAGGTGAGGCTTTGCCCTGTCAGGAGCCTCTGTGGTAGCTCTTTTCTGTGGCACTTCCTTTGCCTCAGTGGAAGCAGGTGGTTTGCACCCCTGCTGTCCTGCTCTGGGAGCAGCACCCCACAGTAATAGGATCGCCCTGAGTGTGTTTGCTGGGGATTAGCAGGCATGTTATTTTTGCAAACTGGAACTGTGACACTGCAGGCTGGCTGGAGAATAAATGTTGGTTCCTAATCCCATGCAAAGCCCCAGAGAGGTCAGCAAGACCGTAAACAGAGGTATGTGCTCACCTGAAGAAGATCAGGATTATTTTCATTGTAGCATATCACTCCTCAAGAGGAAATGCTCAGATGAATCCTATGACCATACTTTATTTTCTTTCCCTTTGAAAGATGCATAGATAGAGGTAGGGGCTTCCATTCTTTATCTGTTCCCTTCTCAAGGTGGGGTCCTAGGGAAACCCTGCTGCTTCTTCCCTTTCTGCTAACAGCAATCTCATCAAAATTTCTCCCTGGCTACCATCTGTAGCAAGCAGAACACCACCTATTTTGCTGTTTACAGTGCAATTAACCTTTAGCAAATTAGCCTGTGATTGTCATGAAAGGATTAATTAAGGCAACACACCCTTGACTTATTCCCTCCATGCAAGTAGTGTGCTGCATTTACAGCAGTGTACCCATGAGTCTGCTAAAACCCTTCCAGAATCAGGGGGGCATAGTTTTTAACCTTTCTGCATTATCCCAGCAAATTTGCCAGCCATGGGGATATGTGCGAGGAGGGGCTTCGACAGACACAGCCCTGTGGAAGCAATTACAGTGATATAAGACCTGGCCTTCCCCAGCAGTGTGGGTGCTTCCCTATTGCTGGATGTCACTGCCCTGGTAGCAAGGCTGTGGGGCTATGCCTCAGCCATCTCAGCTGCCTGCTGTGATTTAAGCAGCCAAAGAAGGAAGTTGCTGTCAAAATATCAGGCTGGGATGTGCAGCAGCTGTGGTTTGGAAACATCCCCTATTTTGCCTAGCACTGTCAGGCTTCCATCCAGATTTCTGTGCACATGGCCAGGAGGCATAATGCATGTACCCTGGGGCTTCCTGAGAGCCTTAGACACCGGCCCGTGTACAGCAGAGTTGATCCGTGCAGATGTGCAGAATGTGCCGGGGTTATCCAGACATCCTTGCGCTTGCTGTGCAGCCTTGGAGAACCCTCAAGGTAGATGAGCCAGTTCCCCCAGGTCTAGCACAGCCTGAGTTCTGGTGGGAAAAGAAGCCTTGGCTGGGAAAATCCAGCACGCTGACCCTGCCTCCATGTGGCTGTGAGTCCTGCCAGAGAGGCAAGGCAGCCAGTAAAGGGAGTAATGTCTGAAGCCAAAGCAGCTGCAGTCACCACAGATGATGTACTGAAGGCCAAAATCTCAGGACTCGAGGCTGCACCAGAGAACAGCTGCTGCACAGCAGCGCTGTTGGAGGCAGTGCTGGGCAATTCCTATAGTGGTGGTGGTAGAAAACAGTCTGCCTTAGCTGATTGAATTATTTGGTATACTGCTTTTTGTAGAACTTGTTTAGAAACTGCTAATATAGAAATTGCTTAGCATAACTTCTGCAAACTGTGAATCTTTGAAACTTTCTGCTTCATAAAGTTAAAAAAGAAAGGGCTGGGAGTCTTCAAGATAGAAGATAAGGGGAGCTGTGTCCCTGGAGTTGAGTAAAGGAACAGCACTGCACCTAACAGAAGACTAAACAGAAGAATGTGTTGGCTGTTGTCAGGAACTGATTTTTCCAGCTGCAGGTGGAAAATAGCAGCTGAAGGTCAGAGCTTTAACTGACAGTCTGCCTGACAAAAATGAAGAGATCCAATGAAGAGCAGGGAGACCCCAAACTCTGATTTTGCAGTTGGCTCAGAGTTATGTATGGGGCAGTGGGGGGCTTGGACTGTCGGGGTGTAAAGGTCTATGTTTTTTTCCTGCTGAGAGTCCCTCTTCAGGAGGCACCCAGCTCAGCTGCTCTATGCTGAACCTTGCAAATAAAGTATTTATTTTAGAATAATTTCTGGAATCTATGCCTGAGTCTCTGCTATGGGAAAGCTGGGGAAAAGGAACTTCTCTAACAGTAGGCAATGCTTTTGTCATGCTGTTGGCAGCCCCATGTCTCACACTGTGTCATCCAGCGTGGGCTTGTCCTGCTGCACCTCTGCCACGGCCACCTCCTCCTCATGCAACAAAATCCCCTACGGATGGGTTCTGGGGAGACAGTGTTGGCCTGGGGGTTAGTGAGGAGGGGAACAGCCTCGTTTCAAGCTATGGCACTGCCTCTACCTCCTAGAAGTTTAACAGAATAGTGACCGCTGGTAGTGCCCAACAATCGTATTTCTCCAGCACCAAGATGCAAAAGGCACCACACATAGCAACACTGTTCTGATGAACCCTGGGCAGTATGTTTTAATTGCAATCAGGTGTGAACCACTTACTTACATTTCTTTAGATCCCTGAAATTTTGAAGGCACAGCTAGATAAAATATTTAACCTTATTATGAGTTGAGTCCATGCTTGGCTGGGTCAAGTAATACAGTGCTGTTATTCCTTAATGATTAAAGCTGTTTCTTATAGCAGGAGAAATCAATTATAAAGTTACATCATCATTGATGCAGCTCTGTCATCTATTGGCATGTCTTCTCTGGGATTCCCAAACTCCATCAGGGCTAGAAAACATGGAAGGCTTTTACAACTGGGAGCGTACCCTAAGGAAATAAAAAGCACATACAGAGATGAGACCTAGACATGTACTATTCCCAACCTTCTCCTGTTGTTCTCTGATAAAAAAACCACATTAGAACCAGCTTGGATGGTATCATCCAAGTGGAACCCTGGGCAGGCAGCATGCTGTGATCCTGAGGTGCACATAAACACAGCCTGAGGTGATACAAACAGGTAATAACCGTTCAGCGTCACTGGAAAGGCTGAAACAGCATCTTTTGGGATGACAAACTCAGAACTCTTCACCCTGTATGGATGTTTCTAACAATATTCAGAAGATCTAAAAAGCTGGTAGGGAGGAGCAAAGGATTATTTTGGTTTCAGCCTGACCCTCTGTGTTGCAGCAACACCTCTGCAGCGGGGCAGCTGAGCAAGCCCACAAGGTGACTGAGGGGCTGCAGCTTCACGGACGGTGACAGCAGCACACAAGGCTGCACCATGGATTAAAAATAAAATGAATACAAAGTACAGTTGATACAGGATAATAAAATGAATGAGTGCATGTTACACAACTGCTTATCTTCTTATGTAATTGGTTACTAAGTCCTTTATTTGATTTGCTACAAAGAACATAAAAGAGGAGTGACCAAGGTAATTTGGTGGATATCTGGGCACTATTTGGAAGTTCAGGTAGTTCCTTAAAGCTCTAGTTCTTGTCAGAGCAAAATCTAGCAACACTCCAGCCCCCACAACCAAGGCCAGCAGGAAGCATAAATCAAAGTCTCTAGTTATTCACTCAGTGTATCAATGTAAACCAAAATAAGTGGCAGTTTGTTGTAATCCATCAAGGTGCAATAGGTCAAACGGGACTGAGGTTGAGAAGGTGGCGTGTCAGCTGTTTGTTGGGAGGGATAGTCACCTCCAGCAGATGGGGAGGGTGGACAAAACTGGCTGTGCTCGTCTCTTTACCTGCAGTGGCTGAATCTGACAAGGATTGTGACTCAGAGCCCTTAGTTTTAGGATTTTTTTGCCTGTAATGAGTGGTATGACTTCCATTTGTTCTGGGAAGCCTCATGTGGGAAAGCTCATCTACCTGTCAAGGAAAAACAGAATGCTCTGCTGCTTCTCAGTTCAAGGCAAGGAGAACATTGTGTGTATGGGCCTACACTGATGAGCTTTTCTTCATTTCCAGTGAGTCAGTCTGAAGTCAAATAAGTCCATCTCCAGCGAATTGGGTCATCAGCACTGACCTCTTTGGGGAAAAGGGCCTCTGATGCTGAAACCTAACCAACTGTTAAAGCAGTTAAGGCACTTTTCAATTCCCCTTCCAGGGCGTAGTACAAGTTGATTAGGAGCACTAAGACGATTACCGCTGCTTTGCATTCTCTCTCAAATTATGCCCTAATTAATATAAAAATCTGGCAAAGGCAGCTTAGGGTGGCTGCAGGGTCTTCCTTTTCAGTCACTTCCTAACGTGAAATCTGTAGCTGTTAAACTGCACAACACAGAAATCTTAAAAAAATGTATGATCAGCCAAGGAGCCTCTTTTCTGCAAACAGCATCTTCAGCTGGGCTCATTAAGGAAGGTTTCGGCATGATGGCTTATTTTAGGAACAGCTCTCGGCCCGAGGAATTGGTTGTTTACGCAAGGTCTCCCAGGCAACAGGCTATCAGCCCTCCGAATTTTTAACCGGTAATTGCCTCAAAAAACCAAAACCAAACAAGCAAAAAACTGCACCACAGAACAGAACAAAACAACGGAGCGATGACCTGTGAGACACCCGGCGGGGGCGGTTCCCCCGAGCCCCTCAGAGCCGCGTCAAAAGCCGCCGGGCAACCGCCTCAGGTTCCCGCCCGGGCTGGCGCCTCCGCCCGACACGGCGCTCCCCGGGTGGGGGTGTGGAGCGAACCCGCCCGGCTCCCCGTTGCCGCCGCCGCCTCCGCCCGGCACCGCCAGGTCAGCCCGGGCCGGCCCCAGGGGGACCCGAGGACGCGGCGCCTCCGGGTGGGCGGAGCCGCCCGGCCCATGACGTCACTGGCGGGGCGGGGCCGAGCGCAGGAGCAACCCCACCCCCTCCGAGGGCTCCGTTACCTGGCAGCGGCGTGACGTCACGGCTGCGCGACTGCCGCCCGCTCGCCCGCCCTCCCCGCGCCGGAAGAGCCTTGGCGCCGCGGTGACGTCGCCGCTTCCTTCTTTCCCAGGCAGGCCGCGGAGGAGGTAGGAGCCCGGCCGCCGCGTCCCTCATCCGCCGCCATCCCTCATCCGCCGCCATCCCTCATCCGCCGCCATCCCTCATCCGCCGCCATCCCCCCGAACCCGCGGCGCGGTCGCCGCCGCCGCCCGCCCTGGCGCTACCCCGGCTTTGCTCCGCGCCTCCCTCCCGCGCGGGGGCGGCCGGGCCGCTGCGATGCGGCCCGGGCTGTGAGCTGCGGCCTGGGCTGTGAGCTGCGGCCCGGGCTGTGAGCTGCGGCCCGGGCTGTGAGCTGCGGCCCGGGCTGTGAGCTGCGGCCCGGGCTGTGAGCTGCGGCCCGGGCTGTGAGCTGCGGCCCGGGCTGTGAGCTGCGGCCCGGTGCGGCCGGGCCGGGCGTTACCGGCGGCGGCTGTGGGGGGGAGGGGCGGGTGCCGGGGCTCGGCGTTGCTGACGGGCGCCCGCCGCCCTCTGCCCACAGGGCGCCATGGGCCGCGTGATCCGGGGGCAGCGGAAGGGAGCGGGGTCCGTGTTCCGCGCACACGTGAAGCACCGCAAGGGCCCGGCCAAGCTCCGCGCCGTCGACTTCGCCGAGAGGCACGGGTACATCAAGGGCATCGTCAAGGTACGGCACGGGGCGCCGACCGCGGGTGCCTCGGCGGCCTCACCATGGAGCAGCCCGGGCACCAGTCCCGCTGCGCCCCGCTTGGGTGCGCGGTGTGAAGTCCTGTCACCCGTGCTGAAAGCCGTTCTGGTTCTTGCTTGTTCAGGTTTCTCATGTTTTGCTAAAGCCTGGTTCCTTGAATTGCTGAACCGCTTTGGGTTTATAACAGCGTGTTAGTAAAGAAAGTGGCAGCACATAGGCGTCAGTACGATTTTCTGTGAGAGCTTTGCTAATGTAGCAATACCAGTGTACTTCTATATCACCTGAGATCTCTCAGTACCTCATGAAACCTGGGTGGGGAGAGTTGTGCCCATAGCTGGTTGCATCTTTAAGAAAAAACAAAAAAAGTTCCAACAGTGTTCGTAAACACTGATTAGAATCCATTGTCATAACTCTGAGCAGCAGGGGCAAGGCAATACCTTTATGTGGGGTATGGTAGAGTGTTTCAGGTATGCTGTAGGGTTTTTTGGGGTGTCAGCAACTTAGACTGCAAACAGGACCAGTGGGTATGTGGCTGGGTGCTCTGAGCCTTTAAGAGCAAGGTCATCTTCAGGCTGGAGAAAGAACACTCTTCCCACTTACTGTAGGTGAGTTTGGTAATAAAAGGTAGGCAGGCAGTTACTTAGGACATGGGGATTTTTGCCTGATAGGGTTGAAAACAGCAGAAAAAACATTAATGCTGGACATCAACAACATCTGTGTGTTCCTAGAGAACAGACATATCTGAAAGAGCTTTAATTACTTAGCTGTAATCTAAATGCATGGTTGTGTATTGGAATATTAATGTACTATAGGAACAGCATTGACATTTTTCCAGGAGAAAAAGAAATGGTAGCTCTGTGCTTCCATATTTAGAGACTTATATAACATTGGTGTACTTAATATCAGAATGTTAGAAATGCTTCAGTTTGAAGAAGACACTTGGAGAAGCTGCTGTTTGTGTCCAACTTTGTCTCCACTCAAGGGTGATCAGGCAGCTAGTGAAAGTGAATTGCTTAGTACGGAGAGACCTGATATCTGCAGAATGTCAGGAATAAAACAGTTCAGCATGTTAGGAATAAAACCATTAGTTTCAAGCAGCACACTTAACTAGAGTCATTGATTTATGATACAGATATTTGAGGTTGTATTCTTACAAATGTGAATCCTCAGCTCATTCATGTCAGGAGAAATTAAGATCTCTCCGAGAAAAGGGGACCCTAGTGAGAATTATCTCAGCAGTAGTCATCTCCAGTTTTTCTAGTTCTTCCGTTTCTGCAGAACCCGCAACAAATGCGGTATCCTTTTCTAAAGCACATCTGCGTTCCAACAGGACATCATTCATGATCCCGGCCGAGGCGCTCCCCTTGCCAAGATTGCCTTCCGTGACCCATACCGGTTTAAGAAAAGAACCGAGCTTTTCATCGCCGCTGAGGGTATCCATACCGGTCAGTTTGTGTACTGCGGCAAGAAAGGTGAGTTAGGATGAGAAGCGTGTTGCATGGGCAGGTTCAGAGGGCTAAGGCGAGTGTCATTTGCATACACAGAATCAGAATGTTTGGGATTGGAAGGAACCTCGAAAGATCATCTAGTCCAATCCCCCTGCTGGAGCAGGAACACCAGGTTGCACAGGAATGTGTCTGTGTGAAGTTCAGGATGTTTAAGTGCAGTGGTGAGCTCTCACAGCTTCCACTGGTTTCAGGCAAACCTAGATTTTTTTTTTTCCTGGAGATGACTGTCTCCTCAAGCAGCCTGTTTTGATTAACAAGCCTAATTGCAGTTCTTGTCTTTAAATTGTCCTATCTAGAATCCCATTTTGGCTGCCTTTCAGAATGTTTCAAGTCAAAAAGTGCCTGCCTGTTGCTGCTTAAGTGTTTATGTGGTGCCCCCACTTTCTGTGCACAGAGACACATGTTTTATAGAATTGCAATTTACGTACAGGAGCCTGAATGAAGCTGTAGATGATGTGATTGCTGTTTGCAGCTCAGCTGAACATTGGCAATGTCCTGCCTGTGGGCACCATGCCAGAAGGCACCATTGTGTGCTGCCTCGAGGAGAAACCTGGTGACCGTGGAAAGCTGGCCCGTGCTTCTGGAAACTACGCCACTGTTATCTCTCATAACCCAGAAACGAAGAAGACCAGAGTGAAGCTGCCTTCTGGCTCCAAGAAAGTGATTTCTTCTGCAAACAGAGCTGTTGTTGGTAAGAAGTGACAACTGTGAACTTGCCACTGAGTTTATATACTGCTAAGCAAGCTTTCAAGTGGGGCTCCAGTTCCCAATGCTGCCTAGAAGATAGTGTAATGTACAGGTTGGAGTTAGGGTTATGCACAGGTACAGTCTGTGTACAGGTGCCTAGCATGGATATATTATACTTTGCTTTTGTTAATGGGAACTTAAACTTGGAGATAGTTTGACCTAGTGAGAGGACAGAAAAGGAGATGCTGATTGTCCTCAAGTTGTGATGGAATCACTCAGCCTGCAAAATCTGCAGTCCTCTGGGAGGAACATCTGCAGAAAATGACATTGATGGCTGCCTGCCTTTGATACAGTGACTAAACCTACAGGAGTAGTACTTCAGGCTCCTATAGGTGTTGTCGTTTATGTGACGTATTCTGGAAGGTCTGACAATGTATAAAAATACCATTGTTAAGAAGGAAACTTCTTACCAGGTTTGTTACACACCTAACTGACAGCTGTACTAGTTTTCTGACATTTGATGTAGTCCTGGGAAAGCATTAAAGATGCAAGCAGAGAGAGAGCAACATTAGACTCAAACAGTTTTATTTGTCTCTGTGAGACAGAAGTTACCAAGTGTCCTTACATCCAAATACAAGACATCAAAATTAATAGTCTGTGGTCTGTTACTGTAGTAGAATTGAATAAATACAGAGATAACTAGCTATTAAACCTCGAAGGGCTCTAAAGGCCACTGAGCTCTTCAAATTCACACTTTCTTTAGTGGTAACACTAGCAAAACTTCTTTTTTCTGAAGACATTCTAGCAAAAAATGGGTAATGCTTTAGAAAAAGCACTAAATCCTATATGTATGGATTGAAAAGTTGTAATTAAAGTGTGTGCCTCCTTGCGGATCACTTGATGTGTGGCGAGTAGCGTGAGCTTCATCTTCTGTTTGTTGGCTGGAAAACACTGGATGAACATACAGTTGGGTTACTTTGCAGTTAGTCTTCAGAAGCCTGTTCCTAGACCTTGAATATTCTTAGGAATTAGCCTTGTTCTTAATCTCTTCCTTTCACACTTGTGATCATTCCTGTAATTTTTTTTCAGGAATTGTTGCTGGCGGAGGTCGTATTGACAAGCCCATCCTGAAGGCCGGCCGTGCCTATCACAAATACAAGGCGAAGAGAAACTGCTGGCCGCGTGTCCGTGGTGTGGCCATGAATGTGAGTTGACTTGCACTTAGAGTTTTCACTTCAATTTTTTACAGTTTAGAAAGAGTTTGTTTGATATGGGGAGCAGTCTGGCATGGGTCTGGAAAGCTCCACAGACTACCCTGTGATTGCACAGTTAATTAGGGTAGTTAGCAGCACTTCATGGTTGCTGCACTGTATGAAAAATGAAGCAGTTAAATTTTTTTGTTCCCTTGCATCAGTTTACTGCTGTTTAACGTCATTACTCATTTTTGTTGTTTAATTGTACTGATGACTTGATTTCCTTTTCCACAGCCTGTAGAACATCCCTTTGGCGGTGGTAACCATCAGCACATTGGCAAGCCTTCAACCATCAGGAGGGACGCTCCTGCTGGGCGCAAAGTTGGTCTCATCGCTGCCCGTCGTACAGGCAGACTGCGTGGAACAAAGACTGTGCAGGAGAAGGAGAACTGAAGACCCCATGTGGAGTTTACAGAATAAATTTTTCAAACATAACTCTTGTGTGAAGCTTAACTTAAGCTGTTGTTGTAGTGTGGCTAAAACAGGGATAATATTCAACAGGGGAAGGTTGTGAGTGGAGATGAAGTTTTTTTTCCCCTGCCTTCAAGAGCAGGAGTTCTTTCAGCCAGCGCTTTCACTCTGTAAGCTGGTCTTACAGGCTGGAATAACAGTTTATGTAGAAGCTCTTGTCCCCAGGTGACATGTTAACACCAGCCTAGTTTATGTGGTTCCTTAGGCTGAAGTAATTCCTTAGTTAGCTGGTTTAATTTAGGAAACAAGCTGAAATGGTTAAAGGGTGCTCAGTTTTTGAAGTTTATAGACCCTAGCACTTGTTTTTCATTTTTTACCTGTGATGTTTCTTTGGAGGAAAAGCCTGTGAGAGTTTTAGAACTCTACAGAGGTGTTTCAGCTACTATTACTGTCAAGTTGGGGTTTCCTTTTTGAACTCTCAAGCTTCAACTGAAGTGAAGATCCTTCCCTCCTGAGCAAAACTCAAAAGTTTGAAGTATTATGCAACCTGCCACCTTTCCTCATCAGTGTTCAGAAAGGGCAAACGGCTTTAAAAATCTCTCCTGTGTAGGTGGTTCAGCAAAGGGGGGGTCCAGCTTTTCATGGCAGGACAGCATGATGTGCTGCACTAACACAGGTGATGGCACTAATGCTTCCCGTGAGGAAGCTGTGTTCTCCTACAAGTGATTGTCCTGTGAAAAGCTGGCATGTTGGAGGGGTGGGGAATTAGATAAAAGGTATGGGAGCTTATTACAAAATGGCTTAATTCACAGCCTTCCTGAACTGGCCTTTGGAGGTAAAAAAAAAATCTACCAAAGCAGCTGGAACTCAAGTTCAGTTCTGAGCAGACTCAAGCCAGGAGTCCTGTTCATGTTCTGCAGCACCTCTGGCTTTGCTGGAGACCGCAGTGCTGAGGGCACCACTGCAGCTCTGCTGCTCTTTGCAGTGGTAGAGGGAAGTGGTCAGATCCCAGGTGGCCTTTGGTCATCTCATTCAGCCTGTTGTGATAACTCCTACAAAGCCCGAAGTGCTACCAGAAGAGGTGTGGATTCCTCAGGGGGTGAGATGTTCCCAAACATGGCAAAGCAAGGATCCTTTGGAAGACATGACAAGGTGGAGGGAATACAAAAGCAAATTCGCTCCTCTGAGCAAAAGATTCTTTTCCCTAAGGGTGCAGGGTAGCTCATGCAGCAACCAAAATGCCCGTGACACACCTGCACGTACAAGTATGACCTTATATTGAAAAGAATCCCATGGAATGTGAAGCAAGAAGTTATTTTCCATATCCACTCACAAAAATAATACTGTAGCTGGCCACATGCATCTAGGGAGGAAAACATAATTAGAAAAACCAACCACACTCCTTGAAGAAACACAATATCACATTTGGGGAAAAAAAAAAACCTAAAAAGCAATACCTGCCATACCATCAGAGGTTGTGAAAGTTCATGTCTCATGTTTTTGCCATGAGGTCAGGAGCTCTTGCTTATGTGCCTGTATGCTGCTGGCATGGATTTCAATTTTACCCACTCTCAAACAAGATCAGAAGAAAAACAGTTAAGTATTTAATCTTCAGATGACCACCTTGACAAGAACCAAGTTAAGAAAGATTTCACAATATGTTCAATACAGACATTTTTTTGCATGAAACCTGTTCTTTCAGACCATTGGTACAAAGAACTTTCAGAGCAATTTGCGTTCAATGCATCTAAAGGATTGCAGAAGCTGTGGGTTCCATCCACACTTGGGTTTGTTGGCTCCACATATTTTCTAGGGAAGGGGTAGACTCTTACTGACACCACTTGCTGCCTTGGTCCCAGGCTCCAGCAGTAGCCACAGACTGTCCCCCATTCACAGCCAACAGCTGGAGTATCGGTGCGCTAAATCTACAGGTATGGAATAATTGCATAAATAAGTACCATATTGTAGTGCTGAAGGCAGCTACAAACGCATTTAATGTAAATATATAGGATGCAATTCTAAATATCACTTTAAATTCACACAGCAGTATGAAGATTTTGAAGATGTGAGTCCATTCACCAAATTAAGAAATAACTGCTCATGGCAACTAACTGTTATTAAAGTGTAGGCTCTTGTTGTAAAGTTTGCTACAAAGTGGAGGCTTATCTTTTGTGTTTGCATCCTATAGGTCTGAACGCTCACAACGCATTCTAACTGCTCCTTTGGAAAGACTGCCTGGAGATGAAAGACTGGGTTGTGAAACATCATGGAGTGTATTCCAAACATCACCCCCCAGCTGTGCTGAACAGGATGTTTATGCCAGTCAACTAAGGATGTCCGTCTGTCCACACATAAAAGCTTTATGCATGTGAATAGGTCATAAGTTGGTCCCTGGGGCAACACACACTTCAGAGCAGTAGGACAGGACTAAGTCGGACAAAATGAACTGGAGGAGGAGGAGAAGTCAGAGGTGGAATGTTACACAAGATGATGCTTGAAAAAATTGTTGGGAGCCTCTGTCCATGTCCACACAGAGCACAATTCATGAGTGTGCTGAAGGTGGTACAAAGGCCAGCGACACCAAGCCAAGCCCCTTGGTGCACAATGGAGAGGTCTGAGAGCAGTGGCTGCTTAGTGAAACAGTGGGTACCTACAGCCAGGCGGCCAAATGATCTGACAGGACAAAATATAGAAGAGCAACAGCAGAAACTAATTTCTTTGGAGGAGAAACTACTTTAAGCCTAGTAACATATAATTTTAAAATTAAAAAGCCACACTGATATTAGCAAGTGACCACAGCACAAGATAAAAATTTTCCAGGGGCAAAATGCTCCCTCTCAGGCATTAGCACCACAGGTGCTAAAAATTTCTGAAAAGAAGGGAGAGGGAAGGGGGAATTAAATAAAGTGAGTGGCTAAAACAAAGTAGGCTCTAAAGAGACCAACGTAAAATTAAAAACATCAGTACACTGAAATATGTTTTCCAAACTGAAGGTCTAACTTGACAAGCTGTAGAATACACGGTGAACTCCAGCAGGTTACATGACTGGGTGAATTAAGAGAACTAACAATGTGACAAGGAAGGAATTAAAACAAATACTCATCAAAATATACCGTTGAGTTACTAACAAGTTACTTCAGGCTGGGAGGATCTGTGCACACACTGAATGGAAAATGAAAATGGGACTGAAGTCAATGTCAACGTGGCCTCTGCGTGGGTGGAATGGAGTGTCAGCCACCTGTGGCAGGCAAGAGGTTCAGCTGAACGGGGTGGCAGATCCTTCTGAATTTAACACTGTAGAAATCAGAAATTAAACACGACAGGGACCCTGTGAAGAAGGAAGGTGCCTTCCTTTACCACCTTGTCTGGGAGGATCCTTGGTGTAGGCTTACTCCTTTCAAACAAGAAAAACGTGGTGCAAACACAGCAGTATGAACAATCCATAAAGCGAGCATTTTTGAGACCAGGATTTGGTGTATTTAACCATGATCTAGGGGTGGTCTTGGGACTCAAGGGGGAGAGATTAACTGTACAGTGAAGTAAACGGATTAAAATTATCCCTCCTTCTTTCCCGCATTGCCTGGTATCGCCTCCATTGCGCAGTGCGCCGATACCTGCTGCGCTCCGGGGTCAGCTCAAGTACCACTAAAGCCATCAAGTGCCAATAGAAGAAACCAAAGCTCAAGCATCTCCCCCACTGCCCCTTTCCCCTGTGTCTGCATCATCTGCATCATCCATCAGTTCCCCCCACCCCCAGCAGCCAGCAGGGTGGTCCCTCCACCCCCAGCTCTAAATCCCCCTTTCTGTGGAGAGGTGAAGAACCTGGTGGTGAAGTGGATGGATTTATGAGCTCCTGGCTTTACTGAAGAGGCTTTAATATAAAAACACTTTCAAACCTAAGTTAGCAAAATAAATGCAAACCATATTCAATAAAAAACAATGGCGTCCTTGCATGGTCTTGTTCTTCTGCTACCCCCATATACTCCTTGTATGCTTTTATATTCACCCCTAGTAATTATATTTTAATGTACATCATATTCAGCAACCTCTTGCTCAAACCAGCTGTTTTTACCAACGTGATAGAATACACAGGTGATTTGCTTATATAGCCAGGTTCCTTAATTCATGGAGGATTGCCTCAATTTCCAGCCCTAATGCTGCACAGAGGACATGAGCCACTATCCACACAGCCCAACTTCAAAAACTACATCCATACTTATTATTAAAATAATAGTAATAGTGATAGTGATAGTAATAGTAATAGTAATCTCCCTTGAACATTATCATGGCTACAAGGATATAATAAATCTTGAAATGAAGCAAACTCTGTTTTGAAGAAAGATGTTATGTGTTCATGCAGGAATTTCAGTGGTTATTTCCAGTTTAAGGCTTTACTTGCTAAAAAAGAAAAGAAAAAGATACATACCAGTGAAGCACTAAAAACTCTTCCTTTAGAAGGACTTCAAATTTCCACCGACTGAAAAACCAAGCAGTATTTTCTTTATACTTTCTTAAGGGTGTATTGTACAACATCAAGTTCTATCTAACCATCAACATATATCGCAAATTCTCCCATTATAATATAACACGTTAATTAACATTATTATTCCTTTCTGATCTACTGCTCCGCGGAGCCCTCAGCAGCCCGACGGCTGTTTCACAGCCTCTAACTTGCCCCGAGACGCACAGCAGTAGCCACATTTCATCCCGAGACGGGCAAGACTCATCTCCCCAGTGCTCCCACACCACAGCCTCCCAGCTCTACTGTGATGCCCCCAAAGTAGCTGCCCACCCTTGGTCAATCAGAAGGGGAATGTGTTTCTGGAGGATCCACAGCCGGCTACGCACCAGTGCAGGGAGGGAGGAAACACAAAGGGAGGTGCAAGGGAACTGTGTATGGTAGAAAAAGGTCAGAGCAAATCCATCCAGAGAGTTTTTGCAAAAAGAAGAGGGAAATGAACGTCAGTAACAAAACGATGATGCTGACTTCGTGTGTTAGAAGTTACCAGGTGAGTATCAAAGCCAAGAGAAATGCTTTGGGCCATATTTTCAGCTAGTGCAAAAACCACAGAAGCTCAAATCGTACAAGTTTTCAGGGAACTGGGTGATCAATAAGTCATTGCATATTTCACAGTCTCCATAGAAATTAAATTGGCTTTTTTTGTCCTGTGGCATTAACAAATTCTCAGAGAAATGTGAGAACAGAGCACATTCACAGGAATCACTTTACATTCATGCTGTCTTAATCAAGTTTTCTTCTCCCAGTTTACAGCAACCCCCAACCGGTAATGATCTATCGGGATATATCCCAAATTTATCTTGAATTCTTATTTGTGCTAAGGTGTCAATGTCCAGAAAATTCACACACATGTCCACTCAGATGAGATACATCAACTGAGTAGAGCTATCATAAACCCCGGTGTTACCTGCTCCCAGAGATGTCTTCTTTAAACTGTTTTTTACTTAATGTTAGTACTACAAATTCCCAGTAATTTGCCATTGATTTGTATTTTCGTTCACACACCTCCAAAGCCAGTGCCAAGAGGAAACATCAGAAACCGAAGGTTTCCAGTCATTCTGCATTACACCCACTTCAAATTCATTTTAGGTGCTGGCCGTTGCTCTGGTAGAGCAGAGTAACCAGGTAACTGGCTTGTTAGGAATACACAGGTAGGAGCAGCTCTCCAAGAGCCTGTACTGGCTTTTGACCACCAGGAATGTGAAATGACACTTGTCCCTGGAGCTGCCACTGGGTCCCAAGGAGAGGCAAGTGTAGTTACAGGTAGGCAGGAGGATGGAGTGACCCCAGAAACGTTCCCATGCAGCCAACTCTCCTCCAGTGACTACAGCGCAATTGAGTCGATCCTCATGTGCTGTAATGGACTCAAAGGCAACAGCGACCCTGGCTGCCTTCCCGAGGGGAGGACACCCCAGCTTTATTTCTGTCTTCATCGCAGCATGTCTCTTCCATCAACGACTTCATTACCTCATATTTTAATAAATTCAACACAAGAGTCCTCCACTAGCCCATTCTTCAGTTAAGTCCACATTTTATTTATGGTTTGCTGTTGGTACTTCAATCAGATTTATATATACATAATCTAAAACCTACATCAAAATCATGTTGACTGCTCTGAAGAGCGACAGAAGTGACATGATTGAAGTTTTTCGCCACAGCTCTATGGTAAGTCTACATTCCCACAGCAGTTTTTTGGTTCAGGTTGCAGAAGTGCTCAGAAAGCCAATGCCAGGTCTCTCTCAGACCCAAGAGTGGGAGGGTTACACAGCTCTGTTTCAGCATTTCAGTCTTACACACAACCACGGTCGCAAGCAGTAACATTTCTTTCTAGATAAACACCTGGGTTGATCTGCAGAACGCTGGCTTTTCACATTCTGACACCCCTCCCTCCCTAACCACATCAACATCACTAGGAAAACACACACCTCCCTGCAGCTGCATTATTTGAGCAATATTCATTGTGAAAGGGTTTTATGCTGCTTCCCTTGGGTAAGGAGGGAGCACAAGAGACCGAGTACAAGTGCTTACGAGTCCACGTAGTGCCACCTGAAAAAATGCGGGATCCTTCATTTTGATGCCAACATACGTACCTACTCTTGGAGTCACATTTCAAATGATTTCACACACCCCTGGGGGATGCCTGACCAGGTATTTCTGCACCCATATACCAGCCTGACCCAGCACAAACTACCATGCTGCTCCAAACTGCTTCCCGGCGTGTCAGCCCGCGGCGGCTCAGCAATGGATGTCAAGAGGTAGAAAGCATGAACAGAAGCAGCTTGTGAAGCCTCTCGCTCAGCCCACTCCCCGTCCTTATTTGCTCAGAGGATTCAACTCTGTAGACATATCTTAGAGAAGAAAAATAATGGAAAACGCTTCATATGCTACTTCATCAACATCTTGCTGGAAATCAATCCTTGGGTACTTGGGGAAGCCTGCAGTTCAGGCAAGGTCACACCAGGAGGGTTCACACTCCTGTGGCCACCAGTGGTGTGTGCCCAGGCAAAGCACCCTCAGCTCGTCCCATCCCCAGGGATGTCACAAAGCATCACCTCTCCCTTCAGTGAAATATTTCCATTTCTGCTCTTTCACGTGTTCCTAATCACGCAGCAGGACCTGTACGCAGAATTTGTGAGCATCATCAAATATTGAAGACCTAGTCTTCGTGTTTCTAAGCTTTTGAATTTGCTTCCAGACGACTTTGGTTTAGACTAGATGATCTCCACAGGTCATTTCCAACACCAACCATTCTATGATTCTGTGACTTTCTAAATACTCTAAAGCACCTACCAGATATTTAAATACAAACAAATACATTAAGAAATATCCAGGTTTTTGATCAGCCTTCTTTTCAAAAGCAGATTCCAGTGAGACCTACCATTTTTATTCGCCTGTAGAAACCAACTGTTCAAGATAGAAAGTAAAGCAGAAGACAAAACCCCAATAAGCTACAAGCTACTTAATTCCAGAGTGCTATCAGCAGCATGCGGCTTTCATATCCCACATAACTTCTGAGGAGATTTAAGAGATGACGAAGCCCACCTGGTCAAGCCTGTGGCTGCTGCTACTGCAGACCGAACGGCTGTGGCTGGGAGCACCGGGCAGCCCGGCAAACGTGGTGCTTTTGTGGCAGCTCACAGCACAACAGCACGTGTGGATAGAAAAGGTGGAACTGAACAAAACCATCACGGCAAGTGAAGGGATTTGATTCCAAGAAAATACAAAAATATTAAATAGGAAATGATCCTGGCAGTCTAGAGTGAGAAACTTGGTAAGGAAGAACGGTGAGAAATGATGAACAGAAATTTAGAAGTGATGGACAAGAACTGAGCAGCATTTCAATAAATAAAGCTCCAAAAAAAGGCAAATACCTTTAAAAGCTGCATCCACAGAGGTATAGTTACAGAAAAGCAACAAAATTGCTTGCTTAATGGCTCAGGTGAAACCACGCTTGGAAAGCATTCTTCCTGTCCTGGTCATTGTACGAAAACAGAAACAACACATCACGAAAATGCGCATTGGGGAACTGGTTTTTATGGGAAAAACAAACATTTAAAGATTTTGCTCTGGCAAGGACTGAAGGGGACGGAACTGCAAATGCATCAGGAAGCCACAAACTGCAGCTGACACTGCTTAGGCCAATATAAAGCAAGTTGCTGGAATAGCAGTTGGATATTAAAAATAAGCATTATCAGACACTTTAAATAGTGTACAGAAAGAGAGGGAACAATCTTGTTTTCCTGCACTGGATGTTTTTCTATGGTTAGATTTTTGGATGAATTAGTAGAACCTGTTTAATTCCCCGCCCCGCCCTTTTCATTATTCATAGTTAGCCTGTTGTTAAAAACAAGAAGACGTTTGTTCATTATTTTGACCACTACAGAATGACCTTGTCGTTTCAAAATTGTGCTGATGTAGTTAAGGCTATATCAAATTCTTCTATGGAGACAGCCTGCGGGTCAGTTTTATTATCAAAAAGCGGCTTTAAGGAATTCTAAAGCTAAAAAATAGTTAGGTATTTAAAATCTGATGAAAAGTTAGCCCTTATTCAAGAGAGTGGTTTTCTCCTTCAGCAACTGGTTCTCCTGTGCTTGTCTTGATTTCACTGTCTGCAAAAGAGTGTAAATAAAGCAAGAGCGAGCCCTCTTCTGTGCCACCCGGTGACCCATTTATGCTGAACCCTACAACACATCAGCAACTCTTTCGGTGCTGAAATCAGCAGGACTCATAGAAATGGTGTTGAAATCCACAGATCCACCACAGCTTGCTTTGGAAAATCAGATTACAGGATGAGGATCTTGGAATTTAAGTGCTGGAATCTATGCCAGCACGCTCCTGTGAGCAGCCTGCCCTAAGAGACGCTACAGGGGCAGGACTGAACACTCGCTCTTGTAAAAAAAGGACAAAAGAATTATTACTTGACATTGTAGAAGTTAGTCCAAGAGAAATTTTTATACCTTAGAAATAAAAGGACATCTATAGTACGAATCTTAGGAATTTACATAGTGTAAAAAGTGACAGTGCTCAGACTGGGTTAAAGCCCTTCTAGTGCAGTAGAGCTGTCTGGTCTGTATCGGGGACAAGTCTCAGCATAAATGCATGTATTAACGGGACCACCCCAAAGCCCAACAGCAGGAAGGTGTAATGGACACCCTGGAACAGCACGGGGGGCACAGATTGGGAGTGTTGCTTGTGCTGCTGCTGCACAGAGATCTTCACTGAGCTAGTGTAGACTGATTGTAGCTGCAAGCCAGAAAGAAAACACCCTGAGCTTTACAGAGCCGTTTGCTGTCATCCTCCTCATGAGACCACTTGCAAGAGGAACAGAAATCACGCTGAAGGCCCTAGCTGGGCTCCTCGCACCTTGTTGTTTATTCCAGTACTGCTGCGCAGCACACGGTATTTACAAGATGGTTCCTACTTCTCTTCCAGAAAGCCTCTATTGTCCTGCTCTACAAGGCAGGTTTAGACTTGATTCCCAAGACCTCATGGCTGCGAGAAAAGTGATATCACAAACACGATGGGAGAGCACAGGAGGTAAGAAGATGGGGAGCCAAAATCACTGGTGTTCTGGTAACACTGCTGGAGCAGAGCCACAAACAGGGAACTCCCACACCTGGCTTAACAAATGTGAGGTCAGCATCAGCATCTCACCCTCCCAAAAATTAAGGTGTGTGTCTTTCACCACAGGGGTGAGTTTGCTTTCAATGTGGATTTGCAAGCACGGACTAACAAGGCTTAACTGAGACATTTAAACACTTAATTGGCCACTCTGCAAATTTCCCAACATGCCATTTCTTCCTCTGATTTATATAGTCTTTAACTTTAATTTGAAGTTAAATTCATTGCATTGAAAGCCTCACTGCAATGCCTAGTAACCAAAACACATGCCAACAAAAACATTGAGCCATTTTGCCTTGACATAATTTATCGGCCTATTCATTTCTGTCAAGAGACTTGGAGGTAGACAAAATTTACTGAAACAAAAAATGAAGTAAATTGCTACAGCAGCCAATTTTTTGCCCATTTAGCTTTGGCAGAATGGCTGATCTCATTCTCCTCCAGAACTGAAGAAATACATAGGAAGTTTTGGAACCTTAAGTGCTTTTTCATGATACATATGCTAGAACACACAAGCCAGGCACAACCAAGTGGCTGAGAAGGCATAATAGCACTTACCCGAACACAATTTTCTCACATTGTCTAAAGGAAAGTTAATACAAAAAAGAAAAAGTGAAATTTTAATTTCTTTCTAGCTCAATTTCAGTAAGATACACTAGCTTTAAAAAACAGAGAACTCAAATTTTCAGAGCTGGCAGTCAGCAGGGAAAATAATCTGAAAAATTCCAAGTCAAGAGGAGTCCTTTACTGCTTGTGCATCACCACTAAATGAGGTTCTGCATGGCAAATTCAGCTTTGGCTGAACCCTGTTCAACCTCATTGGTCTCAGTGGGATAACGGACGTGTAGGTGACCCACTTTGTGACCAAAACAGAACATTTCCTGATACACAAACAGTAACTAAACTCCCTTTATATATGGCTGTGCTGATCTTTTAACACCAAGGGTACCAAAGTGTTAAGAGCTTATTTTAGTCACCAAAGAACCACAGACCAAATAATACAAGAGGGAGAAATTCTGCAGGTTACCAATTTCCCCGTAGGTCAAACTACACATTAACCACCATATAACATCAACCTATGAACGTTCAGCTCCTGGGTATTTGATGTTACATGGTGAGGAACACAAGCAATTGCTTTCCTATTTATTGGCTCATTCTATGGAAGACCAGAGATTCCCTAGAAACTGTCCTAAACAGAAAAGAGGACTGAAGTTAGTGATGGGGGAATTAAATCTTCAGGCACTTTGAGGACGACTATTTTAAAGTGTGCCATCAACAATGAGGTACTGTGTATCGCCTGGAAATGACCACTGCCAAAATGCTGTGACAGTAACATGCATATGAAACTTTTTGCTTGTACACTATTTGTTAAGTACAATTCGAAATTGTTTTGCCTAGAGCGAAGAAAACATTGCAACTTTTCCTGCACTATCCATTTAAAAGCAGCAGCTGCAAACAATACAAGCTATCCTTCTTCAAAAGTCACAAAATGCACAATATTTGCCACCCGAAAAACAACTGCCACCGCAGTTGGTCCCAGTTCAGGGACAGGGGTGTGTATGACTGAAGAGTCACAGCCTGAAAGTGTCACAGGTCTGACACATCTCTACAATCATTGCACTATTAAAAGCTAAGACATTTGGCAAGGCTGAACTAGCATACTATATATTTTACCGATTTAGTAAAAAATACATAATAATCCCCTCTGAGATAGCTTGTGTAACAATTACTGGTTCAAATAAATACGAACTATTTCAATTTGAGTACTCAGGGTAGAACTTTTGAGTTAAAACCTCCAGCAAGCATTCCCAAACATAAACGGGAAAACTTTACCCAGCTTAGTACTGAGTCCAGGTAAAATGGTATTACTAAAAAAACTACGAAAAAATCTGAATTAACTTGAGCACTAGGGAAAACATGGAAGCATAAAAGTGATCTTATCCAAAAGTCTTCCGTGTCTCTTCCTTGTTACACTAAATGCATAAGAATGCACTTGCGACTGAATGTTCCTTCATTCATTTCAAAACTACAGACTTTTAATTCGATAAGCAGCTTTGTTTCTATCAACTCATTTGTAAAAAACACCATCAAGCTTGTGCTCATTAAATATATATATGTATATATAAAAACATACAAAAAGTACAAGATAAATCACATTAAGAAACTTTTACAGTGTAATTGTCCTGATTATTTTATTCTTAAGGGCCAATTTTCTTTTTTTGTGCACAGAATCTCAATGTGACTGTTGTTCCAGAATTCAGCATAGTGCCACTGCACAGAATTCACCTTCCTGTGCAGTCCATTAAAAAAAAACAACCCAAAAAACAACACACACCACAGGACAAAACATTCTTCTTAAATCAAATTCTATTTGTGAATTCAGCAAAATAATTTCTATAAAATAAAACAGCAAAATATTTAAATAGTATAGGGTGGGCTGTATCTGTTTTGCAGGGGTATTTGGTTTTTAGACAGGTTCCAAAAAAATTACACACATTCAAGTTACCAATTTTCATTTAAATACAGTATTTACTGATGCGTTTCTTGAAGTCTTTAAACAAATGTTTATTCTGGAATAGAGATACCTCAGAATTGTATTTGACTAACCAGTAGTTTCTTTTATCATTAAACCCTGCTTCTAATGTTAAGATTTCCTGTATAATGGATAAAGAGCTAAGACAATTCTCGCTTCCAAGTAGAACTGTGAACGAGCAGAAAACCAGCAAGTTAACTTGGTGCAGTGGCACTCACGAGTACTGTGTGATTTTGTTGACTTCCACTTCACTGGGATGCAGTAGAAGGAAAGTGTTAGAAGTTTATCTAATAAGCTCTACCAAAGAAACAAAACAAGCACACCAAATACAGTCTATTATGCTCCAGGCATCCTGGCATAGCAAATTTTTGCATATTTGTTTTAAATCTTTTAAATTCCTATTACTGAAAACTAAGTGTTCTTTATCCCACCCAGAGACAGAACTGTCAAACATCAGATATGAGGAACATATGTGAAACTGAAAACCACTTGTTTGTCACATTTTCCCCTCCCCTTTTTATAGTCTAGGTGTAAGAAGAAAAAGTTCTGAGCAATCCAGTTGTCACATTGGGACAACTGCTGTCACTTGTTTGTTTTTCCCCCTCATTGGCTACACTAACTTGGTGTGAAGCCATGCTAAATGTTACAGCATAACTATAGCTTCAAAGTGATTAACCTAATACCAGAATGAAAAAGGCAATGAAAAAAGATCTAGAAACAATGTTACATCACCAATTTTCCACATCAACCAAATAATTAAAAGGTTACCAGCCATTACGTTGCTCATAGTAAAATCGACTTCAGTGGCAAAGAATTAACATGAAACTATTTTTGTGGTTGACATGGATAGGCTTTTTTCGTAAAGGAGTTGATCCGACTGCCATGAGGCAGGCAACACTGGTTGCAGAGCGCAGCAGATATACCAAGAAATTATTTTTTGTTTTTGTAGATCTGTGAGTCTCATCAAGACAAAAAAAATGTTTCTTGCTCAAGAATTAACAGTCAAACATTAATATACTATATACACCTTTGCCATTTACACATTAGCATCAGGCCATTTATTACAAAACACTATACACTTTCCACTGCAGGCGGGTTATATATTGACAGCAATTTTCTGCAGATAAGACAGTGAATAGACTCTCCACTCCATGTTGATTAGGAATAGTTTTTTCTAGTTTTAAATATTAGCCAGACACAGAGAAAAGTTGGACTGTAAGGCCTGGGTGCACAGTCTTGATGGAGCAAGTTAATTGATTATGTGCATTTCACTAATCTTTTGTCTGAGGCGGGGAAACTTCTTCACTGCCTTCATAATTTTCTTGTGCTCGTTGGCCAGTTCGCTGAGGGTTGTTCATATGATGTGCTGCCGGGCCTGTATATGGCTGTCCATGCACGTGGTTATTCTGGAATAAAGCATAAACATTTTAAAGGGACATTAAACTTGTGCACCGTTTCCTAATCCCTTGACATTCAGACTATTGAAAAGTATTCTCAAGCACACTGAACTTGTGTAGTAATATCCACAGGAACACACATCACAGTTTCTTCATTCCTTGGCATCACATCATTCACTTACCTTTTCATTTACACAGACGGTAAACAAACTTTCAACTTGTAAAGATAAAAGGATTAGTTAAAATAGTAATCTCAGCTTTTGAGTAACAAACATTTACATGCAAAGCAAAAGTAGCAAGAAAGAAAAAAAGGGAGACGAAAAGAGGCTGCCTATGTGCTGCAGACATTGAACTGTGCACGTATTTTACCAACAGATTCAACCAGCTTAAATTTTTTTCCTATGGCAATGGAAAAAGCATACCTGCCTTTATGCAGCATATTTCAGTTTTCATGAGGGAAAACTTTAATGTTACAGAACTGAATGAAATCTAGACCAGTGGTTTTCTCCAGATGCTGTGTCTCAGTTTAAAAAGTCATACACGCATCTGGCAAATGAAAACATCCCGCCATCTATCTATTGTTTTGCAGAGTTTAACCAACTGTGAAGAAACCAGGACTACGAAGATTGTGTGTGTTAGTGAGAAAGGCCATCTCTTGCAAGAAAGTGAACACATCACACGGGTCATGGTGAGGTTACGGTACGCGTCTGAACTCAGGAGCTCAGAAAGGAGTGGGAAAATCTGTATGACTTACCAACTGCTCTGCTCAGAACATCAAATAAGGAAAGCAAGATGGAGGAAAAATGGGTTTGGGCAGGAAAGGAAATTAAATTAGTAGATTTGGAATATATAAAATGAATTGGAACAAAAATGGCAACTAAGTGGGGGACGTACTAATTTAGTTAACTCAGTAAAAAACATGGTTATGATTTCTTTCAGATCTGCCTTTCCACTGAGAGATATTAACAAAGCAGCCTTTTAACAGATTTAGATTCTATATGTACTGAAAAATTAAAGATCAGGGTTCATAGCACAATTAACATGTAGCAAAGCCATCTGCATTTTTCCGAAAGCTTTCCGATTACCTAAACTGAAAATCAGGCCTTGAGGCTTGATTTTGTATTTAAAAACAAGAAAGCAACTCAAAAAATATTATCGATGTCAACAAATACGACAGCATCAAATTCAGTATGCATTAGGCCGTGATGACATCTGTCCCCTTGCTCCTTCTATGAACGATTAATCTCTGATCTGGTAACATTAAATTTTTCACCTGAAACCTCTGATGGTGAAGCTATTCTTGGCAAAATGGATGTGAATCTTTATTCCTACAAGTGTGATATTTGACAATAACATGCTTCTGGCTAAGTACCTGTAATTTAAGTTACCACAAATGATAAAAAAAGTTAACCTCAAACTCTGAACAAATGCTTCAGCTCTGAGCTTTTACCTGTTGATACTGGGAACCAGGTGAATGGGGATACAGTGGGGCATCTTCAGGTGGAGAAGACTCATGTTCATCTGGGGCATCAGGATCATCTGGTTCCTGAAGTTTGAAAAAACATTTTATTTATTTAAGTAAAACATACTATGATTATACTCTCCAGAACCAATTCCTACATGCAAGTGACTGTTTCAGACATGCTTGGAGGAAAATTCCACCCCATCACGTCACCCGAAGCTTGTACTGTGCTACATAAAAATTCCCGCATCAATGTATTATTGGGAAAAACAGACCCATTCACAATCTATTTTACATGGTGAACTTCAATTCTATACTGTGAATTCTTTAAGTGACAGATGTCTATGGAAACAGTAATAAATGTGGAAAAATGCACAGGAGTATGTAACAGAAGCCAACAAAAGTAGAAATCCTTATTTATAAAATGTGTTACCTCTATAATGACTGGAGGCTGTTGCTAAAGTTAATTATTTACAGAAGCACTTCTCTCAATTTTATTACCAGAAGTCAAATTAATTCTTTACCTCCTCTGGGCAGAGTTCACAAGCTTTTGCCAGAGTCATTCTAGCACTGTGAGATCTCTCTAGGAAGTAGCCATTTGATGTTTCGTTGCTTTGTATTGGTGGAGACCAATTATTATAGGTGTACTGGGGGTTGCCAGTGTATGGTCTACGCTCCAGCTCATCTCCAAGCCATTCTACTGCCCAGGTCCATTTTCTCTTCAAATCTCCATTGCTCTGCATATGGAAAATTAACAGTTCAGAATTATTTTCTCTATTCTTCAAAACAGATTTATTTTTCCCTGCCTATACATCAGCTACCAGAGAATAGACTATGAACACACAAGCTGCTGTTTAAAAGACTCTATTTCAGAGTCTTCAGAGAGTCCTTTTTTGCACAGAGAAAACTTCAAATCTGTTATGAAGCCTGTGGATTTGCAGCTGCATCACAGAATCATGACTGCAAGTTTAATCAAACTGCTTTCAATCCCACCTATTGACCTTCTGAAACAGGAAGGTTCAAATGAGTTGTACTTCAAAGTTTTAATTTCATCAAGGTGACGAAAACTGAATAATGGTGGTTTTAAATTTTTTTTTAAGTACACAGAACTGGAAAAAAAGGCAGAAAGAAATAGAATGAGAAGCATCACCTGAAGGATCTGGTAGGCTACAGGACAGTTGCTGAAGAGAGCTACCATGCACTTTATACACTGGTAAGCTCTTTTCTGATAATGATTCTTGGAGCGCTGAATGGTGTCAAATAGTCCATCCCTGTCATCCGGGATTCCCTTAAGTGCATTGTGAATCCTAAACACAAACAAAAAAAACCCCATAAAACTTCAAGTGTTAGAGTTCTAGTGTTTGAATTAAGGCTTCATTTTCAATGTAATTATAAAAGGATAGCTCATATTCTAGCTTCTGGTTTTAGTAAGAGTTTTTTTAAAACCAAAAAACTAACTTGACACATCACACACATAACTTATAATTTTACCACACATGATAATACTTAAACTCTCAGAATAAGATATATAAAGCATGTAAGTGTGATTAATTCTAATTACAGCAATCAACTTCAACTGGTAACTTTCTTATTTTTAAAATCAACTGCATTTACAAAATAGACCTGCTAACCCAACAGGTCCTTACAGAACTGGAACAGTTAAATCCAGAACAGAACATTGACTTACTTAACAGCTATGCTTCTCAAAGCTACCCTCTCTTAGATGCAGTTCCCCTGAAGAGAGACAACTGGTTCACATTTGTGCATGGGGATAAGGGGCTTGGGCACTCCCTGGAACTAAGCCCACCTTCTGTGCCTTCTGCGCTCGAACAGGGGGTGGAGGAATTAATTGCCACTCTGAAACTGTGCTAGAATGAGAACTGCCATACTTTTGACTTTGGAAAAAAAGTCAGAAGGGCATGGAACTGACACTGACATCTGGAAGAGCTACTACACTCATTGCAGGAAAATCAATTGCCCTCTTTCTTCAGAGCCCTGGCAACAGTCACTGAATGGACTCGAGGCAGCTGCCAACCTAGGCTCTATCTATAAAATGACAATGAGATTTACTTCAGCTGATTTATCTTAATGGTACTTGTAACTCTATTATCCCAAACTTGGCACTTGAAGCTGACAAATCAAGAGAAATTTATGAGAGCGAGTTTGATGCCATAGAGCAGCAGTGGCCATCTCACAGTGCAAGAATACAAGCAGCACTTGTATAAGATCAGATGATGCTTGTTTTCTATAAGTTAGAAGATACTACCATTTACTATGGACAATTACACTATATTTGTTTGGTTTTGTTTGGGTGTGGTTTTTTTTTTTTTTTTTGAAAGAGATGACAAAGATAATTAGAAGTCTATGATTATCACAGCAAAACCAAGAACAGAGACCAAGCAACTCCCAGAAGTGGCAGCAAGAAATCGGAGGATAACTGCAGCTGGCCACTTACAAGCCCTCTGCTGAAGCCTAACACCACTCCAATGAACACTGCTATTCCTGAGACTGCAACCTTGAATATGCAGTGATGTACATCGCCCAGTATAGTGAAAGCCATACTGCAACAGTCAACCTCCTTCATAACCCTTTACTTCAAACATAGCCCTATTCCAAACAACCACTTCCATGATTTCCCACCTGCGTTTCCACCCTAAAATATATTATTTTACTTCACATCTAATAAAGTATATGGACTTAAAGGCATCTTATGGAAGTATTTACCAGGAAGAAAACAGAAACAAACTGCATTATATATGCATTACATATACATGTATATGCAAAACCAAAAAGCCAATGTATAAAGGGTATTCTCGTCCCTTACCTGAGCTGTAATTCCTATAAAGAAAATGAAGAAATCCCTCCAACTCAGCTTTCATGTTTTGAAGTGTGGTAAGCCAGACCACCACCTTCTCTTAGTGCATCTTCTAAAGTAAGGCCAAGCAACTGATAACATCCAAGAGCACAAACTACTTCTACAGGTTAAGTACATGAGTTCACTCCAATACCCTTATTGCAGGCAGTAAGTGCACTCTTAACCCAAAGTATGTTAAATGGCACAGGGGACATGGTTGCAAATTATTTAGTAAATCCATTACTACCTATATTCACTTAATGTGAATCAGTGACATTTTGAAATAGGTATTAGGTTGATTAAATTTGTTTCGTGTTACCCCACCTACTACTTCTACAAAAAACTTCTGAAAAACTGACTGTTCTCTCAAATAGTCAGCATCTGCAACAATTACTTTTTTTGAAATCTCAACTTTCAAAAGCCTTATTCTGTAGACATATGAAAATAGAGGTTGATACTGGATGAATACTTAATGTATTGAACCTAAAATTATCTTGAAATGTGATCAGATAGCAAATATTTATGTAGGAAATAAGCTTTTCTCCCAAGTTGACACCTCATGCATCTCTTGGTATCACTACTATGACTGACATTAGACCATCTTGAGTAAGACGGTTCTAAGAATCAGTATGAGCATCTCACAGTAAATACAAATGAGTTTAGCCTAAATGGCACATTCTCTTGTACGTGAAAAATCTTATATTGGGTTTATAGGACTAAGTAGTAAATTTCTCTATAGTAAGGAAGGTCAAGGGGAGAAAAAAAAAAAAAAAGTAGATTTATCTCAAAACTTGAGATAAAAGTGGAAAAAATGCTTTATTCCTGTATTTTCACGTGATATACAGGGTGTTTCAAAAAGATGGACACAACTTCAAAGCACAGTGATTTCAAATTGGTTTCATCTTTTCGAAACACCCTGTATACTCACAACAAACATTTTGAAAGGATTAGCAACAGAACTGCTGGGAAAACAACATATACAAAATATAATAATCTTGAATTATAAAAAGACAGGTAAATACTAACCTGTGAGTTTGCCAAGAGTCCTCAATTAACAGGATTTGCAGAAGCAGATCCAAATAAGGTCGAAGCTCATATGTATATGAATATGCAACCTTAAAAAGTGAAAATGCAGAACATAAGAAAGCATTCTTTGAAGCATGCAGATTATATGGTGTAATACAAGAAATGAATTTGAAATGAAATTTACTGTAATGTAAAGGGTATTTCAAGATACAATGCATCCTTGTTTTTAAAAAATGTTGATTGTGTCAGGATTTTTTGGGCCTTTTTTTAAAAAAATAGAACGTTTTGCAAATGACATTTCCCCATGAGTTTCTAACACAATTGATCTAAAGCTCCAAGCATGAGATGATAAGAAGCTACCTTAAAAAATACCTTTAGAAAAGCAAAATTACAAAAAGGTATTTTTCAGTGATATTGTTACTTTTAGACAGTATGTTCAAAAGTTACCCTAAAATGTAAAATCCATGGCTAGCAAAATAGCAGTAAAGTGATTTTTATTATGATTCTTTCAAGTGTCAAACAAAAATGTGATGTTTACATGGAAAAAATGGGCTAATACAAAGATGAGCTAACAGAAGTCAAAAATATTCTTTGGAGTGGAAAAGTATGATTAACATTACAGAGGTTACAAATTAAAAACAAGACAGTCTCAAAGAGTCTTTCCTGAGTCTGAAGCCAAGTATGTTCTGCAGGCTTCTAAAAAAGAACCTTATGAACATACTCAAAAAAACCCAACATGGGAGATCTTAGGAAATGCTTCTAACTTTTCATGCAACCTAAGAAGCTCTTTCACAGATAACGATGAAAAGGTTTTAGGAAATGCTCTTGCAGCACCTAAAGACCACCTCAGTCTACTTACTTGCCATCCTTAGCATAGCATAGCATTCCTAACTCATAAAAGGTCAACTGCTTTCCTGAATTCATAAGAGGACTTCTCATAGTACTCCAACATGATGTATAGACCTAAAAGTGTAATTCCTGACAGAGGATGCCATCTTAAGTAAAGTTTATCTATCAAGCACCTATTCAGTATTAAATACATTTATATAAACAAATAAATACAGAATCTTACATCATGCACATTTATATTCCCATCTTTCTCCTTGCTTTTTATTTTTACCTGCCAAAGAAGTTCACTGAGGACTGTGGAAGAGAACTGAGGATTCTCCCAACAGCAGAAACGAAGCAACTTGATGGTCTCTTCAGAGTTGCTACAATCTTCAATAATTTTCTTCACATAACTAGTTCTCACAAACAAAATGTCTGCTACGTTCTGCTGAAGTGCCATTATAGGTTGAGATAAATTAGGATCACCGTAAGGGTTGGCAAGTGGGGGATTACCTGGAACAGTTGTCACAGATGAAAAGGTACTGAAGTACTGTCAGTGTAGATACAACAGAACATAAATTGGTGTAACTCATCAAAAACAGTAGATAGAAAAAGAACCCAGCGCCTCCCTAACAGCTGATTTTCTTTGAAAAATATGGTGGTATGAAGTAACTAAGTTTCCTGATTGTGAAGCTTGACACTTGCTGCCTGAGAGAGCTACTTGTCCCTCTCAGGTACAATTATGTGGTGACAATCAAAGCAGAAGAGCTGGAGACATGTTCATATGCAAGAAGATAAATTACCGAGAGTTTCCTCAGTGAAATTCTCTTATCTCCTGAATTTATCTGCTTCACTGGTTGCGTAACAAAGCCCAAATCAATTGTCTTTTAGGATGCAAGGTCTATTTATTTCACTAGGCAATGGGAAAGGGTTCAGAGGAATACCTATGTCAAAACAGTCCTGTCTGAATCTCTAGTGTAGAGAGAAGTCATATACTCTTGAAGGAATAAAAATGAATGTATCTGATTTAGTAAACTTCATTTTGTTTGATGAAGGACTGTTGATTTGCTCCTGATGTTTCTAAATGTAGCAGTGTTTTATTGTCTGAAGAGGCCCAGAAGTCCAGGTGAGAACTTTTCTAAATTAATATGCTGAAGCAAAAAATAACTTTAGTCTGTAAATACTAATCATAATTAGTAGTCAGAGTAATGTTCATACAAAGTAATTTTTTTTAGTACAATATTATGAATACAGTGAATATGCAATCATTTTTCGTAGTATATCATCTTTTCAGTGTAAGCCTCAAATAATACACTGGAAACAAAACCAAATAAAAATTGCCAAATGGTTCTGAAGCTAATTATAGCACAGTAATATTTTCAGTTCATTAATCTTACTACAGCACATTCTAGCCTATTGACTTTATAGCCTGACACATCAAGCTGTAATGAGTTTGCCATTAAATAGCCTCTCTACAGATTCCTAATTAGGGTTTCTAAAATATGCTTAATAGAACATGTACATATACAGGCTATAAAGTCCACGTAGCCCAACATTCTGTCACCATTTCTCAAAGATAACTGCACTCTATTCAACTACTAGAGATATTAATGATTTATACTGCGGTTGACCAATTTCTAGCTGATTCTTCATCTTTTACAAATTAAAGTGCTGACTTCTGTTTGCTGTCTTGACTGCAAACAAGCACCAAATAATTTTCAAGACCTATCCACAACAATGCAAGATCCTGTTACTGATAAGCAGTTTTAGCTATTTCAGAGCCTGTTAAGAGTGTTTTTTCTGTATAGATTACTTTTTGTACTGGTAACATGAAAGTAACTATTATTTTATTGCCTACTCAGAATCAAAAGATCTTTCTGCAACTCTTTACAATGAGCTTAAATGATTCTAAAATTATCACTATTTTGTAATCAAACTACTACTCAGTTGTTTTCCTGTACCTTTAAGGAATAAGGCAAGAAGCATAAAATAGAGAACAGCTTTCTGTTTTTACACAAAAAGGAGTTGCTAAACATAAAAGACAAACATTTTTCCAGCTAAGCCATTTTACACGTAATAGCTAAATATATACAAAAGACATTTACTGATATATTCAATTACTCTAAAGAAAACTTAAAATTCAGTATACCATTAATAGAAGACTGCATCCGCGATGACACATTGCAGCAACGGATCAGTTGTGACACAACAGTGTACAGCTTCCCCAGTTCAGCATACTGGTATTTAATTGGAGGACCTGGACCTTCATCCAGAGCCACAAGCATGAAGGTTGCAGGAACATTTAGTTTCAGAAGTTGTGTCTTTTCTGCTACACCTTTACAGGGAAGAAACAAAACAAAACAAAACGATCTAGCTTGTTTCTCAGACAATACTTTTTATTTTTAAGAAAAATAACTAGTGTTTACAATGTTTCATAACTTGTCAGTTGCTGGGTTTTATTATAACCATCATTTATGCTTTCTGAGGAAAAAAAATCCTAATCAAATCAGTAAAGATGCACAAGAAAATTGTGTTCAGTTGAAAAAACACATTGAAAGAGAGCTCTAAATGACTACAATCTAACAGTGCTCATTAGCACTTCAGTAACCAGCATCTATGTTAAGAGCAAGCCCTTTGGCCAAAGAATCAACATTTTCATTGTGAGGCTCGGGACAGGATGAACACACACACCCCCCCCCCCCCCCCCCCAGTATATTTTTTCATCATGTCCTAGATACATCAAATAAAAATTTAATACATTTCCAACTGTGCCACGCTATGCAGTAAGTGTAAATAAGAGTGATAAAAACAATTTAAGATAAAAATGAAAAAAACACAAAAAGTAAATCCAAACATACAGCTAGTTTCACCACAAAAACATACTACATACCATGCTTACCAGTAAATTCAACTAAATCAGGATGCTCAAATCCCCATCCAGCCTGGCCTGGAATGTCTCCAGGGATGGGGCATCTACCACCTCTCTGGGAAACCTGGTTCCAGTGTTTCACAACCCTCATTGAAAAAAAATTCCTTCTTCACGTCTAGCCTGAATCTCCCCCTCCTTTCGTTTAAAACCCTTATCCCTTGTCCTACCGCAACAGGCCGTGCTAAAAAGTCTGTCCCCACCTTTCTTATAGGACCCTTTTCAGTACTGAAAGGCCACAATAAGGTCTCTCTGGAACCTTCTCCAGGCTGAACAGCCCCCACTCTCTCAGCCTGTCCTCACAGCAGAGCTGTTCCAGCCTCTGATTATATTGTGGCCTCCTCTGGCCCCTCTCCAACAGATCCATGTCTTTCCTGCACTGAGGCTCCAGAGCTGGACAGAGGGCTCCAGGTGGGGTCTCACCAGAGCGGAACAGAGGGGCAGAATGACGTCCCTTGACCTGCTGGCTCCATTTGATGCAGCCCAAGATACAATTTGCTCTGTTGATGAGCCCTGCTAGCTCATGTGCAAAGACCCTCTTCCCCTATGAGAAAGATAAACTCCATCTGACGTCAGCAAACCTTGTGCCATGTAGGCCACCCCATTCTCAAAAACCCCAAAATTTCGGCAGTGACACCAGCCACGGAGCCATGTATCAATAGACTGTGTCCATCTGTTTCTTCTAATGTCACTACCAACAACTGAAGGGAGAGAGGAGAAAACAGCCTGTGCTCCTAGTTCTCTTACCAACCACCCAAGGCCCTGCAGTCTCTTTCGATCATCCTCAGACTACCAGTTGCAACTTCGTCACCACCCACATGGAAAAATAGTAACAGGCCGTAGTCCCAGGGCTGTACCAGGCTAGGAAATTTCCTAGTGATGTCCTTAACCTGGGCCCCAGCAATGCAGCAGACTTCCCTAAAGAGGGCCTGCCCAGCATATTAGACAACCTGTACTCCTCAGAAGGGAGTCACCTACAACTATAACCCTTCTTTTTTCCTCACGGAGGTGGCTGTAACACAGGGGGTAGGCCTTTCTGATCCTGTCAACACCTGTGGTGTAGACAGACCTTCCATTTGTCTCATCCACTGCCTGGCCTTCCACATCCAGAGCCTCATGCCTGTTGTACAAAGGCACCTGGGAGTGCGAGGTGGGCAAGTGGGGGGCTTCGCCTGTCAGCCTGCATGTAGACTTGCTTCCATTCATTCCTTTCCCTTGACCTGCCTTCTTCAGTCTGGCAGGGGGAGGACACAGAACTCCCTTGATCTTGTTTCTTTTACTGGTGGCCTTTCCTGTCTCAGGGAGGCCAGAGCGTGATCCCAGTCTATCTCTTTCTCAGACTCCCCAATGCTTCTTAACCTTTCTACTTCTCTCAGCTTTACCACCAGGCTGAGGTCATCCACCATTATGTTAAGACAGTTTTTAAGTTACATCTTTGTAAAAGTGATCTCTCGCTTGCTTTAATGCTGGATACAATTAAATCCTGACAAAAAACGGGTGATGCTGAAAGTGCCACAGCCTGTATTTCATGTCCATCACAACAAAACTGATAGCTACTTCATCTCAATTTTATTATACCATGCATATAATGGGTAGTTCTACTAGTCTGGTACTGAAAGATGCCAAAAATAAATACTCATTTGCAATCATATTCTATCTCAAATTTAACCTTTCATCAGAAAATTGAGGACTGTAGTCTTTATGAAAAGAAATCTCTGATTCTTGCATTCTTTTACCTCATGTGATGTCTACAGTGAAAGCATCCTGGCAAACAAAGATCTCTAAGAACATATACAGATTGAGCTATTTCCTCAGCCTCCCAAAGAGTCTTTAAAAGGCAATACAGATATGGAATCAGTGTTTTGCATTTGTAGCTGTGAACTTCAAAGTTGAAATAAAGAAACTAATACTGAAAGAGCACAGTTGGAATATACAGACAAAGGAGAATCATGCATCTCTCTCTTTTTTGAACTTTTATCTTCCTCAGCTTCTTCAGGCTCAAACCAGTTGACAGCCCCACATGTCTCTTCAGTCTCACGACCTCCCTGCAAATGAGCCCTGAACAAAGCATCATCTCTCTTGCCATTTTTACACCCCCACATGTCTGAGAAGGACACTGCCTTATTGCTCCAAGCTTCTCGTGTTCATCATCCAAGGATGGGAGAAAGACTAAAGCCTCGAACTCCAAACTGGAGGAACACAGATGCTCTAGAGAACATTTATGTGACATTTTAACAATCTACCTGAGGCTGAAAAAACTGGATTCTCCTGCTGTTACCTGTGTAACTGGATCATTAATAAGAACGAGCTTATTAGTGTCATCAGTAAAAGTGTGTGTAATTTGCTTACCTAGATTGGCATACATCACAAACAGATTGAAATACTGCTGCAAATGGCGCCCATGTTCAGATACTTCCCTTCTTAGAAGATTTAGTACCGCTCTCAGTAAGTGATCACTTAAACTTAGGTTATCATAAGCCTATTAAAAAAAGGTTTAATATTAGTGGCTGAATCTATCAAACCTTTATTTAGTTCATACTTTCTACTATGGCACAAACCAGAATTGGTTAAAAGGTATGGGATTCATACCAGCTCCAAAATACTAACAGCTGGTTAATCTCCTGAATCTCAAAGACAAATAGAGGGAATAAGACTCCTGTCACTAAATAACATGCAAGCCCTAGAAATTATGCAAGTACAGATGCTTTTAACTGAACTTTTCCTCCAACACTATCTAGACTTAAATACTCAGAAAACCACATGAAGTTCCACTGTGAACTTTATAGTCTAAGAGAAACAACCAAATCACCTCAACAGGTGTACCTCATGAAAAAAAACAGTGTCAAAGCATATGCAGAGCTTTAACTTAATACAAATTCTTTTCCTGGATGCAGTACTGAAAAACACTCTGAAGTAAGTGGAACAATACAAATAAAAAGTGTCTTACTGTAGACATCAAAAACATGACAAACCAAAGGCTCGAAAAGGTTGATCTTTTAAATTTTAAAACAGCCTAAACAAAAATATTGTTGTAACAAGTATTAAATTAAGACTTTTCTTTTGTTTCTTTGACAGTTCTAGGTGTATAAAATTAGGAAATTCACTGTCTACTCCTATGCAAAGTTACAATTTTTGACAATTTCAGTGTTGCAGGACATGGGGGAAGAAACCTTAAGGAACTCCTGGATGTTTTCATGCTGTTTGCTTTGTTTGCTTATTTAATTCTAAATGAAAAACAAGGGTTCACTCCCCTACACGTTATTATAAAGCACTACTTTTATTTTGCAGATTTCACACTCACAACTCAAAATTCTCACTATTCAGTCTTCACAGAGATTTACTGATGAGGGGAAACTGAACCCCCTTAGACTCTCACACAAACTGGTTGAGCTACATCATGTTATGTAGTGCAAAATGGACTGTACAGCTTTCCTGTCAACACTGATGCATCTATTCCAGAACTTACATTAAATGCTTATAATGAAGAAGTAAGAATAAGTTTCAAAAGTTTTTTTTGTTAGAATATTAAATACCTGACTGGAAGGTCCAGGAGAGGCAAAAGGTGAAGGACATGGTCCGTCTTGCAACGAAAAATGTGCAATAAATACTATAAGTTTTGCAAATGCACCCCTCACTTCTGCACTAGGGCATTCCAAAAGATACTCAGAGAAGCGGTTTGAAACATTAAAAAGGACATTGTGTGCAAACCAAAAGCGTACATTCTTGCTGTGACGAAGAAGGATGCATAATGCATCATACCTGAAATAGAAAATGACACAAATGAGAGATTCCGAGCAAATGCAGACATTAATGAATTTTAGTGGACACTATTTTGAAGAATTTTAAGAAAACTCATGTTAAAGCTGATTCTCCAAACATTTTTGCTCACAAAATGCTTACAATCAGCTAAATTGTTGTTCCTATATGGAAACTGTCTATTACTAGCAATCACAAATTTAAAAGATACTTCAATTTAAAAACTAACATTTAAAGTGTAGCACTTCTACCACCCTTACGAACTAGGACAGGATTACATCCCCTAGCTCCCAAACTACTACTAAAAGCATGTCCTAAAGCAGCAGCCATCATTGCCTCTGTATTGAAACCTGGAGAGAGGGTGAACAGTGGAGAATATGTGAGGTGGATTTCATGAGCTGTGTTTAAGACAGGTAACTAAATATGTAGCCTTCCAGGAACTTATGTTCTCATTTACAGAACTAAAAATACCCCAACCAACCACAACAAAACCAAAAAACCACCACCCAGCCCCTCTCCAAACAAAACCAACAAAGAAACCCCCTGGAATCCCAAAGAATGAAACATTTGTTCCAAAGAGGATCTTATGTGACTCTGTCCCCCTTCTTCAGCAATATTTGAACTCCTCTTATTTTCTTAAAATAACAGGAGTAACTTAGCTACTCTGCAAGTTACTACTAGAGAAAAAAATGGGGCATGTATTTGCCATGCCACAACTAATTATTAGTAGCTGTTAAACCACTGGTCATAATGAATACTAGTTTTTCTCTCTAGTTCTACCAGTAGTAACCCACACTCCTCTCCCCAATACAGAATAACCTAGCTTAAAGACTAAAATGCTGTGGTCCTATGAATATGATTGTACTGTTTGTTATACTACAGTTTTGAACTGCAGACCCATAGCAATGTACATAAAGTACTCTGCTAACAGAGTCTAAAAGACCATATAAATGTTTCAGAAACAAAATACAAATAGAAGTTGCAAAAACAGGTTGAAAAGAGCCTTCTTTAAAACTACTCAAACTATGAACAAACCATTCTGAATAAGAATACATAATCTATTAGTTTTGTGCTAGTGATAGATTCTATTCCTTCATTCTTTTTAAAAGACAGTCAAAAGGTAGATTTAAGGTCTCAAAAGGAATTTTGAAGCTATTCAGCTCAGCAGTTTAAAGGCTCCATTTCTTCCCAGTAACTTCTGTTTGAGTTTCCCTCCCTTTTCATGTGCACCTTGACCATGTATTTTTGGGAGAGGGGAAAACGGGACAAGACCACTACAACCTTTTATTGTCCTATGTACATAACTGGGATCATTTAACAGACATCAAACTTGCAAAATGGTAATTGTTGTTAAAAGACAAGATACCAATCACTAGCAGGGCCACGAACTATTTTCTTTGTATGAAATCCTGTGGTGAAGAGAAATCTAGCAGCAAGCTGAATACTAATCATAGTTATTTCTTCTGCTTCAGGCAACAGATGATCTTGTCCTAAAGAAAAATCAAAACACTCACATGTAGACAAGGTAGAAGCAATTTACTTCTAATAATTTAACTGATTCCAGATCACTATTTTGTCTAAGATTGTGTTCTAATTCCAACAAGAAACTTCATCAAAACAGCCTCTAGATTCAACAATGTATCTTATGAATACGTAAGCCTTATGACAAGTACCTGGAGGCTAACATATGTTTGATTTTTAGAAATTCAATGTCTCACCTTTGAGAACAGTCTTCAGTAGAACAGCCCAGCCCACAAACTTAATTATCTTAACATGACTTAGCACATAAGCTGAATAATGTTATCACTGATGAACAACTAAACAACAGATATTTAACAGCAGAAGTCCAGAGAGACAGAGTATTCAAAGCAGAATGCACAAAATTTCCACTGGCTAGACAAATTCTTGACAACACAAATCAAAACTCTTCTTGCAAGAAATTAATCCATAATTATTGGACTACCATACTAACCTGGAGGAGGATTTAAGTAGACACTATTACAAGTAAGCAACTTCTTTATGAACTGGAAATATTCTAGGCTGTACTGCATACGATTGTGCATGAACTGCACGTTCTGCTTCCGTACACTTCGTTCAATGGCTGATGGCATTTTAATCTGATGGGGTTTAGTGGTGATAGCGAGTTCTGAAATATACTTTATTAGTTCATTGTCTTTGTCTATTGTGTCCATACGTTCATAAAAAAGAATATAAGCGTTCCACCACCTCTTCTGGCGTCTGTAGGACATACGCTTCATCATGTGATCAAATACTTCTCCCATGTATTCTCCACCAAAACACTGATTTTTCATTTCTTCATCATCATCCATTTTACACTCTGTCACATCTCCATCATCAAATTTATACCACCGATTTTTCTCACCATCTCCACCGTTCCTCTGGATAATGTAAGAGTAGTAATGTCCACCGCTGGCCTGGCCACTGTGTACAAGTACACCAACAAGCCTGTACTTTGTGCTCCCAGAGTGTTCGTTTTCAGACTGTTCATTTTGTATTATCTGATTTTCAGGATTTACATCATCTCCTTCCAATTTAGCTACACCTGCCACCGTGTAAGGCTCCATGTCCAGTTCTCGTGGAAATTCAAAATAATCATTGAACTTGATTGCACATTCCCTTTCCCAGTCATAATCAAATCGTTTCAACTGGATCGCAAGAACTGGAGGCAACTTCTTAATCAACAAGCGTTTCACTGTATCAACCTAAAAAAAGGACATGAACAGTTACCTGCTCTTAAGCTTCCATTCATATACTCTAACCAGCAACCAAATTCAGTAATTAAAGGATAACTTTTTTCCCCTCAACGTGAACTAAGACTGGAATTCGCACAGCTATAACATCACAGTTGTACACAAATTTAATATACAAGGAATCCCTACCTTTTTGTTGCACTTTTCACAATGATATGCATTTGCACCTTCCAATAAATCTCCTTTAACATACTGTTCCAAAGAATCAAGAAGGTTTTGGTGATTTCTTATATCTACATTCAGAGTTGTGAAGGATTCCTCGCATTCGTACCTACCGATGAACAGACAGATGTAAGAGAAAGGTAGAAATGTGTTCAACTTTTACGTTTTACAGGTGCCACACAGCACCTGACTGCAAAAGTTTTATTCAGCATTTGAAGTTAACGTCTGGCAAAAGGAGTTAAGCAGTAAAAACCCCTGAACTCCTTTATATTGTAGTCTTCCTACAAATACATTACGGTATCTGCATATTGTATGTTTTTATCTGCACTAACTATAGTTATGACTTGTAAGTCTCAAGTTCACTGAAAAGATTGGGGAAGTTGAACATTTTAGCACATCTTTTGTTTTTAAAGTAGCTAGAGTAGCATAACAGGCTCTTGGCTAAATTAAGCTAGTACAGAAGCAGAGATGGCAAAGTACTTTTTCCACTGCTGACCTTTACTGTCAGGAATTAGACTGATAAACACAAATATTGTATCATACGTAAAGACATACATTAAAAACAAAGCCTTTTTATTCTATCTGAAAAAAACTGAACAACTGACTCCATAAAATAACTGCATATTTGTGACTGGCTCTGACTTACTGTGTATAACCTTTAAAAAACTCCTAGCAATGAGCCAGCAATGCTTGAGACACAAACAGTTAACAACATCTTGGAAACAATTTTTCTTTTTTTTTTTTTTTTTGAGTACCTTTAAAAAGTTACATCTATTCTAACATAATCATGCAGGGCTTTGTGTTTGTCTCATATGCAATCAAGCATACAGAGGTTTTTATAACAGTGAATAAATTAATATTTAGAAACACTTCAACCAAAACAGTAATATTCATTCATCTGTTAAATAACTTACAAATTCAGAAAGACTGTTAATCTGTCATACTCCAATCCAATAGTTTAGTTTATCATCAGTTTTCTCCTCCCTAAACTAGAATCAGGGTATCATTTCTATTAAGTACAATTATGCAAATCCAGTAAAGTTCCAAAAAGACAGATAATACTTTATGATACTACATAATATCAGTAACGAATGGTAACTCAGGCTGCTTCACATCTGTATCTTCCATTTAATTACCCACTGCATATAAAATATAACCAGTGCTTTCACATTATCTTGCAATATTTCAACTTACTTCTGCTCACGTATTTTAACCTACGAAACTTAAGATGTTTCACTTAAAGTTCTTCTAATTCACACGAGCTCAACTGAAGTTGAAAGATTACCACAATTAAATCAGTTTGTACCAGCGTTTTTTACTGTCTTTTAATTACTAACTGAAGGATAAAGATAAATGGTCAACTTTCAAAATAAAGAGAATCTGCAATGGTAATGTGCAGAGAGATCTACATCCTTTAGGAAGCACACATGATCTGAAATATGTAGTGAAGAAGGCCAACTGTTAGTGCACAAGATCTAACACAATAATAAAAAAGTTAACTGTTGAAAAAGAACAAGTCCATCATTAGGACATCTAGAATCTTAATCATACGGGATACAGAAGAAAAAGTATAGAGAAGTAAACTTTACAATGCCTAATCCTATTTCTTCACTAGGCACTTGTCTTCGATCACCATCATGAAGATAGTGAATGGGCTACAGACTTTCTGTCTGACTTGCTATGAGTATTATTATTTCTTTTTTACATACCCTTTATGGAGCTGAATTTCAGTACTCACATTTGAATTTAACTATAAATACAGCAAAAATTTAAAGAAAAATATAAACTTGCTACATAATCCTCCATAATTACAGCTTACACAGTATGAACAGAGTTTTACTCATTGGAATTGAAGATTCATATTTCAGTCAGTCAGCTCTATCCACATACTATGGAAGACAGAAGACAGCAACAGCTGTTGGCCATGTCTCAAAATTTTATACATTGCATTTTGTCCCTAAGTTGTTTTCACATTTAGCATAAAAAAGCTGTATCTTCCTCCCCTTCTAAGTAGAAGCATTAAGAGTCAAGTATTTCAAGGCACATGAAGACGAACTAATATTAAGGCTGTAGAAAAACCAAGGTAGTAGATTCTATGAGCTTTAAGAAAAAACAATCCAAAACCACACAAAAATATCCACTCTTGACTCTTTAGTCACTTTTACAAGGATATAAATACAGGTTTCTTTTTCTGTAAGAGAGGAGAATCTTAAAACACTTACCGATGTGGGCATCCTTGACAAATCTTCTGATCAGCAAAGGACCCTCCTAAAACTTTACTTAACATTGCTGGATGGCCCAAAGCTTTTAAAGCTTCATCTAAACTGTCCACCAAGGAATTAAAAAATTCTAAAGCATCATGCTGTTCACGTAGATTTACAGGTTCACCCCAAAGTCTGAAAACAAAAGCACATTCATGTCAAATATTATTTGGTTTGTCCTCCAATTTCTTTTCTAAAAAAATATTATTTAAGCTATTAATCCATCCCTCTTACTGGGCAAAACTATTTATTGGCTTGTGATGTAGTATACCAACTATTACTATGTCCCTGACACTTACTTACTAATAAATAAAAACTAGGTTTTGTGTATAACATACTTAATTCAAAGTCTAATTATCAAGGTCAAGAAATGCTATAATCCAAAATAACCATCTTGCTGTAAACTCTGGTCTATTAAAAGACTTCTACAGAATGGCGAAAAGGTAGGATAATAGATACAGTGCTGCACAAGTTCTGCTAATTTACACTTAACATCACTATTATTTCTTCTACTACACAATTAGCTTTGTTGCATTTCAGTGGTCCAGTGAACAGACATTAATACTAAATTTTTTATTTACCTAAATTGTTTCCAAAACCCTCTTGGTACATAGTACTGTAGCCTGGAAGCTGCTAAGTGACCAAAAATTACTTGGAGATGCCTCAGAACTCCAATATTGTACTCTTTTCTGTCTTCTGTTTTACTTAGTGCTGGTTTGTCTTCATACTGATGTGGATAACCAAACACATCATCTCGAGGGTCAACATTGCTCTGAAAAGAGGGAAAACCAAAAAGTGCAATTAACTTTGCTATGTAGCTGTCTCATAGCTAGTTTTATCCATTGTTCAATTCAACAATCTATTTCACATTCCCATCAGAAAAAACAATGGCTTTGTATGCATTAACAGAGTTCTGGTGGCAAAAGTGGTGTATGGAGCTTTCAAGTACAAATACATGAGGAGGAAATCTGCAAACCCTGCCCTCCCTGGATCTTTTGAACTGCCTTTCCGGCAATGAGCCTATTCCTGTAAAAAAAAATTACACTCTTGTCTCCACAGCTAGCCATGGAAAGTAAAGTGATTAGCAATTTAAATTTGTTATAACCTTTTATTAAAAAAAAAAAAAAAAAAAATATAATCAATTTTAAAGATAAGCAAGTTCTATGTAATTAAATTTACCTCATTGTCCTGCTTTTCATCCCCAGACATGTCATCATCTACATCACTGCCTGTGCCTTCAATTGCAAGAATCCCGTTTCTGATGGCTGGAATCATGTACAGCTGCTGAATGACAGAATTCATGTAACAAGTGGCACCAGCATTTTTTAGTCCTACAAATCCCTTTGGTGGTCGAGGCCCAACAGGTGGCAGATATTCCCATTCTGTAAGCGCTTCACAAGCTAAAAGAAAATAGCAGGATATGATTAGGAAACTATTTTGTTGTAAAGGAATTAGACCATCACTGCAATACAAACAGAAATTGCATAAACTTAGCATTAGTCTATATCACACTGCAGTTTAATTAATAAAACAAATGTTCCATCAGAAAACTTAATTGATAAAATTAACACAACTTCTAAAACAATAATTCTAGCTGTAATCCTAACATTATACCATTTTCTTTTATTGCATAACTAAAAAGGTGGTGTAACAAAAGTTCAGTCTATTTTGTGTATCAAGCAGAAGTCTTTCCTCAATACCTGCAAGCTTCTTTGCCAAGGAATTCAGCTGAATGAATGTAGAATATATAACCGGCTTATAAGCCTTTTGCAAATTTAGAATCCTTTTAAAATTACAATATTTCCCTTATGTCTCACTCTTCCCTGCCAGGATGGGAAACAGTTTTTGATAATGCTATCTGTATGACTTCTGATAGATTTTTTTTCCTCCTGAGTCATCACCCTCAGTCCTCTCACATCTCTTCAGAATACACTTACGATCACACATTTCCTACGCTAACCTGTTGTTCAGATTTTTTTTCAGTCAAAACTACAGATGGAAAAGAATGTAAGAGAGCATGCATGTTTACAAGCAAGCTTTACTTGGTAAATGAAACACAGAGCATGCACAGTTCATACATGTGTTCTCTCTTCTGTCTGACATGTCACAGAGATCTGGCATTCTATTGTGCTTTTGAGTGGAAGGAAATGTCATAAAATCCTTCTAATTGCGAGGTGATAAGAAATACACTACTTTCCAATAGAAAAGGGTGAAGAAAAAAAGGATGAGACGGGAAAAAAACATTAAACTGCCCTTTTCATTTATTCATTTGAGATGGAACCAGATAGGAAGAGACTGAAAAACCTCGAACAACCCACAGATACCATCAACTGGGCAAATAGCAATGCCCTTGTGAGAGGTACTGGACAACTCCCACTATGGGATACTATTTCTAGTTGCTTATAGTTTTCCTAAGCTCTACAAGATTAAACATTCTGTTAAATCACAGAACTATTTGAGCTAGAAGGGATCTTTAAAGAACATTTAGTCCAAATTCCTGCCACAGGCAAGAACATCTTTCACTAGACCAGGCTGCTCAAAGTTCCATCCCAACCTGACCTTGAATATTTCCCATGATGGGACATCCACAACTCCTCTGGGTAACCTGTTCCAGTGTCTCACCACCCTTATCGTAAATAATTTCTTCCTTATGTCCAATCTAAATCTACCCTCTTTCAGTTTAAAATCATTGTCCCTTGTCCTGACACTGCAGGTCCTGGAAAAAAGTCTCTCCTCATCTTTCTTATGAGCCCCCTTTAAGTAGGCCAAAACAAGGCCTCCCTGGAGACCTCTTCTCCAGCTGAACAACCCTAACTCTCCCAGCCTTCCTTCCCATATGAGCTTGGGTTTGCTCGGTTTGGGGCTCTCCCCCTCTACCAACCCTTTCCCTGTCAATATTACAGTCAAAATGGTTTCACGATTCAATTTAAGGCTGCAGAAAATATGCTAGTTTGCTTGCTTTTTAAAAAGTATTACATGCTTTGTATTGGTAACAAAATCTGTGTTAAGTATGAGCCTTTTGCCATCCTTGTGAAAATCAGCCCAAGTTTCATTGGACTACAGGGTTTTAAAAGACATCCTACAGTTGCTATAACCTTTCTCCAGTGAGAAGGAGAAAGTTCTCCAAGTGCAGGGCTGTGCTAAAATAAGGCCAAAACTGAGAGAACAAACCTCTGAGAAAGGACTATGACAAGCAGAGAATGAGTACAGAATCAGAAAGGGAAGCAGGGCAGTGGACCTGTGTCTGTGTATGGACAATGATGACAAATCAGGTGAGCAACCAAGAGACTGGCACTAAAACTAAGCTGAAGATACCTGATGAGGTTCTGGGATTGGTTAGGCAGAGCCTGAAACAATGAGACAAAAGTAGAAGATATAGACAGAATGAGGTTCCTGGGAGCTGGAGGGGACAAAGGGGAGTAGCCAGAATCAGGGTAGGAAGGGTCAGACTGTGACTGGGGCTGGAACTTGAATGCAATCATGTAATGCAAGTCAGAATATACACTGCATAAAGAAGAAAAAATAAAGGCTGCATTGACAAACTTGTCTAGATTTTGACAGCCTGATTTTGCAATATTAAAAGCAGCCACAAACAAACCACAAACTAAAAAACTCAGCACCTAGTTCAGTTGATAAACAAAAACTATACACAATATGTACATTAAGAAGTAGTAAGAAGTAGAAAATAGATAATGAAAAATATTACATACTAGTGATTGCTGTACCTATGTAATACATTTCAGTCAAGGTGTCTACAATTTGTTTGAGATTTCGGACACATCCAACTGCTAGTGCAACTAGTAGCTCAAAGCCAGCATTAATAGTAGCTGGTGAACTACAGACTGGTATGGCCTGCTCAGCAGGCAATTCTCCATTTCTCATGTATTGTAGATAAACATTGGATGCCGGAAAGATGAAATCATCTATTAACTCCTAAAAAAAAAAAAAAAAAGACAGATAAAACACCTGTTACCATAGAAATGCACACTATTTTAGAACACGATAAGAGTTATTACCTAAAAGAATACCTGAGAACCGTAAGTACTTTAATAAAAGCTCAAGAGTTAAAATTGAGACCAACACCATAACAAGTTTTAAATTTAGAACAGAATAACTCCATTCTAAAGTGGTTCCCTGCAAATACACCCCCTCACTGCAAGTTAAAAATAAAACTGTATTATTCTTGATTGATAAAAAATTTCTTTTGCCAAGCCAGAATTAGCTACAAAGGTCTTTATCAATTAGTGCTAAAAAAACCCAAAATCGCTGCTGTATAATAACACAAGTACAAAGAAAACATGACTGACTAAAGACATGCTCAGATGTCATACATTTGTTCAAACCTGCCATAAACATTAACAGCACTGATTAAGAACATGTGGAGAAGAGACAATACAGGGGTAATGAAATAAATCAGTCCTGTACAGGAATATGCTGTATCTAGCTCACTATCCTTGTGTGATGTTTGCCAAATCTTAGAAAAACAGCTTACGAGGTTATAGCAACTCCATTATGCAGTGGTTCCATAGAATGAAATGTTAAGTAACCTTATGACTGAAACATGTAATTAAAAAAAAAATAAATTCTTTTTATAATAAAGAAAGCATTAAACTCCAAATAGAAGCCTTTGTCAAACAGTTAAATTGGGACTACTTATGGTTACAGGCCACAGGATACAAAATTTCTTTTAAACTATTTATAGTAAAACCCCCAAAACAAAACAAGAAGTCCATAGGTCAAAATATCTTAACTTACTTTTATGAGATTAGCACCTCCTTTTTCACAACCAATATGGTATTTCTTCTCAGGTGTCTGGAATGCTAACAACTCTTTTGTTACTCCAAGGTGACCCTCTAAGATAGTTTCTTCCACACCTGTTTCCCCTGTTCTTTTTACTTCATCCTGCCATTTAAGGGAAAGTTAGAATACTCTACATAATATAAGTTTTCCAAGCTTAAAATCATACTTTACAAGAAAGTAGCAAAAAGCTGATTATCAGAAATAAATTGATCCTAAAACTTACCCTAATCCTCTTAAGCCAGTCGATTTCATTATTGAGAAGAACTTCAGCATTGGGTACATTAATATTACTGTTGTAAGCATAGTTAAGAAGATGTCTTAAGAGAGTGAAGTAGTCTCCAGAATGCTTAGCTCTCTCTCTTGCAGTACTCTATGTAAACCAAAAAGAAATTATATAGAATTCATAGATGCTTCTACTTACAGTGCAACACTAACATATTTTCCCTAAAACTAGCAGTAAGTATGAAAGAAAATAAGCATAAGGTAATTTTCAACCTTTCAGAAGTTTATAATTGTGTACAGGTGTTAATGAAAGACTTCTGGACTATTTTAGTAGCAATTTCTGTACTTGGATGGGAAACAGTGAAGTGATCAACTGTTCAAGAGAGCCATGAAAACGCAGAATTGAAAAGCCCTGGCAGGCCCAGTAAAAGGTGGCAGTAACTGTAGGCATCTATCTAATCTGCTAATTATTTTTACTTGAAGGTTGGCATTGACTGAAAACGAAATGCACTATTAAAGCTTATTGTTCATGTTCTTAACAGAAAACATACAAAAAAATCCCCTTTCTCCCTTATCTAACTCAAATGGAAATTGACTGTGCTGCTTGCCTATAGGTTAAAAGGAATCTATTACAGTGACTATTATTAATAGCAATTTGCTTTTTCTTGCAGATAGTTGTTATTATTACTTTTTATAGAAGTCCACATTGTACTGAACCCTTTACCTCTACAAACTTACCCCTAGAACAGTAAACAGCAGGGTAATGAAGAAAAGGAGAGGTCTCTGTCCCATGCAACACCTGGTAGCCATTAAAAAGAACTGCTCCTGTGCCATCTGACGAACAGTTCTGGAAATAATTTAACAGAAACATTAAATACAATCTCCCCATCCAAACAGGACACTAAAAAAAACCAATTCAGTTTGTGCTTATCTGCTCAATGCCATTTTCTGAAACTGTACATAATGCAGGAAACAGGAATACTTTAATAATTCACTACCCATCATAGTTTCTCCTTGCAGTGAAATTTTAGACACACGAATTACTATCACAAACCTGTTCCACAAATCAAACATTTAAAGGTAAAAGAAAAATAAACTTAGCAGCACCTAACCACTAAACCTTTGCAACTGTCTGCAAATACTGCATAACACAAGCAATTTGCAACCCTAAATATTTTTTCTCATCAAGCCCCAATTGTGCCTGAAAGACAAAACAAAACAATCCTAGTAAAATTGCTCTTATGTATCACTACAGCAGTGACCAAAATTTACCATTATTAAGAAATGAGGAAAAAATGACCCCTGAAAATTCAAGTGGCTATTTAAGAATGCAATCTAATCACTTGAATTATGTGGGAATTCATAAGCTTAAGGAAAAAAAATAAGGCAAACGCTACTCTTTCAAGTTTTAAGATTGTCTGGGCATTATATCTTGTAAGAAACATGAGAAACAACTCTTCTTGGGTGGGGACAGAATATAAGTGAATTATACACTTTATGAAAGTATCTCAACATACAAGAAACTGAGTTTTACAGTGTCGTTTTAGTGTGGGTGTCGTTTTTTGCCCAAGAGGTCAATGTGGAAAGCACAAAAAAAAAATCTTATTTCCTTCAGGGTTCTTTCATGTATGGTTAACTGTGCTTGAAAGACATGCAAAAATGACCACGTGGTCCGAGCAAAGATGCACCTGGCTGAGCGCTCTTTCTGGTATACACCTAGAAAAGCGCACAAGAAGTGAGAAGCACGCAGTGACACTACTCCAGAATGTTCTCTCAGCTTCTAGCAATTTGTGGTTCAGAAGACTACCAAAAGCAGTATTTCATGGCTCTCGGTCGACAAATTCATAAAAGAACCCTTCAAATGATTTCCAAACTGAAGGTTTACACTGCTTCAACATCATGCTCAAGATGTTCTTATGCAAAGAACACTGTTCTCTATCTATTCTCCCTTTACTACTTCTAATTTTAAAGGTCTCTGTGGTATTCTTCTCCCACCATTTATCTCGTCTCCAGTATGAAGCTATTCAGTTGTTCCTCAGATGGAAGTAATTTCAAGAGCTCTGATCTCCCTTGTCACCCTTCTCTGATCTTTGTAAGTTCTACTACATTGCTTTTAGTTGCAGAAGACTGTGGGGTGGAGAGGGTCTGTTTTGTTCTCAGTAATAATTAACATTTAATGGGATCTGATTGCTGAGCTGACGTTTTCATAAAACTTCTCATGGAAATGTTTTTAAGATGCAGCCCTTCATGTGCTTGGGACGCATTACATAGACATTGGTCAGGTTCACGCACTTAAAGGTGGAATGAAATAGAGGTGGTATTTTCCTAAAGTGAGAAATGCGACCAAGGAAACGCACACTTCACGCTGTTATGTCTTCTAAGGAGTACACAATATTTGAACACAGGTATTATATTTTCACGTGGCTATAACAATCTAAGAGCTCTTCAGGAGCCATGGGAGGGATGTAGCTGCCTAAATGCAGTCACCTAGTGCCACATTAGACACCATGACAACAGGAGCTGGCAGACAGGACATGAGGTGCATGATGAATTCACACCCAGGGAAACAGCTGGAGAACAAATGCCTCCATTAGGGCAGACAACCTGAACCCCATCCGATTGATAGCTCCAGGACAGAGATTTCTGTTTAACAGAAGTCAGCCTCTTCAATGGGTATAAGGGCCACTGCTTTACACAGGCAGTAAGAATTTTTATTTCTTTAAGCCACCGAACACTTTGCAGCCATCAGTGGAGCACGTCTGGCTTTCAGGATCATTTAGGACTGTTCAGCTATCTGCTGCTGACTAAGCCAGTCTTGTATTCAGGGGTTACCACCATAAAATCAACTACCTTGGAGAGTAAGAACTGAGCTAGTATTTCATATTAAACATTTTGCATTCTGCTTCTCATGGTAGCATGGTGTTGTGGTTTAACTCAAGCTAGCAATATAACCAGAACAGCCACACACTCCCTCAACCCCCAAATAGGGCAGAGAATTGAAAGGAAAGGGAGAAACTTAGACTGAGATAAACACAGTTTAATAAAGTAACAAAATATTAACACACTACTAGTAAATATATATATATATAAAATAGAAATAAAATATACTCAAGGGAATTCCTCACTCCACATGCACCAACCAGCTCATCCCGGAGAGAGAAAAGAGGAAAAAGGCAGAAAGGACCAGAGGCCTCTGCAAATGGCAGGATGGCAAAAGGCCAAACCAAAGAAAGTCACAAACAAAACTCCCCCAAACAGGCCTCCATCCTGGCTCCAACAAAAAGAGCAACAGATAAGAAGAAAAAAAACGGAAGATCCCAACTCTTCTTAAATACGAAGCATGACACTAATGGCATGGAATACTCTTATTAATTAGTTTGGATGTCAGTCAAGCTCTGCCCTATCTATGCCCCCCTTCCTCGATGCCTCACACCTGTGGGCAGAGCTCAGAGGCCTTGGCTCTCAGACCAGAGCAATTAAAAACATTAACTCTGTCCTGGGCTGTTCTCTCTTGTTCTCAAACTAAGTCCAAATAATGATCATGCTAGCTATGAAAAAGAAACGTTTCTAACTGCATGAAGAAAATTAACTCATTTTCAGTGAAACCAACACTTGTGGTTACACTATGAGGAAACAGTAGAAGTCCCATGCAATCTCAACCTTGGAAAGAAACCCACGAACGCCCTAATCCATCTGATCTTTTCTGGAAAGACCATATTTGTGAGATCTGAACTTGATAATCTTCTTTGTCCTTTATGGCGCACCAAAAGATTTTCTCATATGTATTTTTGCTCACATTGTTCTCTGATTGAGGATAGAAGATTAGAGAACAATAGTTGAAAATGGAAGGATATTCAGAATTCTGTCTGGTATTTGCTAAGCTTTCTCTGCACTATGAACACTACTTTGTTTCCACATTAATTCAGAAGAGGAACTTGTTAAAGCTTAATCCAACTTCAAAGTCTTCATTTTCAAAGTGGTGTCTGTTTCTACTCGTGTTTAAGCTATTCTAACCATCACGTAATAATCAACAGTGGCATCCTAAGTGAGATTATGGTCAACACCAGAAGTTTCACAAGTATATGAGCAAAAAGAGCTGAATGGTTAGCTTCTTGTACTGACAATCAGAACCATTTTTCCATACAATAAATTCAGCTCATTTCACATTCTGGTGAGAAAGAAAGCAGAGATAAGGTGCTGAGCAGCAGTCCACTTGTATAACAGACGCCTTCAAAAACTATTCCCTCTGACAAAACCCAACTCCATCTGCTAATACTACTCTTATTTTTGAAAAGCAAAAAGCTAACGTAACTGTGGAATTAAGCCACTGCTGTTCAGACTTGGGCTGACATGCCAACAAAGCATGTGGACAGAGAAGCCACAGCCTGGGGACTCATCTATTTTCTTTCAGTATTTTAGGAAGTACAACAGTCAACTATTCACTAACCGTAACAATATGAAATAGCTGGTACTAGTCAACAAAGCTCAAAACAGCATGAGTTGCAGCCAGTGGAAGAGGCTGGCAAATCCAGGGCATATATTTGCATCTGTAAATCAGGACTGTCAGTTTTGCTAAAAAGACGTTCCACCTCTATCACAAGCTGTGCTAGATAGAACCCAGACAATGAAATTCAGACACTAAACTGTTTAAGACTTACAGAAGTTCCTAATTTGAACCAATAGTTCGCTTCCCTAGGGAAATATGACCAGAACAGAAAAATCCTCACAAAGAGCATTTGAAGTTTTCAAAGTAAGAGAGTGGTAACAGGTCATCCTCGGAGTAGGTTTGTCATTGGCATTATTCTGTTTGTAATAACAAAACATTACTATCTTACTAGTAACTACTTCTATATTTTACGCTGTACCATAACAGTAAACCAAAGCGGACTAATTATTTTTTAACCAATTAACAGTTAAACACACTCATTCTGATTTTTTAAAGTAAACATTAACACAGCTATTCTGTCAGTTCTGGCAGCAAAAAAGGTGTTATGGGCACAGCATTCTTAGAGCAAGAAGGATCACAAAATAGATTAATAGTAAAAAACTAATATCCCAGTATTTTCTCCTTTCAGTTATTCTTGATGACAAAATCCTGGCCTATTAATCCAAACAAGTGAAAGTTATAGCAAATAAGAAACTTTTAACTCTGACACCTGATAAATGGTGGTAGTGATAAAAGAAAGGTATCTAACTGTGATGACGGCTTTCCAGATGATGTAAAATGACAAGAATCTCAGTTTATGATATTCAGATCTTAAAGAAAGGTTTTAAGACCACTTCATGAGAGACATGTCACACCAGAAACAGCCCCAGAAGTTCTAATGTTGTAACACTGCCAATAAATAAGCAAGTAGATCACACAGATTTGGCCACTATATTAGATAATAATCTTTAAGTTTCCCAAAGTAAGAACTACTCACTGAACTTAATCTGCAAAGGAATACTTCTATTTGCAAAGTGTTGATACCAAACATTAACTGAAATATAAACAAATGCTGGTGAACTCTTGAGAAATGTCACGTAAATTCTGAATAAAACACCAGAAAGTCACATAACTACAGTGAAATTTATTATAAAAATTATCACCCACTACTTATATTTGTACAATTAAGAAAGCCACAAATCTGACAAATCTTTGGATTCACATCAAAAATCAAAAGACAAGGCAGCACTGACACTTGCCCCTGCTATTCAGCTGTACTGGCTCTCCAAATTTGACATGTGGCCAACAGGCACTTAGTGCCAGAAGCGTAACTTGACATTAATCGTTGACAGTTTTAAAAATAAAATTTAGTTATTTCTTACTCATCAGCCTTGAAAGTTACCAAAACCAGTGAAAGACAGCTTGTTTCTTTTTATGTGTAAGATTACAACATACATTTGTCAGCATGTTTTGTTAAACTTATCTAACTTAAGGGATAATAACAAGCTCCAGTGAAGCTGAAAATTCAACACCTTGTATCAGAGGTTGCAAAATAATAAAGCTTGTCGGATTCCAATAACAACACTCCACAGTTTCACCAACGTGTGCAAGTAGTTCATTGTAAAGATACGCTCTGATGATATTATTGATCCTTTTGTTATATTAATATTTCTGAACATAAGACTTTTCAACCTGTTTTATATGGAAAAGTAAAAAACCCAAAACATGGCGCTGAAATTCTGACCCCAGTTATCTGAAAGCACCACAATCTGACTCCTTTTAAAATGTACTGAAAGGCTTAGACAACCTTGCAAATTTCTGATCTCTGTAATTTCTCAAAGACAAGTTAAGATATTTTTGGAACAACAGTGGAAATACCTTACAAAACTAAAGTTTAATCTTTGGTAGCAGTTCAAAGCACTGCTAACTTTAAATTTAATAACAACATTGGAAAAACTTTCCACCTGGATGGCTTCTAAAAGCACACCCTCAAATACTTCACAATTTCAGATGGGCTAAATTTCTGGGATCACACAGATGCTGTATGATGCAGATGATGCCTAAGGAGAACTGTAGGAAAAGCTTGGAGACATCAAGAGATCCCTTAACTCTACAGCTAGACTGCAGGGCAACTAAAGCACATCATTCTTGACAGCTCCTGCTGGTTTTCCCTGTCTGTCCATCCCCCAACAGTGCCAAGGGTTCCACCAAGAGCCGGCTGCTGCACCAGGTGACAGCTCCACTGTGACAGCTCTATGTAATACATGTGAGTCTCGTGAGGAGTCACTAGCATGCCATTACAATGCAAGAAAACCAGAGGATTAAGTCTTAATTTCCTTAATTTCCTCTCTCCTCGAACTGCTAGTACTGTATCTTGTTTTTATGTATAAGAAAAGGCATGAAAGTTCTTCTATAGCTAAATAAACATTCTAATGTAGTGAGTATTCACATAGTTTCCAAAAAACATAAAAGTACCTATTATTTTTTTCTAAATGCATTTCTCTAAAGCCATCAGTAGCACATTATCAGGTATCCATCTGGCTTGACAATATTCTCCTTAGGAGTACAAAGAAGATGGGACTGATATAGCTACCACTTTACAACAGATATTCAAATTACAGATTTATATTGCTAAACAGTAAATTAAGACAACTACAGAAAAAAATCACTTCAATAGGAAGTCACTGCTCTGCATTTAGGTTTTATATTAAGTTTGAATTGTAAAATACATGTGATTAAAAAAACACCACCAAAACTTACTTGCTGTGACAGTGCAATAGCAAATCAATGATAAATGTCTGCCATGCTTTTTCTTTACTGAGTGCATCCAGTGCAGTTGGAATCAAAGCAAAACACAGGGTCATCACCTCCAGTGCTTCACAGCAAACTTGTTCATCTTCCATGTCTGGTTCATTTCCTGCATTTGTCTATGAAAATAAACAAGAGAGCACAAAGTGGATATAGAAAAAAGAAAACAACACGAAACCCAAGTGGCTCCAAGGTATATAAACTAAATACAAACACAAACCACAAATTTTTATACTGGGTGATTATCAGTGCCAAGTATTTTATGCACTCCACTCAGATGTGATTCAAAGAACTATCTGGGAGGACCTGAACTTCCAGTACTGTGCTTCTCAAAGGTGGATTCCAAGTATGAACTTAGGGAGCCAGAAGTCAAACAGTAAGTTTGTAGGCAAAAGTTACACTAGTTAGTACTGTTGGGTTTTTCTGTTGGTTTGTATTTGGTTTTGTTTGTTTTTATTTTTAAATAAATGAATTTTTATTTTATTTTTAAATAAAACAAATGCTTTTCTTTACTACTCAGAACCTGAGGTTTAAAGCTTTGGAAACAGGTATTACTTAAAACAGAGAAAGGCTATACTTTTAAAAAGCTTTGATAATCACAATTTATTTGATCAAAAACATCACTATTTTCCAGATAAATGAAACAGCTGAATTAAATCGAAACCATAGTTTCTGTGGTGACTTTTGATATATGAACGGATATTTCTAATTGGTATATAAGTTACTCTTTCAATTAAACACTTGAATCAAGTGAGTGGATTTTGGTATACTTTTCCATAATAAATACTTTGAGAATAAAAACAAGCCCTCTCCTCCATCTAAGCCAAAATTAACTAGCTTGAAGAAGTTCTGAAGAAACTGAATGTGAGCAGGATTCAATCTTAATTCATCAGTAATCATGGCTGCAGGTTAGCAACATTAACCAGAGGTATAAAACAAGTATTTGTTTTATATATGGAAAAGTATCAAGATTAAGTAGGCAGAAAGAAGGGATTACAATGCGGAAGAAATAACTAATTGTAAACAGCAGCAGCAGATGACAATGTATGTCTCGGTCTAGCAACAGAAAGTATTTTGTCTTTGCATAACAGATGAAAATCAGAGACAGTCACTAGCAATGCAGTAGGATGTGGTAACTCTGACACATTTCAAGATATAAAAGTAAAAGCAGAATGCCTTCAGCTAGTTCAGGACTGCACACGCTCTGCACTGGCACCCTTTTTAGAAAAGACAGTTATTTCTGCATAGGCACAGGGATCTAGTAGAAAGGCAAAGTGCATTTTAAACTCAACAAATTCTCCCCTGTACTCAGGCACCAAGAGCTGATGGGTCTGTACAAGCAGAACTTGCAGTATTTTAGGTGCATTTGGGCCTTCTGCAAACTAATGGGGAAAATGCCATTTGGCAACACTGAAAGTCACGGAGTGTTCTTTAACCACCAAGAGAACTCCCATACCAGAATTTTTTGAGGCAGGAGGCAGAAGAGACTTCATAAGAATTATGATCTCATAATAATTTATTGACTTCAAAGTTCAGTTGAATTCACCATTTAAGTTCAGAAGCTTCTTCAAGTGCTCACAACATTCTTTCAGAAGTCATACTTGATGGGACACTCTCAAGTACCTCTTAAAAAACACTTGCCACAGTTGCCTTTGATATTTTTTTAGGAATCCTGGCGCAACGTTCCCGATTCCACAGAAATCAGTCTGCTTTTGTTCTTAAACTAACATTTAATGATAAATCTCTACCCCACAGACTTAGCAAAATGCTCCTACAACCTATCAGTTAAAAGTCTAAGGTTTAGTGGTCAACTTAGAAAATGGAAAGCATTTTTCTTAAAATAATTTTTCCCCTAAGCCAGTGTTTGCCAGTCATCAGTATATTCAGTATTTATAAAACCACCATTGAAGTTACTTTGTCTCATCTATAACCAAACACAATTCCTTAAATTAAGAACATGTCTCTTCTTGCACTGTATTTCTCTATTTCTGTGATACTTTCCTCTCTTTTAATGCCATTTCAACGAAGTACATTTTATTTCCTCTTCTTATTACTTCAGCAATTTGTTCCTCTTTTTAGTTTCCAGTTTTTCCATTGAATTTTTATTTCCCTTTTGCCTAGCATAAATTGAATGCAGCTGCCATTTATTACAAATGTCCATATAAAAGTCAATAAGAATGAAATAAAATAAACCACATACACACACAACCTTTGAAGGATGACTGATAATGCACAGCTTAAATTTCACCTATTTTAAAACTTCAATTGTTTGAAAGTATTTTTACAGAATTCAACTTACAATTTTCACCCAGAAAAATGTCAGAAAAGAACACTTAGGTATTTTTTATTTTAGGTGTATTTTCTCTAGTGCACTACTGCTCTTAAAACATCTAATGTATATCTATAAGAGCACATCTTCATATGCCTGGACTGCCTTGCTAAGTAAGCCATGTTTTATATTCAAGTTTATCACCTCAAAAAAACCCCAACTTATTTAATGAAGAAGTCATTTTCACAACAATAGAAACAAATGTTATTATACTACTATAAAAGCTAAATGGAAAGGTGTTGCATTTTGCTGAAGTAAATATTCTTCCTCTAACTGATTGTTTAAGCACAACAGCTAATATACCAAGAATAAAACCTCCCTATATAGTCCCTTCCCTTTTAATCTCAGATAAGTACTGGGGATTACTAAACTTGATTTTAAGATTAACAAGAAGATGTTTAGAGAACAATTTTTTTTTTTTAAAATCACTGTCAAAATACAGATTACTATTTCCTACAACTGTAAGCAATATTCATTAAACACAAGGTGTTATAAAATCTAATAATTTGCGTAAACCACATGTGAAACCACAAAGATGTTTTACATATCTACATAATAAAAGGAAATAAACTACAAAGGATTAGCAATTATTTTGTTTTATCAGTGCTTCAGTGCTAATTTCAGATCAATCAGATCTTGTTTCTCATTCTAGACTACACATATGCTTCAAATCAACTTCTGTAGAAGAGACCTTTTAAGCTTGCATATTAGAAAAATTCGCTTTGCAAGAAATGCTTATTTCTTATTTAGATACGGAATCCAACTGGGCTGAAAACATGTTACAGAAGCTTACAGTACCAGTGCATTTTTGAACTGACACCAGATTCAAGGTACAATTAAATTGTTACCAAGAAATAGAAAACTAAACTGTGATATGACAACCGACATATACCAGACTCCAAAATATGTAATCACCAAGATACCTACCTAAAAGCTCATCACACTCTAAGCCTGACTTCATTGACCCTGTTCCTTTTGTAAACAAAGGAACAGTTATATAGAGAAGTTGTTGCTTAGGAATTCTTACCTTTTCGTAGATTTTACTGATTTCCTCATTTGAGCTAAAAACCAGCTGAACTGACCCACAGCCTGATGCCCAAACGATTTTTTGTACTGCCCTAATAACACAGATATCAGGGATGTATTTTGAAGCCTGAAAAAAAAGATAAATAAACCAAAGCAAGATGTAAATGCAGTTGCAAGTAACATTACAATGAATACTAAATTCTAACAAATGTATTCCTTAAATAGAAAAAAAAAGATGTTGAAAAGCATTTGTACTTCACTTATGTAAAACTTCCTTTTTTAACTGAAAGCCGCATGTATGTTAGATTACTAGAGAATCTTAAATTGCAATGCTACAAGTACCAGGAATTACAAGAAAGTTAGCATTTTTGATAAATAACTGGCAACTCTGCTTCTGAGTAAGGAACAGCAGAAACTACCAACTTCAATGCTAAAACATTCTTGATTTGGTGAAAAAAGACACAACCCATGCAGCATGCACCTGGAAGGCAGCCAAACTCTGAAGTAACGTTACAAGTTGAAGCTATTTTGGGGTTTGACCCCTCCATGGTATTTATTCTGCTTGCTCATCATTAGATAGACAAACTAATGCTTATCAAGTATGTGATTAACATATAAAGAATTGTTCTATAGTCAAGTTACAGAGGGTTTAAAATTAATAAGAACACAGATCATGTATCTTATGAATGCAGAATCACTATTCAGTATTTTGGGCATGGTCTGAGTTAACATCCAATAGTTTCTGCTGATACACACATTAGAAAAATATACAACTGCCACTACTTAATAGTTTGCATCGTCTTTAAAAAAAACCTAAACATTTGCAGCCTATATTTGAAGTAGAACTGTCCAAATAACAGGCAAACTTTAAAAGCAGATGATAGACAGTTCTCCAAACTTTCACAGTTCATTCTTCTAACGCGTAGGCTTAATAAGAAACCAAGACTCTAAGAGGCTTAACTAACAAGCTAGTTGCATCAGGAAACTTGCTGCTGATATGGAAATGAACACTAGTTACAGGACAAATAATAGGTATTTCACCTTTGTCAACAACAAAGCAACTGTATGGGAACAGCACTACAAGGAAAAATTGTCACGCAGAAATGTATTTTTTTTTTTAAATCTCATTGTAGTTTTAAACTCTTGAAGTGTTAATTTTTTTTTTTAAAAGGTGAAAGACTTCTTTCTGTGCTGCAGTCTTATGTCTAGCCTAGGGAAACCATGTCAGATTTTTTTTTAGTTGTGAGGTCTATTGAAAAGAGGCTTTGAAATCAAAACATTAAGAGAAAAAACAAATCTAAAGGTAAAATAAAATACATATGAATTAAATTTTTATCTACAGCAGTTTTCATAAATTCATAAAATTACACACAATACTTTAAGAGCAATACTGTCAAAAAAATTCAGACTTTGTTTGCTTTGATGTGCCTGGTCAAAGAAAAAAAAAATAAATTATTTTTTAGAAGTCCCCCAAAAAGGACAACACCACAACTAAAAACCCTTCTTCATACCTCACCTCAAAAGACATCTCTTCTGCAGAACAGATTTAAATAAATCAGAGTTCAACTAGCTGATTTTAGGCATAAAATCACCGATAGATGCAGTACCACCACTAATGGAAGGCACATGGTTCATTCTTGCAGTCTAGGACATCGTGCTCTCTTTAGACACTGCTCGCCGTTTGGAAGAAATAGCATACTTTTCAACATTAAGATGATAATACAAGACTAGTTTTATTTAGATTGTTCAGAAATGTTTGGAGATAGCTTTGCAGAGATTATAGTCTATGGAGTCCAGAAAAACAACATTCACTGCTTCCATACTGGAAACTGAGGAATCCTGATTCACCCTGAAACAGGCAGTTGAAGTAGCTCCAATATTGCCTTCTGCTGAATTCAGCGGATTTAACTAATGTATTTGCTGACATGACTCATAATTCCAAATCCAAATGAGGTTGGGTCATACCACAGAGTACCACACAGATAAGACTATTATATTTCTAAAGCACATTGTTTAACTTTACAGAGCTCCCCAATCCAATTTTTCACTTGTTTCATTAATGCATTTTCAATATATAAAGATACACTGGCAATGATGTGAGACTTATCTTTCAGCATTTGAAAATCACGCTGAAAATTTAAAAGCTTCCTCCCCTTTTCTGTGTTCCTCTTCAGGAAGAGAATGTTACTCAGAAACCAAAACATATAAGACCAAAACCAGAAGAATGTACCACAAAAATGTTTTCAAAATATCCATTAGCTTCTTTAAGTCTAATACATCAATTTTCTGAAGTTCTGACCTAAATGTAACAATATTCATTAGCCATTAAAGAGCTTGTACGGAACCTGCCTAGTTCACTCAAGCCTCTTCATGCTATTAGACACTGAATTTCATCATTTCATATGGAAACAACTATTAAATATTTTAATTAGTTTTACGAACCATATGAACATTACCTAAAATGTTTCATGACATTTTAGAAGGAAAATCCATGTCTTAAAAAGCAATAAATTTAGCAATTTTAAAAAAAATACTACAGAAAAAAATAAAATGTGGTACAGAAAGGAATTCACTAACCTCATCAGATATTTGCTGTGCAAGACGTATCGCTACATTTCTCAGCATGCATTCTGAAGTTGGATTAGGAATGTTTTGTAGGGCATTTTGTAGCACCACTGCCTGGTCATGCGTAGCCTGGTTTATCTGGAAGAAAGTATTTCTTGTACTTACTTGTACATGGAAAAAAAGCAAGCAAGAAGATATGAAAATCTAAAGTCACTTGGAAAGGTTTGATAGAAGTAGATAAGATCTCGGAAGGAAAACTACTTACAGAAACTGCAAACACCAAGAAAAATAAGCCCCTCATTTTCAAATAGATACCATCACATCTGAAGACTCTGTATGCTACAGTGTACAAGCACAGAGTACAAGTAGTAAACAGAAGAGGCACTTGCTGAAAGCTACTTATGTTTGGGGGATTGTTTATCGATCAGATTATTTCAAGTTAACAGAACACTGACAATTACAATGCCTCCTTCCATTTCTGTTGATGTAGGAAAGAAAGGCTTTGCTAAAACAATGGGTCTCCCTCTGGACTAGCTAATAGTGTCCAGAGAGAACACGGCTGCAGTGTCCATTATAGTTGAGTACATTTGAAACATCTGAGTTAGACCACTACTGAAGAATTCTGTTCCGAATTATCCCTCCTGTTCTTTATCATGCTTTTACAACAGGAACAGTAGCAAGGTAAGTTTTTATCTTTTTTGTGTTGGTTTGAACACAGCATTTCTTCTCCTTGGGCTGACAGAGCTCTGTAGTTTTGACAGTTCAGATCTGAAATGGCTGTTTCCTTCTCATAGACAAACTTGCTTGAAAAGACTGTGTGCTGTGGTTACAAGTTAAAACTTCTTATACAACAGAGTTTCTTCATTTTCTAGTACCATTTCATCCAAAAAACCTGTCTCAAATGCTGCTAAAAAGACACTGTGAAGTTGTTCTGTAACACCTAGTGCTGGTCATATCCCTTTTGCTTTGTCAGCTTCACTAAAACACTTAATTTGGGGAGCAAAACTACAGAACTCCCACTTAAGACTAATAGAGCTTACACAGTCAATTAGCTATTGGAAATGAGCTGTGAGTGATCAAACACAATATGCATGGGGCAAATCAGGATCTATGTACCAGAATATTACGTTTAACAACATTATTGCTTCAACTTTCTGTGAAAGCAAGGAAGAAAATAAAAACTTAAAAGGCCCTAGTGACAGCAGGACACCAGTAACTAGAAGACTGCAGACTCAATCTTGGTTATCTCATTCTCTTAAGGACTGATAGAAAGCCAAGCCAGAAGTTTATGCTATAGTACTTATCCTTTAAATAAGATAAATGATAAGATATTTACAAATCTCACCTCCATCCCAAGGTATAAGCTTATTGGTGCTGAAGCGGTAAAAAGTACCAAGACCAAAGTCCTTCAAACAGGACGATGATGACAGCATGAAGTTTTTGCCAACAAATCATTTAACAATAAAGTTAGATGTTTGCAACAGTAAACAGTGAATGTCAGCAGTCATGGACAAGTGTTACACCTCCTAAGTGGTCAGCAATCTGTTTGCAACAGACCCACATGCATAAGATATAATATTATAGACATGTGAGATCACAGTTCAGAACACCTGTGTTACACTTTTCCAACTGAGAAAACTTAGGGTAGGACACCTTTCAACTATCAGCACTAAACTCTGCAACATACCTAGCTGTACCCTGCAAGAATTTTCTACAAGCAATGGACGGAATTAGGAATTTAGCAAGCCAAGGACTTGTTTTTCTGAGAAAAAGGGCTGGCATAACTCAGCATCAGTTCTGTTGTTTTGTGCTCTAATCATAAACAGGAGATACAAGAAATTCAGAAGCGCACCCTTCAGCAGACTCAACAGCTCAAAAGAATTAGAATTCACACTTACGGGATAGACATACTTGAAAATGGAAAGTCACCTGTACTGACAGTCATGCAAACCATTGAAAATCATATATAGAGCAAGTGAATCTCACACATAACTTTTCTATCGCCAGGAAGAAACAGGATTTGTTTAGTTAGTTGAGCTCTTTTTTTAGAATCATCAGACAACCTTATCTGAAAGTACCATGAGTTCTTAACATGCAACTCAGTGAAAGAGAATGTCAACAGAAAGCATATAAATATTGCTGCAGACTAGAGCAAAATCAGAATACATTGGTATCTGTAGCAAGGAATATTTACATTACCGGTGAAATTGTACTTGTGCCTTCCACAACTGGCTGACAAGCTTCTGCCACAGCTCGAACATGGCCATATCCAATTGCTGTTAGTAATAATTTGGCTATTTTTAGAGCATTAAGGTAGGCACCCCTTCGAGTTTCCATATCTGCATTTGGCAGGAAGTTATTTCTAGTCAGCATGCTCAATACAAGAGGCAAACCACCACTTTTTAAGAAGTTGTACTGGAAGTCACTGGCATCTTCTCCCAGAGGTGCACTGGCAGGCATTAACAAGGCATAAACTACCTGTAGAACAAAATACAGCATTAACTAACATAAATGCTCTAGCTTAAATATAGATGAATGAACATGAGTCTATTTTGGAATACTACTTAAGCAATGCTTTGACAGAATTGGCCATATACCAGTTTATGCTAGTAAATTGCTAAGTATTTTCAGTTGTTAAATTTCAAACCAGAATTTCATCTTAGACTTCCATACTATTACAGAAAGGATTGCCAAAGAGAGAGCTGAAGAATTTTAAAAAACAGGCAAAGCATCACAAACCTCTGTTAAATACAGCACTTGTGAGGCAGAAGGACCAAAGAATAGAGAATCCAGGGATGGACTAAGGCTGCTTTCCCCAAGCTTTGCATGATCTAAACAAATAGCTCTTAGTTTCTCAACTGTAGTGTTATCTGCAATAAAAACAGAACTTATGAACATTTTGTAACAAAACTACTCCAGAACAAGACAGTAATATTTACCATTATAAATCTGAAAAACGTTAAGTGTTTCAGAAAAATTGCAAAAAATCTGACAGACAAGATCAGACTATGAAGCATTCTGCAATTATTATTTCTGTCAGTACAAAAGTGATCCTGTTAAAGCAGAGCTACAAGATCACTTCAAAATATACTTTTTCGCATTTTCAATGCACTGAGGCACTGAACCCCAGTACCAACCGCAAACTACACAACTTCATTTGACAGACAAGAATTAACTATTTAAAAAATACATTTACAATCCTAATTAGGATGTCACAAATTACGGTATCAATAAATTACCAGAAAGTAGAAAATACTTCCTTATTTTAATATAACACGTGAGAAATTATTATACTGGATATTATAAGATAAAACAGAATAAAATTAAGTTTAACCTGGTGGCATGAGCTTCATAAGAACACGTGCTCCATCTCTAAGAGGTGGCATATTTAGGCTACTGCCCAAGTCTGCAACTTGCCAAAGAAAAGAGATGTATCGAGGATGCAGTGACATGATCTTAAAATAAGCAAATAAAAAAACATTAAAGTCATTAATTAAAGACAAAATATAGGGAAAATATGCTTTTAAACTGCTCATTTCAGCATATGCTTACCACTCCAGGCAAACAGCTTTCAACTTCTGGATTTGGACCATCGCTGTAGTGATTGCCATGGTTGCCCGGAGAACCAGTTGAAGAGTCAGAAGAACTATCTGGACTTGAGGGCATATTAGAATTTATCTGTGTAAGCTTAGCCGTAATTAGCTGAAAAACAGAGTCACAGTTTTAATATTACGCAAAAATGAAGATTCTTTATTAAATAAGCATCTGATATAACGTTAATGGCATAATACAAGCAGGAGGAATGGAAGTATTTCAAAAGAATAAGTGATTCCATGCATGGTATTTTTCAAGTATTTATAAAAGGGAAGTGACACCTCAATTGACATAAATAACCGCAACACTTACCGTTTTATCTTTGAGATTCAACTGCCCAATTAATTTTCTATCATCTGCAGGGTCCACCAGCTCACCACCGATGAACAGTTCTACTTTCGTGTGTGCACTATTGGCTTTAATGCGATTCAGAATACAACGCCGCACTTGGCCAATTGTGTCATTTGTATGAGACCAAATGTCCAAATCTTCTACCTGCCGGCCTTGGTTTGGAAAACGAACTACTAGTGTGATATGTTTACCACGGAAAGCTCTGAAAATAAATGAGATAAAGTTATTTTTGCCCTCATGAAATAAATTATTTTTCTTGCTGCATTTTGTGTTGCAGATACTTCAACATCAAATCTTTACATACAGTGATACACTCCAGCATGAGTTTATTTTGTGAAAGCCCAGGCAATTACGCACACATAACATACACAGAAACTTTCAAGAAGCCGCACTCAGCACAACTGCATTAAACATACGGTCAGCTTTACTGTCAGGTTAGGAACACTGACAGAATTTTAAGAAGTCTCTTACGAAGCTTGAGGTATTTTCTCTTGCTTGTAATTTCCTGATCATAATGTGCAAATAAAGTTCAGACTGGCAACTATGCTTTGCTCTTTTAGCAAAACAACTCAGTTTTAAATACACCAAAACCAGAAAAAAACATCATGTCACCAAGTCTTAATGCCTCTGTCATAAGCTGTTAAAAGTTTTATAGTAGAATTCCAATTTTAAAAATCAGAATGCTTTAAAAAAAATTAAAAGAAGAAAAAACATTTTCACAATAGCACTGGTCATACTTTGCACTATGGCAAGGAACTCATTAGGAAAGATGTGGCCAGATAAGCCCAACAAACTAATCCCATGCAACAAAAGAAGGCAAAATTCTCCACAAAAGTTCATTGCCAACAAGACCTGGGAAAAAGCCTAATCAAATAAGCAGCCCATATCAAAAAGGATGCACCCACAATTGACAAGAGAAGTTAGCACTCATCAACCAACATATACAATTAAAATGCTCTAAGAGTACTGCAAATTACTGACAGACCATGAAGAAACAGCCATCTCTTCGATTTTCTTGACAAAATGGCATTTAAAATAAGAGGACAACAAACCCCCACCACGTCTAAAAAAAATATCTAGCTGCATCATAATTCTACAGAAATCTCAGTGTATTCCTTACATATTTCTGAGACCTTCTTCCCACAGAAAGCAGCTACTAATACTGGAACATCTGAACAGTTTTCTGTTCTACTTTCCTCTCCCAAGAAATAAAGGTGTTGTTGTCGTTGGGGTATTTTGTGTGTGAAAACATCTACACAATATGGGATTTAAATGTCTCCTTTTTCTTTATATCAAAGTTAGTTACCAAAGGAGCAGCTACGATTTAAGCTAAGTATCTACTCAAGGACAAGAAGACTGAAGGCATACAGAAAATACACTTTCAAAGTGCTGTTCTCTTCTTCCCCTTTTTATGAGGAATTTACACAGAATATTTCACTTAGAGATAATCCTATATTTAAGCTTGCAAATTAAGATTAGCATCTCTGGAAAATGAAAATATAAACTAACATGGTTTTTTGTGTGACACGACTAAGAAAAACAAAGCAGCTTTTCCCATGCTAACTTAAAGAATGGTATTGCTTTTAAATAATTTTCAGAAAAAAATAAATACGTCCAAAACAACAGGTACATTGTATTATAGAACAAAACATCAGAAACAAGTTTATTGTCAGGTCTGCTGTCCTCTTCATACATGCCTGTATTTGTCTGATATTTCAATTTACTTTTTTTTTTAATTACATATCAGAGTTTCATGTATTAGCAAAGAAAATGGAATTTTGATATTCTATAAATGCATTGATTAGAAACGCTTTAGAATGTAAAAATCATAAAGACGTTAGTAATATTTTAGTTAATAGAAATAAAAATGACAGTAGTGCATCTTCACACATACCTTGACATAGGTAGAATAGTTCTCTCTTCGTGGTAATCACTGTCACATTCATTTATATACTCTCTTAAAACAGTCAACACTCTCACCATTCGTATTGCTTCTTGTCTTGCACAATTGATACTGTCTTTATCTCCATCCAACACACATAGTGTATCATAGGAAGCTTTCAGACGATCAAAACAGGACTGAATGAAGTCTTCATGAATCACTACCTAATTACATTTAAAAATTGGTTCAATTACAAGGAATATTAAAAACTATATCTTCAGTAGGATAATGCAATGGTATAAATAAAAAAAAAACCCCACAAACCCAAAACAAAACCAAGTAAGTTACTCTATAAAGCTGTTTTATTCCACTTTAAAATAAACTCTTACTGATAAATAGCTTTAATTTAGTGTGTGCTGTAAAAATCTTCTGTGTCATCAGTAGCTGCAACTGTACAGTGTAAACTTGCACTTTAAAAGAATAAGTGAAAGTTTGCACAGAGAACACTAAATTGAACTTTCTCTTATTCACTTCCTTAGACTACGTTAAAGAATCTCAAGCTGACAATCTATGACAGGTCAACTTACTCTACACCAAGAGTGAACATTTACAGACTGCCAGAACAACTATCTCCACCCTTCCACACTCCCTTCAAATCACTCAGTTTCAGATACACACTTTTGCTGTATAAACTCAGAAATGGGGTTTGATCTAGATTCAGGATAGTGGCAGGTACAGCAAATCTTTTCCTTCTGCCTCATATCTAACATTTCTTACAGGCAGCTGAGGAGCAGAGGAGTTATCAGCACACTGAAACAAAATACTTGTGTGCGTGTTAAGTAAATCCAACACTTCCAGAAAGTGTTGGACCCAACCACGTACAGATGGACAGATACATGTATGCTTAGCAAGCCCAGACCTATAGCATGAAAGAAGCATACAGCCCATCTGCCACTGCAGTAAGATATAACTCGAATGGCTGTAAATGTACAACTCAGAGCAGCTGTGCTGTATTTAGCAACTTGCAGCTCTGAAGACTATGAAAGTGTTTTGAGGACAAGTATGAAAAGCTTTAAGAAATATAACTGGCAAGCTACCAATTGGAGATTGTCTGGAGGACAATATCCCCCTACCCCTTAAATTTTGAAATCCCAACAGTTCACTTCCTCTGTCCTTTCAGAAACTTGTTGTCAGTTTGCTGAAATGCAGCTCCCAGCAACTATCAATGCAGGGAGAAAATATCTGATCTGCTAGAGCTCAGTTTGGCCATTATATGGAAACTCTGTGACCCTTTCTAAGGGACATGACCTCAATAAAGACTAGATTAGCTTGTGACAACCCTCAACAGACCCATCCAGTGAACATACTAGTACAAGAAGTACCAAAACTGGAGGTTCAACAAAAGCCTTACCTAAGTATAAGATATGAGCTGTTTTCTGAGTAGAAAGAGCAAATACAACAGATCAATTTAATATGAAAAATTTATCAGGGTTCAGTTCGCAAATATCAGAAAGAACTCTTTAACTCTGCATCTGACCAGAAGCTAATGGCTGGACTCAAGAGTATACTCTCCAAAACAGGAAAACCATTCCCTGTTTTCAAAGCTTTCAGATACAAAATTACCACCAAATTGAATTTTATCACTGCTTTTCTATCATGTTATAGTCCAGGCTTCTTGTTGCTTGTTTTGTGTTGTTGGGTTTTGTTTTGTTTTTTACCTGATTAACTTGTAACCTCGGGCCAAGATTAGTATAGATCTCTTTAAGGAGATCTATTGCTCTGTTCGCGATGTCATCATTTCCCTGAATCACAACCTAGCATAACAAAAAAAAAAAAGGCATTAGAACTTCTTAAAACTTTCTGGTATAAAATTTAAAACCAAAGCAACTACTTAAGTATCTTGACACAACAGTGTGTCTAATTATTTTATGAGGTAAAAGTGACTAAAATGCTTAGTTACAAAACATAATCAATGCACCTTAGACTGAAATTATATGAGTCAAGATTAAGAATTAACTAGTTCAAAAGAGTTCAGAGTTAGCAAAAAACCCTAATGCTTTATGAAAAGAATAAAAGCAGTGTTTATATATTCATCTTCACATTACATTTCCATTTTCACTAGTTTCAGAGAATAAGGCAAGTATTTTTTCAGCTGCTTAAATAATCTACATTACCAGAATTCAAAAGCATAATTTTAAATGGCTGTAAGTGGGTAGAAGGGGGACAGGCAAATGAGTTCTGTTTCTAACCTGATAATCTAAATTGTAATTACCAGCCACCAGGTCTGAAAGAAGCCCCTCCATATAACCCCTGCAGGATACTGGGCTGAGGCTTCGTGAATTCCGTCATGCTGCCAAACGGCTGGGCAGATCCACATAAGTTGATTACCACAACTAAAACATGCTAGCATTATGTAGGCACTTTGTACGCAAACACCGTGTGAAAACTTCTTTGTCTAAAAATTGTGATCTACTTTGGTTTTAACTATTATCACCACGATTAAAATACCTAACCCTTCAACAAACCACAACCAAAATTACCAAAGACTGGTGCAGCACGTTTTGCAAAACACAGCCATGATAATCATATCACAATGTGCTACTGCGGGTTCTAACACAGCTCTTGAAAACAAGAAATACTAGAAATACTCGGAAAAAATCCAGTTATCAAATTAGATACTGATGTTTTTCACCAATAGATTTGGCAAGCTTCAGAAAGCTACCATCTTCCTATTGAAAAGCTATAACTATGTTTAGGCAAAAAGTTGTGGATATTAAAAAGAAATTCAGACCACTGATCACTTGGTCTAATCTTGAATCACTCCAGTTTACCATATTAGAATGAATGACATGAACTAGCTTATAAAGTGCACAAAATATCAATTCCAAAGTGTGTGTGAGAGAGAAAGAAGCTTACAGATAATTTACCTGGCTAGATCATTCTTAAACAGTATAGGGAAATGTTTAATGTCATGTGCATACACAAATAGACTTGATGGTTCAAATAACCTTCCATTAAACATCAGCCTACAAAGTTACCAACTTACATACTCACTGGGAAGACAGTGGAGTCAATGCCCATAGGTTTAGTTGGAAAAGGTAGTTTTTTGTAATTTCAGTCTACAACTAATAAAGTACACAACCCTAAAAATGTAAAAAGAGACTAAGACTTAGCAGTTAACCTTTCAGATGTTTCCTCCAATTAACTTACCCTCCAAAGGTAGTCTAATCCTATTAATTCCAGATCATCCATCATATAAGCTCGTCTCTTTGCTACTAGTTTTCCTTCTCGACAGTTCACAGCTTTGAAGAAACGTTCAAAACATTTCATCCCATTTTCTGTTAATAGGGAAGGATCCAGCTGAAGCACATTATTTTCAAAGAAGTCCTTATTAATGTCAGGGTCTAAGTCGGGTTCATCCCCCATTAGTTTGGAATACCATTTAAAACAGGCTTCGCGATCACAAAGATAAACTGCATTTTCAGCTAAACACTTCCATATTTGCTTTGCCTGGGGGGCGCAGAGCCACAGCTGACCATCCTTCAACAAAAACCTTGAGCAACAACAAACAGACAATTAACAGCACTGTCTAACAGACATCTAGAGTTACAATTCAGCAAAAAGGTGAATATGGATATTATACATGTACATGTCAGAAGTATGACCCCGAAAAACTTAATTTGCATCATCAGTCCATTCATAATTAGGCTACAATTTCTCAGTAAGTTTGAATGGATCGAGAACTTCTAAGTCCAAACAAAAAAGGAATAAAATTCAGAAAAAAAAAAAAAGTGTTACGCGAAAATACCAAACATTTTTTACATATTATATACAAATGCACATTCCCTAATGTAAACCATTTATTTAAAAATCAGGTCACAACATAAGAGATTAAATTACCACTGCAATCACTAACTATGTTTTAGCACTCACTTCAGCAAAATCACAAAATATGGTTTGAATTCTATGGAACAGAGCCAGAAGCAGAAGTCAATGAACTGGAAATTTTTCCTTTAAGTACGTTTTTCATTGGTGTTAAATTATTATTAAGGAATTATTAAGAACTTCAACTCTGAGAGCTAATACTAAGAAAGTTTCAGGAAGAAGATAAAGTTCTTCAGAATCGTTTACATCATTCAAAATCTTTTCTATGTAAAAGAAATCAGGGACTAAATTATGGCGCTGCTTTTCAGAAATTGCTACCTACATATTCTACATTTGACAGCCACAGCACTTCATAAATTCCTTTACATTAACAACTAGTGAACTTAAATGTAACCAATTTACAATTTTTAACATACAAGAGTGATAAATTAAGTTTGCTATCCATATGCTATTGTATAATTTCATTAAACCATTAGCGCTTCAGTTTAATTCACAAAAATTCTTGGTAAAATTTCAAAAGTAAAACATCTCCCTTAGAAAACAAGTAAAAAAATACTTCAGAACTTGATGGTTTGACAGTTCATCTATTTTCACTTGTCTTTAAAAAAAGAGGTTAAAATCAAGTAAGAAGAAGCTAAGAGAGACACAGCTTAAAAAGCATCAACATATTGCAGCTCTGTGATGAGCAGAGATCCTTTGTTTTCTTATTCTAATCGAACAGCAGCTGGTTAGAAGTCATCCAAGTGATTTTTTTTAATTATTATTCTAACCTCTTTCTAAGAGATTGCTGAAAATCTAATAATGTCTGACACAAGTACATGTCACTTTATGATCACAGATTTAAATTTGGTGTGGTACAAGAACTAAGGACACATGGACATATCCCTACATGGAATACTTTCAATTTTCAGCTAAGTTCTCCTGACATGTATGTAACTGTATACACATTGTATTCAAGTCAGTAGAGCTTTGTACATAGACAGAAATAGTCAACACAAATCTCAGTGCAGAATCAGAGCCTTGGATTGCAAACATCCTAATAAAATTTATTTGAATATTGCAACATTTGCAGAGAAGCCCTCTGTGAAGAAAAAAAACAACCAAACCAACAAATCACACACAAACCAAACCATTTGGTGTATTTTTGCATTGGAGTTTTGAAAGAAGTTAGCACAGCAACTTGAAGCTAGGTAAAAGATAGAGATACCAGGGCGGGCTTTGGTTTTCCTGTTTGTTTAGTTGGTTGGTTGTGGGGTTTTGTTTGTTTGTGGACTTTTTTGTTTATTTGTTTCTTTAAAGTATTCTTACAGAAGTTAAACAAATGATTATGTTTAAACTAACCGTAAGAAGTTAAGTCGCTCCTGTACTTCCTGCACATGACTGTATCTGCTTCCTGGTCTTACAGTTTGAGGATCATATTCACCATGCTCTGCAAATATAAAATGTTTTATTAGACAATACATTCAGAAAAGACATGCTGACCCTACAAGACAGGACGTGTTTCAAGACTTATTAGTCTGAATACAACTAAAACCACTCAAAACCCAATAAATTTTCAGTAAGGTATATGAAAATAATTCTCAGCTGCCTGCTACCAGTTAATATTTCACTATAGATTAATACGGGTAAAGGCAAAGATTACTGAGATCTATAATCAAATCAACACTTATATATGCTCATTGTTCAGTACAATGGAAGTATTACAGAACAGTTAAGAACCTACATTCTATTTGTTCATATCAATTTCTCCTTATTTCGAGTAGTCAGTTTGAAGTCAGAAAGTAGGTACAATAAAAGTATACCAAGCATATAATTCAGATTATCCAGTGTGTTTGGGGGTTTTGGTTTTTGTGTGTGTGTAGTTTTTTTTTTTTTGGTTGGGGTTTGTTTTGGTTTTTTAAATTAAAGAGAAATAATCTATATCTGTACTTGCACTGCCATGATCTGTACTAGTAATATTTTACCACGACACATCTTCGTTATGACAGCTCCATTATAAACTAATTAATGCTACATTTCTTATTTTCTAAAGTATACAGATCGCATTTAACCAAGATGACCCAGCTGTAGGAGACTGTATCATGACAACATCCAGAATAACAGTAAAATCTATCTTCAGAAGTGAAAAATCGGTATCTCCTATTATATCAAGGAGCAAAAAAACCCCCACAAATGAGTCTAACAGCTGAACTGCATCACTGGTACTTCAAAATCAGGGGAAAAATAATTCTCATAAATAGTGCAATCTAAATACAAATGCAAAAAGTATGTTAGCTTAAAAATCCAGTAAAAGGGAAAACAGAAGACTAGTAGTTAACTGATGTCTACAAAACTGGAGATGTTCACCAGAAATCCTTTGAAAATTTGAATTATAGTCCTAATGTAGTGAGCATAAATGGGCAGTTACGAAAACAAGAACTGTGAAAAAATTCTGAAGAAAGAATATAAAAGTAGCAGAATGAAAATTTAAGTATTAGAAGTAGGAAACCTGAAAAATATGATGTGGGTTTAGCAGAAGAAACTATTACAATAGATAAGCACATTGCAAAGAAATTAAAACTAATAACTTCTAAGTGTTGGTGGTTTTGTGTGGGTTTTTTTTGCTTGATTTTCTTTTTTGGGGGGTGCAGTTGTAGTGGTGGTGTTTGTTTTAACTCTGGGGACAATCTGGTCTTTTTTTTTTTCCTGATTACAGATTAATTCACAGACATGATTATCAATAGTGGCAGTGAAAAAATAATTCAGGTATTAAAGGCCAGTCAGTTGCCCAAAAGCAGTATGTATGAAAAACTCTGGACTACAAAACAACTCAGTCTCCCTTAATACCCTCCCCCTCTCACTTTCTTTCTACATTTGCCTCATTTATCTTCCATGCTGTGGATCTTGCAACTCCAAGCGTGACCTCCTTAAAAATTCTTTCTACATGCAGGAGCAGAAGAATGAACAGAGAAACTATACATCAAAAAAGGACCGGCTGAAAATTTAAGTATAATCAGCGATAAACACATATAGAAGATCATACGGCACAATTTGTATGAATAATTACATTTCATTAACACTTTGGATTTTTTTATCACTTCAGAAAAACAGAAAGAGAACTCGCTAGCAATCTCCTCAGATTTTCAAAAGGTCTTCGATAAATAGTCAAGGAGATGAAACTGTGACCTCCTTCAGGACTACAAAATGCAATAGCAGTTGTCTCATCTCATGGAGGACTCTGCAGAGGTGCAGGTAAGGGTGAGTTCACTACAAGAGAGTCACAGATCATGGAAAAACTTCTGAAACATAGATAAGGCTTTTCTTTAGCCTTAAAATGGCAAACATATAAAAGGGAGTATAATAGAAAACAATATGCGTTAGTGAATAACAGGAGAATAGGAACATTGTTCTCCATCACAAAACACAACTATGGAAGCCTTCAAGGGAAATTAAAAATATGGCAAATTCAAAATTAATTTTAAAAATATCTCAAATCACACAGTAATTGTGGCATTAACTGCCGAAAAAAATCTGTGGGCAATTGGATTTTTTTTTCCTATGGCATTTGTTTGACCTATGCTGTTTGGATATTTGCCTTGAATTTTCCCCCTCTGTCTCATTCATCTTCCACCAGCTCAGTTTAATTCTACAGCTTCCCAGTTTGTTCTTTCTGCCCTTGCAATCATAATAATCTTTCTTTCATTTATAGCACTCCCTGCCCTACATCTCCCCAGCATCTTTTATCCTCCTCCATGGAAGGCAAATTACATGGTGCTCTATGTTTTGCTCTATTTAGTATATAAAACTGAAACTGAAAGAGAAGTTGCACACGAACTGTGTATTACAGTTTTAGTGCACTATCTGGAACATTAGGAGATATTTTTTGGCTGCCCTTAATCACGTAATAAAGCATCTAATAAAAAATCCACGCTACTGTTCATCTGTTTTTGTACTCTGATGCAAACAAGTATAAGTTCTGCAGCAGCTTTGTCTCAAGAAAGCACAATTTAATTGCTTTGTAATTAGATTCAATTTAAACTCTTTGCATGCTTGTAACTCCTATCATTCTGAAAAGATTTATATTACTGTTTTACCGAGTCATTATATTTGGGAAGGTACAGGGCAACGGGATGTGTGTTTTGGTACAAGACATCTGCCTAATTTTTTTTTCTGCCCAAGTCATCAGCAGTTTGATAGGTAAACAATATTGTCAAAATTAAGCTTTTGACTTCAGATTTCAAAAATAATTGGAATTAATAATAATAGTTTATACATTAATAGTATGTGTAGGCTATTTTTGGACAAAGACAACACTGCATTGGAATACAGTTGTTGATTATGTCTCCTTCCTAACCCTGAGGCCAGATCCCATATTTCATAGCTGGCCAAAGACCAAGAGAAAGGGAGAATTATAGATTCTAAGCTATCCATATAGTTAAGATGTGAAGTTTATTATAAATGAAATTACATTTTTGCAGCATTTTAGCAAAATTAAAGAGCAATGCAATAGCTTGCAAAAGTTACATGAAATAATATTTGCTCTATTCCACCTTTCTGAAGACAGCTAAGCCTAAGACAGTATTGCTTGAGAACAGAACAAAGCATTTAGTATTATTTAACATTAATTAGTGCAATGCTATCATTAGTTAAGGAAACTAAATTAGGGTAACTCCCCTCATGTATTCCTGAATAGAGAAATATAGCTGCAGTATGCAGATTTAGCTTAAATGTCTCATTGACCTGTACCTGGCTGAAGCTATCATCTTAATATAGTGCCACTATTCAAACAAGTTTTCAAGGATATATTTTGGATATCTTTTGTAAAGTACCCAAAAATTAAACTAATTCCAAAATTAAGGCCATCCAGGCAACTAACTAAGCACTGGAAGACACACATACACTTTTACAATGTGTGAATATCCTGTCCTCTCTGAACAATCTACACTGAATTCCTGCATGACATACCGTGTCCTTTTTGAATGTAGGATGTTATGATGCCAGGGTAGAACTGTCCCTAGTTCCAGTCAGTGAAGTAGATGGGGTGGGTAGGTGGGGGTGTGTTTTGGCATAACTCAATAAAGTACTGTGGTCCAGTGTAACAAGGAGTTTCCTGGTCCATCATTTTCCTTCACTTCCCTACTTCTACCTCAGTAGCTAAAAAGCTCGTCCAGAATAAGAGTGTAAACTCACCAGCAAAGGGTTGAGTTTAGCCTGAAATACAGAAATACTAACATGATCTGCTGTCAAAGTGCTGATGATAACAAACGCAGTGAGAAAGGAATGAAACAGAAATGGAATTGCTAAAAAGAAACAGCACCTCTGTGGTCTAAAGTCCTTCTCCCTGACAAATTCCAAACACTGGCTTCAAGTAGAGATTAAAAAACTTCTCAAAGGAGTCTACAAAAATTCAAAATTACAAGTGGGACAAAATCCAAAATTATTATTAGGACTTTCCTCAAAAATAATCAGCCCAGCCTAAATAGGAAAAAATGATGGTTATCAATCCACAGATAAACAAGAGCTGTCACTTCCACATATTCTGCTGTAAAATACAAATTTTCAATCATGAGACAAAATGTTAACATTTTAAGCTTTTCTTGCCCAATTAGACATGAAGGCTATCAATCCCACAGATGTTTGAAAATTAAACAAACTTAATAGTTATTTCATTATGAGAATTTGGTTTTAACTCCACCTTCAACTGGAGTTTTCATACACTTTGAGGCAATTTTAATTTTAAAACTTACCTTTAGCATACTGCCTCATGCTTTCCATATAGGCAGAGAGATTTTCTGCAACCAATGTAACTAGGGCATGATTGTGCTGAAGTTGATTGATTAAGTCATGTCGGTAAAACACATGTGGACTTCGCTGAGTTTGACTGAAATTAAAATACAAGTGTTATAAGAAAAGTGAAGAAGTCTTGGCACCTAATAGTTCAGAAATCCATTTAAGAAACTCATCTTTGATTCAAGTTCCAAATTTTCCTGAAAGACCTTTAAGAGAAAACATATTAAGCCTCTGACAAACTTTTTCTTTTTTCTTCTTACACATCAACAGTTCTTATCGGTTATTGAAAGCAGTTAATTAATAAGTTACAGTATGTATGAAAAATATCAAAGCAATCTGAGCAGCTCAGTATGCTGCAGGGAGAATACCTGCGGCAAGAGAGGAATAGAAATACCTGCCCACAAACTATAGTAAGGACAGAGACCCTCGACTGTACTATAACGCATAACCACAGCTTCTTCCACACCCATCTGATATTCTTTTCTAAATTTAATATTAAAACATAAAGTAAAACTAGGTCGATTTTCAAAATGAAGCTCATGTTCTTAAAACTACAGCAAAAGAACACTAGCCAATAAACATAACAATTTTTTCAATACTTTAAAAAAAACCAACCCTGCACAACCCTGCATTTTTTTTTTCTAACAATATCTAGCTGAAAAAAATGTTGGTACAAACATAAAAAGCATAGTTATGCAGAGCATATAGTCTAACAAAAACCAGAAAAGTTTAAAAAAAGAAATACCTCAAATAAATAATTAGATGATAGTTTAAGTTGGTTATCAAGATCTGACCAAAAATGCTGCTCTCAAACAATACTAGACATATTTGAATTATAAAAGTAAACTGCAAGAGAAAATACAGAGCTTGGGTTCAAAGCCCATGAACACAATCAAATTTTAGAACTGAGAACTAATCACTCTCCATAAGAGTCTCAATTTGACTCAGCTTCTGTAGATCGGAGCACTGATCTTCGCTGCATAAACAATACAAACTTGCATTGCTCTTCCATGGTAAAGAGATAGAAAAAAGAGAGGGAAGGGAGAGGCTGGGGGAGAAAAAGAAAGGTGTTCCTCCTTGTATTGCCACTCAGCTGACCCCATAGCCCTCCCTGAAGAAATTTAACTGTGATTTCAGAATTGTTCTGCTTTCCTTCAACACCAGATCCCAGAATTAGCTGAGTGGATTACAGGCAGAAACTCTCATTCTTCCTAGGAAACAGCATCTCCATACTAGATGCCTACAGCACTCTGCTGCATCACCACACCTTTTGAGGACATTAGGGAATGCAAGAAATACCAGTTCCAGCATCAGCTGATAACGACCTTGCAGCTAATAACCACATTTCACTGTACACGTAACAAAAACAGATGAATCGATTCACTGGGCCAAAGATCATTGTCAATCTGGGTTTAAAAGACAGAAGCCATCAACACCCTTCCAATAATTCTGCTATCTGCAACCAACAGAATTTGGCCTGCTAAGCACAGATGTCTTCAGAAAATTAAATTTCATACTATGCAGAGCTTCCCAAAATAGCTTGAAAGAGGCACCTAAAACACAAATTATGTTAAAAAAAAAAAAAAAATTCCAGACATTTGTCAGAGAGAAAACAAAATGGATGGAAGCACAAAGAACTCATACAGGACTTCATATACCCAGAAACAACATCCTCTTGTTTTCACCTTGAGAAACTTTCCAGTTAATACTTCATTCCACCATCAACTCTCCTTGCTCAGCAGAAACCAGCAGCAAAAACAGCAAAAGACTGGATGCCTCTTTTTTAGTGGCTATCCAAGATGTTACCTCTAGACAGAGAGATGCATTTACAATACATAGCAGTAAATAAGAACACAGACTATTTGGGAAATACATATGCTGAAAACAAAACCAGGGACTATACCAATGTAACTACTCCTACATTTATACAGTCACAGAACTACATTCCACCTTTTGAAGGCAGCTTAGAGGCTGATGTGACACCCAGTGAAAATGAGTCTGACACCCCTGGACTGAAGGAACAAGCAGAAGAAAGACGTGGTATTTTGCTGAATTGAGCTATTGGCATGTACATTTATATACTCATAATATTATGCATTTGTATCCATCTTGTATCACCAAATGAAAGCATTACTAGCAGAAGACTAAATAAATCTTTTGCTCCAGACATTTTTTTACTTTTCCTCCTTTCTCAACCACATGCATAAATAGTAAATTTGGACACATGGATTCATCATCTTGGTTAGCTTATTTGCTAGAAAAATATTGGCAACATGCCAAAGGCAAATTTCCAAATAACTTAAATGGATTTTTTAAAAATTATTTATCTGCACACATAACTTGCCCAACATAATACTGCACATGTAACTTAGCTTTTGAAGTTGAGAGGAGTTCTACTAAACGAACAAATGCAGCCATTAAAGGTCCAAATAGTAATGACCAGAGCCAGCAAATTCTACTGTTAACACTGAAAAGTGACTTGAAGCTAGCATCATTGTTGACTTAAAGCACAAACAAAACCCTTAAACTCTTACAGAAGAGTTCAGTTAATGCTTCTGAGAAAGTAATTTAGGAGACCCATCTTCTACTGCTTGGGTAGATACAGGTCAAACTCAAGTGCTTGAAATTGGTCTGCAGGACACTACCTCCATCAGCCAACACACAGAAAATTAAGATCATTAATTATCTGTACACTAAAGGTCAGTATGTTGAGTAATAAAGTTGACTGTTCTGTAATAAGGACCTTTGCACTCATAAAAATCCTTGCACCTAAATAAGAGTTATTTTCCTATGGGGTTGCAATTCAGGTTAAGCTAAACTTCCCAAAACATGTAGCATTTCTTTGTACTCAGGGAGTTAAATTTTGCCAAAGCAACTGTATAACCAGTTCATCACTTCGCTCAACTGCATGAATAACCAGCAATAATTAAATCCTCCTGCTCAAAATAATCTCTACAGTGCCAACGCCATAAGATAACTTATACTTATTTTTGCCAAGAATCAGCAGCCTTAGTCATTCTGGACCAAACTTTTAATTGCCAATGCCAATCAACTGAATCACTCCAGAAGAGGAGAATACAGATTATGGGATATATGTTGCACATAGAAAGCCCTGTGAAACATTTTTGAGGCAGTTGTCACAAACATTTGCTTTGATCTATTTTTGATCTGAATTCTAGAAGGATGCTAGAGATTAAACTTTTAAGTCAGATAAGGTAAGCTGATAGGAACAGGAATACAGCAATTAAATGCAGGCATTGCAATTTCCAAACTGTGTTCGATGTTAAGAGTTACCAGAACAGTCAGAGGACTAAAAAAATCACTGATTACAATGTTTTCACTCACTAGGTTTCCCACCACCTAGGCAGTAACACTACCTAACTACAAAAAAACTCCCTCAACAGCATCATGCTAATAAAGGCTTCTACACAGGAAGAGGTCTTTGCAAGTCCCTTGACTAAAACGTTTAATTTGAAGTTTATTTTCCTGCTGTGTGTTTTCAAATTCTGCGTAAAAATGAGGCATTATCACATACTGCAGTGCAGGCTTCACTGAAATCTGAAGAATGGAAGATACTGTCTGACACACAAAAAAGGAGAGATATTCAAGCCATCTAACTGTACACATAGCATATATTCACCAAGATCTTACAGCAAGTAAAATGTTAATGACTCCAAGAGGCAGAAAACAGACTTCTCTGCTAATAAGCAGGTAATTTCAAAATCTCACTGAACAAAACCCTCAACCATTAATGTGAAAGTGTAAAGGATTCAAACATCAGGAAAGCTGAGAAAGATGTCACAATCTAAATTAATAAAGAAATTTCCAAAAGCCAGCAATGCAATATTATCACAGCTCCTACAAGCACAATCAGTAAGAAGATGGCGTTTTGTAAACTGAAAGCTTCTTTTCTTCAGCTTTCCCTGCCTTGATCCTTCTGGCAAGCAGACTGTAATAGCAACACTGTTTTGAATAGTTTACCTGATTATAAGAATTACAGCAATTGTGCAATATTGATAAGGAAACATTTTTCTGGAGTTTGTAAAAGCTATGATGTGGATAATGTTAGGGGCACAGAATCTCAGACATTTCTCTAGTAAAAAGACGTTTAAAATAATGAAAACAAGCACATATATTTTAACAAGCCCAAACAGACAACAGCTTTGCTTATTTCTCTTTTCTTCTTTTTAATAAAATAAAACAAACCAACCTCCCACATAAAAAGACAAAAAACCAAACCCACAATAAAACAAACCCAATACATTTCTAATCTCTTCCATTCAGGAGAGAGAATCAATAGAGCATTTTTCCCAGACCAAAAAAGTCACCTTTGATTTCACCTAAATAAACTATATGACCTGTATAAATTTACCATTGAAGAATAGGGATGGGTGGTTATGTTTGTGTGTGTGCATACATACATATATGCACACACAATATATCTATAAGTTAATTCCCTTGTTAGGCAGAGAAGTCCACGGATAACATAAAAACAAACCTAGATTTTCCACAAATCGGACTAGTATTCTAAAAATTTGACACGTTGGGTGAAATAGTTAACGTTCTCTTATTGAACTTTGGTGTCTGAATTTTCAGAGGCTATTTAAAGACACTAAAACAAACTAAAGAACATCTTCGAACACATGTTCTGATTTCACCTAAGCTTTCCCTGCCTCTTGTAAAAAAAAAGAAAATTTGCATCATTCCAACCTATTCAACTTTTAACAGACAAAACTTTATTTGCATTCCATTCTTACCTCAAGTTTTGTGGTGCTTCGCCAAACAAACTGCAAATTTCTCTGATTTGTTTCAGTGCAGGAATGACCCATTTGTCATTTGTGCGAAGCTCTTCTATAAAACGATCTATCCACTGGATCTTTTGTGTATCTCGATCCTTAAAAACACATGTATGTAATCAAAATCAAGTATATTGCGGAAACTATCATCACTCTCTTATTTTTTTTCCAAGATAGAATAGAATGTACAAAGCCACACGAATACTAGATCAACTGAGTTCTGAAGCACACAAGCATAAGAAAAGTATCTGAACAGCACTGTATGCCTGCATAAGCTACCAGTGTGTTACAAACTCTCTGCCTTCAAGCATTCAAGTGTCCAGTTTGTATTTAAGAAGACCTGTAGCTAGATAGGATCATCAGTGTTTAAATAATTTGCTCTTTCCCTCTTTCATTTATTTCTATTCACTGGTATTCAAGTGTAAATTGCTATAAAATATCAAGAAACAATGACACACTGTTTCTTAACAACCAAGAAACAAAACCTGAGAGTGGCTGTCAAGACAGATAATGGATTAATTTCAAACCACAATGAATTATTATTATTATAATTCTGGTAGACTGCCACAGAAGTTCAGGTGGGGAAGAAGAGCATCTAATAGTTTTCACACCTTTGCTAAGTCATTTCTAATATTACACATGACAGGTAAGGACTTACTGAAAAACCACCCCACCCAAAGAGATTAGCCTAATCAAGTTAGGAAAGAGCAAAGACGGAAGCCGGGCTACTTCTTTCTCCATCTTTACTTTGGTAGGGTTCTTTCCTAATTCCTCCAATGTGATCAATCAGCAAAAGGAACACTTTTGCTAAATTACCAAGTCGCTTGAATTTTCCATGTAGAATTGAAGGAAACTGTCAGTGACTGATCTCACAATAGAACATAATTACTCACCTGTGAACAGCTGTAATCTAAGATTTTAATATGGGCACTAAGAGCCTGGTCCATGATATCAACTGGTACATCATCACTATGAGCCAAATTCCACAAAAGGTTCAGCACTTTGTGTGCCATCACACCATCCTTGTCATCCTCTGCAAGACGACGAATTAACTCAAGTAGTTTCTCACGCTGTTTTTTGCTTGCATTTGTCCAACTTGCCTAAGAGAAGATTTTAGTTGATAAGAAAACCAGTCTCTTTAAAAAAAAAAAATTCCACACACAACCTGCACCGTTAGCAAACGATGCAACAATAAAGTGGTGCAACTATATAAAGAACTTTCACATTACCTACTTGCATTAAAAATAAACAGCACATTAGAGCTATACATAAGTCATACAGAAGTGAACAGCACTTTTAGCATTTAGAATTAAAGTGTATTCAACTTGAGACTATCTATTAATAGATTATAGACCATTAGACCCTATTTACCAAATCAGGAGACCCCCATTAATTGGAGCACAAACTGCATATTAGCCAAAACATGACTATAACACATTCCTCTAAAAGCAGAAAACTGAGTCTACAAAGCCGACTTGGATTTTCTAGTGCAGCGGACCACCTCCTAGAAGTGAAACATGAAAACAAGCTGGATAGCACCACTACTGGAACCTACAAATGTTAATCTTAAAGCCAGTGAATAAGAAACTTTCAGAAACAAACTGTTCATAAACATTCAACATTCTCTTCCTGAGACTATTTCATTCTCTATGTTTGTTAACCACAAAAAAATTACTACATGATAAAGTGGAAGTTGGGGGAGACAAGAATGGAAGCCCTCGATCTCCTCCACTTAAAGACTGAAAGTAGCCATGCTCAGTAAACTTGATGAAACCTACTTTAATGATAGAAGAAAAACATTATTGACTAAATCGCCAACGCTTAATAATTTAGAACAAATGCCAAAAGTTAATTAAGATAAGTAACTTATTTTATTGCAAAAATTCAATATTTCTAGGACTGTTAAATGTCACTTCAGTACTACAGGCTTCAATAGATGTGCATTATCTAAAAGTATTTAAATCATAAAAATAAAAGCCAATTAAACTAGCATAACAAATGTTTGCTTTATACTGGAAGTAAATTGAAAATCTCACAATGAACACTCATTAAAGAGTAGCACAATCTGGCATTTCTATCATTAAATATTGTAGACTGTTGCTATATACATTAAGCAGTCTTTTAACACATGAGAACTGCCTGTATCTAAAATAAATAGAAAGTAGATGTTGAAAGCGTCACAAATCTGTATCCAACTAACAACACATTTCCTGAATACAGTCAAACATGCATAGTTACCTTAAAACAATCAAACAGGTGATCGAGCTGTTCGGGGGAGAAATCCCAAGCTAATTTTGCAAGGAGATCATGTACATTTTTTACAATGGCTTCATGTTTTCCTGCCTGTCAGACAAAAAGAATCCACCAACATTTGTAGCAATCCATATTAAGTCAAGCAGCAAGACACCCTACATCATTTTTACAAGACAACTGTTCAAGGTGGCCAGCAAGAAAAGCTGAAGCTGTGGGAACAGTATGGCAAACTGAATACTTAGTTCACTGGGAAGTCACAATATTTAGATTTCCCTTGTATGTTTAAGTATATAAGTGTGCTCTGTGTGTGCACACAAGTATTTATTTGGAATATAAATACTGTACTGTCACAATATTTATTTTCTTTAACAAAATTGTGCTGGGACAGTAGACAATAAAGTGTAAAACGTATTTTACCGATCAGTATTTTAATTTAATGTAGTTAGTTTGTCTAGTTTTTAAAAAAGGACTCCAAATCCAGTTCCTCAATGTATTTCTTTGAGGTGCTTTAAGCTGTAAAACAATTTTTAGTATTTCCACATAGTTTCTCAGGCTGAAGTACTGCCTTCGTGCTAGCGGAATCATGGACAACCAAAGCCTTCTATTACAAACAACCTGTTGGCAGACAGCATTTTGAGTCCAGCAGCTTATAACCTTAGGAAGTCTTACAATCAAACAACCAGTAGCAAGATGTTGAGTTATATACCACACACTTTTAAATGAGATTTTGGTGTACACCACAGTTTTGACATTTAAGGAGAAAGACAAGAAGGAAAAAACAGCTAGCTCAGTTTTAACTCTGGATGAGAAGAAAGTTTCCTTCCTATATGCCAGGCTGGAAAATGCATCAAAATCAACCATTTTGGACTACGTGAATCAATAGCCAATTTACTGCAGAAAAATTTCCCCGTAAGTGTAGAATAAAACATGAGAAACAAGTACCTAGAAAACTGTCATATGATTAATCCTGTACAGTATTAAAAATGCATGCATGAGCAGTTTGGAAATTCTGAAGTTCATTTCCTTCTAAAACTTGCATCAGAAGTTCACTTAAAAACAAAAAGAGACTAACAGCCTTGTTACATGCTGTGCTGTAAATACTTTATTTTTGGCCATGGATTTTTCATTAAAAAAAAGTAACATTTGTTTTCATGTTATGAGTCAGATTACAAGAGAGGGAATAACTAAACCACTTATTCCACTTGATTTTGCAAAACATGGTACAATTTTTTTCTCTGATCAGACCATTTCCTGGATAGAAGGAAAAACTGAGAGCATACAGGCCAGAAAGAACAACTACAACATAACAAATAAAAGGAGAAGTATGCATAACTGCTGGGGGAGGGGCAGGGCAAGAAGACTAAGGCATATAACAATCTTGTCTTGGGAGGTTTGTAAGAGACACTTAAGGGAAGCCCTTAAGAAGGAAGAAGTCTGTGGAAGCAGTAACACATAGCAGGAAAAGGTAAGAAACCTGGTGTGTGAACTGTCAGCTTGCTGTGCTGAAACAGGGACATGCATGTCAAGTTCTAATTAAACACTCTAGAATATAAGTAATGAGACTCCAGCACTAATCTCTGCAATTTCATGTCTTGTCCAGCTGGATCTTTCCCTGCCACTCAACAGGCTGCAACTTAACACTTGCCTTTAAAGACTCCAAACACTACTCCTTGAATCAAATATACTTCTATTTTTTTGAGCATTCGTTTTCTAAGACATGAAAACACTTCAATAAAACTTATGTTGCCTTCTACAGGCAAAACCAGTATGATTTTATTACCTTTCATAAACTACTTATTTTTATTCTAGTTCTATCCTAAGATTCTCAGGGCACTTCCATACCATCAACTGTGAATTTGTGTGTGCTGCACCCTCTAAACCCAGGCAGCAATGTAGCAGCTCCAGCCTGAAAGCAAAACCACACCATTGCTGTACTGAGCCAGAGCTAAAATAGCCTGCCTGTTATATAAAGCTACACAGTAAATCAACGCCTTGCTACTGAATTTCATGCTCCAACTGCTCTTCGAAGCAGTCATTTAATAAGGACTTCTAAAAACTACTAAACACCCAGAGCAGTGAAGTTAGTAAAAATCATTCTGTATTAGTAGATTTTTATCTTTTAGTTTATTTTAATTCCATGGCCAGAGCCACAGTGAATTCAACTTCGACACAGAAAAAAAAAATACAGGTCAAAACTGTAGTAAGTGCACTGTGGCAGCTACCTAATTGGAATCCAGGTATTCGAAAGCACGGGAGATTTATTCCTAATTTTTTTTTTTTTTTTTTCCCAACTGTTGGGGTAGACTTCTCACTTTTCTGGAAGGGTAAAAAGTTGGGTTTAAAGTAGCTTACCCACATGTTCCATTTCCCAGCACTATGAGTAATATAATTGCTTGGATGACTTTTGTCCAAATTCCAGATTTTTTTTTTCTTATAAAAGGTGAGCCTCTGATACAGTTAATACAAGCCTACTAACAGCAAAATAACTTCTCAAAGTTTTTTTTTCCACAAAGATTTCTTACAAAGACAGTCTGGAATGGTCTACAGACCACAAGCTGAAAACTAACAGTATGACCACAGACCTTAATACAAATAATCTCTGTTACATGATGCAATTTTCTGAACAGGACTTGAGGATAAAGATTTTCTTGAATTTCAGCCTGTGCAGTTACTATCATGATGGAACTGACATCTAGATATTATGAAGTTAGCTGAAACACCAGAGATCTCAAGTCAACCCTCCACTTCATCACCTGTAGTCCCAAATGTTTCAGGCACGTGCCTGAAAATAGGGACACCTGGGTAAATCCACTTTAAGCCAAACTGTTGCAGTTTCAGCAGAACATGAACACACAAACCAGGTATATAATAACACCCAATTCCTACATTAGCCCTTGTCATGGTATAATCACAGCTGGCAACTAAGTACTACCCAGCACTTCCTCACTCTCCATCTCACAGTGGGATGAAGGAGATAATCATAAGAGTAAAACTGAGAAAATTTGGGGATTGAGATAAAGAGTTTAATGGGTAAATCTTCTGTTTTTACCTATATAGTCCCATATAAGCTACTATGAAATCTATCCCTGTCAAAACGGGTACAGCCCTCCATCTTGGAAACCAGATATTAGCCTTCCCACACTTGAAAGACTGGCTTAAGAGCTTACTTGCACAATTAAGTTAGTTTTACCACCAATTACTTATGAACATGGATATATGCACTCACACTTGTTTCTATCCTAAAATAACCTTTTTTTTTCTGTCTACTCAATAATTAATAATGATTTTGTCTCTTCAGCTGCCCTTCACGTGTGCTAAACTCATGCAGCCCACAGCTGCGAAGCTGAGCTTTGCTGATCATTTAAGTAAACAAGAAAACATTGCAAAATCTATAATTTATAATTTTTCAAACATAATCTTTACAATGAAGGAAAGAATTGGAAGATTTATCAACAGCACTTGTCCAGGAAAAATTTGTACAACAGTGGTGAACTTGGAAATTAGCAATACATACTCTTAATGCATTTTAAAATATTAAATCATAATTGACCACATTCTTTCATAATCTAGACTTTGCTCAATGTTGAGGGTTCCTTAATGCTTAAAAATGATAATCTTTGCACCATGTTCCGAGCTGTTCCTTTAGACTTTACATGCATGTGTAGTAGACCCTTTCTACTGAAGATATTTGGGAAGACTATTTTGAGATCCAGGACTCCAAAATAAAACGTAATTTGATTTAAACTTTTTCTTTAGGTTTGTCTGACACCAAGCTTAAGAAGCACTAGCTGTCGTCTTCACAATACATGACATAGAACAAGATCCCTCCTGCACAGTAGCAGACAAGAAGTTGAATTCTTTACCTGTGCAGCCCAAATGTTGTCAAGATCCTGCAAAGTGAGCGCTTTCTCTTTGATGACAAAACGAAGAATTTTCTCTAATTTCTCTACATATTGAGGTTGATGAAGACTATCTCTCAACACAATTGATAAGATATTATTCTGCTGGATCCATTCCTGAATATAAAAAGAAAGTATTGCCATCTCAAATTATTAAAGAGCTGCTAGTGATATTTAAGCTAAAAAGAAAAATTTCAACCTGTTACAGATGAATGACTTTATATACAATATTCTAACTAGGTGAAGTAAGAAACAGGCAGCACAAGAGGAAAGTATTTATCTCTAACTTTATAGTCTTTATTTTCCTTAAAAAAACCCTCAGCATTTTAAATAAACCAATATGCTAGTCACTGTCATATCTTAAGGGGAAGTATTTTTCAGGCATGCTGAAATAATGAACACAAAGCATAAAAATGTTCAAACAACTTCAAGCATAAAAAGCCAATAGTAAGAACAGTCAACTCTTCTACTCAAGGAACAAATCCTTTCTATTCCAATTCACAATTGTTTAAAACACTTCCATCTTTACTGGTATGCCTACAGCATATCACATAAAAAGGGCTCAAGCAAGGAGTGAAATATAAACAGGTTAGATTACTGAAGTACTGCCACTTATAGGGTTTTTTTAAATGCTTCTAATTGAATTAGAGCAAAATATTCAAGCCATGTTTAAGTAGATGCAATTTTTTCAGTGGTGTCACTGACACAGTCAGAGTAGGGTCATGTAATTTTTGTTCTGACTGAAACAAAGCAGCATGTGCTTTGAGCACTGAAAGAGAAAACAAATGTACACAGCATTACGTTCCAACAATGTTTTGATTATAGACTTAAAATATTCAAGCTAGTCTCATGAAATACTCATTTCGTCCTCTTGCTTTAAAACATCGAACTCATATTTTTTTTTCCAGTTCTATTACAGATTATAAAGCTCCCAACAGATAGCCAGTCACAAAGATGCACGAAAACAGTGCAAAAATCACATACCACAACTAAATTTCAGAAAGATGAAGAGAAAAACTGTCCCTCCCTTAACTTTAAAAATGCTCATTTTAATAGTACCCTACATATGCATTCAAGCGTGAAACAGCAGTCAAAGTATGTAAATATTAAATAAAATGAAAATGTGGTATCTAGAACTTCCTGTACCAAATAAATCCAGCTTCTGGAATGTGAAAAGCAGAGTAGTCAGAGCTCTAATGAGAAAAAAAAATTACTTGAAGCACAAAACCCAGACTGGATTCTTATTTAAACGAACATTTAATTTTTAGGTACAGTGGCAATAAAGTTTCATATGAATCACACCTATTCTATATAGGTTCGGGGTATTTTTGGTTGGTTTTGTTTGAGTTTTTGTTGTTAGTGTGTTGTTTTCACTATTTTGGGAGTTTTGTTTTATCAAACACTATATAGAAAACATGTTATTTAAGGATCCCTTTTTAGCAGCACTGAAAATAATTCTCAACAACAGCTTTGAAACAAATACAGCAATTTTTCACAGGAAGACTATGAGTAAAATGACTTATTAACATGATGTGACACCATTTACAACACTAAATACAAAAACGAGCAGTGTGCACAGCATCCATAGTATATAGCCACTTCCTAAAGTAATAAGGCTGAAGAACATCTATTCAACGAATTTTGGTGAAGATGAGAACTTACTGCCATTCTTTCAGCTGTAAGCCATTCTTCCTCTTCAGGATTACCATGCCGGTGAGTATAATATGACACACTGGATATTACTTTGTTAACTTCATTTAGTGCATTCATTTTACCATTGAAAGAAGAAATTTGTAACAACCTGTAATAAAAATTAAATGTAAGAAGTGTGGAAAAAAAGTCAGAAGTAGCATATCATATTAGGAGTAGCATCTTACCTAAGTATCATTTTTAACCTAAATATTTCTAAGTTTTTTACAGTTTCTTCTTGTCCTGGAACTCTTGAAGCTAAGTTCTTTAGAGATTTGATTATCATTGACAGAGCATCATTTTTGGCTTCATTCTTTGCTTCTTTTTTCAGTTCATCATCTGTTAAATTTTCTAAAAATTGTGGAACCATTTCTATAATTGGAAGGAAATATTTCTTCACTGTATGTAATGTTAGAAATTCGTAACATTGTCCAAATGGCCTAAAAAGAAACAAAAAGGGATCAAAGTGCCATAATCAGTAGTTGTGTAATATCAACATAGTAAGGAGCAATTTGTTCAAGAAACTCGTCTATTTACAAGCATATGAAATGTTGAAAGTAAACAAAACTAGTTAAGAGATGAAGCAAGGGGAAGCACTTTAAGAAAAGACTAAGCTATTAATTATATTAATAATATATTAGTATAATAATTTACTTAGTCCAACTTTTCAAAATATGTAATTATTATTTTTTAAAAACTTACTTGATGAGAGCTGCAATTATCTGAACATTCAATGCTGATCCACTCATGAAGCGATCATGCAAGACCTGAAATCCATTTAATGTGCCAAACTTGTTGATAAGATCTACTAGCCAACCCTGCAATATAATAAACAGTTATTTATCAGCATTTACATATTATCATCTAGAAATACTTTCAAGCACCTGTTAGTAACAAAACTTGCTTTTAAAAAGCCTCTACACAATAAACTCTTAAAAGGTAAAAGAATTGACAGTGAACATACCGATATACTTTAAATATTCAGGTTTAAGAAAATCCTTACAAATAGGCAACACTGTATTTCCCACTATCATGTCAAAGAACATGTTATTTGTTATTCAGATAATTTTATCAAATATATAGGAATAAAAATGACTACACTTTAGGCCTCTCTTTGGCTGCTAAGTTACTACAGAAAGCATGAAGATTCTGGCATTTATTTTTACCACCAGATGTGACAATGCTGCATATCAAAGAAGTAAGAATGCAAAATAACATTCTTCTAAACACAGTAAGCAATGCAAGGAAGTCCAAGGACACAGAGTTATTTATCTTTTGTTCTTATGTATCAATAGCTAGCAGTTCTACAAAAAAAAGAAATTAATAAGAGGAAGAAAGCAACAAAAATGTAACTCAGCTCCTGAAGTTGTACCAATGCCACTTGGAACACAATTCTAAAACCCACCCAAGAACCAGAACAGATTACTAATCTGCACTGTCGTTTTTTTTTTTAAAAAAAACCAAACAAACAAACAAAAAAAAAAAAAAACCACAAACCCAAAGATACCACCACCACGAACAACAACAAAACCAAAACAAAACAAACCAACCAACACCTACCACCACCAATGAACTCCTCACCAAAGCTCTCAAAAACCAAACCAAATAACGAACCCCAAAATCACACTGAAACTAGCAAGTCATGTCCAATTAAAAACATTTCTCCCATCACGGGGAACTATAAGAAAATTGAGAGAAAATTCCTACTCTATCACATAATCTTCTCAAAATATGTCACCTGCAAAATCATGTTGAGTGAGAAGGTAAATCCAGTAAGTGGTAAATACAAGCAAGCCACTTAACACAGCAGGAATGGCATTCCAACAGAGCTGTGCCAGCTTACCACAGAAACATGGTACAGTTTGATTGTGGATTAAAGACTGAAAGAGTTAGAGGGGAAATGTAACTGATGATGATTTAATGCACAAGTCAAAAGCAGCAGAACATCTTAGTGATATAGAGAGTGAAGTTGGTTTTTTTTCCCTCCCTCTAGAACACTTCTCTCTGGCTGTTGTGTATTTAAGTACCATGGCATAAAATTAAAAACACAGGTCTGAAAATGCTCTCATACCTTTGGTGATCGTGGGTCAGGAGGACGGGCATAAAGTTCATCTTCGGCGAGCTGGACTCCTGCAGGAACTGTTTCTGAGGGACGAGTACCATTGTACAGATGAAATTTGCAGTGAGGATTTAAGGCCATGGCAAGAAGTTCAAGAAGGGGAAACCAATCTTGGGACAGCTTGGCCACACATAGTTCCACTAGTCGATGAGTGTTGTTAATAATACATCTCTATAAAAGAAAAAAAAAAAAAACACAACAGTCAAAAATATGGCAGGTGACTGTAGGATAAATATGTACTATAAGCTCCAAACGATTTTAACCTAACATGCAGAACTGCGTAAGAGCTTTACAATGTTGCACTTTAATTTGTACTTCTGCCAATAAAGGCCTTAAACAAAATTTAAACTGTTTTCACCTAAAGATTAAATTTAGGAAACCGACACATATATTTGAGACATTCATGAATCACCACTGAACTATTAACTTTTCATTCTTTCACCCATTTCTCTCACAGATTTTAATTTGTTTATGAAGATCTTCAGTTTCTCATTTGGCATGTGACTAACTGTCCAACAAGTAGTTTTTATATTCAAATAGCTGCTACAAACATTCGGAACTTAGCAGGCTGCTAAAAGCTTTTACTAAGAAAGCAAGTTTTCACATCCTACTTTGCACATAAGAATAATCAAGTCTCTATAGACATCTGGCCAAAGACAGCCTGACAGGAGCTGCACTACTGAACAAAATTCACTTCCTCTCCATATTACCTCTCATGTTTTACTTCCTTCCAAAAATACCAGAGGCAATAAGATGAAATAATAATAGAAGGCTGAATTTTCCCCACCTAGAGCCATGTATACAAGAGTTCTCCCAGTTCTCTGTTGAGACGAGTTTCAAAATGAGATTCAGTTTCTTCAGTCCCCTCATACTCACGAAAGCAGTGCCCTTCCTCATTTAAATTGCTATGCTTTTCAGAAACACAACTTTAAAACTCACATGAATCTCAAACTTCCAGCCGCTCACTGCCTCATCTGTAAGGATTTTTGTGAAAGATATTGTCAACCCATCTCGAAAAAATCGCTGGCATGCTTCACTTTTGACATCAAGGCCTATTTAAAATAGAAAAGAAAAAACCACAAACTATTAGATATGCAATTTCATTAGTTGTTACATTAACTTTTAAAAATAGAACATAGTGATATGTACTTGAAAGGTGGGGTATTCAAAGTTTCTGAATTACTTTAAAAAAGTAGCCTTGGATGAAAACAAGCTTATGTAAGCTTGAATGGACAAAAACCTGACAGATTAATGTTCTAGTAAAGTCACCTCAAAAATTGCACTCCTACAGATAATTTTTCATTTTTTTTTAATATGATAGGGGCTTTTTTTTCCACACATGCAACACTTGAAGATATAGTAGCAAAAAGAACAGTAAGTACAGTCTTTATCTTCCATTCTTCCGGTATACATGCATTTATGTTCTCTCTCATTTAGTTGCTACAAGTAAAACTCAGTGAGTGAAGAGGAGGAAAGGGTGAGACCTGCTCAATCTCCCAGACAATTAACCTGCAAAAATAAATATGAATCCTTCTGTCTCTGACCCTGACTTACACAGTTTCTTGTAGTTCTGCTGCCAGGACCCAACACATCTAGACCCCAGTGCTGCTGTAAACCTTTGCAGTCACCATACATCAAATTTAATTTTAAAGAATAGTGCTGCATACTTTTCTTTTAGCTATTTTAAAACTCTGGAGTTATTTATAACCCAGTATTTCAAGAAATCTGTATTTCCCCTTCAAAATTTCGGTTAAGAAAATCTAAATAGGCCTAAAAGTCAAGAACAAAAATACCCCACTGAACGTGTTAATGTACACATTGGAAACAATGAAAGGCATTGGACACATTATAAAAAGAAAACTGTGACCTGCCTGCACAGTTTCTTTACAGAACAAGTTTAATTTTCAAACAGGGAATTTGAGCATTCAACAAGTCCACACCATCCAGATTCACAAAAATTATTGCCATCATGCCTCCCCCTGCAACCTCCTTAATGAGATGTTTGGACAGTAACTTCCACTGGTTTGGGAAAGACTGATCCGAGTTATCAAATTAAAGTTCCTCATGGTCAGAAACAACTGTACAACAGGTTCCTTTCAAAAGCTGTCAGACAATACCTGCCCTGCTTGTTGGTACACGCTACAAAGGCTTTCCAGACTCCTGGTAACAGGGCTTGCTAGCCGATACTCTTATGGTGGATGCAACTCCCAAGCAATTCAAGTAAAACAGGAAACTTTGGAGATCACCAGTCACCTCCTTGAAAACTACTCCAGTGTTCACTCTTTTTATCACTACCAGAGGCACATGATATACATTAAGTGGCCAAGTATAAAAAACTCCACATTATCTTCCTACATAGCTTTCAGTCTGGATTAGATGACATCCCTACACTATATCGTAAGTGCTAAGACCAGCAACAAAAGGCCACAAGCCACAGCAATGACATGACAAAAGAAGAAAGATGGACACTGCCTAAAATTCAGGCATTTGCAGTAAACAAAGGACTTTGTTAAATTAATTCCTCAAGGAGGTAAAGACTACAGCTTCACTCTATACAAAACAGAGGACAGGGAACACACCCAATGTCATCAGCTTCACCTGGGGGAATGCTCCTTTCTGAACCCAAATGTAACAATGAACTTAATTCTTGAATATAAATTTAAAGCAGGCACTCAAGTGATTTTAATTCTCCTCAGAGCACCAGTAATACTGCACTGAAATCTGTCTCAAGCTTTCAAGTACTTCTTGGACCATCTCCCCCCACAATGATTGGCCAGCTTCAGTCAGTAAGACATTTCAAACCAAGGTCACAAGTACCCAAACAGAGTATGTTTCAAAATACACTGTCCTTTCTGTATTTCACTGAACTTGGAAAGAGAGGGAAAATGTAGAACCTCAGAAGATACTTAGATGACTCCTGGATATACAATCACCTTCTGCCTTCTCCCATAATGTTGCATACTGCTGACACAACAGGTGACACAGAAGGAACCAAGGCTAAGTGTGTACAAAGACACCAAAATCAGGGTAGAGGAGTCCTAGAAGACAACAGGCTGGTAGAAGAAGCAAGAACAATTAAAAGGCAGTGAGAAGAGAAAGGGCAATTACGCTAGACACTGGCATCTACGGCTTGAATCAGATTTGGTATCACTAACTCTTAGGCAAGACCACAAACAGCCATTTCTCTGCATGTTATCCAGATTCTGACAGCTGAGAAGGATAAAGACGACTAGAAGAGATAAGGGGAGTGCATGCAGCCTTGAGCTAAGTATTTAGAGAAAAGTTAGGGAAATGGATTATGCAGTAAGAAAAAATTGAATATGAAAGGAAAAGGTGAGAGACAAAGTATAGGGGAGCTGCAACTATGGGGTTGGAGGGAGAACAGAGGGACATTTGATCTCTGTGCTTAAAAGTGGTCAATTTGCCAGATAAACCAGAGAGAGTGTATTAACCCCGTTGCAAGAGCAGAAACATTCTGCATCCACAAAACTTGTCAGTCCAGATGCAACTGTATATGAAGAAAGTCTTCTGTATCTGAAGAGTATTCAGCAGTATAGGATCAGAGCACCATGACAACAAGCAAAATCACCCTGCTCCTCTTCTGCAGAACTGGAAGCCCCCAAGCTGGAGCCTCTGGAGGTGCAGCACAAAAAGCTTTCAGCAGCTTGGCAAGGGCTGCTGCAGACCCTGCAGAACTGACAGTGATCTGGAGTTAATAAGCTCTGGGGAAACCCACACCTGCCCATAGGCAGAGTGGCTACACGTGGCACTCTCAGATTCTGGTAGATTTTCAATAACTCTTAGTAACTCTTAATCATCAAGAGACTGTATCTACACCAAGATACTGCAATGGCCCTGCTGTAGTTCATTTCACTTAACTGGTTCTAGCCCAAACACCTGGCTCAGAAATGTTGGAACACGACAGCACAAGCCTGCTGTCCTTGCTTTGGATAGATGGCTAAAAATAACCATTTCAAGAAAACACACAAGATAAAGCTTCAGCAAGGAACTCAGGAGTCGTCTCACAGAAATGCACGATCTGGATCATCCAGACAGAGATGGTCTTTAGAGAGGATGCTGGAAACAACTCTCTTTGTCGGGCTGCCTAGCTGTTGGATGCACATGTGCTCATGTACACATATGCCTTTTTTTTTTTTTTTTTTGGAGGCTCTAAGGGCTGCCTCTCTATTCCCTCCCACTCTTTAAGCCCTTGTAATTAATCAAAACCAAATATTTCAGATCAGGCTTGAAAGTTTAACTTGTGTAGTGAAATCTCAATTCAGTTTACATAAGCTACAAATTCTAAAAGTTGCCTTGCATCTTGCTTGTGTGTCACACTGGAAAGTTTTGGTAGCATGCTAAAAATTGAACTTAAACTTTAGGAGCAATAAAATCCACAATGAAGGCAAAGCAGTGCAGAGTTGTTGGGGGGATTCTGAAAGTAAGAGTGGAGAATATTCCAGCCAATAAAAAACCCCAAACAAACCATGTTTTGTTTTGATTTTTTATTTTTAAATTTATGGCATCCAACTCACTATGACATTTATCTCTGGAGCCATTTCTCAAAACACTTCGTAAGTATTTCAGAATTATTGTGAAGATAAATATCAGTCTTGCTATTAAAAACTATTTGTCTAATAGGTTTTCTTCTATTAGCAAGTAACTCTAGACAATCATTTGAGAGTCTTACGGCTTGCTTAACAAAGAATAATACATTGATGCCTACACATAAAGATAAATCTTCTATAAACAAATGCATCTGTCAGCAACAATGCAAGTAACAGTCTAGACAGGATTCATAATACTCTGTAAAATTTGCTCCTTGTACTTGAAGATGGTAATAACAACATTTAATTCTTATGAGTACTTTCAATTCTGTTATGTCCTTTTCAATGTCAGTTCTTGAAAAGATTTAAAGAGGATGCAAATATCACTCTTATTTTATAGACACGGTCACAAACAAAGCAGTTACCATAAAGTCACTCCAGAATGTCAATGCTGATTGCCACTGGCAATGTTAGGAATAAAAGATACTTAAGAATCCTAACCACTGGAAAATGGTGCTTGATAAAAAAAAATATAGTGGGCTGCTTTTAGGTTTTGTTGCTTCACAATCTAAATGAATAACAGCTTGCACTATAGAATTTATGTAATTTAAAAGCTGGTTATTTGTCAATTTCTCATTTAAGTTCTTCCATTCGGAAACAGAACTCTTCAGATTAAGAAAAAGGCCCATAGACAGGTAGCAAGGTGTGCAATTTTAGATCTTAGTGAGATAATGGAACACATTTTCTTATCTGTTAAGAAATATACACAACAGAATCACTTATATTACTTCTCTATATGCACACAGCTCTGAAACAGCGTCCCCTCAAGCTTTGAGCTACCAAAACAGTGTCAGTTACACCAAGTGAGCACCCTATCATATTCCTGGAGCACTGGAAGTTATTTAAAAAAGCAGCACCTTGGCCATCATGTAACTTCAAGTAGCAAGGAAAAAAGTAACAACCACACAACTTGGATGCAACTGTAAAGATAACAAAGTTAACAAAAAACCACTTCTAACGGCTTTCCTTGTTTTCTACTCAGCCAGTAATCCCTACATACACACAGGAATTCACGTAGAGGGCAAGATGAAGAATAATTCGATAGCAACGTAGAAGCCTTTTTCAGAATAATAACAACTGAAGTGCAAAAAGCATATTAATAGATTTCCACTCTCTGTCACAACTTCAAGAGGAAAAAGAGAAGACTGTTTGCAAACTTCCAACTAAGTCTGACACTTTGAAGAAGTACATTGATGTTAGGAGTAGCCAAAAATCTCATAGTACTCTTACTACTTCACTGCATTGACAGTTTGGCAGTTTGGTTTGGTAGGGTTTGTTTGTGGGGTTTTTTTGGTTTGGCTTGGTTTTGGTTTGTTGTTGTTTTTGTTTGTTTGTTTTGGGGTTTTGTTTGTTTGTTTGTTTGTTTTTAAGATGACTTAACAGCTGGCAGTACATACATCTCCGCTCTCATAAATCACAAGCGGAAAATTTCCTTCTACTGCACTATTCCAACAGCCCAGACACAGAGATGTCTGCATTTTCTTCCCTTAGGTTGGCATTTCTTTTGCCCTTGAACAAATGTGATCACTTGAAAAATTCTACATTCACCTTAGGATTCCTGCCAGACATGGCTACATGGAAAGAAGCCAATTCAAAGAGCAACTACAGCTGATAAATCAGCATTGGCAACATCATGTCATTATCCTGTTTTGCATCACAAGGGTGCACCATAATTCTTATTTCTCCAGAGAGTGCTCCAAAGCAAAAAAACAAACAAACAAACAAACAAAAAACCCAACCAAACAAAAAAAAACAGAAAACAATCAAGATAACCCAGTAAATCATGACCACAAGCAGCATTTTATTCTTAAAACTGCCTAAGAATAATCCTTATTAACAGTCACCTTCATCACACTCTACAGAAGTAAGGAACAGGCACCTTGTATTTCACTATATTTAAAACACAACTAGCTGCTAAGTGAAGATAACCCTGAAAAATATTTTTATCTGACTTCTGGTATTACTCAAGTACTAGGGCAACAAACACTGAACAGAACAGGAGACATAGCAACTTTCTAGGATAAGGAACTTTCCAGAACACATAACAAACTTGTCAATCTGACTAGTATAATTTAGCAAGCACACACACAGTCCTGATACAGAAACGTCCTAATTCCAAGCAAGTCAGACACAGAAGCAATATGGTAGAATTATTAAGTCATGCTGTGTAAAATTTTAGCTTTTTTCTAATATTCTCAAAAGTATGTACATGCCAAATTTTAACAAAAATTTATGGCAGGATATATGGAAATCTAGATTAGTAACTTATTTTTAAAAAACTAGAATTGAGTTTTAGTATCTGTTACAACAATCAAACCCACCAGGTCTGATATCAAATACAGAAAGCAGGTAGGACAGGACTGACAAGATTTTTACTGCTGTGTGCTTATTCAACTTCACTACTCATGCTAAGGCACCTAATTTCAAACTACATTGATGACTTTCTAAAATTCCTGATCTATGAAGGTTTTGCAAACCACTCTGACACAATCTTCAGGATCAGCATTTTAACAGAAATAATTAACAATTTTTAAGCCTCCACCAGGCATTCAAAAGAACAAGAAAAGACTTTACACACTGGCCCAATAATCATTAATTCTGTTTTCAGCTTACCTTTTTTACTCAGGTCAATAGCAGCTTCGAGAAGAACCTCTAATTCCCCTTTTGGCAATACAGGAACAACCCATCGAGGCCTATATTCAAAAACAGAACAAACCCCACTGTATTTCAATTGTGGTTCTTAGAAATGAAGAATCCTTTCCTTTTTGTAATGTTTAATATAGGGCAAGGATATACATCTCTGTAGGCCCTGATGAGCACTCCATTAAAAAAAAAACCACACCAAACAACTCTGATTTGAGCCTCTTTTCACAACTCTAACGCAATTAAAAAGAAAAAAAGTATTTCAAGAAATCCAGTGAATCAAAGATGGAAGAATCCTGATTCCACTCTCAAGATATTTGCCCAAATAATCCACACCCTCTGAAAAATGTGTGAAAATACCTGTTGATCATGTCATCCAACTTTGCCAGGTCTGTGTGTGGAAATGCAGGCTCCTCATCTTCAAGCTGGGGTGGAGCATCTCCTTGGCCCTGCTCATCAGGCGGGGTAGCTGGGGAGTTCTCATTGGAAGAATCAGGTGAAGAAGTCTAAAATTGGTATGGAAAATACTTTAAATACTGTCTGCACTTACGTGCCACTTACTTTGGCATTTTTCCTTCACATTGTGTTTCAAAGAATCACCTGAAGTAAGTACTTGTCATCATAAAATATAAGAAAATAATTCGATTTTGTGTCTCTGAACAAAAAAACACAGAGAATGAAATGTGCTATATGCTTCCTATCCTGACAGTTTAAAAATCAAGTTACTTTTCCAGTGAGGAAAGTGGGCTGTTTTGTAACAGACTTCTAAGCAGACCACCTACCCAGAAGGTGAAAACAGAGACTATATGGATGCTCTAGTTTTTCTCAGCCTTCTGCAGAAAATATGACTATTTTATGTAGAAAGACCAACTTCAGCAACAGCACAGAAGAAATCATTTTCTAAAAAAGTTTGCTAAAAAAAAGTAACATGCTACTAAAGCTGGCTACTAACCAACCTCCAAGAACATGAACAGTTAAGCCCATTTTGATGGGCCATGCAAAATACAATGCATTTTGTAGATGTACGCTTATTCTTATATAGAAATAGTATGAATTGACAGTAAAGATTCAAATCACAACAGCAAAATTTAGGACAACATGGGAGGATCAAACCCTCCAGAACATTTTTCATACATTGTACTGTGTCTGGTTGGCATGGAGTTATAATTTTCCTCACAGCACCCTGTATGGTGCTGGGTTTCGGATTTGTGACCAAAACAGTACTGATAACACGTCAGTGTTTTGGCTGTTGCTGAGTAGTGTTTGCACAGATTCAAGGCCTCTTGTTTCTCACTGTGTCCCCCAACAGTAAGTAGGCTGAGGGTGGACAAGAGGCTGGGAGGCAACACAGTCCCAACAGCTGATCCGAACTGACCCAAGAGATAATCCATATCATACAGTGTCACACTCAGAGGCAGAAGTTTTTTTCCAAAGTAGCTGTTGCCTGGGGACTACCTGGGCATCCATCAGCTAGTTGTGATGGCATTTGCATCACTTGTTTCTCCACCTTACCTTCATGTATTAAACTGCTTTTATCCCAACCCATACATTTTCTCACTTGTCCCTTGCGATTCTCTCCCTCATTCCACTGAGGTGGAGGAGGTGAGCAACAGAGTGGGACCTTACCTGGCAGCCAAGGTCAGCTTACCAAAGAGGTTCCAAAAAACAGTTAATTCTCAGGAAGTAACAACAATTAAACCTCACGGTATTAATTATCATCTTCATAATTAAATTACAAAGTGTGGCTTTTCTTTTACATATTGTTTGCCTGCACTGTTTAAATGCATCTTTTCTGGTATTTTTCCCCAACAAAAAAGAATCATCACATTATGATATAGTATTTGAAAGTTTTTGCTTGTCTTTTGAAAGCAGGATAACCTCTTCAACAGAAACATACTACATTGTTCAGAAATTCTAGTACAATGAACAGAGACCTCAATTAAGCTGATCTTAAAGAGCTGATACCCACTTGTAAGCGTTTATCCAATAAGTGCTTTTACAGAACTCAGCATCAAACTGGACCCAGAGGATAGTTTCACCAATCTGTGGCAGGTAACTCTACAATACGGTTCTGAGGAAGCTTCTGATACTATTCTATGAGGGCTTCCTATCCAAAATAAATATGCTTGAAAGAACTATGCCACTGCCTGAAAAAGGAATATCTTTGCAATGCAGTGCTCCCTGACAGTATCTAGTTTGCCAACAGCACTGCCTTCATCCCTCAAAATCTTTTTGTACTTCCAGACACAGACACAAAAATACCTAACTTAACTAGATATCTCTAGGAATACACAAACTCAAATAATTCAGAAACATTTTTTCTAAAGAACTAAACCCTTTATTTTTAGACAAATTGATTGTTAACATCATACCTGATTCTGCTGGAGGGGAGGCTGGGACTGTCCATCAGGAGCCTGGCCCTGGCTATCATTCCCTCCTACCGGAGAGCCACGAGTCGTGGCTGTCATACTCGACACAGGGCAGATCTTTGCAATTTTGTCTGCTTAGGTAGTTGTTGTGAGAGAAGAAATTATAGTCCACTTAGTAAAGTTGAAGTACCAGCATATGCTTGCTTTAAAAAGCTCCAACTCAAGAACACGCCATCTTGCAGAGACCATTGCATAACCTGGAAAAAAAAAAAAAGACAATATGGTATATTGACGCATACATACAAAAGTAATCTGTACCTGGAAAATATAACATGATAAGACATCAGCAGGAGGTAACATTCCAAATATTCAGGCTGATTTTAATGTTCTAAGGAAAACTTAAACTGATAATTACCTCTATAACCACTGAGAAACTGACACACATCCAAAATGCAGCAGACTCTATTGTACTTGAATTGCTACAGTAAGTTTTCAATTTGAATTCAAGGGTGCTGATTGAGGTCTATGTAGAAATGACCTGGTTAAGAGCATAAACAGCCAAATTTGTCATCTTTTCCCATACTCTCCTCCTGACACTGTCCAACTGCAGATGTCTGAGAGGGAACTGGAGATGTTTACCTCAGCTAAGACTAATAGAGACCTTGCAGTCAATCTTCTATTAGCACATCAGTATTTACTCAGGGCATTTGAGCTGTGTTCCCTTCGTCCAGCACATGTCTGTGAAAGGTTGGGTCCAGGGGCCTTTCAGGCCCACTGCAAAGCCCATCACATCCCACCAAGTATTTTAGTGGATTATATGAATAAAATTGTGACATCAGATTTATCGGTTGATTTTATAATCATGATATACCAACACTTCAATAATCACTATGCATTTCAGCTTCACTGTGCATCATTTAAATACAGAAATAAAAAGTTGCATTAAATTATACCAGCAATTCCACTATATACCACTGTGTAACCACTGAAGACGAAACATCAATTTTCAAAGCAGCTCAGACTTCCGAGCACTACATAAACCAACAATAGTACTCAGAAAGCTCAAAAGCCAAGTAGGGTGGTAGAGAGAATTATATGAGCTCTCAGCAACATTCATTTGTCAGTGCTAAGTTCCTGATTCAATCAGCAAAATCTTTGAGTTAACAAGTTAGACTGAAAATTCTGCTGTAACACTAGTCATAATAAACCAGTTACAAATATGCAATCTCATCTCAAATTAATTTTCAATGCTGTTCTCTTTCTCCAAAACACTTTAAAATCCTTTCCTAAATTGTTCAAATTTGCAAGCCTGAATACGCTATTCCTACCCTGCCCAGCCTCCAATATTAACAGCACCAACAAATTTGGAGTTCTTGAATACTGTCACTAAAATAACGTTCACTTCTGAATAAAACAATATTATTTGAATACAGTCAATTGTAATTCATCCCCACCCTTCAGAATTCACATTCACAGGACTTAGTTAAGCCTGCTAAGTTCAGAACAAAGGCATTACCAACTCAGATTTTCTTTAGGAAGAAAATTATTTTTTAAATGCAATTTAAAAAAATAACTGTAATCAATGCACCTATTAAAATGCCCTCCTCTTTCAGTATTTATTTTCTGTCGATGTTTAGAAAGATCACTAGGCAGAAAATCTTAACAAAACTAAGCTTCTTGCCATACATATATATACATACACACACTCACACACTGTAGTCTACTGCAGTTCAATGCAGTCACTTCCTCTGCACTAGCTGATTAAGCCTTCTAGGTACTTGCATAAACCAATGAAATCAAACTTCTGCCAACTCCTATTGTACTTTTCAACCGCCCCAAGTCAACTCTTCTCACAACAAACCTTCCTCAATCACCACCATAACAGGAATGAGGTAAAGCAGCAGGAAAATGGTGAAACAGCTCCTTTCAGCTACACTGCTGCTCTAGGTTTGCTTAAACTGTATAAAAAAGTGACCACTAGCAGCTGTGGTTCCACATTAACTTACATGAAGCGCAAGCTGCTTCAGTCTCACATTTTTCTTATTCTAATGCTTTTGGCTGAACTATTATGAAGTGAACCAATTCAAAGTACTAAAGTAAACAACAACAAAACCCCACAAACTTTCAAAGACTGTAATTAATTTTCAGTTTCTTTAATTACCTTAACTAGTGTACTGGACCGCCAGAGAGAGGACTCATCCTAATGCCAGCCAGGGAGCCACGACAAAACTGCAGCTCTCCTGTTAAGACTGACTTACACTACCATGGATTTACCCTCAGAGTTTGCCTCTATGCTTAGCTGAAGGATCTGGTCAAAGACTTCTTGTAAATTCCTTTCTGCTCAAGGCAAGCGACATAATTTAACCAGGAGATACAAGAAAACTACTACTGAAATAATCAACTTATTCAAAATCTTGTAAATTCACAGAGTAAAAACCTGTATTACAAAAATATACAGAATTTTGTAGACATTAGTAAATACAAGAAATCTACATAAAGGACTAATCCACCTTTTTCTTCCTCTTATTTAGTGACTGTTTGCTTAACACTCTAATCACGATACTCTATACATGTTACTTAAATTACATTCACAGAAAAGTGTATTTTACAGCTTCCAGAGAAAGTGCACTTGGCTTGGCCATGTGCACAAGACAAGGCCAAATTCTAAAGCAAGTTCATCACTTCTCTCCATTCATGTGATATTCTCAACTTCAAGTTATGCTGCAGCTAACTAAAACCACTCCACCCCTAATAAATAGTCCAACTGCTGCGTGTAGCATCTGCATATTCTAAACTGCAATGATATCCTCATTCAGGTATTTTCCTTCTAGTTACAGAGTATACAAACATATTTACATAAGCACAAATCACCATCCATTTAATGCATTTTAAACATTATTAGAAGGGAATAATTTACCAGTCCAGTTTTCAGCCACTGATTTATGTTTTAAAACATCAAACTGCATGCCCACAGAGAACAACACACTGCTTTTCTAATACCTCTGGAACTGATTACCCATGAAATTTCAAATACCCATCACTTCTTTAATTGAGACTACTCAATTTCAGTTTTTTTACAGTTAAAACTCACCAACGCAGTTTGGCTCCACTTAAAAAATAGCCTTTACACCTATTTAATGTGATTTTTTTATAAACAAATGTAAACTGATGCAGTGACACCTTGGTTTTGAGTAAAGAGACAGCCCAACAGAAAAAATTCAAACTGCCTGTATCCAGCTGAATTCTAATAGAGACCATATTAATTTTTACATACCTCTCATTTCTACAATATTTGATATTTTTTATTCAGTACAGTAAGCCATGCAAAAAAAAATTATCACTGTTACCCAAAGCTTTGAATGGATGTTTTGATACAGTGTCAAGATGGAGACAGGCACCCGTTAAATGACAAACTAAATACTCCATTGTTTATCAAGTGATCTACAAGGCTGTCCTGGTTTAAACCACTACAGAGGCTATGCAGACTGAGTCCCACTGACATTGGCTTTTGATTGCCAACTGAGTGAATGCCCATCTCCTTATGACACCCTGATCCACCACTAAATTATAAGTGAAAGTCAGCTTTTGCTTCCCCCAACTTCTTGCCATTTTAGTAACACTAGCAAAAGACAACTGTAGGGCTTTTTGCCTCAGCATGCTCCCTACTGTGAAACCACCAGCTGCTGCAAGCAGCATCCCACCAGAGCACCAGCAGACAGCCCAGAGGCGGCCGGGCAGGTGCTGCCCTCTGCAACGGGCCTCTGCTTCCAGGCTCCAGCGTTCAGTGCAGCTGCACATCTGAGCCTCACACCTCAGCTTCCACAGCCAGCAATCTCCCACCTGTGTGGCAGAAGAGGTTAATTTTGCTTGAGGAAGAAAAGAAATCAAGCACCTTTTCAAAAGCCAGGAAAAAAAATCAGGCATAGGTTCCTGGATAAAAGCTAGATCAGAAGCAAATGTATTTGTATGTACATATTACTCTGTTACAGTATAACATGAAACAACGAATACAAATGATGGCATTTTAGCATATAATGATCCAGGATCATAATTTTCTAATACAGTTGACTTCTAGAATAGTTTTCATCTGAGTTTCTCAAAGTCACCTCCTCAAAAGGAAATATCCCAATACATACAGCCTTTCTCCTAAATTAGCTATTTATACTACAGAGTCTCAGGAAAAAAAAAAAAAAAAAGGCAAAAACAAGGTGACAGATGACAGTAGCAGACCTCAACATATAATTCATTATACATGTACATAACCTAGGACCTATATAGGGACACAGACCTATTTTTCCTTTATTTCAAGTCTTCTGGTTATATACAAATGAGGATACGTGCCACAAAATCTATTCTGCAGTGTGGTAACAATGTATGCCAGGATACTAGTCTACTCAACATGTAAAAACAGAGCTTTCTAAAAAATCATACAGCTATGCTAAGAAAAAATAATTATTTTTTGTCCAGCATTATTTATAGAATGACATTCCTGCATGAATGGGATCTCACAGATCATATGCTTTTTCACCATAAGTGTCATACTGCAAAAAAAGCTTAACTGCAGCAATATAAATTTTAGGATGAAAGGCATCACAGATTTGTTTCATATAGGATTCTGGGAACTGTCTTATTAAAATCCTGAAAAATACTGACTCATCACAAGGGTTATGATGTGATTTTAGTCTAAAAATTCTAGACTTGTAAGTCTAACCTTCTACCCTGTTCCTTTATTTCAATCAAAACACCTTCTCATCTGGAAACATCTCCCCCAAAACCGTAACACTGACCTAATTCAGTAGTTACAATCTATACACACCCCCACACATTTGTCTTTCTTTCTCTGTTCCTTGTATCTTTCAGGAAGGAAGAAATTATTTATATAATCAGAATAGAAAACTGGTGGTCCCAGCAATTTTCTCATTAACATTGACGTGCACTAAAATTGAAATGCATTCAATGATTAATGAAAGACTTGTCACTAGGCTACTATTCAGTAGAGCAAGAAGTGTCTAACTTTCAATGCTTAAAAAATACCTGATACGCAGCACAGAAAAGGTTATTTCAAATAGTTTATATTACAAAGACAATTAATTTAGATTCCCTCTCCTAGTAGTCAATGTTCATGCATTAGACTCCAACACATTCTTTCAAAGCAGTAAATTTCTAAGTGACACAGTAAAAGACAGATTGTCAGTAACTATAATTGCTATGAACTAAAACTATTCTCATGGAAAAATACGTTGACTTCAAGTAATCTTTTATTTTATCTTTCCACATACATCTGAAATTAAGACACTTGGCAGCACAGGTTTCTGCAGCATTGGGAACATCCATGCAAATGTACCATTCTATTTGCTCTCAATATCACATGAAAAATTAAAAGAGGAATGACCTGAAACAGACTTCAGCTCTTTCAGGATTTTAACTTCAAAGCTTAGTGTTGAGACTAACCATAGCTAAGCTACATCTACTTAATGGTATTCAACTTCACTTCATACAAGATGCTTCTGCAGCTACCATACACTAGGCAAGCAGTAAAAGCATAGAAAGTGGAATTCCAAAAGAAAGCATTGCTGCTTATTGTCAGGTCAAGAGCAAAGCAGAGGGACCACAACTCTCAACCCCATAAATATGACCTCAAAGGAGTCATCTAAATGCATTCAGATCTTCAAATGCCAGCTACACAGCATTCTATGCTGAAGAGACTGTAGAGGAATGCTGCCACAAATACTAGCTTTAATCAATGATGTTTCCTCCTTCCTGAGTAACAAATATTATCTGTATTAGAGATACTGACTTAGAGGTATGACAGTCTGATCCTATTGTCTTCTGCCCACATTTCAGAGCATTAGAGAATACGTCATGCAAAGGTCTGGTTGGAAATTTAAATTTCTGAGGACATTCAAAGAATGAAGCCTTAATATGGATGAGATTTAGGGGAAACAAAGTTCAACCACCGCTAAGAAATGAAAATGCCGTATTTAAATCCTGTGTTAAAAGAACTAAAACACTGACATATGGGACATAATTCAAGAATAGGGATAGAGAATTCAGTATTTATCCCATCACTATTAAAAAAAGAAATCATCATCACCACAACAACAAAAAAAAGCAACTAGACATAGGAGGCTTAATGATACAAAGAGCATTTTTTTTTAAATATAGCTCTGTTAGAGCAAAGTCACACAGATTATTTCACCTTCTGAAAAAAAAATTTCCAAACAGAAAACTAGACAATATCTGGTTTCTCATGTAACCTGACTTGAGAAATACTGTAAAGAGCAGAACCTGACTACACTTAACTGTTTCAGGTATCCTAAGTTTATGGTTCTCAGATTCCCTTCTCAGGTGATTAGAAGTAAAGTCTCTCCTCAGGCTTCTCTGGTTAAAAGCTGATCCCCCTTCCATCAAAAGTTTCTCAGTTTTGATATAAAATTCTTATTGACATATCAAGCTTGGAGGCCAGGAAATTCTAACCAAAGCAAACTGTATTCAGGTTAAGGCTGAGAACACGGTATTTGGCCCTGCATGTCAAGGCAACAAAACGGACATTTTCAAAATGTAATAATTTCTTGCTTCCACATGGAATAACTTTCCAAAAGACTTCATTAAAAAAAAAAAAAAATAGAAAAAAAAGAAATCTTTTACACCACTCAGCTGTCTTACTTCAAGGCAATTATCAATGAAGGTTAGGCCCCAAAGTGGAACTGGACAGCAGCAAAAACTGTCTTTCTCTAAAAGACTTCCACTTGCCAGCAATTCCTGATGCATTTAACAGACAGTGTACCACTGGTTACCTAAGGTACATGATGCTTTTTCCCAGATAATGTAACAAGAGGTCAGGTCTCAGGATCATACGCTTAGTTTTGGCTACCAAACAGAAAAGTCCATTTTGCTTCCTGTTCTAAAGGAAAAGTATTTTGCTGGTGTGACAGCACATAGAGAACAATGCCAAAGACACAGCACCAAGCGTGCAGTCAATGTCTTACATATAAAACCAGCCAATGTTAAGACGATTAACCACCCCACCCCGCCCCCAGTGAGCTGTGGCCTTGCTGCCAAGCTTTCCTGAACGCATCTGTTCCAGGCCGCTGACACGGACAGAGTGCAGAGCAAGACTGGGTCTCTCACCCGGCATGATCACTCTGGAGCTTTCAGTGGGAGCTACACTGGTTCAACCGGCACAAAACTGTATTCTCAACAATATTCAATGTATCTCAATGACAGGAGGAGGAAGGACATAAAATTTACAGACCCTGCAATTCTATTATTTAAATTCTTATTTTCAACATTTCCAAGTGATGAAAATACTACATTGAAGGCACTGGTAAGTAGCTACATAATGTGGGATTTTATGCTGGGAGATAAGGATATTGGTCACAACAGTAAAACAAACTAGACTTTCCAAGAACAGCATGAAGCCAAGTGAATTATTAAAAAAGCACTAATATATGTGTTCACCATAACATAAGGAAAGCAAACTTAGTAACTTCTATCTGGAAAATACTAACATCTATCTTAAAAATGCTTAAATGTTTTGAACTATGACTTTCACTTACTATGCAGCCCTTTTCTTGAACTCAAAAGGAACATGCAAACAAGTGAGAAAGACTTCCTTTCACTTTGTATTAACAGAACAAGCTACAACAGGAAAACCTCAAAAATAAAATTAAAAAACCCAGAACTTAGAACTTTAATATGTTCATTTGTTTCAGACAGAGTCAGATTCAATCTCATGCTGCTAAGCAACAAAATGCTATACTTTTTTCCAATTATGCTACAGTTCATTTATGCAGGCAGCTGTCCTTCTGCAACCCAAATTAGCATGGAGCCAATTAGAATGGAGTTGATATTGTGGGTCCAACTGCAACCTCAGTCCTTTACAGGCAGCAGTAGAACACTATGAGGGAGAACAAATCATAGTCTAATGTTTACATTTAAATCATATTCTAGACTAAAAGGAATACACACCTTCACAGTTGACAGTCTACCATCTAGGGAATAACTATTATTATATCATGGCTACTTACCACTACTTTAAGAAAACAGTATGTCTGAAGTTTGCACCAAAGACTGATTAAATGCTCTTCGTTCCTTATTTCTGGTTAGGAAATCTGTAGTTTGGTCATTGGCCATATCAAATACTTCAAGCTGTTCATCCGGTTCTAAAATGGATGCAATAGTCGCACCTCTCCAAGCTACATAACAAAGTTCACTCCAGAAAACTTCAAGAACCCTGTTTGTTCCTTAAAGTATTATCCAAACGCTAATATTTTCAAGATGTTACACTATTAGACTTATTAAAAAAAAAAAAAATCTTCATTTAAAAAAGGGATAATTAACTTTCAATGTTACTTCATATTCAACTTAACTGCTCTGCCTCTTTGCTACAAGGAGCAACTAATGTTGTAGAAAATGAAACTGCATTTTGTCTGCACTTGAGGATAAAATTTAGTTTTTGATAAACATATTGCAATATACTAACATAAGAGAATGATGTATCCAATTTTTTTTTAATGCAATTCATTTAATGCAATTTATTCTAATTGATTATCCTTATTTTTTAATTAATATATGTTTCCTGGGACACACCTATTACTATCATTCATAATTAATACATTTAAAACATCCTATCAACCACCATATAAATCATTAATTTATATTTATATACATATCTCCGACTCTTACACCCTGATAGTAAGTAGTATTTCTGCTCTGAATCTAAACGCAAAAGATGCATCAATGTCATAACAAAAAACTCTGTTTCCAATATTTATAATGTTATATATTTAAAAATTAAAAACTTATACTAAATATTTTCAAGCTGCACTGAATACAATATGACCAAGAATCCAGAGAAATGTACAGACGTAACTTCTACTAGAACTTGAAAAACAGGATATAGTCCAAAATAGCACAGAAAGGAAGTGGGGAGGAGTAGGACTAATGGAGAGTAGAAATCAAACTACCATCTCTGGGCATAAACCCATTTAGTGAAACTCATAGCCACTAATGCAACTTCCTACAATTTAATAAATTAAATCAATTTAATACTTTCCTTTACCATAACTGTGAAAGGAGTCAGAGACTACTTGAATTTCCATACCACATTTTTACATGCTTGTCTGACTAAACTTACAGCAAACAAAACAGATTAAAAAAATCTCCACTGATCTACACCAGATTAACATGATTTTAACAAACAGGGACAACATTCCTAGCCAAACCCTTCACATACCAATTCTCAATCCCATACTACCCAATATTAACAATAACATAAACAAAACTATAAAATTACTAATAAATTTTGTGCATGGGACACAAAATAATGGGGTGATAAACAATTAGAACATGTCACAGAGTAATCTGGATCATCTGATAAACTTGGTAAAATAAAATGTGCACTAACATAGCCAAGTGCCATAGCCATTTACCTAGAAAAAAAGGACACACAGAAAACTTTGCATACATTGGGAAACATGACTATAGCAAGAATAAATCTCAGGATTGTGGGTTTTTTAACAGAAGCATATAATTTTGGTTGCAGAACTGATAAACTTGTGAGTTACAGTCTTTTACATCTAGAAAAAAAAAGTAAGTAGCAACAAAGATGCCCTCCACACCAACTAACTGCCCAGTGAGATGAGAGTGTAACATGCTGAATCAAGTATCTGAACTCATTACAAGACTGACCACAGGACAGAACACCAAAGACCATCCACTTCCAAGGCAGCCTAGTTGTTCTGGAGTTTTCAACTGCTATTTATCTTATTTCCTTGACATAAGGGCATAAAGATGTCCATTAAGACTGCTGTTCTACTCTCTTCTTCAATTTTTTGGCCTGTCAAAGAAGAAAAAGAATTGAGAAGCCATCAGGCAAATACCATATGAGTTGTATTTGTAACTGACATGTTCTTCTCAAAAAAAAAAAAAAAAGCAGTAATTGCTAATCAAGCAAATGAACAAAATCAGAAAAAGTAGTGAGGACCTGCCTTCTCCCTACTGAGAAGAGATACACAATTTTTCTAAATGACATAATATTTCCCTTTCAGTTCTGGAGCCCAAAGTTACAAATATAATATTATTTCACGCTAAGAGCTTTTAAGGTGTAGACTTCAAGAACAGTACGAACGTATCTAAAATGTGTGTTTTGCAGATCTTTGGCTAGTCACACAAGAAAACATTTACTGGCTGTTTGGAACAGCATATAGAACTAAGACGACCAAATGATACCACTACCAACTATATATAGCTACACTTGCAATTAAAAATAATGTCCATGCACAGAAACCATCTTTAAACATTATTTTTAAAGCATAAAGGATAAAGAGTAATATATTCAGTAACACTATTTTTCATACTAAGTGAGAAGGGAGGATGATGAATGCATTCCCAGAACACCAGCAACACTGAAATAGTATTTTCAACCACTGCCATTCTCCCACTGAGAGGGAGGTGTTAGGAATTGTATCTTCCAGCATATGATGAACTAAGTGCTGTGACATTGTTACAGTTTTGCTTGGAAATTAAAGCAGACAGTAGACATATAGGCAAAATACAGAACTAAATGGGGAGGAAGGCCTCGATTTAATAGGTTTCAAACAAAATCAGTAATAGTCAGGTACAAAAAAATTACTACCAGCTATGCACAGGAAAGAATACTGGTAAGGTTTCAACACTATTAAAAAAAAACAAACAAACACCAAGAACCAACCAACCATACACAAAAACAAAACAAAAAAACCCACACAACACACAAACAAAAAAGCACTTCAGCAGAAATGTCTTAAAAGCAGTTCAATCATGCCAGAGAAAGAGCAGTAAACACCATTTTTACCAAAGTCTAGCCTTCTTGAAAGTAAATTCATACAACCCAAGAAGTATACTAGCTTCTACAAGGTGATGTTAAAACAAACAAATCAAATCTGATTTTGTTGACGTAACTTTTCACACAACTCCACTAACACAAGTAAATGGTCTATTACATTTACAGTTTTGTCTTAAGCAGTATCCATTTTTAAAGTACTAAAGCAAGTTAAAACGAGGCCGACAGTTCTGCTGGTAAAAAGCTAACAGTTTCACTTTTGTTTTGTCTTTGGGAGATGAATGTCACCAATTAAACACTCCACAGTAGCTTAAGCCTACTTGATTTTGTTTGTGTTTGGGCATTACATCATTTCACAGCAAATGTGGGGTTTTTGCTTGTTTCTTGGGTCTTTTTGACATTTTCTTCAGATTTGCCATAAGAAGTCTGCAATATTCACATTTGGGTTGACAAAAATAAAGAAATGCTGATGCACCTATGCAGATTTTTCCTCCAAACTGTAAACTCCAGTTTCTTAACCACTTCAGAAGCTACTTCAATTCCATCTTTAAGAATGGACATTTCTTCCTTCTTTCACAAAAAAGTCCTTCTGACTTTCAACTTTGTAAAAGCTTTTGGTTTTGTATCTGAGATTGTCAGTGTGACAGTTAAACCTTTGATACATATCCAGAACTTCCACAGGAAGTTTTTATTTTCATTTTAGGTTGCATTAGATTCTATAATTTCTCTCTAAATCAGGTCCTAAGGTTAACTAGAGATGAACATGAGTTTTGTAAATTCTGAAAATTATCCACAAATATCTTACTTCTTCTGGGGAGTTGTTAATAATTGTTCTTAATAATTGCTAAGAACCTTTACCCTCTAGCTCAGCTGACCTTTGAAACCTCCTTGGAAGTTGTGTTCTTTTGCTGCAGGGCGCACAAAGAAAACTCAGACAATTTTAGTGCAATTTTGTAGGCTGGCTGATGAAGCTACAACTATGAGGTACCTGTCTCCTCCTGTGAGGAACAGGAAAAAATCCTTAAGAATATACTTATTTTTCAGCTGGAAGGGACATACTATTATTATGTAGTCCAACTGTCCAGGGATAACAGATAACATTAACTGCAGACAATCTAAAAACTTAATGAAAGAAATTTAAATCAAAACACTCCCTTTGATCTGCTATACTAGAGCAATTTAACGCTATTTACAAATTGAATTCTTCCCAGGAAATAGAGCAAAAAAGGAAGTAACACTTCAATGTTCCATCCTTTGAAGATCCCGTCAAACGGTTCCAATGCCCAAATCATATTTTCTCATGTTCAGTGGCATCCCTAGCCTGGGCTTCACCCGGAGATACATAAATACATCATGGCTTCTGTGATTTCTGATGGGATTCATACATTCTACCAGGCTACTTGTAGTTGCTGAATGGCTTTTGTTACCTTCATTCTTTTCCAAGTATTTCAAGGGAGGCATAATAGCACCTTCTAGGTTCGTTCCACTTCTGGCTTTAAGACATAAAATTATTTATAGTATACTGCACTTAAGGCTTTATGAAACTCAGTACTATAAATATTTGAAATGTTGTCTGAAGCCATTCAGCCAATGAATTATGGATATTACTACAATGTTATTTCTACATTTTACTTGCGCACTATTCTTTGTCAAATCATGCTTATACACAGCACCTGATGTATCACCATAGCGTGCACTACCCAATGCCACTACCACAATTACAGTATTAATATAAATCTTCTGTTAGAAAAGTGAAGTTTAAAGTTAGCCTGCAAAAATCAGACTAGCCCCTTAGGACTCCCTTTATGTTTTCTCCATGGAGAATTTAAGGGCTTCCCTACACTATGCTAAACATTACACTAAGAAAAAAAAATCTTTAATTAACTAATAAGTAGTATTATTAATCTATATCCCTACCATCCAGTGACATTATCAACACATTACAGAAATTTTCCCTCAAAGTATAAAATTATTGCTTGGTTAACTGCAAATAATTCAAGCACGGTACAGCATCTAAACCAGATATTAAGTTGGAAGCATTTTACATTCTTGAATCATGACAAAATTAACTTTGTGAAATACTCAGATATTTTGCAATGCTTTAAATTCAAATAATCTAAGTATTCCCGTTACTGTACTAGTTTTAATTTCACTTTTTTTTCTTAAACTCTGCTTTTCGTCTAATGCTAGATAAGCACAAATCAACCACAGGAACTCAGGTACTACCATCATCATCAAGCATAATTTAAAATGTCTCAAATATAGAAGAAAGTGCTACCAGAATTGAAAGTAATGTTTTAATAAGTTTCTTCATAGCTGCTTAACAAACTTCACCAGACTTCCAACTAGTTTTCAATATAAAAACTGCCTAACTCGGCCTGGAGATTTTTGTACAGTTCCATGCTAGCTACCTGCAAATAAACATTTTGCCATTTCCTGTTGCCTTACAACCATTTCAGTTAGATACTCACTCTGAAAAATGAAGCTTGCACAAGCTCACCAGAGGTATTACAAGCTGATAGCTTTTTTTTTTTAAGACTGCCTTACATGTGCTCCATTGCAACTGAACTTATACAAGCCATCCGCCTAAGTAGATTGAATGCTCAAAAAAATCACTGAAAACGATCTATCTGCTCCAGAGAACTTGTATAATAACCCCCCTTAAAAATCCTGGCCTCTCTGCAGGGAAATAAGAAGTGGCAACATGAACAGAAGTTCTGTTCTCTGTCTTAATGCTCCTTCTTGCCAGCACGATGAAGGCCATAGTCTGATATACACGCAAAAAAAAAAGTAAATAGTAGACAGAAGAAGTTAGATAAGAACAAGTAAGGAAGCCCCTAGAAAGTATACTGAGAACAAAGTAGGGTTGGAAACAGGAGACTTATTTCCACTATACCCACTCCCTCACAAAAACAGAAAGTGACTCTACTGTCCCAGAAACTTAATATTCTTGTATCTATAAAATCTATCAAGAAGTATGTCATAACCCTCTTTATTGAGAAATGCAGGAGATAATGATCAATTACTACCACATCCTAAAGACTGAGGATGGATTTTAAAACTCTGTTGCAGCTCTGTCTGAAAACCAGTGTCACTAAAAAAAAACTCACCAAGAAAACAAAACAAAAAAAACCCAAACCCACATATTACTACTAATCTCCCTGCACTGAAAATGGTTAACTGCTAAATCCCATAAACCCCCTTGCTAAAGAGCACCTCCCTTTAGTACACAAAATAAAGATAGCAGTTTTCAGCTGAATCCACCAACAGGCCAAGAGGGAGAAGACAAAAGTTGTAAATGTTCTTTTTAGGGGCAGTGCTTAAGCTACCACAAAGTGACAGTGTCCGAACTCTCATAAGGTAGTTTTGCCACCACAGTGCATATATGGATCTTTTCTGCTTCCATTATTGGAACCTTGGTGAGAAACAGCAATCTTATTCTCCAGTAGGAGTATCATACCCTGATAAACTTTAAAACAGAAGTTTCATTGTATTTCTGCATGTGGACAAGCCTTAGCTGAAGGTACAGCTTCACAGTCTGTCTGAAATCAGGTAAGTCTCCACTGCCTCGAGAAGGAGGACCATCTTGCTCACTTCCATCCCAGCCACCTTCTCAACACTAGTATTAGCCCTTGCGTCACCACATACTCAACCAGATTAAGAAGTCAATCTGGCTGAAAGGTAACTGGGGGAAGGGAATAAAAATCATTTTAGTTTTGAGCTGCATCACACACCATATGAGCACTAACAAGGGCATGAGGAACAGGAAGAATACATAACCATAGATAGAACCAACTCTTCTAGCACCAGTGTAAATCCATCATCAAATACACCCTGAAAGGAGAGGGTGGGAGGGGGAAGGAAGGAAACAAAATATGGGTAATTACAGTTAGCACATATGAGCTATGATATTAACCAAGGTTCACATACATTGGAACAGAAATTAGTCTTGACAACACAGAAGAGTCAAAAAGACCAAATTTTTTCTCAAGTGTAATGCATATCACAAGAACACCCAGGCAGAGAAAGCTCTTCAGTATATGATAAATTTCAGGAATGTCAGTTCATGAACAGCACAAGTTCAGTCATGAAAGAAACATTAAGTAGCCAGAGCAAATCAGGCTAAGTGTGAAGTCTAACAAGGTGAAGGCAAAAAACTGTTTTTGCCCTGGAAATTATGATAAAGCCAGCGGAATGCTTAACCGATCACAGTGAGTCGGGAAAATTAACTTAGCAGTAAGAATTTGAATAATCTGACCACAAGTACATAAATCAGTGACAAAGCTACAGCGGGTAATGCAGATGATGTAAAACACAGAAGCTGGCAAAAAATAATATATCTGCTGACAAAAAAAGGCCAGAGTTATGAAACTGTAAACAAGACTGCACAATTCAAATATTATCTGGAAATTCAGGTCACAAAAACTGGAATGAGAGATGACAGAGTGTCAGTAACTGAGTACAATAGCTGTATCCACTGTGACAGTCAATATCTTACTACTTTTTAGGAAATTTTCATATAATAAAATTTTGTGTCTGTGTGAGACAGAGCCTGCTCTCTAGATTTATCAACGGCTCCATTTGTCATTTTTCTTCTAAATAATTTGGGTTTTTCAGAGTAATCTGGTTTCCACTCTAATTTCATTTCCATCAAAATAAAGTTAGTTTCCATCAAACTAAGTCCCACGGGTAGACAGTAATCAACTGAGGTATCAGAAAGAGAAACTGTCCATATGTTATTTGTTGCAGAAGTTAAATGATATTTTACAAGAAAAGAAAACAGAACTGCAGAAGCCAAAGGGAAATCTCTGGGTTTTAAGGCAGCTATACAGAACCCCCGAGAAGTTAATTCTGTATGTGTGTTGCTCATATATGTTGCTAGAAAAATCATACCTTTTTGAGATTAGCCTCTTCATCCTCCTATTGTTTTTCTGGGCACTGGTTTACTTTGTCTGTAAAACCTGAACATCTAACAAAAATCTGTTGAAAAGTTATGACAGGAGGTACTTCTGAAGTTTACAGCCTCTGTGCCTCAGTTCTTCACCAATCAACCAAAAGATAACACAAATCTTTTAATTTACAGAGTGATGTAAGAAAGAATACATTAATGTCTGGCAAACGTACAGGCTGAGAGTAAAAAGCACCTATCAAATTTATTAACTGAGTAATAATTCTACCCTGTGTGGAATTTAGACTGATGTAACACGTGCATTTACAGAATGAGTTCCAAAGAGAAAATACTGAATGACAATCCAATTCAATCCATCTTCCAAACTGAATGAGTGAAAGATCCAAAGGGAGGAAGAGTTCACCATTAAGTGGGGCAGGGGGCAACACTACACAACACAGGTTTAATGACAAGTTTAATTCTCACATTTCTCCATTTTCCACCTTTATGTGAACTTAGAGGAATCTTCTTAAATTACCTCCGGTTCAAGTGAAAATATCCCCCTTAAATGGTAAAATACTTAAATAGATCATGGCTTGTGCATCTCTTCCAAGGCTCTTTGCATCATTTCTTTTCGACTGCACACAATTTATAAGCAACTTCACTGAGCCATCTGATAATTCAACTGAAAAATTAATTAAAAAAAAAAAAAATCAAGCTTTTAGGTCTGCTGAGGAATCTGCTCTGAAGTACTACAAATATCAAGTCCTGATGAAATAATACATACTGTAGCTGGGAAAAAAAAAAGTAACATTCCTATCCAAATTCAATTTATGTTTTAAATTGGGGTGGGAAGGAACCAAATGTTTTTCACTTGCACTTATCAAGCATTTCAGCAAAAGTAAGGTACCTCAAACATCAACCTCATATTCACAGATTCAGCAAAGAAAAAAAAAAAACCAAACACAAAACAAAACACAAAAAACCACAAACCTGATTATGCACACCCTGTGACAAGCTGTTGTCTGTAAAGAAGACACTGTATTCCAAGCAAGGAAGTCTATTCAAAGTGTATACCTAATCTCACCAATTTTGGTGAAACAAAACATTAGTTACCCAGAAGCATGAGCTACCCAGACATATGAGAGCAAGGGAAAGGAAAAAAAAGTCTGAAGGAAGAGACCCACTAAAATAATCGGGCACTCTGAATTCCTAAGTAACATTTTCAAGGAAAAACAGCACAAGAAAATACAGAATTAATTAAACAGAAGATATTCAGGAAGGAAAAGAAAAAACGTAAATGCATAGACCCTGATTTTATGAGATCGATAAAATCTCACCACAACATTTCTTTAAAGCAGACAAGTAGGATTAAACTACAAAAATTTAAACAAAAAAAATCCTCATTTCTTATTAAGAGAAAACATCTTAAAGTATCTTAAGAGAAAACAAACAGCTTGTGAAAGAAGCCAAGTTTTTTATACCTATTGTACCAGTCTTCAGAAATGTAACCCCCAAATGTCTTCATAGTTCTTATAGATGTAAAAACCATTACAGCTGAACTGTTTAAACGTCAACATAGTCATTAAGGCTTTTTCCCTCCCCACTCCTCCCATTTCTGGCACAGAAGTTCTGAGAAAATAAATTTGTCAAATACACTAGAGAACTGATTGTGTTAAATAGATATGGAATACAGAATTCCGATGGACAACTGTTACTCAGCAGTTAAATGACATACAATTATAAACTCACATTTAAAGTAAAACCTTGCTGTTGGAATAAACAAAGTAGAACTAAAGGGTTAGTCTTTATTTTAAGTGTGAAATACTACTATATATCGTATTTTCAGACCCATAAAGAACCACAGTGGCTCATCAATACTGAAAATCCCTCAAACTGTATTTAAGGTGTAGTATACTGTAAGTACATACTAAAAAGGCTGAAGCAGCTCTCACAGGAGAGATTTTGATTCTTTGCTCTCAACTGTTAGTTACTTGCCGGTGGTCTAGATAATGTATACAACTTCTACAACATCTCAGTCTTCCTGTGTGATATTCACATCTAAGTATATACAAAGCATATAGACAAACAGCACATAAAGTATTGAGTACAGTTTCAATTTCCAAAAAAAAATTATCTTCTGAAGTACCAACTAGGGATCAATCAACACAGTCCATATGAATCTCCAAACTCTCATTTTGCTACCTACTTGCCAGTAACAAAACAAAACTAACATCATGTCGGTCACTGACTATCCTCATCCAGCTGCCTCCAGGCATCACATCCAGAAGTTGCTAGTGGTTCTAAATATTCATTCCATTATCAGGAAAGTGATACGAAGAAAAAGGAAAATTCATGACAGGATGCATCACCAAACTCTTCTTTGCCTGGTCAAAAATCTTAGGATGGTGCAGATAAATGAAAAACTTCAGTCATATACCTGCTAACCAGAGGCTGATATAGATCAAGTGTTTTGTTTTTTTTTTCCATGGCTGTAGACAAATTAACTTACAGCAAGGTTTCACACTACCACTATGCTAACCTTGCTGCATCCATTGACAATGATGAAAATTAAGCTTTTTATTTCATTTCAAAGCTTTACATTTTATGGAAAAAAAAAAAAAAAAAATCTGTTTTCCCAGTCTTAAAACATGGAAGGAAATTGAAAGAAATTAATGGCTTCTCAAATGCCATAAGGGGAATCCATGTTTTGAGCTACATATTCACTGGACACGTTACAAACTGTCAACTGCAGCAATCTGGCTAAACTGCCACAAGAATAAGAACAGTAAGAATTTTCAGGCAATCTGGAGGTTATTTTCCTACCTAATCACCAGAACTACCATAAAGAAACTCCAAGACAGCAAGGGAGCTATAAAGCACTTAAGAAATCTGACATTACTACCTCACCCAGGGGAAAAGTCAGTACATCACCTTAAAAAAAGTCCCATTGTATGTCTGTATGCACAGACCCACACCTGCATGTATACACATTCACACACAATTATAAGCAGCAAGGAAAAGCACCGGGGATTTTAAGGTCCCACTGTGATTAATAAACCTCTGTCTGGAAGACAGGTCAACGCAAATGGAGGGCTATGCAAAAGTGGAGCCTGAAACTGCAGAACAAGTACCTGGAGTTTTCACCTCCAAGATCCAGATAATTTATGTCACAGTTAAAAAGAAAACAATTGAAATCCTCACAGGCTAATGATTCAGGAAAAAGCATTAAAAGGAAATGTTATAAATCACCAAACAATTAACATCTTATTTCTAAATTAGAAATATAAGAAGTCTAATATAAAATATAGATTAAAATACAGTTTAAGCTTTTGGTTAATCATAATTTTGGTCTTTCACCAACCTATTCGCCTAAAAATTAAGCAAAGCAGATCCACCTTTCTCATTTAACTTTCAAATTCATGGACTTGTTCTGTTGAAACTTACACAAAAACACACTGAAGTACTCCACTGCTAAGACAGTAGAAAAAATTAAACACCATAAGATGCAAGGCTCATTTTCTAAGATCCCAGTATATTTTGACAACAATGTTCTTTCTCATATTAGAAAAGTAAGAGGCTTTTCTTCACCTCACTGTCAATTTTCATTTCTGGAGAAGAAAACTGATGTTCCACCCACTGTCAATACAGACCTGTCGCCACTATCCCACACCACAGTGCCGGTGAGGACACTTCCTCCAACCAAAAAAAGCCTGTCTAGTAACAGATGGACCCTACCTAGTACATATCACTACTGTCTTTTTCTTTACTGAACGTATTTCTAAATAACATCCTTTTTCTTCTTTCACCATTTCAGGGGACCCTAATCCAAACCACCACCTTTTCCTCCTCCCACACCTAGTCTTACTGAAGCTAGACAAAAGGTTAAGCAGCAATGAAGTGCTTTAAGGATTGAAGTCTATGGAATTTATCAGGTACATTTCCGTGTCATTCCATGTTGCCATTTAGCTATTACAAAAATAGCATTACTTGTCTTAAACAAAGGCTCTTCTAGGGACAATTTTTTACTACTCGAGTTTTGGGTACTTTACATGAAAGCTTAATAAAAAGGTAGGCCTGAAATTCTTTAATATTTGGAAAAGAGGTTTCTTCTGCAAGAATTCTCCATTCAGAGATGTACATCCTTAAGGAATGATGCAATGTGGAATTCCCCCTATGAGTAAATTCATGGCTAAATTCTAACTACCAAACAGTATGATGTGCTAAGAGGTCCATGCAAAGATCTACATGCAATAAAATAACATTTTTCTGTTGGCAATTACATTGTGTAAATCACAAAACAGGGTTACATGCTGTTTTTGCAAGCAGATCAAGTATGCTACAAATAGAAGTTGCCCACAATAATGTTCCTGATAGCGATCCATTACTTCTAAAGCAGGCTTCATTTTAACTTGATGAAAAACTAGAAAAATACTAGCATTCATAGAATTGTAGGATCATTTTAAATTACTCAAGATTGAGTCCAATCATAACCTAAATCTAACACTGAACCATGTCCCTAAGAGCCTCACCTATATGTCTTTTAAACACCTCCAGGGACAGTGACTCCACCACTTCCCTGGGCAGACTGTTCCACTAAAACATTATTCAAATTCAAAACATTACTAGATTTAAATTTACATGCCATGAATCTCTTTTGGAGGTGTACTAACAAAAAGACGTTAACCAAAAGCAAGTAATCACTCTCACAGTTAATACTAACAAATCCTTTAAGAAAACCATACATCAGTAATGTTTCTTTTAGAAAGTAAGCCTGTTAACACAGATGTATCAAAATGGGGTTTTTTTCCCCAGCATTTTAATTTTTATTATTTGAACACATCAACAGCTGGCAACCAAAAGGCTTTCATATCAAGCAGACTGAATACAACTCTCAAATAAAATGAATAAACTAATGGCTTCTTATGAAACAAAGCGAATATCAGAAAATTCACAACAGAAAATGCAAAAGGAACCAGTTGTGCTGTTAAGCTCCCTCAGAGGAAGGAAAAAAAAAAAAAAAAAAAAAGAAGCAAGAAGATTTCACACTAAGTCACAATTGGCTACTTTAAGACGGACCTTACTTTCCTCCTCTCCTCTTGTGAGGAAAGTTATTAACAGCTCTCCTGTAACATTATCAACACTCAGTATTTTAAATTATTTTACTAAACTAGATCTATAGAAAGCGCTCAAAGCACACAATGGGCTCAAGAGGACACTGCAATGTCTCAGAAATGCAATAGTTGACATTTTGAGGGTGTAAAGTCATGACAGAACAGCTTTTTGCCATTATCTATTCAAGACTCTAAAGAACAAAATCTCAAGTCAAAACAAGGTTCTGTTATGAGTGCAGAAGGAACTTTTTTGTTAACCATATTCCCAAGTCATGCTATAGCCTTTAGCATAACAGAGACAGCCAACACAACGTAACTGTTTCAAAACGATACCTCAACTCATTACAAAGCTGTAATTCATTATAACTGTGAGAAATTGAAGACGTTCCTACGTTAATAAGAAAACAAAAACTGGATTTTATATGTGGAAAATGTCACTGCATTTTTCTAACACATGAATCCAAAGTAGCTCAAACTTCTCAAGTATAGAAATTCAAGTCTTACTGCATGCAAGCATATGCTTATGAAAGACCTTCTTTCCATCCCTTGCTCCTGTTATGGAAAGACTGTTTCTTTTAACTACCATTCTGCAATACAAAGGTTTACCAAACCACTCCTCCTAAACATAACAAATTGCTTGGCAAGACAGCTAAGCAACTGACATTCATCACTACTGGATACTGCAGAATAAGAACCTCTTAAAAAAAATGGAGCAAAATAAAGATTGTGGTGAATGTTCTACACTGATGGTAAGGTGCAGGTATAGTGGTGTAGCTTAATTTTTAATTCTTTTTTCTTTAGGTTTGTGTCAGGGAGACACTGTGCATAACAAAGTTCAGATACGTTTAAAAAAAAAAAGTTGTGTGTTTATATACCACAAACATTGTGGATGATGTAAGACAAGTCTACAGCAACACCACACAGCATTGCTAGCTTTGCAAAAGGCATGGTACTACAACAGAAGACAGATATTACCAAGCTTATTCCCAAAACATACCTTTAAGTACAGCTTTAAATTTTGAACTCAGATTTTAAACGAGAGTGATATGGATAAAAAAAACTGGATGCAGCTACAAAGAGTTTCAAGAGGAGGCACATCCATGTTGTAAGAAAAACTTAAGATTCCTGAACAGGAGATACCATGTCCACATGTTCACCTTAACACTAATGCTAGCATCCAGGAAACAATTTTCTAAAGGACACAAAAGCCTTCACATACATAGCTTTTCAAGTGAACAGAAAGCCCAGTAAAGTTTCTTACATCTTCAGACAACCACTTCACACTGGTCTCTGCAAGCACTGGATAAGCAAGACTACTGATTTAATTAAACAATATTTGTGGTTACAAGAAAAAGAATTAAAGTAAGTGTAATAGTTTTTGGAGCTGGGGGGCGGTCTGTTTTTTAAAACAACAAAAAAAATGCACTTTGAGTGAAAAACAGTAAGGAACACCTTTGATTTATTTATTTCACAAATGAGGCTATCCTGCTCAGCATGTTTTCAAAATATACCTACAGTTTGTAGATGTCTTAGGATATATAAAACAATATTTCTGAGAAAAGAAATAACATATATATATATATACAAACACTCAGAGAACTGCCTAACACAAAAGCAGCTGCCATTCAAATACCTGAAATAAGTTCTGAACTTAATATATTTTTAATACACAGCTGATAGGAACATAACTTTAAATTACTTTAAAGCAATTTGTTCAACTAATAAATAACTGAATTCCTACATATTTTACCAAAAGCTGTATTATACTGGAAAGTCCTAAATTAATTTCTATATTAAATGCAAGATGTCTTGGAACAAAGGTATTACAGGTACCTTCGATTTCTTAGAAGCCTACTTAATTTTGTCAATACGCACTAATACACTATTTTTATCCTGAGTCTCACCTGTAAAAATTCCACAATATTAATAAAATGTATAAACCTAAAAGTGTGAAGAGAGAGTAGCTGCACTGCTCTACTTCTGAGTACAAATGCACCACAATGTGGGAAATAAAATGTTTATATAAGGGTGACAGTGTTTCACAGATAGAGAAAGAGTAAATAGTTTTGCTACCACCATTCTTATTGATTACCACCTCCAGATGTAGTCTTCCTGTCAATTCAATCGGCAGAAGCATCACCACAAGGGCAAATTCTGCAAGACATGAAGCAGTTGCGGCCTGGAAAGACTAAGAGGGTAGCCAAAAGAAATAACATTAAGAAAACCTACACAAAAGTACATAAGATATTGGAGAAAAAGGAAAAAAGTTAAAAATATGCTATGATACAATCTTACATTTATTTTTCATTTATTTTTAGCTAGCTTCCTTCCCCCCCTCAATGCTGATACTTGAGTTTCTTCCACTGCAGCTTTATGATTGTTTTTCATTCAAAGCTACCATTAAACATCGCTATTGTCCAGTGTATTGCAACAGAATAACCAATACATGTATTTTATATGCTTCCCCAAAATTCTAGATATGTCCTACTACATTTTGTTAGTTCAAAGAATCAACATTACTTAAACTCAAAGAATCAAAAGCATTATTAAAAAAAACAAACAACACTAAACCTACAAACAAGTAAAAAACAAAAAATCCAACACCCTTTTGTACGACTTAGATTTTGCTGACATAAATATGTTACTTGATCAGGAATGGTGGGGAGTCCTGCCAGTTTCTCAAAGCAAAACCTTAAAAGATGAAGAATAAAGTTAACTGCCTGCATATTTCAGTCAACCCTACGTATTTCTTACTAAAGACACTATTTCAATTCCATAATAAAGGTCAATCCTCCAAACACCTGTCAGTCTCCTCCTAAACTTTAACAATTTTAACATCCATTTGTCAGGCATTTGAGAACCTGGAAAACACAGGTTACCCAGTCTGTTGTAACAAGTGTTGCCACTAGTATACTTAACGTTGCATATTAAATTCAACAACTTTTTAAAAATACAGGTCCTAGTTCTGCAACTAGGTCAGCAAAAGTGGGCCTTGTGCTAGCTTTGAGCCTATGACCTCAGAGGGTCTTCAGGATGATACAGACTTCCAGGGATATGAATATAATTGCAGAACTGTGAATATAAATCAAGTTGTACAGACAACACGAAGACAGCTGAGATAGACACAATATGTCTACAGTGAGCTTGGGAGTCCCTTGAACCTTTAATAAGAACAATTATTTTGTGAAATAACTTTTTCCTATACGCTCCTGTGTCGTGTATTATTGCACATTCCAAAATACTTCTGAGAGAGCAACCTGAAAATGAAATATGACGTCTTTTGAACAACCTCAACACTTTTGGATGCTTCTATGAAAACAAAATCACTTAAGAATAAAATATATCTTTTTCAAAGGCTATTCTCTCAGTATACAAACAATACTGCACAAGGTGGGACAGCACACGTTAAATAACGTGATCACCAACACACAAGAAACCCCAATAACCCATCCAACTGGTGAAACTCTTGGTTTTCTTGAGGACAGTAACAGAGAATATCGGTAGCCAAACTGCATGCAACTACCCCTGACACACACCTTGGACAAGGGGAGAGGGTTATACTGCCTAAAACAAATGGCAACAGACGAGCCCCAAGACATAACTTTGAGAATAAGCAGCAGGGCGAACTGGAGGAAGAATAAGAGAAAATCCACGAACGCTTTTTGTGCGTCGAAATAGGGCTGCTGGAAGCCGAGACTAGAGGAGTGGCCTACGCGTTAATAATGTTTACAGCGGGCGTGAAGGAGCTGGTGCTGGTGGTTTTCATTGAGACTGTAGGCAAAGCGCCTCGGCAGGGCCTTATTTCCAGGCGTCGCCCGGGCCTACACGGCTCCAATCACTCCACCTCAGTAATGGCGTTCAGTGCGAAGGGAAGCGAGAACCAGGGGAGGCAAAGCTGGGTGCAGCGCTGCGGGGAGCCGCCGGGCCCTCTTCGCCCGGCGGCACCGGGGGGAACGACGGGAGAGGCCGGCCGGCAGAGCCCCGCGAGGGGCGCGGAGCACTTCCACTCCCCGGCAGCCGGGGAGAGGATGAGGAGCCGTCAGCCATTTTCCCTTGCCCTCCAAAACACCAGCGATGCAGGGCCACACGCCGGGGGCTGCGAGGGAGGCGCTGCCGCCACCCGCCGCCCGTTATCCCCACCCCTGCTCGCCGCCCCACGGGGCCCGGCTCGCCCCCTCCTCCCCGCCGCACCCCGCTGTCCTGCACCCCGACCCGGGGAGCCCCATCCCCGGGGAGCGCCTCCCCTCCGCTCTGCACGGCGGCGGCCGCCGGCTGCAGCACGGAACAGCTGCCCCCGCGCAGCCGCTTCGCCTCGCCGCGTCCCGGCCTCGGCTCCGGCCCCGGCCCCGCCCGGGCACAGCGCTCCGCCACTCACCCCCGCACGGCTTCCCCTTGTCCCGCGGCTGCTGCTGCGACGGCCAGGTGCCCTGCTGGATGCTGCCGAAGGAACAGGGCCGGAGACTGCCTCATCCCAGGCAGCCAGCAGGGCAGAGTCTCATGCCAGGCCCCGCGATCCCGGACGTGCAGCCGGCTGACTGAGGGGGCGGCTCCGCTTCCACGGGACCCCCCGGGCAGGCTCCGTGTACTGCGACGGGAGGGAAGAAGGCGAAGTTGCCGCCGTTGCCCGCGCTTCAGATCCCGGACCTGGCTGCTCCGCTCTCTCCGGCGCCGGCGGCACCGCTGGGGCGTTTTTCCTGCGTCACCAGCTCCTGCCCGGCGGCCCTGGGCTTCGACTCTGGCTGGGGCTTGGTCGGGGCCTGCGCGCTCCGCTCCGCCCCGTCCGGGGACCGGGCGCACGCGGGGGAGGGGGCGCACACGCACCCCGCGCCTCTCGCCGGGGCCTGGGGCTCGGCTGGGCGGCAGCGGCCGCTGTGCGCGGGGGCAGGCAGGCAGGCGAGCAGGAAGGAAGGTGGCAGCGGAGGGGCCGGCCCGGGCGGCTGGAGCGCTCCGCGCTGACGGCTCCGTGCGTGTGGGGGCAGGGGAGGGCGGGGGGTGGGGGGAGGGAGCGAGGCGAGACGCGGCGGCGGCTGCTCGCGCTCCCGACGGCGGCGGCGCACCTCCGTCTGGCCAGGCCCTGGGCAAGATGGCGGCCCCGGCAGAGCCTTCCGCACCGCAGGCCCAGACCTAGCGCGGCAGCGGCTCCGCCACCCCAACGGCGTGACGCGCTCCCCGCCCCCGTCTCCCCGGGCTGTCACTCACGCCGCAGCGGCGAGGCCCGGGCCGCGGCCCGCCTGCCCCCACCCCCACCCCCGTGTGTGCGAAGGGGAGCGCGCGCGAGGAAGGCGGGGGGGAGGACGACGGTGTCGTGTGTATGTGTGCGCGCGCGCGCCTGTTTCACGTCGGTTGGGCTCGAGCGGGTTCCATTGTGACCCTCTGGGCGAACCGCGCGGAGGGCCCGGATAATGACGTCACGCAGCCGCTGCCTTCTGGGCCCGGCCTTCCCCTCCGCTGCCGCCGCGTTGGGCCTCGCCGGGCCGGCAGCTGCGGCCGTTACGCCGGCGCGTCCCCTTGGGCCTGGCGGTGGCGGCCGATAAGCGGTGGCGGGCCGCACCGCTCCGCTCTCGGGTCGCCGTGCGAGAGGGCGGGAGGACAAAGCCGGGGGAAGGGGAGGCAGAGGCGCCCCGGCTGCCCACTCGCGGCCGGAGGCGGGCGGGAAGCCCTGGCGGTTGCGGGGCGCCCGTTCGTCGCCCGGGGCTGGGAACACCCTGGGCGAGCAAGGCGGGAGGCGGGGTTTGCCAGTGCGTGCGCGGTCGCTGTGGCTGTCGCAGCGGTCAGCGCAACGACGGCCGGGCCGTCCCGTCCCGTCCCTCGGGCACTGGCCCCTGCTAGGCCGCGGGCTGGGCCTCGGAGCTGACATGGGTGCACGCAGGGGTGACTTCATTCCTCAGTGAAACGCTGCCTCTCTCAGCACAGATACCTGGTGTGGGGATGGCAGCATTTAAAAAGCTAAACGAATCTTCTGTTGCTCGTTTCTTCCTTCCACGTGCGTGACTGCTATACAGCGTCAAGAATCCCACACTATGTAGATACTCTGTATGTTATAGTAACCAGGGAAACTTTAAACCTGGATTTAAAACCTGGAGAAAAATGTGAAAGTGTGCCTTGTGGAAGGACAGAAGTTTAGGAAACTTGGTCTTGGAGGATACCTGAAATAATGCTTAACTTTTTGTTTTGTTTGTATTCCAAGGTTGGAGTCTTATTTTAACAGCACTATTCAAGAATTTCAGAGCAGGAAGTGAAAAATACAGTATCCAGCTGAAAACACGGGTGGAATTTGTGTTGCATGGGTTGGAATTTGCCCAAGAGGCTGGAGCTAACAGCCTTAGCTCTTGTGCAAAAAGTTTATCTTTTGGACCATGCACTGACAAAGACTAAAATACCAGTTGCTCATTGCAGGAGCTGTGGGTGGGTTGTTCTCTGTAAAAAGGTAGAGCTCAAAACCAAGTGGTGATATCTACTGTTATTTCCTATTTTATCAAAGTTTGAGTTAGTCCTTGTTTTTGCTAATGATTAGATAGTGTTCTTTGGGAAGGAAATCTGAAGTACATCTCTACATTAACCACTCAGTTAACAAAGGATGCAGCTGCATCATCACTGCACAAATGTAGCAATTGTTTACTGAGAATATTTTTACATGCTTTTTCTTCATCAACAACAAAAAGCCGTAACTATGGTGAAAATCTGTGTAAGTGTAAGCCTGTTTATATTTGGGTTAGAAATATGTGTAATCATAAAAAGAAGAGCACTTTTATCTTGTTTTTCATTCCTCTGAGCATGTTATTGTGGCCTCCTTTCTCCTTTTTTGTCCTTTATCAATTTCTTTATCAATTTTCTCTCCTATTTGCAATTTATCTAGTTTGTTCTCCTGGGAGAGTGTTTTAAACTACGGCAACTATAATGCATTTGACTTTCCTTGCCTGCCACGGTGTTCTCCCTTGAGCTCTTTGTTGGTTTTGGTGACTTAGAGCCACAATGGCACCTCAAACAATTGTATATTTTTTGACACTTCTTATCCTTAAAAATTAACTGCTGTGTTTATTGAGGTTCATTTATTTTTATTGTTAAGTAGACCCCTGTCTTAATGGCAGCCCAAATACTGTGTTCCTTCTAACTACTGTGGCTTTTTTGGCAGAGCCAAACAGTGACACCTCAGCGGATTTTTATAATGTGCTCAACCATCTGCCAAGAAATTGACTGTCAGTTCACATAAAAGTCAACAAAAAAACAACATATGAACAATAGTTGTAGAAACAATACTCTTACAACTTGTAGCAAGTATTCCCTCTTGTGAAGAAGGGTTCCTTCACCCAAGAGGAGTGGAAGCTCTCATTAGTTTAATTGAAACCTTAGGTTTGGAACAAACTGATTCCTCTTCAGCTTTCCAGTAGTTTCAGCTTTGGTGGTATTTTTATGATCTTAGATTAGAGTTTATATACAGTTTGCAGAAGCGTAATGAGATACAAGAGGAATTTTGCACTTGTATGGGGGAAAAAATGGCTTCATGCTTATTCCCTTACTTTTACATTTGACCTTCCTGTTTTAAAAGTATATTCTGAAGTGCTTTGACAGGGCGGCAGTTGCTTGTGGCCATGCTAATCAAAGGTCGCAATAGGCTGAAGTAGACAGCTATTTATGGCACCAAATAAAAGAAGATATTGGGACGGTAATGACACTTTGTGGTTGCTGAACAAGCAAACTGCACACCAGGCTTCTGACTGGGGAATTCTCCCTCTTCTCCCAAACAAAAATCTGTACCCATCACTCTTCACTCGGGCTTGCAGAGATCTCCAGGGTTGGTGTTGTGGCTCCTCTGGTGCGATGACTTTGGAAAAGATTGTAACTTTTTTTCCGCCCTCTCCAGTATTACAGATAAATGTTACCAGTTTACCTTTGTCCAGCAACTATGGAAACGAAAGGATACCAGTGAGATAAAGTCCCGATTAAAGAGTATCCGTGGTATGAAGACAGGAGACAGTAAACACTTGCAAAACTTGCTAATTGTTCTAAAACAAGTGGTAACTCAGAGAACTATGACAGAATAATATATTCCTTGGTACTTCTTCTTGTTTAACTCCCCTGTGTACATAATCCTTGGTATGATTAGAAATCCTTTTGCAACATTTTTAATTCAGTATGAAAATGTGGGGAATGGAAACATTTCTGTTCAGGCTTCCCAGCTTATGCACTCAACCCAGCCTATCAAACAAAATGAGACCAGTTGCAAGCTAGCTCATTATGTTGTTCGTTGACTAACCCAAAAGAAAGGAAAAATGAAACATAGTGGCAAGGGAATGGTTCAGAATTAAGGAAAACTCTGTGTTAATAGGTGCGTTTATACCCAGTTGTTAAACTCTAAGTATTGCCACACTGCTCCATAGACAAAGGTGAAACTTAGGATGTTGCTGATGCAGAGTAATGCTATAGAGCTTTGCAACTGGTAGCATAAAAGAGCAGTAACAGAAGGGAGAAAGCAGAATTTTACCACAGACCTTTGAAAGATCATTTTTTTCCTTTTTGTTCACCCTCTTAGACACTGCATTACATAGTATCTGCCAGCTCCCAGAAAATAAATAAATCAGCAGATAAGCAAAGTTTCTCTTAAAAAGAAAACACTGCTTGGAAATCAAACAAGTTACTGCCTGGACATTAAGATTTGTTGTAAGGGATCACATCAAGGATCAATGTTGCAACATTTTCAGTATTTTTGGGCCCAATCCAGTAAATCACTTAAGCACATGAGTAATCTTCTTGGTTTACATATTTTTTCATTGACTTATTTGTCCTTTCACGTAAGTGCCAGTAAGGGAGTCCTTTGCACTTGCCCAAGTCTTTGGTTTATGCAGTGTATATTTTGGATATTATTCTGGCAATAATGATGTGTGGAAATAAAACTTATTTTTCACAGTTGTCATTTCAAATATCAAGCATAATTATATCACACTGGTCACAAAACATTACATAGATGATATTTTCATCCTGGGAATAATGAGTGGTGAGCAGTGTCTGATATTTCCACACTTGCTCTCAGAGCAGAGGTTGTTGTTCACCATTGGTTGGGTGACAAGATGAAAATCAAAGAGGATTCAAGAGATATGCAGAGATATTCCCCATATGTCACAGGTCTTGTCAGGCCCCCCCATCTTTTCCCTGGGGCCCCTGACCATCAGGGCCTCCCCAGGGCATCCGATCAGGCCCTGGAAACCTGGGTTCATCCCACCCACCAGCCAGGAGCAGCCAGGGCCACCAGAGCAGCCCCAGTCCTGGGCATTGGACACCTCACTGCTTGGCTGGGCTGAAATGGGGTCCTGGGAAGGGGTGCAGGCAGGCCCTGGGGGAGGCTGCCAAGGGACCCCATTATTGCCTTCAGGGCCCTGAGACAGCTATATTCTTTAGCCATCATGGCAGGTGATTAGTGTATCTGATGAGAAAATGCCAAGCAGCTCAGTGAGAACTTTGCTCTCTGTATCCCTTAAATTGGTAAGTGAAACCCAATAAAGTTATTGCAATGACAAATAATTAAGATGAGTTTAACATGTTCAGCATATAATTACTATATCTAGACACCATATATTAAGGCTTTTCTACTTGGAACAAAGCTAGAATCCAGATTTTTAAAGTTAGGTATAGTGTGTGTATTCCGAAACTCAGCTGTAGTCTCTACCTTCCATACAATCCTGGGGACAGATGTGAGGTGTGTCACACTGAGGTCTCAAACGGCACTTACTGAACATTTAAATTAACATTCAAAATTAAGAAAAAAAAATCCAGTAGAAGTAACATATCAAGGAGTTGCAAACACTGTTCTGTGTTGCCAAATCTTTTATGTTACAAATAGAGGTAGAATATTGACATTTCGTTTTAGTTTCTCCGTTCCTCACATCAGTGTAAGATTTCCCTTCATAGCTGTAACTTTCTGTCTTTCCACTTTTGATTTCTGGTTGTATGAGATGTTAACAGTGATGCTGGCGTGAGCGTCATTTCACTCTTGAAAGTTTCTTTGAAGCAGTTAAACCCAATTTATGCTCCATACTTGTAGATACAAAAGAATGCATGCTTAGGTAGAAATCCTAGAAATTTGATAAATATTCTGTAGGGAACTGTGGTCTTTTACATTGAAGAAAGGATGTTTTTGTATTAGGAACAATTCTTATGATGGGAAAAATGGTGTGGCATTTTCCTGTTATTTGCTTAGTTGTTCAAATAAGGGTTAAATGAACAGCATAAGCAGAAATTCTCTATATGTCTACCAAATGCTTAGAAGAGATCAGTTATGAAAACAACTGTTTACAGGCCCAAAAGCATATCTTTTAGAGAGGGAGCAATTCAGAATACTTCATTTTTCCTGTGTAGTTGGTTCTTAGCCGAACTGTCCTCAGATAAACCATGTGATGTCCATGTGAAAAGCGTCCATTTCATAGGCTTTGGACAGAGTTTAACAAATTGATTTGACAAGCATATGGTCCTCTTCATCCACATGAACCTTGAAGAAGTCTGACTTCCTTCCAGCCTTAGGACTAGAGTAAGGGAAGAAGGGAACTGTTCTTTAAACTTGTCAATGATGTTATTCCTAAGTGTGCTAGATAAGAATGTTGTAAAAAAAAACCTGCAAGAAATTTTGTAGATTTACAAACTACTGCCATTTTCTTAGTTTTTCTGAATGCATCTCTGCACACAGAGTGTTTGTCATTGCACTGGTATAAAGTTGAAGGAGGCTGTTCACGTAATTCTATCTGCTACATATTATGTGATGATTATTTTCCTTTACATACGGTTCCTAAACACAAGAGTTGCTGTGTGCGCATTGAACTAAAGAGGTCTGTTTTCTTATGGCTGAGCATCTTGTTCCCTTCCAACCTTGAATTACATCCCTCATGTGCTAAAGTGCCTGTTTTACTTTAACTGGATGATCTTTAAAGCCCTTTCCACCCCAAACTGTTCTATGAGTCTATGAAATGTGCTGGACTAGTCAGGATCTTAATTAGCTAATAGCAACCAGGAGGTATAATAACTAAATTGTACTTGCTTTTCTAATAGTGGGTATGTCTTTTGCGTTTCTTCCTCCTCTTGCTAACAATCTTCCCAAAATCTGTAGGAATGGAATTCTCATTGGAAACCCTTGTCCCTTGTTCAAAGTTTATTGAAATTGTCTGAAAGGCTCAAGGGGAACTGATAGGCAGAGGAACAGCTAGACAACAGGATCGTGTGAAACTGGTATTGTCAAGAAACCATTAAAGATTTCAAAACAGGGTAGTCTGGTAGAAGAAAGGCTACTATGCAGTTTTGGAATGTAAAAAAAAAGGGGGGGGTGCAGAGGTGTGATCATAGAGAAAGAAACAATAGGGAAAAAAAAATATTTAAGAGTATTTTAAACAAGCATGGTAACATGATTTGAACCAAAGCACAGATCCATTTCAGATCTTGTGTCAATAGTTTTATCTGAGCTTTATAAAATAATTTGTCAGAAAAGCTTAAATCTAAAAATAAGTACAGGAAGGAAGTTCATAATTTTGTAAAACCAGTTTTCTTTTTCTTTCTTGGGATGGAAGGGGTTTTTTTTTTTTCCAGTCTAAAGAGGGATTTAACAGTGGAGGATGTACAGTAGTAGGATTTTGGAACCTTTAGTTACCTGCTTGTCACTCCACTCTTCTTTTTTTGCCAGAAGTTTTTCTTGGCTGTCTATATTTGATTGCCAGTCACCTGCAAAAATAGTTCCCATTGTCAAAAAACTTCTCTAAAAAACCCCATTATTTGTCTTTTCATAAAACATTATTATAATCAAATGTCAGTTGACATTGCTGACTTGTAAAGACTGAATTGTGGTAACTGCTATTATATTGCTATTCCATTATCTCACTGCAACAGGTACTTCAGAACATAATACAGACTAACTTTATGCCATACTGAATTTTATGTAGCCATGTAGCCTTTCTGAGGGATTACATACATATAAAATACGTTTGGTAAATATGGAGTAACTCATACTAGGACTTTTGCCATAGTAGTGTTATTTTAGCTGGGAAGTTAGTGGTAGTAATATTTGAGCAATAGCACTGCCTTTGTAGCCAGAATGGTAGAAGGCAATAAGCAAGCTAGAACTTGTGAGGCAATCTGCTTTTTCTCAGTACACTAATTCTTTTTCATTTGTTTTTTATCCTATTATTTTGGGAAGGTAAGCATAATTCAAGATCTAAATATATGGAAATAACATCAAGGGACAAAAGCTGAAGTTTAGGCTGTAAACAAAAGTCTATTTCTATGTTTTGCCTTTTTTAATATTAGCCAAAACACACTTTAAAAATCCAATTGGCTTGCCACTATTTCTAATGTTTGCACTGCTCCGAGTTACAAATTGAGACCAAATGGACAAATTTGATACCAACAAATTACTTTTCTTTTTGAAATCTTAACTACTAGAATTCTGTAGTTGTACTTTTAAACTTATTACCAATTACTTCTTTGGTTAGAATGAGAGTCAAATTTCAGTTCATAATGTCCTTTTAAATGTTTGCCTTTTCCTGTGTTTATACTTCTACATGCACGTGAAGTAATACATGTTCAGGGGTACTTTTTTTTTTCCTGAAAATCTTTACTAGAATATATCGAACCAAACAAAAATGAACAAAATTATGTATTTTAACTTCTCAGAGACAAAATAGTTACTCCTTTATTTTCTGAAATGACAAAAAAAAAAGTCTTGAATCATGCAACCATCTTGTAAGATTTTTTAGTAGATGAACAAAAATGCCAGCAGTTCTTACGGATGTTAATTTGTGACTATACATCATTACAAAATTTTAATTCCTTACTCAGGTGAAGAATCTGACTGAAGTCCATAAATTAATGTCATTAGTTAGTATTCATTTCACTGAGCAATAGTAGACTTTGAAGTTTTCCTTGAACCTTTATTCAAGGAATGTTAGAAGTATCAGAAATATATGGCTGAAAGACTGGGGCTGATTGCAGATTAGCACAGATCTAGGTCCCGCTTAGTGGGCTAAATCCACCATAAGTCTTCTCTATTTCAAAAGAGAATGAGGGTCCTGACCTGCCAAACCATAGTCATTTCAACTGGGTACATCTCACTACGTTGCAACCACCTACAAATGGCACACCTTGTCAGATGTGGCTACCTGGTGTCCCTCAGCAGGCTGTGTGGAAAGGCAGGGGCTCCCCGAGCATGACTGGCCCCACTCCTCCGTTGCCCCTGGAGCTGCTTTCCTTTCTCCCACAGCTGTGGAGAAAGTGCAAATGGCTCCATAATTTTCAGTCTGTCAGAATTATCATAGAATCACAAAATGGCCTGAGTTGGAAGGGACTCACAAGGATCATCGAGTCCAACTCCTGTCCCTGCACAGGACAACCCCACAGTTCACACCATGTGTCTGAGGGCTTGTCCAGTCTCTTCTTGAACACTGTCAGGCTTGGGGCCGTGACACCTCCCTGGGGAGCCTGTTCCAGTGCCCCACCACCCTCTGGGTGGAACCTTTTCATTATGTCCAATCTAAACCTCCCCTGGCACATCTTCCTGCCATTCCCTCGGGTTCTGTCACTGGTCACCAGAGAGAAGAGCTCAGCGCCTGCCCCTCCTCCTCCCCTTGTGAGGAAGCTGTAGCCGCCATGAGGTCTCCCCTCAGTCTCCTCTTATCCAGGCTGAAAAAACCCAGTGTCTTTAGCCACTCCTCATATGGCTTCCCCTCCAAACCCTTCACCAACTTTGTATCCCTCTTCTGGACACTCCCTGGTAGCTTTATGTCCTTTCTATCCTGTGGCACCCAGAACTGCACACAGTGCTCCAGGTGAGGCCGCACCAGTGCAGAGCAGAGCGGGACAATCACCTCCCTCACCCAGCTAGCAGTGCTGTGTGTACTAGCACAATTAGGAGATACAAAATGTGGGTTCTCAACCAGGAGAATAGCTGCCCAGAAGCGAGTTTTGCATCTACGAGCGAGCTGAGCAAGGAGCCCACTGAGAAGGGAGCGCCTGCCGTCATGGCCAGCAGGAACCCTGCAACTCTCGTTTCCCTTAGTCAGCACACAGAAGGCAAGGGTATGACAAACTGCCTGCGCCAGAGGAAGAGAAATGTGCTGCTCAGAGCATCTGAAGTATTCAGAGAGCAGATATAATGAGTATTTTGTGTAGTGGGGTTGATGACAACCACTTATCTGTTTTACCAGACATAGATGAGGTGCCACGGCAGCTAATGGGAGAGAAAAATAGGGTGAGAAATGTGATAATGGAAGTCTGTGCAGAAACAATTATTTCCAGAGAATGGTTTCTTTAACTTATCCTAAGCAATGAGATACATTGTCCAAATATTACCTACATAGTACTTGAGAACACTCATTCTAATAGCAAACAGCTGTTTGATTCAACTACTTTTATGCCCTTTGCTTAATGTTCATGGACATTAGTATGATTCAAGTTTTGGTCAGCTGTTCAGGAAATGGCTAATCTTCTAAGTGAGTATCTATCCTGCACATGAAGATACTCACTGTCTGACTTCAGTCAAGCATTATTCTTCATTTCCCTCCTTGAAAGGCTTAATTCATTGTATCAGGGAGTAGAAATTATAAGATGACCATTGTTTCATGTATAGATTGAAAATTTTGGGTCCAGATTGTTCTTGGTAGCCACACATAAGTTTATTATTCAAATAATTGTTTTTAAATTGTCATCTGGACTCAGGAAATGTGGGGCTCATCATGCTGTACACATTTTTCAGGTGTAGCATCTTGGAGTTGCCTTAAGGGTGCTGAATTTAGATGCTGATGGTGCTTGCAAGAACCAATACATGACAGACTGGCTCAGTCTCATACATGCGAAGAGTTAATCAAGATTATGTTTGGGGTTTTTGGTTTTTTTTTGTTGGTTGGGTTTTTTTTTTTCAGTTTCTACATCTGGCTGATAGTATTTTGTTCACTTACTTTTAATGATGAACAAAGGTCATCCCTGAAAGCCATATAGAGGCCCTCAATGGCAAAATGTAGTATCAAGTATTTTAGGTCATATTAGTACATACTCTCTGACATAATACCTGATTAATTCAAAACCATCTGGTAAATAGTTTCCTCAAACTCTGTTTCTTAATTTTCTGGAAGGAATATTGTTTTCTAACTCCATAATCTCCTAGTTAAAGACCAAAGAGATATCTCAGAAAATGAAGATTACTTTTATAACACTGTTGAATTTAACTTGGAGCATGTTTCCAGATTTTAGGTTGTCTGCATATTATACAGAGGAACAGCAACAGAAACAGAGAAAAAATAGGATGTTGTTGCCTTTCTCATCTTTCTTTCATGTGTTCATAAAAGACCATCTAAATTTCTGATTGATAATATTCACTCTCATATTGGCTGAATACAAAAAATATAAACTAAGTTTCTTATTTTCAATGAACATTGCTTGGATTCTCTCATCCCATATTCCAATTTGGTACAGCAGAACACAACATGCTGAATTTTGAGTATGCTAGAAAGCTCTGCTATTCTTGCTATTAATAAACCTGTTATTTCTTTACCCGATTAAAGAAAAATACAAGCTAAAAGTTTTAGCTTTTATAAAAGCTTAAGCTTAAAAAATATTCAATTACCTATCTAATCATTTACCACATAACTGTAGCACATCAGCACATTTTTCTCCCTTCTTGAATATATCTTTTAAGGAAGTTTCACTAAAACCTACTGTAGAGCTAAAGGGGCAAAAAATTGCTTACATTGAATGCATTACTCAGCTTCTCTGAATGTAAAATTTTGAAGCCAACTGTCTTGTAAAAGAGCAAAAAGAAAAGTATTATTCTTGTCTAAGTAAGCAGTAGACATTCACTTAGGAAACTACTGCATATTTGCATGGAAATACTATTTCAAACAAATACAAAAGTGTATAATCAGCCTTGCAGCTTGTCACAATGCACTCTTTGCTTGATCAGCTCACCTGAGATGTGGAAAATTTCAAATACAGTAAGCAAATTCTCCTCCCAAATTCTCACTGTGCTAATTAGCTTTGACTTGCTATTCCTTACGTGTATATGGAAAACTTTCCTTGACTTCATAGATATCTCTAGCACTGCAAGATGAAATAATCTATAAATTATGTTATTTTGTACAGCAAAAATATGCAGATTATACTTAAAATACCCCATGGTAATCAAAATATGAGCTATCAGCGTCAATGTTATTAGAAGTGTTAAATAAATATGTAAAAGTGCATAATGCAATGGTACAACTTCACAGCTGTTCACACAGGAGTAAATGTGAAAAAAAAATACACAGCCTTGAGTTCCTCCCTGTCATACAGGTGTATGTAGTGTATTGTTAAATGTTTACATTCTGTGTGTTCTTAGTTATAAACTAAGAAATAATTATAAGGCATAGTGTAGCTTTTCTAGCACCTTAACAATGCACAGATATATTGATTATGAAATATCAGGTAAAGATGATAGAACATTTTGCTGCAGCTATGAGGTTTGTAGGAAGAGGAAATATTTCTTTAACATGCCAACTGTCATAGTTGAAGAATACAGACACTTTCAGATGTACAAAGACAGTCTTCAGGACTGAAATCAAAGCAACAGATCTCAAAGATCTAGGGCTTCAACTGGATGATCTTTAAAGGTCCCTTCCAACCCAAACTATTCCATGATTCTATGAGTCTATAAGATAATTCAGACTGATTGCTTGGAGTTTAGCTGGTTATGTACCAATTAGATCATTGCTTGAAAATTAAGGTAATTGGTACCTGTCAAGTGTGGGGCACGCTGCAGGAGAGGGTAAAATGCGTAAGAGATGGAGAAATTTGAAGCTTGCTACCTTCTGAGGGAAAAAAGAGAGACTCACACTTTATAACCTGTAAAACATCGAGAGGTTAACAGGAGAGAAGAGAAGGGAATTTATAAAATGTCAAAAACATACCTCTGCTAAGTGTCTGGCTTCTGGGACTGTGCAGAGTTATAACTGAGCCCATAGTTCCCAGGCCCACCTTCAAGAGGTTTCTCCTGATGATCAGGTCTGAGGGATTAGGATGAAATGACCCTTTTGTTAGAAACATTCACCCACTTCCTCTATAGAATTTTTTGTTTATATTGTGTGTGAAACGTTCCTGAGGCAAAATGGTTATTTAGTTTCCGTTGCTTGCTATCATGCGCTGGATGAAGGATATTACATTCCTGGACACGCAGGGATAGGATCCAGGACTATTCTGCTGTAGCTGGTGTTTCCTCTGCAGTTATGACAAATGAGAGTTGTTGAGCTTTGCACTGTTTGATTAGATGCACTCTAGATGTAAGTGGTATACCTTAGACCACAATGAATTAGCTTCTCATCATGCACTTGGTGGAACTGGAGGATGGTTGGAAGGCTGGGATGGACACTGCTGCGAAGATTCCTGGCCAAGTAAAATCTTCTCCTGTGCAGGACATAAGGACTTAATGATTTTATGGATAGATGACAAGGCAGAATGGTGCACAACTGTCAGAAGTGTATCACCAAAGGGAACTCTCCCCACATAGTGCTCAAGTGTCTCTTCAAAATAATGCTTATTGCTTTAAAGATATATTTCTGCTTAAGGATAAAGGAAAAACCAAAGATTTGGTTAAAAAACCCTAAATTCCACCAGCTGCACTCCTGCTGTATTTTTGCCAGTGATAAAACACACTAAAAAGAAATAACATAATGCAAGGGGTAAATATTGCTAATGCAACCAGCAAGACTTTTTTTTATCCTGAATAATTCACTTCAAAACCCATAAAAGTTAATGTAATGTATCAGGTTTTGCCTTTTTATTAATGAAAGCATTAATGCTGTGAACTTGCAGATGACAAAATTACCTCACTTAAAATGTAAAAGCTCAAAATGTCGGCTACTGGGAAGGAACTAACAAACACCAAAACAAAGAATAAGTAATTTGTTCTAAAATCTCCTTGACTTTCACTAACACAGGAAAAACTGAAAAAAAAAAAGAAAAGCATGAGTTATTAAGGTTATCATTAAGGTGTTCTTTTATGAGAAGGTCACTTCAAGACAGTTGGGGGTCCTGTGTTTTTCTTTTTTAGGGCATGGGGGAGACAAAGTTGATTTCCACCTTATTTGGCTTAATTTTGTTTGACTTTTCTAAGGAACTTAGATATATGCAGTTGTTCTGTTACTCCCCGGCTCCCTCAGTTGTATTTGAAACCTGCTGCCCAAAGGCGTCAGGAAGATATCTTGTTCCTGCAGAGATCACAAGTGATCGGGTAGAAGAGAGTAACCAGCTCAGCATCCTGCTGGGAGAGGGGACCAGGTTATCACGGCTGTCCCAGGCGATGCCTGGTGATGGCTCACACCCAGGCCCACTGCAGGTCTCCTCTTGCTCAGCCAACAGCCAAGGAGGGTGGAGGGTGTTTGGGGTGAAGCAATGGGATGTTAGTGGTGAGGAGAGCTGAGTGTGTGATGGTGAAGACCATGGGTCTCACCTGGGTTTGTGTTACCCATTCATCACACAGCTCTCCAAATGCTCCTGGGCTCTGCTACCCTGGCCACCCCATGCAGCACATACCTTAGTCCTCTCTGAAGCTCTCTTTTTCGGGTGAACCAACTAGCTTCCTCTAAGACAAAACCTCTGTGAGGCTCAGGGGTAGCTTGTTTCAGGAGCAGGTCATTACCAGTAGGAGGAATGAGATCCTACCAGGCTGAGCCCCTGCAGGCCCACGTCACCCTCCAGCTGTATCCAAGCAGGCCTTACCAAGAGTGCAGAGCATGCACTTTTGGTATAATTTTACAAAAGCACTGCTCTGAGTGTTCACAGCAACCCTCTTATTATCTAAGCACCATGTGGTGGGGAGGTGGCCGTGCTGGAGAGGACCGTCCCTAAGGGCCGGCACCTGGCACCACCAGGCCAGGAGCCCAGCAGGCAGTCCCTGGGTGGTCCCGTTAGCAGGGGGTGTATAGACCAGAGGACTACCTGCCTGAGGTTATCTTAGTAAGAAAGAGGATCTGAAGACAAAGAACACAAATCCACAGGAAATCAAATTACATTAGTTCCCTGGGTATTGTACAAATTGCACACTAAAACATGAAAACAACTGCTCATTGCGTCTACATGCTGGGGTGGGATTGGCAATCTCTGATTATCCTGATTTAAAAGTGAACGTACACTAGGAAGATCTTGTCTTAACAGACAGGATCTGGCTTGGAAAGGGGATTCATATTACATTATGAAAATATAAACATGTTTACTATTTTATGCCGTTAACAGTGCCTTGCAGCTTAAACAATAATTTAAATGGTCCTCAACAAATGTAAAACAAACAGATCATGAAAATCAAAATCAAACAGTAATTAAAATAAGAAAAATCACATGCTGGATTAATTGCTTCTAGGATAGCTACTGTATACAAGTTACATATACGGCTGCTGTATACATGCAACTGTATACATAACTTAAAGACCACTTTAAAATGTAACACTGGTAAAAGCAGCAAAATAAAGAAAAATATTACAAACTAAAGGGTCCACTTCTTTCTGGCTTGTTGGCAAGGCTACCTTGTCAAGAGCGTTGACTAAGGCTTAAAAAATTGAGTTTCTCAGAGTCTAACTGCTATGAGTTAGACTCCCAAAGCCTGTAGGAAGATTGTTCAGCTATGAATAGACACTGTCACTGGTACAGCCATATTTCTGTATCTTATCTGTGAGGAACCGGCTTGACAAATGAGCATTTGCAGAAGCTGGAATGTGGTACGGAGATGCCAGAGTGGCTGTTAGGTCTGCAACCCTACTGGCACTGGGTTTTCCTGTCCACGATGTCTCTCAAGCCCAGGTTGTCTTAGATAATGGAGAGCTGGTGGAATAAGAAATGTATCATGTGGATAGTGTTTGTGATATTTCTCCTCTTTTTTACACAACCTAAAAACATATTAGTGGTGAATGATTCCTGAGCTGTTGTTAATCTAATGCAATTTTTAAGAATCATAAAAGTAGCATCATGGTGGTAGATGCCCCATCACTGGAAACATTCCAGGCCAGGCTGGACGAGGCTCTGAGCAACCTGATCTAGTTGAAGATGTCCCTGCTCATGGCGGGGGGGGTGGACTAGATGAGCTTTGAAGGTCCCTTCCAACCCAAAATATTTTGTGATTTATGATAGTAACCTTTGTCAGGTGCACTTAAATTAGGGTGGGCAATTTCAGGGTTATATTTCTTACATCCCAATTCTCAGAACTGATATCTTTTCAAATTAAAAAAGTAAGACACTGTGATTCTATTGATATGTCTTATTTAGTGGTTCTACTGAATTATTGCAGTAAATATTGATTTAGGTGACTAAGTCTCCTGAGATAAAATTAAGCACTGAGAAACACACTCTAGCTACAAAACCAAAATCAGAAGTGTTTAAAAGGGAAATCTGAATGTTTAATAGTGCTTGTATTAAGGATTTAGAATGGTTGTTTTTTGCTGCTTTGCCATATTTTTATTCTATGGGGAGGCTGGATGTTTTGGAAAACTCTGTCGGAAGCTTAGCTCTGCAATGATGACTGAGTTAAGTTACTGGCTCTTCAGGGATTCTTTTCAGCTCCTCTGATCTGTCATGGCCTGCAGGTATGACTTTTCCTTGGGTACAATCTTGTGGACAAAGGTTTTGGTTCTGCATTAGAAACACACTGCCCATTACATTTATCAGCTATGTCCAAAATATACCCGAGAACACCCTCTGCACAAAACTAGGAAAAGATTGTTATAAACTTAATTTTAGAGGAATTACTTTTCATCCACTGATACATGAAATGATTGAATACTTTGAATTTTCATAGGTGAACACTTAAGCATATTAGTTGGCTTTGTTGAATTCTTCTCTCTTAAAAGCCATGTAAATATGAGGTTTTTTTTACTTTTGAAAAAGGTCTTTTCTTCAAGAATGATCACATATGTTAAAAGTAGGGTGACAAGTTAGGATAAGAACCAACAATTCTTAATTTATGTATGTAATGAAATAACTCCTAACAAATGTATTTGCTTTTAGCCTGCCTTTGTCTGCTTACAAAGAACTTTACTTGTCAAGGATTCTAGGTACCCAGTCTCCAAGTAGAAAGAATAGCTGGCCTCTAGTCTCCTCCAGGGAGAGCTGAGAATTAAAAAGATCTTTTAGAGAACCTAAGAATGGCTTTAGCTACTTCAGCAGCTGAACTAGGATTTATAATAAAAGTGTGAACGCACGTGCTACAACTCTCAGTGAAAAGCTGTCATGATACCGCAGTATTTGCGATCTAAAAATCAGCTTTTCCAGGCACCCTCCTGCACTTTACAAATGCTTTTGATGTACAAATAATTTCTGGCATAGCTCTTGATAAATCCTGACAAATATTTAAAAATTATAATCTCCCATTACGAATGTGAATTAAATGTGTGTGCTGGAAGCTTTCTTTTGAGTACACAGTGTACAGCAGTATGGGCAAAGGCTGTCTCAAGTGAGCAACGAAAGTGTTAGCAAGGAACATTACATCCTATGAGCAGGTTTGCACCTGGCTGTCTCAACTTTGTCAACTTCCTTGTGTGCTTGGGTACTGTTGGTGTTGGGGGCCTTTATAAATGCACACGATAACAACCACTGCCATTGCCAAATTCCTCAGCATGAACAGGAACACCTTCTGAGCTTTTCCATTGTTCAGAGGAAATAACCACAACTTGGGAGACACAGGTTTGTACCGCCAAGGAAGTTTCAGCTTCTGGATGTAAGTGCAAGTCATAGAGCTGTAAATCAAACTTCCCAATCCAGAGTGCTGTGAAAGCCGGTACCCCAACTCTACTTGTCTTTCCAAGAAGATGCCATTGCCCTGTTCTTCCTGCATGGTCCTCCCCGCCCCGATCTGTGCTGGCCTCTTTTTGCACTTAACCTTTTCTTCTCTGACCTTCAATGACACAATTACATCTCCCGTGCCATTAATCATAACTTTATATCCCTTTCTCCCCTCTACTCATCCCTTGTGCCCTTCTGCCTCCATTACGTGTGGTTTGCTGTGGGGATCCCTCTCCTTTCGTTGGTTTCCCTTTCTTCACTGCAGCTGCCCTGGACCTTTAGTTTCTCATGTCCTTCTGTCCCCACTTGCCAAGGGAGGTATTTTGCTGAAAAGGTCTGCCCATTTGAAAGGACAAGAGATAATACCTGTTCTGATTCCTGCCTTATAGTATGCCTTCACAATGCTGTATTAGAATCACAGAATATTTTGGGTTGGAAGGGACCTTCAAAGCTCATCTAGTCCAGCCCCCTGCCATGAGCAGGAACATCTTCAACTAGATTAGGTTGCTCAGAGCCCCATCCAGCCTGGCCTGGAATGTCTCCAGGGATGGGGCATTTACCACCTCTCTGGGCAACATGCACCAGTGTTTCACCACCCCCATGGTAAAAAAAATGTCTTCCTCATGTCTAGCCTGGATCTCCCCTCTTTTAGTTTAAAACCATTACACCTTGTTTTATCACAGCAGGCCCTGATAAAAAGTCTGTCCCCATCTTTCTTACAGATCCCTTTTAAATATTGAAAGGCCACTATAAGGCTCCAGGGAGCCTTCGCTTTTCCAGGTTGGACAACCCCAGCTCTCTCAGTCTGTCCTCACAGCAGAGCTGTGATCATTTCTGTGGCCTCCTCTGGACCCTCTCCAACAGGTCCATGTCTTTCTTGTGCTGAAGGCTCCAGAGCAGGACTGAGGCATCTAAAACATACATGTTGTATGTAGTCAGGAGTATGTCTAATCCCCTTACATACCTTGTCTTCTATCCTGACAGTTTGAACTGGGCAAAATTTCCATTTATCCGCGTTGCATCATCCCATATGTTCTCTGCTTGGTCTAGCTGCAGTGTCTCCCTGAGCATGTGTCCATGCAGCCAGAAGTTGTGGGAGCACAATCCAGTTTCCTGCTGTACCCCCAGGGAGAAGAGAGGTGAAGCCGTGACCGGAGTGACTGCACAGAGAACTCAGTGAATTCCCAGACTCACACCTTCCCATTCCTCTCCAGGGTCTCCAGAGTCTCTCCAACCATCTCTGTGTTTACTTCCTCCTGCCTTGTGGCATCTCCATATAGTTTCTGTTCCTCTTTTGCATGCCAGGGAGCAAGTCATCAGCAGCCCTCTCATTTCCTCTTCTGTTGCCCTGAGCATGCCTGGGTCCTTTCACAGCTCTTGTCCTGCTGAGGCAATGAAAGATAGCATGTTCATTGCTTCCCTTCATTCACACAGTCCTTAACAACAACAACAGGAACAAAATCCTTTCTGTCCCATCCTTTTTTGTCTGTGCAGTCTTCAGAGCGTTTTTAGGAGGCCTGTGTTTGTCATTTGTAAGATTGGCTGTGCAAAAACTGTAGGTGTAAATTTAGTAAAATGACTTCTGTAAACATTACTGCACTGTGATTTTTTTAAAGGTAAAGTTAGCTGTCCATATCACAAGTTTTGGGTGGTACATAGCAAGGCTTTAATTTTAAGGTTAGGTCCGAGATCCTTTTCCAAGTGGGACACTGAAGACAAATGTCCGTGAAAAATCTGAAAGCAGAAGTAAAGGCATCTGGGACTGGTGTGCAGTCCTACTGTAATACTCAAACAGGATTTTTCAGAGCCAGATGAAAGCCTGAAAAACCAGTGAGGGCAAGGGTCAATCAGTTGCACGGTAAAAACCAGAAAGTTTGCTCTCCCGGCTACCTTCATGGACTGGCTGACATCCCTGCTGCATGATAAATGTGCAGGCATCATTTCCCCAAACTGGGAGGAGAAACAGCACAGATGTGGGAGAAACAACATGAAGCTGAGCGTATGATGAAGGGGTTTATGGGAGGCTCTGGGCTACTGGAAGATATCCATAAGGGAAGTGGTGATGAGGAAGCCAAAGGTACTACAAGAGGTGGGAAACATGTCAGAGATATCAGGCATACTGAGAGAAGGCACAACACCAAGATATGGGATACAGGCTCCACAAAACAGCTTTTGTGAGTGAGACATTACTTGTCTCTAAAGGTTCACTTGATCTTTTACAATCCTTCCACACAGACATTGCTGAATCCCTCATTGATCAAGTCTTCATACTCTCATTTTTGTCCTCTTTCTATCCTTTCTGGGCTGTCTGTGATGATTTGCTGTTAGAGAAGGAAAGCAGTCCAGTTTGTAGCTTCCACCTTGCTGTGTTGCTGCTCAACACATTTAATCTCTTGCCAGTGGTGGTGTGGCAAAAAAATGGGGCTCCTGGAGTCTTTGTTCTACTCACTCTTGAGAATCTCCTGACCAGCTACCTGCATGTCAGGGGAATTCCTGTCTTTCACATCTCTGTCTCACCCATCTTCCCACTCCTGCGTCCTGAGGAGGATGCAGCTGTGCACATCCGGAGGAAGCTGAGAAAGGAGGGAGGTTGGTCATTAGGCTTTTTAGATCCCTTATTGTCAGGGCCTGAAGAATCTGCCCTGCCAGTCCCTCTTGAGCAGCGTTTCTCCAAGGTGTCCTAGGAAGGCTTTAGGTATGGACAGCAAACAGCTATGGCCTTACATGCCAACGCACCAGGTTATGCCTATGCTTGCAAGGTGAGCTAAGGGATCCTACAGGTTGCAAATTCAGATGCTCAAGGGTTTGGAAATGTGAGAACCATGGCTGCCCTCAGCACTGCAAGCCTGGAAAAATATCATCAATTTTATGTATGTCCTCCCCAAGACGCTCAGTTCTTTGTGGCAGGTCCAGTGTGTGATAATCCTTGTGGCTCTGAACGAGTCCATCATGCACACGCAAAAGTCTTAGCAAAGACTTATGAGTCTGTCAAGTCTATGAATAGGATTTCTTATAGAAAGCAAAATATATTTTTAAGTCCACAGTTACTGATTCTGTATTCTCTTTAGAAATGTTTAAGCAGCATAAATTTTAAGAGAGAAATGGTTGATATTAGTTAGACTGCTTGTGTTTCAGTATTTTGAAATGGCTGAGCTGTTTGTGGGGTTTTTGTTTGTTTTTGTTGGGGTTGCTTTTGCCCGGAAAATGGACTTCTACTTTTAATCTAATATAAAAGCTGGAAAACATTCACCCAAGTCATAGAAAACTGAAAATTAAGTTATAATGGGCAGTTTTAGGCAATGTAATACAAATGCTTATACTACTTGGCATATATCTTCAAGTTTATTTACATTGTAAGCTAAACGAATCGAAGTGCCTACTGGAAAAAAGCTTCTAAATGTGCAAGTAGTCTATGAGATCTGCAGCAAGCTAGACCAGTGGCACAACAGAAGGTTTTTCTTAAACTCCTTGGCAACTGGCCCTGAAATAAGAAGTGACAATCAATAGATTTTAACAGTTACCGATCACGACAGAAAAATAAGCAAAGCCTTGCATGGCTATGTGCTTGATTTCCTTGTTTACTGCAAGGCTGTATCTTGAACAGTCACATTTCAGCTCTATTTTTAGGCAACATTTATGGGGAGTAACTGTGATACCCAGAGCTCCTACGAGCTGGGCATTTCCCAGGGAGACCTCAGGGAGCAAGTGATGTCTTGTTTGCTCTTTGAAGGAGAGGGGCTGTGAGCCCTTTCTTTTCCTGCCCAGGAGGACTTTTCTTCCTTGTGCCCCTGGGGACGTGGCAGGCGCGTCCTGGCGGGTGGGCAGGGCTGCCAGCAGCAGCTCTGTGCCACACAACCCCGTGAACAAGCCACCAAGACCTGCTGGACGAAGCGGAAATTGCATTTTGCAAAATAACCCTGAGGTTTAATCATTCTTGAGGTAATGTACATAAGAAGGAAATTAAACTCCTCTCTAGAAGAGTGATGCATTTGCTTGTTGTCTGAGGTATGAAGTATTGTGAAACGGAAAATGGGGTCTATAAAGTGTTGTGTCAGTTTGTTGTGCCAGTGTAGAGGGTAAACTTGCCTTTTACTAACTATAGATGTAGTGATATAAACCATTCCTTGGTGCAAGACTTGAAACTGAATTTAAAATGAAAGAGTTGATGTGATTATACTATAAAGTAATACTGAAAATGAAAGCAAAACCCATAAAGTATTCACATGAATCCTTCAAGTGACATTAGCTTCATGAAAAATCTGATTCTCTATTGTCTGCCAGCATTTCATGAGCAGGAGGATTTAGTGCTGAGGAAGCACACAGTTTATTTAAACATCCCCTCCAGCAGCTGTCTATGGGTTTGAAACTTCCCCACATCCCCTCAGGGGCTTCTGGGTGAAGGTGATGATTTTGGTTCAGCAGCTCAGGGGACAGGCACTCTCACCACCCTCTTAAGAAAGGTAATGTGTCTGTCGAGACTTTTATATGGCATAGCTAACACAAATAAATCAATTTAACAAACACCGCTTTTCACTTTTCCCCTAAATGTGTTCACGGATGCCTGTGGCAGCACTTACAGAGGTCAGACCGAGCAGCTGTTGCCATCATAATTTCCTATTTGCAGTTACACTTGACAAAACTGCGGTTTTCTGTCCTCTCGGAAAGACCAATGTCTGATCTCTGCTCAAATTTACTAAGTAAATAAAACATTGGGTGATGTCCCTTTGGGCATTTAGGAGTGTAAGAACTGGTGAAGTAGGTTCATTTGAGCTGCTCTAGACTGAGGGCAATCACTCCCATGGCAGCCATCTCTGTGCTGCCTAAAGGCAGCCAAAAGGCCTCTCTTGGAAGGCGGCATGTATTCTACAGTTGGACAGATGACTACTACCATTTAGCTTTTATTTCATTTCAAAGATAGGCAAAATATGTAATTAATAATATTATTGTAGTTATTTTATATATTGTACAGCATATATAAAACATTATATACTATTACGATTACATCATTATTTTAATATTTTGAATATAATATGTAATAATAGGATATAATATAATCAAATTATAATTGTGCATCACTATTATTAATACCTGACAGTGGAGCTGGCATAACTTCTAGTGTGCTCATCAGCAGAGAACCCATGTTTCAATGCTGAGTCTTTATAATGAAGAGAAATTGCATTTAGATGCATTGATAGATGCTTCAGTTTGGTCAAGACTGTTTGTTTTTCCTGTTTGAAATAGTGACACACTTCTATTTGTACCTCTTACTTGTACACTGAGTAAATGTAATACAGATGTCCGTGAAATCTCAGGAATTACACAACAGTCAAAATTCAATGACTGCAGACTTGCATTTGTTAAATAATTTTTGCATTGTGGTTAATAATTTAATGTGAATTCCTGGTCATTCTGAAATAACTGTCAGCTTTTTAGGGGCTGTAATGCATCTAGGATGTAGAGTCATAGAATCATTTTGGTCGGACAAGACCTTCAAGATCATCAAGTCCAACCTAACTCTGGCACTAAACAATGTCCTTAAGAACCTCATCTATGTGTCTTTTAAACCCCTCCAGGGATGGTGACTCCACCACTTCCCTGGGCAGCCTGTTCCAATGCCTGACAACCCTTTCCATTAATAAATTTTTACCAATATCCACTCTGAACCTCTACTCATGCAACTTGCGGCCATTTCTTCTTGTCGTATCACTTGTTACTTGGGAGAAGAGACCAACACCCTCCACGCTACAACCTCCTTTCAGGTAGTTGTAGACAGCGATCAGGTCTCTCCTCAACCTCCTTTTCTCCAGGCTGAACAGCCCCAGTTCCCTCAGCTGCTCCTCATCAGCACAGATACATGCCAGATAGATGAAGCAAAACACCCCTCAGGAAAATAAAACAATTACTTTGCTACTAGAAAAATGCTATCATCTACAATTAAACTTAGTATGCTGTGTGTATGTATTTCTGCAAAAACATGGGCAGCTCCTAGCTATTTTTATACCTATTTGATTATAACAACGTCTTATAACTTCTGTAGAGTCGCAGCCACAGTTTCCCTTTCTTGGTGGTGGTGTAGTTCAAAAGCTCTGTGGTTTTGCACCTGACAAGCCATATACATATACATTCTAATCTTGTCCAAAACAAAGACTGTACCAATTTATCTCAATCTTTTCTAAACTGAAATAGTTAATTGATGTGTGTGTGTGTGTGAGTGTGAGTGTGAGTGTGAGTGTGTGTGTGAGTGTGAGGCTGGTGGTGTTCATCTACACTTCTCTTTCAATTAATCTCTCTGGCATTTGCAACACATCCTGCCTACCAACCAGTCCTTGTGCGGGTTTGGGAGAAGTTCAAATGCTGTAACTAGAAAAGGACTGGGCTGCAAACAACATAGAGCAGAACTGAAACTGTAGTCCCAATGTGTTTTGCTTATTGCTCAGACCTCCTTTGCAGTACAACATCTCACTGTGCCCCAAATTAGGAAGCTTGCCAACAGGGACTCGTTGAAGCCTGTTTGATAAACCACATTTTCTACTGCTGTTTAAATACATTGCCCTTCCTAGACCCGCAGTGCGTAAGTAATTAATATTTTCCAAATTCTAGCAACAATTTGTCTGTATAGGGCTCAGGCTTAATAGTCTCCTTTAAACTTCTGCTGACAGTCATTCTCACCTTTCTCCTTAGGATTCAAATTGACCAATATTTAAGCAGACAGATGCTGGTACTCCCATCACACTAAGTGGTTCTGCTCACCCGTAGCATCTTGCCCCTGTCCCTGGGCTCCCTGTTTCTTCATGCTATTGTAAATATTTGTGCAGTTGCTCAAGGAATTGATATAGCTGCATGGTGGGAGGGGTCGGGGAGAGGGCAGAAAGGTTGCTTTCATGCTTTCAACCAAATCAGTCCCCTGATGCTACTTTACCATGTGGATATAGAACCAATTTTACCAGCAGAGAGGAGGAGGCAGCATATCTGAGTTTGATGGCTGAAAGCGAGGGGAGAGCAGGACAACAACTCTCAGTGGCTGTGCTGACTTTGAGTGTTTGTCAAACACTAAATCTTTCAGTTCGACCTTTTATTTCACGTGATGCCTCCTCCTAAGGAGTTCTTCACAATCACTGATATTTGTCATGTTGACTAAGTGCATAAAGTGGCATCGCATCCTGGGAGCTGAGCATGTCTGGGGCTGACTGCCACTGCCTGAGATGCCACATATGAGTCCTGGCATCAAATATTCAGCAATAATAAATGGGCAGAAAGAATTTGCCATGGCCTGTCTGAAAGACAGGAGTAAACCAAAAGCTTATTTGTGCTTACAAGTTCCTGTAATTAAACCACTAGCACATTGAAGTCTTAATCCAATTGAAAGTTCTTTGATTACAGCGTTTAAAAATGTGCCTTCACTATGAACTCAGCAGGCCCACTTAATTTGTAGTTGTAAACATTAATAAGTGGTACAGGACAATTAGGGCAGCCTGGAGGATTTGGCGATGCTGCTCCTGAGAAGAATATGGATGTGTTGCTCAGGAATGGAGTTGATCATAAACTGCTACCAGGCAACCTGGGACCTGAAGGGATCCTCCTGAGATGAGGGCAAGCTCTGCCTCATCTCATCTCCTTCAAGCGGGAGAAGACACTTGCGAGGGCCTCCCCACCGCTGTCTGCTCTGAGCACAGACAGAACAGCCCCACGAGAAGCAGAGTGGGGGCACATGCTCTTTTCCCAGGGCTGCCAGAGAACCAAGTGTCAGCAAATGACCTCCACAGCATATTAAGTTAAAAGTCTTTCAGACTGGCTTTATTACATGCATAGATACAAGAGAAATTAGGCCGTCTAAATCATTGAACAAAAAAAGATGCCAGATGCTGGCTTTGTGTTGGTGCTCTTTGGATGAGTGCAGCGAAGTCGTGACGGTCATGAAAAAGACCATGATAACAGCTGTGACCTCTGTGACTCAGCATGGTCTTTGGTCCCATACCTGCCTTTTTATTGAAGTTTTATTTGAGGTCCCTGGGGCAGCACTTAGTCTTGACTCAACTAAGCTCTGGTTCTTGTATGTAGTTTTCTACCAACTACTTTGTTGGCCCATTATCAGTTCCAGACATCAAAATAACAGGATAGGAAAAGGCACCACAAGCAGCTGACGATTTCAAATAATACAAAGTAATCAAATGAATCTCCTTCTATAGTGAAATGAATAAAAAATTGGTGATAAAGCAACAGTTACTTGACAATATTATTGATTAATCGTAAATTAGTATTAGGGGCAATCAGAATACCATAACCCATTTTGGTAGAAGAAAGATCTAGTGATCACTGCTGTTTCATGGCTCACCTGCTAGCTCTACTAAACTGCCATTTTGAAGGCAGATGGAATTTGAGAGGACGGCCTAGGTAGGGTTTGTAGGTATACATCTATTGTCAGTGCAAGTTCTGAAGTAGAAAAGGCAGCAGATGAGCATGTCTCAGGGTTTCGAATTCTACCTGTTATTTCTGTCTTAGAGAAGAAGGCTTCCTGTGCTCAGTGAGAGCATATCTAGCACATTAAAGTGCAGCACTGGCCTCCTTCAGAGAAAATTCTCTAAAATTTTTAGGAGTCTGGGAAGTAGAAGTTCAAGGTAAAAGATAAAGTTACTGTAGTTGAACATGTTACTTCCCTTCACCTGAGTTAGGGTAACTTTTTCTGAGCATGCTTCAACTGAAAGCTGTTGTGCCTTGACACAAAACGTCTCCCTGGAGGTTCAGCCAGGGCAGTCCCTGCCTGTTCCCATCCTACTGGCCTCATCTCTGTCTTCCTCCCCCCTCCATCAGCGCTCCTTTGATACCGACGTGAGCCAGACCATGGAGCCAAAATGGCAGAAAGCAAATCCTTTCTGTTGAAGGGTGAGTCCTAGCTGACTCCCAGCAGTGCTGTAGGAGCCCCAGTGTTAGTGAGGAGGAGGAAGGGTGGGAATGGAGGCTGGGCACAGCAGAAGGGGAGCGGGACTGCCTTTTCAGCTGCACCGAGTTGTTTGACAGGCTTCGCTATAATGTCAAACCACACCTCAAGTCCCAGTGTGCCACCTCTGAGTCTGGCTGGGTGAGTGTGTGGGATGGGTTACTGGCAGCTACCTCATGGGCGGTAACATGGCCATCTGCCATGGCTCCGTTTTATTGTCATGCTGTTAATGCAATTGCCTTCTCCTTCAAAGCTGGGTTTACCTGCAGCCTTAAAGGATGTGTTCCCATCATGGGGTGAGTCCCATTATCTGCAGGAGTAGACCTGAGGAACTTAGACCTCTGTGTGCAGGCCAGCCTGCAGCTGGGTTCTTGTCAAATGCAGTCAAGGATACTAAGCTAGAATTAGAGAAATATAAAGCACACGCTAAGCATGCATGCCTGTGCAACGGTGTTATTGAAGAGGCTGAGGCAGGAGGACATTTCGGGACAAGACTGGTATCTTCCAACTTTAGATCCGTACAGTGTAGACAGCTACACTGATGTATCTGGCAAGTCTCCCTTTGGAGTCAACTGGAGAGAAGCAAGGCCTTACAGGACACAGTTCATCCCATCCTTGTGTAGATACACACATGTAAAGGTGGTACATACTTCTCTGAAATTTTAAGAGGGCTAAATTCTGCGTAGGCAGCTATTTTAAAATGAGACAGTGGTGCCCTACAAGGGCCTGTTTCTTTCCAGCCTAACACTGCAGAGAGCCTTCAGTGGATTGCTGGAGCGCACACTTGGCCAGAAGAATTCCAGGACCTGAAGGATGAGGAAATGTGAACAACATATTTCTCCATGTTTGCAGAATCACAAACACATTCTCATCACAAAGCAACAACCAAAAATTGCATCAGACTTGGAGGGAAAGGTAGTGATGAAAGAAGGAACTGCATTCCATTCTCTGAAGGACAAAGAACAAAAAGCTTTTGGAAGAAGAAGAAAATTGCCACAAATTCAGCTTTGTTCTGGACCAACACGGATATTTCTATGCAGTGTGATGCTGACCACACAGCTGCTTCTTTACAGCTGAGCCTTGACACCTGTAATGAGGTTTGTTTTGGTTTGTATTGCCATTAGCGTCTTAAAATCTATTTCTTGTTTAGAAAAGTATTGCTTGGCTCCCCTTAAAGGCAAAAGTAGATGCTACTTGATTTTCATTTTGAACATTAATCTACATTTAGGGCTGTGTAAACAACCAAGGCAATGATTGTTCAGAAATAGCACTGTACTGTTCAGTGTGGAAGCCCTGGCCTCTGCTCCAGCGTTTTGCCAGCTATAAGAAACTGCCAACACACCTACGTCTCCTGGGAGGTATAAAGAGGCAAAGTGTTCTTTGCTGCCAGAAGAAATCTCTTGTTCAGATACAGTTATACTAACAACATACTAGCAGCCACTAGAACATATTCCATGGATAGTTCTCAGTTCCTCCAAGGTTCTGCCATAGCAGCGAGAAAGTAAGGTTTGTCAATGTAGCAGTATCCACAGTAGGGATGTTCTGTCAACAGGGTGAACAGGTTAGACTTCGGTAGAGCTGTGGTACCTGAAGTGGTACCTATTGTGCTTGACCTTGATGTCTGTACATGTTATTTCTTTCAGTAAAGTTTTTGCCTGCCAATTTTGACTCACTCATTCTGGATCTGTTGGTGGGGAGCTACTTAGCATAATAATGGCAATAAACACTCCAGAGAGTTTTCAAAACAGTCACACTTCATCACAGATTGCTAAACTTGCCTTGCCTTACTTTATGTAATAGTATACAGTCTATTCAAATTACATTTATTCTTAATATGTCTGAGATGCTTATGTAAGTGTAAAATGTATGTTTAAGAACAAGTTCTTCCCCTTCCTGAAATCTGGGCTTCATCTGCTGTGTTATTTAAATGGGAGGACACAACTGGCCAGAGTATAATGATATTTATCTGGTTGCAAAAAAAAACCCGTGCACTCCTATAACATTTTTGAAAGGAGGTGGGCATATGCTCTCAGAGCTTCTTTCTCCTTGAGAAGAGTGTGCATCCCTTTGCCTCTGCTTCTGCTTGGGACAATAAAACATGCAAAACAATGCTGTCATTTAAGCCAGGCTGCTAATATTTGATCCTCCGAGGGTTAAATAGCGTCATTGCACAGTTTCACTTCCTCACCATCAGAGACAGAACCACACTGTATGAAATAATTTGTTTATGTTCTTTTCCTATTCCAGACAGACTTACAGACCACATTAACATGACTGCTGTATCAAACATTCTTGCATTCCTTTAGCATAGAGCAATTGAAAATTAATTTTTTGAGAGGGTTGGGTTTGAGGTTTTTTGACCTCTTCTCTAAATGGAAGTGATCTTCAGAAAATGTTTCATTAGATAAGTAATTGGCCTGGATATAAGCCTTTGCTCTTTAGAGGCATTTTCAAGTGTTTGGAGTGATAAACCATGTCTATAGAGTCCAGTATTTCAGCGGGTTGCTATCATTCTGTCTGTGGCAGATGTGATAGATGCCTAAGTTCTGATATGCATTTCAGGTGAGTAATTTTAGGCTACTATTAAACAATCCCTTTGGATAATGTAAAGGAAAATACTTTTAAAGAAGAAGTTTTATGGAGAATATGCCTGTTGGGTTATAGATAAATGACTGCTAGAAGAAGAGCTCTTTGACAGCTCCCAGCAGCAGCATGTGTGACCATGCTATAGACACATTTGGTCTGAAGGACCTAAATGGGGACAGTGTAGGGATAAGAGAGGAAATCAGGAATATTAAAGAGTAATTCCAGACAGTGCTGCAAGATGCTCAGCATTCATGCTTGAGCTGTGCTCTTGGTTGTGCAGAAATAGTGACAAGGCTGGTGACAAACTACAAGAACTTTTTTGAAGTTACCCTAAGGGTTGAAAGCAGAGCGGAAGAGTCAGGGGAAAGGTATGGGAAGGGAAAAGAGATGCTTGGAGAAAGGGAGCAGAAAGAAGAATTTCTTCTACGAGACTAACCTTCTTCTCTGTAGTCTTCTTTGTGCAGCCTTGTCTTGCTCTAGGGACAGCTGTACAAGCTGCAATTTGAGGCAGGTGCTTTTCCGGAGCCTTTCATATTCCTTGCTGCCTTATTTCCTCTAGCCAAAATAAGCAGGAAACACACCTGCAAGGACATTCCTCAGGGTCTGGTTTTGGGACTGGTGCTGTTTAACATCTTTGTCAGTGACATGAACAGTGGGAATAAGGGCACGCTCAGCAAGTTTGCCAACAATACCAAGCTGTGTGATGTGGTCGACATGTGTGGAGGGAACAGATGCCATCCAGAGGGACCTTGACAGGTTTGAGAGGTGGTCCCATGCAACCCTCATGAAGTTCAACAAGGCCAAGTGCAAGGTCCCACACAGGGATTGGGACAATCCCAAACACTAATACAGGCTGGGCAGAGAATGGATTGAGAGCAGCCCTGAGGAGAAGGACTTGGGGTGTTGTTTGATGAGAAGCTCAACATGACCCAGCAATGTGCACTTGCAGCCCAGAAAGCCAACTGTATCCTGGGCCACATCGAAAGAAGTATGACCAGTAGGTCGAGGGAGGTGATTCTCCCCCTCTACTGCACTCTTGTGAGACTATACCTGGAGTACTGTGTCCAGCTCTGGGAGCCCAAACATAAGAAAGACGTGGACCTGTTGGAGGGGGTCCAGAGGAGGACCAAAAAAATGATCAGAGGGCTGGAACACCTCTCCTCTTAAGACAGGCTGAGTTGGGGCTGTTCAGCCTGGAGAAGACAAGGCTCCAGGGAAACCTTATAGTGGCCTATCATATACTTAAAAGGGACCTACAGCAAAGCTGGAGAGAGACTTCTGACAAAGGCATGTAGGGATAGCACAAGAGGTGATGGCTTTAAACTGAAAGAGTGTAGATTTAGATTAGATATAAGGAAGAAATTCTTCTCCATGAGAGTGGTGAGGCACTGGAACAGGTTGCCCAGAGAAGCTGTGGATGCCTCATCCCTGGAAGTGTTCAAGACCAGGCTGGATGGGGCTTTGAGCAACCTGGTCTAGTGGAAGGTGTCCCTGCCCGTGGCAGTGGGGTTTGAACTAGATGAGCTTTGAAGTCCCTTCCAGACCAAACCATTCTATGATTCTATGACTGTGTATGTATTTAAATGGTGTAGATGATGATCCCATACAGAGAATGGCCTCACTTATTGTCTCCACCACTCCGCTTCTCTGCCATGGTAGGTAATTTCCATTTTCCACTTCAATGCTGCTCCTCTCCCACAGTGTGAATTGTCTTCCCTCTGCCTGCCTTGTGATGAAGTCAGGCACCTCCCCAGCCCAGGATGGCAAGGGCTGTCACCCATGTTTTGCAAGTGGGGATTTGAAAGGAAGGTGGGCTGTTCACTGTGGGGCAGGATGGGAGAAGGCTCTTCATATAGAACAGAGGAGTTGCAGTGAAAATTTCTGGAAGTGTAGAAACACTCAAATGTTCTTAATTTCAAGGAAGCTGTTGGTAGTTTTTGCGGGTTGTTTACCAAAGATTTATTATGCATGTGTATTCAAATAAAGGCCATGTATTTGCTTAGCAGCAGGAGAGCATTAGTGTGTGACAATGCTCTCTTGCATCTATCCCTAGGATCTGGCCAAAGCAACCTTTCCATGTACTGTATGAAAAAACAGTCCCCTTGAGCAAACTTCTCTTAAGGATGAGAACTCAAAACTTTCTTCTGTAGCTTCTACTAATGCTGTTACTTATCTTCATATTCATTTTCTTAACCCATTGTGCTACGATCTGCCTTTCATGGGCATGATCTCAGCCTCTGAGCAAGTGTAGAGTTTACAGTCAGGTAGAAATGGAGTCACCATCACATGGTGTTAGCTGGGTCCCTCCACTGCAGGAATATCCCTCCAATTCAGGCCATGCTCAATATGTGCAGAATAGAACTAATGAAGGAAGAAAAAGTTTGCTGAATGGAGAGTAGATAATAAAGTCCACATCACATGATGATTCAATGGATGAAAGCCTGAAAGCTTATAGAGACCCTGTGGAGGAAAAAACGGAGACATGAAAGAATGATGATTGATGCTTAGTATTTGAAAGACATGTAAACAAATCCTAGTTAAGTCTCTCTTCTAGGTGAATCACTGCCACCAGTATTAAAATGTCAAAAGTTACGAATGTTCAAAACAGTTGCTGAGGTGGCAGTTCTTTTCTAAATCCCTGGTTTCAGTTGCTCCATATCTAAGCTTTGGAAGTGGGATTTCTCCATTAGTCTTGACTTGGAAATTAAAAATTGGGGACTTTCAAAACTCAATTTTAAACAATGCTGCCCAGCATAAAATAGACTCTGTTGTTCTTCTGAAAAACGTGTGGCTGCCTGACATTTTCTAGCAAAGCTGCTGGCTTAAAAATTTTCAGTCTTATGATCTTGACAGGTTGGGGGGAAATGTGAAAGGAGAAATATTATATAGATATTAAGGTTTAGGAAAAATTGCTCTGTATTTGGTAAAAGTTAAATTTAATTTTTTATATTCAGAAAAAAAAAGGAATTACTGGTAACACAGATACTCTCAGAAAGAGTTTTGAAACCATTCTTTCAGTTACAAATAATTATTCAATTTTATTACAAGGGTTATTTGGAAGCATCATACAGGTCTTGTGTAGGCATGATAATACAAGACATATTCTGAGAGAGCGCAACTCAGATGTGCCTACTACAAAGCCCAGAGCTCACCTAACACACCAGCTGCTTACCTGTGGTTGGGTTTGCAGCAGTAGAGCAGGGGGAAAGCAAACACTCGGGGTGTCGTGGAGACAGGGCCCCAGCCTGAGCAAAATTAATTACAGGTGTGGTGGTGATCAGGGCTTCAGAGAACATGCTTAGCGTGGCCTAGATAAAATGGCTTCAAACAGAACTTTTTTATTTTTTTTAAAAAAAAAGGATTTTTTAAGCTCCATTACTTTGGATGGCAGAAAGGAAGTGCCCTGTTTATGTGCCCTTGTGGTGGAAATGGCTGCTGGTGAATGACAGCTCTGTAGACTGATATTTTTGCCTGGAAACATAGATCAGTAGCTGAACTGTTATTAACATAAAAACAGAGCTTTTTATAACAAAGCAGGTATATAAATATATATATATAGATATATATATAAACCACTTGCTTCTGGAGCAGTGGTTTTCTGTCCATGACCTGCAGGCTCACTGAGCCCTGTAAGGCGAGGGTGAGCAATTGCTCCCTGCTCTGCTGAACCTGATAAAAGTCTTTCCAATTAAGAGCTCAATAGTAACAGGGCACTTGCAAGAGACTATAAAGACTGACAGCAGTTCGCTTTTATAAAGTATTTAGGAATCACTGCTCTCACAGCAGAGGCGCGTCTTTTAATTATGTTTTAAATGAATCCCTTTTATAAACGGTTAAGGACACGCCATGAGGCAGCCGATCAGTTCACCTCGTCAGTAACCTCTTTCTGGCACAGATTCATTTCTTTTCAGCAAAACACTTAAGTACATACTTAACTTTAACCACCTGAACTGTCCCACTGGAGCCACAGAGATGACTCATGAACTAAAGTTAGTCCCCTGCTTGCGTATCTTGCTGACTGTGGGCTTCTGCAGCATCTACTGCCAGATGTTTGGGAGAGGAAATGAAAGAAACCCTGTAGTGGACAGTTAAGGGAATAATTTACTAACAGAGGAAACTTTGTATTGCTTCCAAATATCTGAAATGTGATCTAGTGTAACTGTAGATAATTTGGTAATCCAGACATAGGTTTAAAGCATTTTTAGTCCAACTCAGGTCTTGATCTTTTATGTTTATTCCCTTGGTTTCTTCTTTAATGCTCCAGACTGTCTACATCAGGCTTTATCAACTCTGAGGTTTTTTCGTAATATACGTATGCATTAACATTCTTCATGTACTTACCATTAAATACAAAATTGCTGGGTAAGAACATATAAGAAAAAAAAATGCTATGCTCAGTGAATGTAACCCTATGTTATAGAAAGGCCAGTGTAAAAGACGGTGGGGTTCCCAATATGCCTCTACTTTTGGAATCCATATACTGGTTTTCTTCTTTTTTTTTTTTCCTTTCCAATATACTCATCTTTCATTTGGATTGTCTTCCGCTATCTCCTTAGGGGAGCACAGCAAAATCTCTGCACAAAGAGCCTCGTGTCGGGACAGTGTTAACAGGAGACCTCAGCCTGAAAATCTCACAACAATTTTCTATGCCATAAGCAGCACCCGTTACAATAAGGTCTTTCATTCAGATTATACAACTACGCACAATGCCCACATTGGTCAGCTCATACAGTTTTAAACACAACCCTTCCCACAAAGCAACACACAGGCAGGATACCTCTGATATATTCTGTATAGGATGAATGAGAAAATTAATTGCCACTTGCTAGGACCTCGTGCATTTGGTAGAAGTGCTGTTTGTCTAGCTCTGGGTTATATGGAGTTTTAGAGAAAAGTATTGCAGACTTGTGGCAGGCTGACATGATCTCAGAGAGAGCAAGTGAAAGATTTATTAGGGGGATCTCCCATCTCCTTGAATACGGCTTTCTCTGAGGGCTAACACTTCATTTCTTCTCAGTACCACCTCTAAGGGTTTTAATTCCCCAAGTAATGGCAATAGAACAAAACTCACCATCAACTGTCTTTGCCACCAGTGTGGACTTAGTCCATTGCCTCCTGAAACCCTCCTAGACCGTTCGTACACAGATGGCCATCTCACATCTTACCTGAGTTACTTCCACTGGGCCAAACTGTCTAAGTTGTGGTTCCATTTGCTGGCCATTTCTGCAGAGAGGTCAATTGCTGACTGGGTCTAATGCTTACTTTAGAAGCAGGTTGCCCTAGCACAGACCTGAGACAGGCTTAGAGGAGACTGCATAGGACGCCTTGTCTTGCTAGTGCATGGCCAGGGGATTTTCTGCAGGGGAATGGAGACCTGCAAGACAGCCCTTTCTGCAAGCACCAGCTTCATTTTGAAAAGCCCTGGAGAAATAGTACACAAGAGGCCACACTCAAAATATAACCGACTGCTTTAAATTCCTTCTGTATGAGTTCTGCCTTTCCTTAACGTCTATGGGAACTCTGCCAGGAATTGCCCTTGCACTACGGTTTCTCCCTTTATGTTAGGGTCCAGCAAAGTCTGATCTCCACATTAACTCAGAAGATGGCACAGCACTGATTTCTAGTCTGAAACAGCAAAAAAAGTTATTGTGAATATGTACCTTATTCTTGACCTTACTTTCATCCTCTATGAGAACTACCTGTATGTCAGACGTCTCTCCCTTGCTAACATTAAAAGGGAAACAAAGGCTTGTTGTTTCTGTGACGTACTAGAGTTACTCTTAATTTCCATCCAGAAAAGCCCTTTCCACCATTTATTCTGCCCAGAGAAAGATTGCACATAGGAGTGGATGAAAAACTGACGGATGTTTTAGAAAGTTCCTTCACTGCTATTGGAGCAGCAGAGCCAGGAAAGGAATAAATAGCTACAGTTTTTCACTCCAACTAGGTAGCCCTAGTTGCCTAAAAAGTCCTTAGGGTGTATCTTTTTGAATTGTTACTCAGCTTGCAGTCTACTTACATGGCTGTGTGATACGCACAGCCACAATCAATGTTGCTCTATACTGAGTCTAAAATATAGCTTGGAATAGAAGAGGAATACTCAGCACAGCACGGGCATTTAAAAAGGTCACATGCTGGTTTTCTCTGGTGGAGAAGAAGGGTTTCTGCGGTAGGTAGTTCCCCTCTCGTGGCTTTTGAGCAGGGTTTGAGCAAGGAGCCGTCCCTCCAGGGAATTCTCGCCTCACTCCAGGCAGCTGCTGGCCCTCTTGCACAATGGATTCATGGTACGAGCAAGCAGGGTGGCCACTGTGGGGACTGAGCTACCAGTCTGCTCAGAGCTTTGCAACCTAGGCTCATGCTCATAGGCAGGTGGATAAAGTAGTCCTAGGCTCATCAATATACACCAGTATAAAATTGTTTCAAGGCACATGACCTTTCAAAATGTATTACCTCGCATTTGGACTGCCTTAGCTTCCAGTCTACCAAAGTGCCTGTGTAATGTGCACAACCACCATCAGTGTTGCTTGTACTGGATCAGCAGCCCCTCGCCCTGCCTTAAATGACAAAGAAGCAAAGGGAAAGGATCCACAGTTCCCTGGGCTCCTTGTGCAAAGAGCAGCTGCTGCCTGACTCCTGGCACTCAGGCCAGGGTCTGTGGGTCTCCCTGGCAGCACTCCTGCCTTTTAGGGTTTGCTGTGTATTGCAGCAGGAGACTTCTTGCTCTGATCTGTCTTGCTGCTTGGTAAGAAGCAAGAACACCTTAATACAGAAAAGCTGCAGCTTTCTAAATAATTTTACAGCTCCTATTCCAGATTGCAACCTAAATCTTGCTGGGGGATGGGGCCAGGGCAGCTGCTGCCCCTGTACCTGGTCCTGGTCCAAGCAGGTCCTTGGCACTTTCCCAGCCCTGGGAGGTGCTGTGCCCAGGGAGAAGGTAGTATAATTTCAGAAATACCTCTCCTGTAGCTCAGCTCAGCTGATGTGAAAAAAACACCTTTGTCCCTCCAGGGAGTTTAACTAACATTTCCCTACTGTGGTTTGACCGACAAACCAAAATGTTTGAAGTGGCCCCTCACCTGTAATGGTGACTCGAAGAGTGAGGCACAGGGTCTGGGCTGCAGTGAGTCCCTTCAGCCCTGCTCAGTGAGTGCGGTATGTGTCTGTTAAAAAGCAAAAGCTGATTCTGGATTTGGATGGCAAATATTTAACTTGCTGGTAGGCTTAACCATAATAGCTTCCTAACTCCAGGTGCTTTCCTGTAGGCATTGCATATAGGACTTTGCTACTCTTTTCAGGCTCACTCTGTGTTGGCTTTTTTTTTTTTAATATTACTGTGTACATTTATGGGTGAATTGTTTCATATATATTTCTGAGAAGAAAATTCATTTTTACAAATGCATGGATGCATATAAAAAATTAAAGTGGTATCCTAAAAATAGCAACATCCAAAGAGCTCTTAGCAAGTAAAGAGACCATACCACAAAATGGCTTTATTGAAAAAGTGTCTTGTAATGCTTATTTCATTCTTGTAAACAATGTGTCTTTTTAAATGTGAACTGCAAAAATTAAACACAATACTTTGGTTCAGGAATCTGCTGGCTGATTTTCTGAATCACTGTTTTTAATATAGGGACTGTGGGCGTCTAAAAAGGCTTCTATATATAATTCTGAAGAGCCGTCTCATTCAGTCATTGCAACTTACTTTACCAGTTTCTCCTGATTCATTTTTTTCTGAATGCTGAGCATTTTAAGAGCACAGACTGAGCAAAAATGCTCTATATAGATCATTATAGTTTGCAGCTCCATGACTTCCCAAGAGGTTATTATATCTCAAGCAGTGAGAAACTGCTCTCACTGAGCAAGACATTATTCCATTGTGCAGTATTATTCAAACAATTAGAAATCATACTGTGTACAAAATACCAGATCTCTAGGTAGTAATTTCTGGTGTTGTATCATGCCTACTTAACTGTGTAGCTACAGCAAAAGAAGTACTATGTTAACAATACGATTTTTAAACCAATAAACCAACAGATTAAGAAAAATAAGAATATACTGTAATTGCAATGCACATTTCCATTGGCTTTAGATATCTCCAGTACCCATTCCAGAATCTCCTGGATTCTTAATTTGCCTGCCATTCATAAACTCTCCATCCGGTCAAGGAGAGTGAGGTATATTTATTTGAAACCCATCACAGCAATATTTTATAGCACAGAGAAGAATTCCATGGGAAGCAAGAGGTAACGCGCATTTTCCTTCCACAGCACTCCTGACTCTCACAGCTCCAAAATGCCCAAAACCTGGTCTTGCATTTTTCTTGGCTAGTACAACAGACTGCCATAAAACTAAGCAGAGCATTTCTAAATATTTCCTTCTGAAGACTGTAGTCAGCCTTTTTCTTTAGAAAATGAGGTTGTATCAGCCTATTAACTTGAAGCATTGTGTTAAGCCCAGCTTTGCAAATTATGTAGACATGGGTATAGGAGGGCCAATGCTTAACAATTAACCAACCCTTAGGGTGGAACTCATCTATAGACAGAAGTAGAAACAGACTAATTTATTTTAAAGCCAGTTAGGATACTTTTATTGATATCGGCTTCGTTCAATAAGCTCCCAAGCACTTAATGGTGATATTAATGAAAAAAAAGTCTCAAGGCATGCCAGTGAGGTACGGAGCTGCAAAAGCGTGATTAATACCTATGTAAAATTCACACAGTCAGTGCCAAATGAGACCATAGAAAGAAGAGTTCCCACCTTGAATGATTCTGGGGTATGGCTGCTTAAATAGAAAATGTTTTATCTAAAGAAGAGGGAGAAATCCATGGTGCGTGCTGGTCCAAGGTTTGAAAACCATGCTCATCTGCGTGGGGTGGGTACATCCGTGCTCTAAACTGGTTTAAGGCCCAGAAAGCAGCATGGGGTTACATCAGTTTTTCCTCACAGTATAGGAGTGAGGATATGTCGCTCAGACTCATCCCTTCAGAACTGCTCCATACATCTGGCAGACAGCCCATCACTGAACTCTGAGGTCTGTGTGTCCTACCTGTGGCTGCTGTGCCCCACGTCCCCAGGGAGGCAGGTGACACACTATGAGGAAGGTCTTGGTGACCCTTCTCCACAGTTATGCCCTTCAGACATTGCTGAAGGACTTCTTAGCATACACTGAAATCACCAGGCACACGTGTGGGGGGCTCAGGAGCACCTGTGATGGGTGTGTGGCTGCAGAACTGGAGGACCCAGTGTCAAAGGACACAGTTCAGGGGGCACTGGACCAGTCTGCCCCAGGAATCCCAAGGCTGTGGGAATCAGTGCAAGTCACTCTGTGACACTGGGCGTCCTCGCTATAAAAGCATCCATAAAAGCTCCAGTGTTGGGGGGAGGAAAGACTGAGTGCAGAAAAGCACAAACATTTCTGTATGTAACGTCTACATGTCATAAGGCTTTCTGTTACCATGGCAATGAGCATGGTATAAATACCTAGACAGATCTCCCTTGTGGCAGTGCATTCTGCTGCTCCTGCGCTGCAGGGCCAGTCTGTGTACAGACATTTTGATGAGCTTCTTCAAACCTGCTTTATACAACTGTCAATGATTTTGTTCAATCTCAGACCACTGGTCTAATGGGCAAAAGTGCTCTTTCCACTTCATTTACCACAACTTGCTTTCTGGCTAATTATTTCCTTTTTTTCCAACATAAAGAGGGAGGATTATATCCTTATTAATTTGTATTCAGGCTAAATAATAAATAGGAAGAGCTACATCTGGTTGCTTTAGTTATATTTGAAGTCAGACTCAGCACAAGCATTTCCAGTAACAACTTAATGCAATCAAAACTGCTAATGCTGTTGAATTCTTATTTGTAAAGGAGTTTTAACCGATCCAGGTTAAGCAGTCACAGGGAAGCATAGCCTGAAGCTAGGTGCAATAATTTAAAAAAAAATGCCTATGTTTCATAACACAGAAATCTTTCGATTGATTTTTTCCAGGATGTGTGCAGTTTTACATGAGATACAGACAGAAATACATGGGTTTTCTTTCAAATATCAAGCATGATCATATGTATAGAATCTAAACACCTTATTTTAAAAGGCTGACTGCCTCCTTATTCGTTTGATGTGTATGATAATGGCAATGGCCAGATTTGCCAGGACATCTCTTTTCTATTCACCTCCTGCTTTTTGAGTCTACAGCTGAATAAAGGAAAGTGAAACAGTAGAAAGACATAGAAGTTCCTTTATATTACATCTGTGCAGGACACAAACTACTTCAGATGGGGGAAAAGCATTTCTTCATTTTGAAATGAGGTTTGTTCTTACACTGCGGTAGCTAATTCAAACTCAAATCCAAGCTAGGACAACAAAGTTGGTATTTTCCACATGAATTAGTTGGGTAAGTTGCGTACAAGAATCCCATATAGGTTAACCCAACCTGTTGTGCAGAAAACACAATAAAAATGTCAAGCTGCCTGATTTTATCTTATGCCAGTTAACAGAAGATCAAGACAAAACGGGAATGAGAGAAAGTTACCTTGAAATAAATCCATACTAGGATGAATTTCTTCCTGTACTATTCTAGTCCCTGGTAACAGGCATGTAATATAGAAATAGATGGGGCTGGGAGCAGGAGGAGAGTCATGGAAAAGCCAGGCAATGGGATGAAAGAAGCCCTCCTGGTACCAACACTGCGTCACTTCTGACAAGTTGAAGTTTTCCAGAGCAGCACTTATTCTCCCTTTATCTTCTGAATGATACAGAGAAGAGGTCAGTACGGCCCAAATGTGAGGGAGAAGAAAAAAAGTGAATGCCCCTCTTAACTGGGTTGGGGAAGATTTGCAGCTAATACAAAGAAGAGTAATATTTTATTAATTCCAACTCCTTGGTCCTCTTAAAATGAGTCTGAACGTCCTTCAAAAGGAAGAAAAATGTTGTTTCGTCACTCTTCATTTCTAAGGCAAACAATTCAAAGTAACAAGGTAGAGCAAGACAGAGCACAAAACAGTTTGGAAGAGGAAAACCTGTGCCAGCAGTGTGTGAGAGCGCTAGCTGTGTGTTTATCACACTAAGTGTATTTGAGACACAGTTCTAATAGAATTGTACTGCAGTCGCATGGTAAAACTGAATAACAGCTTGTACAGCTCTTCACACTAAATAATGCCCTGATCCTGCAGTACTTTTAAACTGAAAACTCATTCAAGAACTGAGAAACTGAACTGGCCTTTCCTTGGATGCAGGTGAGGTGATTCATTCAGTGACTGGAGGGGGAAGGGGACATTGTATGAGTCACTTCTGTTTGTTATATGACAAGCACCTTCTCTTAATTGGTTGCCTAACCAACTTTCATTTCCATCCGCCACCCTTTGACCAGAACGGAGCATATAATCCACAGTATGTGGTTTATACTTGCTTCTTAATGGTGAAATAGATTATGGAGGCTATTCGGCAGAGTTACACAACTTGAAAAAGGAACAGAAAAATTTTCTTGGCCTGATTCTAATCTGAGACCTATCATCTCAGCTGAAGCCAATGGAGATGCAAAAATGCGTGAAAAAATGTTTTCCTGATCATCTGGGTTTTTTTCAGGCGTTAATCACTTCGAATAACAAATAGTCCACTGAGTTAGTCCTAATGTCTCTCTAGCCCAGCACCCCTTTCTCCAATAGCAGCCAAACTTGGATGCCTAGAAAACTTTAGAAAAAGAGGGCAAGCATGTTACCTACATTTCCCTGTCTCTAGCAGCCTATAGCTCAAAGATCTCCCTGTTCTTACATTCCTGGAACAGATATCCCATGCCAGGAGGACATTCTTGTTACAGGGACAATATCTGCCTGCAAACTACAAGGACTACAACTGCTCATTGCTTTTACCCTTCACTTCCATGTGCTGTCCTGAAGATCAGAGGCAGCTTTTGCCAGAGAAGGTGAATGCTGCTCTGTAACTCTGAATGTTCAAGGAGCACTCCTAAGAGACTTACATTGTGTGGGCACTTTCCCCAGCCATTTGTCTAAGGGCAGAGAAAGCGCTGTTCCTAAGAGCTGAGACTGCTGCTTTCATTAATGAAGCACATATATATACACACGTAATGATAGTGGCTCCATCATGCCAGGTGATGCCCACTGAATTTGGGCATAGTCCACCAGAATGAAATGAAGTTTGTTTACAAATTGTGATATACTAACCATAGACATGGAAAAAAAAAAACCAACTTTAAAAACAATCTAAAAACCATACTACACTTAGGGAAGTATTAAAATTTTAAAAGTGTACACTTGGTGAATGATAAATAAAAAATACTAGGAATGAGTTGAAGGGCTCTGTTTAACATTTCGCTTCCATGTGAGCAGAATGTTAATTGTGTCCCTGATGTGCCAATATCAGTTTTGCACTGAGAGAATTTCTCTAAGAAGGGTTTTTTAACTATTAAGTCAGAACATGCACCAAGGTGAACATGCTGTTGAGGTATGAACACTGTCACTTCCGTAAGAGTGACAGTGTCACCGCTGTCTGTCGGTGACACACTCTGTAAAAAGATGCATTCTTCCACAGAGCTTTCCCAGTAACTTTGAGCAGCTGCAGGCAGGATATCCTCTGATGTCACATAGGCTCATGTGCCAACATCAAGGGCATAAAAACCGGGATGTCCCAGATATGGTCGTGCGTTAGCTTGGAAGCTGGACAAAGTTACCCTTCGCAGGCTTTTATGTATCTATCAGAAACAGAACATGGAGCCCTGGCATGTGTTAGAGGCGGTTTTATAAACAGCAAGAACGGGGAAGAAATGCAAGTTCCTTCTTTCCTCCATTCGATTTCAAGACTGTGAGTTAGGCATGCCTTGCCATGGTCTTTACAGTGAATAAAGGCATTTTTTCCTATGCTGTTATCACCAAGATGTGATATCCATGTGACTGCTCTGCATTCAGCTGGCACCTCTGACAGTCTTGCCTGCTCTCTGTCCACCAGCACTTGCAGGTGGCCTGTAGCCTCAGATTAAAGGGATGACTCTAAAGCGCTCGGGCACGCTGTTGCCCGACAGCTCACTGCTCCATTGAGTCTTTCCCGTAGGAAGGCTGTAGTAGCCTGGGAATGTACTCCTACACATAGATAAGCACATTCAGAATAACAGTTTACAATGATTTTGGGAAAAGCCAGGGCAGCCAGCAGAGAATCTGCAGCAAACTGGGACTGTACCTGTGGGATTAATAAGGGAAACATTTTGCCTAATGTCAGAGGAGGTTTTAAAATGAACAGAGAAAGGAGAAGAAATATTTTTTGCAAGATACTAAAACCTAAAAAAAATAAAAATGAAAAAAGGAATTACCCTTCTGCAACAGGCCGTACAAAAATATACTCCATAATCCAAGTGATTTTGGTAAGGTTGTCTCTTTACCGTGCTGTTACATCCCTCAACATTAACTATAAACGCAGCAGTGTATGTGCTTGCAAATGGGTGAGTGTGACAGCACTTAGGAGGATGAGAATAGAGTTTATTTCTTTCTGCCTGCCTTTTAGTGAATGAAAAATGAAAATTCCAAGCCTTGCTGTGCGATACCAATCTCCACGTTCGGCATCTGGGATTGATTCTGCAGGCCTGCTGGGTGCGGATCCCCCTCTACATCTCTGCTGGGGCCACAGGCGCAGGGAGCGCAGCATCCAGCCCCAGGTGCCACCTTGTTCCTGCTTCCTGGGTCTCGTTACAGCCAAGAGGAAAAACAAGACAAAAATCCAACCGGGCAGCTGTGGAATTGGCTTATAGAGTTGAAATTTGAAACAAGATTACAGCAATGCACGACTACCAAACTACTGCATTTGCTAAATATTTAAGCAGATAATGCAAATAATTGCAGCTAAAACCAATTCTTTCTGAGAAAAGAATATGGAGTGACAGGAGAGGATACTGTTTGGTTTATGTTAGGCATATTAAATGAATCTTAGCCAGTGTTGATAAGTCTATCAATCCACAAGAGGGGAAAAAATGCCTTAAAGGAAATAAACGTAGCAGGAAAAAGAAAATCTGTATTCAGGATGGTGCTCTGGGTACCCAATTGCAGCACTGATGGAGAGAACAGAGGTGAAAGCAAGAAGCAATACTATTCCATATTGCTGTCCTGATTATCAAGCAAGGTAGCTGAGGCAGTGTGAATTATTTAACTTCAAATAAGTGTGTAAATAACACTTTATCTCTGATCCTTTAAAGCTTTTTTAATTTTTTTTTTTTTTTTAGATTTAAGAACTGAGAAACATAAAAGGACGCTTGCAGTTACATAGTTGGAAAAGAGCACAGAGCAGTTGCCTCTGTTGTTGTCCATGGATGCTGTATTCAACACAGTGACATGATGATAATCCTTACCCGAAGGAGCAGAGGGCACTGACAGGGTGGTGTTCTAACTCCATTTCTGTTGTTCTAGCTGAATGAGGTAGCATTTTTAAAAGCATCCAAGTGCAGTTCTGGTTGAGAAGTCGTATGTCTGAGTTAGCGCCATGTAGTGCCAGACTTAATAACCCCTACTGAGATGCAGCGCCACATTTACATGACTGTACAGGCTTCTGGACCAAAGCCTTATTTTCAGAGTTTCTAAGTGCCATACATAAATAAATATTTAGACATCTACACATACAAATGCACACTTGATAGATTTATAAAAGTGCTTACATTATTAGGCACCTACTCTTAAATAAATGTAAACTTTAAGGAACTAAATCCTTCTAGAAATCCCACTAAGCATGATGTTTGGTCTCCCCTCTAAATATTCAGTAAGATCTGGGCCACTGTCAGTGAGGCCTTAAGTACTTGTACGGCCCAGTTCTCTCTGAAAAGGGGATGTGGGTTTCTGTATCATGTATCTACTTTTATTGTTTCTATTGTGTTCAGACACCTGAATAAGCAATCAAATCGAAGGTAACGCACATAATCTCTAAAAGAGCAGCATTTTTACTGCTGCCCATATCAGCCTACGGCCAAGATTTACTTCCTCTTCCATTGCTTCAAGATATGATGCTGTGAAGATAAACAGAAAACGTCCAAGGAAAAGTACAGAAAGGTGGTGGCACATCCAGGGCAGCAAGGAGCACAGCTCCTGCCTCAGTACTGGCATGGCCCATGGTCACAGGCTTAAAACTACTTGGTAGGGCTGACCATGCTGCTGCACAGCCCCTTCGGTCACCCTGGCACGGAGCAAGCCCGTGTGGTACGTAAGAGATGCTGAGAAAGCAGGTCCTAGAGAAAGCAGTATTTTCAGCAGGAGTAGAGGGTGACATCCTTTGAATCGATGGTGATTCACAAGTCATTCTGGAGGCTCCCGGGTCCACATTTATGAGGTTTCTGGTGCAACTGCCCAGATTTTCCTGTTAATTGTCTCCTTCTTGCATTAACTTAGGTAACCTTGGACTTAACACATACACCTGCAACAAACTCTAGACTCAGTTGGTGGACTGGCTGTCAAGAACAGTCAGATGATGACCTGCCCTACTTTACATGTTAACAGCACCTTGAGGCTGAATAAAGGGTTGATTAAGAGCAATCACTGTAGAGGAATCTATAAAGACTGTTGGACCTGTGACTGATAGGCAGACCCGTGCCTCTTTCTTCCTGTCTGAGGGATTTGAACTTGACCCAAGCTGTAAGTGTATTTCTGATTCCCAGGCTTTATTATTGTAATACCCTATTCCTGCATATATAGTCGCCAAGTTTAAAGTGAAAATCACTTCACAACATCACATCTTCTCAAAGACAGCCTCCAGTGCAACCAACAATACCTCATCCTTTATGTCCTCTTCTCTCCTCTGCTGCTACCCTGAATACTGCAAAAAAAGAAAAATTCTATTTTCCTTCCCAGTGCTCTCCAGGGGAGTGGATAATCTACCTGAGAGCTGGCTGCACAGTGTGTCATTAGGATCTCACACAAGAACTCCAGTGGACGACTATAAAGAGTTTGTGTCAGGGCAACAACTGGATCTTTTAGAAGTGATCAAGAACAAGCTACACTTGTTTTGAAGGAAAATTCAAGGCAATTATTTCCTTAGCTCTAGCCCTATGATTTACCATTTATGCGGGATACCTAGATTCCTATGAAGAGTGCTGTAGAGCCACACACTTAGAAAAGGCAAGAGGAAGTTGTATGCCTATAAAATACACAGCTATGAACACACATCTCCAAGGATTCTTTAAAAACCTGCTCAGTCTACCAGGTACAGTAATATGATCTTAAACTCTGGATATATCATACAGAGATTTTAAGTACTTCAGAAAAAAAAAAAAATAAAAGAGGACTGCTGCAGCATCAGGATTACTAAGTACTCACTGCAAACACCACTGATAATTAAACCTTTTTTTTTTTCTATGTTTATCCATTTAATAACACAAATATCTTTCTGCAGCCAGTTGAATTCCGGCTGTATGTGCCCATCCTGAACAGTAAAGCTGTTGGCACGCATGGCTCTACAACACAGCACAACAGGTGTATTTCACCTCTGGGGCAAGATGTGGCAAATCTCAAGGGAGCATCGCATCCCTTCTGCACCGCAGAGTTTACCTCATGCTCTGGTACAGAAAATGCCCCAGGGTTTGGTGGCGTGGCAAGAGGCCAGTGGCTCAGCTATTTGATTAACATAATGGCTGGTGTCTTCCATGGAGAAGAGGTTGTGCCTGAGAAGATACAACCAGTATCAACTCCAAAACTACATTGTACTGCTTTTGGCTGGGATAGAGTTAAATTTCTTCACAGTGGCTTGTGTGGGGCAATGTTTTGGATTTGTGATGGAAACAGTGTTGATAACACAGGGATGTTTTAGTTATGGAACAATGCTTGAACAGTTCTTGCACAGGGTCAAGGCGTTTTCTGCTCCTCACCCCACCCCACTCGCAAGCAGCCTGGAGATGCACAAGAAGTTGGGAGAGGACACAGCCAGGACAGCTGAGCCCAGCTGACCAAAGGGATATCTGAGACCATAGGACCTCATGCTCAGCAATCAAAGCTGGGGGAAGAAGAAGGAAGGGGAGATGTTCAGACTGATGATTTTTGTCTTCCCAGGTAACCATTACATGGGATGGACCCCCTGCTGTCCTGCAGATGGCTGAACACCTCCCTGCTGATGGGAAGCAGGGAGTGAATTCCTTGTTTTGGTTTGCTTACATGTGCAGCTTTTGCTTTACCTACCAAACTGTCTTTATCTGAACCCACAAGTTTTCTCACCTTTACTCTTCTGATTCTCTCCCTCATCCCACTGGGGAGGAGTGAGTGAGTGAGTGGCTGCGTGGGGCTGAGCTGCTGACTGCAGTTAAACTACGATAACACTTCCATCCTTGCTCTTCCAAGAGGGAAGTTTCTCCTGTATTGCATTATCTGAAAGCCAGCAACTCAGTTGCACAGGCCCCTGAGGGTCCATTGATTATTTTAAAAGGCTCCATGAAAAGTAATTATGAAAAGATTCGTTACAAGGAAGAAAACCTTAGGGATCTACAAACTAGAAAAAAAAAAGGCTGAAAATCACAAGTTTAAGCTGCTGCCCTCTCCTTCCTTCCTTGAAGCCTCTACTGGCAAGGTATGGAAGTGGTTTCAATCACCTCCAAAAATGACAGAAGATTAAGGCACTCAGCACCTTGCACAATCAGGTACTTCATGTCCTTACCCTCCCTGGGGCTCTGCCACTGACAGCAAATGAACCGATAGCTCCTGCTGCTCCCACCAGCCTGGTTCTCTGTGTCATCCACCTACACACACTCACACATTCATTCTCTCCCTCATAATTTATTCATTCAATTTATTTATTTATGTAGGTCATTTCCAGTAGTAGTTTAACAAATAATGTCGGAAGTGAAAAGAGGAAGAGAGAAAACAAGTTAGGGAGAGAGCTGGTGGCATACAAGGAATGGCAGGGGAAAGGCTACTCTGCTGAAAACAAGATGTACACTGGAGGATCGTTCCTGGTATTCTCCTTAGGCAGAGCCCGAGCAAATTCCAAGTGACATCAGCTTCACCAACCTTTGTTCGACACTGACCTCACACAGCTGATTCACCTGGTGCGCATGTTCTGCTCTCTGGACTTATACAGTCTTTTTGATTGTGCTTGAGGCCTTTTAGAGCTCTCAGAACACTACTTCTGCATTTAAACACCATTATTTTGGTCTTCCCAGCGTTAAATCATGTAATCAATAACTGTGTTATAAAGCTTTAATCCACAAGGGGCTTTGCAGTAAAGAACAAGCATATTTACATTGCCTAGCCCTTTTAACCACACTCTACAGAAACTCTCTTTTCTACATTGACTCCACAGGAACTCTAAGGAAATTACCTTCCTAAAGATGTGATCAGATCAAGTGAGATTAGCTGATTGTAAGGCTTTCTGGCACGACAGTTTTCTTCCTTCACCTTGTGTGCTTTTCCTGTCTTTTTCCTCTTTGTTCCCCTAATTGCACCTCTATGTTGCCCACTTACGTTTCCTTACAGCACTTTTGACACTCAGCTGACCCCTCGCTGAGCTGATTCAGCTCACTGAACTGACAGAAAATAAATCCAGAGAAGTAAAAAAGGGACAGTTTTCTGATGGGTTAATGAGCTGGATCAGCCCTGTGAATCTGGAAGTCAGTCCAAGGGTGAGTCAGGATCATGTAGGAGGGAGTGTGAAGAACAAGGAGGATCAACCCTTTTCACAGCAGAAAGTGATCAAATGAGCTCAGTTTGTCTCCCTGATGGTATCCCTATTTGGGAATGTAATATAGATGCCTGTAAACAGAGGGAATTTATCCTCACTGTTCTAGCTATACAGTAACAAATTTATATTTCATTTTTTTTTCTACCACAATTCATAGTATGAGAATGTTACAGACTCCCTTCAAGCACAGCACTCTATACCTCTAGGAAAATCTGCCTCTCGGGATGTTACAGCAAACATGTGAAACACTGAAACCCATTAAGTATCAGCTACAACCTGCCCTGTTATGGAGTCACATGGAGGAGCACGTAAGTGAAGAACAGCAGCACTGTCAAACTGTGAAAGTGATTTCTCTCTGAAATGAAACCTCGGCTGCTCCACCTTTTGGTATCTTCAGACCAAGGGTATCTTCAGACCAAGACTGGACACATTCTCCAAGATATTCTATATCAAAGACAAGGTATTCTTCAGTGAACATGTTATGCTTAATAACAGGATTAGTTCAGTGAAACTGAAGGGTCTGTGATATATAGGAGGTTAAAGGAGATAATCTTAGTAAATCTGTAAAGTGCAGATTACACACACATAAAAAAAAATTGAAGCAAGACTTTTTGGGTAATGAGCACAAAAAATTCCCATTGTTCTTCCAAAACATCTTGGATTAGTAGTTTGTCCCTCCTGACACCACCACCCTCCCTTACCTAACAGGAGGAGAGCTCCTTTCTTCTGTGGACACGAGCACCAGACTAGCAATTACAGAAATTGCAGGTCCTCTCTCTCTTAGAAGAGCCATTTTTAAACGTGCATGTGGCATCTGAGCATTCTCCTAGCAATATACTGTAAATGCTTTTGTCATCTCTGCTTCTACCATGACAATAAGAAGTTACATGCTCTGCCCCAGCCCTTCACACTCACATGGTGATAGGAGCACATGCAGGGTGCACACTCCAAAGGGTGCATGATTACACACTAAGTGGAGACCTCTGAGTCCCTCAAAACATAATCTCTGTTCTGATAACAAAATCTGTGGAAGATAATTTATTTCAGTAAGACACTTAGCCTCTCTTCATGGGTTAAGCAGAAATACATTCACTTCCTATCTTCATTATAACTTTTTACATCCAGAATGCATGCAGAAAAATGTAGTCTGAACGGGGGATATTAAAGTAGTAGGTGCCTGCCCTAGCAATAGGTTTGATTAAAAGCACCTTTTTGTAATACCCCTTAAAACAGAGTCCTCCAGTGGTCTAATCAGTATCCTAGTGAGCTCTCAATCCCATCAGTCATGACAAGTTATGGATCACATTTCTCCTGCCTTGATTTAAAAGCAGCCTGGCTTCTTCTGTTTTCCTCCAGTTTCTTAATTTCTGTTTCTCTCTTTTTCCTGTGACTAACTTTGGGTTTTTTTAAGTCAAAATTTGTCACAAGTTTCCATCTATGGTCCAGGGCTATTGTCAATAGCAAGTCTGGCTCTGTAGCAAGTTGGTTTTGCTGTTGTAGCATCACATGTATTAATGCAAACCACATCTGTTCAGAGATGGACCCATTTTAAGAACAGATATTTGTGGCTTGTAGATTGTCAGTCACTGATAGAAAGGGCTCAGATGACTCCTTATAAACTTAGGAGAGTAGGGAAGGCCTTCTGACATACTGAGATGCTGGAGTTGGATGGGAGAACTACCATTTGCAGGTTGGTCTGCCTAGAGGAGTTAATCACTTCAAGATAGTTTGAGTGTTTTGTCTTTGAAAATGAAACAATGCTCTGAAGGAAAGGACTAAACAGACTACTGAATGAAATTGTTCTGAGCTAGAAGACAGGCTTTCCTACATTGGGCATGGGGTGGGAAGGATGACAGCCCCCATCTTCAGTGCTCTTCGCTACTTCTCCTGCACTTTCTGAATATTTATGACTCTCACCATAGGAGAGAAAAATGGCCCTGGTCAGGTTCAGCCCTCCCTGCTACTGTGTATTGTGTACACAGACACACACCTGCACTACCTGTGTCTGCACATGGGCACAGCAGCCCTGGTCACATCAGCTCCTTTGGGCACCAAGATTCGAGCATGTGAAGAGTCGAAGTTCTCCCACGCTCAGGCACCCATGTAAAATACTTACAACTGATAAACACTTGCCCTGTCATTCCCTTGTCCTTTTACCTCCCTCTCCAGGAGGTGGGTATACAACTTACCACTATGGTAAAGTCCTAGAAACAATCTCCTCATCTAATGTAATGTAACAAAGCAAGCTGTGATATAATAGAAGCAGAAATTGTGAATCTCTTTAACAGATTAACTTTGGGGTAAAATGAAGAGAGCAGTCCAGGCTAGGGCTCAGACTCAGCACTCTGTGGGGAAGTTTTCATTGTTTTCTTGTCACATTTTAGACTGATAAATACCTCTCATGCATAGCTATTTGTTGCTCTTTTCTGACTGGATTAACTACAATTAAGCTAGAACTTCTTTGCATCGAGAAGTGGGTCTGACCAGCTGTTCTGCAGCAGATAGTCTACACTAGTGGACCATGTGGTCTCTTTTCTTTCACCTTTTAGAAAGAGATTAAGCTAAAATGCACCTCTTTAAGTTTCTTTCTGCTCTAGTGCAGCCTTAACACAAGCTACCTTATAAGTCCAGTTCATGTACTTGTACACAGAACAGGGTAGCAAAGGCCTGTTCCAGAGAGTCCTGATTAGATAATACATAATAGAGAGAAACTATGGTTTAGAGGAGTTTGTTTTCATTTGCAGCTCATTAGAGGCAGACCAAAGCTAACTTAAGCCTCCTGACTGGGAGATACTGGATCAAGATAAAACCAGGCACAGACAAAACAGGACTGTTTACACTTGATACAGCTGTACCCTGAGTTCCCATGTGATTGAAAAATAATAAGCCACCAAAGGCAGAGGCACTATCTTCAAAGGTCTCAAACTCCATCCATTCAAATTGCTGTGATCCAGTACTTGCAGGGGCACTTGCACCACATAACTGGTCAAAGGAGTTTGCTCAATGGCAAAGGTGACTTCACCGTCCTACAGTTCCAGATGGCAAAAGGTTCAACCAGACCAAACTCTCATGATATTGCGGAGGATCAGCCAAGGCAGCAGTGAGGGCAGGCCTTCACCAGGTCAACCTAAATTGTGACCAAGGGCACTCTTTATCCAAAAGGCCACAAGAGGGGGAGGAGAAGGAAGAGTGTTCATGTTTAACTAATTACATTTCTAAACTATTTTAGTTAAATCAGTATAACTTCTGTGTGTGAGCAAGGCTTATTGTCAGAAAGCAAATTCTAAATTAAAATGAGAAATAGAGCAGTGTCATCCCTTACAAAAGAGATACAGGCTGAAAGTACTGCTGAATTGCATGACGGCTTCTAAAAATACCAGAACGCAAGGATTAAGTACAAGAGAGTTAATAAGGTGTTATCCTGCATTCTGAAGGCTGCTTAAAATTAGCTGTGAATGTGATTTTACTTGCCCTAAATTCATTGCAGAAAGACACCATTTATTTTTTTGCATCTCTTTCAGTCTTGCTTTGAGCTGTCACACTCTGAAAAGTCTGGCTCTGTAGGCACTAGAGGGAGAGAGATAGCTTTGCTGTTGCTCTTCTCACCAATCATGCTCTCAAGCCTGAATGAACCAATTTTAATAAGTGACGTACAGAAGGGAAGCTCAGTTATTTCTCCATGTGATTTATTCTGTGTGCACTACAGCGCCATTGCACAGTGCTGTATTTTCTTTTGAGAAGGCATTTCACAAGTGCTCATTTTCAGAATCAGATCATCTCCTAAAAAACAAATGAAAGACAGAAGGAGCTACAGCTTTCCCAGCTGAACCTCAACTTAAAATGATGCTAGGATTTAAAGAATCACAAAATGGTTGGGGTTGGAAGGGACCTCTGGAGATCATCTAGTCCAACCCACCTGCCAAAGCAGGTTCATCCAGAGCAGATCACACAGGAATGTGTCCAGGCAGGTTTTGGATGTCTCCAGAGGAGACTCCACAACCTCTCTGGGCAGCCTGTTCCAGTGCTCTGGCACCCTCTAAGTAAAGAAGTTTTTCCTCAAATTCAGATGGAACCTCCTGTGCTTCAGTCTGTGCCTGTTGCCCCTCATCCTCTTATTGGGCACCACTGAAAGTAGTCTGGTCCCATCCTCTTGACATCCAGCCTTGGGATATTTGTAAACATTGATAAGATCCCCTCTCAGCCTTGTCTTCTCCAGGCTGAAGAGACCCAGCTTTCTCAGTCTTATAAGAAAGACGCTCCAGGCCTCTAATAATCTTTGTAGCCCACCACTGGAGTCCCTTCAGTCATTCCTGTCTTTCTTAAACTGGGGAGCCCAGAACTGGACACAGGACTCCAGATGCAGCCTCACCAAGGCAGAGTAGAGGAGGAGGATAACCTTCCTCAACCTGCTAGTCACGCTTTTCTTAATGCATCCCAGGATACCGTTGGCCTTCTTGGCCACAAGGGCACATTGTTGACTCATGGTCAACCTGTTGTCCACCAGAACTCCCAAGTCCGTCTCTGCAGTTCTGCTTTCCAGCAGGTCTGCCCCTATAATCTGTACTGGTGCCTGGGGTTATTCCTCCCCAGGTGCAGGACCCTTCACTTGCCCTTATTGAACTTCATCAGGTTCTTCTCTGCCCAGTTGTCCAGCCTGTCCAGGTCTCACTGAATGGCACCACAGCCTTCTGCTGTGTTGGCCCTTCCTCTCAGTTTGGTATCATCAGCAAACCTGCTGAGGGTGCACTCAGTCTTTTCATCCAGGTCGTTGACAAACAGGTTGAACAGGATTGGACCTACCACTGATCCCTGGAGAACCCCACTAACTACAGATGCCAAATCAGACCCTGCACCATTGATCACAACCCTCTGAGCTCTGTCATCCCACCAGTTCATGATCCATATCACAGTGCATTCATCCAGCCCGCACTTCCTGAGCTTGCCTATGAGGATGTTGTGAGAGACTGTGTTGAAAGCCTTGGTGAAATCAAGGTGGACAATGTCCAGTGCTCTCCCCTCATCTACCCAGCCAGTCATGCCATCATAGAAGGCAATCAGGTTGGTCAAACATGATTTCCCCTTGGTGAACACATGCTGACTGCTCCTAATAACCTTCTTTACCTCTACATGATTGGAAATGACATCCAGAATGAGCTGCTCCATCACCTTTCCAGTGATGGAGGTCAGGCTGACTGGCGAGTAGTTTCCTGGGTCATCCTTCTTGCCCTTTTTGAAGACTGAAGTGATGCTGGCTTTCCTTCAGTCCTCAGGCACCTCTCCTGTTCTCCAAGACCTTTCAAAGATGATGGAGAGTGGCTTTGCAATAATATCTGCCAACTCCCTCAGCACTCAGGGGCGCATCCCATTGGGGCCCATGATTTGTGGATGTCCAGTTTGTCTAAACGATCTCTAACCTGATCTTCCTCAAACAAGGGAAAGACTTCCATTTGCCAGACTTTCTCTCCCATCTCTAGGGTCTGGAATACCTGAGGGCCACTCTTAGGAGTAAGACAGAAGTGAAGGAAGCATTCAGTAACTCTGCCTTCTCTGCATCGTCTGTCACCACGGAACTCTCCTCATTCAGCAGCGGACCTACATTTTCCCTGACATTCCTTTTGCTGGTGATGTACTTGAAGAGGCCCTCCTTGTTGTCCTTTACTGAGTTTCTACTGTGTCTTCTGCATTCTAGAGCTGTGCAGAAATGTAACAAATTTTCGAATTTTGCAGATCTGGACAGCACTGCAACAAGCCACATGCTGTCAATTACCTTTGCAATCAGTGGGGCTGGGAACCTTCTTCCAAGCTGAAATGTAAGTTACACAATCTGTGGGCTATATGCAGATCTCATGATGTGCTCTGTGCCCCACAAAAATCTCTGAACAACTGCTCAGCCAGGTGCTGCCTGACCCCACATGAAGCGCTGCATATATATCCCTCTGGCAGAACATGCAGTATTCAGTTAGGTATAAGAAGCTTGTTTCCAGGAGAACTAGGATACTCACACAGAGGTGATTCCACCCTCAACCCACATTGTCTGATCTTTCAAAACTGGCACTGGCCAGAATTGCTGCCTGTGTGCATGACCCTATGGCACTTGAGAGCAATCTGCTCCTCTTGTCCATATGCAAAAGATCATGTAATCCACCAGAGGATTGCTGCAGATATAACCTTCTGCCTTTTCACCGTACTTTTCTTCCAATTTTAATGGACAGTGAGGAGTCGCCAAAGTTCACTAACCATCAACCGAGTCCACAATCACACAACTAAACATGTAGTCAGCTCTTCAGTACCCAGAGCCAAACCTGTTCTAGCATCCCCTTCTACCAAAGCTGACCTCTCTCAGCTTTGCAACACAGGTGAAGTTCAGGTAAGTTTCTCCAAACTGCTACAAAAAGTGCTGGTTTAACCTTTCTGGAAAGAAAAACAAACAAAAAACCCACACCAAACAAACAAAAAACCCCACAAAAACCACCATCACACTCATTCCAGAAGCTGTGCAAGAAGGAAACTTCTCAGAGACCATCTTAGCCCAGAAACTTGGACAACTCCCCAACTCCCTTCACATCCAAAGTCTGCGTGAAGAATGGGAACTCAGGCGTAATTCTGTGTGTCCTCACTTCTGAGAGCGAGGGTCAGCGTTTGAACATTATCTGACCACAGTTGCAGATCTACAAAGCGTTTGCAATTAAGCGTGTTCTGGTGCCCATCCTTGTCTTTAGAAGAGCATGAGAGTTTGCACTGTCTGAATGTATTAGCCAGCAGCAGCTAAATACAATCGAGCTGTCTACTTCTAAGTTTAGGACAGAATACTTCACAGCTGCAGTTCTTCTCCCACTGGGTATGACTAATCAGATCTACTTCCCTGATATTCTCCATCTCTTTAGGTGTTTGCACAGATAAATCCTTTTGGTCAGAAGTACTTTCAGGTTGAAATAAGTGCTCACTTTGTATTTTTCCAGCATATGTATATTTTTTTCAAGTTTCTGTAACACTCAGGGACTGGTAGACAGGAAAAATCACAGGTTATGGATGGTATTGTCAAGTTGTTCAAGTCAATGATTGAACAGTGCAATTCATCACTTCACTGCCATGCACTAGATCAGGAGTTCTTTCCCCTTTGTTAGCTTTTCAAAGATGTGGGGTCCAGAAAGGATGTTACTGTTTTGCTCCTATTTCAGAATTACTTGTGAACAAAGCATTTTTTTTACCCACAGAAGAAAATGCAGCTTGTATGGCTGAAATAGTAAATTGAGCTGTAATTAACTGAATTACAATAATAATGAAAATAAACTCTTTTAAGGATAGGAAGGCCTTTAGCTAGCTTTGGTTCCAGTCAGACAGAGACAAACCAATTTAAAATTTACAGTGGATATCAACATTGTTAGTAAAGATGACCAAAAAGAAGCTCGGACTAATACAGCTATGTTCAGCATCTAAAAAAATAATCCATTTTGCATTATCATAAGAAAAGGGACTTTTGTAAATTCAAATAAAATCAAAGATTCTATTTTATGACTTAGAGAATGTTTCTTTTCTTAAGTTGTTCACCACATATAATTAAAACTGTAGCGTACTTTACTACACACTGCACAAGAGATTCTCTGTGTCACAGTGGCATGCTGTCTCACAAGCCATGACTGACCAAGAACTCTGTTTTCTACCATTCAGAAAATAGTTGCCAAAGTTCATCTCAAGAACAAAGTAGATCAAAAACGAAAAGCAACTTATAATTTTAAAACTTAAAGCTTGTTTTTTCTTTTAACTGGTTCCCTTTGTATCCCTTTCAATAAACAGAGAAAAGCACAGCACTTGTGCAGTATCCAGCTAAGAACCTCCTTCCTCTAACATACACACATATGCTTTTGCAAAGAATGCTCTGCTATAAGTACAATAGCCCTGTATAATTCCCAAACCAGCAATTGCATTATGAAGTACTGACTTGTCAACAAATAATGTAATCAGTAATAAAGATACAGGCCATAAAATCATTTGTGATTAAAAGGTCATCAGTATTTTTCAACTGGACTTTTATCATAACATCACAGAAAAAGTCTTATGTTTATGCAAGTGTTACAAAGGAAAAAGTCTAAATATTTTTTGGCTATTGGTATGTGTTTGATATATAGTGATGCATAATATCTCATTAGAATTAAAATACATACCTTATCTTTTACTGAATACAAAGTTGAAGCTTTGTAAGTTCATAATATGCAGCATTGCAGCAATTAATATGTGTGGGAACTCTCCCACACCATATCTGATTCTCTGACATCTTCTGAAAAGGATGAAAGATATCAAACTCTTATTACTCATAATATGTATAGGCATTTGGATATAACATTGCTAAATGTCACAACACTTTATAAATTAAGTGATTAACAAGAAATCTTTGCACTATATTTGTGTGTTATTTTTTATTATTAAAAGAATGCTTCAATGTCAAGCCCAGGAGGTGCCTGTGTGATTATACAGTTCTCTGATTAAAAAACTGACAGAGAAATGGAATGACCAAGCTCTAAAAGACACACACAGGACCGCCACGAGGTTGTCTCATAAAGAGTGATAACGTCTACTTCCCTCCCACTGAACGTTTGTCCCACATCTCCAAAGAACAGTAAATGTTTAACCTCTCTGGAAATAGAAAGTCATCTGTTGTCCTTCCCATTAGCTCCACAGCTAAATATCAACAGGTTTTGATCAACCAACAAATCCCTATCTGAAGATAGGCTTCTAAACTCCCCGTTATAAAATAAAGAGGAAATAAAGAGAAGCCAATTTAAAATATTTGGCTGCACGCTTGGATAAATATTCACATATAGAGGGGTGTGATCACTACTGTACCTATTTCACAAGTGGGGAAACTGAGGCATGAAGAAGAAATGGCTTGCCTGGAGTCACAAAGTATATTAGTAAGAATGTTGGAAGGAGAAGATGATGTTCTGATTCCTGAGGGCCACCTGCACCACTCTAGCACTAAATCATGCCCCTAAGAACCTCGTCTAAATGTCTTTTAAACACCTCCAGGGATGGTGACTCTACCACTTCCCTGGGCAGCCTGTGCCAATGCCTGACAGCCCTTTCCAACTATCCAATCTGAACCTTCCATGGTACAACTTGAGGTCATTTCCTCTTCTGTCACTTGCTACTCAGGAGAAGAGACCAACACCCTCCCTGCTACAACCTCCTTTCAGGTAGTAAAGAAGAATAAGGTCTCCCCTCAGCTTCTTTTTCTCCAGGCAAAACAGACCCAGCTCCCTCAACCGCTCCTCATCAGACTTGTGCTCCAGGCCCCTCTGAAACCCCCTTTCTGAAACCTATTTACAATTCCTGCAAGCTGGGGTTTTGAATTCAGACACATTGCTCATCCTTCTTGGAAGCACTTCTATCAAAGAGCAGTAGCACTGTCAACCTCAGAAAAGTTGGAAGAACAAACATACATTTTTTTACATTAGTATTGTGTAGGCCAGTCACCTGATTTTTGATCTCCTAATTCTTATCTCCAGTTTATTGTTAGAACAACTAATCTTGCCAAGTCTCCCAACAGCTTGATTGCTGTATGCATACAAGTGTAAGCTTCTGAAATTTCTCTGTGGCTGCTCCTCCTTTCTTTGAAAATAATATCAACAGCTTCTTTCCTACACAACCATGTGAGAGGAGAGCTCAGTATGACCCCTGCTACAGCTCTGATGAACCTCTTCTCCCCAAGAGAAGTGGAAAAAGGTGGTCAAGCTGAGGGCACCCCCCTCCCCAGCCAAGGCTGAAAAATTCACCAAGATCAGAGCATCTCCAAGCAACAACAGCTCTAACAGGGGTAGAGGCAAATTGCATTACAACAATTTCCCACCTGCCTTTCCTTCAACAAATTCTGAGACTGTGCTGGTGAAATCAATTGGAATTTTATTATGCACTGAATTGGAAGATATGGGAAGAAGGGAAAAGAACAATAAAAAAACCTCTGTATTTCTAAATTATAATTCTTATAGATAGCCTAATCGCATTCCAGTGCACGTAAGTCGGCAATTTCTTCAACCACGCAACTAGCTGGCCATTAAATAGGTACGCTGCATTTATTAATGCATACAAAGGAACAAAAAAAAATTGTCATACACTTGGAAAAACACATATTTGCAATAGGGAGGGAAGAACTAACAACACACTAAATGAATAACTTGTTTGTAGCAAAATATGCCTCAGAGAGTGTCATTCCATCCTTTATAAATTGATTTTTTTTAAACAGCACAAAGTAGACATTTCTTTCATATTTGGTGAAAAAAACTTCCATTACTCTAAAAACAAACCAACCAACCAACAAAAAAAAAAAAAAAAGACAAATGCAAAACTTAGGTCTAAACGCATTTTAGTGACTTTAGGAGTAAAAAATTCCCAAACCACTACCAGCACCCACCCCTGCTCTAAGGCTCACAGGTTCATCTCAGGGCCATGGAAGCAGCCGGCAAACCTGCGGGCTGGCACAGCTGACATCTGTCACTATCACGCCTCTTCCCATGCAGAGGGGTGAGGACCAGCGCTCTGATACAGCCAGTGCCTCTTCCCTCTTCAGAGCCAAGGTACAGGCTGGCAGCCCGTACAGCGAGGCAGAAGCTGACGTGCCAGCATGGAGCTAACAGTCCACCTTGCTCAATACACCCTTTTACGTTCCACAGAGGTTACGGGAGTTTGCCTGCCAGCCAAGCTGCTCCTCATCAGCAGGAAACTGACTCCTAACCTGGATCGAGAAACACGCTCCCGGAAGGAATGTAACTGACTACTCTGTTGGTGGCATAGATGCCCTGCTTTTGTTTTGTTTTTAATAATTAACCTGTTAATAACGCATTTCTCACGTTGAAAAAAAATGTTTCCTTTTCTTGCTTACTTTCCACTTGGAAAGAGATAAGAAGAGGCTTTTACTAGACTACATGTAATATTATACAAAACAAGCAGGATCTTGCTTTTACTAAACTTTGAGGAGTTTTGATATTTATTGCCTACAACGTACCTATTTTGCGAATTTCCTTGTGAACATAAGGCAAGAAATTATGATTTAACACTTGAGTGAATCATGATACAAAGCACTCAGGATGTATTCTGTTTTTCCCTTACGCAGTCCAGTTCGGTAACCAGTACACACACAAAACCAAAAAAAACCTCAAACACGCTCAACTTTTTACAGATCTTCTCTCTCTCCCTTCAGAAGCGCTGGTTAATCTGGAAGATGGAAACAGACAAACGTTCCCATACTTTTACCACCAGACCCCGGGAACCACTCTGCTACTCGCTGCTCCTTTGCCGAGCTTTCAGAGCGACTCCAAAGGAGCACGTATAGGTAGCTACCTCTAGTCTCGACTGCCCAGCATTGCTTTGCACCCTTTGCAAGTGCTTTGCATTTCTCAAGTCATTAGAAAGGGATTAGCCAGCCCAGCGCCCAACACAGACCGTTGTTTCCCTCATAGCCCGAAGAGCCGCATCAAAGGCTCTTTGAGACACCGAATCTGGGTCTCCCGCACCCCCTATTTCATTATCGCGGGCAGACACACAATGGCGGAGTCACCCCTTGCTTCGCCTCCATTATCGATTACACGTTTCAATCGCGGCTCTGCCGCGAAGCACTTCAGAGCAGGCAGCCGGCTCCGGCCCTTCACCCGAGGGGCTCCGGCCCTTCACCCGAGGGGCTCCGGCCCTTCACCCGAGGGGCTCCGGCCCTTCACCCGAGGGGCTCCGCCATGCCCGCCCCGCCCCCACAGTGCCGCAACCCGAAGCGGCCGGGCTCAGCCACCCCAGCTCCAGCCTCGCCACCGGTTCACAACAGTACCGGCGCGGCGGTGCTGAATAAGGAGACAGCCCCGCCCCCTGGCGCCGCGCGCAGCCCCTCAGGCGGCGGCCACGCCCCCGCCCCAACGGCCCCGCCCCAACGGCTACGCGTCTGGCGCGCGCCCCGCACCGCCGCCACCTACAGGCCCCGCCCACTCAAGCCTGGTCCCGAATCCCGCCCGCCCCTCCCGCCAGCTCCTCCTCCCCACCCCGAGAGAGGCTTTCCCGGAAAGGTTCTCTTTCCGGTCCGCCACAGCTGTTCGCTTCCGGTTCCGTGCCCCCAACATGGCGGCGGTCCCTGCGCCAAGCGGGCTCTGAGCGCTGCGGAGTTCCCTCGGTGCCGCCGCCCCAGCGCCGGGGCCCGCGCCCAGCCCCGCCGCTGGCCTCTCCGCTCCCTCCGCAGGAGGCGAGCCAGGCCGGGTGCTGGTGGCGCCGGGAGCACCGGCCGCCCCGGGCTGCCGAGCAGTTCCTGCCCGGGCTTGAGGCGCCGCTGCCGCCATGGCGCCGGTGCAGCTGGAGAGCAACCAGCTGGTGCCGGCCGGTGGGGGCCCGGCGTCAGCCCCGGCCCCGCCGGCCCCCGGCGCCGTGACAGCCGCTGCCAGCCCTGGCTACCGCCTCAGCACCCTCATCGACTTCCTGCTGCACCGGACCTACGCCGAGCTCACCGTGCTGGCCGACCTGTGAGTGCCCCGCGTTCCCCCGGCCCGCGCCTCCCCCTGCCCTGCAGCCAGAGCTGGCGGTGCCGCCTCCCCTTATCCCGGCAGGATGAAGCGGCCTCGCCAGGGATCAGCGCCGGTCTCCGGCCGGCGCTGCGGTGGGGAGGAAGGGGTTGCTTTTTTCCCTTCTCCCACTCTGTGGAAATAAATGCCCTGTTCATGCAACATATCTCTGCTGGGGCCTAGCGAAAGATGCTGAGGGATCTGCCATAAAGAGAGAGAAGGATTGTGAGAAGCACAGAGCAGCCAAGTGCAGTCGCTCTGGTTTAGTGCTTAAGTTTGCCTGCAAGTTACTGTCAAAAAAAAAAAACAATTGTAGTGCTTGCACTGATATCAAAATACATGAAGCTGAGATGTGGGAAACCACAGGTATTTTCAGATGCTTCTTGAGTTACATGTGTACTTTGCAAAATACCATTTGATTTTTTGGGGGGAAATAAATTATTTACACTTACATTATGATCTGCTCTGCCAACATTGTTGTGTTTGAAGTAGCAAAACAAAGGAATATTTTTGGGCCAAGAAATACCTTCCTGAAAGCATGTGGACTCCGAAAAAACCTGTTTTCCTTTCACTTTGTTTAACCTTAGAGGTTCTTGCGGGGAACATGTATGTTTTAAGAAGTGGCATACAGCACAAATGGAAAAAATAGGGATAGCCCTTGTAAAATACCCTATCTGCTGAGTATGCAAACAGAGTTTTGCTTTACTTGGGGTTAAGAGTGTTGAAACTCTGGGAAGGACAAGGAGTTTTAGAATTTTAGTTTTCTTTAGAAGAGCTTCCAGATGCCAGTCAAGAAGTTTTTGGAATGTGTAGTTTATGGTATGTGTAAACAGTAATAGATACTGTTTGTGTTCTTGTAGGAGCATGTGCCTGTGATGTCCTTTATTGTTGTTTTCACGTGTAGAACAGTTCCTTTTGACTGAAGTACATAATTAAGGTCCAAAAGAAAATTGGTGCTGTGAACAACACATGGGGAATACTTTGGGCACTTTGATTCACCAAGTAGTTTATAAGCTATATGATGTCCCCACCAAAAGCAGAGCGAGCTAGGTTTTTCCATTTTCCCCATAAAGTATGGATTTGGCTAGTAGAAAGCCCAGCTGGAAAGTATTCTCCTCCCCTCCAACAAAATGATTTCTAATTTTTTTACCAGCATCAGGCTGGTCCCATAATACAAAAAAAAAACTTTTAAAATGAGATACCTGTGATACTTGTCGAATATTACAGAAATACAGTCCCCTCTCTGCGGTAGTGTCTGTCACACAGGTTGCTGATAAAGTTTGGAGTATGGCATTTCTCCACTTTTAGGTTGATTAAAAAGGGAAGAGAAACTCATTTCAGGCAACTCAGGAAACAGCCAATATTAACACTTGCTGCAGATGTTCTGGAACTGCTACTATGAATTAATTAGCTCTAGTCATGGATGCTTAGTGAGAATCAATCACAAAGCACAGGCACTGATACTATGAGGCTCCCTAAATTAACAGAAATGTTGGGATTTCAGCAGCCTTCATCAAGCTTTTAAATTAATTTGACTAGCTCCATCTTACCTGGTACAGAGTAGTGTTAGGTGTCCTGTGGTGGTATTATATACCTGATTGTATTGATTTTTCCTCTTTCACTAGGCTGCTTTCTAGAGCTGTCAAAGTACTTCCTTTATCGAACGTGTAATTTTGCTGTATTTAGGAAATAGTTACAATTTTAGGAATTTTGAAATGCTCTTTATATGTATGTAGGAGATCTTGTATGTAGTTGAAGGTTAGTAATAAAATTTCTGGTAGTCTGAAATGTAGTAGAACAATATATAATATGCATTTTTCTTTTTTCTTTTTTTCTTTTTAATGTAGATTACCAAGGAAGACTGATATGGAAAGGTGAGTTACACAAAGGCAATCTGTAATGCATGGTAAGACATAGCACTTTGTTTAGGATGTTAAGATTAATATAGAAATGTTTAAATAAAGTATTTTTCTCCTAATTTTAGTTTTTTTGTAAGAAAATAAGCTTGTCTGTCGTGCTGTCACTACATAGTTTCAAGATTTTTCTCAGCCTCAATGGCAGTATTAGTTTTTGTTGGGTTTTGGTTTTTTTGTTTGGGCTTTTTTGGGTGCATTTTTCAGTAACATACTGTTGCTGTTATAGTAGGTGAACTCTGTTAAAGGTATATTTCTTTTCATGAATCTTGAAGCAATGAAGTGACAGTAAAGTTGATGTGAAATGGTACTGGAGAATTTAGATAGATTCTAATTAGTGTGATAAAGAAACTTTTTGTCCAGAAGAATTAGTTCGACAGTGAGAACAAGGTAAAAGCCTATTTTCTGCTTTTTTCCATATTACCTGATCTATCTTATCATGAGCACTGTTTTCTTCTGTTCTATGTGGTTTTGAAGTATGAAGATTATTAGAGAACAAATGTAAGAGACCAGGCAGGTTTGGTGTTTTTATGTTATGGTTTGGGTTTTTTTGTTTTGTTTTTTACTCCACTCCCACCCCACCCCCCAGGATGAAATAACTTGATTTACTTTTTTGTTTCTTTGAAGAAATTTTATGGAAGTTGTCAGAAAATTATTTCCTTTATTTGTCTTGACATGCTAATTGACCTAATTTTCTTTAGAGACATATAGCAGCTATGATATTCCTAAGAATGTTAATAAAGAATTCTGTGTACCAGGACAATCATTAATTCAGTTATCTCAAATCTTCCAAAACTGTCATAACATGTTGTAGAATTAATCACATTCTCAAGTAATCGTAATCTGGGATGATTCCTTGTGCACCTTTTCCTTATGCATAATATTTTATGAAGAGAAATGGTCTGAAATGGTTTTGGGGTTTTTGTTGTTGTTGAGTTTTTTTGTTTGGTTGGTTTTGGTGCTGTTTGTTTTTTAAATTTTCACTCTATTTGCTGAGGAAATTACATTTAACTGAGGTCCAGAGCTCCCTCGTACTGGTGGCGGGACTTCTCCCATCTAGCATTTCTTGGTAAAGCTGGGATCTGCTTTGTGGGGCATACAGGTCTGGAACAGCAACTGAAGTCCTAACGGTTTACAGATAAAAGAAACTAAGACAGCCTTCAGTGGTTACAAAGAATATCCTGCAATGAAATTGTCTTGAAATTAATTGTTCACATCCTTGTTAGCTTTGACTTACAATACTTCTTGTTGAAGTGACTTTCCAGCTCTTGGAAGAAATCTGTAAGAAATGTAGTTTAATTATCCATATTATTCTGTTTTTCCTAACTTCGACAGCTGTACTGGCATCAGTAGCTGGGCTTAAAGCTCTGTTTCTTGGTGAGCTGGCTCACATACTTTGGTGAAGATATGATAATATTATCCTCTAATAAAGTTCACATAAAATCTACACTCATTTCTACAGTGCCTAGTTAAAAGATGATGTGGTAAGAAAAACTGATAGGAAATTATGCATCATAGCATAATATGGCTTTTCTTTGTAAAGGGTCATTTGTTAGTTATCAATGATGGGAATCAATAACTTTTGCAAAAAAGAAAGAAGTGTTTGGATTAAAAAAACATTAGTACTGTGGTGTAAAATTAATAGTGCTGAGTTTTGGGGGAAATCTAAGGGCTTGCTTGATAGTGGAGACCTTGTTGTTGTTTTTCAGTATTCTTTAGCTTTTCCTTTTTATAATATACTCTAAAGTGTAATATGTGGGAAACTTTTATCTAAATACAGTTAAGGCTGTATAAAATTTAACTGGATCTTGAATTATAATGACTTTGCATGTAAAAGCATTTTATTTGTGACTTCAATAGCAGTGCAATAGCACACCTGATTTTTGTGCAGCACTGAGTTCCATTCTCTTCTAATTATAAAATGACTGTTATTACACTACTTTCATAGACACAGATAATATTTTTGGTTGGAGTGGTACTTTGGAGATACCTACTCCAACCCTCTGCTTGAAGTAAAATATGGTGTTCAGGTTGCTCAGTGTCATATCCAGTTGAGTTTTAGATATCTTTGAGGATGGAAATCCTGCAACCTTTCTGGGCAACCTACTGCAGTATTTCACTGCCCAACTGTGTGTTTCTTTGTTTTCACTACAGTACCCCATTAGATATTTGAAGGTGGCTGTAGGATCTCACTGTAGCCTTCTCTTCTTCAGCAGAAGCAAACACAGCTTCCTCAGTCCCTCCCTGCGTGTCATGTGTTCCTAACCCACTTTTATATGGTGTTATCTTGCCTAGGGAGTATAAAACTGGATGTAGCGCTTCAGGTGTAGTCTCACATGTGCTTGCTCCAGGTCAACAGTCACGTTCCCTGACCTGGGCTGCACTGGTGCTTATACAGGCTGTCATTTTTGCAAGGACACATTGCTGTCCACCAGGACCTCCAGGACCACTTCTGCAGAGCTGCTCCCCAGCTGCTGCGTAGTATCCAGCCTGTGCTGTTACATGAGATTGATTGGTTCCGGACTTTGCATGTGATTTCGCTGAACTTCGTGAGGTTCCTTTCAAGCAGTTGCTCCATTCAGCTGGAGGTCCTTCTGCTTGCTAACATCAGTTTGACATCACCTGGAGGCTTCCATAGAGTGCATTCTTTTGCAGGTTGTTGATGGGGGTGTTAAATTGTATTTCCCCCAGTATTGACCCTTAAGAAACAGCACTAGTAACCAGCATTACAGAAATTCAGCTGGTGTCCAGTTACAACCTTTTCACAGAATCAGGAATGTTTGGGGTTGGAAGGGACCTCTGTCTAGTCCAACCCACCTGCTAAAGCAGATTCACCTTGAACAGATCACACAAGAATGTGTTCAGGGGGGTTTTGAAAGTCTCCGGAGAAGGAGACTCCACAGCCTCTCTGGGCAGCCTGTTCCAGTGCTCTGGTACCCTCACTGTGAAGAAGTTTTTCCTCAAATTCAGATAGAACTTCCTGTGCTTCAGTCTGTGCCTGTTGCCCCTCATCCTATTGATGGGCACCACTGAAAAGAGTCTGGTCCCATCCTCTTGACACCCATCCTGGAGATATTTGTAAACATTCACGAGATCCCCTCTCAGCCTTGTCTTCTTCAGGCTGAACAGACCCAACTCCCCCAGTCTTTTATTCCTGGCAATCTCAGCCAGTTTTTCACCTACCTTGTAGTTGACTTATTCATGCTATATCTCACCAGTTTGGCTACAAGGATGCTATGGGAGAGCATATCAAAAGCTGTACAAAAGTCAGTGCAAATGTGGCTTCTGCTCTTCTCTTGATTACAGTTCTCTGTCGTGTAGAAGGCAGTCACATTGATTTGGGATGGCTTGCCCTCAGCAGCTCTGTGCTGGCTGTTCCCAGGCTACTTTCATGTTCATTATTTGTCTGGACATAGCTTCTGGAAAGATTTCTTCCACTCATTTTCTTCTTAACTGAGCTTAGGCCAACTGGCCTGTAGGTTCCTGGATCTTTCTTGGCCTTGAGAAGGGCATGATGTTTGCCTTTTTTCAGGCATCAAGATCTCCTCTGATCCCTATGGCCTTTTGAAAATTAGAGAGAGCAACTTCATAGTGGTCAGCTCCCTCAGCACCCTTGGATGCATCTCATCTACTCTGATGAACTTTTACATGTCAAGCTTGCTTAAGTGGTCCTTAACTTGATATTCTTCTACTGTAGCTAATGCTTCACTCCCCCAGACTCAGCCACTAGGCTGAAGGATCTGAAACAGCCAAGATCAGAACTTACCAAGAAAGACCAAGGTAAAAAATGCATGGAGTACTGTGGTCTGTAGAAAGTTTTTAAATGTGCTTTGCTTTTATAGACCTTGTAAATGTACTCTTTCCTTAAGCTTCATCTTCCTTGAAATTTTTTTTTTTGTGCAGCTCAGCACAAGGTCCTATATCTATAATGAAGGACAAAGGAACACAGCAAAACTGAAAGACTTGGATTTGTAGTAGAGAAGTAGATGGATGTGAATTCCCAACACAATTTTCACTCTGAGGTGATGGTGGTAGTTCTGGAAGCAGGATTCTGACAAGTAGAAGTAACAAGTCTTCTGTAAATTAATATGTGTGATATTACTGGAACAGTTACTGGAGTCCTGTGTCTAGTTTTATTAATAACTTTTGTTATTAAATTGCTATACTTTTTTCTGGGCTGTTGGTGGTAGTTGTTTTTTTTTGTTGTTGGTTTTGGGTGGGTTCTTTGGCATTTTGTGTGGTTTGGGGTATTTTTTTAGTTTTTTTCTACCTTTAATTTCTGGCCACAGAACAACAGTTAGAGCTTTTCTTGTTATCGTGCTGTTTTCACCACAGAAGTTTGATGGACATAGCTACTTCTAGATTTCAGCACCTTCTTTATGGACTTTGTCTGAGCGACTACTGGCTTTCTGAAATATCACTGTAGACATCTTTCAAATCCCATGCAGATTTCCTGAATCTTTCAAAATTCTCAACATCTTGTTTTCATAGCGTAGTTACTTATAAGAGCAGTATATACATATAGCGGCTTGTCCACCACTTGAAATTTTAATATTGTGCTGAATGTCATTCTAAAACATATGCTATAGAATGTAGAGAAGTTATTGGCTCAATGCCCAAGTTTTTGGATGAGGTTTGTAGGATGTAATGCAAGAAACTGGACCAGATGGTATTGTACTTCTGGCCTAAATGTTCATCTGCTACAAGCATATTATGCTTTATGTTACACAAAAGAGTTAACCTCGTTACACTAATGCTTCCAGCAGAAACAGGCTCTATCTATATTATGAATATGTGTTTTAAATATTAGAATCAGAAGGAGGTGCATCTTTTCTTTGGTAGAGGCGAATATTTATTGCACTGATTACCGTTCTTTTTGTCCGAATGCTTTTTTTTTTGCTCTAGAAAATCTTATCAGGGAAATATCTTGGGTTTGGTTTTTTAGGTGTTTGTTTGTTTGTTTATTTGTTTCAAAGTAACTACAAAACCATGACAAAGTTAGTGAATTGAACATGTAGAAAGGGAGGAAAACCTCTATAAACAGTAGATGAAATCATATTTCAGTGTGTGGTATTACACATCTACATTGTAGAGCTGCATGTCTGGTCTAATGCATCAATGTAGAACTGTAATGAACAGGGAAAGGCTGGGTGTGCCCCTATTATGTTCTCTTAGACAAAAAATGTCTTAATACATACAAACAGACACTGCCTATTTTGACTATCTCATACAGAGCACGGTGGGAGGAAAATTTGCTATCAGTTATTTCTCCTTATCCCAATTTCTTTGCAAGGCAGGGATGGAGAAGAAGGTAAAATGGTGGGGATTTTTTTGGTGGTCTTCCCCACCACACCCTGTTTCCTGGCAAAATGGTAGCATGTTGTAACATACTGTGTAAAGGCATCTCAAAATTACTAAGGGTGATATTTTTAGCATTATTTATTTGTTTATTTGTTTATTTTTGTGAATGTTGGTGTAATGTTACTACCAGGTCCTGGAACACTTAGGTATATTGCCTTGTCTACTTTAAACTTAATCGTAAACTCTGGGGAAATCCTGTAAAAGTAAATAATAATTTGGTTGAGTTCACTATGGAATTGTTTCTCTTAAAATCAGTGATTAATTTGTGTAAGTATGAAGGGGGTTGTTTCCCCAGACAGTCTTGGTTGGTTAGAATCCGTATATGTTGTTAGCATTTAGGTATTCAAAACAGTGAGCTTTTTTTTTTTCTAAATGTTCTAATCAGGCAAACCATATGTTAGTGATGCCTCCGTTAACACAATTAGGAGTTATCATTACGGCTTTTTTTATTGACACAGAGTTGAATTGCAGCTTTATTATGTGTCTGAGCACTAGCCTAATGTACTTTTTTTTTTTTTTCCCCAGAAAAATAGAAATAGTGCAGTTTGCAAGTCGCACTCGTCAACTGTTTGTGCGTTTGTTAGCCTTAGTCAAATGGGCTAATAATGCTGGAAAGGTGGAAAAATGTGCGGTAAGTTAACAACAGACTTTGGTATGAAGTAATCTCTAAGTGATATGAGATTTTGGTATACTCAAGCTTCTCCTTACTTTAGAATTTTACGTAAAATACTACTTCATATGCAAATGAATATTAGATTATAAACAGTTTCTTCCTATTTAGGAATTGTGTAATCTTGTCTTTTAACAGTTCTTATTCCCAAAAACTCATCAGTGGCAAAAAATGAAAGGATGGTCTGCACATAGTTTCAGGAGTGCTTGGGGGGTTAGGTGATAGGACAAAGATAGTGATCTCAGTGTGTTAGCTCTTATTATCACTTTCATCCTGCTCTTGGTTAAATAAGAATGAAGTCCAGAATGTTGCAAAAAAATGGCCCCAAGTGATCACAAACAAGTATGGTTGCATTCCAGTGGTGGTCATCAGATAAAGAGCTGTGAAGCTTTACAGATCCTCCACAGCATCAGAAATGGCATGTAGTTTTAAAGTGTCCTTGCATACAAACATAAGAAATGGCCAGAATATTCATTCTTTGTTTTATAGATGTGGTTACTTGAATTGGAAATGATAGATGAAGTCATCTAAGTCATGTACACTAGATGAACTGAATATAAAGGGGCATTGATTTATGCATTTTTGGACCTTTTTTTTTTTTTTCTCTCCTTGTCCTCTACAGATGATATCAAGTTTTTTAGATCAGCAAGCTATTCTGTTTGTGGACACTGCTGATCGTCTGGCATCGCTAGCTAGAGATGCTTTGGTTCACGCTCGTCTGCCTAGTTTTGCTATCCCATATGCTATTGATGTTCTGACAACTGGATCATACCCGCGTCTGCCAACCTGCATTAGGGTAAATAATGCTACTGTGTGTCTGGGTTGGGAGGATTCCCCTGTACAGTATCAAAAACATATTAATGAAATTAATTGTCTATGTGCAAATGCAGCTGTAGTTTAACACAGGCCTAGTGCCAAGTCTCTGTAGTGTGAGTTTCTCATGCAGGGCACTTCCTATTTAAATGTTATGCTCTCCCAGTAAAGCATTCTCTCCATTTAAACCTAGCTCTGCTCTAGGATGTGTATAGTAGCAACTCTTCTTCCTTGGTACCGTACGTATTTGCATGTGGCAAGCCACCATCCTAGAAAAGTGAAGTGTGAAAAGGAGATACTGACTTCTGTTGTGCGAAGTGGTTTGCCTGTATTTGAAAATATACTGAAATACTTACAGCTCTCTTTAATGCTGCTGCCTTTTCTTGCTGATAAAATGCAGAATAACAGGATTTTGTGAAATGATAGAAACAGTAATATTTGTGAATGAGAGCTATAGCTACAAATAAGGATTAGCTTTCAAGTCTTAGTATTTTAAAACAAGTTTAGCCTGGTAGAAGGCCCTGAATTTACTTACTTGATCCAAGCTGAGTAATTTTATTCAGTGGTCAGTTTCAGGTAAAATGTAATCAACTAGAAAACAAATCTGAATATAAGTTATAAAGCTTCACTTGTCTTTAATGGCCTGTAGTATTTATTTTAGACTTCTAGTCTGGTTAGTTTTTACCATTGCTACTGTCAATGTATTATACATGTTTGTGATACATAGACTTGTTCATCTTTATTTTAACAGGATAAAATAATCCCTCCTGACCCAATAACAAAGAGTGAGAAGCAAACCACACTTCACCAGCTAAACCAGATTCTTCGACATCGATTAGTGACTACAGATCTCCCTCCACAGCTGGCAAATCTTACAGTTGGTAAGAACTGGAATTACTTTTTTAAGAATACATTATTGCAGGCTGATTGAAAATTGATGGTTTAGAGCTAAAGCAAAACTAAAAGATATCTAAAGTGAGATGATTAGGCATACTTAATCTCTTAAGACTGGGATCCTGTTTCTGTATGACATCAAAATATGTCTTTTAAAAAGTGAGGACACTGATAATATTGCTGAAATATTATTTACTTTCAAGAAGAAATCCTGTGCAGCTAATGGCAAAAGGTCGTAGACATTGTCTTGCTCTTTTAGCAAATGTGTTGTGAAAGAATCTTAAGCCTAACAATGTAAGTGCATCTTAGGTTAATTTAGAAATGCAATTTAATTAAACTCTTAGGTGTTTCTGTAGAAACTCTTTGAACTTTGGCTTAAATCACTGTAATGTTGCTTTTTAAATTTGTTTTGATATTCATCTTCATGCACAGAATCTGTTCATATTTACGCATGCCTTTTGTTCTGTGGCTCATTACAGTGCCAGATTTCTTAATCTGTTTTCAGATCTCTGTCTTCATTTAATCCAAGTAGTGGTAGACATTCAGATGACCTTTTTTACAGGAAGTATGACTATAAACTGGACTAGGTTATTGCACAATTGCAGATAATAGCACTGGAATGGACATAGTCCATGCTTTTAACTAGGACAAGGTTAGCTATGTGTAAATCATGCACCACAGACCTAGATCAAAGATATCTTTGAAAAATCTTGGTAGTAGTTTTCAGTGGTCCCTATGTTAGTGCTCACAATATCAGTATTAGGGCCATTTTTGTCTTACAAAAGTGTAAGTGAATATGTGTCCGAGCTCTTCAGATTTCTCAGTTAACTAAGCATTTCAATGACTGTTAGTTTCTGTTTTGGCATTTGGTTTGGTTTAAGAGCATGTCTGTGATTCTTTTGAAAATGAAACTGCATGAGTTTAAATGGTTAAAATTTCTATAGGAATATTTCATATGTCTGTAATTGTAAAGGTGTATGGCATATTTTGTTAAGTGACCGAGAAGAATGCTGATGCACAGTTTATAGTAAGGACTTATAGTAAATTGTTTGCTCTGCTGCTCATTTTCTTTATGACCTGTTTACGTAGTTTTAAGTCTTTGTTCCCAGTTCTTGAAACTGATAGTGATGTTCACAAAAATGTGGGGATATGTATGGCAATTAGATAAATAGTGTACATAATATTTGCTTGTGTGCATATATATGAATTAGGCAAAAGATTATCTTCCTCACATGCAAAATGAGTTATTTTAATGTTAAATAAATGGTTTGCAGTGAGATATGTTTCCAACGTGCTAGATTTCAGCTTGGGCGGATGTGCATTCTGAATCTCTTTTATTGCTTAAAGTATGCATTGTTGATACAACAAAGAATTTGAAAAATTAAGCTGGATGGGGTTTTGGTGTAACTTGTCAGGCTGCTACTCAGCTCAATGTTATAGTAGCACAAGTGTTAACAACTTACCTTAACTAAAGTAGTGCTGTTCAGGACAGTTTGGGATGTCTGTCAATATTGTCTGCTGTCTGCTTATTGACACTGGTTCTGTTGCAGAAACAACTGCGAATCTTCACAGTTGCACAGAAACTTATGCAGCAGAGCGGAAACTGTAGGGAAGTAATATATTGTGAGTGCCAGGAGCTACCACACTGATATTTTGAAGCACCTTTGGAGAGTGAGTGAAATAAAACTTTTTTTTTCTTCCTTAGCCAATGGCCGTGTGAAGTTTCGAGTTGAGGGTGAGTTTGAGGCCACCTTGACAGTGATGGGTGATGACCCTGACATCCCCTGGCGCCTTCTCAAACTGGAAATTTTGGTTGAAGACAAGGAAACTGGTGGTAAAAAAATCCAACCTTTACACTTTCTTTTTATCATGTCCATCTCCGATGCTGTGTAAGGTTTCTTCATACAGGGTCTGTTTCATATCACAACTTAAGATAATGAAGCTCTATATACTTGTGCTGTTTTCACCTTGCTCTGTATACTTTTGATACCTTAATAATGGTAGACTGTGACAGTGTAGTAAACTGACTGAAATAAGCAGAGTAAACCAAGGATTTTGTTATTCTGTTAGAAATTCTGGTATGGAAATTGCTCAGTACAGCTGTATCTTTTTTTCCTTTTTATTAACTTATTTAATTATTTTAAATACCTGTTTTCATGATGTCTAATGTGAATTATTTGTAATTGATGAAAGATGGCCGAGCCTTGGTTCACAGCATGCAGATCAACTTCATCCATCAGTTGGTCCAGTCACGGCTGTTTGCTGATGAAAAACCACTTCAGGACATGTACAACTGTCTGCGTATCCTTCTGAAAGTTGCTTCCGAATAAGCTGTGTAATTTAGCCTTACTCTTCCTGGTAGCTGGAAGTCAAGTATGCTGGATTGCCTGTTAAGATAGAGGGGGAATGTCTGGAGTAAACATGATGACCTTGGAAACAATCTCATGGGGCAGTATGTAAAATTTGATTCTACACACTTAATCAGCAAAGGTAAAGGTGGGGTACTCAAGACAGCAGGTTGTGTGGTAAGTCAGTGAAGCAGCAGCTGACTGCACATGCTGATTTTTGGAGATAGAACACAGTGCTGACCTGGAAGATACCAGAGCTGACAATTCTTACTACCAAGAATGACAGTGAGGTGATGATGGTGTGTTAACTGCACTGTACCTGTGTGAATAGTAAAATGGGATATAGCACCTGCATGAAGTAGTGCAGTGACTTTCTGTGTGCAAAAGGCAAATTGCTTGATGATGTGAAATCATTTTCAGTGGAACAGGTTCAGCAGAAACAATCAATCATGTTATTTTAGGGTGACCATGGAAGGGTGGGGTTAGTGTTAACTATCAGGTGAATTGAATTTCTTTGTTAGTAATCTTCTTTTCTGTAAAAGGTGATCAGAGTTAAAATCTATAAAACAAAGCTATTGTGCCACTCTTATCTTAGACTCTGCCCTAGATAAGAGTTTAAATTAAAAGGGGAAAAAAATTGAGAAATATTTGATGCTTTTTATCTGTCTTTATCTTTTATTAATACATTAGTGTGTTTTCAGACAGCGTCTCATCTGACTTTTGTGACAAATGGATTTATTTGGTGTACAGGGATGGATTTGTGTAGTGTACAGACTCTCTGGAGCTCTTATATTTTCTTAACTCCATTCGTTAGACTCCTTCTGCTTAGCACTTCAGTTGGAAGTCTTGCATTCACAAACACTAATGCTGATTCGAGAGCGCTGGGGCGACCTTGTGCAAGTGGAGCGATATCATGCAGGGAAATGTCTCTCACTCTCTGTTTGGAAGTAAGTTAATTGTAAAAGAGCTGTTAAGAAACAATAAATTAAATGGTAGGAGTGTTTCATTTACTAAGCTTGAGCCAGAATTTTCAGAATTGTACTTTCTTTTTGATGTGAGACTCCTAAATTCCTGTAACTATCTAAACACTTTACTTGAAGTGCAAAGAGGGGTGTACATTAATGTACAGGAGAACAGTGGATACGGTCATAAATCAGCTTGTATTTTTGTGGATATCTAACTTAAAAAGTGAATTAGAATATTCTCTGCCATTCTTTCACTGTATTTACTGTTTGACTTGCACTAGAAAAAACTTTGAAAAGCAATCTGATTCTGTGTTGAATTTGCAGCCATCTAAAACTTCTTCATGTAGTTATAGTTTACCAACAGTTCTGCATTGAAGTGTAGACTAAAACAAATGCCTTTTTTTCAGTTCAGCTGACATAATCTTATTTTTATGCATAATTCAGAATCAAGGATCAGCTGCTGAAAAAGTCTATTTTCTTCTATTCCAGTTATATGGTTTAATTATTCTCTTTATTTTAAGTCAACAGGTTCTTGGCAGGAAAACAGGGACTGCATCTGTTCATAAGGTCACTATTAAGATTGATGAGACTGATGTCTCAAAACCCTTACAAATATCTCATGAGCCTCCACTGCCAGCCTGTGATTCCAAGCTGATGGAAAGAGCCATGAAGGTAAAGGTTTGCTTTGCAGTAGGCATCGAGTTTTGTAAATCAAAAACTTAAAAATGCTTTGCATTTTTTGTTTGTTTCACTTTGATTCTATTTAAAGAGCCATTTCTAGTCCGCACTTACTCTAGGTTGTGCTGTGTTTATATTTGGACCTTATATTGTTGTTACAAACAACAGGAAGCGAAACTTCTTTACTTTGAGGGTGCCAGAGCACTGGAACAGGCTGCCCAGAGAGGTTGTGGAGTCTCCTTCTCTGGAGATATTCAAAACCCGCCTGGACACATTCCTGTGTGATCTGCTCTGGGTGAACCTCCTTTAGCAGGTGGGTTGGAATAGATGATCTTGAGAGGTCACTTCCAACCTGAACCATTCTGTGATTATGTGAAATTATTTGCCTTGACTTCATCTTAAAAATTACATCTACTTTACAGTGCATTATATATCAAATATGAGACAGAGTGCTGAGACTGGGAGGAAACAACAGCAAAGATTCAGTTATGGTTTCTGTTTGGCTTGAAATGCTTTACAGAGAGCTAGTTCTTCCCATTTATGTCTCGAAGATGATGTGCAGACTTCCTCTGAAAATCAGCTTCCCCATGTTGCTTGAGTTCACCACCCAGCAGTGCTGTTCACTTTAGAAAATCTTACATTATGATTTGGAAATCTCGTGTAAAGGAGCTAATGTGGTTTGCTTGTTGCAAGTGTTAGGTGAAGCTTGATTTTACATTATCATTAACCACATTATGTTGTGTGGCCCATTTGCACATACCTCTGTATTGATCAAGTTCCCATAGGTTAAAGGTGGAATTGTTGAAATGATCTGAAATGAGCAATGCAGCCAGCTTCCTACTTGGATAAGACTTCACTGGTGATAATGCTGACCTTGGTTAATGATATCTAAGAGACACTGCATTTTAGGTTTTATAACAAGTCTTCCGTAAGTTCCTCAGCCAGTCTGGCTGTGATATATCAGTATGTGTGTTTGTCATTATTTCTTACAGTATTGGAGTTTTTTAAGAGAGTTCATAAACTGGAGTGAGTGGTGTAGTTTTCAAACTTTCAGTACAGTTTTCCCACAGGAACAAACTCTCCAGCTTAGGTGCTTCACCTGTCTTGCAGAACCTTCCACTGATGATAGTCTTCACTGGCTGTATACACTTTGTATCTGAGCCTCTTGGTCCATCTTGTTTACCATGTCTGACAGACAAGTCTCTGTATGGTGAATGTCAAGAACTTCATCTGTTTGGGCAACAGAGGAATGTGGGAAACTTAGTGGAGCATAGTGGCCTTCTACCCTATTTCTAGAGTAAAAATTTTAGTATTAACTAAATTTACTAATTTAAGAGCATAAATTAACATATTTAGGCTACTAAATATACAGTTCGTTTAGTGAAGATACTGCATTTATGCCTAAATTTAGGAAAAAGTGCTTTATCTAGAACATCTGCTGAAGTTCCACTGGAGCTGATGCAGTCTAAGCTCAATAAATCATGTCTACAGTCTGTAGATTAAGATATGAGGCCACTGTAAATTTGAAATTTATCAAAGTTAATGCTAACTCCTTTTGTAATTACTTGCTCTGAGCTTAAAAAAATTTATCAGCTATGGTATATACACTGCTGTTCTAGTATTTGAATAATGATCTCAGCTGTAATGACGTAGATAGTGCACTGTATTTCTGTTTATTTAAGATATTATATAAAACAGTGGCATGAACAAATATGTTTGTCTAAGCAGGTTATTATACATTAACCTACTGAAAATTGGATGTAGCTATAGAAGCTGTAGTCATTTGTTTTTGAGGAAGATTTAACTCGTAGCAGCTGCTGAATTTAAATGCTCTTGTGGATGGATAAACAATTGATTTTTAAGTCCTTGTCTTGGAAAGCTACTATTTAGGGGAAAGTCATTCTGGTATGCACAATGGCATGTGCTGAAATTCTGGTATAAACCTCTTCTGCATTTATCTCTTATGCTAGAATAAAATTTTACTTCAGCTCACCTTGAACAGTTTTCAAAGCAATGTGAGATTAATTAGAGAAAGGTGTTGCAGTAATCTGTAGTTTTGGTTCTGCAAATTATGTAAATAATATGGCTGTAATGTGAAGGGATATAAATACTAATACTTTAAGTTGCACAGGTAAGCTACAGTTAATATAAGTGGTGGCATAAACTTCAGTGCTGGCTGCGCGACAAGGCTCTAGACACTCCTAGGTTCAGTAGGGTTGCTCATATTCACTGTCTTCCCGCTGCATCTTCAGTGCGTTGTCACCCCGTTACCAGGACTAGAAGTAGTGCGTTGTATTTCATGCTATAGCTACATATGTGTTTTGCGTAGATGCAATCATATCTTAATAGTGTGTTGTTTGGGGGGAGGGGGGGGAGAGGGGTGTTGGTTAGTTTGTTGTTTGTTTTTGTTTGTTTGTTTGTTTTGGTGTGGTGTGGGGGTTTTGTTTGCTTTGTGTTTGGGGTTTTCTTTGTGTGTTTGTTTTGTTTTGTGATGGGGGTTTTTGGTGTTTTTTGTTGGTTGCTTGGGGTTTTTTGTTGTTTGGTTGGGTTGGTTGGTTGTTTTTTTTATCCCTTAGCTTAGGGTAGCTCTAAACAGGTGGATGCTAAGCTGGAAAATATTATACTCTGGCCTTGATCCAGAGATCCAGAGCAAGTATGTCTGCAAATGGACTGGTAACAGCACAGTGTGTGAAACATACTTTTTTTTTTTTTTTTTTTTTTTTTTTGGACACAGTTTCTTCTAGTCTTCTCTGAAAATCCCTCTCACTGCCTGCTGCACAGACAGAATCTTATGTTAATTTGTTGTATTTTATAGTGATCTAAATACTCATGTTAATAGCTCGTTTGGGTCACCACAATTCTATGCAATTTCTTTCTTAAGCGATTGTTTTGTTAAGTCAAGAAGTCAAGTAGCTTTGTTCTAGTGTGCTAATGCATAAAGTCTACACTACACGTTGAATTTAAACTTGCTCAAATACATTCCTTTTTTACAGATTGACCACCTATCAATAGAAAAACTCCTAATAGACAGTGTCCATGCAAGATCTCATCAAAAACTCCAGGAGCTGAAAGCCATTCTAAAGAGCTACAACACTAATGACAATTGTATGTGCTTTCCACTTTCAAGTTAATTTCCATTTGTGCCTAGGAATGATTTTCTTTTTTCCTGGTATTTCTTGTTTTCCTTCATTTAAATAAATACCAAAAAAAATAAAGGGAGGTCCATTCAGAATTAATACAACTTAGCTTTAAATTATTCTGCATTGATAACTGTAAAATAATTCATACCTCTAAATGCAGTGTAATAGATTAAGCTGGTAGAACGTTATAGTCTGGGTTGAAGGGTTAAAAGTTGTCTCCTGGAAAACTTGTATGTGTTCAGAATTGCAAGCAAATTCTCCACTGTCTTGAGCTAGCTTTGGTAAGACTTTGCTTAAGCTGTTGTTGAAACTATTGGATTCAAATTGAACTTATACTTGTGAAGCAGTGAGTTAAAACATATTCAAGGATTAATAACATCCTCCAAATTTGATCTGTCTTTTCTCATTGATTTGTTACTAGCACTATTTTCACAGATAAATTCTCATATTCACTTCCTTCTTCATGATGTTAACAGTATAATAATGTGCCAGTGAAGATTGCTTCTATAAAAACAAACGGGTTTTTTGATTATAATGGGTTAAGTTCTAATATGATGAGCTTGAATTTTGTGCCAAATTATTAACATTTATTTCTTGTTTAGCATTCATTGAGACAGCTCTTCCAACTCTTGTAATTCCAATTTTGGAACCATGTGGGCGATCAGAGTGCCTACATGTATTTGTTGATCTCCACTCTGGCATGTTTCAACTGATGCTGTATGGTATTGGTAAGTAGGTGCAAAACCACATTGTATTTAATATTTTGCAAGAATCCTGCATTAGGAGGTAATTTTATGTGAGCAGTTCTGTCAAATCTGAGAAGTTCTGTAGGTAAATAATGATAATGCAAATGAACACCACACTTGGATCATCATCTAGGTATTTGCATTTGAGGAACAAAGAAGTGGATCTTTGTGCTTCAGCATCACAGTTCAGTTAGGTGTATTTTAAGAGGACAGCAGCCTAAATATTGTTAGGCATCATTGCAAGGCACATTTTTTATAACTTATGATTCCTGGGTTGTGCTTTTAATGGCTGCAGTCATTTCTTATGAGCGTGGTTGAAAATTGTATTATGTGACCTTATGCATCACAAGTTACTGTTCAATATAACTTCAGGTTTCAGATTACTTAAGAAAATGAGTTATTTTAGTTTATTTGCCTTATAACATGCTGCTGTGGTTTTAAAGCATTATGGATAATTTATAATGTGTCTTAATCTCTTTATGATGAGCCACATGGGGAAAACAAGGGGCAAAAACTACAAGGTGTACAGGAGAGGTTTAATCTCAATATGAGAGAAATTTTTTACAGTGAAAACAGTCAATCACTGGAACAACCCCCATGGTTGTGGGAGACTCCCCATCACTGAAGGTTTCCAAGATGCAGTTGGACAGGGTGCTAGGTATTCTAATCTAGGCTCCCTTTCCCACAAAAGGTTGGACCAGATGTTCTCTTGAGGTCTCTTCCCATCTGGCCTGTTCTATGATTGTGTGGTTGTTTGTTAGATTAGATGAGACACTTTGATGGAAAGGTGAAAATTTTGTGTGAAGAGCAGGTATTAAGACCATTCACTCACCTTGTGTTCTTGCAGATCAACTGACACTCGATGACATAGAGAAGTCTGTTAATGATGATATGAAGCGTATCATTCCTTGGCTCCAGCAACTCAAGTAAGTGACTTGAATGATTCACTTAGTTTGCATGGAATGAATCACCATATTTTTATTTTGGATGATCACACCTGCATGGCTTTGTGTTTTACTACAGTAGGGAATATACTTTCTCCTTGTTCTAACCAACTTTATTTGTCATCTCCTCTGAATGGGTGGGGAAAATTACACCTCATGCATTGCTGTGTGCACACTCTGCATGAAGTCTTTTCAGTTTGAGTCAGCAGCAAACCACTTGCTTCACTGAGTATCTCATTTTGTGTTCATGTTCTTTTCACCTCCATTATTCCACTCTGTTTCTACAGCTGAACTCTGCTTGTTTCTCAGCAAGAATGATCTCCCTTCTCACAATACAGAGGGAAAACCAGGAAGTGGCCTAGGATGATTTAAATATCTGTTTTTCTTCTAACACTTCAGCCCTTACTGGTTTAAACCTCTAATCTTCCTTCCATAAAGCTCTGAGATTTAGGCACAAGATACATTTGGCTTGTATAAGAGCTTGTAGCAAATAATACAAATACAATTTGCATCTGCATGAAAACCTTTTCCACTTGCTCTGTTGCTTTGGAAATTCCCTGTACTCTGAGCTAATGGCAGGGTGAAACCTCCATTTGAGGAATTTGCTTATAAAAGAAGCGTGATGACGCATGAAGCATTGGCACCCTGGAGAAAGTAATCAACCTCCCTTTGTTATAAATAATGTACTTGAGATAATGGCTTGGGTAGCGCTGCAGGTTTTGAGGAAGCTGAACAGTTCCACAAAATGTCTTTTTAGGACAGCTATATCTAACATGTATCTGCAAGAATAAATGGGGTGTTATGATGGAGAGATGCTGAGCACCCACACTTTCTACTACTGTTTTCAGTGGAAGTTTCACTGAAAAGCCAAGCCACACTTTTCTGAGCCCCTTTCAAGCCTAGCTATGCTTTCTGGCCTTGCCACTGTAGTTGAAATCTATTGATGTAGAAAAAGTTTAATTCCAAACATTAGAATAAATTTGGTGTCGTCATGTGGTTCTTTGTGTCCAAATATATTCAGGTGAATGAGTTTGTTTATAACATAAACCAGAGTGAAATTAATCCAGCTTTGGTGACTTTTTTTTTTTTTTATTATATTGCTCACCAGCATATGGGAGCAAAGATTTTATTTTCTATACCAAAAACTAATCAAAGATTCCAAATGGTAAAATAACTGTAATCTGCATGTGGTTTTATTTATCCCTTCTCTTTTATATTGTAATTTTATATTGTGGTGTACAAAAAGTATTTATTCCTTCAGCAAATTATTCAGAGCTTTTCTTCTGAAATTAACAGCTGTCAAGCTGAAAGCAGTATGTAATGATAGGAATAACAAAATATAAACTACTTAAATGTTCTGTGTATAACTTGTGCAGCAATGATAGATATTGACTTAGAATATGACTGACTCTTAATTTGACACTAATGCTCTACACAGCACTATATTAGAATCATTTTTAAAAGTCTCAGGCTACTAATGCCTTTATTTCAATGTAAGGTTCTGGCTTGGACAGCAACGTTGCAAACAGTCTATAAAACATCTGCCTACAGTGAGCAGTGAAACTCTTCAACTAGCTAATTATGCGAGCCATCCAGTGGGAAATCTTTCCAAACACAAATTGTTTATCAAGCTCACGCGCCTTCCACAGTACTACATTGTAAGTAACTGAAAAATACTTCTCTTTTACTCCTAGGCATGGATATACCAGACAGTTTGTGTGTTGTACTGTTAACTCTAACATGGGAACCAAGGGACCAATGTCATCCTTGACGCTCCTCTCTCCCTCTCTTCTCGCATTCAGTGGGTTTGTTAAGCAGTTAGGCTCATAGGGAGGAGGGAACTTAAGGTTTATTACTCAGCAACCTTCTCATTCTCTTTATGTTTCATGAAAGTTTGGTCTTCCTTCTCTCCTTGGATCTTTCTCCTAGCCACAGTATTAATATCTTCAAGAAGACTGATGTCTTTTCTTTGACGGGGGGTAATAGGAACTGATGTAGATGTATTCTTAGCTTGAGGGTCTTCTCAATTTATTGCTTCATTTAATTGTAGGTTGTGGAGATGTTTGATGTTCCTGGCAACCCCACAGAACTAGAGTACAAATACCATTTTCTCTCTGTGAGCTATGCTGAAGGAGATGACAGCCCTGCTACTGCACTTCTACTACAGCAGTTCAAACCAAACATTGAGGAGTTGGTACTAGACACAAAAAGTGGGAAACAAATGAAAAGTGGTGTCAAGCGCAAGGTATGTGCTTCAAAAGCCACCGGGCTCATTATAGAGTGTGAAAGCTGAATGCATGTTCTGAGGACCAACACCAGGTAGTGTTGTTTCAAAAGTTTCTATGGCTGACATCTTACTTATATTGTGGCTTGGTTCTCTGACTGCTTCCCCATGGAGATGCTGGGAAACTATTTTGCAACAGTTGTCGTTTAATTCATGCCAGGCTTTCTCAGCTGTTCTAAAGAGCCCAGGCAGAGCACTCTGCTGAGGTGGCCGGAGTAGCTTGAATACACAGAGCATTGGTATCTATGTGATATGCATTGTGTAGTCTTTGAAAGACTTGCAGGAGCTGATACAAATTAATTCTTGGGGTCAGGCTGACATGGCTTAGTGATAGGTAAATACTGTTTTAAGGAAGGAGGTGATTGTAAAATTACTTCAACTGAATTGCTTCAGTCCTGAAGCAGACCACATCCTGTGAGGAGTTCGTGCTCAGGGTGTGATTAATTTAAAACTTGAATGAGGTGATTTTCTGCCATATTTTCAAAATCCTTACTCCAAATGTGCAAGTACATTTATCTCTATTTTAATTCTAGTTGTCTGGTGATCCATGTTCCATAGAACCTAAGAAACCAAAACGGTCGGGAGAAATGTGTGCCTTCAACAAAGTGCTAGCTCATATTGTAGCCATGTGTGATACAAATATGCCATTTATAGGGCTTCGTTTGGAGGTATGTGTTTAAATATTTTGTTCCCTTCTTCCCCTCTACTACTTCTGATTCTTTTGCCTGAATGTGTCTATTTGGCAAACTTGTGGTCATGTGTTCACTTTGGAGCTTCCCCGCCAGCTGAGCTGTGGTGACTGATGTTCCACATTGGGTTGCTCTTGTCTTGCTAGAGCTGGTTCTCTAATACCAGGCACAGCAAAAAGCTTGAAAATTTGTGGGAAAAGGGAAAATGAGAGGATGAAAGACACACTTGTGGGAGGGGGTGGGAGACAACTTTATACCAGATTTGCACAGACTATTTTTTGGCTTTCCAATGCTTGACGATGTGAAACATCTGTCACCCTTAAGGGAAAAAAAGAATCCTTGAAAAAGTTAGTTATTTTGCTGGACTTTTTGCTTGGCATAACATTTTTCTTATTCATTCCTAGTTATCTAATATGGACATTCCCCACCAAGGAGTACAAGTAGAAGGAGATGGCTTCAGCCATTCAATACGTTTATTAAAGTAAGAGGATATACTCCTGTGTTTCATTTTATTACTCTAAATACGCTTGAGAGAAAAAAATTATTGTTGGAGAGTAGCACTAAAAATATCAGGGCAGGGGACTTGGGGGGTTTGGATTTTTGGTTTGTTTTTGAATTATTGTGTGTCTTGCACTCTCCTGTGAAGCAGTGCTAGAGAAAGGAGAATTAAGAGTAGACACAGAGCCAACTATAATTTGCTTCTGTCATTAGCCTAAACTGGGGAGCTCTGAAAAGAGTCTGACTGTCCTCAATCCTAAAATCGAGGCGGTGCTAAGGAAGATATGGTGATGATTCACAAACATGTAATTGCAATTTCAGATCAGATCAGAGGCCTACATACTCCATGTGTTATTTGACAATTACTAGTATGGGATACTGCAAAGGAAAATGTAAGGAATCCCAGAAAAGACAAGTGTGTGCTAAAAAGCTTGCAGACGAAACATCTGAGAATTGCACAGTAATTTAAGAGTGGGAGGGACCTGTGGAGGTCATCTGGCCCAGCCTCCTGCTCAGAGCAGGGCTTATCAACTGCATTTCCAGTCTCCAAGGGTTTTTGTCCCCTCCTTGGGCACAGCGATCTCAAATGCTGACTAGAGAGGAGCAGTCACTTGATTGCCGAGCTAGTGCAGCACAGGATGCGTCTGTCTGTCATTGCTGCAAGGGCTCGCTGCTGACTCCTGTTCAGTCTGGCTCCCAGGCCCCCAAGTTCTTTTTCTGCAGAGCTGTTCCCCAGCCAGTCAGTCGCCACCCTGTGCTGTTACTTGAGATTCTTTGGGCCCAAGTGCAAGTTTGCATTTTTCGTTGAACTTCACAAGGTTCCTCCTGCCCACTGAGCTCTCTCTGAATAGCAGCCTTGTCTTCCAGCATGTTAAGTGCTCCTTTTGGTTTGGTGTCATCTGCAAACTTGCTATTCCTTTGCATCACGTAGGTTATTAAAATTGTTAAACAATATTGGCCTGTGTTAACCTCTAGGAATGCCAGCCACAACCAGCCGCTAATTGGACCTGCAACTGTTGACCATAGTGGTCTCTGCCTGACAGTCCAGTCAGTTTTTCACATTTCTTGGAGCCTACTTCAAGCCTCACCAGTTAAACTTGGGATTGTGTTACAAACTAAACCAGATTATATCAGTTTAAAATAAAAAAAAGAAACAAACCACAAAACACAAGGAAGAGAGAACCCCAAAACAACAAAGATATGTTCTAGAGTAAAAGCCTCTTCTTTTGTGCTGCAGAAGTGTACAGTGATATAAAGGCATGAGTCTCTAAGTGCATCAGGACCTACCTTTCTAATTTTGCGTATAAGCAGAGAAGTACTGAGAACTTGTGAGCTGAAGTCAAAGGTGGTACATGGAATTTCTTGGATAGACTCTCAAGGGATTTGAAAAAGTTCAGCATATTTTTATTTAAACTTTATTTAGTCTGTGCCCCTGAGCTCAGTTCTCACCTTGAGATATGAATAAATTTAGTGGGTACTAAACAACTGGGTGGTTCATTGCATTTAGAGTGGTTTGCTTCTAGAACAAGCTCAATTTATTAATTCAGCTTGCCACAGAACTTATCTGTTTTCATCTTTTTTTTTATTTGTTTCTCTGTATAAAAGTTTTATGTCGCTGTCCTCTTTCACCAGGAGATCAGGGCAATTCAGCAGATCCCTTAACAGTTCGTAATTTACAGCTGTTAAATCCAAATAAAAATTGGTCTTAACTCAGAGTGCTTTTGTAACACACTTATTACAGTCCTTGAAGGGGAACAGGATATCTCACTGTGCATTCCAGCTATCTTTGCTGTTGTTTTCTTTATTCTTTCATGTCCAGACTTGGAAGTCCTTCAGGAAATGTTAGAAGGTAGTATTTTTAGTTTTGGAATTGTACTGCGTGTAACCGAGATCTGTTTTTCTTCATGAATAGAATTCCTCCCTGTAAAGGTGTAAATGAGGAAACGCAGAAGGCTCTGGACCGATCTCTTCTTGATTGCACTTTCCGATTACAAGGTAGAAATAACCGCACGTGGGTGGCTGAGCTGGTGTTTGCAAATTGTCCACTTAATAGCACTTCATCCAGGGAACAAGGTAAGTTTTATTTAGGAAGAGTGGTGAATTTTGTTTATTTGTGGTTTACACTGTCTATTGCAGTAGTTCTTTGCTTTGGTGTTACTTTGGTGTTACTGGACGACTGTCTGCTCTTAAAATTTTAATAAACCACAATGCATCTGAATCAAAATTTTGACTGCTGAGTTGATGCACTTTTAATATTAAAATATGCTTTCTAGTCACTTGCCACAGTTTACTCATAGTGTGTAAACCACAGTTTAGGAACCACTAGTTTAATTGGTCTTTACCACCTCCTAACACTGCAGGACCAACCCGTCATGTTTACCTGACGTATGAAAACCAGTTATCTGAACCAGTTGGAGGTCGCAAAGTTGTCGAGATGTTCCTTAATGACTGGAACAGTATTGCTCGCCTGTATGAATGTGTCCTGGAGTTTGCACGATCCTTACCAGGTACAGAAATCATCTCCTTTTCACAGAAAGGATGTGTGTACGGATTACTATGGTTTTCTCACTCTAACTTTTTTCCTTCTCTCTTCAAAGACATACCCAACCACTTAAACATTTTTTCAGAAGTTCGTATCTACAACTACCGAAAACTTATCCTTTGTTATGGAACTACCAAGGGGAGCTCAGTAAGTAACTCCTAAGCACACTTAAAATGTATGTTTGAAAGCGAAATGGGCAGGCCTAGAGATCTGAGTTGTGCTACAACGTATTTCCTTGTATTGCATTATTGTGGAGTTACTATTGAAAAATATAGAAACAAGTGAAAGAGAGTGCCAGATTACTCATTTGCTAGGTTACTAGATGTTCAAAATTTTTGAGACTTTGTATAAGATGCTTCAAAATGTGGGAAGGACAGTTGTGTGCTGCTGATTGAGGAAAGCTAGTGTGGCAGCCTTTTTCTGACAAACTTATGGAAAGTGTTGCTACTGGTTACTGTTGTATGCTGGGGGTATATGGATATATCTAAGCTGTGTGCTTAACACTGCTTTAGAAGAAAGGACTCTAAAGTTTTAGATGTAGTACTGTGCTTTGAAATGAGGTGGTCCTTAGTTATTTTGTAACAATGCATGTTCCCTTGTTCAGAACTCTAGCTTACTCTTTAGTGTTTGAATTTACATCTTATTAATTACTTGAAATGTGTACTTGCTCACACCCTTGCATTAAATGCAAGGTAGAGGAGAAAGCATGTGCATGGTTATTACAAACTGAGAATGTACTTTTGTGTGTAGCTGCTGCACTTGAAATTTGCTTCCTGGAACGCTTTTGTGATCATGCTCTAAGCTGAATTTTTGAGAGTATTTCTATGTGCATTATATTGGCACAGTGAATAAGTAGCAAGAGTAGCAGTGTGGGTTGTGGAGGTCACTTCCTTACATATTAGCTTCTCCAGTTCTTGGGTTTGTGTGCTGTAGCTGAGAAAACCAGACCACCCCAAGCAACTCATTAATCAGTTCTCTGTGGCATGAATCTCTAAAGTTCAATTTTCTCTATCTCACCTTTGGCAGAAAAAGCTTTTGTTCTTTCTGATTGACTTGCTAAATAATTTTCTAGTTTTGTGGTTGCCAACAATCCGGCTAGCTAAATGAATGTTAAAGCTAGCAGCACTTTTTTTCAGGACTTCAACAACTTTTGAGGAGGATGAGTTAGAAATCTGTTGAGGTTTGATTAAAAATGACAGCCAACCAGCTTTCTTGTTATAACTTCATAATTGTTCTAGTTTCTAAGACCACTTTATGTTCTTGATGTTGCAGATCAGCATTCAGTGGAACTCCATACTCCAGAAGTTCCACATTTCGCTGGGAACTGTTGGCCCAAACTCAGGTTGCAGTAACTGTCACAACACAATTCTGCACCAGCTCCAGGAGATGTTTAATAAAACACCAAATGTGGTGCAGTTGTTACAGGTAATGTTTTAAAAACTACTCTCAAGAGAAGTACAAGATAATTAAGAGCTGAATTCTGTTTAAACTGTTCTCTTCAAAATTACTTGTATATTTTATGATTGTTTATAGATCTCATTGGCAGAAGGTGGCTTGGGGAAGATTGTCTCCTTCCTGTGCCCCCTTTTCCTTGACCTTTACTTAAAAGGAAGCTACCTGATCTCTCACTATCTGTTCTCTCTCAGGTTTTGTTTGACACTCAGGCTCCATTAAATGCCATCAACAAACTTCCAACTGTGCCCATGCTGGGTCTGACTCAACGCACCAACACTGCCTATCAGTGTTTCTCAATTCTGCCGCAGTCACCTACGCATATCAGGCTGGCTTTCAGGAATATGTACTGCATTGACATCTACTGCCGGAGTCGTGGCGTCGTAGCAATACGTGATGGGGCGTACAGTCTCTTTGACAACAGCAAAATAGTTGAAGGTTTTTACCCTGCACCTGGATTAAAGGTGACTGCTTCTGTGTTTTCTGGCATGATGTAAATAAATGAGCTTCTAATTTGAAGTACAGATCTGATGTGAAGAGCTTTGTGAAGCTTTTTTTGTGAAGAGCTGCAGTCCCTTCAAAACTCTGAGCACAGAAGGAATTTTCTGATTTATCAGTAGATTTGCTAATTACTTTGAATTAAAATATTTCCTTTAAGAAAACTAGCATCAAGTGTAAGGGGTCTTTTTCTTATCTATGTAAAATAACGTAGAGGCTAGTTCAGGCATCCTTTTGTGAAAACTTAATGAAGCTTTGTGACTAGACTACATGTATTCTTCAGGATTGACAGTAATAGTTCCTCACAAACTATGTTGTGTGGCAGGACGGTGCTCCTATGTTGCAGATGAGGAAATGCTTCGTGTCAGATGATTCTAGATGGAAACTTCTGCTTTAAAATAGTTTCCATCGGTGTGTGGCAGGAGCCTGTGGCTTTGCTTCTGAATAAAGTGCTGGCCTGAAAAATGAATCTGTGCACACTGACAGAATACTTTAGCTGAGGACAGCTTGCACCAATGCTAGTTATACTGAAATACTGGAAAGTATTGTAAAACAAAATAGTTTGCTGATTTTTTCTTCTGATGGTTGCAACTGAACACTTGTTTCTGTGGTACTGCTTTTAGCTGATCCTAAGCATCTCTCTCTTTCACAAGTAACAAGTGGAAAGCTAATGGGAAGAGAAAGGGCATTGTAGATACCAGCAGAAGGTATAAGAGAATTAAATTGGGAAGGTAGAAGAAGAAATAATTCAAGATGGTTGGCAAATTCCTCTGGATACAAGAGAATGCTATGGAGGAGGGGACCTGGGCATTCTTACCCAAAGAGAGCAGTTGTAGGTGTGATACAACAGCTCAGTAGTTTCTGGATAGCGATGAGTTGTTCTGGAACAGCTATTTCCAAGTGTAGGCTTTTCCTTTTTTTTTTTTTTTTTTCCCAGGAAAAACTAAAATGCTGATATTTTAATTAACTAGAGATATTTTGTGTCAGTGAGCAAGGTTTCTTGTTTGGTGGTGATGCAAGATTCCTTTTTAAAAGGAAAAGGGAATTAAAAATCCACTGAGAAGCTCTGTTTACGAAGTGATACATTTTGCAAGCTATTCATACTGTATATAATGAATGCCCACTAGTATTCAGTTCTAGACACCTGCCTGTTTCTTATGTGTTGTAGCTGATAAAGATAGTATTACAGCTCAGCAAATACTGTACTCATTTATGAAATAAAATTTAAATGGGGAAATTGCTAACAAAACTGATTTTTCCACAGACATTCCTGAACATGTTTGTTGACAGCAATCAGGATGCACGAAGACGATCTGTAAATGAGGACGATAACCCACCTTCTCCTATTGGAGGAGACATGATGGATTCTTTGATATCGCAGCTTCAACCCCAGCAGCAACCACAACAACAGGTACCCTCCAGGCAAAATAAGAAACATTATTGTCTTCCACACCTGTAGGTTTTGAAGAACTTATGTTCTAAAAGGATTAGCAGTAAAAAATTGGAAGGGAGACTATAAAACTGCTCTGCTGTGGAATTCCCCTTGGGGCAAAATGTATTAATTTATTTTGCCATTTCTCATTCCAGTGTAAACAGCCCATGGCATATGAACAGCAGCTTAGGAAGGTCACATGAGACTTGCTGCCTTAGAAGCAAAGGACTGAGGGAGGGAAAATGACTGGTTAAGATAAAAGATGGGGAGGGGAGTCAGAAGGCTTTGTTGTTATAGGGTGGCAGATAAAAAAGAATGAGATGCAGAGATGATATATCTTAAGGAAAAACTGCAAAAGTCACTGAAAAAAATAGTGAGCACTGAACAATGTGATAGAGGGAATTAAACAACCATGTTGATGGACCTATAAGATTTCATATCTGGTGACCAAACTCTCGTTAGTATTCTTCTGCACATACTTAATTTTAGTTTTAGTACAAAATGATCAGAAGTTTTCGTTGTTCTGTGTTGCCAATTTCAGCCATTTGCAAAACAGGCTGGAGCATCGGGAGCTTACCCTCTCACTTCTCCACCCACCTCCTATCACAACACAGTGACACCGTCTCCCTCTATGATGCACACACAGTCACCAGGTAAGAGGCTGAGAGCTTGTGTGCTGACCATGTGCTGGAAATGTGCATGTTTTTGGAAATGTGGATGTTTTTGTCTGTTACTTGAGCTGTGTTTCACTCCGGGCTAGCCAAGAGAATGCACCTTATATTGTGGAAAAATAGCAAAGCAAAGTCATGCTATGCATGTTTTGGGAAGTACATTTTGAAGCTAAAAGAAAAAAAATTAATTCAGTGAAACTGTTATCTTTAGCTGTGTGATATTTGGGACTGTTTCACTCTTACAGCTTACAACTTGCTCAGATCAAAACCTGTTAGTTTTAAATACCTGCTTCTTCAGAAAAACTTTGAATCACCAAAGCTCTGCTTTCTGCTCACAGCTGTTATAGAGCAACAGCTGAAAAATATTTAAGTTTGGGAAAGGGCTGGGCATGGGGGAAATGCCATTCTTCAAGCCAAATAGCTTGGAGAGTTTCCTTTGTGTGGCGAATCAATCTGGAAAATATAACACTCATCCATGCACAAAATAAAGCCTTTGAGTGCAAAACCAAGTTCTCAGGAATCTTGTTTGCTGTCTCCCTATAAAGGAGATAGCTATAGCAGTTGATTGAAAAAAACATCAGAGAAAAATGGGAAATGCTTATGATGAATGACATGATGTCTTTGATTAGGAAATTTGCATGCTGCAAGCTCACCTAGTGGAGCTCTAAGAGCACCATCACCAGCGTCCTTTGGTCCAACTCCCTCACCTTCCTCTCTTGGAATCACAATGGGACAAACAGCTAACTTTGCCAGCCCACATGGTGAGTTCTTTACTGGCAGGTGTATCTGTAGTGGCAGGGAGGGCACATTTGCTTCTTGAAGTCTTCCAGAACATACCTAAGTTAACTGCGAACTCAGATTGGTGTTTTGTAATTGGCTAAAGTAGGTGTTTTCATACCCATGGCTGTAACTCTTAACAGTAGTCAAAAGTAGCTACATGGCACGTTGAGGTGTCCCTAACGTTTTAAAAATTGACTGTCAGTCCCTCTCTCATGTTTACTAATGTGGGGAAATTCTGTGTGGTCTTGTAGCAGAACAGCAGCTGTGGCTTTTAATGAGCATTGTCTCTTGTTAGATTAGGGAATGATTTTTCACTGCCTACATTTCCTGGAAAAAATAGCTGGAACAGGTTAGAAATTCAAATACGTGCAATTTGAAAACATTGTCAAAGTCTTGCTGGTTTGACATACCTATATCCAAGCAACATGGCTTTCGGTTGCTTCCTTTATTAAGTCTTTTTGGAAATCTGCCAAAGCAATTGTTTGTTATAATCACAGTGCATTGGAAACCATTCCATAGAGCACAATAAATGAACAATTCAGATTGTAATTTTAGCACACAAGTTTAACTGTCAGAATGAACAAAGTGAGATAGATATACAACAGACTGTTTTAAGAAGCTTGTTCTGATCAGTCTTTATAGCAGAAATAACAGCGAGATACTGAATAGATGAGGAACAGTCCAGCTGAGGCTTTCATTTGCTAAGGAGCAGTAGAAGTCCAGGTCTATAGGCAAGAGCTCTTTTTAGTTTAGATCCCACTATGTACTGAACATACTGATTTGCCTTAACCTTCAATTTTATTGTACTTTTTAAAAAATGAAGCCAGAAAACCCTTGAATCTGTATCTTGATTTCCTTCCCCCCTCCCAATTATGTTTTCTGTATGGTTGTAAAATGCAGTCTGAAAGCTTGCAGACACTTGCATGCTTTACGGATTTTGGTAAGCCCTTTTTAGATTTCTCGATTAGAAAACCTTGTACTTATTTTAAAAATATTAATGGTTTTGTAACATCTGTAGGTACCATAGACCCAAGCTCACCGTACACCATGATGTCACCCAGTCAGCGTGCAGGGAACTGGCCAGGATCTCCCCAGGTCTCTGGTCCATCACCAGCAGCACGGATGCCTGGAATGTCACCAGCCAACCCTTCCCTTCATTCACCTGTCCCAGATGCCTCTCATTCCCCACGAGCTGGAACAAGTAGGCTTCTCTATTGGTGTTATAACTGTGAAACACTCATGTTTAACATCGCTAGCTCTGTTCTTTTTGGTCGTTTTGTGTATCAGCCTAACAGTCATTACTGCCCTGTGCAGTAAAGTACCTAATGAAATTAAGCCTTTATTCTGCCCTAGTTAAAATCTTCTATTAAAAAAAATGGAAAACAAGTTAGATCATACAGTATAAACGTCATCAGGACTGATACCTCTTGTTGCACTGCAGAAATTAATCTTAAGCTATGGAGCTCTATGACTGAGAGAAAATTCTTCAGAATGAAAGTGATGATAGGCATATTTGCCTAAACAAATAACTAACTTTTCGCATCACAGAGTTGTAATGCTGCTCTTGCACGATTGATTTAGCCATCTTTGCATCTCATTGAGTTTGTTATACAAACCTGCTATCTGCTGGTATGCTGCAAAAAGAGAAGAGAGTAGGATTTTAATGTTATTGAGAGTCTTTGCACAGATAGAGGGTCAAAACTCTCATTCTTTGACTTTGTCTGTCTGCCTGTCACTAGGCAGCCAAATTTCTTAAATAAGAAGGATTAGCTTTGGCCCAGAGAACTCATTGCTTGTATAGCGACAACAAATAAAGTGAACACATCTTACGTTTCTGCTTAAATCCTCCCTTACTGCAAGTACTTTTTCTGTATCGATAGGTTCCCAAGCAATGCCGACTAGTATGCCTCCACCTCGTAAACTACCTCAGCGCTCTTGGGCTGCATCCATACCTACAATCCTCACCCACAGTGCCTTGAATATTCTGCTGTTGCCCTCTCCTACCCCTGGGCTTGTGCCGGGACTAGCTGGCAGCTATCTTTGCTCCCCTCTTGAGCGATTCCTTGGATCAGTTATTATGAGGAGGCATCTTCAGAGGATCATACAACAAGAAACGGTATGGTTTATGTTGTTTTAATGTTGACCTGCAAGTATGACTTCACAACTATTCTTTTCCGTGCTTCTGTACCACGTCTTTCAAATCAGGCACAAACTGAAATGCTTCAAATATAAGAACTGTAATAGAATAGCCACAGGGTTACTATGGATGCCACTACTTGGCAAGGAGCGTTCAAAAAATTAGTTACTAGCTGACAATAACTGAACTACTCAGTCATGAATGTTGCTTTAGGGTTTTGGACAGACAGTGTGTGCCTCTTCACTTCTTTGGCATTGATTCAGTGACTGAGAAATAAGCCAGATGTTGCATAAGCTTCATTCTCAAGGCAGTTTTACCTGTCTACAAACATAGCATGTTTCTTTCTGGAAAGAGAGCAGATTAACCATTACAGTCTTGGAAGTGAATGTATGTGTGTGTGTTCATGCTATTTAATGAATGATCGACTGAAAGTGATACTTCTTTTTATGCAGCTACAGTTAATAAACTCCAATGAACCAGGTGTAATTATGTTTAAGACGGAGGCACTGAAGTGCAGGGTTGCTCTCAATCCCAAAACCAACCAGACCTTGCAACTGAAAGTAACACCTGAAAATACAGGACAGTGGAAATCGGAGGAGTTACAGGTTTTGGAGAAGTTCTTTGAAACAAGGGTATGTACTCAGATCAGTAATGCTTACATTTTTGTGCATTGCTTTTAATCTCTGATGGTGTTGTGAGTGGTACTGCTGACTGTCATTGGCATGTGGAAGGACTGCAAAATATAAAATTAACACCCATGTATGCTGGTTACCATATTATATTGCATAATTATTAGCTAAGCAGGCAGTACTAAATAATGTCTTTCTTTAGGTTGCAGGACCACCTTTTAAAGCAAACACCCTAATAGCCTTCACAAAATTACTAGGGGCTCCAACGCATATCCTCAGGGACTGTGTCCACATCATGAAACTTGAGCTGGTAAGTTAACCGTTCCCTTTAGTTCACCCAACTTCAGTTGTTATGTTTTTTAAGAAAGGTACTGTATCTTTATCTGTAAACACTTAAATTACTCTAAGTTTTTATAAGTTATGTAGTGTTAATACAGAAGATTTCATTTTACCGCTAGTTCTCCTGAAACTCCCAAAATTTCTCCTTTAAACTGATGATTTTGAGAAACTGCAGGCACATTGCTGCACTATAGGCACATGAATGGGCTGGCTGGAATAATTCCCATCGTATTCTTGTTTATCCTGTGCTCAATTCTTTCCAGAGTTATTTTGACTTATGCTAAACTTGGCAACATCTGCAGGTTTAGCTAGGGAGATACATGCTACTTTTTAATGCTTCCCTACTTCATATCAACGTATGTTACTGACATGAAACCTTTGCTGCTCTTTCTCTGTGCTACTCTTTCTAAATAGTTCCCTGATCAGGCAAGTCAGCTGAAATGGAATGTGCAGTTTTGTTTAACAATTCCTCCCAGTGCACCGCCAATTGCGCCTCCAGGAACACCTGCTGTTGTGCTGAAATCCAAAATGTTGTTTTTTGTAAGTAGAGCTATCTGTTTTAAAATTTTGTGGGCTGCATGTCTTTGAAATAATCACAAGTTAGTAGCAAAACATAAGCAGGCTGTATCTGACAACTGTAATAGCTAAGAATGTTCTGCTGTTTGGAAGCCTAGATTTGTGTTCATCTCTTTTGTAATGAGTTCAGTTAGTATTCCTGTTCTCCCTCCTATAAAAGCCCAGTGACTCTTCATGTTTTGGGTTCTTGGTGAGAAGTTGCCAATATATAAATTCAGTTCCCTCTGGGCTGTGGATATCTTCAGATGCTCAACCTCTGGGTGTTTTGTTGTTCTTTGAGGCACTAACCACCCTAGAGTAAGTGATACAAGGGACAGCAGGAATGAGATGTTTAGAACAAATCTATATTAGTGTCTTCCCTGAGGCAATGGTCACTGTAGGGTGCTTTTGAGAAGAAAATAGTCTACACCTGATTGATAACTTCTCTGTTACAGAATTGATGTGTGAAAACTGAGGGGGTGGAAGTTCACATCATAGGCCTAGAATGTTTATCTGAAGTTGTGCTGAACTACGTGGTCTTTCAATTTAACACACTTTTTGTTTCTCACAGCTCCAGTTAACACAGAAAACAACAGTCCCACAGGAAGCTGTTAGTATTATTGTCCCAATTATTTATGATATGGCTTCGGGTACAACGCAACAGGCTGACATTCCGAGGCAACAGAACTCTTCTGTTGCTGCTCCAATGATGGTTAGCAATATTCTAAAGAGGTTTGCTGAACTGAATTCATCACGACCAGGTACTGTACATGTCCAGTAGATATATTCTCTTCACCCAGACATCTGTGACAAATCTCCAGTGTAAAACTAAACCTCTCTTGAGTCTGAATTCTTCTCAGTTTCTATCATACCTCTTAAGTGATTACAAACTCCTGATGCAACAGGCAATACATAAGTTAATAGCAAGTACTGGCAATGCAGCAGAAGGTTATACTGATGATTCAGGCTGGATTTTGCTGTTCTGCCCAAGTGATAGAATGCACCTCTTGTTGGCCCCGCTCTTGCTGTGCAGTAGGAGTCATACTTTTTAACAAATGGGCCCAGAATGAGTCACAAGAAATATGCTATGGTCAAGTGTCAGATTTCATGGTTAATTATTAATTTATTGAGCTTAACAGTAGAATATGAAGGGATGTTAAAATAGTTATGAGAACTTGTCCACGTGCTGTGAATGATTAAAAGGTAGTTGGAGCGATTGTATACTCCTTTGTCAGTGTGTACACTAACAGAGGCGCATGCAGTTCTGTCCACCAAATATGCTGTGAAGTGTTAGATCTAAATAGGTTGTTCTGAATGTTCGTTGGCCTATAGGTAGCGTGCTGTGAGTGATGGTGTGCTTTGCTTTCCCTCTTGTTTGTCATGCTTTTTACTTATTTTTTTTTAATATCTGAAACATTGAACAATGGTGACAGGTTCTTTGGGTAGCATGTTGTCTTTAAGCAGTGGTGTGGGGTCCTAATACATAGATGGCTCATAAGAACAGTACCTTTCAGTTCTGCTGTAGTGACATGCTGAAGAACGAAGCCTTTTTTCAGTAATCCAGTGAACAGATTGAAGCTGTGAATCCAGAAGTTGAATTCTGCTTCTGTTCTGTATAATTATTCGTTGTTATGCGGTAATTTTAACTATGCTTGATGGTTTATTTTGGTTGCTAGAACATGAGCAATGTTTATCTTAAATGGATGTGGATATGCATTCGTTTCTGAAAATTGTGAGATTTAAATTAACATGCATTTTCTGGTTTACATATAGTAATAGCATAGGTAAATAGGAGAGAGAGAATAGCCTTGAGGGCATGTGGGGTTACCTGTAAGAGTTCTGTATGTGGTACAGAACTGTTGTTTGTGTAGCACTTCTCTTTCAAGATATGTTAACTAAGCTTCAGGTGTTTCTTTTGGAAGGTGCTTCCCCATTGAGTTCCCCTATTGTGGGGAAGGGTAAATAATTTGTTTTGCTCTTTGTTATTGCACTAAGTTATGCTTTAAGGTGAAAGTGCTGCAGCATAGGAAGTAATCGTCAAGCTGCTTTTGAGTACCCCAGGTGGGGTGTCTTCTGATGATCATTAGATAGATCAGGATAGACAATTTGTGTTTGTCATGCAAGTTTTTATGTAGTTTTGGAGTGCGGTACAGGAAGCAGAGTAGAGACAGGGGAAAAAATGTGTATAAAAAGATCTTGTAGCCCCAAGCAGGACCTTATCCAGGCAAGGAAGAGTGTGCCTAGCTGAGCAGAGGACATTTCTAGTAGTCTTTCCTTTGATTTCTAAAATAAAGGCTGAGTCTGTCTGGATCTATCTGTCTGTCTATCTATCTATCTATCTATTTATTTACATACCACCAGCTGAAGTGGGATTTTCCCTGAGGACACTTGAAATGCAATTTCCTGTGTTCTTACTGTTAAAACGTATGTTGTTTTATCTGATAAAAGAGAACAAGATACCTTATTTGCCATTGAAAGGTGATAGCAGAGCCAGCAGATCCAAGTAGATAGTTGGGAGACTTCTTTTACAACAGGAGTACGAGGGAGATCCCACATACGTATCCTTTCTCTCTCCTGATGCTATTGTGCTGTTCCCAGGATTTTCCTACCTGTGTTAGCTCTTCTGCTGCACTAATTGCAATTTGCTTGGTTAAGTGAATTTTTCACTGTTTCAATCAGAAAGGACCAGGGCTTCCCATCATGCACGTATGATATTACTGGCACTTTCATTGTAACCTGTAATCAGTGTTGCCTCGTTTTGGCTGTATCTTTTTTTACCTTTCTCTCTTTGTGAGAAAGTATTTTGTATTCAGCTTAATTTTCCTCTTAATAAAATGGTAGTGCCTGAAAAGTAAGTTCTTTTGGAAGAGTTTTCTTTTCCGATCTGTGGGCAGTTTAACAGTAAAATGTTGACTCATTGTGAGTATGTTGTGTTTCTCAGATCACTTTACCTGTGTCTCCATGGGAAAAAATATTTTATTTGGGGAAGTAATTATAGGAACTGAGGTGGAATCAAGCCCTGTAATAATAGGGTTAAATTTGAGCTGTAAGGCTGCAACCTGTATTATGTAGTGGACATCAATCTGGTAAGGAAATGCAAGTCCCTACAGATAATGGAGGTGACCCTTAGAGAGGAGCTCAAGAGACTCATGATATTTCTTAAAGCACTTCACGACTAAGCATTTTTCGGTGTCTGATTTTCAGTGATGCAGTGGATGATATTTAGCCCAGAGTTGTAGCTTTGATGTGGTAATGACTTGCCCCAAATAATCTTGAGAATCCCTAGTTTGGCAGTTAGGATTGATGCATCCCAACAGGCTCTACTCACATCCCTTTTCTCACACTGTTGTTCCTTCAACAACAAAATTCAGTGTCTTCTAACTGATGTTTCTTGAAATACACAGGAAAAATTCAGCCCACAGTGACCAGGGTATGACACTGGCTATTAATTGTATTCTCAGTAGATGAAAGTCACAGCTGCCTAGTACTTCACCGTTTGTTGTTCTAATCAAACCCTTTTGATTCTATTGGTTTTAACTTTTTTAAGCTATTTCCGAATGTGTGTGTGTTTTTATAAAAAAATGCTGGTATTCAAATCTTTAGATGGCTGTGGCTGATTTTTTCTCTGTGTATCAGATCTCAGCTGTTTGAAATAAAAGTCCATTTTCTCTGTATTTTATTTTGCATTTTAGATGTCAAGGGTAGAGCCAGAGCAATTTGATTGGAAGAAACAGATTTCTGCCTTTTGCCCAGTCTTGGAATTAGAAATGCTTCTAGAACTAGGCTTAGGACAGAAAACATCTTCCAGCTGCTTCAGACATGAGTCTTTTGAAATGTTTAGTTTCTGCTTTTAATCAATACAAATAGAAGTTGAAAAAATTGGGGTTTTTTTCTCTAAGATGTAGTCCTTTTAATTAATAACACACAGAAAAATTCAGATTGCAGTGCCACGTATGATAAATTCTCGTATAGATTCAGCGTGACATTCAAAAGGAATTAAACATTAAGAGCCTCTTGCAATGTCACGGCCCACAAGAGCTGTCCTGCTGGGAAAGCCGGAGTTACTTCAGTATAAAATAAGTTGCAAATCCCAGCGTCCTTGGCAGTCACTGGGATTTGTGGGTGCCGGTCACTGTGCGTACGGCCAGCCCGTGCCCATCTGGGGTCGGCGGTGCGGTCGGAGCTGGTGTCGGGCACCGCCTGGGGAGGTTGTTGGCGTGAGGGCCTGTCGGGGAGCGATGCTAACCTGTCTCTTTTCCCTGTTCCAGGTGAATGCACAATATTTGCAGCCGTTCGTGATTTGATGGTTAATCTTACGCTGCCCCCTGGTGGGCGTCCCTAGACACTTTTAAAAGAAGGCTGAAAGTGAGACAAAACAGAAAAAAAAAAATAATTATAAAGCCTTCAGTTAAAAGAGGACGTTTTAATTTTACCTTTTTTAAGAGCTAACTATAATAAACTGGCAAACTTTCAGGGATGCACTTTCATCAAATGAGTATCACCACGACTTTTGTATAGTGCTGTTGTATAGTGTGTTTTAACGGGAGACACTTCAGACTAGGTAACAGATTGAAGTATCAGCTTGCTGGTAATAGATTTAATATTCTGTTTTATACTATAAAGATTATGAAAATGCCAAACTTGTTTGTTTTTTCTGTTTTTCTTATGTTTTGGTGTAATAGTCTTTTTTTAAGGCAGGTCTGTCATTTTTGAATACTGTAAAACTGTGACAAACTTTATATTGAAGCTGTATTTTAATATGACTGCTTTGAATCCTTAGACAATTTATTTGGGCTTGTTGTAAACATGTCCCCAAAAAGCAATATTTAATAAACTGGATTAAAAAATCTTAACCTGGGTGTTGTATAACCTTAAATATTATTCCTCTCCACTGTAGCCACTGGCCAGATCTCTTGTATTCACACTTACTTGGGTTTGTTTGTATGCGACCTTGTTTCCACACACACACACGCATGTGCTGCTAATTTAAGAAAAAGAAAAGACACAAAACCAACCAAACAAACAGGCTGTGGTTGTTTGTGGGTGGTTTTTTTTATTTATTCTGTGGGTTTGATTTGTTCCAAGTCATAGGAAACCAGAGTTTGTTCATTTTCCTCATTGTGTAAATAACCAGTAATTACTTAAAAAGATGCTTCATTTCGTATGATCATAAAGAAGTTTAGTGGAAGAAAGCACTTTTTCTCATCTGTCATGGAGTTTGTAGTTATAGACACCTCTATAACTCAGTTGGAAAGGTTTTTCTATTTCTGTCTTTTCACAACTTAACAGATGTTAAAATTGAGAGGTGACGTGAGTAGGTCTGAAAAGGACTGGCTGTTTTGCTGGCTACTAGTCTGGATTCAAGGTCTGAGCATTCCCATACCTGAAAGCAGCTCTGTGTTCATTGTGCTCAGGGGCAGGTGAATGCTCGTGGCAAAGCCTCCCCTGCTGTCAGAGCGGCAGCACTTGAAGGTAAAACTGGGTGTGGGGGTGGGAAGAGGGAAGGGGGGAGGTCTCTCCCCATGGGGCAGACAAAACAAAATACGTGAACTAGTGACAAATGGTTATGAACTAACATTCCCAATCTGAGATTATGGGAAGACTGAATTTTATTTTGTACTATGCACACCACTCCTCTTAACATCCACCACATTTTAAGCCTCTCCTAAATGCTTACATTTTTAGGGAAAATGCTACTAGTGAAAGGAAGCATTTCCCACTGACCAGTGACACTTGTTCCTTTCAAATAAATGACTCTGTATTCACAAGTGCAGTTTTAAATTTCGTTTTTCATGTGTTCAGTCTAGTTTTCTGGTAGCCAGATGTCACATCCACCTGCTGCATTGGGACTATTTGTAGATTTTCATCGTTGCAGAAGATTTGGTTGTTCAGTTATTTCACTAAAAGTGCTGCAGTGACTCCACACCCTACAGAACCCTTGGATTATTTCTGCTAAACCTGCTTGTGGGACAAGCATGAGAGAAATTGAATTATACAAAGAAAGGAAAGAAAAAAAAATAAGGCAGTTCTGAAGTGATCCACAGATCTGTCATAGCAATGTTAGCTAGCATCAAATGGGAACACAACTTTTCAGCTATCCAAAAAGCCATCCCACATGACTGCAATAGACTTTCTGGCTTTACAGATAATAAATATTGATCGTGTTAAAGGTTCTCTTAATACAAAAAGGAGGGGAAGAGGCTTTTTTGAGCCCTGCAAACAGTCAGACAAGGAGCTGAATCAAGGTGAGGGTTTGAGGGATTTTTTTACTTGAAACTAAGTAAATTACTTGCTCTCCTATTACTTACTCCTCACGCATTTGAGTGTCCTACAGGTTGCCTTTGAGACTGTTTGAGTTTACAAAGATTGCAGGAAACAAATTCTAATTATAAGTAGCTGAGATAAAGCTCCATAAAACTATTAGGTTGGTGCAAAAGGAATTGTGGTTTTTGCATTGTTGACATTTGCCGTTCAATATTGGACTACCTTCTGAAGTACATGTGGTTATGTTATATATCATTTTAATGCGCTTTTCTTGCTTGACTTTTTTTTTTTGCTACTGACTTATTACTTTCTGCTTATATTTATTTTAAACTATGGAAATGACGTTAGACAAAAAACAAACCTGAGTATGTATCTGGCTCAAGAAGTTTTGCAAAGGAACAATGTGCAAAGTGTGTTTTGTATACGACAACTGGCAATAACCATCTCAGCGGCTGGACCGAGAAGAACCTCCAAAACACTTCCCAAAGCCAAACTTGCACCAAAAAAAGGTCACGGTCACTGTTTGGTGGTCCACTGCTGATCTGATCCACTACAGCTTTCTGAATCCTGGTACAACTATTACATCTGAGAAGGATGCTCAGCAAATGGATGAGATGCACCAAAATCTGCAATGCATGCAGCTGGTAGCAATCAACAGAAAGGGTCTGATTCTTCTCCACGACAATGCCCAACCACACGTCCCACAACCAACACTCCAAAAGCTGAACACATTGGCTACAAAGTTTTGCCTCGTGCGCTGTATTCACCTGACCTCTCGTCAACAGACTACCGCTTCTTCAAGCATCTTCACAACTTCTTGTAGGGAAAACGCTTCCACAACCAGCAGGATGCAGAAAATGCTTTCCAAGAATTCATCAGATCCTGAAGGTCGGATTTTTAATCTACAGGAAGAAACAAGCTCGTTTCTCGTTGGCAAAACTGTGTTTATTGTAACGATTCCTATTTTGACAAATAAAGATGGATGTGAGCCTAGTTTTAAAGATTTAAAATTCAGGGTCCAAAACAGCCATTACTTTTGCACCAACCAAATAGCAGTTGGAAGCCAGGCAAGATCTCCTCCTCTGGTGAGGTCTGTCTGTCAAGGCACGGGAGTTGCTCTCCTGAGGCTGGTGGCTTAGAACAGGAGGGCCCGGAGGAGAGTTTCCCAAGTGCTCTGGGGTAGAACTCCAGTGCTGCAGTGGTGAGCATCTTCAGAATGGGAGGAGACTGGTGAAAGAAGAAATGGCCAGGGTGCATTTGTGCAATGAAATAAGAGAGGGAAGAACACAATCTGGTCCGAGGCTGAATTGCAAGAGTGCTGCTGTTTTGGATGACATTGCTCCTGAAACATCCCAACTAAAAGCCTGATCCTGGCTGCTGTTCTTGCTTCCGCTTCCACCATGATTGCCTTGATGTGGTCCAGCGTCTTACAAGTGATTTTTTAGGCTTTATTGATCTTCCCATCTGCTCAGCATTGATGGGAACATTATGTTATCTGGGGCTAAAGGAAGGAAGTGGGTGAAAGGGTGCAGAGTGCCCCATGTTTAAGTCCAGTTTTTGTATTTTGAACCAAGGCTGGGAAGACCCAGCTCTTTCAGTGTTTTCTAGAAAGCCCTGGGCTGCCCCTGCCCTGTGCCCCGCCCCCTGCCACACCCCTGCTCTGTGGCCCTGCCCCCACTAGCTGACAGTGCTGGGTGTCCCAAGCCCTACTGACTTGTGGCTCTACCTGGGCCACGCCCCCTGGCCAGTGGCCACGCCCTCTCTGGCATCGTGGATCCCTGGCTCCCTAAGTCCTGGCCTTGTGCTGTTCTGGGGCTAAGACATTTGGGTTGTGTTGCGTTGCGTTGGTGTTCCTGAACACTGTCAGGCTTGGGACCGTGACACCTCCCTGGGGAGCCTGTTCCAGTGCTCCACCACCCTCTGGGGGAAGAACCTTTTCCTCATGTCCAACCTAAATGAGCTGTCTCAGAGGACACCCAGCCCAGAAGCTCAGTGAGCCCCTTTCCCGGCCCCCCATGCACCCCCTCTCCACAAAGCCCCTCCACCATCCAGCGCTTCACAAGGTGACTGTCTTGGGCTATGAATTTTGCCTCGTGTGCCATATTCACCTGAGCTCTTGCCAGCCGCCTGCCACTTCTTCAAGCATCTCGACAACTTTTTGCAGGAAAAACACTTCCACAACCAGTAGGATGCAGCAAGAGCTGGTTCAATCCCGAAGCAGGGATTTTTACTCTACAGGAATAAACAAAGTTGCTCTTTGTTGGCCAAACTAAGTTGGTTGTGGTGGTTCCTATTTTGATGAATGAAGATGTGTTTGAGCCTAGTTGTAAAGGTTGAAAATGCACGGCCCAACATGACAATTACTTTTGTACCAACTGCCTAGCAGTCAGAAGCTGGGCAAGATCTTCTCCTGCACTGAGATCTGTCTGATGAGGCACCGGCATCGCTCCCCTGAGGCTCACGGCTTGGCAAAGGAGGGCCCAGAAGAGAGTTTCCCAAGTGCTGGGTAGTGCTGGAGCAGTCATCAGCTTGAGAATGAGAGGAGACTTTGGAAAGAAGAGATGGCAAGGGGGCATGTGTGGATGGAACAGAAGAAGAGAGGGAAGAACATGATCTGGCCTAAGGCCTTGAAGTGCATGAGCGTTCCTGCCTGGGATGACATTTCTCCTGAAATCCCCTCACTAAAGCATGTGACCAAGCGTTGTTGCTCCTCCCTTCCAGTGCGATTGCTGCGCTGTGGTCCAGAATCTTAGAATTTACTTCGGGAGGCCTTTCTCGACCTTCCCACGTGCTCAGTATTGACGGGAACATGATGGTACCTGGGGCTAAAGGGAGAAAGGGGGCGACAGGGTGCGGAGTGTCCCAGGTTGGAGTGTGGTTTTCACCTTTTCACATGAGGTTGAAAAGAACCAGTCCCTTTGGTGGCTTCCAGAGAAGCGTGGGCTGGCCTGCCCTGTGGCCCTACCCCTGCCCTCAAGCCCAGTCCTGTGGCCACGGCCAGTGGCTCTGCGCCTGCCACACCCCCAACCCTGTGACCACGCCCCCAACGCCCAAAGGCCCCGCCCCTGGCCTGTGACCACGCCCCTGCCGTGCTGAGACTCCCACCGCCCTGGCTCTGGGTTGCCTGGGTTGAGCATCTGAGCTGTTCTGGATCTCCAAGCATGGCACGGCATCGCATGGCATTGATTTTGCTCTTTTTTCATATCGTTTTTGTTTCAGAAGCTGATCTGAAAGAACGTCTGAAGTTAGGAAGCTTTTTAGCCACTGGACATCTATCAAAAGTGCTTGCTTCTCTTTGCGGTCCTTTTAAAAATATGTTTTTACGATACATTGATCTAGGTTACTTTTTTAAAAAGTGTTTGTCTCTCTGACATTATTTTGCTCTCAGGGTGGTTTCAGGGAGCCCCATTCGTTAAACAGAGCCATACAACATTACGTGCTATAAGACATGTTGCAAAAAACACTGCAGTAATTACCGAAGGCTTATAATCTCAAATATATCTGGAAGACCATACCAAGAGTCATAGAATTATTTTATTTGGAAGAGACCATTGAGTCCCACCATAACCTAACCCAAGCACTAAACCATGTCCCTGAGAACCTCGTCTATGTGTCTTTTAAACACCACTTCCCTGGGCAGCCTTTCCCAATGCCCGACAACACTTTCCGTGAAGAAATTTTTCCAAATATATCCAAACTAAACCTCCCCTGGCACAACTTGAGGCCATTTCCTCTCATTCTATCACTTGCTACTCAGGAGAAGAGACCAACCCCCTCCATGCTACAACCTCCTTTCAGGTAGTTGTAGACAGCAATAAGGTCTCTCCTCAGCCTCCTTTTCTCCAGGCTGAACAGCCCCAGTTCCCTCAGTTGCTCCTCATCAGACTTGTGCTCCAGACCCCTCATCAGCCTCATCTCCTGAAGTACTGATGCCTGAGCAATAGGCCCTGAACCAAATTTGACCTCTAGATGAACCTCCCAACCAAATGTTATATCAGTATCTAATAGTTAGTGCAATATGTAGAATCATAAGTGAAATATGTATGATCATTAGCAAAAGATGTAGCTTAGATAAAATATAATCATTAAGGAAAATAAAATGTCATAAGAAATTCATGTTTCCTTGTTTATGCCAAGAAACCAGCTATCAGGCCTTGTTTGGAAAGATGTAGTCGAAGCCAAACATGACGATGGGAATCATCCTCAGAAGTTGTCAAAGTTACAGATAAATTAGCAGAACAGGAACTCCTCAGACGCGCCTGGGATCCTGACCAGATCCAGAATGCGCCCAAGTGAGGATGCCAATCTACCAGACCTTTCTGTACATTTTGATACATGGATTTGTTTGTTAACCTGTATGAAAGCAGGACCCTCTCACGGCGATGACGGAGACCTCACCTACGAGTGGACGCACTTAGTAGGACCTCCAAATTTCCAGGAAAAGTTCTCTGATCCTTCGCTGTGACAGGGGCTCCCCAGCTGAAGCACAGATCTTGATGATGGTAAAGGATTAGACCAATTGGTGATATGTCTTCTTTAATCGCTATACTTAATTCCATGTAGCAATGGTTAGGTGCATTGCCTTGCTTACTCTTTCTGTTGCTGCTTTAAACTGGAGTTAAACTAAATTTATCTTTTGAACCTGTTGTCTGTGTCCTTTGTGCTGACCCTGTCTACTGGCAAAACAGCAGGATAGACTAGATCTTGTTTAATTAAATTTATCCTGTGCTCTTCTCCCATCAAAAGCTGCAAGGAAAAGAAGCATTTGTATACATGTGGCATCAATGACCTTGAAAAAAATAAAGGTTAAATGGTTGTATGCCTTAACTATTCAGGCAGCCTTCAAAGCAGAACATTTCATAAGGATTAAGCTATGTTAAAAGAAGTATTTTAGTAACATTACTGTGTGGAAACTGAAACATAACTTCAAATACTACTAAGGCATCTTTCCCTGCACGCTGAAGCGGTCTGGTTGAGCCCGTCTTAGTCAAGAGTCCTGTTTAGCTGTCACCTCAGCACCCAGAGGAGAGCAGCCAGCTTTTCCACCAGCTGAGACCTAACCCCTATTTGAACTTGGCTCTACCCTTTCCACACACTATGCACTCTTGGGTTCAACTTTTCCAGTTCAGCTGCCAGTCAACGTCCGGACACTATGTGAGAAGCTGTTTGATGAGCAGCCATCCCAGCAGTGCCCGCCTGACAGCTGCTGCCATGGAAAAACCTCTGGTGTTCTCCACCCTGTCGCTCTGCACCAGCAGGGATGCAGGAATCACCGGGGGAAACAAAAGCACAGACCTCGGCGTTTGCCAGGAGGCTCCTGGGAACCCGTGGCGGTCACGCTATTGAATTTTCTGCATAGCAGGAGTCTCTGAAGGTTGTGGTCAATTCCAGCATGTTTTCCACTGCTAAATAACAGTGGGCCAGAGAGTGAACTCGGGCTTGCTACGCTGACCTGCAGAGCCTGCTGGCTAGCAAGCTGCCTGGCTCTGTGCGGGACCACCCCGGCTGGCTCTCCTTCAACCTGGAGAAGAGGAGACTGAGGGGAGACCTCATGGGGCTACAGCTTCCTCACAAGGGGAGGAGGAGGGGCAGGCGCTGAGCTCTTCTCTCTGCTGACCAGTGACAGAACCCGAGGGAATGGCAGGAAGATGTGCCAGGGGAGGTTTAGGTTGGACATGAGGAAAAGGTTCTTCCCCCAGAGGGTGGTGGGGCACTGGAACAGGCTCCCCAGGGAGGTGTCACAGCCCCAAGCCTGACAGTGTTCAAGAAGAGACTGGACAAGCCCTCAGACACATGGTGTGAACTGTGGGGTTGTCCTGTGCAGGATGGGAGTTGGACTCGATGATCCTCGTGAGTCCCTTCCAACTCAGGACAGTCTATGATTCTCCAAAAGCTGAATTTGCTCAAAGGGGTGGGTATGGGCACGTGTGGGTGTGAGTCAGTTGAGGCCCCTTGTCCCAAGGGCCCAGGCTGGGTCCTGTCCCTCTCATGGGGCAGTGTAGGTGCGGTCCCTCACCGTCACATAACTCCATGCTGAATGCGTGGGCATAACACGTGTGTTTGCAGTAGCTCTGGATGCTCAGAAATGTTAAATTCCTTTTGATTTCCATGGACTGGAGTTTACCTTGGCAGCAACTGTTGTCCTGAGTAGTGCCTTTCCCTTCACAGTGTTTCACAAATGGTGAGCATCGTAAGCTTTACAAATAAATTCATTCTTTTCTATGCTCCAGGTGCCCAGGTCTATACAGAGTTGGTCATAGTCAGCCTGAATTCATCGTAAATTTGAAAGTGCACTTGTTGAGCCTGAAACCAGATATTGAAGTTGCTTTTCTCTATACACTTCTGCATTTGTTTTTGTAGTTGTTTTGTTGCAGATGGGTGCTTTAAAAAAAAAATTGCCTATACAACCTTCTGCCTCTTATTTGCTGCACAGTTTGGTGCAGTGTGGTACCATCCATATTCAACTCTTACTCAAGAGTCAGCTGCTCAGATACGGAAAGATTTAAGTCTGAAGGAATCAACCTTTTATTCAAACATGCTGTTAACTAGCAAACAGCACATTCTGGGCATCCTGGAAGAGAATTATTCCAGTTTGTTTAATTTACTTCACATGATATGACCTTGAAACATCAGTGGCATTCACGGTTGGGCAGTGATGCTGGAGAGTATGCAGCTGAAGCCCAAGTGATCCATCAGCCATGTGGGTTTTGTTACGCAGGTTTACTCAGCTTGTGGGCAGAATGAAGGTTTTGGGGCCAGATTGTTGGGACACAGCAGCACTTCTCCATCTTTTCAACTGCTGCCACTGCCTCAGAGGTAAGACATACATCAGCACAAAGTCATAGATGTCATCCTGACCAGAGTGTTTCCAAGGAGTCCTCTTTTCTTTCATAATATGCAGTACTGCACAGCCCTACTTTGTGCAGGGTGTTTGTGGGCAGTGGTACCAGTGCTGGGTACCGCTGCTGCTCTGCACCTCCTCCTTGGGATACTGGAAGCCACAATGAACTGATGTGTTCTTCAGAAATTAATAATAATAATAATAATAATAATAATAATAATAATAATAATAATAATAATAATAATTTGTTGTTATTGTTATTGTTATTCCTCCTGGCTGAAGGGGTTTGGGAGGGCAACCCAAGATTCACTGTGCACATTGCAGAAGGTACCAGAGATCTGACTGCTTGTACAGCTATATATATAAAAAAAAAGGTAAAACAACGGGTTCTGCTTTGCCTCTAGTGAGAAGTATAGGGCTGGCAGTGGCCTCCTGTGTCTCCAAATCCAGATCCACTGCAGGCAAATGCGCTGTAAAATGCTCTTTATAAACTTGGCAGGCTCCACTTAAAGTCACGTGCTTTTGCCTAAACTCACAGGTCTAGTCAGCATTCCCTGGAGAGACTCCTGGAGACCTTCACTGCTCTGAGCCATGTGGTGCACTACAGAGATTACATCAGTCACAGAAAGTATGAGCTGATATTTCTAGGCATCCAACGAAAAAAACCTGCCCCTTTTCCATCTTGTTTCTGGGCTCCAGTCCTTTGGGCAGGGTTAGAACCACAGTCAGGCTGCAGCTGTTAAACTGTGATTTTAGAAGCATCTTGATTTGTTCTCCTGCAAGAACAACAACAAAATCCACTGGACCACAGCTCTCTCTTAAAGACCTAGCTTAAATTTAGGGCAGAGTGAAGGGAGCTGAAGAAAGGAGGGCAGCACAGGCCAAGAGGAAAAGTCCTCAAGTTTTGCCAGGAGAGGTTCAGATTGGATATTAGGAAACGTTTCTTCACAGAAAGTGTTGTCAGGCACTAGAACAGGCTGCCCAGGGAAGTGGTGGAGTCATCATCCCTGGAGGGGTTTAACATGTATAGATTAGGTTCTTATGGACATGGTTTAGAGGTGGACTTGGAAATGTTGGGTTAACAGTTGGACTCGATGATCGTAAAGGTCTTTTCCAACCAAAATGATTCTACCATTCTGTGTTTTTTCATCAGCCTGGGGAGGACCCACCATGGGCTGGGTGGAGTGCCTGTCCCTGGCTGCTTCCCTCCTCCCACTCCCCATGGCTGGTCTTCCAGCCCCAGGTGCTGGGACACCCTCCCAGAAACTGGAAGGGAGCCAGAACATCTCTCTTGGGTTGGTGTTGCCCGTTCTGTTCTCCTCTTCGTGCCTCAGGCCGGTCACTGGGTTGGGCTGTCCATGAGCAGGAGGAGGCAGATCCATTGGGTGGATTGCAAGAAGAGATGGGAGGGTGCTTGACCTCTGTGCAAATAAATGAATCAGAGCAGGAATTAATAAAGGAGAGACTTCAAGAGATCTAGAAGAGAAGGAGAGGCTGTCTGACAAGGTTCTTCAGCCCTCCCTATTGGGCTCACTTTTTCATTTTAGAGAGGTTAGCTTCAAGAAAGCAGCAGGCAGATTGCTCTATAGGATTCCTTGTTTGACCTTAAACAAGGTATTTGCTGATGAAGGCCTCCGTGAGTAAAGGTGGATTTTTAGGTTGCCATGTAACAAACTTGAAGTCCCTCCAAAAGGTACCATAAATGTTCTCCGTCTTCTCACAACTCTCTTGCTCCAGTCCCGCATGGCAGTTTTGCAAGGAAGGCGTCACACATTTGCCTTTGCCTCCATTGTTGGCATTTGTGAGGTGCCTTCTCGCTCCTTGCTGCAGTTATGCAGCTTTCAGGTATATCTTACCTGCCTCTGCCAGCAGCAAGACTCCGCAGTTAACCAACCTATCCAAAATAAATTCCCAATAAAGGAATTTTGAAAGGAATTTGTTTTTCTCTGCCTTTTTTTCCCATCCCACAGTTTCTTGGAGCTTTTTGTCCTACAGTCAAGATTTTGCATGCATCATCATGCTATGACTCTGGAGGACTTAAGTTAGCGAAGTTTATACAAGGAAATGGTTTAAAAATAATGAAGCCAACCCGTTATTATTGGGCTTTGGAGCAAATGTAATTATCTGAAAGCCTGTCTATGTCTACATAGTTTGACTTAACACTATGAGGAAAATTTATTACATTTAAAGTTTTAAACATTTAGGAAGTTTAAAATGGAATTATTACAAAATTAAACTTCTATGCAAATTCTAATTCCAGTGGAGATAGCTGAGACAGGGAACTGAGTTTTGGGGGTGGGTTTTGTTGGGTTTTTTTTAGGTTGATTGGTGGGTTTTTTTGGACGCGAAAATCATTGTGGTTTTGCAAATCTGAATATAGCAACATTGTGCTAATCAACAACAACAAACAGAAAGTGAGGCTGACCAGCCTGTATTGTTGTTCAGTGCTTTTCATACTTCGGTTTTTAAGGAAGGATGGCAAAATCTTACTTGACTCCCTTTGAATTTCCAAATGATTCTCCCCATTTGAGTTGCACAGGCATTTAAATAAATAAGTACATTTTCTAAATTACCCTCCTACATCCCAACCTCCCTTATGAAGAAAGGCTGAGGGAGCTGGGTCTCTTTAGTTTGGAGAAGAGGAGACTGAGGGGTGCCCTTATTAATGTTTATAAATATATAAAGGGTGAGTGCCACAAAGATGGAGCCAGGCTCTTCTCAGTGGCAAACAATGATAGGACAAGGGGTAATGGGATCAAGCTGGAACACAAGAGGTTCCACTTAAATTTGAGAAGAAACTTCTTCTCAGTAAGGGTGACAGAGCACTGGAACAGGCTGCCCAGGGGGGTTGTGGAGTCTCCTTCTCTGGAGACATTCAAAACCCACCTGGACGCCTTCCTGTGTAACCTCACCTAGGCGTTCCTGCTCCGGCAGGGGGATTGGACTGGATGATCTTCTGAGGTCCCTTCCAATCCCAAACATACTGTGATACTGTGCAAATCTTTGCCCCACATCCTAAAACACACAGGATTAGCCTGGTTTGGGGATTGGCATAGCACAGGTTAAAGCTGACGAAATGAAGACCATGCAGGCTGTGCAGGAACAGGCCAGGCCTAGAGAATTAAATTGCATCGTCCTCTTGAATGCGAGGAGTTCCAAGGATCCTGCTGCCAGTGGGCACCTCCTGAGCACACCAGAGGAGACTTTTCTCAGCAGGGCCGAGTCTGGACCCGGGATGGCACGGAGCCTTTTTGATCTCTATTAACGCTTTCACTGTGGGAAAGACTTATTTTTCTTTTCTTTTTCTTTTTGTTTTTAATAAAAATGTGGCTCTGGACCTAGGTTGGAAGGAAGATTTGTTTAACCCTTTAGTTTCTGGCTGTGGGAGGATGCTTGATGCACGTGTACACACACGCTCTATTTTTACTTTAGGTGAACCCACTGGCTGGACATCGCAGCGTTGTCCCAAATTCGGCTGTGTTTGGCTGCTTTGATAAAATTTTACACAGAGAAATTGGGTCATTTCTCTTTTTTTTGCCCCTGTAACACCTCTACTTCATGTTTGCACCTTGAAGTCTTTGGGCAGAAGCTGACATTGCAGCCTCAAGGGAAAAAAAGCAAATAATAGCTGAGGTTCTGCTGTGAACCACTGCCCACGTTGGTAATTTATGACCTTTCATTTTGGATATGCACTTACAGAAATGGTTCTGCCAGAACCTCCCTTTCCTGCTCTAAATAAGACATTGGTTTTGACAGTGTCTGCTATTGTCTGGCTACCGCTTCCTCCAGCCCTCCTCCCTTCGCAGCTCTTGGTTGTTTTCCTGCATAGACCAGGAGTTAAAATAAAGCTTTTAGCAAATGTGGTGTTTCCTCCTCCTCCACTCTTCTATTGTCACAGATGATTTGATAGAATGAATCTAATTTTACCAATAGCAAGTGGGTGTTGGGTTTTTTGGCTTTTCATTTGGTTGGTTTGGGGGTTTTTGTTTGTTTCTTTTTCTTGTTGTTGTTTTAAACAGTGATTCTTATAATGACAGTGGAAATGTTTTTTTTAAATTAACTGTTGATTTTTCTAGAGATAAATATCCTCCAGCCTAGCTTTCCACATATTTTCCTAAAATTTGTAGTACGTTTTCAATTTATATGAGTACTTCAAACCTCATGGTTACTTGGGAAATACCTGGATCCGTAAGAAAATGAAAATAAATATTTTTCCCATTAACTATTTAATATATTACAGTTATTTGCTCTCTGGCTCTATTGTATACTCAGTAGGGACACAGAAGTATCCCTTCAGATTGAATATTTTCAGTATTTCAAAACCAAGATTTTGTATTAGAGGGGTTTTCTGCTTCTGTTCTCCTTGTCCACTTTGAGGAAGACTGCCCACTCTGTGTGTGGTCCCCTCCCTCCATCCCTCCCCATTCTGGCCATCACAGAATCACAGAATGCTAAGGATTGAAAGGGACCTCGAAAGATCATCCAGTCCAATCCCCCTGCTGGAGCAGGAACACCTAGATGAGGCTACACAGGAATGTGTCCAGGCAGGTTTTGAATGTCTCCAGAGAAGGAGACTCCACAACCCCCCTGGGCAGCCTGTTCCAGTGCTCTGGCACCCTCAATGAGAAGTTTCTTTTCAAATTTAAGTGGAACCTCTTGTGTTCCAGTTTGAACCCATTACCCCTTGTCCTATCATTGGTTGTCACTGAGAAGAGCCTGGCTCCATCCTCGTGACACTCACTCTTTACATATTTATTAACATTAATGAGGTCACCCCTCAGTCTCCTCTTCTCCAAACTAAAGAGACTCAGCTCCCTCAGCCTTTCCTCATCAGGGAGATGCTCCATTCCCTTCATCATCTTTGTTGCCCTGCGCTGGCCCCTCTCAAGTTATGGTGAGTGCAAGTGTGGAAGTCAAATAGAGATTGTCTAGATGGACTCTATTGCCAAAATCCGGCATTTCATAGACTTTAATCTGAGAACCTTGTTTCACTTCACAGATTGTCTTCATAAATTCATTTCCAACATGGAAACCTATTAATTTTCCCTGTATTGTCTGCACCAAAAGATCCTTCTGATGTTTCAGTGTTGGACATGGCAGAAGTCTCATTGCCTCTCTGTTGGGACATTCCTAGAGCATGGAGATGTGGTCCAGTGCTGCCCCTAGCATAGATGCACTACACAAGCTTATTGCTGCTCCAGGAATTGCCCTGTACTGGGGTTTTCTCATCTGTGTGTTTGTCGGGTGCAAGCAGGCATTCCCCAGAGCTGGTGTCCCCGACAGTCTCGCTGCTTTCAAGGACAACTTGATTATAAGGCTGCAAACTGATTTGGGTAGAGTAAAAGAGAAGTTTGCAATCATATCAGGAAATTATTTTTGCTTGACACATCAGATGGCAGTTTATTAAATGTTAGTTTGCTCTAGTCCCTTGTCATGAACAGGGCAGAAGCAATAAGTTCATGTGTAGGGGAAAGGGACCTGGGGGTCCTGGTGGACAGCAGGATGACCACAAGCCAGCACTGTGCCCTTGTGGCCAGGAAGGCCAATGGCATCCTGGGGTGTATTAGAAGGGGGGTGGTTAGTAGATCAAGAGAGGTTCTTCTTTCCCTCTACTCTGCTCTGGTGAGACCACATCTGGAATATTGTGTCCAGTTCTGGGCCCCTCAGTTCAAGGACATGGAACTGCTGGAGAGAGTCCAGCTTAGAGCAACGAAGATGATGAAGGGAGTGGAGCATCTCCCTGATGAGGAAAGGCTGAGGGAGCTGGGTCTCTTTAGTTTGGAGAAGAGGAGACTGAGGGATGCCCTTATTAATGTTTATAAATATATAAAGGGTGAGTGTCACGAGGATGGAGCCAGGCTCTTCTCGGTGGCAAACAATGATAGGACAAGGGGTAATGGGATCAAGCTGGAACACAGGAGGTTCCACTTAAATTTGAGAAAAAACTTCTTCTCAGTAAGGGTGACAGAGCACTGGAACAGGCTGCCCAGGGGGGTTGTGGAGTCTCCTTCTCTGGAGACACTCAAAAACCCGCCTGGACATGTTCCTGTGCGACCTCACCTAGGCGTTCCTGCTCCAGCAGGGAGATTGGACTGGATGATCTTTTGAGGTCCCTTCCAATCCCAAACATACTGTGATACTGTGATACCTCGGCAGCCTTTCTCCCACCTTCACTGCCTGAGCAGGCAGCACAGATGCACAGCGGGGCTCAGGCCACCCTGGGGCAAGTGCTGGGGGACACAGCTGAAAATGGGGCTAGGGAGATGAAATTGCCCTCCTGTTCAGGTGAGGGGGCTCCATGTGCAATGACATGCTCAGTTACAGGTGTAAATTACAAGGTGAGTGGATGAATGGTCTGTGCCATGGGCAGCTGGGGCAGCGTCACAGCAAAGCATCTTCACGAAGCATTGTAGTGAGGTTGCTCTGAGTCCCATGGGCTGAGAAACAACTGGAGTTTTCACATGACATGTTGTGTCTCACTGAGCCTCTGCTTCCACAGCACCGCGTGGTAAAATGCTGGCTCTCCACATGGAAAAGCCCCAGAGGCCAAGTGGTCACAGCCTGAGTGGGCTTTAATGCTGGGAGGTGTTAAACAACCCACCATCATGGTAGCCTGTTTGTTTCAGGGGTGTCCTGTATCTTGGTCTTTTCTAGATCCTGATTTTTATGCTTTTAAAGTGATTTTAACCACTGTTGAGTTTTGCAAGTCCAGGATCAGAAATGTTTACTTTTGGCTAGAGAACACGCAGTTTCACAGTAGACATCAGATATCAGGAAAATTAGGTACTTTACATGGTAATACTTCATTCCATCAGAATATTTTTCTCTATTTATGCTACTCCAATGCTTGCAAGAGATGCAGGTTACAAAGAACTACTGGAGGGACAGGAGTGCAGGGGCTACAATGTTTTTGGGGAAAACAAACAAACAACAAAAACAAACAAATGACCAAACCCAAATTTTAACAGAGGCTGGAAAAGAAGAGCTTGAGGAGGAAGAAAATGAAGGTAAGAATGTAAAAGCATTTATTTTTCTAGCTAAGGTTATATTGCATGTTACAGGGAAATTCATGAAGTTTTTTGGCAGGCAATAGGATGTGAAGACTTCTGGGGTTTAGATTTTATTTCCCCTCCGCTAAAAATAGTCCATTTAGGCTTCAGCAGCTAATGACTCCTACACAGTGCTGGAAATGTTAGCAACAGGGACTCATTTTACCATTGCCAGCAATCTAAATATTTCAGCAGCTGTGGAATTTCTTAAGAGTCAGGCCTGTGGTGTGGAAGTGGCCAAATATTAGGCCGCAAAAAAAAGAAATAAAGGTGATTCCTGTGTGGATGAACTCCTGGGAACCTCTGGGATAACAGAAAAAAGAAAAAAAAAAAGAGGGGGCTGGAGCAGAGAAGGAACTAAAATGCAGCGTGGTTGTCTGTGATGTTTAAATCTAGACTGCCCATTCAAGATGAGGAAGTCATGAGGATGATCGTGACTCCTATTGTGACACGTCAGGGGCTGCCTTCCCCAGGGGCATTCCTGGGACGGGGCTGTTTGTCCGGCAGCCAGCTCCTCGCTGGGAGCACAGGGCGCTTGGCAGGGATGTCAGACTTCAAGGGAGTGCTGCCCTGAGATGACTTTTCTAAACTTTCAGGCTTTCTGCTGCCATTGGGACAAGTTTCTTCTCAAGGGGCTGTGGGGACATATCTGAGGACAGGTCAGAGACTGGGGGCTGCCTGTGCCTGCATCATGGGGCCCTGTTGGGACGCTGCCAGCTCATGCCCCTGGGCTCCCTAAAAGTCAGGAATGAGGATGGAGGCGGCTGGTGACCCCAGGCTTGGCACATGTTCCGCAGCAGCAGCGGCTGCCTGCAGGAGACTCCATTTCTTTCAGTTCTATACCTGGCCCCCGTGGTTCCCTCAGTGTTCCTTTTGGTACCGACTCGTCTGTCCCCTTGGATAAACCAGCAGCAGTTAAGGGACAAAGAAAAAATTAAAGTGACCACTGTGCTGCAGGCTGATGCGGAGACCATTCGGCTTTGACTGTACTGTTTGTGACTCAGCACGCTTATCTTCCTGATTCTCTTGTGCTTATTTTCAGTATGCTTATTTTGTTTTTCTCCAAAAGTAACACACATCAGAGCCATTTTCAGGTACTCAGCCTCACCTTTGGGATATTAGTGGCATGGACAGTTTTCCTGCAGACGTTTTTACTGGACAACTTTTTAGGTAGGTGTATTCCTATTAGCCTTCTGAGCTTATAATTTCTTGTTTTTACAAAATATTGTGCATACTTTTTTATTTTTTAATCTCCTTTAAAATATGGAAAGAAGGTAAAAATATTTCTACTTTTTAATAAAAGTAATTATTTTCATAGCAGTAGGAAACCTCTTCTTCCAACATTTTGTTTATAAAGACCAATATAAATATGTGCGTGTACACATGTACACGTGTCCCAAAGAGATCAAGACCAATTCATACAGCAGGAGGGTGCTTATCTTAGTTTTTGCATTTCCCAGTTATGCCTCCTCACCCCATCCGCTTCTCTTCATGACAGATAGTTAATCACACTTCCTTGTTCTAGCACATTTTCCTTTCAGCTTATCCAGAGCTACTCTGGACAACATTCAGCTATAAAAAAGAGCCTCTGTGTTCCCAAGGATATACAGAATAACTTAGAGCACACCTCCCTGAAGGTTTCCAGGGGGCAGAGCTGCACATTCACCATCATATAATAGAATCACAGAATCATTTTCGTTGGAAGAGACCCTCAAGATCATAAAGTCCAGCCATTAACCTAACACTGGCACTAAAACATGTCCCTAAGAACCTCATCTACATGTCTTTTAACCACCTCCAGGGATGGTGACTCCACCACATCCCTGGGCAGCCTGTTCCAATGCCTGACAACCCTTTCCATGAAGAAATTTTTCCTAATATCCAATCTGAACCTTCCCTGGTGCAACTTGAGGTCATTTCCTCTTGTCCTATCACTTTCTACTAGGGAGAAGAGACCAACCCCCTCCATGCTACAACCTCCTTTCAGGTAGTTGTAGACAGCAACGAGGTCTCCCCTCAGCCTCCTTTTCTCCAGGCTAAACAGCTCCAGTTCCCTCAGCCGCTCCTCATCAGACTTGTGCTCCAGCCCCCTCACCAGCCTCGTCACCCTCCTCTGAACTCTCTCCAGCACCTCAATGTCTTTCTTGCAGTGAGGGGCCCGAAACTGAACACAGTGTCATGGCTCATGTGACACTAACTGACCTGTTTGCAGAGCTGATGTCTTTCTAGGGGTTGGCTGCCCCGGTGAGAAGTGCTCCAGCAGCCGCGGGGGTGGCAGTTCAGCTATGGGGAGTGCTGGCAGTGGAGTCGAGCTGCCTCCTCTTGGCTGTATCAACCAGCTGAAACACTTGAGATAGGCCAATTGAAAAGAATTAGTATAGCTGGGTCTATGTATTTTTTCTTTTTCTTTATTTTTTTCAGCAGAGACTGAGTGACAGAAATTGGCATTGAGAGCTGTCTCGTCACTTAAAGGATTTTTTCTTTCCAAGCGGATGCTGTACATTAGTCAAGATTTTGATTGATGACCTACTGTAGGATGTAGTTAGAGCTCCCATTTAGCTTCACTATGTTCCAGATGCTGTAATTGATTGTACAGGTATTGCACAGACTGGGGCTTTTTTTAATCAATTCCTTGGGTACTTTGACCATAGCATTTTAAGGAAGTACTTAAAATAAGGGGGTTGTTCAGGTAAGTAGGTAGGGAGCACTGAAGTCTTTCCAGTCAGTGACCTTAAAGTGTTGGCTACAAGCTACCAGCTAAATTACTGTGTATTTATCTTAGCCATATTGCTTCTATCCTGGTTGCCTAATGAAAAGCATATGTTCACTAGACGAAGGGCATTTAAATTTGTCATCATAAATTCATGCACTGGAGCCTAATTAAAGTGGAATTTGACTGCCCTTATAAAAACATTTGGCGCAACCATGAATGTTGTTTCCCTTATGAAGCACTCTAAATATTTTATGATGCGCATTCATGCCAAGAACTTAGCTATGGATTTTTGGTGATGTTTGGTGACACCGATGGCATTACTAAGGTTAATTGTCAGACTCCTTTAGCATGAAGTTGTTTTTCAGCAATAGAATCTCTTTAAACTCTGAAAGCACACTGGCAAGGTAAGTCCCTATTTAAGGATGGGATTAATATTCTAAAAGCTGTCCTCAACCGCTTGAGTACAGATGCAGTCTAGCACATCTTTTTGACTTAATCTAGAAAAAGATTCCTGATAGTTTTGCTACAGACATCTACTGGAATCTCTAAATTTTCAGAGCACTGCCTATCTGCTCCTTATTTTAGACAGTCTTTCAGCTGACCCCTCTCCTGCCTGTCCTAGTTGGGCACCATCTATAGCAGTTGATTTCCCAGCAGTTCAGGTAGGAGAGTATACTGGAGTGGGCTCTTTGGATGCGTGGCTTCATGCCATTCATTAGCTTCTGCTCTGTTTATTTGAGAGGAACGTGGTCACCTGGGCTTTCTGTACCCTGCACCTCATCATTGGTCAGGCAGGACACGTATTGTACAAGGCTGAGTAGACAGAAGAGCGTGGTGATTTCACAGCAGTTGCCTTGTGCCAGGACACGTGTATTTGGGAAGCGGTTTAATAGCTGATAGTTCTCCACTGACTACAGGAGATAGGGCTTGTGCATGTGCTGGCTGCCTTTACTCATTTCCCTTCCATCCGTCACACCATTTGAGCTGTAGAAGCCCTTGATACTTTAGTGCCTTGCAAGTAACTGTAGCTCCTCCATAGTAACACTTTGCATTAGTGGCAGAACAGGACAGGAAATAAACTTGGGGCTTCCCCATTTGTTCCTGTTTCTTTTGTTCTGCTGGATTTGAAATCCTATAGTTCTGCCTCCATGCTACAATATTTGTGTGGATCTGCTCTCTAGAAATGTGAGAATTCTTGAGAATATGGTTCAGAGCCTGCAGAAGAGAAAATTTAAAAACAAACAAACAAAAAAAGGCAGGACAGTCCCCAACCTTTACCTAAGCACGAAATGTATTTCTTTCTAGAGAACATTTGTTAATTTTAGCTCAAAGCATTCACTTCAACATCATCAAAAAAAATGTGTCAGCACAGGATTCAAAACATTATTGTTGTGGGTTTTTTTGTTTTAAGACAGATGCTTATCTCCTTACGCTAGATTCTGGCAGCATCCTTGTCACCTCCATTAAGGACGACCTAGAAATCCCAGCAATCACTTGCAATGTTGATGAACATTTGCATTTCAACATGGTTTCTTCATTTTCACTTCCCTCCCTCCTGTCTCCCCCTGACTTGAACATAATATTTACATATTTCTGATGTGCTTCAGGTTTCCCTTCCCCATGTGTTGCAACAGCAATGCATTAGCTGGAAGAACTCTGCAAGTTGCCCTGCCTGCCACAGAGAAGTCTGGAAAATAGAGGCATACACAAAGCCTCGATTACACCTCCCTTCTGCCAAGTTTAGACTTCATGGGATTTTCTAGAAAAAGCAATGTACTGACTCTTGAAAGCACCCTTTCTTTTACATCTCTCTTTCTCTTTCCAATCTAAATATCAAAAGCAATACTCAGGCTTCAATTCTGACGCCAAATTCTCTCCTTTTTCAGAAATATCAGTACATCACGAGAACCGACACCTGGACCCCAGGTACTCCCCAATCCAAATACTGGACGATAGATGACTAAGCTCTGAAGCACACAATCAAATACATCTCGACCTTTTTTACCAGAGGCCAAGCTTCTGAAGGAAAAACTCTTATTTGGTGACCAGATCACCACTCCCTGCAGCAGTTACATCCTAAATCCTACAGACAGTAGGATACTGAGCCTTTCCCAGCCTGGCTGAAAGGTGCTTGCTGCTGAATATTGTATGACTCTCCTGCCCTTCTTGCTTTGCGCAGACAGGATCCCAATGTCAGCTGCACTTATCCGTGCATCCCTCTCTCTCCCTTGGCCTCACAGAAGTGCCTCAAAGAACAGTGATAACTTCCCTTTGGAAAACAAAACCATGCGCTTCTGTTGTCTTCCTTCACAGAGCTTCATGCGCTCAGGGATCAGCATTGTAATTGCCTATTTGATTATCAGTTAAGGACCACCGCTGTTGTACAATATAACATGTCTTTACCTAGCTTGAACTAAAGCACAGTGGCTTTAGAATGGTTCAAAAAGTAGTTTGTGCTGCACAAAGCAACTGGTATTTAAGAAACAGCACACATTAGAGTCCTCAAAAGCACCTTTAGTGCCAGCTGGGGGCCTGCAGCCATGAGATGAACAAATTTGGTACTAATACGGGAAGTGGGAATTCAAATGTGCCCTTCAGACAGATGGTGGAAAGTGGGAGCAGTCTAAGACTGGCTTTAAAAACTAAAGTTAGAGCCTACAGCAGCAGCAAACAGCTGGAACAGTGGTCCTGCATTTTAACAAACTCTATACTGCCAACTTCAGACTTGATTACCATGTAGCCACCTAGGCATACCTGGCATGCAGACATTAAAGACTTAACAATTAATCATACAGCCACTTTAAACAACTAGCTTCTGTGAAACTCTGCATCAGTAACAGGACTATTAATCTGATGAAACCTCTGAATTAACTAGAAATGCATTAACTCAATATAGACAAGTTAAAAGCTCAAGTTGAAGGAAATCCTCACCAAAAAGTCCACAGCACGACTAATTTTCAGGCAATCAGCACTTCACTGTTTAAAATTAAGAACCCACAGCCCTGACAGCCTGATCCTGCAAAAACATTGGGAGTCCTAACACTAATAACAGGTGTGTAACTTGTTTTATCCCTTTTATTTTTTTCCTCTCCTTCTTAACAGGTCTTGCTGAAACATACTCTACTAAGCTGCAATTAGAGTCACTTATTGCCAATAAAAGCAGATGAGCTCTCTCAAACTTTCTGATACTACAGCACTTGGCCTATCAGACTCACAGTGTAGCATATTTTTACCCCAGAGATACCATTCTTCCATATGGGAAAACTTGTTTGGTTCTTCATAAAAAGTTGGTTACAATAACACTGCCCATCTACTTTGAATGAATTACAGCAGCTTTACTCTTGTGGCAGAGCTGAGCTCCTAATTTCTAGTGGTGCACAGGGTCACCTTAGCACATTTTGCAATCACTGTATGGCATAGTAAAGATGTTCACCAGAAAGTTTATGCAATGAGTCTCAGAAATGGAGCTTTAGGATCTCCTTAAGAAACAAGGGAATTAATAATAATAACAAAAAAGACTTAACTGTAAATCAGTAAGTAGAAATTTCAGAGTGATTTGAAATATCAGGGAACCTATTGTGGCATGGTTTTTTAAAGAGTATTTTAACATTTTAAGCCTCTTAGTATTGTCTAGGACAAGCAGAATCCCATACAGGGCCGTACTCTATTTCAACTGCTTTATGTCCAAGACAGCTGAAAGCAATGCAAGCTTCTAAACAGTCCCACAGCATTTACCTTTATTTTTGCTAACCTTTCATTGCAAACTGGTCCCTGCAATCTGACAACGTGACAGTGGTCGTTCTTCCTCCTGGCACATAGGTAATTTTTTAAAGTTATGGTTTAGTTGGAAAGATTCTATGATTAGTGTACTAACTCCTTTCTTATCCTAGATCACGCTTCCTGCTGAAGTTCTGGGGTATTGTTTTCCATATTAAGTAACCTCAAAACAGTCAAAGAAATTTAAAACAGAGACTATCATGTAATAGTTTACTTAAAACATTAGGGTTCACACCTATCAAACGGGATGACAGAGCTGTATTTTACTTGTTTTCATAATATAGTTTTGTTCAGCTTCATCAGATATATTTGATTCCTATCAAGACACTACAAATGTTCAGTAATTAGACTACACATTCCTGTCTGGTCAAAATTGTCCAGAAAAATTGGCAGTGCAACTCTTCCTTTCTATCTATTTATCTTAATCTGGGTGATTAAAACCAAGTGCCATCGAAAGTAATTTCCAATGATTGTAAAATATATTAAACTGGATTTCCTAGACCTGGGCAAAGCTGCAGCATGTTACTCAATTCAACACGAAGTGTTGTCCAGGATGTCCAAGACATGAACAAGTTTAACCCCTCCAAATCTGACATTCCCAGTAAACAAGACAAACTAATTCACTGAGCAGATCTTTTCTGGAAGTGGAACAGATCTCTCCTAACAACAGGGAAAATTAAGTACATTAGAGGACAAGAAGATGAAAAAGTATGTTCCATTCATTTTACCACACGGGCAAATGACAGTTTCTACAAAGTGGGTAGTTCTAAAAAAGATTCAAGACAGAGATGAACAGTGTCTTTTAACAACACTCAGTGTTTAGTTTAGGAAAGTTAAACCATGCAAGGTGATCTTCTGACATTTGCTTTTGAAACACAGTTAAAACTAAACTGTTACAGAAGTAGGCACACCTATGAAGCCACAAAGAATAAATGCATTCCAGAACAACTGTTCTTTGTTTTATTGAATGGTTGAAGCAGGACTATAATCCAGGTATATTTAAATCAAGTGTTGGTCCACTCTTATCATCAAAAAGAATTGATTTAGGTTGGTTTTTTTTTATAACAACAACAACACAAATGGAAGGAATACGAAGCATCATAACGGGAACTTTCAACTGTACATGATGCTAGACCATGATGGGACTGGTGCTACTTCAGTATTTATAGACTCTCCATCAGATAGACCAGCCACAGTAGTGTTTTCACCTCCAAATCATTAAAGTTCCAGGTAAAGATTCCTTCTGTCTACTGCTCACATCGGAGCCATCAACATGCATCAAAACACTGTCTGTGCCACTAGAATCATAGTCTTGTAGAAATATTTCTATATTTAGTATACTAAAGAATAATTACTATCCTCTCTGAAACTAACATACAGCCATTATAAATATTTACATCAAACATTTACAACTGGTTCATAATATACAACAAAACAATTTAGCTGTAACTTCTAACCTTCCAGTGTAAAAGTTTCAAACACCACATTGCTACCATAATTTCAATTTCTCTGTTTTGCACACGGTCACAGGCAGTACAGGGCATTTCAAAAACTCGTGTTACATAATTAAAAAAATGGAATGATGTTGGTTTAATAACAATTAGTTTGGAGATTTTTTTTTTTTAAACTAGCAGATTTCAATGTCTAAATCCTATCTGGTGCTACTACTAACATTTAAAATAGGCTTGAGAGGGAAAAAATACTTAGAAATAAATACACCCTTTAAAAAAATTCCACAATTAACCATGTCAGAATATTTGTTTTCCACACAGTTTAAAGGAGATCTTACTCTTCATCATTTCCTTGCGCTGATATACAGGGCAGTTCAATCCATTCTTATCTTCTGATTTGTCATCCTATAAATAATGCTGTCATACCCAGGATCCATGTTCCAGAGGTTGTAGGAGATAACTATCACAGCTAAAGCAAGACCTATCATCATCCACAGAATAATGTTGAAGATCACAGAGTAGTTGTAATTATATTGATAAGCAAGGTTATATGGATTATCTGTTTCACCCTGTAATAAAGAAAGTAAGTGTATTACTTTAAAGTTAGCTTGCATACAAAATACATTCTGACTACATTGAAAACCCAAGCAATCTGACTAGGACATGCATTTTTTCCTAGACAATTCTGATGCTAGGGCACAAAATGCAAAAGCAATTATGTGACTGACATTAATGGAATCCAAAGGAACTCAATGAGGACAACTGCAAAGCCCTGCACCTGGGACAGAATAACCCCACCTGACAGCACAGGCTGGGGACTGACCAGCTGGGCAGCAGCTCTGCAGAGAGGGACCTGGAGGTCCTGGTGGACAAGGTGAACAGGAGTCAGCAGCGTGTCCCTGCAGTGACCAAGGGCAACTGCATCCTGGGCTGCATCTGAAGCGCAGGCAGCAAGTCAAGGAAAACAATTTTTTTCCCCACTCATGAGGCAGGACTTGCACGCACTACTGTACTGGGGAGAAAATGGTAGAAATGCATATTTCTAACAAGATGTAAGAGAAAATGTTTTCACAGTGAAAGCAGTTAAGACTTTGTAACAAGCTGTCCAGAGAGGCTCTGGGACTTAAAAGCCATGGATTTTTCCAGAACTTGGCTGGACAAGGACCTGAGCAGCCTGACTTAACTCCTAAATTAATCCTGCTTTGAGCAGGAGGTTGGAGGCTCTCTCTTCAAACCAAATTATTACATGATTAAGTGAAGATCAAGACAGATAAGATGACCTCTTCGCACCCATGCCTAAATCACAGTCAGTATTCTAGTCCTTAAAAGAAGAGTTACGCTCAAGTGAAGAAGTGATACAGTTTGAATCACTTTTAATAAATTATATATAGAAAAATATACTACCTCTGAAGACTGGAGAATGGAGCGAGTCTTCCTCATGAGGGGAGAATTAAAGGCCTTTACAGCCACCACTTCTACTACTGCATTCCCGCTGTACAGATTAAACATTTCATCTGCAAACTGGAAAAGCAAAAATAATTTGATTTTTAAACTACACTGTAGCAGGGAATTAGGGAGAGTTTTGTCAGCAAAATGTACTAAACCGTAAGATGTTAAGTTCAGAAATAAGAACCTTACAGGAAGTTGTAAAAAGTTGTACTGTTTTAGAATTCCACTAAGAAAGTGCCAATTTACACCCGGTTTACAACATCTCCTTAAAACCCCCTGACCACTGTTCAGCAGACAGTAGCTTATGACAGCTTTCTGGGCTGAAACTCATTCTTCCATTCCTTTTACAAAAGGCCCATCACCATATGGTTTCCCAATTGTATGCCTGTCAGCTTCAATAAAATATTTAGGTTCTCAAGAATCCACTGGGAAATTATGAACCTGAATATTTTGATCTGGTCCAAAGACTAATATGTCTATTATTTAAATATATTTACTTAAATGCAAATAGGCCAGAAAGTAATGTTTACAGAAAAAAGTTATTTGGCTTAGCAAATTCATGCTTTTTACATTTTTCCATCATGCTTCTGAAACTCTCAAAAGTGACTGGTCTTAATAAAGATTTTATCTAATGATTACATAAGACCCACTAAAGAATTACTTTATTGAGAACAGTGATAGATGAACAGCAGTTGTCTTCAGAGGCTTGGAAATTTAGATTTATACAGCTTTGTCGGCAAAGGGAAACTAACCACTGTACCCTGGGATAGATATTTCCACATTTCTGAGAGCCTGTTTTTGTGAGACATCCAGTGGTTTAAATGCAAGATATTTATTTAGGAAAAACTAACATATCAAGTCATGTTGATACATGGCTTCAATATATTCCTTCTCCTTTATGCAAAATATCTAACACATTGTAGAACCAAGTCAACACTTCCCACAGAGTAACAAATTGCAACATTCAATTTTCTAACTAAGCCGTTGCATCTTAAAGACCAAAAAACAAAACCAAGGACCAGTCACGCCATCGCTAATGAAGTGACAATTCAAAGCAGAGGACAATCAATCAATTAACTCCCTTGTAGTTAACACAAAAAAATATTTCCTGTGTGTTTTGTTCATTAGGTAGAAAGCATACCTTTTGCAAAGAGTCTACAAGAATTTGAGAAGCATCCTTGAACTGCTGAGAGTCTTCCCCATATCGTTTTCCAACCTCTTCCAAACCTGCCAGTTCCAGGGCATACAGGTCTGGAGAATGATCTTTGGCTAAGTGCTTGTGTCGAGACAGCTTTGACACACCATGGAGGGGAGAAAGAAATCAATTCATACACAGGTTATTTTAAAAACACATTTCACAAAATAAGTTTGCTGGGACTAATTCAGCCTCACTTTCCGCAGTCATATTCCATATTGATTAGGAAGTGGAATTTCTTCCCAGGTAACTACAAGATGTCCACAGTTGTTTCTTATTCTACAGAAGAACACAGATGATCAGGTAGCTTCTATTCCTAACAGGACATTATATACATGTAATATAGAGCTCTGCTAAAAAGAAACATTATACTTATACATCAGAATCCTTGTTCAGTAATTGCCATAAAATAAAACTTGGAGAAAAAAAGATATACCTAACTGCAACACTTGGATACTAACTACTACTCCCTCCACTGAAGATGGCCCTTGCAAAATTGAGTAAGTTACATCTTCTGCCTTGCTGTTGCTCAAGTACAAAAGTAGCTTACTTAAGAAGTATCATCCCATTGTCATGAAATCCAGTCAATGGAATTCAAATTATCTCAAAGGAGAGTAGTGATATTCTTGCACTTCTACAAGTATGAAGCTGCAGCACTTACATTTGCCTGCACAAGAGAGCAGTCTCTGAAAGCAAAAAACGTAATCTGTTCCTGCCTTCCAATCTACTTTAACTACAGCATTGCTAGTCTGCAAGACAAAACCAAGTTGTTCTACTCCATTTTCTCAAGGGCCCCATTTCTCTCCACTGGCCTTCACCTAATGTGAACTTCAGAGTTCTTCATGACTTTTTCTTTCACTTTAAGTAGCTGAGGGCTGCTTAACACTGCAGCTTAAAGGACAAAAATCCCAACACATACCCCAAACGCCAGCAACAAGATAGTAGCTTCTTAGTAAAAAGATCATAAGAAAGTTTTTGCTTAAAAAGGTCAGAATGGAAAGTTCATCCCTCCCTTGAAACATTTCTATCACCACCACTATTCATATTACAAAGATCACCCCAGTCTTTCCAGATAAAATGTTATGATGTTTGATTTTGAAGCAAAACTGTGGACATGGCAAAGAACATGTTCTTAACTACCATTATACTTCTCAGGTAAGAAAACAAGGAAAGCTCCAACAAATCCTTCATTGAGCACTTCATGTGTCTTTCGGTATGGAGAAATAGCAGCTCAGAATTCCCCTTGTTCTCACCAAACTCAATACAAAAGAAACTACAGACGATAAAGTTTCTCGTTTTCTCCCGCCCGTGGCAGGGCTGGTACAAATAGCTTGAGATTGCATTATTTAAACTGATGCAACCAACTGATGACACACTTGAATTCATGTCACTGGTTGCCAAGTATCCTGGGTACGGCTTCTCTACCTTTAAATGAGATCCCTGAAGTTTGTGACGTAAGATGGGAAAAGCATTTTTAAAAGTCTTACCAGGCTTGCAATATCATGTAGGACTTGTAGTTCTGACAGAAAAAGCAAGTCAACCTGGGGGAAGAGGCAGAAAGAAAGAGACAGGTATTTCCTTTAACAAAACCAAAGTTAAGGAAGTCTCATTTTGTTGCAAGGCTCAGTATTTTATAACAAGTTATGTCTGCTACAGCATCAGAACATGCTAGAAGGAAATTACTCTTTCAATAAAGTTACTTACAAAAAAATCTTGAAACTTAGTTCTTAGAATACAGTCAGAAAAAAAAAATAGAGGGCTCTCCAAGGCAAAGGAAGGGGAGGAAAAAAGAAGGAAGGGGAAAAAAAAAAAAAAAAGGAAAAGCACAATCTAACTAAGAATAATAGAAAAAAAAAAAAATGGTAAAAGTTCCCACTGATTTAAGGTTTTTACCTCATTGTTTCTGCTGAGTGAGTTGAGAGGAAGGGAGCTGAGAATGGAGTTGTCCTGGAATAAGCGGTTTCGTAATTGGCGCAATGTGACAGAAAGGTCTTCAAATACGGAGTTTGCCTTGCCCACCATGTACACTCTCTGCAGGAACAGCCATTGTTTAATAACAGAGGTTAGTTTTTAGTTTTTCCAGTCACACATTAATAATCAATTATACTTGCAAGCTCTCTCCAATGCAAAATATTTCATTTAATCAATTGGTTTTGCTCCAACTGCACAAGTGGAGAGAGGTTTACTATTTAGAACATCTGGAACGAGAAGTGAAGCGATACTCACTTCCTCACTGGGAGCCAGCTGCAAGACCACAGGAGTTTCCTCAGAGAACAAAGTATGAATAGCATTCGCAACACTGTCAAGACTGATAGGAACAGCCTGTAAGACAAAGTCTAGTTAGATTTGTGGGTAAAACAGACCCTAACAATATAAAAGGAGATAATTTACTTAAGTACAGAAGTCTGGAAAAATAGGACAACTTCTTTTTGAGCAAAGAGTATGAATATTTCCAAAGTAATAGGAGCCACCATGCAAAACAAAACACCAACTATCTATGAACAGACAATTTATCTGTATATATGGCAGACACAATACATGTTTAAGAAATCCAAGGGGCCATGACTGTGTAATTAAGAGGCTTACTTAAGCTAGGAGTTTAGCCTTGTTTATCAGTAAAGCAAGACCAACAAATATAGAAGCAATACTAAAGGGGAACTCCATCTTAGTGCAAAAGGAAAATTATGAACCATAGCAAACTGATGAATGAAAATATAGCAGTAGAAAGACCAACTGCTGAAACACCAAAGAAAAGAGCCATATTAAAAAAAAAAAAAAAAAATCACAAAGAATAAAAGCAATCCTAGCATGGTATAGTGCCATTACTGGCAAGCTAATAAAACTGTTAGTTTTTCTAAATACTTCCTTCTGGCTTTCATCTAAAAAGAAACAGAATGGCACATTTCCAACTACTAGATAAACAGCATAAAATATTTTTTCTAATAAATTTCAGTAAGTCTGTAAGCTAGGATAACTTGTACCCAGCAGTCCCGAACATGGACTCATGATCATTTAATGACTATTCTTGAATAGTGGAGAACCACTACTTTGCCAGCATACATTTGGGGCAGCTTATTTGAAGCCACGGCAGAAGTTAAACAATTAAAGCTCAGGAATATTAGTTCCTATAAATGGGAAATAGAGAAAATATGCACTATGTACACATCAGAACTTTATAAAAGTTACAAGTGCAAATACAACTGAAGACTTCTTCAAGTATATTTAAGGTTTCTGCAAGTTAGCAATACCTACACGGCTAGGTGCAGACAACCCTAAATAAGCTTTGGTCCAGATAGCATTTCAGCAATGTCAAAATGTAACTGTGCCTGAAGTAGTGAGCTGTATTTGAAAGCTGATGTGAAAGCAGATCCATGCTAAGCAGAATTTGACCTGAGTTCAATGTAAAGCCACATAATATTCTGATTAAATGCTGATATCTCAAAATAGATTAAAAGACTGCCTGATAGCTATAAAAGTAATTTAACAAGTAAACCATCACCTCATCTTGGGGTGTGCAACAGGGTAAGAATATTAAACAAAACACTGTTTAACATTGTCACTGATGATTCCACAGTTTGACCAAAATAATAAAATTAGCAGTAATAATTCTTAACAGGAGCACAGCAGTTACACAGCGCTGAAATGCCTGGTAAACTGGTGCAAAACAAAGTTTTCCAAGATAGGCAGAATTAACTAACTAGGAATAACCTAAAAAAAACCAACTTATTTGAAACCAGTTTGTGGGCTGGACAAGCAACAGCTCAACATGAAGAACTCATCCAATACTGCAGCAAAATGGAAAAAAAGCAGACAATGTATTTATAAAGGGGAGTGAGTAGACACCGTACAGTTATCAATATTTTATAAGTTACTGTATTCCTGTTAAGATGTGTGTGGACAAAGTAATCTTACAGGAGAAGAGGCAATGGGCATAAACTTAAAAACAGGAAATTCTATGCGAACACAAGAAAACAGGTTGCCCAGAGAGGCTGTGGAGTTTCCATCTGTAGACATATTCAAAACCCAACTGGATGCAGTTCTGGACAGCCTGCTAGCCTGCTTTAGTTGATCCTGCTTGATCAGGGGATTGGACTAGATGATTTCAAGATGTCCCTCCTAACCTAAACGATCCTATGATAATATGACAATTTTCAGAAGAATCTCAGCAAAAACAGACAGTGACAAGTAAATGTAGTGTTTGTTTTCTTTTTGATATAGTATAATCAAATTGTGTCTCAGAGGGCTATACTTCACATACACTCAGCAGAAGCTAAAAATGTTAATAATTCTGAGTATGAATCAATAAGTTAACATGAGAAGCAGTGGATTCACTGCCTCTTAGCACAAACATGAAAACTGGATGCCTTTTGAGGAAAATATGCTTTGGTCAAACAAGTTACTGAACTCGGAACAGGAGGAGGCCCTGGGTGATCTTAAAGGCCTTTCACATTGTACAGGAATCTGACTAGACTATTCATCTATACAGTCTGACTCATCACTCTAGGGGAGTATGTGAACTTCAAGTGAAGTAAGAAACAAGTCAAGGACTACAGCAGAGAGTCACATAATTCTCATTATATCACAAGAGTCACAGAAATCATGCAACAGTTCCTAACGTGGATACTCACATTCTCAATAGGATAAGAAATCCCTTTCGCAGGCAACATCAGCTGGTCTACACCTTTCACTGTTACCAGCACAGTAGCTCGTGGTCTGTGAAACAGATCACCCACAGCAAGCCCAGGCCAGGAAAGATCCTATTACAAAATGGTAAAAAAATTTGTATTTCACAGGGAGAAAGAGAGGAGCCCTGTTCCACCATTACAGCAAAACAACTTACTATCATGTTAATATCTCTGTGCAGGACAGCCTATTGGCAATTTCATGGGAAACTAAGTTAACACTAGAATGCTTTCATCTTGAATAATGCTGTTGCAAGTTAACCATGAAGAAATTGTTAGTTTGAACTGTTAGCTGCCAGTACCTTCAAAGTAAAGTCTACACTGAGAAAGCATTATATACATTGGATATATCAGGAGCTGTTTCCCATAATTAAATTGGAAATGTCATAGTCTATATATAAGAAGTGAAGGCTGAAATGAAATTAAAAAACAAAACAAAACAAAAAACCCACAACCATTTCACAAAACACTAAACCACTTTTTTACATGATAACCGTGTTACACCTCCAGATAACCAATATGCCAATAGTCAAGTGTTCAAAATGGGCCAAACCTCACTGTTTTTCTGGGTGTCTTTACATGCAATGCACACAATAGCATCTGATGTATAATATATGTTACTAGCTCAGTGACAAAAAAGTAATTAATTGACAGCAAGATATTTTCTGATAAATTCCAAAACACAGGCTAAACAGACCTGCATTAAAACCAGCCTTATCAGACCTCTTGCATAGCTGCAGTATGGAAGAAATGGGAAACAGCCTCCAGTAGGCAAGACTGAATCAATTCAAGGGCTCCTATTCATGTGCCTCACTTTAAACATGAGCAAAAGTGTGTTCAAAAAGCTAATTTGTGAAACACTACCACAAATTAGGGTTTTGAGTCTTTGTATTACTTCCTAACTGTTTGGTTTATTTGTTCTTATTAACTATGCCCAGCAGACAAGCTTGCTGACCTGACAAAACACACCTGCCTAGCCAAGCCGTTTCTCACAATCTTTAGAGTACCCAAGAGCCGAGCGCTATGGAGAGCTTGTACGCAAGTAACAGTTGCTTCCGCAGATTCTCAGTATGTGACTGGGGATGGGGGATACAGCGTGTAGTTGGGTCTCAGAGGAACTGAAGAACACCACAGTAAAGACTCCATGGGCTTGCTTCCTTCTGTAACTGGTGACTCAAATCAGCCGGCTAGCACAGCCTTTTGCTGCTCATATGACTGATAGCTCTATGCTTGGAAACCACATTGACAGGTCATACATTCCTCAAGACAAACATGATGATATTTTATATATGCCAGGACCATGACAGGAAGATTTGCATGTTAAGTGAGTAGGTCTGTAGTTTCAGAGGCATTCCAAAATCAAGACCTGAAACATACCTCTTCAACAGAAAAACCCATGGCTAATGCAGCTACATCTGGGATCCGCTCACCAGGAATGGGCCAACTTCCATTTCGAAAAACAACCGATTGAGGTGATCGTAAGATGCTAAATTCATCACCACATACACCTAAAACCAAAAAAAGCTGTCAGTTTTCACAATCTTTTACATCACAAAAAAAGAGAACATATTAGAGCTTAATAAGATTCCTTATTCCTTGTTCTCATACCTATCAATTTATGTAAGATGAGTAATAAGAACCGATCATTTTAATGCTCTGGAATACAAAATAAAGCTTCTATACAGTGATGACTAAGGATTGACAAATCCACATTAAAAAAGTAGGACAATTATTCAAACAACAGCACAGTACATTTCTGAGAACTCAATGGCAGGCTGTGAGCAGCGTTACAGCTCAGACGTGGTAGAGTTAGCTCTCAGTAGAGCCAGGTAGACTACAAAATCCTGCTAGTTCACAAGCAGCTATGCAACAACAGGACTCTATTTGCTTCCAGCACTGCTTGGCATAACATCTCTTTTCATGCAGGCAACAGCCAGAGCCACCAAACCCAGAGCCAGGAGGATGAGCAGAGTCAGTGCTGGCTTAAACAGAACACTGCCAGGAACAATCTGGCTTCTGCAGAACAGCTCCAGTGTCCCTGCTCTGCCTTCTCAGCCACATGACATCACAAGACATTCTTCTTCCTCATATGAGGTACTGGACCTAAAGTGATTGTATGAAGCCACAATCTGCAGTGCTTCTCATGGTGGGTTTTCATTTATTTGTGATCCCTCCTTCACTCTTTTCCCCATTACCCTGAATAGCAAAGTTGGCTAAAAGCATTATTTCTAATCTGTTGTATGATGATAGAAATTTATCATGTAATAAAGTCGAAGAGGGTTCCATGAAATAAGAGATGGTCTTATTTCAGTCTAGCTTCCTATTTTAAAGTCACTTAAGCATAACTGCAATACTGCATACACAAACATTTATCTAAATAAATTTTAAAATGTATTTAGTATATATAAACAGTAACATGCCCAATGCAAAAATTCAGACATATCGTCCCAAGAGCAATCTGTGTATGTTTCTACCAAAAAACTCATCTGACGCAAGACTTGAGAAAAATCAAGTAAGAGAACAATTAATATTTGTAGGCCATCTGACTTTGAGTTCCTATTATATAATCAATATGACTACATACTCCAAAATTACGTGAATAAGATAACCTTTTTTTAAAAAAAAGAAGTATTTACTCATATGATCACTGAAAATTAGCTACCAATTCAAGCAGCTACATAAAAGTTTTCCAGAGCATCTGCAAATTTAAAGGCTATTTACAAAAATAGTGCAATAGTAAACTGATGTGTGCAGTCACAGTCTTTCTTAACATTAATTTAACCCATCTGACCTTGAAGATGCTGTTTTAAAGCCTTGATCATGATCATGCATACAAATGTTGACAGTAAATCTGAGCTATGTTACGATAAACATACTAAAGGAACAAAGTACTGTAATGCAAGTCGGGCAAGGGTGGCAAAAGAAAGGAAGAAAGCCAAACCAACAGATGTATATGGAGCGGATGAAAACATTTTTTGTTTTAAATTGATATGTGTTCATTGGATGACCTGCTATTGATTTTAACAGTGTATCAACCCATATTTGGAAGAACAGAAATGTTTCCAGACCAATTTGCTTAGGAAGGAATTTACAAATTTGCCACAAACATTTTTGCTCTGTGTGCAGGATTTCACATGTTGCTTTAATTTTCCACAAGGCTATACGATAGTCACATAAGTTATTAGGATACGTTGGCTTACTTGGGACAGGGTTGCTTAGGTAGATAAAATTAGAGCATTACCCTTTTTAACGTAATTTGCCTTGTTAGACTTGTTCAAGGTCTCAATGAGCAAAAGTGAATTTAAACTTGGGAACATAAGCCTTTTCCTCAGACCTGCTGTAATTGCTTGACCATGACACCCCAGTGGGCAACATATGCAGTGAAGTTAGACAGTAAATTCCAAGGTGCAATTCATTCCGCATACTGTTATTCACCCACCTACAGAAAACTTAAACTTCTACCTTAGAGAAGCTGCACTTCAGGTGAACTTCAGCTCTCAAAAGCGTTTGTGAACCTGGACTGAAGAACTAAGTTGTACTGCGTGAAAACCATTTACAGGGCCTGGAAGCCTTAAGCACGCATCATATACCCGACTCACAACGAACGACCACCTCTAATGACCACAAAAGCAGCTTGGCGAAACATGAAAATCCGTACGAGGTAACAAAATGCGTACCCCTAAACCGCTCCGCGGGGTCCTTTGCTGGGAAGGGAGAGGGAAGTGGCCCAGCAAAGTCCCTAGCGGAGCTGGGGGGAAGGAGGGGAGAAAGGGGGCAGGGAGCTGTAGCGAGGGGACAGCAGCTGCTCGAGGGGTGGCGGCCCTCTGCCCACAGCTCTCAGTCCTGAAGCCAGTAGGCACACACACACCCCGACCGCCGCCCACAGATGGGAGAAGCCACGGGTTATGTGCGGGGCCCGGGCCAGGCGGGGCTTCCCCTCCTGGGGTGCACCAGGCGGCGCAGGGCCGCGCGTTCCTCGGGCCACCCCCCCGCCCCACAAAGCTCGCGGCCTCCCTTCCCCCTCCCCAGTCCCTCGCGCGCCCTTTTCCCGACCGTTGCGGCGGGTGCCGCTGAGGCGCGCGGCCGCCCCTTCCCCCGCAACGTCCCAACCCCCGTAGAGGCTCCGCAGCCCTCCCCGCCCCTGGTGGCCGCTGGCCGGGGCCAGCGCTACCGCACACTGGCTCGACCCCACTGGCTCACCGGCGAGAAAAGCCGATGTCACCAGTATCGCCACCTCCAGGGCCCATGGAACCCCGCCGCGCCGCTCCATGGCCGCCGCGGTGCCGGCTGCCGCGCTGCCAGAAGACACCAGGCCGCACCGGCGGACAGAAAACGCCGAGCGCTTCACCCTCTAGGGAAAGCTGACGGACTAGCGTCGCAGCCAATCTGTAGGCGAGATTCGGGGTGGCTGGGCGGGATTCTCCGGGAGTGACTGACGGAACTGACCATTCGCCAGTGACGCCCACCCTGTCACGGGGTTGACCGATCAGCTGAGACGCTGTCCCGCCGGGGAGGCGGAGTCTTAACTTGAGTGGTGTTTCCACTTGGCCAATCAGATCGCGAGAGATCTCTGCACGGCTTTCCTTCCCTCACCGTAAATTGAGAGGAAAACGGTGAGGAGGCGGAGCCCCGCCGGCTGATTTGACCAATCGAATTGCGAGGGATCGGGGTGTCGCCCCTCCCACCTCCTATCAGTACAACCGCGAGGGAGGCGCGGGTGGAGGGAGCTCTGATTGACATTTAAATGCACCATTCAGAGAGCAAGGGCGCCTGATGTACCCTCTTCTCACCTGCGTCGGGCTGATTGTGTGGCTGTGAAGCCTTGGGCGTGAGAGCCGGTCTGGTCTCTGGCGTTGTGTGTTACCCGTTCTTCTCCTGTGCTTGTCTAGCTGCACACCTGGTGTGCCTGAGGAGGCACAGAGGAGAGGCCAAGCATCCATATTAAGGGAGACCTAGTCTCTCAATGAGAGCGCTTCTTTCATCAGGAGGAACAGTAGTAGTTCTGGGGTTTATTTTGTTTCTCTCTTCAATGGTGTTTGAAATAATAATAAATTTGTGTGTTTATGCCTGTCACCTGCCTCAGCACTCCACCCCTGAAAGGCAACAAAAAGCTAAATCAGTGAGCTGGGTGCCTCCGTATCATTTGTGGTTTGGATATTTATATGGGGGAAGCTGCCTTCAAGGCCTTTGTTTGGCCCATTGAGCTGATGAAGGAGTGGGGCCAACATGAAGTGTGTCTGGAAACCCCCTGCCCACTTCCCTGGAAGTTTGTTGTTGAGAACAGTGACAGTAACAGGAACTTGCTGCCCCAACCCTGCTGTCTCACTTCAGCTGTTCTTATCTATAGAAGTAGGCAGCTGGGTACATGCTGTTTAGTGTATGGGTAGTATTACAGCAATAGGCCATGAGCAATCAATTTGTGAGTATTATTGGGGTCTTTGTACCCTGTTAGGCTCAGAGGTCTTGATGAGACTCTCTGCAAGTTGAGGCAGAGAAAACCAGGCTTTGAGGGTGAATTGTCACATAGTTGAGGAGGTTAAGACCTCCATTTCATTGTTGAGAATATCCCGTAAGTAAGATTGTCTTATTTCTCTCCTGGATTCCTCAGAAAGCAATGTGTGTATGTTCACAGGAAATCCATCAGTAGCAGGGAATATTGTATGTGTTTTTCTGTAACACAGCAGTGCAGTCACATCCATATGGTAAGATTGTATTTATGTGCTGAACGTGCTAGAGATTACTGACTGTACAGCTATCTAAGCAGAGCTACTCTGCTATGCATTTAGAAATTTCAGCCACCTACAAAAACACTTTGAAAATCTGCCCAAGCAACCTTTCTGTATCCAAAATGTGGCTATATCTAGGAGAAGTGGTGAAGGAGTTGGGGAATGACAGGTAGTAAAATGAAAGTGTGTGTACAACAATTGAACACTATTTAAGAGAGTAAAGCTGTATCCCTGCATCTGCCACATGATAGTGTATCACAATGGGCAAATCACTTAAACCCAGTTTTTCATAGATGGCAGTAATAGTCTACTCCTTGTCTGTGAGGCTATTTGCATAACTGAAGAGGAGCTACTGCTCCCACTGTTGTCAGGGGGAAACTATACTTTGAATATGAAAAGCATGCCAAATGCATAGAGTACTCTCAAACTCAGCAGCTGGGCAAGTTATAAGCACTTCAAATTAATACTAGTTTATTCTTTACTCTGTATCGTGAATCACAAAAACAGCACCAAATAACAGCTTTTGTAAAATAAATGAAAATGAATGTGAGATTACCTGGATACTGCAGCAAAGAGTATGATCAAAATATTTATTTACTTATGGGCTCTTCTGCCTTCAGAATAGGATTAGAAGAGTATACAGGAGACAAGGTATGGATCACTGAACAACAAATATGCAGAATGATTGCTTTTTTAATGAGCCCAGCCTGTTTTGTGCACTGAGCAAGGCAGGTTGATATTAAAAAATATGCTATCTATCCTGTAAGATGACAAAGACATCAAAATGTGTATTCTCTCAAGTTCTGGATTAAGGTTATGTGGGTTACCTTATTTTTGGCATTTACTGGTTCTTGGGTGCTTCAGTTTGCAAGTGTAGTGTGCTCTTATTTACTATGTATATTTGAGCATCATTTCATAAAGTTTTACCTACCTGGGAAAATATGGTTGCTGCACCAAGATGCTTGTAGTCTGAAGAAGGTGATCACAGGACATCAAATAAGGGTATACACTGGATGCCTTGTCACATTAGCAGCATCATCACCTTTACTCTCCACCTGCCACCTTCAGATTTGGTCTACACCCAAAATGTTCATAGAAATAAGGCAAGAGCTGTGGCTCAAAACAGTAAGTTTGCAAAACTACTAGAGGACATTAGGTGGGTGTGATGGTGTTTTAGATGGGAATGTGACAGAAAGTGCAGAGCAGGCAAAGAAGTATGTGGAGGAAGAAGTTTATCCCTTCATCTAAATCAAGGATTTCTTACAAATATGATGTGTAAAAGAAGGGGGCAGGGTGAATAAGACTGTTTTAAAGACATCATTTCTCTTACACCAGTTACTGTCTCTGTGTTTCGTACCTATGTATGCTAGCAATCATTCGAAATTTTGTTGTTATTATCTTGACACTGTTTTCCATGAAGTGTTCACTCTGGAAGTCGTGATACAACAAAAGAGTGTCATCTTATTTTTTTGTATTTGCAGAAGGAATTGTATTTTTGAGACTTTAGGGTTGACATTCCCCCTTTTTTTCTGAACTCCTGGTGCTAGCAATATTATAATTTAATTCTAGAAATAGAAGAGAAATCAGAGTTCTGCATTTGAATATTCTCATATTCCTTCTCTGCTACTTGAATTGCTTTTCTTCTTGAAATCACAACAAAAATATGGTTTGTGAATAATTTTGTCTTCTATCTTACGTTTTCCTTTTCTCATCTTGGTTTCTTCTTTGAGAAAATAATAAATAGAAGCAATAAATTTTATTACGAAAGAGTCAAGTCTCACTAACTCTGTACACTGGTTTTCAGTGCCCACTGGGTATATCTGTATGTCAGTGGAGCCCAGAATAAGAGAATAATGCCATCACTTTACAGTCTGGCAGAGTTCTAGCTATTTTCTCTAGGCTTAATTTAGATTCCAGCTGTAAGCAATACTTGTGACAAAATCTACACGCAGTAAAATTATTCTATTAAGCTGATTTCATTCTGAGCTTCTACTCAGGACAAGTTAAAAAATGAAACAACATGTACATTAGGTCAGAAATAATTTTTATAAACCCATGTATTCCTAGTAGCAGTCACAAAATCAAAGTGCCAGCTCTAGGCAAAATACCAGTATTCGCTGGCTCTTTTAGTCATGTACCATGCAAAAATGTCTTCAGCAGGAATTGCTCGTGTGGTGTTTGGATGCTGCCTTTGCCTGGAGCCTTCTATGAGCTCACAGCATTGAAGATGAAATTATGGTGGAAGAGGGAATATGAGGAAAAGGTGAAGTCAAGGAGCCAGACAGTTGTCTCTACTGGACTAGTGTGTTTCATTGTATCACTACTAAATCTAGTGTAGTTGTTAGCAGAAGTAATTATCTCAACCATTATTTCCAAAGTGGTGCTTAAACTGGAGAATACTTCCCTAGCTGCTGCAAACACCAGGCCCGTCATATCCTCTGGGAAAGAGCGAGATCCCAGTGCCAGGTGCCATTTGGAGTTACCAGGTCCAGAAGCACATGAGGTGAGCAATATCCCGCTTGGTACCAGGCTTCACAGTCTCATGGAAAATTTATGTACAGAAGCTAAGCATGAGCTTTTAAAATAAAATTGAGAGGATAAGACACTATTTTTTGTAGTGCTTTCTGACCATGACACATTAATGGAACAAATGAGGATGTTGCCCCTCTTGCCTGCACTTCAGCCTGTCCTTCCCTCTCAGCCGCTGAGGGATCTCTCTGCCCTCAGTGATCATAGCTGACTTTTAGAGATGTATTTTACAAACATTTTGTCCCTGTATACGGCATTGCAGTCTGGTAAGAATATAATTTTGATGTAAAAGTTCTGAGGAAAATGGTCACCTGTAATCCACTTAATTTTAGTAGTTTCAAAGTCACATTAATCGCTATCTTTTAATTAAGTCAGCTTAATCAAAACAAATTTTTAATGTGCTATTTTAATAGCCTTGAAAGTAGGGAAAGAGTATGTTTTTAAGGATATTTGATATAATTAAAGGTTTGTAGTTTCTGTATGTTGAGGAAGGAAGCCCAGGAAAAAGAAACACAGCCTTTTCCTGAAATTGTGGAGAGAAATTAAGATGTGTGTGTGTGTGATGCGTATGAATTGTTGTTGTTTTTTTAAATTACATTTTTATTCAACTTTTCTTATTAATTTTAGCGGTAAGGACTTAAAGACTCGACAGCTGCCTTTGGTAGGTGTTTTGAATGAGCATTCCTAGATTGTGAGCAGTTTTGGTACCATCTGGCGGTTGAAAATACGGCTGCAGCCTCCATGGGTTTGTATTCTCATGCTCAAACCGAAAGTTAAATGAAATGCTGCCTCTCGGGGGCGCTTCCTTTCGCGTTCCCTCTATAGGTTCCTATTCTGTCCCACTACCCAGCCTTTCTAGTAAACAGTGGCTAAGACCATCGCCGAAGTGGATGACAGAAATCGGGTCAGAACAAGAAAACACAAAAATTTTGTGGGAACTGGGGTGAAATAGACATTCCTCGTTTCTCTCCAGATCAGTGGAGGATTTAAGTTATTCTAACCCACTGTTTTGAACTTACATGCTTTCTGAAGAGGTAAGAAAGTAATTCACAACAATTTATTAGCTCATTAGGGGGAACTTGCCTTCAGTAGTGCCAGCATAAATTTTACAATCTGCAAAATCTCATAAGCTGCACCATGGGGAACTTAGCACATTTTAGCTGAGAACACTTAAATCCTGATTCTTGTTAAAGACTGAAGCTGGTACCCTGATCAAAGCTAGGAAAATAAGTCAGACTGTGTTTTTATTTGACATGCAGCCATTCTTAGAGGTCCTGAGCACCTTCTAGAAAGGCCTTAAATTCTTCCTATGTCCTTTCAACCATGGCTCTGAGCTCCGGAGAGGAAAGCCATAAAGCAAGAGAAAGGCCTTGGTCATATGCAATAAGGACACACTGCCAGTCCTCTCCAAAAGCCTCTGTCCTACTCCACTTCTTTCTCTACTTGGTCTCCCACCTGCAACTTTGATATTTGGTTTTGTTTCTACAATTTCCAAGAAACCCTCAAGGCTAACCGGCTAAGGAGGATACATTGGGGCATTGAGTGACTGGTTTAGATACTATGAAATGGCATTAATTCCATCCTGTCCTAAATGCAGAATATATATACACGAGGTACCAAGGGCATTGTCTTTTCTCTGACACAACTGCCCAATATTAACATCAAAACCCAACCTGAGCTTGTAGGTGTAGGCATGTCAGCCACTCGTCACACAGTCAGATAGGGAGCGATTCTCCAGCAGGTCAGCAGTAGCTACCTGCGTGCATACTCATACACAGCTGTTGCAGCAGGGCATTGTGCTTTGGATCCCTTTTGGTGAAGGGTAAAGCTAATTTACACTTTCTCCATAGCTAGCAGGTGTAAGAGCTGGCTTCTGAAATCTGTGTTTATCCCTTCTCCAACTGAGAAGGACAAATGTGGTCTTTTATACTTTTGGTTAATGAGGCCTCTCTGCTCTGACTCTTCATGTTTTGCAGCCCCACAAACCTAACATCCTGTTGTGACTACTCAGCCTTTGTGGAAATGCACCTCTTTTTCCAGTTTGAGAAGATTTAGGATGTGGTGAGACAGAGAGAGAGTGAAATTTTACATTCTTCTCCCTATGCTTGAAGAGATTTAATTGAAGTTCACCCAGGGGAGAAGTCACTACCAGCAGATAAACACCTTAGCTTGCTGTTTCTACTAAAATGGTTAACAATGGAGTAGTTAAGACTTAAAATATAATTTGTTGTCATTAAGCTTTTATGTTATCTCCATGACATCTCCTGAGCTTAATAGATGCTCCTGTTGAAGAGTCAGGTGCTTTAGAGATGTCCTATATTTTGAAGGTAATCATTGCAGCCATTAGTGTGAAAATTGCTGAGCTAAGCTTATAACTTCTTGCTTTTGAAAAGGGCGATGATGTTTCTATTCTCCCTCAAGTCTGGTTATCCCCTGCTATGTATTACATTGACTGTGAGTCTCCTCTCGGTTTACTGTGTGGTTATTCTGCACCAGCTCTTTTGTAGAGTTGGTTTTCTTAAACTCCAGGAAGCTGAGCTGCCTTGTTGAGAGGTGACATGAGTATCAAAGCTAGGGCAAAGGGAAGAGGCAGGAGCATATGGATGGTAGTGGGGGAAGTGAGGTCATCGCTGTTTCAGTGCCCCATTAGCATTTGATTAGCACCAGCTGCATTGTGCCTGTTGGCTTTACATCTAAGTTCAGGGACCGTGATTGAACAGTCATTTTAATCCAGTTGCTGCAGTTGCCAGAAAAATTCCCAGTTCCCTCCCCTTGTTTGTGTTGTCGCTCCGTACTAGAGCTCAAGTCGAGGGGGCTTTTCTTCCTCTGGGACAAGTCACTCCTCGGTGAGATCAGGTCTGTCAGCTAGGTCATGGTGTGGCCATGTGGACGTCAGCTTTGCTACAAGTAGTAAGGCAAGAGCTACTGGCTGGAGGTGGGACTGCCTAAGCACCAGTACAGATTCATACCCGAGTTGACTATGAATCTGTGGCTTTAAGCCAGATTTTTCTTTTCTGTGCCCTTCAAATCAGGTTTCCAAATGAGCCACCTAAATACAGACATACTTACCATTCTTCTGTTAATCACACTTTCTTTAGTAGTTCTTCATGTTTGGGAAAATAATACCAGTTCTACTCATACACAGTTGTGCTGCATCCTGGGTCTCGTTTGTTACTGATATTTGTCATGGGAGGAGATAGCATGCTTGAGAGCTGAAGGGATGACAATATTCTGCTTAACACCATAAGGCCAAACAGTGAATTTAAGGGAGCCAATGTGAATGATTTCGATAATATAGCATCTGAGAAAATTATCCTTTTCCTGTTGCATCTTACCTTATGGAATTTAGAACCATGATGTAGCTACATATACCTTTGGGAAGGTAAAGAAGGATTCAGTGTTTCAACTGCAAGCCACAGAAAGGCTTTTCTAGCTTGCAATATCCTTGTCTCATTTAACAATTTCTATAAGTAAGTTTTGGTGCTTGCTAGGGGTGCTTTCCCTAGTGGTCTCCCTAACTGATTGTAGACTTGTTCAGCTGATTTCCATCTCATGGTTTTTCTATCTGTCACTGGGTTATTGGAGAGCTGTTGCCACATTTAAAATAACCATTGTGGCTGTCCCCTGTGTTTAAAAAAGAAAAAAAATCTGTTCATAAAGTGAAAGAGGGAAACAGATCAAAAGGGCTCTGAGCTGTGGGTGAAGAAAGCAGCCTTAGCAATAGAAAATTCAGGGCTTTGCCTGAGCAGTTGTGTGAAAGAGCTCTTCTAGCCAGTGTGGACTTGGGATAAGACAGATAACCTCAACAGAGTTGAATGAAGTTTACCTTCTAGTGGCTTGAAATGAAATACACAGGTGATGCATGAAATATATTATTCTCATAAGGCTCTATGAAATGTCAGACAAAAATGCCTTTCATATAATGGTGCAACAGAAGCTGAGAATTGTACAGAAAGAAGTAGAGCCTTGAAGTAAAAATTCAGTTACTGGAACAATTGGAATGGAAAAGAAAAAGTTGTAACCTCGAATAGTGGGGAAAGAAATAAAAAAAAAAATACAACCTACTTGGGGGTGGGTAAAAGATGCTTTAGACTGAGTCTGATTAAATTTTGCTTATTCCATTTCTTAAAAATAATGACACAGTAAGACCTATAAAAACAAGGACCTTGCTGATGGAAAGTTACTTTTTGGGGGACCCTACTACACAGGCACTGTATACTATTTTTATATATACTAATCTTGTAACAAAGAATGTCTGTTGTACATTTGCAGAATTCAGTCTCTTTTTTTCTTTTTCTTGAATTGCTATACTGTCTGTTCATGGAGGACACTAAAATATCTACCTTCTTATAAATGGTTCAAAACATAAATGAAGCCCAAAGTACTGCTACATCCATTAGGAACAGGGTAGAAATGTCAGCAGCAATGTTAAGCCAGGGCGGACAGTCCATGATGCCACAGACACCTGCCTGAAAGGAATAAGTGAGGTCAGAACAATGGGTCTGAAGCACATCACAGCAATTCTGGTGCCAAAGGGGTTTTACAATTACCTGCTGAAGTTGAAGAACTACTCATGTAACAATAAATTTCTAGTTAAAGTTCACATAGAGGTGATTTATCCACACTACAATGTGGTGATGTGCAGGGTGGCTGGGGGACAGAGGAAAGCAAAGTACCTCTGCTTTGTTTCTATGCCATCATGCAAGAATTCCAGATTTTCTACCTATTCCAATTTCTTTCTCCCATAGAAGGTTGCAAGAGCTTAGTCTTGCCTCTAGTAACAAATAAGAGGGCTGTATTCTTCAGCAACTCTGTTGTTGAGATCTCAGTGTAGTCCCACTGATGTCCCACCAGCAGGTTGGTACTAGTCATAAAAGAGTTTTGCAGTATTTCCTGAAGATCGGCTTGCCACTGCTGCTTGCTCCAGCCTGTGTTTTGCTGTCAACAGCCTCTTAACAATCAGAAAAGTCACTTTCTCTTGACATTGAACAAGAAACTTTGTTCAAGTGAAGGTTGAGCCCAAAGCTACACTGTCTCTTTCATTGGAAAACTTCTGTCTAGGACATTCTTATGTCAATCTCATGTCAATAAACACAGCATTCCAGCATACTGATGCTGTGGTGACACTGCATTGCACTGTACTGTGTTCAACTGTTGAAAAGGGACATTGTAGTGTGGATAAATCACAGTACTTGTCCCAAACACAAGAGCTCGTTAATTTATTGTTATGATGTCTTAAGCCAATGCTCTGGAACACTGCAGTGTTTTTTTTTAAAGCTGTTGTGGTATTAGTTAATCTATAAATTACTTGTTCTGAGATGGCTTTTTTGTAAAACTTATGTAATAAAAATTAAATAATGATAATGTTTTTTAAAAGAGAGGTATTAAAAATGCCCTATTCTGCAGACCAAAGCAATAATATGTTGGGCAGCATCAAAGCATTAAACAAGATGGTTTGCATCATTAACACTAAATGAAATGGCTTAACAAGTCAATAAATGAGAATAAAACAAAGTTATCGTACAATACAGTTTTTGAAAGTGCCAGAAACAAATTTTCTGAAGCAAGTAATTTTCTAATAAAACTAGATGGAACATAAAGAAACATGTTTTTCTGATTACCGAGTGAAAAATCAAGTGTCACAGCTAAATACTATTTTGGATATGTGGTGTACTGTATGTATGGTCTTCATAGCAGCCTAGTGAAGTAGAAAGGAAGAGTGAGCCTTTACATATTACATTCCATAACCAAGGCTATGAACAGAACAGTACTTATGAAAGTGTGGGCCATTTCAGAACCTATAGTGTTCCACTATGGAAACTGCAATGTGCATTATACAGTTACAAACAAGAAGGTAAGGTTCATGCTCCACAAAGCTTCATCTAGGGCAAGGATGGGAAATACTGGCTGTTGGCTGTTGGCTGTGACCTGTGACTTAATTTCATGTTGTGGGATTCCTCATTTTTAGATAAGGTGAGTGGTAATGGGGCTAAACGAGTCTCTTTGACCCTCAACAAGGACAGGGTTTCCCGCCCTAAGACTAACGTGAAGATGGTCAGATTAAATGCTTCTCAGTTCTACTTCATATCTGCTTGCACAGGTACTGTCCTGGAAGCTAAATATTTTTCAGATCCAAAATGTATTACTCATGCTTTGGAAGATATTTCCCCCTGTGCCTCTAAAGAGTACAAGATGGTGCAGATTAACGTGAGGCATTTTATCAAACTCATTACTGCAGAACCTGCTCACAGCGTTCTGAGACAAGAATATATCTGAGTGTACTAAATTTTTTCTCCTGACATTCTGCAATCTTGTGCTTTTAAACCAAACCCTTGACACATGTGCATGCTCAACCAAATTCAGCCACAGTAGTGCCAGGCCTTCTCCAGGGACTTCAGTAGGCTATAATTAGCATTCTGCTATATACCATTTTCTCTTCCAAACTCTGATTCAGGAAAACACTTGTGTAATTATGAGCATCTGTTGAAGTCCATGGTATAACCTCACAACAGTTTCTCCATAAGCAAGAGAGTGGGGAATCTTTCTTTTATACTAAAGAAATTATCTGGGGGAATAAAGAAAAATATGATTTTGGCCTATTCCTAGAAGAGAAAAATGCAAATAGATTGGTTATGGTGGTTTCTTGAGTGGAATAATCAAATCCATGCAAAGTAGCTAAAAAGACTTTTGGTGAGGTTTTTGGGTTATACTTACATTCAGTTGATTTTATATTTAACTTTACATTAAGTACCCACTTAATGTTTTGCTGAACTGGTGTTTCCGTTAGATATTATTTCTCTCAACATATTGTATTGAAATTAACTTTGAGACGAACCCCTCATTATTCCCCAAACTCCTCCAAATACTGCTCTTATGTGATTTGACTCCTTTTGATTGCCTATCGCTTCCTTTTCACAGCAAACCCCACCTTCCCCTGGTGATGGCCTGGAGAGTGCTCCAGAGCCCTTTCCCCTGACAGAAACACAACTTAGAAAACAAGGAGTGAAAATTCTTCTCTCCTTCTAGTTGGTATTGAGTGGGGCAATGGGCTGCTCCATTCCTCCACTGGGAGATGACTTTAACAGCAGTGCAGTCTCTGTGGGGGAATTGGGGGGCTATTTCTGTTGCTGCAGGGCAAATCCTGCATTGGTGGTGACTTTCCTTCCAGAGAAGCTGCAGTAGAAACTGCCTGTTCCCCATGGATGGGTTCAGGCAACTTTTTTATTTTTTCTTCCTTGTATCTTGTCACCATTATGGCAAGCACCTTCTTCCTTTTATGAGGATGGTGCTGCAGTCTTTCTCTGAGGGGCTTGAGGAATATAGAGTTGGATTTGGGCAAGGCTGGGGGCTTGTCTGTGGTAGTTGTTCCTTGCAGCTGAGCATAATTGTGCTCCATTCTGTAAGGTCTAGGTCATGGATATAAGCAGCAAAATTTCAAAGAGATAGAAAAGGCTACAAACAAAATTAAATCTTATATGAAAAATAAAGCTTCGGAAAACAGTTTTCCACATGAAATTTGGCAATTTATTGTGTTCTATAGTTTTTTAATTAATGTTTTCTCAAAGATGCATCACAGACCTATACCACCAACCCCTACAGCAACAGCATTTTCTTTCTGAAGACAGGAGCCTTTGAGTCAGGCCCTAAATGCTTTGAACCTGTTCTTTCCTGCCTTTAAATTCAGGTGATGGATTGGTTGTCAAGATGAAGAACAAAACAACTGGGAGTTTTGGATGTCCCTTTCCACCCTGAGCTGATTGTCCAGAGGTGCTCAGCTCCTGCTGGTGCCTGCCCATGGTGGTTGTTGCTTTCACTGCAATATCCTCACTGTCATCATGTTTCAACGTGATTTCTCCATTGGTGAGTGCAGTTGAGCTTGATTTTGTAAATGCTTTTAAGATCTTGGAGCATTGTTGGACAGCCTTCAACGATACGTATGTGAAAGCATGAGCATCTGGAGGGTTTGTGTGCAGATAAAGCATCTGTGATGTTGGGAAATCACTGTAGTGTTTTTGCCAGACTGAAGTTGAAATGTCCATATCTAATTGAATGGCAGCTTTTGAATCACAAACTGGAACTTTCCATGCTACAAACACACACATGGATCTTATGGCAGAAAGAATAGTTTCCAAATCAACACAGGGAAATTACGCAGCTAAGTCCCCAGCACAATTAGAGAGTACTAAAGGCATTTGAAAACAAAAGTCATTTTTAAAGCTAACAAAATAATCACAGGTTGAGGTTTTCCACAACTTTATAAAATGAAGCCAAGGATCGTTTCATTGCCAGGTAAGAGTTTCAGTCCATAAAGAGCAGCTGTGTTGTGCTACTTTACACAAAACAAATATGCCAGTAAAGTTTTACAGGGCATGGGTATACTAGACTCAACATGCCTAACAAAGAGGTTCTGCTAAAGAAAAAAACCATTTTGTTACCTAAAAGAACTTGTGTGTTTCCCTGCTTTAGAGAAGATAATTTAAGGGCTGATGTCTTTTTGGTTATGCTGCAAGTTCAATGCTCTCAGAGACAATCTAACTGGAGAGACTGCATGTCAGCTGATGGATGAAGCTGATGTAATTAAATTCAGGTCATCATAACATAAAAAGAGTTTAATTGAGATAAATAGTATCTGCATACCTCAGCCTTGCTGGTTATTGGTTGTGCATCCCCTAAAGTACTTTTTTGTATCTGGAGCTGTGTGGAGTCACTGAAAAAGCAATCATACTTAGAAATTGCACACCCTCTGTGAATTAGCAATTATTTGCCTATAAGTCATCCATAGGAGCTTTCTGCAAAGTTTCTGGCCCTTTTTGTCCACAAAATACTTAAGTTTGAACCTGTTTGGTAGAAATGGGCTATGTGGGCAAGAATTGCAGGAGCTGCGGTTAAAATATGAGTTTACCTTAACTTCAGCATTTGCAGTACTCCTGCATTTACAATGGAAAAAGTGGGAAACTCCAAGGTCTATCTAGCTGTTGTGAGCGCTAAACAACAATCAGGGCTCATTCTCAAACTCCTCATCACTTTTGGGCTGGTCAGTCTGGCAATGGGGGATTCTCAACACACCAAGGGAAATGAAGCTGGAGAGAGGGAGATCTTGACGCTTATCTGGCTCCAGCCCTGTAGGAACCCTGTCCAGTTCTCACAAGTTCAAGCACCCCGTGATGAGAGAGGCTGAGCGAGGGCCAGCATCATTCGAGAATCAGCACAGGCTCTCTAGCATCCCAGCCCTTCTCCTGGGCTCAACATATCTTGGCACAAGGAGCAATCTGGCCCCCTCATCAGAAAACTCATGTCACTTCTTCCATGTCCTGGGTTGGCTGAGTCCCTCCCAAGTGAGCAGGCGGGTCAGCTTTGCAGAGTGCAAGCCATTTTTCCTTGGTTTCTCAGAGAAAGACCATGTTTCAGCTGAATTCAAAGCAGCTGGATACTCAGGAAAAAACATTTCTTCTTGTCCCTTGTGTCTGCCTAGCTCTGGCAGTCAGTGCTTTAGCACATTATTATCTTTTAATTCCCACAGTTATTGGGTATTGTCCAATTCATAAAATGCAGGTCTGTTTGGATCTGGGCTAAGTATGGTGAAAACATGAAGAAATACAGCAGAGGGAAAAGGTTCTTGTTTTTGCTAAACTGTAAGTAGTTATTTCAGGTTTGGAATGGAAGTTTTGGTTGATACTTTTGTTGTCTGAGTGTCACGGATAAAAAAGCAGTCTTGAGTAGGGGAATTGCACAGAATTTAGTTTATTGCAATTAATATAAACTTTGAATTCTTTACTCTAGTATTGAGAAACAAAGAAGACAAACAGGGAAAATACCAGTTCCCTCTGTGAAACCCATCCCCATCCCCAGTCTCATCACTGCACATCATGCTTCGTCCGTTTGATGAGACAATGGGCATCCCAGGGAAAGGTGGTCAGTGCATGGTTTTTCCTTTTCTTTCACTGCTCCTTGTTTCTTACTCAAATGCTCTGATGAAGTTCCCCCATGGGCCACAGTCCCCTCTGAACCGTACTTGCTCTGGCAACTTGTCACCTCTGCTTGAGCCTCTCCTCTTGCTCTGCCCCTACTTTGCCCTGGATCAGGCTCCTCTTGTCTCTCCTTTTTCTTCAGCGTCTCCCATCCTCTGGGGTCTCTCTTGCCCCTGCTCATGCCCCTCTTTTTGTTCTGTGCCTGCTCTGGCAGCCCTCCTTCTCTGGCATCTCTTCTTGTTTAGTGTTTACTGCCTTTTTTAGATATGTATTTGCAGAGGCACCGTATGCTTCTCTCATTGGTTCGGTCTTGGTGTGCAAGTGGGTCAGTGTTGTCCATTGCAGAGCCGGCTGGAAATGGCTGCGACCAGCACAGGGCAGCTCCTCAGCTCCTCCTACACAGGTCTCCCCTGCAGCCCCAGCTCCTACCAAAACCTTACAATTATGCCCAATATAGCAAGTCATTCAAATTATATCTTTAATGTGTATTACACTGATCTCTGTAAGCGCATTCATTCTCTTGACTTCAAGTGTGTCTGGCTATGGTGCTCAGCACCTTTCGGGGCTAAGCCCTGAGAGAAAACTGTGATGACTGTAGCAATTTGGTCTCATAATTTATCTTGCATGTACACATACCTACGCACTTTATTTACTGGCAAAGAAGCCTGGGAACTACCTATAAATAAGAGCAAATAAATTAGAATATGTAGAGCAGTTTAACACAAATGTGAATATTTTCGAGATTTAGGCAAACACGGCTAATTTTCAACACTGATTTTTCACAGTCCTCTAGTTTTTGCATCTGTTCCTGGATTTAAAAGGCAGTGAAAATCACTGTGACATTTCTAATTTAAAAACAATGAGAAATGTATCATATGGGTTTATGTGTTAATACACACACATAGAAGACTACTTTATAAGGTGAAATTCTGGGATATTTTATCAAATCAGACTTCACTCTCTGTGTGGAACACAAACCAAATTGCTAGGTCTATATTTCATTAAATACCTAAACTATTTCTAAGTGATGAGGTACCTTGGTGCCAGATGTACACTCAGCAACCATTGTGACCTGCTCTCATCTCCAGTTGCTGAAAGTCTGTTTACAAGTTCAAGTGGTGCTGTCTGGTCTCCTCTTTTCTCCCTGCTACTTAGATTGTGGCACAGTCTGGGGCATGGCTGTACCTGACAAGGAGAAGTGAGTTTGTGTAGACCTTAATTATGGCAAACAGCCATAAGTTATATATGTGCCCCACATGCTCTTTATTTTATAGCTATTTCAAAGCTTTTATCTTTTATCATTCCAAGGTAGGTATAAAATGTTAAGCCTGCAGGAGAGCATAAGCCACCACTAGCCATGTTAGGTGGTTACGTCCGATATTTAAAGCCTCAGCCAGAGACTTACTGAAATGAGGCAGTGTTACCACCATCACTGCTTCTTCACCACACCACTCTGGTCCTGCACATGACACTGGTGTTGACCTCACTCTCCCTGCCTGTGTGGGCAGCCAGGGTACACCACGCACACCAGGCAGTCACCAAACCATTGACCCCTTCCCTGGACATCACCCTTAAAAGTACTGACTGGTAATGCTCTGCCTCTTGAGCTAGCTGACACCAGCTCACAGCATTATCTGTGCCACTTAAAAGCGGACTTCAGTAGCTGCCAGAATTTCTGAATGCTATCACCTGAGCAGTCTAAAACCCAAAATCATTTACCTTAGAAACGTGACACATGGGAGTGTGTATATGTGTATACATGGGTTTTATTTAAACTCCTATAGATTTCTGCTGTGATGGAGGCAGTTGCACGCAAAGCTGGCGCAGCTCTATTATCCCAAAATAGCCCTATCCACGCTGTTACTTATTTTAGGAAGACATATGGCCTCTCTTTCTTTAGCATCTGAGCATCTCACAGTCCCTGTGAGACTTCTTTGTTATTGTCTCCCATTTTACACATGGGGGACTGAAACACAGAGATGGGATGACTTAAAATAGTGTGAGGCACTTTGCATTCCCAGTGAGGAGATCTGCAGAATATACAAGTATCGCTTTCATGCCTCTGGTAGGATAAGGAATGGGCTCTGGGCTTCCCAAGTCCGAACTTGCTGCTTAACCACTTGACCATGCTTTTTCCACAACAAGCCATTCTTTCACTTTAAAGAAACATCACATCTAGCCAGAAGCCACCTTCTTATTAGCTTTCACCATAATGTGTAGGAGCGAAATCAACATTAGCAGATGTATTGCAGGTAAAGCATCCTAGTTGCCCTGGTTACTTTCAGTTTAAAGAACGATAGACCTGACTAAGAAGTAATAAGCCAATAATTCTTGGTCCTTCCCTACTCCACACACATTTGCAGCCGAATACATATAAACACTTTAACCTTAGTTGGAAAACCTTGGTCCCATCTTGGGCTTCCCATCTTTGGCCTTGCAGTGGAGTGTCAGCTCCAAAAACTCATGTTCTACCTTAAGTAATCGGATTTGCGGAGCTGTAGTCCTAATGAAGTACAAGACCAGCCCAAGTTTTTGACCTCTGCTTCCTCTTCCTTCAATGTACAAGGGGCCCCAGAGCTCTTGTACAATGTCACATCATTTCCTAGCAGGACAGCTGCAGAGCTCTCAACCAAGCAAGACCCGTTGGGGTGCAGATGCATTTTCCAATTTGCTTTCTATGAGAAAAGTGCAGCTTTGGCTGGCAAGTGCTGACCAGAGGCCTGATGCTCCAATTCCCTCCCTCTGTGCACGAGAGGCCTGGCCAGCAGCCACATTCTCACATTCCCCAGGCAAGGGAAGACTACTGACCTGGGAGAGACTGCTGGCTGCAGACCTGGCGGCCAATGCCTTTTCCATGAGAGAAGATCACTTGAGGCCAGGTCATGCCTATTCTGTATTAAAAATAAGATCTAGAAAGTACATTTTTCTTTATTTACAAATGGTCTAAAATAGAATCCTTTGGATATGCATAGCACTCCCATCTCTGGATCAGAAAGCACTTGGTAAAGCATTGAATTAATTAAGCTTAAGAAACACTCAAGGGATGCAGCAGTATTATTACCCATATTTTAAAGATGAGGAAATGGAGACAGAAAGAGGATTGGGGACTGGTGTGAGAACACAGGCTGAGTCACTTGTAAACTCAGAAATTAAACTTAAATTCAAGATTTTATATCCTTTCCTGCTTGCAACTGGAATTGGCTAGAAAAGGGCAGTTTTCATCTGTGAAAGCATGTGCCCCTTTCTATTGTAAATAAATAATAAACTTTTTTAATCAGAACATTTTCTAGGCTGGATAATATCTAACATTTTCTGTAATAGTTCTCATAAACATCATTCAGTTCTTTGGTATCCATAACATTGAAGTATGTGTTCTTTGCTACATGGTGGGAGGCAAGTTGGAGGTACAACTTCCCCTGGTTCTTAATAATAGGGCCATGTGCCTGGTAATAAAACCAAACCTGACAAAAGTTTGTGTGGGTCCAGAAAATTCAGTTATGAACTGTCAGTGGTGCATATGAGAATAGTGGATGCTTATTTTCTCTTATGCCTTTGAAATTTAACTTGCTTATTTCCCAAGAGGTACCTTCTCCTAATGACTTTCCTTCTTTGCTCATGCTGATTTTGAGAATTAAACTAAGCTCTTTTTGGCTTGCTTATAATTGCTAATAGTAAAAATCCCCAGGAGTATATAAATTAAGGCTAGAAAATAGAAGGAGATTTCAAGTCATCCAAATAGTGAGATTGTGGAAAAGTGTCCCAGGAAGAGTCGTGGTGGCAAACAATTTAGCTTATTATTAGACTGTGCTTGATAATTTTGTGAAAGAGATTTTGTGATGTAGTTTCTATTATAAAGGACCTCAAATTCAATGACCCATGAGATCTCGTCTGCCCTTATGTTATTAACAAAACATGTTCTCGATAAAGCAGGACTCGGGATAGAAGTTAGCTCATTTTCTCAGATCAGAGTTTTCTCAAGTGGGCTGGGGGTGCAGTGATGAACACCTGCTCCTGTCTATAAGGTGGATAGATAAAGGCGATATCTAAACTGGGTGAGTCCAAGGGTGAGTCATAAATTCTGGGTCTGAGTGAGCACCCTGGCAATGCCTTGACTATGTGTGGAGGGGCGATATGGGAGCTTACCTGCCTCCCTGAGCTCTGCGTGAGTGCTGGCTTCCATGGGTGATGGGGCAGGGATGTACTCATGGTGTTCTCCAAGATGTCTCTCTGGAGCAGCTGGGGAATCACAGTAGACACTTCAGCCATGAAGCTCCCGTGCTCTGTTGTTGTGGTGGATGAGGAGTGAGAAAGTATCATTTTTGCTTAGTCTCTTTTCTGTACTGCCTTTATACTTGAAGTGTTCTCACTTATTTTGAAACCCATGTAGAACAACAGTCAGATTAGCATCAGAGGACCCTGAGCAATATATGCATTGGAGAAGTTAGGTTCAGTTTCCAAGAGCAAAACTTAGAGAACAGCATAAGGAACAATGATGTTTGAATTTTTAAATATTAATATTGCCTTAGAGATCCTTCTTTTTATTTTACTAATTAATTGATCTCCTGACACTAATGCATATGTGGAAATAAAGCACGTATCAAAGTAAAGATTAGGAGATTATTACCTGTTTTAACATACAGTGCTGAAAGTATTAATTTCAGCTAAAAACACTGCTACTCTTGTCACCTACATTAGCTTTGTTAATTTGATTTATCCTAGTGTTAGAATGGAGTTAGTCCATGCAAATGACATCATTCTATAATCAGACTTTTACTACCTTGAAATTAATTTCAGTTAACTGTTGGAAGAAGGTTTTTTAGTGTCTTCTTTAACCGTGGAGGTATTTCATTCATGCTGAACTGTGTATCTCAATTAGAAGAAAAAGTGTTGCCAAATGAGTTGGATTGTGGGCTAGACCCAACCTGTAAAATATGAATTTGAATCCAGATTTTGAATGCTAGAAAGTGTCACATTCCTGTCTCTATTCATACAAATTCTATTAGTTTGTGGATCTTCAGGGGAAAAAATGCTAATTGTGAAAGGTATCAGAATCTGGCCCAAGTGGTCGGGCTTCAGAATTTGGTCAAACATGTTAGAAAAATATGTACCATGCAAAATGCAGTGCTAGGTTTAAATATGCCAAAAGTTAGAGAATTATAGGGTAATGTTTGGGGTTTGGATCAAACCCTATGGGTCCACTAGTAAATGGTTTTGCTTTTCAGTTTCAGGACCATCTGTGTTGTGGTGAAGGAAAGATGAAGGTAAAAAATGACCTGTATTAATCTAAAGTTCAAAGCCTGAAATCCGCATGTAGAGGAGAGCAAAGATATCATTTTTCTCCATGGTAACATGGATATGTATGCACTTTTTCATCTGTGAAATAGAGAATGGCTTTAAAATGCTTTGGAGAATCCTCCATACTTTGGGAACATTTGGGCTTTCTTTTTTGGAACAGTGGGAACAGATCAGTTGATTGAACCATCTTCCACCATTCTCATTGTTAACACTTCATAACTTCAATTCATGTTGCGGGTGTAGAAGCATCTCCCTCTGAGTCACTCAACACTTTTTTCCCAGCTGGTACCTTATGTAGCTGAATGCTCCAAAAGTAAATATAATTTCTCTAGCTACCTGACCTTTCCCTGAGCGAGATCACAGGAGGGACCATGCTGCTACTCTGCATCCTGAAGCTTAGTGAAACATCCTTTTATTGTATGGTGAGGACACGATCATCAACACTTCATTTTATTTTGCAAATAATTCCACCTCTTGTGTGCAACTTTTTCTGAAACTAAAGCTATCGTTGATGTGCAACCCGGCAATTTGCATGATGGAAAGCAATAAAGACTTATTGCTAGATTTGGATGCAAAGTTTGTGTTGTATATACTGTATGGGGAAACAAACATGTGGTTCTTCTAGTGCTCTTTTGTCTTCTGTTACAAGTTTATTTATACTGGGTAAACGAGGTGAGGCTTTTGCAGTTACTTGTAGTTATTTCATTTTTCTACAAACCAAGGCATCTGTAAATATAGGATCTCACCTATGTCAGAGCAAACTGGCAAGAGCAAAATGATCTTCCATTCATGGTATCCGATGGCTCTTTTGCTCAAACACCCTTGGAGTCTACTGGAATGTAGGCTTGGCTGGTATCCATGCTCCTTCCCGGCAGAGGAGATGCTATCACAAGAGCTTTGTTTCTAGCAGCAGTAGTTGGCAAACACTGCCTTGTAGTCTGTTCCCTGAGGCTCAGGCTCCATTTCGTTATGCCCCACCAAGTACCTTCTTGAAAATCCTGGTTGTGCTACTGTTGATTCCTTATTCTGAATGAGACCAAGTGAAGCTGCTGGCCGAGGGAAAGCCTGTGTTCCTGGAGTTGGGGATCCTGAGACCAAGCATCCCAGCAGCACTGTCAGCTGCTGACAAGAGGCCTGGCATGGATACTGCCTTGGATTATTCCTCATTTATGCCAGATCCATTCCAAGAGATGGCTGGCTCCCTGACCACACTATGGGAGCCAGCCACTTCTTGAAGAGTCAATTCAATAAGGCTACCATCATCTCTTTCAGGGGGAATATTCTAGCTCATTGGCTTTTAGATCTGAAAATTCAGATGTTACTTCTGGATTCTGTGCCTTCAAAGAGCTATGGGAGAGGGGCTGGTACATGACAGATAGAGACAAAAGGCGGCATTCATATTCTTCAGCTGTAAGTCTTTTAATAAACCACCATCACATGCTTTCATATTATTTCATAGGTTTTGTCCGATTTTCTGCTTATGTATCTAGCTAAGTGCCAAAGAGCCAGAAAAAATAGTTCATTTATATCAAATCTGATCTTCCTATGTGCTAAGCACTTATTACCTCACAGGTGTTTTCCCAATGTCACCAAAAGGTATTAAAGTAGGGATATTTGTCTGAGGTGTTTTAATAGCAGCTATCACCATAATATCCAAGGCCCCAGTAATGAAGACATTACAGGTGACACAGGTAGTAAATCCTTCACTTAAGATCACCTAACACTTCCCACTGTAACTCTTTTTTTCAGACCTTTTACTGAACTTTAACTGTTGGGGCTACAATTTGCCATTCTACATATCCTACACTGATTATAATTATTTGTGGGAGGGAGACAGGGATGATGAGGTTTCATATACAATAATTTAGCCATTTTTCAAAATGAGACTGCCTATAAAGCCTTGTTTTTCCCATGTCAAACAGTTTGTGTTGAATTTATGTAAGAAATTCAGTGCCTCTATGCATCCTTAACAGGTGTCATTTAATAATTATTTTTTAAAAATATAAAGGATTTTACTGCTTTTTAAGGATGGAATATACCCCACAGAATTAGTGATAGATCTGAAAAAATAAAACTGAAGTTGGTATTACGATGAATTGTAGTTTACCAAATATATGGGAAGAAAACCTTCAGGAGACCCAGCATTGACTGATCAACTAGAAAGATGACTGCAGCTGAATGTTTTTAGGGTGATCTGGGGAGAAAGGAAAAGGGAAGACCGTAGGTCATTGGATGTCCTCTTTACACTGTAGCTGCTTTGTTTGCAAATACGAGCAAAACTCTGGGTTGCGTCAGGCTTGCCTTTGTCCCATCTGCCCCCTCACCAAAGAGAATTTGTTGCATTACATGGAGGCACTCCTCTTGGGCATTGTACCAAATAAGAGATTTCTATCTGAATACATCATCTCCCACTGCTTCTTCTGCTGCTTTCCATCTCCATTGGCAAGCACATTTCCAAAAGAAGGCTCAGTGTCTTTTAGCTTCGAGGGGTAGGACTGCTTCTTCATTGTGAGACAGGCCCTCGTCAGAGGCCAGGATCTGCTTCTTCAGCGGTTGCTTGCCATCTTCCATGTGCAAAACGCCAGAGTTCATGCACAGCCATCCAGCTGAAATCTGCTTAATGACTCAATCTGTGCATGAACGTTTCTGGCCTAGTTGTAAAGACTGTCTTTGCAAATGTGCTGGATGGATTTGTTTACTTGGCACAGCATAAGGCCACACGGAGACACCCAAAGTGGTTTCCAGTGGGGCTAATTGGGCCAGGTGGAGCTTTGCAAGCAATGCAGCTGTACTGCCCCTACTACCACACTAGCTCTCTTAAAATGAGTTTGGTAGCTGTGTAGCATCATGTTGTGCAGCACACTCAGGGCCCTGTTGTCCACAGAGTGCCTGAATTAGCAGGAGAGGGACCTTTAAAAGATCCATGACCTTCTGCAGGTAATGGAGAACATGAAGTGTACCTCCTTTTGTCAGAAAAGTTCAGTTCTCTCCTGGCAGGCTCAACCTGGCCAGGGGGAGAGTGGAAATGCTGCCTGCCAAAGTCCCGTGCAGAGAGAAGCAGCTTTTGTTTCTGCTGAGGACTCCAAGAGAGGTCGTCGGATGAAAGTCATTGCAGCAGGGAGAGGGGGGCTTCTCTGGGGAGCTGTGGAGGCTGTCAGTGTATCTACTGGCCACCTTGGGCATGCCCTCTTCCTCCTTGGCTGGCATCAGTTGCTTTGCAGGTTGTTGCTTCCTGACCTTTCGTTAGACTCTGGGTGGCTGCTAGATCAGGGTTCATATGGATGGAGAGCAACCTAAGTGGGATTTCAGCACATTCTGTGCAAGGCCAGTCGTTAGCACAGCCAGATTTTGCAGTGGGGAGGGCTGGAGGATAACCTGCCTATTAATCTCCTGCAGGCTCTCACTGCACTGCCTGCGGTCTGAGACAACTGGTAAACAAGATCCCCATTTCACATGGGGATTACTCTCTTTTATCATGCGAAACAGTCAGTTTTCTGGCAATCAAATGTAGTCTGACATTTTCACTTCATCTTTTACTGCTTTATTTGCAAGAAGGGAGTATTCTGGCTTTCAGAGCTGAAGGCAGCATCAAAGAAAGTGGTTTGCACTCTCCCCGATTTTGCAGCCTAACAGTTTAAAGTGAGTTATAGGTTTTTTAAATAAAACAGATGCTACTGTAAGGTTGAAAACAGAAGCTGATTTAGATGCATGCTTCCTCAGATAATGAACTGCTCCTCTGTAGGTGTCTGTCTTTGGTACCTGAAGCTGGGGCTCTCAGAAATAACGTTGCGTTGGAAACTTGGTGAAGTAAAAGTAGGGCTTCTCCTGGACTCTGTATTCACAAGTAGTACATTCAGTACATTGTAGCTTTTTTATTTCAAGGTTTTGAAAACTGATTTCTTCATAGTATTTTGTGTGTCTTAAGCTATTACCCCTCTCTTTAATTCCACATGCATTGCTCCCCTGAAAATAAGAAAATGTAAAAGTCAATGCTGTGCTATGTAGAGAAGTGTTAACTCAGTGTTAATGAGCTGCCACATCGGCTCCAAGCCATCTCCGTAAGCCAGCACAGTAAAAGAGAATTTAAAGGCTATCAACTCCATTGCATATCAGTGAGTCCTGACCATGTTTTGCACTGAAGTAGATGTCCTTATTATCTAGCTGCCAATTAAATGCTGCCAGCTTAATGTGTGCATGGGAGAAGTTGCTTTTCTGTGTCTGGAGTGATTATTTTATTGTACACACCTCAGCTAGGCACTGGTCCTCATCCAGACCACATCTACAAACCAAAGAATAGTAAAAGCTTTTGGTTCAAGAAGGGATAGCAGCAAGTGCAGAGACTACTGAGTGCTTGATGTGAAGCAGCTACAGAAGGCAAGGAGACAATGGCTGGCATGTGATGGTGGCTAGCAGCCTTCAAACACATCTAAAAGGCACTTTTAGCTCAGTGCCGCAGAAACGTATCTTCAACTAAAAATGAGCCATGGAAATTCTGGAAATGATGATAGTGAAATTAAAAGGAAGCCCCATTTACAAGTAATGCCCCCCTCTTTCCATGAGGAAAAGTTTCCTAATATCCAATCTAAACCTTCCCTAGCACAATTTAAGGCCATTTCCTTTTGTGCTGTCATTTGCTACTCAGGAGAAGAGAGCAACCACCTCCATGCTACAGCCTCCTTTCAGGTTGTTGTAGAGACCGAGAAGGTCTCCCCTCAGCCTCCTTTCAGGTAGTTGTAGAGACCGAGAAAGTCTCCCCTCAGCCTCCTTTTCTCCAGGCTGAACAGCTCCAGTTCCCTCAGCTTCTCCTCATCGGACTTGTGCTCCAGACCCCTCACCAGCCTCGTCACCCTCCTCTGAACTCTCTCCAGCACCTCAATGTCTTTCATATAATGAGGGGCCCAAAACTGAACACAGGATTCAAGGTGAGGCCTCCCTAGTACTGCTGGCCACACTATTCCTGATACAAACCAGGATGCAGTTGGCCTTCTTGGCCACCTGGCACACTGCTGGCTTATATTCAGCCGGCTGTCAACCAACACCCCAGACCCTTTTCTTCTGGGCACCTTTCCAGCCACTCTTCCCCGATCCTGTAGCGCTGCCTGGGGTTGTTGTGACCCAAGGGCAGGAACTGGCACTTGGCCTTGTTGAATCTCATACAATTGGCCTCAGCCCAGAGATCCAGCTGGTCCAGATCCCTCTGTATGGCCTTCCTACCCTCCAGCAGATCAACACTCCCACTTAGCTTGGTGCTGTCTGCAAACTTATGGAGGGTGTACTGAATCCCTTCATCCAGATCATTGATAAAGAGATTAAACAGAACTGGCCCAAATACTGAGCCCTGGGGAACACCACTTGTGACTGGCCGCCAACTGGATTTGCCTCCATTCACCACAACTCTTTGTGCCCGGTCCTCCAGCCTATTCTTTAACCATCACAGAGTACACCCATCCAGGCCATAAGCTGCCAGTTTCTCCAGGAGAATGCTGTGGAAAATAATGTCAAAGGCTTTACTGAAGTCTAAGTACACATCATCCACAGCCTTTCCCTCATCCACCAAGTGGGTCACCTTGTCACAGGAGGAGATCAGGTTAGTCAAGTAGAACCTGCCTTTCGTATCCTATCTATGTTAGGATATAGCACATCATATATACATCATAGCATCTCAGGTATTTAGCATATTGGAGATTACTGTCCTATGCCCTGTGAATATGACTATTCAAGTACCAGGGAGAGATGAAGAAATTTGCTTTTAGACAATAAGTTGGATGGATCAGGAGCTGAGCTGTATCACGTGTGAGCTGACTTCTCCAGCCCACTCCGAGTAAGCAGACATCGGATGTCTGCCTGTACTTCATGACTGTAAATAGCCTTTTTGGCTCCATGCCTAATTTAGTTGGCAAATTTTATTCTGGATGTGGTGTTTTTTTCTTAGTTCACTTCAGGTAGCCAGCAGACAACTTGCCACTTAATACACCTTTGATGATACATTGCTAGCGATAATGCTATTGTGCAGTTTTATGTCTCTTCAGTGAAGTAGTTAAGCGCATGTGTAATTGATATTCAATATTTAAACTTACATGTGAAGTAGGGTACTTATTCGGACCTTGTTATAAACTTGTTTTTTTCTCATTTTCCTGCTGCATGTCCAGTAAGAAAATAATCTAGATTCAAACACTTCAAGTACACTTCCATGGAAGCAAGTTTTGAAAGGTTTGCAAAATCTGAGATGTAAAATCCTAGATAAATACAATTGCTGAAATTCACCTTTTCCATTGGGAATAGATCAGGTACTTTATTAGTTTGGGTTGCGAAAACAGCACCCCATTATTAAGTCTTCCCAGAAAATTAAGGGTAAATCTTCTTTTCCCCTTCTAAGGAAAAAAAAAATACTAGCCTGAAGAAACAGTTTTTAATTTTGTGTCAATCAGAGATTTCTTACGGAAAACAATGATTGAAGATTTTTTTGTACACACACTGGAGAAACTGGTATCATCTGAAGGACAGTAAATGAAATATATTTATCTGCCTCTTAGCCATTTGCGCTATAATTTGTCCATACCATCAAGCTATAATTTTCAAAGGTTTTAAGAATATAAAATAGTTAAGCATGTGATTCAGGAAAATACTGAAGTACCTGTATGCATCTTATTGAAAATAGCTCATTTCAAGAATGAGCATTTCTGAATAGAGGTAGTTTTATGCCTGTGCTTGGACACAGTTGTGAATTAGGGCCTTGGGCTCATTTACATAAGACATTCAACTTAATTAGTCCAAATTCACTTAAAGTATAAATTGAAAAGGATTAAGCTTTATACAAAGCTGAATTAAGAGTACTTTAATTTTGAAAAGTGTTTACAGGGTTAAATGCACTTTAACTAATCTGCTTTAAATTAAGCCTTTAGTTAATTTGGATTAATTTTCCTGAATATCTTTGTGAAGACCAGCTCAGAGTTAGGATCCAATCCTGCAAATACTCACAGAAATACTTCATATTAAAGGAATTATGCCCATGCTTAAAGTTAAGAATGGTCATAATGTTAGGTATGCAGTAAGGTCAATACACGCTTTAAGGGCCATGCACATCTCTGCAGCATGCAGTGATTTGAGTCCAACTCAAACGTCTGACTATGAATGAGCTTTTACCATGATTAACTAGTCTGTCTAGTACCATCAAAGAATATATAGTCAGATTGCTGGCTTTCTTCGCTGTTTGAACACATATACAAATACTTGGGGGACACAGGCCATTTGATATCATCTCCAACCTCATTCAAACTAGACATGGAAAGCTATACTAGAATATTTGCTGTATATATATATATATATATATATATATATACACATATACATATCTGTGTATTTCCTTCTGATGTTCTGATGTTTGTATTAACAGAACGTTTTGTTTCCACATCCTTACTAGTGATGAGTTTGTTTAAAATATTGTTTTAAACCCAACCTTGTGCCCATGCTCTTGATAGGATTGATATATTCTTGGCCTGTTTAATTAGTTGGATGGAAAGAATGAGCTCTGCTTCCATTCAAGTCAAATAGTCAAATATGAAGTGTTTCTGATTAAAATGTCCCAACAGAAGGATTTCTGTGAATAATTCTTGGTCACAGTTTGTCAGCAAGGAGCTAATGTCAAATAATTTGCTGCTGGTTAGTTTTGCTTTGAACATTAACATCTTTTCATGCTTAGGTTTAAAAGGGATATAAATCCTGCAGTCAAGTGTCTTAGGCAAATAATTATTTCCTAATTCAAACAGGTGACAGAGGAGTCCGGTAATTTAGTTTGTTTGCTGGAGTGTGGGGGAAGACGCTTCCCTTTCCCTCTTTCAGGAACAGTAGAGAGGCTGAGGACTCATTCTCTGTGCCCGTCTGAAGAACTCCCTGCCTTGAAAACGGAGAATATGTACCTGTTCTCAGCCATGCATCTCCCTGACTTTCAGGTTTGGGCTTGTCGAATGTTCTCCACACGTTCCTCACATAGGCTGGGAAAGTGGGGAGCTCACAGCCATCTTTAGGAAATGGTCTCCTCTGCTTTCCAGGTGGCAGAGAGCTGCTGCACCAACCTCAAGGCAAGAAAATTTGGCATCCGGTGCTTTTGGCTACTCTTGGTCTTTGTGGCAAAGTGGACCCCCACCCTCTTGCTTGAGGCTGCACAGCCTTGCAGTGGACGTGCCACAAAGCAGTCAGTGCCCACAAGCAGAGGTGGAGAGGGAGCTGCAGGGTGGGCCTAACAGGACACGGATAAAGAGATCCCCAGTGCCTCCCAGCAGGGAGCTCCAGCAGGGTGGTGAGCTCTGTGCCAAACTGTGAAAGGTGCACATTGCATGGCCTCTGGCCTCACTGAGTTTATCTTTGCTGCCTCTTGAAAGGGACCCTGTGCAGGCTCACATGTTAGTGCTGAGGGTGAAGCTGGAAGCATAGCTCCTGTAGGTGTGGGAGCATACCCTGCCGTACCATGCCCCCAGGCACTAGAATCCTGGAACCTCAGGTGCACACACCTGAACAGACTGCCTTTGGGCTGCCTGCACCGTTCTGCACATCTGTGGCTTGCCTGAGAAGCAGTCTCACGTGGGGAGAGCTAGAGGCAGAGAGAGCATGCCCTGCCCAGGGCTGGACTCCAGGGCAGCCACCAAGGGCCACAGTCCTACAGTCCCCAAGGAGGAGAGTGGGGCAGGTCAGGCCTTGCAGGCTGATGGCTGCAGGTTCTGGCAGCAACGCTGCCTCAGTTTATGTTCAACTGATGGGTTTTAAGTTGTCCTTGCAATGAAAAAGCTAGGGGCACAATAACAAGCTAAATGAAGGTGCTGGAGTACCATGGCATAGGAACAATTTTCACAACTATAGGACTGCAAAATATATGTATATAACACTCATTATAGTGAAACTGTATCCTGCTGTAGTGTGAGTTAATCTGTCTGGTGTATTTAAAGTCCTGTTCTGTCTGATGAATGCAGTGCAACACTGTCTCTCTGGCACTTGATGTTCTGTACGGGAGGGGCTTTTGCTGGAGACTCCCATTATTTTTGCTTGTTTGGGTGGTTCTTTGCTTTGCTGCCTGCAGTTTTAGTGAGCTCAACACAGCATGGCCAGTACAGAGGTCATATGCAGAGAAACCCATACATGGCAGCCAGGAGCAAAGGGGAAGAGGGAGCAGGAAACGGCATTGCCATCTCTTCACGATAAAAAAGGGGAGGATCTGTGGTGCCTCACTGTCAAGTGAGAAACAAGATTTGGCTCTGGTTGATCTGCATTGTGTGACTGCCAATGCTGCACCAACTGTAATGGGAAAGATCTTGCCTTCACTCCTGCAAGGAAGAGGCAGGCTTACTCCTGGTTCACTGAAGCTCAACATTTCCCCTCTGGAGTGAGGGGGCAATGGGGAAAGGGGAAGGCATTTTACTGCAGCAGGTCTTATATATGGCCTTACTATCAAGAACCAGCATCACCAGCACCTCCTTCTGTATCTGCTTACAGCTGTAGAGGCTAACTACCCCAACTACCACCTCTAGTACCTGACAGATCACAAACCTACCCAAATTTGTGCAAGGTTCATAATAATTTTATAGGCAGATATTGGCAAGAAAGGTATTATCAGATGTTTCAGTTTATGCTTTCTCGACAAAAACATATATGCAGTTGTATAGATAGTTATGGTGCTCATTGATAAGCAGCACGTGTTGTTTCAAAGTGAAGGTTTTCAGGGTAACAAAATCTGAAGCTCTTCTTTGAGAGTCTGTATTGATAAGCAACTTAGTGCTGAAAAAATATGGAATTATATCCCACTTACAGGTGATAATAAGTAGATTACAATGTTTCTGAATTTCTAGGGCCTACAAAATTCCCACCTCACAACCTTGTAGTCCATATGTATTTAACTTGGGTTACTTAAACTGCATTACATAAAGCTACAATTTGCTACATTACTTCCTTTAAAAAGCCTGAAATGCTTGCACACTCGTTTTTTTTCTCTCTCTCTAAGTGAGCATCAGTTTTACTCTTGTGGATTTTGAAGGCCTTTTATGAAATTGATGATATAAGAGGAAAGATTATTTTTATAAAGCCAGGGTCCCTTGTGTTACTCTTGTTTTGATTACTCTGTGTGCTTTGAGACAGACTTCGTGGTGAGTGACTCGTTTAAATGCTACTTAGTTTTTAATATTTCATTTGTTGCCTTTAGAGAAAGTGAGATGTCCACAGGAACTAACATTAACATCCCTTACTGTGTTCCCGAAGGTTGCATTCTGTAAGAGAGATTATTGATTGTGGCTCTTTGAAGGAGAATTGGCCAAAAATAATCCTTTTGACAGGATTTCTTCTCAGGATAGGACCTGTGAGGGGGCAGTTTAACAAAAGCAGTGAACACAGTTACAAACGAAACAGAATTTATTTCAATCTCGTGAAGGAATTTTGTGGATTTCTCTGAGTATAATAATACATCTCACCTTGCTGTGCAAAGTCTGCTTCCCACTGCACAGTAGTAGGGGAAAAGCTGTTTTTTTCATATCAGGAGCCTTTTACATCAGCAAAGATACATTGTGTTCCTTAAGAATTAGTGTTTCACTGGGTTGACACAGGAAAGTGCAGAATTACAGTTCTATGTCTAAGGACTAGGTAAACATTCATGACTAACAAATTGTGGTAGATTTGAAGAATTTGCCTATGAAGCAGAGGCACAACATTCACATCATTACATTCATTTCTGTATGTCACTATGTGTCTGCTCTGGAGATTGTCTACAGGGATCTGTTCAATATAAAGGTCTTCCTTCAAAAACACACACTGGAAATAGTGGCAGATATGAGAGGGTTTTATTCTTTGAAGAACACAGAGAGCTACCAGAATGGTGAACAAAGCCAAATCACTGAAACAAAAGGGGACCCAGCTTCCTAATTTCTTAACACAACATGCATTTCTAAAACAGCAAAATCACGAAAAGCTGTGGAATTACACAGCTGGGCCTCTGGGTCCAAGAGGTGGCTGGTCCTGAGCTAGGTTAGCACTGTTGTAATGATTTCCTTAGACTTATAAATACTATTCCAGGTCTCAGCCTCCCTCCCTTTTCAGATAACTGTAATAGATAGCATAGGAAAAGTACTGCTACCGTGAGTCACAAGCTATTTTAAGCTTTTTGTGATGCCTACGGAGAGGAAGAGAGGAGGAAATCCAGGCAAATGTGGAGGTGTAGTTTCCTCAAGTTCAGTTTTTTTAGCTTCTATGAGAATTAAACGACTCTGTGAAGAGAAGAATGGGCAACTCAAAATAACAGTCCTGAGCCCTGGACAGGATTCGATCTCTCTATTTGCCTCCACAGTCCTGTATATACCTAAACTTGGGCACCACTGGAGCTGTGCTGCAGGAACCACTGTTTTCCCAGAGCAGATCATGAAAAGATAGTAATAACAGCAGCAAGTCATTGTTTATAGGTTCTGAGCTTCAGAGTTTGCAAGGATTATCCTCCCAGTGCAAAAGATTCTGAGTGAAAAAGCTGTGTCATGTGGGTTTCTCACATTGTCCTTCCCATGCAAGAGTTGGTTTTCAGGAGTTCCCTAAATAGTACAGAGAAATCCGTAATTCAGAGAACTTGAGAAATAAGATGTGTGGCATCTCCTTCATAAGTCAGTGTTTATTACTGAGACTGTTAACTTAGTTTATTGCAGTCTTACCTATTGCAGGCTCTGCTAAAGTGCTTTTTGGGGTTTTTTTAATTAAAAAACATTTTTCTGGGCATGTGTGTTTTAGGTAAGAAACTGTCCAATGAACATTGCTGAGTAGTTACCATCAAAATGAGTCATTCCCACAGATCTAGTAAGTGCAGAGATTTCCAAACCCAGGCTTGTGGACAGAGTTCTTTTAAGGTGTTTTCCTCTCATTTGCATCGATTTTGGTTAATGTTTGCTCTCCCTTTGCATCTGAGCACAATGGAGGGAAGAAGATGCTGTGCATGTATCTGAGGCCTTTTTTATTCTAGGCACACCGAAGATAAAAACAGTTATTAATGTCATAAAGGACAGCCCACTTCTAGCAAAGGCTTCGGCATGGCATCATGTCTCTGTTCTTGCTCAGGAGGTACTTGCTTCACCTGCCCTCGCATAATCCATTTTTAAGTTGTTTCATGAAATCTTGGATCTTATTTCTTTCTGATTCTTTGCTATTTCCCCCTGCTCCTTTCTCCAGTAACTCACAGTGCTTTTCCTCCAAGGTCAGTTTGCTTATTTTGGATAAATAACATTCAGTTATTCTGTCCCCAAAGCTGTGTCTCATTTAACCTTTTTTCTCTCCATGATAACTTCCTCTTTTCAGCTTTAAATGGCTCCCCGAATCCTGTGGAAAAGTCTGTTGCAAAAAGAAAAAGGAATAGTTTGCTCGCCAAATCTGGGCTGGGGTGGGCAGGAGAAAAGGGTTTTAAATTGTAGCAGCAGACTACCGCTCAGTCACATGGTAAGAGGTCAGAACAACAAGCATTACAGTAGATTACTTAGGGAGGCAGGTCTTAAAGAGAGAATAAACAAACATGTCAGAACTGTTGGTAATTTTGCCTCCTGATCCAAGTAGAGATCTCACATGGTCTTTTCCTCAGCCCTATTTTTTAAAAATCCATAATTAACACAGAAATTCTTCTCAATTTCTTCTCACCTGTTGTAACTTACTTTTTCCCTATATTTTCCCTAATACCTTGTTGACTGTTCAGTGCATGTTTGTGGCATAAGTGACTGTATCTATACAGTCATATGGATTTATTTTTAGAAAGCCTTGTATAGCACTAATACAATACAAATACTAATACAAACCATTTTTATCTGTGAGTAGATCTTTGATTAATACAATGGCAAGATGTGTTACAGAAAGAAGGAAGTATTTTTTTTGGTGGAGATATTTCTCTTTTTTTTTATCTAAAATATGTGAGATTTCCCATCACTGACAATAAAATTCTAATCTACTTGTCTGTTAAAAAAAAAAAAATAATAGTCTAAATTAACAGAATCCTTTTTTGCCTTCCACTGAAAGAATCAATCCCTTAACATATACTTTTCTTGAAATTAAGTTATTGCTTCAACATTTCTTATATTCTGGAGACTTTTTCTAAAGCTACTTCAGGATGTCTATGGTTAAAAGAATATAGAACTATACTGAGGTATCAGAGGATCAAGTTGTAAGTATGTATGCATATGTCCAATTTTAAATTGTTATGTGTACTTTATATAACAGTATTGTATGACAGTATGGTATGCTGACGTGTTATATTGTATAACAATTATTAAACCTATTGTATTTTGCTGTGTTATTTTATTACATTTACAGAGAGTTTGTGTAAAAATGATAATACCTATTTAATTGTTGGATTTTCTTCCTCTTTGTGAATTACATATTGTGCAAGCCCTACTTGTCCCTGTTGTCATTTCTGGTTGGAATAAATATAACCCTTACTTCACTGAAAATAAGAATCTTTGCTCCACTTTATTCAGATGTTTAAAATCTGTTTTCACTTGGGCTTAGGATGAAAACTGAACTGAAACAGAATGTCCTAAAATATTTCAATTTGAAGTGTTTACTTCCAAAAATTCCTCTCAAAAAGTTTGGATATTCCTGATCTGAAATGCTGAGTTTGCACATGGTGAAGGAAGAGGACCCATTGCCACTTGCTTCACTATGGCATTAATCTCAGTGTGTCTCGCAAAGCTGTGGCCCCAGTGGGACATGTCTCAGGTATCAGATGCTTGAATTCTCTGTTAACCGCTCGGCTCTTGGCAGGACAGTCTGTACCTCCTTGCAGTGCCTCATTCCCTGTTGCAGAGCAAAACCAACATCGCATCTCACATTACCATGTGGAAGGTGTAGCCTGGCCAACCTGTAACAGTTGGATGTGTGGTGGCCCAACTGGGCCACAGAACCATTGTAGGTTAAAGATTACTAATTTTTTGTTGTTGCGTTGTCTGTTTTTAACTCATACCAGTTCTTCAATCTGGTTCACAGCACGGCTCCATGAGCAGCTGTTCTAGCACAGTCAAGATGTAGGAGCGAGCAGTGAGGTGTGGGGGCTGCCTGCATTGGCGCTGAGGCCAAAAGAAATGGTCATCAAACTATGGCAGGGGCTTCCTTTTCTCCATGACTTTACTGCCAGCCATGAGGGGACTGGGTCAAATGGTGAGTTAACGGGCAGTCTGCTGCTAAGTTTATGCCTAAAACCAAGCCCAAGTGGTGGTCAAGAATAAGACCTGGCACTGGACTGGCAGTGTAAGTTCCCAGCAGGTCATTTGTATAATATGTAGGGGGACGGAGGAAGGTTAACTTGAACATGAACAAAGGCTAGAGTAAGTTCTAAAAGATGACCGAAAAAAAAAAGACATCTTCTGTGTCATGACTAATCCCATCCCATGTTTGACTGGACCTAGGAGCTAGGAGAGGTGGTGGTGGTCTTTGTTTAATTATGTTTTTGCACTCTTGACGCTTTGAAAGACACATTCCCTCTCACCAAGTGTGAGCACACCAAGAGTGTGCTGTGCCAGGCACAGAAAAATGTACATATATTGTCAGCAAGATTCCTGATCCTGTGGTAGGTGTAATGAAATAAGTGTTTCCTTGAGGTCTGTGTAGTTCATGAGAAAAACGCAAGCCATTTCTGAACCATCGGCAGAGGATGGTATTTCTCTCATCTTGCTTTCCTTTTGCTTCTCAGTGTTGGCTGACACCCGTGGAGCTGAGGTAATCATCCCACAGGAGCAGAGGGAGCTGGAGACAGAGGCTCAGCTCCTAGTCCTTGTCTATGTTCCTCCCGAAGGGCAGGAAGCGGAGGAAGGGAAAAGCCTCCCAGAGAAGCAGCAATAAGGCATTGCCTCAGAAAAGCCAGCTCTTTGAAGTCTGCAAGTTTAGCAAATATTTGGTTTTGTACCTTGAGGCCAGCAATGTTTAAAATACTTTTCTTACCCTGAGGACAAAGAAGTTGGTGCTTTGGTTTAAGTATTCATTCTGATCTGATATTAAGCCACCACAAAGTAAACTATCTCACAAGTACAGCTCTCAAAAGTGTGCATCCACCCTCTGGCTTCTATCTTATCACAAGCAATGAAGGACTGAAATTTAATAACAGGTAAGCTGTAGAGCTGGCCCAGAGGCTTAGCACTGCCACCTGACCTCTGAGTGTCTGGTAAAGGACTTTTGCCCAACATGGTTCTCTAAGGCTTGGAAAGCCTCCTTCACTGGTGCAACACTCAAGAAGCAGCATAGAGAAGCTCCATAGGTAGCCTCCTCCAGATATTGAGAGCCAAGGCAGACTGCTATAAAGAGAAAAGGAGCATTTTCCTTGGGGAAAAGGGAGTCTTTTCAAGCCAAATGGATCCCAGCAAATGGTAACGTTTGGCCATTCCACTGAGTCCTCCTGCAAACATGAAAAGTGACATCTGTTCCTCATGCACAGTCCATCTGCATTTCTGAGGACCTCTAGAGCAATGAATATGGGCTGAAGCCTGTGAGATGCTCTGGGGTGTATCAACCTTTAAGAAATCCCATTGGCTTCAGCTGTGATGTCAAGTGAGTGCTGTAATTTCAAAACCCTTTGCAAATGCACCTCTGCATTCCTAATATAGCAGCCTTGTCAAATGGCTATAGTAATACCCATATGTCAAAACTGAAGTGTTTCTTAGGTCAACTAGCACCAGCGACTGTGTGACTGAGTCTCCTCCTGTATCAGAGCATGCCCGTTTGTAAAGCGGATAATATTTAGTCACGTCAGAGAATGGTTTTGTGGAACTGATAAAATGTCTGCAAGCAGCAAAGAACCTTTGAAAAGAAAGAATGTTCTTTTCTTGATTAAACTGCATATCAACAGTTATTCCAGTTCTTTACACAAAAAAAAAAAAGCTATCACTTCTGTACCACAGTTGTCAAAGCTTCAATATAACGTCAAGGCTGAAAGAGTTTATCTCTCCTTCCATGGCGAATGGAGCTATACAAATGTTACTGTATGCCTGGCATTCGGTCATGCTGCAGTCAGATTGCCATCTAATTTTGAGAAAAGCAGATGTAGTTTTGTGAGAGAGTGCTCTCTGACAGATACCATATTCCCCACCCGTTATTGACTACTTGTTCACAAACTGCGCTCCAAGCATCATACTCCTCTAGGTTTTTTCCTAAGTAATCAGGAAACTATTGGAGGAGGAAAGGATTGCTTCATTGGAGGGACTTCTCTCAGAAGTGCCCAAATCTTTCTTTCAATTTCCCTTGAAATTACTGGTTTAACTTTTTAGTTTAAATTAGTGTTTGACTGCATGTGATCATTTTTTTTTCCCTCGTCAGAGCCGAAAATTTGCACAGAAGTAACTGTGTCAGTTGTGAGGGTGACTTTTCACCAGTGCTGTCATATCTGTAAAAAATAAAAAATACCATTGTAGATGTAGTCATACTTAAATAATAAGTGGCATAGTTGTTCCTCGTCCCCTAAGGGAACATCTCTACCAGAACAAACCACATCTGAATACCAACAAAATTGTATGACCAGGAAGGAGAATGTACTGGTTGGCAGGTCTCTTACATTAACTGGGGGAAAGTGGGAAGCGAGGGGAAGCATTGCGCAGTGGTGAAGCCTTTCACCATCACAAGACTGAAATTAAGCACTACACCGAGTAGTATTGATGCTGTCTCCCCTTTAAACCCCTGCAACTGGTAAATCACAGCTGGTCTTATACCGCTTAAAAGTGAGTGCCCAAAGCATTAGGCTAAGCACTCAAGCAACCGGATAAACTGAGAAGCTATTTCTGAGCACAGCAGCTATAGTCATGGCACTGTCTGTATGAACTTGGAGACGGCTGACACGGCTGAGAGAGGAGCAAGTACTGTTCTCTGGAGTCAGCTCAACAGGAACTGAAGAAAATGGGAAGGCACAGATTACACCACCTTACTTTACCAGTACCAGTTTTCAGTCTCTATATATATGGTTTATGAACTGTCACTTTGCAGGTTTCTCTAACTGTCTGTGCCTGTAGCCATACTTTTCTTTTATGGTGTGTGGTTCTCCTTCTCTTCTTTTCATCTTGCTGCCCTGCAGCAATTCTAATGTGTGCTGGTCCCATGATTTGAGATTACATCTGCTGCCCGTGAAACTTCAGGATCACAGGATCTGTCCTATACTGAAAGATTAATTTGGAAAGTAACTGGCCAACAGATTGATTGTTAAACAGTGTTCAAAAGCTATATATACCATTTTAGGTCAATGTTAAAATAGTCAAGTACCGATTGCTGTGGCTTTCCTTAGCCTCAATCACTTATTTTAGTACAATTCAGAGGCATTACCCAGTCTTCTAATGCCAATAACGCAGAGGTTCAGAATGTAAAGACGTCACTGCAGTCTCAGATACCAGAAAATATTACATTTTTAGCATGTGTTTCAGCAGAGTTTCCTTTCTTCCCTACGATTATTTGAAGGCTGTAAGACAACTCCGACACCCACAGTGAACTGCTTTAAATCAAGATTTAAATTACCAAGCAGGAAATCTTGATTAAGCAATACATTTTCTCTCTTTTTGCCCTTGTAAGTTATGCTGGTTATTTTTTTAAAGAAAAGTTAGATTTCATGGTCGGTAACCATTAGAATACCTTGTTTTAGAACAAGAGATAGTACTGAGTGAGGTCTTTCTTCTTGTTATCCAAAAATATTTTTCTATGCACATTTATTATGAAAATAAATTAAGAATCACTTTAACAGATTCATAATTTTGTCACAGTTTTAATTGGAAAATGAAGGATGATTCATTTATTTACAGATTTTTTTCTTGTTTTTATGAATCTATGTTTGAATGAAAACTAGAATTCAGTCAAAATTTCGAAAAATAGACTAGTACTCCCTTTGTTACTTAAATAAACTACCTTAAATGATATCTCCCAAGAAACTTAAAAAAAAAACAATACACCAGATGCACACAAATGTATGCTTTTCTAAGTTAAAAGTAACTAGATGGTTTATTACTACTAATAATTATCAGTCATTGAAGTAAATCACAGCCAGAAAAATTCCAAACTTATTACACAGACTTTTGTTTATAGATTGGAGAAGGAAAAAACAGGTCCTCTCCTCTTTTTAACCTCTCTGTGGTTTCTCAACCTGAAATGAACTTGTTGAATGGAACTAACAATATAAAGAAGTGATTAAACACTCTTTATGTGCAGAGAGGCTGCTGCTTCCAAATCTGATTTTCTACTTCAGCAAATGTTTGTCCCAAGAAGCCCACTTAGTTCAACTGACCAGAACTTCAGCAGCAGCAATATGTTGCTGAATGTTATTTTAATAAAAGATACCATTTTATGCCTTGATGTGAATTTCACATTTAACTTAAATAAATTTATTTTTTAAAGTGTTTATTTCATGTAGTGTTTAGTTTTTAAGTGACGAGCTTTTTTGACTGCCATGTCAGCTACCAGGGAAGGTAGAAAAGGCAGTGGCATGTGTTCTGGGTAGCTCCACTAAGTTAACTCAAGTTACGCACATTGTGAATTGGCACAAAGTTTGTGCTCTGCAAAACAGCAAACTGCATTAAAATGACCTGGAAACCTCATTCTCCAGAAGGAGGAGGGCACTTTGTGCTCCAGCACTTACAGGGCAAGGCTACAGCTGCTCTGAGAGATTTTCGACCTAAGGATTTTCCTGTTCCAGGGTGGTGTCGCAGGAGGAGGGTGGGGCTTAAAGGGGAGGGCAGAAACCACTCTGCTCTGAATTAATGCACTGTGCAGCAGGCTACCATGTGATCCATAGCATTACATGCCCTATAGGAGCAGTTGTGTTCTAGGTCATATTACCTAGTGTGGTGTGTATTCTGTATCACACAACAGGTTAGATGCTGTTCATCTCTTCTGCTGCCATTGCTGCTGCATTCAGCTTTGGAGCAGGAAGATGTCCCCATCTCCTTGTTCCTTCTCAGACTCCAAATGTGGGACGCATACATGGCACCTCGGAAAAGGAGGAACAAGAACTAGTTCTAAGGGCTCTCTTCTGGAAAGCTTGTTGTTGCACTTCCGATGAGGTGGGCTCTGGGGTCCTTGCCTAGCTGTTAGAGCACTAACCGCTGCACTCCTTGTACCACATAAGCTTATCCTCCAAAACAGAAGTATTTACTTCATCACTATCTGTGTATTTCAGAGAGATAAGCACTTTTTCAGCAAAAATCTAGAGAAGTATTTCTCAGCTGGAAGCTTCAGCACATGAACACAACTCAGCACAATGTGCCACTAGTATCTCCTGGCCAGGCAAGGAATTCCCCAAGCTGAGAAATACCCATCTCTGGCAGGAGCAGCATCTGGCATTGCCCCTGCTCAAGATCTGGTTCTTCTCTGTACAACAGTATAAAGAAGAGGATGGAGATCATGGCAGCAAATAACAGTTGAGGCACATGGCATTTCCCAGGCAATTAAAGGTTGGCTGCAACTAATGGCCCTCCAGTTTGCTCCAGGCCATCAACTCTCCCAGCTACTCATTAATTCCTAGGAAATGTCCTATGACTCAGTTGTTATTGCTTAAGTGGATAGTATGAATCAGCAGTATTCTGCATCTGCTCTAGGTATTTAAGACAAGAATGAAAGGTAATAACTGTGCTTTTATTATGAAAATTTGCTGTATTTGCATCTAGAAACCTTTCTTTCTCCATCTTAACATTGATCAAATGTACTGAGAAAGGATTCCTCATCAGTAAAGGGGCTGGCAGAGTACAGATGAAGTGGCTCACCTCTTCACTCCAAAGTTTTTTTGCTTTAGCTTTTCCACCCACTTGCAGGTTGTTTTACACCTCCTCCTAAGTGGATTTGAGAACGTGGATAGTTCTTCACATTGACTAGTAGAAAGTCACTTAGCAGGTAGCTATGTTCTAGACAGGGGTTGCTGAGCAAGGTTCTCACTTACACCATCTGTCTGCTTCACTGTTGGATGGGCCTGGAAGTGTTACAACATGAGCAGAAAACTCCTTTGAGACAAGTCAAAAGGAAGATGAGGAGTGATGTGCCTCTCTGAACAAGTGTCTTTACTGCAAGAAAGGAGATGATCTGAACAGGTATAATCAAAACTGAGTTGTTTGTAGAGCAGATAATATATAGGTAGAAGAAAAGGACATGATACAACTTTGTTGGAAAAACATTTTGTATTTTGGCTCTTCACCTGTCATTTATTTATCACAATTTTGCGTGGTGCATTGCAGCTGATAGACACAACACACCCTGAACTCCAGTGTAAAATCTAGTCTCTTCTGCCTGAGGTAAGCTGAATTCAAAACCTTATATGTGCATATTCTAATTTCGGTATGCACAGATTCTGCATATAACTCACTGTGAGATTAAATTCCATAATGTTGCTGTGGAAGAGCTCTGATTTTATACTAGCCACACACAGTGCAAAAATCAAAATTTTTGTCCCCATCACTCTTATTTGTAAGAAGTTAGGTTCTAGCTGTATCTGTACCCACCCTTATGTGGATGGGTCCTAGTAAGCCCAGTTTTCAGAGCTGGTTTAGACAGCCTTAAATGGGAATTATGTCAAAGTGAAGGGTCGTTGCTAGCAGAAGTCCATGTTAATTTATATTACCTTACCATTCAGGTTAAATGAGAATGCCAGTGTGTGAAAAGGATAAAGAGGAAAACAGTACAGCAGCCTGAAGACACATGTGGCCTTTTGAGTTATTTTTTCGATTTCATGCTTGCTGGTTGAACCTGCTCTGTGAGGTTAAAAACACTCTGATGATGCCCTCAGTACCTTCTCAGGCAGTGGCCATGGGTAATATCTTAGGCATCCTCAGTAATAGGAGAGTGCCAAGACCAAAATGTTCAGGCTATCCAGATCTTGTAGGATTCCCTTGACATTCATCTACAAGACCTGTAAGCACAACGTGGGCTGCAATGTGGCCCATGTTCTCATTCTCCAAGCCACAGTGCACCTTTACAAGAGCTCTGCAGCACACAGAGGGCCTCTGGCTCTCCCATGCTGTGACCAGACCCTTTTGTCCCACCAGCCGTCAGGATGCAGAATCAGAGAGGAATCCCACAAATTCTTACTGATGGGAAACTGCAGCTGCCCTCCTATGGAGACAGGGCTTGCCCCAGGCCCACTATAATCCTCGAAGGGGCAGTATATCTAACCATAGCACTTGCACCAGTGCTTGTCTACTTGGTGTTCACACACAGGTGGATGTGTCCTCTATTCCCTTGGAAATGCTGCTCTATTATTTACTGGCAAACTTTGCAAGTGGACCACTAGGCAACCAAAATATGCTCAGCAACCGGCCACCTCTGAACTCAGGACCAATCATAATGAACCTAGACAACTATCCCCATACATATATAATCCAAATGACAATATGGCCCCAGCAGCTACCATTAACAGGCCATAACTGGTGCTGACACCCTCTCCCTCTTCTTCCTCACCAAACAGCAGAACACATCTCAGTGTATTAAACCATTTCTGATGATACAACAACACTTTCTATAGCTAGCATATATCAATGTAGTCATAAAGCTCAGAAAAGTTAAACATAATTTGTATTGGATGCAGAATATTCTGTGGGTTGCACAGAGACTGCTTATTTCATCTGAGGTGTGGTGTCTGCAGCCATCCCCCTTGTCCCTGAGCTGCGAGCAGCGCACCTCAAAGGAACAAAAGAGCAGAGCTGACTCACTCCCAGACCAGAGATTGGCTGGCTTGATCCGAATCCATGTCAAAAAGAATTCAGAGAAGGCTAGTTACGCACAGATGGATGCTGGAAAAAGTGTTGCAGACATGCTCTGAACCACCTCCAAAGTCCCATGCTGGGGCAGAAGATGAGTGATGCAGATACCTGCGAAGTAAGAGTGAAAAGCAGACAACAGGTCTACCTTATTTTTAAAAGGATTTGGGAAAAAATGTTCTTTCTTGTTCTTAGCACACTGGAAAGAGTTGCCCAGTGTTATTCTCGTCAGGCCAATTGCTTGCCTGTGAGCTTGCAATCCTCAGATCAAATATTTTTTTTCTTTTTCTTTTTTTCAATTTGTAGACTAATCTAGTAGAACAGCGTGATTCACTGTCTTTTTTGGCAGAGGTTCCAAGCCAGGCTCTGACAGCCTGGGTCTGGCTCACTATTGGGTGCTGTATATTGCAGAGAGATCATAAGACAAAATGTTCCCTGTCCAGTGCTTTGTGCCACTCCTGTGGAGGGGCTGCAGGCCATCAGGTCTCTGGGAACGCTGTTCTTCGGTAGCTGGCTGCACATAATCACCTGCATGATGATCCAGTCTCCCACCTCCACCAGCTCAATGCATTTAAAAACACTCTTGAGGGTTTCAAAAGCTTCATATGACTTCTCTGATACTGCTACAGCCTACAGCAGAAGGGAAAGTGAAGGCAGAGAGGTTACATATGCAAGAAGGAAGCTGAATTCTCATTGAAGAGATATTGGACATATATCTTACAGGAATTTGTCTCAGACACCAGCAATTTTTATGTAAGTCCATGGTCCCCCAAACTGAGGTAGTCAGACTGTTGCTGTTTATGATGCCGTGCACAACCGATCCCTGTTACCACATTTTACATAGGTCGCTCATAAAAAGCAATGTCTGGTGAACTCTGAGAAAATCAGAAATTTTGTACTGATCTGTAGTCAAAATCTTCAGCAAGCACAGGGAGTACCTTGTTTAATTTTTTGATATCACACTTTCACAGTGGGCTCATACACAGAGGAAATCTTATTGCAAATGAAAACTTTTCATTTTAGAAACAAACAAAACAAAAAAAAACCAAAACAAAACAAAAAAAACCCACAAACAAAACAAAACAGCACTAATATGCCAAGTGGTTTCCACATGCTCAATGGTGGACTCACCTTGAGTTTCATGACATTAGCTGTTGTGTTGGGAACATGGTCAATGATCCTCTGAAGAACCTCCTTATGATTGCCTTTGGATCTCACATAGATTTAGTGGCAAAACCCACATCAACAGAGAAATTGTTTCTTTTTCTGTATTTCACCATGTGTTTTAGTAACTGCCTAAGAAAGTAACAGCTTCTCTTTACCTTTTTCTTTTGAGGTTTGCACCTCTTGCTCTGTTGCTGTCATCTACTTGTAAAAACACCAGGCTCTTATATATCTCCATGATTTCGGAAAGGAAGAATATTCTTTGCATCCGACCCTAATAAGCCTAGGGGAGCTGTTTGCTCTGCCTGTACAACAGGAGAATCTTTAGAGTCAAATGTATGGCTGTGCTACAGGCCAAAACTTGACCTGTGAATAGAGAAGGAGATGGAGCAGTCAATGGCCATCAGAGTAACAGCTCCAAGTTCTTTCCTTGGCCCCTGTCTCTTGCAAGGCAACACAGATGCCTGTGATTTTGGGGACCTAGGATGTAAAGGAGGAACCTGGGATCCATAGGCAGCTCCCATTGGGCCTTTGGCAAGGTCCTGTGGTGGCTCCTTGGGACAGGCAATGGTAATCAGTGGTGCCCTTTCTTCCAAAACCATCATTTCTTCATGAGGCACAGGTAAAAGTAGAGCAGTACTGTTTTGCCAAGCCTATTGCTAGGAGTGGGGACATCTCCTTCCTCCAGACCCTCTCTCCATGTGCAGAGGATCTTATGATGGCATATGCTGTATGGACCAAATATCAAATCCACAGCCTCTCTGCTGGCACAATGGGCTCTTCCGGTCCGCAATATATTTTTCTGCAATGTATGGCGTCAGTAGTTAAAAAAGTGTGGTGTATGTGTTTTGAGGAGGTGATCCCAGGACAAATCATAGAAGAAAGGCACTGACTGTTAGCAGTTCACCGAGTTTACCACTTTTCACCTCTGCTTCCTTATATAAACAGCAAAGCTTCAGCTTTTCTTTCATAGCAGAACATAAGAGTACTTTCATTTTTTAAAAATAAATTATTTAAAATTTCTCTGCAGTCAGCATTTTCACTAACTTAATAAAACATAATTTTCTCTCTGCAAGTCTCAAATCAAAAGCTGTTCCTTTGCCCTGTACTCCTGAGTGATAAGTTTTAAATAAAAATGAATGTATTGAATTTGAAAGACTGCGGAGCTGAGTTTTACTACAAGGCTGAAACCAACACATACATGATTTTAATATCTGGAAATGTGTGGGTTTATTTTATCAGTTACATAACGGTATTTTATTAGCTATTCAATTTCTGTGCTAGACTGGCATACATTAATGAAATTCCTTAAGGTGACCTGGAAAAAACAAAATATAATGGACTAAAATGTAATGGTTGGTGCCATAAAGAGCAAATTAGTACACCGATCTGAATTTGAGAGTTTAAAAAAACCCATGCTATTTAGAGATACGTTGAGTCAATATTGATGTTGTGTTAAAAACGTGAGCATTGCCCCGACTTTGCTGTCGGGCTCACAACACCCTTCAAATAACGTGTTCTCAGATTGCAGCCGTAACCACATTTTAAACAGACAGACTTTGAAGTTAAAAAAAAAAATAAAATAAAGTAAAATAAAATAAATAAAGGGGGGAAAAAAGGAATTCAAGGAGACAGATTTGGGTTTCTGTTTATTTTTTTAAAAGCTACAAAAATATGTTTCTATAGAAGCCGTATGAATTTTATTCCTACATGGTCCCCTCTCAAGCAACGCCTGGGCTATAGACAAAGGGCCATGTTGCTTAGCAACCCCCCTAAAGCTCGTCAACACAGCCTTGGCATTAATATTTATCCCCCCCTTATAAAAAGCCTTACTCTGAAATCTGAAATGGGATCTGTCCTCTCTCTCTTTTGTGCAATTAAAGTAATACTGCTCACTTTTTGCAATTAACTCTACTGGCTAAACCAAACACTTTCTGCCAGGCAAGCCAAATTCAGCTCTTGAGTCACCAACTGAAGTAAAAGTTACATCACGGATGAGCTTCTGTAGCCCGGTATGTCTTCTGCTATCAGTGTTTCACAGTTTCTTTTTCCTTTAGGTAACCCAAATCCACATTTTCCATCTTTCCATACTTTTTTTCTGAGTTCCTTTTTGAGGGGCTCCCTCCTGGCTGCGTGTTCCTCACCGCCTCCAGCAGCCCTGGCTTTCTCAGTGGGACACTGGTGGGTATCAGGGGTTCCCCTGCAGCCACCGAGGACACCTGGACACCAGGGCGGATGCTGAACAAACCAGAGTGAAAACAATCCAGTAAAGAAGACTAAAAGCTCAACTATCTATGCTAGAACTAACCCAAACCCAGCTTTTACTTGGCAAAATACTTCTCTGCACCAGCAAGAGACCTTTGCGTTACGTGAGTCCCCTTTACAGCCCATTTTTGAGAATTTCAGTGTAATGTAATCAGTGCATTAGGCCAAAAAACAGGAGTGAATAAAAGCACCTCTGGAGGGAGCAGAGCAAATTATTCAATGCCATGGAAGTATTCTGGTTCGGCTCTGGCTTTCTGTTTGTGTTAAATGGCCGTGAGATCCAGGGATATTCACTTTTCTGCCCTTCAACCTTTACAGAGAAGTACCATCACAGGATGCAGAAATACAGATCTGAGTCTACCAGGCAGCATATTCCTGACGTTGTATCAAAACACTGTCGTTATGTTGGGACTTGGTGCAAAAAAGAGGAGCAGAATTAAAAGAAGTCAGCAGCTGGAGCCACTACACACTGCTAAGAAGGGCATATAAACAGGTGCCTAAATATGGGCTTGGTGCTTGAAGTTTTCATCCCATTTGCTTTCTTCAAAATCTTGGCCACAAAGTGTGATGCTCAGCATGGCACAAATTCTTTCTGGAGTAAGCTAGGATGTATCAGACTGCCCACCATAGCCACTGAAGGATGAGAAAAGAACCATGATTCTGGAAGCAATTTATTTACAAAATCATTTTCCTTTGGAGGTGGAGAGGAAATTATTTTTAGGTCAGGAGTAGATGTGTATGGAAAGCTAATTGCAAATGTGATAAAGGAAGAGAGGTGTAGGGTCCTTCAAACAGAAGCAGCAGCTCTGAACAGCAGGTAGTATTGACTTCAGGCTCCAGCAGCGTCTTAACAATATGTATATTCTTTTCTCTTTTTTTCTTAATTTCTCCCCCTTCCCTCATGCTGAGAAATAGTGAAAACTGCTTGCTAATATCAGTGAGACAGGAGACCACAAACACTCGTGCTTGTTAGGCTAAACCAGAATGTGCAGAACATGGTGCAGATGCCCCACAGCCAGTCCACATCTACCGTTCCTATCTGTGAATTCGAACCACATCTCAGGTCCACGCATTCCCTGGCAAGTTACACCAAGGCCTGTCACATGGACTTTCCTCTGCCTGTAAACTCATGCAGGGTTGTTCTTTAGAACAGCATTAATTCCACCTGGCTAGATCCTCAGCTGGAGCCAGTCAATACATCCATTTCTTTCATCATCTATACTGCCTGTGACAGCTGGGCATGATCAGTTGTTTATATCTAAAAACTTACTTTCTTAGAAGTTCTGAAATCTGGAAACTTACTTTTGAATGGCTTAGCATCCCTTCTAAAGAAAATCTGCTTTCAGCCTGCAAACTGGACCTTCTTTCAATTCCACTTGGTTTTCACTGGTTTTGCCTTTGTGAATCTCCTTGTGGCTAATACTGATATAAAAGCAAGAAGACAGATGACCATTAGGTGCATTTAGAACCAAAACACGTGTAGAAATTTAGGTGCAAAGATATCTCGGCACAGTGGGTACAAATACAGGAAAGGAGAGAAGGGGGATGGGCAGACATGAGCAAGCTGTGGCAGATATGCAAGAGGCCATGCAGTTTAGATAACAGTAGAAGCACTGTAACATCTGCATCTCTTCTTTTGCCAGCTGTTGGTGACATAGCCTCACCTTTGCTAGATCTCACATCACTCAGGCTATAAGCAGACACTGTCTTTTGGATCCAGCTAAGTCAGTGAGCAAGTACTCTTTAGCACCTCACTGATAGACTTTACATCTCTTCTTGACAGGTCTGGTAGGAAAACAGCTTGCATAAACTTCCTCTGTTTTACTTTAAGTGAAATAAGTAGGCAGCTCAGCCTGTTTATGCCTGACCTTTCCTGCTGTGGGATAGAAAGTGTACACATGGACTACTCCTTCAGCACATCTGGAAAGACCGCACTCTGAGGGTAAGGATCCTCCTCAGAGACACTACTACATACAGAAGTGACTGTCTGGTTGTTGCTGTAGACACCCCGTTAATGCTGCCTTTATGCCCAAACAGCCGTAGCACCTTGAGAAGTTGCAGAAGAGCACTACAAATGGTAACTAGTGTAATTGAGTTTGTCCTGCTAAATTTACCCCTTTAAATGGCACATTAGGAGAGCTGTTATTCCTCATTTACCTCCTCCCTCCTCCTTTTTTTTTTCCCCAGGAGCTAGTGCTGTTGCTCATCCTAATCTCCCAAGCACATTCTCATCTTCTCTGTGACAGCAGCTCCTTTTGTGTCCTGGGCGTTTACTTTTCAATTCTTTTAATCTAATTAATTTAGTGCTGGTGAGAAGCAGGAAGAATAGCTGTGTGATCCTGCTTTTAATCCCGAAGGATGGATCTAGTCTGGGCAGAGAAAGTGCAGAGATCCTTGCCTTTCCTTGGTCTCTCTCAGAAGCATACCTGAGGCAGCACTGAACTTACTAGCTCTTCTGGAAGCCCATCTGGGATAGTATGTTTTCCAGTAAGGTCCATGCTATGCCTGCGGCCAGGCTGACTGCATTCAGAGGCCACTAGACCATCAGAATAGCTGCCTACTGACTCCACTGGGCTTGAGCCAGGAACCAAGGAAGAGATCCTACTTGTCCACTACATGCAGCTCATTTTCACCTAACCTGGCTTCCAAAGGGCTGAAAACTTTCATGTTTACAAACCTTTCCATGTTACAATGATCTCCCTTCCTCAGCATTCACACATCCTGCTGGTTTTGAGTTAGCCGGTATCCTCAGCTTTGCTTTGCTTTTGAACTTTTAAAATCACCTTTGTATAGTGGAAGTAGGAGGTTCTTGTCCCAAAGAAACAACAATACTTGACATGTGTAAAATGCTTTTCACCTTTGAAGAAAACTCAGTTCTAATGTCATGGTTTAACCCCAGCTGCCACCTGAGTACCACTCAGCTGCTCACTCATTAATTCCCCCCCTGCAGTAGGGTGGGGACAAAAATGAAAAAAAAAAACTCGTGGGTTGGGAGAAAAACAGTTTAATAGGACAATAAAGGAAGAGAAAATAATAGCAACAATAATGATAGAATATACAAAACAAGTGATGCACAATGCCATTGCTCACAATTCACAGACAATTGCTCAGCTTGTCTCCAAGCAGTTATTGCAGCCCCTTTGACAACTTCCCCCATTTTATATGCCGAGCATAACATCATATGGTATGGAACATCCCTTTGACCAGTTTGGGTCAGATGTCCTGGCTGTGCCCACTCCCAGCTTCTTGTGCACCTGCTCACTAGCAGAGCAGGGGAAGCTGAAAAGTCCTTGACTTAGTATGAGCACTTAACAACAACTAAAATCATTGGTGTGTTATCAACATTATTCTCGTACTAAATCCAAAACACAGCAATATATGAGCTACTAAGAAGAAAATTAACTCTATCCCAGCTGAAATCAGGACAGTAAGCCAAAATCAGGACACTAATTAATCCTTGCAATATCCCTGGGAGGAAAGTAAATGTTATCTCACATTTACACATGGGGAAACCAAGGCAGAAAGGTGAAGTGAATTGCTCAAGGCCAGTGAAGGATTTAGTGCTGCAGTCAGTTTTATAAACACAGGAGTTTTCTAGCTCCTGGTTCCTCATGCAGGCAATTAGACCAGGTCTCTATTGGATAAATCAGACTACAAGACATGACCTTCCCCTTGAAGCAAGAGTGTTGCTCTGGGGTTTGCAGAGAGGCTGAGGCTCAGAGCTGGAGAGAGGTGAGGCCGGGGCAAAGCACTGTCCTGGATTGAGCCCCGATGCCTTTCTAGCTGTGCTCCATCTCCGCCCCAAAGCTAAAATGAGCTGCATAACATGTACAGCAAGTGGAGCTGCAGAATGTAGCAAGAGTTGAAAGGAGTTTTGTGGCAGCTGTGGCAAACCAGGGGCTGTAATTTGGAAGCAGTGTGGAAGAAATGCATCTCCTGCAAATGAATCCCCATATGATGGGGATACGATGTGCTATGCCTGTCATCCAGGGGAATAAATAAGAATATGTCTCTGTCTATCTTAGGGGCTTTCCATCTCAGGAGAGGGTGAGAGGAACTTTTCTGACAAATATTTTGTGTTAGTACTGCACTCATTCTGCTTAAAACAATTCCCTTTGTTCCAGAATTACACTGAGCGAGCAAGCAGCCTTATCACAGTACTAGACAAAGAGCGAGATTCTAGTATTGGTTACAATGGTACAAACAGAGAAGCTGTTTCAACTTCAAAGGACCTAATCAAGCTTGCTCCTGCTGTATCTGAGCACTGGACTGAGCACTGGCCAAAAATATCTGTCTCTAGACCAGTAGAGAGAGGAAAATTAGAGCATCTGTGCAGCATACAGCAAGGAAATTTTGCTATGTCACATGAGCCGGCACTATCAAAAGCTGTCCTAGGGAAGCTCGCACTGGCACTTCAGTCTTGCATTCCTGCTTTTTCTGAGAAGGATTGGTGGCTGAGGAATTAACATTATCCCTGCAAACTTGCCAAACTTTTCTTCTAGTTAGAGGGTCCATGTGTTAAAACAAAACAGAAAGAGCACCAAAAAATGGTGAGTGCCAATTATTTTCATTTCTGTACTGAAGTAAATTGTGCCCAGCATTTTGTGAGAGAAGGACAAGAGAAGACAATCCATCAGTGCAGAGTACATCAATGTATTAAAAAATGCAAGTAGTGGGGAAAGCTTTTAATTTGAATTATATTGGTGGCCACAAGCACAACAATAATTAAAGGTCTGCCAGCATGACTATTATACATTCTAGTTTAGTGCATTTAATATCTCAGCAGCTTCAAATCACATCAGCCTGATGGCTGGCAAGCACGTATCCACTCTGGATGCAAAACAAACTCTCACACACTGTTCTGATGCCTCGCTTTAAGGGTAGGACTTTTTTACATCAGGACAGGACAGCCTGTCCTTCATCCTTGCAGTTCTGTGATGCTGCCCAAGAATGAGGAGAATAAATCACTCTCGTTAGGGTTAGACCAAAGTGATATTGTACCCTACTTCAGAGCAATTTTTTCAGTTCTGCAAACTTTCCTTCTCCCCTGACAAGTGTACATTCTGTGAACTGATTGGTTTGCTCCCTTTTGGATTGTAATGAGGGTAAGTGAACAGACATAGTCCTTCCCTCGTCTCCAGCCCTAGGCCGGTGGCTGACAGGATATATTGGGCACACATGACATTCAGCTTGCTGTTGTTGGGTTATTGCTAGACTGCAGCCATCTCTGATGGGGCAGGTGAGCAACCAAGTGTTTTTGCTTCATCTTCAGGTGCTTCCGTGCTGCTCTGTCTCTGCAGAGCCACAGGACCTCCTCCAGATGCGCAGCCCAGAGCAGCACTGGCACAGAACCAAGGCGGATGGGAACAGATGATCGCTTTTGCTAACAGTAATTTACAACACTTCCAAAAACAAACCAACAACTTATTTCATTTTCATTTCGGGAGGGAGGAAAAAAAAAGAGAGAGAGAGAGCCTAACAAGCTATGTGACTAGCATCACCATAAGTACTCTACTTACGCATCTCCCACTCGTTTTCCCTCTGCCTGCTTTCCCTTTCAGCCCATAAGTAACCTCAGGAGGGCAGGAGCTGTCTCTCACGGGGTGTTTATGCAGATCTGAGCACAATGAGGCCTTGATCCTCCCTGGGTCCTTCTGATGCCACTGCAGCACAGCTGATTAGGAGGCTTTAGAGTGAGATGGCTGCTTGGCTGCTCTCTCCAACTCATAAGAGATTGAAAGTGCCCTGGAGGTCACTGGGGAGGTGACACATCCTGCAACCTTGGGAACATTAAGGAGTGGAACAATTAGCTGGCAGGAGGTCGACAGGGAGAGTGCTGGATCTGAAGCCACTAAGAAAAAATGAGACCTTTTTTAGGATTAAAAAGTGGAGAGTTCAAGGGGGTACAGGAGGGAGAGTGGGAGGTCAAATGAAGGATTTAGATAGACAGATACAAAGGTTAAAAAAAAAAAACAAAACAAACTACTGGCAGTTTTCTTTGCCAGTTTAGCATCCGCTGTTGTACCAACTCAGTCTCTTGGAAAATTTTCCCTCTTAAGAGATATGATAAGCGATGGTGCATGCACTTTTAGACTATTGCAAATGCAAGATAAAGTATAAAAGCATTTCACGTGCATGTTTCACTGTGTATTTGCAGTGGACCAGGAGAGGAGGGACCACAGGTTCGTATCACATCAGCTGAGGGGCAGAAACCTCTTACTTCAGTGCTCAAACATTTCTTAAGCTATGCTGATTTGATCACTAAGGGCAGCTTTGCATTGAGGGTGGTGTCGTGTGGATTCACTCCTCCCAGAGAAGGTGAGAGTTCGTACTGCAGTCTTTCCTTCCGTGGGGATATTAGTAAGGCTCTGTCTATCTGCTCCTTTGTGTATACATGTTGGAGGCTAATTAAAGCCTTTCATACTCCGTCAAAGTGTTCAAAAGTTATTAGTAACAGGTGTCTACCTTAGCAACTTAGTGTGCTGGAGGGGTTCTTGGTGGAAATTCTCCTTCCATCCTTACTTGAAGTCTTGCAGTTGCACTCAAACACCCATCTGGTCACAGCAGTGATCAGCTTAGAGCAATTTCCAACCTGTTTGACCCAAAGTTGGAGTCATGCACTGACATCCCACCCAGGGCGCTTCACTTGCAGAGCAGACAGGAGTCTGCCAGCTGTTAGCGCTCTGAATTCGAGTGGTGCATTGCAGCACAGACTGCACTGATAGACTTGATTGCTGCTAAAGATGTGATGAGAACGTGTTGTTTTGGAACGATAAAGGGTGGCAACAAAATGAACTCGAGTCCTTCCCACTTAGCATGACTCCAGTTGGTTATGTCAATGTGTCCATAGATCATTTGAAGTCAGGTAAGTCTTGTCTCCAGCAGACGCAAAGCTAAAAACACCACCAGACCTGATCAAATGCTTTTGGCTAGATTCAGTTGTTAGCTATAATGAATAGCTTGAAACGGTATCAGTTTTAGTGAGTATGTTGTTAATTTTAATAAGAGTTTTGTTTTATGCCTACCCCCTTAATGATTAGTTTAAATATTGCTGTCTGCTATTAATTGGTGACTGTGCCGTCTGCCTGGCTGCATCCTGCCAATGCAGAGTGTGCGATGCGGAACTGGTTCCCCACAGGACACCCTGCCAAGCACAGCAAGAGTGTAGGCAGCCTTTCACAAAGAGCTGCAGTCTGAAAGGAAACCAGATCAAATGCGCTTCCATTTGCCTTATGCCCCTCACCCACAGGATCATGCTGCCCAAACCTGGGCACTGTTTGCAGTTACCACTATTCATAGAATCACAGAATCATAGAATACTTTGGGTTGGAAGGAACCTTCAAAGCTCATTCAGTCCAACCTCCCTGCCATGAGCAGGGACATCTTCAACTAGATCAGGTTGCTCAGAGCCCTGTCCAGCCTGGCCTTGAATGTCTCCAGGGATGGGGCATCTACCACCTCTCTGGGCAACCTGTGCCGGTGTTTTACCACCCTCACTGTACAAAGTTTCTTCCTCGTGTCTAGCCTGGCTCTCCACGCTCCAGTGCCGTATCACATTCGCCCAGACCTGTACTTCCTACTCTTTTCCATTCTTTACTTGCAGCCAGTGGGCTGGGAGCTACCTGCTGGGCTTTGTACATTGGAGATGCCTTGAGCCTGTTTTCCACGAGACCAGCTACTTTTCCATGGCATCCAGCTCTCATCATGCAGGCTCCAATAGAAGCTCCTTTTCCCCTGCAATGGTCCTTGGCCACAGGAGCACACCAGATTGCTAGTTAATGTCTGAGAAGAGCTGAATGTGAAACTTGATTTGGGGAAATGTGTCCAAAACCAGTGTCTGGATCAGAGCACCTGGAAGAGGCTGTCTAGCAAAAAAACTCAAGCACGGGGAAATGCTGGACACCAATCTGGCCTACCACCAGCTAGATGATGCTGACTGGAAATATAGCAAAACCTACTCTATCTGCCCTCCTGTAAGGGTTTTGACAAGGTGCTACCCCATGACCTTGGTTGTTTCAGCTTTGTGGGCATCCAAATGGTTTTGAAGACAGTACCATATTCCTTCATTCTGCCTAACATGCCACTGCTCTGCAGCCACTCTTTGTAATGAAACCTTTTTCTAACAGTCCCCAGAGATCAGAGGGGTCTCATTATCTCACCGCTGGGCAGCATCCTCAGAAACAGTGGAGGACAAACACAACATACAATATGAAGTTAACACTAAGTCCTGTCGTTGCCTGACACCCTCCTGATGCATCCCAGGCCAGCGTTCATAAGCATCCTATGTTTTGCACAGGAGAAACATGTGGTGTACTCTGACATTTGGCAAAGCCTGAGCCCATTGGGGTGACGCAGACACGCTCCATCGGTGTCTACCACTATCTCAGTCACATCACTTAGGTCCTTTGGGCCAACAGAAGTGTCAGTGACCTCCAAAACCTCCCCCCCCACAAGATCTATCACTGCAGGCTCAGGCAGAGTGCTAAGGAGCCTCTGGTTCAGGCTGTATGTGGGAAGCAATGTGGGGGACTGAGGAGCAACTGCATTGTAAGGCAGATGGCATGGGAGGGGATTTATCCCAAAAGGAGGGATGTATTAGAGCAGCCTGAGAGATGACCACAGTGACAAGAGCAATAATTAAGCCTTTTTTGCTACAAAATAGAAAGAGGGAGTTAGACTAACATGCAGATATCTGTGCAGCAAATTTGGTTCCCAGGCAGTTTCCAGCTATTAATAAATAACATTTTTTATTATTTGCTTTGTACTGCAGAGCCATTCAGATTCTCAGGGCTTACTTGCTTTGTTTTTGAAGCAACAGTGCCACAAGAGTGGCACCTGGGCACACATCTTTCTAATGCATAAATTTACCCTGGTCTTCTTGTACCTGCAGGCTGCCAGTTGGGGGTGGATAGTACATTTTGGGGGTAACTTCTGTAGTTTTCAGCATTTGGACATTGCATCTGCTCACACCCAGCATCAGAGACAGGCCATTAGAGGAAATATAGGTGCTGGGGAAACTGGAAGATGTAGGTTCTGCTGTTTCCTGGGTGGTATGAGGATTTTTATACTCCCTTTAGCCATAGAATAGAATAGAATAGAATAGAATAGAATAGAATAGAATAGAATAGAATAGAATAGAATAGAATAGAATAGAATGGAATAGAATAGAACAGAACAACCCCCAGACCAGACCAGGCCCATCCCTGTCTGGTCTGTCCCCCCATATGACATCAAAGCTCCTCAATAACTTCCCATTCTCCAGGATAAAGGGGAGACAGATGCACGTGGACATCTTTGAAACAGTGCACCTCTGTCTTCCTGGTTCATTTTTACTCCTGGGTTTGCTGACACCCAAATTTGATGTTTGGGAGCAGCAGGGCATGAATGGAGCAAAGTAGTCAGAGGTTCTACTCTTGGAAAATGTCTGGGGAACTGCAGAAAAGCAAATCTAAACCCCAGTAAATCTTACCTGAATGCTGGCATCAAAGTCACAACAGGTCACCACATTTGTGAATTACATGCTTGTGATCACAGAGTAACTTCCATTATTTTAAATGTAATGGTGAAGTCAATTGCAGCACAGCAGACGAATGGGAAATTGGTCATCTCTTCTGGACGGATATCACTGTATCCCAAAATCTATGTGCACAGACTAGATACTACAGCGATATATACTTTGGAGACATTTATACATTAGATGAGACTTGTGTTATTTAGGACACAGTGGTTGAATTCTGGCACTATGACTTCGGAGTTTATAACTTGCACTGAGTTTGCTGACCAGCACAGTTTATTCTTCTTCTTTCCCTCCCTCAGGGATTTTGCTCCAACAAGTAGCTCTAAAAGCAAACAGTCTTAGAAGTTCAGAGATTAATATTTTGTTGTACAGATCATTTTTTTTTCTTAAATGTCATTTTTATTTCTAAAGGTCACTAAATAAAAATTCAGATAATCTAACATGACTTTCATATTGGACAGGCCTATTCAGATATTTGATACACAAATTAAAGTATGCAAGCGCTGTCTTTAGATCAGCCTCTTCATGGCTAAACCTGTATAATCTACATCTCTTGTTTCATATAAATGCTTGAATAAAACACTCCAGATTTGTTTCTTTTTCGGAGTAGCAGCTAGCTTGTACTGAAGTCCGGACCTTTGAAACATACTTTCCAGGTCAACTTTCATCTACCTGTACCCAAGATTAAAATGGTGTTTGCTCCCTTCTTGAGGACACCTTGAACTTTTTCTCCCATGGGGCTGAAAAGCATTCCAGTCAGTGATGCAGCAGGCTTGCTGAAGGTGAAAAAAAAGCCCCCTCCAACCAACACACAGACTTCACTCCATATACCACTTTGGGACCCACCTCCCAGCTAGAGATCTACCAGAGAACTACCAAAACCCTTGGGGGAATACTTCTACTAAAGCAATATAAAAACATAATCCTCAGATTCCTGACATTTTGTTCTATTATGGCACCATTATGGTGTAGATTAAAAAGCATTTGTTAGCTTTATTGTTTATTTTATGGGCTAGATTAATGTCACCATGTCAGTTATTTTGCCAAATTGAACCATTAGTTCAAAACTCCAAAACAGGCATGTGAAAAATGCCCAGTAGAGCTTTTGCTATCTAAGATTAACTTCTACCGTATCATCCAGGGTTAATTTAGGACCATTAATGATGCATGGGCTGGACATAAGTTTTCAGACATGTATTATTTTATTACCTGATCACATAATTAAAATGTCACTTATCAAGGGACAAATTTTAATGAAGTTAAAAGCACCTTGATGACATATTATTTGACCTGTTATATAAGAGGATTATTTCTTGCCTGTTACTGATTGAGTTTCTTTGACAGCATGAAAATAACAGTTTTTCAATTAGCTTCTTCTTCAGAGATGGAGCAAATCCATGCACCCCCTTCTTATTACCTCCAAGACCCCCTCTCACTGTGGTACACAGAGAAGACCCTCTGTTTTTACACTTTGAGCCCATCAGCTTGTTCATCTGCTAAAGAAAGGGTAAATGTTGTTAGTCTGTGATAAAATGTGTGAAAAGAGGGTCAGGAAGAGAAGGTTATAATTATAATAATATCTGCTGAAGGTCACTCAAACTGAGCTTGGTTCAGCTGGGACTGAAAGAACTGACTTGGGAGGCAATAGAAAAAATGTGAATGTCAACAAAGTGACAGCAAGGAGGGTGACAATGTATCTGACAGCACACTTCTGAAGCACGTAAATACCACTGGAAAGAGGCTAAGCCAGCATGGTGCAAGATGATCTAGTGCAGGATAGCAGGGAGGAACTAGAAAAGCACTGTTTGACCTGTCAGGTGCTTCCTACTGGTGCCACTGAGGTGGCTGATGAGTGGGGGTGGGTAGGAAGGGGTTTAGTCCTGCTCAGGTAGGCGCAAACTGGATGGATAGTTGCCATTTCAGATTCTGGAGCCTGGCAATCGGTTTTATTTAGGTATGTGTTCAAAGCATTCATTGTGAGTTTACTTAAAAGAGAACCTGACATAATGTGTCTCTGCTTCAGCAGTATTCTTAATATTCAGCCACCTTGCTTGCTGGCAGCAGTAGCAGGCTGTGCTACAGGTTTCCTGATTGTTGAAAAGGGATGGCGCAGGGTACTTACAGCAATGGACATTCTGACACTCCCTTATTAGACTCTTTGTGGCCAAGGTCACTTTTAGCTTCTTCTGAAGGTGCTAATAAGAATTCATTGTTTGGGGTTTTTTTTGTGAAAGGAACCAAGTGAAAAAATAACATTTTGAGGTTGAAACAGGAACTTGAAGTTAATTCTAAAGAGGCAAAATGTAATACTAAGTAGCAACAATTAAAAAAATCCCTCTGGAGAATCCTACTGAGTTTCAAGACAGCCTCTGAAGAGTAGAAGTTCTGTCATTTTGGACACTTAAAACATATACAACAAAGCACTAGTGGGACTTAAGAGGGAAAGATGCTGCAAGGGATGGAAGATGGACTAGATTATCTAATGCTCTCTTTTATCTCAGTTTATGATCTTGAAACTAGACAGACTGTTACTGTAACTAGACTACAGTTACATAGCCTCCAAATTACGAAGATGTACATTATACCAGTCTGGTCCGCTTTAGAAAGGAATGAATGTAGCAACTTTGACCAACGTTAAGTGAGATAAGGCATTAAATACTGCTACTGCTGCATTCATTCTCATAGCGGTGGTGGGTTCTTTTTGATGCCGCCATTGTACCCCAGACTGGATGTAGAATCATAGAATAGTTCAAGTTGGAAGGGACATCCTTTCTAAGAGGTGCAGGGTTAACCCTGGCATTTGCCCCAAGACCAATGGTTCCCAGAGTTTTGTTTATCTAGTAGATGGAACATTGCAGTGGGGGATCATGTAACAAAAGTCATTTACAGTGCAGTAAGTACTTGTATCTGATGCAGTGGCAACAGCATAAATTCAGAAACTTTCTGTGTTTATTCTAGATCAGAGTTCAGCCTGGGGGGTGAGCACTCATTCTGATATATGCTGCAACTTGCAGGAAAAGCCCTGATCGCCATATGCCCCAGCCCATGGGACAGCTCAGCCCCTAGGGCCCTGAGAAGGGACTGTCAAGCTGTACATCTCCCACTCCTTCTGTCCCCTGTGAAAGCAGAGTCCTTTAAGCCTTGGTGGTGTGGCATCCATGAAGCAAGCCCTGTAAGGGATTCTCACTGCAAGAACACACAGCTGGAGGGTGCTCTGGGCTCTGGCACCTCCAGGGGTGCAGGCTGCGTTCAGCTCAAACTGTCTTATTGCTCCAACCTGGGAGTGCCAGAACACTCATCCCTGCGCAGCCCCTCGTCTGCTGCTGCCAGGCAGAACCAGCACAGCCTCCAAGATCAGCTGGGTCTCGACTGCAGATATGAAATCCCTCCACTTGTCTGCACAAAAAGGTTTGGTGGGCTGCTGCTGGCTGCAAGTCAGGCTTCCCCTCCACTTACCAGCCCCTCTTTGACCTCACCTAGACTAAGCTCAAGCTGTTTTGCTTCTACATGTCTCCCCTTCTCACATAATCTGGCAAAAATTGGATGTTATGTTATCCACAACAATACAAAGTTTGATAAAAGACTTCAGCCTGTGTTCCAGTTCCTTTCAGAGCCCTGAGACCTATATTGCACAAGAAAGAGCAAGGGCAGGGAACCATGTACAGGCACTTATTACACACTATGAATTTCTTTCCATTTCTCCTCTTTTCAAAAAGACACCTTCCACCCCCTCCCTCACAGCTATTGATTCCATAGACCAAAACAATACTGTGCACCTTGCTGCAGCAAACTTATGAGTGCCTAATTTTGAATGGGAAAATGTCACAGACCTCCACTCACAGGCAGGACTTTGAACTGAAATATATATCCTGTCTCTTCATCCGTGGTTTCCTGCAGGGGTACATTTACTCCCTCCGAAATTCGCTATTAATTTAAGCATTGTTAATGATAACCAGTCTCTTGCTGGCAGAGAGAGGAGGATGCAATTGTCCATTTTGATTCCCAGGAGGTCCTTGAATGGCTGTGACAAGCACCAATAATAGGACTTAGATAAAAAGAGAAGTTGCTAACTTTGTCCCAATGAATCACAGTTATAATTTCCTTGAAAGATGAAAGAATTGTTAAACTGACTGGGAATACAAAGAAGCTCTCCTCAGATTGAACTGAATCATCTTTCCCTATTTCAGCTGTATTGTTCCTTTTCTTATCTGCCTATGGTAGAGTCCTAGCATTTCTTGCAAGTAGATTACTCTCAAACCTGTGCAGTAAGTGACATAGATGCTGGTTTGTGTGAGCTTTAGGTGCATCGAGAACCTGATCCTTGGAGGTATTTAGATGCATAAACATGCAGAGGTGCCTAGTTACATTTTTCTCAAATGCCCAAAGTTATAAATCCTCTTGGGCTACCATTTCCAGTATATGAAAATCAAGCTGACAGTAAGATTTTGACCACAGTTGCTCTCATAGTGGGCTGTACCATTTCCATAATATAACATTCTTATTACACATTACTGGGTAAGTCTGGACTTTGACCCACTTAAAATCCCAAGATTCCGATCAGAAAATAAACTCCCTCAAATTATAGGGCTTTACAAGAGAACCACTATACTTCTTTTAGAAGATTACCATAAAGGTTGATTCCGCTGGATATAAAGAACCTCTGTGCGTGCACAGGGAGGGATTTCCCCTTAACAACTTCAACAATTCTTATTTTATAATGATTAGGAGCTTTTAACAGAGCATATTAAATGAATAATATAAATTTGTGATTCACTGCTACTTTCTATTTTCAGCAAAGGCATTCTTGGCATGGCAGCTTTCAGCCGCACGGGATGTAGCAGCAGAGGATGCTGACAGGGGAAATTGCCAGTGTAGGAAATTATCTTTCCACAAAAAGAAGCAGCCAGGAAAAGAAGTTCTTGTTGTAGGTCTTTGCAATAGTAGAGCTTGGAAAAGATCAGGAGAAAATGAGGCAAGAAGATGTCAATGAAGGAGAGTGGCTTGTCTTAACTGTTGGGGAGGTAAAATGGTGATAAAATGTGGGAGGTATTCCTGGGACAAGAAGCACCTGACGTCAGAGAAATTCACTGTGATGTGAGATTGGAGCCTGTAATAGGTTTTGTGTTCTCATGAAAAACACATGATCAGAGCAAACAGCTGTAGCCTGTCTTGCTTCAAAGATAATTTCTTTGTATTTAATTGCTTATTTCACTGTTTAAAGACACATTTTCTGCCAGGGGTAATTGTGGGGGATTGTCACCATGTTAAAAAGTTGTATGGATTTCCAAAAGAAGGCTGCACATGCATGTGCACACTGTGTTTATGGGTAAGTAATCACATCTGGATTAATTTTGTTATCATGCAGACTTAATTCAAAATACATTGGAGGAAGACATTATTCAACAACTAATAGATGTTATACCATCAACATATTCTAATGGGCTGATTAGCAATTTTATTGTATTCAATTTGCACCGTGGCAATTCCGTGTCAAGTGGAAGAGCTATCAAAATGAAAAACTGCATTAAAATTAAAAACCAATAGTCCAACTTTCGGTCTGAATGAGCTTCCTGGTGGAATGATAAAGTGTGGTTATCTGTGAGCCTGCCCTGGATACCCGGTAAAAATGGGCTATGGAAATCCTTGTATAAAGGTGGAGAAATTAATTGCTCCTGCTATTTCACACACTGGTTTAGTAAATATTTCTTCGGGGTTTTAGGATCTCTTTTTTTTTTTTAATCCACTCTGTTCCTTCATGAGAATATAACTGAAAAGTCATGACCTTGTGCATTTCTATTCAAAGGACCTTTTGTCCTGCATTCAAAACCAGCCTGGTTTGTCTACCGCTTCCTAAAATACAGGGATGGAAGCAATAGTTTGTTGCCCTTTGCCTCTCATTTTCACACCTATAAAGCAGCCACCTCTTCACTCACTGGCAAAAAAAAAATGTATTTACTGAAAATCCAGCCACACTGTCCATCATTTTAGACCATTAGTTCTTCTGTCACTGAGGAAAAATTAAGATTTTTCATGCATCCTACTCAGTCCTTCACAGAGCCCAGGCAACAACAAAGCTCCTGTCTGAAAGCCAGATTGGGCCTTGAAGATAGCAGATAACGTGACAGTTGTACACCCAAATGAGAGAGGGAACCTTCCCTCCTGAACTTCTCCAGAGCCCCCATGTTGCTGGTGGTGATGGTCACAGCATGTTGGCTTCTGTGACGAGGCTGGCCAAAGGGGATTCCTCTGTCCCCACGTCCTCACAGCTTGCTTTCACCTTGTTTGCACCGAAGCAACTGTTTTTGAAGCTGCACTTTGACATCTTGGGTCACTACTATGATCAAGTTAAAAATAGCCCGTCCAAAGAACGAAGCGAGAAGATGGATTTACAGCAGGTGCGTGTACGGCTGCCACCCACTGCTCTGCTCTCTCTCTGGTAGAGTGTCTTGTCCCCTAGCAGAGGCACTGGCAAGTCTCTGTGGCTGAGGCACTGCCAGCCCCAGGTGCTGAGGTGAACCAAATATTGACAGCAGCTTAAAGTAGCACTCAAACTGTCAACTCAAAATGTGACTTTGCCATCAGTTTAGCTGAACTAATGACTGGTGGATTAATGAAAGGGAGAGTGCCCACTTCCCCCTACCATGTGCTCCTGCCACTTCATCACAGGGTGGGACATGTCGCCTTGCTGACTTGGTGAAAAAGGATCTTTTTTCCCTTTTGCCAGATGAGTTTTCAGCTCCTCCAGCAGCTGGCTCACACTCCCTGTCTGCAAGGTCAGCAGCACCGGGGTTGGATGCACTGGGAACATGCAGCCTTTAACCACAAATGTGATCTTAGGCCCAATTGCAGGGCTGTGCCTTCAGAAAGTTGTGGAGACAACACCAGTCCCACTCAGTGAGACCCCCTGAGTGACAGTGCCTGCCAGCAGAAGGCCACAGCAGACAGCTGAGAAAAGAGCTGCTTCAGTTCTGGCCATTAAACTGATGGGGGGCAATGAGACAGGCCCCCAGGCATGCACATAAGCATCCACAAGGTTGAGGGGGTGTTTGTGTAACCGAATTTTTCTCACCATGTGTTTTTTGCAAGTGCATGCCCTTTTGGTACTTCATCTCGTAAAGGCAGTGGAAAAGCAACCTGCCTGACACAGCTGTGACTTCTAGGAATGAAAAGCTCTTGGAACTGATGCCTGGATGAGCCTTGCTGAGCCGGGCTCCCCGCAGGCTGCTGGAGGCAGCGTGAAATGCTGCCTAGCATGAGCAGCGCTGCTTTACACCCTCTTAGCAAGTTGTGGCGGAGGGTGCAGTGCAGTGAAGCATCGGGTCCTCTGCGCTTGGGAAGACCTCAGATGAAGAGGGAAGTGGCATGTCTGAACACACACAGTCCTGTTACAGTCCTATTTCTGCAAAAGAGATGAACTGACTAAAGCAGAAGCTGTAACAAACTGCAGGACAAATCCTGTGAGCCAAAGTACACTGAGCATCATGTGACACCTTTTAAATCTGATTTGGAACTAAAATATCCTCTTTTTTTTCCCTCCCAATGAAAATCATGTTCTATTGTTACTTAAATAGCATATATTTCTGTAATAGCCTTTTAATGCAGAGCTGTTTTTCTTTAGGTCCTTGAATATATGCAAATGAAAATGAAAAAAAAAAAAAGAGCTGAAGTATAAAGGAAGCACAGTAGTCTGGCAAAAACAGAGGGGCGAGTGACAGTAAAGATCAACTAGCAAAGCAAGCTTATTAGGCTTTTGGGGGAAGAAGCAGGCGTTATTAAATGCCCAGCATCTCATCCTATGTGAATATAACTACCTTATTACAGCAGCTCTGCAGAAGTCAGAATATGTGAAGGAAGCAACCTCCACAGAGATAAGTGATACAAATCAGAACATTTCCATTCCCTCAGCTGTGATGCCATCCGACTCCAAAAGCACTGTTTAAATATGAATGGCATCCTGTTTATGTGCGTATTAACAATATGTATACCCGTAAAGGCTTGCAGAAATGCAAATATTGCTTTGCACACAAGTCTTTCCCATGGAGGCTGCCTAGAAAAATAGCATCAGGACACAAATTGGTAACAATAAGTACAGCTGAAACCAATAATGAGATAAAATACATATGTATGTATGAGGGGTGTAAAACCTTGGCTCTGAAATACATGCCTCTTAGTGTCTGGTGATAACAATCCCTCAGTGCCTCTGTCCCTCTGTCCTCGGTTGCAGGTGTGACAAGGGATCCCTTCTTCTGCTTCCAACACCTCGGATGGATGAGTGTCCGTTTCACACGACAGAGGCTGCCAGAGCAGATGGGTTAGGAATGGCTTGGTCGCACATGTGCAGATTTAAGCAAATACGGTGATTATGCTGAAATTTGCTTAAAATTAAAATGCTGCTGAAAAGTAGGAAAGGGTAAACAAATAGAAAGCCCGCACTGCGGTATTAAGTGGATATATTCTGTCTGATCACTGAATGCATTAGTGCTGCCCAGTTTACAGTAGTATCCAATGCACACACTTTTAAGGAAGAGCTCATAGAATCACAGAATGTCAGGGATTGGAAGGGACTTTGAAAGACCATCTAGTCCAATCCCTCCTCCGGAGCAGGAACACCTAGATGAGGTTACACAGGAATGTGTCCAGGCAGGTTTTGAATGTATCCAGAATAGGAGACTCCACAACCTCCCTGGGCAGCCTGTTCCAGTGTTCTGTCACCCTCACTGAGAAATTTCTTCTCAAATTTAAGTGGAACCTCCTGTGCTATAGTTTGTATCCATTGCCCCTTGTCCTACCATTGGTTGTCACCGAGAAGAGCCTGGCTCCATCCTCATGACACTCACCCTTTACATATTTATAAACATTAATGAGGTCACCCCTCAGTCTCCTCCAAACTAAAGAGACCCAGCTCCCTAAGCTTCCCTCGTAAGGGAGGTGCTCCACTCCATCATCTTTGCGGCCCTGCACTGGACTTTCTCAAGCAGTTCCCTGTCCTTCTTGAACTGAGGGGAGACAATTCCCAGTACAAAAGTTTATGAGTTTATGTGCTTAGTTATTTCTGCTACATTATCACTGGGAGGATCATGGAAGGTGCCCATGACATTTCTCTACGTAGGGTGTGTTTTTTCCAAGTCACCCGCTGTTCACACTAGTGTCCCTGGTTGTGCTGGAAATTCTGACTAAATAGGTTAAGTTCCAGGCAAGAGCTCTCCAAAACAATATTTGTGAGCATTCATTCAGAGAAAACCCTAAGATTTGCCTATAGGTTTTTTCACCAGCATTTGCACAAGTGATACCACTACATTTTCCAGAATGTTGGTGGAAAACACAAGTCTTACAAGGGCTCATGTGAAAGCGTCTCCATGCAAGTTCACAAATGAGTTATTTGCCTTCCGCTAATCACTTTTGCTGGTTTTGCCATAGAAAGGGTAGAAAGTGATGCCCAGCAAATATGCTCAGCAGGGGATTTGATCCTGTCACACATCTCTGAATTCTCACCACCTCCCAAACTGCAGCATATAACTAGTCCACGCCTTCATGCCAAATTTCTGCTAAAGTTCACCCAGCCTTTAGAAACCAGGTTGGAAACAGGCAATTAAGCCTTTTTTATAATGGTGAGAAAAGTGTCATGCTTTTTGGTTAACTGGAGAATAGTTAACCAGTAGAAAATCATTTGAGTGACATTGCTCTGGACAACTCCCTAAAATCACTTATCTTCTGAGCATGCATAATGTCAGCCAGAAAGCTGAATCTCTGAAGAGTGGGGAGCTTTTCATACAAAGAGAGAAATTAAACCATTTGCAGTTTAAACTCAAACAGTTGCCAGCCAGACTAGTTATGGAGGATACAAACAGATGCAAGACTTTTAAATTATTATTTGGCTGAGTCAGTTTGTGCTTGTTCTCTGTACAATAGCCCATCGTCTCACCTACAGTGAGGAATCTTTTTATCTGTGCAGTATCTTTTTGCTGTAAATTTTACTGCTTCCCTCTGAAATTTTAGTGAACTGGAAATTTGGTGTTGTTTTGTTTTGGTTTATTTTGTTGGCTTTTTTTTCCCCCTGAACTGTTATCTTACTACCTTGCATTCAGAAAACTTCCAAATTGCACCTGTCACCTGAGAACAGAACTAATGATTATACAATCTATCACAGGGCTTTGACTGTCGCTTTGACAAAGGAGATATTAAGCTCTGCTGGGTTGTAGAACTGAGATGGTCTGGTGTGTTAGCAGGTACAGAATGCCACCCTTGCTTTCTTCCCCACTGATGCTCCTCCAAAAGTCCAATAAAGCTGCTGTGAATCAGGCAAGATACCCATGCAGTTGAACGGGAGTTTTGCTCAAGAATAGAAGGATCAAGCATCTGAAATGATGCATGCCAACACTACCTAGGATTCAGAGGTATGTCCAGCTCTAACAGAGGCCAGATATTACTGTTAAGATGCCACCCTATAAAGAGAGAGAGGTAGGGCTTCCTTCACTCTGGAGACTGCATGCTGCTTATATTTTCTGTATTTTTCATATACCTACACTTCATAACCCTGCCATATCCTGTATCTTATACAATATGCAGTAGCTTGTATACATGGTGGTTTTTCTCCTTGTGTTGAACGAGTCAGCTCCTAGCAATTTAAAGTAAACATAAATGCCCAGAGAGGATATCCCCAAGTGGGGCTTTAAGGATGCAATAATGCTGGGAGAATTTACTCTTTCTGTTATTATCACAGACTGTGTTTAGGTACTTTTTTCCTTGCCTAAGTATCTTGGTGGGTTTGTTGCAAAGCAGTAACAGGACATGTGCAGGTTTGTGTGGTACCTGACGTCATGGTGCTGCACAGAATAGAGTGGGACGCCAAGGTTCAACATATTTACCAAACACTGGTAAGCCTCAAGCAAAGCAAAATGTGTCAGTATCCTGAATCAGAGCCTTTCCTTGGCTAACTCCTCCCATCTTCAACTTACCCTTGGCCCACGGAGCCAATTTTCCTGCTAGCCAAACTCTTTATACCCAAGGATGCCCCTCCTTCTCTGAACGCCTGCGTCACCTCTTCAATCTGTTCTCACATATGTTGACACATCATGTTTGGTGCCTTTTATAGGGATGGTGGCAGCAACAACAGCATTCTCTCAGGCAAAAGCCTGAGCCATGGCCGAGCCATGAACTCCTCCAGCTCTCCTACAAAGGAGCAGGGTGGTACAGTGGGCAATGATGTTTGTGAGCTTGGAACGCCCACCATGCAATTAACATGTGAATAGTGGGTGGCTTTTCCAAGACTCATTTATCAAGCAAGAAAGAAAGTTATGGGCACAAGAAGTCTCATGCCTACCTTTCCAGCCACATACGATTTGACTACAAGCCAACCACTTTATTCCATAAATATGAGAGCCCAGGTGAGTTTTCTTTGAGCTCTCACTGGTCAGCAGCATGGCTGTACAGCAATGACCTTCCCTTGGACTGGGGTCCTTCTCAAGGTTGCTCCTCCAAGCAGAGAGACCTTTCACCAACAGCACATCTTTGATAAGCAGCTGATACCACGCATAACTTTGTAGTATGGTAACTTTGATTTTGCCTTTGTAACTTTGATTGCATGTTGAATTGATACTAATGAAACATTACTGATCCATGTGGCTATTCAATAGTAATCATTATAACCCCTGTATTACTTACCTTTGCATCTTCGGTCTCTGTGAAACATTCCAACTTGAGACTAATTCAATTTTCTTCTGTATACTTCCTCCATGCAGTAATTAATTAGGTGAACCATGCCATCAAACTTGTGGAACCTTGTCAAACCACTGTTAACTTTGCTAAATGCCATTGAATTCATTGAACTATGTCAAATTGTTATTTTATCTCAATAAAGCATATTTCTGCTTCTTTATTTTGAGTGAGGTGCATTCCACTCATCCATGACATGATGTTTCACTGGAAACTTTTATTCCAGCTTGGGGTATGGCTAAAATTCTGAAAGCTGGAGTGATTTAATTACAGCTGTATAGACAGTAAGTGAGAGCATGCTCTCAGTCACAACCCCTGAAGTTGGGATGATAGAAGGATTTCCATTACCCCCTTCTTTTCTATCTCAGGGAAGTCTGAATAAAATCTTTCACTCTCTTTGAATAGTTGTACCTAAATCAGTACAGCTTTCAGAACTTTAGCTGTACCCCAAGTTGGGGAGCAGCCTCTGCAGATAACATTCTTACATCTGAAAGCTATTGTCATCCTACTAAGAAATAGCTTAAAAAAAAGTCAATATACAATATACACTGGCATAATTTCACTCTTCATGGAACAACTACATGAAATACTGAATCTAATTAGCCCCTTGAAAACAGGTGTTATATATTCATGTCTAGGCTGTAACCAAGCCGCAGCTTCAGGTAACATGTTATGACTTTAAAGGCTCAGCCCAATTGTCAAACACCTTGTGAACATACTATGATTGAGAAACAAAATGTATTTATTTTTATCTGGACATCTCTACTTTCTCTGTTGCCTGTTTTATCTGCTGAAGAATATCCAACTCAGCTATTGGTTTAACCCCTCAAATTTTGTGGTTAAAAGCTGTTTTCCAGTGGCTACAAACTTCTGTAAAACAGTCTTTATTCAGCCTTTGGCTTTTCAGTGTGGCAAGAGTTAAGAAGGTGGCAACAGCGACCTGCAAGTATGCTGGCCTGAAGGAACCAGCCTGCACACCCATCCTGGTGATCCAGCGCTCCCACCACCACCTGGGGAGGTGCTCAAGACTGGGCTCTGTCTTGTTTGCACGTTCATTTTACCATACATGTGAAGAAGCTGGGAAGAGTCGCACATTGCTGAGAGTTGTTGAGCAGTTGCTGGTTCTGCCCTGACGTGGAGACACTTGGTCTGCCTGTGCCATAATTCATTCACTATCCCAACACAGGATATTGTTATTGGGATTGGAATGTGGCCATGCTAACTTTATTTTTTCATTGAACTAAACAATCAATACTCAAAAGATTCACTAGGATCCAAAAGGGGCATTGCCATTTTTTAGCCAGTTTTCTTATCACTGCTGTAAAAGTATGAAGAGATGCATTATAGAAAATTCTGTGCCAGCAGAAGAATTCAGACTTTGTCCAAAATTAACAAATCAAAGATGTTATTTCTCCCAAAGGTTTGATGGTATAGTTTTGTTTTGTTTTGTTTTTTGTTTTGTTTTGTTTTGTTTTCTGTTCTGTTCTGTTTTGTTTTGTTTTGTTTTTTCCAGGTATGCTTAGGTAGCGCCTTCTATAAACTACTGCCAAGGAAACTTTTGAAGCAATTTACCTGTTATTAAACATAACTTTAGAGACAATTACTAAAGCATGATTAACACTTGTATCAGGGTGAGGGTACAGTGCACTTTTATTGCACAGCCAAGAGTTGGTGCTTATTTTTCCCAAATTACAAGAACTCTGGGTCTCAGTCATGCAGATATGTCCAGGAACACCTTAGTGCCCAGGACCCTGCCAGCTTTCCTCTGTGGGGTCTCTTGTGTGAGCCTAAATGTCTGCAGGATTTGGGCTGTGGTACATAATTGTCCAATGGAAGGAAAGCACCGCTTACCTCAGGTGTACTGGAACATGAAGGCAACAGGCAGAAGAGGAGCACACCCCTCGACAGGGCTGTGCATGCTGGGGCAGATGTCCCCTTAGCTTGGCACTAGGAGAGCCAGGATGGTGAAAGCCATGCTCATTCCCTAAGCCAGCACAGTAGGCAGTTGGACACTTTATCTCACTAGCAACACATGTATTAATGCTCCTTTGAACTAGGACAATGTGGAAAATGCAAACTGCATGCGGGCACCAGGCTGCCAAATGGGCAGACGAGACATCTGCTCCTGCCCTCCCTGCCTGCACCCAGCCATGCAGCGGGCACAGAGGAGTTTCAGGCACACGGAGTTACCTGCCGATATTTGCTGCCGGTATTGTCAGCAGGGGAACGTTCGCTGTGTACTCTTCAAACATCTGGGGACCATTTTACCTTGCCAGCTGTGCACTAGCAGCCTCCATGCATGGCCATGGCTGCTGCAGCCTAGCTGGGAAGGCACTGGTGGATCCATGAAGAGTAGGGACCAAGCCATGTGGCACCAACCTTAGCTGAAGAAATGAGCAAAGGGAAGGGGGAATAAGGACCTTTGAAAAGCTGTCCTTACATGTGAGGAAACAGATGATGATACTTCTGATGCTACCTGTGCTGTTCACAGCCCTGTTTTAGTTTAAAGTTTATGGTTAGGTAGGTTGAGCAATTACTCCTACCCTGAAAAAAAATAAAAAATTTCATCTCAAACTTCATTTCAGCTCTAGCCTCGAAATGTTATCTTGTGTCAGCATGTGAATGACCAAAGCATTAGTTCTTGTCACAGTACTGGAAGGGCAGGAGATCTGTCACAGATGGTAAATTGAAATTCAGTTTCTAATGGCCAAAATGTTTTTCCCTCTACTTACCCTATTGTGACAATGGATATTTTATGCCAGCTGAAAGGAGTCCGAAGATACATCAGCATCTTACTTTTTTTCTGTCCAGTCCACTGTGTTGGCAAGCCAATTTATGAAGTCTAAATTATAAACAGTAGACCAGACATGGAAAAGTCTTTATTAGATAAAATAGGCAATGTAAGGTACAGGTCTCTCCCTGAGAACTTATCTGATGCCAGACTGACAGTATTTTTGCCAGGCGGAAATTATTAGTCTTTGAAAGGAGTGTGTAGCGAAACATTAAAAACATTAAAAATGGCAGTGCAAAGGATGTCTGTCTGCTCATCAGTTATCACAGGCAGCGGCACCGCACTGTGTGACAACTGTGGAGGAAATCCACCTGGTGCCGGAGATGTGCCAGCTTTTAGGACAGATCACAGAGCATATCAGATGACAGTGCCACGTTTTCTATAGGTGGATGTGACTAATCACAGAAATAGGTATGCAGGGTGACACCAGCACAATTAGTTTTCAAAACTCTGAGAGGTCACTGAGTGTAAATATACACTTTTATCCAATTAACTAAAATCAGTTTTGTACGTTGCATGCTCAGGGTGTTTGTAAGGGTCTAGGGTAAAGAGTGAAATGATCTCTCTGGTTCAGCAGGCTATTAGGGTTTGAAGCCCTGATTCAGCAAGGTACTTCAACATGTGCGTAAATTTAAGCATTTGAGAAGTCCTGTGTTGACAGTGGGACTAAGGTGCTCCAAGCTGAAGAACTGCTTAAATGTTTGCTGAATATGACAAGGTTGAATAAATGTGGTACAGGTCTAAAGCTTTCAATTGTCATGTCAGGCAAAAAAAAACATCATTAGTGAACACCAAGTTCCTGTCAAAAGGGTACCCTGCTTCTCCAGGGTGAGGGAAATTTTGAAGTGGTGCTGCTGTGTGGGAGTGAAGTCAGATCAGACTGTAATTCACTGCACACTCACCTTTGCTTTCTGCAGAGACTGCCTCTCATCTCTTCTTTAGTAGCAGTTTTGTATTACTTCTCCTTATTAGAAACAAACCCAAATAAGAAGTGGCTCATAATCTAACCTCAAATTCTTGTGATTCTTGTGCAGTTTAATTCAAATTAGGGGCCATGAACATGTCCAAGATGTACTGATCTTTTGAGGAACCTCAAAGGCTGCAAAATCCAATGACAATTCATTTTTTGTTTCAAGAGATTGAGTCATGAGCTGGGGAGGAGCAGGGGTGGAACATATCCGTGGTTGATATTGCATCCATGAATCCAGCCCTTTGTTTGGCTATGGGCTGCATGCTGATGAACGTGCTTTTTCCTGAAAGCCGTAACATCTTTGTCTGGTATCCAGGTGCAGGAAGTAGGTTACAGACTGGGGCATTCTGTTTCTGAAAAGGAATTTTTTTTTAATCCTTTTAGGATTAAGAAAGCAACCCAAAATTTCAAGACATGCTTAAGATCAAAAGGACTCCAGCTCAAGAAGATATCAGAGCATCTTTTCATCTGGTGGCTAGCCATCTTTCTCCAACAATGAAGCCTGGTTGAATCAGCTGTTAGCTATCCTTTTTCATAGATGCTGCCTTGTTTATTCTTTTGGAAATCTTCTTTATGGTCATTAAATCTACTACAAGCTACAGATTAGGTAGTTGTGCGTGTATTGAGATACCATGTCAGCTTTCTCATTGACTGTGATCAACAGATGGCCAGTTTCATTGCACTGGTAATTAGTCAAGAATGGTAATACACTGAATGCCGAATTCTCACATATTGTCACATTAGGTCATTTTATCCTTGAATTGCCTCAAGACCCAAGCTAACACCCAGTCAGCCTATCAATTTCATATAGCAGTTCTCAGCTTCAAAGTGAACCAGAGGGAAGCAGAGGGTAGTAGTGTCCCATGGAATTTGATGGTTTAGTATTGAAGCACAGTGCACACCTCTTAGCAGGAAAACGTGGGATTTGGCTTGTAATAAAGGTCTCTTTCTCAGTGCAGTGTTAGAGCTCAAAAATTGAAGGAAAAATACTTGAGATTGACTTAATCTTTTTAAATAAGAATTGAGGAGATTAGAAACAAAAGACTAGGTCACAAGTCTTAGACACTAGCTTAGACACTGCTCATAAAACTATAAAGGAAAAGCTGTCCTTCTCTCTTCACCTTAGTTTAATCATCTGCACTGCAGAAAGCCATTTGTCTGATTGTCTCCTGATTCAAACCCCATGAGCACCATCCACAGTAGCCTACAGAGTACTGAGTCGATGTTTGAGCTCTCAAGCCCTTGGACCAAAAAATGATGGTCTCAATTACTGACTTATAAAGTAATTTTCTTTCTCCTATTAAAATATACGTTCAAATGTCTCTTTCTGCTGAGTGCATCTGCCAGGACCTGAAGAGTTCCCTCTGGACTTCTTGGTGGCTTGGAGCTGTGCCTGGCAAGGAGAAGACCTAAGCTATAATTTCTATTTCAAAATAAGCAGATAAGGCTTGTATACCTAAGTGTCCCATGCTCTGGGATTGTACTTTATCCCTAGAGCCACCATGGACCAAAGGCTTGGATATTCCAAAATTTCGACTTTTTTTTTACGTAACTGTTTCTAAAATTCAACTTGAACTGGAAAATGGAATCCTTTGATCTGAAAGTCCATTCTCCTGCAAATAATTTTTTTTACAGAAAAAAAATGGGCCTACAGAGAAGTAGTTGATGTGTTTTTACAGCTGTAGCTACTAAAGGACCCATTCGCAGTCCAAGTAGGATCCAGCACTCAGTGAAGTTGACACAAAGCCACTGAATTAAATGGGCCTTGGACAAGCCATGAAACTCCCTGCAGATAACATATAACTGAATATCAGAAATAAAATGCAACCAATGGTAAGTTATTGCAAATTATATGATCAAAACCAAATATGCTCTTGTGTTTTGTCACACTACTGTTCTGCCACTTAGTTTCTGACCAGCCTTAGATGAACAGACTCCATGTTAGGTGTCAGGAAGAGCTGGGCTATAACTCCACTGCTAATCCAGATGTGCTGGGCAGTAGTTACTTAACTGTCATGGCTAGCTTAATATACCTCCTTAAATACCTTCTCTGGAGGAAACCATGCATACAGTCCTTGTGTTCTCAGAAAACACGAACACTATCACTAGACACATAGGGAGGGAAAGGATGGTGCTTCACAGCAGCTTCACCTTCACAGAGGAGCATAGCTGGTTGAGAAGGGCTGAGGGTGACTTTCTGGCAAGCAAGGAGGCCACCCTCCCACTCCTCCTGCCCTTTTCCTACTCCCTGTGATGCCCTATTAGTCACCCTTGGTGGAAGAGGTGGGTTGGTGCTTCTGCCAGACTGGGATTATGGTGGTCCTAGGTGTAGTTTAAGAACTTCAGGATTTAGGGTAGTTTGGGGGGTTGGTTTTTTGTAACTGTAGCGTACTGTATAGCTGCTCATGGACTTTGCTCTTCTGCCTTTCAGCTGCATATCATATAGTGCCCTAGGACACTAATTACTTGGGTGGCTGACAGGCAGTCCTCCGTGACTCCTGCTGCAGCAGTTTATGAAGTAATTTCCCACAGCTTTCCACTGTGGCAGACTGTTTATGCCTTTAGCTCTTTCATAGAAGGAGTTGAGTTGTCTTTGCCTACACTGAAGTCTCTGAGATGAGAGCGACCCTGGGATGGGAAGGGACAAACAGAAGTAGTTTCCAGTGCCAAGAGAGATTGTCCATGACTCACTTGTCAATGGCCACAGTGAGTCTCACAGCACCCTTGGGGACTACATGAGGTATTGCTCTTCTGGTCTTATGAAGAAGAATGTTGCAGCAAAAAGGACCAGTGTCATGATCAGGCACAGATTCTGCAGTGACCCATTCCAGCTCCTGTCCCACCTCTGCTGAAGCAAGGGACCATCTGCAGAAAAAAGCTGAGCACTTGCAGCGTGCCTGGAAATCCCCAGGCATTTCACATGGTCACTGCACATCAGAGTTTAGGTCTATACAAATACAGGGATTTCTTTGTAAATGGTAGGGGCCCTTCAGTACTTCAGAACTGTGTCCCTATTTGATCTCTGTTTATTCATCTAGCTTGTTTTGAAGTTGTGTGGAGGTTTTTTGAACAAAAAATGAGGCTTCTGGACATATGGATTGTGCTAGTATATAAATCACTGGCTTTGCTAAGCAAAGACTCTCCTCTAAATCCCATGCTGAATCTCTCATGCTGCCTGAGTCACCAACTGTGTCATTCCTGAGGGATCCTCCCAGGCAGGGCAGTAAACCATCCAACTACTGAGTATCTTCTTGAAGGTATGCTTGTTACTGTGCATTTTACCGGAATTGCTCAACAGCACCTATCTCTCTCCATTCAGCAAAGACAGTTAGGAAATATTACACTTCCTGAATGTACACTCTTTCATTTCATGAGTCCATTTCACTCAGGGCACAGGGCACCCTGAAGGCAGAACAAAAGGCATTTGTCCATTTGATCTAGTCTACTTTCTCTTCTTTAATCTCCAGGGCTTTGCTCTTTTATTCCTCTCCTCTTCCATTGAAGACTATACATTTTGTTTAGTGTGGTGGTTTTCCACAGCGAGGATACCATTAAGAATACTATAGTAACTCATACATGCAGCTCTCCTGTCTTAAATCCTTCTGCCCTTCAAGGAAGAGTGAGACAGAGCCAAGATGGAGCCCAGCAACATGCAGGCACCTGAATTATTTTTGAATGTGTTCACTGACTACTGTCCATTTTCTGCCCCAGCATCACCTACGTCACTTATTTTTCCTTCTAGTGGGGTGCCATGATGTCATACAACCACACAATCATTGTGATTTTGTTGGTCTTGAGCACCTACGCTTCTGAGGTTCTGAAGGAGTTAAATATTGGAACCCGTATCTCACAGGACAGCCTGCTTGCTACAGTGGGAGAAGATGCTCTGCTATGCGTGCAGTTGCCATTAGATGTCTCTAGCCCCTTGGTCTTGAAAGTGGAGGCAGTCAAGCATGACAGTCGGTGGTTGGTAGCGGAAGATGGAATTGGAAAGTGGTTGTTACTCCTTCTAGTTAGCAAGCAACAGCTAATATAAAGTGTCCAACTGCTTGGAAAGGAGCTCTTGGACTGCAAACTAAACTTCCTATAAAGCAGGGTCCTCTCTGACCTCTGGTGGACCTGGACTTTCTGAAGGAAGCAGTCTGGTGCTTCGGTGGAAACAGAGGCAGTGATGGAAAGTATGCTAAAATCAGGTTGCTCTGCATGTTAGAAACATGGGCCTACAGGATTTGCTTCTCAGTCGTTGAGGAGTTTGCATCTATTTTCGTCAGTTTAGTCTGCTTATTTAAACAGCACAGTGGATTTTCCCTGTGTGATTAACAGAGATTTTTCAAAACGGTAAGGCTTACTTTTCCAAAAAGACTTACCAAACCAAGTAAACCTAAGAAAAGCCAAGCTTCTATTATCTTAGTTGAGTTTGGGGTTGGAGTAGACCCTTAATATGGATGAGTTTGCTATTTCCATTTTCTATATGAATAAAACAGCCCAGAGCAAAGTGAAATGACTTGTCATGGCCACATGGAAGTTAATGGTAGAGCTGGAATTTGACTAAACGTTCAGTCTGATCAGTTTGTCTCTTTCTAATGTTTTCATGTAGCAAATTGCAGAAGAGAATGATATATCTGTGCTTTGCTGTGGGCTCACTGAAAGTAATTAAGAATGGCAATAGGTGTTAAGGTGAATGAAGGTCTCAAAGGTAAAGAGATGTAGATAAGAAAAACTGAAAAGTACTAATTACATTAATTGTGGTCAATTAGAGCAAACTCTCCCCTCCACTCTTCTCTGAGTGAAAAAGTTTGATTCATGAACCATGTCTGGTGCTCAGCAAAACCTCATAGGCCCAAAGCTAACTGGAAGACTCAAAGCAGCATAACTAGACCAGCAGCAGACATAAGAATGGCTCCATCACCTCAAAGTAGAAGTCCATTTCCCCCAGACCACCCAGAGTGGGGACCTTGGGGTGGGTGTGAGCCCATAGCAAAGGTCTGCTCCCTCCCAGAAGGTTTTCCTCCTTCTCTGCCTGCCACTGGCACCTGACTGTGCCCAGGTAAAGGGGACGCTCACACCAGTGCTACCCCTGGGCATGGATATTGCATGTGTCTATACCATTCACCTGGGCACCCTGGCTCTTTGTCACACAACCACTGTAGGCACTGGCAACTCTGCAAAGGACATGCCCCTCATGGGCAGGATCAGGCCAGCCATACCATGTTTGGCCTCATGAAACTTTAAATCATTGGCCATGAAGAGCTGCAGGGCCACATAAATAAATAATCATTTCAAAATTTTCCCATAGTTGCTGAACTCCTTGTAAAAAAGGAGTTAATGAAGACGAATGAAGCAAATTCTAAGTGTTTGAGATTTATGGTCTACGTGATGACCTTCCTTTGGAACAGTGTCAGTGTCATCCCCTTTGCTGGCTGAGCACACACACAAGCGCACACACACTGTCTCTGCAGCTCTCCCAGCCCATTTCTTTCTGGTTTTATTTTTCCCCACCCTGATTTATAAGGATGTGCCCTATCTTCATGTCTCAGGGAATACACAGGACTTCCAGTAAACATACACAAAGCGGTTCCTTTTTTCCCAAGAGTCAAAAGGAAAAGGTCCCTCCTCACAAGATAAACAACCCGCCCACCCATTCCCTCAAGCAAATACACAGGAGAAGAGATGACTGGCTTTGTGTTATGCCCTGTAGATCTCTAGGCTGTTGCCCTCTGGTGGAGAGCCCCATCAGTGAGAGCTGCCTCTTGAGACTGCCCTGCCATGGGTCACCCCAGGTGAGGTGTGGGGTCTTAGACTCAGCAGTACCTCATGACTGGCTTCTCCCTTACCCCCTTGCCAGAGAGACAGGCATTTTTCACCAAGGCGATATAATGCCCAAGGAGCCAGCCTTTACAGACCACACTCCATGGTCTGTGGTAGCTGATCCAGTTCCTGTTGAACGGGTACCAAGTGATTTCTATGGCTGATGGCTGAAATGTCTTTTAAACTAATAGTGTGGTGTGGTTTTGATTTTAAAAAAAAAAAAAAAAAAAAAATCCATTGACCTAGGGACCTTGAACCTTGTCCAATTTGCCTTACAACCTGACCCCAAGACCATTAAAGTCAGTTTAAAGTCTCCCTTTGATTTCATCTAACTTTAGATTGGCCCTTGCAAAATGTTTCAATTAATCTTTGTCAGGTTCCATGTTTGTAATTAAATCTAAATTCATGTTAGTTTTGTGCAGTTCCCGTTTTTACAACAAATGTTCTTCATTGCCTTGTTTCCAATACAGAGATGTGCTCAGGCCCTACAGACCAAGTAGAGCCTTAGACAGAAGGTAAATCAGTGGCCACACTGGACCTACATTTTAGAAGGATGCCAAAGTGATGTCAAAATCATGGTGTTTATATTTCAGAAGGTCCCCAAATCACTTTTAACTACACGACCGTCTGTTTATCCCTTTGCCCTCTGTACAGGAAGAGCCCTGTTATTGGGGAGCAACTCTGGGCTCACTGACTTGGTTATCTGAGGAGGGAGGAAAGAATTGCATCACAATAAGAAGAGCCTATATGGTCAAAATACAGGCAATGACACATGAATCCAGGCTCAGACACAGAAAAAAGAAACGGCAGGAGAACCAGTTGCCACCAGTCAACTGGTAGAAGACAACAGTCTGCAAGACTGCTCTTAAGCTGCAGCATATGTGAGGTCGTTCATATTAGCATAGACCTCTCTCATCTTCCCTTCCTTAGAGGATGCAGAGATCTCAAATTAACCTACATACGCCACCATGCAAATCAGCAGGGACAGTTGCCATGGATCAGTAGACACCTGCTTATTTGTTTCCCAGCAGTAAGTTCTTCGTGCCTTCAAACCCGTGATCTCCATTCAGACTGAAAGGTGCTCTGCCATGTTTTGGAGTGTGCCAGGCTTTCTGCTTAGCACTCAGATCTGTTTAGCACTTTTTAATGCTCTTGTATTGTTGTTTATTTTTAAGAATGTGGTCAGAATTGCAGTTCCTGCTATTTTTTATTAACTGGCATTTCTTGTTATTCACCTGCTGACGAGAGTGATTATTTCAGATTATCTTTAGTCCTTGCCCTCCTCTTCACTCCAGTTTGAGGACTATCATTTTTGGTGCTGCTCATTTCTGGGAGGGCTCTGTGTTTGATGGTATCTCCTAGTGGGGATAAATCCCTCCCAGGTGGGCTGTGAAAACTCTTCCTTCAAAACACTAACATTAATCAGGCTCCAGTCATTATCTTTTGTATTGCAGTCTCCCTCATCCCACTAGAAAAGTTTAAAACTTAACCAGAGTCAAAGGAACTTAAATTAGCTTTCAAGGACACAAACTCTACACCGTATTCAGTTCTATTCAATTTTATTTATGTTCTCAACAGTGTTGGCTCAACGATATCCCTGTATTCCTGTCCAGTGCTTACTTAAGATCAGTCTGCAAAGCACATCTTCTGATGACAACTTGTGTTTCCCATTTGTAGTTCATGAAGGGTCAGGTTGTGAAGGTGGTAACTGGCTTTGGTGCCTTCTAGAATAAAACCTTGCACAGGCAGAAGCCACGGTATGTGTCAACCTCTCAGCATATCTGAGCAGAAAGGCAGGCTGGGTAGCACATAGCATACAGGAGACCTGGAAAAGTTGTTTTAGTGCTAGTCGAGCTTCCACAGCAACCAGCAGCAGTGTCTCATCCTTGGGGTACGTTCTGCTAAGGAAACTTCTGCTGACGTGGTGCTCAGACCTCACTGTCACCCAGAAGCCTTCTGAGGGATAAAGCAGTGTGGTACTCTGGTTGACATCATCACCGTTCTGCTTTTGTGTGCCATTTCAGTCCTGCACGCCATGCCCAGTGTGGATTTCCACAGAATTAATAGTACATGCTATTAATTAAATGATGATGGTCTGCATGTTCTGCAGAAGGATAACTGAATACATTGGCGTCCCTTGCTGATCTGCAGTTCGGGTACCTTTCTTTATCTGGTAGTCAGCTGCATATCCTGAATTAACACAGATAAGCTCAGCTGAATAAAAATTCCTTTCATTCAGGGTTTAAGGCCCCATTCCTTGAGGAGCTAGACAAATGTGTACTAAAAAGCCAAGTCTTATCCCAAAGTATAAGTTATCTTGGCTAGTAACACACTGCAAGAGATAGATTTAAGAAACGTATGGTATTCTTTGCAAACTCCAAAATATTGTGTTGTGTTAGAGAAGTTGTTCCAAGAAAAGAATGGGTTTAATATAAGGCAGATCCTTATGTCTGACTCAGGGTGGCTAAAACAACAACAAAAAACCCCTATAAAGCAATAATTAGAAGGACAAGCAGGAACAGAGAGCAAAAGCAAATGCAAACCATACAGAGCCTTGGAAAATACAAGAAAGCAGAAAAAGCCTATAAATACTTATGTCAATAATGAAAGCCACTGGCCCTCATTTAATTAGCAATTTTTTGTTAACAGCGGTTTGTTGACTAGTGTAGTGTTTACCTAGAGCCTACATAAAAAGCATTACAATCAGGAGATAGTGGCATTTTAATCCCCCTATTCCCAGTGTAGAAATGAAAGTGCTAAAGTGGTCATTTGTGTCCATCAATAGACAAGGGGCAGAGAGAACAATCTTTGTATTTTCTTTGGGGGATGGGATGCAGGGGGCTACATCCATGGGCCCAGCTGAGTTGGAGCTTGCAGAGAGGTGGGAGGTAAAATTACTTCGGCCAATGTTGTTTCATCTGTTGCACATGGATTTGTAAGACCACGGCCAGCAAAGCAACTGCTGGTTCCAAAATCCGTCTCTTCCCACTGGTGGTGTAGCTGGATGTGAACCTGAAGTCACATATTTTATGTTTGATATTTAAACTCAAAACCCATTAATTAGAAATCTGAAGTCTAGTCTACATCTCAAGTGTAGACTTCCACTCCAGCAAGACAGATACACCGGAGACTTTGGGTTGGAGGCAGGGGGCCAGGACCCACCTCATCAGTTTATTTACCACAGTGCTGGAGTTCTCCTCCTCACTCTCCATTGCCAAATAGGAAACAAAGTGACTCATGATTTTTATTTTTTTCCAGAAGTAAGGTCCTCTCTAGAATTCAGAAAACATGGCTCTGTGCCCCATTTCTGCTTCCTTTAATCTGAGGTCAGGCAGGGACTCAGCCAGATCCAGAAATGGCTTAAAGGGGTCAAAATAAATATTAGATGGGGCTGTTTAGAGTGACCCCAAGAGATCAGTGCATTGTGGAGGCTTGCTAGTCCCGCTTCACTCTTTCTTAGTGCCCTGTGCCTGCCTAGAAAGGCCTGTGCTGCGAAGGTCAGGGGACTAGTGGCAAAGAGCTGGTGATGCTGGCCCTGGGGACAGGGAGGGCTTCCCCTCAACCCTGTCTGTTCCCAGTGAGCTGTGTAGGGGAAACGAGCTGGAGCAATGTGGCTGGCTGGTGTAGGTGGAGGCCAGGATATTGTCTGCAGTCCTGACCTAGATGCAGCAGTGGGTCATCCCCATCACTGCTGGACCCTCGGCATGCTGAGTGGACCCCAGGGATCAGTCCAGGAAAGGCTAGGGTGGCAGGAACACAACCTATCTAAGTTACATTACATCCAATCCCTAATTGCAGTCATAGAATCATAGAATCATAGAATAGTTTGGGTTTGAAGGGACCTTCAAAGCTCATCTAGTCAAACCCCCCTGCCATGAGCAGGGACATCTTCAACTAGATCAGGTTGCTCAGAGCCCCATCCAGCCTGGCCTGGAATGTCTTCAGGGATGGGGCATCTGTCACCTCTCTGGGCAACCTGTGCCAGTGTTTCACCACCTTCATTGTAAAAAATTTCTTTCTCATGTCTATCTTGAGTCTTCCCTCCTTAATTTTAAACCATTATTGCTTGTCCTATCGCATCAGACCCTGCTAAAAAGTCTGTCCCTGTCTTTCTTTTAAGTACTAAAGGTCATCTTTTAAGTACTAAAAGGCCACAAGAAAGTCTCCCAGAGCCTTCTCTTCTCCAGGCTGAACAACTCGAACTCTCTCAGCCTTTCCAGATACTTCCAAGTCAGATACAAGCAACTAAATTGATGTGGACTGAAATCCTCTTCCTGGTGAGCTGGCTGGGCTCCAAGGAGGCAGCTGGTCCCCTGCCAAGTGGCGGGAAGCTGACCAACACATCGCAGGGCTTTCTTGTGCCTGCTCCATCCCGGCTCTCCTCCTGTCACCTCACAGCACACAGAAGTCGGGCTTTCCAGCTATGTCCAACAAGATGCCCTCAGCATTTTTTGGGCTGAGGCCAGCAGCAGAGGCACAGCAGCTCCCGGCTTCACTCTGGGCTGGGGGCTCGCAGGCAGTGCAGTGCCAGGGGCCACAGCTCTGAACCCACAGGCACAGCCCAGCCCTGCCTTTACCCACCTGGAGCGAGCGTCCATCCTGCCCCACCACACAAGGTCACCCTCTGGTTCATGCAGATGTCTTTCTGCTTCCTCACATAGCACAACTAACAACTATCCCAGCCCAGGCTGCTGCAGCGGGCAGTGGAAAAAATGAGCTTCTTTTCCAGCTTACCTCTTCCTCAAAAATGAAGGAGACTGAGCTGCGCTGTGCTGCCGAATCATCAGGATCTCTGGCCTGCTGCCTCTGTGGCTGCGCTGGGTGTGAAGCATACATGACAGCTGATGGCATTAATGACCTTTATCTCCAAGCACGAGGAGACAAGGGATAACTCACAAGTGGCTTTAATGGGTGAACATAAATATAACAGGAGACCCACAATCATGTAATTGTCTGTCTTATCCGTCCATCTGTCGTACACACATTTTATTGATTATACGAACACACACACACACAACATATATCTGTAATATGTATATATATTTGCAAAATGCTTAACAAATCATCCACAGACTGGAAGATTTATCCTACTTGTCACGACCATTCAGGCTGCCGTTGCCATTATAGCTATTCTTTTCTAACATGCTTAACTTTCTTTAGCATGGCACTTTTATGCTGGTGTTTAAACATTGTGTTTCAGCAAAGTTTAAAAGGAAAAATATGAAGAGATCTTGTTCAACCACTTCTAGGTTCAGGAAAAATGAAAAATTACTTTCCCCACATTTTTGTGTTAATAACAAACTTCTCTGCTCAGCTTGACTGTTGATGGGACAATTTACCTGGGAGGCATTGCAATTCTCTCAGCAAAACAAAGCAAGAAACTTCTGTAACTCTCCCCGGTCCTCGCTGCCTCAGGGGAAGGGAAGGGAAGGGAAGGGAAGGGAAGGGAAGGGAAGGGAAGGGAAGGGAAGGGAAGGGAAGGGAAGGGAAGGGAAGGGAAGGGAAGGGAAGGGAAGGGAAGGGAAGGGAAGGGAAGGGAAGGGAAGGGAAGGGAAGGGAAAAAAAAAAATGCAAATACATCTATTTCCTTCCCAGGGAAAGCAAAATAAATGTATCCAGAAGAAAGTAAAAAAAAAAACAAAAAAAAAACCTCACACCTTTACAGGTGGATCTGTCAGCACTATTTGTAAATATTCTCTAAGTTTGAAGCTTTTTCCTTCCTTCTTTTAAATAAGAAAAAATGTGGGAAAGGGTTCTGCCTTGTTCCATGGGAAGAATTCATTGCAAACAGGCCTGCCATCGCCCTGCTAACCCCGTGCTGCAGAGTGGTGTTGCCAAATGAACAGGAGGGCTGTGAGGGATGTGAGAGGATGGCAACTCTTCCCTAGGCCACTGCCTGCCAGGTAGGACCCACATGGTAGCATTCAGCTGCTCCCTCAGTAACTCTCTTCAAGAAATAAAGAGGATTTTTGCCCCCCTTCCCTCTCTCTGGCACAAATGAACAAGCAGCAAAATAAATACTCTAAACTGAAATTCTGAGGTAGCATAGTTTTCAAAGGTTACGCTATATGTAAAATGAAAGTAGCCCTCATTTGAATGTTGTATTTCTTTTGTGTTATCAACAGAAATGGATGGAAGTAGGGGTGCTCTTAAGGCAAACAGCACCTGTGGGCTTCTGCCCTCTGGCCTGCCTTATGCAGGAGTTCAGAGGGATGCTCAGGCACTCTGGCTGCTCTGGAGAGCTTCACATCCCAGAGATGTTAATGGGAAAACATCACAGATGTGCCTGTGGCCAAGATAACTTTGTCTTGGAGCCTTAACTTTCAAATTTCCTGGCTTGAAGTTTGTGAGTTAATTGTGTGGGTCTAATGACTCTCTTAATATAGTGTTTGGCAGGGAAAGGTAGGGAAGGGAAAAGGAATAAGGAGGAAGGAGGAAAGAGGGCTCTAATAAATGGTGATAATAACCAGGCTTTATTACAAAAGGATACAAAAGACACCTTCTGCACATGGAGCCAAGGTGTGGAGTTCTTCTGAAACCAATCTTGGCCTAAATGTCCTAAAACTGTAGGTGTGGCAGCATGCTCATGAAAGCCGAACTCCTCCGATGTGTAACCACGTCCCACTGGGCTCTGGAAGCACCATGGGGCTGGCATCCTTAGCAGTAGCCTCTGTGGTGGAGGTGAAGCTGGCGACCATTGGGCTCCTTTGTTTAAGACAAATCTGACCTCTTTGTTCTGTAACAGTCCCTGACCCTCATCCTCACCTCTCCCTTCTGGAGCAGAAAGTCAGATATGCCAAGACAATACCTGTAGGGCAGGAGTTGTTTAGCCAAAGTTTGCTGAGGCTGAAGGATATTTCTGAGAGTGAGATCACTGTCTGTGTGTCCTGTGCTTGTACTCCTCCCTGTGCAGCTGTGGCCAGCTGCTGTTGGAGAAAACATGATGGGTTAGGTGGATCTTTGATCTGACCTGGCGCAGCAGGTCATATTTTCTAATATGTTTTCTTTAAAAACTAGTCCCTCTCTGTTTTTGCATATTATGGCAGACAAGGTGCCAGCCCAGTGCCTTTTAATTGCATTTGAAAGCCATGAAATTTCCTGAATTCCTACCTGGGAAAAACACAGTGATGGTACCGCTGCAACCCCATGTGCCGGGAGGCTGTTTGCATGGCCATGTTGGTGGTGATCAGAGTGACCTAGAGGTTGGGGTTCATGCCAGGCTGCAGATGCTGGAAGCAAGACCAGGGAAAAGGAGGTCTAGGGGCTTTGAAGGCAGTGTGATATCGGTGTAGAAGGTATGTGAGAGCTGAAAGTGGATCGATAGTGAATTCGGGCTTTGCTGCTGATTGCTAGATTTTGAAGGATTGCCCTGATAAGAAAGGTGTTTTTGCAAGCAGGAACAGATTGGATTTTTTTTTTTTTTTAATGACTGGGCTTTCCTGGCTTGAACATATATGTCAATCTTTCTGTGGTGTAAATTAGTCTCAGCTGATGATTTAGACCCACCAATAGTCTGCTCACATATCCTTTTGTTCCTTACTAACTTGTTTATGGCTCAAGTTATACTTCCCTCAGGGCCATGTTGAGCTTGCAGTGAGGCCCAGCAGGCTGTAGAATTTGCTGGAATACAGCCATTTCTCACACAGAAGCCGCCTGGGGCTGAAGGCCCCGTGCCGAAATACCACAGCCCAGTTGTGGCCATGGCACAGTTTGGCATGGGTAGGTGCGATGAAGCATCTCCATGCCGGGTCCTGGGGCTGTGCCAGCAGTGAGGAGGGCTAGCACTGGTCCCATCGGGGCTTCTGACCCACCTGCAGTGCTGTACACTGCAGCAGTGAAACTACAGGGTTAGAGGCTGCCAGCCAAAACGCTGGCATCGCCTGGGTGTCTCTGCCATGAGAGCAGCATCTTTGAGGAGTGTGCAAGTCCCTTCATGCCGCTTGGCTACCAAACCGTGGCCCTCTTCTAAAAAAACATCACTGCCTCCCTGCTGGGGCTTCAGGGGGCCGGTCAGCCCTGCCAGATCGGGCAGCACGCAGCAGCAGCAGCAGCAGCTCCTGAGGGCCAGCAGCCACAGGGAATGGAGCAGGGAGAGGCAAGGGCTGGGGAGATGAAGCGGTACATCCTGGGTAGCAAAGTCCCCAGACAGGCAGTTGCCTGGAGCCAGCAGCCTCCCTCCCTGGCTGCGGGATTCGGGACAGCCCAGCAGCCTGCCTTGCATGCCCCGGCGCTGGCCGCGTACATAATCCCCTGGCGGGAGCCGCGTTTGAACTGCACGTGAACCGTAAATCCCGCTCCTAAGGCTGAGGGCAGTTCCCGCTGGCACGCCTGCTGCGGCGGCTCGGCCTGGTCCCCGGCACTGCCGCCCAGAGCAGCCTTCTCATTTAAATTGCTTTATAAATGGGCCAAGGAACTCTGGCTCCAACCTTCATCCAAGTAATAAATACACAATAAAGCAGCCTCAGTGGCTGGGGGAAGCCAAACGATCAACACTTCCAAAACAGGGAGGATGCTCTTACTGAAAGAAGGTCAGCTTTTGTAATGTTTTAGCCCTTTTCTGCCCCTTATAAGGATCCCTCCTGGAGGAGATGGCAGTAAAGACTACGTTTAGCCAGCTGTATGCCCAGATGGTCACAATATGTATAAACACTATCCCCTAGGAATAATTGTATTAAGTCTTCTTTGGATTTTATACTCCTGGGGTTAAAAAAAAAAAAAAAATCTCTCTAAAATTAGTGATTTAGCACTTCTGTCTTTGATTACTATATTAAGAAATCAGTCAACACTCGGCAGATTCTTGTAGCCACCTCCAAAAACAAGACATCACACAGAACTGTGACTTCCTAATGAAAAGCCAGAAAGTACATGATCGAGGCTGAGGTAGGATATGCTGACATGCCAGAAAGGACATTTGAACGCTGTTATACCAATATGCCCACGCAGGTTAAACTCCATACTCACCAATCAGGTGAGGAGCTTTTCTTGCATGGGCAAGAAAAGCCAGTGAATAGCCTCCTTTTAAGCAGCACACATGGGAATGAAAGTATGCTCTCTTTGGCTTGCAAATTTTATATCACCTATTGCATTTCCACTTGCTTCTTTCTTTGGGAAAAAAGAAACGAGAGCAACCAACGAAAAGCAAACAAGCAACAAGAGAAAAAACAATGAACCATGGCAGAACACTCTGCTACTCTGCACACACACATCACACTCGCCTTGAGAAAAGGCAGGGAAGAGCAGGGGGGGTGAGGGATGAATGAAGGCAACACCACACAGTTCAGTTAAAGAATGTGCTGAGAGACAAGAGAGATGATAACGCAAAAACTTTTCAAGGAGACTGTTTGGAAAGGTATGTAAGTTTTTAAATCTAGCATGCACTTCCCTGGTACATCCCAGTGGAGGATTGTGAAGTGTTTGGCAAGGAATGTAATCCCACAGTACAGCCTTCCTGCTACGCAACTCCTGCCTGATGATGTACCCATCCACTCCATACACCAGGTTCACCAATGCTTCCCTGCAACCCATTGCAAACTGTAGTATATTACCTGCAGCTACAAGTGTTATTTTCATAAAAAGGACCTGGAAATGGCATGACTGGTGGTCTAGATCCTTGTGATAGAATACAATATGGCTGAAACAGAAATGAAGACTCTTACTACCCTATTAGACCTCATCCAGCAAAGTTTGAATACCACAGGTAAAGCTTGCTGGAGGTGTCCTACATGGCGAGCATGGGAAACCAAATCCATGCTTTCCCAAAGCTGTAGAAGCCCCACAGCATCACACTGCAGGCAAAACCAGCTGTTACTGACCAAGGAGACCCCAGCAGAAACCAGTTGTCCGGTGTCAGGAGGAAGGGAGCATTGCTCTCCACCTTGTATTTGATAGTTGACTTCTGAAAACTGGCTGCCACGGGACTGCCTGGGCCTGGGTGCAACAGTCTCAGCTGCAAAAGTTTGCTCTGGTGGCTGGGAATAAAAAGGCTGCAGCCACCTTCTGGCTGTGGCCCATTATTCCTCACCATGGCCCTTGTTTGCACACCATGGGAGGGTCTTGGCAGGGTATGAGCATATGATTCCTGCTCAGCACCCCCATTCCTCAAGACTCCAGCAAAAGTTCTTCGCTGCCCCTCTCTGCTCCTGCAGCACTGCAGGGAGCCACAGCAAACCACATAATTTGGGCTCCTGGCATTATCCTCCTACCACACACAGGATTTCTGTCTCTAAAATGGAGCAGAGATGAGATTAGCATCTTCTCCCTCTCTTGCTACACCAGCTTTTTCCAAACAGGGAGACAGGGGAGTAGTAAATGGTGCATGGATAGAGCTGTGAGTTTTGATAGAAATTGTCATCAGTCCCATAGCAGAAGTGTCAGGTGGGGACAAGGTGGCTCTGACCTGCTGCAAGACACCATCTGGAGGAGAAGGTGGCAGAGAAACACAACACGGTGTGAGGGGCTTTACCTCCACACAGCCCATGGAGTGAATGGGGATAACAAACCTCTGCCTCTGCCTGCACCCCAACCTTTAATGCATAAAATCCTACAAATCCAAGTCACACGATTCATCCTACTGAAAGCACTTCTGCAGCCTGCAGGATCAGTTTTGTACTTTAAGCCAAATTAACGTATCATTCAAAATTAAACTAGGTCGTTTTTACTTGTCTTTTAGAAGACGCATTTTTTCATTATGTATGCACCAAGTAGAGGCTAAAGATCCAGAAACTATGGCTACGGAATTCTGGCGTTCCCTCTCATCAGTTTGGTTAATTGCTCGTTTCATTTACTAGCTGGGTTTTAACTTTCCTATGGATCACTTGGCTCTTGAAATTCCATAAGTACTGAAAGTCAGCAAATTTTGGAAAGTGTTCTCTGGAGGAAAGTCCTGGAACTCTTACAAGAGGCATAATTTTCATTTGTGCAGGTTTAGTGCTCTCACAGAATAAATAAGCATTAACTATCCCACAACCGTGCCAAAATGCAGTGGGTTTGTAGCCTGCCGCGTGCTTTGCTATAAGCCTAAGCATTTTACCTTGCAGGCTAAATGCCTCTGTGAACAAAAACGACAGTCATTACTCAGCAGATACCTTCCAGCTGAAAGCTCACCGAAGAACAGCTATGTCTGGATTTAACACGTGTAATACCAAGACAGCGGTATTTGCATTTAAATGCTAACTTTTATGCAAGGGGAAACATGAGAGACAAAGGTAAATTTTTTATTAACCCTTCTAGCCACTGGGTGCCACTGGTGATTTGTTACGTTAACAGAATAGCAGCAATCTTGCAGCTTTACAGGAGCAATCCTCACATTAGCAGTTGCAATAAACTGTTAATACGTAGGGAGTTCACCTTTGGCGTACTCAATTTATTTAAAAAGCATCCATCCTGCATGTCTTTGATTTCCCTCTCTTCCAATTTTCAGTGACTGCATTTCAGTGTCGGGGTATTGTTTAAGGTGCTGATTTAGAGGCTGTGTGCCCAGCTCTTATAAAGCCTGATGAAGCAAGCAGAACACTCAAGCTTACGCTTACCTTTCAAAGAACTGAGTAGTGCCCTTGCAATCAGTGAAACTGCTCACATGCTTACAACTAAGCATATATTTGACTGCTTTGCTGGGGTAATGTATAAAGTGAGGGGAACTGAAGATGTGGTCAGCAAAAGAGCTTTTGAGCTATTGTCTTTGCTACCGGTTATCTTCCCCAAATTCATTCTTTGCAACGCTGGCTCAATTCCATACCCACACACAAGATACATATAACTATTGCTATTAATTCTTACCAGGGGACAGGATCAGACCCCTGGTTTTAATGATCTGCTTTTCATCTCTGTAATTCCTATCCTATCTCTCATTCTGCTTTTCACTTCAAAATATCCTTGCCTGCCTCCCCCTCCTCCATCCTTATTGTTCTGATGTTCCCTGCCACGATTTCTCCAAAGGCAGGATGGCGAGGTAGTTCAGTAAGAACAGTCCATTTCCACAAATAGGCACATGCAGGTTGAAGCATGTATATGAGTTTAAGCTACACCTGAAAGCATACAGGGCAAAATAAACCCCTGGGATCTACTTGAACGCTGTACCTACAGAGAGGTCTCCACTGTTTTCTTCATTTGATTTAAATTAAGGTGATACAAATTCCATATAGGGCCAAGTCTTAAATAGCCAGTAATTTGCAAGTGCACATTAAACCCCTACAGGCCAGGTTTAAATTGAAGCTGGGCCATTGAATAAGAGGAACAGGTGGTTGGAGAGTAAGGAGCTACTGAGCATCAATTGCATCAAGGGAATTTGCTGGGTTGCAAATGCCTTTAGCCGGTGGTGCCTGCACTGAATGCGATGCACCCCATGTCTCTGCCCACTCTGCTGTGCCCATCTCCAAGGTGAGAGCAGGCACATGGACTGTGTACTAGACTGGCTGGTGTGCTGTAGGTCCATATATCCATACATCTCGCAGGAAAAGCACCCACAGACCCCAGTTTGCCGTGTTCTTTCTTTCCTCCAGCATTAGGCATATCCAAAGTCCACTGATGGCTCCGCTCACCCTTCCCACATCCCCCCTCCCCAGTGCTGCTCCAGCCGCAGGGGCTGGCTGCTCCCATGCTCCCATTTGTATGTCACTCACGAGGCTCTCCCCACTCAGAGCTATCTTCTGTTTCCTGCTGCCAGGAACTGTCTCTGTTTGAGACTCCCTTTCAAACCCATGATTACCAGAAGCCTTCTTCTCATCTCATCTCTCTGCAGCTCTTCCTTACTATTCGCTTCTTGGTCTGCATTTAATTTTTGACTGCAGGTGATTGCTCTGGGGTAGGGAAGCCCCATGTGTACTCACTGTGCTGCAGAAATGACGTGACAGCATACTCCTCGCCGTGCAAAAGTGGCCTGGAGAAAAGGGTGCCTCATTGGCTGAGGGTGGACAGGACAGCAGCATGATGACACTTTAACTATTATCCGTGATTCTGCAGGAATGCTCCCATATCTTCTTCCCAGCAGTGAGGTAGCTCCTGCATCAGGAGTATGGGAGAACAGGAGCAGAGGTGACATGCAGCTGCCTGCAAGTCTCAGCTGCTCTGCTCTCCTCTGGGCCACTTTCTAGCACGGGCTGGAGAACAGGCTCAGAGCAGCTTGGTGTGGCAAGCTACAGAGCATACTGACAGGAAGCTGCGGGTGCAGAGAGACTGTGCAACTGAGCAAAAAAGTTTAAACCAGAGTTTCGTTTTCAAGTAGCTGTGCTAGGTTAGTGGGGCAAGGGTAGCATGCATTGCTAAGGCCAAGTCCATGGACCACGTTCAACTGCTCATACCCAGTAGGACTCTCTTTTAAATTAATTACGGTTTTTCTCCTTCAGATATTTTAAAAATTGCTCCAACAGTTCCTCTGAGCTACAGGTTTCACACAAGAGAAGGGTTGCAAGAAATCACCATTTAATTAAATAAACATCTCTTTGGCTGATGACCCTTCTCCAAACTTGGAACCTCCTTGCCATCATTACAGCCCCACATAAACCATAGCAGTTAGCAGTCTGCTTCAGGATTACAGTGTTCCCAGCAAGAGAAATTGCTCCTGAGATCATTTAACCTCCCCGGGGAGATGACAGGAAGGAATTAATCTTCCGCTGCTAATCCGCCCTGTGCTGCTGGATCAAAAATTGGCATCGATGGGGGTGCCTGAGTAGGGGAGCCTGCGGTGGCATTTACCATCCGTATGTACTCCCTCCCTCCTCCTCCCCCGCACGGCTGAGGAATCAGGGGGCAGCTATTTCAGGAAGTCTGTGTAACGTACTATTAAACCGTTTGTGCTGGCTGGGAAGGAGGTTTAGTTTCTAGCGTTACTCTCCAGTCCTATCTATGTCAGAAAGGTGAGTGCTACATAAAAGCTTTCACTTCAGTCCATGAATCAGCCTCTTCATCGGTTTTGCTGCTATTTGCAGTCTCTTTTTTATTTATTTGCGGGTTGTTATTACTATTATTATAATTATCATTATTATTTTTATTAATAATTTTCTAATAACATTATTCACCAGTGCATCAGGTTTGTATTCCCCAGAGTGCTCATAGGAAAATAAAATGCACTGGCATGACCCCATGCCCATGAGAGCCTTTGTATCGGAAATAGCTCTGCAGCTGTTTTGGAAATCTCCTTTCTGTTTTTTTTTCCTGGTGAGTACAATGGATCCAAGGAACAATTCGATATGTTTGTGGACAATCTGTGAGCAGAGTGGGGGTTCTAGTTTATAGACCGGTGAGACCAGTGCTGGAACAGGGACAATACCTTGGGATACAGCAACCAACTGTAAGGCGAGAATAGCAAGCAGTAAATGCCCTTAGCGACTGGCTTGTGGGAAAAAAAAAAAAATTGCTAAAGAGCATTGGTACTAAGTCGCCTTGAAGAGCTGTAAATCACAAGCCTGTAGATAGGAAAACTTGCTCCTGTGTAGCCTGTGAGCAGGGACAGAGTTTTAAGATGGATCAGACTACTCCTAACTAGCCTGAACTTAATAGAACAAGCTCAGAAAATAGTAGGCTCATCTAAATCAAAGGCCAAGTTCCCGCTGATGTTGGCAGGGGGAGGATGAGACTCAACAGGTAGATTTTTCCCAGTTGAGGACAGCTGCCTGTTTCCTTCTCTGCAGCACTCAGGTTTTCAGCCCAGGCCCAGCTGCGTCTGCTGAGACCTTGCGCTCCCAGAGCTCTCACAGCTCCCACCTCACCAGGCAGCAGGACCGAGGGGTGGGAGGCAGGGTGCCCAGCCCAGGACCTTTTCCTGGTATGGAAGGTGCTGTGGGTAGGAAAGCCAAGCCCTGAGTGGGACCAAGAAGCAGTGAGGGCTCCCAGGAAGGCTCTCACCGGCTGGAGAAGAGGGCTGCCCAGGGTGGGAGCAGCATCAGTCCCTTCTGTTGCTAAAACCAATCCTGACACAGGCTTTTTTCTCCCCTGACTGATCCAAACACTTGCAAAGGGCAGGTTTGCACGCCACCAAATGGGATTTGCAACAAGGAAGTGTGAAGGATAACAGCCCATCCCTCATACCTGACAGAGCTCGCAGGCTTTGTTTGCTGCTTTCACATTTCCCCTGCATTAATCCCCATAATAACACACAATCACCAGGAAAAGCTTGGGAAATATGGGGCAGGGGGATACATACACTCTTCAGAGAGAAATGTATAAAAGGAAGCAAAGAACATCACAGTGGAAAAACATAGGTCATTTGCTCTTCCATTTTTTTGTCAAATGGTGATTAGAAGAGAAAATGGTCTTTCCATACCACTCAGAAAAGGAAGAAACATGTTCCACTTATCTTAAAATTTTAAAAAAAATAATTAAAAAAAAAAATAAAAAGAGACTGATGTTATTTCTCTAACCCAGAGAAGCAAGGCAATCCTCAGAGGTCTGTGGAGGTTAGTAAAGGTGCCTTTGCAGTTATTGTCCCAAACACTGAAGAAAGCTTGTTTCCCAAATATTCAGGGTGGCACAGATGACTCCTTCAAGATGCTTGTCACTTCCTTGGTATCCCCAGCTATCTAAACCTGCCTACAGTGTCTCTCACATGCAGTTTTTGAAAGTTTTCTGTACATGCCCTGCTGATTGTGCAGCTCTCTGAAGCTGCTCTGCCATCTGCCTCAAGATGTCATTGAGCCTTCCCAGTGCAGGTATTGATGTGGCTTGGTCTTGCTGTGGCTTGGTCTTGCTGTGCCCTCCAGATGCTGATGCTGGAGGAAACCAAGGCTCCCTCTGAACAGATCTTTTGTCTTCTCTGCTCCACCATAGGCAGCTACAGGTGGCAGTCAGGATGTACAGAATATACTTGTGGAGCACGCAGACTTTGATATTCTTTATTTCTGCTCAGGAATAAGGGGTTATTATATTTTAAAATAAAGGATAGCTCAGATGACACAATCACAAGTTTCAGGTCACCTAACGAGTATATTTCTAGTCAATTTCTTTTCCTGAGCTTTTCTACACTGTGATGCTTCTTTTTTGTACACTGAGCATTTTCACCTGGGCCACGAACAATGTTTGTATGTGTCTAGGGTGACCCTATTCTGCATTTTGTTTCAAGGAGAGCACATCTAGGTCCACTGAGGCAAGTCCAAAGAGCCTACAAATGCATGAGCTGTGGTAACAAGCACAAGAAAACGTGAGCACATTGCTGAACTCACGTGGTGGTCAGTCAGATGCTGGGCGGGAGCTGCATGGTCAACGTGCAGCAGCGAATGGGTCAGGACTCCTGCATGGCTGTGTCACCCCTGCGGGCTCTGCCACCAGACTTCAGCAAGCCCTGGTGCCCAGCCATGGTCTGCCTTGGGTTTGTAGGCACTGAGGACATGCACCAAGCGCAATACAGTCTGATCTAATACAGTCCATACATGGAGTCATGCAGGCTAGCAGTTGTAAAAGAGGTATATTTGACATCACCCTTTGACAGTCAATTCATGTTCCCCATCTAACACAATATGGTTAAAAACAAACAACCCAGTACAAAACATAAGTAGCTGCAGTAGCATGTATATTTCATTTTTACATTAAAAACTACTTACCGTGATAAATGATAGCACCGTACAATCCAGAAACCAGTTGCCTATATTATGCATTAAATCAATATTTATTTTAATTCCAAAGAACTGTAGTTTGGGGACTTTTACTAAAATAGACACTGTAAATAGTCTCCTGATGCATTACATTTTGCTCACAAGTAACTTTACTTGGACACCTCTGAATTCTGTTTGTCACTTTTTCTTCTCTGAGTTTTTCAGCATGCTGAAAAAAGAAATGATAGAATAAAAATAGAGCTAGCTGTGTATCTGTGCTGAGAATTATCTTCCCTGGCAATAGAGCGCAATTGGTCTCCAATCCTAATTACTGCCTTTTTACTCTCTAACAATAGATCTGAAATTGTGTTTTGGGGATATAGGGCTTTGCTTTACAGAGCCTTTGCTGTGTGAGTCTCTATGTTAAGGGACCGCACCTTTCCCCTCCCCCCGCTTAAACCTTTCCCAATACTAGTAACCTACCACCTAAGCAAATACCATATACATATAGCATGTTGCTATATGCAGAGCATATTGCCTAAGCACATAACCCAAGCTGAGCCTCTGCCAGTGCTGCTGACGGTGCTGACTCCACTGGGAGCCAAGGCAGAGCTGAGCAGGGCCAGCCACAGCCAGAACCCTGCATGCACAGGAGCTTACACTGGCTCAGAGTGACCCGGAGGTAACAGTACCCCGAGGCCACTACTCTAAAAGAGACAGAGGCTCAGCATTTGCAAGCCTGATCCTCAAAGGGCAGTAATAAGGGAATTTTGCTATGTCAGTGACCAGTAAGATTTTTCCTCTGCTCTTTTCTCACAGAACCAAGACTGAGGTATCATAGAAAACACAACATGGGAGTTATCAAAAAGGAACACGGACAGTTTTCATTCCTTGAAAATGCATTTATATTTTTGCATCTTTTTCAATGCATAATTGCCTGTTTTGATGGGCAGCATAGCTAAAATATAGCATTCATTTGTATTAGAAACCAGAAACAGCAAATTATGTCTTTGGTGCATCCCCGTTTATTTGCAAAATCTTGATTCCTAGAATCCAGAAGGAATCAAGCAAGAGGAGACAATTTCTTTGCCTACAGCTTCAACATTTTTTCAGAAAGCACTTTAACCCCAGAGCAATTGCTCTGATTATTTTCCCAGTCCTTCTACAAGTGGTGTTATGTTTACTGCTTGCTGACACTTTCCTGAAGCTGCCCATGCGGTTTCTCTTATCTATCATACATACAGGGAACATCTTCTACCTTTTCCATAGCTACCCATTTCAGTTTAATCAATCTCTTAAATGAGAGAAGGTGGGTGCACACTTCATTTTCCCTGTAGCTGTATCAGCCAGGCTGATGATAATTTTTAAGACCCAGCACTGTCTTGGGGATACTCAAATCAATGAGCATTGCTTTGTTATCGCTGTTACCGCAATGATCTGGCATCATTTAGCCCAAATGCTTTTGGGAGATGACTTCAGAGGGAATCAGGCACTGCCATATTGTCTACCCAGTCTGTGCTCCCCTCTCTTCTCCAGGATGACTCTTATACACAGTACAGTACCAACTTCCTCACTGCACCTTGCTGGAGTCTGAGCCCTAGACTGCTTCACCACAGGGAGCTGGGGCAGAACCAGGGTATCATTTCCTCCCCCAGCACTGGAGGACTCAGGGTCAACCACAACAGCTGCATGGCCAGTACCTTCCAAATGCCTCTGTTGCAGGGAGTGAGTCTGAGGCAGATACATGTGATGGGACTCAGTTTTGCCTTGGGTAGTTTGCAGCAGATCCAGAACAAGCTCAGCCTTGGTACAAAAAACTTCATCATCTCCAGACTGCCGGCTCCGAACATGAACATTTCTAAAACTCTTGAGTTGAAAAGATCTCACAGCAAATCTAAAAGAATCAATCTCACCTCAGAAAACGGTTTACTAAAATGTTATGATGCTTTTAGTATTGACATTAAACTGCTGGCAAAGTTTACTGGGAGGTGCTCAGTAGTGACAAGGCTTTTTCTGCACTTGCATTATTTAAAGGTTAACAGTAGAAGGGCATATTACTTAAGATATAGGACAGCATATATATGTAAGGTTAATGATTCTTCAAACAGCGAGCCCTGAAAAGGACTGTGCAGGTGTAGCCTAAGAAACCACATAAACATCAACCAACTATTTTTACCTTTTTTTTCCTTCTTAGTGTAAGCTTCAGCAGCTGGGTCCTATATGAATATGTCATGACAGATGACAGTGACATGAGCAGATGAACCCCATGGCAACCCACTATCCTGTCAAGGAGAGGGCAAAGCAGGGTCCCCTAAATATGCATAGGCTGTGTCACTGACAGAAATTCACTTTTGTGGTCAGGTGCCTGGAGTCTCTATTCTTCCCCAAGAAGCAGATTTTAAAGTATTTTTAGACATAAATACTATTAAAGTTTGTCTTCAGTAAGAATCACTGACAAATAAAAGTCAAATATTCTAAAACCTGGTGAAATTTCCCATTTTTTTGCATCTGGCATATGAAACAATGCTTAACTAAGCCCTGCTAGCCTTCTTAGCTGTCCCATACAAGGTAAGGTCTAGAGCAGGGGTGTCAAACTCATTTTCACCAGGGTCCACATCAGCCTCGCTGATCAATGTAGGAGTAGTTACATTGATACAGTCCTAAAATTACGTTCGGCCCTTGGAAGGCAACCGCGAGGCTGATGTGGACCCCGGTGAAAATGAGTTTGACACCCCTGCTCAAGAGCACATTAAGCTGCACAGAGAGAGGAAAAAAGGTTAGTGGAATGATTTGTCATAAATGCTTACATTATTGTAATTGGTCTTACACCTGTGTTTTGTCTGGCTCTGGCCATGTGGTTCAAAACACTGAAGATGGAGGCAAATACACGGTTTCTTCCTTTAAGGTGAGGCCAGAAATGTTTTTAGTGTCAGTAGGGTGAAAAAGAGTGGCTAATCCATCACCTCCATCAGGAGTTGTATAAACAAACCAGCCACCTTGTGATACTGATAAGTACAGCCTGTTGCTCTAAAGCTTGGATCAGTTCCTCTTCTGGCATGCAGCACGGAAAAAGGCAAGGTGACTGTTGCAGAGGTGCGTATGACAGTGCAAAGCAAGGGCCAAATCTTGCTCCCCGTGCCTCTGTAGTTGGTTAGATTCACAGCCTGGTTTAAATATTGTCTTTCCTTTTCCGTGTCCTACTCTCAGTTATGTTCTCTGTTAGAAATAGCTTCTCTGCTCTCACAGGTGACCAAACACTTTCCATGGCATTTCAAAGGTATGTCAATTATTTCTTATGGCAGGGATTCATATCAATGGAAGCTGGTATGCATACTGGCTAAAATAAACTGTTCTCAATCTAATAAAAGAGAGGATTTCACTACCAAGGCCATAGTTTAAGATTATTTGGAATTTTCAGCCAAAATAGGAATGCAATCCCACTGTATCAAACTTTTCTGATTAAGTTTAATTTCCAGGTTTTAGAGACTAGCTCTTGCATAAGGCAGGGAGGGGTTAGCACATTGTTTTCTGGCATATTTAGTCATTTCTAAATGATGTTCATTTTCTTTCACATTTATTTCTAAATAACTGCAAATACCAAACTTTACAGATTAAACATCTGATGGCATCTCAAGGCTTCTGTTTCTTTGTACCTTGGAAATTTCAGGCACCACAAATCATTCCTCTTGTTCCGGGTGTCGGATCCAAGTAACGCTGAATTTAGCCAACAGGAGTGGTTGGGTTTGCGATTAATGCAGGATTAAAAGCCTTCTGCCTTGTGCACTGCTCACCTGAAAACAGAAATTATACACATGGATTTTCAAGGTAACAGGGGTGTGAGATGAGTGGGATATGCATGTCTGTGTGCGCACATGATGTGACAAGCAAATGGCTGTGCACTGGATGTGTGTAAGTGGTTAAGCCCTGCTAAGCCCCAAGTGCTCCAGCCTATCTCTGCAGTAGACAAAAAGACTAAGCCTGGACTGGTGCCCTGAGGTACTATACCACATCAACAGCGCTTGAGCAGCTCTCCTTACGGATGTCTCCCTCATGTCACCTTCCACTCTTCTGCACTCAGCCCCTGCCAAGGGAGCTGCATCTCTGTGCCGGTGTGCCCCAGCCCTGACTACACCACAAGGCTGAGGCAAGAGCAAGGGGCTCTTTCCAAGGGCTGTCTCCACAAAGGTACAAGCTGCTGGGCTTTTAACCCTCTGGGAACCCAGCCCTGGTTGTGCTCCCTTAGTCTCTCCCCCCAGCATTTTGGGCAGCTGTGCCACGGTCAGTTCAGCTGGCAGGGGCAGAGGGGATGCAGCTCAGCTGCAGCAGTAGGGTTGTGTGAGACACCGTAGAAGAGGAGGGAAAGTCTAGAGGAGAGATGTTCAGAGGAGAGAGCTGCCCAGGCTTTGTCAGCACGCAGTTCCTCCATTTCTCCCAGCTCAGATCCATTCTGGCTACAGAGCCAGTTTTCTTACATCTCCCTCCTCCTTGGAGCTTATCAGTCCTGCAGACCCACAGAGCACATTATAGACAAGCCCCCACCTACATTTCAATATCTTTACCACTCCTCCTGATGCTGCCCCTCCTTACTGTCCTATACATATCCCCTTTCTGTTTATGTGCTCCCTTGCCACCTTTATTTTTTAATTGGTGCCCATATATATCAACTCATGTGGCTATTTCCAGTGATTCTGTATAAATGAGTAGTGAAAGAGCTGATCAATGAGTCAGAAAACAGAAGGGTTAGTCTGCACTCTAGGAACAACAGAGTATAGATTAAATCCAGGACACCGTCTGGAAAAGGAGACAGAGAAGGGGAGTCAAATAAAGAGATCATACAGAAAGAGGGGTGATATGTGAAGACTTAGGGCTTTGCAAGACACTACGGGAGGAACAGACACGAAAATACATGAGCTACCCATGCCATCTGTCAGTGTTTGCACAGAAATCCCACCAAATAAAAAATATTGTTAAAAATCCATTAAAGTTGCTCATGGCACTTCCCACCAACAAAAATATCAGAAAGCCACGAAGTCCTTAGCCAAGCCTTCGCTCATGTTTTGAAGCCCTTAACTACAGCTTCACCTTCAGCACATCACCCCCCCCAACTTCTAGAACCCACAGGTTTCCTCCCTTCCTTCACACTCGAAACCTTCAACCTGAACCCTGTGCACAGACCCCTCCTGCCAAGAAAACGAAGTGCAACACTGTACTTCCTCATTGCACCACTGAACTCACACGCTGGCAGAAGGGAGCAGGCGAGAACTTCGCAAAACCATGAACTCTCCTATAATCAATTCCTTCTTACAAGAAAACTAATGATTGGCATCAACCATGATCTGCTGACATAGAACCCTTCTACCAGCTGCTAAAATCATATACCCTGAACTTCAGCTTCTTCACAAGACACACTGATCCACACAATTGCTCCTCTTGCAAACCACACTGCAGGGTTTGAGCTTATGGTTATACAGCTTGTGTGGGGACAGAGGGAAGAGGCATGTGGGTTGTGGGTGGTGAATGTGGCTGACATCAAGTGGAGAAGGTGAAATCATGCTCGCAGATAGTCAGAGCTGGCTGAAAACTACACTGGACATTTCACTGATTATTTATATGGCTCTGGTAGTGCCTTGTATAGGTGAGACACTTTTCCGAGTAAATTCAGAGAGAAGGTAAGGAGTGACTGTGAAAACATAACAAAATTATACTTTGCTGTCATTCTTTCCAAATTGTTGTATTGTTAACACGTTAGGGTCACAACTATTGGCTTCACTAAGTTTTTCCCCCTCCCATTTCTCTCCACATCTTGGTGTGAATATGAGTGCTTTCTTTGCCATTACACTGTGCACAGGCCACTGTGCACTGTGCACATGGCCATAGCACCTCACAAAGCTCCAGACTGCTGCAGGATTGAGTAGGAGAAGCAGATGGCCTGAGAGTGCAGTTGTTGATTAAACAACAGAAATCAACTGTACCTAGCAAATGTGACAAAGTAAATTATTCTAAAATGGGTAAACTCATTGTGCAGAAGCAGTAGAAAATGTCTTAAAGTGCACCCTCTGGTCACAGTTTTCACCATCCTCCAACACTACTGCACCTTGCCTGTATGTCTTAGCATTTTTATCCATCTCTGGCCAACCAAAATTAAGCTAGGAATTTTTTTTAAGTAGCTGCTGATTGTAAGTGCACCCGCTTTTGCATACAGGGTGTAGCTGAGTGCTCCAGGAATGAAGACTTCCATAATCAGTGCCTATTTCTAAAAGCATCTCCCAGAAGACACATATCCAGTGCACCAAACTTTTTTTTCAGATTACTTACAACACAGGGAGAGAGCAAAAGCACCATTTTTCTCCTGATGTCAATATCTGTAATGAGCGTTACTATTCCAGTGGTACCACAGTTCAAACTGTGCATGACCCCTGACAACTCAGTGCCAGTTGATGTGATACAGGCATGAGCAATACCTGTCTTACACCCACTGGGAGCTGCCTTGTAGCCTAACCTAGCCTGACTGCACCTCCACCTCCCTTCCACCTGCCCCAAACTCCCTGCACTATGGTCCCAGAGCTGCAGGATGCCTTCCCTGTCTGAGTAGCTGGGAACTACAGGAGCTCTGCACCCTCCATGCAACTCTTCCTTCTCCCAGTGGCATGCCCAAGCAGAAAGGATCCCCAAGGAACTCAGTGTCTGTGTCTCCCAGGAAGCGAATGAGTGAAAGAAGGGGTGAGGTTGTTTGGGCAGGCAGTCCTATATCTTGGGGAAAGGCAGGGTAGGAAAAGAAACCAGGGTCCATCTTGCAATATACCTTGGGTTTAATGTAGCCCGGTTACAGGGCTTAATCGCTTTGGTGAGATCATATCAGCTAGGAGACAAGGAAATTGCTAAGTACCTTTTCTTCCACCCATACCATTCTGTGACTGGGGAGATTATGATCTTCTTTGCACTACTATAAAATAATCAAATATTTTATTATATATCACTATTTAGTAGGGTACGTTCTGAAATCACTGACAGCAACTAGAGAGGTAAAGAGTAGAGCTCATTTAAACAGAAAGGAGCAAAAGCCACTGCTTGAAGTCTGGCAGCCTTGCTCTTTGCAGGGCCGGCTGGCTGGGTGCTCTCCTCTGGCAGCCAGATCAATGGTTCCAGCCAGATGCTACATTCAGAGGAGTGCTTCCCAGCAAATCACAAGGCTTCAAGAGAATCTCTTTGCTCATCAAATGCTTGGCTTTTCTACCAAGGTTTCCCCAATAGATACCAGTTGTGATTATACTGGCTACTCAGTCCAGCTTAGCTCATTGAAGAGAAAACATAAGTTTAAAAAAACTTTAAGGTAACCCCAGACATGAACTTAGTGCACAGGTTAGAAAGGTAATTTCTGCCTAAGAGCTGACTCGAGAGAGAACTGTACATGAATCTTTCCAGTGACCAGCACACTGACTCCCGCAGATTGTAAGAGAGTTTGGATCAATCCAAGAAATTCTGCATCTGCTAAATGTCATTTACAAGGTGTCGAGTATTGTCAGAGCACCATTGATGTTACCGAGGCTAGGCTCCTATGTACAGCACACGAAGCGTTGCTCATTTTGGGGCGTTTGACTGGGTACCCAAATTGTACCAGGGACTAGACGTAATTGTGAAAGAGAAGTAGACCACACAAGAGCATTTGAACCAGGTGTTTGGTCTGGTTGCTGGTGCAGAGGTCACCGACAGATAAAGTAAACTAAACCAGTAACATAGTATAACATTAAGCCACAGAACACGACATAAAGTAAGAAAATGAAATCGCTTGCGTGCTGCGGCGGGTTTCCCATCCGGCAGGAAAACATTTCTCCAACAGGAGGAGCTCTTTGCTTTGGTGAGACGTTGTCAAAGGAGTGGCCACAGTTTTACTCCAAGCCCCCTCCTCCTCTCCCTCCCCCTTTTTATACGAGAGCGGCGGCTTAATTGATTTGATAACAAAATAAACAGCAGCCCAGGGCTGCCCGCGGGATACGGCAGAGCAAGCAAGCCGAAGGATGCTCGTCGTGCGGCCTGTCGCGACTTTCCCTTGACGCCACTCTCCGGCTCCGGGGGGTGCGAGGTGCGGAATGCCCCTGTGCATCCCGGTACCTCCCTTTCCCGCGTCTGGCACACCGCGGGGGCGCAACTTGCGCCTGGTTCCGCAGCCCTCCCGGCGGGCTTCACCGTGCGGAGCCGGGAGCAAGGCTTTCCCTGCCCTTCCCCCGGAGGAAGAGACGGAGGATGCCGTGCTAAGGCGGGATCGGGATCAGGTCCTGTGGTTCCTGAGCGGAGCGAAGGGTCAGAGCTTGGGATTTCCCCTAGCACTACGTGCTGGTGATGATTTCGGCTGCTTGGAAACTTGGGGGGAGGGGAATAATGGGCAGCGCTGTCCACACATTTTATTAGTCTGTGGGGACGGGGCGGGGGGGGCGTTGGAGGTCCTCCCTGAGTTTGCAGGGTAGCGCTTGTCTTCGGGGCGGTCGCTGCTGCCACCTTAAACGTCCTAGAGGATCCCAAACTCATGGCGGGGAGAAGCTGCGTCACCCCCCAGAGTCGACCGCTAAGTCCCGATCCCTCTAAACACGGCGGCCGCGTGGGTCCCAGCCGGCCTCGCATCTCCCACCTAATTTCCCACCCATGCAACAACACCCCCCACGCCGCCACCCCAAGAGATAGCAACTTCGTAGCAGTTTTAACCGCTTGCCATTAAGGCGCTTCGCCGTATTTCTGGGAACTAACGCACCGAGTACATTAGGGAAGAAGCACGCTTAAAGGTTGCCGCGGAGGGAAACCGCCGTGGGGGTTGAGTTTGTCCTCGGGGCATGTTGTGAGGGGGAAAAGTGGTTCGCGAGCAGCCGCAGAAGCAGCAGCGGAGGAAAAGCCGCGAAGTAACTGCGCTAAGCTGTACTCGGCGACACTCGTCCCCTCCCGTGGGGACTGGCTGCGACCCTCGCCTCCCGTGGGTACCGCGGGTTGTGCTCTCCTTCCCGGGACAGTCCCCACGCTGGGCCTCGGCAGCCGTCCCTGCCACGGGAGGGTCACACCGCATGTCCCTCCCCCCACCCTCCGTATCCCTTGGGCAACCGCAGCGCGGCTTGGAGCCCGGTGACCTTGGTCGGGGGGTGGTGGGATCCCTCGCGGCTGCCCACGCGTATGCGTGCCGCCAGGGTGGGGAGTCAGAGGGCAAGACAGCAATCAAGGCATCAATTTGCTCTCTCCTGCACGGATTAGCGGAGCCACGAGCAGCAGCAGCGCGGAGTGCCTTGTCCGCAGTTTCAGCTTGTTTTTCTTCCCAATTGTTTTTTAAAGACTCGAATACTTCTCAGTGTGGCTATTTTTTTTTAGTTGGTTGGTCGGTTGTTTTTTTGTGTGTGTTTTTGTCTGCTCTGCGCTGCAATGGGGATTTTGAGCTGTAGAACCCGAAACCAGGAACCGTGACTAATTTAGGGGTGTATTTCTTCAGCGCATTCATTTTAAGACAGTAAAACTTAAGAGATGGAGTTGAGGGGCTGTGAACCGGAGAGAGGTGGGAGCGGACAGCTAGAGCTCTCCTTGAAGTTTTATACACCCTGAGCCACGGTAAAGTCCGGTCAGTGTCGGGGGCTGGGCGGCGCGGAGGGGCACACGCAGCAAGTAAGGAGCAGACTGCCGTATGATCTAGAACGATGATGAGGTTTATTATTTGAACACTGATGAATTCACGGAACATGAGAGCTGCAATTGACATTCTTAAAAACAATTAAATCGGTGGGGAGTACTGCTGGAAAATCGATACGTCCCAATGTAACATGGTTTGACTATAAACAGATTCCTCCTGCAGTAACAAACCACGAAGTGAGTGTCAAGTACAGCGATTCCCTGGCTGAAAAGAAGTCTTCAGCGCCCCAAAACGCATTCTCCCTCCCTCTCGGCAATGCTTCCCGGCTCCCGCGGCGCGTCCTGGTGAGCTGGGGCGACGGTACCGAATACCGAATAGCCGAAATTCTCCAGCAGCGTTCATAACCCTGAAGGGAGGTCGAGGAAGGTATTTAAATAGCTTCCCGAATAAGTAGCGAGCGTCTTCGGTCTAGGACGAAAATAAACTAGGAGTTAAGCTTTAAATATCCAGGCTTGATTTAAGAGCAACATGCGCTCGGCTGAGTAGCTCTCGCGGTGGGTGCCGGGGGGGGCGCGGGGAAGGGGAAAGGGAAACGTGAAGGGAAGACATGGAAAGGGGAAACAGAGAAGAAAGGAAAGGGAAAGACAACCGGGGTCCACGGGCCCCGGTCGGCCCGTGCCGTCCGCGCTGCTCGCCTCTGAGCGCGGCGAGGAAGTTTCCTGCGCCCGGAGGCCGTGGCCCGGTCGGAGGCGGGGGGGGATAGCGGACCCCCACCGCCACGGCCCCGCAGTGCGCGGTGGTTTCCAACAGGGGGCGAGGGAAGGCCGGCTGCCGCCCGCCGCCACGCTGGGAGGCCCCGCTGGAGTGGGGTCGGCGAGGGGGCCCGGGGGGAGCTCGCCTCCCCGCCCCGCTCCGCCTGTGGCTGCCGCTGGGGAGAGGCCTGCTCTTCCCCGGCGGCTGCGGGGAGCAAAAGGGGAAACCGGCGCCCGGCAAACCGCGGGGATGTTTGCGGGGCTGGCTTTTATTTCGGCTTTTGCTGGCGAGCGGAGCGCTGCGCCCGAGGCCGCCGAGCCCCGCTGTGCCCGCGGCTTGGCACAGAAAGGCAGCGCCGACTGCCAGAGCCGTGCCGCCCTCCGAGAGCTGCGATCGTGCGGTTTGCAAAGCAGCGGCTGCACGCCGGGGGCCCTCGCCTGCGGGCGGGGGCCGGGAGCCCGGACGGCGGCCAGCCCCCCCCCGATGACTCCTGGCAGGGCCCAGAGGCCGCCGCCGTGCGCCGGGCGGGGGCGGAAAGCGCTCGCTTCCCGCGGAGCTGCCGCTCTTCGCCGGCTGCGAGGGAAACAGGATCCCGCTGCCGTGCGCTGCACGGGAGCCTGTTCCTGGCAGTCTCCGGCTTCCCGGTGCCTTCACGGAAGAGGATACAAGTTGAATATTGTTTGTACGGCCGGGACAAAATATCCAGAGCCGGAGGAGGGGGTGGGGGGCACGGATTGTGTTCGTCCGCTCGTGATGAATAATCCGGGCCGGCCTCCCGGCTGTGGCGGCCAAATCGCTCTCAGATCTGCCAAGAGATCAGCCGCTACCTCTGCCCGCGCCTCGGGCGCCGTTGGCCTTTCCCCGGCTGGCTCTGGCAGCACGCACATCGCAGCCGCCGAGCGCACGGCGCTGCCTCCGCCGGGGCCACCCGCCCGCGGGTCGGAGCGCAGCCGCAGCATTAGTCTGGGACGGCGAGATGGGGCGAGGTGGGGGAATAAAGCGTATCAGCGAAGCGAGAGCGGGGCGGAGGTGTCCCCGGGACGGGGGTTGCCCGGTCGCCTGCGGAGTCCTCGCCGCTGCCCCGCGACCCTCGGGCTCCGCTCCCCGTGGTGCCCCCTGCCCAGTGCTGCGCGGCGCAGTACCGGCTGACCCTTCCTACCGCCGCCCGCCTGGCCGTCTGCTGGGAGCAAACACAAGCTGTTCCGGACCAGGGCCGCGCAGCTGGCCCGGCAGTGGCGGCGTAGCGCTGCCAAAGGGGCCGCAGGGAAGGTCCTCGGGTTTCCCGCAAGCGAACATACGCGGCCTCCCGGGTATGGCCCTGGGGCCGCCCCCGCAGGGCCGCTCGCTGCCCCGGGCGTGAGCGCCGGCGGTTCGGGAGGGGGAGGCATGTACGAGTGGCGACGTGCTCGGAGAACAGCCGAGGACGGCGTGCGGCTCCGTGTGTGGAAGTCTGCGGCGACGAGTGCCTGCGAGACGATGCGCATGGGGGATCGGGAGCGTGCTGTGAGGGAGGCAGCGCGCGTGTGCCTGCGTGGGAAACCCTGAGCGTGTGCGATCGCGAGTGCGGGTCAGTGGGAGTGCGTGTGGCTGTGTGGCAAAGTCCGGGTGTAAGAGAAGGGAATATGTGGCTGAGTGCGACCTCCTCGGCCTGTGTCCGGGGGGAAGAGAGGTGGCGAATGTGAGAGCTGGCAGGCTTCCCCGGGGAAGGCAGTGCCCGTGCGAGAGAGGCAGCGAGTGTGCGTGGGAACAAATGTGTGTGTGACACAGAGCGCGCGCGAAGAGGCCATGTGTGCCACACGCAGCGTGTGCGTGACACTGTGTCGAGAGGCGGCGTGCCCGTGTGACTCAGCGTGCGTGCGAGTTCACGCGTGGGCGAGAGCTGCCGAGCGGCGCGGGGGGGGGGGGGGCGCGCCGCGGGGCTGAGGACGCGGGCAGAAACTCTGCCCTGCTGCCGTGCCGGCGCTCTACCCGGGCGGCTCCCAGGAGCGCCCGCGGAGGCCACCCCCACTGTCAGCCCCGTCCCTTCGCCGGACGGAGCTCCCGAGCCCATCCTCCTCCGCACACCGCAGCGCGGCCGGCGCCCGCCGTGGGAGGGAGCTCCCGGGGCAAGAGCCGTGTCTGGGCGGGAAGCGGGCCACGGAGGAGAGGTCCCACGCCCTTACCCTCCCGCGCAGCGCCGAGGGCCGCTCTGCCCGTCCCCACCTTGTTTACGTGCGGCAGGAACTGGGATTTTCCATCTGCCTGTTCCGCTGGTCGTGACCTCCACGCAGGGCTCACAGTCAGCTGCCGTCCTGAGCGGGGTGTGACTGCCGGGGCAGGGGGATCTGCGGTCGCCTCCGCGGTGGAGGAGGCAGGATGGTCCTCGCACAGGCTACAAGTGTAAAAAGGGGACGATGGCAACGGTGGGAGGAAGGGATGGAGCCGGTGGTGGGAGGCCCTGGAGACCTGCCTTTCCTGGGGAACCCTGCCAGTGTTGTCTTGCCTCTGCACGTCCAACTGCTTTGCACAATTTTGCTCTTTCCCTGCCCTGGCCCGATCCCTCCTCCCGGGGACAGCATAGGCCCTTGAAGCAGTTTTCGTTAAAGGGGTTTCAGGGTGGAGCTAGGGATCCCCAGCTTCCCTGCTCTACATGGAGTAGGCAACCCTACTGCAGCTGTTGGAATACTGCTGGGAGAAAGGCCCTCAGCTCAGCGCGGAGGACTGCTGCTGCTCCGCTGGGACCCAGAAACACGGGTCCATGGGAAAGACGCTGCGCCGGCGCGGGCGCCCGTTCCCGCTTGTGGCTGTGTAACTTTCACCCGGGGAGGGGTGGGCTGCTTGCCCTGGTAGGGAGATGACTGCCTGGGGGGGTTGGATGCGGGCCGGGCCGTAGTGCTGCCGCTCTCCCCCGGGAGCCACGTCCCCGCCGCCAGCGCCGTGCCGGAGCGCCGAGGATCCGCGCAGCCCCGCGCCGTGCGGGTGACGGATCCGCCCGTCCTCACCCGCTCCCGGACACGCGAGCCGGCGCTGCCTCGCTGCTACGCTCACCCCTGGCGGGTGGGAAGTCCCTCGGGAAGCGGATGGGTGCCGGCAGGTTTCGCCTGGAGGCGGCACGGAAACAGCGCTGCGAGGGAGCAATGGCTCTCCTCCTCCGGCGCTGTAAAGCAGAGGCTGGGTCTGTCTGAGCAGCCATCAGTGATAAGAGCTGATTTACAGGTAGGGGTGAAACGTGCTCTGAAAACCTCGTGATACTTTCCTCCGGTGGATTCAAATAATATATAAAGACCGTGAGGTGGCGATCTCCCGGGTAGCTCCTAGGATGCGTGGCGTTGTTGTTAACACATGTTTCAATTTTGGATTGAGACTGTCAATTACCCGCTGAGCTGCGAGTCTTAGCCTCAGGCGGGCTGGGGAGAGGGGACGGGTGTATTTATTAACCTCTATAGCCTGGCGGAACAAGGCTTCCAGCCTCTCGCCAGGGCTTTCTTGCACCTTACCCCCATCCCAACCTGTGCTACCCGGGCTGCTCAAGCGTTCCTGCAGCCTGTGGCAGCCGTACTTTGCCTCCTCCGGGCCCTGCGGAGGCTTTCAGTCGTCACGTCAGCGGAGCACCGCAGTGGGTCGAGCCGGGAACGGCTCTCTTGGACGAAACAACCCCGGACGGAGAGGAGAAATGCACGAGCAGCGTCTTCTCGCTTACCAAACGACCTATCAGTCGGGAAAACAGGCCATCTATGCTTGGCATAGCAGACTGGGTATAGCTTTTGGGTTTGGTCTTTTGTTTTTTGTTTTCCCCCAAGAGGAAGAGACCCCCGTCTCCCTCGGAGCAGAAGCAAACAGCTCCGAAAGCCAGCTTCAGAGGCAGAAGCGGAAGGGCTGGTAATTAACATTTCATCTGGTGGCGGAGATCTGCAGACAGATCGCTCGGGAAGCGCATCGCCCCCTCCCGCGGCATGCCCTCGCCGCATCGCACGGTGCCTGCTTAGGACTCAGCGCCGTTTCCCGAGCGGCTCTCTTTCTGCAGGAGCCCTCCTGCTGCCCCCGACCTTTCATCCCACCGCCCCCGGGACGCTCCGCCAGCGCAGCCCGTGAGGGCCCTCAGCATCGCGGTTTGCCCTGTGTGCGCCTTCGCTGCTTCTCCAGTCACCTGAAAACCAGCCACCCTAAATCGTTAAACGCGGCGCTTCTGACGCTTGTCTTCCTTTCCCCCACCCTCGCCGCCCCGAGCTCCCAAATTTCGCTGGCCGGGGCCAAACCGAGCCCGCCCCCCCTCCCCCCCCGTACGGCCCCGCACGCCTCTCCGTGCCGTGCTGGGAGCCGCGAGTGCGCCTCTCCGCACCAAGCCTCCGTGACGAGAAAGGCATCGTAGGCAGCCTATAAATAATTTCCATTATGTTCAGCTGACAGCGCGAGGCGATTAATTTTAATAGCTGTATATTTGCCTGTTTCTCCTAATGCTCTGTAATGAGATGAGAAGCCATCCAACCCCAGATGGCTCCAGCCGCCTCGTTATTTATTTATTTTGTGTGTGCGTGCGTGTGTGTGTGTGTGCAAAAGAGAAGGGGAAGGGGGGGAAGATGTTCCTGCGGGGCCAGCAGCCCCCTACCCCCGCCCCGAGCTGCCCGCGTCCCCGCCGCCCCCGGTGCTCCCGCGGGCCGTGGGAGCCATCATGACACTGCACATTCAGACGCCGGGGACCGGCCACTCGTGCGCACCTCCGCGGCCGCGGGGCCGGAGGAGGCAGGGCCGGGGGCCGCCACCGGCTGGGTATTTCGGGGATATTTATTTATTCTCTCCGGTCGCGCAGAGCGTGATTGCGGGAGCGCCGGTCGGCGCGGGAGTAAATGCAGCGGATCGATGTCGTTCGGGGTGAGGGGAGGGCGAAGGGGACCACGGATCAAAGCCCATCCTATTAACCTAAATTTCGGCTCTGCGTGGCTTGCGGTCCGGGGGCCGGCGGGAGAGGAGAGCTTTGTGGGAGCCGGGAAAGCAAACACGCCGCCGGCACCAGCCAGCGCCGTGGTGGTGTGTGTGGCGGTGTGACAAAGCCTCGTCGCGCTGAGCAAGCTGTCCCTTAGCCCAGGCGGCGGGCGGGGGAAGGGGAGGATGAAGGAGATTTCGAAATGTAGAAACGGCGGAGGGACTCCCAGATTTGGGGACTGCAAAGAGAGATGGGGGTGGGGGTCATTCCCTAGTAGGACGAGGCTGCTTAACCAGGTGGAACAGTACCGACGCAAGCACTTGTGTCCTTTTCTAAAAGGCGTGTACTGATAATTACGAGAGTTAATTGCATTGCTTTGAAGGTCATTTGAAGTTACGGGGCTGTGTTTTCTTTTCAGGCTAGCAGACAATGCCTGTGTGCTGTTTTAAATGTAAATCAGAGGGTATCCGCATAAACCTGTATTGTAGGATCGAGGCGTAATGGATTCACTCCGGCTGTGCCTGAGCTCGCCACAATACAGCTGAGCTGCCGAGCTGGGAGCGCGCCGGGGTTTCTCTGCGGAAACGCAGTTGCCGAAGAACATGAAAAGCATTAAATCGTGACGGGAAGGGGGCGGCAGCGGGGGGGGATGCGTTTACGGTCGGTGGGGGGGAAGCTTGGAACCGGAGGATGCGTTGCGGCGGCGCAGCCACCCGTCGCTAGCAGCCAGGAAGTTTCTTACCCCAAAGAGGCAGGGGACTGGCGTGTCACGCACCGGGGCACCGGCGGGGGTGGCCCCGGCATCGCTCCTCCCGCCGGCCGAGGGTGCACCGTCCCTTGTGCCCCACCGTTCCTCACCTCGGGCACGGCCGTTCTCAAAGTCTGCTTGGCCCGGAGGGTGCCCACGGGAGAGGGGCTGCTCCCCCGACTGGCTAGGGGAGCTTGTCCTCGCCGCTTCTGCCCCCTCCCCAGAGAGGGGCTAGTCCCGGTCCGGCCCGATCCGGAGGAATGTGACACAAGGGGCATCGGCCTGCAATCCGTCCCAGCTGCTGCTGAGCCTTCATTAATCGCACCGCCCGGGGTCCGGGCGTCCCGCCGAGTTGACCTGTCATGCGATTAGCCCGACTCCCTGGAGTACGGCTCTGCCCGGCAGCGCTGCCAGCCAGCCCGGCCCCCGCTGCCCGCTCTCCGGCACCTGAAGGCGACTCCGCCAGAGGCGAGGACGGGCAGCACCGAGCCCGCAGAGAGCCTTTCTTGCTTCCCTCCCTCCCCTTTCCCTTCTAATAACAGGGCATCGCTCCGAAAGCGGCCGTGCCGCACCGAACAAACGCTCATTGATATCCCCTGCCGAGCTGCGGAGAGATGCGGGCGTCCAGGGAGCGGGCAGCTGCGGGGAGCCGAACAGTGCTGGCCCCGCATTGGGGGAGGGGGGCACGAACCGGGAAGGTACCCAATGGGGGTCTGTGTTCCCTCGGGCGCATAGGGCATGTTTCGGGGGCCGTCTGTGCGGAGAACGCTCCTCTCCACGAACATGTGTCGGTGATTCAGGATCGCCTCCCGGGCGGGCAGCCGGTTGGAGGGGCCGCGGGGCGAGCGGCGGTCGAGGGGAAAAGTGGCGGGGGGACCGCTGCGGTCTGTCCCTTCCCGCGACGCCGGGCCACCCTCGTGCAGATCGTGGCGTGTCACCTCCCTAATGGCAACCACCACCTGCCTCTCCAGAAAAGTCGTCAGCCCGGTACCGCCGCTTCCCCTGTTGTCCACGGCAACCGGCGTATCTGATTGAACCTCGTTGTAGGCAGTGACACCCGCGTAATGGATCATCCTGTCAGTGCTTTTTTATCACAGACATTTATTTTGGTCACGGCTGGTGATAACTTTGGTGTTTATCCCTTGTGTCGTTACGGGACCGGCCGAGATCTCCCTTCTACGCCCCCTCCTCGGCGGGCGAGCGGGGAGACGGGCCACTCCGGGGCGGCTGGGACCGAGGCTCCCTCTCCCTCCTCCCCCGACCGCCCGGGTGCTGCTGTGAGGGGTGCCCCCCCACACGTCCCCAGGCTGCCGCAGCTCCGGCTGGGGACGGATCGATCTGTTTGGTTTGGTTAAGCACCCTCCCCCGCTCGTCCCGGCCTCCCCGGGGCCGGGTTATCTTGGGTCATGCAGAGCTGGCGCGGAGCGCCGGGTGCGGTAAGAGGCTCCGGCGAAGCCCCGGTGCAGGAGGGAGCTAGGGGAAGAAAGTGCCGTCCGCAGTGTTCCATCAATCCAGACACTTCAAAAGTAAATAAAGCAGGGCAGGGAAAGGCCTCCGGGGGGGGGAGAGAAGAGGCCTCTGACAGGCGATTGTCCAGGGCGGAGCCAGGGCTATTTCCAGCCCGGGAATAAAAACACTTGGGCTGCGGTGGCTCCGACTCGTGTGTCCAGGAAAGACCGGATCGGGGTGTTTGTTTTGCCTTTAATTATTATTTTGACGGCGAGCTGGCGCAGCGCAGGCAAACAATGACCCCAAGCCATTCGAGAGGGGCACGGAGGGTGGGGAGCAGCGCTGCCCCAGCCGAGGGGGAAGAGCCCAGCGAGGGGGCGGGCGCGGGGCCGGGTTTGCTGCCCCCGCTGAGGTCGGGGCCGAGGCCGTGGGGCTGGGAGGAGCCCGTTGGGCCCGGGGGCAGCCGGGAGGCGGCCCCGCGGGGCGGCAGCGGGAGGCGGTGCGGTGGACAGGGAGGACTGGTGGGAAGCCAGGCCGGGGCCCCCGGCAAGCTGGCGGGCGGAGGTGGGGGGGAGGCCGCCGCGCTTATCTGGGTCACTGAGGTTAGAGGGAGCAGCTGATAGGAACAGAGGAGCTGAGCTCCCGCTGCTGCAGAGATAGAGCCGCGATACGGGCCAGGCAGGCACCGAGCTGGAGGAAGGGCGGGAGGGAAAGAGGGAGGAGGAGGAGGCGGCGGCTCGTTCCGGCTCCCGAGCCGAGCCCAGGTGCGCTGTGGTTTCCCTGCGCTCAGCGCTGTGCTCGGCAGCCCCCCCTCCCCTCGCTCCCCATCCCCCGTCTTCCCCCCCCCGTCACCCTCCGACGTTTAACCCTTTCCCACCTCCGCGGGGCTGAAGGCTGAGGCGCGCGCTGGCCCGGCCGCGTCCCCTGCGGTTCCCCACTCCCTCCGTGGCAGAGACTGATCGCGGTAGGGGAAAAAGGGGGGGGGGGGAAGGAGAGAGGCTGGCCTTGTGGTGCCAAGTACCGCCCTCGGGCAGCTCCCGGGACCCGGCTTTGTACACACACACGCACGCACACATACACACACACACCCAGCTGCGCCGAGCCGAGCCAGCCCTGGGGCCAGCCTACGCCTGCCGCCGCCGCCGCTGCTAACGCGGCCGATCTCGGTTGCAGTCAGCCACGCAGCGGGGTTTGCTGCTGCAGCCGCCTCCTTCCTCCTCCCTCTCCGGTCCCCGCCGCCCTTTTCCTTCCTGCTCGGGCTGGGCTACCCCGGAGCTCCCCTGGCTCGGCGGCGGCGGCCAGTCCCCGCTCCCGGGCCGCTGCCGGCGGGGAGGCGGATGCGAAGCGGCCGGGAAGAGGAAGGGCAAGGACTCTCCGAGCGCCCCCATCGCGCGCCCAGCCCTTTAATCAATTTCACCCTATTAATTATTAATTTTACGCCAGTCAAGCTTGCCCAGGAGGAGCGAGGCGGGGGGGGGGGGGGCGGGGAGGCGAGGCGAGGCGAAGCGAAGCTGATGTCAGTCGGAGGCGGTGGCGGGGCCGTATGCCAGGCTCCCCGCTCAGCCCCGGCCCAGCAACTTTCGGCTCCGCTGGCTCGGGCAGCTCCGCTCGCCGAGAGCCAGGGGAGACGGCGATTCCCATTCCGGTGGATGTTGCGCCCTCCCTGCACACACATCCACACACGCTCTCCCTCTTTCTTTTCCGCTCCCTCCCCTTTTCTCCCCGCCCGCCCCCCGTGTAGACACATCCATACAAGGGCCCATTGCATCGTAGCGATGATGGATCGTGCCTGGCGGGGGTGATTTGGTGTTGATCGCATATTATCACGGGCAGGTTGGACTGGTTGCTGATGGACGGCTTTCTAGCAAGCCGCTCCTTCCGACGCTCGGGGAAGCAGCTCGATCGAAAAAGCAGCTTGCTTTTAACTCCTTCTCTCACTAGCACGCGTAGGGCAAAGCTTAGCATCTGTCACAACAGCTCTCCGGGTAGCACTTTTCCGTCCTCCCACTCCATTTTCGCCTCGGCAGCCCCGCCGCCGGCTGGCTCTCTCCAGCACCGGGCGGGTACCGGGAAGGGCTGGGGGGTGGCTGGCGGCAAGGGCCACCGCAGCAGTTCGGCAGGAGCGCTGTCTGCCGAGCGGCGCGGTGCCGCCGCGGAGGGAGATGCCCGTCGGGGTAGCCACATCTGCCCAGGGAGAGCCCCCAGCCCGCCGCCCCGGCTCGCTCCCTGCTCGGGGAGGGCTGCTCTCTCTCCCTCGCCTCCTCATCGCCTCTTTTTGTTTCTAATGTAAGTGCATGCAGATACAAAGGCGGTTTCGTAATGCCTCCCGTCTGCAAAAGCCGGGGACCTTGGTTAACCTTTCGTAAAACTGATGGCAAGTGCCTGTTCACAGTCCGTGCTCACCGCACGGGGAACCAGGGGAGGGTCGTCATTTCAGTGACAGACAGCGAGGTAGCCATGGATCCACGGCGAAAGGCCTGCTCGCAGCCTGCCTCCCCAGAAACGCTTCGTGCGAGCGCTTATTCTCTGGCGAGAGAGGAGGGCGGTGGAGGGGAGGTTTAACCCTTTCGCTCCGCGCCGCCAGCCGCCTCCCAGCCGCCCGCCCGTCCGCTTCGAGCCGCGCGGACTCGGGGCTGCTCCCGCCGGGGCCAGGAACCAGGTTCGGCCCTGACCCAGGACAAACTGCCCCTTACCCACGTGATTGTGCATGACGGGGAGCCCCTATTTGCCTTTTTTTTTTTTCTTCCCACACAGGACTCGAAAGGGATGGTAAAGGGAGCTGCCTCCTTATCTCGCTCTTCGCGGCCGGTTTAACTCCTTCCTGCAGCCCCAGCACAGGTTCCTCGGGCCGGGGATTGTTTTCTGTTTGGAAACCCGAGAAGGGGGGAGGCTATCGGCAGGGAAGCAATAGCTCGCTCTCTCTGGAGAGCTGCTCTCCAACAGGCAGCGCCTTGAAATCTATTTAAAGAGAGGGAAAGGCGTGGGGAGGGGGGGGAGAGAACAAAGGGGGAGGAGGAGGAGGGGGCCGAACCAGAGCCAGAGAGTGAGGGAGAAAGCGATGGATCAGCCGGTTTGCAGTGTACATCAAGCTATCACATCTGTATATGCTCCGATCGATGAAAAGGATGGATAATATTTGTCAGCTGCAGACCTTTTTCTTCTCACTTCCAAGGGAAAGGACAGGAGGGGGGAAGCAAGAGAGGTAATAGGGAGCTTCAAGGCCAGAGGCACTTCCTGATACACCAAATAGAAAAGAAAGCCTGGGGATTATTATTGTTATTAATTATTTTTATTATTCTACAGCAGCCAAAGGGATGATCAGGGGACCGTGCAGCCCTCCTTGCCTGCTTCCTTATGCTCCCACTCCTTTCTTCTCCCCTCTGCTTTTTTTTCTTTTTTTTTTTTCCTTATTTTTTCTTTCTGTTGAAACTCAGCTGCTTCCGTGCAGGTCTCCGAAGATTTAACCCTTTACCCGCAGAGGCTTGAGGTGTGTGAGCACAAAAGAAGATCGCGAGAGCCTTGGACTGGAAAAAACAAAACAAAAACACGCGCCCAGCGAGAAGTCAGTAAAACGCACCGTTACACACACAGCGACGTGGTTTGGCTTTAGGGAAGACGAGGGGAAAAAAAAGCGAGAGAGTCTCTGCCGCCCCCCCGGCTCTGCCAGCCCCTCGCCTGGTGCCTGCAGTTGCACTCTGAGTAAATAGTTCCCACACATGGTCCACATTTTGCACAGCAGCAGCGTGTTTCCTCTTGGTCTCTCATTGCTGCACTCCGAGCAAAGGAAAAAAAAAAAAAGAAGAAAAAAAAAAAAGAAGAAGAAAAGAGAGGTTTAGAGGAAGCTAAAAATCAGGCAAGCTGAGAAGAGTCTCTGTGTTACACACATCCTGAATGAAAGCGAAAGCCCAGCATTTCGGCCCTCTGAGCGCCAAGCTCTCACCTCCTTAGTAATGTCACTAACATACATGTTGGACATATCACGGTAATTGCTTACACCCGGCGAGACGGGCTCTCGGGTGTTCACAATAGCCGGGCTCGCCGCGGGGAGGCCGCCGGGCTGCCTACTCGCTGCCTCCTTGCTGCTGGCGCGGCGGGTCGCGCTCCAGCTGCCCGGGGGGAGCGACCCGGGGAAGTTTGGGTCCTTCCCCGCCGCCGGGGGATTCCTCGCCCCTGGAGACGGGAGCAGCCAAGCCGTATTTGCAGAAACGGCGATGTCCTAACCCGCCCGGCGTTTGCTTTCCCAGAGCAACGAGGGTCTCTGAAGGGGCGGCGGGAAGAGGGGGAGAGGGAATGCTGATGTGCCGGCCGGCCCCCCTGGCAGGGTCGCGCCTGTCCCCTGCACCCGCGTCCCTGGGCCTGGGAACCACTGCCTGGCCCATACCTGGGGAGCTGGACTTCAGGGTCCAAGGGCAATGTGTGCCGCTGGGAAACAATTATCTGGCGTCCTCCTTTTCTTCTCCAGTCAGGCCCCGGCTCCGTCCCAGCCTGCACTAGAGCCGCGACCAGAAACACGATTCTCCGGCCGTCGGCTGGCGGCAGCCGCTTCGTGGGTAGCATTAGGGCTCGGCCACTCCGCGCTCCCGTGACCCCACCGCGTCTCTCTCCCTCCATCGCGGCCCCTCCAGAGCCCGGTGCCCCACCAGCTCTCGCTGTGTGATATTTAAAAGAAGGGTTGCATTCTCCCCAATAGAAGCCCACTCGTTTCCTTGTTGCCAGGAACAAAGCGTACATTCAGAGGGGTGGCTGTTGACGGCTCCCTCTGTATAGCACTGGAAAGCGGGTGGCCTTTGGTTACTGGCAAGGAAAATTCTAATCAGGGTGCTTGTAAGCGGGGCTTTATAGAAGCTTAGTTACAAAAGGCTTACACCAGAGTAATGCAATAACTATAATAACAGCCAGGGAGCCCTAAAGAGGGTGGAATGTGCTTGTGTCTGGATGATTTTCCCCGCTAGCACAGAGAGGGACTGTTTACCGCGAGTGCCATTAAGTATTGCTGGAAACTCACCAACCGCAGACTTATTTCAATATACTTTATTGTTGTATCTGCTCTAAAAGCTGCTTGCTTCGGACGACTTTTAGATCATTCTAGAGAAGAAGGGGAGAGAGGCCGCTCTCGGGGTGTCGGAGGAGGCTCGGAGCAGAGAGGCAGTGCCAAGGGTGAGGGAGCTGCGGGCCGGGGCCCGCCCGGGTCTGGCTGACCGGAGCGCGTCCCGGCAGGCAACACTGCCTCCGAACAAAGCGGCGAAGCGGAACGACTCCCTGAGCCCAGCGGCACAAAGCCGTCGGGCTCCCGCCTCCCAGGGTGGGCAGCGACGTCGCCTCTGCCGCCCTCCTCGGCTGACACCACCGATAAGGGCGAGGGGGCCACAGGGGGCCACCAGGGTGGGGGGGCATAGTCCTCCCGCCGCTCCGTCCGGTGGCTCGGGGTGCCGAGGGCAGCGGTGACCCCGCTGTTCGGGTTCAGCCCGGCTCCGGCTCGGCGCGGCTAATGGGATCAGGCCCTGTTCTCCGCCACCGCCGTCGTGTGTTGATTTTTCCATCCCGCCGCCGCCGATTCTCTGCCCGGCCCCGCTGCCCGCCGTCCCCCAACCAGATCCAGCTACCGCTTGGCCGCCGGCGAGGGGCCGCGGCTCCGGAGAGCAGGAAATGGCTTGGCCAGGGAGCCAGGGCGGTCACCCCGCCCCGCCGGGATCCCGGGGCACGGCAGCGGCGGGAGCGGGATCGGGCTGCGCCGGAAGACGCCCCGGGAGACAGCACCGGCCCCAGGCCGCGTGAGGCGGGCACAGCTCCACTGCCCCCCAAGCACCCCCTATCAGACTTTGCAGCGCTTTATTTTAACGGAACAACGGAGCGCAGCGAGCGAAGTGCTGCTCTGCGCAGGGCAAGAAAAATGGGTTTTTAATAGGCAAGGTCGGCGTGCTTGGCAGCCGGCCACCGCGGCCGGGGAAATAAACAAACAGAGGAGCTGCGGCTTCAGGTCGGAGCAGAAGTTGCGCTCCCGGCGAGAGGAACCCGCGGCACGGTCCGCGGATCGAGCATGCAGCCGCTCACGGAGCCGCCGTGGCGAGCACGTCCGTTCCCCCACACCTCGCTCTCCCACCTCGCCCCCCTCTACGGCTCCGGGGCTGTGTGCTGGTTTCCCGCAGCCCCGGGACAAGAGCGGGCTGGAAGGCGGGGCTGGGGCATGCTGTTGCCCTGCGGGGCCGGGTGCGTTGCCGCCAGGCTGGCAGGCGGGCAGCCGGCCGCCCTTGTTTATCACGCTCCGGCGCTGCTGCACGCGTAACCGCTGCCGTGCGGCACTGTCGGCCCCAGGGAAACAGGCAGGGAGGGAGTGCGGAGCCGCCCCATTGCGAAGCGGCGGGACGGCGTCTCACGGACGGTTTCCAGCGGTGCCCGCGGGGCTCCCGCTCCACCGCTGGGTCTGCAGGGCTCAGTGGTGCCGGCCCCGCTGGCCGCACCGCGGGGGCGCCGCGCTCCCGCTCTCGCTGCGCGTTCCGGGCTCGCTGCCGAGAACTCCCGGCTGCCGCGCATCAGCCTCCCCACTGCCTCCCGCCGCCTTCTCGGTCACTGCCGGCTCTGCAGGCGGTAGGGCAGCGCTGATCCCGTGGTCTCCCCAGCGGCACTGGCCACCGACTGGCCGCCTTGCGTCTTGCTGCCTCTCTGTTTATACGTTCGCCATCCCTCCTCCCGGTCCCTTCCTCTTTGCAGGGTCGTCCGCTGCAGGCCCACGTGGGGCAAGAGGCAGCCCCCTGCCCGAGGAGGGCTTGGCAGGCACAGCCATCTCTTCAACACACCCCGACAAACCGGGCTAGAGAAGCCCTGCCGCCCGCCGAGGGCGGGAGAGACTGGCCCAGATTGCCCTCAGGAGAGGGGGCGAAAGGAGCCGGGGCAGGAGAGGCGAGAGCTCGAAGAGAGGCCGGCAACCCACACCCCAGCGGTCACAGCCCTTTCCAGCGCTGCTGGGGCAGGCGAGCACCTTTCATCGCTGCCCTCGGCTGCCCCTGGAGCACGGCCCGGGCTGGGGCTCTGGTACGCCGGAAGGAGGCGCGGGGACGAGCCGAACACCCCAAGTTCCCACGGATCCGCGGCCTAGGCTCCCACTGTTGATTCATCGTGACCATCATCTCTAGGCCACACCGCGGCAGACGGCAGAGCGCCCCCGGTCCCGTTCCCCCCACCGCCGCCTTCCTAGCGCAGAGCTCGCAGCTGGTCGCAGAGACAACGGGGGTTGCGACCGGGACGGGCGCCGGGCTGGGTGGCGGCGGCTGTCAGCGGCGCTCCAGCCTCTCGCCGCCCGGGCAGCTGCCAGCTTTTTGGCAGAACGCTCTGCAGACATCTCCCAAGAACTCCTGCGAGGGCTGAGAGGGTTCACAGGGAGCAGCTGAATAGTGCGAGAGGCCGGACTAACGGAAGGCAGCTCAGCCAGGGGGTGAACGGATCGACTAGGGTGGAGGAAAGGGAGAGGTGGAAAGAGTCGGGAGGGGACGACAGGCAAAGCCACCAGCCTGCAAAATGCCAAGTTGGCAGAATGCCGAGGAGCTGGGGAGCGCTGCAGTCCCGAGAGCCAGGGAAGGGCTGATGAGGAAGCAGCCTGAGTGGGGCAAAGACTGTCTCTCACAGACCTGGTGTGACCTATCGCTTACAAAATCTGGCTTCCCTTTCTAGTGCCAGGATGTACCTGCAGGGTAGTCTCTGCCTTTATGTCTCCCGTCCCATTATTCCAGTAGTCTAATCCTTGTGTTGTGACCTACAGCAGCGCTCTGATTTATTTTTAATGCGTTCCGATTCCTGTTCCGTTGTCAAGAGAAGCATTGAGATTCATTTTCCATCACCTGCTTTTCAGACTTCTGTTCTGCTGGAGGGACCCGTCAATAGAGTTTCATTCGATTTGATACGATTTAATGAACACCTTTATCTTTTGTTTTTTAGCAGGACGATGAAGAACACAATAGCATTCAGCTTTTGCTAACTCAGACACGTTTCCCACCGAAATTCTATCTGGTGACACACACTCACTGTAACATTTCATTAACAACCACCTTGATATATTGATTTTTAATATTTGTATTAAATGTTGTGTAAAATTGAACTCAGGCGTTAGAAGAGATTGTGCAAGTCACAAGACATGACTCCTACTTAATTGTTATTTTTTTTCGGTCCTAGAACAACAGTTGGAAAGAGGCCAGCAGGAGGGGAAAAAAATGTAAAAACAAATTATCCACGGGGGGGAATTAAAGGCCCAGCCCGGGAAAGCGCGGGAGAGATGGAGAGAAAGCGCAACCCCTCGGGAGCGTGGTCGACAAGGCCGCCCGCCCCCCGCCTCCGTGTCCCCAGCGCCTCAGGGCCCGCAGGGGTCACCTCACCCTCTCTAGCGCCCCGGACCGCTCGGCTCCCCGCTCCTTCCCTTGCTCTCCCGGCTCGCTCTCTCGGCGTCGCCTCCCTCCCTCCTGCTCCATATGGTTTCTCTCCTCCTCCTCCTTCCATTCTCCCCCCTCCATGTTGTCTCCGTGACTCTCCCCGCTCCATGTTACGCCTCCGGCCCCCGGGGGAGCGTTTCCCCGGCGCGGCGTGGAGGGGCCCCGCAGCGCGGCCCGGCTCGGCCGGGATGCCTGAGGCGCTCGACTGGGCCAGCACGCACCGCGGAAGGGCGTGGGAGAGAGACAGCAGGGGGGAGACTGGGGGTCGAGAGAGGGCCGAGGTGGGGGAGGGAGGGTATCAGCCAAAACTCCTGGCCAGAGTTTCCTGGGTGTGCGGAAGAAGAGCTTGAAGAAGTTCATAGCCCCAACGCTCCCCCCTCTTCTTGTTTTCTTTCTCTCTCCCCCCAGGAATACGAGGCATTCAGAGATCAACATAATTCACCTGCATCAAAAAAACCTCGCAAGCTATAAACTAGCGGCTGATCCTCCGCTTAGACTAGTGTTTAGCCGTTCATGCATCATGAGTGTCAAATAAATGCCTGATTGAGGCCCTCAGCGGAGGAATTAGCTTTCCTTGTGCTGGAAATGCATAATAGAGAAAGTGCTGAGGCATCCTTCCCGGAGTTAGCTCGGGCTTCACTCCCTGCGCTCCTCGTTTCGGGACCTTTCCCTCCCGCACCTTGACTCCGTCCCTTTCCCGCCCATTGCTCGCCCTTATCAGGACGCCCAGCCGGCCAGGGTCGAAGGCAGCCCACCCGGGGTCCCGGACCGAGGGGCCGGGATGGGGGCGGAGGGAGCAGCCGATCATCCCTCCCCGTGCCCGGGTCTCCGGCACTGTCCTGCCGGTGCTGCGGGGACTCCGCGGGAAGCGCTGCCCCGGGCCAAGACGGCGGGAGCGGGGAGGGCCAGGGGGGAAGCTCCCTTCAACGAGTAGCTTGTTGCTTGGCCGCCCTTTCGTGCCTGGGGCCTCATCCTGCCGGCGGGTGCGACTCAGCCCCGAAGTGCGGTGGAGAAGCTGGGGTGAGCCGGGGTGGTGCGGCGCTCGGGTCTGCTGCCCTGGCCCCTCTCCGTGGCTCTGCACTGGGCTCGCTGCCCGGACGGGGCCGAAGTCCCGCCGGGCAGGGAAAGCTGGCGGCCGAGGCACACAGGGGTTAACCGCGCCGCGGCCGGGAGGAGCAGTTTAAGTGCACGGGCTGCAGATGCTTTTCAGGCCTCGGTGTCTACCGTTTTAAATTAAAAAAATGCACCCGGCCCGACCATGCACCAGTGACCTGCAATTTCCCCTTCTTTTCAAACTGAAATATGGCCAAACTATCTTCAAGTTAAGTTAGGGGCTGGGGACGGAGGCGGGGGGGTTGGAAGGAAATCGCTCTGGGTTGAGATCTCTGTGTCAAGTTTCATCCCCTCCTGACATTTCTGGCTCCGCGCCAAAGTCCTGAAAATGGAAAATTGGGGAAGGGCGGGCGGGGGTGGGGTGGGTGGAGGCGGGGGGGGGAGCGGGCTAGAGCTCTCGGCGGAGCGGCAGTAAAGAGAGGCTCTGGCCAAGAGGGATGCATGAACGAGCCCGTCTGAACGGAGCGCGGCGGCATCTTCCGCCATCCATTCCGCCTCCCAGACGCGTGGAGAGCCGCCGGCCGCTGCCATTGTTACCGGCGGGCGATGCGGGGACCGAAGCCTCCGCTCCAGCGAGAGATAAATAGCCCCTGACAGCGCTCTTCGCACCCGCAGCTCGGCAGATTGCACTCGGCGGACAGCCGCAGGTCTGTGTCGCTCCCTTTCGCGGCAGTCCCTTTAAATCACCGCTCCCCCCCTCACCTCTCCCAGGGGATGCTGGCGACCTTCTTCCCCCCTGCCCCGCACACCGTCCTCTGTGCGCACCTCCTCCTGCAGCCGGCTGCAGCCCCGCTGCCAAGGCTCGGCACGGCGCAGAGCCACCGGCCCAGCGTAGAGCCCCGCCGGGGGAGCAGCGGGGAAGGAAGAAAAGTCTCTACTGAAATACTTTCGTCAGGCTGTGCCTTTGCCAGGAGGGGTCTTAGCGCCGGGTCTTTTGTCTTGGGGCCTCCGCCTGCGTCCCCCGGGGCGGCTGGCGGCCGTCCCGGGAAGAGCCTCCGGGGAAAGCACCGAAGCGTCCCGGGCTGCCGCCGTGGGCAGCACCGCCCCGGTCCCCCACCACCAGCGCCCGACCGGCACTGTTGCAGGCTTGACTGCCTCCCCGTTCCCCTTTCCCGCCGCAGGAGCCGAGGGGCTCAGGATAAGTCCTGCCCTCCGGAGCCCCGTCCTACCCGCGCCGCCCTTTCGCGTGGTGAGCGTGACAGTGGTCCAAGGTATGGTTCCCTCGCCAGCCGGGGTGCTCCCCTCCACCGGCCGTGCCGGAAAGGGGGCCCGGAAGCAACTCTCGTAAGCAAAGCGTTACTTTCCAGCTGCCCCCCTGCCCCGTGCCCGGCGGCACCGGAGCGAAGCGGACAGGCATGTGGGCTCCGGGGCCCCTAGCACCTCTCCGGGTTTCTTTCGCTCGGGACACCGCGGAGCGCCACGTCCCCCGCGGGCTCTGCGAGCAGCTGGGGCGTGAGGGGAGCCCTCACTTTATTTTTTCCGGCATGCCTTTCCTCACCCCCTCCGGCCCAGCCGAGGCCAAGCCGGTGTGTGTGTGTGTGCGAGACGAGGTTATCGCCAGCCCGAGTCATTATTTCCAGGCAGGCTGCCGCGGGAGTCTCTCCCAGGTGGAGCCGGTACGGGCGGCCGGTAGCCGGGGAGACAAAGGCGGGAGCCTGGGCTGCGACTGGAGCTCCGCGGAGCGGGCAAGTCTGGGCGCTGCCCGCTCAGCCGGGGTCGGCTCGACCCCCCTCGCCGCCGGCGAGGCTCGGCCGGGGCTGCAGGGTGCTGCTGCCGCCCAGGGGAGCCCGGGCTGGGTTTTCCCAGCGCGTCTTGCCGTTTACATTGAATGCACTTTTAGGCGATTGTTTTCCCTTTCCACTTGTTTGTCTCCTGCTCGCCTCGTAAACTGCCTCATGATTTATTACCTAGGCTAAGTGCTTAATTTGTGAATATGAAACAGATTAAAAGGAGATCGGCGTATTTTAGCAGGCAGGCCAGAGCAAAGCCCGGCAGCTGTTTCGAGTTTATAGGCATCTCCAACCAACCTCGTGTTAAGCAGGCTAGCCTGCTAGTGATCAAGGGGGTATCCCCGGGCTCTCTCTGAGAGGCCCACCGCTGCCGGCTCCCTGTGCGCACGGCTGGTGCGGAGACCGGCCGCGGGATGGGCGCTGTGGGGCTTTTTGTGTGGGGGACACACTGTCAAAGCGACGCCCACGGCTGTGGGATTCAGGACGCGCTGTGGCCCCGCCGAAGGCGGGCTCTGCCGGCGGAGGGCCCAGCAGGCACGCACAGGGTTAACGACGACTCTGCCCTCTCCTTCAAAGGACTCACTCGAGATAGAGTAAATACGGTTGGGAGGGGGTGCCGCTCAGGCCACATGATGCAAAAGTAAGACAAGCACACTCCGGAGAACAAAGGCTTCCTACCCCCTTCCTCCCCCTCCCCCCCCAAATCTATCTTAATTCTGCAAGTAAACTTGAGCAGCTGTAAAACAAAGGGGAACACTGGAAGTTATAGCCAAGGGACAATCAAAATAAATACCTTTTATGCAGTCCAAGCACACACTCAGTGTTTTCTGGAGCCCACCCCTACTCTCAGCCAGGTTGGACATCGTGAGCTCTCCTCGTGACAGGGTGATGTGCACTGCCAGTATTGTGACTCGGGCTGATCTAGGCTACATCCCGAAGTCCGGGGAACACCCGCTGCCGGGGGCCAGCACCACCTCACAGCCCAACGGGAGGCATGCAGGGCTGTGCTGTTGGGGCTGGGGCCTGGGGTGGCAGCAGTGGGGCAGGGCTGCCTCAGGTGTCCCACGGGGACAGCTCTCTAGGTCTGTGGAGATGAGACATGTCTCTGTGACCAGTGTGCAGGCCCTCCAGGAGACACAGTATGGGGCTGAAAGCAATGTCTGGCCCTGCAGTGAGCCATGCCCCAGTCCCACAGGAGCCTGACTGGAGCCAGCCAAGGTGATTTGCCCCCAACCTGGTGGTGGCCCTTACCCCAGTTTATACAAGTGGCACCTCCCTGCTTGCGAACCCCTGCTCCCAACTGCCCTGGATTTGTAGAGCAAGCCAGCTACTTTCATGCTTGTCACCAGTACCCTGGAAAAATTCCCCTGTGTCCACTGAGCCTACCTGCTCCCTCTATGTGTCCTCGCCTTGGCCCAGGGGAAGCTTTAATACATAAGAGATGGCAGGCCAAGTGAAGGAAAAAAGCAGCAAGCCACCAGCCTGTGCAGTGGAGCTGACAGCATGGGTGCCAAGTACAAAGCAGTGCTGCTAAGCCCAAAAGCCAGAGAGGGGCAAAAATCTGTAACCTGGCCCCTGAGTGCTGCTTAAGAACTGGGAGCAAGAGCACAGCAGACAGGGCTGGCTAGAAGGAAAGTGACTCATGTGCCCTTGTTGCAACCTCAAGCAGTTGCTCTGGTGCTGTGGACACAGCTGGTGTCAGAGCTGTGCAAGGAGCAGGAGATGGAGACAGACCCTGGGCAGAGCATGCAGACCAGGTGTGGGGTGGCATATGTCTGGCCAGGCCGAGCCTAGGTCGGCCAGGGGGCGGGAGAGAAAAACACCATGCACACAGCGTTCAGAAAGATTCCTGTGTATGTGTGCACGAAGATGTCAGACTAACAACTCTTGTCTGGGGAAACCTGAATATAAGCTGTGGCTGGTAAATAGTCCTTTAGGTACATGTGAGTGACGGCCTGGGGACACCCCCTTGCACAGCAAGGAAGCACCTGAAGGAAGATTGCAAGAGTGAGACAGTAGCAGATATGTGTGTGTCTACATAACTATTTCAGGTTGGCTTGAGACAAGGTGGTGCTTCTGTATTTGGGGCAAGGTTTGTGGCAAATCAGTGCTGGAACCCATTTCCCAGGGGCCTGATGGGGTTTAGGTGTATTTGACGGGTCCTTGCCTTGTTACAGGAGAGATATTGCATAGGTGTTATACGTGACCGCTGTTTCTAGCCCTGGGCCTCATTGTTCACTGACTGGAGGTAGGACCAAAACTTTTCAGCAACCTGAAAAGCAGTAGGCAAAAATGGCCCCGAGGTCTCCATACCTCCCTATAGGTTCTGCACAGAGCTGTTCTTGCCAGCGTTTTAGCAGGGAGAGATAAACACAGGCTTGTGTCATGATGATAAGATACTGTGCTTTTCTCTTCAAGCAGTATACATAACAAGAAGCTGGAAAAAAAGACAGTGGCAATGGAAAAGGAAAAAAAACCCTTTCCAACTTGTTGGCTTGGTCTTTGCTGTCATCCCTACCTCAGGGAGAGCTATGGCCATGATGTTAAACCTTGGTTACACTACTGAAATCCACCACACTAAAAGTCACCTGGTCCCTCAAGCGCTCTTATAAAGCACACCAGGTCCCCATAGAAAATGTTTTGCATGTGCTTAAAACTATGTGAATTGTATTTGCTTCCAACAGCGCATAATGCCAGTTTCAGCCTGATCCTGTCTGGCTTTCACTGAATTAACGCCTGGATGGATCTAAGTCCCAATGTCTCAGACCAAAGTGGTTCAGATAGTCCTCCTGCTGCTGTCCCTCGCTGTCCCGAAGGCATTTTAAAAATCTCCTTGGAAGGGCTCTTATCCAGCAATGGCTAAGCCTCAGAAACAAAGCAATTAAGAGCACTATTAAAGCAGAACGGGTAAACCCCAATGGTTTGGAGCAGTCAGCAGGGACAGCGAAGCATATGAAAGCTGCTTCAGTTTGGAGCACAGGCGCATCCAGTCTCGCTGAATAGCCCCATCCCTTTCCTGCCACCAACAGCAGGCTGCAGGCACCCCATCCCCACCAACCTGCAGCCCTTCTTGCAGCTGGGCTTATACATTTGATGTTCACTCAGTAACAGTTTGTCGAGTCACAATGTCTTTGTTTTTCACCACTTCCTAGCATCTCACCACCTCCAGAACACTCCTGAGAAGGGGAAAAACGTTTTAATAGTCCTGTTGTCAAGATCTCCTAAAGACCTCTACATGACCACCTAAACAATTTCTTCATATACTTATAGCCTCTGTTTATGCTGCCTGTCTGGGCTCCGTTTAGATTTGTAAGCTCTTCAGGGTATGACTCTTCCTTGCATCGTCTAATGTACTGTGGCTATGATCTAAACACAAAACAGTGGGGAGAAGTTTTGGACTAGGGTAAGGCTCAGGACATGTAGAGATAAATGGAGGGATGGACACACATTAAATTTTAGTGGTATTTTATCTTGCCAGCTTCGCAAGTATTGTATTACCTGTCAGCAGCTCTAGTGTGCTGGGCACTCTGTATGCACAGGAGGCAGATTGTGTCTGCCCGCCCAAAAAAGGGAAGCAAGACTGTAAAAACTACAATGGCAGCTGATCAGGAGAGCCATGCTGGTGGTACAGTGAGGCAGGGAAGCTCCTGGCTTCAGCCTTGGTCTCCTTTGCTGCGGCTCTCTGAGGCCACTGCTCCCAAAGCCTGTGTCCTGCAGTTAGAAGAGAACAGTGTGCATTTGTGTGCGTGTGTTCATGTGAATATAATTTTGTTTCTACATAATGTGGATTATCTTTCTTTTGGCAGCAAATCCATTCAGGGGTTTAGATTAAAAGAGAAATCTCGTAGCTGTTCTGGCCCTGGAATAGGGCATGTCTTCTGTCACTTTCCCTGGTCCTTTTTCCAAGCAGTCCCCAAACACCCTTTTTCCTCGCTCAGCATCCAATCTCACCTTGAGAACCTGCACGCTCTCCAAGTGAAGCACTCTCATGTGGGAAAATGTGGGGCATAAGGCAGGGCAGGCAGGGTGTTGCTTGGATGATTGGGAGGAGAATGGAACCGGGGTACAGGGTCATGGAAGTACCCAAAGGTGGCATTGCACTGGGTGGTGCAATATGGGGGTTACACCCCCACAGCCCCTGAGGAAGCCCCCGTTAGGGAGATGGGGTGTGCTGTAGGTGCAGGACACCTAATGGGCTCTCTTCTTCTGAACCCCGGTAGGACTGCTTGGTTTTACAAAGTGTGGAGGCACCCTTGTCAGGAAAGAGAGCTCCATTGATTTAAATGCAAAATTACCCTCCCGCAGTTCTCATTTCCCAGGCGAGGGCTGTGCAGGCTCTGAAAACATGAAAGTTGTTGATGTATTGGTTCAATTAATTTTTAAAATAAGTTTGAATGCCATTTTATAGGAAACTGCTGTAGATTTTTGCAAGTGAAGACTGAGGTGAGCGTGAACAGTGTATTTTGTATAGCCTTGAAAAAAAGGGCTTAAATGAGGCATTCATTTAGTACCAGGGCTCTGCGCAGCAATGAGTGAGACCCACAGTGAAAGAAAAAGACCTGAACATCTGTATTTGCTAAGTGGCAGCGGCAGCAGTCAGCCACCTCACAGAGAAGAGCAGACGTGGGGGTGTGAGGCCCAGCAGAGACTGCTGGGTCCCTGGTGCTTTTTAAAAGGAAATAATAGCTTGTGGGGGAACCCTTTCTGGTGGCCTTGGCTCCCGTGACCCCCCTCTGATGTATGATATTTAAACAAGGAAATGTCAATATTGGTTTTCCACATACAGCCTTGTTCTGCTCTCCATGAAAACTAATGACAAACCCCTCGGAGGGTTAGAGGAGAGCAGACCCCAAAACAGCCACTCAGACCCGAATACTGTTGGCTGCAGCAGCCTGGAAGGAAGAAAGAGCAGGTTGTCACGAGCTGCTGGGTGATGTGCACTTGCAGATAAATTAGAAAGAAGAGAAGCAATCCCATCCTGCGGTAAGCAGTCCCTCAAAGCTGTGCAAGTCTGATGGTTTGAATTGTTATTGCTTTTTTAAATTATAAATTGCATTTTGGTACGGCAAGTGAGGATAATATGCTGCTTACTAAAATTACATACAATTCAAGGGTGTTTTGTTACAACAAAGGTGACTTCCCTATGCTTGCTTTTTCATGGTTGGAGCTAACAGAGAATTTGATTTGAACTCGATGGCTATCTAGCAGTGGTTTTGGAAAGGGGTGATGCCAATTGTACGAGAAGACATCCATAAACTGGGCCATCAGATGTATCTTCTGATATATGTGTCCTCTGAGGCAGGAAAGTGTAAGTCATAGGAAGAGAGGGCAAGTGTGTCTGACTCATAGTAAAACGAGGGCACGTGGAAAGTATAAACGAAGGGAGGGCTGCTACTAGTAGGACGTGAAGGCTGTGCCATGTGTCATGGGAAAAATAATTTCATTGTGGATAATTAAAGCTTAAAGGGGTGGTTGTGGTGCAACTGTGTGGCATAGACCAGGAGGCAGGGCATATACACAAAAGCAATTTAACCCTTAATCCTGTGCTGCTCTTGTCTTGGTGTTGGTTTATGCAGGCTGGGCCTCTCTGGGTGTTGCAGCAGCAGCTTCAAGGTCCTCTAAAACAGTGTGAGCTTCATCATAGTTCACCCCAGGGCTAAAGCATAACTACAGAGGCTTTACACTGTACTGGCGCCATGTCCCTGGAGGCAGTAGCAGAATAAGTAGTGTATGAGTCCCCTAATCACTTCTATGCAGACGGAGAACCACTAATATATGGGGAACAGCTTTTCTTGGCAGGTCGTAGCTGCTTTCCCACTAAAAGATGACCACAATGCAGGCCCACTACGCTCACCTCATCTCCAGCACATACCATGACCCCTGTCAGGGCAGAGATGTCAGCAGGAACAGTCTGTGGAACTGAGTGAACTAGAAGACACTGTGGGCCAGTCTGATTGCCTTTTGTGGGAAAAGCACCTTTGGTCTGATGCATGACCATGACATCACAATTAACATGAATCTCCAACAGGGATGATGGAAACAGACCTATAATTGGTAGGAAAATAAATAAAGGACTGTTGCTCAAATATGAGTCTTGTTGGGAAGTACAGAGACCATGTATGAAGCTGAGGCCAAGCCATTTCCAAGACCATGTCTGTCCTACATGATTTTCTGCTTTTGAGGGTACAAATGATACGAAAAGAGATCTTTGGGCTGCAGACTGTTTCACGCTCGTTATACAAGACCCAGCACAATGCAGACCTAGCTACAGCTGAGACTACCAGGTGCCAGTCTCACCCAAATAATCCAGGGCATCTCGGCTACAACTCAGACCATGTTTCATGCAGAACAGAGTCCACGTTTGTAGCGCATAGTACAATGGCACTCACTGTATGTGGCGTTTCCTGGTGTAGCTCGGTAAGATCGGAGATTGGGAAGATAGTGGAGCAGTGTAGTTAATGCTTCTGTGACACATGGAGCTTAGTCCTCCGAGATCCTGCAGTTCCACACTGCCTTTGCACAGCAAGGCTGTCTCAGAAGCTGAGATAGATTGAAAATCGGATGGGCATCAGCAGGATGGCCAGAGGAAGGACAGCTCCTCTTTCTTTATCAGAGGACGTGTTTCATCTGGTATCTAGTGGGACAGCTCTGCCTTGCTTACTGTCTGTCCTTTGGAGCAGACATTCATGTGTGCCCATGAAGGAGAAACCCAACCCCAAGCATGAAGCAGACCATGTTCCATGGTTAAAGGACCCCTCATAGAAGCTGTGAACTGTCTGGAGAGGAGTGCCGCAAAATTGAGCCCCACCATGGCCACTGAAACGACTGAATTACTCCTAGTCTTGCTGGAACTTAACTGGGGTTTCTGCATTGCAGGAGAGGAAAAGGAAAAAGAGGGAATGGTGTAGTGGAGCTCTGTATATAAGCTTCTCTGTTAGTGCACAGCCAGGGCCAGTGCCACTGTGAGAATAAGCAGCAGTTCCTTCTTACAGACAAAAGAAGAAAAAAAAAATGAAGTCCTACTGAAGGCTTGGTAGGGCTGATGAAGAACTGAAAAAGTCCCAGACAGAAAAACTAAGCTAGCTTTGCAGTTTGGTCGAGCGATGCTCAGTGTTGTGAATTTGATGAACAACACTAGTCTGCGTGAAAACAGTCGACTTTTTAAATGGGGTTTTAATAAAGTCCATATTGCTGAGGCTATCTATAAAGGTAATCTGCATAGGGTTTTAAACAAGTGAACTTAATGATGCCATTAACACTTCTGACGTGAATGAGACCATTGCTGGAATACTGTGTCCGGCTCTGTTGTGGTGTTTGCATGTTAAAAGTGCATTGGCAAATTAATACGGGATCAGAAAAGAGCCACAAGAGTGATTCGGGGTGTGGGAATGGCATCTTATTGCAAAAGACTAAAGAAATCCCATCTATTAATTTATCCAAGAGGAGGCTATGACTTGGTTTGATCATAGTCTTTAAGTGCCCTAAGTGTCTCTATGGGGAGATTTCTGATAGTAGAGATCTCTTTAATGTGGCAGACAAAGGCATAATGAGATCCTATGTTGGAAAATGAAGCTCTATGAATTCTGAGCAGAAATAGGTGCATTTTTTTAAAACCAGTGAGGGGACATAGCCACTGGAACAACTGAGGCAAGCAGTGGGTTTCTGTTACTTGAACGTCTTCAGAGCAAGATTGGATGCCAGGCTAAAAGCTCGGCCAGAATTTATGAGTCGGATACAAGAATGTCTGGCTGAAATTCATTGGCCCATGATATGTAGCGGGTCAGACCAGCTGATCACAACGGTCCGTTCTTGGTTTAAAAACATGTATGAATTAGGTATTTCAAGTGCCCTGAGCCCCCATATTACTGGAGGTCTTGAATGAATGCATTATAAGCTGTAATAATTTAATTTTAAGCAGGTAGGGGGATTGTCTTTTCTTTTTTCATTAATAAAACTTCCTTTCCAAGAGATTGTTAGGCATCAGAGTCAAGCAGCTGTTGATAAACATGACAACATTTTAAAAACAGTTCAAATAAGTTGCCTTCTTCTGTTTGCTCAGCTTTGTTTTGCAGCAGCACAATTTCATTAACGCTGCATCTACCAATACTTTTCCAGATGAAATTGCGCATTCCAGCAAAACAAAATAAGCAACCTACGTACTTAGGGTAGCCCCCTTACTCCACGCCCTTCTTCATGTGCATTCCTCAGTCTCACAGATAGGTTTCAGGCTATCTCTCCTCACCATACATGAGCAGAGCAGGGAAGTCCATCCGTTTTCTAGTGCAGGCCCCTCAGGTACGTGGGAATCTATTGTCTGTCAAACGAGTGCTTGGCCTGTAGAGCTCCTGGCTTGTCTGAATGAATGACAGGGAAAGGGAAAAAGGAATTAAGGAGACACCTGGTATTCCTGAAATTATACAAGCTATTAAGTTCATTGAGGTTTCATAAAATGGCCTCCAGCAAATGGTCAGAATGTTTTTCTTACACTAGAGGAGTAGTTTTCAAGACAGCACAAACTTTGTTAATATTTCTTCGAAGGGAAGAAGGAAAAAAAAAAAAGTAAGAAGATAACAAAAAATTCAGTCATGGCTCTCGGGAGTCTTAAAAATCATATCCACGGTTGCGCAAACGTACTAAACCTATGATACATTCAGTGCCTCGTTAGTCTCAGCTATCAAAACTGAAACAAGAGGTGGTAAGGAGCGCAACAAAAGGTGGAGTTTAAAGTCGCTCAGGGACTGGGCTCCAGTCAGCGGGAGTCCTCACTCCCCCATCCGCCTCCGCTTCTAAACCCCGCGGTGTTTGATATGCAGGCAGTGAATCAGAGGGACGAGGCATTGGGGCTGGACGAGCTGCTCGGCGGGGCGGCCGGGGCGGGGGGAGCCGCTGCCTCCCGGGGCGCGGGCAGGGAGGTCGGCGGGGAGCCGAGCAGTGGGGAGAAAGGTGAACCCGGAGCCGAGCGGGGCACAAACCCATTAGTCGCACATAACTTGGAAAGACGCTTGGCCTCGCCATGACAACCAGCGGCCCGCGCTGCTCCCACGTCCCGCCGCCTCCCCCGGGAGCCCCTTTCCTTCCAATTTCCCGGCGTTTGGGGAATGCGGGGCTGGAGAGACGAGCCCAGTGCGGGTAACAAAAGGGGATGAAAGGGGCTCTGTAGTTCACTTTACACGTCCGAGAGGCATTTTCATGCTCCGTAATGAGAAGGGATCATTCCGAAGAAGTTCAGATCAAAGCAGAGAGCATCCCGTGTATTTGCATAATTGCCGGATTTCGGAGCACGGACAGCCGAGGGGCGGCTGGCCAACCTGGGCGCCACACCGGGAGCTGCTCCTCGCCTCGCCTGGGAGAGCCGGGAAGAGGGGAGGCTGCAGACCATGCTGATGCGTGGAGATAGCGAGGCCTGGCCCGGGAGCGGGGCTACGGAGGCCGCGGGGCGCTGGGCGGGGTGATGTGGCACAGCTCCGGTGCCCGACGGCAGGGAGCTCTCGGGGATTCCGAAGGGCGAGAACCGACCTCTCCCCGCTGCGAGGCCGAGCGGTGCCCAGGTCCCTGGGAGGCCGCCCCCCCCGTCCCCTTCGCTGCTGTTGTGAAGGTGGTGCTGGTGGGGATCGGCTCCCTGCTCCCACCCGGCGACATCTGCGCCGCGGAGCCAGCACGTCGCCTCCCCGGGCGGGTGGCGGGTGGCTCGCGGCCCGGCGGCTCGCACCGCCACCAGCGAGTGGGGATAAAGGGATTAACTGGCACACTCGCTCCGCCGGGCGGGGAGGCACTTGGCCGGCTCCAACCTCCCGCTCCCCCCTCACGCCTCCCCCGGCGCCTGCACCGCTGGCCCCGCGGCACTGCCCCCGGCCGGCCCCGGCAGTGGGAAGGCACCGGGCGCGCCCGCGGTGGCTCATTGTTCCCGTAACCAGACGGGGCCGTCGCAGGCGGCCGCGGTGCTCGGGGCGACAGGGCTCGCCGCTGCTGCTCCGAGGGAGGGAATGCCCGGGCCTCCCACCTGTGCTCGAAGTCCACTCCGCGCCCGGCTTGTCGCTCCCGGCTATGCGGGGCTCCCCCCACCCCGAACGCGACACCTCCCCCACACCTGCGGTCCCCGGGCGAAACCCCATCCGCAGCTCAGCGGGGACACCGTTTTTGCCTTCGCGCCCTGTCCCGGGGACGCGGTCAGCTCCGGCTCCTGCTCCCGATCGGCTGCAGCCAGCCCCAGGCTGGGGTGCAGCCTTCCCGGGGCAGCGGCGGCTTCTCCCTGCATGGCCGGGCCGGGGCCGGCTGGCCGGGAGCCAGGGAGGTGAGGTTAGCCTCAAAGCTGGCTGTCGGATGACATGTTATTGTGAAAAGCGAGCGAGGAAGGCAAATAGGAGTGTGGCACCGTATAGGCTCGCCACGTGACCGAAATGTGTTTATCTCGCCCCAGAGAAGCCGGGCTGCCTGCAGAGGCCAAGCTTTCTTTCACGGCACGGGCACGACTCGCCGGGCTGCGGACGGGGCTGGGCCCTGCGAGAGAGCAGAGACCACTTCTGTTTGCTTTTGCTGTCGCTTCGGCTCTTATCATTTGCCTTGTCAGTCATCATCAACCTCTCCAGGTCTCCCTCCCTTTCCCCCCTCCCCTCCGCCTCCCTCAGGGTCAGTCGGGAAAAGACTGGGAATCCATCTGAAGAGTGAGACGTGGGAAGAAGGGTCGGATGGAGATGTCGCTGGGGCGGAGGGGGGGAGGTAAAAACAACTGTATGCAGAACAAAGATGCGGGAGGGCGGCTTTTGGTGGTGGAGCAGAATCTCGTAAATGGGAGATTTCCGTTCACAAGACTCCGCTTGCACAGTTTCTGTCCTGCCCTTGAACTGACAAGTGAATATCTGCATCGCAACCAGAAAGTAAATCACACCGAGCCTGCTTCGGGGAGGGAGGGCACAACGCTTCAGACGGTTGCTAAGTGCGAAAAAGTGGAAGATTTCAGCTTTCCAGCACAGCAGCCCCGCTCCTCCGGTACAATATTTACGTTGGGAGCCCGGCGAAATACGCTCAGTGTTTATTACGGAGAGTGCCGGAGCAAGCTCGCATTTGCGTGATTAGGAGCAAGCGGAGGAGCGGCCGTGGTGCGGAATATCAAAGCGAGACCGCCTTGGCAGGGCTCCCAGGCAGGGCTTTACTGGCACCCGTGGGATTCCGCGGGGCAGGGCGAGCGCGGCCCAGGCGGCGGCTGCTGCTTCCCGCTCCTCGCCGCCCGGGCACGGGCACGGGGGGAGCCGGTAGCCCTTCGCGGGAGGCCAAAAGCAAACGTCGTTTCTGCCGTGGGCTCCGTGTTAACGAGGCGCACCGGCTGGGCTGGGCTGTGCCCGCGGGCTCGGCGCTTCGAAACATCAGCTGCGGCCAGCCGGGCGGTAATCTCATTAGTGCCGTCGCGTTTGGGGAGAAAAGCGCCCGCCGTCCCCGCCCGGCCTCAGGAGAGCAGACAAAGGTCTGCGAGGCAAGGCCCCGCGGCCGTGCCACGGCGGGCCGGCCCTGTTAATGTTCAATCGGGAGCGGGAGAGCTGTGACTCTCCTTCCCGGCTCCGCGCCGCAGGGGTGCCGACCCGCGGCCCGCCGCTGCCGGCGAGGCTGCGCGGAGGCCGGTCCAACGCAATGCGCCGCCCCGCCGGGATATTTTCTCCTTGGAAGTTATGCTAAAATAACATTTGTGTGCACGTTAATGATTTATTTATGTGGCTAATAACGCTCACATTCTCGCTGATATTTGTCTAGGCGAAGGACCAGCTGCGAAATGCCCTGCAGCTGTAGCCAGTGCTAGAACAGAGTGCCTTGGAACCAGAAATCAATGCTCCTGAAATGAACAAGTGGACAACGTATTAGGCTCAGTCACTCCGCACTCTGTCCCCTGATAACGAAAAGATGAAGTAGGTGCTGGAGAAAGGACGAGTCTAGGAAGGCCATACATGCCTACTAATTCTAGCGAGGCCGAGTAATTCTGCGGGGTGCAGCTGGCCACACGGATATCCAAGGGCAGGGGCTGCGACACGGCACTCGAGAGCTGCCTGGGGTTAGATGGCGATAAACACGGCGGGCACTCGGGAGAACGGCTCCAGGAGTCATTGATAAAAGTGTCCGGTTTCCCTGCTCCAGAAAGCAAAACGGACAGGTTCAGCGAGATCACGTAATCGTGGCGTCTCTGCCTGGAAACAGTGGCGCTAATTTTGCATTTTTACCATCCACGGGGAGGAAAAATACCTGTCCTCCCGCAATGCAAATCCTTACGCAAATAGATCTGCAGGCGGACAGGGAGCCCCTGCCACTCTGAGTCGCTGGCCCCGGTTTCAGAGCGGCCGGCCGGCAGCAGCACGCCCCGAAAGGACACAGAATCGTGCGAACTCCTCGGCAGCGCCTCGCAACTCGCTGCTGAGAAAAAAGTCCGAATAAGAGCCTGCGGTTAATCTCCGAGGCCTTCATGCATCCCTGGCGAGCAGCGCCCCAGCACTAAGTGCAATTAACATAATAGACACGAAAATAGGAGAGAGCGGCGCTGAATTTAATTTGCAGGCTTAAAAAAAAAAAAAAAAGAAAAAAAAGAAAAAACCCAACAACTTAGCACTTGGAGTGGTCTGGTGATGAACGCTAGGAGAGAGGTGGAAGGCGGCAGAAGAGCCCTCCTGCCTCGGAGAGGGGCCGCGGCCAGTCCCGCGACCCGTTCCGGGAGCTTGCACCACCTTAGTGCACGCAGCATCGTAAAACATTTCTAGACAGGTAGATTCCTCCGCCGGGGATGCCTGCAGCCGCTCCAGCACGGCTCTCCCAGGGCCTCCCTAGGCGGGCGCTCCCTCGGCGGCGGGGGCAGCCACAGCGCGACCAGGTCGCCGACGCGGCCACACTCCTCCCGGATCCTGCGCCCTCAACAGGCGCACACCTCGATCCGACTCGCTTTCCTACCCCTGCTGCCTCAGGGGAGAGGAAGGAAATAGATGGAAGGGGGAAGAAGCGGCTGGGTAACCCCCTCCTCCTTTTTTCTCATCTCTCCCCCCCCCTGCCTCCCGCGAACTGCCTCCCATTAGCCGCAGAAGTTCACAAAGGAGCGAGACATAAAGAGAAGGGAGATCGAGGTTTCCGAGAAAAGGGAGAGGCGAAAATAGCGAGGTAGAGATTTAAAAAAAAAAAAAAAAATCGTCGCAAGCGAGGAACCCCCCGATCGGCTGGGAAGCTGGTGGTATCCGGCCGGGAGAGAGGAGGGGAAGGAAGGCAGAAAACAGGGCTTTAAAAAACTGGAAGGCAAAAGCTGTTGGGGAGGAAGTGTAAGCCGAGGGAGAAGCTGGGGGAGGGGAGAGAGCGCCATCTTTTCATGTCACAGTCACAGAGACAGCACTGGGCTCGGTCACAGCGTCTCTGTTTCTTTTTAACAGCGGAAAACGTGCGATTAGCAGGCAGACGGGCGGAGACTACCAGCCCTGCGCGCACACACAGCCCGCAGCTCTGTCTCCGCGCCGTGTAATCCCAGCGCTCAGCCCTCCTGCACCCCCTCATTAAAAACCCGGAGATTTCCTCCTCCGCTCTCCGAGGAAAACAACGCCTGCCACCGCCTGAACCCGGGCAGCGCCGCCCGCCCGGGGGCCGCCCGGGGGCCCCGCGGCGTTGCCCTGCCCTGCGGGCTTCGCGATCCCCGCCGCTCGGCTCCTGCTTCCCCGCGGGCGGCTGATGCTCTGTCTTCTCATTCCAGGGGGCCGTCCCCAGAGGGGCACGCGGTGGGGGGTGCAGCCCTTCCCCCCGTCTCTGGGGGCTACTGCTCCCTCGGTGTCGGGGAGGCAGCTCGCAGCTTCCCTCCGCGCCCTCCCTTACTCCATGCCGAGGGCGAGGGTGGGGTGCAACGAGCCGGAGCTCCTCGCACTGGGGACGGCTGTGGGGAGCCCCGCGGGATCCCCCGGGACACAGCGATCCCGCGGCGGAGCCGGGCACTGCCGGCTACAGCCCCATGAACGGCGCTTTATTCCGGAGCGCTCAAACCCCTCATTGTGTTTGGCAGAATCACCTGCCTCCTCCAGAGCCGGGCGATTAATTTAATGCGATACAGAGCGCACTCCGTCCCGGCCTCTCCTCAGCGGGGAGATCTCCGCCGAGCGCTCTCCCCGCAGCCGCGACGCGGAGTGGCACGGAACGGCGGGGCACGGCACCCAGCGGCACGACACAGTAGGCTGGCATCCTCCGAGCACCGGCTCTCCCGGAGGCGCCCGGGGAAACCTTCCCCGCCCGGTAGTGGCCGCGGCGGCAGCTCCGGTCGGAGTCACACAAGCAGCCGCCGCAGAGACCTGCGCGGTGCCCGGGCGGGGGGGCTGCGAGGCGGGCGGGGGCCGAGCCGTGCCTGGCGAGGGGATTTGCTGGGTCGTTGGCTGCGCCTGGGGAAAGGCGGGCGGGTGGGGGGGGGTTGGCTGCGCCTAGCGTTGTGGGATTTGAGAGAGAAGGGGAGGGGGTGGCTGGGCTCAGCGAAGGGGGGGTGCTGGCTGCTGCGACTGCTGGGGACGGCGGCTGTTATTATTGTTATTACTGTTATTGTTATTTTTAGGGGGCGGCGGTGGCTGGGAGCGGGGGGGGGTGGGGCGGGCTGCGCTCGGCGGGGGGCGATGTGGAAGGGGGGCCGCTGGCTGCGCCCGCGGAGGGGGCATTGAGGTGAGGGCGGTGGGAGAAGCGTCTCCTCTGTTTCTAATAAAGGAAACGACTTTTATTGAACGATAAATGCAAGGGAACGAAAGTCGTGTGGGTGCGCCTGCTGGGGGCGATTGATTTGGTGGTAGGGGGAGGCGGCTCCCCGTGCCGGCGCGGGGCGTTTGGGGCGGGGGGCACGGGACGGTGAGAGGCCGGCTGGCCTCGGCTGCTTCTGCCCGAGGGAGGGGGTCTTGCCTGCCCCGGTGGAAGGGAGTGAGAGCTGACCCTGTTCGTGGAGGGGCTGGAGAGGGGGAGAGCGGGATGCTCACGGTGGGGGGTCCGTACGCCGCGGGGTGGTTCCGCCTGCCCCTCTCGGGCGGGGGGGGGCTGAGGGGGAGGTGTCGGCTGCGCCTTGCCAGTTGGGATTTGATAGGGGCGGTAGGAGACACGTCTCCTGTTTCTAATAAAGGAATCGGCTTTTATTGAAGGATAAATGCAGAGAACCAAAGTCGTGTGGGCTGCAGCCGCCGAGCTTCGTTAGCTGCCGATGTGACTGTGAAGATAAAACGCTCCACAATAAGTCGAGCGCGAAGAGCGCCGGGGATGGGGATGTGCATTCCCCGCTAGCCCCAGCCCCGGTCTTCCGCCCCCACCGTGCCCCGCGCCCTCGGCCCCGGCCCCGCGGCGGAAGGTGCCCGGGAAGCCTCAGACCGTGCTAACGGCTCGGCCTTGGGACTTCGCCAAGTTTCTCTGACTTAGGGGAACTCTGGGGATGAGTAATCGCGCTAGGCTAGGGCTTGGGAGGGTGATTTTTTTTTTTTTTTTCGCTCGTTCTCTCTCTTTTTTCCCCTTGTCATCAGCTGCTGACCCACTCACTTCGAGAGCACGGCACCGACTGTTTTCTGAGAAAGGGCGGCGGGAGGAGACGGGGGATGTGGCGAGCCCGGGGAAGTCCTCCCCACTGTCTCGGCTCCCCGCTGAGCCACCCCGGGTCCATTCCAGCCCCGAGCACGTTGGGACTACAGGGGGTCCCCACCATCCCGGCTCCCGTGCAGGGTCCTGGATCTGGCTTTGCCGGGGAACGAAGGGACGCACGCAGGTCCGCGCCATACAGAGTCCACCTCTTCGCGTGGAGGCCTGAGCGGAGGTTTCCCAGGGCAGTGAGGACATGGCGTGGCCGTGCCTTGCCCTCGAGGAGGTATCGGGAAGCCTTTTCTACTCGGCATCTCGGCTTATCGCAGGTGGCAACGGCTCAAGGACGGCATGGGGAAACTCTGAGCCCAGGGGAAGGCCCCCGGGGATAGGAAGGCAGCGCGTAGCACCGTGGCGGCGGTCGTGGGCGCGCTGAGCCCTGCGGCCCGGCGGCTGAGGAGGAGCGGTGCCCATATCCTGCCTGCGGGCTCCGTAGCGGGTGCGGAGGGGCCTTGCCCGGTGCCGCTGAGGGCAGGGCCGCCGCCGTGTGCGCCGGGAGCCGTGCCCGCCCGCGGCCTCCGCCTGTGCCTGCCGGGCGGTGGGGCGCAGGGGCGTCCGTGGAATAGGAAGCGGCCAGAGGAGCTGGGGGGAGGACGGGGAGGAAGCCGAAGCCACTCGACGCCGAGCGCGGCCGCCGACGGCGGATCCTGCAGCTTGGCTGTGGGCAATGCCATCGGGGGTGCTGCGGTGAAACTACCTGGAAAAGCCAGCCCGGGTTTCGCTGTCTCACCCACTGCCGCGTGTGGTGCCTGCGTGGGGCTCTGCCCAGCGGAGCTCCCTGCTCGTTTTACAAGCAGCGAGAGGCCAGTAAGGCGGGCTGCGTCCTCCGCCTGAGACTGCGGTGTAGGCCGGGCACGGCCGGGGAGCTCCGCGGAGCGGGGTGTGCTGCTAATCTCGGCGCCTGGCGGCTTTCAGTCCTCTGATTACCTGCGTGATTTGGCTTCCGAGAGGCGCGCTAGGAAGCAACTGCTGTCCTGGATTTGGTACTGGGGCGGCGGGGGGACACGACATAGCCGGATGAAGTGAGGACGGGGTTTTATATGGTATTTCTGAACGAAAACTACTTTTATTTTCCCTTGTTTTTTTGAAGCTGCTTTCGAAATGAACATTTTTATGCGATAAGAGGTGACCGATGAGAATCGCTGGGGGGAGGTTGTAAGCAGACGTTTTGCCCCAGCTTACTGTTATCTTATCTTTCACACTTGCAGGGCGAAAAAGTGGCTTATCTTTATACCCACCCCCCTCTCGCCTTAATTGCTAAAAACACTGTGAAGTGTTAAGTACAGAACTAAAGAATCTCTCCGCGTGTCTGCCATGGGAGTGAAGAAAAAAAAATCCGATTTGAAAAAAATAGGGGCTTTTCTCTGGAAAAGTACACACGTGTATACACCGAGAGCCCCTCCCTGCCCCCTCTCCGCTGCCGCTTTGATGTTGCAGGCTCTCATTTCATATGTATGCACCCCGACGAGCCACCCGCCGCTGCCGGGCTTCCAGCCGTGGCGCAAATCCCGCTCCGCACATCAGCGAGCTTGGGGGCCGCGCCGCGGGGCGCGGACGCGGAGACCGGCAGAGGCCTCCGCTGTCACCTCTGGGGCGGAGTGAATAACCCCAGTGTTTATGAACCCGGGCGCGGAACTGGTATTCAGCGCCGAGGCACGGCATCGTCTCCTCGTTTTCTCTCCCCACCCCCTCCGAAACAAAACACAACACAAAAACAAAAACAGGAGGACGGAGGTGATTCATCGACTGTATCCAATTATTAACATACAAGCTGTAGTCTGCACAAACACACCTTCAAACCATGGCGGTTCCCCGGCCACCGTATTATAAACTCAAGAGCATGGTAACAACCGTGCCTCTGCCGAGCCGCCGCTCGCTGCCGCTCCTCCCAGGCCACCGAGGGACGGCGACGGGTCGCAGACCGCGCCCCCCGGGGCTGAGAAACCCCACCGGGAAAGAGGGGTGTAGCGCCCGGCTCCCGTGCATTCAAAGGCGAAGACTAAACCTCAGCCGCACCGCTCTCCGGCCGCGGCCGGTTTTTTGTCTGCGGCTTCTGTCCTCCACTGGCGTCCTCCCCGCCGAGCCGTCCGCTGCCCCCAGCCGAGCAGGGGGAGGCGAGGAGAGCGACAGGCTCGCCGGGGCTATTTTTACTCCTCTCTTTAGACTTGTGCGGCGCACGCCCCCTCCCCTGCAGGGCCTTGCCTGGCGGCTGCATCTCCCCGCTGGCAGGAGCAGCGGCCGGGGCTGCCGGCGGCCCTGGTTTCACCTCCTGCCCGGCCGGCTCATCCGCGCCACCACCGGCAGGGTCCCCGGAGTAGCCTTTTGCCCAAGCAGACAGTGCCGAGGCGGGGCGGGGGGTGACAGGCGCGCCGCAAGCCGACAAAATGGCCGAGGTATGCAAGTGGAGGGGGCAGCTTGCAGCGGGGCTGCCGCCCCTCATCCTCCGCCCAGAGCACGGCCCGTACCTCCAGCCCGTCTTCCGCGGCCGCCCCGGTGGACTCGGCGTTGCGCCGAGCTCTGCCTGGGCCCGGTGAGCGCTTCGCCCGGCCGCTGCTACAGGCGGCCGTCGGCAGGCCGAGCTTTCCAGCTGGGGGCTGGCCGAGTCGTGCGTGTGATTATCTGCCTGTCCCTCCTGGGCTGTCCGTTCCGGACGGCAAACGGGTCCTGGAGGACCACGAGCATCCCCGCTCTTTCGTCGAGTGGGGAAAGGGTGCGGAGCAAGCAAACGCAACTGGAGAGATTTGTCATTCGCCTTTGTAAGGAAGATAGCGGCGCTTAGTCCGTGAACCGAGAGCGTCTCTGGCCCTTCTGGGGAGAAGGAGAGAAAATAATGGATCTCCTGTCAACAGAGTGGCCCTGAACTACGGAGTAAAATTATAGTACTTGTGCTATGCAAAACCCCTTTGATTGCACGAGGAGTTTGCATGGCGGTATAACCATATGCTGGCATCGTGTCAGGTCTGAAAGCGCTGCAGACCCTGTATAACGCCAATTGAGGCTTGTCTTGTTTTGTTATTCAGATTTCTACACTTCCATTAAAAACAGCCTTACAATAAGAAATGATAAAGGTCTGATTTAAGACACACTCAAGCAGGGCAATTCAGAGCTTAGGACAGTGATCTGTTATTTATAGGCTTTTCCTAGCACTCATCACCAGGCTGTCTGAGCACCTCGCTTGCATTAATTCATTTTACCTTCGCAGCGCCCATCTCCCCTCTTTCGTATTTCCTCTGCCCGGGAAGACCCGTGTGCTCTGGTTGCCGTTTGGTGGGTAGGGGAACGGGGGGCAGAGGGGGTCGGCCTCGTCGCTCCTGGGCTTTAACCTCCAACTTTCGGAGGTGTGTGAACCGGAGGCGGGGAGAGGGGGGAGGCTTCCAATTAGAGCCGGCGCTGGAGGTAAATGAGAGCCGGCGTAAAGCCATCCCACTTGGAAGCCTCCTGCGAGAAGCCCATTCTACCATTAACAATGGATTTGTCTTTACGAGGAGGTTAAGTGCTTAGAATTATCGGAGCAGCCGTTTTAGCGAGCGCATCCTCGCCTGGCTCCGCAGCGGCAGCAGCAGCAGGGCTGAGCCCCGAGCATCTGTGCGCGGAGCCCCCTCCCGCCGCTCCCGGAGAGAGAGCAGTGTGCAGCGGCCTGACCCGGGGGTCAGCTCCCTCCGGGGCGTGTGGGAGAGGGGGAGGCGGCCCAGTAATCCGCAAAGCAAGAGCATGCTCTTGGATTTTCCGGGGTTAGCTCGGCGGTGCTCGCCGCACCTGCGGCAGGGGAAGGCGGCGCGCAGCCGGGCCGAGCCAGGCCGCGAGAGGAGCGAACTGAAGCCCCAATGTCTTCTCCGGGAGCCGCCAGCCTCCCGCTGCAAAGCTCGGGGACCCGGGGAACAAAAAAGGCACAGAGGCGAACAAGCGCGGGTCTGTTTTTCCCCACCACGGAGGAAACTGCGTTCACAAAGAAAGTTCAACTGCGGTTAAAAAGAAAAGTGGAGCGAGTGTACCCCGATAACTCGAAGTCCTTAGTTAAAACAAAACAAAACACAACAGCCCCAACCACCCAGCCCTATGCTGTAGGCGCACACATGTGATCCGAAGTTTGCAGCCCGGGGGAAGGGAAGCGGGCGACTTTTGTGATGTAAGTGGGGCCGATGGCACCGTGGATCCAGTCGTGCAGGAAGAGACAAAGCCCAGATCCATGCAGTCCTGAAGCCGCGGCTGCGGCCACCTCACCGGGAGATGGGCTAGTTCTGATTTTCTACCGAAAGGAGCAATTTTAATGAGGTTTTCCGTAGGAAAAGGAGAAAAAAAAAAAAAAAAAAGAGAGGCCTTTCCTCCAGCTGTGTGTCTGTAACTCACGTGTGTTCAGTCTAATAACTTTTAATGTCTAGCTCTAAAACATCTTTATAAAAAATAGCTTTACAGCATAATAGGCCAGGTGTCCTTCTGGTTGTTATCAGAGATTAAAAAAACGTGTGGGAGCCTTTTCAGATGCGTTGTCTGCCGCGCCTTGAATACACCCGGCCGGCGCCCCAGGACCGTAGTCCGGCCGCCGTGCTTCGTGGTTCCCCGGGCTTCACTGCGAGGAAGCCGAGCTGGAGTTTCGGTTTTCAGACGATGGATATTTCACTTCTGCTTTGAGACGAGCGAGTTTTTGAAGAGCGACATAGCGAACACCCAAAGCCCGTGATGGCACTTTCATGAAATACCAACCCGCTGGCCGTGACCCGGCTGCGTATATGTGTGCGCTGTGTCCTCCTTCCCGAGCAGCTGGCAATCCCCACATTTTTTCAAGACGTGGCTTAGATTCTCGATTAAAAACTTATGGGCGGTTTTTTGTTGGGAAGGGGCGCTTTGGTAGAGACGACTTTCGGGAACTCCTGCTTTCCCATCTTCGGAGATAAGCACCAGCAGCGGAGAGCAGGCAGGCAGCCCCGGCCGTCCTGTTCTGGTGCTGAATGCTCATCGCCCTGCTTGTGCGCTCTCGGCGAGGAAAGAAAGCCCCCGGCTCCGCTGCCTTTTCGTGCAGCGTCTTGGACGTGGCGATTAAAAATCCCCCGAGGGAGGAACTGTCCGCATTAATCGCCTGGCGTTTGGCTGGCGGTCGCTCCCACACGGAGCGGCGGCGAGAAGGGCTCGATGCGGCGCCGGCGGCGCTGAGGTGGCAAAACTCCCGCTTCCCCGGGAAGGCGCCCGGTGGTGCGGGGGAGCAATGGGTCTGCGGGCCCGCTGGGGCCGCCCCGGGATCCTCCACATCACGGGCTCCACGGGAGCAAACTAAGGAGTATCGGCGGGGCTGGGCGTTGTGAACGTGAAATTTACGAGTCGAGCTCGCCGAGCCAAAAGTTGCCTTGCCAAAGTAAATAGATGCAGCCGATAACTACCAACCCGGAGATTAAAGGGCTCCTCGATCCGGGCAGAAATCTTAAAGCAGCCGTAGAAATGCCAGCGAAGGAAACGGCACTTCAGTCGCCACCCCACCCCGGATTGCCACACCGCTCACACGCGGTAAAAAAACACGTAAAGGGCTGCCAAAGCCGGATCAGGCGAAAACGCGCTTTAATAAGCCCCCCCCGCCCCCCCCGTCCCCGCGCAATGCAGACGTTGACAAACGAGTGGTTTTTTTTCCATCCCGATTCACAGCTTGGAGAAGGGAACCGCGGGGAAGGCACAAATCAGCGCGTCCGTTCCGCGGACCCCACGAAGTTGGGGGCGGCGGGTGGGATCAGAGAAAGGCCCCGGGCCCTGGGGAACCCCCTCCACGGGTGGGAGGCTGCGAGCGATCGGGTCCGTGCGCGCGGTGACCTGTGTGGGGGGTTAGGACGGCTGCCAGCCGTCGACGGGTCCTGGGGCGATGGGAATGCCCTTGCGCTACGGGGGAAACCCGGAACCGGCGGTCTGGCTGGGGGCGCGGGCAGCACCGCCGAAGGGGGATTCTGGGCGCCGCGGTGCGGCGGGGCGCATTAGGGGAACTGAGGTGGGAGGACCGGGGGCGTCCAGCGGAGGGGCCAGGGGATAGCGGGGGGCGGCAGCGCGGCGCGACCTGCCGCGGAGCCTCTGAGATGTCTGGCAGCGCCGCCGCCGCTGCCGCCGGGGTTTTGACAGCTTGGCGGAGCGGAGTGAGCGGAGCTTTATGGTAATTGCGGTTCTCCACTGGCCTTCTGGGTAGCGCGCGAGGGGAGTATCGGCGGGGCGGGGGGGCGGCTTTCCTCTCCTTGTCGGCCGGGGAGCGCTGAGTCCCCCCGAGGCGCCGCAGCTTGGCAGCGACCTGTGCCAGCCGCGGGGAGCGGGCGAGGCGAGGGGCCGGCAGTGCGGCAGGGGTGGGTAAATCAATTAGTCAGGGCAAGGGGGGGCAGCGGGCGAGCGCTCGGGCGAGCCCAGCCTGGATAGGGAAACGCAGCCAGGGAAGGGGGAAACTTGCACAGGGAAAAAGCGGTGGCGGCGCTGCTGCTGCCGCCGCTGCTGCTGACGGCGGCTCCCTCGGTGCAGCGCTTGCCCGGGGGGAGGGGAAGGGAGGGGAGGCGGTGGCTGGAGGAGGAGGAGGAGGAGGGAGAGAGGGAGGGGGGATGCGAAGGGAGCGCAGCGTGCAGCAGACGGAGCCCGGTCTCCCAGCGGCAAGGTGAGGAAGAGCGGCTTTCCCGGCGGACTAAAGAGGGGAGCGGGGGGGGGAAGAGGAAGAAAAAGAGAGAGAGAGGAGGAGAAGAGGAGGAGGAGAATTAAATCCCCAGCCACACACACACAAAGCCGCGGCGGCCAGGGCACGGGAGACGGCGGCGCGGGCGAGATGTGGGGAACGCCGCGCTCGCCAGCGCAGGAACTTCGCCCGGAGCAAGCCAGCAACATGGCGCTGCCAAACCAGAGCCGGCAGCCGGAATGAGCATCGCGGGCTGCCGCTCTCGCTCCCGCCGCTGAGCCCAGACGAGCCGAGAAGCAAAGCCCTTCCCGCGGGCACCTGCCCCGTCGGCGCAGGCGGCGGCCGCGCTCCTTCTCCCCGCGCCCTGCAGCTCCCTGCCTTCCCGCACCATTCCGCGTCGGGGCAAGACGCGGCACACGCACCTACGGAGAGAGGGACTGGGATCGGGAAACTTTTCTCACCCCCCATCCCCGACGGGGCTGCCCTTCGCGTGAGAGCACCAGGGCGCGGCGACGGTGCGGGGACTCGCGGCGCGGCGGGAAGGTCAGTGCTCCGCTCCGCGAACAGCTCCCGTGCGGAAGCGCCGCCGCCGCCGCCTCCAGGTCCCATGGTGACGGGGTGGCCGCGGGGCTCCACTCGCCCCGCTGCTGGAACGGCGGCGCGGCGGCGCCTCCGCCGAAAGTTACGGCACGGGGCATCGGGACTCGAGCAGGGGTGGCGGGCAGGCGGCGGGGCAGAGGGGTCTCCCTGTGCGTCTCCTGGGCTGCGGTGGTATAGGGGAAGTTTGGAGGCAGTTGCTTGTAAAGATGCTTGTTTGGGGTAGTGGAGGCGGGCGGGGGAAGCTGCCGGTCGTGCTGTTGGTTCCAGTGCGCCTGTGAGGAGTAGTGATGGTGGTCCCGTCGTCCCGCATATTGCGATCGGGAAAGCACCGGGGCAGCGGCGGTGCGGGCTTCCGCGGGACGGGGCGAGCGAGGAGCGGCGCTGCCGACCCGCGGAGCGAGGACGCCTGCCGCGGCGGGTGGGCTGTGCTCCGCGCTCCCCGCCGAGCGGAGGGGACGGCGGGCAGGTGGGCGGCGGGGGGAGCCCGCTGCGGGCTGCCTTTCCCTCGCCGGGAGAGCCCGGGGCGCCGCTCCCCCCCGCTTCCCTCCGCCCCGGCGGGGCGGGCGCCGCCGCGCACGTGGGGCAGGGCGGTCCGGGGTTTTCCCGTGCGCGGAGCTGTGCTGGCGTGAGGTCCGGCGCGACACGGAAGTTTAGTCAGCCCTAAAATGTAGTTTGGAGTTGGAGAGCGAGGCAGGCTCGGGGCTTGCCATCAAAGGGCCGGCCGGAGGGGAACGGCCAGGCAGGGAGGCAGCGGAGGCTGCTTTGTGGAGCCAGGGCCAAGTGGGGCGGCTCTGCGCAGCATATGAGGCATGCATTTGATGTTCGTGGAGCGAGTCCGGGGGCGAGGGCTGCGGAGCGTTCGCGTTCCTCTTTCTTTCTCGATGTGTGTGTGTGGTGTTTTTTTGTCTTTTTTTTTCCTCTCGTTTATGCGATGTCTGTCGGATCCCGGGTTTGGTGATTGCGGAGGGGGAGGCGAAGAGCACGCCCCCCCTCCCCTCGACAAAAAAAAAAAAAAAGAAACAGCCCTGGCGGTAGTGAGCGGTGTAAAACTGACAAAGTGTGATGACTGGCTTTAATGGTATCGCCTCGGAGCTCCTCGAAGCATTAATTCCCACTAATGAATCTTTTCCAGAAACTCCGTTCATTGCTTTCATCTGCTCTTTGGGGCCTGCAGCTTTTGTATTCGTGTTTGTATTAAAAGGCGGGGGGGGACGGGTGCTGTATGAGCCCAGCCCGCACTACGTAGCCCCGTAGCAAAGCCCGGATTTTCCAAAGGTTTCTATTAACTTTTTTTTTTCTTTTTCCCCCGCCCCCTCCCCGTGGCTCTACCGCAGGGGGTGGCCGGGGAGAGCCGTGCCCCTCCAGGGCCGCTTAGGAACAAAGCTGGGGGCGAGAGCGGGCAGGCGGTGCGGGGTCTCCCCCCCGGGGCAGCGTCCGCACCCCCGCTGGTTCCGCCGCGCCTGGTTCGCCGCCGCCTGCGCTGCGCCCTCCCCGCCCGCGCTTTTCCCGCAGCTTTGTGCCCGCCGAGCCCGGCGTACCGCTTCCTCCGGCCGCCGCTGTCACCTAATTTCGTCCCTGAGACGCTGGTACTTGCCTATCTGTCTAGAGCCCGGAGCCGTCGCGCTTGCGACACACCGATTCATTTCCTTTCGGTTCTGCTGTCGGAGCCGCTGGGTGTGTTGTGTTTTTTTGTGTGTGTGTTTCTTTTTTTTTTTTTTTTTTTCCCCGAGAGGTAGCCAGCGCAGCGCTCACTCTAATTGCTTTTAGGAGGATTAGGAACAAATTCCTTTTCCATCTCCCCCCCCTCCGCGTCGCCTCTCCCCCCCTCCCGCCCGGTTGCTTTCGCGCGCCGGGGCTGCAGTTTATCCCTAGTGCAGTTCTTTGAATTGCTGTCACAAATAGGTGACTCAGAGTTAATTAGGAAGTATGCATCGGATCAATGGGCTGCACAGCTCATTAGTTATTCCCCAGCCTTTTGCAGCGTTGGACCTCCGGCTCCTCGCCCCGTATATACCCCTTTAATACGCAACCCAGAGGGCTGGCAGGGATCAGGGAGCACTTCGGGTGCGGGGGCTGGGTGCGAAGGGGCGTAATGAATACGGACATTGAAGTTTCCAGGTTGGGAGGTTGCCTGTGGACTAGTGGCCGGGTCCCTCTTGCTCCCCCCGCCCCTCCCGTCCCGGTTATCAAACCTGCCTCCTCACATGGGCGTGGAGGGCCCTCGCCCACCCCGAGGCCGGAGGGACGAGCCCGGAATGTTACCAAAAACAAACAGGCACACACACACACAAAAAGTGTGCGTGTGTTTATTGGAGCGTACGCTGAGAGAGCAGACAAAATCTCATTTGTCAGGCATGAAGGTGGGCTGTGTGGAAGGCTATAAATATACCGGGGAGGATTGTATCACGGTCACTTTTCTGTTCTTCGCCATTTCTAAGGTGAGTGGCGGAGGCTGAGGGACCGGGCAGGGGCTTCTCCTGGTATTGTTTGTCCGTCTGTGATAGATCGGTCTAGACAGCCGCTCAGGCTCCCTGCGAGCTCAGGAACCGGAGCCTGAAAGGGAGAGTGGGGGAGTCGGAGAGGAAAAGGTCACAGCGATTTTTTTTTTTTTTTTTTTGGTGGCTATGGTTGTTAACCCTTAAAACCAAGAGAGGATCGCGGCTGACTACTCTGGCCTGGAAGGGTGCGAGAGCAGCAGAGGTTGCGGGGAGGACGGGGCAGCGCACCTCGGGCCTCCGGCGCTGCCCCCTTCATCTAATGGCTTTATAAAAGCTGTTTCCCACAACAGGAAAAGAGTTCACGAGGCGAACGCCAGATTATTTCGTTCCCAGGAGTTTCCTCTCCCTGGAAACTCCGAGGAACGCTTGGAGCCAGGGTCGGGCGGTCGTGGCGCCAGGGAAGCCTCCGCAGCCCCATGGGCTTGGGGGTGGCGGGGCCCCGAGGGTGTCCGAGCCCCGGCAGCGGGGGGGTTCCCGGCGGCCCTCCGCCTCCCCCGCCCCCTCCTTCCCGCGGGTTGCAGTGGAAACCCCGCGGCGGAGGTTCCCGACCCCACGAGGGGAGCGAGTTTCCGCGGCCGCTTTCAGGTCCCGTCAACTTCTCCTGCAGCTCGGTGCCCTTCGCCCCACGGGGCTGCATGCGTGTTCACAGCGTGTGGCAGCCTCCCGCTCGTGTCTGTGCACGGAGAAGCCGGGCGTACCTGCCTCGGGGTGTTTGGAAGCCCATGGGGGTACGCACACCTCGTGGAGTGCAAGGGCTGGTGGAGAGCGGGGTCTGCATTAAGGCTCGGGTGGGCCGGGGGTTATTTGCAGCTCCTGCGTGCGTGTGTGCTTGCTTTTGTACTGAGATGTCCTCGGTGGATGAGATGCTGCGCTGATCGTGGCGTGCAAGCCTGGGCGGTACAGATTAAAAGCAGTTAAGGCTTTAGAGCGATAGATAAAAGCTGGTTTTGTTGGATTCGCCTGCAGCGCAGACCATTCCCATTCCTCTTTGTTTGAGCCCCGGTTCCGGGCGCTACAGCCTTATTGGAAATGCTCCCGAGCAGTCCGCGCAGCCAGGGCAGCAGGCAGCTCAGCGCTTATTTACACGTCACATCTAAATACATCTCTAATTAGATAGAAGCAACGCCGGAAATGGCAGATTTGTTGCATATCTAATAGAGACCAGTGCAAACAGACTCAGCAGGGTTTCCCTCTCTTCCCCCCCCTCAAAAAAAAGACCAGCAAGACCAAGCTAGTAATCTGAGACAGAACAGAAATGACTTCTCTCATTTGAGTGCATTATGAACCACATTGGCAAATGCCTCTATTCTAATATTTAAAGCAATACTTAGGATGTGTGAACTGAATGCCCAAATATGGACTGGGTCTTGAAACAATACTGGTGCCTTGGCTTTATTCCTGTGCTGGTGGACAATCCAGGCTCCGTGTCACGCACTGTATCATATCTGCCCTTACCAGGATGTGCCAAGAGCTACAGCTTCACAGGCAGTTTGAAATTATTGTCCCTTTTTCCTCCTGTTCTCCCATCCCATGATAATTGAGGTTTTTTTAAGGTTGATGAAGAAGCCAGGGTCCACCTAACAGGGATGCCAGAGGCAAGGCAACTGAGCTCCTGGGGTTCCTGTACAGTCCATGCAAGCAGACTTTGTGGATCTGTGCAGCTGTGAGACCACACAAAGTTGTTGACATGCTTTCGGATCTCCGTTTGCGGAGAAAATGGACCCAGACCACCACAGCCCAAAATAATGAATGCTGTGCATACCAAAGTAGTTTTAGCAATCTGTGGCTGTCCTTTAAAAGGTCTCTCAACTTTGATCGGTGAGTGGCCCCTGCAAAGACAGGCAAAACGCCTGCCCTGGCTCAGGTTGTAGCTCTAGCAGCCACGTTGCCCTGTTGCCCTGAGAGTAAACGTGGCTTGGAGTAAATTGGTGCTTGGCATGGAGGAGAAGCGGGCTCTGATTTCTGCGCGTCTTGACAGAGGTGTGGGCTGTTGCTGGGACTCGGCAGCATAGTTGGGTTGCACAGGTAATATGCGATACGCTATCTTTCCCCCAAACACCGCAATAGATCACATTTTAGTGTGGGCTTAGAAAGAGCAACATGAAGCCGAGCTTATAGGCTGGTGTCGCTTTAGAAATAATTGATGGCCAGATCGGGCGTGTTCCCCTCTTCTTCTTGGTTTTGCAGTTCCCTGAGTGCCAGAGGCGAGCTGGCTGGCTGGGGAGAGCCAGGCTAACCCCGTTTAACTGGCGGGCAGCTCTGGCCGTGTGTTTGCATGCGGGAGGCCTGGGCTGCAGGCAGGGGGAGTTCCCGTGGCCCTGAGCAGCTCCCGTTAATCCTCCTGTCCTTTCTGGGAACGGGCTTATGGCAGTCGCTGCTCCCAAGCGACCTTTCCCTCCGACTCGACGCGCTCAGGTCCTGAGACTGTCGGGGGAGCATGTCTTTCGTGGGGGTTTCTCTGGAGCGTTGAGCCTGCATGCCTTGAAATAGCCGAGCAGGCAAGGTGGAGACGGAAAGGAGGCGGCCAAGAACTCGCTGCAAATGTGGATTTAGGAAAGTTCTGCTGCTTTCCAGCAGGGAATTAATTTTTCCTTGTTTGCTGGACAGCAGTTCTTGGCCGAGTGGAGATTTTTTTCCCTTTCCACTCTTCCACTGCTGGGAAAGTTAGTGAGTGAGAGCATGCTTCAGTACTTGCCCGCCTGTTTTCCTAAAGCATTTGAATTATTTGAGACTCCTTCCCTGTGCATATAGGTGCTCATCTCACCCCAAACCTGCCTTGTGAGCTAATAGATTCCGTGCCGTGTGATTAGACATGCAAGGAAGTCCGCTTGGAGAAGATCCTGACAGCATGAAATATAATTTGTGATCTGAAAGACAGTTTCCAGTATAATCTCATTATGCACCACAGACTCCCGGTGTTATTTTGTAGAAGGCGGACAATGATCAATTTACATTGACCTGGGGCTGGGCGAGCTTTTAGATGGTAATTGCCATATTGATTTGCATGCAAAAAGAAGACCTGCTAAAATTAAAGACCGGAAGCTAAATTAAACTAAATTTATTGTCTAGGTGCAAACTAAAAGACTTGTTAAAGTCTAGGCTAGACTTGGAAAGCTATGAAGTTGTGAGAAAAATTATTCTCATCCCAATCACTTTGGAAAATGAATCTACATGACGGAGACGAGCACTGCAAAGACCCTATTGTGAGCGGAGGCACACAAGCCTGGGCTGTTCCGTGTAAGCCCCGACTCTCTAAACAATCAGAGAATAAAATATCTCCTCTGTCCAATGAAAATCTCTGCCTGAATGTTGGGATTGTCGTGCTAAGGAAAACAAAGCTTTATTTGGATAAGACAATTAAAGTGGAAAGCGCAGAATCCACCAGCCACACTGGGAATGGCTCGTATAAAGAGCTGAGTGTGTTCAATAGAACACTGGGGAAAGGGGGAGGCTCAAGGCTGCGCTCGGCGGCTGAGCCGGCACGGGAAAGCCTGGCATTGTGCTTCCTCCGCCTGCTCCGCGGCCAAGAGGGGTGAGAGCGCTCCCAGCCAAATGCGCTCGCCTTTCCATTGCTCCTGCTGCTCTCAAAGCAATCTGCCACGGCCGGGAGCTGCACCGGCGCAGCTCTGCGCAGGGTCGTTCCCTGTGCACCTCCAGACAGCCTGTGGTGGGTTGCAGTATGCCAGTGCTGCCAGCCAGCCTGTTATTCTCAGTGCGTGGTTTGTTTTTCATTTTCAGTTGGAGTAGTTCTTGCTCTTTCCCCAGGTGTTCGTTTAACGCTCAGGCATACCTCACCTAGGGGCCTCCGTATTTGCATATTACAAAACATTTGGGCCTGTATACTCAGTTACAACAGTCATATCTCCTCTACAGGAGTATTGGAGTAGCTGGTGCCTGGCACAGTTGATAGAGAGAAGTATGCCTGTACTTGCACAGGCAGCAGATCCTGTGCCTGGGGCAGCCTGGTGGCTGTCCTTGTGCTTGCATGGACTGGGAGCCACGAGGCTGCCCGTCCCTCACCTGCTGCTATGTTTCCCTGCTGCTCTCCAGGAGCGGGGCAGCATTGCAGCCAGGGGTCTCCTGGAGGGGGTGGGAGAGCGTTGTGGGGCTCATTTAGCCGCAGCTTTAGTATGGCATTTGCTCATGGTGGCAGGTAGGGAGAGACAAGTGAAATCAAAAGCTGGAGGGGCGTATTCTCAGCTCTCCTTGAAATTCACAGAGAACTTGCTAATAGCATGAGAAGGGATAGGCAGAGCTCCTCTACTTTCCAAGTGTAAATTCCTTCCCTGAGCCAAACTTTCTCCATGTGAAAGCTTCTGGCTATGGAGAGATCCTACAGGGATCCCTGATCCTCAGGCAATCCCCTTTGCTCCCACGCCCCGTGTGCTGGGTTGTGCTCTAAGCCTCTCTGGCTTGCCCGCAGCAGGAGGAGGCTGAGCTGGGCATTGAGGGAACCCCTTCCCGCAGGATGCGGTCCTCTCGGGCTCACCTTGCTCTGGCCTGGTAGTGCTCTCCGTGCGGTGTTTTCCTTTTCTCCCGTTTCAGTAGTCAAGCACAAAGCAGATTAGCAAAGCCCCGTGCAGAATTAAGCAACCCGGTGCAAAGTTATGCTGAGCTGCTCCTGTAGGACTTGCCTGCTTTAACCCGGCAGACCTCCTGTGCTGTGCCATGCTTTGCAGTGCCAGGGCAGACCAGGGCCAGCGGGTAGGGATGGATGCTTCCCAGGGTCTCTACACAGCGGTGGGCAAGGAAATCACTCTGGCTAAAGTTGCGAACAGCAGGAGAAGCTGGAACAATACTTCCAAGCAGGAAGTGATCTCCCAGGGTAAATGTTTTAATGGAAGTGTAACCTGGCATTGCACAAAAACCCAACCCAAGGCGGCTGCTGCCAGCTGGGGAGGATGCAGGGCTCGGGGAGATGCGTGGGAGGCGGTGCCGTGCCGTGCTGCGCCAGGGGCGCCCACGGCGGAGACGTGTGTATGGAGCCGGGGGCGGCTGCAGTGCGGCCTGCCCTGAGCAGGCGGCTGAAGGTTGTCTTATTTTAGCTACAGAAATATCTCTCTAGATCCGTTACTGTGAGATCTCGTTTGCAATAAACTGTATTGGCTCTCCTCTTTATACAAATTGCTGGTATGAAAGAAAACCCAGCCTATATGCACGGAGGCAGGCATGAGCTAGTGAGATCAGGTTTCCTACTGAGCTCCCGGAGGAGAAGTCAGCATTTGATTGAAGCTACACTTGGTTCTTGGTTCCCAAGGGACAGCAGCCCTGAAACACGAGAGCCCTCCCTCCTTTTTTTCCCCCTTCTCTCTCTTCTTCCTCTAAAAGCCTTTGTGCTGAAAGAGCCTCAGTAGGCACGAATCGCCAGTCTCTCACAAGAGTGTGTTGCAGCCTTTGCTGACATTGTTTTGTTAGCAGTGGTTTTTACCAGGCCAGCAGATTTCTAGCTACGTATAGGCAATGAATAGTCGATGATCCTGACCTGTGAGTACGTACTGGCATCATTTGTCGGTGAATCCGATTCGGAAGTCAATTGGAAGGTGTCACATTGGTGCGAAGCGCCTTACCTGCCTGCGGAGCACTGCCCTTTGGCAGGAGTCAGGCCAAGACGGAGGTGTGCACCCGATAAAATGAGCTATTTTCCGTTGCTAGTGCCAGCTCCCAAACCACATATAAGCACCTAGAAAGTGCACTTCCAGCTCCTGTGTCCTCTTCAAGAGTTCGTGTGGTACACAAATTTCAGAAAGTTGCTGTGACGTGGTTTTCCCTTAGAGATGCACAACTTGGGTAGTGCTGGGAGTCAAACTGAGCAAGGAAAGCTTTCCTCGAGTTGATTTATTTTTCCCTCGCTTCTGTTCAGTATATTTCACCTCTCCTGTAACTTCGATGCTGATAGAAGAATGACTAAGGGCAGGAAAGGAGGTACGGGGGATTTACACTCAAATTCCAGCTGTGCCCAACAAAAGGCCCGCTGAGAGTGCGCAGCACACTCCTTTGTTGCCAGGTGGTTGTATCGCAAGCAAAGTTGGACTCGTGTTTTCGGTTATTGAGGTTTTTCTTTTCTTTTTTTTTTTCTTTTTTTTTCCCTTCCATACGAGGGAAAAGGCTGAAAGTGGAAACGCGTCTCTGCCGGCCGGCTGTGCAGCGAGGCCGGCGCTGCCGCGGGCTGCGACCGGCGGGGTCATCGCCCGGGGCAAGGCCGGCGGGGGCGACCGGCCGCGGCGGAGGGGCCCCCCGGCGGGAGCTTTGCTGCGGTAACAGGTCGGGCGCTGCTGCCGCCGGCCCGGTGCGAGGCAGCAGGGCGGGGGTGGGGAGCCCGGCCTTCCCGGGGACGCGCCGCGGGGGCGAGCTCGTCGTGTGTCGTGGGGCGCTGCGCAGTTGCAGGCGCGGCTTTCCCCGCTACTGCGGGGTTCCCCCTCGCCCTTTCCAAAAGCCAAACGGAGAGCGGAGCTCAGCTTCGGATAAGGCATTTCGTCGGGCGAGAGTGCGGGCTGCAAGCCCCTCTCCCCTTGGTGGGGGAGAGCCCCTCAGGGCTCGGGACCCCGCTGGCATCGGGTTAGCGGAGCAACCCATCCCCCGGCCGGCAGAATTCCCCCGGAGCAGCGAGGCACCGCCTGACCAACCGCCGGGAACAAGCACGTTTCTGGCCCCGGGGCGGGGGAGGCGGGTAGAGGGTGTTCCTTGTTTCGAGTAAACCAGCTGCAGTAGTTGATGGTAAAGCAATGAAGGCAAGACACAATGCTGCTGTTGTTGGTTTGATCTCGAACTGGGGATTGTTAGTCTGGATTTAACTCTGTGGCGAGGGGGGGAAGGCGAAGGCTGTTTACAGCCAGTGCAAATAATGTGACAGCTGTTGAAGCGCGAAGAGTCCGCGCCTCGCCGGCACTCGCACACAAAAGCTCTCGCTGCGGCCGGAGCAGCTCAGGGGCCGCCCCGCTGCTCCCGGAGGCACCGCCCGCCGCTGCGGGGCCCGGCACGGCACTGCGGGGCCCGGCGGGCATTCCGGGCGGCGGCAGGGCGGCGAGCCTTGCTTCCCTGCCGCGGGGGCGTCGCATGAGCAAACGCGGCTAGGCGGGCAGAAACCACCCCCCCTGTTTCTCTCCTCCTCCGTTTGATTTATAAGCGCAGGGAGGCTGCGGGAGGAGCGGTCGGCTCCGCGCCCGACCCCGCCGGCTTCAGCACTGGGAAATCCCTCACGGCGGCAGATTTGCGCCAGCCCCAGGTGACTCTGCAGGAGCGGCGGGCAAGGCGTCCCGACAGCCCCTCGGGAGGTGAGGGCAGCCCTGCTTCGAGCCGGTTCTGGCCTCGGGTAGGGCACGGCACGGTGGCTGGCTGTGCGGGTTTTGCCTTCCGAGCACGTGTTGGTGGTGGAGGAGTTGTTGTTGTGTCTTGAGATGGCAGCTACTGGCAACCTGGATGTACAGGCACCCCTGGAACAGGTCCTCATTGAAAAACTCCTCCCGTGTAAATACCCCAAGTGGCTATTTCTCATCAAAGCCTCTGCATCCAAGCCCCTTGGTTTGCGTTTTGAGTGTGGGATATAAAATGCTGCCTGTTCTTGATGTTTGCTCCGGTACCCAAAGTGATATCCCATCCCTTTCAGAAGAGCCTCTGGAAAGTCGAGGGAACTTGGAGAACTGGGTTCCAGCCTATATTTGTACCTGACATAGTTTTGCTACCTACGAGAATCGCTATGTTTTTTATAGCAAGTGACCTCCATGTACTATTGTCTTTTTGATAAGGTGGCTCTGGGGTGGAAGGCAGGTAGAAGGGGGAGATGCTTATTTTCTCCCCTACCCTCCCTTTTTGCAATTTTCCTTGATGGGTTGCCTTTATGTATTTCTCTCTCCAGTGAATCTATTATATTTTTTCTTTCTCTTTCGGCCTTGACTGTCCCCTTGGTCCTTTATGGATTACGCTCTGCTATTAGTGGCGAAAGTGCGCCAGTATTCAACAATTTTAGCATCAATTCCTATAAAACGGTGTTTTATATGACATGTACAATTTTTCCGCAAGAATACTGCTTGTGAAACTAGTTTCACAGTGGAGCAAAGGCGGAAAGATAAACAAGCCTGCATAGCCAAAACACTGGCAATCTCTGCCTCCCTCCAAATCTTTTAAAGTCACGGAGTAAAATTTTCAGGATTATGCTGCTGCCTCTGAGGAGAGAATGTCACTGGCGTAAAAAAAAAAAAGAAAGAAAGAAAGAAAAAAGCTAATGCAAATTAGAGAAAAATAATTTTCTTTCAGCGATATGCAATGTATTAGTCACTTGTTATCATGCTTAGAGGCAGACCTCATTTGCGCGTCTGCCAACTCGTTCACATCTGCTCAGAGCTGTTCAGGGCATTTTAACCTTGGCGGTGTCGTGTCGTAGTCCCACGGATCAAGAACGAGTAATTAAAGCTCTAAGCAGCAAAAAAATTCATAGCCGCCCATCTGCACGGCAGTTGATTCGCTGCTTTGTTTCGGTGCGGAGCGCCGGGATGGGAAGGCAGGGCCGACGGCGGCCTCAGCGCTGTCCTCCTCTCTGGCTGGGAATCACCGCCACCGGCAACTTTATTCCCCCCGCCCCCCCTTTTTTATTAATTTTCCACGAAAAAGCCGAGCCTTGGTGTGTTGTTTTTTTTTTTTCTTTTTTTTTTTTTTGCCCCCACTGTTTCCCGGACGGTGAGACGGGTGGTGCGCAGTGCTGACTGTGCCCGCCCTGGACGTGCGTTTCTTCTAAAGGTTTGGAGAAGGTGATGTGATGCTGGGACGCAGAGTTACGGAGACGTTTTCCGAGACGCTTGTAATGCCGCTTTCGAAACCGAAGGCTCGCCAGTGTTTTCCAGAACTGCTCAGGAAAGCCTTTCCCATCAAGGAGAAACGTTAGCGCCGTAAATGCAACATAAACTTTGGGGCGAGGCTAATTTTTATGCATTGTTTAACAGAAACCGAGCTGCTTATTTGTTTGTTGTTGGGGTGGGGGTGGGGGGGGAAAGGGAGGAAAAAGCCCCAACTTCCCAAGCACTTTTTCTTAGATGCGGCCGCCGAAGGTCTCCATGCACCGGGGGCTGGAGCCGGCCCCGCCGCGGCTATGCAGACAAAGCCCTGCGGGGAGCGGGAGGTTTGCAGGCCGGCCGCGCTAGGGAAAACGAGAGACGGAGACACCTAAGTTTGATATTTAGGTGTTGTGCGCTGGCGATTTGCTGCATGAAGCGCGGAGCCGCCGTCTCCCGGCGGGGATGCCGCGGGGGGAGGGTGAGTTGGGGGGAGCGGACGGAGCCGCTCCCCATCCATCAGCCCCCTCGAAGCTGTTGCTCCGTAAATGAGGGAACCACAGGCCCTGTCAGCCGCAATTATGCAAAATGAAGTCGTCCGTGATCAATATCTCCCAACGTCCCCGACGGATGCGTAGGGGGGCCGCCCCCGCCCTGCGTGCCGCGGCGGCTCCGCGCCGGGGAGCGGTGCGCCGGGGTGGCCGGAGGGAAACCAAGGGCGTATGTCCCATTAATCACCCCCCTCCCTCGGGGGTGCGGCGGGGGCTGAGGGAAGGAAACGGGGGCCGTGCTTCGGTATTTCTGCAAGGATAACGTTGCGGAAGTGAGCGCAGCCTTTCGCCCAACTCTCTCTCGCAGGAGCGCTGGGACTTTCGTATTTAATGTGTGTCTGGGTCGTGTCCCCCCCAACCCCTTAAATTTCTGGGGATATCGGGGGGGAGAGGGGGACGGCGAGGCTCAGAGGAGCCCGGTGAATGGCGAGCCCGTGGCGCTGGGCTCGCCCAGCCTTCCGCGGCCGAACAATGGGGGACGGGCGGGGGGGGGAAGGGGCTGGCTTGGTGGTATTTTTCTTTTTTTTCTTTTCCTCCCCTCTCTCTTTTCTTTATATTCCCCTGCTGAAAAGCAAAAGCCACACGGAATAAAGGCAACAATGAAGGGCTCCCGGGATGCCGAGTGCGCGGCGGGTTAATGGGGTGGGGGCGCGCAGGCCTGGGCTCTGCTTTCCCTTCCCCACGCCGGGAATGCGGCCTTAAATTACCTGAAATGCACATTTCTGCCCGGCCCGCGGTGCGTGGGGGTGTGTGTGTGTGTGTGTCCCTCTCTCGCTGCTGCCGCTGCTCCTCCTTCCCAGCCCGGGCTCGGCTGCTGCCTGTTGTCTCTGGCAGCAGCAGCGGAAACCTCGCTCCCGTGCGTGTGTGTGTGCGCGAGTGTCTGTGTGTGGGAGTGTGTGTCTCTAAAATGGCGCGGACGGCCTGGGTAGGGAGATGCCGCGGCGGGTGGGCGAGGGAGGGAGGCCGGGCTCTCGCCGGGGGGCCCCGTTTGCGCGGGGGCCCGGGGATTTCTGCAGCGGAGCCGGTTTGCGGCTCCCTCCGCCACCTCCTCCTCCTCCGGCAGCGTTGTTCATGGCATGACCAGAGCGGCGGCAGGCTGAACTGCCGTGCTGCCCGCCGCGGTGTGTGGGGGAGGAAACCCCTGCCCGCCCCCCCGCAGAGAGCAGCCTGCCCGCCTGCCGCCGCGGCTTGTGCTGGGGAGCGGAGGCATCGCCCGCGCCGGGGCGGGCGCCGGTAGCGGTGGTGCTGGGCTGCCGGGGCGGCGGAGGGTGTCGGTGTTTCCCGCGAATCCCCGGGAAATCCTTCACGCAACGATGCCTCAAAGTTGGGTACCAGTCTCCTCACCTCCCCCAGGTGTGTGTGGGGGAGCCTTTTCAGTCTCGCTATCGCACGTCCTCGATGCCTTTAAACCGGGGGGCGCGGGGTGGGAATGGGAGCGAAGGCTCCTGCCCTGCGAACGTCCCATAACCTTCAGGTATGGGCATCGCCGAGGCAGCCTTGGCCTCCCGGGCTGCCCCACAGAGGCGTGTCTCTGGGGGTCTGGGTCTTCCCCCGGGGCTCCGCGGCAGGCGTGCCGTTTGGGCTCCGAGGTAAGGCGGCCAGCGTTATTTGAAGGATCGCCAGCCATTTTAACTTTCCCTTATAGGCCTCCTCCCCCGCCCCCTTCCCCAGTTCCTAGACTTATCATTAATTGAAAACTTTTTTTTTTTTTCCCTTTTTGGCCAGCGCTGAGAGCGTTGCAGTAATTCGCCTCGCAGCATATGGGAAAGGGGGAAAGCGCCGCTGCCGCTACGGCGCAGCGACTGTCTGTGCGGGGTCCAAGGCGTGACAGACGGCGCGGGGGGGCGCGGGGGCCGGGGCCGCCTCTCCCTCGGGCTGGCTGTGCCGGAGGGGGCCGCCCCGCTGGAGCCCCGCTGCGGGCGGAGGAGGAGAGAGGAGGGGGGGACGGACGTTTGTCCGCCGGGCCGGAGCAAGGCACAGCGCGGCGTCCGTGCCCGGCGGCGGGGAGGATGCCCCGAAGGCGCCGGTGCTGGCTCGGCGTCCCCGGTTGTCCTCGGACGGCTCCGCCGCACCGTGTTTACACGGTAGAAAGTCCTGGTCGCCGTCCGACACGTGACGGTGTAGGAGCCGCCGGGGGGGACGGGACACGGAGGACGACGGGGACGGGGGGGGCGGCTGCGACAGGAGCCTTAAAATAGACTCCGACCCCTTTGCGCTGCCTGCACGCTGCCTAAACCGAAATGCATTACTGTCGTGCATGACTCAATATGTATTTTAAATCGGTTTAGCGATCTCGCTGGCGCATTGTGCTTAGCTTTATGGTTAAATGAAATGCCACACGTCCCGGGTAAAGGTCAAACTTCTTCTCTAATCCGCGGATCCGTGCGGCGGCTACTTAGTCTGGAGCTTCCCCCTCTGGTTTACAAAACGTGTCACTAGCGGTGATGCCGTTTGGAGATTGCAAAAAATAACCTACCGTGGTGTTTTTTTTTTTTTAATTGCAACCACCCCTGTTCTTTAAACACTTGTCTAATATTAGATCGCTGGCTGCTGCCAGAGCTTTATAGGGCGCACTGTAAACCGTGCAGCAATAGTGTCTCTAAAGTCTCCTTTCTACCCGTGGTACAGGTCGTTGTTTTTATAACTCGTAAATACGTAAGTCGGAGGTACAAGATAAACGAGGTACCTAAACACATTCATAAGCAGCTGCCCGTATTTAAGCTTATAAATACCGTACAAACGCTGCCCTTTAAATCAAGCTCCAGATGAACAGGTAGAGGGCTAATCGAAGGAGATCGCTACGAGTCCCCGATTGCTTTTCACTCCTCTCGCAGGGATTTTCGCAAATCTAGAAATGATCCTTTCAGTGGCCTGGAACCGGGCGCCGACGGAGGTGGGGGGTTCAGAGCCGAGTAATTTATTGCATCGCTTTTAATTTCCGAGAGGCCGGGTTGTTTGCCGAAGCGCCTGCCGCTCCGGCGCTGCCACCGGCGCTCGCAGACTTCTTTTTTTTTCACCCCGTGCAGCCCTCCCCGCCGGCTGGCGTTGCGCTGTTGCTGGCTCTGTGGCTTGTGCAGTGGAAACTGGCGGGCTGCCAGGCGGAGCTCGGAGGTGGAAAAGAGTAAAGGCGCCAAAAGGGAACTCGTGCGCCGTTGCAATTCTCCTCCTGCCCCGCTTCCTGGCTCGCTGCAGCCGCCGGCCCCGCCGGGCTTCCGCCACTCCACACCCCCTCCCCTCCAGCCTCACAGCCGACTTTCACCTCTCACACTCGCTGCCGGGCACCCCAGGGCCGGGGGGCGAGAGGAGGCTGCCTCGGCCTGGGCGGCTCTGCCCTCCCCTTGTCTTTTCCCCGGAGGCACGGAGAAACGGCGTCTTCCTCCTTCCCCCCCCCCCCCCGCCTTCCCGCGGGCATCGGGTTTTTCTCGTTTCCACGCCAGGAGCGTGTTAACAAAACTTTGCTGCTGCTGGCGTCAATGGCTGCCAAAAGTCTGTTGACGTTGCGAGGGAGACCCAAACGTTTCCCTTTTCAATCAGCTGCCCAAAACAGCGCGGTGTGTGTCTCTGCCTGCCTGCGGGGCGCGGGCAGCGCGGGGCAGCGAGTGTTCCCGGCGCGGCTCGCCGGGGCCCCGCTCGGCACCACGCCGGGAGGCAGGTTAGTGCTTGCAGGGGCTTTTTCACAACTGGTTTCACACGGCGGCATCGCTGCGGAACCGCGTGTGCGTTGCGCGTCTCGCTCTCCCCCTCTCCCACTCCCTCCCTCCCTCCTCCGTGCATCACCGTCTATATTTAGCTGCAAATGGCTTTATCGGCCAGACACCTCCCGGAGGAAATGCCGTGCGCTCTCCGGCGGCCGAGCCCCGCTCCGCGCCACGCCGCGCCGCGCAGCGGGGGCGGCCGGGGAAGGGGGGGGGAGCTGCGGCGCCCTGGGGCGTGCTGATAGTGGCGGGGGGGGGGGGTGCGTGGTGGCCCGCGGGTGACGGGGAGGGAGGGGGAGACGTGTCCTCGGTTTCCTCTGTGCGCTGGGGCGCTCAGCCCGTCGTCGGGGTTGCATAACGGAGCTGGCTGTGCCCGCCCCCGCGGAAGCTGGGCATAAATAGGAACGGTGCTCTCTCCCCCTGCATCCCCGGTCCTCCCCCCGCACTATTCCCGCAGCGCTGAGGGCTTGCGGAGCTGCCGGCGTTTGCCCGAGCCGCTGGCGTCCCCTGAGAGCTGCTGGCCCCGACGGGTGGCTGCTTGCGGGAAGAGAAAGAAGGGGAGGAAGGGGCGTGCGAAGAGTTAAAAGTCTTGCTGCTTGTTGCAATGAAATTATGGCTGGCAGTGGCGCCGCTGCTCGTTCAGCAGACCTCCACTTTTAAACAGTTCACAAGAAGTTCATCAGGGCGGCGATTATAACTGCACACACACGTGCCTCCGGGGCACTGAGAGCCCAAGGGCGGCAGCTTTTGGGGAAGGGGATGGCAGTTGGCAGCTGGCAGCTGTTGGGAGTATGGGCTCTGACCCGCTTGGGTGGGCCCTGGGGCATCCCACCGCCTCCCCACATCCTGCACCCTGCAGGCTTTGCCCTGCTCTGGCGGTGACGGTGGGACGTGGGGCCTCCAGATTACCCGCTGCGGCTGGGTAAGCTCTTGGCCTCCCTTGCAACTTCAGTGTTTTGCTATCTGCACATGTCAGGGGATTGACGGGCTCTAATTTGGGCACCGCACCTTATCTTAATGATACACTTCCACTGGAGAAACCAGACGGGTGCAGGCGGCCCCTCGGAGGGGTGAGGAGCGGGATGGGTTGGCCTCGTGTGCCCCCGAAGGAAAGCGGGGAGCGGGGCCATGCACTGCCAAGGCCCATCTCCTCCAAGCCAGCATCCGTCCCTCACGGATGAGGCAGCGCACGGGGCGGCTACTAACCTTATGTAGAACCCTAAATCACTCTCTCCGTGCTGCTGCTGCCTCTATTGAAAACATTACGAGCGGCACATCTGGAAAACAGTAAATCTGTCCAGAAACCGTCTTTCCAGCGAAATAACTCCTTTTGAATGATAGCGTGGTATCTATTCTCTGCGGATTGTTGTTTCCTCGCAGCGATTTTTTGTGGACTTCATTAGGGAAAGCTAACCGTTCTGGAGAGAGGAGGGTCAACACGCCGTTTCATTAATATGCATTTGTTCCAGACGTGGAGTTTTCCACAAAAGGCCTCTTTGAGGGGAGAAAAAAGTGTTGGGGAACAAGGGTTTCCTGCCGTTTCAGTGCTTAAACCTCTCTGAACGTGTATGAAGTATTGTGTTGAAGGCCCGATCTGGGCTTCTTCCCCATTAAATGCCAAAGTGATCATTTGCATATTTTGTAGCCTGACAAAGGAAATGAGTTTGCTGGGGAAGCATGGATGCTTTGGGAGACGTTAGGCATTAAACTCCCAGTGGTCAATCGCCCGTTACTGGCTTGTGTGTGTGTGTGTGTGTAAAAGGAGTATCATGCCTCCTGCTTAAAGGCTTCTATTTTTGTGAGAGAGGAAGAGCTGAGGGATATCCTGTGCATTAAAGGCTCCCCCTACTTATTAACCCAGCATTTAGCAGCAGGATGCAGGCTGAAGCTCAGTCAAAAGAAACGACTCAACCTCCAAAGAGCAATTAAAATCTTGCACTGGAATAAATCATGCACCGCGATAATCCTGTTAATAAAACGCAGCTTGTCCTGACGCTTCGCTCATGCAGCAAACTAGAATTTAATGCGAGTGGAGGTGGCGTTAGGCAAGGTAGAGGGGAGGAAAACCCGTTCCCCATCCACCACTGGATGCAAAAATGTGGTTACCTTTCACCTGCCACTCCGGCTGCACACAGTGCCGATCCTCTTGGACTGCTAATACTTCTCCAGCGAGCCCGCTAATGATTTCTTTCCCTGGAGTGAACAGGCATCATTGAATTACTGAAAGCGCTCGCAGCAGCAGCAGCAGCCCTGATGCAGAAGCCACCAGGGCTCGGTGCTTAATCAAATCAAGGGGTGGGGAGCTCGCCAACCCACTTACTATTTTTAACCCCTTTCTCCAAGTTAGTCATGTGCAGATGCTAAAGGGGAGTTTTTTATTTAGATCCCTTCTGTAGCAGCGTCTCCTCGGTTTTAAGTCCTCGTGTGAAAGCTTTATCAGCAATCAGTGTAGCTAATACGCACAGTATGTGGCTGTTCTTGCTCCTGTTCCTGATCCTGTGCGTTCCTAATGCTTTAGGTTTTTGTGAGCACCTGTGGGTAGTTTTGCACGTTCCCCCAACCCATGGGGTCTCCCTCCTTGGTTCAGTGTACGTGAGATGAAGGTTTGGGGATTGGTGTAGACTTGGCTGGCTGAGTCATTTCTTGTTCAAATGAAATGCAGTGGAGAAACTTTTATTTGTGGATAGCCTGGAATGATTCTTAATTTTCTGGATGTGTACTGGGGAAAAGATCCATCTCCTCTGACCTATAAATGCCCTCAATTTGCTCCTTTATTGCAGGGTATCTCCCTTAGCGGTTAACGTAGGCAGCTCACTCCCCGCACCAATCCTGCATTCATTATTAATTACCCGGAGGGAGGCTGGCTGCTCCGCCGTGATGTTTGCACTTCCTCCTAGACAAATCTGCTCAACTTTTTTTTGTTGTTTTCTTTTTTATTTTTTTTTAATAGAATATAAAACTGTGAAGAAAAGCGTCAATTTTTAAGAAGACGTCATGCTTTCTGCAACTCCCCTGTATGGCAACGTTCATAGCTGGATGAGCAATGAAAGGGTCCGCATGTGTGGAATTAATGAAGACAGGTAAATATTTAAGCTTCTGGCAAGTTAAACCACACTGTAATTCTGCAGCGTGAGGTCTCAGAGTTCGCTCGCTTCCCTAATGCCAGAGTAGGTAGCTGCTGCCTTGCATTGAGATCAGCCTGGCTTGGAGGGGGGCGGGGGGAGAAACAAGACGTGCCTGAGAGCGGTAGAGCAGCCGCTGATTTACTATTTAACAGGCAACCTGGGTCAGTGAAGTGGGGACGCCCTTTAAAGAGATTACTCCCCAAAGCAGCCTTTAAATGCGCTTTTACAATTAATTTATTATTCGTATTTGTGAAGGGGAATTAAACCAAATAGTGCACGCGTTCTTGCGGTGATTCTGTACGGCAGAGGAGCTCCTGCCTGTGACTTGGCATTCCCTGCCTTTGGACCAATGGATTGTCCTATGAAATAGGAACAGCAGCCTTTCTGTCTCCCACAAGTCAACTTCTCTTCCTCCCCACATTTTTTCCTGTTGAATGTAATTAATTCAATGATGAAAATTACACTCTTTAGTAATTTTCAATGAAGTGATGCAGGCACTGGCCATTGTCCTCTTCCCTTAAACTGCAGCTTTTTAAAAAGCAAAATGTCACTGAACAGAAGCTGCAGGTATGCCTGTGGTTCTCTGTGCCAATTTTGAGTGGTTTTAGTGTTTTCCTGTCTTATCTTTGAGCCTGTGTTCTCACTGTTGTGTGAAAAGCCTCTGAGAAGCTGGGAAAGTTTTTGGTCTTGCAGGGAAAACTATTTGCAAGCATAAAGTGGAGGAAAATGGCCAACCGTCTCAGTCTGCCTTCCTCTCAGTTATTTAGGCATAATATTTTTACCTGCTACTTGCAGAAAGGTGAATCTTTGAAAAATGAATAAACAAATACATTAAAATTACATTTCTGCTTGGAGGTGATGATGTGCCTTTAAGCACTTTGATTGAAAGGGGTTCTTTTGGATAATGCTGAAACTTTCCTTCTGCTGCACATCAGCGATTTTTATCCCTGGGATTTGAAATTTGGCACTAAGGTATATTCTTTATCAGTGCTTTCTGTGATAACAAGTCCCAGTGCTGCAACACTGGTATGGCACAGATGTGCAGCATCTTTAGCATGGAACAGCTGACATTCGTATGATATTAGCGTGTGTGTTCTAATTTTCTCTTCAGCAGCGTTTATGGATGGTACATGAACAGAGTATGTTTAAAATAGGATATTCTCTCCTTGGAAAAAGAAAAGGGCAAGGCTTTGACAAAAATTACTTATGTTGGAAGAGGCTGTTCTGAGGTGTGCTTGGTGTGTTCTTGTTGTCAAAACCCTTTATACCTGTTTTCAAATGGTCCTTGCTTTCTAAGGTAGGGGCTGTGCATTAGTACACAGCATTATAAATATGGTATGTGGGTCTTTTCTAGGAGAATCAAAATATGGAGGTGATATAATCTTGTACTGATCTGGGATGTGCAGGATGTTTTCAGTAAGCTTTTGTTTCTTAATAGGAAAATTCCCGTTAACGATGGCGATGCACCGAAAAGCAGACTGGAGCTGAGGGAAGAAAATCACCTGAATCACAGTGTGGTAAGAAGTTTACAGCTTCATGCTGCAGCTGAATCTGTGCCTGTCCTTCCCACCCCCAGGTGTTATTACATGATCGATTTGGAGAAGTTATTAAAATAACTTTCTCTTGCACCTCTAGGCGGGCTTAGGCATGTACCAGTTGTTTCTGTGAAACAGTGAAGTGGGATTTTGTTTATTTATCTCATTAATCTCTTGATGCTGACTTCCTTGAGTTTTGTTGTTGTATGACATTGTATTTTTACTTCTGGTCTGTTATGAATAATGTCATGCAGCGCACCCGCATGTCTAACGTTAAATAATAGTTCATGTAAGTGTTAAGTACATCAACGCTGCAGCAAAGTTGGTGGTTTTCTCCTTCTGTGAGCATACGTGGGGAGTGGTGAGTGGGGAAGAAATGTGGCAGTGGACTTTCCTTCATGCTGCATCCTCAGATGCCTGGGCCTGTGAATCGTGTGGTGGTGATGAGCCCCGGAGCAGAGCTGTGGTGGAGAGAGAGGTCCTGGAGGAGGAGAGGTTCTCTATTCTCCCTGTTCTTGGTGTCACCAGCTCACATGCTCTTGCTTTGGCGGACCTGGGGCTCAGGAGCTGGTTGCCACATGGGAGCGATGCCACTGGGCATCGTCTCCAGGCCGCTTCTGGCTGCTTGAACATCCTCATGCCTTTGCTTCTAACCGATGGATTTTGGGTGTGAAGAGATTTGTATTGATGTTAGTGGTGATACATATTGCTCTGCAGGTTCCCATTCTAATATTCTCCAGTGTGATCAGCCTCCAAGTTTTCCCAACAAACAAGGTGTTTGCATTGGCATTGTTTTCCTTCTAAATGCTGACATGTCTGTAGTTTGAGAGGTAGTTGTTGTAGCGAAATGTGAAAGTAACATACTTCTTGTTCTGTAAAGGTGGATGCAACTACAGCACATCGCATTGACAGTCTCGCAGCTCTGAGTATGGACAGGTCTGGACTCATGCGAGAAGGACTCAGAGTCCCCAGTAGCATTGTCTATTCCAGCTTGTGCGGACTTGGCTCGGAAAAATCACGGGATGCTACGAGTTCAATAGCTGGGCTTGGATTTACTCCTGAAAGAAATCCAGAGATACAGTTTAAGTCTAATCCCCCTGACGTGGTAGAAAACACGCCTGTTTCTGGAAAAGCCCCCAATGGCTTCAGCGGTATATACAAAACACCACCTGGAATACAAAAAACCTCTGTTCCGACGGGAGAGACGCTGGGTTTGGACCGAGCTGCGGGTGACAAGCAGAGTCCTCTTGCTGTCAATGGTGCTAGTTACCTAAGGCTCCCCTGGGTAAACCCCTATATGGAGGGTGCGACACCCACCATATATCCTTTCCTTGACTCACCAAATAAGTATTCATTGAACATGTACAAGGCATTGCTACCTCAGCAGTCCACCTACAGCTTACCGCAGCACCTGGCTTACTCACCTGTATGTACAAACGGTGAACGTTTTTTATACCTGCCTCCCTCCCACTATGTTGCCCCCCACATCCCTTCATCGCTGGCATCGCCCATGAGGCTCTCGACTGCTTCGGCTTCACCAGCGATCCCGCCTTTGGTGCACTGTCCGGATAAGAGCTTGCCGTGGAAGATGGGAGTCAGCCCTGGCACCCCTGTCGATGCACACGCTTACCCACACATCCAGAGCAGCAAGCAGCCCCGGGTCCCCGCTGCCAAGCCGGCCCCCACCAACATGCCAACAGACCCCGCGCTCCTGTTGCCGCACTCGCCCCGGCCGTCCCCCCGCCTCCCCCTGCCCGCCCAGGTAGGGGACTCCTATGCCGATTTCCACAAACACTTCCCCAGGATCACCACCTCTCCCTCCTCCGCCGTTACCCTCCCTAAGCCCTACGTGAACGTCGGTGGCGAATTTCCACCCTCCCGTCTCCCCAACGGGAAGCTTCCCAAAGGCAGCGATGCTGGGGAGGCACCTCAACCAGCCACCCCCCACACGCGGAAAGTTGGCCACGACCGGAAAGATGGCAGGTCTCCCCCGCTCCTGGAAAAACAGACCCCGACCAAAGATGTCACTGACAAACCGCTGGACTTGTCGGCAAAAGTTGTTGATGCAGAAACCACCAGCAAGTCAGACCACAGCAAGAAAATGACGCCGACGGTGCTGGTGCACGGCAGGGCGGGAGGGGGGACGCACTTGTCCGGCAGCGACATCGTTCAGAAAGAAACCATTTCTCCTGGGAATGGGTGCCCCATATACAGGCCTGAAATTATCAGCACGGCGCCCTCCTCGTGGATCGTTCCTGGTCCCAGCCCCGGTGAGGAGAGCGGGAAGAGCGTCCAGCTGAAAAACAAGGCGCTGGACTGGGTGATTCCGCAGCAACGGAGCTCCTCCTGCCCCAGAATGGGTGGCACGGAAACGGTTGTCGGGAGCGTTTCCGGAACAGTGTCGGCAGGAGGGCGACCAGCATCGGCGTCGCCGGCTCCCAACGCCAACGTGGACTGCGCCAAGACGGCCAGGAGCTCTGCGGAGAGCACCGCCTCAGTCATACAGCACGTTGGACAGCCCGTTGCCACCCCTGCGAAACACAGCAATAAGGTGGCCAAATCCTGTGGCCAGGAAGCCAACTTCAAGGCGAGCGAGACCGCCCTGGCATCCGGCCCCATCTTCTTGCCACCCAACGAGGCATTTCGCTCCCCGCCTCTGCCCTACCCCAGGAGTTACCTCCCGTACCCGGTGCCGGAGGGGATAGCCATCAGCCCTCTCTCCCTCCACGGGAAAGGACACGTGTATCCTCACCCGGTCTTGCTGCCCAACGGGAGCCTCTACCCTGGTCACCTGGCTCCCAAACCTGGCCTCCCCTACAGCCTGCCGGCGGGGCGGGGGGAGTTCCTAACCTACCAGGACGCGCTGGGGGTGGGCATGGTGCACCCCATGCTCCTTCAGCATTCGGCTTTGGAGATCAATAAGGAGGAGAAGGCAGAAAGGAGGTCGCGGTCTCACGAGAGGGTCCGGTACGAGGACCCGGCTCTGCGAGGCAGATTTCCGGAGCTCCTGGAAAGCAGCGGGAAGATGCATTTTGAAGTACCCGGCGACAAGACCATGAAATTGCACCAGAGCTCCGGCCACGGTAAAAACTCAGCCAAAAGTGACAAACACCTCTTCCCAGATCTTCTGCGAGACGAGCAAGAGGCTAAAAGTGAAGCAAACATAACGAAAGCTGGCTTTGCTACGGAAAGCAGTAATCAGGCTAATGACCCTACAAAGCACAAGATAGAGCAGGCGTCGCAGCACAGAGATTTTATTGTAATGAGAGAGGAGTTTGGAAGAAATAATGATCTTCATGAAACCTATAATTTCAAGCAAGCCCAGAGTCCATCAGTGTTTGGCTTAAGGAAAGAAGATTTATCTGTGAGCCAGCCTAAAGAGAGAGTGGCAGTCCAACCTTCGCCTGCTTTCTTGGAAAGTGCTCACGAGAGTGATGCTCCGGCTCTGGCTTTTGGCAAGGTGCAGGAGGACGCGAAGCCATTCTGCATGGGGACCGCGCCGCCGAGCATCGATGCCAACCAGACCTATACCAAAGACGGAGCTGAGGATGCGGAATCTGCTGATGGCAAAGTATTGAAACCCAAGCCGTCTAAGTTGGCCAAGAGGATTGCAAACTCTGCCGGTTATGTAGGTGACCGGTTCAAGTGTGTGACGACCGAATTGTACGCAGACTCCAGCCAGCTCAGCCGGGAGCAGCGGGCGTTGCAGGTGAGTCCGCGCGGTCCAATGACCGCCGCGCTTTTTGTTGTTATTTCTCTGTTGAAAGTCGCAGTCAAGTTTAAAAAGTTGAGAGAAGCAGCGCAGGTGGGGAAATCAGAAATTTTTTTGTTAGGGTGTACTCACCAGAAGTGGTTTTAAATAGCAAAGTAAGTTTGTTACTGAGAGCGAAGTGATGTAAAGAATAGTATGTATGGTTTTTACATATGTACATGCTAGTAAGCTTTAAAGGGCTTTTACTAAGATCTGATAAGAATGTTAATGTACCTGTGAAATGTTTGTGCAGTTTCGGAGGGGAGTCGGACAGGCATGCATGTTACCTTGGCACTAGCGATGGCTGTGATTTCTCAGCTGACCTGCAGTGCCAGCGAGCAAAGCGCACCCAGAAGTGGCGATTAATATACCAAATGTGCAGTTTGATGGAGAGGAGTCGCAGCCATGCGTTAGCGGGTCTCAGGCAACGTTTGTGCTAAGCGAACACGTAGAAAAGAGTAGGAGTGGTATTGAGGTTGATGCTGAGGGATGACAGACAGATATTGTATTGAAATATCCTTAAGGTATTTTACTTTTAATGAAGGGATGAGTTAAGCCAAATTGTTTTGCATTGTTAGAAAAGAATTGGTTTATGCTTATAAAAATGGATGAAATTATCTAAATGATCCATTGAGTGCCCATTTTAATTACATAGATGGAAGGATTACAAGAGGACAGTATTTTATGTCTACCTGCTGCTTACTGTGAGGTCAGTTCTTCAAATTTTTATTACTAGACTCTTACATAAACCTTTGAGTTAAATTTCATTTTCAAATACACAAAGGGAAGTTTGTGGGCCATGGTCGTCTCTATTCATTGTATGGTTTTGTATTGTTTGTTTTTTGTGGGTTTTTTTTTGTTTTTTCTTTTTTCCCCCCTTTTTGTTTTTGTCTCTTTTTACCTCCAAAATGGAATGTTTCTGTTATATATGCAACATACATTTATATACATACCTTACATATATACGCTTATGTATGAAAGAATTGTGTGGCTATTTGCATATAGATGCTAGAACACTGTTTTGCAAGTCAGGTGTATTAAACTCCTACCCTAGCTGTCTATCTGAAACCTTGGTTTTGAGCTGATTTTCCTTTGGAAATGCTTTCATATAAGGTAAGGTAAATGAAGTAGCTTTTATTCCAAGACTTTTTTTTTTCATATCAATTCTCTTTCTAGCGTGCAATGATGCGCTTCTCAGAGTTGGAGATGAAAGAGAGAGAAGGCCAAACAGCTACCAAAGACTCAGAGGTCTGCAGATTCAGCCAGGCAGACTGGGAAAACTTGAAAGGAAACGGTGAAAAGAAGCCAAAGTCTGTCGCTCTGGAAGATGCCATTGCCGACCAAAATGACAATGACAGATGTAAGCGAATTTAGATGGCTTTTTGAAGCGTGTACGTGTCTCTGTGCCACGGCAGCCTGCAGTAAAGCTGTGCAGGCAGTGTAATCTTTGTGTTCTCGCGGTGATGCTGGTTAAAGTCACTGACCTTGGCCTCTGCGGGTATGGAACTACCATGGCTGGTGCTCTCCATGCTTGTTTTGGAGTCTGGAAGTTACCGGTTATGGTTGTACTCACTTTTCAGGAGATAGTTAACTGTCACCAAAGTTACTGTCCTAAAGAGATTGTCCGTTTAATTGATGAAGTACCACATCAACCAGTGAAAGCAAAGGTCTGAGGTTCTGTTTCAAAAGCAGAAAGGAGATGGGGGAAGAGTGAGAGGCAACAAGGAGTGCAGCTTCCCGAGGGTGCTGTAGCGCTGGGAAATGCCAATAGTGCAGCTTCCGAGCAAAGCAGGGATGGAGGACGGGAGGGTGATGGGGAGCAGGAAAGGGCATCATCTGCCAGGCTGTCTTATCTATAAAGGCTGGATATAAAACTCCAAACTATGAGAAATTAGTTTGCTTGGGTGACTTATTGCTGCAGTGGCCGGGGAGCATTGGTTTGTGTGGCTGGCTGGCACAGGTCATTGCCGGCAAGCGGGGGGATATGAAAATCCCCATGGGGCCAGCAGGGCTGGCTATTCCCTCTAGGTTGCTGCAAGATATAGGAGGACTGTGGAAAGTGTGTGCTAGCAGCACTGTCCTGAAAGCAAGACAAACTTAAAAAAGAAATTGTATCAGTTATGATTTTTGACTGTACGCAAGTTTTTTTTGTTTTGTTTTAAACTCATGGTAAGCATCTGGCTTCGATCCATTTTCCCGATTTTTTTTAAAATTTTACCTATATAATTAAGGAATGGATCAGTTCTTCCTGCTGCTACTTTGTTTTTAACAACTCAGAAAAAAAAATCTATGCCCAAAGTATTGCAAAACAAGAGGAAACAGACTGCAGACTGCATTGTGTGTGTGCGTGTGCACTGTGTAACTCGGTGGTTAAGTGTGCTCTTCTGTAGGTTGAGATTCATGAGTAGGGCTAGTAGAAAATTTCATTCAGGCAATTTAATAACTTTGAATTATTGTTCTGGTCTTTGGTTAATGCTTTTGGCAGAGAGCATGCTGGTCAATCGTACTTGCTTGGTTCCTCACCTAAATCAAGTTACTGTGTTATTGCTGTCACTGCAACAGCAGCCTCAACAAAAATCGGCCTGGCAAAATAGCAAAGGAAAGTTTTAATTGTGGAAGTGGAGAGTGTGCCGGGGTGGGGAGAGGCAGACTGAGCCCCTGGAAGATGAGCCACGCTTTCCCTTCTCCAGCCTGTATTGAGGTGGCTTCAGAGAGGAAGGCACTGCTGCCTTTCCGTCCCCCTGCTAAAGGCGAAAGCTCGGCAGGCTGCTGCCCCAGCTCTCCCCTTTACAGCCCCCCTTTGCTCCTCAGAGGGCTCAGGGTGCCCTGGTGATGCCCTCTGTTAAATCCCACTCTGGGTGTGCTGGGAAGTGTAAAGAACAGCAGCAGGGTCCTGGCAGCTTGTTCTGGCAGCAGGGCAAGATGAGTCTGGGGTGAGAGGGGGATGGTGGTCTGTGGGGTCAGGGATGGGCACAGGGGTGGGAGGCAGAGCCTACTTTGGGGTGGGGGAATGCTGCTGGAGGGATGGATCACTATGGGGAGGAAGAGCATGAGAGCATTGTTGGTTGGTGAAACATCCACCCTCCCATCCTTGCAAAAGGCTGATGATATGGTGTGTCCTTAAATTCATCATTTAGTGAGGTCTCTGGCACTTGAATCTGCTGGCTAAAATGTCTTGAAGGCTGTTAAAATAACTGTTGGAAGCAGGGAAAGTATGTTCCGTCTTATATTAGTTTGTTCCTCTCCTCTTCTAATTAGCTCTGACTTGACAGGCTATTTCAGAGTTTGGCTGAATGTCTAAACTCCTAAAAGTGCAGATCCGTTCTGCTGAGGGAGCTCCTCTCCTGTATGCATGCCTGTACAACAGCAAATACTTACCCGTAAAGATTCAGATCTCAGTAAAAGTTTTTTATCGTGGTGGTTCACCTCCTGCCCCTCGGGATAGCAGCTGATAAATCAGGAAACCAAGTTTTACGCTTCTTGAATGCTTCTGGTGTAGTGGCTTGGGCTCTGGCGGGGCTTGAGCTGCCAGTGGTCTTGATGCATCTCTCGCCGAGCAACTGGCAAAGGGGTGATGTGCTTTGCCTGCTCTTCCCCTTTGTTTTTCACCAGCGAGAGCTAGGGCTACTTATCTTTTGCCTTCCCTTTCCCCGCAATTTCTAGCCACGCTGTTGTTGCGTTTGGCTGTAAAACTCTCGAACGGGAACTAAGCTGCTGGGTTGCAACCTCTTCCGTTTTCCTTTCTGCCTCCTGCACGAGATCTTGCTGCTGAAAAGATGCTTCACCTCGTTTCACGTAGCATTCATCCAGCCCTGACTACAAGCGAAGCAGTTTGCTTTTAAGTGTGTGAGCGGGGAATTTAGGAGCAAAACCGGCGAGCTGTTAGGCACGACCCCTGCTGTGAGTGCTTCACCTGCTTGGTGTCAGTGGGGAAGAGGAAAACCACAAGCGAAACCGTGATTGTGGCACGGATCTGGCTTGTAAGGCTCCTCCGCTGCCGCCTCGGTGCAGCTACAGCCCTGCCTGCCGGGGGTGCAGGAGCTGATGGGGCCGTAGCAGCTGTTCGTCCCCCTGGATCCTCTAAATCTACCAGTGTGATGACAGCAGCAACAACAAAAGGCTAAATCACACATGCTTACAGAGGGATGGGATGGGATGGGATGGAAACTCGCTTTTTTTAGCTTGCCCTTGGACTTGCTAATTTTCCTACTTCTATAGCGTGTGTATGGACTTTATTTTGAGCAAATGAAGGCAAAATACCAGATTCCTCGAACTTTTCCTCCGACTTGCTCATGTATGGCTTTCCTATACCGAGAACCTTCTTAAGCTTCATCGTGCCTTCTGGAAAAGCAAAAAAAAGGTGGTGATGGTGTTTTGTGTTTTTTTTAAAAAAATTAATTAAATTAATTAATTTATTTATTTTAAGGCCTGATTTAAGGGAGGTAGCTGTGTTAGCTAATTAATGAGCAGTTAAAGCTAAGGAGTAAAGTAGAAGTGCTTTAATTCTCTCCCATCTTGTTTAGGTTTTGCCAGGTGTTCTGAGAGCAGCCACGAAGCTGCTTTGTTGCCAAGGTGACTTGTAAATGTTGCTGAGGCGATGCTGCTCCGGTGCATTTCCATAGCACAAACATGATAAATTATGGGATGCATATGTCATGAGTCATAGGATTGTTCAGAGATCAGGTGATTTGAGCTATTGGCATGGACACGAGCATCAATACAGACATGTGATGATTGCATGTCGGTTTGTAACAAAGCTCTTCTAGTGGTATTGAAAAATCATACCGAAGTGTGAAAGATTGAATAAATTCTACAAGCTGTGAATTTCTTGTTTGAGGAACATAGTTACCTGTTTATCTAATTTTATAGGAGGAAGAGACTGCCCGTTTAAACCTTAGCTGGGAAAAATAAAACCTCATATGTTAAAAATGTGATCTTAAGGCATGAGGTCATGGGGAAAAAGTTGAAGTGGTTTCTATGTGTGAAAGTATATGGTGTAATGTGCTGGAGACTTGAGAGCCCATGTTCAGCCTTAGCGTGAGGTGCCGGTGTTTCTTTGCATGGTCGTCTGCTGCTTTCCTCCCTGGGCTGTGTGTGTACCTGAACAAATTAAAGATGGAGACAGTAAACATGTCCTTTGCCCTGGTCAGTTATTACCTTCCTGTGATGGGACATAGTGCAAAAAGAAAAAAAGAAAGAAAAAACCAAAAGTCTGTGCCCGGAGAATGGTGGTTGCTTGTCCGTGCAGCACAGTGGGCTTGTGCACAAGGAAACGAATGTGGAAGGCTCCCAAGGAAGGGGTAGTTGGAGGGAAAAATGAAGTCGGCTGTGTTCCTTCTGCCCCATGGGATACTCAGAATTGGATGCAGAAGGTGACTTACGGAATATCTTGTTGTGATCTCTATGCTGAATACTGGGTTTTAGCATTTGGATAGTCATTAGTGTCCTCGGATGAGTAAAGGGTGACTTGCATAAGTGAGCACAGTGAGAGGTTGCTCCAGGGAAGAGGAAAGGCTGTTTTTAGCTGCCATGTTATTTGAACAAAAGAATTGCAGCTTAAACACTCAGATGTGTTTCCTTGTTTGCATCGTATGGGAGGACCTGCTCTCAAGCAGCTGACAGCAACAGGAAGATGGAAAAATGAAGGAAAGTTTTTTTGGGGCAGCATGTTTGTGCATACATGTAACTGTTTCTTGTGAGATTGTAATTCATGCACTAAGGAGATCATATGGGAAGAAGCTTGTTCTTCCTTGTTTCTAGTTGGCTAGGACAGTGAGAAATGGTTTGGGTTGTTGGTGCTGGTTCTCACAGCTGATATGAGACTGGCAAATGCTGGAGGCTTGAGGAAGGAACACGTCTAGGAGTTTAATCTCCTTACTCATAGAGGTGTGTTGCTATGAGAACTCAGCATTTATCCTGTGTTTCTGGCTACCTCGTCACTATTTGAATAATGATGATACAAAAACTCCAAGTATTTTGTTGTTTTCTTCCTTGGGCGGAGGAAAGGATGTTGTAGATACATGGTGGAGGGGAGAACAAAAGCAAATCAATTCACCTTGTCCTTGTGCGGTGTGCACGATAATGCTTATGTTGCTGTGCCTCCTGTTGACATTTATATCTTAATTTGGGGAGACATTGTGTCTGATCCAGGTTGCTTGCAAAACAGTTTGAGGACAGAGTGAAATCTGGTGGTAAAATATTAATAGAGCTTACGCTCTGCGAGTCAGTTGCCACTGTGCCAAGGGGAGAAACCTCTGGGCGTGCGATGTGTCCGTGCAAGCCGTGTAGAGAGCCTGTGTCCCGAACGGCGACTGACCTTTGTTCTTTTGCGGTGAAGAGGCGGGGAGCATCGGTGGCAGAGCAGATAGGCGAGGACGTGGCTGCCCGGCTTTGCCGGCGCTGTCCTCCCCTGTCGATGCAGGATTATTACACAACCCGGATTAACGTGCGGAGATGTCGCTCCCCTAATGGTCTTAACCGCATCTAGCGGGACGGATTTCAGAGGCGCGTGTGCAGCAGGCAGTCCTCGAGAGGGATTTCTGGCTCGGCGGCCGAGGATACGTGGCTCTGGTCGCCTGAGGGTCCCTCTCAGATGTGACCGGAGAGCGGAGGCAAAGGTGTCACAGAGCTGTTGGCAGCGAGGGGTTTTTGGATAAACTTTTTGGCTAAGCTGTGTGCAGTTCTCCTCGGCACGCGATCCCCAGAGAAACGCTGATGGTGATGAGCTGTTAGTGAGGTTACAGCAAATGTCTCTCCCTTCCTTTTTATTTTTCCACGCAGATGATCTGAGCGAGTGGCGCTCGGCATCCCTGTGCCAAGTTCACTTGCAGATAGAGACAGGATTAATCTGCGGCGGGTCGCTTTCGGTGGTGGCAGGCTGGAATTAGTTTACTGTTTCCTGCAAGCCCCAAAGAATTAAGACCATCATCCCCCCTCTCTACAGCCTGCTACTTCCTCTGACCCCGCGAAAGCTTCTCCGGGAATTGGTCAGGATGTGCCTGCCTTTTCTCAGGCCAGACAGTCTAAGGAGCAGGAAAGCTTGTCCCAATCTAGCAACTCTTCAGTCACTCCATGGTGTGTAGTTGCTGGGATGGCTGGAGACATGAAGGCTGTAAACAGTGGGAGTGTGGTGGAGAGAGCCCTTACCTGATCTCTTTGGGGAAAACGAGCGTATAAGTATAATGTTTCCTTATGTAAGGGGGAAAAATAGCAGATTGCATTAAAAATGTAAAATGAAATCCGATAGAAGCATTTCTGAAGTGATATTTAAAACGTGGCTGGTCCAGTATCTTTTGTTCTGTGTGAAACAGGACTGCCAGTGCTGTCATTACGGTTATAGGGTACAGCTGTTGGGCAGCATCTTCATGCCAGATGTGCAAGCTCGGAGTGTTGCCAGATTTGTTCTGGTTTGGGGGACACTGGCAATTAGAGACACAGTTGTTGTAAGCTGAGATACCTGTTTTCTGGAATATGTGATCATTGCTGGCCAAAAGGCGTGTGACAAACTGTGTTTTAAAGTCTTGAAGGGAGCAGGTGTTGGCCAGCCGGCCTCGTGGAGAGGAGCACTGCCAAATAACAGAATGGCCCGAGCATCCCGCTTGCCTGGAAGAAGTCAGCTTTTGATTTGATTTTCTTGGCCAAACATCTTCTGCTGTTTTATAAAGCAGCCCTGCAGGCAGCTTCCCAAGCAGCGTAAAAATGATGATGTGGTGTCTTCTGGTGCTTGCATGTATGTCCAGAGCCCTAGGTACTTCTTGGGGCCATATCTAAGTTGCGGTGAAGAAAAATCTCATCAGAGAGGTTTTCCCCCCTGCCTTCAGCCTTCCATTGCTGACAAGAGGTGTGTCAAGAATGGTAATGAAACCAGAGGTGTTGGCAGAGGTAGGAAGGTGCTCCCAGGATAAGGTGGGGTGCACCTGGGCTGCCCCTGGGGGCTGCCAGTGTCTGGATGCTGGTGTGGTGGGTCTTGGAGGGGACGTGAGGGGAGAGGGGCCTGCAAGGGAGCAATGTCTGCCCTGGTGAGGAGGAAGAGCAGAAGTTGATGGCCGGGCTGTAGGTGGGAGGAGACTTGAGTAAGGATGGGGAGGAAAGGGGAATGGAGTCCAGGTAGGAAACCAGCAGATGTGTTTGCAGGAAGGGAAGTGGGAGAAGGAGGAAGGGCAAGGAGGAGAAAGAGGAAGCCGTGGGGAAGTAAGAGGGAGCATAGAGCCAGTTTGCCAAACAAGCGGCAGATGTGCAGAAAGAGTATATTGGTCAGTCAGGAGGGCTAAAACGCCTGGGAAAACAACTTATTTGTGAGAATTGTAAATAAGAAGCTGATGTCTCAGCTAGTTTAGTTAAACCCCAGAAAAAAAAACCCTGTTCAATACGATGATAAAGTGCCATTTTAAGTCAAGCATCCCTTTAAAATTACTTAAGCTGTCTCTAAATTTAGAGAGAACATTATTAGAGAGAGGGACCTGAAGTTAGGGCAAGCATAACAACATGGGTGTGTTTGTGGGTAGTTTGTCGGACTAGTTTCTAGTAAGCTTTTCAAAGCTCAACCAGTCACTGCTCCTGGAAATACTCCCTGAAAAAAGCGAGGCCTCTTTTGAAAGGGGGTGACAGAGATCATGTGAGGTAGAGTGACTGGCTGGTTACTTAAAGTGAGGAAGCCTTTTTATAACCTTGGATTCAAGTAGTGCCTTTTGCAAAATATCACAGCTATTCTTAGTGGTATTACCGTGTATGTGTGTGCGTGCTCCGTATCCCATTTATATCTACAGAAGGAGGGACAAACGCTTCTAAGTCAGACTCTGCAATTCGATGTGAGAAGTTAGGGAAGGATAGGAATTAGTGAAAGACTAATATTTTATTATCATCATAAGGTATTTCTGCAAAGAAAGTCATTGCAAAGTGAAGCCTGGATTACTACCTACCATGATTTTGGGGAGTGAGGTTGCTCTCTAAAAAGGGTCTGTGCTTTTGATATCAAAAGATGTTTCTTTATTTAAAAAAAAGCATATTGTGATGTTTCTATGGCTGTAAGTATTGTGAATGTTCTTCTTAAATTGGTGTAAAAAACCCACAAAATACTGTGCTTTTGGGGGGTGCTGTGCTAGGAGAAAACTGCTGCCTTAGGCTGGCCAGAGACTTGTTCTGAAGTAAGATTTTCTGTTTATTTGCATGCCTCATAAACCATAAGTCATGGTGAAGATGACATTGAAGAGACCAGAGAGCATAACTTTCTCACAATGAATTGTTTTGTATTTATTAGGCCTTGTGGTGTTTGTTTGTTTTTTATTTTTAGGTAACTTTACTAGTACAGAAAACAACCAAGGTCACTTTCTTGAATCTCCTGAGGAAAAAAATCTCTCAAATGAGCAATGTTATTTAGAGAGACATTCTATATATGAAAAAGCAGAAGACCAGCCAACAGACGATATTGGCCAACATCCATGTCCACGTCTGGACAGGAAGCGTAAACACTCTGGTGAGAGAGTGCAAAATGATGGCAGCCAAAATGAAAACTTTGTGGATGAACTGCAGGATGAACTTGTATCAAAAGCAAAAAAGAAGAAGAACTCCAAAGGTAAGACAGCATTTTGCTTTGGTCTCTCTCAAGGAATGTCTTGTGAAAGGAACGTCCCTTTGCCTTAATGTGTTTCCATTTTTGAACTTGATAGTTACTAATGTGAGCACTGTCATTTCACTTAAAATTATATATATGTATATATATGTATGTATATATATGTGTATATATATATGTATATATAAAAATCTTGGCATATAAGGGTAAAGCACTAGTCGTTGGACACTGTAGCCACAGCAGTGCAAGTTACTGTAGTGCATGTAACCCTTAATGAGCAAACCTTTAAAATGTGGTGGTAAAGCTGAGACTATATGCCCCGAAAGTGAAATGTAGCTTTTGTTTTAAGTTGAGGGGGCTTTTTGATTAATTTTTAGTTATTTTTCCATTAGATGACTGGCCTGAGAGGGAAATGACAAACAATTCCTCTAACCACTTAGAAGAGCCCAATTGTAATGAGGTGACCAACCTGAAGGTGTGCATTGAATTAACAGGGCTCCATCCCAAAAAGCAGCGTCACCTGCAGCATCTTAGGGAACTATGGGAGCAGCAGGTGTCACCAGAGAGATCCCCGTCCGGCAAGTTGGGCCGGCAAAGCAGGAAAGATTTAGCTGAGGCTGTTCAGCCAGAGGCCACTGCAAAGGTCAAAGACTTCACAGAAGAAAGGCACACCAAGAAAAGGTCAGAGGCCAAAAGCAATAGAAGTTGGTCTGAAGAGTCCCTCAAAACAAGTGACAATGAACAAGGTATGCAGAGACTACTAGGGAAAACAGCCGGCTTTAGCATTTACAGTGACGCATGCTGCCACCGATGTTAAGGAATTGTCTAGAGCTTTTTTTTAATTTTTTTTTTTTAATTATATTTCTGTAGATGTCCATTTGTATAAGGACTGACACCTCTTTAAGAATTGCACTGTAGCTTGTATTTGGCAGACAAGAAAACGTGTTCGTGTATGTGTGTGTAACTTTGTGTTTGTGCATGTGTGTGTGTGTGTTTTGGCTTTAAATACTCTTTCATGGATAACGTGAAGATGAAGTTAATGTCTCTAGAGGAGAGCTGGGGGGGCATACAACGCAGGCATGCTTCTGGGCGAGGGAGGGAGCAAAGAGACTGCTAGTTGGCATAAGAGTGTTTAACCACACATAGCATTTGAGGGGCTGTGACCCTCTGAAACGGCATCAGTGCAGCTAGCAGCTCTTGATCTTGGGAACCCAACGCCTCCAGCACCCTCAGCACTTCTGGGTTTCCCTGTCTTTCCCAGGGCATATGCGCAAGAGCAAGGCTCATCCTCCTCTCAAAGATCATGCCTTGCTGCTTCGCCACGGGCATGTCCTATAAACCCTTGTGCTCTGCTCCCCACCCCATTGGCAGAGCTCTTCCCAGTGTCTGTTTTCTAAGGGATCACTTCCTCAAAGCACATCAGCTTTCCTTGACTTGTTTCTGGCTGCTTCTTTCCCCCTCACTCTGCTTCCTCCTTTTCCCTCCCTCTCCCTCTTTTCTACTCAGTCCCTATCCTGGGGAAGAACCCATGGAGTAAATCTGCCAAATTTTCCTTCAGATGGACGGGGCATTCTTCTGTCCCCACTGTCCTCAGCCCCCAGGCGTGTTGTCTGCTCTGCTGCTTTTCCCCTTCCCTGTGACATTTTCTGACGTAGCTTGGTTGGAGGACAGTTGGGGAACAGCAGCACGCAGCCCGCATGGCTGATCCCCCTTGTACATCCCCTGCATCTCGTCATGCGTCCCATCTCCTCTGGGCACAGTAGGCAGCCCTGATCTCCTCGTTCAGCTTTTCAGGTAAAAGGTTGCAAATACTTCTGTTTCCTTCCTTCCTCTCCTCCTCTTACTCTTCCAAGTCCTCTGCCTGGACTGGCTGTTTCTGGGAGAGGGAGCTCTGAGTTGGACATTTGGGCTCCTTCCTCCTTCACAGACCTGGAAGCTTCATCGGACTGATAGACATTCACCCTCCAGCTGGCCTAACCTGTAGTTTAGCTGAGAACCCCTCAAAGGAGAGAAGAAGAATGAGGGGAGTGGATCTTCTTGTCCCATGACATGGAAAGGACTCAGTCCAGGTTGTCCTGTACCGGTGAGAGTTTTCCTGGGTAGCATTTCCAAAATGGTCACAGGCAAAAGTATCAGCTTTCCTTCTGTCCTAAAGCTCCTCACCAGTCTTTCCCCCTTTATCTGAGGGCAGAAAACCCCAAACTTTGATGCTTATTGTTGGGGAAGATTCTCCAAAAGGATCTGTGGAGTAGGAGATCAAAACTTAGTTTAAAAGGAGCTTTGACTCTTCCTCCCTTGCTTCATGTGCTGCTTGGTGTGCATGGTATCAGCTCAAACATCCCTGCCCATCACCTGCTCCCCTTTATACTTTCAGAAAGAGAAACCTTGTAGAGATTAAAAGAGGGTCGCTAACAAGAAACCACATTGTGTAAGGATGCTCTGGCTTTCCCCTGCAATGCCTCCCATGGCAGCGACAGGCTTCTCTAGCACATGACCTTGGAAAAGAAAAAGAAGTGGCTACTGATTTATGCACCGCTCCCAAAGGCATTCAGATTCAGTCGCCCCATGGCTATGAAAAACCTCTTGGGTTTTGAAACCGCTATAATACCGTAAACCTGACTAAAATGTGCCTTGCTGTTCATTGTGCAAAGGCACTGGAGATTGTTCAGATCACTTTGCTCCTGCTCCTCCAGCCCCGTTGAAGTGTAAACCTGTAAATCTCGCACTAGGACAAAGACATTTTTCCTGTTTGGTGTGACAGAGCATCCTCGGTATGGCAGTCACAGGGGGATGGAAACTTGCAGCTTGTCTTTCTTGCCCAGGACTAGTCTTCAAACTTTTCCTAAACAAGCAGATGTGAATATGAGAACATACCCTGTTGCTGGCAGCTTTTTTTTTTCTCTGGGCCTGGGAACAGCTGTTCTCGGTACCCAAGCACTGCCTGTGAATGTGTCAGTCTGCTGCTGGAAAGCTGGTTGTATCCCAAGAAGGTCGAGGTCTGCCCCTGGACCCTTGAAGCCGTAGTCTAACAGCAGGATGGTTTGCCACCTGTGCCTGCAAATCTCTGGGAAGATGATGGGTGCTGACTTCTGGGCTGGTTTCTCCAGTTGTGTTCAAGCTGGGATTTTAGCATAGGAGGAGTCATGTGTTGCACTGCAAGCCACCACTGGCCTGTCACCCCTCTGTCCTCTGGTGACCAAGCAGTGGCTGCTGGAAGTGTCACCCCAGTGACTCTTCCAGCTGCTGCCTCCTTGCAGCCTCACTTGCAGGTCAGAACCACGAAAGCCAGGATGTGGCTTGCCCAAAACAATTTCAGGGCCCTGCCTCATCCCTCTCACAAGGTGACGTTGCTCATGCCAGCTCTCTGGGGTGCAGCAAGTCCGTGAATGTGGAGATGCCTGCAACCTCAGGGCACCGTGCCACTCGCCCAGGCCCATGGCTGAGGCAGGAGCCGCGGTCTCTGCTGGGGTCCCGGCTCAGCAATCACCTCCCGGCACTGCCGGCGGCGTGGTAGCCGGCTCTTCCGATGGTCCCCCAGGGACTTGCAGTCGCTCAGGCGGCACAAGGAGAAAACCTGGCGGTCCTCTTAATCAGCACGGAAACAAAAGCTGACGAAGAGAGGAGCCGGGAGGATCTCTCCCAGTGGGAAAGCCGCTGCCTGCCCCTCGGAGCCACCGCGGGTTGCAGGCAGCGCGTCGGCCGCTGGCTTGGCAGGCAGGAGGAGGCAGCTGCCGGGGCGGGAGCCGAACAAGCCTGCGTTCAGGTGACGCGGCGGCAGCTGCTTTTCTGTGCGGAACGTTTCTGCAGCCCGCTCCTGCGGGAAGGGAGGCAGGTCCTGCTCTGAGTCAGACGTGCCACAACCCACATCAGTTGGAGGCCTGGGGTTTTGTTTTTGGTTTTTGGTTAAGTAGGTTTTTTTCATGGATATTTGGGGATATTCCTGCCCACTCTTATGGCTTCTCCCTTCACATACGTAGTTGTCAGAAAGATGGGGTGGGATTCCAGGATTAACCGCTTGCCTTTTTTCTGCCAGTGTGTCTTGTGTTTTGCAGGCTGATGCTCGGCTTTTTCTGGATAGCACTGACCTCTTGCGATGTTATTGATCCTGAAACTCCTGGGCATAGCGTTGCTACTCTCCATGTCTTAGCTGCAGCACCCGTTTAGCCTGGTGCCTGCTGTCACTGCTGTGGAGGGTCGAAGTGGAGCACAGAGTTCACGTGGAGCTTGCAGGCTGGAGTACCCATTTTTTGTGGTGATTGAGCTGCTTTTATTGCTTCAGCATCCCTGCATGGGAAAGCCTGCAGTTCTTTGAGACAGGCTCCTCTTCCTGTGTTTTTTTCCTCCATCCTTTAGGTATTTCTGTCCTTCACCAGACTTGTGGGGCTTTTTTTCTTTCTATTCTTGTTTTTCTACGTGCAGCAGTTTCTTACTTCCTTCGTAACCTCATCGCTGCTGCTTTCCATCTTCGCAATTTTTTTAGTAATTGTTTAAGGAGATAATGATAAGACTTACGTATTGGAATAAGGCTTTCATGTGCTACTCCAATTAGGTTAGTTGGGAACACGAGAATTAAACGCTCTTTGCTTCATACTGTCTGCAGAGTTGGAAAGACAGCCTTGCATCCGTAGGCTCAGCCTACGACTAGGCAGCTTTCTTCAGGATTGCAATGCCTAAAAAAACTTACTGGATTTTTGCTGAACAATCTGCACATCGTGTGTCCCGTAAATTCCCTGACATCTGCTTGGCAAGCCATGGTATGCATCTTTTTTCTAGGAAGCAGCTCGAAAGAACTGAGGGATTTCTGTTTTCATCTTTAATCTAGAAAGCCTTCTGCAACTTACTTTCACAGATCTATTTAAAGGAAGACAAAAGTGTGAAGCTGCCCACCAAGAGGATTCTAGATTTTATTTTCTTTTTTACCGACTGTCTCTGGATCGAGTTTCTTTAAATAATGATCTCTCTGAGCAGCATTCAGCCTTATTGCTCCCGTCATAGCTTCTGTTCTGAAAGTAGCATCACTTCAGAGACTTCTCGGAGCAAAGGAGCCTCTTTCAAGTGCGTGGGGATTTTTCCGTACCTTCCCTCAGTGGCGTGGCATTGTTTCGCTAAAGTGTCCCTTCCTTTCCAGCAACCTTTAATTCATTTTTCTGCAGAGGAGTTGGTTCTGATGTCACCTCAACTCTCTTCCCAAGGGAAATTCAGACTATAAAAAGTCAACTTTCCTGTCCTTGTTTTGTTGTAAACCTGCTCGCGCTCTTGGAAAAAAAAATAGCCGTGCTTTTTGCAAGTGGCCCAGATCGTGGGATCCAGCTTGTTACAGCTAACCCGGGGAGAAAACCCGGCCTTGCCACTATGCTGCAGTGGGGGGCAGAGCACTGGTCTTAGTTGCCCGATGTCCTAGGGCTTTCTCATCTCACAGAAAGAGTCACTTTGGGTCACAGTCCTCGGCAAAAACACAGCTGATAGCTTTTCCTGCAAAACCCTTGCACTTTTTGATAGAGGGTTTGCACAGGGCTTCTGTAGGGACGGCTGCTTGAATAGCCTTTCCTCTCTTGGTTTGCTTTTCAAGCAGAAACACCGCTAAGGCGTTGTTCCCCATCTTATTGCCATCTTAGGGCTAAACTCACCTGTGGGACTGTGGTGTCCCACAAAGTCCTCATCCATGCCCTGGCCTCTCTTGCCTTCCCCTCCTCCCTGACCCTCCCTGTATCTGCCCTGCCACTACACAGAGCCAAAGGCGGGCGAGCCCGGCCGGGCCCAGGCTGCTGGAGGAGTTGGTTCCCTGTCAGATAAAGCAGTTCCAGGTAAGGAGGCGAGGTTTTTTTGACCTGGCGAGGTGGTGCGGCAGCGGCTTTCCGCTCCGCCTGCAGCAGCCCTGCACTGGCACGGCGCGGCTCAGCACCCCACGGCCTTCGCCCTGCCCTGGCACCTGGCACCGGGCATCTCATTTAGAGACTTTTTTTTGATCAGCGTTACAACTGTTAACGTAACGTTATAACTGGCAAGATGCTGTTTACGATTCGAACGCGGAACGCTTAAAATATTAATGATTTGAGAATGTAATTGGTAGATCTCTTAAGCAGTCGAGGAGCTTGTGTTAAGTGCTAGCAATGTGTTTTCCTTTTAACACACCATGCAACGTGTAATGCCTTTCCTTCCCATTTAGGCTTGCCCGTATTCCCAGTGTCTCCGCACATGAAGAGCCTTTCATCCACCAATGCAAACAGCAAAAGGCAGGCTCAGCCAAGCTGTACTCCAGCCTCGAGGTTGGCTGCCAAACAGCAGAAAATTAAAGAAAGCCGGAAGACAGATGGGCTGTACACAGACGAAGAGGAGGATTTCCAACATGCATCTCTGCTGCAGAAATACAGCGAGTGTGAGAAGCCATCAGGGAAACGTCAGTGTAAAACAAAACACTTGGCACTGCAGGAGAGGAGAAGGAGGTCATCTCTGACAGGGGATGACACCACAGATATCGAAAATGCTGAAGATAAGGTATCTTTATTTAGACTTAATTGTCCACCAGCTTCTCAGAAGGCAGCACCAGCCTGCTTAAAACTGATGCGCTGTCATGCATGCAGGGTAGCGGGGATTGCATTCAAATTCATCTGTGGATGCTTTGCACATTTTGTATTTGCTTCTCTTAACCCGACTTAAAGGCACTATCGCAGGGGGTTAGACATCTTGCATTTAAAAGCTGTAACAGGTCTTTCTTAAAAAATGTAATATCAGGAGGAAAGTATAATTCTTTGTCGGCAAAATATAATCCTGTGGCTGTATTGTAAAAATGAGGATAAAAACCCCCTCACAATAATGGTTTTGACAGGTCACGGTAGCAAGAAAAGTCAGGAAGCGACCAGAGCCTGCTTCAGACTGCGACTCCTCACCAGCCAAGGCGTACGAGCAGAAGGTGTACGATCGCCTGCAGCAGACTCCCGCGTTGCTTCCCGCCTCGCAGCCCTCGCAGCTGCCGATTGCAAGCCCCCCTCAGGACACCACCCCGAGCCGGCCCATGCCACCCGAAGCCCGGAGGCTTATTGTCAATAAGAACGCGGGGGAAACACTGCTACAGCGAGCGGCGCGCCTGGGCTATGAGGTAAGGGTCTCTCACTGCCCTGGGTGAGGTTAAAACCCTCTTTCCAGTTTGAGAGTTGGAGAATTTGCCAAGTGGCAGCTTTGACGTTGGTGGTTGAAATTTGTGAGCCCCCTTTCCCTGCTGCATTCCCTTTCCCGGTGCGTGGGTCTGGAGGCAGGTCCCTGCGGGAATGGGTCCCCATGGTTGGCAGGGATGTAGCGTGCGCGGCATCCTGTGTGAATGAGCAAAGGGTGAAGTTTTATTGGGAACCCTTGCTTCTGTTTAAATATAAGCCATCTGCAAACAGACCGGGTGGTTTTTTTTGTTTGTTTGTTTTTTTAAAGTAGTCTTTATAGTGATCTTTAATGAGCTGTGCAATTTTTGCTTTTGTTATTTGTGAAGAGTATGTAGTTTAGGAGAAGGGTTTTATTTTTTGTTCTTCTCTCCAAGGATTATCTAGGATGTGACACAGGATGTAGCGCTTGGAGTGTCCTCATGCATGATCAGATGCATCGTAGGAGCACTCTGCATGCTTTATGCTTGGAGACTGGAGATGCTCAGTGTAGCTGGAACAATATTGTCTAATGAAACAGCACCCCTGTTGCTACAAAAATCAGAAACCAATGAGTCCTCTAGCTCTGCTGTTTTGAAGCATGCTTTTATTGGAGAAATAGGGGCATGTAGGTGTGAGAATCATTGTTGCTCAACTTCACGTCTCACAAAGAAGTGTTTCATCGCAGGGAGTGATTGTTGCTTTTGACACAGCTGCGGGGTTTGCCTTGGTGGAGAGAGGACCTTGCACCTCAGAGCTGGGCTTGAAGCCCTCCCTGGAAGGTGGCATCAGCCCAGGTCCTGGTGGGACCTACCCAGCCTCAGGGATTTGTGGAAACTTCGAAATGCTGTTTGCATAGCTGGACACCTTTGTATGGACTGAGGCCTTCTCCAGCTCTGAAAGACAGGGTTTGTTGGAAGGGTTTTGTTTACCCTAGACAGAGGCTTCTTCTAACCCAGGGCACTTCAGCTCTAGTCAGGAGAAGTGTTTGTTGCAGTGTTGCTATGGTAATCTCCATCATTTAAATTATTTAATTTCCTATGGACCTAAAATTTCCCATGGATCCAAAATCAAAATGTGTTGTAGCATGTGCTCCAAGCTATCGGAGTGTATTTTCTTCCTGCACAGCAGCATCTGTTAGGGCGAGTACCGCTCACACATAGCAGGCTGCCGTGGGATGCTTGTGCACTTTGCCTTGTGCACCTGGAACGCTCCACTGAGCACAGCTCAATGGGAGGAGCTCCAAAACTTAGTGATGGACTGAGGTCTTGCTCAGGCAGGGGCCGGGGGCTCTCTGTTTGCTTTGCTGATAGCAGGAGCTATCTGCAGTGTTGGCCACTAGCAGGCTAGTTGCAGAAACCCGGGGATGCCTGTGCTCACCAAGGTGGGGGTCCTGGGGCCATGGGTTAACCTTGTGTGTTCACCATGCCTTCCCATCATCAACTAATCTGGGATTTTGATTTTCTGACTTGAATTCACCCAAAAGTTCAAGTGAACACCATGTTTTTAATAGGCTTGTATATTCCATTCGTTTGACTTGATTGTTTTGCCGGCATTGACAGTGCAGCAGCAGGTCCTGTTGTTGGCAGAGTGTGGGACAGGGGGGAGAGCCTGGTCTGTGTGCCTGAGCCACTGTCAGCATCTGGCATCAGCTGTGTCTTTCAAAGACCAGAGCAGTGGGTGGCTGCACCACCCATTTGGGGCTTCATTTGGCCTGGGGTGAGCTGTGGTAGTTTCGTTAGCTGTGGAAGTTCTGTAGCTGTGGTGTTTTTCTTGCTAGCGACCAGAGTACTGCAGTTATAAGAAAGCTGAATTTCCTTTGTCTCCAGAAAAACTAGAGTGGTCAAGAAGTTACAAATTCCTCTATTTAAAAAAGAAAAGAAAGAAAAGCTCAGTGGCTCAGGCTAATTTGCTGGTTTGTGACCTGTGACAGCTGCACACATCTGTTTTCCGCCGTCCCCGTTAGCGGGTCAGCAACCTTTGGTGGCTGCAATGTGATGGTCGGGGGCCGATGCTGAAGTGGGAGTGCTGGATGCTCACAGGCATGTGGGGGCTTCTCACAGCTGCTGTGGTGGCAGTGGGCAGCCTTGTGGCCCCTCGCCAGCCCAGCGGCAGAGGAGGCAAATGAGTCTGTGCCGCTAGGGCTGTGGTTTGCAGAGGGATGCCAAGTGCTGGTGCAGGACTCGGAGCTGGAAGTAGCTGGCACCACAAGGCACCACCGAGGCCTGATGGCAGCAGGGATGCTGTTTTGGGGCAGAGCAGCACCAGCAGCTCTGCTCTGAGACTGAGTGAGCTTGTGCCTGCCCTTGGCAGCCTGCCTGCCTTTCAGCAAGGATGCCTGGCGCCCATGCAGAGATCCCACCCCAAACCCAGAGGTAGCACCGGCACCTTTGGCTTGCAAAGGTGCTGGTGAGCTGTACATATTGTTCCTGGACCTGTGGAGAGCCCACATGCTCAGGTGCCTCTGCCTCACTCTCAGTTGCACAGTATGGATGTGCCCCAGACAGTTGCGGGAAGAAGGACACAAGCAGTTATGATTTTTCGTGTAAAAGCTGACGTGAGAGTGAGATATGGAAGGACAAACGCGCCTTGTGAATAGTCAGATAAATTGCAGGGCTGCAGTCAACAAGGCTACTTAAAGATAGTGTGGCAAATGGGGTTTGGTTTTGGAAATCCATACGGTCTGAGCAAAACCCTGCTGAAGCTGGTGGGAAGCTTTGCCTTTTTTCTTTGCTGGCCAGGCCGTGCTTCATCAGGATGTTAGCAACCCATCACAGTGTACAGCCGCTCTTGAATCCATTCTGTTTTCCCCATTTGAAACAAATGACTTGAGATAATAGTAGCCTTAAAACTGTAATTTACTTTTTGTGAAAGGGGAATTATAGGGAGCGTAAAGTCTTTTTGGGAAAAAAATTACAAAAGGCTTGCGTAATGAATTTGATGGGAGAGGAAACACTGGCTGTCTTTGTGCCTCTTGTTGCTTTTTGGTGTGCGTCTGGACTTGGAAAGTTCTTTGGTGAATTTGGGATTCAATCCTGCCTGGAAAGGCACTGAAATTAGAGGTACGAGTGGTATGTAGTAGGGATGCATGAAGACATGGATTATCCAGGCAGGGGGAGAGAGTTTGCCCTGAGGATACCTCACATGAGGGTCTGGCCCTGGGTGGCACTGCTGCAAGAGCTCCTGAGCATCCTCCTGCTCTTGCATAGCTCCCGTGGGGCTCCCGCACTCTGCCTGGGAACTGGCATCACTTCTGGGGTTTGGCACGGCGCTGCAGGGAAGCCTTTGGGTTCAGGTTATAGCGCCTTGACTAAGGGCCATGTTTTGGGGTTGGATGGAGGGGAGTAGTGCTTCTTGTTGGCAGCGTGCATGCCCAGGGCATGGGAGATGCGTGGGGGGATGCTGCCCCCTTCCCTTGGGAAAGGAGCAGGAGCCACCTCAGAGCGTGGGCTGCAGAGACTAAAGCGAAGGGCACCGCTTTGGAGATGAGGATGCACCTTTTAACATGGCTGTTTGCAACGTGGCTAACAACCTGCCGGCTGCGCGGCAGCGGCACAGATCTTGGCTGTTGACGTGCTCGCTTGGACTCTTTGGATTAACTACTGCGAGTGATTTTCAGACTGCTGGTTTAAATAGAGCGCCTGAACAGACATTAAATTGCCCCATGGCACTTTCACAGCCGTTTTCTAATGTTAGCAAAGGATGCTTGTGAAACCAAAAGTGTGTTTGTGGCACCACATGTTCCTGTATTAGGCAGTGATGGCTAATTTTTTTGTAAATTGAATAAATCATGTTAAAAAAAAGTTAATGAGGCATTTAATTAATTAACGATGTAGGGTTTTATGGTCTTTATGGTTACATTTTGTGGTTAATGACATTCTTCTTATAGCCTCTTAACACAGAATTGCCCAACAAAATGAGCCTTTTTGTCCAGTAGTAGGTATTCCACCCTAGGATGAGCCTTTCCTTCTGACAAAAATAGATGAAAGGTCTTTTATTTTGAGTTGCAGAATCTATTTTAAACGGTAACTGCATGCTAAAAGTGGAGCTGAACACGGCAGCCGCTTCTGCTACCTATATCCATCTGCTAATTTGCTGGCATGGTGGTCTGGTTTTGAAGGAAAATTCGTACCTCTGGGGTATAATTTTGTACAGCCCTTTCTCATGTGCTTGAGCGAGTGTGGGGTAAAGAGCATCGTTTCTAGACGGACTTTTATCCTTTAAGAGCCCCTGTTTGGTGAGAGGCGGGAGTGTGGGGATCCCAGGTTAAACTGGTGGGTGCATTGGGAGTAGGGGGTGGACCGCTCTGTCCCAGCGGCTGGTGAGGGGGATGCTCTGGTACCTGGGACAGGCACCTCATTACCTCCCTGCTTTAGCCTGCTTAGTGAGGGCCTGCTAAAAGAGCAGCTTCGTGCTGTATCCTGGATACCAGCTCTCAGGTCAGGTGTACCCAGAACACAGATTATTATGGGCTTTCCGGTAGATTTTGAAACGGGAAGAATAAATGCGTCGCACTCGGCAGTTGTTTTATTCTCTTCTTTTGGCAAAGCAAACACTCGCCCCCTTCATGCTGCATCCCACTTTGCAAGGATGTTGCTCCGCTTTCGAGAGGAGCGAATGCAAATTTAATGGCTTGCCGCTAATCTGGGAATGCAGAGGCTATTTTATACATGCAGCATCACTTAGAAATGTGTTTTGGTTTTTTTTTTTTTGTTGTTGTCGTTGTTGTTGGTTTTTTTTCTCTTTTGCTTCTGGGACAAATCGAGGAAGACTCACAGCATCCTAAATTTTTGGTTGAGTGATGGAGCAGTCATTGTTTCAAGGCCACCCGACAGCGTAGAGCTGAGTCTGGCCTAGCCTCTCGACCGTGGTATATTTGACTGCAAGATGAATTGTGTTAAATTCACATGGCTTCCCACGGTGCTGGGCTCATTATTGGAACCTGGCGCCTGGCTTTACTTCTGCATGCAGAAAACCAGGGTGGGTGAAAATGGGATTTCCCCAATCCTGATAGAGTTGGGCTTTTTTTTTTGTTTGTTTGCTGATAGCAAACTGTCCTTTGTGTGTCTTAAATGTGTTTTGTTTCGGGTCATGCGCTTTTTCTTTTCAAAATCAAACTGACATCGGCTGTGCTGCTGTTGTGCTTGTGGAATTTTCTGCTAAAAAATGCAGATGTAAGAGTAAAAACCTTCCTGCTAGCTTTATGTGTGTAAGTTTTGAGAAGCGTAAAGCTCTGAGTTTTGTCGGTGGAATTTGCACATTCCCCCTCTGCGATGATTCCTGACTTTGGGGACTGCAGGGAGCTCTCTGCAGAATGCGGGGCTCTCCGTGCTGCTTCGCACAAGCTACTCTGCTTGTGGGAAGCTGTGGTCTCCGCTGTGTCTCCTGTAGAAACACGACTTTCAGTGGCCCCCCTGACTGACTTATCTCAAAGAGGGTAACTAAGGCATATTGTAGAGATTTCGTGCTTTTGCCTTTTTTCCTCCCTTTTCCTTCAAGAAAAGAAATCTCCGCAGCAAGAAATAACTCAGACGTTTCTTTTTTTCCTCCTTTTTCCAGGAAGTGGTTCTGTATTGCTTGGAAAGCAAGGTGTGTGATGTGAATCATCGTGACAACGCGGGTTACTGTGCCCTGCACGAAGCCTGCGCCAGGGGCTGGCTGAGCATCGTGCGGCATCTCCTCGAGTACGGGGCTGACGTCAACTGCAGCGCTCAGGATGGAACCAGGTTAGCAGCACCCCCACCCCAGCACTGGAAGGGGTCACCAACACTATTTTTTTTTCTTCTGGGAGTTTTAATAAGTTTTTCGGGGTTTTTTTGTTTGGTTGGTTTGGTTTGGTTTTTGTTTTAAGAGTTTGTGAAATTTCAAGCTGCAGGACAGGAAGGAGTGATAGAAACTTGAGGTGCAGCCCTGCTCATTGTGCGCTCCATGTCCTTTGAGTTGTGCTGAAAGAGTGGCCTTTGCCTTGTTGGCAGGGTTACTTTTAAGAGCACTTCAGGTGTTTGTGGCAGTTGGGTGTGCGAGTGCTATATATGCTATATAAGAATGTTGTTTTGCTGAACTGTTTAACTATCTCCTCATTTTATATTTTGGATTTTTTTTTTCAATCCCGAATTAGCCTTTTTTAGTTTCACGGTGTAGTAGGGGTGTTTAGTTTCTGTGCTTGCAGAATAGATGGTGAGCTTTTCTTTTTTGCTTTGTGGAGACAGAAATGCTGCTCTTCCCGTTTTTTAAGCTGCTTGTGCATCTCCTAAAGTACCTCTTTGACCGCCTCTGCGGGGCTGACCTTGGGGTAACTTGTCCTCAGCATATGCAGAACATTATCCAGTCTATGCATTTTGGGGACAGGTCACTTCGTATTCTGTGAAGCTCCTGCGGCTTGTTATCTTAAATGGTGTATCACACTCATTATCACCATCCAAATAGCCGAGGAGGTAAAATTAGCATAACTAAGAGTCTGCCTCTTTTGTTTCTAAGCTCTTTATTTATTAACTTGGGAAGGGGGGAGTCAGGAAAACAAAAGTCCCAAGAAGGCTGGTTGGGATGGTCCATTAGAAGTTCGTGATGGTCAGTCGTTACCGGCCCATCGTGGCCCAAAGGGAACATCTCTGGAGAAACACTGAAACTCTGGCTGGATTGTCAGATTCCGTCTCCCTCCCCACTTTGTAAGAATTCTCAGCTCTCTAGGCTGCAAAACAGCCTCGTGTTTTCTGCTGCCTCCAGCCTTAATATGTGAACCATGCGGCAGTGGCAAGTTGCCATTGAAAGAATCTTAAATTTTTTTTGTCTTACTTGCTGGAATAACCTTTATAGAAAATTAACCCCAGGAAGTTTCTGACCAGTCTTAATCACATGCCAGTTCCGAGTCCACCTTTGATTTCTATTCACAGATGAAGCTGATTTTTCAAGAAAGAAACTTGGCTTCCGTACCCTGAAAAGTTGTTTTTGGGAAAATGCATTTCAGAAATTAACATAATAATGATCTGATCCTAAATGGTAATTTTAGAACTCTGCTATTGGTTCCCTTTCTTTTGTGATGGCAGACTTATTTTATGTTTGAAAATCTGCTCAACAGACAGCGTGAATCCAAGGTGCATCTAGTGTAGAAATGGGAGACGGTCTAGCTGCCCTGATTTGGTCAGGACTGAGAGCTTTTTGATAGGGCCAGACTTCTCTGTTTCTGTAGAGCAAATCATTACATGCATAAGATAAATCCCTTTTCTCTCTTAAAGCCTCAGTAAATTTTTCTCCTTTAAGTTTTAGGAGGAAAGAAGTGTCAGTCTTCCTCAACTGTGTTGCTTTTTACATACAAATTCCTGGACACCTTCACCCCTTTGAAAAAATATTAAAAGTCTTAAAAGCAAAAAAAACCAAACAAACCCACCATCAGAAGCTTCTCCCCCTCCCCTGCTTTTTTAATTAGTTGAATATGCCTTATTGCCCCCTCCACCACCCCAGAAACCCACTAGCCAAAGAGATTTTTGGTTGTGCTGAAAGCTCTGAAGTCTCTGGACAGTAGCAGTGGATGTGTTTAGTTCTGTTTAGCCAGTTATAGTAAATCCACATCGCGGAGTGATGTAACTGCATGGGCTGCGATGTACCTGCATTCGCTGCGTTTGTTCATGTGGCAGCCTGGGGTGACACTTGGATGCCAGCTGCCTGAAGCTTCAGTTTGCATTACTTGCTGCCTGCCACCTCTGTGGTCAGCTTTTTGAAGGGCGGTCTTTGAAAAGTTGTGACAAGTGAAGGTATGGCTTCAGTGTGCACGAAATGTCCATATGAACATGAAGGCTATAGGAAGTTCTGCGAAGTCGGTGTGTCTCGTAAGTCCTGTCTGAAGTGCTGCAGGTGCTCCCATCGATGTGGTGGTTTTGCATCCATGTGTAAGTTTTGAAAGTGAGGCAAAGACCTGAGCCTCTTGGTTTGATGGTGGCTTTTATGTACCTGCAGCCCATCTGTCATCTGAGTTCAGTCAATAAGATCGGCTTTCAGCCTCTGGTTCCTGATTACTATCAGAAATCTTCGCGAGGCCAAAACCAAACTGAGCACCAGACTGTGGTGGCAGGACAAGCAGAGGATGGTATTTGAAGGGTGTAGGTATGGTGGAGTTCTTCCCTTTACCCTCAGCTCAGTGCTGGGGCTCTGCCTGCATGCCTGCGGTGCACAGTGTCCCTCTGGCTGTCCTATTTGCAGCACATCTGGCCGGGCTAAGTGCGGGGGTCTGATATGTTTTTCCCCTGAAACTATGCTGATGGTGGTGGCTCTCCAAATGCAGCGCCTGCAGACTGTGAATACACAAGTACTCTGCTGCTTGAATTAGTGGCTAATCAAAGATTATCGTAGAAATGGGTGAGATCTTTAAGACCCGTCTCAGAGGTGCCACAGTCACTAAAGGCTCTTAATCGTCTTACCTATAAATAATAATAGACTGTGCTTAAGAGGTGAGTGCTTTCCTTCCCTGACAGGACCCCAGTAAGTGCAGTAGCTCAACAAGAGAGGGTTTGATGACCAGTGCCTGCTGTTTGCAAGGATGGCTGCTGCTGTATTTGTCCTCATCCTTGTTCTCCTCTTGCCTCCACATCATGCCCTAGTTGAACCAGCGCTGCTTTAAGAACAAAGCCGCATGCCAAAAATACAGGCATCTCCTGCCTGTTAGCGAGGCCTCTTCGTTGCTTCAGAGCCCGCTCGCTAGATTCGCTCTCCGCAGCCAGTTTTGCTTTATCCTTCTCGCTGGCTGCTGATGAGCTCAGCCTTTTTTATTTTTTCCCTGGGAGGACCATGCCAAGATGGCTCTCTCCCTGCCTCCTTTCAGCTGGTCTTGGCACAGTGATACCCTCCAGCAGCTAATTGCATTAAAGGAGAGGCAGCCGGTGTAGCTGCCCTCCCGCAACTTGTGTCTTGCCTCTTCCGTGGGGCAGCGTTGCGTAATAGAGTAGATGGAAATAAAAATAAAACGCCAAGATACGGTATTGCTCGGTGAGTTACGAGACCTCTTATTGCAGTGAGGAAGATTCTGATGGTGCCTGAAAGGCTGAGAGCAAACCCTGGCTGGTCTAAATAGTTTATAATTTTGGTGGTGGAATGATAAGCCCCCAGTGAAATGTTTTCCTAACTCTAGTAGCGGTAAAAATAGTAGGAAGAATTCGACAGTACACGAGAGAGGGTTGAGATGTGTGTCTCCGGTAGGATATTGCAGATCTCGAATGTCCCCAGATCCTTCTGGGGCCTTTCGAAGGGTTTGTTTTAGAAACGAGCTCTGCTACTGTTAACTGTACCATTAGGGATAGAGAGTGTTTATTTCCACAATGCTCAGGGCGGAAAAGATTATATGGGCAAAGCAGCCCAGGAGAGGACTCCCAGGGATCTTTTTTTCACATCTGAAAATGTTGCTGAATCCAGTAGTTACTTTTGCATCCTACAAAGAGGATGGTTCAGCTCTGCCAACACTGAAAAACACTCTTTCCTCTGCCGGCCCTGGTGGGAGAAGCAAAGGAGTAGCTGTGCCTTTTCATAGTCCTGCTTGTGAGCTTGCCAAGAAGCTGTGCTAGCCAGTAAAAGAATCTGTCAGTGTTCTGTTATTGCGTTTTTTTCCCCTGCCTTATCTATGGGGAATCTCCATTCCCCACACACACACACTGCCCAGTGTTTTCTTTCCTTCCTTCCTTTGCTTCCTTCTATTTATTGTTCTTCCTCCTTCTGCGGAGCTTTACTGCGCCTTTCCTTCCCCTTCCCTCTCTGAAGTCCTCTCTCGGTCCCGGAGCTCAGGCAACAGGCGACAAAGATGGGTCTGCCTGCACCACCACACCGAGCTGGGTGACCCATAGAGAGGGAGAGGGGGTCCAATTCCGGGGTTACAGCCCATGCGCTACAATTTTTCCTTTTGGGAAATGCCCAGGCACCCTTTAATAATCTCATCAGGGTGTCATTAAATTGACTGAAACACTGGGAGGTGATTTAGGTGCTGTTTTTCGTAAATTAAGGGATCATATTGAATTCGTTACGGCTTCAAAAGCCACTCAGGTAAATCAGTTAAAACAAACAAGCAAACAAAACCAAACAAAAAACACAACACAAAACCAACCCAAATCCCAAAACAAAACAAAAACACGCACAAGAAACCAAACAAAAACCCTCACGAACTCACAACACTCTGCACCCTCCTCCCTCCCCAACCAGAAAATCCTAATTCTAAAATAAAATGCAAACCAGTTTAAAAGTAAGACTACATTAAAGTGAGAGAGCGGGGGGAGAAAAAGTGTCCCCAGCATTTGGCGGCAGCTGTAACTCTCATCTATTCCCGGTGCCTGTTGCCAGACTTTTCAGCCAGGGATGCTTCGTGCCCAGTGGGGGACAGGAGGGTTTGCAGCAAGGCTGACCTTTCCACTGTAGATGCTCAGAGTGTCTTGACCCGACAGCTTGGGCCTCAGATGCTTGCTGACAGCCAGAAACACCCGATACTTTTTCAGCCTCTGTGTCAGCACCCCTGTTATTTGTTACCTCTCGCGGTGTATCGCCTCACATGTTTAGCGCTGGCTGGATCCGGGATGTGCTGTGCAGGGACACGATGCTGTGGCCGTCCCTCTGCAGAAGCAGAGTCAGTAGGTGGAGGTGGGAGGCTGAGGCTTGCAGGGAACCACAGGAACGCTGGATTCTCCAGCACCCTCTATCTCAAGGGTGTCATATAGTTTCAGTGTTATGTTAAAGACTTCCTTGAGAAACTGAGAAGGGATATCCTGACCCTTTGCAAGTGATCCTCATGAACCTATCTGTTCTTTACATTCAAAAGTGGCTTTGCAAAGTGGCATATCAAGCTTTGAAGGCGTGCATGTGTGTGGTGGTTTAACCCGAGCTAACTATATAACCACGATAGTCGCTCGCTCACTCTCCCTCCTCCAGCCCCCAAACGGGGGAGAGAATTGAAAGTGAAGGGGGAAACTTGTGGATTGAGATAAACACAGTTTAATAAAATAACGAAATAGTATACTACTACTACAATATATAGAATGGAAATAGAATATAAAATAAAAGATACTAAATGCAATTCCTCATGAACTCTGTTCACACCAAGCCACCAGGAAGCAGCACCTGGTCCCAAACAGCTGATCCTGGAGAGAGAAAAGATATAAAGGCAGAAAGGCCCAGAGGCCTCTGCAAAAACCACAGGCTGACAAAAGGCTGAACCAAAGAAACTCCTGAACAGAACTCAGCCAAAACAGAGCAGAACCTGAACAGGTCTCTGTCCCTCACTGGATGATCGCAACTCTCCTTAAAAATGGGATGGAATACTCTTATTGATCAGTCTGGATGTCAGTCAAGCCCCACCTAAGCCCCCTTTCCTTGATGCCTCACACATGTGGGCAGAAAGCTCTAAAAGGCCTTGGCTCCCACACAACAGCAATTAAAAACATTAGGCCTGTTCCAGGGTGTTACCTTATTTTTCTCTCACTAAATCCAAACAATGACCGAAAAAGAAACGTTTCGATGACAAAACCCAAATGTTTCTAACCGCATGAGGAAAATTACCTCGCTTTCAGTCAAACCAGCGCAACGCATTTCGCTCTCTGGTGCTGTGGGTCTGGGGGGTGGCACGAGCTGCGTTGGGGACTGTGCTCGGCAGCTCGGGGGTCACCTGCTTGTTCGCTGTGTGGGTGGCCTGGGGTGTGCAGGAGGCAGGCATTGTGGGATGAGCCCTCTCTCCATAGGGAACGAGCCACAAAACTTCCAAGCGCACCTCCTCATGTTGATATAGCGTGCAGATGTCAAAACCAAAACTGCATACGGCTTTCCAGCTAGATGTGGGCGAGAGTGCTTCACGTGTGACGCGCTCTTCGCTCTATGTCACAGCCTACTGGAAAGTACTTGGAGTAAACACGCTTGGGACATACTTCTTTTTGAGGTAGATCAGTCCCCCTCCTACTGGCAGTGCTGTGTGATAGATGGGGCTGGTCTGATCTGCCTCTCCCGCCCAGAGCTCACATGGATGGCAGCCCATACCAAAGCAGTGGTGACATAGAGGGGACATTGCTGTGTGTGGCATGAGGAGTGGTGGGATGTGGTGGCCTCCTTGCCGGAGGGAATTTAATCCCTAGTCATTAACCAAGAATTGTTTGGCCGACTGGTAGAGGGAGCTGAGGGTTTTGCTTGTCTGTGCTTCCAGGTGACTTCTCCTTGTCACATCGTTTTGAAAGCCTTCCAAGAAAGCAGTATGTGATCCTAGTAAAAGTCCTTCTTTACATCTCTTGCCTTTTAATACATCTGTTTGAGAGTTTGAAAGCCTTGTTGGGGGGTAGCGATGTTGACAGTGTAAAGGAGGAGGAGTGCAGAGCTGAGTTGAACTGCCATGGCCACTGGTCATATATTGGACTCCCCTTTCAGTTTCCTCTTCATTGCTGTCTAGGGAAGAGATGGGACTTTAACACATCTTCATTAGTCTGAAGGGTAATATGTTCTACTTCCAGTCTACTCTTCATTTCATATAATCAATTTTAAAGGCAAAAGTTAATGCAATTTATAATTAGTGATAAGGAATTCTAAACCTGGAATTACAGGCATGCGTATTAATGAATAATCCTTCTGTAGGCTCACAAAATGTATATCTGAGCTTGTATAGATTGCTCATGCCACGTAGAATGCGTTAACTTCTGGGTGGACTAAACTTAAAATAACATGTGTTTCTGTCCTGTGAGTAGAAGGGTTGAATTGTGCTCTAAATATATTCACAAGTGCTATTTAAAGAGGATATAGTGCAGAAGTTTAATTCCCAGTGAATTTTCGTAACTTATTTCTGTGTACATAATTTAGGAGCTTTGGGTAACTGATTTCCGCACTAGCTCAGAGACGGGCTGAATGAGCCTTTACTCCACAACACGCTGTTAAATTGGCAGAGATTTGGAACGGTAGAGTGACTTGTAGGAAAATGATGTTTGTGAGGCTCCATGCAAACTCCTGCCTTCTGTTACAGCGGCGTAATTATTTTACTGGCCCTCAAAATATGTACAGCAGTGAATAGACGTAACAGAAATATCTGCTGTGAGCAGTCTGACTGTGAATTCAAAGACAAGAGGGGAGGGGGATGGTGTGCAAGTAAAACCAACGATGAGATGATTGGCAGCTGTATTAACAGTGTTATTTTCTATAAATAACTTTGATCTGAAGTCAGAAGTTTCTTGTCAGATACATTTGCATAATACTATCGAGTCAAAGTGTAACGCCGTGATCTTTTTTATTTCCCTAGACCAATCCATGATGCGGTCGAAAACGATCACTTGGAAATCGTCCGCCTGTTACTGTCTTATGGTGCTGATCCAACGCTTGCGACCTACTCGGGGAGGACCATCGTGAAGATGACCCACAGTGAGCTCATGGAGACCTTCCTCACAGGTGCGTGGCTGTGTTGCTTGGGGCTCTGCTGGATGTACTGCCGGGAATGGAGGGGGTACACGTTCCCTGGCCCCCCAAAGTCCCTGCTGCCCAGCGGGGATGGCTCCATGCTGAGGAGAGTGAGGGTGCAGCAGCTCCCTCTCTGCCTGCAAAAACCCAGCGGCTGCAGGTGGGAAGCGTAGCCATACGTAGGGGGTCCTAGTTGAAACTCTTATTAAGTCATAAGGGTTATGCCTCTATCAGATTTGATAGGTAGGGGGTTAGCAGGCTGTGTCAGTGCCTTCACTTTTCTTTTGAAATGAAAATAATAAACTTGCTAGATTGAATAGCTGTTTGTTAAATATAAACATGTTTTCCCGTCGTCTTGCTTTTTATCCTTCTAGTACTCGTCTTTTTGCAACTTCCACCTCATTTTGTATCCGAAATGCTGTAAACCAACCTATATTAAAGGCTCTTGTCTTTAAATGTCTCCATGTTCTAACATGGTTTTATGTTGTGGGTTTTTTTTCCTGTTACTTTTGGATAAAGACACTTGCATTACCTAATAACTGATCTCTGAAAATGTTTGCAATGTTCATAGTCAATGAGTTTAAGTGCTTATCCACTTACCTGTTTAAATGGTGCAGTGTAGAAAGTGCATAGGTGTATCAGGACTCCAGTCAAGTCCAGTATCTTGGACTTCTTAACATCTTGAGTCTCAGTAGAAAAGAATTAACATCTTCTGAACGTATCTCTATGGAAAAACCTTTTCCATCAGTTTCTTTGGGGACCCTGTTTTGCACCCAAGTTGGTGTCCACAATAACTGTGCAGGCTAAAAAGTGTGGTACATGCTGTCTTTCACAAAAATAAAATACTGCTCTTGGTTTATCAAGCTTAAGGTTGGGTCTGTCCCTGTTAGACCTTGGGTGATTATTTGATGTGATGGGTCATAAACTGATGTGATGGGAGAAAGGATGCAGGAGAAAAGCAAATTCCGGGGATATTAGTGAGAATGGTGTGTATATGCTGTTGTTAGTAGCATGAGCATCAGGTGTGGGGGTTTTTTGACGGAAGGTATGGAGGATACACAGTTAGACTGTATGACACATGGTCTGCTAAACTTGCCAGCTTTTTGTTCTCATCAGTATGTTTTTGTTGTTGTTTTTTCCTCTCCAGAGTATTTAACTGACCTGCAAGGTCGAAGTGTTGATGACCCTGGTTTGTACTGGGATTTCTATGGCAGCTCTGTGTGCGGTGAGCAAATGTTACCCTTTATTTCTTTGTATGCGGAGACTTTCAAAACACGCAGCACGTGCGGGTGGGGGCTGTTTTGTTTTTATGGTAGAGGAAGCTAGGAAGGAAGCAAACTGATTTTATTTACAGATCACGTTATTGGAAGAAAAAGCAAGACCTGCAACAGTCTCTTCAATGCTGACTTGGCACCTTTATTCGTTTTTATTTAGATCCAAAAGATGAATCTGGATTTGATATCTTGGCAAATCCTCCTGGCCCAGGTGATGAAGATGAAGATGGCTTTAGCGATGTCTTTGAATTTGAATTTTCGGATGAGCCTCCCTTGCCATGTTACAACATTCAAGTGTGTCTCTCTCAGGGGTAAGAAAAACACAGGGTTTGGGGTAAAAATAGCTGAGATGATCTGCTTGAGATGGCAGCAGTTTGTGTCTGTGGGGAAATGTGTTTGCATTTATTTAACGTAAATGAGAGAGCAATTCCATAACTGCTGGGCTTTTTAGAAATGAGCTAATAGGAGATGAGGCGGGGAAAGGCTGACTTGTCAGGGCTGTGTTTTGAGTGCCATACTGCTGAGCTGAACAAACAATCTCTGAACACAGATTCTTTCCCTTCACCCCAGGCCAGGCATCTTGGTATAACATACAAAAATACAAGTGCTTCTAGCACTTGAATTTGGTTATGACGTTTGTAAGGTGTTCCTAATTTTATTTAATGGGCTTTTCTGTTTTGCTGAGCGGACACACTTCTGTGGATTCAAGAATGACACTGTTACGGCTGTTCTAGACTTTGCAGCAAAACTGGATAAAGCCCTGAATCATATTGAACGAAGAAACATATTGCAGAAGATACTATGATACTTAATAATAAACAAAGACCTGGAAAATTTTATCATCCGTTATACTGAAGATATAAATTAGCTTCATAAACAGCTGCTGTTTGTCATTTGAACCAGTTTTGATGACAGCCATGGGAAAAATTGTTTTAAATATTCATCACGCAGGAGCGTGGGTTTTAGCATTTTTTTAATTTGAGTTATGTATATAACTTAAGTTGTTCGAAGTGGACGAGTACAAAGGTTGAATTAAAAACTGTATTCTTAATCTGACAAAACCCCCTCTGTTGACTTGTACTTAATATTGGCATCTCTGGAAGTCAGAGGTGCTGAAATTTCTGATTATAACTCTAAACCATCTCCTAACTTGCTAAATGGGAGTTGGGCTCAGCCAGGTGAACCTTGACCTGTGTGGGCAGCTTTCGGGATGGCTGCTGACCCATGTGTGTGCTCAGGAGCCTGGGGTTTAGAGGCACCAGTGCCCCTGCACGCCTGGTCCCCCTCCTTCCCCAAAGCTGTGGGCAGCCCTTTGATGAATAAATACCTGTTACATTTCCCCCCGAGGCTATGGCCTCGAGTTCAGGGGGATTGTTTGTGTGGGTACGGTTGGGGAGGGTTTGTCACATAGCGATACGGTGAAGAATCGAGAAGCCTGTGGCTTAATGTTGGTTATTGGAGCTTCTTTGTCTTTCGCTTCCACAGACCGCGAAACTGGCTTCTGCTCTCAGACGTGGTGAAGAGGCTAAAAATGTCATCTCGCATCTTCCGCTGCAACTTCCCCAATCTGGAAGTTGTCACCATCACGGAGGCAGAGTTCTACAAACAGACTTCCCTCAGCCAGTTGTTCTCTTGTGCTACGGACCTTGAAGCTTTTAACCCGGAGAGCAAAGAGCTGTTGGACTTGGTAGAGTTTACAAGCGAACTCAAGACTTTGCTCGGCTCCTCGCTTCACTGGTTGCATCCGCACGAGGACCCTCCCTTTGACATCCTCTGGTGAACCATCAGGCCGTTTAATGTACAGTGCTCTATACAGTTACTTCTTTATGTATATGTGTTCAAATGCAATTGTTTCTGTAAAGAAAGGACACTATTAAATATAAAAATATCTTTCCTTTATATAAGAGATCTGAATTCCAGTTGGACGGATTTTGGAAGAATTTTTTTTTAACTTCAATCAGTTTTTACAAAATTGTTATATAACGTTTCTTTAAATGCACACAGGCTTTGGGATAAGTTTGTTATTACTCGGAACACGTTTTTTTTTTTAAAGAACACACCCACACATTGACTTTGTTTCATACAAAGCACTGATTACACAGAACATACTTTTTCTAGGTGATGTGATCAAAGTCATGTGGCTTGTTTGGGAGATAGAATTCGGTAAGGCACTTGGTGATATTATTTTTGGTTTTTTGTTTACAGAATTACCTGCTTTGGCCAGGTAAGCACTATTGAATATAATTCAGTAGTTTGTAATATAAATTAAACCATATCCATACGCATCAACTAATTGTAAGAACTTTTATATCCTAATTTAAAAGCTGTGAAATTTAGTTTTCACACATCAAACCGGATTGTTTATATATGTTTAAACATTTTATGCTCTTTATTTAAAGAAGACTTTGAACTATTTTTTCTGTACCTTGTAAAATATTGAAAAACTAACATATGTTGAAGTTGCTTGAAACTGTACATAAACTAAATTTTCTGAATTGTGTGTTTATGTTTGAGATCTGTGTTTTAACTTTGTAAGTAAATCTCCTGCCTTTGTATTTATATTTTACAAAAATTTTCTTAAAGGCAATAAAACTGTTGAGAAATGAAGAGGCTAAAGTGACTCCCAATGATTCCGTGCCTGGTTGCAAAATGAGCTCCGACTCGTTAATGTTTATTGAAAGGAGGCTCCGCAAGCGGTTCCTGAAGCGGAGCAGCGCTGGCACAGGTGCTGGCGAGCAGCTGATGAAATCTGAGGTACAATCTGCCTCAGCTTTCTAAATTCAAGGTTACAAGAAAACATCAGGCAGGCACCTTTTGTGGGACAGAGGTTTAGAAGCGGTATTCACAATACTTTCTGCATCGCCTTTTGGTTAGAGAATTGTGAATAGGTTCAATTATTTTCCCTTCTTTGTCATCATTTTAAGTTGAATTGACTCAATTCTTCTATCTGCAGAGGGGAAGAAAATACTACTAAGCTAAATGCTTTAGTTCTAATGTATAGCCTTAAAGCTGTGAGCACCTTTTGGACGGATCTAAAGGGAGATCGAACAGAATGTGACTTTTACACAGCTTGAGAACTTGCACCTTAGGAGGCTGAGCTCCCTGGGCTTGGGCAAGCCCTCTCTTACGGGTTTGGGTCTGCCCTTTGTGGAAAGAAGTTCTTGCTGTGCTCTGAGTTTTGCTTTGGGGCTGTTTTTAACAGTAGTGTGGCCTGTGATAGCCAAACGCTTCAGCTGAGACATTTAAATCGTGCTGCTCTTATGAGGGCCAGGACACCCACCAAAAGGGTCTTGAGCAGAGCACTTCGTACATCTGAGGAAAACACCTGGAAAAAGTTTCTCTGTGGAGCAGCAAAACTCAGAGGTTTTGATTAATGGTCAGTGTACTGCAGGCTAAGTCTTTGCTCTTGGGGGAGCTGAAGAGACGGTGTGAATTACCCTGGTCCTGAAGGTAAGGGAGAAGGATGCCTTGTTCATGAAGGTGCCCCAGAGGGAAAGATGCAGAGGTGATGCCTCTTGCGGTGTGTTGCCAAACGCTTGTACTGTGTGGTTTACTGTGGGAGTGCTGCAGGGAGTCAAGGTGGTTTTGTAGTTGAGCCAAGAGATGAAAGAGGGGTCCGATGGCTGCTGCTGGCAGCTGAAAGTCCTATTTCCACACAGGACAGGGAATTTTTAGTCCTAATACAACCACCGACATCTCTGCCCAGACTTTGGATAAGGATGATGATGGTGTCTCCTGTACAGCTTACAACCACACCCTGGGTTTCCTTTAAGCCAACCTTCAGCTCTGCAAGGAACTGAGACACAGACATCCCTACTCTCCAGTGCTGGCTGCTTTTACATCCTGATTTTCTGGGGAAGCAGAGGAGGGCCAGAAAAATGAAGGTAAGGGAGGACGTTAAAAGCAATTGTTACAGACGCGTTTATCTGATCAGCTGCGTAATGCTTGGATGGTTTGAGCTGAGCATAAATCAGCTTCATACCATGTCTAGGGGTGCATGGCAGAGACCTCACTTTTTGCAGTGCCCTGCAGGCAAACAGCAGATTGATGCAGCTTCCACTTTTGGCCAGCTCCTCAATGATCCTGAGCATGTGCTCCCCAAATGTCTGCGCTTAGTCAGCTTTCCACTATCTCCACTGAGTACAGTTGGGCCTTCTCCATGCTGGCGCTGGCATCCGTGCTGAAATACAGTAACAGCCTCATGCTGTTGTAATGCAAGCATGTGCCTGCCCCAGGGCCCGTCGTCTGCGCTCTAAAAATAGGGCTGTGGCGGGGAACACCTGATCACAGTCCTGTCCCTTAACATAATGCAATAATTTTATCTTCTAGGATGTAATTTTTAAAGAGACTTTGCTGTGTGAGGGTCCTTGAGAGAGCACGGAGGTTTCAGTGAAGGAGGAGGGCAGCATCCTGTGCTGCTGGGTGCATGAGCCTGGCTAGGCTGTTATGGGATGGGCTGGCTGCACGTGTAGTTTTATCATAGAATAGTTTGGGTTGGAAAGAACCTTCAAAGCTCATCTAGTCCAACCCCCTGCCATGAGCAGGGACATCTTCAACTAGATCAAGTTGCTCCAGAGCCCCGTCCAGCCTGGCCTGGAATGTCTCCAGGGATGGGGCATCTACCACCTCTCTGGGCAACCTGTGCCAGTGTTTCACCACCCTCATTGTAAAAAAATGTCTTCCTCATGTCTATCCTGAATCTCCTCTCTTCTAATTTAAAGCCATTACCCCTCGTCCTATCACAACAGACCCTTCTAAAAAGTCTGTCCTCATCTTTCTTATAGGACCCTTTTAAGTTCTGAAAGGCCACAATAAGGTCTCTCTGGAGCCTTCTCTTCTCCAGGCTGAACAACCACAACACTCTCAGCCTGTCCTCACAGCAGAGCTGTTCCAGCCTCTGATCATTTTTGTGGCCTCCTCTCCAACAGGTTCATGTCTTTCCCGTACTGAGGCTCCAGAGCTGGACACAGGATTCCAGGTGGGATCTCACCAGAGCAGAGCAGAGGGACAGAATCACCTCCCTCAACCTGCTGGCCACGCTGCTTTTGGTGCAGCCCAAGAGACGATCACCTTTCTGGGCTGCAAGTGCGTGTGGTTGTGCAGTAGGTGAGCCAAGGGAACAGTTACCTTGGGGAGAGGAGCAATGGCAGCATGCCTGCAGGGAGTGAACTCTGTGACAGTAAATGTAGGCAGGGGAGTGGAAACACCGGCTGCCTTGACAGCACGGGGAAGGGCCAAATTTTGCATGGCATAGAGCCGGGGACTGAGCTGGCTCCAACCAGCATGGCAGGGCAGGGCTGGGAGGGGGCCGATGTTCAGCATTTCAGCTTCTGGACTCTTGCTGCTCTCTTTTAAAACACTTTCCTGTGCATCCTCCTTGGACCAAAGACACTTGCTTCATACCGCTGGCATTGCTCCAGGTTAATAAAAAACGAGGAAACAGAAACGCAGCCTTTGGGGATGGTAAAACCCTGCCAATCCCGTGTCCTGCTTTCTGCAAGGTGAAAATGTGGTGTTGATGCTGTTGGGGCCCAAGCCAAGGTGTTTCCTCGAATTTCCCCTGCTTATCACTTGGATTTGCTTGGCTGGGAGATTCTGCTGCCTCGTGGAGGTATTGGAGAGCCACTGGTGCAATAGGGGAAAACCCCATCTTCAGCTGGAGCTGGCAGGTGAGCCTCACTGAAGGGAGTTTCCTTTGTCAAATTTTACTTGGTGCTGGCTGGGAAATCCCAGGAAATACCGGGCTCGGGGCTGGCTGCCTGACAGGGCGATGGAGTGGGAGGGGAAGCCACAGCATAGGCAGTGTTGGGAGGTTTCCCCCAAGATAAGTGATGCTGCTGAGGACAGCAAAATATTGAACTTCTCCTTTGCCTTCTTGCCTTACCCAAGAAGACTGGAGTCTGCATAGTGGGATCAGCACTGAGAGTTTCCCATCTAAGTTATTTCTCCCTGTGGACATTCTTCTCGTTTCTTCTGCTTTGCTGTTTTCTCCCCCTTTTGCTCTGGTGGTCTGGCTGGACACTTGTGCCAAAGACACTGATACAGTGGGTGGCAAGCAAGGCACAGAGGCATTTGGTCCTTGTTTGTGCTCTTTGGGGAGCAATCTTCTAAAGGGAGAGCCTAGATACCCACTGGAAGCCCAACCCAGCTTCTAGTTTTTAGGATCACAGGAGCAGAATGGAAATTGTCTTAAAAACTGCTCCCAGGGGCAGTGCTCACGCCATGAATCAAAGAGTTTGGAGCTGACTCCTCCCTTCATTTCTGTGCTAAGTAACAAAACTATAGATGAGACCCATCATTTGTGCATTAATATGAACAAGGTGTTAGGGAGTGGTAAATGCAGGCATCTGCCATTCCCAGGCTCTGCAGGGCTGCTGGTAAACATTCAGCATCATTTCTTCAGTTCGTACAGGAAAAAGGCACACATTGCTACTTTAAACTTGTACAGATACAAGCTAACTGAAAAAATAGCATGATATCTGTTTAAAATTGTTTGCAGAACGTCGTATTTTCATTTCAGTATGGGTCCTGTGTTGGTAGGAGAGGGCTTGGTACCACTACACAAGCCAGAAGAGTTGAATGCCACAGTTGTGAAGACATGTATTAGGTCTTTTCTCAAAGTGCTTATTCACTATTGCATTTCTGCTGGAAGGAGGGGCAGGAGAAGAAAGTGACGAGAATCCAGCAACTTTCACTTTGTGAGCTTGTAATGTTGTCAGGAGAAAAAAAAATCCCCAAGTAGATCTGAAGAAGATGAAGTTGTCTTTAAGTACCGTGTCTAGATGTCCACGCTGTCTTCCCACCTACATCAGTCTTGTTAGTTCTGCATTTCCCCCGTTAGTGTGCTTTGCATGGGTTCACTGTGATTGCAGAGTGAAAAGATCGTATTTTCCTGCAAGTTAAGTGTGATGGATCATTAGGAGCAATGCTGCCTTCTTCCCTTGGGGGTGAAGGCAGCGTGCTGCCTGTTCCTGGTTTGCCAGCCCTGAAGCAAACCTTGTCCACACCATGTGCACATTTTGCTCCAGCAGACCGATGTGACTGTAGATGGTTGCTCTCTTGAGCCAGGTATGAACCACAAATCTGTCACTAAATAGATTTTCCTTTTGTTGTCACATTAATTTGCAACTCATTAATAGTGACAGCAGTGAGGTACCGCACTGATGCAGATTTGCATATTCATGACCAACTTATTATTAAACAAATAAGATTTCCCTAGCTGAGGAAGCACCCAGAGTAATGCCACATTGTGCATTATATCAGCCTGGATGTTTTATTTTCTCTTTAATATGTTAATAGATGCAAGGGGTGCTCTTTTTTTTTTTTTTTTTAAGTAAATGTGCATCTATAAAATAACACTTAATTTAAAATATCAGAATCGTTTAAACAGCAATCCATTAACAAACCTGCCAATAATTGAGAAGGAATACCTATTTAATGTTCAAATCAATTAATCAATTCTAACTGCTGGCTTTGCTGCCTAATGACCATAACGCAGGCAGTACCAGCAAGGCACAACCAAGTCACTGTACCAGCGAGGTGGGCGAGGGGCAGACAGCTGATCCCGTGTTTTATGGTGCGTTACGGTCAAATGGTTTGGTTTTCATAGTTGCTCGTGTTTCTTTCCCTGGCTCAGCCCTGGGGAGAAGGAGGCCAAAGCTCCAGCACTCGCTGGTGTCACAGTGGCCCCACGGCAGGGACACTGGGGCTGGTGGCAGGTGGTCGGCAGCGTCCTTCTCCACCGGTGCAGTGGGGATGGTGCACCCCTGTGCTGAAGCAACTGAGGGGAAAAGCCACCCAGAGATCAATAGCTGCTCAAAATCTGCAGGCAGGAGGAAGGGGAGATGCAGGGTGTGGGTCTGACCTGTAGGTGGGTGTTTTGGTTTGCTTGCTGGTCATGGAGACAGTCCTGCCCCACGAAGTAGTATGACTTCTTTCTGTCAGGCTACTGAAGACTGCTGATAAGCATATCAAAACCCTCTTCAGATCCTTGCTGCATCCATATTTTTCATTTGTTTTTGGCTCTTTTAACAATTTATAGGGTAGTGAGCATAATTACATGTGTGGGAACCAGCTGGTTGTTGTGAAGTTCCCCTCAGTCCAGGTTTTTTTTCCTGGCTTGACTTTTCAGAGGCCCTTGACAGCATTGCCTAACCATGAGGCCAAATGCGGTTCTTCCCCATCCTGCTGTTTCCCTATGAGTCACAAGCCACCCCTTTTGAATGCAGGTCCGTGCCCCCAGCCTCAGGAGGTCCTGTCGCTAACTGCAAAGGGTGTATGGCCCTGCAGGGACACAGCTAAAACTGAGGCTAGTGAAAGGCAGGCACAAGTCACCCCAAAGAGTACACCCCTGCAGGTGCAGAGCAGCGTGAGGCTGTTTATAAAACCTGTGTACAGCAACCTCCCAGTGCCCTTCTCCAACAGGGAATAATTTCGTTTCCTGATGTGGGATCTGTCCATCTCCTCTCTCGGGTCCTTTCCTGGCACACTGAGAGGTGCCAGTGGCACTGTATCATGATTTCCACTGCTGAGAGCCTGCAGCCATTTCCACGCTCTTAGGATGTAGAGGGTTAGGCAACACATGTGGCAGATGCTCCTGATGTCAGAGACGGTGTTTAGTATTTGTAGCTGTCGAAATTTCAAGGAAAAGGCTCCCTAATGAAAACCCTTTTCCAATATGCCATAAAACTCCTGTTTAAGTAAAGCCTACACGAAGGCAAGTCCTGACAGGCCTTCTGAAATGAAAAGGGCAGATTATTTAACAGCTGATCAACACTAATAACCCTTGGCAAATACTGTATGCAAATCTAGCACTGGAGCCAATATGCGCCGAAGGGACTCTTCTCTAACAGCCTGGCCTGGCTGCTCTCAAATCCCCGCTGTTAATCACAGAGCCCAGTGCTGGGAGCGAAGGAAACCTGGGCTGTGACCGCCATGTGTTAAGTCAGTGGTCTGTGGGTGCTTTTTTAGGAGAAGTTCCTTCACCATCAGAAGAGTCTAATGTGTGTTTGGTGTCTGAACGCTCGGTGAGACCAGGCTTGGGCTCCCTTGCTGAGAATCAGAAACTGCTGGCATAAGCACTGAAGCAACTGAAACAAATAGTTTGAAGCTGGATATCTTACCTCCCTTGCTTCGTGACACCTATGGGGAAATACCAGTTTTAAGTATCTTTGTAATACGCCAGTCTACACAAAATAAATCTCCTTTTCTGAGTTGGCCCAGCCCCTGGGCAAGGTTAAGCATGGGATGGGAGTTGAGTGCAGAGCGGAGTTCATCCTCCTGGCCCCTAGGTCCATGTCATGAGGGTGGCTTTTTAGCTGCTCAGCTGCCCTAGCTGACTGGGCTTCGCCAGTGCAGGCAGCCTGCCTGTGATACCTGCTGGCTGCTGCGAGCACTTGGGGACTTGGGGCTTCTGACCGCAGGGTCAGCTCAGCAGGGCAGTGATTGTGATAGCTACGTGATAGAGCAGGGCCTGTCTCAGGGGTCACTGCTGCTGGATGGGGTGGATCCCTTTGGGAATGTCCCCTGCACCCCCATGAGCTGGTTGTAGTCACCCAGCAGATGCCAGACACAGGAGACTCTCGGGGTGGGGGAGTGCAGGATGGGTGAGCATCCCAGCCCCCTGCAAGGGGAGGAGGCAGTGCTGCCTGGCCGTAGGAGCAGGACAAGGGGTCAGGGATGGGCAACGAAGTGTTGCCCTTTTGGTGGCAGTGTGGCTTTACCTTGGTTCAGAAAGATGGGTGAACCTGTGCCTCCCTCCGGAGCCTGGATGCTTAGCCCACCCACCAGCTTTCCAAGCAGCTGTTAACAGACTAGTGACCAAAAGTGCCTGGTCCCCAAGGGGTTACCTTGCCTGAAATGGCTGCCATGCCCAAAGAGCCAGCGTGTCTTTGATTACCACTGTTTTCAAAGGCTCAGGAGTGAGCTTGATTAGCAAAGTCAACAAAGAGATGCAAATATGCTGCAGCAAAAAGGTGCCTTGTTAGTTTGGGAATCAAGGTCCTGAGTAGCCGCAAGCAACAGCTCTTGCTGTTGGAAACATTAGAGAAGGAGGGTGTGTTATTCTGGAGAAACCAGTGGCTCAGACCAGCTCGTGTCTCTGTGGACACAACGCAGCGTCTCTGTTTTCAAGGTTATTTAATAGTAAACAAGTGCTTTCAGGAGGAAAGCAACCCGCTGCTGCCCAAGCAGGCTTGGGCTTTTTTGTGAGCGCAGCAGAAGCCGTGTCAGGGGAAGCGCAGGCTGGAGAAATGCAGAAAACCCCTTCCCGGGCTTATTTCTACAGCTAAACTTCAGCTGGAAATGACAGACTTGTGCTCAGCCCATGTTTGACTTGCCAGGGCTTCAAACATCTGGCTAAGTTTCTAACAATGTTATAGTCTTTCCCACACAGTGTTTGCCTTAATTTCACCTGTGGTAACTCTGGGTGCTTGGTGGAGCCCTCGGCGTTGCATTGGAGGCAGAACAAGGTGAGACAGCCCCATCCCTCACCCAGCCAGCACTGGAGGAGGAGGAGGAGGAGGAGGAGGAGGAGGAGGAGGAGGAGGAGGAAAGAGCGGGTCTGCTCAGCAGCTGGTGCCATCACAGCAAAGAAGCCCCAAGGACGGTCCCTCTTCTGCTGCCGGCGGCTCCAAAGTTCAGAGGAATGCGGTATCCAGGCAGTCTGTTTGTGAAGGCGTAAGGCATTTTTTAAATACACAACAGAGACTTCTGTAGGGCTCAGTCTTTTTGTAAAGTAAATTTATTTGACAGGTTTATTTCTTTATCAGGTATTTGTCTAACCCTGTGACACTGAGTGAGCTGATTTCCTGGTACAAATGTTAAAATGTAAACTCTCAGAGATATGTACTGTCACAACCAGTGTCCAAAATATCCTCACCCCAGTTTCACGTTAAGTGTCCTGGCATGAGAGCAGGGAACCCCAGAGATGCCAGATCATCTAAGCAATGATCACACTGGGCCACCATGATGTACAGGAGCCAGGAAAAGAGATGGCCCCATTAAGAGGACAGGAGATGCTTCTGGCAGGTCCTGGCTGAGTGGCCAGTGGATTCAGGGGTTAAACCCAAGCATTTTGCAAGGGGTGCCTCCCTCCAACAGGATGGGGAGATTAGAAACACCTTAAGCGCCTGAAGGTTTTGCAGCACTGCTGACTGATCGAATAAAGATATGTGAATCACAAATCAATGTAATTTAAAGCAGATTCATTTAGAAATTGAGATGGGCACTAAGGGGCTTACCTAAATCAGGCTAACTTGCATTTAGCCACCCCCCGCCCCCCCAACAGCATGTGCTCTTTTGGGCTAGGTGAGGTGGGGCTGCAGATGTGCTGCTTCCTGTTTAAATCAGGGCTGGGCAGGGGGCTGTGAGCTGGGATAGGGTGTCTGGGGAGACACCAGGGTGAAGGAAGGATTCAGCTGCCTGCTCACCCCAGGCTGGTGCCTGGCGCTGGCCACTGACAGATGACAATGAGATGAGAGGAGCAGGTGCGTGGTGCAGCTGCAGCATGGCATGATGTCCCGATGCAACTCAGCGTGTCAGGGACCACAGTCAGTCCCTGTAGGGATGGACACACTGGGGACTCCCTTCCATCACTCACTCAGACGCTGGCTTAACAGAGAGCCTTTGCTGTGCCCCTGCCATCACCTGCTGTCTCCTCTCCACAGCATGCAGCAGCCCCAAGCATCTGATGTGGGGAGACGCTGCAGTTCTGCGCAGTGTGTGCACATGCATGTGTGTGCTGGCTGCAGGAGCTCCTCCTGGACCCAGCGCAGGAGCCAGGAGGAGGAAGGTTGGTTCCCTCTTTTTATCAGGCTTGCATTCGCCCTGCAAACACATTAGTTTTCCTAAAAAGGCACGGGAGAGCTTGAACAGCAAAACCACCATGGCATTTATTAATTTTTTAGCATAGCTCTCCCTCCCCCACCCACTGTGATTTGCATACCTGCTAATTCTCTCCCTCCTGCAATAATTCTGGAAAGGAGAGGGAAATTATATCTGAGCAAAAACTCTTTGGCTTTGAAGCTGTGGAAGACCCTGCATGCCATCACGCTTGGAGCAGAGACTTCCAGCAAGTGGAAAGCAGGAGGTTTAACCTCCTTAAGACCTGCATGACACCTACAAGACCCAAGAAAAAACAGCCATCTTGAGTATGTGAAACCCAGCTCTGCCAGTTCTGGATGGCTCTGCCCCAGGAAAGCCCTTGCCCCTGCCAAAAGTTTGCCTTGAGAAAATCGCTGTTCCCTACTTCCCTCCTTGTCTCCCCGGCAGCAGAGCTGCTTCCCAGGGGATAGGAGAGGAAAGCCCTGTGCTCTGCAGGATTCAGCACTGCCCAGCCTTGCCTGGGGAGTTGAGGATGCCACCCCCCTTCTTGCACATGCTGGGACTGAGCATTCCACAGCAGGTCTGTGCTGCAAGGCTAGCTCTGACCCCATGAGCTTTGGATGGCTTCTGATGAACTCTTGTCAGTTTTAGCCAGGAAGAAGTTGCAGACAGATTTGTGACCCTAGCAGTTTAATTTATCACTTTTCTTACTGCTGTCTTTATCCTCTTCCCCTCAACTTATTTGATTTGGGTTGGTGGCTGAATGACATCTCTTCCAGTAAAAGTCCTAAAGATGGGCTAGTCAGATCTGGGGAGAGAAATCCCTCAAGAAATCCCTGGAAAAGCACAGCCAGTTCTTCCTGTCCTCCTACCTCCTCTGTGACCAAGAGGGGACAGGGCAAGCGGGCAGGGGAGGAAGGACATCAGGGTGATGAGTAGGTGGTGGAGATCTCCAGGGAGCTCTCTGCCCTATTCTAAGCCAATGGTGTGGGTGAACAACAGAGGGAAGCAAAGGAGAAAAGCAGGAAACTATTTCAGGAGGAAACTTTTATCACACGATGATAAGCCCCCAAACAGCAAGCATCGCTCAGTGAGAGAGTGACTAAAACCCCAGTGAGCTGCAGCTCTGTTAAAACTGTGCTATACTCGGGTGCTGCTGAAAAAGGATATAATCTTTAAGGTCTGAAGGCTGCATCTTTGAGGGGTCTGGTATCAGCATAGCATCTTTCCGTGCCTTGCATGCTCTTCCTTGCTCCCTGCCCTGTGACAGCTGCATAGATAGTGTGCAGTGGTGAGGGAGGTGAGTGGGGAGAGGTGACGCTCACCATTGTACTTGTCCTGTGACCCTGAGTTAAAGCCCCTGCTCATTTTTGCTGAACACCAGCAGTGGTTGCTGGATGGGGCATCGAGGCAAAAAATGAGGTGTATGAGCCAGGGTGAAGAATGACTACACCACAGTCCTGTATGCCCATGACAGGGAGTGTGCCTGGGATCTCTAAGGACAGACGCAGAGCTCAGGGGCTCATGCCACGAGCAAGAGGAGCTGGGAGGGTGGGCAAGGCACACCTGGAGCAGGCAGGATAGCACAGGCACCTGCCTGCTTATGCTCACACCATGTGCAACCTCAAGGTGCACCAGGGTGAGTCGTTTGCCACGCACATCGGTGGCTATTGGCAGGGCTTGCTTCATCAGGCATTGACAGTGAGGTCTAGGAGGTTCCTCTTTCTGGACTATATTAAGGCGCACACAACGGCTTGAGGGTGGGGGTGAGAGGACGGCAAGAAGTTGTGAAAGAGCAGCACACTGGAGCCCGCAAGTAGCTAAAGTCTTTTGGCAGCGTTTCAGAAAGTGGGGTGGTCCAGTTAGGGAGTTCAGGAAATTGTCTGAGCTAGATTAAACATTTTCTAAAACCTTCTGGGTGCTCGAGAGCTGACTTGAAAGTTGGCAAAGTTAAATAAAACAAAAGTTAACACATTCCCCTCAATTTATTTTGTTACAGGGCTAGTATAAAGTCGGCCTATTTTCCATTAGTTTCAGCGTCCCCTTCCATCTCTGCACAGTAAAATCCCGGGACACTTGCACAGCCATGCAGGGAGCTGCATGTGACACATAAGAGCTTTAGCGCACATTTCAAAAGCCATAAAACACATAACTTTTAGGCATAAAACTGAATTTCTCTCTAGTTGAAGCCTGAGTATAGAAGAGTCCCTGTGGATCTGCGGCTTGCTGGAGTCTTTCTTCAGCTTCAAACCCAGGCAGCTTTCCCTGGACCTGCTCCTTGTTCTCCCGTAGCTGCATGCCAGCCTGCAGGAGACAGAGCTGCCACAGCTCGGGCAAGAGAAGCATCACATCTCATATCAGACCTGCATAACAGCAGCAATGGAAGCAACAGTGGGGTTTCCCTCTGGAGAGGACGGGGTGTGCTGAAATGCATGGAGCCTGAACAAAGCCAGAGCTCCCCTGCCTTGTGCGCACCGCGGGCAGCCTCTGAGAGGGCTGAGCTGAAGCTGCATGTCTCTCTTTCGGAGAACAGGTGGTGACAAGCTGCCTGGAGCAAAGGATTTCCACGGCTCATGTGGGCTGCGAGCAGCCCGGAGCTACAGAGCAAACCCCCACTCGGCAACTATCCATCTCCCTGGTGGAAATGGAGCCCTTGATACAAAAACCCCCACCAGCCTGGGAAATTACCTGCTCCTGTCTCTTGGGAAAAGTTTCTACTGGTGGAATCGGACGCAGTATCAGGCACAGAGCAGATGTCGGCAGCTTCCTCGCTCCGTGGAAATAAGGAAGTAGGGAACCCATTTAGACAAACAGTCCCACATAAATCTTAGCGCGACATTTCTTGCCTGTGCCTGATTCCGTACGATCTCGGCAAAGGGTAAATTGAACTCTACTTCATTGACGAAGCCCAGTGCTATTAGTTATACCTGTCTTTACAGCAGAGCTGCTTTGAGTGAGAAAAGAAAAGTGGTATGGCCCCGGGAGAGAGAGAGAAATCAGAACATAAATGCAGGTATCAAAGCAGAAAAATGCAGAGAGCGGCAGTAGCCCAGGGTATGCTGGAGAAGAAAACAAACTCTTATCACAGTAAGAGCAGAGGAAGCCATCCCACTGAAGGGAGGAGACAAGGAGGACAGCTGACATCCTGCAGAGAGGGAATCGAAGGTCTGGGGGAGGGAGAGCACAACCCCAAAGGCATGGCATTGGGAAAGGATGCAGCTCTTAAAGACACAGCTTCACCCGGTGCCTCTGCTGACAGGCAGCCCGAGCCCGCCAGCCGAACCCGCGGTTCCCGAGCAGCGACGGGAGCTGAGGGCAGATGTGCAAGCACGGGTATTTTCAAGCGGTGGGGTTTACAGGCTCCTTGCTGCTCGCAAAGTCCCAGGAGAAAGCGAGAGCCTGGGATCTGGTCAGATGAAAACGAATTATTAAAAGAAGTGGAATTAACAAGACGAGGAGAACAACTTTCTGTGTGAGCAACGTCAGGAGGCAGGGGCAAGAAACAGAGTTTTGCCTCTGAAGGTGGTCGGCTCTGGGGGGAAGCTGCACCCAAGCATGCAGGGGTCGATAGCACGCCAGCTCCCACTCAGTGAGCAGTCCCTTTTGGCAGATGCCCAGCTTCCAAAGGACAACGTAAAGGGACCAAGCGGATGCGCTAAAGACACTTCTTCCAGTGTAGGAACCTCTCAGGTGATGGGAACTTCAGCTCAGCCCTGCAAAAGCCAGGGAAGCCTGTTTGCTCTGCTTCTCGAAGGAGCAACCACCAAGCTGCCCCCAGGCACTGGATTTCCAAGATGTTCCTTTTTTTTTATAGCCAGGAATCAAGAAGAGTGCTCCGACCTCTAGCAGGGGAGGAGTGATGCTGTGAGGACGAGAGAAGGAGGAATGATCCAAGAGAGGATTCCCAGCAGTGAGTCAGACAGGGAAGAGACTGAGGTGGAACTGGCAAAAATAGTTTGGAGAACAGGGATAAGTCCTAAAATACAACAAACTTTGTGCAAAGAGAATAAAATAAAACCAGAAAGGGCTGGAGCAGCACTAGGGAGATAGAGCTGAAAGACCAGGAAGAAAAGGCAGAAGGAGAACACAAAGAGAGGATCCCACCAATTGCTGTGTTTTATGTAACATTTTAACACCAGGGTTTATTGGAGCGATTGCTGTCTCTAGCAATCTGTGAGTGCTGTCTGCATTGGCAGGTGGGGGTGAGGACACTTTCCCACCTGACTGCATTATAACACCAGAAATACGTACAGCTTTTCTCTGGAAAAGCTGCTGATCACGTCCTTCATGTCAGAAAGAGGATACTTGAGGAAGAAAAACTAAAGGGAAGCCCTGTCCCCATGTGCAGATACACATAGCACACATAGACCCCCCACCCTCTCACAGTTTACCTACGGCTGGGTAGAAGATGGAAGATTATCAGTGTAACCTTCAGAAAGGTGATTGCAAGAATGTTTTCCCGTTAATGCTGCTAGTGGGACTGTGACTGTATTGTTTAAGGTAGCCATGATCGGCTGACAAGCAAAGTTGAACTCTACGTGCATTCTGTGTCAAAACATTTTGCTTCGCTTGCTGCCTGAAATATAGGTCTTGGTAAGAGAGGTGTTGAACACAGCCCAGTGGGTTAGTATCTTGACGCATCTGAGAGCCAAAATTCATAGAAGCAGAGGATCATTTAGATTGGAAAAGACCTTCAAGAACATTGAGTCCAACTGCAAACCTAACACTGTGAAGTTTACCACTAAACCATGTCCCTAAGCATGTCATCTACACATCTTTTAAACACCTCCAGGAATGGTGACTCACCCATTTCCCTGGGCAGCCTGTTCCAATGCCTGACAACCCTTTCTGTGAAGAAATGTTTCCTAATATCCAATTTGTACCTCCCCTGGTGTAACTTGAGGTCATTTCCTCTTGTCCTATCACTTGTTACTTGGGAGAAGAGACCAACACCCTCCATGCTACAACCTCCTTTCAGGTAGTTGTAGACAGTGTAGACAGGTCTCCCCTCAGTCTCCTTTTCTCTAGGCTGAACAGCCCCAGTTCCCTCAGCTGCTCCTCATCAGACTTGTGCTCCAGGCTCCTCACCAGCCTTGTCACCCTCCTCTGAACTCTCTTCAGCACCTCAGTGTCTTTCTTGTAGTGAGGGGCCCAAAACTGAACACAGGAATCGAGGTGCGGCCTCACCAGCACCATGTACAGGGGGATAATCACTGCCCTGGTCCTGCTGGCCACAGAACCTGTCAGTGTTCTGTTGCGTGTTGTGAGACTGACTCGGCAAGGACACACACAGAGCTTGCTCACAGGTGGAATGCTGGGCCTGTGTCACAACCACATCCAGAAGCATATGTCCAGAACCAACCAGCTACTTAAGAGCATTTGTGTACATGTCTTAGACTTTCAGACTAATTACAGACAAGGTACACAGTATGACAAAAAAGAAATATTCCCTAAAATGTGACCACTTCATCCACCTCTGATGTGAGTCAGACTCTGGCAAGTATGTTCTGTTGAGCCCACCTCATGTTGGAGATGTTAAGGAGAAAAAAATCATACTGGTGCTTCTACTCTGCGAAATACCACAAGACAGCAAATACTCTGCAAATTTGGATTCTGCCCTTCAGCGCCCAAACCTATGTAAATGAATGTAGCCATTTGTCTTGTCGCCTCCCCCTCTCTCTGCAGGGGATCTGTGACAGCAGCAGATTACTATTACAATGAAAGGGGCTAAACCTGGCACACTTTTGGACTTCCCATAGGTTCACCCCTGTTCCTCACCTTCTGTCCATCTTCCATTTTCCGGTTCTGTACAGGAAGGGAGAGACAGGACCCTGCTCTGCCTACGTCCTGCATTTTCTTTTGAACTTTTATTTTTCCTGCCTGTGGTTGAACATCCTTGCCTGCACGTAACATTTCATTCATGTGCGTAACAGTGACGCTGGCCACACCACTCTCAAAGCAATAGAAGCAATTTGCTCGTGTTGGTTTACTGTAACGGCTGCTGTCTTTTCTTGACCAAGATGTGAAATTTTGCTTGTTTTTACTGAAATGCACAATGACGTGTAATGACGTTACTACAGTTCAGAGCTGTGGCCCAGTCCAGAGGAAGGCACCTTGGAGCTCTGATAAAAGCTGCAAGGAAAGTCCCCCTCTGATCTCCAGGGCTGTGTGTTACATACCAGATGGTAACTTTTGTATATGGATGGCCTTTAACCCCGCTAAGACACATACTTGAAGAAGACCTGACCTGCTGATAGAGACTCTGTATTTGCAAACAAACAAGCTCATCAAGAAAAAAACACAAAGTTCCACTTTAAAGTGGGTTTCACTGGAAACAATACCAAAAACAAGTTAGGCCATTTTATTCAAAAAAACAAGTAAACTCTCCCCTCACTCCCCATATCTTGAAAATCCCATTATCTCAGGAACAAAGACTAGCAGAGGCTGAGCTGTCCTCTTAGTGCTAAGTCACACAGAATCTGCATCGGGGTACTTTGTAGGTAGGGGAGTACTGCTGTTCTGTACTGGTGAATGCAGATGTAGCAGTAAAGCTGGCTAGATAAAACTACAGAAACAGCCCTGGCAAAGAGCAAAGCAAGTAGCTTCAGCAGCCATCAAGCTATCCATGACAGGTTAGTTTGGTGTGAATGTGCCTGTGTGAGGCAGGATCACACTAATGCTCTATTACAACGGGAATGGCAGTGGCGGTGGATGCCCTAGGTGCACAGCTGTCCACCTTCCAAGAACTCCTACATGTTATGTTATCTCTTACAATGTGCATACAAATATTTAGAGTAAGTTAAAATAACAAATACTGCGGTGTTTACTGGATGCTTGACCTGAGAAAATGGATTTCATCACATTTAAAAAAAATAGGACAAACCACTAACTGGTCGATATTTTTATTATGCTAGTTAACCTACCTCAGACAGGTATACAACAAGGCCAAGCAATTTTGCAGTGTGTTTGAGCCGAGGAAGAAGAAAAGGAAAAAAAAAAAAGAAGAAGTTCTCTAAAGGAAAGTTCAGATACATTTCAAAGCTCTAAAAACACCAAAGGAGTTTTATCAAACTTCCCAGAAAAAAACTTTCCTCTAAGAGGAAATAGGGCAAGTGAGATTTCAAAGGGAGAGATTTTTTTTTCCTGGGGTGCAGAGATGATGGCTGAAAAAACTCCAACCCTAAGCCTCCTCGGTGTGCATTTGTCCCAACCTGTACACAGCATGGCTACTGTCACACTGTCATCAAGAAGAGAATATGCACTAGGTTTGCTGACTAAAGTTCGGGATTTATCTTGGCTATAGTTGAGACCCTAGATTCACCTGAAGAAGCTGTGTTGCCACAAAGCACTGGTTCACCAACCCTTAAAAAGAGTGCAGGAGCGCAACCTTTTTTTTTATTTTTTATTATTTAATTTCTCCACTAATTAGCAGCAGGTAGTGAATAAGAAAGTGTTTATCCTCCCCCCCTCAGCTCACTACCCTGCTGTGTTATGACAGATGGAATGTTAATTAACATGACCTGGCAGATAATATTTAATTCAAGGCAGAGTATCATGGAAACATCTGACTGCCTCAGGGCTGGTCACCTACCTGGTACACCCTGAAAAAAACCCCTCCTGTGCGCTGTCCTTTAGTTGAGCTAATCCAGAAACAGGATCAAGGCTGTGCCTACACTAGGTTTTCTGGCTCCTTTTGCCCTCGCTGCTGCCCTCCCTGGGGCAGGGTGTGGGTTTCCTGGCCAGCTTTGCCTGTGGCTGCTCCCTCCAAGCCAAGTGTGCCCAGCCGTGGGCTTGCCCAGGCTGCATGTTTGCTCTGAAGGTGAGGTTTGTGGAGTTACCTCAAGACTGCCAGTCCCCAGGTGACCTAATGGCTCAGCAGCCAGGGTCCTCAGCAGCAGAACACTGTGCCCCCCGCTACACAGCCCATGTGCCCAACCTCCTCCTCTCCCTTTTCACTCACGAAGGCCCAGTGCACCTCCTTCTTCACCAGACCTTTTACTGACCTTTACAGGCTCCCCAGGGAGGTGTCACGGCCCCAAGCCTGACAGTGTTCGAGAAGAGACTGGACAACACCCTCAGACACATGGTGTGAACTATGGGGTTGATCTGTGCAAGGACAGGAGTTGGACTCGATGATCCTTGTGGGTCCCTTCCAACTCAGGACATTCTGTGATTCTATGAGCAAAAATCTCTTGCTCACCAGCGTGCCTGGTATACCCAGCACTCCCAGTGTGCCTAGCCGCAGTCAGCTGGGGACCAGACAGGGAAAGCAGAGCTAATGCTGCAGACAAAAATGTGTATTTTAATGTACTCAGGTGACAGAGCTGTGCATGGCCCTGTCGCACGGAGGTTTGTGGCCCTCGGCACTGCTGTAACGCGTTGGGGCGGGTTTGCTCTCCCCTGTGCAGGCAGAGCCAGCACATACCTACAGCCATCTCCTCAGGCAGAAACCGCAGGGAGTATTTAAAGAGAAACCACACAGAGTATGGCTTTACGAAGCCTCAGACTAATGCCAACACATGCATGTGGTCACAGAGCAAAACAACAAATAAACATTCAGGGGAGGCTTTTTAAAGGTCTGTGTTGCCGCAGAAGGACTTGAAAGGGAATTTGACTAAAAGCTAGCTGTGAAGAGAGGCACCTGACTCCTCTATTCTCACTCAGTTGTCTCCAGCCAAAAGAAGGCAAAGAGGAAGCAAGTGCTGAATTACAGGTTACTGTATTATTTTTGTAGTAGTTGGTGTATGGTTGTAAACAGAAGTAAAAGAAGAAACTTGTTCCCTAGGCCTGATGTGGGCGCCGGGACGACAGCTGCTTGGAGACTGAGAGATGCTGAGCCCTCCTGTGTCCCCCACTGGCCGGGCAATGGGCTGGGCCCAGCAGGAGCTGCGACTACACAGTGCCCTGCACGTCGCACCGTTTTCATACCAGAGTCAAAATGTGAGCGCTTCAGCGTGAGACGCTGAGTCTGAGCAACTCAGCTGTGATTTTAAATTGAGGGTATTCCTTTAGAATAATGCTATTAATTTGCAAACACAGGAAGATACTCACAGGGTGAAGAAGCTTTGCAACCTTCCTCCCAGCACTGTAAGCAAAAGATCAGGCTTTCTGTTATCTTCAAAATACTAATTTAGCAGAGGAGTTTTGAGATGCTATCTCTTAAGACATTTGGGCCAGTGATTCCTAATAATTTTAACAAATAAAAGCAGTATCATGGGTGCACTCACACCCATACACAGAAACACACGTCTTCAGATGTAGGAATCAAAAAGCTTCTCAACCTGCAAAAACCTATATACTTTTATTGCCAGGAGCAATCTTTCTGACCATGGATATCTAAAAGACAGAGTGGTCTTTGGGTACTATTTAGTTCCAAAGGGGCTATAAAAGGCAGATGGTCTCATTAGAAACAATTTATGCATATATATTTCTAGGAGTTGAACACTGCCAGAATAGGTTTAGCTCTTTCACCATACTGAGGAAAATATCACCACTTGCAAATGTTTCCAGTTTGCAAAATAATGACCTATCCAAAGTAGCTAAGCAACTAATTACTCAAATACTAGAAGGTTATATGCCAATATTATCACATTGTTGGTCTCCTGGGCAAACAACTTCACATTCCTCAAACCGCCATATACTGTCATTAGACTATGCAGGAAAGTCCTTTCTTAATAGTACAGCAGCAGCAGCCCCAATGCCCTTGTGCTTATGCCATCATTTCAACTATTATTTCCAATCTCCAAGTCAAATCACTTATTAATTAGAGAGGCAACTCTAGCAAACCCAATTACCCGCAGGCAGTTTCTTCCCAGATGTGAAGCCCTTCTTGGAGATGGACCATGATTCCAGTTGCTGGGAAATGTTTGCGATTTTTCTTTCCAACATATCAGCCTTTACACTCAAGCCTGGCAATACCTCTCCCAGGCCCTGCCCGTGGCTTGTCTGCTTGATGCATTCCTCCTCCAAGCTCTAAATCCTAGAAAATTCAGCCTACACAGCCTCAGGATGTGTGGAGACAGCCATGTGCAGGCATGTGTACTTTTAAGGCCTGTAGCCAATGTCTTTGAATGTTTCTTGGGGGTAGAACAGGCAGAGCACAAACAAAAACAATAATGAGTTGTGTAGGGAAGTGGGGTTGGCTCAGGAAATTGCAGAAGATAGCAGCTCAGAAACTTGGTTTCTGGATTCACTTACACCCCCCCTCCCCATACTTTTGATGACAGGTTTCTCATCAAAAAGACAGAGAGAAGCTTTGCTTTTGGGGTGAGAGTGCTTTTGTGGAAGATGTGTGAGGGGCTGTGTGGAACACTGGGTCTGTGTGCCTTCATCTCTGCTTTTTAGGATGGTCTGAAGATAGCACATATAGCAACAAATATGAACTGCTCTCCCCTGTAGATTAGTCACTAGAGGGGCCATCACACGTTTAACAAGTACACTCCACATGCAAATACTCCTTTTGTAGGCCTTATGCCTTTGAGTTGTGTGGTGGTGTTGGAAGAGTGGATGTGATGCCTACAGCCAGCCTATGGTGCCTCTCATGTTGCATGCAGGATGCCAAAGAAGGAGAGAGCTTTTTGGCAAATATCGGGCCTGTCCTTCAGAATAGTTGAGGAACTAATAAGTTCTTGGATCCGTATAACAGAGTTTGCATATGGGATATGGGGATGGAGAAAGAGAACAGGTAGGGGGATTAGGAGGACGTGCCTATTTTCTTCAGATAACCTTCTCACGATATTGTGTTTTCAGGATGGCTGCATTCCAGTTCAGACACTCCCCTGGGAGATGGTCACTGGTGCTAACTATGCCCATACAGAACAGCAGTGTCCTCAAGACATGAAACTACAGAAAAATTTGTGTCAGCATGAGCACCTGCCAATTACGTTCTAGCTTCCTGAAAATAGCTTTGCTTTTGCCAGGCACTTGCATGGTACCCATCCCGACAGCATCCAACAACCTTGGTTTGTAATATATGTCCACACTGCCCCCGAACTGTAACAAAATTCTTTGGTGTCCCCTTCTCTCCCACACACACTTCATGTACTGTCCCAGTCATTTTCTGCTCACCGGGCCACCGTGGGCCTGCAGCCTCCCTTGTAGAGGAGCAAGGATTACCCAACTGAGGCCACGCGCCTTCATTCTTCTCACCTTGCCCTGAGAGACAGGGTGATGCTATTTTACAGTCTGCGAACTCAAGCGCAGAGGCTAGTGGCCATATTCTAGGATATTTACGCATCAGTGTCACATGGAAAATCTGCAGCAAGCAGGGACTCGAATCCATATCTCCTAAATCCAAGGTTAGTAGATTAATCTTTTCCTTTCAGCCATCTGTCCAACAGCAATGTATTTCTGAATTTGTATTGGATTTCTCCAGGGGAAATTAACCACTTATATGCTTTTACCTTACAGGTGATGTAAAAATAAAAACAAAACAAAAGTAGGAAAAAAAAAGAAAAGAAGAAGAAAGTACTTGATTACATCAAATATATATATATATATAGCTTAAACCCTTGGCTTAATCTGACTCCTCTAGGACTCATCCTCAATTTGCTGCAAGTTGTATTATTTGGTAGAAGAAAGGAAAATATATGACATAACTGAAAATAAGTAACTTACAGAAAAGTTACCCTCACAAAAAAATACATGAATATGCAGGAAAAAAGAGATGTAAGTTGAAACAAGCGCTCCTTATATCTTTATGAGTCACTGTACCAGATTTCTGGGAGAAATTTCCAATTGTACAGCACCACTGAATAGGCACAGCATAAAGCACCCAGTATATCTTTATATACCAGTTCGTGCTCTCACTCATGTGAGGTGATCCCCATAGCAACATACTGCCACGGCAATACAGAGCCTCTAAAGGTCAGCCTAGAAAACAACAGCAGTATTTCACAAAATCTCTAAAACAAATACTATTTTATTTCAGCTACATGGAAATTAAACACACTCTAAATTCTATCAGACCAAGGACACTCAGGCCTCTGTTTAAAGCGTGATGAGGAAAGCTCAGCAGCCTTTCTGTACTATGAAGAATACACCTGATAGACAACACCTGCCAGTGAAATTGCCGATTAAAATAAAGAGCTGGACAGAGCATAGCTCTGTCCTTCTTGCATAGGTGTAAAAGCTGCAGGTCTAACTTCTACAGCCTATCATACTTGATGAAATGCAAGATTTATGCAGAAGATCTTCACCTACAGTTCTGCGAGCAGTCACTACTTATCCACAGGCAGGCCAGCAGTGGCAAGTACAAAATGGTCCTTTCTCACACTGAGCTCATCGAGGAAGACACAAAAACCTTATCTAAAATTGAGAAACTAGCTAAGCAGCATTTATTCCAACAACTATAACACAGTGCCATTTACGGAAAGTTCATACCTCTTTTAGCAACTGTGCCAAGGGGGCCTTTTAGCTATTAGGGGAACATCAGTCATTGCAGCTCATGTATCTGAATGACTGGGAAGGTGTAGGTGTGGGCACAGCCAGTGCAAACTAACCTCACAATAGTTGTGTCTTAGGAGTGAGGAATAGGAACTTGCAACATTTCATTCACAGAAGAAACCTCTCCTGGCATCTTTAACCATTCATATGCCCAACAGAGCTGCCGTTCCCTTCAGAACTGTCCTCTGCTGCTGTGGCTGGTCAGGGTAGGGAAAGTAAGAACGAGGAGCTATGGGAATACCAGGTGTACACAGCATCTCTTGGCGTTAGCCCCATCTAGCAAACCAGCTCTGAGCAGCTAAGGACAGAATTTCTGAAAGCCAGTGCGCTTAAGTATTAGAAAGCGAGTGCTCTGGAGGGAGAGGTCATTGCTCCCTGGTGTCCCTGGAGGTGGGAAGATTCACACACCTATCTATTTTACACTGGAGGGTTATCTCTGGAAAGGTCTCTTTTCTCTGTTCTTTCTGCTCCTGTCAGATCTGTCTCTGTTAAATCAGCGTTTCTGGCTCAGGACATGAGCTACAGCCAGAGGCAGGGGCAGCAAAATCAGGTTAGGACAATGCAAAATCAGGTCTCAGCCAAAAAAGAAAAAAGAGAGAAAAAAAGAGAGGAAAAAAGAAAGAAACCCCTGTGCATTTCAGTGCTTTGAGCACAAAGTATTCAAGGGGAAGATACTTTCCCTTTTCTTCAGCCTTTGTATTCTACTTGGGTGTGCAGGGGCTGTGAAAGCTGCAAAAAAGTGACATTGTGGACTCCCCCGATTAGGACATTATAGCAGGACACTATGGCCCAAGTTGCTCTTCTTTTTTTCTCCTCTACCACAAGTCCCAGGAGTATTATGGGACTGAGGAGTTTCTGCAGGGCAAACTGCAAGGTGCCTGCGGAATTAAAGGCCCTTTTATATTGGAGCAACTGATTTTTGTCAGAGGGCTATGGCGGTTCCTTACTGTAGTGTGCGATCAGAAGGGTGTAAAACCCTCTTTTCCCCCTCCTTCAACTCTGTGTCCTTTTCTGCCACTCCCAAAGTCAGAGAAGAGAATTTTGGCTCAAGTCTTTACAGAAGATAAAGTCTAAATGTCAGGTGTCTCCCTAGGCAAGCAGCAAACACTCCTTTCACCACGGAGCACTAGAAGATGAAAAATTAAATCCAAAAGAAAGCATGAGCCATCCATATATCACTCCCTAGGCTTCACAGTCCTAACCTCTTACCAGTGCAACAAATACCCTGTACTCAACCTGAGAAACAGTCAAAACACTAAAACATTTAAAAGGCAATAAACCAGGTCAGGGAAAACAACCTTGACCACATCAGGTCACTTGTGAGGAAGTGACACGACCTTGTGACAATGAAAAGGGCATAAAGTGCAGTGAAATCTCACCAAACGCACTACCCATGGCCAGAAACTGGAGACGGAAGCCAGGGAAAACCAAGGCGGACCTGATTACACCACCAGTGTGACAGAGAGAAAAAACCTGTTTTTTTCTAGTGTCCAAAGTGCAGGAAGGCATTGAGCAGCTCACTGTAGTGTTAATGGTAATAAGAAATTTTGAAAGTAAATTCACGTGGTAAAGCAGGAGGAGAGAAGAGAACAACTCTGCATAATGCCATCACCCCTAGTACTTACTGGTTGTTGTGTCTTCTCTTTTACTTTGAATATATTCTGTTTGGAGCAAGGGTCAGCTCTTGATCTATTTTCACACAGTATCAGACACAATGGGATCCTGATGTACGTTTTGCTGCAAAAATAGAGATAAATATTAGAATGTGTTTTTTTTGCTAATTCATTAAATACAAGTGGACAAATGAAATAAACTGAATAAAAGCCATAAAAGCAGTCTGAGTCTCCATTCTGGGCAGACTGCATCTACCTCTAATGAAGATCTAAGGGATCTGTTTCTTGTTTTGGCAACCACAATGTAACTTGCCCTGCCAGTAGAGACCTACTGACTTGGATAGTGTGAAAATCCATATGGGATGTGTGGATGTACTCATGGTGCCTGAGTTGCACAGAGAGTTTGAGAAGTCACTCCTGTGGAAGTGGAGGAGCTATATTTGGAATACTTATAGAACTATGTACTGTCTGTAAAGTATATGGGTGTAGAACTATGTGGGGACTGCCTGGGAGATCTGCAGTACAGCCCTGGAGCCAGGACTTGTGGCTTTGCATATGCAGAGCAAGACTGGTGGAGAGATATGTTTGATATGGAGAAGTTGTTTCTACCATAGGTTTTGTCCATTATAGTGCTGTTTGAGAACAGCCTGGATGGTAAATATCAGTGGGGTATGGGCAAATGGTGAGTACAGATGAAGAGCTTGTGACACAGTGTATAATGGAGCTGGCTTCTGACTGAGGTGAATGCAGTTGTGACAGTGGTAAGATTTCCTAAAAAGTAGCATGCTGGCTTGTGACTACAGAGCGCTGGATTTTTAGGCTTCTCTCCGCTATCACACTGCCTTGCTGTCTTTCCACTCCCTCTCCCATCTGTAAGAGATGGATTATATGTACCTCTGGTGTTCGTGCTTCTGGATCTACTGGCGTGTGCACGCTTCAGCTGTATGTGGCTATATTCGGGAGCAAGAGGGTGTATGTAGGGTGTGGAGTACGTCTGGAGTACGTCTGGTATGCAAAGAGGCCAGATGAGAGGGAACCCTTTGCACAGCCTGAGGTGCTGCCTTTGTCAGCGTGTAGCTGAAGGGTATGTCTTGTTTATATTCTGGGGAGGCTTGCAGGGGCTGGCCCTTGTGTAGAGGATTGCCTGAGTCCCCTGTGTGAGAGAGGATGGGGACGAGGGCAAGAGGGCACACAGAAGGCTGTGGAGGGGCTGTGGGCGAGGGAAAAGGTGTGCAGAGGTAGAGGCTGCTGGACCATGTGGCCAGGTGGGCTGTGCCCATGAGAGTGAGCTGTGTTGGGGTGCATGGAATGGTGTACAACCCTAACTCCATGTCTGTGTGTGTGTGTGGATATCAGCAGCAGGGGCAGGCGCTTGGGAAGTGCTGACTCTGGAGGACTCAGTGAGGGCTGGCTGGAGAGGGGATGTGCAGAACTAGGGGGTGTGCGGGAACAGAAGGCTGTGGGGGGCTCCCTGGAAGCCTCTGGGGAGTCTGGGGAGCAGCATGGCCAGGGTAAACTGTGCCACAGGCAGGGTGTGGGGAGCAGGGTGGTGTGAGCAACCTCAGCAGGGCAGGCAGTGGAGCAGCATGGGCAGCGGGGTGGCATGGGTAGGGCAGTAAGGGTGCAGGCAGCAGAGGCGGGGTGCAGGCAGGCCAAGCAGTGGGGCAGCACAGGTAGGACACAGGCAGGGCACGGGCTGGTCCAGGCTGCACTGAGCTCCACCACTGTGCTCGGGGCAGCAGGCAGTGGGCATGGGCATGGCTGGGCTGCTCGCACGGGCTCTGCCCTACCCGGAGCAGCTGTGTGGTTCAGCCCCGTTTAGAGAGGCATCCTGCCAAGGAGGGGTGGCCATGCCCTGTGCTATGCATCGCTGCAATAGCTGGAAGTGGTGTAATTGCCACCTCTGGAGGCTCTGTCCCATCTCTGGCAGGAGTAAAGGAGACTTGGCAAGCCAAGGAGAGTACTCGTTGCTTTGCATCTAGGAATACGACCCTCATCTCTTTCACACATGTGCATTAATCCTCATAGCTATCCCCTTTCACAAAGGGGAACTGGAAGCTTGGAACGATTGAATGATTTCTTCAAAATATTGGGCAGAACTGAAAGTGGAACCTAAATCTTCCAGGGCCTCCTGCTGTGCCTTAACCACTAAAGGAATCCATCCCTTCCTGGCATGCTTGTGCAATCCATTGTTTTTAAATTATGTCCTTACAAGGTTGCACAGATGTTGCTGGGGGTTGCATTAGACCTCTAGAGTGATCAGTAATGGGAAGAACGTGGAGGAAGAACACAATGCAACTTGGGTCTCCAAGTCTCAATGTGTTTGCAGGAGCATGAAGTGGAATCATCACATAAATACTCTGGGTGCTAAACCCTTTTCCCCCAGGCGTGCACTAAGATATAGAGAAGCCCAGTATGATTTTAAGTCATACTGAAAAACTGTGCCAGATATGAAAGCAAAACCTGCTGCTGCTGTTCAGTTGTACATCATAAGCCCACCTTCTTCCCCAGGTAGTTTACTCTCTGTAAAGAGACACAGTCCCTTTATCTGCTGCACAAAAACATCCCCCACTGCTGGACACTGACTGTCCCTCACCATTTGCAATCTCTCTGGGACGTTCAACTGAGAAACTGGTGACAGTAGAAAGATACTTTACCTGATTGTTGTGTCTTTCTCTGTTGACTTTTCCCCTTTAGATGAACATTAACTCATCATGAACAAAACTGTATGTTCTCCCCCACCAGAAGACGAGAAGGGATGAATAAAGAAAATAGGAGAAAAATGAATAATCATGGAATAAAATAAATAGAAAAAGGGACTGCGTGAGGGTGAAGACATCCATGCTACAAGAAATAGAAGTGAGCTATAGGGAGATCCCAAGCAGATGACCTGTGTCAACACCATCATTCTTTAAACTGGTCGAAGTGTGCCCATTGGTGCAAGTGCTGCGAGCTGCGATTGGCAAGGGTACAGATGGGGAAGATGGGGACTTTCATCAAGATTTCTTCTGCTGGTGTTGTGGATGGTCTCCGCTTGGCTTAGTGGAGGATGGGGAGGAGATCTTGCAAGTTTACACTTGAGGTGGGAATGTTCCACCTCTCTTCTCATTGATGTTACTTTCTCTTAGGTTTGTAGCTTTCCTTGGGCAGTAGCTCAGCAGAACATTCACCTGAGGAATGCTGTCTTTCCCCAGCAGCTTGCTCAACTGTGGTGGAAATGGCTGATCCTGAACTTCTCCTTGTCATGAGCAGTGTTCCTGGCCATCTGAGAACCTCAGCCCAGTTCTAGCAAGGCACACAGGGCCCTCGGCTCCTGGACCTTGGCTTGCTCGAAGTAGCTGCTCTTGCAGATCAGTGACCCTATGGTCATGACAAACTGCAGCCCAGCCCAGGAAGAAAAAACTTAGCCTCAAGTCTTGCCTTGCTGCTCTGCTTTCTATGGCCCCACATGGTGACACGCTTCCCCACTGCCACTGCCTGCATCGGGAAATTGAGACCAGGGGCTGGCTTGAAAAGGCACTTGACCTGACCTACTCCAATAACCATTTATGTTCTTACATGCAATATTAAAGAAGCGATACCAGGACTCTTGCAGACTTCTATGCTTGACATTTTTTGACCTACAGTTTCCAAGGCAGAAAATGTTATTGCAATCTTTCTCTTGCCATTGTCACCTTTTCAGGTATAGTTATTTCTAGTGTCATGGTACTGGAGCACTAGGGAACCCTTCCTCTTCAGAGGGCATTTGTGACTTGTCTTCTTTCAGACAACACATGGACAAGAGAATGGAAGACAAGTGATCAAAACATTATTTGATGTGTTAAGTTTTGTGGAAAAGTGGGAAGACCAGCTCCAAACGCTATGCGTTTTGCAATCTGTTTTGTTTTTGACTTCCAGGCCTGTTTGAAATCCTCCCATAGAAAGAGATACCTTCCAAGGAACTCCAGTATCTGGAACAAGGAGAAAACCCTTGGTATTCCCCATTCCCTACTCCACTCTCTGTCAGTAAAACCTGTGCGTACAGAGCAGCAATCAGAGCGGTTTCTCTTTGGGATAGATGATGTACAAAGCACACAAGATCAGAAACCTTTCTTAATGTTGAATTTGAAGTTTGGCTCTGTGGTAAATTAAAAGAGAACTGCCACCCAAAGAAAAGTGGATAAAGAAACCAGCATTTGTCTAGTGTGTTGGTCTTTACAACTCATGAGTTCAACACTAATGAGTTATGGGTTGGCCCATGAAAACATAATGTGTAAATTAGGAATTTAATGATGTGTAAGATTAAAAGCTGTGCAGGGTTGCATTTATTTAAGGCTGCCATCTTGTGTTCAAAGAGGAATTACTTTATCAGACAATGTCCCTTTCACTACGTTTAAATTGATTCCCTTATGCATGTTATGGAGGGCACTCAAGTGCCTGAGACTGCCAGCTAACAATATTTCCCACTAAATGCCCTTTCTGTAGCTCTGTTTGCAGCTTCATAATAGCAAACATACCATACAAGCCATAATGACTTCATCTTAACTTCCAGAAATGAGTAAGTGGGGATTTCTTTCCCCACATCCCTCCCCATAAATTTAGTTGCAGGAAAGCTGGGATTCGAGATGAGAGACACAAGACCTAAGGTCTTCACTGCCTCTCTATTTGACTTGCTTTCCTGATGCTTCACTGTTAAGCCTTCTACACCCACCCAAAACCTCTTCCCTCTCAAAAACAACCCCATGAAACAACCCCAAACCAAAAATCCAAACCAGATTAACCAGCGAGGAGGACCTTTACATGCTCATTTTTATTGCAATGCATGTTAACTTCTAGCTACTTGTTGGATGGCATCATGGCAGTGTTTTGCAAACCAGGAATCCTTGTTCTCAAGTCATGTTCTGCTGATGTTGAGAACTGACACGAGCTCTCTTAGGGGCTTGACACCAAGCCAAGCACACATGCTGGAGCTTCCTGGGATGGCCAAGGGACACTGTGGGAAGGGCTTGGTCTATTTTGTATGTCCTCATCAGCACAGTGGAAAGTTGCGTAACTCCTTCTTGAAGCAGCAAAGGAAAAGAAGAGCGATGGTTTAGTGTTCTGCGTATCTACAGAGCCTTGATGGAGAACAACTCGGGTCTGATTTGATTCACACATGTATAAAATTTTAAAGTATGGCTTAAGTCAGCTAAGGCATTCAGGCATCTAGTTAGGTATGCTCAGGTGCCCGTGTTTCCCACTTAGCTCCTACCTGAGTTTGTGGGCAAGTTCCACCCATCATGCACTGGTTAGAACAATCTCCTAACAGATGGAAAACCTGTTTTCAGAACCTCACCCTTTGTAATTTGGGCAGATCTAAGTGCTTCTCCTAGCAAAGCGGCCTGACCATCAAGCTATTGACTATCCCAATCACAGCACATCATGACTGTATAGACTGATGAAATATTAGAGCTAAGACGGTTGCTAACACTGTGATCTTGTGGCTAGGGCATCTCCCTGAGCTACAGTAGAACAAGATGCCAGTGTCTGCTCCAAGGAAATGTGAAGTGAAACAGCAGAATTGGGAGAGGCTGCACCCATTGAAGTTCCAGTCTGGGCCAAGTGGAGTTTTGAGACGTGTCCCCTCTACCAGTGGGTGTCCTGAACCCATGGCTATGGAGGAAAATATGACGGGTGGTTAATCATGAGGCAGTGGAGCAGAACGGTGAGCATCTAGAGAATATTAGCTTTTGTTGTCAGTCTGAAGTTGGGAGACTCACTCTGTACAAGGGATGTGGTTTAAACCTTTCATTAGCATTTCCTCCTGACTAGCAGAGGGGGCTTTGTATTTAGCATTTGAACTACTGTGAATGCCTTTTTCAAGCCATGTACGTTTTCAAGTTGGGTTCAGGTAGGACAAGCTTGGATCTGTCTGTGTTTGCAGCTGATCAGATATGGACAAACCCAGCCTGAAGCTGTCGCTCTATTTGTGTGCCATGCTTGTGTGCAATTTATTCCTCACTGCATATTTACAAGAGTCATTATTTTTAATAGCAGAATGGCATAGTTTGTCATACTTGCCTTCTTTAACTGGAGTAGAGACCATGCCTTACTGCCTGTTTATACAGTGCTTAGCATTGAGTTGTTCAGAGTCTCAGGGGCAAGTTCAACAGTTCAAATATTAGCGAGAAAGATATCTGTAAACACACTAACATGATATAGATCGTATTCCCGTTTTGAGCCTTGTTTCCTAGGGACACAAAAGTTCCACAAACACACTGTTTATCTGTTAGTCCCCGACCGTAAGCTTTTGAGCTCCACTGGTCAGCAGGGAGTCAAATTGGGCAGAGGGCAGTGGTGATGGCAGTGCTTAGAGGAGGAAGACACCACTTAGTACTCCCACCTAAGAGAAGATGTTACCCATGCTGTTTGGCATCTGACAGATCCCCCATCCAAATCTACACATTTCTGATTGAGTCACAGCATGTGCTGTCTCTTGCCAAGCTCAAAGCCTGGACAAGTGGTGTGAGGGCATATGTGGGCATGGTAGGAGTCACACAGGGCAGGAGGAGGGCACTGCAGACATGAAAAGATGGGTTTGGGTGTCTAAGGAACATGGAAGACACCTGAAGCTATAACAGGCTGAAGACTATGAGCTTGGGAAGGATTTGGGGTGCTACAGCAGAAATTTCACACTATGATGAAATTTTAAGTGTCATAGAGAGGAAGTTCTAGTGTGCATGGCCCAAATTTGCAAGCTTTCATTAGTTGCCCTGCATATAGAGCAAACCACATGTGACCAATATATTTAATTTGTTGTTTTAAGTGTTGAGAGATATTTTTTAAACTGTTTGCTGTTCTGTCTGTAGTCTAGTGACTGCTGCATTATAGAAGTTCTTATGAAGGAGAAAATGGCTCCAGAATGCTCATGGTAGTATTTGTTTATTACTTGCACTATGGGAGTCTAAGCCTCCAATGCAGCAGACATCATGCAAACATGCCACTGTTACACTAAATGCAGAAACGCTGGTGGAGGAGGCAGGGAGGCAACTTTTTCCCTTGATTACTTTATACAAAATAAGAATTTGGTGGTAAAGCAAACAAATTTAAATGATGCCCAGAGGGAAAAACTTGGTTTTGGCCAGGAGAAGCTGGCTTCAGTACTTGCTGTATATAAAAACCAGAGTCAACCAAAACATTCCACTGGGCTTGCTTCTGCCAGCTCCTAACGTATCCAGAGGAAATTCAACATGAACTCAAAACGAGGTTACTACAGAGGCTGTTCACTTGCAAGAACAGCCTGAAATCCTGTTCTGAAGCTGAACGCCAAGATGCCTTGGCAGTTCAGTCATTGACTGGCATCCCTGCTCAGCCAATGTATGTGACTGCTGCTCTGCCACCTATTTTTAACAGGATGCAACTATTTATCACGTTTCTGGCTGAGATTTTTATAGCTGAGGCTCCTGCCATCTATCAGCTCCACGATTTATGGGGAACAAGGGTTTCTCTCAGGATTGCTTTGAGCTCTCTAGTCTAACAAACTGGCATATGACTTTGCCATCAGATGCAGGGAGAACTCCAATGTCGCAGTGGTGTCCAAAGCCTCCATCTGGTCCAGCCACCGGTGCGTGTCATGTAGCTCTTCTCTTGCTCCTCATGGCAGTGGCATCCAACAAGCAACGTGCTGCGCCGATGGGAGCGTCCTACCTGCTGTCTCTGCACACCCAGCATTATGGTTTCACCAGTGTGTAGGGCCAGGAGCCCGTCAAGGCTTCCTTGGGGTCTCCTATTCCTTGCTGTTGCAACTCTAACATGGTGAAATCCAGCCCCCTGGTTTTCTGTCCCTCACTAAGAGCTTCCCATTGACTTCAGAGGAGCTGGGGTTTTAATCTCCTCTGCTTTTAGAACCATGCTGACATAGATTTAACAAGCTTTGAGATCCAAAGGCTATGCAGGGGGTGGGGCATTCTTGTTGCCTATTTTGTTTTAATTTTTTTTCAACAGATATAATATTGCTGCTGTTAGAAATGTAGGGAAGAAGCAAAACCAAATGATTTCATCTCTGCCATAACAGACTAAAATAAAGCTTTTAGCAAGCATGAACAGTAGAACCCTATCTCTTATACATTATAAGGACAGACTCTGATACCTTTACATCTGTTTCTTATTCTACAAAATAACATGCCCTGCTCATGGTGTAAAGTATAAAAAGCATATGTGAAAATATGAAAATCTGGTTTGTATCTACCAGGAAAAATCAAAACATATATTTATTTTTAGTAGTACTTTCACCCCCCACAAAATGGCATGATGATGGAAAAGACCGTAAATTTCTCAGCTGCTTTAAAAAGTCAAGTATAAAACGTTTTTATTTTACTTCATTACACTTGCAGACTCTCACCACAACACTCCAAATACAACAGAAGCTGCTGCTGATGAGCCCTTCTTTGGTGCTACACACTGTAGAAAACTCATCCTGCCCTAGTCCTGCTGTTTCCACATCGTTTTCATGTATGGATATTAATTTATGTGTTCACTAGAATACAAACGCTCCCCTGTCTCTATAAGTTATAGAAGCAATCATCCAAGGAAGCATCAGAAACTCCTAAAGTCAATTCTGCTGTCATAATTTCATACTCTAACCTGAGATGCCAAATCATGGGCCTTTATGGATGAGGAGCAGGTGTGTGAAAGCACTCCTTTTTCACAACTGCAGACTTTATTTCTCTATAAAATATATTTATGCTGGGAAATAATAAGTGGCCAACATGGCAGTGCAAAGGGGGAATCTGTGTCCCCTGGGGACAGCTTTGGGAGCTTGCTCCAGTTCTGGAGAAAGGGAGCCCCTTGAACTCTCTTGGGCAGGGGCTGATCTTTCTTGCTCTGCATCCTGTGCACGTAGCACAGCGAGACTCCCAGGATCAGCCACGGTCTCTGATACAGATGTATTAATAAATAAACAACAGCAACAGCAGTAATAACGTTGAGTAACCTTCTTAGCCTATCCCATAATGTTATGAGCAAGCTCAGGAGGGAGGGTTCATCTGCGCCTTCTCGGTCACATAAATCAGCCAGCCTGGCAGAAAGTTTCTGATGCATGCAAATCCCCCATTTATTAAGTGCTTTGGGTTCCTGATTTTCAGCAGTTGTCCCTTGGCTAAACTTGACCGTTTCTTGGGCCGCTTCATCCTCTCTTCTCAGCTAATTTTACACCACACACTTTGGCACCTTGACTTATGATATCTTTCAGCATTTTCCTCCCTAAGGTAACACAAAAATCCTCTAGAAAGGAAGTCATAGAGCAGTAAATACTACCTGGGATAACATTTCAGTAAGAAGAGCTCTTTTATGGACCACCTAAAAATTATGCCTAATGCAACCATGGGCAACCCTTTCCCATATTTGATTTATACAGCTGGGAATGCAATTTTTTGTAGTGGGGAAAAGGAAATATCTTCTGGGATTTTTTTTCTGTTTCATTCCTTTCCTTTTTCTTCCACACTGAGCTCCTGAAGATTATCAGCTCATTGCGCTTTGTCTTCAGGTATTTCTAGTGTCACATCAGCCACTGGCGACAGCTGGCGTCTCCCAAGAGTCACCAGTGTCTCATCTTGCTCCTGGTGTAGATCACACCTGACCCAAGGCACATCTGAATCCTGCCAGTCGAGGGTGCTCATGACTGATTTGGATTCCCAAACTTAGACCGTGATCCTTTTAAAACTAGGTCCTGGCTGGAAACCATGCAGCACCTTCAGTTCCAGCATCCACAGCATTTGCTATTACAGGACTCGCTACAATGCTTGTGAGAACCAAGTCATTTTGGATAATAAAATATCACCCCACTTACAGAACCTGGTTTAATTACACGGTGCATGTGTGGAGTAAGCAGGAAATGGTACATAGAAGTGGAATCTTTCATTTAAGGCAAATTCCTAAGCAACCAGCTAATAGGAGAACATTGAGGATGTTAAGTAGATTAGACACATCAATAGAATCTACATAAGTGACGCCAAATTTAGTAACAGCAAAAGGGAAAACATTTTAAGTCAGACTCTGCTAAGCGGTGGCACTGAGTCTATTCAAGGCTATGTACTGTGTTTCTTTGTGGTACACAAAACATTAAATGCAGAGGAAGAGTTAACTAAAGTAAATGGGGTTGAAATTTCTGCAAAAAGAATGATGTACTGTACCTATGCATTTTATAGCGCTAGGTAAGTAGTTTAATGTCTCAGCCGATATCAAACACTTCATTTGCAAATCTTAGTATGCTGGGCTCCCTAGTGGTTTGTGTAATAAAATGGGATGGTTAAAGGGCATGTCCTTGCATTAACTATTCCTTCTAAATCTGAAGGGCCCAGCTGTTACGTAAATATTTACTATAATTAACTGCTGGAGATCACTTGTTGTCCTAGTTTGCAGGATCTGTCTGAAGTTACTCTTACCCACAGACAGGGAGACACTATCTATAAATAGTCACTTTTACCATGACCAAGTGTGGTGAAAGAGGAGGTTTGCCATGTCCTGCTTGTCACATCTGACCACTGCAGTCCTCATCACCCTCTTTTAGTACCTACTCGCAGTCAGTTCCTCACCATCTGTAGGCAGTTTAGATAGGTTGTGGATTATCCATCACAAGGGTACAAAGCTGGAACTTCCCTTGGGCACAGGACTGTGAGGATACAACTCTTCACTTCCAGACCAAAACAGGGCCTGGACCTCATGTATTCCCAGAGTGCTGATTCTGCACTACTAGTCTCTGCACACCTGAGATGGCCTTTTAGGCAGGGACATTGGGGTGTCTCTGCCCTATGTTCCCAGAAGCACAAGTTGGGGCGGGAGGACAGAGGCACGTGAGGACACAGCATAAAGTCAGCTCAAGCCCAGCCAGGTTTAATAGAATCATAGAATCATAAAATAGTTGTGATTGGAAGAGACCCTCAAGATCATGAGTCAAACCATAACCTAACTCAGGCACTAAACAATGTCCCTAAGAACCTTGTCCATGTGTATTTTAAACACCTCCAAGGACGGTGACTCCACCACTTCCCTGGGCAGCCTGTTCCAATGCCTGACAACTCTTTCTGTGAAGAAATTTTTCTCAGTATCCAATCTGGACCTTCCCTGGCACAACTTGAGACCATTTCCTCTTGTCCTATCACTTGTTACTCGGGAGAAGACACTAACACCCTCCATGCTACAACCTCCTTTCAGGGAGTTGTAGACAGCAACGAGGTCTCCCCTCAGCCTCCTTTTCTCCAGACTAAACAGCCCCAGTTCCCCCAGCCGCTCCTCATCAGACTTGTGCTCCAGTCCCCTCACCAGCTTTGTCACCCTCCCCTGAACTCTCTCTAGTACCTCAATGTCGTTCTTGTAGTGAGGGGCCCAAAACTGAACACAGGATTCAAGGTGCAGCCTCGCCAGCGCCTCACAGCTGGTCAAATAGCTCCATGTCAGTACGGGCACTGCTATATCCAGGTTGCCTCCTGAAGAGCCACTCAGGTGTCTGTGCATGGTGCTCTGCGGCGCTTCACCCAGCTGAGGCCTGCGCTGTATGGGGCCACGATTCGAGCTGGGCTGATGCAGCAGCCTGGAGCCCAGAGTGCATCTTGGGGACACCTGGGACCTCGTGCTACCCCAGGTCTGCCAGAAGTAGCCCCAAGCCAGAGCTAATGAGCTCTGCTGGATTTGTCCGATTCTTTGTGGACCGTCTCAGCTGTCTTCATGTCACGCTGACTAACGTACTTGGAGGATTCTCATTACTTATGTTTCTTCATTGCCTGGGGTGCTCCAGCCCCTCTGACAACACTGCTCTGTTAAAAAAAAAAAAGAAAAAAAAGGAAAGAAATCTATCTTGAACTTACAGGTGGAAACAGGAGAGACAGGAAAGGCCAAGGTGTAGCAGATGTAGAACGGGGTGCCACGCTTATCTTTATGCTGCGTGCCAAAACATTCTGGCTGTGCTTTTTATTCTCCCCATTCTCCCTTAAAATCTCGTTTGACGCGTTTGGCTGCTATGCTGCGCTGCTCTGTCTGTGTGGGCTTCTTGAGCTGTCTCTGAATCTATACCTGGGAGGAGGAAGGAGTCTTTAAAAATTAATACTGCAAGGCAGCTTTAGTGGCAATGCTGGCAAAGCAGACGGAAACGGGAGCAGAGGAGCCCGGGATCTGCAGGGGGAAATGGGACCCATGGCTCTGTGCGAGCAAAGGTGATGCATTCCCACTCCGCCGAGGGGAAAACTGCCTGCCAGCAACGCTGGCGTTTGACCCTTCTGTGAAGCTGTGAGGATGAAGGCTCTGAAAATAACCATTAAAATGTCCTTCACCTGGCCCCTGTGATAGAGGCCCTCACTCTGTCACCCTTCATCTGCTAAGAGATCAGACACTCAATAGCGTTTCCTAGCGTGCTTTGCCTTGCTCTCCTCAGCGTGTGACACAGTGCCCAGGAATGCAGACTGGGGTGGACTAGATGGTCTTTTTCCTAACCTAGCATCATCTGGCTCTGGTAGTCTAAAGGATTTAAATCTTGGCCCTCCCTTTACCTTGTGTTCTGACCTTTCCTCTGTGCCAAGACACCAAGCCTAGGGCAGCGCATTGGCCCTGAAGATTCAGCTGCAGCAGTAGGTGACATCCATGCTATGCTAATGTTTGATCTTGCTTTGGCTGTTTATGTTTTGCCAGCTGCCGGTGCCCTTTGGCTTAGTGGACGCGGTAAGTCAGTGCTGAAAAGCAGAGATGGATGGGAAGGCAGGAACGTAACTGATATTTTTTTCCTTTTTCCTTTTTTATTTTTGAATCTCAAGCTTTATTAAAGCTTCTAGCATTTCATCTCAAATATATCCAGAACACCTTTAGCAGTCCTGGCATGAAGCTAAAGCACAGGGACATTGAATCATCTGTCTAAAGGATTCTAGCTGGTGTGACCCCTGCATGTCTGATGACGAGGCTGTGGAGGGAGCCGCGGTTTTATGACATTAAATATTAACAGTTGGATATTAATAATGAAGGCTGACAGCTCCTTTTCCAGTTCCTGGGGTTGTTTCTCCCCCAGCTGCAAGTCCAGCAGGATTTGTGTTTTTTCACTGCCTGAGCATTATGGTCAGGGCCCCCTGATCTTGAAAGGTCAGGGAAGGTAAGAAAAATAACATGGAGGTGTCACTGCTGTGAATAGGAGTCATCGCCGCCTTCCTGGGCCCTGCACTGCACGGGCTCTGGCTGCCTCTGGGTAGCCTTGTCAGAGCATGCTGATTGGAAAGCAATTTGCTGTTAAAAGCAGAGAAAATGTAGGAGGCTAATAATAAAAAGGCGGAAAAAAAAAAAAAGTGGCATCGGGAGACCTAACAGCAGATCTTCCCGCGTTGTTTGAAGCCAGAGGAGAATAAGCTATTCCAGCACTTTTGTGGTTTATTGCTGTTTGGTCTGTGCAAATAATGCAGTTAGAATTGTCATCTTGCACCCTCCAAAATTACATTTTTCTCTCTTCCTTGAGTCTTGCCCTTTTTTGCCATCAGCCGTGGCTTCTCTCCAGCCTAGGACAGCTGAAATGCTGCTTCAGTCTGTAGCTGTATCAGTCTTGTTCCTACGATAATTTACAAGAGACGCTAATGCACAAGGCAGACTATTCCATCTCACCAGCAGCATCACCACGGCTGAATAAGTCATGTCTGTAGCTCAGATCAGGTGGCTGGAGGACAGGGGAACACAAGTCCTTTCTTGAACTCATGACCCTCAAGCCCTGCCTTGCAATGTGCTAAATGTTGCTGAAAAGTCATCTCAGAGGAATTCGAACAAGGCTTTATCTGAATAAAGAAATATAGCACAGAGCACACAATAGTTGCTAATAAATCACAGGTTGGTTTTATTTTGCTAGTGCAATTCTGCCTTATTTTTTTCCATATTGGACTTTTCTCCAAATTACATTTTCCCAGTTGTGCACTTTTGTTCTTTTTACTATGTGACAAATGGAGGTGCTGCTTATTATTTATTCTTTGGCTTTAATGTTGTGCAAGCTAGATCAGTTCTGGTTTTGATAAATAAGTCTGCTTTTTGCAGAAATTACCTAGTTGGATCAGTACTCTTTTCTTCTTTCTCTGCAAAGGCTGACCTCTAACCCTGTCTACTCTACAGTGAAACCCCATTTATCCAGACCACTTTTAAACTCTGTCTTGGTCAAATCTAGACCATGTCCTCTACTCTGTGACCCCTGTATCAAATAACAGCCTAGTACCCTTTTATGGAAATAGTTTTTAATGTTCCCAGAATGCCCATAGTTAAACAGAGTGAGCCGATGCTTTGGATTGACAGCACATAATTTGGAGTAAAACTTGATTTTATTCTGAGTGAAAGTAACTTACAGCAGATGGCTAAAAAGACATGCAGGGAGAGTAGGACAGAAGGTTTGGGCTGTGTGAGGTAGATCTGGGCCATGACGCAAGATGCTGAGCATGAAGAGAGACCTGAAAAAAAGGTAAGGATGTTTTCAGCTTCCTAACTCTTCTTTTTGACCCTCTTCTGTGCGCTAAGGTGTACCTTCAGTTCAATGTTTGTTCATATCTGAACACAATTGTATTTGCTGTGTTTTTTGACATAACATTTGACATAGCTTTTGGGTCAGATTTGGCAAGGAAAAGGCATTTTGGAAGTACACATCTTGTCTGTATTTGAGTTGCTGTGCTTATATTACAAGCCAAACTAGTATGAAGTAAGTCCATCTGCTCCCTTGGTCAAGAGATAAAAAATCTCAATGATGGAGAGAGTTTCTGTCTAGTTTTTGAACCTTTGAGGTTCATGAAGTCAGGAAGCTATACGAGGGAGGCGAAAAGAAGACACAAATAAGTATATGTGGAAAAGTGACTAAGGTGAGATTCTCATGTAACCTGATATGGGCTTTAAAGAGTATTGGGTATCACAACGTCTCTGGTAAAATGATAAGTCTTGGCATCACAGGAGTTAAAATTGATCCTGATTTGCTCTTCCCTGCAAATAAAGCTAAAATATGTTCAGTCGTGGTGACTTTTTGGTAGTGATCATGTTCAAACACAGGTAAATGTTGTAGAAAGAATAATCCTATGAACATTTTTCTTCTGTCTTTTCCATCCATGTACCTGTACCCTGTTTGGAAGAGGTGCAGACTGTAATGAAAGAAGCACTGGCCTCATCAGCTCACTACACCTTCAGCAGTAGTAGGAACAGGCTGGAAGGAGAAAAGATAATCTGTGATACATGGGATTTTATGTCAGACTTAGAGAAGGCTCCTGATACAAAACCAGCCCAGGGAGTGGCTGATCTGTGACCTTCTTCCGCAGATCTGTTGGGATGTGAAAGCATGTCCCAGTGCTCCACGGGCAGGGCAGGTGCTGGGTGATGCCAGTGAAATACTGGACACCTTTCCTGGTCTTCTGTAAGTGCTAATGGGAATCACAGGTGGAGAAGGGTCTAGTGCAGCAGGATCAAGGATATTCTGGGGAGAAGGCCAAGGCTGTGGCCTGGAAGGGATGAGTACACTGGGGAGGAACAGCTTTTGTGGTTCTGACTGCAGATTTTTGCCTCCCCACTTAGCTCCAGGGACTCTCTCCCCACCCACATCTTTCCTTAAACAGCAAAAGGCTGTGTTCCTCCCTGGCAGGAGCAGTCTAGAGCCTGTTCCCTGGAGGTGGAAGTGGCAGAAGAAGCAGGATGGGGAGCGTGGGTGAGGATGATACCCAGCACTGATGAGACTTTTGTTGGAGAGTTTGGCCACAGTACTAGAAACCCTGGGAGGGAGCGGATGATGGGGTCCTAGAAGGCTCCTTGGCAGTCCTTGGGGGAGGACAGGAGGAAGGGGACAAGCAGCCTGACCCTTCCCAACCTAGGACAGCAGTGAGCTTATGAGAGAAACCCTGAGGCTACGTTGCTCTTAGTCAAGTGTCAGAGAGGACAAGTGCTGGAGCAAAAGCACTTTAAAAATTAGGTTGAGATAGAATGTTTCTGTAAGTACAGTGCCCTGAGTCAAATCAGTGTGAAGCCAGGGAAGACCACAAGCCTGCAAACTAGAGAGCGACAGAAGTTTCTTGCAATCCTGTATTTCTGCTGTGGATTGAGATGAGTCACGGCAGCTCCCGGGAGCAGGTTAGAGGGTGCTGCCCTATGATGGGAGGCAGGATCGGTCAGCAGGACAGGGATGCTCTCCTTCCTTACAGTCCTGAGGCGCTTCGCTCTCCTGTGCAGAGTAGGTGTAAATGCCTTGATGCCCAGGAGCTGACAGGGTTCAGGAACTACGTTATAAAGGTGAGGGGATGTAGGATTCACACATTGGAAGATGGCTGTGCTGGATTTCTGCTAGGTGAGGTGTTCCACTGGCTGGAGGTTAGGAATGAGAGGCAAGGGGAAGCTAGACATGTTTAATTGCCTGTAACTAATCAGGCACATATACTCATCCTTCCCCTCCTTGTTCTACTGAAAAAGTAGACTCTCATACTCTCTCCTGATTCCTGCAGAGCCAGTGATGAGGCAGCTTATATGGACACAGACACAGACATGGACACGGGCACAGACACGGACACAGACAATGTGAAGCGCAGAGCATTGCCGGCCTCATGCTCAATCTCCTGCTGTCAAGCTGGAGCACTGGGATAGACGCCGTCAGGAGGGCTGTCATTTCTGTGCCTTGTCAGCAAAATGGGCTATTAAAAAGTGAATAGCAGCTGTGACAAACCCCAGGAATTGTTAGAAGAACTTAGATCGATTTATCATAAAATCACATAGTATTGTTGGGGCATGGTTCTTTGCAGAGACCCTGAGGTGGGAAGAGAGTGTAGGGGTGCTTGTCCATAGAAGGAGCTTAAAATGATGCACAGTGAGTTCTTTCATACATTGGTTTTGAGCATCTTGGTACCTGGATTTTCAGTGAAAATAATTAACAATGACAAACTATGAATTTTAAATCAAGTCAGACAGAGGTAATTCTGGATTAAATGAGAGCTGTTCTTCACAGGGAAAATGTCGAAGGCACAGTTCCCAGTCCTTGTAGTGACAGTGAGCAAAAGCGAGTAAGAAAAAATCTGGGGGAAAGCTCGTGGCACCCATTCACATACTTAGCTGCTCCTTTTAAAAAAAATCTCGGTTTCTCAGTAGAAGAGCTGCCTCCTCAGCAGACAAACCTTCTTCAGGAACCCGCCACAACTGCTGCTGCTTGAAAGCTTATAGTGGGAGAGGGAGATTGTCTGGAATGAAGCAACGGGCAAATCTCTGTGCATCCCCTCTAGCCTTTGAGCTGGCTGCTCTTCCGAGTCACTGTGCTGGGGAGGGTGAACCCCTGGGCTTAAAGCAGTGATCATGATCCCCTGGTTTAGGGTGAGACTCTGGCTTAGAATGAGGAACAAAAAGCAAACATACAGCGCTGCCCTAGGGAGTCCAGTTGGTTGGCAGCATTAGCAGTTAGGTGGCTATATTAGCATTTTAATCAAATAACTAGGTATCCTAGAATTATATGTTTGAATCTCTGTAGGCTAAACATAGCTTCAGAGGCAAATAATTTCCATATAATTTTAGGGTGGAGAATGTTCTCTGGGTAACAGCTGCCTGCTCTGCATGGGCATTAAAAATCCTGTGGCACTTTATTGAAAGCAGAGGTTTGTCTCAGAGGCCTTGCTTAAGGCTTCCCTCAGCGTGCTGGCTGTCTGCCTGGCTGCAGTCCTGGCATCCAGGAGGGCATGCAGCTCAGGGGCAGATACTGCAGCTCCTGTTCACGATATTGTTTGCAGAGCGTCATGGGGGTCTTGATATAAACGTGGACAGCTTGCCCAGGTCACTGCAGGGATGACCTTGCTAGCATCGGTCTGAGCATATTTGCTCATGTGGTACAGTGGGCGCCCAAACCCTGGGAAGAATAGGATCTTTGAGGGTAGGAAAACAGGTTGTCCAGTCACAGGCTAGCCCAAATCCTACCTCGCCAGCCATATCTCATGGCTGCTGGCTGTATTGACCTGGGGCAGTCCACTGGTTCCTGTGGTGGACATGCATCCACAGGCCCAGGTTCGGTATGAAAAGTTCTCAGGAGGGCCTGCAGGCCATGCTAAACCTGACCTTACATATTTGTTTCATAATGCCAGAGATTTTTAAAGTTCAAATGATAAACCATCTGGAATAGGTTTCTTTTCAAAATAAAAGAATGAAATATATGTGAGCTGGCAGGAGATTTCAGAGATATTTTCCCCACCCCCCTCTGTTTATATATTATGCAGAGAACTCTACAGGAAAATGGGATACATGAAGTTGAGCACTTCATGACAAGTTGTCACATTCTGTGCATAAATTTCTGTAAAGTGTTAGGCACCAGTGGAGGGAGGAGATATTAGGTCACTCATTGCTAATCCTGGAAAGTTTGGGGGACTTTGCATGTCCTTTGGAAGTGTCCCTTTGAGGGAACAAACATCACCTGTCCAGAATTATTCCTTCATGGTGCATATAATCTATCCATTTATTTGATAAAGGTACCCATAAAAAACCATAAATGACCCAACAACTCTCCCTGTACTAATAACAATCCTATCTTGCTGTTCATCTTTATATCTTCCAGCTTTCTACTGCATCAAGTAATGAAGAATTAACAGTAATACTCAGTCCTTTTTTAAAAGCACACTACAAATAATAACCTTAATTTCTCTTCCGCCTGTTTTCAGACGGTTAAATATCAGTTTTTCGGAGGATTTAGGTACCCATGGTACATTTGTAGATCTTCAAGTGTCAGATGGTAAGAACCTCTGAACATCTGAGCCCTATTAAACACTCCACAGGTGCATGTGAAGGACATACCAGAACCAGCATCAGAATTTGGATCATCCCACCTCCAGGCCATAGTCTATTTGCACCTCTTCCAGATGCTGTTTGCAGATGATGGCAGAAGGGCATTGCATTTCTGATGACTCAGCATTTGCAGGAGGGGCTTTAGGATGGAGTTCTCCTGCAATTATGAGCTCCTGTATTACTCCAGCATTACTCCTGAGCAGTGCATGGCATCATTGTCTTTGTTCCCTAGGAGGAGGGTAATACTGGACGGAGCACTGCTATGGGGACCAATGGGAAAAAAATGATTTTTTTTGTCTTAGCAGGGATAGGACAAAATTTCAGCCTCTTAATTTTTCATCCCTCTGTTATTTCATGTAAACTTCTCATGAAAGCAATAGTCTTTCCAAAGGTGTGTTTGGAGTGTTATTGCTTAAGCCCACAGGGAGAGCACATCCCTTACATAAATTATGGTTGATGGTGAATCTGGACAGAGCTTGTACCATTGCACAGACACTGGCTAGATACTGGTGTGAATTGCTAAGGTCTTCAAACCTGCAGTTTGCACAGACATTTTCAGTAGTACCCTCAGAAGACAGTAAATAGCAGTAAAACTTAGACCACTGCTCTGTAGAGCCCAGGACATATTTCCGTTCTATGAAACCACTGTCAGGTAGAACCTCCCTGAGTAAACCTCACTGTTCTAAGTGCCCTCTCCCCAGCCTGCCCAGCCCATGGAAAAGTCTCTGGTGTAGGGAGCCAGTATTGTGCATCCAGGCTCTTCATAGGCAGTGCAGACAGGGCAGAACTGCTCTAACTACCCCAGAACCAAAGCCAAATCCCCTTGGTCAGCTAGTTTTTTCCCACTGCCCATATAAAAATACAAGCCTCAATATTAAATCTGCCCCCCTCCCTGCCATGCTCTACTGTCTAGGTGTGGAGGAAAGGGGACACTTCATTTTAATTCCCTTCAAATTAATTAGAAATTGATGTGGGGGGAGGACTCATCCAGACAGTAACAGGGGTTATTATGTTTCATAACTGCGTCTAACCAAGGATGTGCTCCAGAATTCAGAGTCAACAGGAGTCTCATATCAGGGTCAAGTCAGTATGTCCCCTGTAACCAAAGTAATTCAGATCAGCCTGCTACCTCTGCAGGAGAGAGTGTGGGTGGCCCTTCAGACTTCAGCTCTCTGAGAAGCCTGGTAAGGTATTATTGCTTACCAGCATACACAGCAGTCCTTTCCAAATTTGAAATCTCAGTGCTTCATTTTCTCTTTGCGTACACCTTATCATGAGTGCAAGTGGTTAAGCTTTCCTCCTCCTTTTTAAAGATCATGTTTAAATCTTCTTTTTTTTTTTTTTTTCCCTCTAATGATTTAGATGAAATATTTAAGCTCACTGCTGTAAATCCCCTTGGGGCACCTGCCAGAAGGTTGTGAAACCTGGGTAAGGGATGGTGGGGGGATGTACACGCTTAATTAGTGGAGGCTGGCAACCCCCTAACACTTCGGCTCATGCTCTTGTCGACAGCTCCAAGGTCTGGCTTTGCGGGAGCCGCTTCTCACAGGCATTTGGAAATAACTGGACTCTGGCAGCAGCTCCCATTGACAGAACTGAGCCAGCAACTGGCTTAATAGGTTGATGCAGTCAGCGAGGTCCTCCAGTGAGGAGCAGTGAAGAGAAGAAAAACAAAGCCCATTTCAACTGCTTCCACAGCAGACAACAATTGAGAGCAAAAAATCATTTTATTGCATATGGAGGCAGGGAAGAAGGGAAAAGAAAAAGAGAATGAGATGACTTTTTTTTTACAGCTAAGGGTTTAATGGTTTCTTTCCTTTCTCCCCTTCCCACTAAAGGGGACAAAAATACATAGAAAGAGAATTCAACAGATTTTCATTCTTCTTGTAAGAAAAGACGGTGCAGCCAAAGCTGCTTCCTCGCTTTGAATTTTCAGAAGGAAAGTCAGTTCCCCTTTCTCTGGCTCCTTGTAGTGGTATTTTTCTGGCTCCAGCAACCTAATAGGTTGATTGCTGAGCCTCTTCTGTTTCAATTACTTTTGATTGATTCTCAGGTTTGTGTCAGCCACTCGGTGCAGCCACCATCCCAGCAACAAATCTGCAGCAGCCAAAGATGAAAATAGCTTCCATGGCCACTTAGGAGGGGAGTTCAAGCATTTTTTCTAAACATGAGGTTTCTGTAGCCTTCCTTCAAAATTGTCTCTCTGGCCAGGGCTGCTTGTGATGACATTCCTGTTCCTGATGTGTCCTGAGCTGCGCTTAGCCTCAGCTGCAGCTGGGAAAGAGGGTGAAAAGAGCTTTAATATATTGTTAGGCTGCTCAACTTGTGGTTGCTGGAGGGCACTGCCCTTACCCCCCAGGAGAGGGACCGTGGCCTGGTAGAAGTCCCTCTAGGTTTAGGGAGTAGAGGGGTACAGGGACAGGTGGGACATAGACCCTGGAAGATGAGTCCTGGGGGCTTGCTTTCTTGAATTTTTACTGAAGAAACAGCGGGAGAGGGCAGGGAGACAAAGGGAGCTGGGAAAAGGAGTGAAGGTAACGGTGACTGGTTCCTCACAGAAGCAGACAGAGTCTGCAGTTGCTTTGTACACATCTGTCTCCTTTCTTAGCAGCATCAGCCTCAAGTCTTCAGACTGGTAAAGAAGTAGTGAGGACAGATCTGTACTGCTGCCCTGGCTGAGGGCTATCTGGCTTCCTGCAGAAGTCTGAGCAGACTGAGAATGAAAGCAGTCTGGAGAATTGGGGCTGTTTGTGTCAACAGTAGGATTATATTTCTGTATTTTTAATTTCCTACTGTTGCTGTCCAATTTAACTCAGCATGGGATCACAGCATAATTCAGGCTGGACGGGACCCTGGAAGGCTCAGAGCAGGGTGAGCCCCAGGACAGACCAGGCTGCTCAGAGCTGTGTCTGGTCGGGGCTTGAAACCTCCCAGGATGGAGCCTTCGCAGCCTCCTGGGCTGCCTGCTCCACTGCTAGGCTGTCCTCATGGGGAAGTCTTTTCCTTGCGTCTAATCTGAATCTCTCTTGTTTTAATTTACGTCCACTGTCTCTTGTTTTCCTGCCACACTCACCAGTGAAGTTCCCAGTTCTCTTTTCTTGATGACCTTCCTATAGCTATGGGCAGGCCTTACATTTGCCTTTCTTTAGTTGTCAGGGAAATCTCTGGACCCACACAGTCTTTCAAAGATGTTAGAGATTGGCCTTGCAAGGACGTGGGCCAGCTCTCTTGGCAGTCTTGGATGCAACTGTTGAGTCTCATGGACTTGAAGAGACCAAAATGCCTCAGGTAATCCTTGAGTCAATGCCTATCTTCTTGCTGGTACTTTTACTCCGAGCCCAGAGGACTGGGAGACCTTGTTGATGAAGATTGAGACTGAGAAGGCATTGAGTACCTTAGCCTTATCTGTGCCTTGTGTCACTAAACCACTTTCCTATTCAGCAATAGGTCTATATTTTCTCCATTTAGCCTTTAGTGCTAATGCAGTGGTAGCAGCGACGCTTGTCATCCTTAATGTTGTCTCCAAGTGGTAACTCTAGGTGAGGTTTGGATCAAAGGTAGCTATGGAGGACCCTCCAAAAGGCAACCAGCTCACTACATTCAAAGGGCTGTGCTTCCAGCCCCGGACTGAGGTGGGCTAATGCAATAGGGTGCTGCTTTAAATAGCCCCTGGGGAGACCTTGCACCATCACCTAAAGCAGTAGGTGTGCAGCAGTGAAAACTTTCATGCAGGGGACATGCTCTGGGTTTTCTGGAGACGCGCCCTGGGTTTTCTTCAGTAGCCAGGTGGGAGGAGAAGCATGTTCATGTGCCTCTTGACTGGTGGGGCAGATGTCTTTGTCTATGTGGCATGGGTTCTCTTACAGTTAATCTGTCTTCTAGAAATACCCTATTGTGTCTGCTAGGAGGAGCTGGTGCAGGGTAGCAGAGTGGCATTTGGGGAGTGGGCTGACAGATGTCATTGGGGCCCCCTTCCTCCCACCCTGAAAGAATGGAGCAGTGGTGTCAGTGCAGTGGGTCCAGCCCCCTGCTCCTGCCCATGCCCCAGGAGCACCATGCTCCCGGGGACACAGGGGTCCCACCACAAGTGAACAAGATGCTCCCTCCACTCCTGTCCCTCCAGTACCCAGGGGTGGCAGGGAGGGAAACAGACTGCAAGGGCAGGTTAATATGAATGGACACGCTGTGAAAAATTGATACTAAATTATCCCCTGATCCAATAAACCTCTCATCCCACGCTCTCAGGAAAGCCTCGGTGAGTAGACAGGCCTCACGAGTTGCTCAGCGGCTCAATAAAATCTGTCTCTGCCCTGTCAGATCGAAAAGGGAAACAAATGGCAGAATTCGGGGCCCTCCCCTGAGGAGACCTTGCTCCTGCATGAACAGCTCTGCCTGCAATGCCAGCTCGCTGCCTGCAGCCTGTGCGGACCACATCGCGGGCTTGTCTGCAGCAGGACCCTGAGCTTGTGAGACTTTCCTCCATTCCTCCGAGGCTTCCAGGTGTCCTCACAGAGAAGGGTTTCACCCCCCCACACACGACTGCTTCGAGGTGCAGGAGCCCAGGGAGTGTTTGCAGCCAGCCCCTGCAGAGGGGCTGTGGCAGGGGTGAGAGGATGGAGGGTCAGCCCTCTGCACCCCGCCAGCCCTGCCACGCACCCCAGGTTGCTCAGTTGTCCAGAGGTGGCTGCCAGGGTGTGAACACTCTTAGGGTGCTGCATTTGCTCTCACAGGGGCCTACAGTCAATGACCTGCCCGGAGGAAGGGCTTGATCCCATTACACCAACACCGGTTTCTTCTGCTGTGTCTGATGGGGGTTGTTGCACCTCTGCACATGGGTATAGAATGATTCATGAGCATGCGTGTGTGTTGTATCTGCACTCCGGTTGTGCTAATCCTGTTTAGTCATTTTTCAGTGGATTTCATTTAGATACCAGGCTGGGGCTCTGTGTGCCCTTGACAATACTGAGCAACATCATTGCTCATATTTAAACTCACTGACATAGCTAGTGATGGTGAAATTAAAGGAGACAATGACATAACGCTCTCGCCCAGCAGCAGTTTGCCTCCTGCCAATCACTACTCTTGTATTTTCCCTCCCTGGTCAAAACCCAAGGAAAAGGGGCAGATTTTGCAGCTTACCTGGAAGACCAGAAGGTCCGAGCTTTTCTGGACTGGCCCGCATACTCAGGCCGCTACAGCTAAGCCCGCAGGGTGCAGAGGAGGATCGGGCCCCACCTGCTGTGCAAACCGTCTGCGAAGCCACAGCAAACCCCTCGCAGAACGTAAAGCAGGTGATTTGTGCCAGCAACGACTTTCGGCCTCGCCCCTGCGAGCAGCTCACTTGTTCTCACCCAGCCGGTGGAGAAGCCAGAAATAGCCCAGGCTGCTGGGGCCCAGCACCCGGCTCTTGCCCCCGTTCTGCAGCTGCTTTCCAGCTCTGAGTGTGTTGCTGTGGCCTCTCTCGCGGGCTGGTGGAAGGAGGGATCTGCTCCCCGAAATGGCAGCTGAAGACACAGATGTTACGTGTTTTATTCCGTGGCTTTTGATACTAAACAAATAAGTCAAAACTGGTTTGTCTTTTTTTTTTTTTTTTTACTACTATCAAAGCTGAAAATATGGCTTTTGTTAACACTGTGGCAGTGGGAAGAAAAGGCTTGTCCCTGCAGTTCTGGTTTAAAAATAAAAATACAAACAACTACAGAGAAACAGCTTGTGCCCCTTGTGAGAAGATGTAGGCTTTAATTTCATCTCAGGTTTCTACCATCGTAACACTTGATAGCAAGTGCTGTAGTCACAAGGATCCAGATTTGGAAGGGCATTAACGGTGTCTAATTTTTGTTGGTTTTAGTGAGCATCAGGTGCCTAAAACCCTTGACTATCTGGTCTAGGATTTCTGTGACTCTACCCTCAGAAACTTCTCTCTATTAGATATGTAGTTTCCTTTACTGTTGTCAAAGATGACTATAGAAACAGGGCTTTGTGAAACTTAGCAAGTAATAGTAACTGGCCATGAAGTCTAAGTAATTATTAGCCACCCACAGAAAAAATGAAAGATTAAAAGGCAGTAATCTTCTTTCCTCTTTGTTGCTCACTATTAATGGCTTCCTAGTCTACATACTAAATGGTTATCAAGGCAGTGTTCTGTTGCAGAAAATCTGTAGTGTTAAAATTTGAATTTCCTGAAAGCAGAGAATAGGTTCACTTGAACACAGAAAGCAAAATGTTGAGCAGTTTTGATTTACAGGGACTTTGTCCCAATCTAAATCCAAACAATGCTTTTCACATACTGGTGGTCATTGGTGGCACTTGAAACTGGGAGCAGACAAAAGCCTTTGTAGGAGCCAGGGGCAGTGCTTTGCAGTCCACTCTGTGCAGACCTGTAGGGGTCTGTGGAAAGCAGCAAGGAAAACTAGTTTCAGCATTGTAATAAATTCTGTCTTGTGTGGACAGCCCCATGACTACTGAATTTCTAAAAGGGGGCACTTCTACCTTAGAAAATATGTAGGGTCTCCAAATTAAAAAAGGTTAAAAACCAGGGCACTAAGAACAGAAGAAAGTACTTGGCATCCAGCAGCCATGGGAAATACTGAATATGGGATGAGAAGCCATGGCTAGGCTAGCCATTGCCATGTAATGAAGAGGGAAAAAATCAGTCTTTCCAGTTCCATGCCTCATAAAATCCAACTGAAATAAATCCAGGATTTTGCCAGTCATGAGTTATTCAGCAATCCCAAGGTCAGGCCAGTGGGGACTCCATCACACATCATCATCTGTTCTCTTTATCCCTGTACCGCAGACAGGAAATCAAGAGACAGGGCTTGATCACTGCAATATAGGCAAACATTTGGGCCCAGACTGCAAAGTAATTAAGTGTGCATTAAGGCCCACTCCCATTTAGCAAAGCCCTTATGTACATGCTTTAAGTGCCACTGGAGCTAGAGACACACAAAGAAACACTTAAATTCCTTCCTGGATCACTGCTAACTACAGTATAAATATTTTGGAATATATTAAAAGGCTCTCTGGGCTGAACACAGCTCTTCCTGCATATGCAGGGGCTGGAAAAATTTGGATCTTGCAAGTGCAATTGGAGGTGCGTGGTAGGTTCTGGAGGCTGGCAGACAGCATGGAAAGGGGGCTTTCTGTGGCAGCAGGAGAGCGAAAGTGAGTGGAGAGACGGTAGCTATGGTCTGCAGAATTAGAAGTGCATTTTAGTGCATTTAAGGTTGGATGTTTGTACTGAGATTGTTGTGTCTATGTTGGGGGTGATCCTGGGAAACAGAAAAAGCAGAAGCCAAAACAATTCCCTCTTTTCTTCCATGGCATATTCTTTTCTTCTCTGATACCTGGTCCCAGTTTCCACAGAGGGGAAGGAGGGCAAGGACCTGATGCAGGGTTTTGCACTCTGGGGGTGGCAGTACAGTGAGTAAATCAATGTCAGTGTGGTTTCAGTGATATATCACCCTTTGTATTTAAAAACACTCATGCACATTTATCCAATTAATATTCTTGGTATGAGTGGCAAATGATTGCTTGAACTGCTAGACAGCGAGGAGGGCCAGGTCCCTGCCCTGAAGAGTTTACAGATGAAATGTAAAGAAAAGGATGGTGCTGCAGGGGGAGAGGGAACATAACATGAGCCGAGGCACAGTTGTTATTCCTGGCACATTCTGAAGCCTCCTTCCCAGTCTGTTGCCTGCATTTGATGTGGATCATTCCTCCTTTATTGAAAAGCTTTCTTCTCGAGGTGCTCCAGAGCCTTTTGCTCTCCTGGTTTTCATCCTACCTCACTAGGTGTTCCTGCATTGTCTTCTTTCAGCACTTTTCTCCTCCCTGTTATCAGCCTTCCTTAGGACATAGCCTAAGTCCCTCTCCTTGCTCCCCACTTCGTCCCAAGGTAGCTTTATCCTGCCACACACTTCAGTGATCATTACTGTGCTGACAACTCACAGATCTATTTCCTCAGAACTACTCACCATTCTCCGTCAGCTCCTGTAGCACCTTCTCCTTTATGTCCCATCACCATCTCCCTCACCGAGAATTTAATGTCTCTTCCCAGGTTGGCCTTCAGCCCTCTCCCTTATTGCACAACACCATGGGAGTTATAATAACCCTCCTACATGTCCCAGGGGCTGACTGGCTAAATGACTATCCCTGTCTTCTCCATCCCCTTCAGCCCACACATTAACAGGGGCAGGCTTAGCAGCAGCCACCATGCTCAGGGTCAGTGGACTTTGTGCTCTTATGCCACATGGGGGAATCTCCTCTTGGAGACCCTGCCTTTCCTCTTGCTGGTTTGTCCTGGCTAGTTTGTCTGCACAGCACAAAACTCACAAACCCTGTTTTTCAGATAAAGTTCATGCCCTTCTGAAAGAAAGACTTCTATTTAATAATCCCAGAAGTGACTAAAAACCCTAATACCTTCAACATAGTGACAAATAGTTCTGATAATTTGTAGAAAAGCATTGAGCATATTTTATTACTCGTGGAAGGTGCCAGGCTGGCGTCCATGGAGACATGTCCCCTGTTTATCTCTAGAGCTGGGTGGCAGAAACAGTACACTGTTCTCTAGAATGTCTTTCCACTCACATTTTGAAAGGCACAGGGTGGCCCATCACCATGAGATGACGGTACTTTCCGTTCAACCCACTTAGTATTTGCTCAGTGCCTGGGACACAAGCGAAGTACATCAGGTTGGCAGCGGGAGCAGCTGGGGAAGCCCCAGAGAGACTCACCATGAAAACAGCTGCCCACCCAGAGGGCTGTGGGTGACTTGGTGTGTGAAGCTGCATCTGCTCCTGCTTTTTCTGGCAAGCCAGGTCTCATCCAAAGTCAGTTACAATCTGTGGAAGTGCTGCTTAACGGGCTATGAATTGTCATCTGGGGATGTATGGAGGGAGCAGACCCCATGCTTCCTCATTAAAGCAATAAAAGCAGTGGATTTGCTGGAAGAAAACCCTGGAGCTTCTCATTTGCAACCAAAAGAAAAGCTAGAAGATAAATTTTGAGCACCCTTCATCGCAAACCTTTGCCGTTACTGTTGTAAAACCACAGAAAGGCAAGATCTCACAGACATTATCTGCACATGAAGCAACAGAGGTTATGGGCAGCCCCTACCAGCCCCTGGCAGCAGTGCCCCCTTGGATGCCAAATGCTGCAGCAGGACCTGGAGCCTTCCTGCAGGGGCAACCTCCTGGCCACGCAGGAGTTCAGCACTCATCCCTGCTTTGTGGCAAGTGCCAGCAAAATTATTCAGCAGAGAGGTAAATAGCTTGCAGGATCTCTACTGCTTGTCTTCTTCATGTTCCCCCTCCTCCTGCCCCACTTTGCAGCAGCACACACCAAACACAGATGTGCGGTGACATTTTAAAATCATGCACTGATTTGTTAGGGTTACGCAAAGAGAATATTAAGCACTCAGTGTTACTGTTCGGGATCGGCCTTGTGTTTTTTTAATGTGCACTGATGTTAAAAATACAAAGAAGTAAAACTTTCAAGCACTGCCAGTTTGGTTGGAGTTGTTTTTCATCCCTAAAACGAAGCATAGCCTGGTTGGAGGACTATCTTCTTTGCCAATAATTAAACAGCTCTGCACTTGTTGAGGCAGCTCTGAATGGAGGTACCAGGATCAGCCAGCCTTGACCACAAGAGGCTAAAACTTTCTACCCCATCTACGGTATGGATTCTTTTTTTTTCAAAGAAAAAAAGTTCTTTTAGTATTAACCCTGTCAACCCCAGTGGCAACAGCAGATCTTTACAGCAAACGGGATGCCAAGCAGTCACGTGCATTGGAAGAGTTGTTTGTGTTTGGCCTGCTTTGAGCATGGTTTCATGTGAGGGTGCTCCCTAGAAACAAAGCCAGCACAGCTGGTTTCTGCTCGGCCTTTTAGCGTTGAGGTAGAATTCAACTGCTGCTAGTGATTGCAAAACACCTTTACTGCAAACAAAGGGGAGGGATTTCTGTCAGTGGTTCAGATTTATATTTCCCTCAGAGTGCATTTTTGAAGCACAGTAACGAAAGATCAAACAGTATCGCAGATTTTGGAAGTTCATTGTATCTTTGAGGACGTTGCTGTGAACCTCAGTTGAATATGGGCACGTGTGTCGGTGTAGAAAGGAGAGAATATAGGGTCTCTGGCAAGGCCCCTGCTTTAAAAAATAAAAAATAAATGTGAAGACTTTATCTCTGGTCCAGAGCAGTCAGGACAGAGTTTCAGTAGAAGGAACTTTCTGCTGTCCTCTGCAAAGTACATGATTTATGTACTTCAGAAAGCTGATGGGCTACAAGTCATCACCTATACTGGGCGGGGGAGCTGGATGTTCATGCAAATGTGAGAGGGCAGTCCTGCAGTTCCGAGGGGCAGGAGAAGGGGGAGCTTTCTGCCTTCAGGCAAAACTTTCCTTCTCCTGCACCACCATTCTTGTTCATCTGTCCTTTTGCCCATCATTTGGCAATGTAAAGTGCTCTCGTTGTGGGAAGGACCATGTCCCAGAAATGGGAAGGAGAAACGTGAGCAGGTGAGCTAAGACATGGAGATGCGTGCTATCTCCCTTGCCCATGGGTAGCAAAAGAGATGGAGGGTTAATACAGCTGTGGCAAGTCAGGGAAGGTCTTCTGCCAGGCCTGTACTGGAGTCATGGGGCTGGAGGGCTGGGGTCAGGAAGAGAGCCCTACTTCACTCTCAGACACGGAGATGCCTGCAGTCAGAAGTAAGCTCTGCTGGCCTGAAGGGATGTCTCTCCCAATGTAAATGCTCTGGAAAATCATAGAATCATTTTGGTTGGAAGAGAACCTAAAGATCATCGAGTCCAACCATTAACCTAATGCTGGCACTAAACCATGTCCCTAAGAACCTCATCTACATGTCTTTTAAATGCCTCCCTGGATGGTGACTCCACCACTTCCCTGGGCAGCCTGTTCCAATGCCTGACAACCTTTTCTGTGAAGAAATTTTTCCTAATATCCAATCTGAACCTCCCCTGGAGCAACTTGTGGCCATTTCCCCTCATCCTATTACTTGTTACTCGGGAGAAGAGACCAACACCCTCCACGCTACAATCTCCTTTCAGGTAGTTATAGAGAGCAATAAGGTCTCCCCTCAGCCTCCTTTTCTCCAGGCTGAACAGCCTCAGTTCCCTCAGCTGCTCCTCATCAGACTTGTGCTCTAATGTGGGGACAGAGGGTTTCCTGTGGCTAACTTTTCTTCTTCTCAGGCTCTGTGGGTCTGCAGATGGCCTCAAAAAAAACCAAACCAAACCCACACCCTCTTCTTTCCCTGTTCCTCAACATACTATGTCTCTTTATCATGCTGGTTCCTGGTTATCTGACCACAGTCCTATGTATACTAGTCCCTAAGCAAGGCCAGCAGGGCTGAGGAGGCTGATCCTAGCTGCTGGGAGCAGATGGGTAAGCTGTAATGTCCAAGCACAGCTCTGTGTACTTCCTAGAATGACAAGGAGTCAGGGCTACTGCTAGCGGAGACAGGTGAAAACCAGACCTTCCCCCTCCCCGCTTTCTATTCCTTCTCTTTATTTATGTTAATGTGTTCTGCATTGGAGTCATAATTAAATACATATTCATATAGAGAATGTACAAAGCCTCTGCCTCTACTGTGAAGCTCTCTGGAGCTTAACTGCTTGAGACTTGTCACAGGAAAATATTTCTCCTCATGAAAAGAGGCTTCCTACAGCTGGGCTATATTATTGCCTTTTAATATTACGGGCTCTGCCTGCCCTGGGAAGGGCTTTCTGACAAACTCCTACTAGAGATACAGCTTTTGCCGGTATAACTTACACCAGTTTCCTGAAGAAACTGGGGCTTTCATTGCCAGAGGTATCTCCCTGACGGTTGTAATTTGTTCCCACACTATTTGTTATGCTGGCAAAACTTGAAAGTGCGGTTCAACTGTTTTTCTCTTGGTGCCTTTTCTCCTAAGTTAGCTTTTCTATCCCTGTGCTTACCCTAGCTGTTTCCCTGGGCACATCTGATTGTCTATTGTCTTCAGAATAGCTCTAAGTAATGAGAGGGGTGGGAAGATAATGCTATTTGGAGGGTCTAATCAGATTCTCATTCCCTGTAACAGAGCTGTATAAAAATCGGGAGCCTAGTTACACTTTAGAAGGAGACGCAGCGATGGAGAGATCCAGGACAGCAGAAATGGTGTTTGGAAGTTGATTTTAAGTCAGATGCTGGGTCAGTATGGCACAGAGAGGAGCAGGGGACAGCCTGGGTGAAAGAAACTTCCAGCAGAAGGCAAAGGCTGTGGGCAGTGAAGGCATCTAGCAGAGACAGAAGCATTATCAAGACAAGACAGACCATGCTCACCATCATGTGTCAAGGCCATTTCTGTTTCCAGTATCGCAGCCTGATGTTGGAATCAGTTCTGTTTGGATTTGGCAAGGTGACTGGTGTCATGCACGAATTGGCTCTGTCTCAGGCATTTCACATCCTTAGACAAACGCTGCACATTATAAGTTGGGAAATGGAGTCCTGGATGCTTCAGCAATATGCCAAGGCCCTAGCTAGCACCCGTGCTACAAACTCAGCATCCTGGACCTTTAGCTTAGCTTGTGTGTTTGTGCTCTGTTAAATAAAACATCCTATTATTCTCTCTTTTACTTTTCAGTGCTGATGAGATTGAAGAGAAAGGTCTGAAAGTTCAAAGTAAGTTCCTGAAGACTCCTACAGATTAATTATTTAAAAAATCCTTAGTGTTATGGATATTTCATTGTTCTGCCTGGAGAACGGAAGGGATGCTGCGATCATGGATCAAATGTCTGCTTGGTCCAGGGCTACTGGATATTGCATCTCAATCATTCCTTTCCAGCAACCATTCTCTCTGAGATGGCCAAACCCCTCCTCTTTCACCTGCACATGCTGCTCCTCACTTCCTGTGGTCTGACTCTTTCTCAGACAAGCAATGCAAGCCTTGGCAGATTAAAATAGTTGTGTGATGAGGTGACATACCAACCCCACCTCCCCTGTCAAGAGCATGCCAAGTGGCAGTCTTGTGTGGGAGGAAAAGGGACAGATTCCTCCATCCTGAAGGGGGACTTCCCCTGCTGTGCAGCAGAACAGGTCAGGAACAGCATCTTCTCATGATGGCTCCTGGTGTCACTCATTCCCTGACCTCTGCAAAACCGCATATGACTGCTGGATGCTCACTCTGCTGGAATGTCCTTGCAGGCTGGCAGCTGGCCTGGCACAGCGCTGCCTCCAGGCTTGCAGCTCAGGACTGGAGGGGTCAGAAGGTGATGTTGGAAGAAGTAGATGAATTTTGGGGCTTCATGATCTTGACAAGGAGGAAGTGATGTGCTTTTGAGTAAATCTTGGTGTCATGTGCTCATTTTCAGAAACTGCACAAAGCCCTGTTCCCCAAGCAAGATAGTGATTGATCAAGCCCAAGCTTCACAGTCATTTCAAGCAGGCATATATAGGTATTGCTACTGAAAGCAGTGGTCACACACACAAAAGATCAACCAGACTGAGTCAAAACAAAGCTAAGTATCCCATTAATCTTTTCTTTGCCAGTCACCAGCAACAGCAGCTGCAGACAAAATGTTTCAGTAGCTAATATACTTCTGTAGGCTGTCCTACAGCATGACTGCAAGAAGCCTAGGCTATCTTGGACTTCAGACAATGGGACAGATGATCTTTACACCTAGACATTTGTCAAGGCACCAGAGTCAGCATAAGGTGTGTGCCCAGCAAGACTGTGGAGTTCATACTGTATGTCTTAAAAGTTTTATGAGGCTGCCCATAACACAGAGGCATATTAGCAGAGCATGTGGTTGGTCCACGTCTGAGAAAAGTTCACAGGTTTTTCTTACTCAGGAGCACAAGATTACTGTGAATGTGTTGGAGCCATAAGAAGAGAGGCAGAGCTTGACTGCTCTGCCCCATGATTGATAGTTCTCCTTTGAAAAACCCAAACAAAACCCAAAAGCCACAGTGGCAATAAGCAGTTGCTGTAGTAAGCAGAACGCTCTCCTGCTGGCTGCCTGGTCCTGCTTTCCAGCACGCACACACACATGCACTAACTCACTCACTCACTCATTCACTCACTCACTCACTCACTCACTCACTCACTCACTCACTATATGCAAGAGCATGTGAGGCCACACAGTGACCTGAATCAAGTCTGGATTAAAATTAACCAAGGAAAAAAGGGATCAGTTCTCATGAAGCCAAAACCAAAGATGACCTCAGGGTGAGAACTGGTGGCAGGAGACCTGGGAGGATAGGACAGCTTCATCTGGCAGGGGGTGTCTTAGCCTATGATCACCAAACTGTAATGGCAGCTGCTGTCCCCTGCCAGGGCCAGGCTGCAAATCTTTTTCTCCTTGGCCTCACACAAGCCTGCAGACCAAACTGGCTCCTGCAGCTCGATGAATGCAGAGAAGAAATGGCTCATCTACATGAGCCATTTGCTGCTGGTCGCATAACACTCAGAAGCGTGAACAACCCGCCTTCTGCTTCTGCCCCAGCCACCCGTGGTACTTGTGGTTTGGAAATGGTCCATCTGGCCCATGCCTTTGCCTCTGGGTAGCTGCTGGCAATGCAGAACCTACGTTTTCCCTGTGTGACTGGAAGAGTGGGTTACTTTAACCTTTTAAAGAAGTCTCTAGCTGACATGGTTGCATCAAAGATCACACAGGGGTTGCATGGCAGGTTGAAGTCACCGTGGCATTCTCCTCTGAGCTTTTGCTATTGCAAAGCACAGCTCAGTTAGCTGAGGGAATCTGCCCCAGTGCTGCTGCAGGGAAATAACACAAGACAGGACAAAAATACTCCCTTATATTTATCATTTTTTTCTACCAACAGTCCCTCATTTATCAGGCATTTCAGACATGCAGAGGACCCAAGCAAGCTATAGCATATTGCAGTGCCTGCCTGGGTGCTTTGTAATCAGACTTCACCAACCTGGTGGTGCTTCCTTTCCTGATGTGCAGTCCCAGCCACAATCCCTTCATCTAACCTGAGCCCAAGGATGTGAAAACTTTTACTGCATTTCATGTGAGGGGGTTAAGGATTTGTTTCCGAGAACAAAAGCAATCAGGCTTGTGTGACTCTTGTCTTCTTGCTGTCCAGGAGAAGACAATCAATAATTCAAACTTAAAGCAAACTCAGTAAGACACAGAACTTGTTCCTCCTTTGAACTTCTTAGAGCATTCTGGTCTGAGTCTTTGTCATTTGCTTTGCTGCGCCACACTGTGCTGCCTGCTGGCATTTTATCTTTACTAGGTATTGCTTGCGATGCTGTAGTGCATGGAGCATCACATAATGATCAGGGTGCTGTTGTTTAGATGTGCTTTAAAAACAAAATTTAATGCTTGGGATTTCTCTTTGGGTTGGGGACTCCCTTTAAAGTCTCTGGAGCTGCTCCTGGGAGTTGGAATTTTCCCCAGCTGCAGGTATTTCTAGGCTGTCTCCATCTTTGGTCTCTTACATTGCTGAGCACATTGCTGGCTCTTAAATAATACTAAAAATAAGTAATGATTATTATTAATTCCTAGGTTCATTGCTTCTCTGAACAAGGTAGATAACAGTGGTTATTGGTGAGTCTAATGTCCTGCCGGGAGAATTCAGTATAGAATGAATTTTTCTTTGCAGGAAAAGAAGGATAATCAATGATGCACATCAATGGCTGGGGATGGGAAGGTCCCAGGTAAAAAAAAAAAAAATGATTGTTTGCTTCAAGAAGCTTCAAACACTGTCAAAATTAGAGGTGAGATGACTGACCCTTCTGTCTGCTCCTTCCACTACAGAGGAGAGTCAGAGGAGGAATCAAACATTGTAGCTCCCATTGTCAAAATCACTCCTGGAGAAAAAAACCTCAAGATGTACCACGAGGTAAGGACAACCAGGCAAACATAGAGCTCAGGGACGGTAAATCTCCAAACAAATAAATACATAAACAAGCAGATAGCCTTGTGAGAATAACTGCCTGGAACACACACTTAAAGAAGTTTTCGAACCCTGGAAAGTCCACGTTTCTCCCACCTCACACGTCTTGCTCTGCCCTTCGTTGCTCACAGACAGCAATAGAACCCCTCTGCCTTTGATTTACAATTAAATTAAGAATTACTTTGGTAAAAAGCAGCGCCTTTCCCCGCCTGCTTTGTTTTGTGCCTCCAGGCTGTGCAGACCCCTGTTGCTTGCTGTGCGAGAGACAGCGTCACACGGCTTGTGAGGAGCTGCAGGAACTGAAACCAGTTCTATGATTTATAGCACTAATAAGGCTCAACTGCCATTTCTTGTGGTTTCCTCCCAAGTTGTCTTTGATAATTTCTGCTTGTACTGTGTTTATTGGTGCTGCTGCAAGGGTTCAGCTGACAGGTAACTGTTGCACTGTTTCGCAGGGTCTGCTGGTTTTGGCTCTCTTTATTGTGTTATTATTATTAATAAATATTTATGTTTGGTGAGTGCCAAAAGGGGTCAGCTGGGCACTGTCCCTCTGCTTCCCCCTGTTGTGCTTGGTGCTGTCAGAGGGATCAAAGACCTGCCCTGCCACGAGGAGTTTACAATCCCGTGGTGACAACCCCTCTTTCCAGATCACCTCCACGGCAGGAAAGCTGCAGCAGCTCTGCTGGTGGCCATCTCACAAGGAGCCAGCCCGCGGTGGGGCTGTTCAGGCTTCCTGTGAGGGACCCTGCTCATAAAGCTCTGCCAGGTCACACAGGGATGATTTCTAAGAATACGTGTCTGGACATGTCACTGGCGGGTGACCACTGCAGGTGAGCAGCCGCCAGGGAGATGTGGCTGGTGCTTTCTCTTTGGCACAGATTAGCACCTTGGCTGTGAGCTGCTGCATCAAAGACATGGCACATACTCCTTTTCTGCCATTGGCACAACAGAGTTGGTGACAATCAGAGGAGAGGTTCTGTGGATGGTGCATAGCCGTCTGCTTTAATTTAACTTCTTTAATTGCCCCAGCACGACCTTGGCGCTTGGGTGCCTCACCCTGGCCTCAGCATGTCTCAGTGGTGGGGCAAGGTCCCAGCCTTTTGGTGGCAGGACACAGTTGGCATCAAGAGGCTGTGATGGAAGAGAGTGGGGATCCTGCCTGCTGCCGGGGAGAAAAAGCAGTGTTGGGGGGATTTGAAGTAGGGAGGCTTCTTGAGGAATGGCAGGAATGATGTTGCACTGACTTCACTGCAGTCTGCTGCTTGCAGCAGAGTTGGGTGAGGGAGAATCCATCTGTACCCTCTGATTTATGTGTTCCTCTTGTACTCACTTTTGGGCTGCTCTCTGCCTGCTTTTGTAAACTTGGCTCGAGTGAAGTCTGTGAAAACAACTGAACATTATCACCCAAGGATACTAGAGAGTCTTTGCTGGCACGCACAGCTCTGCTTTGATAATTTGCCTGGTGGAACATGTGTGGCGGATTACAGGCTGCACCACAAAGTTGCTGATGAAGAGTGGCTGTGCCATTTTTGCTCGCTCCCAAGCAGCAGCAGCAGTCTGTGGCTGGGTGCAGCTGTCCAGGTCATGGCACAGCTGGGTCTGTGTTTCCCCTGCTTCATCCCAGGCTGCACGCAGCATGAGAGATCGCTGGTGGAGGTGGAATTACTGCCGACCCAAGAGGCCACAATGGCTTAAGATTTCAGTGCTGTGGAAGAAATATAGCTGCCTGCTCTGCTTGGATCCATGTGTCTGTGAGAGCTGGGCAAGACAACAGGAGGGTTGAGTGAGGAAGACGATGGTCACAGACATGAGTGCAAATCTCCCTGTTACTTCCCACTCGTCTAGATCTTCAAAGCTGGTGAGGTCGCCATGTTGTCCTTGACAGCTGGCCTGTCACTTGCACCAGGGCCACAGAGCCTTTCTTTGTCAGACTCTCCCATCACATTCCAGTTGCCAACTATGCAGCAAACTGAGGGCTATCACATGTTTGCCTGAAGGGCAGAGGAGGGCCCTCAGTGTCAGGTTTATCAGAGCAATGGTGTAGCCATCAAAGCTAGGCAGCCTTTGTGGCACAGCACCTGAGACTTGGCAGTACCTTGTACCCAGGAGAAGATAAAACCTCAGAGGAAAAAGAAAATTAAAGGTGCTATAATATGAAAGCAGCAACAGAAGTTTCATAAAGCAGCTTTCTGTACCTGAACAAACTGCATATACCTGCTTTCTGCAGCCTGTCATGTTTCAGGATGTGCCCCCGTTTGAAAGGCTGGTGGGAGCCCAGCTTCCTTCTTTTTCTGCGGTGTGACTTCTCAAGGAAGTGTGGTAACTTCTCGTGGAGCCTTCCCAGGCAGAGGCACACAGGCCTTGGCCAGTGGCGAGCCCCAGGCCCTCTGCCAGAGAGCACCATTGCTTCTCCAGAGCTACATCCAGGAGTAGTTCTGGCTGTGGCCAAAGCATCTTGCTGAAAAGAGAGCTGAGTCAAATCAGCAGCTCCAGGACCAAGCACTTCCAATACCAAGGGAGTTAGATCCATCTGCTGCTTTTTGGAAAGTAGTAAATTATTGCTTCTTCCCCTGCTGCACACATACACACACAAACACCCACAGACTTCACAGTCTGAAGATCTGCTGTCTTTCCTGTTAGAAGGGCAACTTTGACTCTCATTTTCTATGCTCATTTGCCAGTAAAACCAGCTCTTCTCTCAGATGAGGTTTTGAAATAATTCTTGGAGGCAGCTAAGAGGGCTTGCAGTTATAACACTTGACATGAACCTTCATGACACCACACCAGGGTTCATCACTCTTTCCTGCTATCCCAGTGAAGACAAAGTGGGGCAACCGAGGCCATACAGGAGGTCAGCAACAGGATCACCATTCATGGTGCTCTAACTTGTCTTCCAGATCATGCAGAAGGCTCTAACCTGGGTTGACGTCATGAGAAGCTTCACTGCATTGTTTCCATCACCTAATCACTTGCGGCACAACCAGGCTTTTGAATCAATCTGCCAGTTATATATGCTGGGGAAAAGAGCATTCACAGGTGAGGTGGAAGGTTTTCCAGGCATTAATAGGTAGAGCGGATTAGACAAAACTGCAACTCACTTTAAACCAAGGAAAATGGTTTGTTGTAAAGATTTTTACAGTTCAGATGTTCAGATTCCCTTTTTTCAGACTTTTTAAAATTAAGAAATGTTCCTTTTTCTTTTTTCTTTTATTTTTTTTTTCCTTTTCTCCTTCTTTTTCTCTCCTCCTGTTAGACTTTTCCCACTTTGTTACTGAGGAAGTAAGACAGGAAAGAGAAAAAAAAGTCAGAAGACATCATTAGCAAATTCAAGTGGCACATGAAAATAAAAAATCAGTGAGATTCAGCTGCCTAACCTTAGGCAACAAGAAATATATGAGATACTTCAGGATTCCCTTCAGCCTCAGCTTTGCAAATGCATGGTCTCTCTTAGGTCCTCTGTCATGTCTGCAGCTGTGTGCAGATGTCTTGGATGTTCTAGCACATCTAAAGGGCAACAGACACTCTGGCTTGGGCAGCAAAATAATCTTGGCTTCTTCTGCCTTTGTTTAATAAACCACAATTTTTCTGACAGATGCATGGAATTTTTGGGATTCAAAAAAACACCCATATACTTTGAGGGACTGAAAAATAACATTCTCCCTTGCACAAGTTTATGAAAGTCTCCTTAGAATCAGTGTCAAGGCAGTAACACATGGTATGCCAGCTCAGCTGTGTTTACTACCATCTCCTATAGTATATATGTGCCATTAGCTGGCAGGCATGCACAGAACAGAGGTTTCCATAAACTGTTCTTTTAAATGTAAAATAACCTCTTGGGGTGTTGAACTCATTTGTGCCTTTAGCTTGTAAGGTGTTAAGTACAGGAATCTGGCTTTTCTCTGGCATGCTCAGTCCCTTGCATATATACATGCCTCAAGGTATTCCACATATGATGACTGTAACTATCATTTTAAAGTGTTTTTATGTTCAAAATGTGCCTGGTGGTGCTCATGACAGGATATTAACTATTTGCCTGAAAATCCCATAACTTAAACAAGCGTTTACCATCAACCTAATCTAATCTAATCATAATCAATACTGATACTGTGGGATCTTGTAAAACATGACCCACATGGCAAGTTCTGCCACTTGTTAATTATGCCCTTGGAGGCAGCAGTCAATAACTCCCAAGGGTTAGATGGATCCTACTTAGTCAGGTGTTTTCATGAAGTACTGCTGACATTCAGTAAGGACTTCTGCAACCACAGAAAACTTTATACTATGACATACAAATTAAATGGCTTAGGGAAGATAGCAATTAGAGAATTGTTAAAAAAACAACAACAAAAAACCAAAAACCTGACCATAGAGCCACGCAGAGCAGGCCTTCAGAGAACTGACATTTTTTCTTTTTTTGGAAAAAAACATTTAAGAGAGGTTTGTGTCTCTTCCAAAACCAACACAGCAGCCTGAACTAGCACATAAGTCACCACAAGCACTTCTTTAAAAAAAATGTCCAGACCTTTGGCTTGGGTACTTCGGCATGGCTCCACAGAAAGAAGCTCTTCCAGCATCTGGCAGATGATAATCTGTCCAAATTAGTATGTCCGCTGATAATTAAAGCAGATAATCTTGTTGTTTTCTCTACATTTAATATAAAAACATTTGTGGTGAGAGTAATTTAGGAAACAGAAAAACTTTGAAGAAGCAAGGATAGAAGCAAACATAAGCTCATTGCTGTTTTTTTCTCCTGGATAAACTTGTTTTAAATTATGTTTTAAGCTGCTGATTTCAGTGAGGCTTATGAAAATACACATGTGGTTGGGTTTTTGTGCCACAGTTTGACCACCTGTGTTAGTTAGCTTAGAAGAGCAAGAGGGGAACGTTGGACAGCTTGTCTATACTGCATATCCACCCCAACATTCAGTTATTGGTGCTATTGTTCTTTTCTAATTTCATTGATTTATCTGCTTACAGTAACAAATCAAATTGCTTATCTGTGCCGTATGAAGGAAAGGGCCCTGGGCACAAAGACCAGGACTATTCTGCTAGTGTGAAAGTAATGGAGGGTGCCCAGGAGAGGCACACAGAGAGGGAGCATTGATGCCTTGGGCTGTGATCCATAAACACCTGCTCCTGGGGAGTCCAAGCAGGACCCACCTGCCTCCCACGTCCTGCTGGAGGGGCAAGTCCTCGCTCTGCACTTCATGTGAGATAAATGTAAGCTCACACCAACCTCTGCCTACAGGCAAAACGGATGCAACACATCAGCCATGTGGGTGCTCCTGTGATAATTGCCGGGCTTGCATCTCATTCAAACTCGGCCTACATTCGGATCCTACTCCATGTCATCCTACAGTAACTTAAGAGAAGTGTGCCATGGTGGCTGGAGATGGTGGTCTCACAGAAAAGACGTGAGAACTGCATGAGCAACCTGCTCCTGGTCTGTTGCACATGCAAAGTGAAATGGTTTAGTTTCTCCCGTGTCTGAAACTCATTTTGCTTCGCAGCACAACAGACTGAGCGCTCGCTTGTAGCCTCAGCTAAAAGATATTTCTCTGCTAGGTGTGGTAGCATTTCTAGGCATTCTAATGTGGTTATAGGCGTACGCCTGGTCATGCCCTCATACGTCTTTCTTTGCTTTATCTGGTTAGACAGTCCCCCTTTCAGGAGAGAGACAAGCAATGTGACATTTCAGGTACTACTGCAATCTTAATTGCAAGTCATTCTAGTAGCGGAGGTGACTAATGTAATAAAAACACATACGTGCATTGATGCAGACAGCATGCATTGCAAAATGACTTTGCCAGTCATTTCTCTTAACTAACTAGAAAATATTATGATGTATATTCTGCTGCTGAAGTCTTAGTGGTGCCCATTAATAGCATACAGCTGGGCCCCACTCTTAAAAATAGCAGTAAGGGATGAATAAGTGCAGTTTGCTTCAGCAGGAAAGAAGAAAAGAAACCCATCACCTCAGTAGTAACGGAGGAGTTTGGTTAGGTTTTGTTTCTCAAACTGCAAAGAAATAGCTTTGTTTCATAATGAAAATTGCATTTAATTCAAAATGAAACATTCAAGCAGCCAAAGGAGAAGTGAGGGGAATGGGGTAGGTTCAAAGGGGGAGTGTGGAGGTGAGAGGCCTGTCCCTCTCCAGCCTGGTGGCCTGGCCACTAGGGCATAACCGTGTTCATTTCAGGGGAAGGAGCAGGCTCAGCAAGTCGGAGATGCTAACATGACCCTGACACTGTGCAATGTTAGACACTTAAAAAGGTTTTGGGTTTTGAATTCAGAGACCTCAGCCTACTTGGTTGCCATGGCAAACAATCACCGATAGAAGTCTTTTAACCTTTAATTAAAGATACACAAAAAGGAGGAAAAACAGTCTAAGCACTTGAAAAATAAAGTATTAAGTAAGACTTTCCTTTTTAAAAGCATCCATTATTCCTCTTCCAGTAGCTGTCAACTGTTTTTATAGCAGCGCTTCCCTCCCTTTATTTAAGTTCATAGCCACAGTAGCTGTTCTTGGGGAAAGAGAAACACTCATCGAGACAGACTGGATCTGTTGTTACTACTCATTTTTGGACTCTGCTCTGCTCACTTGTAGACACACCTAAGTGCAAGGGGAGAGAAAAGGACAGCAAAGACAAAAAATATTACTTCCTTTTCTGGTGTTGACTTTTACTTGCAGCCTCACTGCTAGAGAAAGACAAAGTACAATCCATGGGCTCAGCCCCTCTGAGATCTAGGAAATTTGTACCAGCGTCTGCCGCTTTCAGACATTGCTTTGAGGTGTCTCCTTGACTGCAGTTCACAGTTGTGTTACACAACCTGTACCACTCCTGTCTCGGCTAGTTTGATTAGAGGGTGAAGGACAGAGAACAAGAAGAGAAGCACGTGAAGAAATGACAGAGCAACTAAGAAAAGGGTGACATTGCGACCCCAAATTGCATCTTCCAAGTGAGTTTCCAGGACTGAGTTGAAGTTGGTGGAGCTAGCAATGACATCGGTGTGTATCCCGGCCAGAAGGTCTGATCGCATCAGGTAACTAAGCGCAAACAGTGTCACAGGGTTAACTTAGGTCTCAAAGTTGGAAATGACAACTGTCAGGATTTCTACTTTCTACTTTGGGGGTCTAGAAAGTCCTTCCGTGCACACCAAGACACATCAATGGCGGGCAGTAAGAACAACCCACCTTAGTATGCAGCACAGCGCAACCTTATGGTGTTCTCCTGAGAGATAAGTGATGGTGGTTCAAGTTCCCCCAGGCAGAGGAGGAAATTAAACCCAGGACTCCCACATCCTTTATGAGTGAATAAAGAGTGGCTGTCTTCCTCTCAGCTTTGTGCATATAATCCTGACATTTTTTTCCAGGAAAGCAATTTGGTAAGTCCACACTGAATTCGACAATCGTTTCAGGACAATGGAAAAAGCATTTTTCAATGAGAAGAACACTGACTAAAAAAAAATTCTCCTGAACATTGTGGCAATAAAACAACCAGACAGACCTTACCGCTCTGCCGCTTTATATCCAATAGCTGTGGGACAGGGAGGCTCTAATGCTTGCAGGCAATGGAAGAACTTATCTGGCAATGTGAAATCTTGGTAGGAAAAAAACTTTTTGAGGGAGTAATGAAATCGTCTGGGAATGGCAGATGAACCCTGAACACTGGTGGGACTGCTTTGAGCCCTGACACAACTGCAGTGGTGTACAGGAAAACCTGTGAGGAACAGACCCACTCTGTTTGCTGAGATGTGACCAATGTTCCTGTTCTAATTAGGTGCTAAAGGCCTGAGAAGGTTCAAACTCCATGTTTGTAAGAGTTCAAAGAGGGGGCTGTACGAGGCCTTGCTGGCAACTGTAAGACTGGAAAAGGAAACAAAGGAAAAAGGGTTCTTCTGCGACATTCTTTACTGAACTCAAAACTGTGTCTAGAGGTGGCCATATCCAACACAGACAATAAGAACTGACCAAAGTAGAAATCTGAATAGTGAGATGCTCTGCTACCATGGAAAACCCACCTGTAGAAGCAAAACTAAATGTCAAACAACTGTGGGTTGTTTCCCTGACAGTCTGTCTTTCCAGTCTACTCGCTCTTGAGAGATGAGTGGGTCACTGTGTGTGTGTGCACATGTGCATGCATGCACATGTACACGGGGCTGGGCATGGGTCTGGGAATAAGTGAACATGGAAGCTTTCAAGGAGCAGACAGCATCCTGAGTCTCGTCATGTGCAAGTCTGGCTGTGATGGCAAGCAGTGTCAGATGGTGGCTATGACTCCACCATGCACTCCCCATCTTGTTCTGCAGGAATGCGATCATGGGCATACTCCTCCTCCCTGCTTGGAGCTGGGGGCTGCAAAGCACAGACTGGGAACCTTGGCAAGAGGGAAAACTGAGGTTGCAAGTTTGTGTTCGTTGTCTGTTTTACAGAGGTGAGATGAAGCAGTAGAGATGTTACTCGGATCCTGCAGCATGAGGTCATGCAACTGGCCAATTTTCTGTGGGGCTAGATGGGGATAGAGGAATCACATGTCCTCTTCAGGCACTGTGAAATGCTGTGAGGTACAGTGTTGGAGCGATAAAGGACTCAGCAAACAATTCGATTCAATGTGAATCACGCTAAAGCCATTTATTACAGAAACAAACCTTATATATGCAACTATATTCTAATCACGCATCCATGCTCCAAGCATGGATTTGTTAAATGAGTATCATGGGCTGTCCATGCACTGGAGTCTCACTGATGATACGTCCGCTGATTCACGCCACGCCAGGACCCCGCTGATTGAGGAACGCCCCTCTTTCTCACAGAAGATTCTGTTCTCAGCTTCTCGAAGAGGCCTTGAGATTCCTTTGAGCCTGACTAATTCAGCAACAAATCTTTATCTATCAAGACCCCTCCACACTACAGCTAGACCATTAATCCATTCTCAGTAGAGTTAATGTTTTATTAGCAGTGGCCTTATAGTGATGTGTGTTTGATTGCCCCCATGTCTGGACAGGGCCTAAATGTTCCTTCCAGGGTAACATGACTGAATCAGTATATGGGCTGTCTGGAGATGTACAGAGCCATGTCTGGTTGTCAAATGCATCAGCAGTGTCACTGAGGTATGACACACAGAAGAGAAGGTCAGAGGTGTCAGCCTGTGGACATGGGAGAGCATGGGAGACCATGCGGGAGGCTAAGCATCGATGGGGGATGGAAATGTGTTATATCTCAGTAAAAAATGTTTGGTTTTCCACCAGATGACTTCACTGGTCTAGCTTCCTGCTAGGCCACCCAGATGCTACCACCAGCATGAAGGAGCAAGGAAAATGTGTGGTTGGAAGTGGAGGGTAGGATGAGATGGTTTCTATTGTTCTTAGCCTACATAACAAGCTCATCTAGTGTGATCATGTGAATATAAACTCCCCTGATCTGTTACCTAGAACTTGTTCTAAACATCACACTGCTTCATAACTCCTTTATTTCAGGGAAGGGAGGGACTTCATCAGGTGCAACGCACAGAGAATTAGACTGCAGATGACCTGGCCACTGTGCAGGAGCACTTACCTGCTTGTGGGAAAGCAAGGTGGTCCTCAGCTAAGGGTTATGGATCTAAAGGTTAGCGTGGAAGCTGCATGTTTGTTCTGACAGGCGCCTTTCTCACTCCCCTCCAGCCAACAAGAGCTCATATATACACACCTGTATGCACAGGCATCATCATGTACAACCAGGTGGAATAAGGATTGAACAGGGACAGAAAAAAGAGGCTTGTTGGCTAACACAGGTTGCAGCAGTGAGGCTTTCTTTATCATGCCTGCTCTTAGTGCTGTGCACTGGATACACTAAACTTTGTAGGTAGAGAAGGAACAGAGATTTGCTGAAATTGCCTGCTTCATCAAGTTGGCATCAAATCTGTGCAGGTACAGCAGTAATGATACCTGGTGTGCTCAGAGCTCCTTACCTTTGCTGTGGACGGTGCTGTCATGAACTGCTTTTCCCGCTGCCAGGCTGGGATGCAGGACAGAAAACAAAGACGTCTGTGATCACACTGTACATCAACACCTTAAACTGCTTTGAGTCCAAATGATGGTTAGTAAGGACAGCAAGACTGCCCTCAGATAGCAAACTACAGTTATAGAAGACACAATACACAGAGATGTGGTGAAATCTTACAGGCTACAAACTCAGCCCTGGAGCCCATAGCATAATCCCTTTGATCAGTAATACTGGGGTTACTGTAGGGTCAGGGCTGACATAAAACCAACCAATCAAGCAAGACCACCTACATATTAAAATTAACCTTTTTCTTTGGGGCAATACAATATTCTTTAAGGATTTTTTTATTTTCTGCATGGAGCTCTGTGCCTCTGTTTGCCTCTGCACCTTATTGCTGTGATAGATACAAGCATTGTTTTTCAGGTACTTAGGCCTGTAATACTGTAGATGAGCAATAAGTAAGGTTGCCAGAGGTTTTGCTTTAAAATAATCTTTTGAACTCAAGGAAATTTCCAATAATCACTATGTACTTTCACTAAAAAGAATACAAAAACCAAAGAAACCAATCCCCAAATGTCTTTAAATCTTCTTGTAATTTAAAAAATTCACAAATATTCTTTCATTTATTTTTTGCAGAGGGGGAATGGAATCAATTTGCCATGGTTATGCCTCCTGCCAATTGTTTAGAATTTCCAGGATTTAATCTTTCATCCATGTATGTATCCACTATTTACCTTTGAATGAGAGAATGCATAATGCATTGGGCTTTGTGGAAATGAACCGAGAAAACCTACTTTTTTTTTTTTGTTCATTTTTTTTTTGAAAGGAGAGAGTTGTATTCTCCCTTTAAAGCCTAGAAAAAATAGTGCCAATGTTACAACAACAAGGAAGACACAGGAATGTACAGGTTAACTTAGGATGAGCTCGAAAGATGTCACACGTGAGGGGAAGCATGTACAGTGCAGTGGTCCTGCAACCTTCCTGTACTTGGGGTTTAGTACTGGTGAAGCAGCATCGCTGCTGTAACATAAGCAGATGTGGGAAGCTCACTGTCTTCTACCCCCTAGATGGGACTAGGTGCTTAAGAATCTCAAGGAGGTTTAGGAATTTGTGCAGTAACATGGTCAAAATGTAGAAGGAAGGTGTGGAAGGCTGTAAATACACCTGCTACGAGCAATAGCACAGGAAACCTTGTGGGTTAACAGGAGATCATAAAACAGAGGGTCATTTTGAAAAAGAAGTAGCTACAGATCATGCTGTAGTTGTTCTCTGCACACAATTACCCTTGGTTTGAGTGTTGCTTTCTGCTGCACCTACAGCTGAGAATTAAGTAACTGAAAAAGATTCTGGCTTGCTTTTTTTTGTTTTTTTCTTTCGTTGCGAAGAAGAGGTAGCAGTAGCTTTGATGTAAATCAGACATGATGGTATCTCATCCTCTAAGTGTCGGGTCTGTCTGCAGCTGTTAGTAGAGAGAAAGCAACACTCTGCCATGCCTCTCCTCTCCCTCTGCTTCACATGCATATACCTACATCTACGGAGCCTCAAAGAGCCAGAATCAGCAGAGGTCTTTTAAGAAGTTTCCTGTCTAAGAAGCAGTGGGTGTGAGCAGTAGATGGCCTGTTACAGGGAATTTTGTCTCAGCTTTCTTCTCATGCAAAGACTTGATGCTTTTTTGTTGTTGTTGTTGTTGTTGTTGTTGTTGTCAGGTGTTTTTTCCTAAAAGCTTTTCCTGGCTAGAGCAGGCATTAGACTCTTCCTGAAGCACATGCACAGGGGAATTGCTCACTTCTGGCCTATCTGTTGGTATCTGCCTAACTGTGACAGATGCATAAAGGAAAAGCAGAAAGGTTGTAGCATGGAATTCAGTGCACAGACTGGATCAGACTCCAACACATTGCATTGCAATGGCTTCAAGTTGTGCCAGGGGAGGTTTAGATTGGATATTAGGAAAAAAAGTCTTCATGGAAAGGGTTGTCAGACATTGGAGCAGGCTGCCCAGGAAGTGGTGGAGTCACCATCCCTAGAGGTGTTTAAAAGGCATTTAGACGAGGTTCTTAGGGTGATGGTTTAGTGCCTCAGTTAGGTTATGGTTGGATTCGATGGTCCTGAGGGGGTCTCTTCCAACCAAAATGATTCTATTCTATTCTATTCTATTCTATTCTATTCTATTCTATTCTATTCTAATTACACCAGGAGATGGAAAAATTGTCCATGGCTTGGTAAACTATCAATTCAACCCACTCTCCTTCCTTCACAGAGAGGTCAGGTAGCCACAGGTAGCACCAGGAAACACAGTATTTAGCTTTTAACAACATAATTCCCTTGTGATCCTAGCTGAAGAAGGAAGTGGTGGTGTGAAGAGGGCTCCCTTACAGTTGTCCCTGTGGGGTCAAGACAACATTGTGTTGCATTTTGCTAGAAATGCTATTCCTTTCTTTTTGAAAACGGTAAATCTGTATGTCTTTCTCCTCCTGGTACAAACTAGGGAGAACTGTTACAGTCAGTGAGGGAACACAGCTGGAGAACCAACCTAAGAGTGAAGAGATTCAGGACAACAGACTTAATCACATTATGCTGTAGGGCTGATGGTCCTGATGAAGGTGTATCTTTCGTTGAGAGATCATTCAGCAGCACATGAATGTGCTGTTTGACACCACCTCATCTTTCCAAATTAGGAAGCTGTCTTTCAAGACGGCTTTTATGTAGGCATAAGGCCAGGGAAGATGTGAATTTCATCCAAGACAAGAAAGTTGACTCTGACCTTCCCCTCATTGCAGAATTGTAACAGGCGGCTTCTAAGTGGTCCTTGTTTCATCCATCTGGCTGGGTAAGAGACGGGAGTGCTGAGATTGAGCTGTGTTGCACGCAGAGGAAATCCTGCATCCGCATGCAGCCCTCCTGCTTCCACAGGGGACCTACTCATGCCCCACAAGCTTGGTTGACTTGAGCTTTAGAAAGCTGAGCATGGCAGCCTCACATAAAGGGGTGTAATTTCTCCAGGGAGAGTAATCAGTGGGGGACTGCTAAAGGAGAACATGGAGCTCTGGTTCTGGCAGGAGATGAGAGTAACTTGCTTGCAAGGTCTCCCTCCAGCAGGCAATTTAAAAAATGACCTTGGAGGAGAATACAGCAAATTAATTTGTCTCTGATGGGAGGTTTTGGAGAGTCTCTTGCAATTTTATGCATGTGGGCTAGACAGCCTTGCCCTGGCAAGAACCCTAGTCTGTGCCAGGGATGCAGATAGCTGCTGACTCTTCCATTGGGCTTGAGAGAAGCTTTTAAAAAAGAACATGCTTCTTGAAAGAGAGAATAAATTGTGAGGCGATCTGGCAAGGCATCCCTTTTATGCTTGTAACTGGCAGTTGTAGGTGGAATAAAAGGAGAGGGATTGGTGGATGGTCAGATTAAGATATGTGTCATAAATTTGTGATGAGTGGAAGAAAATGTGGGGACAGACCAGTGTACTGGGGAGAAGATTAGCAGCTGGAGTACTTTTGTGCTCAACACAGGTCTAGAGAAAGCAGGGGGAGTGAGCTGCTAAAGGACAAAGGTCAGCCACTTAGAAACAACTGATTTAGTCACCTTGTCAAAGCGACCAAGTAACTTGGTCCAAGCCTTCTTCTGCCAGGCTCCCTCCTAAACATCACATTTGAGAGCTCTCTGTTTAATACCAGGTGTTTTCCCTTCTTTGCATGAAAATAGGTTAATTAGCCCTCTAAGAGAGGGCTTGTGAGTATCTGCTTCTTCCAAGAAGAACAAGAAGTTCAACAAGTAACTTTCCAAAACAGAGGAGAAGCTGTTTTGCAATGGTGTTCAGAGCTCACAGATCCCCCATGAACCAAGGAGACGCAGTCTTAGCTAGAAGGGGCTGCTTGAAGGCAGTCTGACGAATGAACACTATCCCCTTCATTACTTCTTATTATCCTCTTTTTCTCTTCCTATATGCTTTCCTGGTAGCCAAACACCTACCCTGCAGAGGGGAAACAGTCTTTCAGTGCAGTGTTCCCATGCACTAATCACTTGCTCACTCTTTTCTTGCTGGCAGGGAGTGTGAAGTAGGCAGGAACCCAGAGGTGTGAACCTGGAGCAAGTAGGAAATAAGACTGTTCCCGTAGTCATGGAAAGAGAAGATGTCAGGATGGAACCCCTCTGTCTCATTGTCACCATGCACTAGTCCATGACTGCAGTGCCTGGTCTCAATCAAGAATGATTAATGAGCTACCCATGTTTGTCCCTAGCAGATGCCTGTAGTAAGTGTGTTGGCTAAGGTCTGAAGTGAAATAAAATACACCATTTAACTCACAGACACACTTGCAGTGAAGATGAGTCACACTGCATCACTTTTTTTTGGCGGGGTTGGGAGGGAGAGGATTTAACCCTCACTGAGTAAAGGAGTTGCTGATTTATTCAAGTTGAGAACAGGATGCCACACTGGTCTGGTGCATTGACATTTGCATTTCTGAGTGAGAGCGCTTGTTTTCACTGCAAGACCAGCCTTTTAAAACATTTAAAGGTAATTAAGCTTTTGGAGGGAAAGAAGTGAATATATTTTGATGGGAAGCTTTGAATCTCTCTGGACCTACCAGAAAGGCTACAGAAATGCTTCAGCATTTCTGTGTGCATCTTTTTACACTGTGTGGTCTGTTTTGAGAGCTGTAAATAAACACATTTGCATTTTACTTTCACCTGACATAAGAGTGATTTCAAGGCTAACAGCAAAACATTGCTAATCTAAAATTAACAGCTTGTATCCTTCTAAAGCAGGGTAGCTCAGGTTGAGAGCAAGTATCAGAAGGGTAAGGGAGGAAAGATGTCTTTTCCGCTGACTAGCACTGACGAGGAGACCTCTCTGGCATACAGCAAAGGAAGAAAATGAGTACTTGAATGCTTAAGTCCCAAATAAATCTTACATAAAATAAAAAAAAAAAAGCTAACTTTTGCCCTGTCAATACACCTCTCCCAGCTTTGAAGCCTCCTGGGACTCTAGTACTAATTGCTGGTGGCTGGTACCTTGCACAAGGGCTGCACTATGTCAGGCAAACAACACAGAAACCTGCCAAAGTTGTGTGGAGGAATCCCTGGGCATGTCCAATCTCCAGATGTAAGCTCAACCTAGATCTGCTCCTGGATTTAAAAACACTATCGAAAAGTGCTAGATAAGTGCGACATAAGCACGGTATAAATGTGCTAAAAGCTAATTGGGATACAAAGAAGAACTTAATTCTTTAGTAGTATCAAGGCAAATATGTGTCCTTCCTCCAAGGAAAATAAAACAAATGTTATCTACTTCTGTAAGAGATGGAATCCAAAGCAACCGAAAAGTTGCCCACACAGCCCATGACAGCAGCACAGTTGGATCCTGGCTCAGTCATTAGCTCCTCGTGCTGCCAGGCGGAAAGAGCAGAGTTCAGCCTGGTGACTCCAGGCCCTCGTCCACAGAATGTTACACTATTGTCACAGAGGCCTCATGAATTCTGCACGTCAGAAAACTCTGAACACTACATTACATGTGTATGTTTATATAGGAGACATAAAGTAAAATCAAACAGAGTATGTAATTAGGTATTTCATGCCACCTCATATTCTGCTAGGGTTTAAAAGGCATATCCAGCATTTGCTAATGACCCAAACTAAGGTCCATATGATTCCATATATCTATCTCTCAACTTCCATATGAAACAGAAGTATTGGCTTTTCACCCAAAACCTGTGATGCAAATCTCAGGCCTGGCTTGAGCTGTCAGGAAGAAGACTGTCTTATCACCTGTCTAATGATCTGGAGCTAAACACTATCTCTTTGGCAAAGGTGGTAATGCAAATGGGGTTTAGCTTTTCTTTAATATGGTTTGTAAAACCGCCCTATGCAAACCAGTTTTAAAGAATAGTTGAGTCCTACCTCTGGTAGCTAAGTGAAACTGCTATTGCCTCCCAGGCAAGAAAAGTGTTTATAGGCCAAGTTTTTGAAAAGTATTAATGTGATTTTGCAGGCCAATATACACAGTCCCCCAGGGTTGAAATCAGCCCCATGTTTTTAAAAAAACAGCAGAAATAGGATGAATGTTTCAGCTGACTAAAGTTTTCAGAAGATTTTCATTAGCTGGGAATGAACAACAGGGAAAGGCAAAGCATCGTGCTAGGTCGGCTTGGTTTGAGGAAACTACACATCTGTGTCAGGGCAGTGCCCCGTGTCTGCTGGGGACTCCTGCCTTTGGGGACACCACAACAGCACCTGCAATCCAGGTACTGGGCCACCCACCCCACCATGGTCCTGAGCCAGCACGGCTGAAGCTGGCTCAAGGTACTTCACCCCTCACTCTGTGATCCCAGGCCTTGGAGCAGCAGAAGGTCTGTGGCAGGGGGCAGCTGGTGGATGCCAATGCTATGTTGCTAATCTTCACGTGTGCTGTGCAATGGTGTATGAGAGGAGTCATACCTCAGTGCTACCTGGCTTGAGAACATCTTTGATTTAAGTGACATTCCCCTTCCGGCACTTTCCCCTCATCCCTTTTAAGGGAAAAAAAAGAAGAAAAGAAAGGAAGCTTGCATTCTGATGTGGGGTCAGTGGATATGGGATAATTCAAATTCAGCACCTTCCTCCAAGCTGTGTGGTACCCAAGGGACAGCATCTTACACTGCTCCTTCCTATCGCTCTGTGCACTCGTAGCGGCTTATGGGGAGTGCTGCAAAACACTCTAGACATGCACAGCATGAAGAAGCAAGTTGAAAGGTACATTTGGATGCTCCAGACTCAAATCAGATAAACTCACAGGATTCACGTGGCCTCTGACATCAGGTGATTTCAAATCGTAATAACTGCAATCCAAATTCGGGTTGGCACATGCTTTCCTAGCAAGGGGTAAAAAATAACTGCATTTTAACAGATTAAGTGTTTAGAGAACTTTGTTAATTCAGACATAAACCTGTTAGCATAAAATATTGCCGGAGGTCTGAAATGGCCTCAGACGGTTTACATTTTTCATCAGGATCACTGCTAGAGACAACTAACCCTTTCTCTCCCTAAGAATAATGTTGCTTTTCCACAAGGCAACCCAAAAGCCAATCTCTTTGTACACAAGAGAAATGCCTCTAATCTAGACTTTATTAGACTGATCATTATATAATGGCTGTAGAAACTCTGGACAAAATAGAGTAGTGGGTTTAACTGACAGCAACGTCAGATTGCTGTCAATAATCCCCAGCAGATGCAAACATGTGACCCTTTTTCCCCTTAATTGTTGAATATTTATTTTTATCTTATAATGTTAATAAGGTTTATTGTGCTGCAGAGAGAGCTGATATCACATGACCTTCATCTTCCTGACTTACAACAGACCCAGAAACATTACACTGCCTGTCACGTCCTGTTGTTTAATGATAATGTGTAGGTTAGTTGCTTTTCTTCCCCACACAATATTATTTATTCCTTTTGGACTGCCTTCCCTTATTTGGAGTTGCCATCGTGCTGAGCAAAAAAGCGTGACTGAAATAGGAGATTCTGGAGCACCTTTTCAGAACAAGCAGCGGGGACAACAAAAAAAATAGAAATATAACTATTTTTAGGCAGCAATTGATCAGTTTATGAATGGCATTATAAGTCTTGATTGCCTACAAGAGCAGGGGACTGGATCTGATGAAGCAGGAGGGACCTAGCAACTCCATCTTTCTAAAGAAGATCTAGATAAAAGCCTGAATAACCCCAGTCTCAATAAACAAAAACAGACTATGCGAAGGACATAGGAGGAAAAAGCCAGACAATTTTCATTTTCTTTGGAACAAAATTAGCTCCACTCATGCATATTTGAGATGGCAGGAACCCAAAGTAAAGGTTTGCATCTGGTCCTCTATTTGTGCTGTACTGAGCCAGGATCCCCAACCCAGATAACTCATTGTGGATCAGCCACGTTGGTGCTGCATAGGACGCAAGAGCCAAATTGGTACAGACAGAAGAATGCAAGTGCATTGGGCTGCAGCTTTTCACAGCACTGCAAGGAGAGGTGAGGCTCACGTGCGGGCTGATTAACTGGCTCTTGAATTCACGCACGCAGGACTGAATGGTCGCGGATCCCAAAGCACTGAGCAATGCTGCCATTTCCTGCAACTGCTTCTTGTTTCCTCCACGCCTGGGGAACACCAAAGTGTGCCTCAGGCCCAGCATCTCCTGCCAGTCGCTGGGGCAGAGCAACCGGCGCATCACACTGCTCAGTTCTTGGCCCTGTGTCTAAGCTAAGCGGGGATATGGAAACCCTCATCAAAACACTTCAGGAAAGCAAGCCCAGGGTGGAGGATGCACAATTAAGAAGTGCAGAACAGTGGGGAAGTCCAGCCCCTTGGGTGGCTGGCACCAGCCTCCAAACACAGGCTGGCCATAAGGGGTCTCACTGGAAGGAGAGGGGCTCATGGCAGAAGAGACCTGGGTCTGGCTGTGCATCAGGAGCTTGGCAAGGGGTGTAGTGGGAAGCCCGGAAGATTGAGTGTGTTGTCTGTGCCAAAAACCTCCAGCTGCATAGTTCTGAACACAAACTTTGTATATCCTCGAAACAGCGAAGATAAGTAATTTTTGGGTTTGTTACACGTTTTAAATGGAGCAAGAGTCCTCAGCTATTCCAACACATTCCCTTTGCAGGTTCATTAATGAGACCTATGGGAATTGGACTGGGTTCTTTTCCACTCTGTTGTTTGTACTGTGAGAAAAAAAAATGCAGAAAGGAGAAGCTATTTTCAAGCCAGAACTTTTTTTTTTCTGTTTCAAAACTGAAACATGTACCAGGCTTCTGCCATTAAGCCCAGATATTTGGGGTATTTATTGGAGTTGTGCAGAGATGAGTCTAGATTTTTGTGTGGGGTTTATTTAACTTAGATCTCTGTGATAGATTATTTACATTGCTTTTTTAAAACATTATTTTATGGTATGAAAATAATATTTCATGGTGTAAAAATAATGTTTCAGTCCCTGTGGTAGTGAACCAATATAGTACTTTTTTGTAAGCATTAGTGAAATAAATGTTAGGGTACACTTGTGAATTAGGCAGTACATCCCAATCACAGTGGCATGAAAACCAGGTCTCCCTCCCAAATGGTTTTGCACAAGTATAAGTATTTTGATGAGGGGAGATCATTTTTACTAAGATAATAAAAGCTACACAACCCCCAAGCCTGGTTGCAGTTATATAAAAAATGAAAGTAGTGCATTTGGGTCTGGCTGTCCCCCAAATACTGGTATCAGCACTCTGACTCTAAACCAGCATAGGCCAGGTCTTGGTTTCCAGCCTGTTACATCAATACTGATGTAGCTAATGCGTGACAGATGTCGTGGTGAAATCATAGATCCATTGAAGTCACTGGCAAAACTCCCATTCATTTAAATAGTCCCCGGGCTTTGCTCAGCACAATTTAGGCTCCATGTGCAATACCCAGAACACAGGTCACCCCCAGTTACAACATGGCTGTTTCCCCAACCCAGGAATGTGCTTCAGAAAGCGGCAGTGTGCAAAGCCTCTGGACGTGTTTCTGTAAAAGGTGTCCTCAGGTATTTGCACATGGTGGGCAAATCCAGCAGGGGTAATTGCCACCAAATCACTTCTGCCCACTACTTCTCTCCTGCCATCCTGCAACATCTGTGCGACACCCACGGAAGTTGCTGTAGTGGGCAAACCAAGCTCCAGTTAGTTTTGAGGCAATTTAGTATTGAAAGGGAAAGAAGAAGAGCTGACAATGCATTAACTTTCAGCTCCCCAGTGGCTCTCTGGGAATCCACAGGAGATGTTAATTCTTCAGCGAGCACTGCTTAAGGAGAAATAGCATCCACCTCTGTACAGGCTGATCCGCTGAGAAACAGCATCGTGTGCTCTGGCTAGGCTTTGCAACGCAGAGGTGCTTTTGATACCTAGTTGGTTTACAGCTAGGCAGGATACCTGTGCCTCACACCATGGTGATGTCACAACCTACTAACCTAAGGATAACTTCTTTTACCATTAAAATAAAACAGCCAGAACTATGGATTGCAATGGCAAAGATTAGGCCTGTTTTCAGCAGAGGCAAAAGCTGAGTGCTGCACTGTCCCATCCTTATGCTGGTTCCTAGCCCCGGTCTCAGTCCTTCCAAAGGGCTGCAATGGGAAAGTTCAGCAGAGGGAAGGAAAAACAGCATGTCCATCCCCACCATGTATGAAGAAAACTCCTTAAAAGTGGGAACACTGGCTGAAGAGTGAAAAAGATACATCACCAAAGTAGTATGGTCTGGATCACTTAATGAGATGGGTATGTGCTGGTTTGACTGAAAATGAGTTAATTTTCTTCATGCAGTCAGAAACCTTTCTTTTACATAGCTAGTATGGTCATTATTTGGACTTAGTTTGAGAACGAGAGACAACACCCCAGCACAGAATTAATGTTTGTAATTGCTCTGGTCTGAGAGCCAAGGCCTCTGAGCTCTGCCCACAGGTGTGAGGCAGCGAGGATGGGGGGCATGGATGGGGCAGAGCTTGACTGACATCCAAACTGATCAATGAGAGCATTCCATCCCATTAGCGTCATGCTTCATATTTAAGGAGAGTCAGGATCTTCCAGTCTCTCTCGTATTCTCTTCACTGTTAGAGACCTGTTTGGGGGAGTTCTGTTCGGGACGTTTAGTTTGGCCTTTCTCCATCCTGCTGTTTTGCAGAGGCCTCTGGGTCTTTCTGCCTTTTTCCTTTTTTCTCTCTCTGGGATCGGCTGTTCAGGACCAGGTGCTGTTTCCTGGGACTGGCTGCTCAGTGTGGACAGAGTTTGTGAGGAATTGGCTTGAGTATCTTCTATTTTATATTCTATTTCTATTTCTATTTTATATATATATTTACTAGTAGTGTATTAGTATTTTATTTTATTAAACCGTGTTTATCTCAATCCACGTTTCTCCCTTCCCTTTTGATTCTCTCTCCTATTTGAGGGATAGAGAGGGGAGTGAGTGAGTGGCTATCGTGGTTGTATTGCTAGCTCAGGTTAAACCATGACAGGCTTCAAATTCAAAAACGTATCTTTCTATGTAGTCAAACACTAGGACTTACGTCCAGAAACAGAATACAGACCACAGTCCTAGGACTGTGGGGAATTTCAGATCTAGAGAGCATTGACCCTGAAAAAGATGAGAGTGCCTAACAGTTCAAGAAGGTTGTAGATGAGGTGAGGATGAATCCAAGACCGACCACAGAACAAAATGACTAACTACTGGAAAACACATCTTGAAGTGACAGACTGGAGAAGACACTCCATCTGTTTAGCTTAACAAAGACCAAGTTGAGAGGATGACTTGATCAGTCTCTAAGTACTGAAATGGGGAACAGGAATGTGATAATAGAAGGCTTTTCAATCTAGCTGACACAACTATAATATGATCCAACTGGAAGCTGGAAGCCAGACAAATTTTGACTACAAATAAGGTGCAGATGTTTAACACTGAGGGTAATTAACCAGTGGAACTAATTACCAAGGGCTGTGGGGACTATCACCAACAACTTTAAACCAGGATTAAATTTCCTACTCTCCCTGCCTTCCCCCCCCGCCCCCCCCCAGATGTGCTCTAGTTCATTCAAGAATGAATTCAGAGATGTCCTTCATTGCCTGTATTATCCAGGAGCTCAGGCTAGGTAATCAAGCTGGCTTCCTCTGCCTTTGCAATCTGCAACCCTGTGATTCCCAGGCCCTCAGAATACCTGGGCACTGCACGGAAAATCTGCAGCTCCTGACCAAACTGATTCACGGTCTTCATTTTGTACCCTGGGCTGTTAAGTAAGAGGGCAAATGGGTAAGAGTGGGAGGAGAAGGGCGTGGGCGATGGGATCACAGATCCCCTTTGTGAAAGCCTGTGCATTATCTTGGTGATTCAGTTACTTCTCAAAAGACATAAAAAGAATGAAAGAATTAAGATGGTAAATGTAATTGGGTGTCCTGCTAAAAGCGTTGCAGACAAAAGGAGCTTTCAGGAAAAGATACTGATAAAGCGGGCTTTGCGTTCCTCTTGCTGTGGCGGCGCTGAACTTGTCCAGGGCAAGGAGCATCCTATAAATCAGCAGAGGAAGAAGCAACGCCCCTCTGGAGTGAAGTCATCCTGGGGAGCAGCAGTGAACCACTGCACGGCTCCTGGCTGCCAGTTACATCTGTGATCAGGTCCACCTATGTGTTCCATCTAAGAAGACAAACACCCCAGCACCAGCAAACCCCTGGTGCAGCAGCTAAGAGAGAGGCACCCTAGCTGGATCGGGGGACTGTGATGGAGGAGCAGCTGAGGGAACTGGGGCTGTTCAGCCTGGAGAAAAGGAGGCTGAGGGGAGACCTGATCACTGTCTACAACTACCTGAAAGGAGGTTGTAGCGTGGAGGGTGTTGGTCTCTTCTCCCAAGTAGCAAGTGATAGGACAAGAGGAAATGGCCTCAAGTTGCACCAGGGAAGATTCAGATTGGATATTAGGAAAAATTTATTCTCGGAAAGAGTTGTCAAGCATTGGAACAGGCTGCCCAGGGAAGTGGTGGAGTCACCATCCCTGGAGAGGTTTGAAGGGTGTATAGACGAGGTTCTTAGGGCCATGGCTTAGTGCTAGAGTTAGGTTATGGTTAGACTCAGTGATCCTGAGAATCTCTTCCAGCTGAAATGATTATTTGATTCTGTGAACCCCAGTGAGGACTTGCACAGTCCCTGGCGAAACCCCTGATGTGCCCCAGCTCCCACCTGCCTGCTGCTGGGACACTGCGGCTGCTGGGCCACCTCAGCTGGGCTCAGGGCAGAGAGAAGGGAGGCTGAGCATGCTAGACAGGGCATAGACACCCTCTCCCAGCTGTGAAATGGGTGAAATCAAGGAAAGACTGGAGGCCTTTGCAGCTTGGCTGTAGCAGCAATTCTCCCTCTCAACATGGTGGAAGTGTAGGCCCCGCGGCAGGACCCAGGGTGCGGGCAGGGTGCAAGTGCAGCTTAGGGACAGAGAGACAAGGAGGGCTCTCTCAGGCAAGAGACCAGGGTGGCCCTGCCAGCCTTCCAAGGCCTTCTAGAACCTTCTGGGGCCTTTCAAACCCATCCAGTGCCTTCCCACGACACTCTCCAGCCCTGCTGACATTGCATGTAGCCCTCTCAGAAGTTAAGTAGATGAGCATACGCTGCAAACACGCCACTAACCCCTCAGTCCTGTCCCCACACCTCTCAGCTGTGTCTCTAGCGAGTCCTGGACATGCCCTTTGCCTGGAGCACGCAGGGTTTTTGGGGAGGGCTCTCAGCTGCCTGCTCGCACCTGCCGGCGCTCGCAACTGCAATTAGTTGCAGCCGGTCGAAGCCAAATTGAGGCCTCTTTCAAACCGTAACTCTGTGCGTTTTGTTTCCAAAGGGAAGTTCATCTTTTATGTGCATGCAAAATGAATAAAAATCAAGGAACTTTTATTTCCCCCCATACCCCGCTTCTCTCTGGCGGAGATTTGTTTAAAAAAAACCCCAGTGCTGCAGTGGGGAGATGCGGTGTCTCGGGTTTTTAAGTGATCCCTCTTTTGTGGCTTGGGAAAGGTTAGTTTTTTTGAAAGAGCGGGCTTAGCGTGTGTCCCGCTGGTGGTGAGGGGGTCCCTGGTGTGGGTGGGTGAGCTGGGACCCCAGCCCTATTTGGAAAGCCTGGTCCCTTCACCCTGAGCGAGGAGAGGATGGTGGAGGGGGAAGCTGCTCTTCTGCTGCCTGTGGGGAGGATACATGCCCCGGGGGTGCAACAAGCCCCTCTGGGGAGCAGCGTGGGTAGGGACTGACCTACACTAAGCAGCCTCTCCTCTGCCCTCCGGCGCTTTCCTTCCTCCCTCGCTCCTCCACATTGTTTTTCCTGCATCCATGTCCCCGTTCACCTGGGTTTGGATGGATCGGTGGTCACCGGCCCTGCTGCATCAGTTCACCCGAAGGCAGAGCTCCCCTCCGAGTGACTGGCAGGAGGTGCTGGTTCAGTGCTGTGCAGGGGATCTGGCAGCAGCAGCAGCATTAAGAGGATTTATAAGAGAGATAAGGCGCAGCGCTGAGCTTCCCTTGGTAATCGTGCGGCGCACAATTCGGGAACGTACGGGGAATTTCAGCATCGCTGACAGGTACACAGTGTTGATCCAATTGTCCTCGCAGCCATTATTAGCCAAAATAAGGTGCAACTGGAATTACAAATGATTTCCGGGTAAACGCTTTGCTGCGATTCTGAATGATCTCTCGGCAATAATCCACACGTAATCCTCAATACAGAGAATCTGCTTGAAAGGCGGCTCCATTTTGAGCGGGCCTCAATAATGCGTGGATGTCCTGATTCACAAAATAAAGGGGGGAAGGAAATAGGAAAGCCATGTTTGGTTTACAGCCTTTTCTCTGGGTTGAATAAAATTTAGGGAAGTGTGTGATCATGTACATACCATTTATTAAGGGAAGATTACCTGCTTGGTAATTATTTCTTTGGGAGAATAATTTTACACTACAATGACCATGTATGACTGTCTCAGGCAGGTCTGATGTATCTAGAAAATAAACCAATGAACAAAAATCTCCTGTAATGACTCACTTAATGATGTTTATTCCTCAGAACAGTGTTGGGGTTTTTTGTTTTGTTTTGTTTTTGTGAGGTTTTTTGTTTGTTTTGTTTTCTTTCAATGGAGAAATTCAGAAACTGGGTATCTGTGGGGACTTCATGTGAGGGAATGAGTGTGCTGATTGATAGCACCTTCTCCTCCTCTGCACATGCTGACGTGAAAGATCGCCTGGTCCAGTGGCACTTAAGCAGCCTCATTAGCAGGGCACCTGAGTGTGTTGGCTGGCCTCATCACAGCCCCATGAAGTGAAACAAGAAAGTGTGCTGCTCCCTGAAGCACAAATCCCAAAGGTGCCTCTTCCCTACTTCTGTGTCCAGATCCCTGTAATCTTTGTCATTATGCAGCACCTGTCCCTGAGTGCTGTGAGGCTGGGGTTGAGTCCAGGCCCCCAGGCTCTGAGAGCCGAAGCCCTGTCTGTGGTCAGCACCATCACCCCAGCTTTGTTCTTCTTCTCCCCAACTCACCCTGTCAGAGTGAGGCCCAGGGAACACCTTAAAAGAGGCAGTGCTGCAAGAGCAATACTTCCCAACACAATCCCCTTGCTCAGCACAGAGAGGATCCCTGCTGTTCCCTCCGAAGGTGGGAAGGATGGTTGCAGGCAGCATTCAGGTCTGAACGACCTGTCATTTGCACATATGTGAAACTAGAATCATAGGCTTCCAGTTTGTACCAGAGCCCCAGTGACAGACTACCTCCAAACCCATAATACTCATTTTGGGTGCCTTGTGCTAGCATGAAACCCAGGACTGGGTTTTCTGAAGGTCTAATTCATTTTAGCACCTGCTCGAGCACTCATGCCTTGCTATTTATCTCCTTTGAAGAGTGCTCTTCCTACAACAACATGATTGCCAGAGAGTGGGCACAGACGAGTTGAGTCTGCAACAATTACTTGTGTGAGTAATCCTTGGGTAATCCTGAGAGGTTTTACCTGGCTGACTAAGGACTCTCAGAATATCACCAAACCCTCTAAAAATATTTTTGGCTCATTGCTTCCTCTAGGACTTTCAAGGGGACTGCAATAGGTTTTGTAATCGTTGGTATACCTTAATTAACATCCCTGTGACATTTTAAACAATAGGCTCAGCTCTTGGCTATACAATAGAGAAATGTTGGAAATGATACCTGTTCATCGTGAATCACATTCCCCTAGCTACCTGCTACATAGGGAAAAGGAAGCCCTGCCAAATGCCACAGAAAAAAATTTAATCTTTCCCTGCTAGCAAATTCTGAAAAAGCAAATAACATTTTCATAGTTTGTTTACTCATTGTTCCTTAAAAAAGGCAAAGGAATCTGTGAATCAGAAGAATTTCCATCTCAAAAATTGCTTTGGCAGCCAGTGGCTTGTAATTTAAGATTAAGTGATTGAATTTCATGCAGCCTTGCTTAAAATTCTCTACCCTACACGCTGTCACCATACACATAAAAAACCCCACACAACAGTCCCCCCAGCATCTATAATATCTATTGTAAGTCAGTAAAAAAATGTCCAATCAGCTGGGAGGTCACAAAATGTACTTAATAAAGACATTGTCTGCTAGATTTTTCCTCTCATAGGGTTTGCAGCCTATCAGGCAGTTCCCATTCCGATGCAATGCCAGTGCCGGGGCTGCCTTCAATCAGGCTGCACAAATCAGCGGAGCAGAAATGCCTCCTTCCCTCCATCACCTGAGGCCAGTGCTGATTCATCTCTTCAGACCCATTCCTCCTGCTACTCCTCTGAATTTGCTGATTGCTGAATCATTTGTTTTTATTTTTTTTTTCTTTCTTTCTTTCCCCCTAGTCCCAGTGTCCCACGCTGAATGCAGCACGCTTCGTTTCTAGATCTGACTGAAAGGGAATATGGAAATTAATTGTCTGAGGCTGCTCACAGCCTTTTACACACTCTGTGAGAGGTGCCGTGCAATTGATTTCCCCTCGTGGCTCCCCACCAGCCGCCCGTCTCCTCACAAGCTGCCGCGGCTGCTCCTGGCCCAGGTACCAGAGATGGATGTCCCCTTCCTCTCCCTATTGTGCAAGAGGGAGGGCAGCTGGCAGGGCTGTCCTCCTGAGGGCTGGAACTGCCCCCGATTGACTAAAACCAGGCCAGATTTAGTGACTTCTCCAGCTTGTGGTAAATAGCCTGCGACTGGTGTTCGGCAAGGGCTGCAGGGCAGCGTTGTACAATGCAGTGTTGCTTCTGTTGAGATGGTTATTTGTTGGCACTGCTGGAAGCAGAGCCCAGTTGAAAGAGAGCAGCGGGTGAATGTCTCTCCATCATGGTTTGTTGGCACCGCTGGAAGCAGAGCCCAGCTGAAAGAGAGCAGCCGGGGAATGTCCCTCCACCATGGGAGGGCGGTACCAGGACCCTTGCAAGGGGTGTGCAGCTACGCGCCATCCTGAACATTTTCATGCCTAGAGTTCTATCTTCCATTGGTTTCATACCTGATTTTCTCATGGGGCTTTCTCCTGACTGTGGAGAATTTGGGTTTCCCTGGTGAAGCCGCCCTGGGTCTTAGATGCGGTAATGTTATTACCACCATTACAGATGCACAGACTGAAGATGGTGGTTCTGCTGTCCCATGCTGAGCACTGCACACTGTCCTGAGGAGGTGTCCCTGTGGAGCTCTCCCAGCTCCATGAAAAAGACAAAGCTCGACAGAAGAAAGGCCTTACCTCCATGTCACGCATGTGGGAGGCCTGAAAGGACCAAGGCCTCGCAGCCAGCCAGGCAGGAAGGTGATGTCAGGAAGGCCAGGAGCACCTACAGAATGAGGGGACACCCATGGTTCAGAGACACAACTGCTCTGGGGCTCTGGGAGTGCCTCAGCACTTGCTGGGTGGTGATGGGCTCCTTTGAAGGGTGGATGGTGCAAACCTGACCCTGACTCAGTCCCTCGCTGCAAGGGCAAAGCTGAGCTCTAATATATGGGAGAACGTTGTTTGTCATTTGTGCTGATTGCTTTTTCTTTGGCAGCACTTCAAAAAGTGGCTTTTAGAGACCTGAAGAAGGACTTCTGTGCCCAGAAGCTTGTCTAATTTTCCCATCTATAATCAGTTGGTCTAATAAAAGATATTGTCTCTACACACAGACTGTCTTACCTGTGTCCTTTGACCATTACAGTCACCGTAAAGATACTTTGAGCTTGCTAGGGCATTTGGCAGGAGAACAGTGGAACAAACACTGCAGAAGTCTGCAGTTGCCCCAAACCAGGAATAGGAGTATTTAGGTAGAGGCATGTTCACCTCACTCATGGATGACATCAGCCCTTGTGCCCTTGTCTCAACAGGCTGATGGTATAAGCCCCATGAGATGCTCGTGACTTGTTTGTATTTGCAGGGACTCGGCATGGCTCAGATTCTTGCAGCACTGTACGTCTGATGCCGCCTGTGATGTCTCTGGCATGATGCTCATCTTTCTCTTCCATGTTTGAACCACCTCTTGCCCAAGGAGTACTGGCCTACAAGAAGGACTACTTCCTATTATTAATACATTAGCAAGAAGTGAAAAAGCAGGCACATTCGTGATGTGGCATCATTTATGGAGAAGACACGATCTCAGGCACACCGAATCTTAAAACCAAATCAGAAACTTTTCTTCTAGTTTTATCGCAGTTTCTCCCGGAGCCACTGCTACTTGCATTCTGTAAATTTACAGGGTGAAGGATTTTGTCATGATATCTAATTCTAATCTGAAGTGATTTACTGTTAAGTTGAAAATCAAGCCTGTACATATCCCCCTCCAAGTGGTTTCTATGACAGTTTCTATTAACCATAAAAATGTCACTTGCTAGGAAGTATCAGCCTTCTTATAGGCTTTGCAATCATCACTACCAGATGCACACTTACTGAATGGAATAAATAATAGTCTCGTACAATTAGCCTAGGATGCAGGACATGCCTGGCTAGCTCTCTAGGCTCCGAAGTGAAGCTTTGAGCAAACCCATTTATCAAGAGATGAGGTCTATCTAGATTCTCGGGAGTTCTTCAGAACTTGAAATGTTGTAATGCCTTATGGATAAAGCATAGTGGTATATGAACTTACACAAACAGGTTTGGTGCATATCTTTGTGGTTTCAGTCTGTATAAGCAACTGAAATACTAATTTTCCGTCCTTCTGATCCAGTTTTAAAAAAATAAAAGTGTCTATTCTGTGGTTTATAAAGTATTTTGAAATACACTAATGGCTCTGTGGCATTTCCTGCTGTTGCACAATCACAGTAAACCTGGTACTGTGTGGATGCAACATATACACTTTGTCCCCAGCTACTCTTCAAGGAAATGACATGCAGAGCTCTTCTTGACACTGGGGGTGTGGATGAGGGCTGCTGTCTATGGGATGTGTTAGCAGCGTTGAGACACAGATTTGAGTTAATCTGCTTCTCAGATACGAGCTGAAATGAGAGTTTGGGTTTGTGTCATCCTCTGTCAGAGATCTTAGCCATTACACTCAAGGCCTCTGCTGTTGGTTGGAAACTCAAAAAAATAGCCTAATTAATGAAAATGACATTTAATCAGCTGTTCTCATGGAGCCCCCAAATTCTAAGCTGTATTATGAAGACCAGTAATAAAGTTGCAACTCGGACTTCCGTTGCTGTGTTTGCATCTAAAGATTCAAACCCAGGGGGCTGCAGAGCTGAAGGGTTGGATTTGGGCTTCATGAGACATATCTTGCAGCATCAGAAGCCTTGGAGCCCTGCAGCAGAAGAAGCAAGAAGCCGTGTTGTTTTCACTTGCCTACAAGCACCAAATCATATTCTGCTCTTCTTTGCACCAATGTCACTAGCGAAGTCAGTGAATTTCGACTTGTTCATCAGAGGAAAAAAAATCACTGTGGCGCAGTTTGCAGCTGGCTCATATGGTGAGCAGAGCCACACCATCGGTGCAGGGAGATGTTGAGAATCATGCAAATGGGGGCTCCCGTGCTGCGCTGGGCAGAGCTCGTGAGAGGAGATAAGGTAGATAACAGAGGGTTTAGTTCCTTCTCCCCTCTTTGTCTGCTTTGCAGAGGCTGTTGCGAAAGCAGAAAGGGTTTAAAGATGTCTGGAAGAACGATTTGCAATCTGTTGGACCTGCTCAGTAAGGAGAAACGGAAGAAGCTCATTCTATGAAGCTTAAGAAAAAAAATCTTGAAGTATGACTTGACTCCAATGCAGGCAGAGGGGAAGTATTTCTGATGCTAGAAGGCCCTTTGTCTTTTATCTACCAAATGCGTACGTATCCCAGAGCAAGAAGCCACTATGTGTTCCCTCGCTCATGGAATTTATAAAGACTTATAAATTAAAGTTACAAATACAGAATATTATAAAATATCTAATTCTAGATACTGTTGTCAGAGGCAAAAACGCCTGTGGTCTGTTTGTGACTACAAAGTCCATGATGAATACCTAGAATGTTCCCCTCCTGGAAACACTGTTAATTGTTTTTTCACATGATGGAATTGGTTTGAAGCAATTTCACTGTCCCTTGAAGTCTTGTGAAAACAGAAAGCAGATTGTATTAGTATGAGAAAAGGAGATGCTCACAGTTATCCAAGAACCAAAAAGCCACAAATATCCTTTAAAGTCTGTGGGATGAGACTGCTTTTTTCACTGCAATGTTAACACATGCACCTTGGAGACTCTCATCTCAGCCAGCATCTGAGCATGCTCTTGCATTTCATCCGACGGCTCAGGAGCAAAAGCATCAGCTTTTATTCAGCAACATGTAGCTCCAAAATCAATGTCAGCTAAGCATTTTTATTGCTAACAAGCTAAACACATTATCAGATATTATTTGGACTAAAATTTGATAAATAGCACTGGAGGACATTGATGAAGATAAATTTTTGAACCTGTGAACCTTCTTCTCTGACTGGGACAGATGAGAGAAAAGGCAAAAGTAATTTTTTTATGTTTTTGTTCCTGCTATCTATGATGTGGCTCTTGAATGGCCGAGTGTCACCAGAAAAAAAAATAACTTGATGAGGACTTTGTGTGGAAAGATCCAGTTTAAAAAGTGGGATTTGCAGGCCATGCTGAAAGAATACATTGTATTTCCAAATTCCAGTTCAGTGAAAGCTTGGGAATCGATTGGGCCAGGTAGTAAGTGGCTTCTCCATACTCAGAGCAATGGCAGGCACACACATATACCCTGCGTACCAAGGCACTCACTGAAGAAAAAGAAAAGTAGAGCTAATATCTCTGAAAGGTGTCAGGCTGATAAAAATGGGAAGTTAAGACTTTCATCTGCTGAGCAGTTACGCCAAGGGTCCTGGCAGCCTGAACTTATTCGTATAGTGGAGAACACAGTGACCGAGTTTTGTATTAACATTTATTTCTGTGAGAGAATGGACAACCTGGTACCAACTGGATGATCCCAGCTCACTTAATAAGTGAAGTTTTACCATTATCATGTATTAGATATCGCCATCGCAAATAAAGAGTTAAAATTGAAATAAAGTATTGAAATTGCAGTAGAGGCTATACATGAATTTTAACTATGTCATAAACTATACTTCAGCTGGCTACAATAATAAAAATCCTTGAGAGCCAGAACAGCTGAAGATTTTGTCTTTTTCTAAAAAATCCCAAACAACCACAACCCTCTCACTCTTCACTTTTAAAACACATGTGTTCACGGTGTAGGTCTGTACAAACAGACTTAATGTTGACTTTGTCCCTCTGTATTCAGTCCGCAGGGGAGGACATAGAGAAAACCAGGAATTTGCTGGCAAGCCAGCTCGCGGCGTTTGCTGCAGCGGTATTAGATCAGCCTGCCCGTGGAAAGGGGTCCTTGCCTGAAGATTCCCACTCATGTCCCATTGACTTTACGGATAGTCCTTGTGGTCTTGTCTGAGCACATCTGAATGTTCGCACAGCACCTGACGCAAACGGGCTGCTGTCCTGCTTCACTTATCAAATGATAAATAACATAATAATGCTATAATTGAAGTCACTCATACAGACAGTAATCATCTGATGATTCAGTATAGCACAGACTTGCGAGCTGGAAAGCTACACTAAGCTTATGCAGAGATTTCTATCTTGCCCATCAGTTTCTGCACACTAAATATATTCTGAATTTACGAATGTTGAAGTTTTAGGGTGAGATTTTCTATGCTTGGGCTAAACCCAGAAGTGATTCATTTTCGTAATGCCAGAACAAAACTGTTCAGCCACTTTTGAATTATGTGAGACTGAAAGAAAAGGTATTGACAACATTGCTATTAACAGCCAAATCAAGACTCCCTGACAGCACATATTATATATATATATATATATAATTTTTTTTTTTATTTTTTTTTTTAATTTATTGAGCAAGGAACAGCAATACAGGGAGAGCTGAAAGACAGGAAACTTCAGAGAGTTTATGCCTGTTAGCGAGCAACACCTGATACGGAAATCAAGCTCTGGTGATGTGCAGCGCAGGGAAAGTATGCTTGAATTAATGCTTAAGACCTGGCTGATACATACCTCATAGTTAATCTGGTTACGCGGGGTTTATTTCACAGTCGGAAGTTCTTGCGCTGGAAGGGAGTCCTGCTGGGGTCTTCTGAGCACACGGCTGAATTAATGAATGAACGAATGCAGCTTGCCAGCCCAGATTTAAATTGCTTACTAGATCAAAATCTGATCATTTTCTCCGTCTTTTTTTTTTTTTTTCTTTCCCCCCAGCGTCTCTGTTTTTCAGTTATTTATTTATTTGAGAAAACAGATAAGGAACACAGAAAGCGCCCGCGGACGTCAGCAAGACAGCAAATGCAGATAAATGGCTGTTTTTTCGCCCTGGTCTGAATCCTGGGCAGAGATTTTGAGCCACGGTGCTGGGCAGGGGAGTGTCTGGCAGGGGCTGGTCCTGGCCGCGGGGCCGGGGCTGCGAGGGGCCGGGGCTGCGCAGCCCCCGGCCCCTGCTGCCCTGAGCAACTCTCGGGGACACCGACAACCCCTTTCCACACTCCCCGGGAAGAGGACGGCATTGAAGAGGGGAAGCCCTGATTTGAAAAGGCAAGAAATAAACCCGGGCTGCTTTGCAGGAAGGGTCACGTTGTTTTCTGCCTTTTTCAGTTCCACGCTGCCTTTTTGGTATTAGCCTGCTGTCAGGTTTTAATGGGCACTTGCAAACAGGATCTCTGGAATATTATGATTTATTTGGCCACTGGGCACACCTCCAGCCCGCCGCCTTGGCTGTGGTGTTTGTATTTTAATGGGAGCTTTGAGAAGGCTTGGTTAGGGGATATTTAAGGTAGTCCCTGAGCTTTTACGCAGGCTTTCTCAGCCCTGGTTAAAAACGCAGCACCGAGGAGACGCGGCGGCAGTTTTTTTAAGCAGCAGAGAAGCCGATACCCTTGCGATCATGCCACCCGCCGGCGGTGCCCTCCCGAAGCCCCTTTTCAGGTGAGCGAGCTCCCCTCACGCCGTCGCGGCTCCTCTCGCATCCCGGTGTGTCCGGACTCCTTAACTCCGTGTCCGAGCGCGCTGCGCAGGGCCGGGACGCGCACAGCGCTCCGCGCCCGCAGCGCTGCCGAGCCGGGCGGCTGGAGCTCGGGGGAAGGACAGGCGGCTGCTCACCCCCATGGCGCTCCCCAGCTCCCGCTTCACGGCGCTGGACATCCCCCGTTCCGAGCCCCGGCTCTAGGATGTGCTGCAAGGAGGGAACGTATGGCTTCACGGAGCTCGGGGCGGCGAGATGCCTTCCCTGCCTGCGGTCCGCACGCTCAGGAGGGAAAGGATAGGGAGACAAATGTCGCTGATTTAAGGTGAAGAGCAGTGGTGGCGTGAAGGAAAAGCAGCCTGTGTTCTGTGTGGAGACCTTCCTGAAGATTCATTGCTGTTCAGTTTTTATGGCGTCTTAGATGTGAATTTTAGGAGCTTGTGGAAAGAAGAGGCTGATAATCAAGAGGGAGATTCTGCCAATGTATCCAGGTACCCTGAGCTGCACTGAACTGCCCCTGTTCTTCCTCACCGTCCTCTCCCTGTGCTGCTGACACAGCTGGAGCAAGGATGGACAGCTGTGCTGCCTGGTGCAATGCAAGCGCCTGCTGCTGCCATGTTGACCAGGTTTGCTTTCCCCAACTACAGGCATTACCGGGAGTTTGAATGCAGGTCTCTGGAGGTGCAAGCCCACTCTGCCTGCTGCCGGCTTCACCCCACCCATTTGGACTCTGACCCCTGAGGAGGGTGAACACCAAGGGGTACTTCTGCTACGCACCGTCTCACAGGGAGCTGAAGGAATCTACTTCGACCTGAGTGACTCAGCTCTAATAAAGTGACGAACTGAAGAAGTCTGGACTGGGAAGGGGTCGTTATGGTCACCTACTTGATGCACTTTGGGAGGTGGTTTGGTGACTGAAAACTAAACTGGAGAGCAGTCCCAGGCTCCCCAGCCGCAGCCTTGGATCAACTAAACCAAGGAAGTCCATGGTGGATGACTTTAAAAGGCACCTTGGAGTCATTAGGTTGGAGATTTTGTTGAGTCCCTTCTATTGGCGTGAGGCCCTTCAGAGCTGGTGAGCTGAGTGTGGCCACCTTCCTTCCTCACCTGCCTCTCCCCATGGGGCAGGAGGAGGGGCACATACTGAGAAGAAGGGAAGCCTGAGGTCCTATCGCAAGCTTGAGCTACTCTGCTTGGCATCCCCAGCCCTATGTACCCCTCCAACACTAATCAGCTGCCCTGGGAGGAGAAGGTGTGGTGCATTGCATGGATCCATCCAGAAGGACAGGAACACGAGGATAAATATCAAGGCTTTACTTGTGAAAAGGCTTTCCTGGGTGATGAAATGATCGTGAAGTGGCACATTAATTCAGGAGGAAGGATGCAAAAATCAGCCTATCATAACTTCAAACTTCACCAGCTTGCTGTAGCAAGCATCCCTTGAAATGCTAATTAAAATGAGCTGAGGGAGAGGAGCCTGCTAACAGGATCACAGCCTCACTGGGATTAAGTAATAAACATGTAGTAGGCATCCATGTTTCTCTGTATGCGTATTTTCCAAGCTGAGTTGACTGTAAATGTTGCGGTTATGTGAAACCCACACAGAGGAGGATGAGAACACAAACTAGAGAGGCAAGGCCTAGTCACCAAGCTAGAAGAGAAAAAAAACACAACAGTCTTCCACAAATAAATAAATAACTGCCTGAAATGAGGGCTAATTAACTTGCAATAAACCAACTTAACCACTTAGGGGCAGCGTTAACACAGAGTTAACATGCAAAACAAACCTGTATTTTCTCACCTGGTTAATTTAATATGCACGGTGAATATTCACAGTGTGTGAAATTCTGATGCATCAACGCACCGAGCAATGCAGTCTGTCCAACCCGGGAACATGTGGCAATAGGAGTAACTCAGTCGCTGCTCACAGGGCGTTGACTTTGATAGTTGATAATTTCTAAACACAGTCATAGAGGTAGGGCTCTGCTGCTTTTCCTCTGTCAGGGCCATGGAGTATGTTCTATACAAAGATTAAAACATAAAAAAGGAGATAAAAAAGGGGTTCGCTTAAAATAAACAGAAAGAAGATGAAATAGAAAAAAGCTGTCTTTGAGAAATGCTACCCTTGCATGCAGGAGCTGAAAACCCATTTTATCTCTACAGCCACATTCAGAGTCACTTTGCTTTCAGACCATTTTTTTCTTCCTTTGCCTCACATGCAAAAAAGTCCTGATTCCTGGGATTCCTCTGAAACATTTCCTTGCATAAAAAGCAGTTCAGACCCACCTCAGATATGTTTACACTCCCCAATCAGAACAAGTAAATAAAGGAAAGGTGTGGGTTTTTTTTGAATGTGGCTTGACTAACCTCAGTTAGCTCTTTCAGGCAGAGGCAGCAGGAAAAACACTATATATATATATATATATATATATATATATATATATATATTTTTTTTTTTTAAGTGGGCTAGCAGCTTGAATTCAGCCTCAGGTAAAACTCATCTTACCTCACCGCTCTTTCAACCTGAAGTCACGATAGCACAGCTTTTCCTTTTCCTGCCCTTGACACATCGGCAGGTTAAGGGCTCACACCAGTGTCCCAGCACCATCTTTACAGTCCCTGGGAACTCCCGTTGCTCTGGCCAGGGCTGGGGGCAGCTGGAGACCTGCTCCTGTGGTGTGCCCAGGGTTCCTGGCAGCTGCTGGAGCCTGCCTGGGCTGCAGATGCCAGCTCCGTGCACCAGCAGCTCCCTCAGCAGGAGGAACAGGGTCTGGATCAAGTGCAGGAGCATGCTTGCACCTCTGCTGAATTAGGCAGAGTGCACGGCGGGGAATGTATGGAGCTTTATGGCCCATGCTGGCCAAGGGAGGACAGACAATACCTGATCTGGCATAAAGTGAGCTCGGTGTAGAGAGAAGATATTGAACATGGCATAAAGTTAAAGTGGGGCAGGTAAACAATATTTGATCTGGCAGAAGAAGCTGCTAGTACAAAGTTGGCCTGTCAGAACCATTAAAATAAATTCAAACCAGTGGAGTGAATGCCACGTGGCCAAAGTGTTTTCGCTGCGGTACCAGCGAGGCCAGAGCCAGATTCATGGTGCTGTCAAACTCTGTGCTTGGGAAAGAGCTGGGAAACACATGCCCGCCCTGTCTGGCATGCCTGTCTAAGCAGCGACACTGGGGCAGATAAGGAGATGAAGGGCAAATGATGTTCAACACTGCAGATATAGACCTTCTCCAGCATTGCAAAGGGGATCCTGACCTGGCAAAGGGCTTTCCCTGGGGCGGGAGGGGTGCTGGGGGTGCTGTGCCGGGACCAAGCTGGTGGTGGGGTGAGGTGGAGGAAGAGGAGGATATGTGGCACTGCCACAAGCACCGCTTCTGTGGAGGGAGGAGGATCAGGCTCCAGAGCTGTTGCTCTGCCAAAGCCATTAAACCGATTGAAATACAATCCCACGACGAAAGGAAGTAAGTGAGCTTTCAGAAGTGAGAGAGGAACAACAACCCCACTGTATGGGATCGTCCACCCTTCTCCACTGAAGTGATGTTTCTCCTTTTGCTTGCCTCAAGTGGATTAAGAAAGTTGATGTTTAGGCACTTGCTTCCTTTGCTTACCAGATTTGAATGTTGTCCCTGCCTTTTATTCCAGGATGGTGAGCGCAGCCCAGAGAGATCCAGTCCCACAGCTCCTAGGAACTGGAAAGAGAATGACGGGGCTGAGTCGTCATGCGTTATGCTGAATATTCACCCCTCATGCATGCTATTTTATTTTAAATCTAGCGTGTAATATGCTTTGCATCTAGCGTGTTGCTCTTGTGTGTTTTTCCCTTGCCCTGCCTGTCTCTTGCTGGCAGCTGCCACCGCGAAACAAAAGGCAGCTGCCAGTTTGAGTGAACATCTCTCTCTCTCTCGCTTGCTCTTTCCCCTCTTGCTCTGGGACCTGATGCAACACCACTTCACAGACTGGGTGGCAGGCACTGATGCAAGGGGGGTTTGCTGCCCTTGGGATGCTTGGGCATGCGGTGCCTCTGAGACTTGCTGCCAGAACTCGAAGCTGTGTTTAAGCTCTTGAACCTGGCACAGCAGTGGCCAAGGAACAGTCGGCTGTCACACTGCCAGCACACCAGCTCAAGCTATCTCTGTTGCAGCAATTGTCCATCTCACAGGATCTGATGTTGCTGCTTTTGGCAAAGGTGAAGGTTTATTAAATACCACTTGGGTCTTTTGCCCCACGATGTGTAATCGAACGTAGTGATTTCCTGCTCCAAACAAGTGGTATTCCTACATCAGCTGAAGAAAAGCCTGAAAGAGGCAAGATTGAACTGACGTGGCATTGGAAGCAGAAACTTTCTTATGTCAAATTAAAGTGCCAGGGGGAGAAAGCAAGAAGATACACCAGGACCTAGACCCTTAGGGCAGCTGTGAGCCTTGAATGCTGCAGCGGGACTGTGCAGAATGCAAGCTGCGGTGTGTGCTGAGCAAGCACATCTGAAAGTCACCCAAGATGTTTAACCCTTGGGTCCTTTTAAGACTGGCTATCACCATGTTCTAGGAGACTCAGGAGACCATCTGAAGGCCCGGTTCAGCTGTTTTTTTCCAGAGCTGGAAAGTATGGAAGAGATGTTTCTGCTTTTCTTGGGAAGCCTTTACCCTGAACTATAATGAGAACTTGCTTTGGGAAAACAAGTTGAACTCTTGACTGCTGTAAATAGCCATGGGATGGATAATGTGTCTGAGAAGGGAGTGCTTCCTGGTGGGAGAGAGGCAGAAATGAACTTTGCTGGAGCTATGGTCACTAGCATATCCCCAGTATTTTCTTATCAATCTGGGCTGTGGTGGCAGGGCTGGGGAGGAGGAGAAGCACACAGGGCAGAAGCCAAGCAGGATCCTGAATGATAGTGTAATAGGAAAATGCCAAGTAAATGCAGGCCTCAGTTCCAATCAGGAAAGTTAGGAAATGAAATCTGAAATGCTCTCCTGGGAGTCTGGTGTGTGCTGAAGAAGCATGCTGAAATAAATTCTCATGCAAGCTGTATCACTCTGATTGTCAGAGAAACTGAGCCTTCACTCCTTTGTGGCAATTTTCTTTCAGACAGCTCCCTTTATTATTATTATTATTTTTCCCCATAATAGAAATGGGTATCCTCACATCACTCATTGTAAGCATTTTTACCAAAATTATGTGAATATAAGCCTGTTCTGAGGGACAGTTTGGAAAGATCCTGGTTTTCCTGATAATAAACTCCAAAGCAGACATTGTTTTCCTAAAGCACGAGCTAAGTGAGGAAAAGAAACTGCAGAGGACAGGTCTGGAGTCCATGAGGACCTGTCAGGACAGAGGAGAAATCACAAGTGCAGGTGAGAAGGTTGTGCCTTTTATAAACAAAGAGCAAGCTATGCTTCCCAAGCGAAGATGATTTCCTGTATATTAAGGAGGGTTGCAAATAAACAGAGAATGAAAGTTCATCATCATCAGCAAGGGAGGGCATCTTGCATTGTTTCATGGTGCTGACTTGCCTCTCAGATAGGCAGACAGGCTCCTTGCACGGAAAGGATGCACTGCAGAAAAACGGAGGCAGGAAAAGAGAGGCATGAGCACTTCTGCTCAAGCATTCATAGTCCCCCTCATCCAAACTCCTGGATGGAGTCCACAGGTTTTTCTCTGGCTCCAAAACCTAAGCAGAAAGTACAGTTTATGGAAATACTTCCCATCTGATTTATCTAAGCCACCCACTAGTAAGTGAACTGTTAAGAAGCAGCAGCATAAATTAACGTCAGGATGCCTTTAGGCTGCACTGTGGCTCCCACGATCTTGTGCTTGTTTTCCCGAATTGTGCTCATCAAGGAGTCCTACAGCAAGGATCTCTGTTGCTGTGATGGGACGCGGGGCTCAGAGGTGCTCTAGCCTACACACTGGTTGTATGATAGGAGAAGAATGGTCCTGCTCTGAAAACCTATATATTTATGTTAACTCCTGCAACGCTGGTGAGTTAACACAGCTATGACAGAGAGAGTGAACAAGTCAGACCCTTTTCCTTTGCCACCATCTGCACTGGCAAGTCTGGGCTGGCAGCTGGGCCAAATTCTGCTCCTGAATGTCTATCCTTTGCCATTGCTTTGGCTTCTCTGCTCTGACAGCTAAGGAGCTTTTCCTGAGCTAGGTATTTTCTTAATAGTCTTCCCCTTTGGGGAGCCGGTTCAGCAGCAGATGTAGAATCATAGAATCGTTTGGGTTGGAAGGGACCTTCAAAGCTCATCTAGTCCACTCCCCCTGCCATGAGCAGAGACATCTTCAAATACATCAGGTTGCTCAGAGCCCCATCCAGCCTGGCCTGGAATGTCTCCAGGGATGGGGCATCTACCCCCTCTCTGGGCAACCTGTGCTGGTGTCTCACCACCCTCAGTGTAAAAAATTTCTTCCTTGTGTCTAGTCTGAAACTCCCCTCTTTTAGTTTAAAACCATTACCCCTTGTCTTATCACAACAGGCCCTGCTAAAAGGTCTGATCCCATCTTCCTTACAGGCCTCTTTTAAGTACTGCAAGGCCTGAGTGCTTGCTGTGTCCTCCCTGCCGCAGGGGCAGGCAGCCGCTGCCAGTGCCACGGGCGCTGTGAGGTCAGCTGGGCAGCGTTTGGCCCCCGTACTTCTCCCCACTGCTGCCTATGCTGCAGGAGGGAGGCCTGCAGCAGCCCCTGAGGGTGCAGGCAGGGCTCCCCTGCTACCCTAGACAGATCTGTGGGCATCGTCAGGTCTTCTCTGGTTTGGCCTCAGGCTCATCTGCAGTGCCAGTCCTGCTTCCCCAGTCACAGCTCCCTTCTCCAGCACAAGTTGCGCTGCTGAAGTGGCCAGGCCTCTTTGCTTACATTATAACGATCCTTAAGAATGGATTTTAAAACATCCTCACGAAGGCCATGCTCTTTCCTGTAAATTTTCCACCCAGATTTTCTGTAAGCCTGCTGTAAGTCTGTTTCGTTGTCTCCGGTCTCCGGTCAAGCAGTCCCTCCCTGCTGATGGCAGGTGACCTGTTCCCATTCAGAAGGTGACAGCAGCAGAGAAACATGCTGTCCTCTGCTGTGGGTCTCTGTCTGGGACGCCTCAACTATTGCACGTCTGTGTCACCATCATGGTTACTCTACAAAAGGGCCTCCTTGGACCCTTCTTCTTTCTTAATATCCCCTCCCTGCCTGCTGGCATGCTGCCTGTGCCTTCCTCACTGGGCTGGGGTTTCTGCCACCCCATTCCCCTGATGCACACTCTGTCACCTTGGACACACTGCCATAGGCAAAGAGCAGCCCCAGGCCTCCAAACCAGGATGGTTCATCGTGTGACATAACGATCTCAGGGATGATCTTGGGCATCAGGGATCAAGATGGTCCAAGGGATGGTCTCACAGAGAGTGAGAAAGGATGGTCCATGGGCTCTGGCACATTGGGGTGGACACAGGTCCTGCAAGTCTTCACCTTCCCCCAGCCTAGACTTCTGCCTATCCTGGAGAGGGATGCTGCTGAAAAACAGGGGATCAAGGCCACCTGCCTCTCTCTCACCCTGACATTCCTTGGTCAGTGAGAAAGCAGCTTACGTATGATTGATTCCCCCTGTGAAAGGGAGAGGAAATCACTCACGGCACTCAGACGAAGTGTCAGGAGTGACAATGAGGATGAATCAGACTTCCACCTTGTAAAACAATTCAGTAGTCTTTCCCTTGCTGTGGCATGAACCATTAAAAAGTATTTCTTCTACAACCCTTTTACCTGACAGTGTAGAAATAGCATCTGCTGACCTCCATCCCAGGGGATGCCTTCCAGTGGTAACATGCCAAGTGAGGATGTGTGCACCACTGAAGAATCACAGCTAGCCCTCTGGTTCCCAGTCATGTTCCCAGGCTACTGGGAGTGATGCAGGGATGTTGAGACCTGCTCTTTGCTAAGCTCTCTGCCCTGGAGGGACTGGCATCAGTATGCTGCTTGCATACTGCGATGCTTTCTGCTGTCCAACCCTAAACAGCTGCTCTACTTGCCAGGGTAGAGCCTGGGGCTCAGTCTGAAGTTTTGAGGCCAGATCCTCTCCCACAGGTTCCCCCACCAGCAAAATCAACTCCCATGCCTTAATCTATAGTGTTTTCAGCTTTTAACCAAGATAAGCCAGGGACAGACCTTAAACTCACATTCAATCTCAGGCAGAAGTATCAGAGATCATCACAAGAGCTGAGAACCCCAAACATTGGAGAGGACAATAGAAAATGCCAGTTACCTCAATGTCAGAGGAGATGCAAACTGTCTGCATTCATGGCAGGACTGACCACTTCCAGCAATACCAGCAGGGCAATCCCAAATTCTCCCTCCCCTTCTCACATTAATATTTATTCCAGAGACTGGACTGGATTATGGCTTGAATTGTGCAGCTGGGTAAAGCCCAAGTACACAACGAGATGTAAAAACCTCGGTAGCAAACCAGCAAGAACAGACATAGTACAGGGCACTTGAGACCCTGAGTTATGGGGATCTGGACCACATAACTAAGGCAGGTTCACTTCTAAAAGGTCCCAGCAATGGGCACGTTTCCCAGGGGGCTCAGAGTTTACAGTGACAACATGCTGGCACTCAGAAATGCTCTGCAGTGGGCTGTGAGGACACAGTCCCCTCAGAAACAGAGCAACCATGAAGAAACCAAGTCTCAGCCATCTGTAAATCTCAACAAACTGTGGAAATCCTCTCTTTTTTTTTTTTTTTTTCAGTACAAGACTGTTGTGATGGAAAGAGGAAGGCTGAGCTGGTACACTGTTGAAACCTCCCTTTTAAGATACTCTTTAACATCCCTTTTCTCATGTCTCCCCTAGACCTGTCAGCCCTGCTTGCCTCCTGGAAATCCACCAGCGAGGCTGAATTTCAAGAGTTGTCTTGCGACTGTTACTTGCATGTCATCCCTCAAAAAGGAAAAGAGAAAACAAAAGGATGTTGAGGGCTGAGATATGAGCAGTCGTGCACATGTGGTACAGGAAGATGGTTAATGGGCAGTCCAAACTTGCTCTCCCTGAGCTGGGTTCACGCTCTGCACAGCCTGGCCAAGCCAAGAGCCCTGCTAGGCACGGCCTGACCTCTCAATGCTTTTGGCCTCAATAAAGATGCGGCATCTGACCCTTGGATTTTTCTTTAAGAAGATGAGAGGGGGGAAAAAAAACCCACAAAGCCTCCTATAAAAAGCCAAAATTCCCAAGCCAAAGCCAATAAAAAGCTTCCCAGCTGTTCCCACTCCTCTGAGCCGGCACGGGCTCTGCAGGCAACAAAACCCTTCCAGCAGCTGGGGAGCCCCCGGGGTGCTGGTGGCCATGGGACGGGGGCAGAGACCCGAGGCGAGGGGCCACCCTGCGGGTGTCCCGTCTGGAATGCTGGAGCCCCTGGGAAGCGTGAGGTGCCTGACAGAGGGCTGACTCAGCGGGAGACAGCAGTTTGTGTAACCTCCAGCCATCCATTATTACAAAGGGGCTTTCAGGAACTCCTCCGTGCCAGGCGCAGCGAGGGTTATTGATTGAGGAGACAGTGTAAATGCACAGAGAGGCTCCATCCATTAGGGCCGAGGCTCTCCACCAATTAGAAAAAAATCATTACTCAGCAGCCATCAATGGGCTCTGCGCAGCGCTGGAGTGCATGCATTCAATCTGTCTTCTCCCACCTCCCTGAAAACTTAATGACAACTATTAGAGCTCCGCTGAATGCCCGGTGTGTACAGAAGCAAAAGATTCATTTGGTAATCTTAGTAATTACGACGCCATAGGAGGATGCATGCTAAATTCAAACAAGGGTGCGAGGGGGAGTGTGGGGGGAAGATCCTGAATTCCTGTGTTGTGAAAGTCCTTGTTGTGTTCAGCCTCCCATCCATTCCCCCTACCTGCTGCCTCCCCTCCTCCCACAGCCTCTTGGAGGGCTTTCTGGGCTTGCTTTTCCGCTTTCCCCCCAACCCTCCTGAAAAGGAAAACATTATTTTGTGAAAGTAAATTGAGTGATTTGACTTGGGAAATGTTCAAGACCTCTGGATGAGGCACAAGCCTTGCAATGCTCTTTGACAGCACTGCCCTGAGCGATCGAGGAGGCATATTCCCATTTACGAAAGCCTGTAGAACCATTCTGGAGCCCCACTGGCATAACACAGGCAGGGTGCAATTTATTTACTCTGCCACAGCCCTCCCCCCCGCCACCATCCAGCCTTTTCATTTACACACGGCAGGACTGAGGCTGAGCGAGACCCTCGTCTCCCTCCTTGCCGATGCATGTCACTCCAAGTTACAGGGAAAGCAAAGTCCCAGGAGGGAATTTTTGGAAGAGCTCAAGGATGGATGTGACATGTCATTGAAGTTGAAAGGAGCAGTTACTTATAAGCGATGGTGCTTTTCACAGGGCTCCTCTTCTCCAGTCTAGGAAGAGGTAAGTTATCATTATATGAGGGGCACCGACAGTGTTCATCAGCAGCGAGGGCCTGGAGACTGCTGTCAATCATATTGACGTTCAACACTGCACCTCCCAGCAGAGGAGCATCTGCCACACCAACAGGAACCGTGCGTCTGGCAGATTTTGTCAGGATAAGGGACAACTAAAAGCAGAATTACTGTTCTCTTTTTAATGCCCTTTGCAGGAGGTGATCCTGCCGGGGCCAGCCTGCACAGCACCAGCCCATCCAAAGGGAGGAGAAGACATGCTGCCAGCCCCTGCCTCAGTTCAAGGTTGTAGGCTGATCTTGCCAGGGCTGAAGAAGTTGGGTCACCACGTCTCTGTAGCTAACCTCAGTATGTCTGGGCTTAAGATAATAGCCATGAGCAGTACAGCTATGCGAGGTTTAAAAAGCAGTCTAGAGTGAACACTGCTAGACTTCTTTGGCCTTTGGTTGGACTTCTTCATATATATGTGTGGTAGGTTGAACACAAAAGTTCCTACAACACCCATCAGATGGAAAAATATATCAAAGGGGAAATGGCACAGACAGTCATAGGAAAATTAGAAACAATGAAGTAAATCCCAAAGACTCTACTCAGTTTTTGTTTTGGTTTCACTCGGGGGGGTCCTTTTAAGTTCAGTGAGATTTACTAAGTATAGAGTGAAGGCCTCAGACTTCAGCAGGTTGTTGAGGAAAATGTAACCTCCAAGCTTTCTTAGAAACAGAAAAAGAAAGACATTAAAGATTATTCAGTGTGGAGAATAGTCTTCTTCCTCTGTGTATGAAATATAAGGACACAAAGGGAGAGGTTACCTTTGTCTGCCATGTTACACAACATAGAAAAGGCACAGAGAGCCCTTTCCTTGCTGAAGGCCAAACAGGCCTTTGAAACCCTCAGAGAAGCAACATATTAACATTCATCTTAATGTTATCCAGCAACAATGATGAAAGAACACAAGGCTATAAGCCACACACAAATGATTGTGCAGCCCGTGACTGCACCTCATGTACCCTAACTCTCACAGAGGCCAGTGGACCACATGGTGGGGTTGTACCCCTATAAGGTCAGCAAATAGAGGTGACTCTCACGCTCCATCCTGATGACCCTCTTACCATCTGTCATCAAGGAGCTTTTAATGTTGAAGTTTATTGAAGACTGAATTTTCAGCCAGGCAAAAGGGCACACCATGGTAAAGCACAATTGACTTTTCCTTGTCTACCACTTGGCACCAGGCTTGGGCATGGAAAGTATGAGAAAGTAAAGTGGTGGACTCACCATTCCTGGAGGTGTTTAAAAAACACATAGATGAGATTCTTAGGGACATGGTTTAGTGCCAGTGTTGAGTTAATGGTTGGACTCGATGATCCTGAGGGTGTTTTCCAACCTAAATGATTCTATGATTCTATGACAAGAGCAGCATGTGCAAGGCACCGGGAAAAAGGAGGGGTTGGCTTCATTGTGAGACCCTCCGACACCTCCTCATGCTCCCTCCCAACTGATGAGCTGCCAAAAGGCATGGCCCATCTCCCCTCCTGCTTTCCAGCTGTGGAGAGCCCCTGTGGCAGGGACGCTGTAAAAGGAAAGACCACAGCAATCAGATCAAAAGGCAATCATCTCTATGATTTCTGTTCAGCCATCCCTGACCTTGAAGCATCCAGTGTGAATCAGAGCCAGGAAGGGCAACCTGCAAGACGTCCATCTGATCTCCTACTTCCTGTGAAGGTGCTGGTAGCTACCAAACTGGCTGTGGGTCCATCTATCTGCTGCAGATGTGGGGTGGCTGTGCAGAGGCCCAGCTGGCAAACAGGCTAGTGGCCAGCTGGTCCATGAAAGTGGGAGGAATGTCCCCAGATTCAGCACAGGTGGCCCCTGGAGACTGAGGCCTTGCTTGGGCAAGGAGCTTTGTGTGTGCCCCTGGGATCTGATGGAGACCAGTTCACAGGAACCCAGGTGAGGCGCTTCACGAATTGGGCAGAATGCTAGATCAGAGGACCGAGCACTGTCTTGGCCATTCTTTTAATAACCCAAACCCCAGCTGGCTGCTAATGCAAACTACAGAGCTCACTGTCTGACTACTGTAAGTCTTGGAAATGCTTTCACTGCTTAGCTTGGGAGCGGATGATGCTGGGCCCCCTGGTATCTATAAATAAGCTTATCTGCAAAGCTTTGACCACTATCCTCCCAGATTCCTTGTGAAGACCTCGACAACATAGAGAGGAGAAAAGAGCAGGTACTAAATCGATAGCACTGGCCATTTATTACAAACTTCAGGCTTTGGAGGACGAAGGAGGATATATTAGATCCTCTGAGCAGTGGGGCACTTACTATGTTTCTCTGACATTGGTGCTCAGAGAATGGTGTAGAGGATGATTGCCTAGAAATACATTTGCTAAGCTATTTGCTTAAACTACAGAGTCACTTGGGCACCATCAGACAGAAAGAAAGCCATGAGCTCTTTTGCCAAGAGACTATTGATAACACCCTTGAAAAGAAATCTTAAAGCTCTAGGACCATTTGCTGAATGTCCTTCTCCACATTAAGTATGATCATTGTATTTAAGGAGTAAGGACAGTAAGATTTAGGGTCATAGTTAAAAAAAAACCTTCAACCCAATAAAGACAGAAAGCCAAAGCTTGAGAAGAGGCACACATATTACAACAAATACTAAAAATATGTCTATTTTACAGTTTTTCCATGGTTAATACCAGTTTTTTTGTTGTTCCCTCTCTTCTAGAAAAGTGTGTCCTCTTTTCTATAATTTCATTTCACCACCTACGGAGTGTTTCCCAATCTGTCAGCCATTTACAACTCCCTCTGTTCTCTCTCACTCCACTCCACTGTGCTTTTGTCAGTCATGTCTTCCCCAGCTCTGTTCTTGTTTCCTTATCTTCTGCTTCCCTCCTCCACCATCACGGCATCCCTCTTAGAACAGATGTCCCTCTGTCTCTTCCCTTACCCTCTGCACTGTCACTACATCCCTGTACTAACTGACTTGCTACTGTGTGTCAAAATAGGTCTTGTCTTCACTTGGCCCCTGTCTGAAATACCATAAATTCCTCATTCCTTTGGATCAAAGGCAAAGCCACCACAGCATCCTCTCAATGTGTGAGCTGCTGCAGGAGAGAGCTGCAGGCTGGGGTGGCAGGATGCAGCCCCATCCCTCCTCAGCACAAAGAAGGATCTTCCTGGCCTTGGACCCTGAGGAGAGAAATAAAAGATAGGCTACCTCCTTTCAGGTTTGTGATGTTTGCCTTGTTAATGTTCCCCTCAATTGCCTACACCTGCATTTACCTGGGCGAGATGGTTGCTTCTATTTCAGACCTGAAGAAGTACTTACATTGCCAAAAGCTTTTTTTTTTTAATTCTGCAGATATACTATTTTGTTTAATGAAAGATGCTACCTCCACCTACATCCCTTTCACCCTTTTAGGGGAAGACACCCTGGGGTACAATCTCCTTCCCTTCGTCCCTGAGACACATCTGCTTTGTCTCCTCTCTTCCATTCAAATAGATGCTTTCTCAGAAGGGACAGGCTTCTTGCCACCTTCCTGGAAGCAACATTCCTGTTCTGTCTCTGCTGCTAGTGGAACTCATGTTGCTGGAAGAGTCCCCACCACACTGTCATGAACAGCAACGGGTCACCCACCAGCTCTCTAGAAGACTGGGCAAAGAGTCTCCTTCCAGCTGAGATATAAGGACCAGCTGCTGCCAAAGTAAGAGACTATCTCTAAAGTAGTTGACTGGAATATATTACTGCCAAGCTCATCCCAGCGCTTCCACAAGGTTTGAAGTAGTGATGGTCACAGCAATTAGACCATGGTGGGGTTACAATCTGAAAAGTGTACCCTGCCTGATGCTACCCAAGTTACTAGGCACTGAGGCCACAAAGTCCACAAGACCCATTCTGTGCTCTGCTCTCTGTCTCTCCACTGCAGAGTCTGTTACGCTCCCGCTTCCCCTGCCTGTTCCCAGCAACAGGGAGACCTTATCTGCATGGACTGTGGCCTGTACTGCTCCTCTTTTTCTCCACAAAGGGCTGGAGCAGAGTAGAGCCCATGGTCAGGCAGGAGACCCAGAGAAGAGTGGGTGAGGGAGGGGATTGCCCCAAGGAAGGGAGTTTCCAGTGTCTGAGGGTTGGGGTGTGAGAGTAGGGAGAGGCTGTACCAAGCCCTCTGGTGCCAAACGCCCCACAGGTTTAGCCATGGGATGCAGTCTCTCAGGAAGGGTTTTGCTGCCCTGGTGTAGCTGGACCAACTAAGCAGTAGGAGCTATAGCGGGATAAAGAGGAGAAACTTGCCTTCGCCTGGACTCCTGAATCTTTCCAGCTCAAACCTTTGTCCCAAAGGCTCAGTAAAACCCTCATACTTGATGGTGCTGTGGCCCTTCTCTTGGTATCGGTATCATGAAAGATTCAAACGGCATTGTCCCCCTCCAAAGCTTTAGCAGAATGAATCAGTTTTCCTACATGCTTGCCTTGACACACATTCCCTGACCACTTGGAGGTCACAAATTTAATTAAACCTCAGTGAATAGTAGCAGACCTCACAGAAATAAAGGCCTTAATCCAATCAAGCCACATTTGTACTCCCTGTATTGCATCAAGCATGGCCAAAGGAGAAGGGACAGAGCGTGGCGAGCTAGAAGGGCCCCAAGAAGTTCCTCCGTACACTGCCAATTATGGATGATAATGTGATTGTGACACTCGCAGACAACACGACCAGTTTCTCAAACTGGAGGTCCAAACCTTGGTATTATCACGGCCAGCTAGTGCAAGAAACACAGGAAAAGATCACAGCTAGGTCTTGGGGTAAAATGACTATGGATTTCAGGAGAGCTTTCATTTGTCAGGCAGAGATCAACTCTACCAGCAGCTGGTACAAATCTCCCACCGAAGTCACAGGTTTGCTTTATATTGGGCAGTTTTTGGGGAGAAAAAAAAGAAAAAGAAAAAAGAAAGGAAAGTCAGAAGCAGCCTGTTGCCCTAGGAAGTGCTTATAAAGAGTCTGGGCAATACTACTAATTAATTTTGCGTAGCTTCTCATGCTGCATTCCACCCTGGAGGAGGCAGTGCTTGACATGTGGGCTAGATGATTCACTGGTGATCAGAAGAGCTGGCTGCAGTTTTTTTTTGGAGCTTTCAGAGAAGTCTAGTGAAATTTTGAAAGGTGGAAAATGTGACAATGTGTTCACAAGCTGGTCATCTTCAACCCATACACGGGTCAACGTTTGCAGGGTGTTGTAATTTTAGCAAGGAATAGGCAATTTATTTGCTAAAGAATTCACAGTATTCACCCCACATATAGAATTCCTACTAGCCTGGTATAGTAAATATTATTTCACTGATCAGATTTAGGACGATGCAATCTGTAATAGAATTGTATGGGGCTTTGAGGCATTTTCTGGGTGAGAAGCATGTTGCTAGCTGTCAAAATATTAGTAAAACATGCCTTAACAGTATACAGTTAAGTAATTAAAAAAAACCCCAAAGCTTTGTAACGGGAGCAAGACAAGTATAGAGAGGTGGGAGGTGGTTGCTGATGGCAGGTTCTGGTTAGGAGAAAAGGCACTTGAAGTGTGTAGTGAGGTGATGTTGAAGGACTGTATTGCAAGAAACTTCAAGGGAAGGCAGAAACAAAGAACTGCACACTTCACAGAAGCCTGCATCCATCCTGCTCAGAAACAGGACCAGAAAACAGAGTGGGAATTGTTAGTACGCCTTGTTATTTGGACTGCGGTTGGAGACAGCGAGCATGCTGGTGATCTCACTGTTTAATGCTGTACAGAGAGTAAAAGAGAGTGCTGGTCCCAAAATGTTTGTAAAGAAAGTGGAATAATTACATTGGAGGGAAGACACAACTTTTGCTTCCGTTTTTTTTTTGTAGGTAGAGGCTGAAGTTTTGCGGCACATTTCCTTGCATTGGCGGAGGAGGGGAAAGACGCTGAAAATTACTTTCATCGCAATCACTCAGCTTGAAAAATGGAGCCTTAAAAAGGAGGGAGTGGGAGAGAGAGAAAGAAAACGATGATGTTTTACAAACCATTTCACCTGCCTGTCGAGCAGCCCGGGATCGGCTGCAAGGTGCACGAGGTATCTCCGTGCCCGTTCCTCCCTAGGGACTCGCTCAGGAGAAGGGTCCTGCCGCAGGCCAGACCCAGCAAACCGCAGCCGCGCTCTGCTCCTGGTGCTGCTCCGGGCTCTCTGCTCGTGCTCCAGTTCAATAGGCTTTGCCCTTGTGCTCATTCAGCTGATTAAAAGTCATTATTTTTTTAAAGCCACCAGCATGGGAGCCGCAAGGATTCGTTCATTATTGCTCAGCCGTGCTGCGAGATGCCATCTAGAAGTAATTAATTGGGCAACGCTTTGGAAATGCGGAGGAAAAGGATTTTCAGGGGAAAAATATAATGCAGGAAGGTGGGGGAGGCTTACATTTTCCCTTTGAAGTGCGGATCTTTTGCCAAGAGGGAGGGAGGCATAGCCAGAGAAACAAGCTTGCTTGTTATTTTACAACATTATCCCCCACAGCTGTATGGATAAACATGTAACTTCAGCCTGGTTTTTCCGCCTAATTTCAAAAATAACCATAGAAGCAGGACTCAATGGGAATTTGTTGTGGGAAAATTTGTTTTTCAGGAGAGGGAAGCCTGTCCCTATTGCGACCCCACCTCTGCGAGCTGGCGGGTGCACAGGGGGAGCCCTGGGAGGTCTGCAGCATCGTACGGCACAGGGCTTTCGGTGTCGTTTGCAGAACATCTGCTCCTTTCCAGCCAGACCTCAAATAATCCTGGAACTTTAACAGGAACCACAAGTTCATGCGAGGAAAAAAGGGTGGAGACCCAGCAGCTGTTGGGCAGGACTATTTATATCCAGGCTGTCGGCACTGAGTGACGTCTGTAATTCCCCCAGTGAGATCTCTCGTCCAGCACAGCATCGGCTCCACTGTTCTCTCTGGCCGTGGGATTAAACAGCACCGAATCCGAATCGATTTTTTAGACAAAGCTGCCTTTAAAAGCTCAAAGTCTCCCGCCTGCTGCCCTGACTTGAGACTGGGGGCAGGTTCAGTCAGCTTGTGCTGAGACAGTGGAACTTAGTGGGTGGTTTTGCAGTTACCCTTTTTCACAGGGGTCCTGCAGGTCGGGAACCCACCAGGGATCCTTCATCCCAACAGGACAGGGAATGAAGTGTAGGGAGACTCAGACAAAAAAAGCGGGAGCCCCAAGGAGAAGGGAGGGATATACCAGGAATTGTCAAACAGCTGGAGCATGAGCAGGACCTGTGGGCAATTCTTCATAGAGGCAGGCATTATGCGTGAGTGTATGTGTGAAGTCTCCAGGCAAATCAGGCAGTGTGTACTCAAGTGTATGGATAGCAGCATGGTGTATTTTGCATGCCTTTAGCAGATTTTGAGGCACACAATCAATTGACTCTCTGTTTTGTAACAGGGAATCCAGGTAGCAAATTCAGAGAAGAAAACTGAGTGTGCCCTTCTCACATGAAGACTTCCATCTCCTAAGAGTTTTCTCACACCCATCTGCCAGAGATGGCATATATCCAAAGGTGAGGGCTGCAGAAACTGCTGGGAGAAGGAATTACGATAAAAATAAATAAATAATAATTAATAAAAACAATGTACTGCCACTCCCAGTGTCCACCCACACCACCCAGCCTCTGAAATGAGCCAGCATCAGTGTTTCAGGCAAAACACAAGCAGCCTTGCCATCCGTGGCCCTGAGAGAGGGATAAAAGTGGTCCCTCTGCTTGGGGACAAGTCCCTGGCACCCGTTCCCACCAGCAGCTCTCCATGATGCCGGGCTCCTCACACACACTGTGACAGTAGCAGCTGTGACATGCTGGGAAACCTGATGGGGCTTTGGGATTTTTAAGTTTGTGGGTGATCTTGAGTACCTTTGAAAAAGGAATGATTCAGCATTGAAGGAGCAAGTGGAGTTCATAAAGAAGCTGGAAGGAAAGTGGCATTTATTTGTGAATCTGTGGCTCTAAAGGAGCATCACGTTCCTGTCAAAAGGTCTTGGCCGGGGCTGTGAGTTCTGAGTTGTTTTCAGCCTGTTTTTCGGGTTGCATTTAATTGCGCTGTTGCATGATGTTTTCACGCTATTTTAAGACAGCATGTGTACTCATCAAAATTATCAGAGAAACAGATTCCCAGAAGTACCCCTCATCGCAAAGGGGCGGGCAAGCCTCCTCAAATATCCAGGGCGGGCAGACTGATCCACCTCCCCCTCCCGCTGGCTCCCCAGCTCTCTGTCCCCTCCTTGTTCCCCTCCCATCAATAATCTGCCTGCTTTGGTCAGCAGTGATGTTTATCAGAAAGGGCAGCTCAGTGAACTGGCAGGGACACGATTCGAAGGTCACTTGGGGATCCCCGGCAGTGGGGCTCCCAGCCAGCCCAGAGGCACAGTGCTGGGAAACAGCCCCACCGCCGCTTGGGGAAGGAGATGAATAGGGTAAAGAGAGGGCAGAAAGAGAGAGAAAGAGCACGAAAGAGCACAAAAGAGCATGAGGCAATGAAATAGCACTTGGGATGGTTGTTGTGATGGGGCCTGGGCCCTTTTGGATGCTGTTGCTGACACTTCTAAACGAGCTGCCGGCGCCAGGTCTGGAGGATTATGTTCAGTAGCAACTTGCTATCCCTGCCAGTAGGCACAAACAAATAGCTTATTACATTGGGGCCAATGTTATCGAAATAGCTTTAAAAAAGCAGTCAGCTTTAGTCTCCCTCTGCTCATTAGAAACTGCAGTTAATCACTTGCTGTGAAAAGGCTCACCACCAAGTTGCTTACTCCTCCAGCCCTCCTTTTCTGCTTTTCTCACAAATAAATCCCTTATTCAGCGGGTCCGTCCCCTACAATCAAGTAATTCCTCATGCCTGCCACCCACTCTGCCTGGATTAACCTCAGGTGGTCACTACATTGCAGGTTTCTTGAAAAGCGCTGCCTCTGAGCAACCTCTTTTTTGCTTTTTATTCCTAAGCCTGAGTTTTAAAATCCCTCTGTGTATCTTGAACCAGAAAGACTGTTTCTCCACAGGCTCTGCTAGTGGTTTAGTAGCCTCTTGTTTCTCTTAAGACCTGGTGCTAAAGGTACTCAGCCTTACTGGTACTGGTTGTGTGAAGAGAGCTTATTGGGAATGCAGTGAGCGCTGGGGAGGCACCTTCTCCGCTGGCTGCTGGTTCTGACAGCCTGGGCAACCAAGGCTGCTTTCTCAGAACCCCGTGCTTGGTGCCACACACCTGAACTCGTGTGGCATGGGAGCCCAGACACGCCTCGAACCTGCTGCCTGCCACCCCATAGCCACAGCTAGCATGGTCTTGTCCTGATGTGGTAATGGAGGTTGTTCTGGCCAGAAAAGTACATCTTCCTTTCCAACCTATTAACTGGACAGCTGCTGTAGCCACAGCTCCCTTTATGGGGAGGCTTCCTAATGCTTTATGCTTTAGTTTCCCAATGCCTAGTGTCTAATACTTGCTCTGCTGGAGTAGGCAATGGCTGTGAGTTTGGGGTGAGACACAGCCAGCTGTGAGCAAGTGGAAGAGCTCAGCCTATGCTGACAGGAGGCTATGCTTGCTCACTCAGCGCATAGCATGGCTGGTATGGAAAAGCAGTCCTAGGGTTTTGAACAGAGGCAGAGGTTAGGGAGACTGGCATATGATATGTCTGTGCTGCCTGATGTCAAGCAATGGTGCCAGTGTCCAGTGTGGGGACATTTTGATTACCTCTCTGATCTATCTGGCCATTTATCAAAAGCACCGAGATAACAACTGAAGAATGAAGACAGTAATGCTCTGACCCCCATGTGCTGCTAATGTGACCAAAGTGGTTCAAAGCTCCAGCCAAAACAAAAAGACTTTCCTTCTCCAAGGTGCTGTAGGTAACTTTGCAAGGAATTGCTGCCTCCCAGACAGTGTTTGGTGTAAGCAGGCAGCGTGGGCTTCCACATCTCAAAGGGTACCCACAGTGCAGAGAAGCCTCTGGCTGGATTTCCAGAAAACCCCAGGGTCCCACTCTCACTGGTTACAGGAAAGAAAACTTGATCAGAGAGAAACATTAGAAATACCTGTAAACAGAGAAAACAGTGAGATGCCCGCATTCACTGAAGAGGTAATAATGTTTCATGGGAGTGTGGGAAATCTGTTTTGTGCTGCAAAGCCTCAGCTTTTGGTACATTTTATCTGTGTCACCGTGTGTTCCGTCACTGCTTGCAGACCCTCTGTATGAAATGGCACTGCCTGCAAAGGCTTGGCTGCACATGATGGTGCGACTTTCATTGCATCCCAGAGACAACGGAGAAAAGGAAGATGCTACTTTTCCCTTCCAGCCTTCTCTGGGTTGGTTATGGTGTGTGCTGCCGCCTACCTACAACCAGGGCTGCCAGCAGAAAGTACCTGCTCTGTTACGTGTGCCCCTAGTTTGCAATGTTTTTTGGAATATGCAGAGCCCCTCTGATGAGCCTCACACCTCACGGCAGTGAAATTCAGCCTCTGACTGGGCTCTGTCACAGGCGGTGCACAAACCTGCAGGGCTTGGGCCAAATCCCAGTGAAGGAGACAGAAGTGAGACACTGCGACACCCTTGGAACAGTCATTGTTCAACAACAAGCCCCGCAGGTGTCACTTGATGCAGGAGGGACAGCCACCCAGCCCATGTCTGCCTAGGGCAAGTCCCAGTGTGCTGTTATGGTAGATGGTCTGCAAGGTCCCCCCAGGGCATTGGGGACAGTGACTGATTTTCTGCCATGGCTTTTGGCTGCTTCTGAAGGTGTCCCTCGGCGTTCATGGGTGACACAGCTGCAGGAGGTCCCACCACAGGCCATGTAAGGGGTGTTTTGAGCTGTCAGGTGTGAAAATCCCCTGGCAGAGGGAGCAGGAGCTGCGTGTGCTGGCTGTGCCCGGCAGCTGCTGTCTCTGCTCAGCACCCGCAGTGCAGGTCCCGCTCTGTGCCTGGACCCATGTGTCCTGGGGCAGCAAGTGAGTGGGCATGGGGCATGGAGAGAGTGGCCAAGTGACACCTCAGCTCAGACTTTCTCTGGGTTTCAGAGGGATTAGCCCGTGTGGCAGTGTTTTTAAAGCCATTTTAGTCTTTCATTATGTGCGTTGCAGTGCAGCTGCTCACAGTTTCAGAGGGCATGCAAAGTTCAGCTCTGACTCCCGAGGCTGGAAAAAAATTACAAAGCACCTTTTTCTTTAACTGCATGGATGGTTTCCCTCACCAAATTCACACCAAACATTTTATTTGAGGCATCCCCTATAACTCAGTGCAGGCTAAATACTGCAGGCTCCCTAAAGCCACCAAGATACCAGCACAACGAGCCAGTGGTTTTGATACCATAACACAAGTGGATCCATTTAGTCTGATGGAGAAGTAACGTGCTGGGCCAGGCATGTGAGGAAGGACAGGATGCTTTAAGACCTTCTTCAGCCGCTGATGCAGCTGGGGCTGGACTGATGCCAGGGTATAAACTAAAGCAGCTTCACGACTGTTCAAATTTATGTCCGCTTGCCAGCAGCCTCAGGGCATTTTTGTCAGCCGCAGCTCAACCAGCTGTAACAGCATCCTGGTTTCAGCTTCTTATCCTGGTTTCAGCTTCTCCTCCTGGTGCTCTTGCTGCTTTTACAGGTGTCTGAGGGGGACTGGGGTGCAAGGAACCCTGGCACACACAGACAACTCTTCAGGACACCTGTACTACTCACCCCAGTATTTTCTGGCCAGGCTATAGCCTATGTTTCCATTCCCCTGGATGAAAGGCGCTTCCTACTCATACGGTACGTGTGATGATGCTTCGCTATCTATATCTGTACATATGACGTGAGCAGCAAACTCCTCTGCAAACCGCCTACAAATCACTCTGGAGTTAAAAAGCCCAGTCACAAAGACTACAAAGCAAAAGGAAAAGCTCCGTCTGAAACTCAGAAATAGACGATGTACAGTAATTTTTCCCCTCTCTCTGCCTTTGCTGGAATTAATCAACAATCTCTGTCTGCGATTTCTGGGCGTAATTTATTTCAAGAAATGCAAAGAAAGAACGTTTAGGGTAAATATTTAAATTTCCTCTTCCAGCCCACCCTACTCTCAATCATTGTTTGTGTTCAATTCAGTCAGCTATGCATAAGCTGATGCTCATTCTCCTTGCTCTGGATATTTACATATTTTTTTCTGTACTGAATCTCTGATCTCTAAGTCTTTCTTGGGTGAGGAAAGAATTATGTAAGTAAAATCCCCTCAGGGACTGAATTCTGGATGAGAATACATTGGGTCACCTAGGGCATGGAGAAACCCTTACAGACGGGGATGGTGCTCCCGTATAGATGTCAGTATCTGCTCTTTTTTTGCTTACTACCCCTCTCCCTAGGATGATAGTAGTGGTATTGAGGAGAAGGGAACAGTAGGAGCAAAAGTGCAAAAAGCTTAGTTCAGGAACGCATTTATGTGCCAAGTCGTATGATGCACGTGAAAAATGAGATTGGAGTTAACTGTAAAAAAACAGGCAAAGCCTTTACTGTTGTGGGAACTATTTACAAATGTTTTGTTGTTGTTGTTGTTGTTTTTAGTGGGAAAATTAAATTGAGCTGTGGGAATAATCAAACAAAAAAGCACAAACTTCAAAGGCAGTCCTTTGTATCTTTCAAAATGAGAAGTTTGAAAAGAGGAAGAAATGAGAGTAAACAATTAATTCTGACCTGTGATTGTTCATGCATGCATAGGACATGGGCTTCCCCCAGCTTCCTGCCATCAAACATCCATAAACATGATCTGGACGGGCCGTGGTTGATCCCCCGCCTAACCTGTGCCACTCCACCAAGGCTGTGCTTCCCCTTTTGCTGAGCTCTAATGAGCTTGGGCCAACAGAAGTTTGAGCGGGGTGAGGGAAAGTAATATATAAACTTTAAAGACGGCTCATCTACCATGTGCAATTTGTATTTTACACCTCATGAATTTTAACAGCTGAAGTTACAACTTCACTGTTAACCCCTATGCACTGGCACGTCTGCCTCAGCCGTCCAAGGACAGAGGATGTGTCAGCGTCCCAGCAGGAATTCCTTTTTTTTTCCCCCTCCCAAAGGAGCTCAGTGACTTGTTCAAGCCCTTCCTTTCATGAACATTCAGGCTGAGTATTAGAGTAGCAAATGCCCTCCAGATACCGCTAAGCAGATGCTTAAAAACAAACATAAAAGCGCAGATGACTGCAGCATGGAGTTAAAAATCGCTGCACTGCTGGCAGGCTTCGCACATAGCCCTAGCTGGACGGCTGCATGCTTGATTTTCTGCGACTGTCATTTACATCGTCATTAAAAATCATTGTTGTGACTCTAAAACATCGCCTCAGAACACTCGCTGTAATCAGAGAGAAGTTGTTCTTTACAACATGAAAACAGCACATGGAGGTGAGAGCTGGGACCTCTACTTCCCAGTGGTGTTTCATTACAGGCACTGAAACTATTAAACAAATTTCCTAGCGCTCAGGTGTGAGGTGTTTCTTGGATTTCCCCAGCCAAATGAACCAGCTCAGAAGCCTGCAATTCATTAAGCAAGTTATCAGGCAACAACCTCCCCTGCTCTCTCTTTGCCATGCCTGTGATCCCTAACTTGCAGCTTGGTTTTGTTTTGTTTTTCTGATTTGGTAGTGCAGGAACCAAATTCAAAGTCTCTTTATTTGGGGACACAGCAGCTCAGTGGGTTCAGTCTTTGCTGCCCAGCATTCTGCAGCCATGGGACAAGGCTATAAATTAATGAGGTCAGGTAGTTGCATAGCCCAGAACTCTGCTGGGACTGTGTCCTTTGCTCCATAGTGGTGTTATCAGCCCAGCTGGCAGCCAGGAGTGGTGGGAGCTGGCTGGGAGTGAGCTTAGCTATGTGGAGGGCATGGTGCAGATCACAGAATCACAGAACATTTGGGGTTGGAAGAGACCTCTGGAGATCATCTAGTTCAACTCACCTGCTAAAGCAGGTTCACCTGGAGCAGATCACACAGGAATGTGTCCAGGCGGGTCTTGAATGCCTCCAGAGAAGGAGACTCCACAACCTCTCTGGGCAGCCTGTTCCAGTGTTCTGGCACCCTCAAAGTAAATAACTTTTTCCTCATATTCAGATGGAACTTCCTGTGCTTCAGTCTGTGCCCGTTGCCCCTCATCCTATTGTTGGGCACCACTGAAAAGAGTCTGATCCCATCCTCTTGAAACCCCCTGTGAGATATTTATAAACATTTATGAGATCCCCTCTCAGCCTTCTCTTCTTCAGGCTGAACAGACACAGCCCTCTCATTCTCTCTTCGTAAGAAAGACACTCCAGATCCCTAATCATCTTTGTAGCGCTCCGCTGAACTTCCAGTCATTCCTTGTCCTTCTTAAACTGGGGAGCCCAGAACTGGATGCAGCACTCCAGATGTGGCCGCACCAGGGCAGAGTAGATGTACCACCTGCTCAGCCAGCCTGATGCATGCTGTCAGACCTAAGTAAGCTGTCAGCCTTTTAGCTAGCACACACACTCTAGCTAACATCTCAAAGTGAGACAGTGCTTTAAGACAACATCTTAAAGTGTCTTAAAGATAACAACCAGCCAAACGTGGCTTCCTAACTCTCCTCCTTCGTGTCCTGGTTGCAACAGAGCTGTGCTGGAATTTTAAAAAAAATTTCAGTCCATACAGCTTTTCTGGTGAAGGGGCAGAGCCTGAAAACTGCTGCTGAGGACTTGTTTTTCTCTGCTGTGCTATGAGATACCTTCACGAGCCATTGGTGGGCCAGGGATTTGGAGCCACTGTCTGTAGTCTGAGACAGCAGGAGCTACCATCCAGCCGGAAGGTGTCAGGGGAACGCGGTACACCGACTCAATTTTTATCATCTCTCATCAAACTCAGAATCACCTATGGACCAGCCCCCTTGCTGATGTCCTGCAGCCATGACAAGTCCCTTGATGATTTTGCAGGAGGCTGTGCTGAGTGTCCATACATCCGGCTGCCACCTGCTCCCACCTCCCTGAACAAGAAGCAGGAAAAACTGTCCTGTGCTGCAGTCACTGTGGCTGCAGCTGGACGTCTACTGATGCCACAGCCTGTGGGGCCACCACTGATGCATGGCACCCTCCCAGGGGCAACCCTCCCACGGAAAAATGTGGTCTTTTCCGAGGGCTGCAGTCAGGCAGGGATGGGCTTCCCCTCCCCTCTGTCTCTCCTTTTGCCCTTCCTCTGGGTAAGGGTGTGACAGGGGACAGCAAAGGGGCTGCAGATGCTCGCTGGTGCCGGGCTGCGCTGTGCTCTTATGCTGGAGCTCGGTGGTGCGGGAAGGCCTTTTCTTCCAGGGAGGCCTTTGCATTTTCAATTTGAATTTAATCCCGTGAGCTAAAGATAGCTTCGGCTCGCCTATTGTTCCTCCAGCTGGCAACAGCTTTATTTCCTTGACGCTTTCAGCTCTCGGTTGTTTCCAAGGAACTGGCAGAGGCACTGCTAATACAGAGCCTGTCCCAGCACTGTGTCACACTGGTCACTGTGTCCTACCCTCCTGGTCCTCCCTTAGGTGCTGTGCTTCCCACTGGTGAGGTCTCCCGCAGGGACTGCAAGTCTCCCTCTTGCTGGAACTTTATCTGCATGCATTCTTGATGTCGCCATCCAGATCCCCTGGGTGGCTTCAGGGCTGCTCCGCAACAGCTCCTCCAGGGGCAGGAGTCTTCCTTAGGAGCAGAGCTTTCATGAAAGCCTCGCTCAGGTATTTGTTAATTAGTCTTACTACTGTTACTCCACCAGAAGTAAGTGATGTGATCCTCTCCTGTATTCTTGGTGGCTATTGGGGTTCATCTGGGTACTTCTCTAAGCCCCGCTTTTTTCTCTCACTGTTTGGTAAAAATTTACTCATAATTTATTTCAAGAACCTTCTGTGTTGTGTCAGCCAAGGATCTGCATGCTCTGCGAGGTTGCTGAATGCATGTTTGTCTCAAGTAGTTTGAACAATGATTCGAAGCGGATTAATGTCAGTGAACTCTGATTGCTTGGGTTTGTATCTGGTATATGTGTATCACACACATACATTAATATAATATGTATCATACACATTGTGCTGTGTATGTGACTTGGTATCTTCTGATCTCAGGGACAAAAACTAGGTGCTTTTCAAAAGCTGAATTTGGGATTGTTCCATGCTAATTCATGTTGTTAATTAGCTATAACAGGTAGCCAATAAAGCGGCATAAATTATTTCAGATTCCTTAGGAAATGTGCCAATACGAATGCAAATACTGGTTTAGATGTGGAATTTTTGTAGTGCCTCTCGGTGAAACTCATTCATTAAACTGAATAAACGTGAGATGGTTGCAGGCTGCTGCTGAACGCTTTGCAAACTGGAAAAGGGAGAATGCCGGGTCAGTCACTATCTCCCTGGGCAAATCAGCAGCTCTCATCCCAGTGGCAGGAAGGGTGGGGAGAGCCCTGCCTCGCTGCAGGCAGCAGCCAGCCTCCCATCCCTGCAGCCGTGATTTCCTGGCTCCGGCAGGAACAGCTGCTGGTTCGTACTGCTGGTGTGCTGCTGAAAGGGTTGCCTGCTGTTGTAAGGCACCGAGCTGCAAGGAGCTGTGCAGGAGATGAATGCAAAACATAAGAAAAAAATCAAGTCAGGTTCCTGAAGCGTTCAACAGGGACGTCTCCTTTCCCGCAGAAGAAAAAAGCCATTCCTGTGTGGAGGCGGTATTGCAAAAATCAAACACAGCACAAGGGGAAATCTGCCTCCCAGTTCCTGGGTAAACTAAAGGGAATATCTACAGCCTTTTCCCTCTTTTCTGGAGATCGTCCTAGTGCCACAGAAGACTGCATCTGAGTGCATTATATAAATACTGCTTTAGAAATACTTTTCTTCCCTCGACCCTGCCCCAGTTCCTGGTTTGATACTGAATGGGAACCTCACGTAAAAGCAGCTCTGCTGCAAAACACTGACTTTGAAAAGCTGGCTGTGAAGGAGTGCAGCTACTAGGGACCAGGTGCTTCAGCAGAGTGGAAGCAGGATAGAAGAAGTCTCCCAGAATTGGCTACCAAGTGGCCTTAGGGACGGACAAACACCAAAAGCATCCATTACACACTCCAGCGTGTGTGTTTCAGGCTTTGAATGGCTTGCAGGTGTACGAGTGGGAGTTGGATCTCCCCATGCAGCCTCTGAGACTTCTCCCACACAGCTGCTCGATGCTTTTCTCCAGGTCTGAGGAGTGTCAGACTGAAGGAGAGCTGCATTTTGCCTATGTTGGCAAAGAAAACAGACACAGGAACCCTTGATTTTCTTGATATAGTTGCCGGTGAATGGTCATTCACATCAGACACGATCTTAGTATCCTCAGGGTCCTGCTGGAAATGTGTGTATCTGTGCTTCACAGGTTGCTGCTGTGCTGAGTTCATGCTGGTCCTTCTGCAAGTGTATCCATCTGGCATCCCTTAAAAGAAAAATACTATGATGAAGCAATTTTTTATTATCAATATTACATGGGGAAACTAAAGCCCTCCTGTAAGAGGATTTGGATGCTTTAATTTGAGGAATGAAATAAAACTGTTTGTGAAGACAAAGCTTCCCTCTGTGTTTTAGGCAGAGCAACACTGATAATTTCAATTGCCTGTCCCCTTGGGGGAAGCAATGACAGCAACTCCATTGATTGGGCTTAAGTCTTTTGGTCACTAGCAGGCACAAAAACTTAGAGGAAAAGGACATGTCTGACGGAAAGAAAAATAAGGGTCTTCTCCATACTGGGAGCCTTGTGGAAGACACTGTACATGAGGAGCTAGTGATGTTGGGCAAGCCATGTCTGCTCTACTGGGTCCTGTACTGGGGGGGCTGCAGACCCATGTATGCAGCACAGATTAAGGGAACGTGCTGAGATGCCTCGTTACCATTTGTGTTGCACTCTGGTGCACAACCTGAAAGAGAGAACGTCCTTATCTGTCAGAAGAAGATGTATGATCTTGTTTGTCGCATGAGATTAAAGGCACCGTGGTGCAGGAGGGAGACCCAGCCCCTCAATGATGATGCGATCTGTGATCTGTGCTGTGGTGATTCATATGGAGTCCATCCGCTGCTGCATGTAAGTGCGGTTCCCAGCATCTGAAGGGGCATAAGAATTACTTTCATAGAATCACTGAATAGTTTGGGTTGGAAGGGACCTTCAAAGCTCATCTAGTCCAGTTCCCCAGCCATGAGCAGAGACATCTTCAACTAGATCAGGTTGCTCAGAGCCCCATCCAGCCTGGCCTTGAATATTTTCAGGGACGGGGCATCTACCACCTCTCTGGGCAGCCTGTTCCGGTATTCTACCACCTGCTTTCTCTCTATATTCCTCTTAATTTATCTTATGAATAAAGCAATTTTATTATTACTCTACCTGCTGTTGTGCCTTTCTTATTGAGATCCCTGCATCTCCCCGTGCATAACATCCTCTGATTCCCCCTGAAGTCCTGCAGAGGGGCTCCACAAGGAGTTGGTCCAGGGCTTGCAGCCTGAAGAAGGCAGGGGTCTGCTCAGACTCTGAACAGGAGCTCAGCCCAGGAGGCACAGTGGGCAGAGTGCAGGCAGCCGTGCAGGCAGCTCATTGCTGCTTCGTGTGCGTGTGATGGGAGCGAGGGTGAGAAGCCATGACGGCGTACAGGGGGCTGGACAGCTGGATCCAGGCAAGGGGGACACTAATTCAACCCTCCTACTGACATGGAGAAGCAGCTGCCGCTGCAGGCAGCGCACATGGAAAAGCCTTTCCTTGGCGTTGGCTTCCCCGCCTGGGCGATCCCCCCCGGCCAGGCCGCTGCCTGCCAGGATGCCTCACGCTTGCTGCTGGAGCCGGGCCTTGGGCCCCTGCCAGCAACACACTCTGGAGGGAGACCACAGAGAAATACAGAATAATTTGCAAATCCATAAAAAAAACCAAACCTTGCTTCTCAGTGGGGGTCTCACGGCAGGTCCCAAAGCGTGTTTGTGGCAGGTGTCACCACCCGCCCATGCTCCCTGGGGCACAGTGCCCTGTGCCAGGTGAGCGGGCACACCTGTGGCACGCTGGGGACAGGCTGTGAGTGCCGGAGGATGTTGTTGCCCATGGCTGCCTGTGCAGGGGATGGGGCTGTGCCTGCTGCAGGACCTTGTGAGCCATTAGCCTGGGTGTGTGGTAACACGGTGCTGCGAGTGAAGACAAACCCTGCTAGCCATAAAATGGCATGGAAGACCCCCAGGAGTCTTGTAGAACAGAATGGTGGAGTGTAATGAATAGTCAGACATATGGTAAAAATGAATTAATGTTGAGTTGCCATCCACTCTGCCATTTTTTGCTTTCAGTTTCCCCACTGTGCCTGTCTCCTGGCATCACTGAATCTTGATTCAGGGAGAGGCAGCCAAGTACCTTCCTGTGAAGCCAACATCACGTCCTAAGTTGGCCAACAACTTGGTAGTGCTTCCTCCTGGCTCCATCTGGCTGGGACTCTCTCGCCTGGCCTGGTGGAGAGTGACCCAGCCTCATTGGCATGGGTCTGTGTCTCCTCCTCTCTGGCAGGGAGCTACCTGCCCTCAGGAGATGCCAACTAATGCGGAGCACAACTGCCCTGGAGCAGGACCTGCCATGAGCACATCAAGGCAAGTCCCAGGTCTCAATCCTCATCATCTGCAGGAGCAATGGCCCAGATCCAGGACTGCAGGAGGTTCACCTGGAGCTCTTGTAGAGCTCTGTGGCTGGGGTGCCACAGCTTGTCTGCTGTCTGGGGGATGCCAGCTGTTTCAGCAGTGTACTGGCAGAGTAAGGCAGAAAGGTCCAGCCTCGTGGAGCAAACTTGCAGGAATGACTTCTGAGGTCCTGGTACATTGCTACAGGTAGCAACACTGCATGCATGTGTGTATATGTGCAGGTGTGAGTGCATATGTGCATGTGAGTGTCTTGAGTAATCCTAGTTTTCCCACCAAAAAGAAAGAGAACATAATATGCCATAGGTTTGTCTGTACACTGTGAGGAGATGCTAAAAAAACCCTCACAGATTCTAGACTGAGAATTGGACTAGAAATGGGCAGAAATATTGTCCTCATCCTTTGCATTCCTGCCACAGACAGCTCTTTCTGCACTGCACACAGCATGAACAGGCTTTCTCCAAAATGAGTGTGCTGATTCTTTGCCCTTGGCTGGAGGTGCTGCTGCTGCACATGTCCCAGCTGGAGCAGGCCTCAAGAGGTAAAGCAGAGGGGCAGGAGCGCAGCTGAGGTGCTGTGCAGGCAGGGGCTGCTCTCTGCCAGGGCTATGCGGGGAACCTGCCTGCTTGCCTGTCTGCTTGCCTGCCTGCCTGCGGGTGCAGCTGGAGGAGCAGTTTGGTGGCAGCAGCGCAGGCTGAGGCAGGTGTTTGCACGTGTGTGTGTGTGAATGCATGCACGTGTGCATGTGACAGAAGATGGAAATGCTTGTGTTGAAAGCACGAAAGAGGAGCTGCTGCCCGGGGACATATTTGGCTGGAGCTACACTAAAGCCTCTTTGTGCTCTCGAGTACCTCCATCCCAGAATGGGGAGCATCACTCCCACTTCCTTCACCGCAACACCCGCAGCCCCTTGCAGTGCCTGGGAGGCAGCGCAGCTTTAATCAAGGCTCCTGGCTGAAAGCAAGCCTCCTCTTTTTCAGTCGAAAGTCCTAGCTGACTTAAAAGCAGCTGTTGTGGTACAGCTCCTATTCTTGGATTTCTTGGAAAAAAGGGAGTGCTCATAGGGGCTAAAGGGCAGGAGACAGGTCGGGGACTTATGCTCTGCTGCTGGCTCAGCTGCTGACTTCTTGCGTGATAGGAGGCAAGTCACTTATTTTTTATATTAAACAGAGAGAGGGCAGAGAGAGGAAGGAGACAGCGCTGCTATTAAGCAATCTTTGTGAAGCAATTTGAAATCCACGATGGAAAAAGCCATAAATGTCACATCATGTTCATTACCGAGCTATGGCGGCCGCAGCCACGGCTCACAGAGAGCCACCATCCCTGCTGCCAGGACCTGTCCTTCCTGTCACCACCACCTCCCGAAGCCGCTTCTATTATCCAGCAATCACCTGTGACCTCAGGGTATTCATAATGCCTGCATTTTTAGTTCTGTTTCTCTGCAGGCGTGGGGCTGTTCATGAGGGCAGCCCAGCCCTCCCCTATTGCCTCTGCCTCTCGTGGGTACCTGTGCTCCTTCCCTCACAGCAGCCATCAGATACAGCAGCAGCTGGGGAAATGATCAGGTGCCGAATTAGAACGGCTCTTAAGTATTTCACTAGTGGAGCAGCACTGCTCCTTAAAAGAAAAAAAGTTTCGCCGTCACTGGGGTGTCTGTGCTCTGAGCTTTTTAAAAATGAGCCCACAGTGGAGGTGAGGGTACAGAGGTGTTTTACTTCGTGCTGCCAAGGCTGTCCCCTCTCCTGGGAGAAGCCCAGGGTTTGCCTGGCCATGCCAAGGCAAAGATGTGAGATGCTGCAGTGGTGCCAGCCAGCCCTATGAAACTCAGCTCCCCTCTGACCAGGTGCTCAGCCCCTGGCTCCCGTGGGCTAGGGGTCAGACCCCCGGCAGCCAGTTCAGACACTCACAGCTTCTGACAGCAGCTATGAGACAGCTCCTGGAGGGATGCTTTAGTCAAGAATTCGGGAGGGGGAGTTTCCTCCAGACCCGGGCTAGCCTCTTGCCACCTGCTTCTTGCCATGGAAGCAGCCAGAGCACTGTGGGCTCTCACTAGCACTGCTGGTCCTGACGGTGCCCTGAACAACAGCACTGGCTAGGGAGCAGTGTTGAGCACCTCCAGACACGGAGGACAGGAAATCTGACCTTAATTGCTCCTAAAGGATCGTATAGATTAGTTTTTGCCCCGCTTTCGCTCCATCATTAACATTTTAATAGCTTTCCTGAAGGAAGGAGAGCTGGAGAAGACAAGAGAGCAGTGACAATTTCACATTATCACAGGACTCCAGGAGCTGGGACTGCAACAAAATATCCTGATTTCCTGGGACTCACAAGAAACAGAAATGATTTCTGAAGCTCACGCAGCACTGTGCAGGCAGTCAAAGCCAGCAATAAGATATTCTCACTCATTTTCTTTCCCATCCTTTCTAGTGGAGAGGAAAAAGAAGATTTGTGCATGTTTCAGGTATTGTCATTATTACAACTTAACCCAGCATTTAAGAAAAAATGTAAGCAAGGAGATTTATTTCAGGGAAGCAGCTAAAGCCCTCCTTGAATGTTAAAGAGGTGATTGTGAGTGTGGTGACTTGTTCAAGGGTTGAGGACGTCCTTCTTCATTGTGTCGTGCATTGTACTGCCAAAGAGGTGCCAGGTTCAAAACAGGTTGGCCCTTATGTGCTCTCTGGCATCAGTCTTCTCCTCTGGAAAGATACTCCAGAGCAAAATACAGAGCAAAAATTCATGCTGAGTTTTCCATACAAAACTTTGGCCCTGACTTGTGAAGCCAGGCTGTAAACATACCGGAGCATAAGACTATAGTGGTGACCAGCACACGGCTGTCTGGTGCTCCCAGATGTGACTTGGCTTTTGCTTTCCAGGGGCTTTTGCCTCATTGTATGCTACATCAGAGCAGCATGCCCTCACTCCACTGCTCCCCACAAGCCTAGTTTCCAAGCTGGTCCCAAATCCCTTTGCAATTTGAAGTGTTTTGTTTTAGGCTTTTTTTTTTTTTTTCTTTTTCCATTTATTTGGCCTGTTGCAGCAACTCCGATAATATGGGCTGCAAAGCTGGGCAACCGAGCACACTTCTTTGTACTCTCCTGTTTCCTCATCGCTGATGTCTAGCCCTTATTTATATATTTTTGATGGAGGAGTGGTGCAAAGGCACCTCCTCGCCTTCTCCCTGGTCTGATTGTTTTCCCTGGTTTTGTGTACAAGGGGGTTAATTAGGAGTTGGCATCTCCCCCCACCCCAGATAATGTAAAAACCTGATCAGGAGCCAGCAGCTCAGCAGAGGTGAGGGAGGGATCAGCCTCCTTGCAGGAGGAAAGGCTGTGAGGAGAGGCTGAGGGAGCTGGGTCTCTTTAGCTTGGAGGAGACCAAGGGGTGACCTCATTAATGTTTACAAAAATATAAAGGGTGAGTGTCATGAGGATGGAGCCAGGCTCTTCTTGGTGACAACCAAGGATAGGACAAGGGGCAATTGGTACAAACTGGAACACAGGAGGTTCCACTTAAATATGAGCAGAAACTTCTTCTTAGTGAGGGTGACAGAGCCTGGAACAGGCTGCCCAGGGGGGTTGTGGAGTCTCCTTCTCTGGAGACATTCAAAACCTGCCTGGACACATTCCTGTGTAACCTCATCTAGGTGTTCCTGCTCTGGCAGGGGAATTGGACTGGATGATTTTTTGAGGTCACTTCCAATCTCTAACATTCTGTGATTCTGTGATCCTCAGTGCCGAGGAGGGTTTGAGTCTCTGCCAAGCTCCAATGTGGACCCCTTCCCACAGAAGAACATGTCCCTGGCTCTCCAAAACAAGATCATGGCACATCCTCGGGGCTCCTCCACATGGGTTTGACTGGTGAGGAGACTTTATAGTCTCCTGGGGTTGGGTTGGGATGGAGGTGGCTGATTTTGCCCCTACAGCAGCTCAACCACATCACTGCCCTTTTTCTGTGCCTGTGTGGATGGGGATTGTGTGTGTGTGTGTGTGTCTGTCTGTCTGCATGACTGAGTGCTGGCTCATGCTATTTCCTCCCTTCCCTCGGGGCTTGACTGGGTCCTTTTTTTTTTCCCTGCTGCTGCTCTAATAAAAAAAAGTGGCTCAACCAATTCTCTTGAACCTGAACATGGAAGGAGACAGGGAGTGAAAAATGTGAAATCAAATAGGATTTTTTATTTCCCCCCACCAGACGGAGTCGTGGAAGAGTGGGGCTGGGAGCACCGTGGCTGTCCCCAGGCAGCAGGTGGGAGGGCAATAGTTATTCATGCTGGAACCAGGAGCGGGAGGGCTGCTCCCCTCATCTAAGAGAGCTCATTACCACCTTGAGTTTGCTTAAAATACAGCTCTAATTACCTGTTTAAACAATAGCTCTGTCCCTTCCTTGTTCTACGAAGACTGCACACATTTTAATTATCGGGAAGACCTTGGCCATTCACCTTTCTGAGGTATTTAATGGTTCCAGTCAAATGCCTGCCCTGATATACTCTGTTACCATGCCACCTCTCGAACTCTCGCTGGCGGAAAACTGCAGGATATCGCTGGTGAAATGATATTCTCAGGCAGATTTTTTTTCTGCATAATCATGGTATTTGGGTTAATTTTGCTTTGCTGGGCACATTACTCTTTGGCTCCTAAACAAGAATATGCAGGCCCTCCTCCTGTCTTGCCTCTTCCCCTGTGCACAAATGAAAAATAGGGCTTAGCTTGTGTCTTAATGTGTGATAATATTGTAATCCTATAAATGGATACCAAAGCTGTTCCTGGGATAGGAGCATCTGTTTTAGAGGCAGTGTAGCTAGCACAGGAAGGGTTCTCCTTTCCCTTTGCCCAGACATTGATTGATCCATCCACCCCACCATCACATCCCCTCCTCACAAAACCTCTCGTTTTGGGGTATTTCTTTTTTCCTAGCAAGCGGTGGGCTGGAAAATGCTTCCAATCACAGAGCAGCACAGCAAGGGATCCTGCTGAGCTGAACGCCCAGAGGCGATCGAAGCACTGCTGTCCCTAGGCGGGTGAACCCAGCTCGTCGAGGTCTCAGCTGCGCAGCCATGGGAGCCTGGCCAGCAGGAGAGATGCTGCAGCTAATGAGCATCCTTCCTCAGGGGCTATTTCCCAGCCGATGCCGAGAGAGCACAAGCTGGGTTGCCCTGGGAGCCGAATCCCCTGCTGCTGGTGGTGGCACAGGGCAGGGGTAGGGCTGTTCCCAGCAGGCAGCAACTCCTTCTGGATCTCCATCAGTATGTATGGGAGACCATCCCTTTGCGACACTAGGGTAGCGGGAGGTATCCCTTGCCAGGCAGCTGCAAGGGTTAGTGTTCCTCCCCTCCCTGCCCCCAGGCAATGAAAGGGTGGCAAGAGGGTTTTGCTTCGACAGAGTTCATGAGAAGGGGACCAGGGTGCTCAGAAGAGGGGAAGACACATATTTGCAGTCAGAGAGAAGAAGAAGGTCAAACACTGCCCAGCTCTTAAGTCTCAGCCCCCTGTGAAAGCTTCTCTGTGGGGCTTGATGCAGCCGGCTGTGAGAAACCCAGAGTAAACTCAGTGAGCTGCCTGGAGGGTCTGAAGCTGTAAATCTCAGCAGCCTGGATTTAAAGAGCTGCCAGAACTTTTCACGAGGTTAGAAAAGTGCTGGGGAGGCGGCAGAGGAACACCTGGCCGTTTCATCCTCCTAACACCACAGTGCTGCCACTTGGGATTTTCACCTTCCCTTCAGGAGCTGGTAAAGCATAATAGAGCCTTTTGGGACTGGAAGATACTGCTCTGATTTAGGGTAATTGCCTGGGTGTCATGATTCAGCGCATCAGTTGAGCGCTCATCCACTTCTGGACATGATTAACTGGACATGATTAACTGTAAAGACCACAGGTATTTTCTATGGGACTCATGCATGTGCTCCCCTGCTGTGCTGAACTCAGCTCCCTGTTACCTCTACTGATGCCGGTGGGGTTGCTGGAGAGTGAATGGAAGAATTCAGCCCTTTTATATAAGATCCCCTTTGTTTTATCTGACCACTGAAATTTCAGAGCTGGAATATTTGAAAATATTTGCTCAGCTGGCCATGAAACATGAGGGTTTGTTTGAAGGGGATGGCTCATTTCTTCTCCAGCCAGATCAAGCACCTCCAGCTAATGATGAAGCAGCACGGCACACTGAAGCTCTGCTAATGGCAGTGTCCTGAGGAGGGAAGATAAACAGTGCTTGCCGCAGCATGGGGGGACGCCAATCCCTCCCCTCTGCTGATGACAGAGGATGAGCAAAGGAGAAGGAGAGGGGGAAAAAATGTGCTGCTCTGGATGTCCCAGTTTTCTTGTCCCTTTTTTTTTTTTTATGATTTTATTTTATTAATACCTAGTAGCCTTACCAAAGCTAAGCAAAGAATCCCTTTCATCCGCTGGTCTGTCTTCTACCTTTGATGGCCAGCCTTTCATTTTACTTTGAGGTATCCCCCCACAGTAAGCTCCGTGCTGCCTAGCCAGCACATTTGTTCCTCTCTGGCCGGATGCAGATGTGACCAATTTTCTTCCCCGACACAATGCGAGTGGAAGCCGGGGCGGAGAGGGGAGGAAGGTCTGTGGAGCCGAGTCGCGCAGCAGAAGGCAGCAAGAGGAGTGCCGCGCTATTTATTCCCTTGTTCCACCGGGGTCTTCACTGTCGCAGCAAGGGTAAATCTTAACTTTGATGCTATAGTGCACCGGGATGCAATTTACTTCAAAGACAGCATAAATCCCCAGCTGCCGCTTGTATCACAGGTCTGTTACATAAAAAGGGCTTATGTGCTTCTGTCCCAGGAGCAGGTTTGCAGTTTTTTGGCATGGATCTCAACTGACTGGCCTGTGGTTGACCTAAAAATCTCACAAGGGCCACAAAAACCAGGCTGTACCTGCCCTTCTGAGCCATCCAAGTGCCCGGCTCTGCCACACTGCTCCTGGGAGTGCTCTCCCTGTGTTCAGACCCACCATCACATAGTGATTGTTACCCATCCCTGGGCTGGATGAAGGGGAAGAGGTGACATGCAACAGGCTCTGGGATTATTTGATTTTTTTTACTCTTAGGAAAAGTGCTATGCTGGGGATGAAGGGGAGGGAAGAAGCAAATTCCTCTCTTCTGCTACCACAGCTGTCTTGCCAAAACGAAGATTGGACATGAACCAACAATATGCACTTGCAGCCCAGAAAGCCAATTGTATCCTGGGCTGTATCAAAAGCATAGTGGCCAGGAGGTCGAGGGAGGTGATTCTGCCCCTGTGCTCTGGTGAGACCCCACCTGGAGTCCTGTGTCCAGCTCTGGAGCCTCAGTACAGAAAGACATCGACCTGTTGGAGAGGGGCCAGAGGAGACCACCAAGATGATCAGAAGTTTGGAACAGCTCTGCTGTGAGGACAGGCTGAAAGAGTTGAGGTTGTTCTCCCTGGAGAAGAGAAGGCTCCAGGGAGACCTTATTGTGGCCTTCCAGTACTTAAAAGAGACCTCTAAGAAAGATGGGGACAGACTGTTTAGCAGGGCTTGTTACAGTAGGACAAGGGGTAATGGTTTTAAGCTAATACAGGGGAGATCCAGGCTAGAGGTGAGGAAGAAGTTTTTTACAATGATGGTGGTGAAACACTGGCACAGGTTTCCCAGAGAGGTGGTAGTCTGGGACTGGTGGTCTGGAAACATTCCAGACCAGGCTGGACGGGGCTCTGAGCAACCTGATCTAGTTGAAGATGTCCCTGCTCATGGCAGGCGGGGTGGACGAGATGAGCTTTGAAGGTCCATTCCAACCCAAACTATTCTATGATTCTATGACTCTAGAAACAGAAACCCTGAAAGTACTTGGCCGGGAAAAGCTGTGGGTGAGCTCCCGTCACAGAGGTGGGCTGGGGGTTGCATGGTAGTGTGAATACCTGCCCTGCCTCAGGGGTAAAGGGTCTGGTCCCTCAGCTGCTGTGAATCCCTTGAACTCCACGAACTCATGCCACTTCACACTGACCCTGGGAGCTTTTTATTGCTATGACAAACGTCATAGGTTTAAACAGGGGAATGCTACATGTTTAGACATGTGAGAAACGTACATTTTCAAAAGTGATAGAGAGCCTGCAGAGCTCAGACCCTCGTGGCAGGAGGGACATGGGTGAGGAGAGCCCCAGATCATTTTCAAAAGTTGGACTTCAGCTTTCTTTAAATATTGTTTATCCACCCCTTGGCCAGGAGGGTGGTTTCATCAGCCCAATTCCAGAAAACCACCTTGCCCAGGAAGAATGGTCTCATGTGCTAATGAACAAAAATTGAGCTAGAAAACATCCAGTTAAATTTCCAAGAATTTAATTTCTTGGCAATATGTGGGAATATAGATATTTTCTGAATATTGCTTTTGGAGTAAAAGAGCAAAAAAGAAATCCCTTCTGCCCTCTGTAGTTCAACCATATTAATAATGTCTTATTTGCAAAGCTGTTTACGCCTGCCTTCCCTTCTGCTAGGATGCTGCTGTGTATCTGCCCTCATCAGAGCACCGCTATTAGCTGGCTCCATCGTGCAGCGATGCTTCATCGTTAGCCAAAGTTGCTTTATCTTCGTGAGGGAGAAATAAGCCGTTCCTCTCAGAACCACCCATATTTCATGGCCAACTAAGCAATATTGCGAAAACATTGAGATTCCTCAGTTTCCTTGATCGTATATAGCAGATGCTGATTTGATGCCAGGAAAACTGATTAGCAACCCCCTTCCTGGCTAGTCTGTCACAGCACTGACAGCCCCAACGCAGTCAGCTCACCCAACAATAGAAAGACTATTACCAAGTGCATTTTTCATGCAACAAGAAAGAGCATTTCTAGCTGTTTCTCCGCACTGAAAACAAACCTCCAAAAGCCGGCATAGCAAAGTGCCGGGGTTATAATCTATTCTTGTACAATATTACCTTCAAATGCGTTATCCTTGGAGGTGTAAAATTCCGGCTCCCCTCTGGCTGGAGCCCCCCTTCTTTAATGGAAGGCTTTCCCCAGCTGAGAGCCTGTCTAACATGCGGGGCTGGCTGTGAAACCAAGGGCATTACTGGACGATGCTGTCATGCACAGCCGTGCAGGTCCCTTTTAAGGGAGCGGTGGAGCTGTTGTAGTGGGGGAGCTGAAATCTAGTGCATATAATTTCAAGGAAACATATAGGCTTGCCAAGGCTAATAATCAAGATCAAAAGTTCAGGGTTAAATTCAGCTGTCGGGTCTAGATAAGCTTATCTCCAAAAAGTGGCTTAGGAGTGATCTGCTCTGGGCTGAAATGCTTAACTGGTGACCTGCAGGACTCAGTGCCGCTCTCCTTCCCACCAGGGCTTACCTCCAGATCTGCATGTCTCCTGTGTTTCAGATGCTAAAGCTGTGATGGGGAGGCGGGGAGCGGATAGCATGTCAGGACAGCTGTGCTCTGGCCCCAGGGCCTCACGCAGATTTACGCGCTTTCGCTTAGCCTGGGTGTCCCAAAGAGAGCAGCGAGCGGCGAGCACCGTGGTTTTGTTATTACACAGAGGCCTGATCTGGCAAAAAGGGAGAATTAGAGAATTTTTTCCAAGCGTTCTTTTCCACTCTCAGGAAGGAAAAAAAAACCAGGCATGCCTGTAATCAGCTGCAGAAGCGGAACAGCCCTCTTAATTTATTTTAAAGTGTCCTTCAGGACTGTCTGGTTAATAACCACGCTCCATGGTGCTGTGTTCCCCAAAGTGGGAAAGGTGCTGCTTGGGAAACTCATGTGTGTTTTTTTTCTTTCTTCTGGATCAGACACCCTCTGCTTTATCCCACTGAGACTTGGGAAGGGAAGGGTGCACACAAAGCAAGCCAGATGGTGGGAGGAGGACGAGGCGGCAGCAATCCTGCCTCCTCCTTGTAGGTGTTGCGGGACCCGCAGCTCCGTGTTTGGGATGCTGTGGAGGGTTGCTGGCACACGAGAGGCTTCCATAGCGGCAAAAAACTGTGGTGACAGCATGTGTCTAATTCCAGCCTTTCGCTTAAGAGAACCGGTTAAAGGCATCACAAATTTGCGGCGTGCAGCATTTGCACCACGTGCTTTGCACATCTGCTTGATCCCATCGGAGGTGTCTGCAGCACAGGGATATGACATGTTTCTGGGAAGGGCAGTAAATGGGAAAAAAGGTCATTCGATCAATCATCTTGTAGTCTAGTGGCATGGTGGCCTTTGTAGGGAAAAATAAATCAATCTCTTTAAGCTGTCCCTATTTTTAAAACCTACGTAGAAGTTTCCAGGATGCAGCGTGGAGTTGCAGCTCTCAGTGAGGTGTCCACTCACCCAACTGGTCTGTTGCCATCAGAAATCAAGACCAGAGCAATAACACAAGCCTGGAAAGCTGCCAGCAGCAGGAAACTGGGGCAGTAGGGTAGACTGAATCTCCTGATGGGATAGACCTGAGGTGCACGGGTAACCCCTGGGAACGGTCAGCGCCTGCTTCTGCCTACCCACTGCTGCCCTCCCTGGGCAGGATCCTCCTTTGAAGAGAGGACTGAGAGGCCCTGTATGTCCCAGGGAAGACCCCTCTCAGAGGTAATGGTTTCTTGCAGAGCAACCCTGTATGGAGCGAGGCGTGAGGGGGCAGCCATGGACTGGTACAGTTTAGCGGTTGACCTAAAGCAGCTCCGCAGAGAAGGACCTGGCAGTCCTGGTGGACAACAGGTTGGCCATGAGCCAGCAATGTGCCCTTGTGGCTGAGAAGGCCAATGGTATACTGGGATGCATTAGGAAAATGTGACCAGCAGGACAATGGAGGTTCTCCTCCCCCTCTACTCTGCCCTGGTGGGGCCACATCTGGAGTGCTGCATCCAGTTCTGGGCTCCCGAGTTTAAGAAGGACAAGGAATTACTGGAGAGAGTCCAGTGGAGGGCTATAAAGATGATTAGAGATCTGGAGCATCTTTCTTGTGAGGAAAGACTGAGAGAGCTGTGCCTGTTCAGCCTAGAGAAGACAAGGCTGAGATGAGATGTTATTTATGCTTATAAATATCTCAAGAGTGGATGTCAGAGGATGGGATCAGATTCGTGGTGCCCAATGATAGCATGAGGGCCAATGGGCTCAAGCTGAAACATAGGAGGTTCCATCTGAATATGAGGAAAAACTTCTTTACTCTGAGGGTGCCAGAACACTGGAACAGGCTGTCCAGAGAAGTTGTGGAGTCTCCTTCTCTGAAGACATCCAAAACCTGCCTGGACACATTCCTGTGTGGTCTGCTCCATGTGAACCTGCTTTAGCAGGTGAATTGAACCAGATGATCTTTTGAGGTCGCTCCGTGCCAGCCCTGCAATGGACCCTTTAGTTGCTCAGCTCCCTCTGGGCCCCAACACAGCACACTGGAGCCACCAACTCCAAGAGAATCCTGCACCCAGCTTTTTCTCACAGTATATGATTTCTGTGCAGAGACACAGATACGTGCATGTGTACGTGTGCCTGTGAGAAAGCTACATTTCAGCCAAAAGCCAAAGTATCTTTTATTTGAGATGACAAAGGGATGTATTGAAATGCAGTAATGTGAGTCATTGCCACGGTGCTCGTGCTCTAGCTACCTTAAAATGATCCAGAAATGTCTGAGAGACTGAAAAGTAGGTGTTTTTTTTTAAATAAAAATAAAAGAAACAGAGTTGTTTTAAGGTTCTGGGAATACCAGTTTAAACTTTTAACATTCCCTATGCTCTTCCCTTCCTTCCTTACTTAAAGGCAGACTATGAACTTTTGGCAAAGAGCTTATTTTATTTTGAAAAACAAGGTTTTCTGGTATCTAAGACTAATAGGAACATTCTCAAAGCTTTTCAAACCCAATGGGCCTTTGACTTAAAGGAATCCAGATGCTGCAGCAGGGAGATCCTGAAAGTGGAGCGGCCTTCAGCTCCCATGTCCAGTCCCAGCCACATGTGAGCCTTCAGCTGAGAAAGTGCAAAGGAGACTTGTGAAATGAAGTAGTATTTTCCCTCCCCAAACCGTAGCTTTTCAGATATTGCTGGGTGGAAGGCTGACAGAGATTGTTCCCTGAGTTAGTCACTGATTTACCCCACAGAAAAGCCCTAGGGAAGGCCTTTCTTGAAGACAATTTTACATTGACATTTTCCTTTTTTTTTTCCTGGAAGTGAAAAGATGGTTTATTACGCAATCAGAGAAATCTGAGACACGGAGCCCTGGGAGCAAAATGCCACCGTATGTCACAAAACCTGTGATAAAACCATAGGATTTGGGACCTTCATTGCAAGGCAAATCTACCACACTGAGTTTCCGCATCCCATTATCCTGAGCTGGGTCTGGTGTGCAAATATCTGACAAGGCACCGGAACAGCAGTCGTCTCTTCCTGCCAAAAATAAATGGGGAGTGAGGAGCTTAACTCCAGCTGGACCTGGTTAATCCATGTTTAGGTTATCTCAATTGCGCCTAGGATTAAGAAACGCTTTAGCAGGGACTAATTTTACCTGGTGGATAGCATGTCTGGCTGACTTCTTTATCCCATCGCTTGGCTCCCGGGACTTGTCTTCCAAGGCAGATTGGGCTCTGAGCATCCCTGCAGCCGAGTCCCACACACATGGGGCTATGCCTTTCCGTGGGGCTGTGGTGAGGAGCCCAGATGCAGCTTCAGGTCTTTTTCCCAGGATTAGTCTTCTTTTGGTCTTGCTTGCTTCCCTCTTTTCTCTCTTACACTAACCAGAAATCAGGCAGAAGGCTCTTAGCACGTGGCAAACATAATGCAAAGTGTTAGACAGGACAAGACAGAGCTACATTAATTACCCTGATTTTCTGAAGAGACGCTGCAGCGGAGGATGAAAGGGAAGACAGCAGAAGTGAGCACATTTCTTGTTTTCTGCCAAGTGATGCTTTGAGAAGGTCTCCAGTGATACTTCTGCAGGAGTGTAATGGAGTTGAGTGTGCTGATCCTCAGACAACCTCTGGGAAGGTAACTCCATCGCAGCCTGTGTCTCCTGGAGAGAAAAATAGGTCATGAGACAGCCGCAATGGAAATCCCCCATTTTGGATGAAACAAGAGAAAAAGAAACACCCCAAATGGATGTTTTCTGCTCGTTTCAGGAGAAATGAAACATTCTTTCATTTTCTGGCAATTAAAAGAAAAAAAAAGACAAGAAGATTTTGATAGTAATAAACCATCCAAAAAACTCTCCAACTTCTTGTTTGCAAAATTGGCAGAATCTTGAGCAGCTGAATTTGGGAAGCAAAGTAGAGATTTGCAAGTATGAAACACTCATGTGGCTGGCATCCAGTAACTCTCCTGCCAGGGAGGAAAAGCCTCTAACACAGATTATCCAACAGTTTATGCAGCTCAGCTTCAGCGGGGAGACCTTTATGACAGCAAACCTCCCAACAGCCTTGGTTATGAAACCCCAGAGCTCATCCCTGCAGTGCCCCCAGCCCCTTCCCCACAGCAGTGCGTCCCCGCATGCAGGCTCCCTCTCCCCAGGGCTATGCAATTCCTGAACTCGGACAGTACCCAAAAGCACTGCTGAGCTGTAATTGATGCCTGAGGTGACAATTACAGAGGCCCTTGAGAGGAAGGCAAAAAAGAAAGACAAAACCCCTGCCTCCAAACAAATAAGCAAAGCAGCAGCGACAGCAAATAACCCCCTGCACTATGCAAAGCCTTAAAAGAGATGATAAATAAAGCCAATTAGCCCACAGACTTAGTGCTGGCTGATGTGGAGCGAGCCTGGCGGAAGGAAGGGCAAACCCAAGAGCTGCTAGCCACAAAAGCATCACTTCTTCCTACTCTATTAAAAAAAAATGAATCCCCAAATGTGCAGGGGTGGTTGAGGTGACACCAGGAAGGAAGGGGGAGCAGATGGGCAAGGTCCTGCCAGGGAACAGGCTGATGCAGAGGAAGTAACCCCACTGCTGATGAAGGACCTTCTTTCCTGCGCAAGAGGGACTCCCCACCCATGGGGGTGGTTTCGCAAGGACTGTTCTCTGAGCACCCACGCTCTGGGTGTGAAGGTGACATCGAGACCAAAAGATGCTTCCAAGGGATGGGGACCTGCTTGGTCAGGCCCCGTGGGTGGCTGCAGCCTGTGTCCCTCCCCAGTCCCTTTCAACACCCAGCAGGCAGGTCAAGGCTACTAAACAGGGACGCAGCGGTGACAGAGATGGTCATTCATGTATTTAAGGCCAAGGTTAGAAAAGGATTAACACAGCCTTTCCAAGACCTTGAACTCTTCTCCTAATCTGGATTTACAGCTGTGAATTCACAGCTGAGGCCTCTTCTGTCTTGCAAGCCTCATGTCCCTTGCAAGAAATGCCCCTGTTGGCACCCCATAGGTACGTTTGCATATCCTATCCTTAACAGAAATTACCTAAAAACCACAGGGATTTGGGACCCAGATACACAATACACTTCTGTGCTAAACATGCCACAGTGTCTCTGAACTCCTGACAACCATTATCCAGCTGCTGAATGAGTCTTATTATATGCAATTTTTGTAAATCATATTGAAAGCATAAAGTCAGAAGGAAAAAAAAAAATAGGATCTCAGGTCATGAACTGCAGCAACACCTGGCAGGTTGGTTAAAAAGAAAAAAAAAAAGAAAAAGAAAAAAAAATGCTAGAAAAGTTTTTGACACAAGATCCTGGGGTGACAGATTATAGACATCAACACATATGCCACACCCAACCCTCCAGCTGCAGGGCTGACACCCGATCCTCCACATTTGCCTTCCCCGAGCCTCTCAGCAGCTTAGCTAAAACAGGCCCAAACTCAAAAGATTTGAAGCACGGCACAAACTGGAGGGTTTTTTGTTTGCTTGTTTGTTTAATCAAAAAGATTTTCAGTCCAAGGAAGACTGCGGCAGATCGGTTCTGTGTTGGTAGCAGCGTGGTATTAGTTGTCATCTGTGCCCCTTTGGCCTCCGATGCTTGGTGAGCCACCACAATCTTACTATTGTGAGCAAGCCAGGCGTGGGGCAGGGGAGCGTGTTAATGATGAGTGTCCCTGGATTGGTGCCTGTGTGTACTGTGTCACTGGATTAGAGCCGTGCGTGGGCCATCGTAGAGGTTTGAGCCACGCATTTGGGCTGTCACTAATTAAAAGTCCTCTGGTGGCGACCCTAATGAGCCAGATAGTGCTCTGAGGGCAGGGGCTGCTCAACACTGGCTGCAGGGGCCAGGATGAGGAGGTGAGTGAACACCATACCCAGCATTTGGTCAGTCTCCTCTGGCTTTGCAGGAGCTCCTCCTGGGCCTGCTGATAATACCCAGCAATTAGCGGCTTTGCTCTGAAGGGAAATCCTGACAGGAAAGGGTGGGAGGGAAGCACAGAGCAGTGGGGCAGCGGGGTCTGCAGCCCCTGGATGAGCAGTGTAGGAGGGGAGAGCAGCCAGTGGGAAGCGGGAGGGTATTGGACCAGCAGCAGGAGCATCGGGATGTCAGGCAGCATCAAAGCCAGCGCCTGGGAAAAAAAGAAAGGCAGAGAGGAAGGAGGGCTTGGGAGTCGTGCAGGTGTGACAAATTAAAGATTAGCGCTGCAGTGCACGGGGATGCTCCGCACGGGCTTTGCTGCCGCTGGGGGTTTGTCTCGCTCCTGCTGTCTGCCGCTGCCGTCACGACTTGTGGCACGTTTCTGACATGTCCTCTGGCTTTCCTGGAGCAGCACAACCAGTGCCCTTGCCACGACACACGGCCGGTTGTCCCCTGCCGGCCGCGGGTGTCCCTCACTGGCCCTCGCCAGCCCTTCCAGCTACACCCACTCATTAGTGGTTCACGACTCGCAGCTTTCTCTTCTCCTGAAATGCTGCGATTACTCAGCGCGCTGGCTTGAACCTGGCTCCCGCACGGTAGCGAAACAAAAGGCGAGTGGGAACAGGCAGCCCAGCTGCCGCTCGCCCTGCAGCCATCAGCGATGAGGGAAACAGGTACGGTTCATGTTTCAGGCTGAAATTAAAGCAGGAAGGGAAGGGAAGGAACTGGATCGCCCGTGAGCTGTAAAATAAGAGGAGGTTTTGTTTTTATTTAGCATGAGGCCATTTTGGCCAGTGTAAAGTATCTATCAAAATGGAGACAGAAAACAGTTCTGCCTGAAAACGCCGGGGCCAAATTGCGTTTGAGACATGAGTAGTCCTGAGCCAATTAAAATGTCATAATAATGCAACCTGAAAAAAAAAAAGGTGTTTGCTTGTTACGAAAGATATGCAGAAATCATTCACAGCTAGAAGTGTTTATCCAAACGGCTCTCTGTGAGGAAATCAGTCGGTGAAAAGGGAGATGGAAATAACCCCAAAGCAGCAGTAGGCTAGGTTGCAAGCCTGCACTCTGCTCCGTATTCGTAGCACCAGTGCTGGTGTCCCTGGGGACCTCCTGAGTCCCAGAGGGGTCTTTGCAGGTCCAGGAAGGTCCTGCCCACAACACAGGATGGGGGCTTTGGAGTGGCTTCATTGCGAATGGCAGTTTTAGCCTCTTTGTTGAATTTCCCAGGCTTGATGAGTCTTTGGGAGACATGTGTCCCCCAGGTATATCAGCAGTAATGGAAAGTGCCACTGTCACTACAGGCACTAACTCATCATCTTGACGACCCATCGATCCCTGGAAGAGTCGAGTGGAGGGTAAAATAAATGTGGTTTGTTGGGACAGGAGGAGAGGAGGAGAATATAGAAGACATTTTGCTTCACTGGCCACTGAAATCGGTGGAAAACCAGTCCCTGACTCCAGTGGACACAAGGCCGAACTGTGCCCCTGCTCGTAAAAATCTGGAAGAGATGTGCTGAGAGGCAGCTCCCAAACACTGGCATCCCCCGCTGGAGAGAATCCCACCTGTGTCCCTCTGGAGCTGCTAGGAGGTGCCAAGGCTTCTGCTTGGTACTGCCTCACTCTGCGGAGCATCCTGGACCCGTCTGGTGCAAGATGGGGACTCCTATACACTCTCCAAACTGCAGGTGGCCTTTGAAGCCAGTGGGGAAGAATGAGCCCCGCATCCCAGCCCAGCAGTGCTATGTGGTGGGCATTCAGGAGTGGGAATTTTGTGGCGGGTGCTAGTTCCTGCCGATGCCACAGGCTGCAGCGAGCCCCCGAGGCCAGCCCCTTGCCTGAGGGCCCGCTAGCTGCCGCAGCCAAGAGCTGCGCTGGAGCTCATTAGCCTCGCTGTGAGGGAAGTTAATTAGCTTGGGGAAAACGCTGTGCTAATTTGCCTAACCGGCTTTTGGGACCAAGGTTAACCCCGCCAAGCAGGCTTGGATGCTCTCCTTCTGGCTGAGGCTCTGCCTCCTGCATCCGTGCATGCAGGGGGGTGGGGGATGCCCGCAGGCTCCGGAGCTGCTTTGAATGTGTTACGCCTGGTCTTTTGAGGCTGCGCAATCTCAGGTCTCCTGGCAGGCAGGACTGCCAGCCTGAAGCAGCACCAGGACCACCGTGACACCGGCCAGTCCACCTCGGCAGACAAATGGAACGGTCTGCGCTCTTTGCTGCAGCTGTGGGCATAGTTGGACAAGCACAGTGTGCAGCTCTGTGCCGTGGTGTGTCTTCCTGCTGCACAAGTCAGTGCAGGATTTACACCTGTGGCCATCCCTGCCTGCCCCTCAGCCCCATCCAGCTGTCCCCTACTTCCATGTTACACACTCACTACCCGACAGGGGAGGGCTTTGAAAGGGCCTCCTTTCTTCTCTTTCTTCTCTTTCTTCTCTTTCTTCTCTTCTTTCTTCTCTTTCTTCTCTTTCTTCTCTTTCTTCTCTTTCTTCTCTTTCATCTCTTTCTCTCTCTCTCTTTCTTTTCCTTTTTCCTTTTTCCTTTTCCCTTTTCCCTCTCCTCCTCTCCTCCTCCTCTCCTCCTCTCCTTCTCTCCTCTCCATTCCCCCTTGTTTTGGAAGAGTGTAGAACTTGGACAGGACTCTCTGAGCAGTGTGTGGAGCAGATGGAAGCAGGTCCCTGGCTGTGGCCAGGTGGAGGGAGCACTCAGCAGGCGGAGGCTGGGCACGGCAAGCCAAGAAGCAGCTCCTGGCTCTGCAAAACGCGGCTTCCACTCCACCTAATGCTAAAGCAATTGCTCTCGATGGCTTTAGAATCACTGTTTTTGGTAGGCAAGCACGTGGCTGTCCTCTGCTCCCCGACCCCACAGGAAACCAAGCTTGGTTCAGTGCAACTCTCAGCAACAGAGAGGAAGAAAGAGAAACGCGCGCAGCAAAGAGACGGGGAGAGAAACAGGAGCAGGGTAATCTTCGATGCAAGCTTGAAAGCTTGTCTAAAAATAGAAAGCGAACCGTTCCCTAGTAATTAGCCAGGAGACGGTTTTATTTGCAGCGATGCGATTTCAGCAGCCGTGCTTTTGGCAGAAGGAGACGGGAATATCCCAGCAGCTCTAACCTTGCATAACAGGAGGAGACTTGCCTCCCCCTGCCAAGGGACATTTCCCACAGAGAGCAGGCGAGCGTGGGCTCTGGCGAGAGCACAGATGCATCTTCCCTTGCCTGCCTGGATAGAGGGATCGAGAGGCCAGTGGAGAAGAGGTGTCCCCTCTGCAATGGTCTGCTAGCTCTCTGGGATTAGATGGTCCTCAGCCTTTGCACCAGAAGAAGTGATGAAGTCCATTTGCAGGGGGAGGCAGCAGCATCCTGGCATAAAGGCTTGATCCCTAAAAGGGTTCATGCAAAGACAAGCAGTGCCTGAGGTCTGTGTGGGGAGGAGCAGCACAGGGACCCAAGCTTGGATTACAGCAAGGACAAAGCCTGAGGCCCTCACTTATCTGCAGGTGTCTGCTGCCCATCTTTGCATCAAGGGGAGGTGCGAGATGGCTATGCCCTTCTAAACCAGCACATGGAGTCAGGGCCCCTTTTGGATGATGGATGGCAGATATTGGCCTGGGCTTTCCCAGCCAGCCATGGTGGACATGCACTGGGTTAATGTCAAGGCTGCCTGATAGCTTCCCTTCTGGCCTTTCTTTCTTGCGTCAACAAGGGCAGGGAGCTGCTCTCCCCTTCAGCCATCGGTCAGAGGAGACAGCACAGGGCAGGAGGGGGCATCCCCATGCAAGGGCATCTCATGGGGGACCTGGCATCTCCACGCTCCTTGCAGGAGTCTTCCTGAGCTGGGCTGCTGAGGGCTTGCAGGGAATGGACAAGAGTGGCAGAACTGTCCCAGCCTGGCTCTGAGGTGCCTCTGGAGTGCTGGGAGGAGTGAGAAGCTTCCTCTGGGAAATGTCGCCAGGCTGGAGGAGCCCAGTAACACCAGGAATAATCTTAAAAATGTGGAAACTCAGCCTTTACATCCTGCTGCTGCTTACAGTGAGACTGGGGCTGGGATGGAGTCAGCCTTGATCCGGGTCATTTAATGCATTTTATGAGTTCAGAGATTGCATCCTGGCTGCAACAGAAAACAAAAGTCCAGAGTCACCTCAGCACCATGCCAACCCTCTCCTGCTGGTCCAACGCTGCACACCCCAAACCCGTCTACAGTCCACCAGGGGCAGAGAGGAAGGACAGAGGGACTGGGGGTACATTTTGAATGGTGAGATGCAGACTTGGGCTGTAAGACTTGTGCTGCAGTCTGACAGCAGAGCCCCATGCCATGTAGCCATGCAGCTCAGCAGGGGCATTGGGTTCTGTCACTTGTATCCTGGAGAGGGACATTATCCCAGGACTGTTGCTTTCCAGACCCAAGAGGTGAGTTATCACTCCTGATAAAAGCATCTGACTGGTCTGGTTTTGTTAGAGCGAAAGCCCGATGGTGAGAAGACAATGTGCTGTCTGACCTACAGCCAGCAGCTCTCCCTGAGCTGGGAACAAATCCATCGCTGAATGAAAGAAAATGAGCTTTGCATCCCATTTCAGGCAATACCCAGCCCCTGCTGTCATCCTGTTGATTTTGTGTCTCCGCAATCAGGTTTAACTTCCCATCTTTTCGTCTCCCCCATTGCTGCCTGTGAGGGCTGTGCAAACAGCGGGGGAAGCGGGCTAATTGCCTCTGGAAGAGGAGCGGTAATAACAGCTACGCTGGAAGAGCCATCACAGGCCCGTGGTTAGCAAACTGAGAACACAGGGAAAAACACCTCCTTCTCCCCTGCCTGCTCTTCGGAAGGATTACTTGTACCCATAGGAGGGAGTGCTGCTCCAGAGTGCGGGGCGCTGCTGATTTGTGAGTGTCCCCTCTACCGGGACACGATTAACTGGAAAATTTACTAGTTGGGAGGTCTCTCCAGGAGCCAGTTTAAAGCTGTCAGTTCCTCCGGCTCACTCCTGCGTGGCGCAGCAGCTGTCAACACCAGATAAAAACTGAGGAGTGGGATGGGAGCAGCTCGGGTGTGCTCCTGTGCTGGTGGTGGAGATGGGAGTGAGGCTGTAGTGGGGACTGCCTTGTAGTTATGGTGGGGGTTGACAGAGAGCCTCCAAGCCATGTCTGTGCTGCCCTTAGAGAGAGCACCCTTGGAGGTGTGGCAGCAAGGAGGCTTGCTGCGAGCCCCCCAGGTTTGGGAGGTTATTTGGAACCTCACTACCCTGCTGTCCCACAGCCAAGGACCACCACAGGCTTCCCTTCTGCCCCAGCCTTTGGAAACTGTGTGTTGGTACATGTGCTCTCATCCATAGGCAGGGTAGGAGCGTGCAAGAGTTTTGCCCTAATTTGCCTCAATAATAGAGCTGCGTAGCTGGTGGGGCCAGGTGTGCACTCATCCGAGGTGTGGAGAGGTGATGCAGCTCACCTGGGACATGGAGAAAGGGCCTGAGCTGCTTCCTCTTCCCCTGTTTTTTCCCCCTCCTCTCTCTGCCTCTCCTCTGCCCCTGCCACACCAGCCCCACACATGTCCCCAGCAGCCAGGGCCAGGGGCACCACTACTGCACATCCCTCCTCTGCCCTCTTCAGTGATCCTTCTGCAGATAGAGAAATCCTCTGGGGAGGGAAGAGGCTGAGCGTTTGCACAGTGATGCATGAATGCAATCAGCCCAGCCTTTCCAGGAGTGCGGGGAGCATGTGGAGAGGGGACGCTGCCTCCCCAGGAAGATTACGCCTGAGATGCATTAGAAACAATCGTGGAGATTTTTTAAACTGGTGATCAAGAGCCAGCTTGGAAATAAAAATCAGTGATGGATAAAGAGGGCAGGGGGAGGCAGGGGCTCAAGAGCTTGCTAAATCCATGTGACTTGCCATCCCTTTAGCAGCAAGGGACAAAAGCCGTGCTGCAGCAAAGGGGGAAGCTCAGCCCAGAGAACTGATGGCTCTGCGAAGAACTGGGCTCCTCTGACCTGCCAGGTGGCAAAGCACTCATTTCTCAATTTCCTAAAAAAAAAAAAAAAAATAATAAGTAAAACATTGGGAGAGAGGACCATGAAGGGGACAGATGTCAACAAGCGCAGCATGTCCCATCCTGGTGCAAGCTTCCCCTGAGCTTGGGTGAGTGCTCAGCACTGGGGCTCTGGGAGTTAGAGAGGTGTTTCCCAAGTGTGCTCTGGCTCCCAGACCCAAGCTTGCCTGCTCTCCCCAAATGCACACAGGGAGGGATTTGAAGTGCAGTATAAATTGGGGCTGCTCATCCAGACTTCTCCTGCTGGGAAAAGAGGAGGGGGAAAGAAAAAGCCAATTATAATGCCAGCGAATTAGCAGAGCTTTACATGACAGGTATGGGGAATGCCTGCAATCCCAATCCGTGCAGTGCTGCATTTTAAGAGCAGTTATTACAAACATGCTCCGTAGGACGCACAGCCCTTCCCTGCCTGTGCTCCCTTCTCCTCCCCCTCTATGACGTTTTGCTTGTCCAGGCTGTGGGCAGCTCTAGTGCAGGGCCCTGCGCTGCTCCATACTGGGAGGATCCTGACCTTACTGGCTTTTCCCGGTGCTGGATCACATTTTGGATAACGATCAAGTCCTGGAGCAGAATATGCTCCTGACATCACTCTAGCCACGTGGCTGGGGCGACGCCAGCAGCAAATCTGGCTGGGAATGTCTGCTATTTCTTCAATAAAAGCAAAGTTAAAAAAAACAAACCCAGCCCAGGATAGCACGGTGGAGCCGTGCCCCCCCCCAGCAATGCCAGCTGTGTGCTGCCTGGCACAGGCCAGCAGGCACAGTGGGCAGATGGTTGCTGCCCATGCTAGGACATTTCTATTTCGGGGGGGGATCCACATTTTTCCTCCTGCATTTCAAACCCTCTCCCAGCTATTAAACAGCCTGGTAGGATGCCTTGCACTGAACCAGGGGCATCTCTCTTTCCAAAGGCCAGGGGTTATTTATACCATACGACATGCTTCCAGTTGGAGGGAGATACCCTCACTGGGATGGCTATCAGGAAGGAAAAGCCTGTTCTTCCCTCTGCAGATCTGTTTTGTGCTATTGGAGGTGTCCCACTTGTCCTTTCCTACCGAGAACCTGGTAAGGCTCAGGGGGCAGAGTTGTCCCAGACAGCCCATGTCCCCCAAGAGGTGCTGGGGTTCTCCTTGCCCACGTGTACAGGGCAGAGCCACCGCTTTTGAACCCTGCTCATGCAGGAAGGAGGAGGTGATGGTGGGGATGGGAACCTGCAGATTCCTGGAGGTCTCTGCAGGTATAGACGATTAGAATGGGGAAAAGCCAGCCAGAGAGCTGTGCCCAGAGCAGCGCATGGGACACAGGGACATGCAGCACCTCGGAGACAAAATAACTTTCTTAGGGGCAGGCTGGGGCATGGGTGTCAGGGCAGGGACTGGATACCTGGAGGAGGATTCAAAGGGTGACAACCACGTCTCCTTTGCTTACACCATTGAAAATGCTGGGATGTAGCCCATGAAACCCCAGGTTGACCTGTCCCAAAACCATCAGCACGGAGCTCCCTTCTACAGGACGTCACCATGGGGTCCCAAGCTCTAGCCTCAGGCTCTTGGCAAGCAGTGGCACAGCCCAGGTTTAGGAAGGTGTATGGAGGGGAGAGACCCGTGTGACTTTTGCTCATTCTCCCCTCAGGGGCACCTGTGCCAGTACATTTGATGCATTTTGCAGCAACACAGAAATGCTTCCTAGTGTCCATCGTCAAGAGCTGTGACCCTGGCACCCAGGTTGCAAAGCTAGAGATGCCTGCAGCACAGGAGACTGCAGAAAGCCCAGGGCTATATCCCTTCCCTCCCTGCTTTTCCCGAACACACACACAGACACGTGTGTGCTCACACATGCACATGGATGCTCTGTGAGGGAGGAGCGGTGGCCTCGGAATGCTGTGGCAGTGGGAGAGAGCGCAGCAGGCAGCACACAGGGAGAGGAGCTGCTGGGCAGTGCTTGCGGTGAAATGGGATTAGCATAGAGGAGGGAGAGTAATAAATGAGCCTTGTGTCGAGTTTCAGGACTTTCCCTGTCACACTCTTGTAATAAACTAATAAAAATAGGGCCTGTGAATAGAAGGAATGGACTTGCTACCTGCTTTCTACATGGCCACAGCCCAGAGAGGGTAAGGGATGTTGGCGGCTGCGTGCTTTCTTCCCTGTGCATCCTCTGCAGGCCCTCCAATGTCTCTGTGTGGGAGACCTGGGTAGAAGAGCAAGGCTGCTCCAGTGTGCCTTGGGAGGGACAGGGGTAGAATCGACCCTCAGGGTCGAGTCCAACCGTTAACCTAACACTGGCACTAAAACATGTCCCTAAGAACCTCATCTACACACCTTCTAAACCCCTTCAGGGATGGTGACTCCACCACTTCCCTGGGCAGCTTGTTCCAGGGTTTTGCAACTCTTTCTGTGAAGAAATTTTTCCTAATATCCAATCTGAACCTCCCCTGGCACAACTTGAGGCCATTTCCTCTCATTCTGTCACTTGCTACTCAGGAGAAGAGACCAACACTCTCCATGCTACAGCCTCCTTTCAGGTAGTTGTAGACAGTGATCAGATCTCCCCTCAGCCTCCTTTTCTCCAGGCTGAACAGCCCCAGTTCCCCCAGCCGCTCCTCATCAGACTTGTGCTCCAGACCCTTCACCAGCCTCGTCACCTTCCTCTGAACTATTTCCAGCACCTCAATGTCTTTCTTGTAATGAATGGCCCAAAACTGAACACAGGATTCAAGGTGTGGCCTCATCAGCACCAAATACAGGGGGACGATCATGGGGCTGTACCTCCTGTCCCCCTGCCTGGAGCCTCCCACTGTGGATCTGGCTGCCAACCTGCAGCTCAGTGGGGAACCAAAACAGCTGCTCCTCACCTCCTTCTCCACTGCCCCAAAGTGGAAACCTTTCTTTCTCATGGCTCTCAGGATGTTCAACCTCTTCTGCTACAAATGCCACATGGGAACCTCTGGGGAGGGTCTAGGGGCTCTTTTCTGGGCCCTGTCTCATGGCGTGCAAAGCCAGCACCTGCAAAGCATGAGTGAAAGCCTGGAGCAGGGATGAAGACCTGCTCAGCTATGCTGTGAGGGGTCAGGACCCTTGGCTGGCAGCACCCCCAGCAGTATTTAGGTGCTGTACGGGGCATTAAGCACAGTGGCACAAGAGCAGGAGGCCAAATCGCATTCCTCTGCTGGTCCTGGGAACGTAAAGCCTGGGCCTGACCTGAGGGCCGCCTGCCTTATGCATCACTCGGATGACAGCAGAGTTATTTTTTTCCTGACAGGACCCAGAAACCAGGTCACTCCGCATGTAAATCTATAGCAAATCTGCCTGGGATTAGGCAGGCCACTGAGAGGTGGCAACAGACGGTATTCATCAGATGTGCCCGTAGCGAACAGCTCTGCACCACACACAGGGAAGGGAGCAGAGGCACATTTTTTCACGGGCAGGGGGGTTGCTAAGCCAGAAGCTGCCATCCCAGGTTGGAGGATTTGGGCCGTGGCAGCCTCAGCAGAAAAAAAAGCCGCATTCCAGGGAGGCCATTCCTTGCGAGTAATTAAAAAATAATAACACCATAGTAATAAGCAGCGCACTCAATCCCTCCACGAGCTGAAGGACCCTGTGGGGAGAGCTGGGCTTTTTCTAGAGCAAACTGGGACCAGCTCTTCTCCAATAAATACAAATAGTATCATTAATAAACCTCAGATCTCTGGCCAAACTTTGGCAAATGACACCCTCGCAGCATGCGGGGTGCATATGGGCCTTACGTACACGGCTGTAATTTGCCTGTACAGCGGACGCCAGCCTGGGCTGGGGGTGAGGGGACAGAGCAGCAGCTTGGCTGCAATGGGCAGGTGCTGGTGAGCTGCTTCCCACTCCCCGCCCTGTTGCCAGGAGGCAAGCAGAGGGATGATTATAAACCAAATCACATCTCTCCAGCAGTGTGATCCAAACTAATCAGCTGAGCCTTCAAGGGTTAAAGAATAGCAGTGCTTGTCTCCATGAGCATCACAGGATGTATTTAAAAAACTTGACCCCTTTGGCTCAGTTGCTGAGGGAAGTTTTCAGCTGGAAATGCTAGGGCTCTGGGAACTATTAAACCCCACAAACCCTAGATTGCTTTTATGCTGGCCCCAGGCTGCAACCTCGGATCTTTTCTTTTCCCCTCTGCAAACTGCTGGGTAATGATCCCTTGCAGCATGCCAGTTCACCTCCCCTTCTCCCAGCTGGCAGCCCAGCTCCGCAGTGATGCCCTTTTGTTCCGCCGGTGCTGAGATCTGCAAACTCATTGCTAATTACCGCATCTGGGGCTTCCAGCTTCAGCGACAATGCCAGGACTTGCAGCGGGCTCCTGACGGGCCAAAGTTCATTCTCCTGCTTATTTCCTTACTAAAGACCATTATCTCTCATTTACATCTAAAATAGTTTTTTATACCAGTTTAAATGCTGCCCCTCCCCCTGTAATCTCAATGCAAATGAATTAAAAGTTCATTCTTCCAATACTCAAATCCCGCACACTTTCTTTTTCACTTCTTATTTAAATCACACACTGTTTTGAACTAAACCTTTTATTTCCTACCAATTATTATTTCTGGTGTGTTTTCCAGAGCCTTACAACACAGCATCTGATTATACACAAAGCTTCGGAATAAAGCCCTGTTTTTTCCCTTCATTAAGGACACAAAGGGTTCCTGTGTGAGCCAAGCAGCACTTTGGACATTAATACAGCTTTACACCCCAAATCACATCCCAGCTCTCTGCAGAGCAGATTGGGGAGCGGATCTGTGCCTTTCCTTGCTGCCAGCACCCTTCGCAGTCTCCAGCCAGCTCCTTCCCTTCCTGGAATTAACATCTGATTAAGCGGTGCCAGCACATTCACCCACAAACTCCTGCCCACTGGCTCTGCCGACATCTTGATCCAGTGTGTTTCCTGGCTAATCCTGTTTGCCTGAGTCCCCTCTGCTTGCCTCCAAATTAGGGGTGCAGGGAACTTGATGGGCCCACCCAGAGCTCTTGTTGACTATTTGCCATGGGAGGGAGTCACAGGGAGTCATGTGTAAAGCCTCGGGAAAGCTCAGAAATCTGTAAACACCGCAGCCCTCCCTGAAGCCTAAAATTGAGGAATTTGAGCATGTTTCAGGCTAAGTGATAAGACCAAGGACATAAAGGTGATCAGTAGCAGAGCAGCTTTTACCTCACATGAACAGCTGCCACATCTGTCCTAGTTCTGAGATCCTGACATCTGGAAATCTGCCTATATCAGACCAGAAGCACAGGAAACTACCCCATCCGCAGCATATTTCCCTTATTTAATGTAGTTGTGCAGAAAGGAATAATGTATGCTGTGTTTACCAAATGAAGAGGGGAGAGCTTTTTATTAAAACGATGCATTACTGAGCTGATTAGCTGCATAAGAAGTTTCTCTAAGCAAAGGTTTTTTATCTCGCTGGACATTATGACATGTAAAAAATAAACTACTAATTTCTATCTAGTTTTAAAAATACTTCTGGTTGCACAGAAGAGGTTTGGGGGTCATCTGGAGCCGACAGAGGCATTTGGAATGCTAGGGGTTCAGGACAGGTTTCAAAAGCATCGCACAGGCTGGAGGAATTTGCCAAATGGACACAGGATGGGAGCTCCATCAGTGGTCTCCTCAAAGAGAGACTTCTTTTAATACAGAGAGATTTTGGCTAGTAGGCTTTGCGCAGGTCTGTAAGGTAAGGATACTAGACTTGCAGCTCTGATACCATACCACACTTCTCCTTTGGGACCCTGGGCAGTTCAGGTTATCCCTGTCTCTCTTAAAATCCCTACCTGTAGAACAGAGATATTGCTGCCTGCAGTAAATGTCTGTGAAGTGCTTGAACATGAGAGTTATTGCTGTTAAATATCTGTGCAGTTTTCACCTCTGCTGCACTGAGAAGCGAGCTGCTATGAAGGATCCCTGCAACACACTGTCAAGCAGACCGAGAATCGCACAGTGTGGAAGTAAATGTGGACTGAGAAAAATGAGTATGGCTCCATACTGGGATTTTTTTTTTTCCCCAAATATTCAAAATCTGATTTAAACAACTGCTCTGGCCCCTGTAGGCTTGCCTTCAATTTAGAAACAGCTGCGCCAGGCCATGTGCTGCCTTGAGAGCCAAACTGCCTTTCTGACCTGCTGTGGAGCCACGCGTATGTCCCAAATGCCAGGCTGGCCACTTCTATCACACTGAAAAAAAAATTAACATCTGAATCCCAGTGATCCGGGTCATTAGAGAATATGCACAACCAGGGAGGTCATGAAATGCCACAAAAGCCACGAACAAAACCACTAATAGGCTTCTTTTCAGCTGTATCCCTGTGCCACCCGTCTCGCCCTTCTCAAACCGCCCTGTGCTGCCTTCAGACTGCCAAGACACAGACTATTTTTGCAAAGCTGGGACAGTTAACTGTACTTTGTGTTACTAATTCTGTAATTCACATTGTTTGTGCTGGCAGGGAATTCCCCTCAACATTTTATCTCAGCCAGTCTCCTCTGGCTGTTTAAAATATTTGAAATTATTATTTCTGGCTCGTGGGTCCACACTAGGTCATGGCGGGATTATTCCTGGGTTGCGCACAAGCACATGGCCACCCTTCCCAGTGCTGGTGGTCTGGAATAGATAGGATATAGAATATATACATGTTGGGGTGGGGTGGTGAGGGGAGTGCACATTTTTTGGTTGACTGCGGACAGAAAAAACTAAGGCAAATGAGCCCTAAGCTGTTGTCCTGCCTGTTCTCAGTGCCACTAAAAGAGGTACTGGGCTGGGGGACCACAGAAGGGAAGGCCCATGGGGTGAGGTGGGGAAGCTGGCGGGTGGGCAGGGGGCAGAAGGAAAAAGGGTAGAGCAATGCTGGGGTGTTGCTCTGGGGTCTGAGTGTCCTCTGTGGAGAATGGCCGAGGGGATTTGAGCTGCTCCTGGGGCTGGAGGGTGGTTTGGGAAGGGGAAGGGTGCCTGTGTGTGTGGGGCTCCCACCAGCCAGTGTGAGGGAGCAAGGGCCCCGGGGGGTCCGTCTGCTGCGGGGCTGTGTGAGCTGTGGTGGCTCTGCTGGCAAGCTGCAGCCCTGAATCAGCTGCGTATATTCATAACTGCTGTGCACGCCGGCCCCCAGAGCTGGAAGGCATATCACAAAGGGCACATTTTTAACACTTCTTTTAATCTCACGATCCTGCACATTTAAGCCTGAAACTGCCTTGCATTTGAACATCCGCAAATGCCTTTCGCAGGCTCCCCAAACCGCAGCCTGCTCCAGAGAGAAACTAATTAAAGCTGCCCGACAGGCTGCTAAATATTAAGAGCCCAATAACGGTGCAGACACTGGGACATCATCATCTGAATGACAAAAGGCTGTAGCCAGTGGTTACTGACAGAGGGACCGGCAGGCTTGTGCCTGCCTTGTGCAGCAGCAAATATCCCTGGAGCCAGGGCCACTGCCCTGGGGACACCCTGCCTGTCCCTAAAACACCATCCAGAGAAACCACTCCAGCACTTTTCCCTCCTTATCACATGCAATTCACGGCCAGGGTGAGGGCGGTCTTGCTGCTGATTCACATCACATAAAGCCGAGGGGTATGGCTGGTCGGCCTGCTGGCAGCAGGCGTGGGATGTGGGGTGCTGACCTTCATTTCTGCCCTTCCTCCAAATATTCTGCAATTACACGTCGATGCCTGAGTGGAGGGAGAAAAGCAAACACACTGTGAATGCTGGCATGCCGCGGTTGTTTGCTCTCTCCCTGGTGTGCGTTGTGGTGGCTGTGGCACCGGCTGCTGCTAAAGAAGAGGATGTGTGACAGGCAGAGCCTGTACTTTGGGGTTGCTCACATCACAGAAAGCCAAAATAACCCTCCAGGACAACTGGCCATAAGCACAAATTCCTGGCAGTGTAAAAAACACCCCAAAAACAACCAGGCAAAAGGGATTTGAAATTCAGCTAAAGCACACTTTCCTCCGAAAATTTCATTCCTGCAAGTGTTCTGAGTAACACATACAATTACTCTAGCTGAAAGAAATGATAAAAAGCATTTTGTTTTCTCAGCTCGTTTACTTTCTACATCTGGCAGCGTTTTGTGCGCAGGCAGTTTCGCCGTTTTCCTGAGATAGAGCACTTGGAAATGGAAGCTGAGGAATAACAGCGCAGGATGTTTTTTTAAACTGTTTTGCAAACGCTTCTGCTTCTAACGACCAATAGACAAGCAAAAGCCCTTGGCAAGAATGATATGACAATAAATAACATAGCAGTTTGCAGTGTTATTATAATGGTGAGCAAAACCTCCACGCTCCTTATTTAATACCCAGATACTACCTTGCAGTACAGTAAAGCACGATGTGCTTGCAGTGACTTTCCTGCCCTGCAACATATTGCTGCCCCCAACCGTGCTGTCACACAGGGTCTGGAAGGGAGATGCGCTTCCCTTGGACATTTCCACTTGCCCTGTAGACCTGTCCAGCTCCCCAAAACTTAACATCCTCCAGGTGAAAGAACAGTAAAATGAGATGGGAAGCAATGCACTCTTCCAATTTGAGCAGACGCTGGGGAGAATCTCTGTGATTTAGGGTCCTGATGGCATGGCCTTTAGTGAGCAGGGTGCTCTGAAAGGATCTGAGACCCAGCCTGCGGTATGTTCGCACATGAGATGGGCCAGGCTGCGTATTGCTGATTATTCACAGCATGGACAAGGATGCCGTGGCGCTGGGGTGATGTGCAGGTTCAGTGCCATGGTTCCCACCTTGGAAAGTTTGCAAGGCTTCAGCTCGGCTTGCCATTGCCCCAAACAGCAGGGGAAGAGGCAGGACGAGGATGAACAGAGGAAAGCTGTGGAGCTGAGGATGCTTCAAAGGTAGAGGGATACAGCCTGCCCAGAGTCCTGGCCTCCTCCTCCTCTCCTTGGCATGCCTGCAGCAGACAACAGAGGCACAAAAGGCGCTGCAATTTGAAACAGCCATAAGTGTTTTGGTGTAATGAAATCAACTGTGGGGGGAATGAATTTTCACGCTGGTGTAACAGGTCATAAAATATCCTGTCAGGGAAAATTCAGATGGAGTTTACCTGCCCTTTAACGTGCAGGTGTGTAAGATCACAGTTCCAGTCCAAAGTGGAGGTCCCATTACATGATGCACTCTTCCTCCTACATGTATGTGTAACCGAGTCCCATCCCCTGGCTGAGTTGTGCCTTCCTCCGGTGAAACTGAGGTGCTGATGGAAGCAGGACAAAACCACTGAACCACCATTTCCCCTGTGTGCTCTCCGCATACCCCACATATTTCCATAAGTGCCCCACACCAGCTGCTCTAGGGGCTCAACACATGCGTCTTGGTTTCACCCACCCTGGCTAAGTGACCACGGTGTTTGGTACGTATTCCCCAGGGATAGCTTACACATGCCTTTTCACTGGACCAGTGAGACTCCATCCCACTGGATAGGGAGACAGAGGAGAGGATGGATTTCAGGCACAAGGCTCCTGCTCTCCAGTCTCCCTCAGGTTGGGGTTGGGCTTCGGCAGCCCAGCGTGGTCCCTGGTGCCTGCAGATTGCATATCATTCAGATCACGAGGACAAAGCCCAGTGTGCTGGCTACAGCTTGCTTAGAAATTTGTGAATAAAATGGCTTTTCCATGAGACAATGCAACCTCATCAGAGCTGATTTGTTCCCCAGAAGCACAGCAGCTGCTATAAACTTTCATGGAGAAAAGGATGGAATTTCTGCTTAAAGCCGGAGTTTGGAGGAGGATATAATATCAGGCCTGCCTGGCCAGTAGCCAAATGATTAGGACAAGGAAAGACTGAATACAAATCTTTCAGCTGAGCAGAGCTTGCACTTGAACCTGGGTCTCCGACACAGTCAGTGGTTGCTTTGGGCCAGCTTAGCATTGCAAAACCATCCTGAAGCATCTAATTCTCCAAGAATCTGGATGTGGGATGGGGAAGACAGAAAAAAGCAAGAAATGCTGCAAAAATAAAAACAAAAAAACCTCCACAACAGAGAGAAACTGGAAGTTGTCATCAGCCAGGGAAAATTTCCAGCTACAAGTCTACTCTCAGCTATCCTCACTCTGAACTGCTCAGCTAACCCCTCAGGGGCACCTCCAAAGTTTCCTTTTCTCTTCCTCCTTCTTTAAATACTTACATTGTGTTCAAATGCCTTATATACATACATTGTAATACGTAGAACGTATTCCAAGTGTTTTACACACAAACTGCATGTAAACCTTCCATTAAACCTTCTGGGCTTTGTGCAGTACATGGAAGAGAGTCCGCAGCAAAGTGGAAATTTTGCAGAGACCTCTTTGTATAAACGTTTGAGTCACGGAACCAAATTGTGTTCTGCACAGAGTCACAAAAATAGTACAAAAATTAAGATTTTAATTTTAATGTGATCTTAAATGTTGGTCCCAATTAGGCAAATGCCCAAGTCCCGTTGGAATTAAGCACATCATTTCTTTGCTGAGCAGGGAAGGCTGCTGAATCAGGATTCCAGACTGTAAAATTGCTCAATTGCCTTCAAATTTCTGGGGAAAAAAACAGTGTGCTCTGAAAGCAATCACAAAATACATTTGGTATTCAAAGAGTATAAGTGAGTGCAGGGCTTATAATTAAATCCTTATCTACGAAGCTGCTACTGAGTGACTGTACATTCTGGGTAATTTTTAATGGCCTGAAACTCAAAAACCAGCATAACCAATTTTTTTCTTTTTTGCAGAAGACACAGCTAGTTAGCTATAATTCTGCAACAAATCCATTACTGCAAAACAAGTCCCTGATCCTGCAAGCATGAATGTGCTTGCTTTTAACGATGTAAGCGTACCAAGGGAAGCCATGGCAGAAGCTACTGGTGTTAATACAGAGCAGCATGCAAGAGTGGGGTCCCAATAAAAACAAGGATGGGGTCAAGCCCTGATGCATGCAGTGGAGCTCTAGCCCTCCTCTTCAGTCCCATGGCTGCTCCTGCCCAGGGCCCAGGAGAAAGCCCATGGCAAGGTGACACGTCTGACACCAGTGGAGCCATCAGCTGCAACCAGCCACAGGAGTGTAAACACTTATTTCGCCCTGCTTCTCCCTCAAATCCTTAATTAGGCCATATTTTCTCAGAAATAGCTTGTCAACACTTTTCACGTGGGTGAAAAACTCAATGAGGTAGTAACAGTAGTTTAGTAAAGTCCCAGATTAAAAAAAGGATACACAGGGCAAATTTTCAAATCCGGATAGATGACTTTTTCTAAAGCCTGGCAATTTAAAAGACAACTTGTCCAATTTTGCTTGACCTTTTGGGAAAATTCTCCACATTTTGAAGCCAAACAAGTTTTGCATCCAATACTAATGTGGGTGTAGGTCCAGAATGAAAACTGTGCATTTGCTTGCTGCAGAAAGGCTACTGTCTTTCCCAAAAGCAGAGTGCGACCAAGGACGAGCTGTTCTTAGGTGTCATTTTCTGTAACACTGTATTCTTTTTTTTTAAAAAAAAATCACACCACAATTACAGGATCAAATGTGAGGTCTTTCCTGAAAGTTTTATAAAAAGTTCTTAAGCAGGTCAAAGCATAGCAGGGATACCCTTTGTAGACCAGTTTCCCCCCTCCCTCCTCCTTGGGCTCACCCCCACTGAGGTGGAGTTTCACAGCCACTGGACGGGCTGCTCCTGGGGGCAGGGGATGCTGCCAACCCCAGGGATTATAGAGAACAGCCAAAATAGCCCCACTAGATATAGACTGGCTCCTCTGGATTCCCAGGTCTTGTTCCTGCTGCCTCTGTCACCCTTGGCCACACAATGTGGGGACCTGTGCTTCTCACCTTCTCCATCTGCTTGCCAACACCTCCCCAGCCATAAACCCGGTTGATCCCAGAGCCAGCTGCAGCATAAAGCTACAGTGACAGAGAGCTGGGGGCAGGTGAGAGTCTGTCCCAGGACCTTGGGGCTGCTGTCACATCCCCTGGCTCACTGCACAGCCATCAACCCTCCTGCTTATGCTACTCTAAGACTTTGGGGATGTGATGGGGATGCTTGTCTTCCATGGTCTTGGACTTTATTTCCCTCCCTCCTCCCTGGATTTTGCCTATCTGTACATTTTATTGGCTCCTGTGTGTTGGTTGCTAGGTAGCTCCCACTCCTACTCCCTTCTGCTCGCCCTTAACTTGCTGCCAATCTCTCCGGTAGTTCCCGCATCCTTTAATTACATTAATATCTGTTACAGTCAAATGAAAAAAGAAAAAAAAAAAAAGACAGAAAAAGAGCTCCAGGAACAAGCAAAGGCCGGTCAGCACAGCAGGCCTCCATCTTTTGGCTTTATCTTAATCCCCTCTTCCTGCTTTTTCAAGCAGACCCCCTCGAGTCCTTTTCCTTCTCCTGAGAAAAGCCCAGGCATCTCTTGAACTAATTTCTGCACTTTGCCTCAACCGTCTCCCCCGTAACTTATTCCATATGTTTGCTTGGCTTTGCCTTCTGCCACTGTTCCCTGTTTACTCCCAGCTCCTGAACCCTTAGATCATATCGCAGGGGTTCTTCTATTGACTTAATTGGATCATCAGCCTGCCTGTAAAGCTTCCCCAGCCAGCCCTGCTCCCCTCTCCTGGGTTGCTACCCCCCAGCCCAAGACCCAAGAAAAACATATTTCAGCACTGGGTGTATAAATAGATGATGCAGGTTAAATTTAAAATATATTGAACCTGATAACAACAGGCGCAGGGCTGCAATGCATCTGCTGGAAACAAATGCCTCTTTCTGGAGGGGTGTAAGAGGAGAGGGGGCCTCTGCGGCTCAGCAAGCAGGGGGTCCTCCCCACCTGCTCACCTCCTGCTATCCCCCTGTGCCCTGCCTGCTCCCTGCCTGCTCCCTGCCTGAGCCCTGCCTGCTCCCCTCCTGCTATCCCCCTGCTCCCTGCCTGCTCCCCTCCAGCCCCTCTCACAGCCCCCACTGACTCTGTAAAAGTGAGGCAGCTTGTGCAGGGAGGGTAGCAGTTTCAAAGCCCCGCAGAGGAGGTCCTGGCTCTCCTCCAGGCTGCAGGATCAGCCAAAGGGCAGCGTGTGGGCTGTGCAGGGTGCCCAGGCAGTGCTGGTGTGGGGTCAAGGTGGGTACCCCCACCACCCTGTGGCTGCCCTGCTCCCTCTTGCCCTAGCATCAAGCACCAGCTGGGGCACATGTGTCCATCTGAACTTTCTCCTTGCCCATTCTGATACTGATGTTGGGAATGGGCTGGATTCTTGACACATCAAACACCAGGATGCAGGTGCGTACGCTGGTCCCTGAGGTGCTCCCCTTGCTTGCTGAAACCCGTTGCACTGTGGTGACCAGGAGAAGCACGCATCGCCCTTTATCTTAAGCATGGGCACCTCAGCCTTGCACCATGGGAAGCTTGTGCTGGTGCAGGTACAGTGAGGACCCCCAGACTCCCTGCCATGAAGGCAGGGGGAGAGCAGCAGTCAGCACACTTTGAAGCTTGGGGGCTTCAAACCCACCCTGTAACTCCTCCTTCCACCAAAAATGAATGACAGGTGTTCTCATTGAACTGTGGTAGCTACAGAGGAATTACACAGCAGTAATGCTAATAAAGGCCATAGACTGGCAGGGAGGGGAAGAACAGAACCTTAAACCACCCTCTTGTTGTGTTGTTTGTTCCATGGCACGGCCAGCTTCAGAAGGAAAGAGCTGCAGTTAGGGGTAATTTTACTTCCTGCAAAATATGCTAAGAACATTGCCTATGTTTATCAACAGTTGAAATCTCAGTTGCAGTGTCACACTATTAAAAAAGCTTGCTTGCTACTATATTTTACTTTATGACATGGAAGCTTTGGAGGTGGCATGGAACTCCGTGTCTGGGGAGACTCGCTGATAGCTGGAGCTCAGGGTCAGACATTGCTGTCCCTTAGCCATGCAGACCTCTGAGGCTCTGAGGAGAAAGCGTTCATCCTCCCCTCTGCTCAGACAAAACCTTCCTTGTAGATACAGATGGCTAGCCACGTGTCCACCAGCCTTGAGCAGGAGGCTGCCAGCTGCAAGCCCTGCTCAGATCACACTGCTGCTTTGTTTGAACCGGAGCCGTGCTGTGCTGTGGAGCAGGTCTCTCTTGGACAGTCCTGCTGCTTGCTGAGCTGGTTGGAAACCCTTACGCAGCTTTCTGCTCCTAAGCCTTCTTCGAAATGCCACCTCTCATTCTTGCAGAGTCCAGATGGAAAGTGAGGGGACCAGGACTCCAACACGTTATCAGTCAATAGGTGACTCCTCCAGCTAGGTGCTTATGGGTCTCCTCCTGCAGACACATTAGTGGAGTGACAGCCTTGTCATGTGAAGGTTTTGTGCTTCCTTCCATGCGACAGCTTTGGGTTGCAAAGAGCTTAGGTACAAACCCACTTGACTGGACATGAGCTCTTTCTGTGTTCTTTTCTGTCTGTCACCTCCAGAAACAATGGGGTTGAGATGGTGTCCTTGTGCTCCATATACTGTATACCTCCCCAACAGCATTTTCCCGCAAATACAGCCCAGCCCTTACTGCCTGTCACCTATATAATAAGAAGTAGCACCATTTAGCTTGAACTCTGGATGACACACAGAGGCAGCAGGAAGAGGAAAAATATGGGGCAGTTACATAATCAGGAGAGAAATAATTAGGTAGATGAAATCCTAAGAGAAGTAATCTGTCTTTTGGAATGAACTGGCAACTTGAAAAATTTTGAAATCTTCATCAAACTATTACAAGCCTGAAGCGTACGTGTGCTTTGTTTTATGGGTTCTTAACACACACAAGACATGCAAGTATAATTAAGGGTTTGCAGTCCATCTTCTTGATATTAGAGTTGGATACCAGAGACCACGATAAATAGTCTGTAAATGATCCTTCAAAACCGAATAGTCTATCAATTAAAAAAAAAAAAAAAAGACTCTTGGCATATAATTCACTTATCTACTTAATGTTATCCCCATTTGGTGCTTGAGGTCTAGATTAAAACCAGAAAATGTAGAGTTAAAACACACCTACCGTAATGTTATCCAAGGTAACTTTTATTAACTCCACGTGTAATAGGAAAGTAAAAGGACTAGAAAATGATTTCTCATGGTCAAAGTCTAGAAGAACAGAAAATGTTTCCTTCCACTTAGAATGGTACAGAAGTGTTAATTGTCACAATGAGGCAGGTGTGCATCAGCCCCATGAAAGTACTCACCTGTAATTCTGGCCTGACCACAACTTGCTGCTCATACTATGTATGAGCACAGAGGTTTCTCTGCACAGGACTCCCCCAGCCCATGCTCCCAAACACAGCTGTTTGGTTTTGGCTTCACTTTTAAGCAATTACCAGCTAAGCCAAATCCTCACCGTGCTAGAAAGGCAATGCTTGAGAAAGCGCTATCTTCTCTCCACCTTGGCGAGGAGAGGAAATGTGTTTTCCCTTATTTTTAAGCTTGTGGTTTGTTGAGCATACTTCTGACTTGTTCTGTAACACTCGCTGGCCACTCTGGAATGATGCAACCCCTGTGTTGGTGCCAGTAGCTACAGCCCGGCCAGCTCCAGCCTGCAGAGATTCACGTGGCTGGGGCCACCAGAGCCCCACTGCTGGTGGTGAGCTGGAAGATCACAACTTTGGTGTCATCTGCAACTTGGCATTCCCTGCTTGTGGCAGCCTGCTCCTTAGGGAGCACTGAACCACGAGTTCCTGTTATCAGAGGGGTAAGATGGAGGGAAAGACAAATGTACTGAAAACTATGTGCTACAAGATGTGCAAACCCCAGAGCAGTCAGTCCCACCGCTTCGGTTGTTGCCTTATCATAGAGTCATAGAATGTCCTGAGTTGGAAAGGACCTACAAGGATCACTCTTGTCCCTGCACAGGGCAACCCCACAGTTCACACCATGTGTCTAAGGATGTTGTCCAGTCTCTTCTTGAACACTGTCAGGCTTGGGGCCGTGACACCTCCCTGGGGAGCCTGTTCCAGTGCTCCACCACCCTCTGGGGGAAGATCCTTTTCCTCATGTCCAACCTAAACCTCCCCTGGCATATCTTCCTGCCATTCCCTCGGGTTCTGTCACTGGTCACCAGAGAGAAGAGCTCAGCGCCTGCCCCTCCTCCTCCCCTTGTGAGGAAGCTGTAGCCCCATGAGGTCTCCCCTCAGACTCCTCTTCTCCAGGCTGAACAGACCCAGTGACTTTAACTGCTCCTCATGCAGCTTTCTCTCCAAACCCTTCACCAAATTTGTAGTCCTTCTCTGGATATTCTCCAGTAACTTTATATCCTTCTTATCCCGTGTTGCCCAGAACTGCACACGGTACACCAGGTGAGGCTGCACCAGTGCAGAGAAGAGCCTTGCTCGTATGAGTTGCTCTCTGCTTAAAACTCCCTCACTGGCCTGATTTGAGACACTGTTGGTGATCCAGTGGTGATCCAAGCCCCGGCAGGCCCAAAGGTGTGAATACCTCTCCCTGCTTGCCCAACATGTTCAGCCTTGGTCCGCCTTGTGCTTTGCAAGCGCCATCCAACCCCAGATCCCAGCGTGCCTGGTGATTCCAGTCCTTCCCTCCCAGGGCTGCTGACTGCCAGCAGCTGAGGGGCTTCCTTGCTTTAGTAGTTGCATCTAGACTCCCTCCTGTCCAAACAGCTGCAGCAGACACATGGACACATTTTTCAAAATGTTGGTTTGCCTGGGAAAGCCCTGATTCTCAAGGCTTTCTACAGCCATTCCTGTGAATACTGCAGGCAGTGACTCTCCGCACCCTGCCACATTCCTTGGAGCAGTGGAGATGAGGTTAGGTTGGGTGAAACTTCCAGGGATTTCCATTTTTTTTTTAACAGCTGGCTCCAGCCCCTGAAACATCTGTCCAGCTGGAAAAGACCACAGAGCTCACGAGATTCATTTCTACATTAGCTGGCCCCTAGGACCAGCACCAAGCCCCACCTACAAAATTCAAGTCATTCCCATCTGCGGTCACCTCCCTTCTCCTGTGTCTTGCTCAGGCACTCATCCATCTTGTCCACTTTTTGTGATTTTTGGGAGAACTCTGCCGCCATGGCAATAGCGGTGTCAGACAGATTGACACACACCCATAACACTGGAGCAGATGCCTCAGAATTTTTGCCATTATAAAATCTTTCCACTTCTCTCACCCATTAACTCTTCCAATGCTGACAGTCCTGTATTTCTGGTGAAACCTTCGGTCTGGAGACCAGTTTGCTTTGCTTTCACTGGGAGAGGTACTGGAAGCGTTTCCAGATTTTTTGTCGCACTTGTGAAGTTAAAATATCAGGGTTAATCTCGAAGGAGGCTGGAACATGAATTCTGAGGCTGGTTGACACCATTCAGTGGGTTGGAGTCTGTGCATTTGATAGCTACGCATTTGATAGATATCTCAAGAGCATGTTAGCTGGTCCTTATGGGATTGTTGAACTATTGCATACTAGTGGGCTTGTTTTTACACAGCTAAACCCTTTATACTTCACACCTCTCAACAAAAATTTATTTGGGTATATGATGGGCTCAGGAACAGTGTATCAGTAGCTGAAGAAGACTTTTATCCATCTCTTTTCACACTGGTGCCAATGACTGGCTTGGAAGTTATACCAAACTGGTTTCCAGACCAACTTGGAAAAACAGGGCAACCCCAGCCTGACAAATTGCTGCAGACCCCACTCTTGGCGTGGCGAAGCCAAGGGTGAGGAACCAGCTGCTCTCTCCGCAGTCTTCCTCCTCCTCCTCCAACAGGTCTGGGAGGATAGGTCTTGCCTGGGGGTACCAGCAGCATCCTTCACACTGTGTGTGGGCACAATGTTGCTGGACATGTCTCCAGCCCCTCCAGAGGTCAAACACCTGAGAAACCTGGTGTGTCTGTGACTTGTCACTCCTCCATTAGAAAGTGGCTTCAGTCACAGCTTCAGAGACCTGGAGATCAAGCTGGGCAAAGGCGGGCTTATCTTGGGGCATGGTGGCAATTGCAGGGCTCATCTAGGGAAGCTGAGAAAATGAGCTGAGGCTGGGAGATCTGGCTTTGAGGATGTGCATCTTCCGTGGGCAAGAGTGAATACAACACAGACAACACGCAGACCTTAAAAATGCAAATCTTTGGGCTATAAATTTACTACTCTACCCGAGGCAGTTGTTAGTTTTCCATATTTATTTATGATTCATTACAATCTGGGTTTTTATAGATCTTCTACTTTAAGTTTTATATTTAATTGAATGAGAGTCCTCGTATCTTTCTGCATGCGTTTATGTGGTTTTCATTAACTACTGTGCAATCTAAGGAAGATCTTTGTTAACCAAAAATAAAGAATGTGTCTTAATGTTTAATGGAAACAATAACAATAAAATTACACAACGATAATTAAAACCACCCCAACTGTAAAAGCTTCTTCTTAATGAATCATATTAAGAGAGGGTTCAAGCATGTATTTATGATCTGGGTTGTGATTTATGGGCTAAATCCTGCCCTTGTATGCCTGTGTGAGGCTTTCACTGATTTCCATGGGGGCAGCACATGCAGGGAAAGAAGGCAAATTTTGGATGCATGCTGCCAAAAAAGAACGTTATTTTACCCTGACACAGTATATGCAGAACTAAACATAACCCCCTATCCTCCGCCATTAAAAACAGAGAGAATATGAAGCATGATGTTGATGTGTGCCCTGACGCTCTCCTAGTAACTGGCTATTGGGAGCTTTTCCAATGGATAGCCCAAACTCCCAGCAGTGATTTATCACTAATTGTCGTAACAGACCTAGAGCTGCAAGTGGTTTGCAGGGGAAACAATAACTGACGTTGGCAAAACCACTTTCTTGGTCAGTTTGCAGGACCCAGCCTATTGCACAGCATTGCACATTCAAGAATTGGGGTCTCTTTTGTGCTAAAATTTCTCTATGCCATGCTGGCAACAGAAAAGGCTTGCGGTATGTGTAGTCATTGCTTGCTTTCCTTTTGAGGCTGGTTGACTTTTCCTGTGTGGAGTAAATGGGTCTCAAGGCATATGAGGATGAGACCCAAAACATTTCTGATTTGTACAGAAGAGTCACGAAAGACGAGGCAATATTCACAAAACTAATAAGATATTATGACATTAATGATTTTTAATTAGTCAGATATAGGGTTTTTTTGTTTGTTTGTTTTGTTTTGTTTTGTTTTGTTTTTAAATCTGGATGCTTTTAGGGCACAAGCAGATAGGTGTGCAAATAATATCACCAGGCACAGCACTTTGGAGGTATTTACAAAAAAGACCATCTTTAGAAAGATGACCCATCTCCACCTATTCCAGAGCGCGCAGAGCTATAATCTTATTTGACAAACCCCCGATGGCTGCTTGATAGAGCTGCAAACTTGCACGAGGGTGGAGAATTTAATTTTCAAAGTCTGCCAGCAGTAACGAGCATGTTGCACAGGGCACGCTCTATGTCCCTCTAAGATTTCATGCACCTCTGCCTGGCCTTGTAGCCCCATCACCCTCTCTCCCTCCCTCCCTCCCTTCCCAGAAGCTGCGGGGTCCTGGCTGTGTTCCTCCACCACAGCCAGCGGCACCTTCCCCGGCTGAAGCATTTTGCAGCGTGAGCCCTGGAGCCGACTGTGAGCGAGGAGGGTGGGGGAGGCTGCAGCCTGTGCTGCTTGCGCTTGTTTGCACAGGCTGCCAACGCAACTCAGAGAGTTATTTTTTAAAAAATGGAGCCCCCTAATGTCTATTTAAACCAGGAAAAAATATACATCCTCTTCAGCTTTCCAGCCGTAGCCCTGGCCCCTCAGAAAGCTTCTTCAATTAACAAATACGAAGCAAGCGTCCTCCTTTCCCAGCACAATGCAGGCTGCCGCTATTATCCCTGGCCTCCCAATTATCTCTGAGAATCTTTCACTTAATGAAGTTTCTCTCCCTCCCCTTCCTGGCTCTCCAGACTCAGGAAAGCTTGCTGAACCAATTTAGCAAAACGTTAGGAAGAATAAAATGTAACTGCATTTTTCTTTCTTTCTTTTGCCGTGAAGTCGGCAGCTCCCTGCTCTGTTCTCAGCTGTGTCCTTCAGAGCGGCGCAGATCAGAGCATGGAAATGCATATCTTGTGGGTGCCGGGAGATGTGAATCATGAAAATGGAGACAATTCCTTCCCCTTGATCACAGTTTGCCCACTTTTTTATTGAAAGGGAGCCTTAAATAAAACTCTAACATCTGAACACCTCCAAAATTGGGAATTGGATCTAGGTTTTGATTGTAATTCTGCCACCACCTTCAACAGTAATGGGTCAAGCCAGGCTTCGAAGGTGAGCCATTACCTGGTGGTGCTCTGTCAAAAAACAGTGTAAATCAGGCTGGAATTGCAGTGTCTCCAGACCAGCTTCCAGCCTTGCAACATTGCCCAATCTTTTTTATTTAATTTTTAATTTTTTAAATTTTTTTTTACCCCTGCATCATTCCTCTTTTCTGCTTTTTCCTCCCCTCTGTGGTCACTGCTTTATTTTGCCTTCTTTTTTGACTTTAATAGGATATCTAACACTGCTGCCACTACCTAGCCTAAAGATTTTTCCTTTCCAGGTCACCCCGCTCTGTAATAGCTTCTACCTGTGCTTTTAACAGCATTCCTGTAATTAAGAGCAAAGGAGAAATACAAGTCTGCTAGTTTTTGTTTTGTTTTGGTGTTTTTTTGGTTTGTTTGTTTGTTTTAAATATGCCACATCGCTGCTGTTAATCTTTCATGTTGGCAGCACAGTGTGTCGTATTTAACACCACATCTTTGATGAAGAGAGGCAAAGGACTCTTTTGTCTCAACACCCCTTCCTCGTCGATAATCCTGGCAAGGGTTTGAGCCCCCAAGAGCACCTACCACAATGCAGATTTCCATGGTTTAAAACAAAGGTTTAGCCACCCTCAGGGATGCGGTGATTGTGGATTCTTCATGAGCTAGCCCTACAGAAGGATGCATGCAGCAAGGTCTAAGAAGAGCTTAGTGTAGCCTGAACTGCCAGGCCCATGTGAGATAATGAAATTTGGATGGTAATTTCCTGGAATGGTAATTTTGCTGGAAAAACAAAACCAACCAAACAAAAAACCAAATGGTCAGGACTGGTGGGAATCAGTTTGCAGATCTGGATGTCAGTGGACAGTTGGGTTTCTGGCTGAACATTTTTCCCCAGAAATGTCTTCCTCCCTGTCAGAATGCTGAGTTCTCCCTGAGAAACCAGATGTGCCACCCTCCTAATTTCCATTTGTGCTTTCTGACATCGCATCCCTCTTCTCCTCATTGTCTCTGTGGTCCATAGTCTCAGCACAGCCCTGTCCCTGTCCCCTTCTCATGTGATTACTGCCGCTACAGTGATGGCATGCCATCCACCATCATGGGGTACCAAATTGAGCCTGGAGTCTGGCTGGAAAACAGAAAGTGGGGTGAAGTGTAGGGGCAAGAGCTCTGATTAACTTCCTCTGCCAGGACTGCTGGACTGAAGTGCCTGTGTGTTATTCTTGTGGACAGAAAATCTCTTTCAGGAGGGGGAGAATAGAAAATCGCACTAAAAAAATTACAGCTGATTGGCAGCTACTCCCCTCCTCTCCCTGAGGAAATCCTGATGTCTTTCAAACCAATGAGCTGGGCAGGGCTTTATCTGGGGGCAGACTCTGACTTTACCTGTGCCTCAGAGCAGGCTGCAGGAGAGCAAAATAGATACACTGGGTCCCCAGCTGTCTTTTTCAAAGTGTAAGGGACCTATTTTAGCCCAAATGCATTTCTGTGGCAATTTATTCCAAACCCAGATCACATGCAGACACTGCCTTTTGGAAAGTGGTGCTGCAGAGCTGGGAAACCAAAGCAAGCAAGTAATCCAGCACCTGGGGTGCTTGCGACAGGATTCTGCCTCTACTCTCAAGCCCAGGGGCACAGATGCTGAGCTGCTAAAGCAAGATGACGCTCCCAGGTTTGATCCTGGCTCCGACTCTGTGCAGGCAGGAGTGGTAATTGCATTGGGAGCTGAAAGTTGGAGGTCCAGTAAGCTGCTGGCTGCCAGGTGAGACTCCCCAAAAGCGCAGGTACCCAGAGACAGCTACCACCCCAGGGAGCTGCTGACTGCCCCTGACAGAAGTGAAGTCCTTGGGGGGTTGATCTGGGCTGCCAAAATGTAGGAGGAACGCCAGCTTAGGAGAAAAGCATGCTGGAAGAAGAAGGAAGCACCATAAATAGCAACCCACGATGAGCACATTTCTTGCTTTGATGGTCCAGGAGCTCAGCGCTGAGCTGGTACTTGGCAGAGAGGAGACAGAGAAATCAGTTTTGGCTGGAGCTGACAGTGAGTACAAACCTGTCCTGGCCAGGTCCTATGATCCTTTCCCTGTACTGCCGAGGGTATTTTCCCCCTTTTCCTGCCACATTGTTGAGTGCATCTCTTGGTTTCATTGCATCTCTCCAGCGTGGTTACCCAGCTCAGGTCTCTGTGATGGAAAGCAGTGGGTGTGCAGTCTCTTTGGAAAGGGCTGAGCAAAACAGAAAGAGAGAGAGAGAAGCCAAAACCATGGCAAATTTTGTTTCTAATTTCAGGTGGGCAATTTGTACAATTGGTTTTCCCTTGTATTTCGCACTGTTTATGTTCAGTTTACAGCTCCCCTGCCTCCTGCCACAGCATGGAGTGCAGATATACCCTGTTATCTTGCAAACGATACTCCACAAATAGAGACTTCATTGCCCAGGTCCTGGCAACCTGTACGAATTTTGGGTTAAGCCACTTTCGTAGTGTTCATTCTGAGCTCTGCGGCAGTGAGGGATACAAATTGGTGTGTCAAGCCTTTTTGCCTTAATGCTGTGACAGTAACATCTTCTGTCACCCTCACTACCAAGGGCCATTTTGGGCACTGAAGGATGCAGCAGTCCTGATTGCAACAACCTAGTTCTCTGCGCAAACCCTTCTGCCTTCCCCCGCACAGGCCGTTTGAATACCAAGGGACAGCATCTGTTTCCCAAGGGCTTTAAAGGTTCTTTTTCCTCTGTTGTGGAATGAGAGCAGCATTTATTTCAAGAGCAGAAACGGTCACATGTCCAGTTCTGGACCAACACTTGAGCTTTTGTTTTTTTGGAAGTGGTTCGTGGTTTGACCACTGGCCCAGTAAGGGGGATTCAGACAGCAGTGTCTGACTTCTCAGTTTCCCTGCATGCTGCCTCTCTGCATGATGCCAAGGAGGGACAAGAGATCGGTCCAGCCCCCAGCCCAGGACAGGGGTGTTGTGTCCAGCTGTGAAGGCTGATGAGGTCCATCTGCCTCTCCTGCTTTCACGGTTTCATAACCCAAAAATGAAGCCTATGTCAATAGTGCTAAATAGGAGTGCAGAGGTTGATTCATGTCCCCGAGACAAGGGGCACTAAGTTGCTTGTATGTCAGTATTTCCTGTAAAGAAGAGTGGCTGTGCCTAAATAATATGGGCTTGGGTCTTCTCTGGGCCCAGAGCAGCCAGCTCCTGTGGTCTTAAAATGTGACTGTGACCCCTTGCACTTTTTTTTCAGTTTAAAGTAACTGAAGTAACAGGACGGCTGTGTTGCAGCCCACCAGAGCTGACTTTTATGGTACGAAAATTTATGGCATAGCATGTGGTACAGCTTAAAAGCTTAAGGGGTAGCTGAAGGTGCAAGGTTTGCTGGAGTAGCAGTGGAGATAGTGGGGATAGCAGGAAGAGCCCAGGCTATTGTAGTGTTCGTTCTGCCTTTTGGTGGTAAGACCTGGACCACTCTTGGTCCCCATTTTTGGCAGCAATTGGGTTGTGCCTGGGCAGTGTTTTGGAGAGCACTAGCTCATATGTGGGTATGCTAGGGGTCAGAGTCAAGGAGCAGAAGAAACATTCAGCAGTGGAGGTGATGCCCTGCCCTTCACTCCAGCTCGCTCCCTGGCTGCTTGTTTAGTGGTGTGCTTGTCTCCAGAGGGACCAAACCCAGCTGCATGGGTCTTGTGATGGCAGCACTACCTTTTGCATCCTCAACATGGTCCATGTGGCTTCATTTTTTTTTTCTTTTTTTGAAAAGTAAAAGTTTTTGTTTATTTTTTGACAAACAAACAAAACCAACACACAAAAACAAATCCTCCACAAATGAAGATACAACCAGAAGGAAGGCTGCCAACCTTTAAATGGTACTTTGGTCCAGCAGAGCTTTTGAAACTGATCACTACCAGCTGAGCTAATGGTGTAGCTGGTAGCTGTAGCAAACTGTTCTTCACCAGGTGAATCAACATCTGGAAGGATGGAAGATATGCATATTGCCCAGGTCTGAAGATGACTGTGACCTCTTCACAGGTAGTAACTAACCTCTACCTCCTGAGGTGACTTGTGTGTGTTTCTTGCTCCTGCCTTAATGCTCTTTTTCACCTGTCCCAACTTGGGGCTCCCTTTACCTTTTCTGCATGCGAACACTGGGCACTTCTCATTCCTGCCCAGGCAGTGCCTGGAGGAGCACTGCAAACCTGCTAACATCTCCAGCATCCAGGTCCCTTTGAGACCTCAGAGGAGCAAGAGCAGGGAAAATCCGGGTCTGACACCACTGCCCTGTGGCCAGCCCTGGCAGAGCAGCCTTGGACCTGCAGTGGCTGCATCCACCACTGGCCCTGGGCTGTGCTGAGGCAGGAATGAAGATTGTCCTCCAGAGGGTTAGAGCAGACCCATGTTGGGGTAAATTTGCATAGGGCCAGCAAAATATGATTCCTTTTCCCTTGGCAAGTGCAGAGATCCCTGATGCAAACCCTGAAAATGCTCAAAAGAGGTGCTGGCAGAATAGTTTTAGCAAAGACGAAACTGAAGTATTTTCTTTCAGCTCCATTCAGAGAGCCAGCTGAATCATTTTTTGAAATGCTTCCCTAAATATTCAGCCAGAGATGTGGAAAATATCTGCACAAATATGCAAAAAGAAAAGCTTGCGAGGACTCTGATATGTCATGCACTGTATTAGAGAAGGTTTGATGCAGATGTCCCTGCCTGCTCTGGCTCTACCACACTGCCCTAACCTTGGGTTTTGTGTAGCCTGGATGTCCTTGACCAGCACAGTCAACCTCTGGATGAAATGTTGCTATCTCTGCCATGGAGAAAACACTTCACAGGCTTGCTCTGACACTCGGTCATTTGTGTAGTACTGAAGGGTGGAAAGTGTTACACATGTGTTATGTATTATTATTAACTTGGGGAGTTTCTGATTTCTAGTACCGTGAAAGATAGTCACAGATGTACAAGGGTCTGCATAGTTTATAACAGACGTAGGCTAGAATAAGGATAGTCTTGAACTTTCTATTGGCTATCTTTAATTCAAAACCAGATCTGGAACTGAGATTCAGTCTTTGCTCTTTAGTTATCCAAATAATAAAATTAAGACCAAAACCAGATGAACTTAGGAAAAGGTAAGGTTCAGATCATATCAAAGACTATACCTCAGGCCCAAATTTAACATGCTGATACTTTTTCTCCTTGCTTTTAATCTATGCGAGAGACTTCCTCCTCCTCTTTACAGAAACCAGGTGTTATGTATTCCTTTTTTTGCTGGCATTTCATGGCAATGTGTATCCTGGTTTACGTGCCTGATCTTCATTCCACAAAACAAAAAAAGGAAAAAGAAGCCAGTATTTCTTGCAAGTACTGAAATGACAGCAGTGGATGGGAGCAAGATTCAATGCAATGGAAAGCAGATTAGATTAAGCAAACTGTTGAAAATTTATTCTTCTGGTTAATTTTATCTGTAAAATTATCCTAAAGACTAATATTGTCAATTCTCATTTGGCTCTGCAGGACCCTGTGTGAATCCAAATCCATCCTTTTTTGGCAGGCCTTTTTATCACCAGTAGTACAGTGACATCTAAGTGTCAAGAAGATGGGCCAGTCGGAGCATAGAAAATTGATTTGAGCAGCACCATCCCCCCTTGGCTGGCTGTAGATAAACAGTTCAGCTAATACGCTGCTCCCGACCTCTTTGGGGCTGTATTCAAATATGATCTAATACGGCAGCTGCTTCACTGGAAATGCTGAAAGTAAAGTAGTCCCTGAGAAGTTTTGTTTTTCTCTTACATTTTTAAAAGGTGAGGCAGAATATTAAAAAAGACTTGCAACAGTGAGGGCCTTACACATGGAGACATATATGTCATTTGTTGCTTAATTTTTTTTTTTTTAATACTGAAAATGAAGGAAACTAGACTACATGAAACACAAAGGCACAAAAGCACAATTAAGCTATCTTAGCTCTTTTTCTTTCCCAAAGTTTGCTTTCCAAAACACCCAAGTAATCGATACACTTGAGACATTGTTTTAGAAACAATTGGCACAGGTGCTGATAGCAATGGTGCTCAATACGTCCCTCCCTTCGAGCTGCTACATTTGGGGCTGCCGTCACTCTCATTTCCACCCTCAAACCAGGAGCTGAACACAGAGCATGAACCAAACCCTGCCCAAAATACTCCTGCATCAGCCAGCTCTTTAAGTGAGTGCTGCAGACAGAATGGGGAGCATCATGTACAGCCGCATTCTGCCTGTATGTGGCAGATGCACTTGACCCCCCCGCCCAGGCAAACCAGCAGCAGTTTGGTTCAGGCTCCAGCGGAGGGAAGGGCCTGAGCTGCAGCTGGGCCAAGAACTCCTGCCAGGAGACCCACAAGGAAGCAGAATGGCACACTGAACACTGGTGACTTGTGGGTGCAGGGCGTCTCATGTGTACTTTTCCTACTGTATGCAATTTGACCACGAATCAACCACTTCATTCTGTAAATACAACAGCCTGGATGAGCCCACTTTGAGCTCTCCCTGCTAAATAAGTGAGCTGTATGGCAATGGTTTTACTACTCACAGGTCAGTGGATGAGCCCAATTCAAGTTCAATATTAGTCATTTAGCTTACGTAGATGCATACTGAATGTAATGGATTATTTAGAAATATAAGGTTATATGATTTTTAAATATTCTTTGATTCATGTGACTTGGTAGACTAGATTTGCTAAAATTTTACCAAGGGCAACTGCAGACTACACTAAACGCTTGCAAGATAAAGTCTAGCTTGCATCTTGCTGGAAAGGATGGAACTGACTGGGAAAACAACAACTCAAGGCTAAGGCAGAGACTTTACAGACATGCGAAGCAAGGCCTATTTTGTACTTTGCTGAGAAGAAAGGATTTATCCAGACAAAATGGCACCTGCAAGGATATGGACCAAAACCAATGTCTACAACTGAACAAAACAAAGGCCCACGTGGAGTCAGAGAAAAAAGGTCCAATGGGGATCAAAAGGACGTGGTGGTGAAATATTGCTATTGGACTGAATCATGGTGTGAATGGTCTGTAAAGCTAGAAAAGTTTGTAGTTTTCTATGCTTGGGGAACCTCTGCACAGGTACCCAGCTAGAGCCAGCCCTTCTGCTATTCTACTCCATTAAATTTTTTATTTTCTAAGAATATTTTCACCTGAAAGTTTGCTACTGGAGTTCTAAAATACAGACTTGGGAGAAAAGTTATCAGGGAAAGAACACCCGAAACTCTGCTTCATGAACTAATACAGGCACCTGGAAAGAAGGTAAGCAGCATTTGGCTTGGTATATTTCCTCCATGCAGTACATAATAGAGTGAACCTGTCACCGAACTCTTTTAAGTCACGCTTCTCTTTAAGAAATCTAAATACTGTTCTGCAGTAAGCAGAACCCTAAAATTACTCTCCCATGACTCAGGGGCATGAAGCAGGTAGTTGGGTTAAGCCAACAAGAGAGTGCCCCATGGCTCTCCTGGGGGCTACACACCCCACCCTCTGTGGCTAAGGTAAGAGGACAGCACCCTTCAAACCTGTCCCCAGCTGTGGTCAGGCCCTGGGCATGGGACATGGTGGTGTTGGGTTATAGATTCATAGAAACATAGAATGTCCTGAGTTGGAAGGGACCCACAAGGATCATTGAGTCCAACTCCTGTCCCTGCACAGGACAACCCCACAGTTCACACCATGTGTCTGAGGGCTTGTCCAGTCTCCTCTTGAACACTGTCAGGCTTGGGGCTGTGACACCTCCCTGGGGAGCCTGTTCCAGTGCTCCACCACCCTCTGGGGGAAGAACCTTTTCCTCAGGTCCAACCTAAACCTCCCCTGGCACATCTTCCTGCCATTCCCTCAGGTTCTGTCACTGATCACCAGAGAGAAGAGCTCAGCGCCTGCCCCTCCTCCTCCCCTTGTGAGGAAGCTGTAGCCACCATGAGGTTTCCCCTCAGTCTCCTCCAGGCTGAACAGACCCAGTGACTTTAGCTGCTCCTCATGCAGCTTCCTCTCCAAACCCTTCACCAAATTTGTAGTCCTTCTCTGGACATTCTCCAGTAACTTTATACCCTTTTTATCCTGTGTAGCCCAGAACTGCACACAGAGCTCCAGGTGAGGCCGCACCAGTGCAGAGCAGAGCGGGACAATCACCTCCCTCTCCCGGCTGGCAACGCTGTGCTGGATGCACCCAGGACACGGGTGCCCCTCTTGGCTGCCAGGGCACACTGCTGGCTCATGTTCAACTTGCCATCGACCAGAACTCCCAAACTTGTAGCAGGCTCGTTGCTCTGAGTGGTGAAGTGCTGAGGGCACAGAGGCAGCCCTGCTCTCTGCAGAAAGGAGCATGAGTTCCCATCTGCTTTGGGCCTTCAGCTGTTTTTAGATGAAGGAGCCACTGCACACAGATGGAGGCAGGAAATATGTACAAGGCAGAGTCCGCCTCTGGGATCTCTCTTCTTTTCTTCTCATTTTGAGATCAGGGGACTGGAGTGCTCCTTCCATTCATCTTCCCTCTCACCTGCTCCTGGGGCTGCCATATTCCACGCAGTTTCTTCAAGTGCTGTCATCCCCACAGCATCAGAGTGCCTTCCAGTAGGGCATTACGTGAACCGACTAACATCTGTCACATGTGGCTCATTCTTTCCCTCAATCAGCCTCAATCAGCTTTTCTGCAGGCAGCACTTCCTATCTGCAAATAACAGCCATCACAGGGGCTGGCAGGATGGATGCTCTCTCCTCTGCATCTCCTTTCCTGGCTTTATTCTGATTTTCTCCTGTTTCTTTTCATTACCTTTTGTTTTCTTCCTGCTCACCACCACCACTACCATTATGTGCCTTTGTCTTCCGTGTCTCCCCAATGAATCTTCACTCCTCTCTTTCTCTATCTCTTTCCTTGATCTGTTTTATCTTTCTTCTATTTCCCTCCACAACCACTCTTGTCTTCCCCTCTTCCCACCACGCTGATACCCGCTTACCCACCATCTTCCCCATGTCCAGTGCTACGACAGCTAGGTGCAGGGCTGGCCACTGCCTCCACCCCAGGTTGTGTTGTTCTGGTAGGAGAAACCTCACAGCCTACTACGTCCCACCAGTCCCTGGGACTTCTTCATTCAGTCAGTGCCATTTATACATTGGTTCAAACTAAAGGCATATGGAGGCAAAGACAGCCAGGTATGGTCTCACACATGAGTTTCTACCCACCATTTCAGTAGCGGATCATGATTAGGAAGCAGAAGACTGTTTGTACCCCTGGCCTGCTCATGCCATGCTGGTGGCTTTTGGCAAGCATCCTTGGACCCAGTGTCACAGAATCACAGAAGAATGTTAGGGATTGGAAGGGACCTTGAAAGATCATCCAGTCCAATCCCTCTGCCGGAGCAGGAACACCTAGATGAGGTTACACAGGAATGTGTCCAGGTGGGTTTTGAATGTCTCCAGAGAAGGAGACTCCACAACCCTACTGGGCAGCCTGTTCCAGTGCTCTGTCACCCTCACTGAGAAGAAGTTTCTTCTCAAATTTAAGTGGAACCTCTTTTGTTCCAGTTTTAACCCATTACCCCTTGTCCTACCATTGACTGTCACCGAGAAGAGCCTGTCTCCATCCTCGTGACACTCACCCTTTACATATTTATAAACATTAATGAGGTCATCCCTCAGTCTCCTTCAAGCTAAAGAGCCCCAGCTCCCTCAGCCTTTCCTCATAAGGCTCATATTCCTCATATTCCACTCCCTTAATCATCTTTGTTGCCCTGTGCTGGACTCTCTCCAGCAGTTCCCTGTCCTTCTGGAACTGAAGGGCCCAGAACTGGACGCAATATTGCAGATGCGGTCTCACCAGGGCAGAGTAGAGGGGGAGGAGAACCCCTCTCTGGATCTACTAACCACCCTCTTCTAATACACCCCAGGATGCCATTGGCCTTCCTGGCCACAAGGGCACAGTGCTGGCTCATGGTCATCCTGCTGTCCACCAGGACCCCCAGGTCCCTTTCCACTACACAGCTTTCTAACAGGTCATTCCCCAACCTATACTGGAACCTGGGGTTGTTCCTGCCCAGGTGCATGACTCTACTTGCTCTTGTTATATTTCATTAAATTTTTCCCTGCCCAACTCTCCAGCCTGTCTTGTTCATGTTGTCTGTAAAATGGGAACAATACTACTGACTGCTTGGGCTCAATGTTTGAGGGCATATTACTCTCAGGGTAGGATGAAGCCCTGAAGGCAGAAAGCAGATCCCAAGCTTGTGTCTGGTCATGACTGGGATAACATCATGGGTGGCTGAGTCAAGCTAACTCAAATTTGACCTCCCGTTCCGACCAAAGCAAATGCCTCCCTCGCTTTCTCTACCTTTGAGACAGAAAACAACATCTGAATTAAACATGAGAGTGGAGGTGCCCTCCCTGGTCATCACGTTCAGTCTCTTGCTATGGGTGGACGAGGTGCCGTTATAATCTCTTTCACAAACGTATTGAGTTGGATGTTAGAAACAGGGAGTTATTATCCCTCCCCTACAAAACAGCTGATGCTTCAGAATTTAGATGTGTGAGAAAGGAGCACATGGTGCTTTTTTTCTCAGCAGAAATTTCCGCAATAAGGGAGACAATTTACTGGAAATCTCCAATATTCTGCTTGTACTGAGCAGTTAGAAAAGTTTGGATTTGAGATGCAGGTCACTTTATTAAAAAAATAGTCATATAGGCATACACAGAAATACTTATTTGAGGGTAATCGGTACAGTTTTTCTATAATGTTACCTTAGACGTAGAAATATCAAGAGAGAGCCTATTTACTTGCAGATGCTTTTAACAAGAGCATCGCCTGCACAGCCCTCTCATTTAGCAGAGACATTTGATCCCACACCTGCTCAGCTCCAACCTATTACACAGCATCTTAGCGCTGGCTGCAATTTTTGCAGACTGAAGTTTGCCTGCTTGTGCTGACTTTAACCAATAGTCAGCCAAGAGGAGACAGTTTTAGAAAATCAAAACATTTTGTGGTTACATTTTGCATCTTCATTTTAAATGTTGTCCTGCTTCCAAACTTGCTTGTATCTCCTCCCCCATGAAGGTGCTGAGTAAGAAGCCCTGCTTGCTGGGCTGAGCCTGAAGGATGTATCCCTTCCCTCTCCTTCAGTTTTTGATTATGGATGGTGAATCAGTGAAAACTGGAATGTTCCTACAGCCCTAACCTTTGTTTCCAAGCCATATATGCTGAAATGCAGATGCCTGCCCTGTACTACAGCTCTGCACTGTGCTCCCACAATCAATGTGAGTGGTTGTATGTCATTCCCCATCTCATCTCATCCAGCGGGTATAACCACCATCAGTCTGCACTTGATGTGCTTCAGGATGCTGGCACCAGGACCAGAAGACAGGTTTGAGAGTGCCTGTTTCTGACCTACTCAACATTTCCAATGAACTCACACCCAGGAAAATCATTTAGGGCTGATGAAGACATGGCACAAGTCATTTCCTGCTGAGATGGAGAAGTGTCCTGAGCCAACTGCAGATGATGGGGAGCAGCCCCCAGCCAGCTGAGGGATGCAGCTCTGAGGTGCAGCACGTGTCATTACTGCTTTCTGGCACAAGGGCTGCCTGCCCGATGGGAGTGCCCAGACGTACTGAGGGGGTCAAAGGTGCCTTCCTCTGACAGCCAACATCTTCCCTCTTGTTCATGCTCAGCTCTGGGCAACTGGCTTCTTGCCCAGGACTGATTTCTTGCAAGCCCTGGGCCAGCTGGTGGTGAGTGACGATCAGCAGAAAAGCAATGCACTGGCTTTGTGTTTTGGCATCAAATTCCTGATGCCTCTTCAGCTCGGCCGCTAGCAAGCACACAGGTGGCAAGGAGGAGTGGGACACCCACTGGGAGCTGAGGCTCCTTTTGGGCAGGTACCACTCCCAGCATCACCACGAGCCAGGTTCACTTGGGGCCATGCCAAAAGGCAGTGGGAACAGCACAGTTTCCTCTTGTTCTTCCCTCCTCTGATGAGGTTCTGCTGTTGCTGAATTCAGGGTGTTGCATTGGCTGATGCAGATACCATCTCAATGGAACGGTGGAAAAGCTCCTACTTGCCACACAGTGAGCTCACCTTATCAGACAGATAAGATTTGTCTTCACTTGCGCTTTGTCATCTCAGCAGCAGTGCAGGGTGGTGGGAGCCAGCTGCTCTGCTCTTGGAGGTGGTGGCACTCCTCCCGTAGTCACTTAGGCTAAATCCGAAAGGTGTGTGAGAGATGCTGTCCCACATGCCCTCCCTGCATCCTCCTCATAAGGAATCCTTCTCAATAGAAAAAACCCAAGGGATGTAAGGATAGCTGGGAGGCAGCTGATCTCTGCCTTTCCCAGGAGCTGGGAGTCGGGACTGTCACAGCCTGATCTGTCTCACGCTGCTTGTGAAAGACGATGTAAACCCTCTGCTCTTACAGAGTTAGACTGCCGCAGAGCGGGGACCTGGGAGGGCAGAACTGGGCTTAGCACGCTGAATTACACTGCCAGCACCACGCTCTCAGCATGACAGGCAAAGGGACTCGTGCTTACGCCTGGTTTCCCTCCTCGGGAGAAGAAAGGAGTGTCAAGAAAGGAAATCAGGGTTAATCCAGGCAGCCAGCTCAATGGCTGGCATGGGTACGTGTCTGTTCTTTGTACTGTCAGCTCGAAGCAATATCACACTCGTGCAGAGGGTGTTGCTCTGGGGCATTGGTGTAGAAAGAGCCAATCAAACCCTATTTATCAGCTTTGCTTTCTCAAAGGCTGAGCTGACGCAGCACTGGATTTTTATTTTACTGGTTTAACACCAGGATTTATGGGTTGTATCCAACTGCACGTTGCAGGGCACCATCTAAATAAGTATTTATTATGTCGGAAGGGGCCCGGAAGGCAGGTGGTGTGCTTAGCACCATGTAGCCCCTTGTCCTTAAGTCAGCTGCACACAGGCAGCCCGACTGTCACCAGGAGAGCTCACCCCTCAATTTTACATTGCTATGGACAGGCTGGTGAGCAATCTCTGCCAGGGACACACATCCATCAATTCAGAAGCTGGCAGGCTGCTCTTCCTGCGAATGCTGTGCCTTGAGGCACTCAGGGCTTTGCTGGGAACCTGAAGCTGTACACAGACCTGCTCCTGCCCAGCCTCAGGCACTCCGCGTCTGTGGCAGCAATATGAACTGTCCACAGTTGATGCCGCTTAAAAATGCGTGGTGTTTCCGAGGCTGCACAGGGAGCACAGATTGTGCATGAGCCATTGCTTCCCCTGACTGTGCTCCAAGGAAGCGCTTAACCACCTTTAGTCTGCCAGGCAGGAAGCTGCTCCTGAAGGAAAATGAGAATGGGGCAAAAAAGAGACTTGGGGAAGGCTGATACAGCTGGCTTGGGGGGTGATATTTTGATGCCTGACACATAGTCTGCTGATGCAGTTCTTCAGCTACTCGGCATTATCTCCTGTGCATCCCAGCCTTCTCACTGCCGACAGATGATACATCCCTCGGCCATCAGGCAGACAGAAGATGAAAATTGTCTTATTGCTTTTGATATATTCCCATAATAGGATTCAGTGGAGCCTTTGCTGGGGAAGAACTGGTGGTTCACATTTCTGCTCTCTTCTTTGTTTGTTCTACTTAATCAGCATTAGGAGAGGAGCTAAATTTCTCTCCCTCTCCCTACGTTCCTTGTACAACTTTGAATTGCTGCATTTTCTCTATGTACAGGGTATAGTGGAAAGTGGAAGTGAAGACCTCTATGCTAATCTCACAGTGAAGAAGATAGGAGCACAAGAAATTTCTGTCTTAAAATAAAAATATCCCTCTCTTTTCAGCCACGTAATTTCAATAAATTACTGCTCCAGCTTTCTGTGCCTACTTCTTCCTTTCTGCTCTGTTATTTACTGACCTAGACCATCATGGGAGGATGAGGTATCTTATGTATTGAGGTTCATTTCTTTGCACAGATAAGCATCTCTTTCCTTTATTCCACACTGCCCCTTTTATATACCCCTAAAGCTCTCTGTTCTCTCACTAATAAGAGATCTTACATCAGACGTTTGCCTTTCAGCCTTCGGTTACATCTTGCATCATCTCTGACTTCAATGACATGTCTCAAATGTGACGCAGGATGGATTCTGTCCGAACCAGAGGAAATCGGGTGCGATATCATGGTGGGCTCCTCAGCGCCTCGATCCGCTGCTCTGGCTGCGCCCCTGAGTCAGAGCCCAGGGAAAGGGCAGGAGTGATTCATTAAAAACCCACCGCCATGCTCCGACGCGCAAGCCTGAATGAATGTCACAGTTTTCATTACGGAAAAAGAGAGACCAAAGAGAAAACGTGACAAAGTACATTGCCTGGCTGTTGATCTTTAAGCAACAGTGTGATTAGCAGCATCTTCCCTTTACATTTCAAAGCGCCGGAGCACAATGGCAGGGAGATAAACATCCAGAGGTGCTGCCTGCTGAAAGGCATCTTTCTGACAGCGCATAACTGCTCTCCTGCCTCCCTCATCGGAAAGAACATGAGGTTTTAGTCAACGATGAAAGAGAAAAAGTCACACTTTATCTACGGTAAACAGTTGCCTATTTGTATTTGTTCTTCCCCTAGTGAGTTCCATCTTTGAAACAGCGGTCCCTTGCCATCCTTGTGCAGCCGGGAGGTTGAAGCCATTCTCCCACAGACTCACAGGGCCCTGACTCCTTCTCTGAGGCAGCTGCTGGAAAAAATAAAACATCCCCAGTTCCTTTCTTCACCTGTGCTTTTCTCTCCTCCATCTCCCAGGAAGAGGCGGAACCTGCTCCCACAAGGCGGCCAAATGCCAGTAACGAAGTCTGCACCCTTCACGCTTCTCCATCAATAAAGCACAGCCCAGCTCCCTTACTTAAGAGTTATTTGCTATGACAGCAGCATCAGCTTAGACAGGATTAAAAAAGAAAAAAAGAATAGAGAGGAAAAAAGAGAAAAACCTTTCCTGCTTCTGAAATTACTTGCAAAGTCACCTTTTCGATGCTAACAAACACAAAATGCGCTCAGCCACTGATTTCGGCAGACCATATGCTACCACTGCTGCTGGCCAGGTCCTAAGGGATGAATTTTTTTCCTCTTCAGCAAGCCTCCAGAAATGTCATAGAAATTTATATGCTTATTCACAGAGCCAATAAAGCAGAAAACCGGTGTTTCAGCTATTTTTGTTTTGTTTTGCAGATGGACAGTAAAAGACATAAATCTCCTTCCCACCACCCTAACACCCTGCTCGGCTCCCTCTTTTGTGCTGAACCACCAGCCCAGTAGGACTTGCCCATGGCCTGAAAGCCAGCCCTCCTTTTCACTTAAAGAGAAGCAGCAGAAAGAAGATGCAGGAATCTCCCACGATGTTGCTAGTGCCTCAGACTGCTGAGCTCAGGCACAATTTTCCAATGTAGCCACCAAGGCGGGACAGCTTTTTTTTTTCACCATCTTTGATGGAGGAAAAAAAAGCAATCTGCACGCCCTGGGGCTGTCCCTGTTTCTACCCTCCCTATGTCAGCTCTGACAAAACACACGCTGTCCTCCCATGACGTTATCTGATGTATGCCCCGATTTACAGTGCTGTGCCGCTCACCTCCATAAATCAGGGCAGAGCCCTGGGGGGAGCCTGGCTGGCCCCCTTCTGAAATGCGTGCAGGTTGCAGACCTGGGTGATATTTTAGAGAAGTTTGACATTTAACCTCAGGAAAAGCAATATGCGAAGGGGCGGGAGAGGACCGTGGCTAAATCTCCCTCCCAGCTATATTTACAGTCACGGCGCGGGATGGAGCTTGACGCCCATTGGAAAACCTGCCTTTCACGGCACATCACCAGGGAAATTTAGGATTAGTGACCAAGGCCTGTTGGCTTGCTGACTGAAGGAGGCAGCGGGAGGGCTCATGGCTGAGGGCAGGAAGTGGTTTCATTTCAGTGTACGGTCCTGCGGTTCCCAAGGGAATTGTCTTGGGAGTCATCCCCTCCCTGCCCCGGCATTTCCCCCACTGTTGTTGTTTCCTTCTCCAGGCAGGGCAAGCCTGGGCCCCACTCCAAACCCACCAGCATCAGCCCCAGTGACCCTCCACCAGTGCCAGAGGGGCCAATTGCCCGCTGCTCCTGGGGAGCTGTGCCACGCTGGGGAGTAGAGAAATTAGGAATAAACCGAAACCCAGAGGGAAGAGAGGATTGCACCTCTGTGCCTCACGCAAGGAGCTCGGCTGTTTAGTCAGACCATCATCTTGGCTAATAACGGCAGGCTAAATATTTAGCTAAGATCTTAACAATAGCGAGGCTCTCAGCAGAAGGAAGCCGGCAGAAAGCAGGCGCTTTCCCTCCAAAGTCTGTTTTCTCCTTATTTAAAAAGGAGGAAATAGGTCAGCTGTTGTAGACGCCAAGGTCAGAAGCTCAATTTGTATTTCAGAGCCCAGGAAAGGTGAATGCACCAGAGCTACATCCCTGATGGAAACAATCACTCATTCTAATAAGGCTGGCAGAGGCTGGAGCCTGCCTTGTTCAGATACAATTATTACAGCCTGGGTGTCAGATTACTGAATCTGTTAGCCGGGAATCAGCTGTTATTTCAGAGCAAGACAGCTATCCTACAAACAGTTGTGATGCACGTCATGCGTGACGCCCAGGTCCAGCTTACCCCGCTGGTTCAGAGAGGCAGAAGGGGGCCAGGACCACCTACACCGCTAAAGGAAAAGCCCGTGACAGTGACCTCTGGACGCAGCCACATCTATCAGATCGTGACAGCAGCATTGAGATGACTGGGGAACATCGTGACCAAATGACTTGATTTTCTGAGAACGGAGTTCCTGAACTTGTTATAAATGCAACACACAGGCTGCCTGTGTCCGGAGAGAGCTGGAGTGAGGACTTGGTGCCAGTGCGCATTTTCTGTCCCAGAGTAGTTTGGGAAAGTCTGAATGGGGAAGGAGGTCAGCAATGCTCGAGTCAGTGGGGAGCTCTTTGTGCGGGAGCTAAAATAAGAACTGCCTGTACCCAAGAAGAAAGACAAATTGCTGGTTAACAGAGCATTCCCATCCCAAAGCACAGCTTAAAAAAGTGTCTGTGCTACTTTAGCAAGAACAAGAGCCGTGCCGGCACGGTTTTGGTGGAGGCTCCCTCGCAGCCAGCCCAGCCATCCTCAAACCCAGCACTGAGCAGGTGGCTCCCAGGCCCCCACCCCATCTCTTCCTGGCAACAGGCAGTTTTGCTAGCGATGCCCTTTATCTGTCCCCCACTGTGGACAGGATCATCTTCTGCTCTGCATTGTGAGAAATGAATGGCCTCGAACCATTTTAGCTCCTCTCCCAACACTGCTGGTTCAGGGGGGCATATCCAAGCTCCCTGGCTCTGTCCCATTAGAGCAGGGGCTAGGCATTGTAAAATGTGACTTTTTTTTATGCTTCTCAGCCCCCATCTTAATTTTAAACACTCTTTTCATATATTGGGGAACATGGTATTTTCCACACAACACAAACACTCACTCAGTGAACTCCAGTGTCCTCCAGGAGGAGTACAGGGGGCAGGAAGGTGACAGGAGGGAGGAGTAATGTCAGAGGCTTGGGGCTATATGTGCTAATTGTCATTTGGGTGTTTTACCCTGTTAATTCTCCACAGAATCATAGAATCACTTTGGTTGTAAGAGACCCTCAGGATCATTGAGTCAAACCATAGTATCACCACTGATATAACAAGGTCAAAATAAAAATGCAGTATTACACCGAGTATTTAGATGGTTCTGCGATGTTCTGACTCCATTACAGTGAAAGTTTTGAGAGAGCCACCTATTTAATATATGTGAGATGAAGGCTTCCAATATTAATAAAATCAGGAAGACCTCATCTTGTCAAATGTGTCTTTGCACCACTGCTCTTTCATTTTATTAAAATGAGAAAGTGCTCATCAAATCTAGAGGCCAGCTTTATGGGAGGTTTCCCACAAGTCTGGGACAAGAGCAGCATGAATCATACAGTGCAAGTGGACTGTAGGTGCCTGTGAAGGACCACCACAGTGAGGGCAAGGCCATGGAGTGCAATCTGTTCAGTTATGAAATGCAGCCACGAGCAAGGGGAATAGGATCTCCAGTTGGGTGAACTGTGAGGAATCTGCCCCAGGATAAAGAAAGTTGCTCCACCTGCTGACAGAGTGATTATGGGCCATCGCAACATCCCCTGATAGCTGGGAATGCCTCCGGAGGACATTTCGTTGTCTGCACCAGCAACTCTTTCTTGGAACATCTTGTTTTGACACCAGCAGAGGAGAAGACAATTTTCAGGTTAGTGAGACGTGACCATTGGGTGTTGATAGAAATCCTACACCACCTCCCAGACTTGGCAAGGGAGAGCTGTGTGCAGGTGTGGCTCCTCAGGAACTGCCGTAGAGGCAATCCCATTTGGCAATGGGCTTATTTAAAGTTCAGCATCATGATACAAGAAGTTGTTGGCAGCAGGCTGAGAATCAGGGATGAGTGGAAGAAACCGTGGCAGCGGAGCAGACAGTTTTGGCACCTTCCTAAAAATCCTGGCACCCCTATAAGAAGTGCATCAGGTCAGAGAGGCCTGAGTAGCTTCTTCTGGGTCAGCATTGCCACCCTACTATACATTGCTCAGAATGCACATCCCCCACACCTCCAAGCCTTGCTGGACACTAACGTTGCCTGGTGGAAGCAGTGTGGGTTATGAGGTCCAAGAGGAAAATGTCCTGCTCAGAAGGCATGTGCAGCTCTGAACCACCAAACAGGCAATTAACAAAGGCACTACCGCAGCAGAGCAGATCCTTTTAGTATTTACCTTAGAGGACAAAGCAGCCAAAGGTGCAGAGGGCAAAGGGTAGCATTTGGGACAAAACTCCAGACATGGGCCATGGGGAGGTGGGAGAGGGAAGACCCCAGATCCACGGCAGATTCTTCTGCCAAACAAACTTCATGAAACTCACTGCAGCAGCCTTTCCTACTGGTGACCAGTGGACATTCATCTCACCAAAGGGAAAATGGAGCGGTAAAGCTCTTTCTCTTGCTACATTTGCACACAGGAAGGGAAATGCCAGAAAGTGCAAGATCAGGGGTTGCAGGAACTTTTCTTTACCAGAGCAACAGCTCCCCAGATGAAGAGACCCTTGGGTGGTCTGCAGAGAGTGCCATGCTGTGCACCACTTGTCCATACAGCCGAACAGTGCGACTCCCCACCTTGGCCAGGTGGGACGCTTTGGGGATAATGAACCATTCTACATCCCTGTGCGCATCAGGGAAAGTTTTCTCCCCAGCCCAAGCACTTAGCTGCTGGCTTGTGTCCTGACGCATGAGGGCTAATATCCCTTGCACATTTTTACCATAGAAATGAAAGACAGAGGGTATTTTTCGATTCAATGGGAAACAAGTGAATAATAATTCTGTGAAGCCGTGTAGTGGAAAGAGAGAATTTGAGCGCAACAAGAAACGGGATTTTAAAATTTCATCTGCACAGCAGAAGGTCCTGCCAATTGAACCGTTTCCAGTAAACAATCTGCTAAGTCTGACAGTTTGAAGGAACACCAGACTGCCAGGAGTGAATAGCCTGGGATTTTTAAGAGGTTTATTTTTCATTCGAACACTTTTGTTTGTGAGCAACAGCTTAAAAAACAAAATGCATGTGCAGCAGTGTTAGCAGCCAGGCAGAGGGTTTCCCTGTCAGCCAGAAGCAAAGGAGCAGAAGCAAAGGGCTGTGCTGGTGACATGACCTGATTTGGGCTGCCTGGTGTGCCAGGCCACAACACTGTGCTTTTGGGTCTGCACCAGCCCACCTTGTACGGCTGCAACAGGCTGCTGTGCACCGGGAGAGCCCCTGCAGTGCTCCCGGACTCCCACGCAGAGGTTTGTGTTGAGCCCAGCTCCTGTCTGCACTTTCTGCTGCCTTCCAGGCCAGAGCATCAGCTGTCTTTGCCAAGGTGGTGGTCCCCAGCAGGATGTCAAGTGCAGTTGACTGGGATTTGGGGACAGGAGGGTACACAGGGGTCTGGCTGGAGGTCAGGGTTTGCTATCGCAGGACTGGCGCAAACACGACAAGAGGCTGATGCTCCAGGTAGCTCAGGGTGGAGAGCACCCTGCTGGCATGCCTGAGGAGGGGCATACAGCCATGGCACACCACAGGCACTTGCCTTCTCCCAGTGCAGGGGAGCTTTGCTTCTCCACCAAGAGCATGGGGATGAGGAGGTGTTTTACCACCAGGTTAAACACCTCTGCAAGGAGGTACCTAACCTAGACAGGACTTCCCCTGCTCAGGTTAAGCCAGTGGCAGGGATTAAGGGGTTGGGTTTCCCAGAGGGATGAAATCAGCAATAGTTTTCTGTGCACAGCTCCATGACGACTAGCTCTAGGAAAAGGGCAGATGATGAGAGAGGAGGTGCTAGCTGGGGTTATGTGAGGATTGTCTGGAAATGCACTGTGTGTGACAGGAGGTGCACTGTCAGCACCTTCCATACACACAGCATCCAAAATCCGGGACTGATTTAAAGGTACGGTGCTACCCATCTCAAAGCTAGGATTTGGACCCAGACATGGAACAGGATGGGATTGGTTTGGGCCTTCAAATATTGATGTCTCAAATCTTTTCTCCCTCTCAGCAAAGAACGAGGAAAAAGGTCTTGAGGAGATCTGAAGACCCAACTGGGACTAAGAAAATGGCTTGAAATCTGTTTTCCCAGTTCAGACCAGATGTTCAGATCCATGAGGGGATGGACCTGCTTGTCTTGTTTTGGGGCAGGATCCTCACATTCAGTCTAGACCTACAAGACTTTTTTTCTGATAAAAAGTTTCATCTCGAGCTGGTAAATCCCTGGGGGACTTTTCAGATTTTAGCGCCTAACGCCTCCTGACAAACACCACTCGTGCAAGGGAGAAGTGACTATCACAATGCACAGGCTGTGACACTCTTCTCTTGCAGACCATATAAAGCATTTTGTGTATGGCTCAACCTCTGTTTGAAAATAGACCATTTCTTCATCTCTCCACTGCTCCTACTTGGAGGCTGCTCTAGACTCCCTCAGCTTTCCTACCTGCACTCTTTTTTAGAGGGATTTCTAATTGGATAAGCAAGGAATTCCTTAAACCTGTTCCTGTCTCTGTGATAACCCTGTAACATTCTCCTTTCACTAGAGCAGAAAATCGCTGGGTCATGAGAATTATCACCCTACTTTTTCCAAATGCAGTTTAAAAATTATTCCCCTAAAATTCAGGATGCAGAAGGAGTTTGGCAATCATCTGCATTTCTGAGAATTAAATGGAAAAAGACAAGCTCGGTGCAAGCCAGCACTGGGGAAAGTGTAGCCCATGCGATCAGAGATGGCTGAATGCAGAAGAGGTTAACAGCATTGCAACAGATGCTTGGAAACACAGCCTTGTTTTTTTTTGGTGGGCAAATCTCCAGGTCCGGAACAGGTTGGACATGTAGGGATATGTGGGCCGTGTGCCCCTCTTTGTGTGGCAGAAGCTGGTTTTGAAAGCTCCAGGGCTTGCTGTCAGTGCCACTGTTGGTTATTACCAGGAGAGCCTAGCTGCAGCTCAACTGGGTTTAGTATTGGAATGGACCAACAAATAACTTCCTCTGAGTCCAAATGCCTGCTGTCACACTGCTACAGTCCACAGGATAGGAACTGACCTTTCCTACTCAGAAACACTTGAAATGCAAGGACTAGGGACTAGGCAGGGAGTGAAGCCTGGCTAGGGACCAGGCAGATGGAAACACTGACGTGCAGAAGTCTCAAGAAGTAGCATCTGGAAGCAGGGGAAGTAAGGCTGGGAGAAGAGGGGCTGTTTCCACAGTTTCCTGTGAAATGGGGATATTAGCAGCTCTGAAGTCCAAGACTGACCCATCTTTTAGCATGGGACTCCATCCCCCTCCATGGGTGAGGCCTGATGACATGTCACCTAACTTTTCACCAGGCATTTTGTCTGGGGAGGTGAGAGCTTGTAGCCACGGGCATCACAGGAGAAGATGTCAGTAGTGTCTTCTAACGAGCTCCTTCCTGACCACTGGGTATGAGTGCGGAAGATGAGATCTGAGTTAGAAGTCAGAAGTCTCACACCTTCACTTTAACACTCACGAAGCCACCCTCTTATTATGGCTTGTTACTGTTACTTTATGATGTAGGTTATTCTGCATCATACACTCTTTCAGACTTTATTTTTGCATGCTGCTGCCTTTTATCTCTTCCAATATTAAAGACGAAGCCCTAAAAAATATTTTTGGCTGCAGTACACTGTAGTTGGCAAGTTGGGATTTGACCTCCACAACTGAATTTTTAAAGTATAGGACATGCGGGGTGTCTTTGTTGTACGCCATCCCAGGTACTGAGTTAGTGGCTAGCTTGTAAACATGCCAAGCATTAAGCAGCAAGACTTAGAGAGAATTCTCCAAAATGAAAGGACATGAAACTATGTGGCACTGCTTGGCAACACTCAGAACTGAGTCAGGATGTCGTTGTCATAGCAGAGCATGGCTTCTCACCCTCTATGAGAGACAGGCTAAAGCCTAATGGCATCTGCTGGTCCCTGTCAATGCCCTTCTCTGTCTCCACCAAGGGAGAAGAGGGGCTTAAACCACCCCAAGGCAATCTGGGAGGTTAGGGCATCTGGCACCAGTGTCAGTGGTGCCCCACCACAGGGAAGAAGATGGGCCCTGGGTGCAGGTCACAGGGAACCTGCCCCTTTCTCACTTGGCCAAAAGACCAGCCACCCTCCCCAAATGTGCCAGGGCCACCATAAAGGGTGCAGGGACAGAGACAGGCTAAAGGGCGAGCAGCTGTCAAGGGTGCTCTGGGTGGCAGAGGTGGTGGCATTGAATCAGACATCCTATCCCCACCATGATCTGAGCTGACAAAACCCTGGGGGGGGCTGTGCACATTGCTAAGGGTATTGGGGGTGGAAGGAAGGATCAAGAAGTGAACAAATGTAAATTCAAGGCAGGAGCAGAGCTGGATGCTGAGACCAGTTGCTGTAGGACTAGCTCAGAGGAAAAGCTCATCTCAAGCTGCCTTGTCATGCTAGCACTGATTCAATCTCAGTATATAAAAAGGATATAAAGCCACTGGAGAGTGTCCAGAGGAGGATCACAAAGTTGGTGAAGGGTTTAGAGGGGAAGCTGCATGAGGAGCAGCTAAAGTCACTGGGTTTGTTCAGCCTGGAGGAGACTGAGGGGAGACCTCATGGCAGCTACAGCTTCCTCACAAGGGGAGGAGGAGGGGCAGGTGCTGAGCTCTTCTCTCTGGTGACCAACCACAGAACCCGAGGGAATGTCAGGAAGATGAGCCAGGGGAGGTTTAGGTTGGACATTAGGAAAAGGTTCTTCCCCCAGAGGGTGGTAGAGCACTGGAACAGGCTCTCCAGGGAGGTGTCACAGCCCCAAGCCTGACAGTGTTCAAGAAGAGACTGGACAAGCCCTCAGACACATGGTGTGAACTGTGGGGTTGTCCTGTGCAGGGACAGGAGTTGGACTCTATGATCCTTGTGGGTCCCTTCCCACTCAGGGCATTTTATGATTCTATGATTTGGTGATTCTGTGTTAGACTAAACACCAAACACTAAAGAACCACTTGCCTATCCATAAGGCCAGTAACTGCCACTGTTTCCCAGAGCTAATGAAACCGAGAACACATTTTTCTAATTTACTTCTGTACTCTCTCTTTTTTATATTTTTAATGTGAATAAACACAGCTTTCTTTCAAATGTATTAGACACTATATTCTTTCAATGTCAGCAATCCGTCCCAGGGCCCACATGTCATACATCAGAGCCAAATCATCGAATCATTTAACACATCATGAGACTTCTTTGGAAATGTGCTTTCCATGATTGTCACTCTTCGGTTTCTGGCCTAGGAGAATTCAACTCTCTCAGGGTTTTCTTTGAAACGGGGGAGGTAAGAAAAAAATATCTTCCATAAGAGGCAAGCTGAGATTTTTAATGCACGTGGTTACTTTTTGGAAGTAAAACACAGTGAACTGTAATGTTGATGATTAAATCACAAGAGCTGTCAGCTGGGAATCCCAAGCTGTGCTTGGTGCTCTGCAGAGATGCTGCCCTGAAGGAACACCAACGTTGCAACCAGGCATGGGCCAAAGCACAAGAAGCAGCGGAGTCATCAGACCAGGGGTAAGTCTTCAAGCAGGGGTCTTCTCTCTTCTCCATTTTCACTGCATCACCAGGACTCTGGTCCTGCAAATGCTTGGTCACACAAACCTGTTTACGTGCTTGATTAGTTCCCCTGAACTCTGAGGGAAGCTGACATGCTGAAGCACATGGAGGGTTCGAGATGATGAAGGCAAACAAAGGAGAGGAAAAGCTAATGGGTTGCCTTCTCCCTCCTGCTGCTTCATGGAAAGCTTTTATCTGTTGGACTCTCCTCTCTCCTTCCCTCACAAACAAGCCTTAGGCCAGAGAGCATGGCTACACAGGGGAAAATGCTTTGCCAGCACAGGTGTAGCAGCAATACTACGATGGCAAAGTGCTTTGATGCAGCTTATACCAGTTAAACCCTACTGGTAGACGCCCTGCTTCACTAGCATGACTTCTCCTGTGCTGAAGCCTTCATCTGGCACAGACGTGCTGTGCTCCGATACTAGCGGTGCTATTTATCCACACAGGTTTCCAGAGCAGCAGAACTCCTTGTGGAGAAGGGAAAGGAGTTTATTTTTGCCTCTGCAATGAAAACAATGTGTAAAACTTCTGGGATCCCAACTGTCTTTTCCAGCTCCTGTTACCTGTCTGGGTTTCCCTTGCACTCAGGAGGCAGTGTCACTGTGATGCCGAGATGCATAGCTCACCACAATTTATATCTGGACTCAGCCAGTGCAGAGCCTCAGCCCTCTCCAGCTCGCTCATTATTTACTGCATTCTGCTTGCTGACTTAATAGTGTTTTGTCCTGTCCTTGAATCCTGCGTGGATGAATTCAGAAAAAAAATCAATGTGCTCTCACCAGCAGACCTTCTTCCCGCAGTGCAGGGGAATTTCCAAAGTGCCACAATTTCTAGTATTATTTGTTTCCTCTAAGTTATTAACATGATGGGGCTAATTGTGATGTTTCAGGTGCATTAAATCTCGCCTTCCACACTCTTAGAGCAGTCAGGGAAGAAAAGAGCAGGAGTTATAAAAACAGAGCACAAATATATCCTAGCCTCCAAAATGAAAAATAATGATGGCATGAATAAAAGGCACACAAATCTGAAAGCACTTTGCTTATTTATAAAGTGTTACCATTGTGATAACAAGGTACTAACGTAAAATGAAGGAGTGGGAGCAAGGTAGCTGAAGATTTCTCAGCTGTGGCCTAATTAGGTGGGCAGCTATGGCTTCCCTGTCACCACCACCATAATTAGCGGGCATTGGTGAAGAGCAAACATGTGTGTGATGAGACCTCGGGCCAGCCAGGGCTCCTCACCAGGCTGCACCAGCAGAAGGTCTGGTCTGTCAGAAGGATCTGTGCAAGGGGCTGTGCTGGCATGGTGCAGGGTCAGGGAGGTGTTTTCTTTATACTCATATGCCACATGATCTTACTGGAAAAGCTTTAAAGCATAACCATGTCACTCTGTGGCCTCCTCATCCTACCCTGTGCAATCCTGTCTGGCAATGGAACGGCTGTGTGCTGTGGGGGTTGTGTGTAGCACCTGGGACACCGAGTGTTAAAACATTTAAATATGACATTTAACAATAAATGGGCTCATCTAGGAATCACAACTCTTTTATTCAAAGCACAATATTTATAGTCACTACATCACATTAAATCTAGGGTGTAAAGACTTTCCCCGACAAGGTTTACAGACTCAGGGGATATATAGAAGCAGCAGTATATCCCAGGGGATTGGATATAGGGGCTGGAGGGGGGGCTGTGCCCAGGGACCGAGTCTTTTCTCCGTGACTGCTGCCTGGTTTCTCCACAGCTGGCTGGGGCACTGTCTGCACGTCGCTGCCCTGGATGTGCACTCCTGGCAGGGCAGCTCGGGATGGCTGACTGGGAACTGGACTTGTGGACTCAGTCCCAGCAGCTCTGAGCAGGGAAGTGCCTCAGTGGGGATCACTTCTGCCTCAGGGACCCTGGGTCGGTAGTGGAGCTGAACTCCTCCCAAAAGCACAGCCACACCTCAGCTGCAGCAGGAGCCTGGGCAGCTGTCCGAGCCCACAGCCCTGCTGGGAAGTGTGGGGAAACCGTAAGTATTTCTTGCTGGCAGCATGTAGCACTACCAGAGCAAGTCCCTGCTGCCCAGAGAGGCTTTGCAGCTCTGCTTTGGTGCCGACACTTTGCCAGTGGGGAATACGTGGGGAAACATTTCCCAGAGAGCTCACTTTGGTTGGTGGAGAAGCCCTTAGACATTAGTGCTCAACGTCAATATGCTGCAGAACTGCCTGTGACTGAGCTGGTGTTGATGTGTGCCCTCAGCACTCCATAGAATCATATTAATAGAATGTCCTGAGTTGGAAGGGACCCACAAGGATCATCGAGTCCAACTCCCGGCCCTGCACAGGACAACCCCACAGTTCACACCATGTGTCTGAGGGCTTGTCCAGTCTCTTCTTGAACACTGTCAGGCTTGGGGCCGTGACACCTCCCTGGGGAGCCTGTTCCAGTGCCTCACCACCCTCTGGGGGAAGAACCTTTTCCTCATGTCCAATCTAAACCTCCCCTGGCACATCTTCCTGACATTCCCTCGGGTTCTGTGGTTGGTCACCAGAGAGAAGAGCTCAGCGCCTGCCCCTCCTCCTCCCCTTGTGAGGAAGCTGTAGCCGCCATGAGGTCTCCCCTCAGTCTCCTCCAGGCTGAACAAACCCAGTGACTTTAGCTGTTCCTCATGTGGCTGCCCCTCTAAACCCTTCACCAGCTTCGTGACCTGTGTCTCAACCCATCCCTGGGTGCACATGCCAATTGCACACAGGCTGATGTGCATCTCCTGCAAGCTGCTTCATGTGACTTCTCTACCAAAATAAGATCCTTCTGCCAATTTCTTCCTTGCCTTGCTGCCCTAAACCTCATCATCCCACTCCGTATCCAAAAGCTCAGCCAGATTCACCCAGGGAGGAGAAAGCAACAGCGCTACCCCAGGGGAAGAGAGTGGAGGGGGTTTTAAAGAGGCAATGGATGCAGAGCTGGGTTCCCTGCCAGAGTGACTGCCCCTCTCAAAGTCACAGCACTGCTAGGAAATAGAGGTTGGGTGGCTTTCACCTCATTTAGCAGACAGGGCTCATGCCTTCAGTTCTGGCAAATGTAGGGTGCCCTGACCAGGTCCTTCCTGTACCACAGGATTTATAGGCTGCTTTAAAATTGGTGGGTCTCTCCCAGAAAAAAATAAAGAAAGGAAAAAAAATCTCCTTGGAATGCTTGTGCTCCTCTCAGGGACTCAGTGGAACAGCCAGAAAGCAGGACAAGCCAAGCCATCACTCCATAACCATCACAGGCTCAGGCTGAGGAGGCAAAGGGTCCCTAGGTGCTGGTGGCAGGGCAGAGTCCTCACTGGCCTCTCCTCACACCCATGCAGAGGTGGCCTTGGGAGCCCTGCTGCCTCCCGTGTGGGTCTTTGACATCCCCAGGGCACAGGCTGCCAAGCGCTGCTTCACTGGGAGGCCGGGTAGATTGACAGCAGAAGTGGCTGTGTGCTTCACATTGCAATCAGGGGACTAAAATCTCCTTTCCTGCTTCCCTCCCGAGCTGCCAAGCTGCCCGCATTGCATTGCAGGCACGGTGCGGTCTTCGTCTGGGATAGCTCAGACACATAACAGCAGCCTTGGGGACAGGATTTTTCTGTCCCTTGCTTGCAGTGAAGCAGTGGCACAAATAATCAGCTGGTATAAAGATTAATTCCCCATCCCTGGACCTTTAAAAGAAACGAGGGGTTTTTCGTACTTGGCAGGGTCTTGCTTCAGCAAAGAGGTTTTGGCCACTGGAGTGCATAGCAGATGAAAGGAAGAGGCTGGGATCCACGCTAAACTGGCTTCCGTGCTGGTATTACCACACTGAGCCAATCCATCTCCATTAGAGTTCACAGCCTCTTTGATCAATCTCATCTTTAAAAATACCATTGCTCCGGAAGGCTTGGGAACCGCTTAATGTTCCTTCATTATTTTTCAAGCCATTAAAAACAGAGGTATTAGCTGTGAATACTTTTTATCTTGTTTTGAAGTAAAATGCACAAGTAGTAGAATGCTAAAAAAGGAGGTTAAAATGATTAAAAATAACAGAGCAATGAAAGTCAAACTGTTTGCTCTAAAAATGTTGATGTGTTGCATTGCTGTGGGCATTATATTCATATGAATGAGAGGGAAGGGCCCTGCTACCTGCCTCTGTGATGAACTGTGTGTATCATTACACATGGCTGTTGCATTAAATCTGGAAGGATTCCTGTCTGTGTGGCAGAGAGGGCTGCTTCTTTGTTGATACAAAACAAGGTGATTCCTATATAAATTGGGCTCATTTGGGGTCAGTTTTAGGACACAGAAGGGATTGTTTTTTTTTGGCACTTCCTTATTTGCCTTTCCAAAGTGTCCTGTGAGTTGCTGATCTGGACTGGCTGTCAGGTCTCAGACCCCTCCCAGGTCTGCAGAAGTGCCCCAAGTCCTCTTGCATATGTTTGTGGTTGGGCAGCATGACATGGATGTGGCTCATGTTTTTCTTTTCTGAATTGGCCAGGGCTCTGCTGATACACGTTCATGTCCACCCGGTTCAATGTTGATGGAGGCTTGGCCAGAGCTGCAAAAACCCATTGCTGGAGTCTTGCTTTTCTTTCTCTGCTGGCGTCCTTCCCTTAGCAGCACATTGTATGTCCATAGGTGGGCTATGGGTAACCAGTACAAAGTCTGACTCCCATTTGAGCCACAAGAAAGAGTGCTCATATATCTGGTAAGGGTTAAAAGGCCATCCGAAAGCTGTGGTGTTTCTTGTGAAATGACCATGTAGTTTTAGGGTACTTCTTGATTAATAGTTTTTACCTGAAAGCCAGCTACACACTTAGCACCATTTTGGGTAGGCTTGGTAGGTACCAAATGGACGTGCAGTCTGAGTGCTTCTCCTACATGTCTGATGAATCCACATTCAGGAGCTGCCAAAGGCCATTTGCTCCTGGCTTTTGTTCTGTTTTGTGATGGCCAAGCTGGTGCACTCCTTGATTTTCCTGCATGTTTTGGCTCAATCCCGTGCTTGCACGGGGATATGAAGCAAATATTTATTAAATCCTTCCCTTTCCACACCATGGCTTCTAACCACAAGAAACCAAGGCCATTAGGTCAAGGGAAGATAGGTTGTGACAGGGTCAGATTGTAACTGAGGGTGGTAGGACCAACCTACACACTAAATGAGAAAGTCAGTTCCCCCTTTTGAGGGTGCTAAGAATTGCAAACAACCCAAAACCTGCTTAATTTTGAGAGAAAGCCTGGGTGGAAGGTTTTGCTGGTTAAAAGGAAATATGTTGCCATTTACTTTCTAGGGAGCATTTACAGTCATGGATACTTGTCTCACAACAGGGCTTAAGGCTGGGGCAAAAATCATTTCAGCATGTGTAAAGGTGTGGGGTTTCTCTTTGCCAGGTACACTCTTGCCATCTTTTCCATCCACTCTGCTGTGTCTCTTGCCAGGCTGATGCTGAGCCAAAAGTGAGAAAAGGCTGAAATTAAAATGGAATTTGGATGCTTTTTCAAAGCTTATCTGAACTATGCTGGTTTGCAGTGCGGGGCTGCGGTGCCAACCTTTGTGAGGCCTCCTGCAAAATGATGGCTATTTCTGGCCACTTTTTTCCAGCCTTCCCAGCTGCGAGCAGCGCTCCCTGCACACTTCTGGCACCTCTTCAGCAGGATGCTGGCACTGCTGTGCTGCCTGAAGATGGAGTGGCCTCACAAGGTGGGACAAGGGGACCTGGCTTGCTGGTGGGGCTGGATTTAAATGTCTGGAATGCCCTTACCCTGGCATGGGAGTTGCAAAGATGGTTATACATGCAGATTAGGCTGCACCTCATTTGACTGAGGACCGTAAAGGGCAAAGACAGGTCACTACAGCCTTACAAAGAGCAAGAGCCTGTGTGTGCTCCTCTGAACGTGTTGTGAAGGGACCAACCTTTTCTGCATCTTGTGTGAGGATGGCAGGGGACACCAGGCTGTGCAGTAGTGCCCATTGCTAGCAGCCTCCGTGGGTCTCAATTTTCTGAGCAGTCTCCTCCTTTGGCTCATGCTCCAAGGGCAGTGCCACAGCCCCATCTTCTCCTCCCAGATTGTTTCCCACAGGCACAGCTTGCTTGGCTTGTTGGCCCATTGCAGGCACGGCTGCACGACCATGGCTTGCAAGATGCTCCCAGCACAGTGGGAAGGCTGTGGCATGGGGCTCAAAAAGCAAACAACAGAGGCTTGGCTGAGGTCAGCGTGCAAGATTTGAAAAATGGAGCACTGGAAGATCCTGAAACCAAACACCTTTGAATTTTTGGGGAGCTGGAGTCCATCCCTGATCCAGATCCATAGGTATATGGCAACAGCTATAAATGTGCTCAGGATGTGTCGATTAGAATCTGAATGTTAATGTGGCCCCTTTCTTTCAAATGGAGAGATTCCTGGCTATTGCAGAGCAGTGGGATATTAAAATGGATTGTATTATTATATATTGGACATAGCAGCAGCTGGAGTGTATGGCAGAGCAGGTAAATATTCCTATCTGAAAGCATGGCTTCTGCCTATTCATCAGTAAAAGCATATTTCTGACATTCCTTCTGGAACAGCTTCATAGCAGTACCCAGCCTCTCTGTGGAAGCCCAGATATACAGCAGCAGCTCCTAGAATGGCAAATCTGCCTTGTTCTTTCTTTAATTACCTCACTGCTTATGGAAAAAAAAAATCCCAACACCCAAACTGACACACTTTTCTTGCAAGCGGAGATTAAACAGAAATTCAGCTCTAGCTCTGAACTTTGCAGCTTCCAGCTCTGATTTTAAACAAACAGCTAAAGAAATCCCTACTACCTAAAGCCAGCAACCTCAGACCACGTGAAGGTTCCCCATACCACTAGCCTGACTTCCCAAGACAGTGAGCTGCAGAAGGCCCCCTAAGGCCCCCTAACCATGACATGAATTATCTGTATCGGATGGGAAAAGAAAAACAAACAAACAAACAAACAGTGCACGGACAGGACCTCAAGCCTTGGCTTCTGCTGCAGCTTTGTACTCCGGAATGATTCCAGTGGATCTCAGAGCGTGACCAGCACTTTGGGTCAATGCTGGAGCTGTGAGGGTCTGCAGCCAGACCCAGGCTTGCTGAGCAGATGCTCAGAGCTGGCTCAGACACCAGCAGAATGGCCAGATGACCCATGAACCTGGAGCTGTGCCCAGGCTGACCCATGGCTCTCTGGCTCCCAGGCTGGAGGTGGCTTCCATCTAGCCAGTCCCAAGCACGGCTAGAACAAGTGTGAGTCTACCAGTACCTGTTGTTCTGGTTGTGCTATGAAATGCTTCAATCAGCCAAAAGGTTTTACCCCACAGGAGTGCATTCATTTCAAATCTCCCTGTAGGTCACTGTGTTTTTCAGATTTATATGGAGACCAAGAAAAAAGGGTCCCACTCCTCAGATAAGGGATTCAGATGTGGGTTTGCAAGGAACTAAAGATGCATCTCTGCTGCTGTCACCCCAAAATGGTGGATTAAGGTTCACAGCTAAAATATTACAGAGTGGAGTTCATCGTATTTTTGCTGCCGAAAGAGACTGAAACACAGTGTTTCATCCTGCTGGACAGCGTCCAGCTATTAGCCAGCAGCACATCCCAGAGGGATGGAGATTATTGTGTCTCCTCACTTGCTCCTGTGTAAATAGCAGCATCTCCATAAAGTCAGGGACAGAATATGAGGGATATGAAAGTCATGGGAGGAGAACATCCCCTTGGGAAGGTGGAGTCCTCACATAAATGAATATTTAATATGCTAATATTATTTAAACACTGATTTATATTTAACCACTTTATGGGCACATTCTATATATGCATGTGTGCTCCTCCCCTTGGAGAACAGTTCTTGAATGCCCTAGTGAATGATGCTTGAATTTCTCTTACCTACAGAAATATTTCATTTTCGAAATTATGATATGAAGCAGATATTAATGAATTTTTAGAGACAATTTCTTCATATTTTTTCCTTCAAAAGCTGTTTTCCAGTTTAAACTTTAACTGAACTGAATAATCTTGGCTTCCTACAAGTTACATTTCTCCGTGAATAAATAATTCTCCAGTTCTCCCTCCTTCAGATCTTATGTCCCATGGTATGCTTTGAATACCTCTGCACAGATGCACGGCATCCTTTTCCATATGGATCTGCGCTCAGTTCCTTTATAATTTGACATAAACAATTGCATAAAATTAGTGATTGAGTATGAGGAGCACGAATGTTCCTTAGCATCTTGCCCGGGACTCCACAGCACTGTGATCTGGGCCACCAGCATCTCGCCACAAAGACAGTCACTGGCTCTCGGTGCGGATGATGCTTCCTGCTCTGGGCAGCGCTTTTAGCCTAGGTGAAGGCCACCTCCCTCGTCCTCTCAGTCACATTGCCCTCCTCCTCCTCCTGTTGAGAGATGTCATAGGTACCACCCTGCCAGTCTCCTGACAGTGTGGGAAGCCCAAAGACAGGCATTCCTCTCGATCCCAGCCTCACACTTGGCAGCATAGCACGCTGTGCTCCCTCCCAGACATGACACAGGGCCAAAACACACACACAGAGTTTTATTTTTAACTCAGCGCTTTTCATAGCAGCCTAAGTTGTGTAATTCCTGCCCTTTCCTTTCCCTTTCTCTCCTCTTTTTTTGACAGCAGTGCACACCCGCGTTACATCCAGCCTGGACATATCGTGGTATGTAGCTGTGACTATTTTTCCACCTCCTCCCAGCTCAGCTGCTAGCTCTGTGGCTTTTGATGCCGTAAGCAAACTGGAAAAACAAACACCATTGTAGCCCAGAGCCGTGCATAGCCAGCGGTTCCCAAAACCCCGCCTGAGGCTGCCTTGGCCCCTCTGCCCACCCGAGGCTGCTGCCGTGGCTCAGCTCTGGTCACAAAGGTTTTCCACCTACCCTTGCCTGCCCCCAGCACTGCTACCCCCCATCTGGGGCTGCCTTCTCAATGTTGCCTCCCCCAACTCCTCTCCCAGCACCTGGGAGCAACGGGCTCCCTTTACCACCCAACCACGGAGATGGGGTGAGACCCTGAGGCTCCAGCCTACGAAACTGCTACTTGGTCTTCCCCAGAAACGAATGTCCCTCCTTCTGGCGCCTGGTGGCTGCTTTGCTTTGGTGGGGTTGTGCTCGTTTCCTCTGTGGATTCTTTCTCCTTGCTGCTGCTGCAGGGCTGCTGCACAGAGGGGAAAGCCACGCTAGCAGAGGCATCAGAGGCTTTTTCATCACTTCTGTCCACTCTTTCCCCATGCTTCTTGAATTATCCTTGCTCCCTAGCAGTCACCGCCACTGTGGAAAGCTACCAAAGATGCAAAAACTCAGCTATTCCTCCTCCAAATCCCAGGATACTTAAGTATTCACCACCTCTTGGGATGTCCAGAATCAACACCCTCTCCTGACTTCTCGGATGCTATTTCTGCCTGGCTGGCTGCTTGTCCAGATCCTCTCTCCCAGCGCCAAGCTGCAGTTTTGGGCTGCACACGCGAGAGGCAGCCTGTCCTTGCAAGCCAGCAGCTGACCAGGTCAGGGCCATGGCAGCTGGTGGGTCCCGCATCCGCAGCCGAGAGCATCGGGCTGCCACCCCTGAAGGGAAGGGACCTGAGCCTGCCCAAAGGCTTTCAGGCAGAAACCCTTCTATGTGATTTCAGCTATTGCTGTCATTGAACTGATGACTCGAAAGCACTTGGCACAGGGTGGGGAAAAAAAAAAAAAAGGCAACTGCAATGTTAATTAATGCTGTAACAACTTGTTTCCCCCTTGGAGAATTATACCATTAGCTGCTTCAATTGTGCATGAAATATAAATTACATTACTCAGAGGCATCATGTCTAAGCAGACACAATCCTAAGTGACATAGCTTGCCACAGTGTATCATGCTCCCTGGTCAAAATTAACAGAAGCCCGGTTGCCTGAGGCTAGCAGATACTCATTCGGATATCAAAGTTATAACCACGGCAGTTCAACTGCCTTCCTGCCTCAGGGAATTTCCCAGGGGAAAGCAATGTAACCAGGCTCTATCGTCCTATGAGAGCAACTCACAGGTTTGAAAAACGCTAGTGCACCCCTGACAGCTTCGCATTTCAGAGCCCGGTGCTTTCACAATTCCGCGATGCTGCAGCATTGCTATTCTCACGCCCACCTCTGATCTGCACACATCTGATTTCTATGCTAAACATTATAGGTATTGATAGTTAAAACCTGGCAGGAGGGCTGCTGTGCTGTAAAAGGGACCCGAGGGCAGGAATCTTCCCCTCCAACTGAACCAGGAGCCTTTTTTGGGAGACTGACAGCTTTGGTTCTTGTACTTCCCTGGCTCCCCTAATTTTGGGGCTAGCAGTAGGCTAGAAGACACATTTTGTTCTCCTCTGTTGCCCTTCTATAATGAATGATTGCAACCCTGCAGCCTCGATTATCTGTTTGTGAAGAATAATTTGCTCCACTGTTGGAATAGCATCCCATTGTTTTTCTTTTCCTAGTCACTTAATATGGATCCTTAGACACAAACAGAAGGGCATCTGCAGTTTCTCTTCTCTTGTCTCCAGAAGAATAGCTTTTGCCTTAGTTTGCCTTTGCAACGTTGAAATCATAGGCAAATCTTCCTTGGAAAAATGATACAGAAAAAAGGACAATCTTGACAGCCCGTCAGGGAAGATCAGCCAGTAGCTGCTGACGCAGGGCCAAATCTTGCAAGGTGTTGTGTGCCCTCAGCTCCCATCCAAATCAAAGGCAAATGAGGATGCTCAGCACTTTCAAGGCTGGGTTTTTGCCATTTCAGCATTTTACCAGTGACGTTGCCTGAGAACCACCAACACAGAGCTGTCAGAGACAGTCGACTGTGGTCTCACACCATGGTGAGGATCTGATCTGATGCAGAAAGTGGCTCAGGCTAGGTACCACCCACAAGGTATACTTCATGGGCTTCAAAAACCCCAACACCACTTTCTTCGCAGGGGCCATAAATGTGCGAGTTTTGCCAGCAATATGGAGTGCAGAGTAGTGAACTGGCATCAGATTGAACTGTAGGCATTGACAGGTCTTATCCAAAGCAGTCTTGGTCTTTGGTTCCCTGTGACCTCTGCTCCTGGGTAAAGCATGAAGAGTATATGCGAAGTACTTTGCTCTAAGCCAGAAAACGTTTTTGTCAGCGCAAGGAATATGTTCCTGGTCCAAACTGACTTTGGATGGAAAGGTTGTTTTCTCTGTCTGTTATCTGACTCAAAATCCAGGCAGCCAAAATTTCTTTACTCCAGAGAAACTGCTACTAAATTTAGTCGATAAGTAAAACCAGGGTAATTTCAAAATGAAGACTCTCAACCTCTTTTCTATTTTTGATATTTGAAGGGTTGAAAGTGCAAGATGCATGGTTTTGATAGAAGGAAGTATTTAATACAGAAGCAAAATCATACCTGAGCACTTTGTCTCCTGAAACAAAAATCCCCTGGCTGCTGATGGACACCATGCAACCAAAGCATGAGGGTGGTTATCCTGGTCATGCCTGGAAGTTGTACATGCCAATGTGCAGTCACAGGGAGCTGAAGGCTTTAGATTAACAGTGGAGCAATCTTAGGGGGACAAATGTAATGCAAGGTACAACAGGAACATCCTGCTCCGGGGGAGACCTAGAATCATAGAATCATAGAATGTACTGAGTTGGAAGGGACCCACAAGGATCATCGAGCCCAACTCCTGCCCCTGCCTGGGACAACCCCACAGTTCACACCATGTGTCTAAGGGCATTGTTGAATCACTTCTTGAGATGTGGTTGCCTCTCTGACAAATAGGAGACCTTTCCAAGTGTTAAAATGCCATGGCACTTCTTCCTTCTAACCCTCACTGACTTCTCTGCGGTAGCCAGAATAGCGTCAAAGGTTTCTGAAGAGAGGGCAGGGAGGATGGAGGGAAAAGGGGATTTTCAACAGCATTGCTCTATGAGAGCCAGGCACTCGACTTGCCACATGCATCTGGAGAAGTCTCCCCTGCCCCCACAGCTGCAGCTGATGCAAATATACCTGAACACGTCAATATTCACAACACAGCACTTTAAAAAAATAGCTGGAGGAAATCAAACATGTTGCTTCCTGAGAAGACTGGGGAATATACATTCCTAAGTGCTGAGCAAGATCATCCATTATACATTTCTATCTATTCCGCTGCCTGCTTGCCTATCCCCCTCCTGCCTATGCAGGACAGACACCCTGGTTCTGCATCCAGCATGGGAGAATTACATTCACTAAAGTGCACCCCTATATCTGTGGGTTTGGTCTCCCGAAAGGTTGAGATGCCAGCACTGTTTCAGGGACAATTTTCTTGGCAAGGGAAGATCTCGACTGTCGATTGCACTTTGGCAGCAGCCAATATAGGAAGTAGTGGTATAAATTCTCATTCTCATTAAATGTGTCTGTCTGACTGATGGACGCCGGTAGAATTACACAGCGGATCCAGATTTGTGGGTCTGACAGTAATAAACCAAATTTTCATATAGAATACATGTCTCGGAGGGGTGTTGGACATGCTTTATTTCTGTGAGTTATGGGTGCTGCGTGACATGGGAACGGTGCCGGCCACCAGTGAGGGGAACGATCACCGAAACCAGCCCAGCCCTGAGAAGCAGAGCAGTGACCTCGCAGACATGTGCTGCATTCACTCCCCATGAGACGGGCTCACCCACTGCTTCTGTTCATCTGAAAAACCTTTTACTCCAAAAGCTGCCCTGTGTGCCATAAGCTGTTGTTGCACTCTGCTCTGTCAGCCTTGGTGGGAATGGGCAGAAAGGGAAAATAGGGCATAGGAGCATCTGAGCTTCTCTCCCAAACCCATCACCACTGCTTCTGTCCCTCTAAACCTCTCCAGAGAGCCACTGCGACTGGGTGAGCAGCAGGGAAAGCGCTGCAAGGGCCAGGCCACTGACCCATTTTCCTGGTAAAGAAGAACGAGTCAAAGGTATAGATGCCGGGTCTGGGTCACTGCACCACTTCAAGGCAGCCAGAATACCTGGAGTTTTGTTCTCTGAGTCACTACAGCAATGGCCAGGGTTAGATACCGGAGCTGTTAATTCATCTGCATGGCTGCCAGCAGTGGAGTGGTGCCAGAAGAAAAGTCTGCTGATCTCCCCAGTGTGACTGTTTCTCAATACTGTTCTCTGTCCTGCTGTTTCAGGTGGCTTTATAAAACACCTGAAATATTTCCTTGTCTTGCTTTTGCACTTGGAGCTTCTGTTTTGTACACAAGACTCTTTTCTTGTCTCCTGTTTCAACCTCCTTGCAGCAACCTGTCACCTCTTGGCCCCATGCCATCACCGTACTGACCCTTCAAGCCCAAGGTGCGAGACGCTGCCCACTCTGCTGCCAGCCTACGGGGTGTTTGAGACTGTCCTCTCTTCAGTCTCCCTCTCAAGCACCAGATAACACTCAGGAAACCCCAGGCCAGCTCCTGCTCACTGGCTTTCCTTGCCATGGTCTAATTTCAGGTCCCAAGCTCTGCACTGCCAGGTTGCTGAGCCCCATCCCGTTCCTGCTTCCTGTGCCCAGCCAGCATCCTCGCTTTGACAGACTGTTTGCTGCCACGGTTGTGAGCTCCTCTGCTGGGGTGGATTACTGCAAGAGAGTCTGCCAGCAACAGCTTTGCTTTTAAAGCCCTCTTGACAGCACTTCCTCCCCTGGTGGAAGCGTCTAAGGAAATTCCCCTTGATGAGGTTGCTGGCTGTGGAAAATCAGCCGTGACCGTGCTGAGCAGAGGGCTCCTGTGGGTCTCATGTTGAAGGACTAATCCTGTGGCCTGTGATGGAAGAAGGTCCTTGGGATGGTGGCTGAGCAGTCTGGGCTGCTGTGCCCCAGGAGCCCCTGAAAGAGGATTTGGTCAGCGCACAGAACAAACGGAGCAGAAAAAAAAAGTGAGCAGAAAGCTCAGTCACTTTGGGGTTGCTCATCACAGCCACAGATAATAAGGTGAAAAGAGAGACTTAAATGAATATTCTGAAAGCAGGTCAGACTGTAGGAGAGCAGCTAGCTGGCAGATGGCCTTGTAGTACCCTCCCACCTGTGGCAGATTATATGGAGATGTGGGTTCCTATTTGCTTTTTGGATCTATTTTCTCCATCAAGGGGCATCATCAGTTTCTGTGTTGATTCTGGTCCCATTATCATGTTTGTTTAGGTTTATGTTTACCATGCAGTTCTCCCCCAGTCCTAGCTTTTCTCCCCAGAAGGGCCTTTGGGGTTTCCACACTGACCAGGTTCTCACAGAGGATGTAGTAAATGCTTACATGCATGCTGGGGCTCCACCTTGCCTCCATCACTCAGAATATTTTGTGTGTGACCTTCCTCAGTCTTGGGGCTGTACAGAGTTTTATATTGTGTTTTAGGATTTACAGTTTTATTTACTATGAGTTTCATTAAACAGTTGCCCTATATATAGCACAGATTTGTAATGCCTTAGAGAAGGTTTCCTCAGTCTCCCCTCTTCTCCATGTCCTTTAAATGTAATATTTGATAAAACTAAGAGGATTTTCGTGTGTTCCCCAGTTGACCTCCCAGACTGATCATGTGAATTCTAACTCCTTGTTCCCTTTCCCAAGTCCTGCATTATTCCTACAGTCCATACAGACTGCTGCTCATTTGTAGTGTCACAGCAGATGTCTGGAAAGAGAGGAACCAAGAGATAAAAGGGAAAATTTAAAAAATCTAAACCATGAGCCCTTCCCCACATTTTCGGAGACCAAGCAGTAGTCATTTGCCAGATAAAAGCCACATGTTGCAATTTCCCAGAGATGCCTCTAATGCTGATTTGGAAAACCACCCTGAGCTAAGACTCTCAAAATCTTTCTTAGCAATTTCGGATTTTGCATTGCTACTTGATTCCTACATGACAACAAAATTCACTTCTGAATATTTCAGTGCCCAAGGAGGCTGAGATCCAGCCTTGTAGTTTTGCCCTTGCTGTTTGACAGGCAAGGAAACAGCCACAAATACCTCACCCCCATTTCACCCAACGGTCTCTCCAGCGCAGGGGATCATCTTCCTAAGCTGTCGTCCATGTAGGAACTGGTCTTTCCTTCCCATAACCCACCCTCTCTGCTTTCTTGGTGCAGGGTGGTCACCTCCAGGTGCCACAGGGCTCAGCTTGGGTGTTTTCCTTTGTCCTTGTCAGAGCAATCTGAAGAAATTAGGTGCTGTATCATTGTTTGGGGAGCTAAGTGTTCCAGATGCGATGCAGACCCAGCAAAGTGACAATAGGTTACCTCAACGGAGCTGAGAAGACGTGTGTGTTATTGCTGGTGGATACAGGCAGCTTACTACCCAGGGTGTGGGTTCTAAATCACTTCCAAAAATCAGACAGGAGAGGGCTTTTTGTTGGGTGAAACCAGATAAGAACAAAATAACCAAAGAGCCTTTTATGCGTCCACCAGTGGGGATAAGCCGGCATGTATTTACCCTTGAGGCAGATGATAAGCTGGTCTGAAACAGACAAAGTGATTTTACTGACATGTGCTCTTCTGTTCCACATTTTGCAGGAGTGAGACAGCAGCAACTGGAGCTGTAGGGTACGAAAGGACTTTGCAAAGTTATCATAGATTGTGACATATTTATCAGGAGCTTGAGCTTCTCTGAAAACCCTGACTGCACCAACCATATCTGTTACTTTATTAAAAATATTCATGATAATTCATACCTTCCTGCACCTTTTGCACTGGGCTAAGGGCTGAGCTCTTCCATGGGAACTCTCCTTGACTGATATATTTCACAGTGCTGGATGTAATTGATAGATGAATACTATTGTTACGTCAAATACTAGTTTCATTTTTTTTATAATCTGTGAAGAATTGTACCATGCTGCCATGAAGAAGTTACAAAGTCTAAACTGGCTGGTTTTCTCCCTCTGGTACCAACAGACTGCATGTCAGCACTTAATCTGGGAATACAAGTTTATATGTTATTTGGAATAGGCCTGAGCCAGATGGTTTTGCCCCATTGTTATTGGGCAGCAGTGCTTAAAGCCTTGCAATGCTGTAACCTGAACAGGGATGCATATATCTTTTCACGTTCATTCCAGCCTCTGGGGGACAAGTGAATTTGGTTTCTGATTGCACTTCCTACACTCACAGGATGAATGGAGGCTGCCGTCACAGAATACAGTGAATCAAATCACCACCACATGAGTTCTCCCTAAAGAGATGGCAGCCTGCACCAACCAAGTCGAGCAGAAATCATTGCCAACTGACGTTGGCCACAAGTACTCCAGAGGCCACACCTCGAATCCTGTGTTTAGTTTTTGGTCTCTCACTACAGGGAAGACACTGAGGTGCTGGAGAGAGTTCAGAGGAGGGTGACAAGGCTGGTGAGGGGTCTGGAGCACAAGTCTGATGAGGAGCAGCTGAGGGAACTGGGGCTCTTCAGCCTGGAGAAAAGGAGTTTGTAGCATGGAGGGTGTTGGTTTCTTCTCCCAAGTAAGAAGTGATAGGATGAGAAGAAATGCCCTCAAGTTGTACCATGGGAGATTCAGATTGGATATTAGGAAAAATTTATTCCCAGAAAGGGTTGTGAAGCCCTGGAATAGGCTGCCCAGGGAAGTGGTGGAGTCACCATCCCTGGAGGTGTTTAGAAGTTGTGTAGATGAGATTCTTAGGCACATGGCTTAGTGCCTGAGTTAGATTAATTGTTGGACTTGATGACCTTGAGGGCCTCATCCAAGCAAAATGGTTCTATGATTCTGTGCTTCTATGGTATTTCTCATGTGACACCACACTTTCCTACTAGTTTCTCTCCAGCAAGGGCTCCACAGGGCTGGTGAGGGATGGTCTGGGCATCCCTTTTGAGAAGGATAAAAGTAAATGCCAACACCCTCAATGCCTCTGTTTTCTGTTTGTGGGGTGGGCAGAGGATGATGATGCTGAATACAAGTGGGCTGCAGGAGCATCATGGGAACAAGTGAAAGGATGTGGGGAGGAAAGGGTGATTCTGAGCAGCTGAAGGAGATGGGAAGGACCAAGAGGACTTTTAACCTCAGGAGACAGAGGAGGCTCTGAGGAGCAGGGCTTACTTCTGGGGGCTACACAGAGCTTGGTGGAAGGGAGAGAGTCACAGAGGTGGTCCAGGAGTGAGCGGCACTCACCTCTGCTTAGTTTCTTTTTCTGGACTGAGCCCAAACCTGAGCACTTTGCAGCTTAGACCCACCTACATGGTGTTAGCTAAGCTTGTGTAAAGTTAGGAAGAAAAATCCATGGTGCTGGAAATCAGATGGATTGTGCAGAAGGCTAAACATAGCAGGGAGTGTCTAACTTCAGGCACCTTGTTGAGGACCTCATGCCTTGCACACGAATGGCAGCATTGTCTCTGCTCATGCTCTCCCTCAAAGGACAACTCAGCTTGGCTTGCACAGTATACCTCAGATTTTTTGGGAGCACCAGAGGCCACAGTAAGGAACATGAGAAATGGCAAGCCCAGGAGGAGATGTGTGTTGTGTGAGGGAGGACTGTACTGATCACAGAACCATAAAATCATAGAATGTCCTGAGTTGGAAGAGACCCACAAGGATCATCGAGTCCACCTCCTGTCCCTGCACAGGACAACCCCACAGTTCACACCACGTGTCTGAGGGCTTGTCCAGTCTCTTCTTGAACACTGTCAGGCTTGGGGCCGTGACACCTCCCTGGGGAGCCTGTTCCAGTGCTCCACCACCCTCTGGGGGAAGAATCTTTTTCCTAATGTCCAACCTAAACTTCCCCTGGCACATCTTCCTGCCATTCCCTTGGGTGTCCTATGCTGACAACCTGTTCCCAGCTGATCCAGCCAGCTCTGGAAAGTGTGCTGTCACCCTTTCCGAGTGTCCTCATCCAAGCTGGGCTACTCCACAGCTGCACTCCCGAGAGACGGGTGTCATGTACCCAGTGCTCCCCAGGGGCTGGACCGGTGGCTGGATATGACACTCAGGCAGTCCTGACCCTTGGTCCTGGCTCTGCTGCTCACCTGGGGGAAGGTAGTTCCCACCTCTACTCCCCACTCTCAGAGATGAGGAATTTATGATCCTGACCTTCTTCCAGCTGTCAGATCAGCTGATGAGAAAGTACTGTCTAGGAATTGATTAGGGACTTGTCCAAATCACAACTATAAATCTATATGTACCCAGTCAGGAGTTGCAGTATAAAGTGGTAGGTTTTGTTTGTTTGTTTGTTTGTTTTGATTTTGTTGTTTGTTTGTTTGTTTAGTTTTTACATCAACCATATCTATAATAGTCCAAATCTGGATTCTCAGTCTCCTCCAGAACAGTTTAATGAAACTCTTCAAATTCTAGGTCCTAAATGAATTAGTAACAGTGAGTGGATTAGTGATCTCCAGCACTTCTGGAGTTAATCTGGAGTTAATAAATTGGCATTTTCAAATATATTCAGTAGGTCTGGCCATAAATTGTTTATATGTCTGTATGATAAAAAGCAAATATAAATTTTCAAAAAAATTTAACCTTGCAGGGTGTATAAAGAGAATACATAATATTCTTGAGCATAAATACATCTCAAATCAAACCCATTGTGTATACACAGAATGCGTAATGGGTTTGCTCGAGACATTTACCTCAAACTGAGGCCAAACTGGCAATCTTTTTATGACCAATATAGGCCTTTGCAACACTGGCTTTTTTCCACGTTTGTGTATACATAATTTTGCAGGCCCAGTACAGACAGTCCTCAAGCACATGTAGGTGTGCAAAGGATAAATAACACCTTTCTAATGTTAAAAGCTCTCAAGTCAGCTGTGGAAGCTGGCTTACGTAGCCTGAAAGCACACAGCCTGTAGGCAAAACCCCCGTGTATTTAATGAAGAGGCATACATGCCAACTGGAAGATGTGGACAGCGAACACAGGGTTGAGGATGGAGCTCAGATCACCTTCATCTGATGGCTTAGGACAGGAACAAGAGACAGCAGTGAGAATCACACTGACCTGATGACTTTTAAGTGTTATAGCTCATGCTACAAAAAATGAAAGACGCTGTGGCTGCAGAAGGTACAGATGAAGCCAAGTCACTGTCCTGTCTTTGGATGTGCTGTGACACCATGCTCCTGGCACAATACAGTGCTGAACTGTGCTCTCCAAGCTGGCACCTCCATGGGCTGGGCAGTGGGCAATCACCCATGTCATCATTCGCCTTCATAGAATCATGGAACCATTTAGGTTGGAAAAGACCATTAGGATCATTGAGTCTAACCATTAACCTAACACTGCCAGGTCCACCTCTAAACCACGTCCCTAAGAATCTCATCTATGTGCCTTTTAAACACTTCCGGGTATGTGACTCAATCACTTCCCTGGGAAGCCTGTTTCAATACCTGACAACCCTGTCCATGAAGAAGTTTTTCCTAATGGTTCATTCTGAGATGGAGAGGGCTCTGACTGGGTCAGAGGCTGCAAGGAGATGTGGTGGATCTGGCCTGAAGAGGCAGAGATCGTGCTCATGTGGGTGTACGTGCACACACATGCTTTTGCTGATGCTGTTTCCTGGCTTGGTGTATGTCATATCTACAGCTTAAGAGTTCACGTCAGATGATCAGACTATTATTGTGTTTAAATTAGTGTAGGGTTCACTGGTTGTGTCCACATGACAGAGCTCTGGTATCAGGATAAATGGGTGTCTAAATCTACGTCTGAATGAGAAGTGGTGGCATACCATCCCTTGTATGTCTTGATTGAAGCAAAAAGGCATCTGAGAGGGAAGGGCCAGAAATCAGACACAACATCCCCTCCCGCCGGGACCCTCAGAGGTCTGGGACTGTCAGTCACACCATAGCAGCTACATGCCCACGTGGGACAGGGTGTGTGAGTCTCATAAGGACAGCACTCACTAGCAATGTCCATGGCAAACCCTGCCTGAAACACGAGTGAAGTCAGTTCTTCAGTGCTGGCCTCTTGCTTGGGGTCTGCTGCTTCTTTAATGTTGGTAAAACCCAACTCACCTCTATACTAACACCCTGTAAATGTAACTGCAATTTACAGGAAACTAGTGTGTGCCACAAGAGCTGTGCTGCACACAGGAGACCTTCTGCAAGGATGATATTTATTCCCCAGTTCCAGTCACAGGCCAGAGAGCAGGTTTATGAAAGGTTAATGCCCCCTTATATGACTGCTGTCTGTTCTCACTTCTTCCAGCAGATACATTTTAGTCTTTCTTCCTCCACTCCCTCCTTTCCTCCCATCTCAGAAGTGCAGCTCCAGAAAAGTGGGAGGGAAGGAGCGAGGAAATTATGCCAGTGTCCCCAGCTGATCCAGGCACTGCAAGTGTAACAACACCAGTGGCTCTTTAAGTGCCCGGGACTGCTCTCACCCAGCTGCAGTTCCTGGCTCATGGCTTGGCCAGGTTTTCTTCTCCGTCTAGTCCCAGCAGTGGCAGACCCCAAGTGGACACTCCAGCTCCAGTTTTCTCCTCTGATGCAGTAGCTTTGTGCTCCTTCAGTGACATAAAATGTTCTCCCCAAGTTCTGAGGGATGTCCACATGGAGTCCCTCAGGCCACCTATTCACGTGGTATGGAGCCATCCTAGTGATTTCACACCCCATTCCTCAGGACCATACTTGCACATGTAGGAGGGTACATCGTGAGGGAATAAACACTTCTACAAAATTCCTCTGTTAACCCTTACTCTCCTCACCTGTCTCTCTTCGGTGACATTAATAGAATTTGACATTATGGCATAACCCATTAGTCATCCTGCCAGACTAGTAATTTGGTCAAATGACAAACTTTCAATCATTTGAACAAATGGCTGTTTCACTAGGGCATATGATCAAATGATTAAAACTTAAAGGCACTTGGCCATATGACTGAAGATGTGATCATGGCTCTGGACAGGTCCCGGAGCAGATTTTTATAAAACAATCAGACTGGAGTGTAATTCTTCACATGCAGGAGCTTCACTATGTCTGCCCTTGCTGTTGATGTTACGTGGACATGTGGGTCCTTCTCCCTCCCAGCAACTTCCTTCATGTCCAGGGTGTCTGGGTCTGACCCCAAAAGCACAGAAAAACCTTCTGACCCCTTTGGCCATAGCAGATGGCTGGGGAAGGGGTGGTCAGTGGTAGGGAGGGGCCAGGCAGGTGGGAGGATGGAGGGGGAAGCAGCAGCAGGTCTGGTCATGGCATGGTGCCCTCAGGAGTGACTGCCTGGCCACCCCACAAAGCCTCTGTTCAGAGCACCATTTCACTCCAGGAAAGACCCCTGCCTTCCCAGCTTGAGTGGTGGGTAGGGTATAGAAAGGATATTCCTCCTGGCTTGCCATTGTTTTTAAAGGGTGTGAAGCTCTCTGTAAAGCTCTGCATTTGGTGCCAGTGAAGAAGCAGCAGAAGAGCCTGGCAGGAACTGCTGATGCTGCTTATGTGGGGCAGGTCAGTCCAGGACAAGTTTTGCTACATGATAATCGGTGAGGACATGCAAACCCCCTGCCACCATGCCTTAACCTTTGCCTTCACACAGGACTGCATTAGGGGTGCCTGGAAGGGAGGGCATCACAGCAACACAAAGAAAGGGCTGGGGTCCTGCTGCTCTGCATGGGGAGCAGGTGTGGCAGGAGCTGAAGCGTGATTCTCCCTCTCCTGTGCCATGGAAAGGGTCTGGGGAAATTGGTATTCAGAGGTGCGTCCAGGGTTTGATCTCTTCCCCAGAGATCCTCCTGAGCACCTTATCCATTCCCAGTCTGTCCTGTTTATTTATGACAGCAGGATAAACACTTCCCAGACAGAGAGGTGACCACAATCTCTCTTCTTTGGAGCTGACAAGCTATGACTGGAGAGAGAGACAATGTTTACGGTGAAGAGCTTCCTGCAGTTACAGAGAGGTCAACAGGATGCTTACAAAAAATAAGGTTCAGTTCATTGAATTAATGAAGTTGAAGCAGGGAGTACAGAATATACAAGTGAAGAGAGGAATAAGGCTTCTAAGCAACAACTACTGTGATGCATTCAGACAGCATTCCCAAATCATGATACTTGATGTTTTTGCCAAAAAGTAAAACAGAACAAAAAAAACCCCAAAAACCAAGAAAGCAGAAAAAAAAGAGACCATTTCCTGACCAGCCTCATTGCCCAGCCACTGGCTCTTTTCAGGTTCTCCTGCACATTCACAAGAAATTTGACCTTTGTATGCTGCTGCTGGGGGTAGGCCTGGCTTCTCAGAGGGATGGGGAAATATGAGATTGCTGGATAAAAGCAAAAAGGAAGCAGCTTAGCCAGCAGCAACCCTGGAGGTGTTTCCAATGCCTACTGTACTTGGAAAACCCAGCAAAACCATGTCTTCCCTCCTATGGCTTCTCAAGGCTGTTTCCAGCCTTCCCTTTTAACATAAGAACAGAACATATTCCCCGCTGGGTCAGACGAGCAGACCGTCATGCCCAGTGCTCTGTCTTAAGAGAAGCAATTTCAGAGGAGCATGTGAGCCCAGCCACTCTCTGCGAGCCTGTTCCCTTTATCCATCCCCTGACACCCACACTTGTAGATGTGTTAAGAACGCTGAAAGGCACATCCCTGCCTGTTCTTTCCCTTTAATATTTGTTTGTGGACCTGCCACCCATGACCATGTCTAATCCTTCCTATAGCTGTTTGTAAAAAAAGTAGAGGAGAGACTATATCCTCAAGACCTCTTATTTCATGTTATGTCCAGCAAGCTTTATTCCAAAACAGCCATTCAAAGCATTCAGGCAGGGGGGACAAGGTCAGCAAGTGTTCCTGGTCAAGAATGACCTTCACCCAGTGCCCATGGTGCACAACCTAACAGGAACCCTGTCTTGATCAGGAGCTCTCAGGAACACTGAGACACAAAGACAACTGCATTCCTCTCTGCCTCTGCCTATACCTGTGTCTGCCCCTTTTGGGAAAGCCTTTTTGTCTCTCTTTCCCACTCCGCCCAGTCCTTCCTCTGCAGAATTACATGGCAAGAGGCTTTTAACTAAATGCTTGAAAGTTTCTATTTGGCCAGGGGACTGTGATATTTTCATTTCGGTAAATGAGTGAAACTTTCAGCCACTTGACTGACAGCCACTGTTTGGGGAGAAGGAGAGCCTTATCTGCTGGAATGATTTGATGAATTTACCAGCAGAACGACTAAGACGTAGATCTGCACGTATGGGAACTCCTTTCTGCCTAATAAATAATGCTTGCTCACTAGCCCCATCGGGGCATAGGGAAGACTCATTAATTACTGATTCCACATAGCCTGGAAGTCAGAAGATGAAAATACTAACTGTTCGTATCTTGTAAAGCAAATGGCTGCATTTGAGTTGGAAGTTTTTATTTTGGCAAAGGCACTGCCAATAGTTTGTTCTGCAGTAAGGCTACTCACGCAGCTACTCGAGGCAAATATAAATCATATGGACTGTGCGTGGTACAGGAGAAATCTACTCTATGCAAAATTAATGTTGGGCTGGCCCAGCCGAAGCAGCGCACGTAGCAAAGGTGAAGTGCACAGTCTTAGGGGGAAGCTGTGTGTCTGCCCACCTGGTAAATTTATGTCTTTCACCTCCAGAACTTCAATTCATGCACAGTGTGAGGTTGTAAGTGAAATGAATTTATTGGTGTCAGTTCATTCCCTAATGGGTAACAGTTCATGTCACAAAATCAGCACAGATAATTTGTCATGATTGGAAGCCTCTTCTAAAGAGAGGCTTCGGCATGCAGGGGTATGGAGGAATTAGTTGCTGGCTCCTGGGAGAGATGGCAGAGCTCAGTAGAGAAGCCCATGCTCCAGCAGAGGAAATAGAGGTAATAACTAACCCTCACTCCCCCCTTATGAGCTGCGTCAGAGAAAGTTCCTGTGCTACAAGTTCAATGCTAATGAAAAACAGGCCTTCCTCAGATTATACCTCAGTTTAGGACTGGAAGGAGATGCAATGGTTATGTTAGATCATCACTAAAGTCAGTGGGAAAGCAACGCTAGCAGAGCAAAACACAGGCAATGGACTGTATTTGCAGCTGTGCCAAGAAAGAAACATCAACTAACGACCGCTAAGGGTTTGCTGAAGGGAAGATCCCACTGACATCTCCAGTGGGTCTTGACAACATTCCAGGTTGCTCTGCCTCCCAGTTTAGCCTTGGGAAGCTGGTCTTTCATTCCCCTCTTCAGCCTTCCTTTCCATTCCTTGGGGCAAAGCAGCCAGGAGATACTGATGCATACTTCAGGTCCCTGAACCGTGTGCTCATCTGATGCAGGAGTGCCTCAGAGCTGCCTCAAATATTTTCCCCGATCTAAAATCCTTAAAATCCACTGACTGATCTGTAACAAATAACTCACAGGAAAGTACTGCCTGTGAGAATCTCCTTGTTCTGAGCCACATCACTTCAGGTCCTTGGAGAGGCTGAGCTGGGAAAGTCCACGTCTCTCCACAGGCTCACTCATGCCCCTTCTCCACCGGTACATGGTTGTGGCCACCTGTGCACTGGAGACAGGGTGCAGGGTGACCGGGGTGCTGCTGCACAGCCCTGTCTGGCACAGGCAGGGCAGGGCTCGGTGGCACCAGGAAATTGTTGTCCCATTGACTATTTGATCCCCACATGTTGCCAAGTGACTGCCTTTTTGAGGCCCAGTCATTTTAGTGATGGCTGGGAAAAAAAAAAAGGCTGGTTAGGTACCTTACCAACTAATCTTCTGAAAGGCTGAAGAAACAGCAAAATACTGGTTCCACCCACTGCCATCTTACATCTTTAGTTCCAGTCTTTTTTTCTGCTTGACCCAAGGAGAAGTGTCACAGGAGGCAAAAAACCCTGTGAGATGTCCAGTCTCCTCTTACAAAAACTTATTGCTTAAGGGTTGACTAGAAACTGCTCTTCCTGTGCTCTGGGAAATTCTGATCTGAATTAAAAAAACAAGGAAACAAGGAAGTAAAAAGCCCAGCCAAGAACACAAGCCTCAATGAGATTTGATTCCAAAAGAGAAAGAAAATGTGTAAAGACAGGAATCTGTGTCTCTCCTGCAGGGCTGACATAGGAAGTCCCCGAGATGTCACTGAGCAGGCTGGCCATCCCCTAGCTCTCTCCAGCACACTCCCAGGGCTCAGTGTCGGGCCAGGAAGCCCAGCAGCCAGGAAGCCTTGGGAATTCCTGCTGCCAGGGAGCGAGGAGGCAGGGGCTTGGCAGCCTCTGTCCTCTGCTTGCCACCTGCCCACCCGCCTGCAAGGTGGGCTGCTGGGGAGGGAGGCAGGGAAGCTTTCAAAACTTGCTTGGCAGGGAGGATGTCATCCTGCATCTGCCTGGTTTCTGGGAGGATGTCATCAAAATGGACACGTTTCCAGTTTTGGTGCTGGTGCATTAGGTTTTGCTGTGCCAGAGAAGAATGCCAGAAAGTTTATGACTAGCTATACTGTGAACACTGAGTGCCAGCACCTCTCAGCTTTAGCCCAGTCTCTCCTCCCAGTGAGCAGCCAGAGAAACCTGGGGAGCAAAATCACCCAATGAATCACAGAATGGTTGGGCTTGGAAGGAACCTCTGTAGATTGTGTAGTCCAACCCACCTGCTAAAGCAGGTTCACATGGAGCAAATCGCATAGGAATGAGTTCAGGTGGGTTTTGAATGTCTCCAGAGAAGGAGACTCCACAACCTCTCCGAGCAGCCTGTTCCAGTGCTCTGGCACCCTCAAAGTAAAGAAGCTTTTTCTCATGTTTAGACAAACCCTGCTATGTTTCAGTCTGTGCGCATTGCCCCTTACCCTGTTGTTGGACACCACTGAAAACAGTCAGGTCACATTCTCTTGACACCCACCCTTGAGATATTTATAAGCATAAATAACATCCCCTCTCAGCCTCTCTCCCCGCCTTGACAGCAATTCAGCACCAGCTTCTTCAGATGTGGGCAGCATTGGCAATGCTGGTGCATGTGGGAAGCTGGTCATGGAGCCAGAAGGCTGGACTCCAGACCAAGGTGTGTAAGGGAGTGACATGGTCCATCAGCCTTTACTTTTGTGCCTGCTCTTCTAGACAGGCCCTGGGCTTGACTGTTGACCTGGGTTCATTTCCAAACCTTCCTCTATCAATCAGACATGCACACATAGTGTTCCAGTAACGAATCAAGCTGGCTTGTTCTTGGCCTCAATCAATCAAGCCTGTGTACCACAGAAAATTTAATCTAGGTTGGCAATAACAGGTAAAAACAGCCCCAGGCACAGCCTATGAAGAGTAACTCCCCATTGCAGCACTACTTTGGAGGGCAGAAACCTTTTGGTATGCACAGGTGTGTCAGAGACACTGGTCTACAATTAAAGATGGCAAGTAATAAGATCCATACTCATATGTTTTCTATTAAAAATGCATGAAGAGAGATGTAATACTGTTGGCATAGGAAATTTGGAAGGCATTAAAAGCTCAGGCTCTGGGAAATTCTACCCGGTTACAGAAAAACAGGAATTCCTGTACTCTGCTTTTAAGCCTGCTTGAGAAAACCAAACTGTCAGAGTTAACTGAGGCATCTTCAGACCAACAGCCAGGAAAGGGCTGTCCAGCCAACCTGCATAACTATGAGTTTTTGCTAAGGTCTCATAAAGATATTGGGAAAAAGAGCCGTGCAGCCATAGCAGAGGCATTTGCTGGTCCTGGAGCATGTCAGGGTGATGAGCCATCATATAACCTGACAAAGTCTGATCTACAAGATACAGCAGAAAATCCTTATTAGGCACTAGCTTCCTTATCAAGCAACTCAACAAGCTTTCCTGAATCATTATACGAATACTTGTAAAAAAATGTGTCTTTGTGGACATTACTTTTCTCTCCCAGCTGTGCTGAGCTGACCATTCAGAATTTAAAATAAAAAAAAGCAAGCTGCATCGGACGCACGCTTCAGACCCAAGCAAACCCATGTTTATCAGCCCCTTCCAGATGTTCCTGCAGCTGTATCACCTCACCATCATCACTGAAATTTGATGTGGCACCGAAGTAAATTAGGAGCTACATTTTTGCAGGCCTTGCCAATGCTCTGTGCTGTGTGTACTCCAGCTCGCTTCTTAGCCTATTTTTTACACACTAGTGTCCTCAATTACTTTTCCAAATGAAAGGGAGTCATGCTACTTTAATTAAACATTTAATTGAAGGGAGGAAAAAAAAAAAGAGGGAGGGAGCTGATGTTTGCCAACGAGGAAAGGATAACGGTAAGAGATTAATGCTTCTAAATGAAACCCCACAATGCTGCTTTCTGCAGCGAGAGGCACCCTGGGCTGGAGCTTATGTATCAAAGTACAGCTCAGCTCCTATTCAATTAATGTGTCTGTTTTGATGGGAAGGTTTTGTAAAGCATTGTTGGAAATGGTTTCTAATTTTCCCTTCAGTTTTTGGCTGGCTTAATTAAACTTACACCCACCAAACCCTTGTGTGTCTCCAAAGGCAGACTGGTTATTGACCTAAGGGATTTTGTTTAATAATTTCTATGTTTCCCTGTCCACCTTCAGTGAATTAGTGAACACAGCTTTTTTTTTTTTTTTAATTGGTTTTATTTTTTTTAAGGTTGATCCAACACTGAGGTATTTCTGCTCCCTCCCCCTCAAATACCTGGCAAAAATGTGCATAATTCTTCCCTTTCTGCAGGAGCTTGAGCGCTTAATCAGCTGCAACTCTCCAGGCTGGGGCTTCCCCAAATAAATAAGTTATGTAAGCCAGAACCTCCACAGCAGAATCAGAACATCTGGATGCTCCCCACCCCTTCCCCAGGGGTAGGATGACCTGTGAGAATGAAATCACTTGCATGTATAAAAGTTAATGGGAGAGGGTTGACTTTGTGAGTGAACCAATGACGTCTGGTTTGTTGTCAGCTTGTGTTTTCAGAGCAAGCAAAACGCTGTAGATACACTAGTCTCTATGATGGGCAGATTCATGCAGTGGTCTCTTCCTCATCAAGGAATTAGTAAAGTCTCTTCTCAGTTGGCTGGTCTAAAAAGATTTGAGGGTCGTCTTATATTTGGGATATGTCTCTCAACTTCAGCAGAAATCTGCTAATGGGCTCATAAGTTATGGGAAGGGTGAATGAACAAATGCACAATTGTAGAAACCTCCGCTCTGGAAAGGAGTCTAAAAATGAGGTTGGAGCCTGGGTTATGTGTCCAGCTGAGTGAAGGTCCATGCCACCCCAGTGTTATTTACCCGTGGGCCTGATTGTATAAAACACAGCACCCATACTTCATCTGATGTTGTCACTGCAGGCAGTGAGTACCTTTGAAATTTAGGCTCTACCTGCTCATTAAAGGATGAGAACACTCACAAATGTCAAAATACAAAAGAAGGCTCACACAAAGAGAACATCCTGTGGCGTATGAGCATTGCCGTCACACAGTCATTCTCGTTGTCACTAATAAAGCAGGGGGCGAGGGTAGGTAAACTGGGCCACTCTAACAGGAGCGACTCATAGTGGAAAGAATAACAAGCCTGAGATCAGAAAAACAAGAGTAAGTCTTATAAGCAGGGCTGTCTACCTTGTTCTCTTTTCAAAATGCTCTGAAAAAGCAGCAGGATATAAATTGTCTCTTGGGGTACAGCTGACTAAAAATTCAAGAAGACTTTCTTGTCTGCCCACAAAAGACGATGTAGGCTTGCTCCCTTCTAGGGCACAAAAACGGTCCCATTCAGACCCGAAACCTTGTTGTCACGCGCTCTGTAGTAGAAAAGCAGCACAAGTGCATCAACCGGCTGGATTTCCCACCCCCAGCAGGCAGGATAGATACTCACAGCAGGGAGCTAAACATGGTTTCTGCTCAGCATCGTGACTGTGCTATGGATTAGATGAAGATTAACCCCACGACCTGCCATCTGCTCTCATCCATACCTAAGGATATAAGCAAAGGGAATCTGATGATCAGGGAGAAAAACAGGTGAAGTTCAGCTCAAAGTTCAATGTCAATTAAAAAAAAAACAACAAAACAACAAAAAAATAATATAAAAAACCAGAGTGGGTCTGTTTTTTCTATCTGTAAACCTATGATGAGCCCTCAAGGGCTGGGTCAGGCTGCTGAGGGTTCAGATGACAGCAATAAACAAGAGGTCCAGCCTAGACCAAGGTTTCCAGCATGGGGACTCCTATGCTCTGTTCTTGGTTCTGTAACCAGCTGGCTCGGGGACAAGCCACACCACTTCTTCTTGCCATACTTCATTTCAGCCACTTCTGAAGTGAAGACACTAAAACATCCTCACCACACAGGGATCTTCTTGGTCTTGTGGGTGTTTGCTCTGAGTGCTTGGGGATTTACAAATGCAAGGTGCAGCAGGGTTGCAAAATGAATTACGAACAAACATCAACCAAACTCTCCAGTGCAACCACTCCTGAGCTTTATGTAGAAAGGATAGGGGCTAGAGGCACACTTGATTTTATCCAGACAGGATTAGACTTCATTTCTAGGACTGTTTATAATAAAAGAAAGACAATTTTCTCTGGCTTATACGACCTTACTAATCACTGTACCTGTGATACAGAATCATTCATGCTTTTATTCTCTACTCCTTTTTTTAACTTAGGAAAACCAAGTCTATTCAAGCAACCCTTAAAATGGAAGCCCATTATATTTGCTGTGTTTTCAGATAACTAAAATAATATTTGCTTAAGAGTGTACTCTTATGCACTTTACCCATACCTGAGGAACATCAAAACCCAAAACAAGTGGGGAAAGTATGATGAAGCAAACTTTCCCTGTATGGTGTAAGGCAAAGGTGCTGTCTAGGTCACTGCTTTCCACGTGAATATATTTTATCTGGGAGCCACTGTTATTATTAATTATCATTATTATTATTATTAATCTTCAGATAAGCCCCCATATGGCAAGGATTTGGGAGCCTGGATACATCAGAACCTTGTGTCACTGTGATGGTGTCTCCATTTGGAAGGGCACCAGCCAGGTTGTGTACCCAAAGTGACGTAAGTGCTTGTTTTATCTTTCTTTTATGATGGTTGTAGAATACAGCACATTAAGTTATACACTCTGATGTGTTCTCTCACTTTTTTTTTGTTCAGTTAACAACCAGTTCTGTAGATGTTGGCAAAATACATGGAGGCGTGTTTCAGGCATGGCTGGCTGTGGGCCCTGAGAGATGAGGAGTGTTTCTCCCTTGGTTTAGAAAGGTGCCCTCTGTGGTGTGAGGTCTCCAATGTCTCACAGAGGCTGAGCTCATTCAGCAGCACGGCATCTTGTCCAGCGGCCGGTCTCTTCTCTTCATAACTGTCTGTTTTCACAGACCTTGTAGGAACTGAATTACCTAAGCAACCCATACCGTGCTTCTGTATTTTGTTGGCTTTGGCCAGAGGGTTTCGAAAATGATTACAGGGAGAATCACACACGCATGGCACGCTCATGTAAACCTAGAAAAATCTTGCTCCTGCTATGCTGATTAGCATGGATAGACCCTTTAACTGAAAAATGAGTCATAATTATTGAAAACACTGCAGAATTCTAACCTAAGACATTAATGCTAATGTAATATACGGTGAGAAAATACTATTAACATTTGGATGGATGAGTTACAATACTCTCATTATCACACATTTGCATTTCTTAACTTCTGTGTGATTATAACCTCAGCTTTGAAGTTGTGTTACCACAAAGACCTCTTTTACTGTTTTGGTTTGTTTTCTTGCTACGCGAATATTTAGAGCCAGACTCAGTTCGCTAGTATTAATAATATTGATTGCACAATGATTCCTGCAGCGCTCAGCCAAGACCTCAGAGAGGGAGGACAGATGATTCTAAGAGGGTGAATTCCCATCCATTTTCCAGGCTGAGCTCCTGGAGATTTACAGAGGAGTCACCTTGCTGAATTGTGGCTGTTTAATGGCTCTTTAAAGGCCCAAGTCCAAGCTAGCTGTGCAGGCTTCCAGTACCTTCAGCAGAGAGAGAGAAAAGCACCTCTAGATGGCAATTTATCCCACGTATTGTGGCTGCCTCTGGCGCAGGGAGCTCGGGCACTCATCTCCCTTCAGGTGCCTGGAGCTGGCTGGAGCCAAACCTCCCCAAGGTGACTGTCCTGGCTGCAAGAGCTCTGACCACAGAGAGGATGCTGCATTGACATCCAGTCGGTTAGCAAGATTGCTGACTCACTTACCAGTGTTTTCCTCCATGTTTTTCCCTGAGGAGACTTTTCTTGTGCCTTTTCTGGTCAGTGTGTGGATGAGGAGGATTCCCTTGGTCTCCCTTGGTGTTGCCATGCTCCACGCTTTCTCCAAGACATAGGCTGAAAAAGTCTCGTTCCTTGGCTGTCTAAGCCTGAGCAGTAGCAGTGGCAGAAGGCAGCAAGACAGACCTACCTCTCAAAAGAACTGTGATGCTCCTAGTGCCCTTTGTGTGACAAAAATATATGAAGAGATCAGATGGGCAGTGATGAGGCCAGAGATTATGCCCAGACATGAAAGATCTGGCAACCCCTGTACTATTAGTCGGACATATTCTAGGTTCTACCAGAAAACAGTAAGCTAAATTATGACCCCTCTGAATAGCCTGAGGACTCCCTAGCACATGACTTTAATGGAAAGTGCCCATTTCCTATATCCTGCATGTGTCTTACAAGTTTTCCCTATGTTCTTGCAGTAACGACAGGCCTGGAGGGTCAAGTTCTGCTGCTTTTTAAATTGAGAACAATTTCTCCAAACGGTATTTCACTTCACCCTGGTGCAAGTGGAAAGAGTGGCTGAACAAGAACCCTTTGGGCTGCACCCCTGCCTGGAGGACATGGGCACTGTTTACTCAAATTGCCATATTGGTGGTGCAAGGTGGGTGGGGCCCTACTGGCCCTTACTTTCATGGAGAAACATAAACATACGTATGGTGCTCACAAAGCTCATAAATACAGAGTGGGTGTTTTAAAGCTACTTTGTGCTGGCACTGCAAAAGTCTTTGTAGTCCCCATGGAGGTAGAACAGCTGCTGGGATCACCCAGTGCATCCTTCTCTAGACTTTGAGAAGTGCACTGGAAGACATGTTATCAGATTCAAGCCAAAGTCAGAGTATACTCTGGCCTTGCAGAGAAGAGAGTTTTCTGTCAGCACAGAGCAAAGTGTGTGTGTGTCAAACCTCACCAGGGAAAGCTGAAAGCAATATCATGATGCTGGTCTGCCCCAGCCTTGGACCTGACCAGGAGAAAATGCTGACTGCTGGTTAGTATATGGAACTGTGTGTGTGAGGGAAGGAGGGAGGTGTTGATTTTGTAACCAGCATCTATATTGCAGTTTTAAATTAATGGCAAGTTGTCTTAATCTTGGGACAGGTGTTCTTTTTTATTCTTGTCCCTGTAGCAGAATAAATGAATGAAATAAAAAATGAATAAGAACTTGAGCCTTCACATAATGAATATTGTGGATACAACCTCCCATATATTACATTCTAGACTCCCAGCAGGTAATGTCTCTTGTATATTACTGGGATACTTCCATGTTTTTTCAAAGGCTGTGTTACAGCAAAACCCTGAAAAGTCAGCTCAGCTCCTGCAGATTAGAGATAGTCTGATGGAGGAGGAAGAACAGTAGAGTCATTAGGGAACATCGTTAGAGGCTTAAGAGCTAATGATCCAAAGCACCTTGACATTAATGTGACTCTTTTCTTTGGACTTCAAGCACCTGGGCACATGAGTCCTTGCTTGTGATATTTAATGTCTGGTTTTCTTGCATGATTATCTATTTTGGAATGGGAAAGGTGGGAGTTTTTTTTGTTTATTTTGGTTTTTTTTTTTTTGGTTGTTGTTGTAGTTTGGGTTTGGCTTTTGTTTGTTTGTTTGTCTGTTTTTTCTCCTCTGTAAAGTAAAAAGCAAACAAACAAACCCTTTGTGCTTGACAAATCAACCCCTAGCACTGGAGACAAGTTTTCCTAGAATTGTTCCCATCATTAACTCTATTATTTTTATTTAATTTTTTTTTTCTACATTTAGAAAGGCAGTAAATAATTTCATTGAAATGGCTTAGGTTTTTAATGAAATGAAAAGTCAGAAGTTAATGCTCACTAAAAACCTTCCTATTTGGCTGCTGCAGCTGTCACAAAATACTGTTCCCATTCACTACAGCTAATCCACAGGGACAAAACTAAAAGCCATAGGTGTAGCAGATGCATCTGACAAGGTATTCTGTTATAGCAGCCAGAGCACATTGAGTTGCCATCCTTGGACTTAGGCAGAAGGAGGGATATAGCACTGGGGCAGCTGGCTATCTGGGAAGGAGTACACTCACTGTGTTGTAGCGGTACTTGTGCAATTCATCTGACACATGAGTGGGAGGGTGAGGAGTTGTAAATATCCACTGAGAGAATAACAGGGACTTTTTCTCCCCTGTGGGTCCTTGCCCTTGCCCCATCAACACGTTGTTCCCTCCAGCCCCTACTCCTCCTGGCAAGGACTGAGTGTCCTCTGTCTTTCCAGAGATCTGCTTCATGCTAGTGGCTAGCGGCAGCAGCCAGCACTGTCCATGGACACTCATGCTCCAGAGGTCTCTGCCAAAACTCACCGCCATACCATTAAACTTTGCCTTCCTGGCTGGTGGAAGGAAAAGCCAAGACCGAGGTCATCAAATGATGCTTTTCTTTCTGCCACAATGGAACCACAGTAAAATATTGTCAGGGTTTAGTTGGAAAATCAAAATGTTCTCCTTGGGGGATAGTGTTTCACCCCTCTACGGGGAGTTGGTTCAGGTAACAGCCAGATTCTGCCTTGAGGACCTCTGTGTGAAGATTTACCCTCTGCTTGAAGCAACAGTTCCTGTGCATGCATTTTGACCTGATAATGGCTGTGTAACAATCTGGGATCCCACTTATTTACGTTACTCCCTGACAGTTTAAAAATTCATTAATGGCTCAGCAATAAATTCTCACCGGGCTTCCCTGAAGAGATGAAAAACGGGGGACAACAGCTAATGAATTATCACAGAAATACTATGAAGGGAGAGCCTGCTCTCTTCTTCCACTACGTTCCTGTGGCTGAATGGAAAGGGGCTTGGTTTTTACGTTTCATTTTTTATTTCTGTTTTTCTGCAGAAGGTGGGAGTAACAGAGAAGACCTCCCCATCTGCCACAGGCAGTCCAGATGGCAGCCATATGATTTCCTCCCCACCGTTTCGGCAGCCTTGGAACTGGAAGGGCAGCCCTGTCTGAAACCTGGCAAGAGCATCGACTCGCTTCCAATCCCCATCCTGTTCTCCCTCCCTCCCGAGCAACTTATTTGATGGGGCCAATTTACATACGGTGGTTTTACAGTGTGAACTGGGATGCCCCAGGGACTGATTTGAGACTCAGAAATCCATTTCAGAGTCTTTGTGCTGAGGAGACAGTGGGGCAGATTCAATATTCAGCTGTGCTCATCTAAATCCAGAGGTGCTTCGGGGAAACAAAACCGTCCAGATTTACCTTGGTGCAGGAGAGAAAAATAAAGGCATCTGCCTGGACTCATAGCCACTGTACATCAGTGAAAAATACCCTGCATACAAAGTTCACAGTACTTTTTAGCTACAGATATATGTCAAGAGTGCCACTATATATGCAAATATTGCAGAAAGCAGGAGGGAAGCAAACAATAAACAGATCTTTTACTGTTAAGCTACCTTTCCCTTCCTTCTCAAGAATGTGAGAGATTTAGAAAGAACCACAAGCTGAACTGAATTTTGTTCTTGTCATTTCTATGACGAAGTTATGCCAAAAGTATTTTTCTAAATAACTACTTGCTATGGATTGCATGGTTGAATGACCCCTGTCTAAGCCAAATTAGTTTTTAAATTTACTAGGGGTAAAGTGGAAACCCAGCTGAGGAACCACAGACAATGCGAAATGAAGAATCTGACTGAAAGAAAAGACTTTTATTAAAGTTGTGGAACCCATTTTAGTCTTAGTTATATGGAGATAGTGAAAATGTGTATTGGAGAAGAGAAGACCTTTCCCAGTAGACTTTTACCAGAAGCATTTGACAGGGAAGCCCTTAAGCACTGTGCCATTTGAGGCTGAAACAGCTGAGAGAGGGGAAGAATGAGGAGTAGAATTCCTTGGCTTCTGTCACTTTCTAAGAGGCAATTAATTTTATTTAAACCATGACAATTGATTTTATTTAAACTCTGATTTCTTTGTACTATATAGGAATATGAAACAGTGTCCTGAAATTAATAATAAATGAAAAAAATGGTGGAAATAATCGTGATGAATACATTATTTTTCATGCATACAGTTGGTTGAATTTCAGTCTCAATTGGTTGAATTAAAACAAAAATGAGAGGAAATCCAGATACAGATTGCTTTGTGGGAAAAAAAGCTGCTTCCCTTAGGACAGCCATCCAGCTGCATGGTGCCATAGGCTAAAGCAGCACGAGGAGCCATCCATTTTAATGTCAGAGACTTATTTTCCAAGAAGAGGATTGGAGCCCACAGAGGAAGTCAAGAGAGACTATTCCTCTGCCACCTACACATTCTCATTAGCCCTGTGTAAACAAATGCCAAGCACATTGTCACCCCATGTGAGGCACCATGCTATCATGTATCTCCATGGTGAATTATGATGATCAGCAGTTTCTTAAAGGGGACACGTTGGTGTCCTGCCTGCCTGCCTCCCATGGACACTGGAACAGGCTCCTCAGGGAGGTGTCACGGCCCCAAGCCTGACAGTGTTCAAGAAGAGACTGGACAAGCCCTCAGACACATGGTGTGAACTGTGGGGTTGTCCTGTGCAGGGACAGGAGTTGGACTCAATGATCCTTGTGGGTCCCTTCCAACTCAGGATGTTCTGTGATACAGGTGACACAGATGAGTAGAAATTCATCTCAAGTTATCCCTCTCCAGCCATACTCTTCTATATACCCTGGTGCTGTTGTGAGTCTTTCATGGACCATGTACACAAGGATGAGTGTCCACATTTTGGAGGCGAAATAACTTGGGACATTTTCTGAGACAGTAATTGTGGAAAAAAAACATCAACATTGAAACTGAGGGGCTTCCAACTTCCAATATGTGCAGCAAAACCACTTCAAGGTGCTAAATGGCCCAAAAAATACTTGGGACCTGCCACTACTGATGGTAGTAACTGCATCACCCCTCTTACTGCTGGCAGTACTGGGGGCAAAAAATGTCATTGATACCCTCCACGCTAAGTTCAGTACATGCAGGTGAACAAAACCTGTGCTTCTGACTCCTCTCCCTCGCTCATTTGAATGCTGGTATTGCCACACAGTGCTCGAGAAGCAAATCTGGGCAAGGGTGGAGACCCCAGCTGTGATGGTGCAAGCAGTGGGTGGGCTATAGGAAAAGTACACTCCCTAAGCGTGAGACCGATGGGTCAATTCCCTTGTTACCAAGCCGTTACTTACAGCCAGGTGTAGGACAGAGTGTTTTTCCAAGGAGACTGTGTAGTCTTTTATCAGTTAACAAAAAACATGGATGTTTTCTTTTGGATGTGTGGCAAAAAGATTTTATGTGTATACGTTTGTGTGTGTGTCTCTGTGTGTGTATGATTAAAAAAAACCCTAAAGTACTCAGAAGCTCACAACAGAAAGATAAATGAACCACACTGTTATCCATGATACTCTGCTCTGGAATAGGAAGGCTGGAGGCAGTTTCACATGCAGAAGATCACACTGGCTTTTCTCCAGCATCTCCTGTACTGAGATGACCACCATCCTGGCAATGGACTTCCAGATTCAAAGTTGCTCCACACTCAGATTTGGTCCTTTCTGCCCAATTTCAATCTGGAATCACTCTGAAATGACAAACCTTCCAGCAAACCTTCCTGCAGTACTAAGCCAAACATCCAGATTTCAGTAGGACCAATTTAATTCTCTGAGCTCTCTGGGTTTTTCAGCAAATTTTCATTTAGCTCATGTGACTCACCGTTCCTCCTGTTGGGATGATGGAAAAGATAAACCTACAGTTGGATGTCAGGATACCACAACTGCCAAAACCACAGACAGCAGAACTGATTAAATAGGAAAATATTTTTAAAATATCTCAAGGTCAAAAACAAAAAAATCATGAATAGCAAATGCTTTCAGCAGATGTTTTGTAACAAAAATTCATTTGGAGAGTTCTGCCCTGTTCTTGTTGTGGACCCATCAGGTGCTGTACACATGTTGAACTATTCATGTGATTTCAGCTCCCTGTCTGATATTAGCCTAGCCTACCACTCACAAAAACACGATCCTAATCCCCCTAGAACAGAGCAGTGTGGTGTACTCTGTGTTACCAGGCTGCAGCTGAGAAAGAGGAAGGCCAGCTGCTCAGGCAGTCCAAACTCAATTAGTATACATTAGTTCTTCCATTGCTGCTGCATGATAGTCTGATTTAACAAACACAAAGTCTCTGAGTCAGTGGAAAGCTGAAACAGAAGGCCATTTTCCATAGGTCTGTCCTGTACTTAACAAGGTTATGTAACCAGCCATTAGTTCACTCTTAAACAAGCTATTAATTATTCTTGTCTAAAAAGGGGTAGAAAGGGGGAGGGATGAATCATCCACATGTACCAAACAGCCTTCCTCAAAATCTTTGTGCTAGTCAGAATTACATAGAAGCCAAGCTGCCATCAGAAAATTATTTCTACAGATGACTGGCCAAAGCCAGTTGTGATTTCCTTCCCATGTTGCGCAAGTTTTCAAATCACTCAGTTGAGGACTGGTCCTGGTGAGAAGAAGGTGTATGGCTCTGGGAACAAAACTGTTTTTCCCCCCTCTGAATGTGCTTTTACTCTGTCTGCTGTGAGAGGGGACACACTGCTTGTTACTCGTCAAGAGCCTGGCAACACATTCATAAAACCTCAAAATCAAAAAACACCCCCTTAGCCTTATCTGAAGCTCATCTATCTCATAAACTTTGCCGGGCAGCACGTGAGGATTCTTGCTGTGCCTAGCAAAAGGCAATCTGCTTGGTTTCTTTCAACTCTTTAAGAAATAAAACGTGTTCAGTAACAGTCTCACTGAAGCCATCAAAACAAGAAACCCACCTTTTTCACTAATGAAGCACCAAAACAGGAGCCAGGAGACATTCTCTCTGTCTCACTCTGCTGTTGATCCAGAAGGGACAGAGCCCCACTGCTGGGAACACAACATGTTAACATGAAGTGTGGCTTCTCAGCTACAGCACAACACTAATGTGGCTCTCGGGCATTCACCACTAGGACACCTGCTGAAAACTGAAGGGCCTCTCCTTTCTGAACCCTGTCTTCAAGTGGTCATGAGTTATTTCCCCCCAGTTTTCCTGGGAATGGAACTGTCTTGTGCAGTTCTCCAGGATTTGACAGAGCTTTTGCTGTGCAGTGCAGTCTTGAGAGGACGAGGAGGTTGAAGGCTGAGGTCTCTTAAGCTCCCTTCCCTCTCCTCTAAGAGATTTCAAACTATCTTTGGAGGCTTTCTGCTAGCTACATCCCTTCTGTGGCAAAACTGAGAGGGGATGATCTGGCTTCATGCACTTTTTAAAAAGCTTGAGAACTAAGAGCATTAGCTTCTCCATGCTGGCTAAAAAAAGGCTTGCTAAACCCGTTGAAACCAATTGAGGAGCAGAGCAGAGTTAATCCTGGAAAATGCTCACAGTAGCTCCGTGACGCATGGCCATGCAAAGGCAGAACCGGGTTGCTAGTGATCTGCTCACAGGACTAGGAGAAGTTGCAGTTAAATTTTGGGGTGGAGGTCGATCCTCAGGGTCACCTGAGTGGAACTGGGGACGGCTGCTATCAAGTTTCTCACACCCCATCTTTAACATTTTGCTCTTCTTCAAGTGAGATTTTATCTGTTGGGAATTTCTGGCATTTTTTCATCTGCCTTCTGAATTCAGGCTCATGGAGGACAGGCATGAAGCACACACACATACGTTTTCTCCTTTGCAAGCACTGTTGGAAAAACTTCTATATTGTATTATCACTATTTATTGTTGTGCAGTGGTACAAATAGCACCCACATATCTGAAATGGGACTAAGGCCCCTCTGTCCCAGACACTGTACTTCCTAGGAATAAAAGGTAATCCCCATTTTCAACCGTATAATTTAAGCATCAGAAAACATATTTAAACTTGCAATGGCATTCTGATTGGATAAAACATATTTGGTTGAAACTTCTACCCTTCATTTAAGGTGTGAGAAGCCATAAGCTCTTTTATTAAATTATCTTGCTGAGGCAATAGCACCCTCCAGCCAAAACACTGGTTCATGTCAAGACCCACATGAAAATGTGTGAAGCTTCTGTTGTATGGATGGATGAGGTTTGCTAGGCAGAGTTTTAAGAGAGGGCTTTGTGTCTGTATGTACACAAATGCACAGGAGAAATACAAAAATGTAAATGCAGGGCAGGGAGGAAACAAGAAGTTGAAAGAAAACCTCAGAGATGGATACAGAATTGCTGACAGCAGGGCCCTGAGAAATATCTGAGAGAATAGACGTTTAGAGTTTGGCAAAGAGGGCTACTGACTGCTGTGTGACTCCCTTGGGAACAAGGTATTTGGGCAGTCCCTTTAAACTAAAGGAACTACATCCAGGAAGAAACTGTCGTTGATTCTTTTAACTGCATCACCCCCTGGTTTTGCTAGTGGCTTGATTTAAAAATAAACTACAAATCTTAGAATAGAAATCTACTGTTTTTGCTCATTTTTAACATGTGACCATTCCAACAGTGAGTTCTCAACAGGCAACTAAAAGTGTCTGCAATGGAAATTGTCTTCTAAAAATTACATTGCTCCTATAACAAACAGAAATCTTCCATGTGACATGATGTATCCTATCAAAACTGTGCCATACAGCTGGAATTTCAAATTCCAAATAGCTTATCACACCTGTGTTTGGTTTTGGTTTCTTTCAACTAGTTTCTGTTGCTTTGCCGTAGAAGGATGACAGACAGTTAAAGCCCACAAGAATCAAGTAAACATTATCCTCCTTATACAAATATCACTGAACTCCTCTGATGCTGTTTGTTTGTTGACATGGTTTCCATAGGGGCCACTCCCTCAAGTCCTTGTTTAATTTTCAAATTTGCCCTGGAACCAAATTATTCAATTATGTTCTGGCCACATGAGATTCTGCATAGGCAGGATCAGTGCAGAATTTCCCAACTCCAATATGGTAAGACACAAGGTGTCCTCTTTAGTGAGTCAAGTTACCCATCCCAGTCCTCCATAGGTAATCAGAAGGAGGATGATGACTCTGCAGCTTAGCTAATGGAGCTCTTAAGGATCTTAGTTGTCTTACTGACAAACTAAGAGGTGTCAAGTATTGCTTCATACGTCACTCTGCCATAAATACAATACCCTAAGTAATCACACGCTGGCATTAACTCCTCACCAAAGCTGGAGCTTTGACCAGTATCTTGAAAGAGACTCCTCTTTTTCTGCTATTTTCCCTCCATAGTTTGGACACAAGAGATTAGAAGACAAGATAGTCCTGACTCTCTCCACCTGCAGCATCATGAATAGCACAGGCTCTGTGTAACATGGGCCCAGGGAAAGTCATCTGGGTATCCATGACACTCTTCTCAGCTGGCCACGCAGTTTCTTTTGGCTCATTTCCGGGGATAATCACACAGATAAAAGGAAAAGGTAAAATCTAGTGCCGAAATGGGTGTCTGATCAATGGATGTACTTGCTGGTCAGATGAAGTTTAAACACAGTGGCCTCCACTTTTCTATTCCTTTGTCTGCTGTAAATGAAAACCAACTTTCCCAAAGCCATGGAGTGTATGCTGCAAAACCACTTTCTATCAGAATGGGAAATCACATCGGCCCTTTCCCCAAATTAATGGCGATGTGCCTTCCTTCCCCCTCCATGGGAATGAGCTGATTTGATAGACACCTTCTAACCTGTGTCAGTCTTCCTTCATGTTCTTCACATAGTGAGATTTCTTCTTCTTCATGCTGTGCTGCTTTCTAATATGATGACAACGCGAAGTGTGGAACTGGGTGAGAAAAAATCCTGAGGCAGTTTTCATTAACATGGAGAAAAGATTCAGAATAGCCTTGTTTCTTGGAATGTTTGAGAGAGAAAAATATAGCAGAGAAACATCAATAGCATTTATTCTCTTGATTTAAATCAGATCTGATCCATCCATCAACACCAGCTAAGCTGAGGACTTCAAGTGACCATAGGGTTATAGTCCGCAGACTCTTTTTGCTGCTATCCTGTCACTGAGTTAAAGGGTTTGTTTTCATGAGGGAGACAAGGAGGAAGTCCCCCTAGGATGCACACAAGTTTTCCTCTTCTTCCCAAAGGAGGAAATACTAATGAGCAGCATTTGCAGGGCTGACACTGCAACACTAGCATACAACAGTTTTGTTTTTTCTACCATGATTCCTCTGACGACTTGAGAGCTCAGATACAGCCCTGTGCATTCCTAAGGAGCCCACCTAGCATGGCTACCTTGTCCTTTAAGGTGTGGGCAGAGTTGGGCTGTGACTCTACCCCAGCCCCAGCCATGCTCTGCTGTCTTTGCTGAGGCTGCCAGCCTCTATGGCAAGTGATTTTTCATCAATCATGAGAGGCTTGGAATGGCACATATCCTACTAGTGTAGGCAGCCAGAGGCTTTTGTTAATTACTCTTACATATTCCCCTAGAAATGCTGCAGCATGCCGGCAAGGTATCCATCGCATTCCCAGGCTAGCCAGAGGCTAGGTAGAGCACACAAGCCCGGGAACCTGACCAGCATATATAAAATGAGTAAATTCACTTCAGACTTTGCATACCAATCAGAAGCTACTTACTAGTAAAGTAATCACCTTACTAGAAATAGGACTGGTAGGAGCCGTCTCATTGGATGAGTGAGCTGTCATCCAGGCAACAAAATAAGCAAGCAGATCTTTGTGAGCAGTCTTTGTAAATTGGCAGTGAGTTATTTTGCAAATGTGATCCCGATTTAATCACCTAAACAGGCTGAGACTCCTTTGGGAAGCCTGTTTTATTGAAGAAACCAAGTAATCACTGATCACCAGCTTGGACTGGTTTGAGAAATTTACCAAAAATTTAGATATATGCACATCTGATCCACTCCATGTCTGTCTGTCTCTCCTTATCACTACCATTTCACAAATAGCACAGAATATGTACCAGGACAAGATCTGAACGCACATGTTAGAACATAACACAGCACTGTGGTCAGGCAGATAACCAAAAACCAATGGTGAGGATGCACTACACTTTTAAAAGGGCATAAACAATCTAACAAAAATGAAAAATACATCTAGCCTGTCTTAATAAAGAACTCATAAATACACTTATGAACCATGACAAGATTATGTGGAGAGAGGGGGAAGGTATCATTCTAATACAAACTTTTTGATCAGTGCTCTTTTCCCACTTCAAACAAATAATCGGGGGGGGGCAGTGGGTGGAGGTGACTGTGCCAGCTTACAAACAAGAATGAGGATCAAAATTCTTAGCTGTAAGTCCGCTCTTTCTAAATCAAGAAATCTCATCTTTGAGACTGGTGTAAAGAATGTTGGTGAGCATCCTTGGAGATGCATATAAAAACATATCAAAGAGTAAAGGCTACCTATCATCCCTCCAAATTTGTGTATTTTAAATACAGACATGCATGTTTACACATAGATCACCCTCTGTGTGTGTGTATGTGTGTGCAGGTAGCTCCTAGGCTCTGAGAGTTAGTACTTCCCACAGGGAAGAGAGGTACCATCTATCAATCTATCAACAGTTTCTTGGCTCTACACGAGTTTTTGCAAGATATGGAATCACTGCCCTACACAAGCAAGATGCTAAGACACCCACTGCTGGGGTCATTTCTTTTTCCTCTTGTGCCGCAAAGACAATGGAACATAGCCCACTCTGATAATAGGCATCAACACAATCAAGCAACATGATCATTGCAAGTGGTGGTATCCATGCCTTCTGGAAAGTTAAAATGAGTCTGTTTGAAAGAAACCTGCAGAGAGCTGTCTTAGGGAATGTCAGCTCCATTTCTCAAGGACTGAGCCCAGCTCAGTCATGCGTCCCCAGTGCCTCGTCTCCATGCAGCATTTTGTCACTTCATCCAGCAAAGCCACATAGTTTACAAGGAACAGTTTTACTTTGTTCTGCCATCCACAACCTAGCTTTTGCTTCATACAAAGCAGATGACAATGACTTCACATTTTGATCTGCATTTGCTTGCACCACCAAGAATTTTCTACTGGAATCTCTGCAGTAAGCCCTCCACTGCAGCAGAAGCAAAAACTCCCTTAACTGATATGAAACCCTCAGGTTTTAATGATCACATCATCTGCTCCTGTTTCAAACAGCTCTAAGTGGTGGTTTCAAATGGGAAGAACATCTTTGTATGGCAAAGCTTTGCAGAGAGCTATTGTGTGCAGGTGTAGGAACTTGCTAGTGCCAGAGCAAAAATTAGGTAGTTTACATGCAAGGTCTCCTTGGAGCAATGAAAGTGCAGATGAAAAGTAAGAAAGGATAACATTAAGTTTATTGCATAGCACTAAATATGCATTTTCAGACTTGGACTGAGTTCAGTGTTAGGAGAAACCAGTCTTTCTTACAAAATTTACCAAATATTCAATTTTCTTTCAGTTTAACTCACCAGCGGATCCAAAATTTGATCCACGTACAATATTGCTATGCTTACTAAAGAAGCTTATGTTAAGGGTTTTTAGTTTATGTACTTCTCATGACTTATGCCTTGTCTTCCCACATACATCTGTAATTGCATCTTGACCTATGTACAGCTGCAAACATTATGTACCAAAGATATCATGTGTCCTTTTACAGCAGAGCTAAGCAAGCAAGAGCTCAAACCCTGAAATAAAGTTTCTCTTTCATTGCAGCTCTCTCCAGTTTGGTATGATGAGTTTTTGCCTCTTTAGTTTGCATTTATTCCTCTTATCTTGTTATAGAAAACAAAAATACAGTATCATCAGACTTGGTAAGACTGTGTGAAAGGAGACTTTACCAGAATTAGCATGGTGGCCATAGAAACACATAATCCGTGTTTATCACTTTTTAATGGAGAAGATCTGCTGGTGTCGTAGTTCTGGTGAAATAACCAATTTTTTAGTTATTGATGAGAAAGAGAGAGGAAGAGAGAAAATGAGAAAGAGAGAGAGTTCTTTTCCAGTGGGAAATATGAAACTAATTATTTTTCCGTTAAGACCTCGCACAGACAATAACAACATTTCATGAGAAATATTTTCAAGTAAATATATATTGTGAACCAAAAAAACACCCACCCACAACTGACTCTGAAGACTGAATCTCACAAACAAATTTTGCCTTAGAAATTTCAGTCCAGAAGCAAAATCAGGATTTTAAATGGTCAGAAAACAATATTAATTCTGTCACTTCTGAACAAAATTTCTTTTGCTTGTGTCAACATCATTCAGTTTGCTTGTTTAGGATGTCTCCTAGATGTACTTTAAGAAACTCCAATTTCTACCAGATGTACGAGAGAGCCCACTTTAAGCCTCAGAATTAGCTACAGTCAGCAGGAGACACCTGCATATCAAAGGAAGTAATATGGTCCTTAGCAATGGAAAAAAGGAAAGAAGAACCTTTCTAATGAAAGGGAGAGAAGAGACCAACATCCCTCTCATCCCTCATTAATGAGCAAAATGAACAAGTGTCTTTTAGAAAGGATAGATTTTCATCAAATGAGTGAACTAAAAAAAACCTTCTGAGGAAGAGTAAGAAGCTACATGGGCTGCATTTCAAGGTGAAAAATATAAAGACAACTACCACCAACACCACCTAATTCAGCTCTCCCTCATTTTTGAGGCTGTGGTGTAATGTACTTGTTTTTCAGATATGAAAGAAATCAGCAAATTTGTCTGTGGTGGCATTGTTGGTAGGCATCTGAAGCATTACTCGAAGAAGCACCAGGCAGGACCTAAAATGTCCTAGACTGAATAATGCTAGAATATAATTTTATCTTTACAAACTTACAGGTGAAGTACACAGGATAAACTTCTTTAAAGTAGACCAGTGAGCAGATAACCTGGACTTACCCACACTGTGCACCTCTCAGGGTGGCTAGTTCAAATTAAATCATTAGCTGGGAAGGAATAATCCTGGTAGGTTCAGAAAACCAGTTTTAAATTTGGCCTGCTAGCAAAATTCTGAATGTATTTACTCTGGATTCCGTTTCTCAACCCATATTAAAGCTCCATAGCATAATCAATTATGGGCTTATTGCAAAGTACAATAGGATTCAATCTCCTGGAATGCCTCAGGGTATGTCTTAGAAGGATGATAAAACTAACAGTAATGGGTCTACAGCTTCTAAGGCTAATTTCCACAGTTACAAATTTTATAAATAAATAGAAGGAATGTCAACTCTCAGTCACTCAGCTTGAGGTCTCTCATGCTGATAACTCCTCTCTTCTCAGATACTCTTCCGTTTCTCAGATGTATTTCTTTTCTGTTCCGAAGCCCCTGGGACTTGTTCAAAGCACTTCCATTTCTACCTTTCACATTACTAAATGGAGCAAAGAACTAAGGCAACCAGGAATATGGAGCAAGTACAGGAGGAGACAGTGCCCTCTCCAGTGTTGAAGTTGCATCCCAAGAAACAATCATATCAGCTGCAACTGTGATCTCATGAGATCTCAAACTAAGCAGCATGAGGTAGGTGTCAGATGGAGGAAAGGCTGCCTTGGAATATTCAAGGGCTATGGGAAGTGACATCCATTGTTTTGCAGTAGTTTGTCTTCAGCGGGCTTCATGACACAAGAAAAAAGACTCCCAAGCTCAGTGGCTGTCTGCTGGAGTTCATGAGATTATTTATTTCATATCACATGAAGAATAACCATGAGGGCTATTTTGCCATTGTGGTTGCTGTTTTACCCTGAAGGCTGTCAAGATCCACTACTAAGTCTCACTAGACTCAGTTGAACTGTGCTGTGTCCCACCAGCAGCTGAGTTTCAGCAGAGAAGGTGTTTGCCCAGCAGTCTGTGCAGCTCTCTGTGCAGAAAGGCATGTAGAAGTGGGCCAGAACCTCTGCTGAGGACAGTGTCCCTCGCTCAGCAACAGTGGTGCCATGCCACAGGGCATGCTCCGCAGCACTGAGTGGAGCAGCTACCCCTGGCACATCAGAGGTGCCAACCAGGACCAAGTTCCTGAGAAGGATGCAGCTCTGCAGGGCCAGGGCTGCAGGAATTCCTGGGGCCTCCCACTGAAGTCTGGGGCGAGGGTGACGATCTCCTTGTTTGCAGAATGTGTGCACCAGTGGAAGATTTGTGTGGTCAAATAAAGAAGCTGAAGGAGGAGATCCTGTGCAACTTCAGACATGACAGACGTGACTGGATCTTCTCTGAGATGCTGTAGGTAAAATAGCCCAAACCCACAACTGTACCAAAAGAAGGAAAGACTGAATGTGTTCTTAGGTTGCTGGTGAGAGTGAAGGCTAGAAGCCGGTGACTTCTAGCACCAGGAAGAAGATCCTGCTCTACCCACAGACCTGCACCTTCAGAACAGGGTCAGTGCACTGATAACAGATGAGACACTGGAAGTTGTATTCGATAAAACATCTGAGATGCCTGAGCTACCCAGGAGCACCGGGAAAAAGCTATAAATGATAGTACTGGGTGACTCCCTGCTGTGGGGAAGAGAGGTCCTCACCTGCCAACCTCATCTATCATCTAGGGAGGCTTGGTTTTTGGTCAGGCTTTGGGTACAGGACATCGCAGAGATACTGTCAAGGCTTTTCAGACCCTCTGATTATTACACATGCTACTCTTCAGTGTGGGCACCAGGATACAGCCAGAGGAGACCTGAAATGTATTAAGCTTGGTTTTCTCTTCAGTCCTGCCAGTGAGGGTGAAGGGCTTGAGGAGGAATGGATAGATGTGTCAGTATCTGCTTATGCAGCTAATGTCAACAGCAGAGATTAAGCTTTTATGATCATCTGGGCCCTCTTTGAGGATGAAAGACTGGTAAGAAGAGATGGGATCCACCTGTTCAAGTGGGAAAAAACATCTTTGTTAACAGGCTGACCAAGCTGGTGAAAAGAGCTTTATACTAGGACTGATGTGGGAGAGAGATGATGATCTGCAACCTAGTGAGGAAGTGGTGGAACTGGATGGCAAGCAGGGGTTGGAAGGTAATGTGGACAAGAGAGACCTTGTGATCAAAAAACAGGGCCGGAAGGTGACCATCCCAAGTATATGCACACAGATAAGGAAGCCCTTATAAGACAGCACAATTGGGGAAGCTCTCACACTTTTTTTAGGAAATCAGCACATCAGCATGTCTCGCTGAAGTGCCTGCACAATAATGCACATAGTGTAGGAAAAAAACCAAGAGGTATCAGAGGTTTGTGTGTAGTTGTAGGGCTGCAGTCTCAGTGGGATCACAGAAATGTGGTGGGATAGTTCATGTGATGGGGGTGTTGCAGTGGATGGGTACAAGGGTTTTAGGAAGGACAGGCCAGGACAGCAAGGGGTGGTAGTTACACTTTATATAAGACAGCAATGGAAATGCATAGTGTGGAGCAAAAACTCTGTGCGCCAATACAGGCTGGAGGTTGATCAGCAGAGAGCAGCTTTGCTTAAAAAAGATGTGGGGTCCTGGAGGCCAAGCTGAACATAATGTGCCCTTCCAGCAAAGATGGCCAACAACATCCTGGTCTGCATTAGAATGTCTCCAGCAGGTTGAGGGAGATGATCTTTTCCTTTTACTCAACCTTGCTGAGACACATCTGGAGTACTGGGCCCAGTGTTGGGCTCTCCAGTACATGAGAGACACAGACATACTGGAACAAGTCCAGCACAGGGCCATGAACATGACTAAGACAATGGAGCATCTCTCATATGAGAAAAGGTTGAGGCACTTGGGACTGTTCAGCCTGGAGAACAGAAGGCTCAGGAGGGAATTTATTGATATGTATAAGTATCTGGTGGGAGGTGTAAAGAAGATGGAACCAGACTCTTCTCGGTGGTGCCCAGTGAGGCAACAGGCACAAAACTGAAATACAGGGAATTCCATATAAACATAAGAAGAAAGCATTATTACTGTAAGGGTGATTGAATGCTGCAGTAGGCTGTCCAGAGTGTTTGTGGAATCTCCATCCCTTGAGATATTCCAAAGGTGACTGGATGTGCTCTAAGCAAGCTGCTTTAGGTGACCTTGCTTTGACCAAGGAGGCTGGGACTAAACAATCTCTAGAGGTACCTCCCTGCTTCAACTGGTTTGTGATTCTGCCTTTCCTCTCCCTCCCACATCCCTTTCAAAGATATTGTCTCACAGTTTCTCACATCAGTGCAGGTCTTCTCAGAGATGCCGGCACAGTAAAAGGTGTATGGTGTTGCTACTTGATGCTGTGGTCAAAATCCCAGCAACATCATGTCCGTTAACATTTCCAGTGTCCTTATCCTGGATGGGATGGCACTGGAAGCAATAAGACTAGAGACGGCAGAGGAAAATACACCTCATTACTTCAGAATCCTCCATTAAAATGTAATCTATTGTACGTTGTTATACATTGTTATGATCTTTGACAACAAATGTTGGCCTTGAGGGGTAAGATTAAAAACCATGGGGAAATAACATGCAGTTTAAATGGCCAATAAAAGCATACCAATATCCATGCAGTCTTCAATATCTAATATGATCTAGTAAACAGAAGATCAACCTGGAATCTGAGACTGTCCAAAACCTTGCCTTTGCCACTCCCTTGGTTGTCTAATCTCACACGAGTCACTTGACGTTTCTTTCCATGATACCATTTACACACACAGTCCTACTTGCTCCTACATCTAGCTGGGAAATGAGGTTTGAAACCATTAACTACCCACACTTCTTATTTGATGCCAGAATTAATTATTTCCTTTGTGTATGGAGAATTCTAATGCTGCTATTGCCATCAGAGTATTCCTTCTAGATTGTACTGCATTTATAAGAATATTAATACTGTTTCTATGCAGTTACAAAATGGATGTCTGATCACCTACAAACAGCAACTTGCTTCGATTTGGATACTTGCATAGGAGAAGACGGAACCTTATGAGAGACACTCTGAAATTTTCCCTCACCAAAAAGCCCTCGGTGAAAGCCATATTTCCTGCCAAACTCTTAAGGGAATGTCATCCAGGTTTATAGTCATTCACATATTTCTCTCCCTGACCAAGTTCAGCAAAGCCTATGCCTCTGCACTTTCAGACATCTGTAATTTAAAACGCTGTGTATACCTTCCACTTGTTGGGTACATGAGTGTTGTGCATGGCAAAATAGAAAACTGCCTGTTGGTTACTTACAGCCCAATTAAGCCAGGTTTTCAAAAAGAAAGGAAGATCATTTTTATTTCCCTCTTTTTAGAGATGAAAATTGTCAGAGAGCGTTCTAGCTGAGGATTGTGAGGTTGCAAGTCACAGTTAGCACCAGGGTTGATACATGAGCATTTTGTGGGGGTTTTCAGTCTGTTAGCCTACTGGATAGCCTTTTTTGCTTTATTTTTAGCATAATCCCACAGATGAGGAGGAGTCACACCCGCGCCCTATTCAAGCAAACCCATCCGCCTGCTAGTTCTGGCAGGCCAACAACTGCAGGAAAAACATCCATTTGCTTTTTCCTTGGTGTAATCACCTCTGAAATACCAATCGGAAATTTTTGCATGGAAGAATGCAGAATGAAGCAAGTTTTCTTCATATCACAAATGCTGTTCCCTGTTCTGGACTCTGTAGTTCTACCAATGCTGCAGAAAGACTGTGCCATTTTCCCAGGAGCTCAGTGTCACCCAGGGTAATTCACTTTCAAAGGTTGCAGCTGCCCTGCCAGGCTGGCAGGACAGGTAGACACAAAGACCGAATCACCAAATATGACCAGAAATGTAGGCAGGATGGGTTATGTACATGGGGTCACTGTAGGAGAGAGGTGCAACACAGGACAACACAGTGGTTTCTTGGGTCTTTAATATGTCTGTCATTTGGAGTGTTGTAGAACTGAACAATATAGACCTTTTAATTAGAGGTGGAGACAGATACCTGATGCATCCATGCCAGAAATACCCAACCTGCCTGCTTTAAATAGCTTTTCATCCATGGCCGAGCTCTTTAAACTTTCTCTTTTTATTAAAACAGCTCAACTGAGACCATTTTAATGTGCCCCCATCTAGTTATTTTATTGGAAAATATTAAAAGTGTGGACCAGGTGAAATTAAATGCTTTGAAAGTGGAAATCAAGCAGTACTTTCTCTTTTAAAAAGCACCTTCCTCTTCTTGTGCTGATGCATTTACTATTATCCTCTTATTTAAGAAGTATTGTTTGAGCTGAAATTGTGAATAACACCGTAATGGGCATGAACAAAGGAAATTATAAGTAAGAAAAATATAGCTCATTAGAGAGAGTGTGATTAGAAGGATAAATGGACTTCCAAAGTCTCGGGACACTTTTCTCTGGTTATTAACTAATCCTCTTAACAACATGCCAAGGGTAGATGGAAACAAAGGCAGGAAAAGCCAAAGAGAGCATGTCCTCCCCCAGCTGCTAAGACCAGCAGGTCACCTCCAGGGAAAGACTGAAAGGGATGCAAGAACAGACCCTTTCCTTCTTAAGCACAGAAGTCATGTCTCTTTGTGGAACAGACCAAGCTGTTACGTTATAGAACTCAACATGCCACTTCCCAGGCTGCCATGTCTTAGCTGAAGGCTTAGCCTGGATCGTCAAGCCCCATGCCTGAGTTAAGAGGCAGCTGGTGTCCCCACAAGCATGTGGGCAAGTTAAAGTCCATAACCAGAAGGACAGCAGTGCCCACATGCCTCTTGCCAAACTAGCTAGGCAGTCAGCCTTCCAAGTACTTCTAATTTCAGGTGAGAATGGCTAAAAGAAGAGGGAGTTTAGGACAGCAGCTGGCAAGAACTTAAGTCCTCAAATGCATACAGAGAAGTTTTTTCATCTGTGATTAAAATCATAGAATCACTGAATGTCCTGAGTTGGAACGGATCCACAAGGATCAAGTCCAGCTCGTGTTCCTGCATAGGACAAGCCCAAAAATATCTTCTTCTGGTTCCCACTGATGCACTGCTTGTGCTTTAGGTCCCATCTGACAGTAAGGTAATTTACTGAGGACAGGAACAAGGCCTTGTGTACTGTTATCATAGACACAGAGTTGTCACTGAGGTGGCGACAACAGTGTTGGTCCCAGCGCTGTGACAGGCTGTGCACAAGCCCAGGGTGGGAATCCAACCACACTCCTTCTCCCCAGTGAAGGTTGGCCCTGACTGAGCTGCCCCTGCTCTCACAAGCAAGCACTGGAAGAGTTGTGTGGACATTCACACAGTTCTCCTACCCCAAGCAGGCATTCTCCTTGCCATGAGTTTGAAGTAACTTGCGTATCACCCAACATCTGCCACACCTGATGCAGAACATCCCTCTCTTTGCAACTAGACGTGATACAATGGTGGCAGTGGGATCCCGGCGCATTTTTGTGGTTCACATTATCCAAAGGCTGAGAAACATTTCTCCAGGAAAAAACCCACAGTTTAAGAGTTGGCAAAGTGCAATCCCTGCAGCTGCAGGAGGAGAGAGGGGCACTACAGGGTACAGAATCAGTGAGGCAAAAGGGTATATTCTGGTGTAACTGAGTTGTAAAGGCTGACTGTTAAAACATGCCTGTCCCATCTACACTGTCAGAGCATCAGTGTGAGCTGCACATGTTCAGCTTGGAGGGAGGTGAGGACTTCCTGTGAGGCAGCATGACAATGACATGACACCAAGGCTGGCCTTTGGTGAACCTGATGCAAGGCACAGCAAATCCATTTTATACTGGTCCCACTGAAAGGACAGCTGTGTGTGTTCCTATCACAGCACTCTCTTCTCCCAAATTTGTGGTTGTTGTGCTTTTTATTTTAACGAAGAAAGTGTTAAAGACATAGTAATACAAATAAAAAATGTAAAATATGACTTTGATTTGACCTAAAGAGGATATGGACAATAAATAAAGTATCTCTGAAACTAAGGAATAAATCTAGCCCCGGGAATTCTCAGGGAGGGGAAAAAGCATTCATAAAAATTCACTCCTCTCTGAGCTGCAGCCCTGAACCTCCCATGCACTAGATGGGAGACACTGATAAATCTAGGAGGCCACACGTGCCAACCAGCTCATATGTTTTCAGTGAGCAATGACAGGGAGCCAAATTGCTTTATTCCGATTAGTGAAGGTCCTCTGACTGCAAAATACACTGTGTGAAAAAAATATTGAGTTTTAGTTCGCTGACACATCAATTTAAAAGAATTATTGCTCTCACATAGAGGCCGAAGCATGTATCTCCCTTCATGTATGTGCAGTAAAAACTAATTGTTAACTTTTATGTAGGGGCAGAAAGGGAGGGAGGGATGGGAATGGTACCTCTCTGACCTGTGGCAGCATGTTCTGACTCTCATGCGTTATCTTGCACTGCAAACAGCAGTAAACTAGTGGCATTTTGGTTTATTTTTAAGGACAAAATAAGCTCTCTGTAAACAAAATAAGCATGACTTGTGTTTTTTTATCTGTCTTTTCTCTAAAGAAGTTTCTAGAAATCTGTTTCATGTAGCTTCCTAGCCATAAAGTCTCATAGATGACAAAAGAGACCACTAATGAAATCCACAACTAGACCGTCTCCTGCTGTGGCTCAAATCTTGATTGTTTTACCCACGGAAGTAATTGTGGGGGGAGGAGGTTGGGAGCAGAATGGGGGTGGTAGGATGCCAAGGTGCTTGTGATATGTGATCATTTTGGAGCCTCGTCCAGGCAGGTTTTAAGCCCTGTCATGTGCTGGAGCTGATTCCATTATGCGATTTCCTGATTTGCCACGATGCTCCCCTTGCTCAGAGGAAGGGGGGGCGGCGAGTCCTCCGCACGCTAATACCACTCAGACAATAGGCATGTGAAATTGATGTTCATGCAATATCTTTAAGTCCCCAGAGATTTGTATTTTAGCTATTGTATGAAACGCTTTGCTTCCACCGCCTCTCTCCTTCACCTTTGTTTCCCAGCTCACCGTCTCATCTTCCGCCTTGGCTGGGACTTCTGCCTGCTGCGGGTTTCTTCATTGCATATTCAGGAGATCCACCAGTGCACAGCAACTCATTTCCACCACCTGAAATTCGCACCGTGAAGGCAGAAATAATCAAATATTTTGAAAAAAACTGGTGAAGCGAAACACTGCGCATTAATTATTGTGATAGTTATAGGATAATAACTAATTATTAATTATGCTTTCCAGCAATTCCTGCCTAGTATTTTGTTGAAGTCTTCAGCTCAGCATTGAAATTTGTATTAATTCTTCTAATCCAGCATTTTACAATCAAAATATATAGCATGCTCCCATTTTTGCTGGAATGTTATTTTCTGCAGTAAGACAGGCACTGGCCCTTCCTTAGGATGAAAAAAGAATTTAAACAGCTTACTACTCTGGCACTACCTGTGCCAAAACCAGAAAAAGAAAGAGAGAGAATAAAAACGTGGTTTTCTAATCCCAGTTTCTTCCTGTCCCCAGTCATTTTGCCACTTCTCCATTTTCTCACAATAGACTGCCTTTGATTTGCTTTCAAAATGAAGGCCTAGCTGACAGACAACTGTAAGAACAAATGGGCCCAAACAGAAAAACGGGGTCTGAGGGGTTGCTGCATGTGGGGGTGGAGAACGAGTGGCCAGGATTTGGCAGGGGAGCCCAGAAGGCTGAGGAGGCTGAGGGAAGGGGAGTGCTCTGCACAGGAAATAGGAAAATGAGAGAGAATGGCAGAGAAGGATGGAAATAAAGAGGAAAATGAAAAGCGAGGGCAGGTGGGGGCAGCATGTTGAGACACGGGGTGTCTCATTGCCTGACCAAAGGGAGGAAAGGAAGAGAGGCAGGATGCTCTGCCTGCTTGAAGGAACAGCCCGGTCAAGCTGAACTCCTTCTGTGCCTGCTAAGGTCAAGCCCAGGTCCATAGGGCTTGGTTAGATGTCCTTGCTGAAGGGGAATAAGATCCCCAGAAGGAAAGTATGAAAATTACTTTAGAAAACTTCTTGTGCCTTTCTGCTATATTTGAAAAGTGGCCGTCTACGTGGGACTTGTACCTTTGCAGCACACGGCTCATGGTTGGGAGCACAGGGGAAGCACTGAGGCTGCACCTCAAATTCTATGTTCGGTTTTGGCCCTTCAGTACAAGAAAGACATTGAGGTGCTGGAGAGAGTTCAGAGGAGGGTGACAAGGCTGGTGAAGGGTCTGGAGCACAAGTCTGGTGAGGAGCGGCTGGGGGAACTGGGGCTGTTCAGCCTGGAGAAAAGGAGGCTGAGGGGAGATCTGATCACTGTCTACAACTCCCTGAAAGGAGGTTGTAGCATGGAGGGAGTTGGTCTCTTCTCCCGAGTAACAAGTGATAGGATGAGAGGAAATGGCCCCAAGTTGCACCAGGGAAGGTTCAGATTGGATATTAGGAAATATTTCTTCACAGAAGGGTTTGTCAGGCATTGGAATGGGCTGCCCAAGGAAGTGGTTGAATCATCATCCCTGGAGGTAGGTCTTCAAGAGACACATAGATGAGGTTCTTAAGGACATGGTTTAGCGCCAGTGTTAGGTTTACAGTTGAACTTGATGATCTGGATGGTCTCTTCCAACCAAAATGATTCTATGAATCTCCAAGCCGCCCAGAGATTCTGTCCTTGAGCCAATGGCTGCTGGGCCAGCATCTCCTCTTAAGACACAGGTGTCAAACTAGGAGCAGGTCACCCAGGAGTGCAGGCACAGAGCTGAGGTTGCGCAGAGGAGGGCAGAAGCATTGGGGAAATGCTATCAAGCCTTCCCCTCCCCTCTTCTGGCTCTCCCAAATCCTGCTGCTGTTGGCTTTGTGTTACTGAGAGCCAGAGGAGAGCAGGATCAAAGGCTATGGCTGGGGTGGAGGTGTACCCTCCTTGTGAGGGCTGGCTCATTCTCCTCATCTGCTGAGCCGAGTGGCAACAGGAACAAAACTACCACAGACACATCTGGATTTCACTTCCCCTGGGGAAAGCCCAACCTGGTTTGCTTGGATGGGGCTGAGAGGAAGCAGGTCCCTGCACCCAGTGTACAGGAATCATCAGTGTGCCAGGGAGCTGGGGAGGCGAATGGGTGGGGATGAACAGTCAGTGAAGTACAGACAGGGTGTGGAAACCTGCCACTGGGGACATTTGTGGGACAGCTCTGGACAGGATCAGGGCTGACTTTTCTGGGCTTTGGGATGCAGCAGTAATTTTGCTGAGCACTGGACACTAGGGGCTGGTCCATCTAGCGGAGATGGGAAGGAGCTGGAAGCTGAGAGGCAAGTGTACGGGATAAACCAAAGTGTATCAGAAATGCATGCAAGGGAGGAGGCCAAAGTACTGCAGGATTAAAATAAAACAACTCAATAGTTTTAGAGCCACTAATTCACATAGCTAAACAGTATTCAAGCATTCAGACCCTAACAGTACTAACAAAAAGAGAAATTTCTTAATGACAGCATTCCCTACACAGTCCTTTATCCGTATCAGAGATGTATAACAGGATCTGGGCAATCTAATGGAGACGAACTGCCCAAAATAAATTAAAAAACACAACACTTCCACATTACACTGGCTGCTGCCTCCACTCCCCGTCCCCTGGCAGCTTCCCAAACATGCAAATTCATACTGCGAATGCTGAATTGGAAAAGCTGGAGGGCAGAGCTCCAGTGGAAACCGCAGGGGGAGAGCATACACGAAGAAAAAGCTTTCTGCATAACAGGATTTAAACTGGAAGGTACTTGTACTGAGGAAATAGCCCCACATACCAAGACTGAACCAGCTAAAAATGGCCTCGCCAGAGTATTGTTGATTAATCCTACTGTGATTCAAAGAAGCAGCAATTCGCTACTTAATTGTAGCCAGCCACAAAAAGGAAAGAAAAGCAAAAGACAAACAGTAAGGGAACGTTTCCTTACTACATCTAACTCAGCTCTTTAAAGTTTCTGCTCATGGTGACTTATTCCTCCTGCAGAGTGTAGGTATTTATTTAAATAATAGATATATATCTACCTCCTGGTACAGAATATGGCATGCTACAAAGTATGTAAACAAATTAAAGCTAGGCTCAGTGCCCAGATAAGAAAGCTCACCAAAACCAAACAAACCAAGGCAAAAAGCTCAGGTCTCAGCAAAAGAAGAGTCCCAAAATAGCGTATGAGGGATGAGAATAAAATGTTGTAAAGCACCTGACTGGAAATGTCTGATTAGTAGTATTACATCAGCCTGTGTATCAAGGCTTCCTTATGATAAGCCCTGTACAACTATATAGTGAGAGATGGTCCTTGCTGCCTTTGAAGAAGAGGCAGTCAAGTCATGAGAGAGGTATCTGAGATTTAAGGAAGATGTGGGATTTGACCCAAGTTGAATGCAGAGCCAGGATCAGCTACAGACTGCTTTCCTCTCAGTCCCAAATTCAGAGATCACATTGCTGCTGAGATTCATGGCTCATCTCCTGAAATCCAGCACGGTATATTAAATGGAAGCTTGATCTTCGTTCTCTGACCTCATACTGTGCCTTCAGAGTCAGGGAAAGGAAATTCAGGGTTGAAGTCTGAAGCCGTTGAGGACAGGGCTCAGGGGGAGATGGGAAAAAAACCTGGAGAAGAGATGTCTAGTTTGAGAAAAACCACCCAGGACAAAAAGCAAGGACAATCCTGTATCCGTCTCGTTTGCCTTGGAAGGACATGACAAAGCAGCAGTCACTCAACAGCCTCAGGCCTGGATAATTAAAACCTTTATATAATATCGGGTAAAAGAGTAAACAGTCTTTTGCATGGCATACTGAATTCAAACCCCCCCTTCCTACTTGCAGCTTAGGGTTGTATTTTTTTTTCTTTTCCAGAGCATCTTGAAGAGATAATCAGAGCGTGCTGACATTCAGCAGTAATCAATTAGCACCTACTTTAGATTAAATTGAGAATATGTAAATTGGACTCCTCATCAGGCACCACAGTCAACATTTCAGAGACACTCACCATGCTCTGAACATATCAAACAGATGAAATGCAGAAGTTGTTCCAAATCCTACTCCAAAATGGGAGGCCAGGTGAGCTATACCAACCATTTAAGATTACCTTTATATATTTTTTTAACCTTATTAGCTTATGCTAAATTAACCTCTACAATTCTCTTGCCAATGTGAGACAAACGTGACCTTTTTTTTATGGAGCTACTTACATGTGTAGTATGATAAAATGCACCACTTGCAAATTAACTCAAGGATTGTGATCCCTAAAAGGTGCATTACAGCATCCCCCCTGGGTGTCCATTGGTCCTTCCTCCAGTGAAAACACAGCCATGACCAGGTTTCAAGAGCTCATTCTGGTCCTGGCAGTGTTTGGGATAATGCCACTGTGTTTCATAAGAAGGCAGGGAGGATTATCCTTGGTGTCATCCCACTCCCCCCACACCTTCTGGTTAGCTAAGTTTCTGCTGGAACCACCCCAGAAGTCCTGTCTTGCTACATGTTCAATATAAAAGGTTTGCAGGAACCATTTCTTTCTCCAAGCACAGAGCTTGGCTCAAGCAGTATAAACATCCTAATAACTTGGATTTTTTTTTTTTTCATGTCTTCATTGCAAAATTTCCATCAGACCCTATCTTGGGTCAGTCTGCCTGACCTCTCACAATAAATTAAAAATGCTGATTCTTCATCACCTCACTTTCACAGCATCGACTTCCAGTTGATCACATTTGGAGAAAGAGACAATAACTGGACCCATTGTAGCTGGTGCTCATTAAAAACCTGCATGAGGATGTAGGAAAGCGTGGATATGCTAAAAATACATATATTTGAGTGGGTTTTTTATACCCTTTTTGTCTCTAGAGATCATCATCTTATTCAGAAGGGCATTTCTTCTAGCCTCTGAATGCATGTGATTGCTGTGACTATAGGGGTTTTGCATTTCATTCTGACTCAACAAAAGCCATACGCTTCAGCCTCCTTTCCCCCCCCACCCCATATTATAGGTGAGATTGTTTCTCTAGAGACCAGTTTGTCATTTCTGCTCAAACGTGTCCCATTTACATAACTCATAAGGCATTAGCAAAAATGGACCCCTCAAACCAAGCCCCCCCATACACGTTCGTATAAAGCTGTCATATTGTGCCTGCAACAGCACAACAATGTACAGCAGATAGATTATACTTGTCCCACAGTTTGTTTTTGTGATTAGCAGGCACTATGCAGCTCCAACAGATATTAGCATGTCCGGGAAGCACTCACAGTAAATTGCAGAGCTACTAATAATTTAGATATTTTTATGACTGTTCAGTGGTGGCTAATTTCGTCTAATAAAATCCCATTAAGTTGCTGCCTGGTCCTTTTTCCTTCCTCCACGTCCCCGAACGGGACTTATATGCTAATTGCAACCAGTATATGCTAATTAGACCTCATTTCCATTTCTTAAAGAGATAAGCACTGCCTTGTGCCAACGAATCATTAAAAACGTCCCACCTTTGCCGCAACCTTTCAGCCTGGCCCCGGCAGAGGCGCGATAAAGCATCGCTTGCCGTTCCGCGCAGCCTCGGGGGTGGCGGGGGGTGTGTCGGGGTTGGGAAGGGGGTAGAAGGGTGTGTCGGGGTTGGGGAGAGGGTAAGGGGGTGTCTTTGAGAAGGAGGGGTCTGCCGGGGCGGGCGGGGGCAGCCCCGCCGCTGGGAGAATCGCCACGCTTTTCTGCCCTTGAAGCATTTTGGGTCATCGCTGGGGCATTTATAAGGGTCTTGGCTTGCGAGTGGAAAAGCAAGCGAGATCCGGCTGACAGCAGGTTTCGATGCGGTGGCTCCTCTTCCCTCTCTTCCCCCGGAGGAGAAGGACCAGCCCGCTCTTCACTGCCCGCCCCGGCTGCGGGCAGCCCGGCTGCTCGCCATCCCGCCAAGCCCAGGGCGGGCTCATTAGAGCTTCGGGGAAGCAATCAAGAGTTTATCATGCTTGAAGGGGCGGTGAGCCTCCTTGCGCTGCCTAATGCGATTTGTTGGCACTGCAGTGTAGTCAGATCCATAGTAAAGATCGGTTCGGGGGTGGGGAGAGAGCGCAAGAGCAGAACAGGCAAACACTGCTCGGCTTTTGAAAAGCACAAGGTGCCTTTTCAACTGCAGGCTGCGGCATGGTAAGCTTGGCTCCGGGGGGAGTGACCTTCAAATCCCCTGGATGAGATTCATCAAGAAGAGGGCCTGTTACGATAAGACAAGGGGTAATAGTTTTAAACTAAAATAGAGGAGATCCATGCTAGACATGAGGAAGAAATTTTTTATACTGAGGGTGGTGAAACACTGGCACAGGTTGCCCAGACAGGTGGTAGGTGCCCCATCCCTGGAGACATTCAAGGCCAGGCTGGACAGGGCTCTGAGCAACCTGATCTAGTTGAAGATGTTCGTGTTCATGGCAGGGAGGTTGAAACTAGATGACCTTTGAAAGTCCCTTCCAACCCAAACTTTTCTATGATTCTAAGATTTTGAGGCTGAATATGTAAGCGTTCAGGCAAATTCTACAGCATGTGTTAGGCTGGCAGCCTTTCTTTGTGGTCTCGGGACCAGAGCCTCAGCTGGTCGGCACTGGGGTAAAAGCCCACCAGTGAAGAAATCACTCCATGGAAGTTAGGAGAGCGGCCCATGAGTTACACTGGTGTAGATTCAGAGCAGTGCCACCAGCATGGTGCAACTCATAGGGGAATTTAGGCGAGCAGTATATCAGTACACACTTCTCCCTATAAAAGGCATTTATTGACATTACTTAGAAATCACATTTCCCCTCTGCCCTCCCCAGACCGCTAATTGTAATATTTTACTGTTTGAAATAGACAGTTACAAGTCAAAGGAGCTGGGAACATTAGCAATGCCATTGTTTGAAAAAGAAGCAGCCTTGAAACATCATTTGCAAATCTATTCATTATTCTGAAATGCTTAAATGCGGTAAGAATGGGTTTAGCAGCTGTCTGCTAACTCACTTCCTTATTACTACCCAGCTGAAGAAGAACACACGCAGGCAGAGCGTTACTTCAGGACACCTGAACTCTGCAGATGCGAAGGGTTCCCAAAACATGCAGAACCCTCCTCTTCCACAACAAAGTGCTCTTCACGTCTTTGCTTTGTGCTGCATTTGACAAATGAAGGTAGACCTGCTCCTTATTTTTGATAGATAAAAATGAATCTGCAACATTGCCTCCAGGAGCTCAGCGATGTTACGCCAGGGATGAATTTGCCCATGTATGCCTCACACTAATACAATTCTCCCCATAACCAAAATCATTATCTGCCTGATTTCCCCTCCACCTTTCTTATCTCTCCCCTCTGTACATTGACACACACACACAGACACACAGTTTCTCACCAGCACGTCAGTCACTGCTATCTATGCAAGAGGACTGAACTTCATTCCTGAGTGTCTCCAGAGAGCACAAATGGCAGATGCAAATTTATAGCAGGTTACTAGAATTCTTTGTCTGGGGCAATAGGACTAAAAGGGCAGCATCCCTTTTGGTGGTGGCACCAGGGCAACCACCCACCCAAGGTAACATTTAATCACAAGGTGTGGGGGGGGAAGAGGCAGACTGGAGAGCTGGCAGCTCTCCTGTGGAAGATGGCCTGTAGCTGCATCAGCTACACATGGATGCCACAAGGGAGTGTCAACAGCGGCAGCAGAAGCAGCACAGAGATGATCCTATAAGATAGAAGGAGAGGGAAAGGGCACACGAGGTGAAAATCCATCAATATGTAAAAATTGTTGCAAAGGCTACGTTCTTTCAGTAAAATTAAATGGACTGGAGAGGGGGTAGTTCCTGAATAGCTGATCTTGTGATTGCTTGCACATCTCTCTTTATACTTCTCCCTTCTGCTATTACTGATTATTTAACCCTGTAGCTGCACTTTAACTTTAGAAAGAGCTCCAGGATACACTCAGTTTGAAGCAGGCCATACAAAATAAAATTTTATATTTTATCGCATTGTATTGTTCAGCATTCTAAAGAGGTAAATTAATCACTAAACTGCTGTTCTGTGGTTTAAACTACCAGCTGTTCAGCACTCTGAATTACAAGATTTATCCTTCAGGATTTCTTAAAATAATTTTTTTTCACCTTTCGTATGAAGACTTTATAGGGAAATAACATGCTGGGGAGTGGAGGAGGGGATTAAGAGACAAAGAATCACACCATGCTTTGGTTTTCATCCCACATCAGATGACTCGGTGACAGCCCTTCTCCTGTGGGCTTTACTGCTTAATTACCTGGATTGAGGGCCTTCCCATTTTCACTCCTTCCAATCACCCTTAGACTTTACTAGTATTTAGACCATCTTGCTTAGTCTGTTGAGTTTTCTCTTTACCCTGGCAGCTACAGTGTTAAACACACACAAAAGGCCTTTGGTAAGCCCTCATCACTGTGATCTGTGCTTAAATCAAACACCACAAAGTCTGACCACAGCGGGGACATTTTTTCATTACAGGTAGAAGTGAGGTAATAAAAAGAAATGCGGGTGGGTGGGGAGGGCATGTCTGCAAATGTCCTTCAAGGCCTTCACAAGCCTGGTCCCTTCAAGAGAGTGCAGGGCTGATGAATGGGGAAAAGAGAGGATGGTGGATGAGTGATTCAAATTCTTGTCTTTTCCTTTAGCTCTTCTGAGTCACTTCTCTGCACTTTTCACCGAAGCACGGTTTTGAGCCCTGGGTTAAGTGGCATGAGCTGTCTGACCCCTCTCCTTTCCGTACACCCGGCTAGTGGCAGCTCACCTGCAGTGTGGGCTCAAGGCATCCACACTGTGCTCAGGGGGGTTTCTGCAGGGAAACCATGCCAAGCTCAATTCCCAATCCATTTAAATGGGGTGTCAGGGTTTGAGCTACAGCACAGAGTGTGGCCGGGCTCTCCACTCTCCACACAGAGGGCAGGATAGACAAATCCAGAATCCTCTTTGTGACTCCGACGTTGCTTCTTCAGCCATTCTGCCTCCACCAGGTTCTCTCTCATTTGCTTCTGTGTTACACTGGAGAAGACTTCTGCAGAGTGGGACGTGAGAGGGAGGAGACCAGGTCTCTGCCTCTGCACTGCTGCTATCTCTTAGCAAAGTACACTTCTGTGCTCCAGTTTATCCTCTCCTTTGTAAAACTGAGTTAGCATTGCCATCTTATTCTTGTGAAGTACAAGGTCTAGGTAGGAAGTCCTCGTACAAGTTCTAAGACTGGGCTGAATGTTCTGCTATGTAACAGATAGCCCCCCACACAGATACAACCTGCACCCTATATGACAGGTGAGAATGGAAATGGAATACTTACAACATGTTTGGTAGCCAGAGCAAATAGAGGAGAGGGAAGTCTCTTGGTAGGGCCAAGAGAGGTCACACAGGCTTTCTGAGCATGAGTTTGGCAGTAGGTCTAGGTTTATCACTAAGCCATTGCCTTCATACACCAGTGAAAAGCCCAAGCTCTCAGGCATTGCCTTTTGAATTTCCTTTTGCCTGGAGCTACAGTCCTCCTCTTCCTCTTCCAGCCAGAGAGAGGTGGTGACTGCTTGAGTCCAGAGCCTTGCTGCAAAGGCTCAGAGCCTCCTGAGAGCAACACTACCTCCTCCTACCATTCCTCAAAGCATATTGTGGCCAACAGCTAGGGTGTTCTCTGCTCTTCTAGGATTTGCCCAAGTATCCCTCCTCATACACACCCCCAGAAAACTTCACATTTGAATAGCATTTAACCATACAGCTATGTCAATGCTATTAATGTCATTAAAACATTCTAATTGAGAATGAGATGCACAGCCTCTCATGAGCAGCATGCTGGGTCAGGAGACAGGTACAGACTCTGGACCCAACAGAATGACTGCAGACCAAGCCAGAGGAATGCTGAAGGGAACAGACCTTTCTCCAAGATAATTGTTCTCCCTGCTCTCATCATTACAAAACCAGCCATTTTCAGGGGGAAAAAAAAAGAGCATTTGAGTGCAATGCAGATCACTATTTCACATCCACCTGAAACCAAGACAGAAGAAAGACATTATCAGCTCTTCCATGTGCTAGACATTTATATTAAACACAGTCTACTATGTTTAGTTAACATAATTAAACATAACCTATTCAGAAGGATCTTTATTTGCTCTAGACTGGGTGACCACACAGCCCAGTTTGGCCTGGGAGAACCTGGACCATCCCAAAGAAAATCTTCGGCATGTTCATTTATCTTGGATATTCATCAAGGTAAAAAAAGCTATCCCTTTTCAAAGAGCACTACAGACAGGGGCTGTGGACCTTTACGCCCAAGCTAGCTCATTTATTGAGAACTGAGTGAAAATGGGTGTTGAAAAGAAGGAGGTAGTATTGCAATGGCCCCTGCTTCTCCAGTCCTCTGTTGTGCAGGAATTTAGTGCAGCACCTGTGTCTGCTACATCCTCTAAAATGTCCCGTAACACCTACTACATACCTTAAAATACTCCCAAACTAGCCACTCACTGTTACAAATACCACTAAGACCACAGATCCTCCCCGGCAGACTCCAGATAAACACACAGTAGGAACCTGTCTTCTTCCCTCAAAATCTTACATTCAAGGAGAAGTGCACAAAACACTAACAAAAAATGCCAGGAAAAGGGAGAAAGAGGTATTGGCATAGCAAACGATGAGCCCAGCGTACTCCACTTTTATCTCACTGTCAGAAGGCTCTTAAGATTCCATCTCAAAGGGTATGTGTGAGCTTAGACAAGAGAAAACACCATTCCATAAATGCTGGAAAGGTGTTTTTAGATGGAGTCTTGTGTGAATCAGGGTGATAAAAGCAGCTCCTGGTGAGAGGTATAGAAACGGGTGTGAGGGTAGACAGGAGGAGAGCCTTGGGCATGACTGAAAAGAGCAATTTCAGTGATTCATGAGGACAGGATATCATGAACTGTGTACTATAATCCAAGTCAATAGGTTACTTGGTCACTTCAAAACCATAGCAGAAAAGCTAGCCTTCATCATGGCATGCTATGAATTTTAAGTAATTCCCCTGAAAATTATTTGAAGCCTCTCTAAAATGTTCAGATGCAGAAAGGCTGGTGAACTGAAGTGTGGAGATAATGCAGAAAGTTTTAAGATAACTTATTAATCTTGAAAATGTCTATGTGATGAGCTTGTTATCACTATGCTTTTTAAACCTTTGATAAGGTAAATCAAAACATATCAGTTCAAAAAGAGTTTGCCACGTTGATAAAAAAAATCTCATGACATTTCAGTTTCCAAACCTTTCCTATTTTCTGTGTTACTTGCAAGTTTGGCTCAGTTTCACAGCCCTTTGGAAACATTGTCTACAAGTATTGGCTTCAATCAAAGGAAGGAAGACAATAATACTTTAAAGAATATTCATATCAACTTCCCTAACGTTTGGAAAAACCACTCAAAGATATGCATCCAAACATCCTGTGGTTCCTACTGTAATGTTACCTTGGAGAAAGCAGATTTAAAAGAGCAGTAAACAGTTTCATATACTACAACCACATGTGCAGTATAAAGTTGATTGTGGTACTAAGTCTAGGCTCAACAGTGCATTACATGAAATATCAAGGGCCCAATTCTCCATTGTTTGCTTCTTGTACAGTCAGTTATGATGCTGCAAGTCTCACTACATTATCCTCTGCATTCTTTATAGCTACTCCGCATAAATCAATCAGTCTTAAATTTCTGTGTGTATGGGTGCTGTGCATTGTGCAGCAGCAGAGCCTGTGGTGTCTTGTGAAGGCTAATGCAGCAGGTTGGGGAGGCTAAAGAAGTGTTACGCTGCACTACAACCAGGACAGCTACGACTTTATGGAGCCCTTCAAAGCACCAGGACTAGTGTAATCCCCAGATCACATGGTTTGGCTTTCCTAACCATCACAGGCAGAATTTGGAGGCCACCAATAGCCAAATTTCCCAAGGAACAGAGCAGGAGAGGTTTTCCATGTGACAGCCCAGCAATGAAACTGAAGCCACCAACGGACATCGGGACATGTTGGAAAACTCAGTTGGGAGCACATTCTGGCTGTTGCGTGGTTCATATGAAGTAATGACTTGTAGCCAAAGCCTGGCACCAGCTTCCCATTGGATACATACATTTAGAAAAAAAGTGAAGAAGCAAAAAATATATATAAAAAGTCTTTCAAGGATCCTTGCCCATGGTGACATTGATATAGAGATGTGAGAAGCTATGCAGAGAAGCAAGCAAGTCACTAGAATGATTCAAAGCAAACCTGGAGAAGAAATCCTCAAGTGAGCTGCACTAGTGAACAAGAAAAGACTGGAGCTCACCAGCAGAGAGACTAGGATTCCGAGACACTCACTACTTTTTCTCTGCTTAACCCAAAGAAAGATATGAAAGTAAAACACTGGGTGTCCACTGTATGGTCAAGTGCTCTGTTGCCTTGGAGTGGGCTGGGGTTGGGAGATTTCTGATTTAGGTGGTGCATCTGACGACCTCGACTTTGGATATGGAGAACGTATTGCACACCCACATATGCGAGATTTACCATATTCATTTACAGACTGTTCTTCCCTACACAGATGGTGTTTATCACCTGAATTTGCTTCAGATTTTTTTCCTGGGGAATTATTGAATAATCAACTTATCTCTCACATAATCCCTTCCTTATTATCCAAGGCAAAACTCGCTGGATCTAATAGAAGACCTGCATACAAAGGGCAGATAATGTTCATCACAGTTGAACAGAAGTAATTCTTTCTTTAAATCTCAGATGCTAGGCTCCACAATGGCATTTATGTAATCTAATGCCACATCAAAATCCAACCAGATAAAGAGAGGTAGAATTGGCCTGATATTGAATTTTAGAGAACTAAGAAACCATAGCTCCCCTGATCAACCAGATTTCATAAGAAAGAAACCCCAGCAGCTTTGTCCATTCCAGATCCCATAACGAAACCCTGAACATAATGCATATTCATGATAGAGGAAGGAATCATATGGTCTTATTGAGCACACTCTGGGAACAGGCATAGAGGAAAAAAATAATAAACCAACATGAAATCTGGATTATATTTAGCTGAAGATTTACGTGCAATTTAAAATCAGATTGGATAGCTCTGTGAATGAGATGTGCTAACACAAGATAACATCATAATATGCTGCATTGGGTATTTTTCTGAAGAGTTTTCTCAAGCCATGAGCGGTGAGGGAGTGAAGGGAAGCTCAGCACAGCTTATCCGGATCAACATCTCTCTTCAAGACTGACAATGAGATTTTTAACAAAACCATTAGTCATTTGATTGAAGGCAATTTAGCCAAAATTGATTCCCCCTGATCCAAAGGAATTAGTTTCAAACACTGCAGGGTGTTTTCATGTAACATGAAAGGGCTACTTTTGTGCTGCATGAGATTCAGACCCCACAGATCTGCTTTTCTGGAGCTCCCATCTGTGCATAGAAAATCCCTGACAGTTGTCTGGATATTTAATATTTCATATAGATCATTTATTACAGGGCTCTGGCACCTTTTCCATAACCATGTAGCAACAAACACATATCATCCATGTTAGTAATAACTCTGCTTTCAGGAAAACATAAGGGCTGTAGAAGGAAAGAAAAACATATAGGGCCACACATATATATATAAAAATATGTATATATATTTAGTCTGATGGTGCACTGCTTTCTTGTTTGATTGGGAAACTGGAGCATCCTTAAGACATTTGGTGGACTAGAATTTCCTCTGATTTGTACTGTGTTCACTGTGTTACCCTCAACCAATGTTGCTATGAAGAAAGACTCAAGCTCCATCTAGGGGATCCCAGGCTGTTGAAAGCACATCTGTATCACTGTCCATGCCACCCTGGACAACTGAATGACTCGGCACAGAGCAGGGACATGGTGGGTGACCAAGGACAGCGACAGCACGTGTTGCCACAGAAACTGCCACTAGGGGAACCCAGTGCCTGTGTGGATCCTGGGACTTCCTGTCCCAACTGGTATAATTTAGGACATGGCACAACTAAGCCTGCTCTCAGAAACCACTAGCTATCTTATGATGCTCTTTTCTGCCCAGACTGGCTTTTAACTTGGTGGTTTTGGTACTATTGGGGAAGGTGTGGATTTGAGTCACTTTGGTAGAGCCTCGTGATTGAAGGGTAGGCTATTGAACCAGGAGGCTTATTGTATAGAAGGCATGTGCCCCTGCCACCTTCCCCTGCCAAGTCTTAAAAGAGAAGTAAGGTTTCCACTGCATTCTATTTGGATCGCACATGACAGAAGTGCTGTGACAAATGCTTAGCAGCATAGTTCTCTCCAGGGAAATAAGCACTGAGTGTGTAGTTGCTGGTGATGGGATAGGTGTCACTCTTCTCAGCATTCTCAGGACTGGAGTAATTTCCGGGCATGAGCAGATGCATGGCTTCAGCCAGTTGAGGAATATTACAGTAAAAAGCTTAAGACTTAAAAGATGAGGCAGATGCCTTCAGGTAGGCAGTTTTGCACTCAGGCACTTATATTTATGTGCATAGGTCCATTGTGGGATCAGCTCTCCATATCTTCTTGGTTTCTTTCACCTTGGTTTCTTTCACGTTCTGTTTTCATAGAGGACAAAAGGGGTAACCTTTGGTCACTGATATTGTTGCTGGGCCTCTAAGAACCCACCCTCACTACCTAGGGAAATGCTCATTGTAAGCAATGGGAAAAAGGTACAAGGCACTTCGGGATCTCTAGAAGAGAAATAATTTGGGTTGTACAAACACAGTCAAAGGGAACCCTTTGCAAGATTTGAGGCCAATGTAGTCTTCACTAGCAATTCAGAAACACATACAAGCGATGCAGACAGACAGACTAGGTAGGCAGTATGACCTTGAACAGCCCTGGAAAAATTATCAGACTTTGATAGAGAGAAATGTGAAGTATTCTAAAAAATATGAAATCTGTTTTGAAGTTTGCTAGAACCATTGGGCCACCATTGAATGTAAAAGAGACATCTGACGTGTAGAATAAACTAATATCCAAAACGATTAATTTAGTATTGCAACGATTTCAGGGCAGTGGCACAGAAGATGAGATAAAGCTGAAACATTAACCTGAGAAAAGATCATTCTTCTGTTGTAAATTATGATTGTGAAGGATTTGAGAGCTAAGAGGTTCAATTTTTCTACAGTAACTGGTCAATTTAGGATCCCAGATAGAGGTTCAGTTTTTTCTAAAGTAACTTGTCAATTTAGGGTCCCAGATCTTAGTTTTGAGAGTACTGTGCCCACCTCAGGATGATACACAGAAAGTGGTTCGATGCAACTCTGCAATCTGAATTATGTAAAACTGATACCAACTCAGATTTTTTTTTTTTTTTCTGCTACTTATCATAATACTTCAGTGGAGTGTATATTCAAGTTTGAAGGAGAATGAAAAGGAAGAAGAAAGATGTAGTGAACAAGGTGTATAGAGATGCTTTGATCCCTAATGGAAAGTCCCTATAGACTATAACAGAAAATAAAAGCCAACAAACAGAATTCTAGCACCATTCCACAGAGTTCAAGAAAACCATATCCCTGCCCTTTAGAATCCAGTTGAACAGGACAACTTGGAGAAAATCACATTAGCCTTGCCAGAGCAACAATTCTTCATCTGAGGTACTTCTACTAGTGCAATATTTCAACGTCTCACACATGTAATTACCTAAACTTCAAGTCTGTGAGGCACAGCAATCCTCTTATACACTTTTACAGATGAGAGAATTGAGAGCTAGTGCAAGGTTCTGGCTTAGGAGCAGGATGGGTCTACCTGGGTCAGTAGTAGTAGTCAGTACCAGTCTGTGCTACAGCCGCTCTCAGGGTTGCAACTACCCCACTACAGGAAAGGTTTGTCTGTTCATGTAGCAGGTACCAAATCTCTTCTGCTCACTATCCTTGGACAATGCAAGCCATGTACCTCTGCAGCTGTTAGACAAACAGCTCTGACCTTTCTCTGAATCCCAATTCAGAAGGGAATGGAATCAACAAGGTGGAGAAGAGTTGCTACGGGTGCTCTCAGTGACTCACTGCATGTCACAAAGAAGCCAGGGCAAGGAAGGAAACTATGCCTGGATTTTACAGAATAATTAAATGGTGGGTCTGTCCATATACTCCAGACATGAAAACAGTGGCCTTTCTGCTTTTGAGTTTCCTGTTCCTTTGATGAAAGCTTGCTGGACTTCCGTAAGAGATTAAACTAAGATCTTACTTGATACTCTTAAGATCAAGTTCCTATTGACAAGTGTCCCTTACCCAGGAAGGACAAATGCCAGCAGGAAAAGACCCAGTGCACATTCAGTTTCACAGGTCCAGATAAGGACTACAGGGGAAAACCCAAACCAAACCAAATGTTTGGTCTACAGTCTTATGCTCCCTTACAGTGTCTTCAATTGCCTTTCACTGCAAGCTGGAGCACAGCAAAGGAGGGCTGCTATACAAAATTCTGTTGCACTGTACGATGTAGAGAAAGTCAAATTATACATAGCAGGGGAACACGTGGTACAAAACAATGTAGTACTGCTGGTTAGGCTTATGACCTAAGAGGAGCAATGTCCCCTTTCCCCCATTACTACCCCAACCACTGCTGAAAAAATAATGCTATCTCCATTTGGTTCAGGTGCAGCCCTAGGTATCACTCTGATGTGCAGGCACATGCTCAACCACCTGCTTTTTGTCTCACCAAATATCTCCCTGCTAGCTAGCAGAAAACCAAATCCTCTTGCACATACCTGTGATGTAACTAAAAGATTCTTAGTCAGGATGCCAGAGGCATATAAACATTGGCAGCACTGATGCTTTTGCAATCCACAGTGGCAAAAGGACTGCTGCTAGTTTACAAAACACAGCAGCTGACATGCTTCTGTTGGTTGTCTGCCAGCGTGCTGTCCTGAGACACCCTCTCGCAGTCTTTTTTGACTTTGTCACAACCAAACTGCATTACAGACCTGTCCCCTGACTGTCTTCAGGTCCCCTGCTCCAGGTAATCAGACTTTCAGTGATGGCAAGTGTGAGACTGAGGGTGGGATGTGAAGGAAGTCACATGAATCCCAAATCATGAAGGATGATGACAAAGACGTAACAGACGGGTCAAGCAGGAAAGATGTTTGTTGGGTACGATTGTAAAAGGCTTGTATTTTACTCTGTATTTAAATGTGATCTTAATTAATCCATGGAGGCATAATCCTTCCTTTGGACATATATCTGTTAGTAATTCCTGGTATCTCAGAAAGAGAAGAGTTATCTTGACTCCCAGGTCATTAAAAAACCAATTTTTACAGCATCTGACTAATAGAATTGCAGCCTTCCCAGCAAGCCTGAAAGAGCTGTGGGCTTATCAAGGGTGCCAGCTCTTACGTCATTGTTAACTAATGAACAACTATTCATACCTACATAGAGATGAAAGTAAAAATTAGTACATGTAATATCTGCTGCTTCTTATGTTTCCCTAACAGACTAAGAAAACAGAAACTTGTAGCAGGGCCCAATCCCACATTCATAGTAAATTCCTACGAATGCCAATGAGATATGAGGGCATAGAAAGAAGACAATCCTGGGAAACCGGTATGTGAGAATTTCACGCTTAAATTCTAAAATAAAAGGGTGCATTAAAGTATTAGTATGTTATAAGTGCAGATGGTCCTGAAGGCTTTTAGAAATACCAAAGCACTCAGTCTTCAATCCCACAGTAATCACATTGTTAGTTGATTGTACATGTGGATGTATTTAACCTTTTAATATAGAGATTTCTTTTATTTTTACCCTCTTCCTTTACCATGATTAAGTATATATGCTTAATCATGGTTTGTGACACATGAAAACTTCTGAACAGGTAACCAAATGTAATTCTCATTTTTTGAGAAAATATATGTTGAGAAAATATATGTTGTAATTATACTGTAAATAGCTGTGCAGACAAGTTGACAAAAGCACGCAGCTGTAGATGTACATCACTTCCAGGGCTGTGTGAAGGGCAGGTGTAAATCCCTACTGTCTGATTTCTGTGCAGGAAACAGAAAAGGCTTATATAAGCATTTATAAGTTTGGACACAAGCTTGAAAACTTTACAGAGTAATACTCACTAAGAGAATTACAACCTAGAATTACCCATGAGTGTGTGTGAATTCTGCTATGGCGTAGGTACCTCATTTGCCTGTGCAGGTGCAGATAGCTATGCAGCCAAAATAAGGGTGCTGCTACTTTCCTTATCCTTGCAGAAAAGATTTTCTTTATAGTTAGAGCAAGGTTAGAAATACAGGCTTCACGTAGCCAGAAAAGCAAGGTAAGGTTTGGTCAATTGTCTCTGACCTTTGAAGAAGCCTTAAGTTGTTCAGTGGCCCTTTGCTGTCAGATACTCTGGTTAAATTAGAAAATGTGGTTTAACTATGTGAGTTTTGTTACATGGGTAATGAATTAGATAGTCAGTTTGCAGTACCTGTGCATTAAATGGGATTATTTGAAAAAGAACTGCTGATTTATTTAAGAGGGAATTTCTAAGGTAATTTTCTCCTGTGGGGAGATTTTGCCCTAAACAGTTTGTCTTCCTCTCCCTTGCCAAACATTCCTTTCTAGCTACTTCCTCATTTGAACTCTCTTAAATTCACTAGATGGCATTTTTTTTTTCCAAGATCAACTGGGAAAATAACCTCTCTCAGGCTTACTCATTTCTGAAGCTGTCCTGCTCTTCATCACTGGTAAAAGTGCTCAACAAGCTCACCTATTAATTCCATCAAAAGCAGACTGCAATATGTCTGTCTCTTGAGTTGTCAGCCCCTCAGGCTGGGGATGGTTTCTATTTGTGTTATCCAGCACTGAACTCCTTGGCAGGACACGGAGCAGAAGAATTAAACAACATTATCACCTCCAAAGGGGCAATCATTTGTTACATCTAAAGTGAGGACATTTATTTTCTATGCTGCTTTTGAGTATTGCTTCCATTTCAAGAACATGGGGCCATAGTCTTGTCTGGAATTCAGTCCAATGACATACTGGTGATCTGCACCAGCTGAGACTCTATCTGCTGGTAGGGATTTGGGGGGTCACTAGTCTCTCTTTTTCCCTTTAAATTTCAAGAAAGAAAATAAAGAACACCCAACTGGAGCACAGCACGCAGACCAGGTGCACGAGATTTGTCCCACCTCTGCTGACTCCTTCCGCAGCTCAGCCCCAATGGCTGCAGCACTCTCCAGGAACCAGCAGCACCAGTGAACCCAGGCCAGAGGTGCCCAAGGTAGGGCTGGATGGAGTCAGCTGTGCCAGGGGAAGGTGGTGCCAGCCCCAGGCCAGGGAGGGGAGGTACTGAGAACTGGCCCAACCTGCTGGAGTTTGGGGTTCCAGCTTCACCACTGGTTCCCAGCCAGCAAGAGTGAGGGAAGCAGAAGCTTTCTTCACAGGATTTTTGGAAACTTTTGGTGGAGAAATACTGGCATGCTCTTTAATCCTTTAGAGTGAGGTAAGATTTGGGATGGGCCACAACACTCAGAATTATGGGAGAATTTTGCCAGTCACACAGATTGTCCAGTGGGATTTCAGAAGATGAAAAAGCTCTTCGGAGTAAGAAAAACATTCTCATCCATAGCTTTCCCTTGTGCAATTCCACACATTCAGAGACAGGAGCAGGCTGTTTTCCCACTGTGAAACCCAACCAAACCTTGTCGAGGTTGTGGACAAGGTCTGAGTGCAGTTGTATACTCTCCAGCTGTGGTGAAATCAGTGTGAGGGCTCGGGCTTCCTTATTGCTTTGATGTAGAAACAGAAGGAAACAGGCTGAGAGGAAAGAAAAAAGGGCCTGACCAGGGTGGAGAACTGTTAGAACTGGTATCCTGCAGCAATGACCATAACAAATAACTTATCAAGCCTTATCGCATGTTGCGCAAGGGTTGGGAGCAGTCATGTAAGGTTAATGCACGAAAAAACAGTCTCATTTGAACTTTGGCCTGATTCTCCTCACTTTTTGCTTGGTTTACAAGAGGATAATAACAATAATGCTAAAGAAGTTTCTCGATAAACACATGTGTGAGTGAAAGGGCAGTCAGTCTCCTTGTCCTTCACACGCTTTTCCTGCCTTTCACCACTCTCGCCCTTTCAGTCTGTGACTAACAGCCACTCTGCAAGTATTTGGGTGCAATTAGATTCCTTCACTTACCTTCTGCCTAAGCCAGCAGGTAACACACAGGGATACCCATGTCGTAGGTTTGTTTTCTTCAGAAAACCACAGGGAAATGAGCCGCCATAGCTCAGTTCTGCTCCCGTTATCTCCAGAATAAACCCAAGACACTGCTGGGAACTCAGAGGAGATAATTCAAAGGGAAACAGGGCAACTGACAGTGATTTGGCTGGATAAACAAAAGAATATATGGCTTGGTTTAGATTTAACTGAAGTAAATTTGCTTCTTCAAGCTTAGTTCCTGAGCTCAACTCCCATTTCCCGTCACCTGTTGAAAAGGCACTTTTCCATATGGGAAACACTAATAGACTAACTTCCAGCAGCTGCAATTCAAGGGGCATTTATTTGGTGGCAGTGCTGGTTTAGTAGACTTAAGCTCTTCTCCCTTCCCCACTGGCTCCCTCCTCACATCACCCATCTGCTGTGCTGGGACAAATGTTTGTTCCCCTGTATAGGAAGTGGATCAGGGAACTGATGTGACTTAAAAATAATGCAGCCTCCCCCCACCCTCCCAAGGTTACTCTACTGAAGGATCAGTTCCTCAGGCCACATGGAGGGCACAAAGGACAGGACAGGGAACCCCAAGGGTCTTTGGGGATACCTATACACAGTTTAACAAGGGCTGGAGAGCGAGATGCCTACATGAAACCTGATGTAGACACCCCCATTCCCAGCTTTACACTGTAAAAATAGATATGACAGCCTCCATCAGCCACTGGTGGGGATGCAGAGGTTCCTCTGAAACCTCTTTCAAATCTGAGCTGCCACTCTAGAGGAACTTTTAGGCTGGGGCAATATCACTGCCTTGCATATTCACTTGTAGCACTTTATCAAATTACTGTTTCCAGGACAGAAATACCTCTGCTGCCTGGCCTCAAAGGTACAGCAGCAGTGCACCAGGGTTGTCACCAGAAAGGGTCAATCAAACAACAGAGATTAAGGCAGAACAAAGCACTTCCTTTCAGGTGAAGGTTTCTCCATACGGGGTTTTGTTCCTTTCTTTTAAATTGTACATGCAGAGCAGCACATCATTGGCTCCTGGGGCTCCTAGAGACATTTCTCCAGGCTGAAAATGCAACTTTTGGGATGTTATAAAAGGTACACAGGTAACCAAAAAGAAAAAAAAATAATCTTTTTTTTTGAGCCCCAGACAAGGGACAACCTGTGCTTGCTGCTTATGCAAATGCCCACTGGGCTATGTAACCCTGGGGCTGCTGCAGCCAGAGGACTGGAAATGCTTCACTTTGCCTTTCCAGGGCTGCCCAGCACGTGTTGGTTGTGAACACCGTGTGATTGGTGGTGTCCTGGTGCGTCTGCAAAAGCCATCAGGAATGTGACCCTACACAAACAAATACTTGCCTCATCACTGCTGTCTGCTTACGTGGACACAGCAAGCTGTCAGAAGGTCAAGGACACTCCGCTGCCCACACCAAGGCAGCCCTCCAGCCTTCTCTGTGAGGGAGCACACCTTATAGAATCATAGAAAAGTTTGGGTTGGAAGGGTCATTCAAATGTCATCCAGTTCAACCTCCCTGCCATGAGCAGGGACATCTTCAACTAGATCAGGTTGCTCAGAGTCCCGTCCAGGCTGGCCTGAAATGTCTCCAGGGATGGGGCATCTATCACCTCTCTGAGCAACCTGTGCCAGTGTCTCACCACCCTCATTGTAGAAGATTTATTCCTCATGTCTGGCCTGACTCTCCCCTCCTTTAGTTTAAAACCATTACCCATTGTCCTATTGCAACAGGCCCTGCTAAAAAGTCTGTCCCCATCTTTCTTATAGGCCCCTTTATTGACCTGTTTTTATAGACCTCTGAGGGAGCATGTGTGAAAATGTGAGGGGAAGGGAGGCAGCAGTGTGCCAAAGTTAGTGCCTGGCTGCACAGGCTTTCCACAGAAAAGAACAGTGGGACGTTTCTGCAGGGGTTGAATTCAGCCTGTGTGACATCCTACCCAGACAGCTTTTTCTCACCATTTGTGGGAAGTCAGGATTATCAGTGATCCCCACCGCTGGCTGGGCTGAGGTGGATAAGAGAGCCCTGAGGCTATGAGAGAAGAAGGCAGCTCTACATCTCCGGCATATCACCCTCGTCTCTAGTAAAGGGCATGGACAAATTAGTCAACCTTAAGGGTTGTTCTAATTTATAATGGCAAAGAATGGGCCTCTGGGAGCCATTATACTAGGCAAGGGTAATTGGAGAGCAAACCCGCTTTAGCTAGATGTCCTTCTCTGAACACTTTGTACGTGCAAACTGCTAAGAAGAAGCCCAATGGAATCAATTTGGATAAATTCCCTACTGGGCAGATCCTCTGCCCCTCATCCATGGTAGCATTACACCTCTTCAGCTAAAAGGTGCCGGCATTGACCCACATGTGCATAGTATGGGTCTGTTCTAAGACTGATGATAACTTACGCTTCTCTCCTGTTACACAAAGTTACTTTCCCACAGCCACTCCTGCCTCCAATGCTTGCAACTGCTGATTTAGGCTTTCTTGTTTGATCTCAAGTGCTTCTTCTACTGTTTTGCAATGGTCTCAGCCCTATGGAAGATAAATTGACCAGGGCACATCATCCCATCTACCAACTCCATTCCCAGGATAAATTTGCAGGAAAAGTGTGCAAAAGGGATTATAGAACTCATTAAGAGCTTTTCTAAGACATTAAGGTGGAACTTGATCACTGTTCGAATGGTAGATACTTGCTAACTCAGCCACACCTTTGCTTCAGGTCCTATTGCAACAATTCACAGTTTTTCCTCTCCCTATAAACTTGATGGCTGACTAAGTATGTGCCAGTAACTATTTTCTTAACTATAGCTAGCTCAAGGGATAGCCAATTGAGTGCTTAATGCTCAAAGGTGTGTAGTAGAATACAGTGCAGCATACAGAAGTAAATGCTATGATGTGGAATCAGCTGGCCCGGATCGTTTTTCACAACTGTAGGCATTTCCTTATATCTGTTTTAAGAACTACGAAGACCCCGTGATGCTGCAAATATGGGAGCTTCGATCTAAAGTGAATTTAAATGGAACTGATTTCTACTGATAACAGACTGAAGGAGATAAGAATTAGGCTCTTTTTTTCAGATTTACACCAGGACAACTAACAGCAGAAGGTACAATTATCTTTCAGCAATATTTAATGATTAAATAAAGCAAAAATGAAATTTGACAAGCAGGTGGCTTGATAAAATTTATAGGCACAGAATTGGATTCTCTGCCTCTTGTAATTTACATAGTCATTCAGACCAACACTAAGTGACTTTAAACCTCTACTAGTCTAAGCCAAGAGTGTCTCATGCCCAACACGGTAAAAGTAGAAATTATTGTACAATACATTGGGTAGTATAGAATCAGCTTCAGCAAAATCACATTGTCTCATTCCTTGTGAAAATTTACACCCATGAATGTTCTGATGTTGCAATCATGACAGTGTGCAAAAAAGAAAGCTCTTACAGTTATTCTGGAAAAAAATGAGAACTATTAAAAAGAGGTATTTTAAAAAATAATTTTACTAATTATTTTTTGGATATAAGGCTGTATCTTCAGCTTCTGTAGACTGATCTTAACTCAAAGGGCTCTTGAGAATGCTAAAGAAAGTGTGGTGGGAAACAGAAATGATAACTCACTGCTGTGCCTACTTTAATGTACTTTTCTATGCTACTAAAATAATAATTTGCCTTCTAGTATTTATGATAAAAAACATGACGGGACATTCTGAGAAAGCATGAGTTTATATCACGGCAAAATTCTAGTGCAGGAGAAGGAGGTGAGCATGATTCCTGTGATCAGCTGAGCTCTGTGTTCTCATTTCTAGCACATGTGCCAGAATAAGCAAAAGAAATGAGAGCAGTGGCCACTTTAGACCAAGAGGTGCTTAAACACTCGAAGGATCAAGAAACTGGCTCAGACACCGTAGCCAGGTGTACATCTGGCAGTGAGACTTCAGTAGGCCTGTGTATAGAGAATTTCGCAACCAGTGTGTACTCTGTGTAGACAAAACAGCTAACTTGCCAGGAAGGGGAAAGGGGAAGCACCAAGAAGGTTTGCAACAGGCAGCAGGTACACTTCAAATAAAGCAGCACAAAGCTGCTTTCTCCACTATGCCACCTGTTTTTTAGCACTGTAACTATCGTAATTTATCCAACAGTCTGACGAGAAGCAAAAATATTAACTGAAGGTATATTCAAGTTGCTGCAAGATAAGGTAGAGCAGGACATACAGGATATTAGCTAGTTTGTGGCTGGTCTTGCATACCTTCACTAACTCCAAGCCAGCTTACTCCACTTTATTGGTGGAGAGATACTTTGCACTTACCATAGAGTTGAAGTCCAACTGCAGGACTAAACACAACCTAGATGAAACACTGCAGATTTACATATAGCGTTCCCATGGACATAAGCCTTCAAGAGTCCACTGAAATACAAATTTAGTTTTTTTCCTTATTAATTCTAGAAACTTTTTTGCTTTTAATTGATGAAGATGACAACCTGATTTTCATAATATGACAAATATATTGTGGTAACTTGTATTAGACACTTATATCACAGATGCCTAAAGTAAAAAAGGAGCTAAATTAGCAGGTAAAAAAACAAGGCAAGTACAATAATCTTATGATCTTTAATCTATGGCAGGTACTTTATCCTGAAGTCCTCATCTCCCTGGCATGCCACTCCTACATTTTTTTTGATATTTAAATTACCTGCTTGTTGATGAACAGCATTCATGCTTTAGGTTACTGCAAGAGGAAATGGCAAGAATGACATAGTGCCCACACTGAAGGGAATGGTTGAAGCCTGGCATCCACACAGCTGTGCAATGAGAGGATGTTGAATTATACCAAGTTCAATTTTCTTCAACTTGTACCAATACCACCCAGAGGCATTCAGCACAATGTCTTCTGAAGGGCCATTAATGAAAAGACATTAAGGAAGTCTACAACTACCTGAAAGGAGGCTGTAGCATGGAGGGTCTTGGTCTCTTCTCCCGAGTAACAAGTGACAGGACAAGAGGAAATGGCCTCAAGTTGTGCCAGGGAAGGTTTAGATTGGATATTAGGAAAAAATTCTTCATGGAAAGGGTTGTCAGGCACTGGAACAGGCTGCCCAGGGAAGTGGTGGAGTCACCATCCCTGGAGGTGTTTAAAAGACATTTAGACAAGGTTCTTAGGGACACAGTTTAGTACTAGAGTTAGGTTATGGTTGGACTTGATGATCCTGAGGTTCTCTTCCAACCAAAAAGATTCTATGATTCTATGAATGCAGAGAAACTAGCGCTGACTGTGGTATTTAAAGAGATGACAGAGAGCACATTCTTCTTTATGTTATGTTCTTCTTGATTCAGAATACAATATTTTGTACTTCTGCAGCATCACCTTTGTGATGATGTGAAGCATAAATGGGTGCCAAGGTGTTCTTCACTCAGTCATGGAATATGCCTATGATAGTGAGACTTTTGGTGGACAGCTAGAGGCAGCACTGAGATCCTCTTCCCACTTGGAATGGGCTGGGATGTGGCAGCTCTTCTTCCTATTACGGGCCCCACTTCCAACCTGTTAAGAGAAAAAGGAAAAATACGGTTAAGAAACCCAGTTTACCCAGGAAATAGCTTGAGATCATTTTATCATAGATCTCTGAAATGCTGTTACTATGAGGAAATGCAATCTGAGCAAGAAAAACACTTAAATGGTAGGTCAATTGTCCATGACACAATCATTTTATATACCTTTGCATTTAAAAGCACAGTTTGAACTGGTGATCGCTGAATGAGAGTTTACAACACAAATGAACAGGCTTCACCTTTGAGTTAAGCAGGGGTAACTCCCATAGCAGTGCTCGATTACAGATAATTTCTGTCACTGCTAGAGGAAGAAACCCATGAGCTGACAGAAACATGCATCTCTGCAGCCACATGGCAAACACGGCATTCAGCTGCTGTCCTATGTTCAGAGACATTATGAAGACAAAGCCTGTTATGAAAAAAAAATGCTCTTCTGACAGATGAAATACCAAACAAAACAGGAAACAGAACAAAGACAACACTCTGCCAGCTCTTTTCTGAAGTTTACTCTGGCTTCTGAAATACAGGGCTACCACACTGAATGCAGGGGCTAATGTGTGTGACCACCTGCTGCTGAGCCTGGATTTAAGCCACAAATTGCAGCTTAAATGCTCTGAGTAGTCCTGTGACTGGCGGAGTCTGAGTCTTTCCATAACAGAACAGAGGTTTTCAGAGTACCTGATCTTGCTGTGCAGTACAGACTGGAAACAGGACCTAGGAAAGAAAAGGGAAGGCAATCATGCTGCTTAGGTAGTGGCTATACTGAGGAAACAGGCATGGAGCAGAGCAAGTGCCTCTTCTGCAGTAGACCTGACATTACGCTGCAGTTGCCACGGTGTGCCAGCTCTGGAATCTGAGGATAAATCTATCATCAGCCCAGCCAGCACCAAGGCAGACTGATACCTTGGGCCATGTCCCTCCGTCCTGCCCTGAGTATTCTTAGAAAGCACTAGATAACCTAGTCAGACATCACCTTGTCTAAATTTTGGCAGCAACAGAATCATGACTATGACACACAGATCGGCAACAAAACACACAACCAAACCAAACCAAACACACCCTTCCTCCAGACAAAGGATGGGGGAGGTTTTGCTGGAGTTTATTTAATAAAAGCACAAGTTGGTTATGACAAGGAATAAAATATAATGTGAATAAAAGGAACTCATATCAGCTGCCTGTTTAAACTTTCTGTACGCCTTTTCCTCTGTAAAAACCTTGAAAGACGCCTGACTCCATTTACAATGCATCGATGTTGCAGTTTACATCCAGTCTGAGGCACTTGGATGTTTCTGAGTATTGCCAGGCAACTAGAGCTCTCAGTGACATAAAAGAAATGGGGGATCTTCAGCAGAAGATAATTAGTATCTAGATGGATGCTCTGAGAACCTGATTCAAAGAGAGATGTGTAACTCTCCTCTACTTACACACCTGTATCCCTCACAAGAGTGATGCCTAAGTGCTTGCTAACTTTCCTGGTAAAAAGCATTAACGTTTTTTTGTGATCAGGCCCTTTCTGACACAGCCTGCAAGTCAAAATGAGAATTTCAAGTGTGAAAGCAAAGCATTCATACAAAGCTCTGTCTTTAGCCTGAAACAGCAATGAGCTCATGTCCTGATAAAAGGCTAAACACTGAGCAGAGCTAGCAAGATCAGAGGATTTCCTCACAACACAGCCTCAGCCAGCTTCGATATTTTGCCTCATTTCACACTGTAATAAAAAAAAAGTCCACTAAACGGGAATGGAACAACTTGCTTTAGTGGCAGCCCACCCTGTCACCAGCTGGCCAGGAAACTTGTGAGGCAGCCAGAGGCCTGCCCTCTGGCATGTTAGATAGGGCCCCAGCTCCCTGGGAGGGTAAAATCATAGAATCATAGAATATCCTGAGTTCGAAGGGATCACTGAGTCCACCTCCTGTCCCTGCACAGGACAACCCCACAGTTCACATCGTGTGTCTGAGGGCTTGTCCAGTCTCTTCTTGAACACTGTCAGGCTTGGGGCCGTGACACCTCCCTGGGGAGCCTGTTCCACTGCCCCACCACCCTCTGGGGGAAGAACCTTTTCCTAATGTCCAACCTAAGCCTTCCCTGGCACATCTTCCTGACATTCCCTCGGGTTCTGTCACTGGTCAGCAGAGAGAAGAGCTCAGCACCTGCCCCCGCTCCTCCTCTTGTGAGGAAGCTGTAGCCCCATGAGGTCTCTCCTCAGTCTCCTCCAGGCTGAACAAACCCAGTGACTTTAGCCGCTGTTCATACGGCTTCTCCTCTAAACCCTCCACCAACTTTGTGGCCCTCCTCCAGACACTCTCTGGTAACTTTATACCCTTTTTATAGTGTGGTGCCCAGAACTGGTAAAGGTGAAGTCAAGCAGCATGGCCACTCCTCAGGCAGCCAGCTGCAGATGCCAGGCACTCCTTTGCCTCATGCATGCGGAGATGACTTCAGTCACCACCCTGCCAGGCAAGCCAGCCAGAAAAGAAAGCCACCAAAACTAGATTTTCTGACAAGGCAGGGATGTTCCATACCAAGAGTTTCATCATCAGAGCAGTGTTTGCCAGAGGAAAAGGGTTTCATTGGCGATGAGGTGACGAGGAAACACAGCAGAACATGATAAAAGCAGGACAGACAAGTGTGTTGCATGAGAAGGTATCCTCTTCCTATTTGTAGGTAGGTCAAAATATCCTTCCTGTTAAGGGTTTTAGTGCACCAAGTAAGAGCCCTTTTCCTCACACAAGCAAGCCAGGACAGGTCTGGCATGAGTAGGATGGAGGTTTTTGGGGCCACACCTAGCTCACAGAAACTTGTGTTGGAGCCAGCTGTGGCAAGTGCCAATAAAACCTGCAACTGGTGGCAGATTTCACACTAAATATGTCCAGGGTGACTTTCCTTTCAACACAATAGAGGATGAGGCTGCAAAATATGTAAGTAGGTGGATTTTTTTTACTGGAAATTTTAGAGCATAGACCTGTCTTCTTGTGGTGGCTGAGACACTAGGCAATCTAACACAGGGAGAAACTCCCCGATGGACACCATACAGCCCAGGGGATCAAGGAGCTGGGATGACCAAGCATCCCCTCCCCACCAAAGTGTTCGAAAACAGGGGTGAGGGGGAAGGTACACATCCTGCCTTTAGTGCCTCCATCTCTTTTACTTGCTAATGACAGAAACTGGTGGCAGACTCATACCCCTGATACAATCTCGGGACTCTGCTTTCGGGTGGAAGTGGCTGTTGCAACAGAGCTGGGCGAAACACTGTGGTTCTGTTGTTTATTCACTAGAAGGTGTGAGTTTCGAGTTGGCCACCAAAATGAGATCTGTTATTTACACAGATCTTTAGATAAATTAAACATCCATCATAGCACCATAAGCGGATAATTTTAAATAAAATCCAAACCTGAAAGTCCTCCAAAACCTGGATTGTGAAAATATGCAAAAGCGACACCAGTATCCCCAGAGAGATACAACTGTAGAGTCAAAAGAAGAATTTGGCCACATCCTGTGTTTTCACAGTCCCGTCAATATTTATTTGTTGTCACTTGCACTCTCATGACTCTAAGCACAGTGGAAACTGTTCATTGAACATGTCCAAAATCAATTGACCTTGACTCCAGTCCTGGGTGAGAATTAGGCAAACCACGTATTTTTAACTTGCAGATTTCATCAGGATGAAATTGTATGCAAAAGAATCCGAATGTAACTTGATAATATAAAAGTTTGCTTTCTGCTTTTTCTCTGAAACTTGATCAATACATTTCTCTCCAAAACAACAAAATTTTGCTCCTGAGCAAATATTTTTTTTAGGAAATTGTAAGCACCGGAAAACAAGCCACTGTAAGACAAGTACAAGTATAGCCTTAGATACAGTTTTTCACAATCAACAAAGGGGTTAGTAAATGCTATGTGAGACTAACGACTTTGATTCTTATTTCAGAGACTTTAAGGTGAATTGCTATCCCATGTAAATCCAGTTAATAGTAAACAATCTTGAGCTTTCTTATGGGTTATGTGCATAACAAAACACCTTGTTTGGGATTCTTCTCCAAATTTCCCCTTTGCTATTTGTTCATCTCCTTCTACTTATGCATCAGCCAGAATGAAAGATCCCTTCATTGCACAGAGTAACAACTCAATAGCTGTTAATCCGATTTGATGCTTACTGTGCATGCATCCTTTGCTACGCTGAGAAAACGGCACTGAGGGCTTTGGAGTGGTCTATGGGCAAAAGTGTGGAATACATTCTGCAAAAGCCTTTCCTGAACCACATTTGACAGCACAGATTAGCTTGTGAAAACCCTCGCAGCTCTTCTCTTGGTCAAAGCACTGCTACTCCTACACTTCTATGCTGTACCACTTTGCTGGGCAATAGTATTTTTCAAACACAGGCTAAGACGGGGGCAAAGACACAGGCTTAGTGTTTCAGGGGTGAGCTGAGAGCCTGGCTCCTCTCTGTGCCCCGGGAGAAGCGGAGGAGCTGCCGGCCGATGCGGCACACTGCTGCTGACCCAGCCTGCCTGGATGTTGAACTGCTGCACCACAGAGAGAATTCTAATTTGTTCTAACAGGATGGGCGTACGCTGGGCCGCATCCCCAGCCAGTGTAAATCACAGCAGCCCTCCTGAAATCAATGCAATTACACCAATTTTCATAGATTCATAGATTTTTCAAGTCAGAAGGGAGCATTGTGATTTACATGTTGGTTATAACTGTGATCTATGTTGTAAATGAGGATTTATACCAGCCGTGAGGATCTAGCCCTTCAATGCATTTCAGGCAGCCTAATCTTTCAGTCAGATAAATTCTACAGAGCAGCTGCTTTGCTGCAGACAATTTTTAGCCCTGCAGGGGAATAGCAGAGCCCTGCAGATCCACATGGAGCGGGAAGGGTTATTTACACCTTCATGAGAGGCTGAGAAGGGCAAAAAAGAAACAACACAAAGTACTGCCTGGAGCAAAGGAGTGGGTCAGGGAACAACAGAGGTGGTTGGGCAAGGAGGGAATAAGAGCTAGATGGAAAGCACCAGCTCAGTGTGACCTCCTCAGCTTTCTCAGGCAGCCCTCAGGCCTCCTCCGTCTCTCTCATCCGTGAGCATAGTGTTCCTGCCATGAACCACCTCTGCAGAAAGGCACCAGCACTCTCCTTAGCTTCTTCTGCCTTCATAGCTTGATACTGTCAGCCTCCAGCCATGCTGCAAATGTATGCCTCATAGCCTCGATAGCGATGCATCTATGATCATCTAAGACACCTGCTGACCGCAGCCTCTGTGCCTTCTTGCTGCTCCTCAGCCCACTTCACTGTGACTGTGCCCTGTCCCATACTCACTGGAGAATTTGGCCTTGCCAGTATTTGTCCCCCCAGTCTGGTAGTACTGGGGAGGAAGTCCCTACCCTGTTCTGCTTTTTTGGCTGTGCTGTTACAGACACCTCCAGCAGATAAATGAGGGCAGGCATAGGAAGAAGAGGAAGCTGCTTTTGAGGGACAATACCATGTTTTCCTTTCTCTTGCAGTACCAGCTCAGCAGGCAATATGTAGGCTCCCTGCTCCTTGCAATTCCTGGCTGTTTCCCAAGGGCCCTTCTGCCTGGCGTCCCTCAGCCCCACACCAACTCCAGGCACCCCAGCCTGCAGGAGAGTGTTGCTTCTGTACCTGCACTTGCAAGGGACTACGAATCCACAGACCCTTGAGTACCCTGTTTGATTATCTCACATGAGGATCTGGACTGATCATTTAGGGGGGGTTACAGATATTAACCAGTAGGTTCATTCATTTTTTCCCCATTTTTCCCTATTTAACCCACTTGAAGTTTAACCGTCACTGGAGGAGCACCGCACCAATACTTAAGCTAAAGTTTTCCAGTGCCTTCTCCTTTCACCATGAGACCTAAGAGAACCTTCCTTTTGAATTGACAGAGAATCCCTACATGCTGCTTTGTGAGACAACACAAATGTGGGGATAAGGAGCTGGCATGCCAATGAGCTCTGCACAGCAGCCTGACAGTACCTAAGGACCGATGGTTATATTCTGAAGGACAAGATTAGCATAGGAGGGAAAATGAAGATGCCTCAAGGAACCTTTTAGAAGCTCTATTCTTCCTCAAATAAAGAAAAGCATTCAAAGAGATGGATTCAATCCAATGTTCCAGGTAACTGGTGCAAGTTGGGTTTGGCTTTACTGAGAAAACACGTATAAGCAATGGATCTAGAGCTAGTCAAATAAGCTGTGATCATTTTGTTTCATCTCACAGAACAAAACAGGGCTGCCTTGAAAAGAGAAGTCCACCTGCACTGCCAGAAAGATGTTTGTATTGTAAAATCTTTGTAGGGAGAAAGGGCGTTCATTCAGTCTACGTGCAGGCAACCAAAAGGCATCAGAGAGACTGGCCGAATCTCCTACAGTGTCAGTCCCTCTGCTTAATCTAAACTCACCCAACTCAAACCAACGTAAATGTGACAGAAAACTGCTGTAGGCTTGGATGGGACTGGGGAATTTGTGAGGTCTTAGTGAGAGAAAGAACATGTTTATTTCATGGGTCAGACTCTGAGCTGATATAAGTAAGCCTGGCTTTGGAGGCACTGATGGATGCTTGATGAGAACTGGCAATTTGTGGGATGTCCTCAGAAGCACTGAGGCTGCATTTTTGGGGTGTTGCAACTGGATCTGGGATTTCACATGTTTTATTTCAATAGCTGTGGTTACTCAAGTAGGCACAGGCGTATAAGTTAAGCATTTCTAGAAGCTGAGATAAAGCAGCTCTTTAATTTTCTACATGGTAAATATAGAATACAGTCTAAAATGTCTCAAGTCATGCAAAATACATTGAACTGCCTTTAAACCTTGCCCACAAATGCAGCAGTTGGAGAACAAGGGCCAGTTTCTCATAGTCCTAAACCAGTCCTCACTCCAGTCTGGAACATACAAACCAGCTCTGGAACTGCATGAAGAGTATTAACACTCTTTCCATGATTAATTCAATTCACATTACTTAAGGAAGAGTCTATAAACATATACACGCACACACACAGCAGCAGTCTACCAAATTATGCAAAGCGTTTACTTCATTTTTAGTTTTGCAATCAACCCTCAATTTGATTAGCATCACACTGACACTCACCTGGGAAATTTTTTAAAACTGACTTTTGCTGCTATGAATGCACATTTCTGCCATCCTCCACTGACACAGCAGCAGCCTCCCAAGGCCCCGGTCGGGGAGGGAAAATGTGAGGCAGTAGCTGGGAAACACAATGCTTCTCTTACCTTTCTGGTTTAGATCCGCGCTAAATCCCACTTGACTTCTCTGCCAGGTTGGCTTGGACACAAGGAGCATAGTGGGGACAATTAGCGCTCACCCCTTCTGCACGCACACATGCACACACACACATACCCTCTTGGGAAAAACGTCTCTGTCTCTGGAATTTCTTTTGTTCTTTCCCTCAATGCAGACTCATGCTGAAGGATTTTGAAGTGAGGCACAAGAACTGCTATTCACAAGCAGTTATTTCCTAAGAACTGTTGATTTGTGATCGTTGTTTAATTCCTCCCAATGTTGCTGTTAAGAATTACTTTTTAAATGCCAAACCAAAGTGCAGGCCAGTGGTGCAGAGAATGCAAAGAAAAGCATTGCAGGTTTAGAAAATAGGCACATACACAGTGTGCTGGCCTTTTTCAGAAGAAGGAAAGAGTGTCGAAAGGGTAAGAGAGGTAACTGGAAGCTTTCTGGACAGTTGCTCTGTTGGCGGTGTACTTCTCCAGAGATTGTGACTTGGTTTCACGGTGGAACTCAGAGTGGCATCACCAGGACATGAGAGGAAGGACTCCTGAAGAACTTATGGAAAGTAGCTGAAAGTAATCCAAATTGCTCTAGAAAACATTAGGAACACATACACTATCCAGGGATTGGTTACTACTGCTCAATCACTCTAAGTCCTCAGAACCAAAACCTGAGCTCAGAACAGGGACTGATCCAAAACACAACCAACCCCTTGGCCTCAGAAGGTTTTGAGGGCAAAATGAATTCTTCTCATTTCGAAGCAGAGGTGCCACATATATCTCCATGTCCCTTCTGAGTGGGGAAGATCACCATTTCAAAAGCAAACTAACTTTTCAAATCAGACAAAAAGACTAGATACAAATGTTTCTGCAAAATCAGAAATTCTGTGCTTCTGCAACACTGAGGCAATATGGATATGGAACGTATAGATAGAAATATGTATATACAACAGCAAATGTTGCAATAGAAAAGTCCAGATCTAAACAAGGAAATCAGAAACAAACGTTTTCACTTGCACGAATGAAAAAAATTGACATTATCACAGGGAAATGAGAGAGTCAAAAGGTAACTGTTTCTCACTTTCCCATTTTAAATTTTGTCACATTTCCACAAAATAATTGCATTTTGACAAATACACTTTTGTCAGGAGAAGACCACCTCCCTGATTCTTTTTAATTTTTTTCAGTCTGCTCTACTAAAAAGCTTCCCACAACCATGCCACATGAGGCAAATCTTTGTCTTCTCCTGCACCTGTGCACTTCCCCAGGAATTGCTCCTCTTTCCCTTGGATTTCTAGCCTGCTTCTGTGGCACCAGCTCTTCCCTGCTCATCTGTTTCAAGCTAGAGAAGAGTCTCATACAATTGAAGTCATTAACCTAGCCATGGATTATGATAGATCTCATATTTTCTAATCTAAAAATTCAACTGTGGCAGTTAAAACTAAAGCAGGTGATTATTTTTTATTCCTGGATTCATGTCAGGTCTCTCAGTGAAACAACCTCAATTCCCCTGAATGCTTCTGTGTTCTGAGTCTTCTGTAGTTACAAGAGATGTGCTCTCCTCTGCTTCTCTCCTCCAGCGAGTAGCTATAAGGCTTCCTATAACATGTTTTCCACTCCTTGACTATCCACATTAATAAAGATGAAAAATTGAAGGAGATTAGCCGCAAATAAACAATGGAAAACGCAGGGTGCATCACACCACAAGCAGACCTGGTACAGTTCAGTGCAAGCTCGCAACCCTACCAAAGACCACCTGAGAAGTTTTGGGCTTTATAAAGGTTAGATTAGATTATAGACCCATACTAAATGGTCAGGGACTGTGAGAAGTATTTAGTGGGCAGCGTTCTCCCATCAGGGTGTGGAAAGGAGTGCTGTTCTTCTCATATTCTGAAGGAGATACATTCCTAGAGCTCCAGCTGCTTCTGCTGGAGGAAGATACTACAGTGTTTTTCACAAAGGGTGCATGTGCTCCAGCCAAGTCCTCACTGAGTAAACACTTTCAGTCTACCTAATTCCTTCTTACAAATTTCACAGAACACGGCATTTTTCACTGCCCCTCCTCAACTGTTGTGTAGTGTTATTCTGTGCTTCCAAACACCTGACATGCCAACTCTGTGATGGATGAAAGGGTTCATACAGATTATGCAACCTCTTGGAGGCTCCAGACCTGAAGCCTGTCTCTGAAATTCTAAAGCACAGTCTAATTTCCTGGAAATTCATGTAAAAATGAATGCATTCTGAAATGGAACCATGTTAAAAAGCAAGAGGAGCTTGACTTCTCTGGGTGACTCAAAACTGCATTTCTGTTTCTTTCACCGCACATCACAAAGTTATTCCAGTTTGAAGCATTCAGGTTCTGCTGGCCTGCAGAAGCCCTTTACTCCCCTGGCACCTGCCAGTCTGCAATACAAAGTGCCACAGGGCAGTTGTAGAATCATAGGATCATAGAATCATTTTGGTTGGAAAAGACGTTGAAGATGATCAAGTCCAACTGTTAACCTAACACTGTGAAGTCCACCTCTAAACCATATCACTAAAAGCTTAATCTACATGTCTTTTAAACACCTCCAGGGATGGCGACTCCACTACTTCCCCGGGCAGCCTGTTCCAGGGCTTTGCAACCCTTTCTGTGAAGAAATTTTTCCTAATATCCAATCTGAACCTTCCCTGGCATAACTTGAGGCCATTTCCTCTCATCCTATCGCTTTGTACTCGGGAGAAGAGACCAACACCCTCCATGCTACAACCTGTACATAACCTGGAAGGAAAATTCCAGCTTCAGTGGCAAGAGAGAGATAAAACCCCAAATTGGTCATGGAGGGAAGCCTGAGGGAAAGTGTTCAGGGACAGCTCAGCACCATAAGACCTTCTTGTGAAGAACAAAAGTTTCCCTGTCTTCCCCATCCAACCATCTGGCTGTGCCATGAAGCACAAGACAGTAGGAACACTAAGAAGGCACTACTGTAGTACAGGTTCACCTGCTGGTGCTGATGTGGCTTCTTTCAAAAGCCAGCTACTCCTTTTTGAAATTTTGCTTTTAGGACAAGGCTGGCCCTTAGAAAAACCTCAAAGTTTCCCAGAATGGGTAGGGGCTAGAGGAAAAAGAGAGAAAAGGAAGATAATAAACTAATAAAATAAATAGAAAATTAGAAAATAAATTAGTGAAATAAAGGGATGTAAGGATCACAGGATCAGACATATTAAGAGGGAACTGAACAAAGCAGAGCATCCCCAATAGTGTCCATTATGCCATGATGGCATCTAAGAAGCTGGTGGGTGCAACCTGCTGATGTTCTGCTCAGTGGTGTGAGAGGATGACAGGAGAGACAGAGCTCACACAGCTCCTGGGATTTACCATCAAACTTCCCACGCTGGGGAGGTGACAAGGAGGTCCCTTTACTTGTAGAGCTCATTAGGATCCCTGAAGGTATGCATTCAAACTTTACCCTGAGAGCCTTTCACATTAAAGCTGAAGTGCCTGAATCCAGAAGCTGGAGCTTTAAGCAGCACAGCACATATTGCAAAGTTTGCAATAAAAAATGCACCTGGCAATACTAGCAACCTCCCAGGTGCTAGTTAATCTCTGGGCTGCTTGGTGTAACAGGGTGAGAAGGGCCAACTGGGCAGAGAAGGCTTGCAAGCTGAAACAGGTCTGGACATCTGCTTTGTTTTAAAAGTAGTTTCTCTGCTTTTTAAAGATGGTTTTAGAATAACATCCATGTACAACAAAATCTAAAAATCTAAATTGAAAGAGCTCTGTGCCCCTCTTCTCATCTTCATCTTCCTCTTTTTCCAGGTGTATAGTACGTGCAGTACCAAATTTTGCATTAACGTATATTGTGTGAAATTGCTTACTTGCATATACATTGTAAACAAGAGCAGGATTTGACTGGCAGATAGATTTGTAAAATCTATCATTTTTATGTAAACAGTTGTAAAATTATCTTTGTACAGAACATTGCATTTGGCATAGTATCCTTTGTCTAGCTCAGAAAACACCAACAACAAACAATGCAATGCACAGCATATACTTTTTCAAATTATTTCTGGCATGCTCTTTCATTTTGCATAGCATATAGCTTTAGGCTGTGTTACATGTTATATAGTAACAGTCAGTAACATTACATTGTTTTCAAATGAATCAATTTTTTATTACACAAACCTGTTAACATAGCTGCTTGGCTTGTGTGCATGTGTGTGTGTGTCTGTGGATTTCTCTCAAGAACTAAATTGATCAAATAAAGCCTGACAACAGTAAGTTCCTGCATTGAGATTCAAGTTATTGTCAAGTTCTGGCATAGTTTTCTTCCCTTTAAAAATTGTAGGATTGTCTTTCCTCCTGTTCATACCATGTTAATATTATTGCAAGTTTATTACTTCATTGAAGACACTGTCAACACATACCAGAAAACATAACATTGAAATCAAGTCCAAAGGCTGTACCACTAAAATACTGACATAAACCACATGGCAGGAGTGAAAACATGCATGTGAAGGTGGCCAAAATCGGGAATATGCAGTGAGACTTGTAAAGTCATACCAGCCAGCCCTTAGATTTCCACCAGACAACAGAGAAACCAACTGCTGCAGTGCTAACATTTCTGCAGTGCTAACTCTGAATGAATGGCAAGCAGAAAAAGGACACCGTGAATGGCACATCTTAATGGTTCAAATACGCCCAGGGGTATACAAACAGCAGACTGCACTCCAGATGAATAAATTGAATCAATAAATTTTGTCCAAATTTTGGTAAGGCACCAAATACATGGTGTTCCCCATATTGCTGAAGGAGACCCCACATTTCTTGGAGGCTGTTGGAGGGCAGCTGCCGCCACTGTCATTACAGACAACACCACAGTACCTGGTTGGTTTAGCAGATCTGGAGTGGCAGTGGAGCAAGTGTAGAGATTCCTGTTGAAGTGACCTGCATTAAATCACCCCATAGTCCTGGCAAAAGCTAGTGGACCTCCATGACATTTTTCACCAGGGCTTAGCAAAAGGTCTAGAGGTCCTGAGCTCTGGTATGGCCTCCAATTTTATGAGGACCACAGTTTGCATTTATTCTGCTTGCACAGGACTCTTTTATAAACATCTTTCTTTTTCTTCTTTCAAATGAATCATGTCCTGCTTTAAACACTACAAAAGAAATAAAAGAAAATACAGGAAAACATGCAAGGTTCTGCATAATGCATATAAGAAATGTGTGTTTATCACTGCATGAATACCTAATTAGACCAGACATGTGGTTCAACATCAAAATAGCAAAACTGTGAGTTAAAGCACGCAGCATTCCACAGTTAGCACTGCAAAGGTACAGACAAGAATGTGTAATGAAAACCCTGTGAAGTAAGAACCATTAAGCAGTCAAGTAAAAAAATCCTGCAGAGATGAAGGCATGCCTTAGCTGGGCAGTCACTCTAATCTCCTCATTGCAGTCCTTGTTCTCGACCTGTTCCCAGCCATGCATTTATTCCCTGTCCTTATAGGGACGTTGCCCTCCAACCTGAAAAGACATCCACCTGTCTTTTAATTGAACGGGGCGTGTGGATGTAAGGTGTACTCAAGGGAGACCTCTTGGGATAAATTCTGACCTGGTTTGTTTGCTTAGACCCAGCATTACACTGATGTGGTTATAGTGCTTCCAGGCCCAGCTGGTTTGTGCTGGTTAGCATGGAGCTTGGCAAGGGAAAATCCAAGATTGCCAGCACTCGACCATACACCTAGGACAACAGGTTGCTCTGCACAGGGACTGTCTGTCTACGTTTGGTTTTGGACTGAATCTAGAGCAACACATGGCAAAATGCCCACAAAGCCTGTTGTTCTCACTAACTGTGGGACAGTATCTTACAATTCTTTTGATTTGTTCTTCCAAGCAATGAGAACAGGAGCCCCTGTTCAAGTTCAAACATCACATTAGCCTTAAAAGCATTACCTGAGAGAGCATGAGGGTAACAGAGAACTCATGGTGTAGTAAAGAGTGCCACTGTGTAAGAAGAGGTGTACCACCTTAATAGAGCACATACTTTGTATGGCATGCTACCTACAGGAAGGCTTCAGCTGCCAAAATGATAAAAAAAAATTCTCTCCTGAATGATCCCTGTTCTGGTTCCATCTCTTTCTTAGCACTCCACCAACACATAAAATCTAGTGAGCAAGACTTCAGAAGTGGCCCTATCATCCCTGACCTGTCCTCAGTCTTTTCCTCAGAAAACCTTCTTCCCCTCTTAGCTGCTTTGAATCACAGGTGTCCATTTTTCATCTCCTATACCTGGAAAATGGCAAGCCATTCTCCCAGTATCTTCTTTCAATATAGTTCTCTTCTTCCTTGCAAAGACTTTCGTCTTCTTCCACACTCTGCTTCCTACTGGTCTGTTCTGAAGTCAGCTCATCTCTCCCCAAGCTTCTGGAGATTTCCTCACTGCAGACACCACTGCAGTGTATTCCTCTCTCACACTGTCTGGGGATCCGATCCATCATTTTTGCGATTGCTCCTTTGCACCAAAGCCTCATCTAATGCTTGGCCTTTCCACATGAAAAATTGTGATTAGAAGAGATATGACTACCTAGCAAGCCCTAGAGATAACAAAAAAGGAAATGGGTTACGGCCATCCATCCACACATGTTTTTTTGGAGTGACCTGAGATGGTCTATCCTCAGTAAGAACAGCAGCTCGGAAGAGAACCTGCCCCGCATTTAAGAGTTGCTGCAACCTGCTCCAGGCTTTTCAGCTGGTGAGGTGAATGCCGTGCATTCTCTAATGTATTCTTGGCGGAGACAGGGACACACACCTTTTCTCTGCCTTGTGATGTTGGCCTTGCTTCTGCCTGAAACCACTCCTGAGCTGCACGCACCTGGACTGTCCCATCACGGAAACTGCTCAAACAAGGGAACAAAAACGGGTGTGAGAAAGGCTGGCAGGAGCCAAGCGTGCTGGCCCAGATCTCAGCTCTTAACACTGATTCACTGGTGATTGCCTTGCATGCATGTCAGTAAGAGATTAGCTGCCTTATTGCACTACGCATTTTCATCCTTCTCAGAGAAGGGTATTTTCATATCCACTTCTTTTAAAGACCAAGATGGGCACATGCTAGATGTAGGTGCTCCCCACCCCGCCATGTTTAATTCTTCTTTCTGAACATTTTGAATGCTTTCACAGTGCAATTAGAGACAGTCCCACAGGGCAGAGGTGCAGGCTGCATTCCGAGATATTCCTCGGCTGTAGAAAATAAACAACAGCCTCTGAGAGTATTTCTCTGCCAAAATAATTTTAGCATTTCACTGTCACACAGCAGGTGATACAGGTGGGGAGGGAATACGCTGAGAGGTGCTGCTGCGCCAACCTCAGGAGGCTGGTTATTTTAAAACGCATCAGACAATTAATTCATTTTCCTCTAAAAAATGTTGCAAAAATGTAGTTCGAGGTATTACACTTTCATAACAAAGTCTCTATTATAAATGAGCCTCTCCTTTTCAGACAGGGCTGTAATTAGATTGCCTGTGGTGATGATGAATGGACCAAGGTGAATTCATTTCTGGGGAAGCTCACAGCAACAACCCATGTCTGAAAGGCCGGGCTACCCGTGGCTGCCACCTCAGTCATCCTGCTGCCATGGCAGGGCAAGCCACGGCCTCACTCGGGGCAACAGGGCACCCACGGCCAGAGGTGTTCGTGACCAGCGGGTCTCACAAACAGCCCCTAGCACTGACAAACCATGGCCGTCCTCTTCCCCTCCCCGCTCACACCAGCCTTGCAGAAGTCTGGGGCTTGGCCACCGCAGGCCTGACAGGACTCACCCTTCCCCCCCACTGGCAACGCTGCAGCCCAGCTGAGCCTAAGAGCCTGTTTTTCTGCCGTGGGGCTCCTAGCTGCCTCTCGGTGCCAGCGAGGGGCCGAGGCTTGCAGTGTGGCAGGCAGGCAGCTCTCTTTGCCTTCGTAATGAGCTCCAGGCTGGAGCGTCTCTGGGCAGCTTTATTGCTGTGATTAATGTTAGTATGATGAATCACCCCCTCCTTGTCTTTCTTCGCCTTCCGCGCTGTAAATGCCATTTCAGAGGCAGGGTAGTGGGGAAAGTCCATGCCCCCTGATGACCAAGGAATGCTTTTTTTAAGGTCTGGCTTTAAATGCATTTGGTATCAAGAAGGAGAAGCTTGCTGTTATGTCAAAGTGTTTGTGGCTGTGTTTCAAAGGCACTCTTTCGCAAGATGTGGCAGGTATCTGGAGAGATGCAGGTCACACTGGGCTCAGCCCTGGCCAGGAATGACCCTGTGTCTACAGATGCTTGTTGTTCATAAAGGCCATCAGCACTTGGCCTGCAGAGACTAACAGCTTAAGCTTTGCACTGTTTCAGGATCTTCTGCTTTCTCTAAATCGTGACTTATTTTTTTTCTCTCTCTTTACCGTCGGTCTTTGTGCAACAGACCATGCCTGGAAATGAAGAGCTCCATCCAGAAGTTAAAGCTGCTATAAAAAGAAGAAACTGTCCTCAGGACAGATCCATTTCAGTAGATGGTAAGGGTGATGCGAAATGAAAGTTGCGCTGGAATTGTTAGCTCTGAAAACACTGAAAGGACTGAAAAGGTATAAGCTGAAACGCAATAATTAAAAGCAGCATTGTCATTTACAGTTAAAAAAAACTCTTGCATGGTCACAATCATTGACAGAATGAGGCAGGTGATGGCTGTAGCAGCAGCACGTTTCTGGCCTGTGGAATTTTTCCTGGCATTAGTAAAAATAATCTCCTTGGAGGATGAAACAGCTGCTTGCCAAAAGGCCTCTGCCTCCCCACACAGCACTGTTTGGTGTGGTGTGGATGCTAAACCTTAGAAGGGAACACTAGATTTGGAAATTGCAGGCCTCACTAATACACAGTCTGATCCACTTTAACCACACATTTTCATGGGCCTCCCATTCCTCCATTGGCCCTGAACACTTTCTGAACAACCCGAAAACTCTCAGCATCAATTAATGTAAATGTGACAGGCTTCTCTGATACGTGGGGTAAGGAGTCTTTCAGCCTCATTAGAGAAGGGAAGGGCTTTCCATCCATCTCCCGATTTTGATGGAAATAGTATACAACATGTTTTATCTTTGTGAAACAATAAGAGTGAAGGGGCTGTGAGCCAGGGCCGCTAGCTAAGAACTGAAGATGAAATTTAATTGGTTACTAACAAAATTGTAATGCTGAGACAGCTTGTTTACATCTATTTAATGTCATTTCTTCCCTGAATTTGTCTATCAGGGAGTGCTGCCTGACTGCTTCAGCCAGATAACAGACTGGTTCATGTCGCCTCCAGATTTATCTTCTCTTCTGGCCTCCAACAGCCTCTTTCCAGTCTTTCAGTCACTGTCTGGTAGCGTCCTATCCTATTGAACTGCACTGAGTTGCACCCTGTCCCTGCTTGTACCGTGGCCTTTCACCTACTGACACTGCTGCTTTAATCACATCCTTTATCTCTGTTCTGGCTCTGTGCCTTTTGTTTGCCATCTGATAGACCTTTGACAGTTTGCACTTCCATGTTTCCCAAACCTGGTTCTCTCCTTTGTTACAAACCCTGAAAAGGGCATTTTATTTGAGTCATTTCAGCTCTAATGCTGAATTGTGCAAGGACTTGGGAGCTGGATCTCGGGAACATGGAACAGCTCTCCTATGAGGACAGGCTGAGAGAGATGGGGTTGTTCAGCCTGGAGAAGAGAAGGTTTCAGGGAGACCTTATTGTAGCCTTTCAGTACTTAAAAGGGGCCTGTAAGAAAGATGGGGACAGACTTTTTAGCAGGGCCTGTTGTGATAGGAAAAGGGGCAATGGTCTTAAACTAAAGTAGGAGAGTTTCAGGCTAGACGCTAGGAAGAAATTTTTTACAATGAGGGTGGTGAGACACCAGCACAGGTTGCCCAGAGAGGTGGCAGATGCCCCATCCCTGGAGACATTCCAGGCCAGGCTGAACGGGGCTCTGAGCAACCTGATCTAGTTGAAGATGTCCCTGCTCATGGCAGGTGGGTTGGACTAGGTGAGCTTTGAAGGTCCTTTCCAACCCAAACAGTTCTATGATTCTGTGAACATGGAATTACTGCGCGTGCTCATTACTTTGTGGGAGTGGGCCCATAACACACTCTTATTTTCTTACATTTGCTTTTCTTTTAGCTGTAGCAGCCAGCTCCCCAGCATGCCTTTAAAAGCAAACAGGGTAGGAAAGTGCATTTTGTTAGCCTTTTTGTGTCTGTTGCACAGTGCTGCAAACTGTAGGTAGGGTCAGAGCCCACAGGCAGCAGTCTCTGACCGAGCACTCTGTAGCTGGTAAGTGGCAGTATTTGCACACCTGAGAGTTCAAGCATGAGAGGGAAAAAGAATGCAAATCTAGAGACAAACCACAATATAGCTGAGAGCAAAATGCATGTATCTGTATGCAGATGCGCTGGAAAGTACCCGTGAATTGTACAGCACTGTAATTGCACCCATTGACATTCAGGTGGTGTGGCAAACGAAGAGCAACTTACACATTCAAGAGGACGCACAAAGACTGGCTCCACAGTTCAAGGGGAAAAAATATGAGCCACTATAAGTAAAGTGCTCCTGTAGGAAAGCTGAAGGCAATGGTTTGCTAGTCTACCTACCTCTGCTATCTGTTCCATGTCGAAGAAGATTTTGAAACCTTTTCAGGATCACGATGGTATTCTCTACAAATAGCTCTTGGTTACTATTATATTATAAAAGCAGGGAGGTAGCAGTAAGCTTTTTTTAAGGTGGGAGGCAATTGTTTATGAAAACATGCTAGAGGAACAGTTGGATGTACCTGAAAAAATCTAGCATATCATGATTTTCAGATTTTAAAGCTCAACAGAAAGCAAGGGATTGACTCTTTAATTAGCTTTGTATCTGCATGAATCCCAAATTTCACTATTTGGGTCTTGTTGGGAAGATTATTTGGCCAATGCAAGCAATTTTAAGCATTTCCAAATTCTTCAGCTAAATGCTGAGAAAACTGAGTCAGGACTAATAAAAGGTCTTGTTATAGAACTAGGTGCTGGCACAGAAAAGGGATTCCAGCCCTGTGACTGCTGACATATCCATGTTATTCATGTTCACAGTGTCTGTTTCGCTTAGACTGAGTCAGAGTTATTACATAAGGTTTACTTATTGCTTACATGAACTTCTAATGGTAGTCTGCTCCCTGGTTACAAAAAAAACCCCCACAACAGCCTTGCAGAGACCCCGAGGCTTGGTTACTTCTCTGTGGTCTCCTCAGAACCAAGTTACAAGAGGAGCAGAGTTTTGGACTGTGATGCATAACACAAATGATAATAGAAAGATGTTGTCAGGAGGTACTAATAGGCTAAAGGAAATTAAGAAAATGGTTCCTGGACACAGCAGAGAAGAGGGCCTCATTAAAATGGATCCCATTGAAAGGAAGCTGTTTTGTAAAAGAGCATACTTGTTTGGCAGTTGTAAGAATACTTAGGAGAGCCACAAACCTTCCATATCTATCATTAGCTGGTGTTTGGCAAACATTACAGGTGAACCCCTAGGAGCCTTTCACAGTGACAGAGCCTTGGAAGATAATACTGGAGGGGACCTCCTCTTGGGTAGGGGAGGCAAACAGCCACGGTGACATTAGATAGTCACTTCTGTGGGTGAAGACTGACTGGTGCACAGCTCTCCTGCAGAAAATATTTAATAGCATTCCTCTGGCACCACATTTTGTTAGGCAGGAGCATAGACCACAACTGGCGTGTGTCAGGTCCCGTGGTGCTGTGGAACTCGGGAGAAAGACTGTAGTTACCTACCTGTGACAGAACTTTTAAAGATGGACAGGTGGTTTTGGTTTTAAGTGAATTACAAGGGGTTCTCCCCCATTCCCTGGGGCTCTCACACCTATGTGCTACCTTTACAAAATGAGGCCTTTTTCCTTAGGGGAGTGGAAAAGAGAATACCCTTCATACAATTTTACTTTGCCCATAAGGGCATCAACCAGGCATGACGTATTCATGGCAACTAACAAGCTTTGTAAATATACCATGTCTAGGAAGTCACTGGTGGCAGATGTTTTTTCTCCCTCACTGCACACAAGCCTTGTAAGCACGAGCACTCTTTCAGCATAGTAGCGAAGGAAAAATGCAGTGATGTCTTGCCATGGAGAGAGAAAAGACATAGTCTAGAGTGGAGGGCTTGCGGGGGTGGGGTCATTTAGAAAATTAAACATGACCTTTTAAGCAGAAAATGGATGGATGTAGGGCAGACATCCCATCAGCTGTGTGAGACAAAAATGTTACAATCTGGCTAAAAGCACCCCATGCTTTTTTTAAGCTCTTGAAATGATACAAACCTGTGGGCAAGTAATTTTGTACGGTTCCTATGAGTATTAATATATGCAACCATTCGTAACAAGAAAAGAAGCGGTGTCTAATAATAACCACAATGCATTCTCAGCACTTAAAGGAGCAAATTTAGCCCTGATGCAATCAATACAGTTGCACAAGTCTCACTTCCCTGCTGCCTCCATCTTGCAGGTCCCTACATGTCCTTATGTTTCGGTGGCTGCAGCTCAGCCAGCTCTGAACTACCTTGTTGGAACCCCAGCAAGCTCGTCCCCCAGAAGAAGGACTGAGACACCAGTTGCTGTGCACACTTCATCCCTGATTCCTTGCAAGCCTGGTTTTCTCCTCAGGCTCAGCCTGGTATGTCACAAGAGCATGGTCAGATGTGGACCCTCATGCAGGAGCTGGGAAGCATGTTCTAGCTCCCCAGGGCCAATGCAGTCGTGGAAGATGAGTGAGGGCTCAGTGCCTCTTAAGAAGAGATTCTTGTAGGAGAAACCAGAACAAGACCTAGGGCTAAAGGAGACTTCAGTGTCTGTGGAGAACAATAGCTGCATGGTCATTGATGAATCTACTGAAGTACTTGAGGTGAAGAGTGAAGTGCAGAGGTCTCCTGCTGCACTGCACAATGCAGTCTGTTCTCTCCAAGGTCACCATACCACACCACAACCTCTGTTGACTCCTCCTTGGATGTGATACAACCTTTCTCCCTGAGGGTATGGGCAGCTGGTGAGCCAAAGCTGCCACCCGCTTGGAAAGTTTGGCCCTGTCTACTGCCCTTTAGGCTTGCTGCTGCCTTTGTTTGTCTGATCCATTCAGGTGTCACAGTCCCAGCCACCTGGATCTCTGAGTAAGCAGTTACCTGGAAATGTCAAAACCCTCAAACCTGCCTGCCCTGCTGCCTCTGCCTCATATTCCAGCCAGCCTGTGAAAGAACACAGCTTTCTGGTCATGCCTCCGCCTCACATCCCAGCCAGCCTGTGAAAGAACACAGCTTTCTGGCCATGCCTCCCGAATGGTGAGATCAGGGGTTAGAGCACGCTGCTGTGACTTCTGCCACAACAAGCTGCTGCAAGCCTTTGATTTCAGGTTGCTCTCCTTCTTAATGATGTTTCATTTGTCCAAAGTTGCCTGACTGGAGAAGCCCATATCCCCACTGATACTGGTTTGGAGACTTCATTTGCACGTTGGATTTTGTTTTATTGCCACTCATCACACATTTTAAAGAGGAGCCAAATCATTCAAGGAATGCACCGTCTTAGTGCCCTCCTCTGTACAGCCTGTGTCCTGCTGGGAAGGAGGGCAGGAATGCATCACAAAGTCAGCTTTTTTGTTTCTGTGTTTATAATATGTATTCGGAAAAAGAAATTAATGCTTAAAACTCTTCAAAATAGCAGTCATGCTCTTTCTGCTGACCTTGCATAAAAATGTTAATCAAAGAGTCTTTTTAGCTTATAGCTCCAATAGAATCATATGGAGAGAAAATACATGTTGGTCCAGTGAGTGACAGGGGGAGAAGTGTTACTAACAGGCTTCCAATTATGTCATCCCAGGGGAAAAAAAGAATCAGCTGAAAATGAAGTGCAATAATAGAAACATGCCTTTTCATATTAAAATGTTGATAAATGTGGATATTTACAGCCATATCACTGCTGGATGTATGTCAGCAAAACCCTGCTGACCCTGTCAGGGGTGCTATGCCAATTCATACTATTCAAAGAGCTTTTCCTTAAATTAAGTTCTGCTTTGAGCTGACGAATTCCCGAGTCTAACTTCTACCCTCCAACTGGACTGCGATAAACTGAAGGGCTGGGGACATGGCCAGGATCCACTGGCTTGGAGGTTTTCCTTCTGTTTAAGAAGAATGTGATCAGCCATGCCTGCCTATAGCAGATCTCAAGAAAATAGTAAAAGTATTTGCCATTTCAAGTAATTGCCCTAGTACAGTAGCTTTGGGGTGGGTGCACAAACGCTTTTCTTATCTGGCAAATGGGAAAACTACATTCCCTCAGCATCAGGTGGCAGGTCTGTGGAAACCACAATTAGACCTCTGGTCTTCTCTCTGCAAGCACCAGGCCTGTGACTCCAGCTCACAGCTCTGTCACAGAGTGGCTCCAAAGAACTAGCGCTTTACCTTAAAAGAGAGCAGATTGCACTAGACACAAGATATTAAAAAAGAAAAATAAACAAAAAATCAAGCAGCAGAATGCACTCAGTGCCCCTACGAGGTCTCCACTTACACACAAACCATTTGGAATCAGCCAAGTTAAACACTGGCCTGCACTATCCCCACACTCGGTACATTTCCCAAGGACACAGTACAAATGCTTCCATCAGGGCATAGCTTAATTTATCTGTTTGCTTCTCTCTTTGCTCACGAGAAAGCATTTTTGTTTAAATGGGGAAAATAAATAGTCTCCTGACCCTTCTCTCTGCAGCACATGCTCCAATACTGCCCTGTGTTTATGAGGCTAATGGGGGAGAATGCTGTGGGAGGCCCTTGTTAAAACACTGGCAGTGCCTTCCCTCTCATAACGCGGCGATTTAGGGCTGCATTGTGTTTGTACAAGCAGGAGGAAGAGGAGGCTAATAAAAAAAAAATCCATTATCGGAGCTTTCTGTGCATAAGGACGAGTGGTCAAAATGGAGGGAAAACAACAAATACCTTGGAGTAAAGAGCCCATGATGGAAATAAATAATCATGGGGCTCATTCAACAAGAGCCTGCTGTTCAGAAATCCACTGGAACAGCTGCAGCTTACACATCATTATACTTCTGATCAGGGAGCATTAGGAGCCTTTTGTGAGTCCCTTGTTTGCTGTATTAATTATTGCAAAAGCGGACTCTAAAGACATAAAACCACACAGGAAATGTGGGGACTTCTTGTCACCCCAAATTTAGCATTCAGTCTCATTGTTAATCTTTTTCATTCCGTCCCTTTATTTTTCTTTTCTGGTCCGGGGTAAAATGTACATCTTCCTCATAAGACCCGTAAGGTTTTTTTGCCTTTTAAATCATCTGTTAGTAGAGTTTGATATCACATCAAGCCTTTTGCCTTGTAGACAATTACAGAAATCTGGAGGCATGAAGGTAGGGTCTCAGGTCTTACATATCAAGCTTATTTCTGCACTTAGTTCTGGCCCTAGCAACATCTTAGCATTGTGTCAACATGGTGTGCAAGAAAATATGTTTTTCCCTCCTCTAATTCTTTTGGGAATGCCCTGAAGGAAAATGGCATATCCTGAAGAATCAAGAGGAAAGAAGGCACCTGGCTTTGACTGTGAGAAAATAGGTACATCTCTTTTCCACAAACAAGTAGAAGAAAGAAATAAAAAAGATCTGGGGCCTCGATTGGTCTCTTATTGTTACAGATATCTTCTCCAGGCTTTGGATCTAAGGCTGGGTGAAAATCATTTGGGTTCCTAAACAGAGTGTTCCTTAGGCAGATCCGTGAGGTGTGCTTCCTCCTGCTCACCTCGTGGTGTTAGCCCATAAACCACATGGAGTGATAAGTGACCTGCAGGTCACTTGATCGAGGTAGCAGTAACAGAGCCTCCTCGAGAAGATATTTTGTTGAACAGGAGAGGGCAATAAAACTACGCCCACTGCCTTCTTCCTGCCTGGCCAGTAAAGTTCATTTGTGAGTTAGTGTCACTGTGGTTCCTCTGCAGCCACAGATCTTGTATTCAGTACTTCTCTGAGATGTATGGCGTCTTCTGTAAGCCCAGACAGTTGTCATGGAATGAGCTGTCTTTCATCTATTCTGTAAGGTTTTCTGTGGATGTGCACTGGTTCTGTCCCTTCTTTCATCTTTCTTGAGACCACTGCAGCTGCAGTGAAGCACCACGAGGGGCACCAAATATCCAAACTAACCTGGCACTCTGCTGCTTCACTGATGAATGAGAAGATCTCTCTGCTTTTTGGTGTTTCACCACCACTCCACCTTCTCAGGAACAGGTGGGAAAAAACAGTTTCCACACAACCTGTGTAGCTGTTGTGTACCACCCACAGATCTCAACTGGCCATTCTCCACCTCTGCCTGGTCAGCCCCCATACAGTGCGCCCCTTCCAGTTCCTCAGGGAGGGGACATCTCTTAGGTGATGGAACAGACTTGTCCTGTCTGTGGATGCAGCCCTTAGTGCTGGCCACTGCCCTGCTTGTCCTGCTGCATGCATCCCAACACAGGGGGATTTCCTGACAGTTTCAAGTGTGGGATCCTTTGGATGCTGAACTAATTTTTGCAGGTCTTCTCCAATTTTCTATCTCTCATAGACTATTGTCTTCCTATCAGTGGAAGGGTGACAAGACAGCCTATATAAACAGGAACCTAAGCAGGATCTCAGTGGTTAACCAGAGCTGAGTAGGCAATCCACATGCGAACATATACTGTGATGTGTTTCCAAGATGTTTATTTAAGATCCTGTGAGGGATAAAATAATATTCTATTGAAAAATGATGCGATATAATGAAAAAGGCCTCCTCCACCCCCATTGCCTGCTATTGGTTGTTCCCTGCTCTCCTCAGAGCTCCCTGGCAACATAAGAGTAAATAAGCAGCATCAATCACATTCAGTTTGGTTTTCTTTTTCACCCTTGTTGTTTAATTTAAAAATGCCCCAAAGTTGTTATTGTATTCCCCCACTCCTAATAAAGAAAAAACCGTAACAAAGAAAAAAAGCAGGAATTAGTCCTGACTTGCTTGTGACCTTAGTAGCACAAGCAGCGATGTCCCAGCTATCATATCCTCAGCCCTGACACCAAAGCTGTTCTCAACAACAGCACCTGAATAACTTCAGCAGGATGGGTAGCTTCTTCTGAAATAATTAATAAAAATGATTTATAATTTGGGAGGGCAAGCAGGGCCACTGGGATTTGTTACTTTCTGCTTAAGAAAGACAAACTACGCACTATCTATGTTAACCCTCTAGAATACAATTACATACATAGTCGCCAACAGATTATAATTAGACTTCTCATGCACCCGATTAGAAAATTACCCCATTCATTTTTTTAGAGACTTTTTTCCCCATTGGCTTTTGCCCTAGCCAAATGTAAAATAAAATAAATAAATTAAAAAAAAAAATCATTATCAATTAAATTCAGACTTTCTGAAGAAGAGAAAATTCCCAGGTCAGTAATATTTCCTAGCGTGGCTAGAAAAAGTGAGTCATGTTCATGCAAAAGGGTTGTTCTCTGGGCAGTGCTGGAAAAAATAGGAAACATTAATGACATAGAAAAAAATCTGTGTTGGAGACCTAATCTTCAGTCCCACTTTCCAAGGAACTGTAATTCAGGGTAAGAAGGTCAGTCCAAAGTTTCAATAGAAAGATCTCCGTGAAATTTCTCTTTTCCAGCTGCTTTATGCATCATGAACCCCAAGACAGAAGGACACAGGAACTGGGAAACCTGTTCCTTTGTTTTCCTGTAAATCGCTGTGGCTTGTCCAAAGCTAAGGAGAGAGGTGGCTGGTCAGGGTGCCACATACCACTGCCTGTCTACACTGCTGAAACTGTAGACACCTGAGGAGAATGCAAGGGCCTGATCCAGAGGTGACTGAAATCCACAGATTGATGGCTTCAAATAAACTTGGATGGGGCCTAAAATAAAAATGCAAGTGTCGTGGTTTAACCCTGGTGGGCAGCTCAGCCCCATGCAGCTGCTTGCCCACTACCCCACAGCGAGATGGGGAGAGAACCAGAGGGTAAATGCGAGAAAACTTGTGGGTTGAGATAAGGACAGTTTAATAAGTAAAGCAAAAACCGTGCACACAAGTAAAGCAAAACAAAGAATTCATTCACCACTTCCCATCAGCAGGGAGGTGTTCAGCCATCTGCAGGACAGCAGGGCTCCATTACATGTAATGGTTACTTGGGAAGACAAACATCATCACTCTGAACATCTCCCCTTCCTTCTTCTTCCCTCAGCTTTGATGCTGAGCATGAGGTCCTATGGTCTGGGATGTCCCTTTGGCCAGTTTGGCTCAGCTGCTCCATCTGTGTCCCCTCCCAGCTCTTTGTGGACCCCCAGCAGGCTTGCTGGTGGGGTGGGGTGAGAAACAGAAAAGGCCTTGACCCTGTGCAAGAACTGCTTAGCAATAACTAAAACATCCCTGTGTTATCAACACTGTTTCCATCATGAACCCAAAACATGGTTCATACAAGCCACTGTGAAGAAATTTAACTCTATCCCAGACAAAAGCAATACAGCTGGGAATGTCTAAGCTGTATTCAGACTTCCTACACAACTGCAACAGCTACTCTGATGTGTAGTTCAAGTCCATAGGGGATTCAGTACCTTGCTCTTTGGCACTGCCTGTCAGGACAGAGGGAACCAAGGCATCTAAGTCAAGCACTGGTAGGGCACTTCTCTGCACTGGGAAGCCGAGGAATATCCTGTCCTGATGTTTTTGTCTCATCTGTTTTCTCTTGCAGGTGTTTCCCCCTGTCTTCTCCACCCAAGTGGCATACTTTGGGAAGGATACGTAATCCCCTGGGGCTGCCAGTGCAGACAAGCTGATTCAACAGTATTCAGAAAGGGAACAGGGTCTGTGAAGAGCAAGGATGTCTCCCCAGATCTCCTTGCAGCACATCACCAGCACAGGAAGGGCTTTGCAGACAGACATTCAATCCATACCCTGTCCCAGCTTCCATTAGCTGTTAATTGCTCTCCAAAAAGACTAGCTCGGGGCTTCTCAACCTTTTCCATGCCTTGACCCCTTGTTTGAACACAAAGAAGTTTTTTGCCCTCTCCTCCCATATCTCCCAGAAAAAAGGATGCAGAGGAAGAGTGTTCAATCCCCTGCTGCAGGCTGTCACCCAGAGGTTAAGGGACTCAGAGACAGGACATCTGCATTTCTTTGTAAACAGCATTTTTAGCACTGCAGCACCAGTAGTGGTGAGTGGAAGAGCTTTGCTTTCTGTCATAGAGCACAGCCTAGTAGGAGATGTGGTGTCTCAGCCTGCAAGTAGTAGCAATCCAATACACCCATACTAATAGCCATAACACTTAATGATCTCTGGGTCAATGCCACTCTGTCTAATCAACATTTAGACAGTGTTCTTGAGAGCCTAGAGCACCTTGGGGAGCAGCAACATAAACCCGTATTTCCTCTAGGATCCCAAGGACAGTGACTGACTGCACTCTGCAGAGCCATTTAACACCCCTCCTGCTCTGGAGCCAGTCTGGAGCTGGGGGAGAACGATAGCAAAACCAGCCTCTCCCGCTATCTCTTCTTGTCACAGGTCACAGTGACCAGCAAAGGTGCCCTGCCCCACACAGAGGAATAAGCTGATAGCAATGGTCTGTTTTGGATGGAAGATGTGCCAGATGCAGCCCTCTATGTTGCCCGCTGCCCGCCCTGTCTCTGCGACAAGGTGGAAGCATCGCTCAGAAAGCTGAGAAAATAGTCTCTGCCATCCCCAGGTGGTCTGGAAACAGAGCTCTTTCTGAAATCTTTTATCCTTGTGCTAGGAGCTGGAATTAATCCGGAGATTTTGGAATTATTATCATTCGTCATCAAGATGGAGTGGGGAAAGTTTCACAAAGCAGAAATGTATGCGAATTCAGTCACTCCCACAACATCATTCACATGCACCCTTGAAAAGCACATTTTTTTCTCCTGTGTTTTATTTTTATGTGTGAGTTAGACCCAACCACCTCCTTGGCAATGCATGTGTGTGGGCAAAGCCAGAACTCACACTAGGGTGGCTTGATGCTATGCCTCCCATTTTGGCTTGTCTGAAGAAATTAAACAAACCTGGTCAGGAGAAACTAGTGCCATTTGCGCATTAGGAAGGCAGGCACGTGGACTGGAGTCGTGTGAATACACCTTAAAGTAGGAGCAGTGCAGGGGCCTGAAGCTAATGCTGGAAATGGAAAGTGGTTGGTACAGCCCTACAGATGTGATGCTGTACCCACTACAAAAAGCCCCACAGATTGCTAAGTAATCACGTTCCTAATCCTTCTGGGCTTGGGTGTTTGGGCACATGCTCAGAAGTGCAGGCACCGTGGTGGTGTCAAAGCCACGTTCTCAGCCATCACTGATCTGTGATGCAGAGCCCTGCAGTAAGTCTCAGGGGTCTGAAGGAAATGAACTGGAATCACCAAACACCTCTAATAGCTAGTTGTTTCCCTCTGATAAACTGTGTTGCTTTCTGCTTTCTCTGAAGTGTCAAAACCACAGAATTTTCACCTGACCAGGAAAATTCCTAGGAAGAGAGGGAGGACATTGCTGCCTTTTGGCAGCTCCTGAAGTGCTGTGCAGCTTGAGAGTCACATCCTCACACACCTATTCAATTAAACTCCTCTTCTGCCCCAATGGCTGTTGGCAAAGACCAGCTGACTAGTTACAGCAGCTAGTTAGGAATAATGGTGAGGCAAGGGAGGTAGTTATCCTGCTTAGTTTACATGCACAGCGTTACCAGCCGGGCGAGGGAGGTGATTGTCCCGCTCTGCTCTGCACTGGTGCGGCCTCACCTGGAGCACTGTGTGCAGTTCTGGGTGCCACAGGATAGAAAGGACATAAAGCTACTGGAGAGTGTCCAGAGGAGGGATATGAAATTGGTGAAAGGTTTAGAGGGGAAACCATATGAGGAGTGGCTAAAGTCACTGGGTTTGTTCAGCCTGGAGGAGGCTGAGGAGAGACTCATGGGGCTACAGCTTCCTCACAAGGGAAGGAGGAGGGGCAGGCGCTGAGCTCTTCTCTCTGCTGACCAGTGACAGAACACGAGGGAATGTCAGGAAGATGAGCCATGGGAGGTTTAGGTTGGACATGAGGAAAAGGATCTTCCCCCAGAGGGTGGTGGAGCACTGGAACAGGCTCCCCAGGGAGGTGTCACGACCCCAAGCCTGACAGTGTTCAAGAAGAGACTGGACAAGCCCTCAGATACATGGTGTGAACTGTGGGGTTGTCCTGTGCAGGGACAGGAGTTGGACTCGATGACCCTTGTGGGTCACTTCCAACTCAGTACATTCCATGATTCTATGATTTCCATTCTGTCCATATAAAAAGAAGGGAGATGGAGGAGAGGAAGATAAAGGGCAATGTCGGTGTAGAAAGGTTACACCATATAATCAAAACAATTTGTGATGTGCTAACTATCTCTAACAAATAACGGAGGGCTATTTAAACAGTGTTGCTGGCATCAGTCCAGGATTCCAGCAGCCCTAGTGCAGGGTGACAGAAGAAGAGAGATGCTGTCACTGCTTCCTCAGAGCTGTTTTCCTGACTCAGCTTTTGCAAAGCAGCCACACAGTGTGTGAGCCCCAGCCTGGCTGGGTAGCTTCCTGTCTTGCTCCCAGTCTTTTGCCAGTAGAGAGAGGAATCTCTGAGTCCAGTAAGGCATCTCCTCTCCTCGTAACAGACAAATCTCCTCAGCAAGAGCTGATTTCCCTCGGCCCAGATACATCCGCAATTATGGTCCCTTGTGTGCATGAGCACCTCCCAAGTACAGGTGGCTCAAAACTCCATCATGACCCCACTGTGGCTCCAGAGTTGGAAAGGAGTGAGTGGTGGGGACCATACATGTCCATGTAGTCAATACAATTGAGTCCTTCTGTTGGTGTAGCCCATGTGGCTATAAGGGTAGGCCACAGGTCTGTCATAGAATCATAGAATGGTTTTGGTAGGAACGTACCTTCAAAGGTCATCTAGTCCAACCTCCTGCCATGAGCAGGGACATCTTCAACTAGATCAGGTTGCTCAGAGCCCCGTCCAGCCTGGTCTGGAATGTCTCCAGGGATGGGGCACCTACCACCTCTCTGGGAAACCTGTGCCAGTGTTTCACCACCCTCATAAAACCACAGACCCTGACATCTCCCTTCTCCTGGGACAGGATCTGTTCCCATCACATGGCTTACACCTGGGAGTGTTTCTCATAGAACATCCCTGGCACCCTGTCTTTTGTGCATCAAAACTGCAGATATGGCAGGGCTGGATGTGTGCACCCCATACCCTCACCCATTTTCACACACTTTGGTGCATCTTTGGAGGGGTGGGATGCTGGAGCAGGGCTGCCCCTGCAGTGAGTCTCCCTCTGATACTAGTAGCCAGTTACCCAGCTTGCAGGAACATTTATCGCAGACATTTCAAAACCCAGTCAGAAAACAGGCATATGTTTCACTTTGATTCTAATAGCAGTCAGGTCCCTTTGCAGAATTATTCAGCTCTCAAATTTCAAAGGCAGGGAGGAGACCGCGTGTGCAACAATCCTGCTTTATTCACTCCCTGTAATTTGTGGTGTGGCTTCTGCTCCTGGTGTCAGGGAGTAACTTTTCAAAGAGAATTAAAGAACAGCAAGCACTGAGCGCCTCTGGGTGAACAAGCTGTTTTCTTTACACCTGAAGACATTACAAGAGAATCCCAGCCTCTATTAACACAACTGCCGAGCTTTCATGGTGGCAGAGGAAAGCTTTTGAGTGTGAACTCTGACTGCTCAGAAAGCAGAAGTCAAATGAGAAACACGGAGAATATTTCAGTTGCAGGAAGCCCATTAGTGCAAGCATGGAAGGATGCAAACATGATTGAATCCAACAGCAGCCTGTTTGTAAATGTTTGTAAATACTGTTTCATAGCACTTGGGTATTGCAAATCCTCTAAATTTTTGCTTTCCCAGAATTCCTGCTCTTTCCTGAAAACTCCCACTGGTTTCAAGCTGGCATCTCTCAAGGTCACACTGGTCAACTATTCACTGTTAAATCCACCTCCCATGGAAGAAACCATTAAAAGCATCAGGAATCAGATCGCGAGCCATTTACTGCAGAGTCTGTTTCTCCCACTGTGTTTGCCACGCTCTTGGCTTGCACAAAGGGCTCTGCATCCTGAATGGGGCCTCCGGGTGCAACTCTAAATGTTGAACAGTAATTGTTTTTGGTTAGTTTCGTTTTAAACAAAGCACATGAAAATCGGGGCTTGCAGAACTCCTCAGACAAAAGGCAGCTTGGGTTATCATAAACTGCTCTGGTCTGTGGCGGATAATTTGCATTGCCTCCTCTGGCACAGTTTGTCTCTTAAGGAGGTTAAACTCGCCTTGGCTTTCCTTAGAAAAAAGGTTGTAATGCTTTGTATGACACTTGTTTTTAGAGTAATTTAAAAAATAAATACGACTATCTCTCCACACAGTTTATTTTTATGAGTCTCAGAGAATTGTATTAATTGCTTAATTTATACTTCCATCAGGGTCCATCAATTAAGAGGAATCAGTGGTATTATTATCCTTGTAAAACACCACATCAGTCAAAAATGAAGCAGAGTCAGAGGTCTAACTGTTAATCAGGTCACATTTCACTTCCTGTTGACATTTTTATTTCCCTTGCAGAAAATATTTGACGTTAAGTCTCGGATTATGAGCACTATTCACCCAATGCGAACAGCGCAGAGAAGCAGCCCTGCGAGTGCAGCGGGGAAGTGTGCACCGAGTCACCTGCGAGGCACCTCTTTAAGCAGCGCAGGGTGGATCGACAGCTATTCATCTTGATGATGAATGGGAAATCACTCCAAGGTGAAGGTCAGATTTCCATCTGCACCTCAGAAAGCAAGAAACAGGACCAGCAATGGCAGCAGAGGTTGTTCTGTTGTGGCTTTGCTGCAAGCTGAGCAATTTGAAGAGTTTGGCCAAGGAGGCAAAAACGTGATAAATTCAATCAAGTGTTTACTGGCAACAGGGAAAGAGTCAGCTTGGCTGATGACGTGGCAGAAGTGAGTACAGTTCGGTCGGCAATTTGCTTTAAAACAAGGCATCAAACAGGAAGGACAATTTTGTAGTTACGGAAATTGGCTAAGAGATAGGGACGCTTTCAGTTATGCAGAACTAGATATTCTTACGTTTCTTGAGCAACCTTGAGTGGGTCATTTAGTTCTGCTGCGGTAAACTGAGCCTAGGAGACACATAAAACGTGCCAGACTGAATGAACTGATGTGGGGCAGCTGTTGCACCCTGAGCAATGCTGGGAAACACAGACCCGTCTCTCTGCCTCACATGTTTCTTTGACTTGCTAATTTGCATCTCCATTACGTCAAAGACACATCCCATGTTAATGTTCTGACTCAATGTTCACTACTACCCAGAACGCTACTTGTTTGCAGTCTGTAATAAGGATCTATTCATATTTTATCTTCGTTCGCTGTATCATCAGTAACTTCCCAGAGAACTCCAAAGTGCTGTTTGTGGAATTTGAGTAATGCGCTTTGCTCTTGAAATAGATGACTTATACTTTGAGAACAACATATGATCTCTTCCAAAAACCATAGACAATGCATCTAGTTTAATCCCTTTCATTCACATTCCCCTTTTGCTAATGCCTTCTCCTCTATCTTTACACATTTGACCTCACAGTGTCTGGAAATAAAGAGGAGCTCTCATTGTTGCTCATTTCCACTGCATCCCTCCCCCTCTTAATGCTTCCTCTCAAAAAGTGATGCAGAATATTGATTAGAGTTGTTTGTTAGCAATGATAGCACTGCACTGAAAATAAAAATGATTTTTTTTATTAAAAAATTTTACTTACACCACCACCTGCAAAGGAGCATCCACTGCTGACACACAGTGAGAGCTCAATGAAACCCAGTAACTTTCTAAAAGTATGTTAGCATTTCAGCATTTTGTTCATAGTTTTCAAACTCGGAATAATCTAACTACCTCCCCAGCTGTCTGAGCTACAGAGACTAAAAAAGGGAAGAAACTACATATATGTGTCCTTCTTCTCAATCAAACTTTGTAAAAGTTTCAACTGTTATTAGGAAGCTGAAAGGTCTGTAGAGAGCTGTTAAGGTCCATTTCAGAGAGAATCAAAAACCTCAATTATTGGGAGTTGGGGAGGAATTAGATCCATGCTGTGGTGCAAAGCCCATTCCTATGGAGCATAATACACCTGGATGAACTATTCTGTTAACAGCTAACTCTGCAGACCTTTCCCCTCTTTCCTGCCTGCCAAAGGCATGTTTGAGTAGCACCAATTCTCAGATAAGCAGATATTTCCTCTTACATGTTTGCTTTCTGTGGGGCGTGTGGCTGCCATAGCTGTTTGTGGTCATTTGGCTTGCCTGTCCTTGGGGCCCCCTTTGTCCCAACTTAAGTATTCAAAAGCCACCAGCTTGAAATCTTCTCCTGATACAAGCAAAGCCTTGGGTAAATATTGGCATCTCCCACCATAAACTTCAGTACAAAAAAAAAAAAAGCTATAGCTCCGCAATCTAATTGTGAAAGAGCTTGTTCCTTTCCCTCTGTAATATTGCATAACTGCAGCTGAGTGTGAAGGGAAAACAAGTGCATATGTCTATATTTTCCCTTATGCATTACCCTCAGTGAAAGGACATGGTTTCTATTACATCTCTGGCTGTAACGGATGGAGTAATATGGGGATTTTTTTTCCTGTGTATGACTATAACTTCTTAAAAGCTGCCTTTCCAAGTTGATCAAGCAAGTCATGAAAAATGGTCTGTTTATAAAAATGATGATTCTGATTGAGTTAAAACACTGTAAGGCAGGCAGTACTGTCCCTAAAGAGAGAAAAAGAAAGGCTTTATGGGGAAATATCTTGTTTTCCTAATAGCTTGGTTTGGAAACAAGTTTATAAAACACATTAAAATTCCCCAGGGGCTTCAGGGCTGCAGTGTTTCTAAACAGTCACATTTACCTTGACCTTACAGTTGTAGGATAAGGAAAGATTGCCTTCTTCTTAGCCCCAGGAATACAACAATTGGCATTTATGTAGCACGTGAAATCTTAATAGCTCTAGAACCATGAACAGAGAATCCTCTCAGCCCAAACAGAGCAGCAGGTTTGGCACCTCTACCATCCCCTGTACAACGCCCCTTTCCTCTCCTGGCTGAACAGGGACCCTGCTCCATGGGGCTCTGACCTGCCCGGGTCAGAAGTTGTGAGCAAGAGTCCAGTAGGATACTGTCAGACACAAGCCAGTTGAACAAAACCCAGCTTGGTTTATGCAGATTGCAATGAACAACTTTGATTTTCATCATATTCCAAGCACTGTTAAGGGATGCAGAGTGGAGAGACAGAATTTTCATTTGTTTGGTCTTTTTGAGATGTGACGATCACATTTTGTAATCTTGTCTGCTTTTAAACCTTAGGAAGATCTCGGTTCCCACCTCCCCCCAGCTTATTAGGCAAAGCACTTGGAAAAAAAAACAAACAACAAATGGAAAGGAGAGACAGGGACCAGTAAGTGAACAAGCCAGAGAGACCAGAATCTGTCAGGTTCTAACATGGATCAACTTCTCCTCTGTCTCATGCTGTCCTCATTAATGCTTTGGAATTTTTATTGTATTATTTTGACTCAGTGAATTGATGGGAAAGTGGCTGAATGTAAGGCTAGCAAGAGAAATTTCTTAATATCAGTTCTGTAAAGTGACAGTGCTTTATTTCCTTGACCACAGCATGAAGGTAGAAAGTTCTTTACTGGCTTCATGATCACTCAAGACAAACTGTACAAGTGAAGACCGTATTTTGTTTACCAGAGGTCAATGTCCATCCAGTGTACTCATGCTCACGCAGAACATAAAATTCTCATCAAACAGGGTAAAAAGTGGATGTTGATGTGTTCCTGAAGCTCTCATCTCCTCCTCCATCATACCCATATTAGAGAAACAGCTCACCTTCTCTCTCTGAATGTCAGAGCATGACAGCAATAGGCCGCCTGGTGCATGAAAAAAACACTGCCTCTAAACTGGAAGAGCCACTGTCTATTGAGAGAGCTTCAGAAAACTTCATGGGGTGTTGCCTGATGCCCAAACACTGTGCGTAAAGACCAGCAGAGAGGAATAAAGTCAAAGGAAAGTGTATTTTAGGAGAGTTCACCCTAGGAAGATAAAGTGGGAGATGATGATGATTATGATAATAATAATAGCCTTCTAATATAGACAGGAATCATTCATCTAAACACACAAGTCCACAGCAATATGGACTGTAAGATATGTCTGTCATTCCAGTCTTGGTGACTAGACCTTGCACCTCATTTTCACTCCTAGGTATGTAATTTTAACTGTATACTTTTAACAATTGTTTTAGATTTATAGCAACTTAGAACACTGGGATCTCAAATAATGATGGGAACCCCTCAGATATTAACTCAATACGGGTATTAACCTTCAATTATAATGCCCTGTTTCACCCAACTGAACAATTACGCAGACTTTTTAAAACAAAGACGATCACTGGTGAAAAAAGCTTTTTTTTTTTTAATATTAACTCCATTTTCCAGACATAAGGCACCATTTTCCAAAAGCAATGAGTATAAAAATAAAAAATTGCCAAGTCATCTTATGGATTATATAGTACTTAACTGAGAAGAATAGACATCAAGTATAGATTTAAAAACTCAGTAGATCCCTGGGAGCTGCTATGTAATCTTATGAACACAATTATGATTCAAAGCAAATTTTAAAATCAATGTCTTTATGAGTCATCATCAGCAACACATCCCTCAGAAGAAAAGGCTGACAACAAATTTAACTGATGGATGCCTCTCCTGTAATGCTGCTCAGAGCAAATAATTTTACAGCACATTCCAGAGCACTGAATGGCCCAGAGAAAGGCCAGAACCCCTTTGTGATTCCCCTGGGAACCAATCCAGGAAAAGGTGGAACTCACCAGTAAAAAACTGACCTGCTGAATAAATTGTTACATTTTTCTTAATTGGATCTTCTATATCCACCAAAATGAGGATGTTGCAGCAACCTTCCCAGATTAAATCAAATGGTAAAATGAGCTGTGCCGCAGAACTAAAAATGTGCAAGTTCATCATACTTCAAGGAATTCCTTCAACCTAGGGAGCTCTGACAGTCTTCTACAGATCTGCAGGAAGTTACAGTCTGACTTTTTCCATGTGTAACATGTGCTTGGTAGTCAACCTTTCTGTGATAATTTCTTTCCACAAATGTGTCCTCTAGACCATAAGAGAGATTGTAAACTATGTAATTTGTAACAATTTTTTAAATGAAATAATTTTAGGTTGCCCTTGTGTCATTCTGAAAGGACTTGATGCAAACACTCTGTGGATGGAAAAATGGATGCCAATAGGATATGTTCTTAAGCAGAGCACATAATCTCAAAGAGGTTAATACCATCCTGAATCCTCTGCATTTAGAGTCAGAAAATGGAATTATCCTTTTCCTCGCATGCCTCAGTGAAAAATCAACCAAATAAAAAGGACCAACAAGGATCTTCCCTCAGTGTAAAATAAGTCAGTTGTTCTGTCTGGATGCTTCCCATGGTAATGGTGTCTCTTGTTACTTAAGTAAAGGTGAGCTAACCTCAGCTAATGAAGGACTTTCTGTTTAGCAGCTCCCGCCAATGAGCAGATGTGGCACAGACTATAACAGAGCATGGCACCATGGTGGAGAAAGTCATGAGCCATTGCTCTTTCTGCCAAGGATTATGAACAGGGACCCTGGCAAGGCTGAGGTGGTATTGGTGGGTCCCTCCCCAGAGATTCAAATTGTGGGCCAGATGCCAGGGTCCCTGTATTTATAGGGCCCAGAACAAATGGTGGTGAGGTGGCTCGTGACATCGGGAGGCCACTGTGGCGGCAACGCGTGTGGCCGAAGATGGCTCTTCTGGGAGCTGGAGGTCATGTGGCCTGAAAGATCCCCTCCTGCAGGAGGAGGGTCAGAGGGGCTGAGAGCCCCTTTCCTGAGGATCGTTCCCCTATTCTATCCTGCTGTGCCTTGGGCACAGGAAATGCCCTCCACCTCCCTTCACGTGCTCTGGGCTTCAGCCCTCTCCTCATACCATGCCTGGGGTTCCCTTGATGAGATGGTGACAACAATGGGGGCAGTCAGGGGTCCTCGGTGAGCCCCCACTGACCTGGGTCCCTGCAAGTGGCACAGCCCCCTGCGCTTGACAGCAGCTACAAGGGGCGATGTATCCAGACATTCCACCGGTGGGAAAGGGAGGTGCAGCTAGCCAGCACGAAGTCTCCCTGCATTCCATAAAAGAATTGCCGATTGCCAGGTGTCATGTGGGCCCCTCTTCCTCATCCTCCAGCCCTGCCCCTGGAGTGGGAAGAGGTGCCATCTCCTCTGCACAGAGCCCTGAGGGAGAGGGGAGGAGAGGGTTCCTTGTCCTTTGGGCTGCTATGCTAGCATGACATGAGGAGTTTGTCTGTGGGCCATCAAGGTCCCTAGGTGGTGGGGTTTCTTTTCAGTCTGAGGTTCACCCTTACTATGTTTTCTAGTTTTAAGGATAAACCTTCTCATTATTTGTGGGGTTTTTTTGTTTTGTTTTTTAATTTAGGGGTGAGACATATATCCTGTGAAAGACCTTAATAGTGTGTGCATTCTTAACAACTTGGCTTGGAAGTTGTTATGAATTTCTAAGTGGATGCAACTACTGCCTCCCATTGCTATGAGAGTACAGATTATGGGTCATAATTGCTGTTCACAAAATTTCCTCTGAAATAGGCATGCACTAATATTTCAGGAATGGCATGGTGCATGCCTGTCTTACATCATCTTCTGCACTGGGCAGTTAATGAACATCTAATTATGAGACGGTTTTCCAGGGCATGTGGAGAGAGGCTGACTTATTGTTATGGTTTAACCCCAGACAGCAACTGAGCCCCATACAGCCACTGACTCACTCCTTCCTGCTGGGATGGGGGAGAGAACCAGAAGAGTAAAAGTGAGAAGACTTGCAGGTTGAGATAAAGACAGTTTAACAGATAAAGCAAAAGCCAGGTATGCAAGCAAAGCAAAACAAGGATTTCATTCACTACATGCCATGGGCGGGCAGGTGTTCAGCCATGTCCAGGAAAGCTGGGCTCTATCATACATAATGTTACTTGGGAAGACACGCCATAACTCCAAACTTCTCCCACTTCTTTCTTCTCCTCCTGAATATGTACACTGAGCATGACATTGTAAGTATTGAATACCCCTTGGCCAGCTTGGGTCAGCTGTCCTGGCTATGGCCCCTCTCAGCTTCTTGTGCACCTGCAGCCTTCTGGCTGAAAAGTCCTTGAGTTGGTATAAACATTGCTTGGCAACAACCAAAACATCAGTGTATTATCAACATTCTTCTCCTGCTAAATCCAAAACACAGCACTATAGCAGCTACTTGGAAGAAAATTAACTCTGTCACAGCTGAAACCAGGACACTGATCTTCACAGCCTCCTGGAAAGATTCCCTTGGAGATCTGAGATGAGAACCTACCTGTCCCCAGCAGGTAAGTCAGTATCTCTGTAGACTTCTTTACAAATAGGTGAAGAATGAGGTAAAAGCTACTGTGAACGGTGCTTCAAAGCCCACGTGTATGCCTCTGAGCTCACAGCAGGTTTGGTAGGACCTCAGCAGTCAGCAGGTGATGGGAGCAGCTCTGCCCACCTGCAGAGCTCACCTGGTATGTCCTCCTATGGCAACCACCATAACCAGAGGTAACTTCTCTGTTGTGATGACTGATGCTGCCTGAGGATAGGGGTGACTGGGAGGATTTCCTAACAAGACCATGGTTGGATTTATTTTTACCTACAGTAACCTTTATTTCCCTGTGTTTCCCTTCTGGCAAACGTGATGGCAATGTGTAAGAGTATGAGGAGCAAGCTGGGCCTCCAAAAGCTGACTTTGACACACACACAGGGGGAACACTAGAACCTTATTTTGCAGTGCAGCCACCTCAGGAACATAGTGCTGCATTTCTTGTTTATTCACAGCATATGTGCTGCTGAGGCCTCATGCTGGTCTCCGCTTCCTCTTAGCTCTTCAGCAGCTCACCAGGCCCCAGCTGACAATGGCTTAATTGCAATCAGCAGGTGAGAAATGCAATGGAATTGGCTCCAGCTCTGGGACACATTCTGGGAAAAAGGAATGCCTGTAAAAAGGAAGGGAAATGCCTCAAATCTGAACTTGTGTGAAAAGCATTACTTGAGAAAGATATCAATGAACAGGACAAATCATATTTGCTTTTACTGGAAGTTATTATGGACCAATTTAGTGTTAAGAGACGGGAATCTTTCAGCACTCACCTCTGGTGGTTTCTCATTGCAGTCTAATACCACTTGATGTCTCAGTACCATGGCTTTTTTTGCAAGGCTGTAAGCATCCTTCTGAAGCTCAAAGGACAGCAGGACTACAAAGAGTGTCTTGCACTTTGGCCAGCCGTTTAAATACGGCGCAGAGTCTTAGTGTCTGAAAGGTGACCTCTCAGTGTTGGTGATCAACTGGTGGCCTCAGGTCGCAGGCCGTTTTCCACTTCACTGTGGATGTTGTTTGGGAACCTGGGATACCAAAGGCAACTTATGGCACAAGTGTATGGTCTGTGTCTCGTAGCAGAGACTGCTTTCAGGTGATTTTGTTTGGGCTAAAGATATCTCTACCATTTTATGAGTCAGAGCCCGCAGCAGAGGAGACCATGATTAAATCTGCCAGGAGAATTTGCTGCTTTCTCACCCTGAGAAGTAGATCCTTAGAGGTCAAGGTTGAGTCACAAAAGTGGAGAAACTTGCCAGACAGCAATGTAAGCTTGTCTGTTGATAAATTCAAGAGGACTTCCATTTCCATGGCTAGCCATATAGTATCTTGACAGGTGCTCAGTTATCACAGCAGGAGGTATGTTACAGGACACAGAAAGCTATGGATGACCAGTACATGTTTCAGCAGCTCTACATTTTTAATAGGATATTGTGGGTACCGTGAACCAAGGATTCCTCTGAGGTAGACAAGTGGGCTGTTTCAAGGTGGTTTAATCAATGAGAACAAAGATTTCTGTCCTGCAAAAAAAAGAAAAGAAGACACCACCTTCTTCCCAAAGAAATCCACATAACCTCCCATGTAGGGATGGCTGATATAGCGGATATGTGATATTAGCATATGTGCTGAGCAGTTTCACATCAGCAACAGTGTGCAGCTGCTAAAATGAAAAAGCATCGAGCAGTCTGGGAACGATGGGAGAGATACCTGGGTTCTTCTAATGCGAGTGGTATGTTTGTGTTTGCTTGCAATGTTATGGGATCATCAAGGGCAAATTCTGCTAGATATAGATCAGTTCATGAGCAGAAAAACCAATTAACATTTTATTATCACCCCGTTCATATGCAATTAAAATAGAGTCGATTCCCCTTCAGATAAAGATGCATTAATAAGTAGAGACCATGATTTGGGTCCCAAAGTAGACAAAGGTATGCTGAAAGTCGTAAAAGATCACCTGTCAATTTAGTCACTCTGACTGAGACACTGCAGGAAGAGGTGACTGAGACAAGCAGAACACATGGGAAATGAGAAGCCAAACAGTGAGGTACGATACATACAGCTTTTTGTTGTTGTTGTTTCAAACCCCCCTTTTAATTGCTGTGGTTTTACAGATTAATGAAACAGTACATTTCTTCCAAAGAAACAGCTGTTTGGTGGGGAATTTTAATCACAACCTGGTGCTAACCTCCCATGGGAGTTCATCCAAGCTGCCAAATAACATTTTAACAATGAGCAAAGACGGTCACGGAGTGGTAGCTAGAGAACTGAACAAGTGGAAACAATTGTGCGAATTGAAGCACGACTCCGTCAGTTGCACACGTATCTGTGAGTTGAAGAAAAGGCTCATGAACACAGATTACTTTGTCACCAGAACACAGCTAGTGCCAGTACGCACACAATTGCTATTGCTGACCATCAGCTGGTGCAAAATGGCACAGCACAGTTGATGCCAGCTGATTGCACCCCAGCATGCCACACATTCAGTGGTTTATTGAAGCACGCAGTCTGAATATCCTGTTTTGAGGCAGCCTCCACTGCTGAAATTGCTGGCAAATGGCTGGAATCAGGCACTTCTTGGATCAAACTAGAAATTGGTCACTTTTAGACTGAAATTAATTGTCCCAGGAACTGTAAAAACAGTCTTCTGCCTCTCTGGGATAAACAGCGCTAGTGACACTCCCTAAAAAACAGACAAGCTGTCTGGTGAAAGCTTTTAGAGCCTTTCACAAGCTGGAAAACTGCACATAAGTGATCGCAGGCAGTAGGGTGAGTGCATTATTGCTCTCATTAGTGCATCATCTGCCAATTTATTGCAGCAAGAAGCCAGCAAATGCAAAGCCTTCCCTCTGAAACAAAAAAAAAAAAAAAAAAAGCCACTATGCTTTTTATTTAACATTTAAGATATTCAGGGGTTGGGCCTGGGGCTGTTGTGGATGTGCCTCTTGCTGAAGCCTGGCTTTTTATTTTTGAGCAAAGGGAAGCAGAGGAGAGAGCCATGAGGCAGCCGTAATAAAGATCCCAGCATGTGGCCATAGCGAGGGCTCCTGAGGGCACCACTGGCACCAGCTCAGGGGCCCAGACTTTCTGATAAGCAAAGCACATGAGCTCCCCAGGATTTCATTTTGACAGAGAGGTGCAGATCCTTGCCAGACTGTTAATTTTTATGCGTTAAAAAAGTACATCGCTGTCTCAAATGCATGCTTTCAGCCACACATTTTTTTGATAAGGTGGGCTGATTTTCCCCCACCTTTGCTTACTTATGGCCTAGATCTTGTTGTCTTTGAAGTATGTGGTTTCTGTAATACAGGATCAAACATCTTAGCAGCTTTTGAATTAGGAGAATCCTACACCGCTCTTCTAACAACTGTCCATCCACACGCAGCCATCTGCATCCCATCCTTCTAACAGACAGGCTAATAGTTTTGATTAAGATATGCTGGTGGGAGAAATCCTATTACTTGAGGAGCAGGGAAGGATTGAGCCAGTCATTCACAACAAAGTTTGTGGTATAATCAACAGTTCATCCCATGACTGCTGGAGACCACGACTTCGGTAGACCTTGTGCAATAACAACAAGTAACCCTAGTTTTGCTCCTTACTATATAAGCAAAACAGTCAGGGATAGCATGTCATAGTGGTATGAGCAGCTCTGGGCACCCACTCAATCCCCACTGGCACCAGCAAATTGCAAAGCATGGGAGGTGTCACTCCACAGCTGGTGAGAGCAGCTGGAAGCCTTGGTGCCTTCCCTAACTCCTCTGGGACTGGGTTTGGCTGCAGTCTGGCATCTGTACAGCAAGGCCTGGGAAACTCATTGGGAGCTCTGCACACTACTCTATTAGAGATGCGACCCTTTAATAAAGCCCCATGATACTCTGAAGAGCTCTGCATGCTACCACGAGTTTCTTTTGACCTGCTAGGGAGGATGCAGGATTTATATGAGAAGGAGCAGCTATTCCACTTCGTAAAAGAAACTAAAGTTTGGATGTTTAGGGATGTGGCATACATTTGCTGCACCTTCAGACAGACCTGAGGTGTCCTGAGAGGCACCTGAATCCTCTCGCCTCTTTGCTTTCCCAGCTGCATCAGCCCACATCCTTGGAGGGAAGGAAACTGGAGAGAACAGAGGAACAGTGGCCAGGCTGTCCTGAGGAGCTAAAGATCCCTGGCTGCCTTCTATGCTGCTGCTCTGAGCCCAGCCAAATCTACCCAGTGAAACCTGGCCGCCTGCCAGTTCCTAATGGGCAGTGACACACAGCAGCTCATGCCCTGCTGAGCAACCCAGGGGAAGGGAAATCCCAACACGTCAAAATCCTTCCCGCCATTACACTTAGAAGCACGAAGCAATGCAGGTGACTGTCCTGTGGTACGGCACTGACCCAATAACATCTCATTTCACAGCACTGCAACTGTGGGCTGACGGGGAGGGGAGGACTGCCTGGACCTTTGCAACAGATCAGGGTGAGAGGGCACTTCGGGGAGGGACTGCGAAGGCTTTACCAGCGCTGCAGTGCTGCAGCAGGCTTCAAAATGCTGCTGGCACTGGAAAGTGCACTGATCATAAAAACCTGGAGCTTCTGAAGCAGCCTCCATGGCCACAGAGGGCAGGCCATCCAGCCCTCCGCCAGCAGCCTATTGTGCCCCAGTTGCAGACAAAATAACCTGCCTGGCTGCCTGCAAAAGCATCTCCTCCTGGAAAATGCACAGGATAGCTCTGATTTAGCCACCACCTCCCAGGGGAGGCTGGGATCGCAGACGCCTCCGCAGATCCAGACTGCAATGTTTTTAGGGTTTTGAAGTTTTGCCGGCCACTCCTTTTCCTTTGTGGCTGTAGATCAGAGAGTGTGATAGCACAGAGAAAGCACAGGGTTTGTCTAAACAAAGGTCAGACTCTCTGCCCAAGACACAGCAAACCGGTGTCATTCTGCAACGAGCAGTGTGACACTGTCAGGTCACACTGCTAGACTCCCCTTGGGAAGGTGAAAGCATTAACTCCTCCCCCACCATGCAATTCATATATTTTATGAAAGCATGCACAAACAGAGAGAAATTGAGCAACTAGATAATACTCAGATAGCGCAACTAGATAATACTCAGATAGCTGGTGCCTTCTAAGTGACTCTGATAAGATCAGGCAGTAAAAACAGCAGAACCTCCTGCTTAGAACATAGGGGCACAAACCCATGCCCCAAACAAGAAAACCTGGATTTCAGCTGCGTACCTGAGCCTATTGCCAAATGAAAAGTACAGAGTAAGCAAACATACACAAGAAAGAGACAGGTAAGTAACGAGCAATGGCTAGTCCAGCAGCCACATACTAAGACAAAGGAAAGCTAAAATTCATAGCTTGTATTGCATCAAAGACAGATCTAAGCCAAAATGTGAGCAAGCTGCATAATCAGGTTACCCAAAGTTGCCTTTTACTTCTCATTCTTTAAGTATTGAACATTTTTGTCTACCTAGCAATGGCCATAGCCAAACTGCAAAGCTCATGGGGCAACAAATGAAATACCATACTATTTCAGTAGAGCACACTTCACTAATTACTTTCTTACCTTGTAGAATGTCAAATTACTTGAAAAAATTAATCAATTAAGTACAGTGATAAAAGACTCATAACAGCACAAAAAGTACGGCACAGTTGTAGTTTCTCCCTAAACCCTTCATTTCATGATGGGAGATAACAAGAGGCAAGGAGAAATGTAAACACGAGCATTTTGCAAATGATTATGCTGAATTCCAAAAATCATCCCAGATGTGGACTTTTGGATTTAATCCCAAGCTTCAGTCTCAAGCTGTGTTTTTCCAAAGTAAGGCAAAGCTTGTAGGAAGAGGTAATATTCTCTCTTCTGACCTTCAATCATCTTGGCTACAAAACACTGTTATGCCATTATTCTAGAGGCTCATCAATATTCTGAAACATAAGGAGATCCTGCACACGTTTGAAAGATTGAGAACAGCTTATGTGTCAGCATTCAAACCAACCTTCAGATTTTCTTCTAAAGTCTATGTAGCCATCCACCTTTCTGTCTGGAATAGCAGGATGGTTCTCATTACTTCACTATAATCTTCACAGTGCTACTGTGTGGACTAAATGCTAAGTATCTCTTTACACATTTGGAACAACCCCTTGAAAAGGTCAAAGCCTGGACTTTCTATAGATCCCTTTAGGCACCCAGAAAAACTGTCTGAGTTAGCAGGCTAAATTTTCTGCCTAGTCCATGGAGAACACAGGCAACATAGGAGGGTAACTTATTCAGGCTCCCAGCACCCTTAACTGGCCCTCAAGACAACACAGCTTCCCAATTTAGACTATGCTCCTATCATAGGGACTTCCAGTGAGATAGCAAGAATTAGGTGCAATAAACTCAGACATAAGTGACTTATCCAGTGTCGCACTGGGAGCCTATTGCAGATCAAAATTTAAACCGATGTTTCCCTAGGTCCTAAACTATTCCATTATAATAAAATTATTTTTCTGTTCTGACTCTTGCCTCAGCAAGGTGGTAGATGAGTTCCTCTTGGAAATTTAGGTTTGTCCAAGTTAAGAACCTGCAAGAAACCGGCAGATGAAAACTGTGACAAATGACAGTCACAGTGTCCACAAGGAGCCTCCTCTATAGCCCATAGAAACAGGAGAATGTGTGTTGAGTTTGGTAGACTTGGAGTTAAACCTATGAACCACATATGAAAGATAATTGTCTGATTTCATAAATCAATACCCTAAATGAATATTATTTTGCCTGACATCATTTACCTAAGCAAACAAAGCCAAATAGACACTCAATAGATGTAAGCTGGACTTCTCTAAACACTGTTGCATTAGTTTACAGCAGGACTAAATTTGACCCAGCATATCTAACAGGATGTTTGATAATCAGGATGTCTTTCAGGGTTCTGGAATGATTCCCTCTGCTCTTGGCCTTGTATTTCTTCAGCAGATGAAGGGGGGAAATGATACAAAGTTTTCACAAAGATTACTGGAAATTCTGGAGAGGATAAGATTAAGACTCATGAAATGCATACAGTATTGTCTTTGGCATACTCATAAAGTGTTGCAAGATAAAAACTAATTTTTTCTTTGAAAGTGAGCAAAATTGAATCACAAGGTGCAGTAACACTATGGTTTGCACAGAAAGAGAGACTGCAAACAAATCAGGAGTGAGAGATTTAAAAATCAGTTTGTTAATCAAAGGTACTGTTTTGCTCATTTGCATTTTCTGTCCTGTGAAATGTAATTTGGGAAGAAAGAACCCTCCTGTCCTTAATTTATTTACCTGGAAATTCTTTTTCAAAAAAGGTAGGTGACATTCTTATCACATCTCTGTTCATTGCTAAATCATCTGTAATCACTCCTGTCACTCCTGAACATCTCCATCTTTAGGAAGCAAGCAGCAGTGTAAGTGGAGCATGGCTGAATGTTCACGGAATCCTGCCCAGGGAGCTTCAGGCTTTTCATGAGACATAAAGACAGTGGAACCGTCTGAAAACTGTTGAGAACAGGGGTCTCCACAGTGCTTAATGTTTTGGGTGAAGATGAGGAGACGATGAGAGAGGGACACGGTTATTAATGGTTTGTTCTCTGTCTAATGTACACCTGGGCAAATAATTCAGAATTAAGAGAATTCAGACTTTTCCTTGTCCACTGATGAAAGCATGGACACTTGTAGGCATATGACTGAAGACATCCATGTTTCCAGTGTTTACAGCAAAGCATCCCCATTGCTGGTTGTTCTATTACTGAGAAAGGGAGGCCAATGTTATTTTTCCTGTACGTGCAGTGAACAATTCCAGGAACCCCAGTTCTCCTCCCACTTCCCTTTTTCCCTTTCCTGGCTTCTTTCCTCTGGGATTTGACAACACCAGCCTGAGGCTCTGGGTTACTCCTGACGTTGCTTCTCCCCTCTTCCTTCCCAAACTTGAAAAATAATTAAAAAGTGAAATTTGTGGGTTTGTTTTACAGAGGAAGACTATTGGAAAAACCAGGATAGTACAGCTCTTCTGGGGTTTCAGCTTGGGGTGCATCTGTGCTGCTCAGAGTGACTCAGGGCTGTGCTGTGCTGAATGCCTTTGGTGCCTATGCAATTCCAGGATACACACTGTGCTGCTTGGGTACAGCCTCCTCTCCAGATTTCTGCTGATTTCCTTAAGGCTTGGCCTCGGTAGTGAAAATATTGAGCTAATTCTGGCCCTAGTTTAATCCTTGAAGCAGTCGTCCCACTGGCACAGCCTTGTGCTAGCGGCAAAAGTAGGAAAGAGCCTGATCCCACTGGAGACCCAGGAGACACCTGAGGGGATGGGCCTGTACTTAAGAGGTTCATTCCTCAATACATCTTTCAGTCATTAAAAACATCAGCATGCATCGAGGGGCTCCGGGAAACACAAGCACAAAATCTGGATACCCTTAGAAGTGGAAGTGCTGCAGTATGGGGAACAGTGGGTGCCGCAAGCTGTCTTGCTGCCTCTTTGTGTGTGCAACTCGATCAAATGTCAGACATGATTTTATATTGCAGCACCACATCATTTCTGGAGGGCAGGAAGAGGCAGCATAGCAGTGAGAACAGCAGGATCTCTGGGAAGGATCTGGTTTTGCTCAGGTGCTTCCTACACCCCTGGTCTGTGTTAAGGCAGAATTTTCCTTCTGCGTGACTGTGAAGCAGGGAGATTTCTGGCTTCCTTGTCACACAGGGAGTTTATGGCTGATTCACAAGGTGAACCAATTCCTCTAATTCCTAGTCTCATGCCCTGGCCCTAAGGCTGTCCTTCCCACGTGGTTCCCACACACATGCTGGGAACGCAGCCCAGTTCGACACTCTAACAACCTAGACCAGTGGTGCCCAAAGCATTCTTGTCACTGCTCCCCATGCCAAAAGAGCATGGCATGTGGGCCACTGCCATGTGCTGGGGCATACCTGTCACGTCAGGTCACCGTAGCCAGGGTCCCTGCCAAGTCCCTGATCTAGGGCTACCACATGTGTCACCTATGAGAGTTACTTTGGGTAAGTTTCCTGACGTGGTGTGCAGCCCAGCTGGAGATCATGTCTCCTGGCCTCACAGGTCACTAAGGATCTGCAAGGGACAGCTGGGCATGGCCAACAGCAGATCACTGAGCACTGACCAGCAAGTCTGCTTCAGAAACGATGTACTTCTGGCTTCCATTCACAAATGGAAAGTCATGATGTGGTATTTCTTAAAACAGGGACTTTAGAAAAGGTTTTTAAGTTCTATTTGAAACATTTTGTTGTAATAAAGTAATGGTGTTGGTGTTTTTCTTTCCCTGATCAAGCTTGGAAGGTAGCAAAACCTAATTTCAATACTTAAATATGATGCTTTCTGTTAAATGACATACAAGTGCTGGCTGGAAAGCCCTACAAAGACAAAAGGAAAGTTTTATTTGAAGAAGGCAATGGTGAATGTCATATAATCATAGTAACTTGTGGGTGGGTTTCTATTAGATGGAGATTTGTTACTGAACTAGCCAGGCCCAAAGGAATTTCAAGGCCACCTCGGAAAGCTGAAAACAGGACCTGCTGTGGGAGTGAGGTAGTTCTCCAATAACAGGGCCTCAGCATGACATAAATCAACGGACCTATCAGCAGTGAGACTCCAGCGCATGGACAGCTCGTGAACATAGATGATATCCAACTAGTGAATGCATGCTTGGAGCGTGGACGCGTGATCAGAGAATAGTTGCATATATAAGGAGGCTTGTTTCTGTAATAAACGGTTTTGCGTGATTCACATTGAATCAGAATGCGGAGTCCTTTATTCGTTCCAACAATAACTCTATTTTGCCAGGTATGCACTTAGTTCAGTGCCCAACGGGGGATTATTTTACTGTATTTACATTTATAAAGTCCTGTCCGCTGCACCTAGGGCTCTTGGTCAAAATTAAGTATAGGCAGCTGCAGCCATGCTGATTTCTTAAATGACTCCTCTGATCCTCCTTGCCCCTAAATGAGCAATAGCTTTTTCTCCCCACTAACCCCCCAGATCCCCAGGCACACAAGCAGTGGCAGCAGCCAGTGCACTGCTATAGAATTACAGAATCATAGGAACATTATGGTTGAAAGGCACCCTTTAGATCATCAAGACCAAGCATAACCTAACTCTAGCACCAAACCATGTCCCTGTGGTGCCAGCGAAGTCACACTGGGCTCCCTCCCACCCAGGATGTGGCCTTCGGGTCCTTACCCCAGCAAACGGGCAAAACAAGGCAGGACAGCAGGAGAAGTTTTGCAGCCGTCTTTGGCTCCATTGCATTTTTTTCAGTTCAGTTTCACTCTTGGGCTCAGAGGACTTGTTACCCACCTCGCTAGACAGGGTGTTTTGGGTCTGCAGGGTACAGCTGCACATGGCAGATACTTGTACGGCTGCCCAGTGCTCGAGGCCAGCTGGGGACAAGCAGCGCCTTCACATTCCCGCTGGTCCCTGCTGGAAAATAGTGCTGGCGCTGCATGGCCTTACGAGTCAGCATCACTTTCTTTCTTATTTAAAGCTGCAAATTAGCAGCCAGACAAACATCTTGGTGTCAGCCTCTGGCAGTCCTCAGTTTCACAGTGAGGGGAATAGAAAACTGAGGAACAGGTGAAAACACTAGGGAAAAGACACAACAAAACAAAATATCATACAGGATGAGTCCTAGCTCCCTTTCCACTCACATTGTAATATCACTTAGATCACCAGGGCTTCTTAGTCCTATAGGCATGATGAGAAGTGTGTTAGTGTTATTATTAGTCCAAAAATCATGCACAGATTTTCCAAGTGATAGTCAGGGCTGCACTATATGCTCTATGAGAAGGGAAACACAATCCTCATTTAAGGGATGGGTAATGATAGCTGTAAGAGACACGTCTAGGAATTCAGGGCATGGAGCAGGTCAGGTAACCAGTACCACCAAAAAAGTTTATATAGATGTCACAGGGCAAACGTGTGGTGAGTAGAGAGTAGGAGCTGTGCGGCATTAGGAGTATAAGTACTTACAGAAAGATTCAGCATTATGGAACTCTCTGCAAGAAGATTTTATCAAAGCTACAGTTTAATCCAGGTCTCCCACATACCTCCTCAGTGCTTAAACTGCAAGAATATACTTGTTTGCTAATTGCAAAAAAGCAACAAGGATCTGTAAATATTTCTGCCAGTGGGATTGCTGTGTCGGCATAATCAGAGAAACCCTTGATTGGAGGCTTTCAAGTGTCTGGATCAGCTCTGCATTTTGGAGAGCAAGAGCATGTGAGGACGTAAGACTGGTGAAAAAACAAGGGGCAGGTCAGAGTGCTTGTAGCCAGGCTCAGTGGCGTTTTTCAATGCCCCACCCAGATCAGGTAACTTAGGGAAGGTGGTCCAGATTCAGCTCATGAATTCTTGAATGCCTTGTAAAAGTTTTTGACATGGTGAAATTTCCACTGCCCTCTAGAAAGGCCTGAGTTAAGTAAGGCCCGAGTGTCAGCTTGGCACGTATCTTGACTGAGTTGTGCAACCTTTTCTCACACTGCTGCCCTCAGTTCAAGTAGCCTCTTTGCAAAAGCCACTTTTAGTCCCTGAACCACCTCTGTGTATATTTGCACCTTTGATGTCAATGTCCCCTTTGTACTACCTCCCAGCCAGGGGTCTCAAATACCCATATAAATATTAGCTATCAAACTTTCACGCAAGCCCATGAAGTGGTTTAGGATTTCTCTTTGTCAAATGAGGAGGAGTAAACAGAGGTGTCAAGCTGGTAAGTACTTTGCCCAAGATTAGAGTTGTTGGTGGAACGCAATTAGGGGAATAAGGTATCAATGTAAACACAGGGTCTTGCCTTCAAATCCCTGCCTTTTACTGACAGAGCTGTGATTCTGAGACCGCATGGTCTTTAAGATACCACCAGAGTTAATTCCTGGACATTTCATTTATACGCTTTTGAATCCATGTGATGAAAGGAAACAAGAATTTGTTCCCAGCCTGACTCTGCACTGCTGATGTCTCAGGACTCTCCCACAGCAGGAGGAGGTTTACTGGGACAGTGTGGGGTGGGGGTGAGGATGTGTGAGGACCATCTGGTGGGTATGATGATGGGTGGTTGCAGACACCATCACTCCGCCCTTGCGCCTCGCAGGCCAGAACTGTGTCTATGGCTGTGTATGACCACCCGGGTGTGATGCTGGCCCATATTTCAGAGCCATACTGCTGCATGTACTATCTACATTACACTACCTTGTGTCATTCCTATATGTCAGCATGTGAACACAGGTGGGGAGGTACCCACAGACAAAGTGAAAAGATCAAAAGAAGTGAGCAGAAGAGCCCTTTTGCGTGGCGTGACCACGAATACCCCAGTCACCTGTAGGCACACTAGCTGAGGCTGATTTACCTCTCACCTCTCCTGATTGTCACCTTGACAGCCAGGTTCCCCTGTGCCGTGCGTGAGAAACAATGGCTGAAGGTGCCCCCCAGCAGGCAGCTTGCCACAGCTATCGGCTCATCTCCCTCGACAGCCTTCACCTGTTGTCTGCTTGGCTCTCCCGTCACTACCGATAGCATCACCACCATGACCTTGAAATCCTACTCACAAGTGCCACCCTGTCTCTTAGCAGTGGGAAATCAGATTTTCCTTCCCTCGGCACCGCTCCCTGCATTTTCATTTCTGAAGAAAGAGACAAGGAGGGAATGAAGTTTTTCCCTCTGCAGCAGTGACTCTATTTTCAGCTGTAGCCCAACAGATTGCTTCGCTTTTCAGCCTTATCATCCAATACCACCTTAATGCATGCAGCTACACAAGGTTAATATTAGTAACTGATATCACTGGCACCGCTGGCTAGGAGTTTTAACCCTAGATGAACCAAAATCTCCTTTATACCATATCCTCAATATGGTCTGGGATTTCAAGTGACACAAGTTATTATTATTATTTTTAGAGTGGTTTTTTGCAAAACAGAGAACACAAGAAGTTTGTTATGTCAGAGGAAGACAAAGGGAAAAGTCAGCTGTTCTCTAGGACCAAATCAATCAACGCTTTACCATGCATGGAGTGACTGACAGCTCTGGCCTTCTGGCATTGTAATTTATTCTCCAGTCTCATCTCTTTAACAGTATTGTGTGTCATGCTTTTAAAAATGTATATATAGAACCAACTAGACGGTTATATTTAGTGCAACTGTAGGTATGGAAGCATTTCTTTTTTTAGCTTGTCTTGGTACAAATATAGAGATAGGAGAGAATCGAAAGGCTTCTCTGCACCTCTCTCCTGCGTGTCTGCGAAAACATCCCCTGTGTTTGGCAGTGTGCCCAGAGGAGTCTGCAGAGCTGCTCCTGAGAAAGCGCTCTTGGAAGAACAGGTCGAGGAACGGTGAGTTTACAGGATGTTCCCAAATTTCAGCAACAACCCCAAAAAATCTCATTCCAGTCAGGAACAAAACTGTGTTACAAACCAGAAGTTTTTCAAACCCTGGAAGTCCAAACAGTTTATTTTGACATTTTCGAACCTATTTTGAATCTGTGACAGTCACTAGGGATGCACCAGTTGATGTGTGAAACCTCAAAGGGACACCCCCGAGTTAAGCACCTGCTCCAATGTAAGCACCCTCCAATTCAGAGTTCTCCAAATGGACACTTTCAAGATTCAGCTGGACAGGATGCTGGGCCATCTTGTCTAGATGGTGCTTTTGTCAAAAAAGGTTGGACCAGATGATCCTTGTGGTCCCTTCCAACCTGATATTCTGTTGTTCTACGAAATGAACCCTCCTTAGCAGGTTGGTCCTGGAAGGGAAGTGCTACCAACTTTGTGAGACCCTCAAGGCTCCCAACTGTTCTGGACCAGTTTCATCCTGGTAAAATGGGAAAACTGGTGAAACTAGGCAGCTCCAGAGCACGGGTCTGAGCACCACGAGGAAACTGGAGATGAAAGAGCCCACTGGAGACCATTGATGTCCCAGCTATATGCCCACAGAACGTGTCTAACCACACAAATCCACATTTTCCATGGAAAATTGTTCCAGGCAACTCAGTTTCAGACTAGGCATCAGAGACACCCTTGGCAGGGAGCTGCTGGTTGCAGGAGCCAGTGTCGCAGCGGGGCAGCAGTGGGAACAGCATGTGGGTACTGGAGGATGAAAGACTGGACATGAGGCACCAACATGCGCTTAAAGCCCAAAAGGCCAATTCTATCCTGAGCTGCACCAAAAGCAGCGTGGCCAGCAGATCGAGGGAGGTGATAATGCCCCTGTGCTCTGCTCTGGTGAGACCCCACCTGGAGTCCTGTGTCCAGCTCTGGAGCCTCAGTACAGGAAATACATGAACCTGTTGGAGGGGGGCCAGTGGAGGCCACAAAAATGATCAGAGGCTGGAAACAGCTGTGCTGTGAGAACAGGCTGAGAGAGTTGGGGTTGTTTAGCCTGGAGAAGAGAAGGCTCCAGGGAGACCTTATTGTGACCTTTCAGTACTTAAAAGAGATCTACAAGAAAGGTGGGGACAGACATTTTAGCAGGGCCTGTAGCAACAGGACAAGGGGCAATGGTTTTAAACTAAAGGAAGGGAGATCCAGGCTAGACATGAGGAAGACATTTTTTTACCATGAGGATGGTGAGACACTGGCACATGTTGCCCAAAGAGGTGGTAGATGCCCCATCCCTGGAGACATTCCAGGCCAGGCTGGATGGGGCTCTGAGCAACCTGATCTAGTTGAAGATGTCCCTGCTCATGGCAGGGGGTTGGACTAGATGAGCTTTGAAGGTCCCTTCCAACCCAGAGTATTCTATGATTCTACGTGGGCATCCCCAGGGATGCAGGGCCCCTCACCAGCTCCCAGCTGTTCCTGACGGCTGCACCCCACTGACTGACAGCAACTGTAACCACTGGAAGTCGTGAAAAACAGACAAATTTAGTGGGTACATGGACTTTTTGTTGGATTTGAACAGAAACCTCTGCTCTGGCATGAAGAGTTGTTTGTTTGTCCCAATATACCTGTTTTTTCAGACTGTTATCAGATGGTCCAATAAAAGGTGTTACTTCTTGCACTAGTGCATGAGGAGTATGGACATATGAATAGCAGGCATATTAATAGCCTGTTACAAATGCACCATAAAAACACACACTTGCATTTTTCAAATGCTGTTGTCCATTTATGGTGTTGTTTTCAATTTTTTCTATTAGTATATACTGATCTGTCCACACATAAGCACACCCATTTGTGTGACACGCACAAATCAATTAGCACACACTTTTTCCTGTGCAAATATATTTGTTCCACAGGCAGTTGCATATCACAGACTGGTGACACGTCCACAGCTTTTTTTAGGGGCTTTGTCAGGTTTTTCACACATCGACCTCAAACTTAAACAGGCACAAAAATTCTTTGCTCTTAAACTCTCAGACCTTGTTTTTCACACTTCTCAGCAAGACAGGGGGATAAAGCACACACAGACCTTAAAAGTGTATTTTATAACCATTGGGAAAGTAATAAAATCTTCTGCTTCAAAGCAGAGATACATAATCCATGTGCACCTGCACAGAGAAGGTCTGAGCAGAGCTCCCACAGGGCTGAGGCCAGGGTGACGGACACAATGTCACAGTCTGTTTGGAGAAGGTGGTGTTGGTATCCTGGGTATCAGTAAGGGCTTGCAAGTTATTACATCCCTTGCTCAATGGGTGAGAGAGATAAGAAACACTTTCAGAAGGACCTAAAGACACAGAGCAGTGATAAATGCAAATCCCTTGTGCTCTGCACAATGCAGGTAATGGGTCTTCAGCAGCTTCTCCCTGGCAGGAGGAAGGTGCAGTCTGGCTGACCTCAACCCAGGAGGACAAAAGACAAAAAGATGTAGGAAGCAGCAGCTGCAAACAGGGAGGTATGTTTTGGGGTCTGGGATCTCAGAGGCATGGGGCTGCCCTGGCGGCAGTCTATGGGCGTGCAGCAATTCGTCCAAAAACACCCAAGTAGCAGAGCACGCATTTATCTCCAAAACAGAAGTAAACCCCGTGACATGCCCCATGGCAGCCCTGGTGTGTTAAACTGCCTGTAGGGAAGGCCAGCCATAGAGGCAGCCTCTCACTGGGGAGCGGAGGGAAGAAGCTGTCCCAGCCAGTTCCCGGGGCTGCCATTGCTGAAGCCACAGGACAAACGCCCTTGGGACAGAATGAGATGCTGACAGTTCAGGAACTGACAGCCCTAGGTCTAGTCCTGCTGGGATCCCTCTTTGCAGAGGTCTGAATGCCTGCAGTTTGCTCTTTAAAGAAATATTTTTTTCCCTGCCATTTTTCAACCTTGAAGGATACATAATCACCACTGTTTGATGAAGCTGCTTGTTAATTATGCTTACTGAAAGATATTTCCCCCTGTGTCTTCCTGAAAGACATAACGCTGTCCCACAATTCACAGCACAGCTCTAAACTGTGCAGAAAGTTAAGGCAAAAATACTACCTTTTCCAAGGTGTTAAATGACTGGTATGGTCTTGCATACCTAGTGTAGTATACTCTGTTCCCCTTTCTGCCACAATCAATACCAATCTGATTTCTTTATCATAGATGATGGGGGATGGAGATGAGTGATCCCGTTCATATCTCAGCTTTGGCATTTTGATTCCCAAACAGCCCATTCACTAGTAGCATAAAAATAATGTAAAAACAAATACATCAAATAAATGTAGCTTGAAGACATCTCTATTACAACCCTGCTCTGTATTCTATAAGCGAAATATGTACTGTGCATACAAACACCGGGGAAATGAAGGGATGCAGGTATTAACACTGACATATCAAGCGGTTCCTTCATGAGACCATATTATCTATGCAATCACCTACAAGTATTTACATTTCATGAATGAGGTTTTCCAAACAGCACCTCCAGCCGTACCACCTCATGCTGTTCTTGGATGAAGTTCAAGCTAAAAACGAGGCCAAATCAGCACTTACAGAGGGTGTTTTATGAAAGACCCAGTTGCAACAGGAAGCAGCCGCTGCTGGTGACTGGGGAGAGGGGTGTCTCCCTTTTAGGGTGGCCCTTAGCTGGGTGGCTGTGGCAGCAAGAGCCCTGTGATGCTGGAGGTAAAGCACCATGTTTCTGGAAGACATGGAGCAACACCCAAGACAGGCGAGTCCCCAGGCAGAAAAAGGGTGGGCAAATCCTTAGCTGGATTCAGCCTCAATCTTTGGCTACAAAATTGGGTGACTTTTTTTGCTTTTTTTTCATGTTTCGGTGTTGGTTCCTCTGAACACAGTTTAGCACAGGCAGGCCTTACAAACTATTTGCTAACCCTCGTCTTTGGAGCAGTTGTGGCTAATTTGCCACTCACGGGATGCAGTTGGTGGCTGAACTCACATGGCACTTTTACAGCCTTTACTGGATGAAAAATGTGTTAAGGTGGCAGAAGGTTTTAAAAAGCCACCCATTCTGCAAATAGCCTTATTCTATAGATATGCTGACCAAACAAAACAGCACTGGCAGTTCAGAAAGTTTGAAAAACACCATAATCAATTAATGGATTTTTTTCAATATCGAACTACTCCTAAATCCTGACCACTAGTTCAGATAGGGCACTTTATGACACCAATAAAACAAATTGTGGTATAAATTGTCCCAGCATCAGTTCAGCAGGTTGCCTTTAGGTACCAGACCAACTTAAGGCCTTTCCTGTGTCCAGACTCCAGCACAAGTTACCATTTTACTTACTTAAATTTTCTCTGCACTTCCAATGAGACGTGTCGCTTCTCTACTTCTTCTCCTAAGTTGTCGTGGTTACATTTGCTCTCAAAAAGTGCCGGTTTCATTGAGTATAATTTACAGGGTAAAACAAAAAAATAACCCCTGTTCTTCTTAAAAAGTGAAGTATTTGGGAATGAAAGGTACTAATACTGTAAAAATGATTAGTCTATGCCCTCCTATTCAAAGCAGAAATCCACACTGTGTGCAAGGACACTGTATAAAAATGTGGCTTGCATTTTTATATATATATATATATATATATATATATTTGTTTTCCCGCATGCTAACAAGCAGAGCAGGAGGTGGCTGGGACATCCATGCAGGATGTGGGAGATTAGGGCTAAACTCCCACTCCGCCCAAGGGAATGTGATCCACTGGTCCCACCTTTTACTAGGAGAGGTTATTTATCCTGTGTCTTCCAGCTGCCCTGGGCTGTGGGTGCTCCCTGGCAGCTGTTGCAAAACTCTCAACTACTTCATGGCAGTGGGAGAAGAAAACAAGTGAGTGCCCTTGTGAGGCTAGAGAGGCACATAGTTATGCTTGGTAAATAGACACAGTCCAAACAGGGAAAAAAATTGCTTTTGGCGTTCAGCTGTATATGTCTCTGAGCACACCCCAACTGCTGGAGTTATTGTGCTGCAGCCAAGGGAGCAAGCATGGCCATGGAGAAGGTTTTCCTCTCCAACTGTAAAACTCCCTGTGGCCCCTCTGAGGTCACTTTTCCAATGCTTCATCTCCAGTGATAGGTACAATCACTGGTCAGGGTGATACAGCTGCTGCCTGAGGGTAATAGGAGGTTTCAGGACATGCCTTTCTGACCTTCCTCAGTCCTTTTCTGTGATGCTTAGGGCAGAACCACATTTTATAGATACTATGTTAGCACTGGAGTCCCATGTGAACCTGTGCCATTGGAATCCAGCTTCCTCAGAGGCAACAGTCCTGGAGCAAATTAGTTGCAGTGCCTTTCCCAATGGCCAGCTCCTTTCCCAATGGCCAACTCCTTTCCCAATGGCCAGCTGTCTGGGCATTATCCAAATCTCAGTGAGTCTCTCAATTGCATTTTGCTGGCTTTTGAACCAGAGCCTTCCTGAATTTTATCTTCAGAGCACCGTTATGAGCTCTGCATTTACAGCTGAACCTTAAAGTGCCTGTGAATTAGCACAAATGAAGTTCAGCTTAGAAAGCAGTCCTTGCTAAAAAAAAAAAAAAGACTCATGTGTAATGGGCTCATTTACAAGGCAACGTCCTGTTTTTTGGATTATCCAAACATCACAGGTCCTACAAGAGAAAGGGAAAGCTCAGTCCATCATACTTGTGATACACACTTAGATTAGTGTTAGCCAGATAATTATTCCTCTTTAAGGAAAGGATCTGTAGATAAATTCCAGCTCAATATAGGACATGGTTCTGCAGGCATCAGTTATAGGAACTTCCACAACAGGTGCCACTAAGTGTGTCTCAACTATTAAAAAACCTCAAGCCAGGTCAAAGGGTATAGTTATGTCACAAGAGACACTATTATATTAGAAAAATACTGAGTTAAACAAGATCACCTCATAGTAAGTTGGAAGTGCTTCCCATTTGTGAGAATTTGCACCAGTCCAGGTAAACAGCAGAGCTGAGCCTTGAGAGAGTTTATGGAATCACAGAATAGAATCATAGAATAATTTCAATTGGAAGCAATCCTTAAGATCATCGAGTCTCCCTATCACCTAACTCAGGCACTAAACCATGTCACTAAGAACCTCATCTACGTGTCTCTTAAACCCCTCCAGGGATGGTGACTCCACCACTTCACTGGGCAGCCTGTTCCAGGGCTTTATAACCCTTTCTGTGAAGAAATTTTGCCTAATGTCCAATCTGAACCTTCCCTGGTGCAACTTGAGGCTGTTTTCTCTTGTCCTATTGCTTGCTACTTGAGAGAAGAGACCAACTAGAGACTGAGAAGGTCTCCCCTCACCCTCCTTTTCTCCAGGCTAAACAGCCTCAGTTCCCTCAGCTGCTCCTGGCACTGGAGGGACTGATCCAGACCCCATTCACGCATTAGGAAATTCTTCCTCACCTTCCACAGCCACAGGACGAACTGAGAGGATGGGAATTAGTGTTGTATTGGTGCCAAGATGTCTCATGGAAATATAAAAAAAAATCTTGTTCAAAACCAAGACAGATAATGAGGGTGATGAGAGCTCACTAATTTTACATTCCTCTGGGTTCTTTTCCTTTACCTACCTCAGGTCTGTGTGCCTGACTGATCTGTTTTCTGGACCGTTGTTTTCCATTTTGACCCTGAGGTTAGCATGGAAGAACTTCTAATGGCACAGCGGTATGACAGCCCTCTCTCCAGATCTTCTGCTTCCACTGTCCTCTAGCCTGAATTGTTCTATAACTTCTGGAGAAAGGCCTGGAAGGGTGAATTTTACTCACTGTTGGTAGTTTGTGGAGAACCAATACACATAGCCTGCAATTCATGCCTTGTTCACACAGCCAGAGCATGGGAAAGGGTCTGAGCAGAAGTTAAAATCAGCCTCCTGGGTGTCACAGCAAACAAGAAACGTTAGCACACTCCCACTGACACCCTTGGGATGGAGGCACCTGGGTAGAAAATGGACACGTCAATCGCTTACAGAATCTGTCACAGCATGTATGGAAAACCGGTACTTATAAACATTTACAGAATTACATGAATAGGGAAAACATTTGAATGATACATTGCTGTGCAGGTGGCCACCATGTGGAACTGAGACAGTCAGCATCCTATATCATGATAATAGTGTTTTCTTAGTAGTTTTATCATCTCCACCTCTGCTAGTGGTCTTCTGTGATTGCCCCTTGGTGAATCACAGGGTCATTTCCAGTCCCTGGCGGTATGCTCACTGCCTTAAAATGAACAGGGAGACTGACTGTGTGGGGGAAAACAATGGCCTGAAAGGAGGAACTGGGGGAAACCCACACCCTTATCTTTCTCTGGAAGAGCTGGAAAATAGCTGTTTCCTAAGCTCTGGGCCTGGTGGATTGGGGAAGGGAAGAGAGGTCTGAAAGCACTGACTGCGCTGATCCCACTGAAGATGGAGGGCTGAGCTCTGACCTGGCATCTTTGGTAATGTTGATGCATCATGCATTGGGGATCCAAGTGTTGAATAAGAGACAGAACAGGGCAGGTTCTTTACATCTGCCTGTTATATGGGAGCTAAGAAATCATGCAATTGCTTCCTCAAAGATTTGCAGTCACACTGCATTCGTGTTGGTTGAAGGCAGATCACGGCCTCCTGAAGGACTTCAAAGATAAGATAACAAGCACACACACACAAAAAAATGCGGTCTGCCTTGAATTCCTCTGGAGGCTCACTAAGGCACTGCAAAGCCAGCTCTGGGTTGAATGTGCTGGCTTGCCTATAGCTCTTCCAGTAAAATATAGTTTTCTGCCTGCAGACCTTGGTACTCAGAAAAGCAGAGATGTGCGGAACAGTCCTGTCTCTGGAGCAGGGGGGCAAATAGCATCTCTGGATTGACACATTTATGCCTGCTATCTGCTCTGTCTGGAGACCACATGGCTTGACCTGCACCATATTGCAATGCAGAAACTCAGCGTGGCATACAGGGGCAGAGCAAAGTCTCTGGATCAGCCTGGTATTGCATTCCCAAAAGCAGCCAGGGCTGGATGGGGGGGAAGGAGTAAGAGAAACATGGCAAGCAGAAGATGATCTGTCTCATTGCCACCTTTACAGCTTCTGGGACATGAGAAATTTGAAGGACTATCTGAGCTGGAGCTTGTAGGTGAAGCTCTACGTCCTGCAGCACCGCTTAATCCATCTTCCCAACTCTGGCTAAGTCCTGTTGAAACCTGTTTATACTGGGGGCCTCCATGCTATCTGGTGGCAGTGAGTTCCCCAGCTCATTTATGTATGGTATGGGAAAACATTGCTTTACATTTGTTTTGAATCGACTGCCTGGTAATTTCAAAGAAGTTCCCATTCTGTCCTATCTAATTTGGAGGATGTGTGCCCAGTGGCTAGACCACAGGACTGCCTCTCCGAATTAGTTCTATTTTCGTCTCTGTCTTTCTTCTAAAAGAGCAGGTATTATTATTCATTGGAGTGAGTTTCACCTTCAGCCAGCTCAATTAATATTACCCCAAGCAAATAGTGATCTGGACTTTAGACTGAAATGACATAGTTGAGACTAATGTTCCCTGTGTACCTGCAGAGAACAGGTAGAAACGAAATTAGACAATAAAGGCAAAAATTCTATTTTAAATTTCCAGTGTCTGGATTGATTTGTGCAATTGAAACTGCTGCCAACATGTTACGAAAAAGCTTGTCATACAGCAGTAGACCCTATTATATACAGGATGTCTGTAGTTACAGAAAGATAAGACGAGATCCCACATGAAAGGGAAAAATGTGTAATTTCTAAAACCAGCAATTTACATACTGACCTAAGAACCATCTATCTATTGAGCTCTTCTTGTTGTGCCGTTTGCTATTTCTATGGATGTGTCTTCATGTCACTTGTCATTTGCTGATGAAACAGCACAAAAATCTTGAAAAAATTCAGCTAGACCAAGGAGTGCTTACCAACCTGCATTAGCAGGTGAGGAACAAAACAGCTGAGAGAGGTTCGCAGATATAAAGCTGCTGCTCAAAATGAGAAGTGGCAAGTGTCCGCGTTAATTACAGTCTGGGGCACATGCTGGTACCGCGCTCACAGCCCAGCATTAATGGGATTTTTTTTTGCCTTCTTTCAGAGGGAAAAAGCTGCAAGGAAAGCCAGGCAGCCTTTCTGCAAGGGGCCATTTGCATCCAGGACATGTACAAATCTCTTTACATTTATTTAGAAACTAAAGCAATTAAAACACCCCAGGCCCCTCCTATTAGCTCAGAAACATCATTATGAAGATGCTTATGCCACAGCGGCTTACTACGCTTAGTTTACTGGAAAACTGGAAAGCTGCGTTTTCAGCCATTTGATCAACAATTTCCTGAGGTTGCTAATGACTTGCAAAAATCTGCCCAACAGTAACAACCTCAGGGAGACTCCGTTGTCTCGTCTGAGAACGCTTATTTGTTTTCAGAATGAGAAATTTAATTAGGCAGGCTTTTTTGGCAGAGGAGTTCATGCCTTGCACCCTTGAGCAACAAGCCCTATGTGACTGCCCAGCACCACCCAGGAGCCCAAGCCTCGGCAGAGCCAAGGACCAACCAGGGCAAAGGAAATTAATCTGATTTTGAACTGGTTCCTGCTGTGTTTTCTCCCTTCTCATGCAAGCTAAGCAGCTGAGCCCACCCACCTTTTGGAGTTTACCCCTGTATGCACAAACAAACACATGGGGGCAAGCACAGAGATGAGGAAGAGCCCCCAGGACAGGTGCCACCAGCATTCCTGAGAAGTTTCTCAGCTTCCACTGTCCTAAACCAACCACACTTACGAATCCCCAAAGACTCTCCATTAAGTCACTAATTGCTGGTAATTATTGTGAGGATGATTTGTGAGCATCGGTTATGTGCTTAGTGCTCAGGAGGCTGCAGCGCAGTGCCAGTCCCCAGCCAGAGGCACTGGGGACTGCCAGAGCTGCAAACTGGATCTCTGTGCTGGAAATAGTTCACAGAAGGCCAGTGAAGCTGGTGAGGGGTCTGGAGCACAAGTCTGATGAGGAGCAGCTGAGGGAACTGGGGCTGTTCAGCCTGGAGAAAAGGAAGCTGAGGGGAGACCTTATTGCTGTCTACAACTACCTGAAAGGAGGTTGTAGCATGGAGGGGGTTGGTCTCTTCTCTCAAGTAACAAGCGATAGGACAAGAGGAAATGGCCTCAGGTTGTGCCAAGGAAGGTTCAGATTGGACGTTAGGCAAAATTTCTTCACAGAAAGGGTTGTTGGGCATTGGAATAGGTTGGCCAGGGAAGTGGTTGAGTCGCCATCCCTGGAGGCATTTAAAAGATGCATAGATGAGATTTTAGGGACATGGTTTAGTGCCAGTGTCAGGCTGATGGTTGGACTTGATGATCTTGAGGGTCTTTTCCAACAAAAATGATTCTATGATTTTACAAAACACCACCAGAAGCATCGTCTGCAGTAGTCAGTGGCCCCCTGTTCCAGGCCAGCTCAGGGGTGCTGAGCAGGATATGACCTCCCAGGACCATGGGGTGGGGAGGGACATGGGACTGCTGAGAACACCTCACAATGGGTCAAGTCAGATGGGGAGAGGGGAACTGGGTGTTCAGGTCACCTAAGTGTCCCCTCACTAATTCTGGAAATGGCTGTGCTCTGGCTCTTGGAAAAGCCACGTTCTTCAGCACCATGGGTACTTTTCTCAGCAGAAGGAGAGGAGGGGAATATAATGATTATGTGAACAACATTAATAGCTTCTTCTCTATGTATAGTCTCCTCACAGGAGACCCAAGCATGCAGACAAGTGCAAGATTTATATGATGAATGGGCTGTCCTTTTCTTTTCTTTTTGGTTTTTTTTTTTTGACCTTTACATTTTTTTCCACCTGAGTATCTCTGCTTCTGTTTGCTGGTTTGCTTCCTGTAGAAAACAGCAGTCTTTGCCATGACTGGTTGCACTGCACTCTTCAATTTCCCTCCAAGATGTACTTGTAGGTACACTCTCCAAAGTATTTTAAAGACAGGGTGGCACTGCAGAGTATTCTGGGTCTAAGGAGAAGCTGAAGACCGATACTTGCTTTTTATTTTTTTCTGGCTGGGGACAGTGAGGCACTGGGAAATTTCCCCTTTGTAGGATGAGAGAGATTGTTTCTCTTCGTCTTGGGTGGCAGAGTAGCACATGTGGCTCCTTATCCTGCAAAGGGAAAGCAACTGCCTGTAGGTAAGTGTCCCCAAACTCTGGTACTCCTCACTCAGCATCTGCCTACCAGCCTCCATGACCCCATCTGCTGTTTTTTTGAGAATTATTTCACTTTAAGCAAGTGTTGCACCTCTCCTTTCCGGCTAAACAAAATGGGCTAAATCAGTTGATGGTATCTCCTACAGAGCCCCTTATTTAGTGTGCTGTCAAAAAAATTGTGTCATTTTTGCACAATTTTATTTCACAGCATAATATTAATAGAGAAGGAGAGGGAGCTTAAAAAATCAGTTGCAAACAGCATGTCCTGATGTAAATGAACGTTCTTCAGCAGCATTTGCAAATCTGCAGTAGAGCCTTGTGTATCAGACTGTAAAGGAAAACTGGAGGCCTGGCTATAGAGGGAAATCTGTTCCCCTTTTTTTTTTCTTTTTTTTTTTTTTTGGTACAATTCAAACTAAAAGGGGAAAACCAAGTTAATAACATGCAGCTGAAAGCTAAATTAGATATTTAAAATTCACTCTGTTAAGTTAGGGAAGGAATTGTTCAACAGCCCAGACAGGAGATACTTAAGGTCCACAGCTCTGAACCACACCAGCGGATGTTTCCCTGCAACAGGTCTCCCTGAGGAAGCTCTGTGTTGGGTTCTGCCCTATCTCCATCTCCCATTCAAAAGGAGTGCAAACCAGAGACAGGCATTTCCCAGTCAGCTCGTGCAACCGTCACGAACTGATTAGCAAAAGGAAAACGAGCCAAGATTATTTTTAGCCTAACAACATCCCTCTGAACTCCACAACACGTTGATCTACAACGAATGCACAACTGAACAAAGTTCGATACAAAATTCCTTTTAAAAATTGCATAGAAGTGAATGCAAATGTCTATGGAAGTTGGAAGCTCGGCTTCCAGGTTGCTGTCTGTCTGTCAGGGCAGCCTCTGTGCCATACAGACTGATCACTCCTACCAGAAGTAAATCAGAAGGAAAGCTGTGCCTCACTAGACAACCCCTAATTTTCGTATCTGTTACACAGGCATCACAACAACAGCCAGAGTGAGATTAGGCAGATACATAGATAGATGTTTTACATTGCCTTCTAATGACAAAAAAGGGCCCTGGAGAGGATGTGTCACTTGCCCCAAAGGAGGACACGAAGGGTGACACACCTGTGATAAGGGAGTAGCTCTGTGGAAAGAGATGAACTCACTGCTCGTGAGTAACTCAGTTGGTAGCTTCTGCTTGCCACTTTGATTCTGTGCTTGTGGAAACTTTGCTCTAAATAGCAAAATATTACAAGCCATGAGGCTATGCATTCAAAATGCTCTTTTTATACATCAAGAGTTTCACTGAACCGTCTTAGTAACTTAAACAGATGCTACAAGGCAGCTTGTTGAGATATCTCCTAAGCTTGCTATTGAAAGCCCATCAGATGCATTGTGGACACAAAAATAGGGTACTGCAAATGGCCTGGTGGGGCCTTTTCCTGCCTCTACCCATGTGGCAGGTTGGCTCTGTCTTTTCTCATGTGCGATGAGCTGTTCCGGGGGGAAAGAGAGCAGCTTTGCCTTGAATCTTGCAGGACAATTCATTGCCTGAAACAATTCACCAAGATACAACAAGCTTTGTTTAGGAACAGATATATCCAGACAGGAGCCTTCAGAGACAATAAAGCATCTGTTTGACTTCCTCAAGGGATTAGCTGTGTGTAAATCATTTATCCCTGCTCCCCCTCCTCAGCTCCCACTATTTGTATTTTTTTGCTAAAATACAAAATGTCTCCTGCTTTTCCATTGGCGAGCAGCTTGGGACACATTGCCTGGAATCTGACCTCAAAGTAGGGTGGGATTTGAATCCAAAATCCACTCAGTTTGATCTCACAAGGACTGCTGCACTGCACAGCTTGTACTTCTTTAGTAAAAAGGCATGCCTTCAAATCTGTCCTTTTCAGAGGCCTGTCTCCATTGTCAGCTACCATCTTTGGAGAGAAAGATCTAAAATTAGAGAAAAGCTGCCCTCCACTGCTGGAGAATACTGCTGCTGTGACACATGAAAGCCAAAAAAAAAGCTTCAAACAAAGTTTGTCTGCTTAGGCTCACGTAACAAGCAAGAAAGGCTTTGGGTCTCTCCTGTCCAGACCGGCGTTTCTGAGGATCTAATTTAAATAGGCAGCCACAGCACCAGTGCTTATCTTTGCCTACCTAAGCGTTTATACTTTGACTGTTATCATAGGTTTTGGTGGAAACCTACAGATCTGAGTTTTTTTCTTTTAAATACCTTTCCTAGAAACCCTGCGGGGTACCAGGAGATCCTACTCTTTTCGATAAATCAGTGAAGAAGAAATCCTCCAGATGGTAGCTTGAACTTCTTTGTATGCGGTGATTGTGATGAGGTGTGGACACCATGGAGGCACCAAGATGTGGCTGCAGCCCTGGAGACATTCGAGTTCAAACCTGTGGACTTCATCTGGGCCCAGGGTGTCCTCAGGAGCCCCAGAAACCAATTTTCAGTGGTAACATCTGGGGATTAGGCATCTGGAGTTGCCTCTGGTAAATGCTGCCACATCCCTCCTGACCCCACTGCTGCTCCTGCTGCTGTGGTCTCTGTGCACCACTGCATCCCTCCCATTAAATAGTGTTTTCCCATTCCGGAGGGATTAGCGGGGCTAACGGGGTTAAAGCTGCTCTAATGTAACATGGCATAGCAGCCCAGGTGGTGCCTGGAGTTGGGAAGCCCTGGTGAGACCCCCTCCTCGTGGCAGAGGGCAGAGGAGCCAGTGGCAGGTGAATCGAGGTGAGAAATGAATGCAAATCTCCTACTACCTAAAGGCAATGAAGATGCTATGAGAGAGCAAGATTTGGCTGGGAGCAAACCAGTGTGATGGTTTAGCTTCTAATCTGTGTGTCTTACCATGCCCCAATAATACTAATAATAAACAATAATAAACCAAGTGACTTTAGTTGCTAAGGAACTGAATGGAAAGAGTAATGTCACACCAGGAAAGCAGGAAGGAAACAGGACCCAGGGAAAGGTGCAGAAACCACACGTGTGAGGAGACTTTGCTTTCGCAGGATTACAACAGATATCTGCAAAAGCATCGCAAGCATGAGGTGCCTTCAGAAGCCACTTTGCAAATGCAGGTGACACCACCCCTGTTTTTCATCCTCTGGGCTCTCCCTGCAGCAGGAACACGGCAGCACCAGCCGGGTGTGTTGGCACCGCAGGCTGCCAATGGGAAAGGCTCTTCCTCAGATTCTTTTCACCACAACAACACACAACGGCTGACTTTGTCATATGTGACACTCACGACTGGCAAAAATAGAGGCTTCAGCGCACTGCAAATGGCCTGCCACCGGCAACTGAAGCGCCAGCGTGTTTCCCAGACCCTTTCAGATCCCTGCAGCTCATGAGACAGCATGATGACAGGGGAAAAAACCAAATCAACAAATTAATAGCTGGGCTGCAAGTGCAGGTGATGCGGGCATGCTCAGTACCCCACAGGGCACAGAGCAGGGAAGGTAAGTTCCCATGGGAGAATGAGCCTGGCATCTTAAGTGAGAGCAGAATGTGATTGCCAGAGCTAAAAGGGACTTATTTTTCTTGGGCAGGAGTGGTAGGAGTTTGTCTTCTTGAACTAGTAAAGTGTAACCAGGATGGCTTGTTATCAACTGGCATCAGCCCAATGCTGGTATTACTGTTTGTTCTGCAAAGGGATCGGCTGAAGTTATTAAAAGGTGTGGCTAACTGTGTGCGGCCAAAAGTGCGTATACTTTTAGCATCAGCAACATTTTAGGCCTGGTTTTAAAGCCAATGAAACCACTGGGAAACAATTCATCTACTCCCTTGAGATTTCTCCTCCCAGACTGACCTTATGGAAACAGTCCCACAGGAGCCCAAGCTGTTAGTGGAATATGCCCACTTGCACACTATGTAGATGGAAAACCAGGGCACATTTTTTACACTGAGAAACCTGGGTAATAGTGAGTCTGTGTTGCTTGACATGGTATTCCTGCCATGCATGACTCTGGAGGATTTGCTCCAGAGCCTTGCCTCATCCCTTTCTTTCTTCTCCTCTCCTATGTTTGTGGAGGTCTGTCTGTCACAAGCAAAACCTGATTCAAAGTGGGTTATCTATTTTAAGCCAAGCTATTCGGATCAAGTTCTTAGGATGTCCACCGATTAAAATACCTGATCCCTAATCTCTGCTTAGCCTCTGACTTTGCACTTGACTTAAGAGGGTGTGATCCTGTGCTGCAGGGATGACTGTGGACACAGTCCCAGGTCCTCAGGCAATGACCCAGGTCAGCAGAGCAGAAATGAAGCGGGAAATGGGCAGCTGCCTGAAACCCATGGGGCTGAGGTACGATGTCTGTTTGCAGGCAGGACCCAGCTGTTGAGAGAGGTGCCTCCATGGGGCAGGGGTATTGGCCTTGCCTGCCAGGCAGCACACGGGCTTACTGCACAGCCGGCTCTGACCAGGGTTACATCACCATTTCTAGGCCCTCATCCAGTTTGTAAGTAAAGAAATTGATGTTTCAAGTGCAGCTTTTTGGGCAGATTTTGGCTACCCTCACTTCCAGGACACCTGCTTTCTGGTCATACCCAAGCCAGGTGCATAGCGATGCATCCCAGCGGGTGTCTGTGTCTCCTGATAGCCTCATTCGTGGCAGACTGTCTTGGTTTGGACACCGAGCTGTATATTCCCTCCCACATCCCTGAACTTGCCCTGGCTTCCCAGAGCACCTTCCAGCCTGCACAGGGAGGGTGAGCTCCAGCAGATGCTTTGGGTGAAGGAGATGAGTGACCCAGCAGGGATTCCCCTTCTGCCTCATGTGCCTGGTTGATCCCAAATCATCCTGAAGCCCACCCTGCTGAAACTCTGGTGGGAAAAAGGAAGGCAGAGCTGGCAACACCCTAAAAAATTGCATCTGCTGCTCTGTGACCTGGCTTGGAGGGACATTCCCTGTCCACCTCTTCATACTCAGCTGGCTGTCCATCAGCAGGCTGCCCAACTTGGGGCCAGCTGAGCCGGTTCTGTGCCCTGAAGAGTGGACAAATTATTCTTGCATCTAGGGGCTTGGTTGTCCCAGCAGCCCTGCACCTGAAGAAGCAGGACCCTCTTCTGCGTAGCTCTCGGATGGAAAGCAAAGAAGCTGTCAGTCCAGAGGCGAGCATGTTCTTAAGCTGCTAAAATGCTCATCTTCTGTTTACATGGGGTTAAATGGAAACGGGAAAATCAAACTCCTCTGCGCTAGGGCACAATGGGGCTCTTGGTGCGGAAATGAGGTGCCTTTGCTGCGAGGCTGCAGCACAGTGGTGCTGTGATGGGGTGGGAAGCTCTGGGCATTCAAACAGAAGAAGTGGACACACTTAAAAGGATTTTGTTATATTTGTTTATCTTGGCTGCTACACTTTACTGAAGAAAAGAGAAGTTTTTGTTGAAGTTGAAACAAACAGTATCAGAACATTAAATAAAGGGTTAGTAAACCTGCCAGTAGTGCTAAGGTATCTTGATGAGGTCAACATTTAATTCCACACAGAAATTAGAAATTTCAAGTACAAGTTCTCACAGCAAGCCAAATTATGTTATCTACCAAATCTCAAAGTGCTCTGTACAGTCTCTTTCATTGTCATTCGTCTGATCAGTATTTGCAATACTAAAATCCACCACAGAAACAGAGGCAGAAGGAGAGCAACGTTTTAGTCTATCCAGGACAGGAACAGCAGGGAAAGAGGGAAGCCGTCCACCCAGCCTGCTGTGGGGCCTCTCATAGGCTGACAAGCTCTGCAGTACCGCCTAAGCATCGCTCTCTGATCTTCCCTCCCATCCCTGTCTGTTCCCTCAGCTTCTCCATTTAATTATAGGAAGGATAGGAGTAATTTAAAGGCACTAGTTCAGTGGAGTCCAAAGGAGCAGAGGGTTGCAAAGATATGGAGAAGGAACCTAGGATGATTCTGGCTCATGGAGGGATGTTCAGCATGTAGGTTGAGTGGAGTGCTGACAGGGAGATGCACAAAGCTTCTAGTGTTCTGGGATCAACCTTCTGGTGGGTGCAACACATTAGCTCAGGCCAAAAAAACAGCCAACGCAATGAAGTGATGTGGCTTCTGCTCCAATAGCATCTTTCCACCTGAGGAACTCCTGACTGAAAATGGGGGTGTTCATCTTGTTACTCCTGTGGAAAAAGTCAGTAGCATGAGTAACTCCTTCCAAGGGTGAGTAAGAGATTTGCAGCTCAGGTTGTATGCTCCTTGCTCAACATCACACTTCCCATCTGCAACAAAGCTGGGAACAGATCTGGTGATGCACAACATCTGAATTTGTGACTTATGAATAGTAATTATGGTAATTAAACAGTGGTCCCAAAATACTGCCTGGGTTATGAATGCTTCTTTGCTCAAGTAAACTCCCATTTGCCTAACTGAGTGAGGACACAGCAATTTTGCCCCAGAAGACTTTGTACAGCATATTAAAATTGTATCCTCAAATTACACATCTAGTTAAAACACTCTTATAAGTCATTTTCCTAACTGTTTGCAGTAAAAACTTATTACCTAGTTAAAATGAAATGGGCAATTAGCATATAGTATAATGTAATATAAAATTCACTCCATACAATACAATCTAAAATTCATCAAATAGAACAGTAATGATATGTAACTAAACAGTCAGGATAGGTGTGAAATTAAACAGGATATAGATGCACTGCACGATAGAGATTCGACAGTGGAAATCAGTCACCTCTTTGTCAACAGCATCACTACCAGGTACAGCTAGGACAAAAATACCACCAGAGCTGTCACAGTCTGCACTCAGTCCCCATTGATAGTGAGATGTGCTACAGGCAAAGCTCAGAAATGTCCATGCTGGAGAGCTGTGTGGTGGTGCAGGTCCCCATCCTAGCTGGCACTTCTCCCATCTGCTGCCACTGAAGCTGCCTCCACCTGTCTGCAAACAGGGATGATGCCTCATGGCTTGGAGAACACATGACTGAAGGCAATATTGACTCCATCCAATGTCTCTGAAAAATGAAGGCAGACAGTGCAATATTAGAGCTGTTCTGATGCCCAGCTGAATTAATCTCCACAGTGAATCAATGAGCTCTCTTTGATGACCTTGTTTCAGCATGCCTGAGAAGGGAGCGGCACCCAAAACCTCAGGGCAGCAGTGCCGTGTCCCATGCAGCCAGGCTTCACCCTCAGCTGTCAGCACAGTCGGAGGGGTGTCATCCTGCTTTCAGGTGCATTAGCACAAATCTGGGGCGGGGTCAAGGGCCCAAATTCATCCCAGGGCTGCCATGGTTCCAGCCCCTCTTGCTGGTGGCCCCACAGAGAGGAGAGGCTACAAGGGGCTGCTGTGTGTTGGTGGTGCCCTTCTCCAAAGGACAGCACCACTGGGAGTGATGGACCAGCAGACCAGGCTGCCTGACTCCACCCAGACATCACATGGATCGCAGCTCCTTTCACATGCAGTCCCACACCAGGGTCTCGTGGGGACATCCCATTCCCTTCAGGACAGGAATCAGGCCTCTGATTTAAGCAGCGGAAGAGCTGACTTTGGTCTACGCTATTTTGCACATTAATTGCTACGTAAATGCATTCAAATATTTGTAAGGTTGATTGAAAATGTTGCTAAATCAGACTGCTCAGATTTAACCACCAGAAATTAAATCAGATAATAAACAATCAGCATTTCATTCCTACAAAAGGATAATAATTTTGTAGGACGTCGGGTTTATATTGTCTATGCACCTGCAGGTGGAATGCTAGCGATAAAGTGAGATTTGATAGCAAATTGGACTGGAAGACAGTTTTTGAACATAATTACTTGAAAGAAACCACCCGGAATCAATTTAATCACAGCGCAACTGATTTTTAATTTCCAATGGTACAAAAAAAAGTACCATTCACGTTAGGCTTTTACTGACTTTGGTTTGTAATCATGGAATGTCTGTATTGTAGCCAAGCTAATTACATAAGTGCTAAGTATTTCTCACTTTGTAATACAGGAAAAAAATTATAAAAGTTAAAGGTGCCTCCTAAACAGCGAAATGAACAAAACTTTCAGCTTGTCAGCCCACTGAATCCATGTTTATACGCAGTCTGTACTAGTTTAGCAGTTGTGAAACTCTGGGATTTTTATGAGCCATTTTTGTTGAGGGTCTCCGGACAATTAGCAGTTGTGCTAACAGACAACTGGGATGCAAAGCCCAGCTGCCAGAAAGGAAGGATCGCTGCTAAATACCATCTGAAATTCGGTGTGCGATGCTTGTCTCTATCCTGCAGAAAAAGGTGCTGCCCTGGCAAAGAGTGGGGTGGCCAGGGGGGTAGGAGTGCAGCCTGCCCTCTCTGCTCTTGTCTTTTAAGACACAAAAAGAGCCATGCAGCCCTCAAAAGGAGCATGACGGAAGAAGTGCCAGGGCCCTTTTTGGCTGCCCTGGTTGCAGAGGACTCAGTGCAGAGGAAGTAGCTGCTCGCAGCTGCTCGTGCCTCAGAGGGGAAGGCAGCCATCAGGGCACGTGGTGACTGGAGAATGAGTCCAAAAAACACATCATGTGTGTTAAGAAGAGCAAAACAAACTGCCCCGTGGCAACTTGGTCCTGAGAGGAAAGAGCTGACACAATTACACTAATTTAATCTGGACTGGGAAGTCATCCCCAACCTGCTTTTATTCTCTAAGTGATCCTTTTTAACCAATTTTAGGGTTTGTTCTGGATGTCATTCTCCTAGCTGGAAGCTACGGAGGCGCAATGATCTTAAAGCCTTATATCCTCCTGAGACAGAGATCTGAGATGAAACAAAACTGAATTCTCACCTCCTCATCCTACTTTTGATTTAGAAAGGAATTAGATCCTACATTCCCATGGGGGAAACATTAAAAATAATTTCTTCCTCTCACCCTGTAGAACACTGTGAACATATACCCTGGTCCAGCTGAGGATGCATCCCCTGAAAAGTGACGTTGTCCCCCTCCCATCCATGACTGCAGCATCCTTCTTGACTAGCAACCTGCCTGGCAGCAGGCGTGGATATTTCTGATGAAGCAGCCAAAGAGCAAAACACACCTTTTTGCTTTTATGCTGCCATTGTGAGAGCTGAGGGAGGACAGACAGTATGCGAGCTGACAGGACACCTCACAGCCCACAGCCTTCAAACAGCTCCTGGTGACTCGGAACTGGCAGAGAGAGTTCACAGTGAATCAGGACTTTGAAGAACATGGCATCACTGGGCTCTGGTACCACGGGACACTGTGACCCTTTTGTCTGAGGCTTGGAACCAAAAAAGTATCACTGAACCACAGCCCATCTCCTGGGCACCTGGTCACTGGAGGGGAACAGCGAAGCCTGTGCTGGGTACCAGGGGATCCCATACTGCACAGGTAGGTACCTGCTGAAAACCCAGAGATTCTCAAGAAGCTCACAGGGTAGGTGCAAGCTCCTGAGGGCTTCCAGCCCGAGTGACAGGAATGCAGGAATACCCTGGGAACTGATAAAACAAACTGCAACAGCTTCTGAAGCTTCTGAAGCTTATCATCATAATAATAGAATCGTAGAAACACAGAATCATGGAATCATAGAATTGTAAAGCCATTTTGGTTAGAAGATACCCTCAAGATCATCAAGTCCAACTGTTAACCTAACACTGGCACTAAACCATGTCCTTAAGAACCTCATCTACCTGTCTTTTAAACACTTCCAGGGATGGTGACTCTACCAGTTCACTTGGCAGCCTGTTCCAATGCCTGACAACCCTTTCCGTGAAGAAATTTTTCTTAATATCCAACCTAAACCTCCCCTGGCACAATTTGAGGCCATTTCCCATTGTCCTATCGCTTGTTACTTGGGAGAAGAGACCAACCCTCTTCATGATGCAACCTCCTTTCAGGTAGTTGTAGACAGCAATAATGTCTCCCCTCAGCCTCCTTTTCTCCAGGCTGAACAGCCCCAGTTCCCTCAGCCGCTCCTCATCAGACTTGTGCTCCAGCCCCCTCACCAGCCTTGTCACCCTGCTCTGAACTCTCTCCAGTACATCAATGTCTTTCTTGCAGTGAGGGGCCCAAAAATGAACACAGGATTCAAGGTGGGACCTCACCAGCACTGAGTACATGAGGACGATCACTGCCCTAGTGGCAATGATGTATTTATGGTCGCATGCTGCTTTTCATTTGTGTGTGCAATACACCTCAGCATTGCTGGGAGTCCTGGTGAACGGGCAACATTTAGGCCAGAAAGCTTTTCCCTGCCCCAGACACACAGGCACCAATGAATGGGTGTTTATACAAGGCACAGAGCAGTGCAATGCCTTGCTTATCCTTCAGACCTTAGGCAAAACCAGCCTGCTCCACTATATATATTTAAGATTGATAATTCCTGTCACAAGAAGGCCCCAGGCAGTTGGCCTGGCTTTAATAAAACACAAGTCACTGGTGCCTTCTCTCTTTTGCTCAAGGGTGAAATAAAAGTTGTGCTCATCCTTCGTGGAGCTAGGGAAGGACATGCATCAAAGCATTTCTGGCACAAAACCCAAACACTGGAGATTAGGCTACCCTCACAAGAGGTTTTTCCCAGCTGTCCATCCTGCAGAAGTCAGCTCCAGCACAGGTTAAACAGCTGATCCAGTGTTCAGGTACTGGAGACCAGTAGCGTAGAGAACTGCAATGGCCTCCAGTTTTCTGGGTAATTGAGGTTAAAGCAGCTCACTGGCTCTCCCAGGGTTAAGATGCTCTGGGGCTCAGTCACTTCACTTTTGCTTCACAAAGCAAGAAACTAGACAAAAAAACCCCACTGCAATATGCTTAAAGCATCCAGAGGCTAGAAGACAACACACACCAAGGAAAGTCAGCTTTCATTCTGAATGTATGCATTCCTCACTCACATAGCATCTGTGCCACGTTATTGTAGATGACAGACCCTTTCTTTACCATACCTGCCCCACAAAACAACAAGCAGCCTTCATAACTCCATGCAGAATTAAAAAATGAACTATACTTAGAAATTACTTCCAACATAGCCTAGCAAAAAGCAAACAAAGATTTTTAAAGGCCTGTTATTTATTTTCTTTTCTTTTGAAGAACCCATTTGAGAATGGCAACATCCTCAAACAAGCCTGCAGTATTCCCGGGCAATGATACAGCCCTGCAGGATGGTTAAAAATAAACTCTCTTATACTCTGCAGGAATTTCCCGTGACTGCTACCTTCAAGGTATGCTTAGCAGTGACACGCAGGGACATGCTGGCACACTTGCCCAATCCTGTCACCAGGGAGTGGATCTGCTGGGAAAGGGCTTTACTGACTCACCAGGTGGGATTCGGGTGCCTAAATATAGGTGTCTGGTGCCATTCGAGATGACCTAGGATATCCTGCTTGATTCCCAGCTTCCACTCTGGGAGGATGGGGATTTCCGACAGGTCCTCTGCCAAATGTGCCCACATTGGAAATCTTCAGGTCTGAAAAAGGGCATAAGGTGCCAAGACATATGAGGCCACTGATTTTACCCCATTGGGTCAGATGGCTCTGCCTGGTGCAGACACACAGGAGATGAGTACAGCAAGAACAGTGCTTATGCTGTTCCTACCAAGCCAAGTTTTACTGAGGTCCTCAGGGTCCCCAGCACAGGAGGGATGCTCTGGATCTGGAGCAGCCAGGTGTTTAGCAGCATCCTCATGGCAAGGTCAGAGGGGGCACAGCACTACTGCCCTGTGAAAAACTGGTAGACATCCAGAATATCCCAGGGCATGTGCTTCATACACCAAGCAAAATTCACAGCTGGTCTGGACTAAGCTGGTGTCTGCCTTTTGCTGAGCCTTGGCTATCTGCAAGGCAGAACTGGTAAATGGCTGCCACATCCCTGAGCTGGACCCGTGAGCAAACCACATGTGTTCCCAGGTATGGGAAGACTCCCACAAGAAATCACAGCATATCACTGTCCTGATTTAATTTCTTTCAGTGGGCACAGGTGAGATGCCCCAGTGTTTTTCCTTACATGTGCTTTGCAGAACAGGGCAGGAAAAGCTGAAAATATGACATAAAATACGACATAAAATACCCTCTTTTCACCAATGAGGTATTTTTAAGGTAAAAACATAAAATGTAATAGAATACTTCAAATAAAATGAAAATGGCAGTATCTGGTCAGGAGGAGGTGCAGACGCTTATTCAAACTTGGGATCTCTTTACTTTATGGTTTATTTTTCTTTTCCTGAGAGTCTGATAAGAACTGTCTGAATGTCTCAAATGAACTCAGGCCCTACGCTGAACAACCAACTACCCTAGACATTGCCTGCACAGGGACGTTTTGTCAAATACCCTAGCACATGAACAGAGATGACTGCCATGTGGACACTACAATTGTGGTATAACCGCCTTCTTTGTATGCTGTTCATCTGTTTCCCAAGTTTAACCACATACACAAAAAGCATTTTTGTTGCAAAATGGAAGCATCTACTGATGGTTTATGTTAGTACAGCCGCACCGTGTTCATGCCTTAGACTGTACACAAAAAGCTTTCCCACAAACACAAGGTGAAGGTCAAATGCTTGCAATCATTATCCTGGTTAGAGCTTGGTGGATATCAGCAGGTCCATGGGGTCCTCTGGGATATTCAGAGGAAGAAGTGTGTTGCTGAGTGACTTCGGGTACCAGCGTCAGATTAGAAATCACAAAATGAGGAACGAAAAAGAAGGTTTTTCAAGGCTTACCACAGTCTCTAGTACAGCTAGGCGCTTTAAAGCCTTCCTTTCCTATCCCTCTTGTGACTGTGCTCCCCAGATCGGTGGCTGAACTTCTCAGGCTTGCTACTCTCTGTGTCCCCAGGAGGCCAGGCCACTGCTTCAGGTGTTTCTCTGACACACATCAGGGCATGAAGGGTTATGAGCCACAGCTTGAAAGCTGCTTTGCTGGTCTGGAAGGAGCCATCGGGTTGTGAGGAGGACGTGAGTTGGTCATAGGCAAGGCTGGTCTTTAGGGTCCCAGCCCCAGGGAGCAGAAAGTTTCCTGTCTGCAAAGCAGAGGGATCCACCAAGCATTTCCAAAGCAAAACTGTGGCACCATTAATCTTTAGGGCACACAATGAAAACTAGTGTCTGGATAAATCTTATGAATCATGGGAGATTGCTGAGGAAATAGGCCTCCAGGGAGAAAATGCACACCTAAGAGCAGGGCTTGTCTAGAAGCAGGGATTCTGGCAGGTGGAAGCAGCACACAGGAGCAGGGCTTCTTCTGCAGATTGCCTCCCACCACCAAGGGTTATGCAAGCAGCTGGATACATATATTTAGCTGGATGAAGCAAGAGGGAAACCTTAGGAGCTGACCTAGAGAACAAGCATCAAGAGGTGCTGCAGTCTTTTATTTCAGTAAAGCTGTTTTCCACCCTAGCAACTTAGCATACTATTTTTGTAATAGGCGTGCTTCTGCCAGTAACCATCAGAGCTGCATGCAGCTGGTGCTGCTGCCATCATCCGGGACCCCTAGGGAAGGGAAAGCCACCAGAACATGGTCCTCAGCCAGTTCCCAGGGCTCCTTGGGGGGGGCAAGAGGCAGGGTCCAAATCCAGAGCAGAGATGAGTAACCCTTTTAGCACTCCAGGCACCAATACGGAGGTGCAGTTGGGATTTGTCCTCCAAAATCAAATGAGGGATACTGCTGCCTCCATTTGGCACAGGTTATTTATCAGTTTCTCGAACACAATCCTTTTTACAAGATACACTATCTGTCCTTGGAGCTTACACAGACATAAAAGGGGAGGCTAAATAAAGCACCCAGACACTGACGGGCTGATAGTGCAGGTTTGAGGAGAAGGTTAAGCAAGCCCAATAAACCATCTTGTCAAATTGGTCACAAAAGCCGCATAATATTGGATCCCATTAATTTTTAAGCTTGTGTGTAACAGGGTTATTGCTATTCCAGATTGAACCACCCAGCTGCAGGGCACATTCACCTGTCTCCCATCATCCCAAGCATCCTTCCAGTCTCCTGCTGGTTGGCAGAGCTGGTGGGTCTCACCACAGCCACTCTCCCTGCTGGCAAAGGCCCCTATTTTCTCCTGGTCCTCCAGCCCTGGACACAGCTGGAGTAGCAACACAGATGAAGATGGTGCTTAGGCTAGGATCCACTCCTGCGTATGCCACAGGTGCTGCTGGAGCTTCTTAGTATGATATCAAATCAGAGTCATTTAGTGTCTAGTTTCACCGAAGTGTGGAGATGCCTGAGCCCTGGTGCAGGAGCAACAGCACATCTGAGAGGCAGATCTCTTCTTGGCAAAACTGCCAAACTTCACACATTACAGTCTGATTGTAACTTTTACAGTATCACTCTGTCCACTCTGCTTTACTGTAAAATGGCTTATTTTGCAATCCCAAAGGTAAATGTGCACTTTGAAAACTTTCTTAACCTTTTGCTGGGCCTCTCACAAGTGAGCCCCTCGATGATTTCCAAGAAGGCATTGAGCAGACTGGTGTACAAGGGAAGGGAAGCAGGGCAGATGGGGGAGGCACTTGTGGTCCTGGCCCCATGGGACCCATGGCACAGGCTCCCCCATCCTCCCACCCCTCTGCACCTGCCTCCCATCACCCTGCCTTCAGGATGGCTCTGCCCCCTCCAATTCATCAAACTCTCCCCAGAGATTCATCACTTCTTCAGTGCCTGATAGGCCACACTTTCCTAGTCTTCTTTGAGTGTTTTTTGTCCTCCCACAAGGTAAATTATTGTGGGATATGTCCTGGCCTCTCTCCTGCTACCTTCCTTTGGGAGTATTAAGAAAAACAGTTAATAATTATTATTTTAAGTATCTGCTTTTGTGCATTTTCCTCTATGTGTGCATGTGTGCATATTACTTCTTGCACTTGCTCCCCTCTACCGTGTAATGCCTCCCTCCCTTCTCTGCGGTGACATTTCACACTTCACATTTGTCTCTCTCTTATCCTTGATTATTTTCTGTGCTTTCATACTTGACCACTGTGCCCTGTTTTAGCTCCCATGGTATTTATTACTGTTTGGCATATAAAACCAGTGGATGGGCCGTGATTTACGTGTCAGTGCTTTTCATCTCCTACCAGGCCAACTCATGTCTTTTCTCTATGTTATGCCCTTCGAGCTCACCAATACTTCTCATCTTTTCTTAGGCAGTTGCACTAGGAGAAGACATTTTTGTATCTCTCTATTTGGGAGAGAAATCCACCTTAGTTTAGGATTTAATGAAACGACAGGCTCTGCTTCTCTCCAGGTGAGAGATCCAAACATGCCCAAAAACCACCACAAGCAGCTGGCTGAGCCCAAACTTAGCTCAAAGCTCCATGGGGCCATGTCATCTCCTTGCAAACTGATGTGGGCTGAACCCTGCTGTGCTTCAGCCCTGCTCAGTGCCAGGTTGCACCATGGGGCTCTTCCTTACTAGTTGCTGGGGCTGAGAACCATGCTGACCTTTGGGGATGCTGCGGTACCTGGCCCTGAGCTGCCACTGGTAGTCATAAACATGAGCTCTCAGGTGCGCCCTCATCCCTAACCTGACCCTCATGTCAAACAACTGGGAGAGGTCAGACTGTAATTTTGGAAGTTTTACAAATGCCTTTTTGACACAGGGCAAGAGCACCAGCTGAGAGCCTGTGCTGTAGATGACTGGTTGAGGGTTGGCTCAACGCCATGCTGAAGATGGTGGGATTGGACAGGCACCGAAATGAGTGTGGTGGATCAGACCCACTGCAGAGCTCTCTCTGACACTGCAGGAAAGGTCACAGTTAAATTGCAAAGGATGCTGGCGGGGCCATAAAAGCACAGAAACCCAGGAAAGGGCAAAGTGGCAACTGCACTCTGTCCTATGGAGATCAGGCAGGTCTGGATTTATCTCAGCCTTCCTGGCCAGAAGCTTGTTTAAGCCATCCTTTAATCTGTCGCAAGAGCTAGGGTCAGCCTCTGATTTGAAGCACCGTGAGCCATTCCCATGTACCATTGTCCTAATGCCTCTTATCTCAGTTATTTCTAAACATTCCTCAGCAGCAATTAAACCTTTCCTCTCCGATCTCCCCCAAAGTATCCTTTACTATTTACCCTCATCGATTTTTTGCATCCAATTTTATTTATGTCTACTGTGTCTTGAACTATAAAGTCAATGGCAAATCTTTAGACTCTAGCATGCTCCGGTTTCCTTCTGTGTGTCTGTTCTCATTCCTACCTCTTCCATACACCACAAATTGCTCTTTCGTTACTGAAGATACTTTATGAACTTCCAGAGGAAAGCCTTGAAGAGGCTTTGGTTTGTCAAGCCTCTTCCAAAGTCCCCACAGATGAAGGTTACTGAGCTCCTACCCTCAGCCAGTTGTGGGCTATTACAACAGGATCAAGGGTAATGGTTTTAAACTTAAAGCAATTCTCTCCTCAGAGACCTCATCCAGAGCATACACCATATGTTGGAAATGAACAAGAAGTTCACCTGAAATTCATTTTGTGGACAAACTTTACCGAGAAAACACCTCACGAAGCAGTGTACAGAAATTACAGGTAAACCACAAGAGTCAAAGGTGTTCCAAGCTTCCCACGTAACTTCAGCCAGCAAGCCTGACTTTTCTATAGCTTAGGAAACACTCCACTTGTTTGTAGCTACAGGGAAATCCTAAACTATGTTAGATCTAAAGAAGCTTCAACCCAAAACTCAACAAGAGCATGTAGAGTCAACTCTCATATCCAATATAAAAGGGAGCTGCCTTCTGCAGGAGCTGGGCAGGTTTGTGTTGCTCAGGTCAATGTTCTCACCAGCTGCAGCAAGCAGCTGGTGACTGGGGCAGGGAGGTGATGGGCAGTGGTGAGCGTGGGCTCCCAGTGCTGGAGCTTCACAGTCACAGGAGGTGCTGGGGTATCAGGTTCTTGTGTCAGCTTCCATGGGATGGCCTCCTGAGACAGCTCAGTGATTTAAGAGCAGGTGATGGGCTAAAAGCAGACTGTAGACTGGTATTGGTGGATAATGGCTACTGCTGATTGCTTGGTGCATTCAGTAAAGCCTTAATAGATACAAATCTGCATGTGCCCATTAAGGAGTATCTCCTTCTAGACCATAGCTGTAAAGGAAAACATCAGCCGAGTCTTTAGGATGGGCTCCTTCTAACCAGCGGTATGGTAATGATTTAGGGATGGCCTGAAGGGAGAAATCAGACATGCAGTGGGAAATGACAGGCTTGAATAACTAGAAAATGTGAACACACTTGGAAAAAACCTCAAATGCCTATGCCGTTAGTTTTCTTGCTTAAACGTGGAGCTTTAATTCTATTTTGTTAGGAACACTTCCTTCCAGACAATGGTTCTGCCTCTCCTTTCTTTCCCTGGCTGCCATTGCCAAACATTGCTGCTAACTGGCACTAGAAAAGCAGGCGCAGAGAAGAACAAAGGAACTACTGTCAAACAGAAGCAGGCAAAAACAAATGGAGTTTTCCTGTGTTACTTCTGAAAACTAGACAAAATCTTCTTTCTCTTCCAAAAGAAACCATTTTCTAATGAGTCATTCATTCCACAGGGCTTATTGTTCAGCTGATGAACATGTGTAGTGCTTATTTGCATGGGTGCAGGTGCTGTGAGAGGAGGGTATAGCACAGCATATAGAAAACATTTCAGTTCTGGGATGTTGCACAGATTGCAGCATCTACCCTGCTATGATATTGCTTGCAACTGTAGCTTCAATCTCCGCTCTTCAGCAACAGATCTTATTTATTTGTCATTATGATGCAAGGTTTTACATATCAATGAGCATCTTTCCAATAACTTTCATAGCTCTTAATCAACCCCCAAGTGTGCCCAGTGTGGGTTTATAACAACAAGGGAGCTCCCTTGCTACTGGCTTGAAAAAACTCCTATTGAGGAAGGAAAGCATGTTGCTGAACAGAGGGTTGTGAGTCTCCAACAGGATCACGTCCCATCTTCTTGGAGATCAGATGGGAGTTTGGTATTTGGGCTGTCAGGCTATTAAGATAAGCAAGCACTGCTCTCTGGGCTTTTCCAGCAGGAGTCCTGCAGAAGCCCTGTGGAGGTAAAAACATACCTTTGAGGGCAGCTGCTGTGGGCATGGGTGCCACCATCTTGCTGGGCAGTGTGCTGGCAACCAGCCCCTCTGCTTCATAAGTGAGTTGAAGCCAATCACTGACCAGTAATGTGGGTCTTTCTCCTACAGGAGAAAGGCTGTGGGACACCTGGCCATCTGAGGGGTGGCTGGCTTCAGGGTGAGATGGTTACTCCTCACGTTGCTGAAGCAGCTCACTGGCAGCTCTGTAAGCTGTGGACAACAAGATGGTGATGGACATGTAGGTAGGAGAGAGCTAGCTCCCTGAGCCCATCACTCTGCACCAGGACAGGAGTAGCCAGGCCAAACACCACAGACAACAGTGGTTTGTCAAGCCTCTTCCAAAGTCCCCACAGATGAAGGTTACTGGGCTCCTACCTTCAGCCAGTTGTGGCCTATTATGACAGGATAAAGGGTAATGGTTTTAAGCTAATAGAGGGGAGATCCAGGCTAGACGTGAGGAAGAAGTTTTTTACACTGAGGGTGGTGAAACACTGGCGCAGGTTGCCCAGAGAGGTGGTAGATGCCCCATCCCTGGAGACATTCCAGGCCAGGCTGGATGGGGCTCTGAGCAACCTGATCTAGTTGAAGATGTTCCTGTTCATGGCAAGGGTTGGACTACACAACCTTTGAAGGTCCCTTCCAACTCAAACTATTCTATCATTCTATGACTCTATGACATTCTTGGTGTGGGTTGCACTGTGTTTCTGATGTAAGTATCTGCTTCCAGCAGCTGGTTGATGTTCTATACTTTCACCCCTGAGAAAGAGCTTGTGGTACCAGAATGTCTCTCTGCATGGGTGGATTTCTATTATTGGGTCCTGGTGATCCCTGAGGGAGACTAGCAGGACTGGCAGTGGGGGTACCTGAAGCTGGGAGACAGGCCTACCACCATGTGCTCCACCGCATGGTCTTTGACAGAAGAGAGGACTCCACCTTCTGTGGGCATTTCCCTCCTGTTGTATGTCCTTCTTGAGGGTCTTCCAGTGCCATTTGCAGGCGGCTAGAGGACCCAGGATTCAGCTGGACTTCCACTCTACTGCTTGCTCAGAGGAAAGCATTTTCTCCAAGCTGTGGAGTCAGTTTTGGAGGTATGTTCTGTCCCTCTCTCTATTTTTGCAGCATCTCTTTAAGAACTGGGCAGTTAGACCTGGACACAGCATGCTGTGTCACTGCCTTTGCTTCCTCTACTGCAGGCACAAAATCCACCCCTTTGTTTCTCTCTGTTTATTGCTCTGCACCATGCAGCATCCCATTAGCCGTGTTCACAACAGGGCTCTACTGAGAGTTCATCTTGAGCCATTTGCTTTACAGTCATTGGATTTATAACAAGCTTGACCAAACCCCAATCTAATTTGAAACTGTGATAAAGCACTTTTATATTTACTTTAATAATGAAATAAAATTTCAGTTCTGTTTTTAGAGTGATTTATTTCAGCATTGCTACTGGTACAATATCTCATTTGTGTTTCATAAATTGCCATAGGCAGGAACAAAATACTAAAACTGTTTTCAGCAAATTACTTCTAAGGAGGATGTTTTCCCATGTACACTCACATACTAACAGACTCAGCTTTTCAAAACCAGCTGGTGATTTTGGTGCTCAATGTGACATCTATAAAAAATGTCTGATCTTTAGAAAAGGGTCAATAGCCATCTTCTGACTACCCAGCTATCTCTAATGCATCATAGACAGAATACCTAAATATTGTGCTAAATTAAATCACTTCAAATGGTGTGAATAAAATTTGTTTTAAAATAAGATATCCATGACATCAGAATATGGTCAGCTAGTTTGGAGCATGGTAGCAGTGTGAGATGTCCCTTACAGTCAGTGTTTCCAGCCCTAAGTTGGCCAGCAGGATCTGGTCTCCCACTGAGGACCAGGATAGGTGAAGAGTTCAAGGCAAGGTGTCTCCACAAAAGGGATGAGGAAGGGGCGCCTCAATTTTGAAACTCATTTTCGCCTTTGGTCCATTAGTGCTTAGATTTATTAACCTTCCCAATAGGCTGTAAAGCCCATCTATTTCCATGTTCCAAGCTAAGGCTATTGCTAAGGGTGTGAACTGAGGGGGAGTTATTTATGGATAGTCCCTTGTCTAAGTTTATGCTGTTATTTTTAATTTATGTGGTAGGCGCCCAGTGTACTGCTAAGATGCCTAGAGATGCATTTTAAAAATTTGAATACATAAATAAATAAAATACTCTGTACTCAAACGGACCTAAATTATGTAGTATGGAGAGAGAAGTGATTCAATAGACATTAGGCAAAGGACTGAAGGAGCACAACAGACCAATGCTATTTGCAGACCTAAGAATTCTTACCCTTGAGCAAGCAATACAGAGGAGATACAGCTGGCAGCCTAGATTTTAGGTGGTGTTTCAGCCCCTTTTCCAGCCTTTCACTGGAAGGCTGAGTTCATATCTACAGTGACCTTGAGCCCATCAAACACCCAAGCTCTTCCTAAATAAGCTGAATCGAGTAGATGTGTGAGACTACCCGTAGGTGGTGAAACCCTGACACATGGGAAATGGGTGAGAGTTTGGCCAGCATCTCGTAGGGAAACCAGGATTTCACTGACTGGGTTAATTGGTTGCGTAAGTCAGGTCTAACTAGTGGATGAATCCATTGTAAGGCACCCACCACTTAAAAGACAGATGTTTAAAGAATCAAAAGGTATTAAGCAGGCAAACATCAGCTGGTCTATCAACAGGATGACTCCGATCGATGATGCAAATACTATAGTGCACAGTAAATACGGCACACATGTATAAGTGTACATAATTAGAAGTAGCATATCATTTGTGAATGTGATGCAACAAGGAGCACATCACAAATGTAACCAAGAACCACAATGGTCTGTGATAGGATATGCATAAATATACATAATTATGTATAATAGTGTCATAGTATGCTGATAATATACCGTCCTTATTGGATATGTAATCCCAGATAGCATCTCACAAACAATGTTATGATATGCTCGGCTAAACTACGTAAGTGATAAGTAGGGAATAATAAATATATCCGGTTTATGTCGTTTTGTTTGTATATGGTTTTAACTCAAATTGTTAGGACACACAGGACCAACAACAGTACATGTCAGCACCTCTGCAGGCATCTTGCTGTGGCTCAGGACCACATGAAGCAGAGGCTGCAGCACGTGGAGGGGCCTTTGCTAGACAACATGCAAACCCCACATCATCAAAAGCTTCACAACAGTGAAAGCGCCGATGGATAAACCTCTGGCCTGGGTTTCCCTGGGGCAGGCTTGCACTGCAACCACAACTAATAAACATTACTGAGCTATCACTTCAGCAAACCCACTCGGGTAATTTTACCAGTTGGGTGAGTGTGGCGTGGGCTTTGGTGACCACAGGCTTTTGCTCAGGCCACTGAGAGCACCTGCGGCTGTCACTGCCGTAGAAACTGTGCTCAGAGTCAGTAATTCAAAAGCCAGTAGTGCAGCTGACCTACCCATGCTGTGCCAGCATCATGGGGCTGTGCTGGGGGCCTGGCCTTGGTAAGAGAAGGCAGCAGCTTCCCCTTTAAAATGTTTTGTTTCTTTGAGGTTTTCTGTCTGCACTTCATATTTCACCCAGCCCAGGATTCGGGCTGGCACGGGGCACCCCTCCTTGAGCAGGTAGGTGTCTGTAAGCATCTGGGCGTTTCTGAGGAATCCTCCCCAAAAGGTGCCAGGCTGTGACAGGAGCCACCTCTTGAACAAAGGAGACATCACACACACTCCTGGTGTTAGAGCCTAAGCAGAGAAAAAGGATGCGTAATAGGAAAGACCCTTGTTTCTCACCTATGGCTTTGGCTTATATGGGTCACCCAGAAGTGCCTGGCACTGGTGGCAAAGCCTGGCCAGCGGCTGCCACCCCAGGGGACAGGGAAGTGGACATGTCCTCCGGTGTGCTGCTCACCCCAGCACATCCTGCTCCTGTCAGCACAGCTAGGATGGCTGGCATAACCCACAGCACCCTGCCAAGCCCCACGCTCCCGCCAGGTTTCTCCCCCTTCATGCCGTCATGTCCCCACTGCCCTGATGGAAACAAACACTTGCTATGGCAATAGGCACTGCCTTCTACATTCTACTCTCTGGTTCCCGGTGATGGACAACATCAGCTTGAGCAAGAAGGAGGATGTATTTGCCATTAAGTGCACAGTCAGAAATACCTGAAAGGGGTGCATGGAAGCTGTAATTGATGGAGGCATTGATCTTATTTGCTGATGCGAAGCAATGGGCATCTTCTGCCTAAGAGAGGATGTGTACCTGAATTGCACAATTCAGAAGTTTTATTCCCTTTGTTTTGAAAGAAGTCATTAGGAACCAGATGGCTCAGGGATTTAGTAACAGAATATGAAACCTCTTATCTCTCCATCAGCCATTCAGATATGACCTATTGCATTACTCACAGAAAATCATCAGATTACTTGCTGGTGTCTTATGCAAAATGAGATAGTCTTCTTCTGCAGCCCAGATTCAGCTGAACAGATTTTCCAGTTGAAATGGTATAATTTTGTTCCAGCGATTTGGCTTTCAGCTTTTAAAAGATCAGTCTTTCTGGACTGTGAGCTGCAGTTAGCTTCTTGCTGGGATGGAGCTGAACAGGACTGCCGCCTCATCCCTAATGCTGATGCCTGCCAGTGACGTAAGGAAGGGACAACTCAGAAACATGTCTTCAGGTGTACATACTTCACGAGTCAAGATATTTTATGCAAGATGCTTGGCCAATGGTCCTCCAAGAGAGCAGCACATCAGAGTGGGTCTGCAGGTTTATCATGACAGCTTCTCAGGGAAAACACTGCTGAAAACAGTAGAAGTGGTGAAGAACAAAGATGTGTTTTGGCAGATTAATTTGGAGGACAGACTTCAAATGGATCAACTGAGTGAGCAGGGAGGAGTTTTGGATAGGCTTTTCCCACCAATGGTAGTGTCTAGCACAGAGGAGCAGCTTGCATTAGGTGACAGGAGCCAGTGAAGCAATCCTTCAGCACACAGCACAGTGGGTGTGGGAGCTGCTATTTCACCAGGACTGCCGCAAGTTACCACATTTCAGCTGATTCGAGATAAGAGCCTGCAAGGAAAGTCCTGCATCATGGTAAATGCAAGAGAAGCAGGGGTAGCCCCTATGACAAAGCACTTCTATCATTCTTTCCACTTAGTGAAGATGCTTTCAGGTTTTCAATCTCTGTGTTGCCAGCTGGAGTGCAAGGGAGAGGAACAGTAAGAGAGTATGAGAATATCCTACACTGGGCCCGTGATTAGGTCCACGACCTACACAGTGGTTGAACAAAATGCAAAACCAAACAGGGAGGGACGAGTGCTCTGTTACAGTGAATGAAATTGCAATAGCGTAAAACAAGATGCTCATAAGGAAATAACTGTAAATATATTTTGGAAACACAGGACTAGATGACCTTCCAACCCAAACTTCTAGTGTTCTATGAAAAGAAGAATGAAACAGGACAGGAAAACAGAGAGAAATGTATCTTCAGTCTGTTCAGGTCATCAATCTGTTTAGCTGTTCCCACCCATAACAAACCTCTGCTATGTAAGTACTGGGTCTCAACTTGGACAGCTGAAATAATTAAGCTTTTAAGGAATATGTGCACTCTCCCCATGTACCCTGCTGACCTCAAGAACAGGACCAGACTCCTGAGCAGGCAGTCAATACTTATTGGAAGGCAGAGCATCTCTGACACTAAAGCATTGCATGCCTAATAAGCTCAAGCACAAATGTCAGCAAACTTGTAAAATCACTTGCAATCCTTGCAAAAGTAATGACCAGTCCCTTCTGCAGATGTGTTAGGACCCTCACTGTGCCCAGCTTCTTGCCAGCCATCACACTTCTTTGGGGACTTTGGGCAATGCAGGGTTAGCCCATATTCTAGCAATGCTCCTGAAAGAGATGAAGCAGGCGAATAGCAGCCACTGGCAGCTCAGAGATGCTGTGAGAACGAGTAGACGAGGCTTGCAAGGCAAGAATAAATAGCAGAGGATTGTGACACATTAAGAAAAATGGAAGGGCCACACTGGTCTACTCCATTACAGCAGATGGAGCAAAAGGGAGGCTGCAGCGGCTTGGGTTGTGCAGCTGTAACTGCAGGGAACAACCAGACTTGCTCTCCCGGATGGATGCCAAAATATATTACAAAGCAAAAAAAGCTTGACATGTTTTTAATAGAAATTTGCTGTCTTGCTCCCCTTCCTGTAAGCCTCAATAATGTAATGTTAAAAAGGAAAAAAATGGAGTATGATCTCATGCGCGGTGATTTATCTGAAGTGAGTTGCTGATCTCAGTCCAGCTCTTAGTAGGCAGATCTGGGCTTGGTGAGCATCTGCACACTCCTGACCTGCTGGTGGCCTCAGCAAAAAAGCTGTGGTGTTGAGGGCCCAGACCATCCCCTGGGAAGCCATTGGGGTTTTGCTTTTGATTTCAGGGGCAGCAGAGCTGAAGGAACAGATCCTGGAATATTCTGTATTTATAGAGGTAGTTCTTCTGAGATGAGGGATTAGAGTTGCCAGTGGGGTAGTCTTGCTGCATGGTTTTGTGCCAGTGAGGGCTAGAAAGCTCCATGCCCAGAGAGGCAATGCATTCTACAAATCCAGACTTCACTGAAAAGTGACAGAAGTGAAACTGACAGGAAATAATAAACAGGAAAGACAGAAAAAAAAACCCAAACCAACAACAAAAAAACCACCCAAACCACCACCACCGCTGCCAAAACACAACAGTTGAAAATACATTTAAACCCACCTTGAAAGGGGTTATACCTTTAGGACCAATGGGGCCGTCTCAAGAAGTCTTGCTTGCACTGATGTGATTGGTATCATCCTTTTTGGCTGCTTATGTTCTTTCCATTCCCAAAGCCTGTTGCCAGGTAGGGAATGAGGCTGGGTCAGTGTTGGGGCAGAGGGCTGGGGCAAGGGGAATGTAGGACTGAGGGCAGACATGGCTTTGTCACCTGCAGGCAGATGCCCTGCCTGCTGCTGCCATGGGATGGGGACCTCCCGGCGCCTGGAGAAGCAGCAGCTCTTCCCCACCCCAGTCCCAGCAGAGAACATCAATATGGTAAATGTTTCTATCCCTCTGCCATCTTGGCTACGTGCTGCATATTCATCATCTTTATATTTTCTTTACTTTAATCTCCCCCATCTGCATATACACAGGTCCAAATGATAACAATTACCATAAAACAATTGCATTGTTGCCCTACCAATAAAAATTGCTCCGTTAATCAGGAGACTTTCAGAGGCACCATGCCTGAAAGACCTCATTTTAAACTGGCAGGCTGAACAGGGCAGCAGATATATTAGCCTATATATGATTGCATGCTGAAATACATTGATTTAAGATTTTTCCCATTCAGCCTGACAACTTGTCTAAATAGGCTCATGTCTGAAGAAGATAGCTTGCAGACATGATGCGAATGACAGGGCATTGCAAATATAATGCAGCGCTGTGCAGAGCGAGGGAGCGAAATCATTGTGGAAGGGATTAGTGGGATAAATAAGAGGGTTAAAAATAAACAGAAGTAGGTACTCTAAACAGCACAGCTCTCAAATTTCGCCCTGATTTTCTTCTTCCATTTCTAATTGCTAAGTCACTACAGGGAAAAAGAAATTACTGCTCTGCTATCATTCACCTTGTCATCTTTAGGTCTTCATTAGCAATTCCATCGACAATCTTAGCATTTAGCTCCTAGCCTACAATTCTGAGTGTCTTAATCACACCATGATGGTACAAGGTGCTGAGGAGCAGAAAGCAGAGACCACGTCTTCCTTTGTGTTTGCAAAAACACAGTACCTTAGGTATGGATTGTCATAAGTGAGTGATTGAGATGGGCTCTGGTCACTGCCAGTGCTGTCGACTCTGCCTGTGCCATTCAGACATATGTTTTTGATCCTGATCAAAACCAGAAACACTTAAAAAGGACAGATTATTTTTTTAAAGCATCCCATGAAGCATCCTGTAAATCAGCCCAGTGTCACAAAGGTTCTTAACTGTGTAAAACAAACCCCAGTATTTTTCCTTACCACCAGCACACAGTTCCAAGAGGATCAAGGTGAAATAGCTGACATTACTTGCAGCATTAAAGTGGACTCAGCATCAGATTTGATATAAAATAATATGCATGTTTTGATACACTGTATAACACCATCTAGGCTTCAATGGATTATAAATATTAAGTAACTGGTGGATTTTCAGTGCATGGCAAAGGCACAGAGGTGAGGATTTACGGAGGCCCTTCACTGCAGACCTTAGCACCAAGAGGGCTCAGATGGGCTGAATTTGGGGAAGGTGTCCTGACCCTCGGTGGAGGTTGAGGTGGCCGGTGCCTGGGAGCCCCTTGGCCCTGCATGGGTACATGCAGAGCTGGGCTGTACAAGGCCATGCTGCTCGAGCGAGTCATGGTGGAAAGATCCTCTTCTCCACCTGCAATGTACATAGACCAGCAGGGTCCCGGCTCAGCCTCTGGGAAGAACTCCACTGGAAATCCTCAGAGAAGCCTTGTCTCCAACCTCCCAGCCCACCTTTAGCATTTTTCATCCACCTGAGGGGAGCTCAAGGGTCTTTGTGAGGGGCCTCCACCACAACTCAGCCAGAGGGTCTTCCCCTCTGCTCCCTTCCAGGAGCAACCCCTGCACCCTGCTGGACACAACGCCAGGGTGCTTCTCTCTCTCAGGACATGCGGACATCTGGACCTGCAGCTATGGATGTATCCATCATTTCTGGAGTTAGTTTTTGAGGTTCATAGTGGTCAATCTCAAGTATTGCCACTTGGAGGTATGTAATGTACTACAGAGAAGTGCATGGGTAAAGACTTGTGTAAAAGAGCTATGTGGTCCTAGCAGAGGACACATATGATACCTTTGAAGACTGTGGCCTTGGAAACAGAGGAACTGGTGACAAAGCAGGAATTTTCCATGTGTACTAAAACACCAGTGGAAATCCCTTCTGCTTTGCATGCAGATATGCTCCCAGGTGGAGCACATGCTGCACAGAGGCATGGGACCCTCACCTCAAAACTTGCCTGTGCACCCCCAGCCTGCACACTCAAACTCGAGCCTCTCTTACCGATGACAACCTGGTTCCTTGCTGCATTGGCTCCTGACATAACTGGGCCTCCATGGACTTTTTCATGGACTCAGAGGCCATGGACTTTTCATCTTCAACCAACATGGCCTCAGGTTGTGCCAGGGGAGTTCTAGATTGGAGATTAGGAAGAATTTCTTCACGAAAGGGGTTGTCAGGCATTGGAACAGGTTGCCCAAGGAAGTGGTTGGGTCACCATCCCTGGAGGGGTTTAACAGACAGGTAGAGGAGATTCTTAGGGACATGGTTTAGTGCCAGTATTAGGTTATGGTTGGATGATCTTGAGGGTCTCTTCTTACCAAAAATATTTTATTATTCTGTTATTCTAACATGTAGTGATGCCCAAGGGTAGCTAGGAAAAAATCTATTAAAAAGACATCACGTGCCGTTGAGTCCATTGATGCTTAAGTGTTAGTCACTGAAAAGTTTGGGAGTATTGTCGTAATGAGAAGTCCTACCTATGCCCAGTAGGACACGGAACAGCTGCTGCGGGTGGCTGGCTATCAAGAGCATCACATGGGGTTTCAACACGTGTTTCCTGCTTCTGCTTGGTTATTGTGGTGTAGTGACATCTGAAAAGGGTGGGGGATCTGGGAATGCCTTGCTGACAGTCTAATTAACATTTATTTGATCATCCCTTGACTTACATCCTTATTATAGCATTTCAGACATCATGTAGTTTTCTCTAGTGGACCAATAAAATAAGGAGCCATATTTTTTTAAAGCCGGCATTTTAGTAAACAGTCTGGAAAAAAAATCCCTGGGAAGCTGGTATTGAGGTTGAAACAGTCTTTATGTTCTGATCATTGAAAACTGCTGGTGTTGGACCAGTAGGAACTATGCAGCTGCCTGAAAGACAGGGAAGGAAGGGCAGGGGCAGATGCCATGAAGGCACCTTGCAATTGCTGGGAGGAAAAGGACAGATCTGCTGCTGCCAGGGACAACAGTGGACTGCTCAAATGTGACCCTCCTCCATTTTATTTGGACGTATAATTACAGCAAAAAGACACTGCCCAGCCATCCTGGGGAACAATCCTCTTCCTGTAGTTGGACCCCAAGGTTTGATATGCAGAAGCAAAAGGGTTATATACTGTAGTTCAGAAAATACCCAGAACCGAGGGCTGTGCTTCATGTTCTGAACTCCTGTTGGTCAACACTCTGTACTAGGAGGCCCTGCAAAACCCCACTGTATGAGTTCTCCCACCTCTTCCTTGGATTCTGAGCATCCATGTCTCCTGGAGGACATCCCTCCGATCCCTGTTTCATTGGTCTGGCCCAGCACAAATACATCCTTTTGATGGGACCAGAGGCATGTCAGCATTGTAACTCAAAAAGCATTTCTGTCTGCAGCTGCTGAAAAATGGATCTTTTCTCCCACCACAGTTCGTGTGCACCATTCTTTTGTGTGTCCAGTTTGGGATCCACAGATACTCCTCTCCCTTTGGGTGGCTGTTTCAGCCCTGTCAGCCCGCACTGATTTTGTTTCTCTGCAGGATTTGTTTGATGTAGGAGCATTGTCCATTTCTCTCTGTCCAGGCTATGCATAGTCCACCGATTCTTGCAAATTCTTTTGCAGAGCAATGTAATTAATTGTATTCTGCACAATGTTTACCTACTGGGGGGTTAGTTTATGATGGCTGTCACAGCCTGTGCCTCTTTACACACTATTTTTTGCTAGAGTCTGACTTTGAACTTCACATGACCCCTTGCGTCAAGCCTTTACCTGTGGTATCGTGATTTTTTACTTTGTCCCTTCTGTCAAGACACTGTTCTCCTTTTTCCATGATTTACCTCCCTTGCTTGACAAGCTTTCATTCTTTGTCACACATTAATTCTATGCCTTCCTTTAATCTCTCCCAAAAGGTCTCAGTCCAAGCCCTCGTTGTAACGTGATCTTATCACAGACTTAAATCACACTTATCACACACTAAAATCATAAAGGTATTTCTGCAGATTGAGATCGCTTGCCAGCTGTTCCTCCCTTGCCTGCACATGCAAAAATATGCCTGTACATCTCCTTTGTTTCCTGTTGACATAAGATGCACCACGCTGAAGCTTCTGCCACGCATTTTCACAGCTCATCTGAGTTAATTGCAAATGATTAAGAATGAGCTGCTTACCACAAGGAGCGGAAGAGCTCTTTTTCTGGGACCAATTGCTTGTGCATCGTACTTGGCTGTAGCTGAACCTTCTCCAGCTGCTCTCCGTGTTTGACACATTTTGGTCCCTGCTGGGAAGGTCCAGCTGAACGAATGGGATCCCCCACCCCTTCCCAGTTTAAAGCTGTCTCATGACATCGAGGGGAACACAGGTCCTAACCAGGGGTCTGGCTGCCAGTGACTCCCCTTCCTGGGGTGTCAGGCCAGGGATATGTCTGTGCCTGGTGTGCTAGTGGGTACCATAGTGCAAGAACGTCCCTTTGGGGATTGCTCGGGCTGCTGCTCCTTCGGCCACACGGTGCTCTGGCTGCCCCACCGCCCGGCTGGTGAGCAGGTCCTCTGTTCTGTGTATTCATTAACGGCAATATAAAGAACAGATGGCACCTTCTCCCCTTAGCACACTCAGATGAAGTTTGATATTATTCTCTGCTCTTCGTTGCAAGCTGGTTTAAATTACATTAGAGGCTTCGAGAGCCACGGTACACGTCATTCCTTGTTGTGCAGGGCAGGGAAAATAAACACTGCTGAGCTCGCTGCCCAGTGACTCATTCACAGGAGAAATTTTATGTTGGGGAATGGACTCTTGGTCAGTGCACATCCAAGGGCCAGAGCACTTATTCGCTTGCAGAGACAACTGGAAGGGTTGATAGGGCTGGCAGGGAATGCCAAGGTTTTGCTTTGAGGAAAATGTCCCTGAAAGAGTAGGGAAAAAATGGAAAAAAATCCAACCAAATATCAAGGATATAATTAGTTAGTTAGGTATTTGCATTTGCATGTTCAATCACATAGGTAGGGGATTAAATGCACATTAATCACTGAAAAGTCTCAGGATAAATATTTAGTTACAAGGTTTCTATTCCAAGGCAAAATGTTGAGAAATGGCCAGTACCCAGAACAGTTGACGAGAAATGAGTAAAAGCTAAAGTTCAATTTTAGAACAGGATCTGTGCTGTTAGTCCTGTAATTCCTGCAAATAACCTCTGGCTTCAGTGGACTTACAGCCTTACCCAAATACTGCTCATGTTTCTGCTCGCCTTCCATACAGGAGCACACTTCAGACTTCTTCATATTCAACAGAGGTATAGAAATTTATTTTTGCTTTTTATTTTTCACCCTGAAATTTTGCTTCACCATAGTAGCATTTACTCAGTGCTCCAAGCACCCAACCACTTTTATTATTAAAAAAAAATAAAAATGAGCACTTTACTCGTAGGTAACATATTTTGGCCACTTTGTCCAGCTACTTTAAGTATCACAACACTCTGTGAAGAAGTTTGTTGACATGGGCCAGGAGTAAGGAGCACGTTAAACAGAGAAGCGGGAATAAAAGCCACTTATTCTGAGTCCCAGACCTTTTGTCCAAGGGCACATAACACCGCCCCTCCCCGCCTTTACCTGCCAGGGGTACCTCCGGAGCAGGGCAGGCACTTTGCTACACTGCTGACTTCAGCAGAAGGCTTTGTCCAAAACGTGAAGCGTTTCATGTTTGAATTTCACCACTTGTAACACCACTGCTAACAAGCCATCGGCTTCACTCAATTTTGAGGTAAACCCAAGTTGATTAAAATTGCAGCTAATTAATAAAACTCAGGAACCTGTCAGCAGCACACACAACCTTCCTGGAAATCTCCAGCAAAGTCCTCTCCGAGTTCCAGCTTGTCCTTGTGCATTACTGGCAACCTACTATCTATATTGTTATTCATCCAAAAAGCTGAGATCATTTACTCTACAATGGGCAGTGGTTTAAATGGTCCCTTCCCATGATGTGTAACTCCAGCAAGGAGGTCACAACCCTCTGCAGTTGTACAGACACATGCAGAGGGCTTGGGACACCTGAGTAGGGCACAGCTCATGCAGAGGACTTGCTCACGTTAGATGTGTCTGCCGCACCAGGTCCCTGAGCCCACCTGGCTTCCCTGGGGCCAGGTTGGGCTTGAATCATTGAATCATAGAATCACAGTTTGGGTTGGAAGGGACCTTCCAAGGTCATCCTGTCCAACCCCCTGCCATGAGCAGGGGCATCTTCAACTAGATCAGGTTGCTCAGAGCTCCATCCAGCCTGGCCTGGAATGTCTCCAGGGATGGGGCATCTGTCACCTCTCTGGGCAACCTGTGCCAGTGTTTCACCACCCTCACTAAGAAAAATTTCTTCCTCATGTCTGGCCTGAACCTCCCCTCCTTTAATTTAAAACCTTTACCCCTTGTCCTATCGCAACGGGCCCTACTAAATCTGTCCCCACCTTTCTTTTGAGAACCCAGAGAAAGCAGAACACCAGATGGCTTTCTTTAAAAGGACAATCTTCCCTCTTTCCAAGGCAAAGAGACCTTGAAAGACATTTATCTCCCACTCCCAGTTTTGGGTCAACTAGGTAGTCCTCCCACCCCGGGCACCTCCTGCTACCAGGAGAACACGAGCCTTCTCCAGAAGGCTTCTTTGGGCATAGGGCCATGGTGTAACACCAAGTAGTCCTCTGCAAGGACTTCCCTCTCTGTCCCTTCATCAGGAGGAGAAGAGCAACCAGACCCCTAGTGCTGGAAAATTCATCAAGCAGGTTGATTGTCCTGTTCTCAGCCCATGATCTCCAAGACCAGCTTCACAGTTTTCCTCTTTTGCTGATTTTAATTAAAGGTAAAATTATCCCTGGTTGAAAACATGTTTTTGCACGTTTTTATTTGTTTGCAGCCATACAGCCAGATCTCAGGCTTTTATTGAAAGCTCTGTGGTGCTTGGTATACCAGCTAAAGCACCCACTCCTGGAGATATATTACGTTATGAACAGTTCAGCCTTCTTTTGATCACTTCACTTATTTTTCCCTTTTTACTGTTAAATAGATTTTATTATTATATTAGCCATTTTACAGAATTGTAAAATATTTTTTGTAAAGAAAATACACATTTTTATTTAAAATGTTGTGAGAGTTTTCTGACTAGCATTCTCACAAATAGCAGAATAACTCCACCTTGGTCCTGTGAAATGATGTTTGCTTCTAACTGAAAGAGAAATTCTCATATCTGTCTATTAGTAAAGTTAAAAAAATAAATACAATGTCTGAAAGGAGGTACAGATATACACTGAATGCATCAGAATGCCAGATAACACCCAAATAAAAGATTGTAATATCAAGATAGTATATCTTATATAGTGACTTATTAGATATGATATTGAATGCATTTGGCCCATCATAGTAAAAGCATGTCCATATGCCAGAATTCACTACCACGTTACAAAAGCCCACAACACTAGAAAGAGCTAAAAAAATCCAAAAACCAGAAAAACAAGCAAGACCACTTTCAGATGTTGGATCCATTTCTTCAGCTGTGGCCTAAGCTTGCATACCAATGATGCTAGTTTTAGCAAGGAGAGAAGTTTGAGAGTGGCCAAACTTCTTAGCTCCCAAGTTTTTAGCTACATTAAACTTTTGCCTTAAAACAAGACAAACATTCTTTTAAAATCCTTCCTATGTGGTTGTCTTCAAGCATTTAAAAACTCTTTATAGACCAGATAAGCTAGAAAATATGATGTAACAGGGACTTTACACATCTACTGTGCATGATGTGACTAAGTCAGCCAGATCGAGCCTACCATTGCCTTCATTGATCTTTTATAGACAGTTGTCTTTTTAATTTATATTTATAGACAATTATCTTTTATATATATATGTACTTATCCTTTTTTATAGACAATTGATCTTTTATAAGCACTTCAGGGCGCAGTTCATTTCCTTATGTACCTTCGGTCACAGCCCGCCATGCCTGTTCCCCTGCCCTGGGCACTTGGAAAAGGGAGCCAATGCCAGCCCATGCCCAGCTTCTGGCAGTGCCCCTACCTGCACCCCAAATGACTGTGCTACCCTGCAGCACACTGGCAGCCGCCCTGCACCCCACCACCTCCACACTGGTGGATCAAGGCTCCTGGAGCTCGCTGGGCTTGCATCCTCTTGTGGAGCCCTGTGGGCCTGGTCCTCATAGAAGTACATCACGCCTTGTGTTACTGAAAGCTTCACAACTCCTTCGCTTCACAACTGTGATTGCACGTGCACACATGCATAACCTAAAATACTTTCTGTTCCATTTTACTGAAGTGTTTTAAAACTGTGCAGTGTGAGGGAACACCAAACTGAGGCTAAGGGGAGACCTTCTTGCTCTCTACAGGTAGTCCTGAAAGGAGGTTGTAGCATGGATGGTGTTGGTCTCTTCTCCTGAGTAAGTGACAGGATAAGATAAAATGACTTCAAGTTGTACCAGGGGAGGTTCAGATTGGATGTTAGAAAATCTTTCCTCTTGGAAAGGGTTGTATAGCACTGGAACAGGCTGCCCAGAGAAGTGGTGGAGTCACCATCCCTGGAGGGTTTTAAAAGGCGTGTAGATGAGGCTCTTAGGGACATGGTTTAGTGCTAGATTTAGGTGATGGTGCGACTCGATGATCTTAAGGGTTTCTTCCAACCAAAATTATTCTATGATTCTATACTTGTACCAAAAATTGTGCAACGCATCATCAAGCATTGTGTGTTCTGGGGTGAATTGTATTTACTCTACAAATCCAGTCCAGCCTAGAATATTAAAATATTTCATAGGTAACCATGATATATAACTAAAAGCTGGAGGTGCCTGTTAGGAGAAACATGCAGCTGAGGGCATGCGGGGGGGAAAGTGTCAATAGGGACCAAGCAGAGGCTGTTTCCCTTCTCCTCCCAGCGTCCTGCTGGATCAGGATGTTGATAGGGAGAGACACACTGCCCCTCCCCTGCTCTCCAAATGTGCGCTGGCAAAAATACAGAAAAGAGTTTACCAGTCAGCAGAAGGAGGTGCAGCAGCAATCACGACCTTTGGACGTCCTGGAGAACTTTCTAGAGACAACTTAGGCAGGGAGGAGGATCAACTTCTTCTCCTCGACTCCGTCCCGCACCTGGCTTTTTTGTCTCTTCTCCTTGCCCTGTCCCCTCCCTCCCCCAGCCCTTTTACCTGAGAGGATGCTGAGGCAGGGACTTGCTTTATTCATGCAAAAGCTCTGAGAAAACACAAATAACTGAATCACACCTGAATCAACTCCACACTCCCCAAATATCAGGTGGCTTTCCAGCACACCCACCTACTGTGTCCTGGGACCAGCAGCAGTGCTGTTTGGCACTGGAAACATGGGGACTGAAGGGATCTCTCTGGTTGTCTAGACAGGCCACACACTGTCAAGAAAAGCCATAATTCCATCAAAACTTTGCCAAGTTGTTTATCTAAAGTAGCTAGGATTTTTTTTCTTCACCTGAAGTATCATTTGGTTGTATATTTGTGCTGTATAATGTCACGAAAAGCTTTAAATGCAGCAGCTGAATTTCCAGAAGAAGAAGAAAAGCATAGAGCAGGGAAAAGAAGCTACAGGCTGAAATGTGTTCTGGATGTGAACTGACCTCAGTGCTGCCTGTTCTTCTGGACTGCTTGTGCTGCAAATCCACTGGCATGCCCAAAAGATGCAAATATGTAGAGGCTCATCAGTACAAGCACTTTGGGGGTGAAAAATAATCCAACACTATAAGCCTTCTTATTTTAAACTACCCAGCCATGAGAGCGAAGAAAAAGTGAGGTGGATGTGAGGGAGCCCACTGCTAAGGACTGGTGATTTTGTGTCCAGAGCACCCAAGGCTGTGGGGCTCAGGAGGAAGTGCCTCACCTCACCCTTTCTCTACTCACTCCATGCCAAAAACCTTGTTTCCAGCAGAGCAGAGCTCCCACCAGCCCGGCGGAGACAATGGAAACCTCAAGGGCTCAGGGGGCCTGGGTTCAGTGCCGAGGGAGCTCTCCAAATGGCACTCTGCTCCCCACGCAGGGACTGTCCCCACACCCAGCCACGCTGTGGGTGCATCAGTCCAGCTGCCCTGGGTCATGGGTGCTCAGCTGGCTGTGAAGGGATTTTGGAGCCTACCTTTAAGAGTCCAAATTTGGAAGCTTTTTTTCCACAGAGGTAATTCTTTTTGCAGAGAATGTAAGAAAGCTACACTTCAACTTCCTCGGCAACTTCAGCGCTAGAAGAGCTGGGATCTTGTACAAATCAAATCACTGTAGGTTCCATGAGATTTTTTTTTCTTGTATTAGCCTACACTTCAGATCCGGAGGGGGTAGGGGCAGCTAGCAGGCAGGAAGGGACCATTTTCTCCCACGACCCATGCAGAGGCAAGCTGAGGGCACCCAGGCCAGGGGCTGAGGCCACTTTCCCACCCAGGAGGCAAAGCATGAGAGACACCTGCCCACCTACCCTCACCTCTCACCCCCCAGAAGCACCTCACCGCCCTGCAGGGGCACTTCACAGCAGGTGCAAGATCTACATCCAGACTATTTTTTTCCCCCCAGCATTTCCCAACCCAATGTTTGCAGTGTTTTGTGAAACGAGTGTTTGCGGAAGAATCCTGTGCACAGCTTCTGAAGGACAGAAATCTGTCGCAATCGCTGTCAAGCAGTCCTGTTACTTTAGTTCAAAAGGATGGAGACTAATTAGCTCCTTTTTGAGATACCCTGGCACAGCCTTTGGGGTGCCGGACCCCACTTAGCTGACTTTCGAGGTGCCAAGTTCTTAAGCCTCCTGAGATGTGCAGATGGTGGCAGTGTTTGGTCCCCCTTCCCCAGGGGAAATCAGTGGCAGGAAATTATAATATAGCTGCTACACACACACCCCGCAGAATCCACCCTTCCATGAAAATGCCATAGAGATTTAAACACCTTGCATAATTTCAAGAGGAAGTAGCGAGAAGAGAAATAAATACACTTTGCAATTGTATAACATACCTCAGTTAAAAAACAAAACAAAACAAAACAACAAAACAAACCCCAAAACCAGCTATGTTCAAAAAGTATCCAGATCTTGGAGCCAGATGGGACTGGATCTACAGAGAAGTGTGGCAGAATAAGTGCCTGTGACGCAAAGGAAGCGGTGCCACCACGCTGCTCTGAGTCCAGCACTCCCAGGAGTGGTAATGGCTGCTGCTCTGGTGACAGACACCATGGCTACCCCTTGCTCCAGGCGGCTGCTGGCACTTCGGTGGTTTAGTAGAAGTTGCAATGATTGCATGGGCAGATAACTTTAAAAAATTACTGCTTTGAGATTTTCTGAAACTATTTTTTGTTTTTACATTGTGGGGTCCGCTTGCTTTGTGTTTTAAACTATCGCATGCTGATCTGCAAAGGCATGGAAATTTTACTTAATAACTAACATAACTAACACAATAAAAATCTCTTCCAGGCAGTTCCAGGGTGAAATAGAGAGCTTTTCTCTCATGCCTGGAGGGTTTTGCCTCATGTTACCAGGGGACACATAGAAACACAGTTCCCTCCATCACTCAGAGACCCTTTCCCACAAGTTCTCCCATTCAAGAAGCAGCACTGGAGGGGGCAGTTCTCACCTACCCTGCACACCTGAAAGAAAGAACTGGGCATTTTTGGGGGTGGAGGAACAACAAGGTGTCCGAGGCTGCAAGAAGGAAAGGCTACAATGAAATTAGGCAGCTGGTACCCCTGAGGCAGCCTGTACCATTCCCCTTGTCTTGACAGAGATGAACCCCATTTCCCCTGCAAACAAAAGGAACATCAAACCCAGGATCTTGCATGCCGTGATGACATTCATCCCAGCAGGGCTCCACTCCCAAGGAGAGCAGGCACCAGGAAATTATGTGCAATACATTTAAGTGATTTACAGCTCTCTGCGTGCGCAGGCCCACTGTCAGCTCTAGTTACCTGACAGTCAGGGGCGGCTTCAAACCATTGCAAGATTTCTTTTCCGGACTACAATAGGCACACAAGGTGGAAATGGAGTCTACAAAAATCATGAGTCTGGGTTAAAAGGAAAATATCATTTTGAGGAAGAAAATGCACATCACCCCATAAGACAGAAGAGTCCTTTGAAAGGAAATTCCCCACCCTGACCCAGGCACTGAGGAGCCGAGAGAGGCTCATGGGAACACTGGGCAGTGATAGTCCCCTTGGGTCCATGGGAGACATCAGCTAGAGAGGCACTGGTGAAATGGATACCATCACCATATGGCCACTTCCAGCCAGGATGGAGAGAATCTGCCTGTTGTTTCCTCCCCCTTAGCGTGTGGGTAGTTAAAGGTGAAACAGTATTAATATGAATTTATCTGGAGGCAAACAGAAACTCTCAGAAAAGGAGTGGCAAGCGTGGATGAGACAGACATAAATCCAGTGACAAACAGTCAAAAAAGAAGTCTCAGATTCATGCGTTTTGAGACAAATCTGAAATCGTTAAATATATTTCTGTTTCTCATTAGGCTGCATCACAAGGGATTACGACACATATTTTAACGTGCAAAAACCTTAGTTAAAGTTAAAGATTAACTTTCCTTCTTTATCTACATCTAAGCTGAGCTCAGACTGTCCCAATGGGCACCTCTCCAATTTCTGTTTGTAATTTTGAACCACCCTTCAGACATTTCTTTTGCTCTTGTAGCAATGACCGACTTTGAAACTTGTGCATTACCAAGTTTTCTTCATGAGGATTTTTTCATTAAAAAATCACCCAAACTGAGGCTCTTTTACTTTCAATGCATTTAAATTTTACCCCCTTAAGCCTGGTGACTGCTTTTCTCAACTCCAATTCTGGACCCTTCAAAGCCAAGAGGAGCAAATGAGATTCTTTCTGTCCATATTGAGTGCCTTTAGTCGAAGTCCTTGTAGTACATGTGATTGAAACACTAAGAAGTGTCAGAGTTTACTGCAACTCCTAGATAAGTCGGAGCAGAGAGCTTCTGTCACGTCTCCCACGTACATTAGGGTGTATATCTATATCTCCTTATAGCTACCTCTGTAACTAGACTTTCTGGGGGTTTCCTGTCCCCTCTCTAACTTCATCAGAGTCATCAGGGAGGAAATGCTCTAAAGAGTATTTCTATTATCCAGTTTAATTTCTGAGCTTCTTAAAAGATTTTTTTCTCTAGAGTGGAACACGGAACATATTCACTACCAGGGCATCCAGGGGCTCCACTCAGAGCCATGGCTATCTAAATTAATTACTATGCAAGCATGTAGGAAGAGACAATTACAAATGGCATGTACAACTGGGATGTCTTCCCCAAACCACTGATGCACACACATACAGAAAAATAATTAAGCCAATCTAACCCCAAATCTATGTTCTGGGTCAACTGGAAAATGGCCGAAGATGTTTGTAAGATCCCACAATTTTGTTTGCAAACTAATCATTAGTTAGAGTTCTGGAAATAGGGTCTAACTGCGGGGAGGATAAAGCACCAGCAAAGTCCATGTGATACCCAGAGAAAGCCCTCTAATGAGTGTGTCCCTGCATCTCTACCAATGCATAGGGGAGACCTCTACATCTCAAGCTCAGAGACCTGTATGGGCTTCACAGCCTGCTCCACAGCAAGCACATACCCCTTCTGCCTTCTTGTAACTGACAACGAAACTACAGGGAACAAATCTGGTTCCTTCCCACCCCTTCACTTCCACTCACTTCTCCTGAGCCTCTTCCTCCTGGTGGGGAACTGACTGCTCAGGGGGCATCACATGCTACAACAAAAGCCAGATGTTTGATTTTGACAAGGTCATCGTGAAGTGAACTTGAAAAAACACAATAAAGATAACACTTCAGAGAGCCTTGCACACAATTTTTATCTTTCGTAATACTTTTTTTTTGAGGTACGGATAAATGTAAGTACTACCTAAACCATTTAAGATTGAATTAATCACATAGAAAATGCACTCTTTGCCATGCATAGAAGTAATTCACCTTGTATTTTAAAAATGGAATATTAATAAATAAAACTTATCACCTATGTTGTGGCTGTGTTTCAAACTGCTTTTCAGATTAATTAATTCTCACCAGCTTGTGTGAGGCAGAAAACCATTATTAGCCTAGTTTTCACACACAGAGGGGGAGAGCTTTCTCCGGCCTGTAAGCTCCTTGTGCAACAACATTGCCTACCTCTTTAAATAGCACTTTAAACTCCTGGAGCTCAGATTACTTTGCAAAGGAAATTGGTTTCCTTTCCTCGAGGTGAAAGGAGCCAGGAGGAAAAGAGATCTGTCAATTCAGAGCCCCAGACATGTTTCATTTAAACCCCTGGGGCTCTGGCGATGCTCGCCACCTCCCTTGGCCTGTCCCCTGGATGGTGGCAGGCACTGGGGATGCAAGGAGGGTCTTTCCCAGCACTTATAGCCCAGAAAAAGCCATTACTGAGGAGATGCTCCAGGTCCTGCCTGGCATCACCTGGGTCTGCCTGGTAGCAGCCTCGTCAGCCAGCAGGACTCTGAGCTAAGTAGCCTTCCACACGGGACCTGCAACTTTAGCAGAAATTGCTGCACCAGCTTTTCTAGTGTTATTATCTAGTTCCTCTTGGCGAAGATCCCAAAACCTCTGGTCTCAGTCAAGGTGCAGCTCTTGGGTCCTGGAGACCCAGGCATGAGCTGTGACTTGGGATTGGCAAGCCCTGAAAGACTCTTCCTGGGGCCAGATGCTCCAGGACAGGAGATGGGACAGGCATCCCAGGCAGCCGTGCAGCTTCTCCCCAAGAAGGTGCTGGTTTTAATGCTGAAGACTGTTGTGGGGAGTCCTCTAACCTGCTACACAGTGGTGGGCCAGGACAAGAGCCCCAGCCACCCTCCCTGGCCATTACCCTCACCCTTGCTCATGCAGCCTTGCTCCAGACAAGCTGTCGTGCATGGGGACAACAAGCAGTTGACAATGCATATAAACAACTGATTTGTCCGAGGTCAGGGTTTAAGTTTAAAATATCCACAGACTTCTCTGGGGCTTAGTAAGGAGCAGGATCTACCAAAGCACACGTGCAGGGACAGACACATGCCACGTTCATGGAGATCCGCCAGAGAGGGGCCAGTTCCCTGAGCCAAATCTGGGGCAAAAGGCACAGTTGTTTTGGTTCACTTGTGTTTGCTTAAAGTAATTCAACGGAAGAAGTATAATAAAAAGGGCATGTAGAATTGCTGTTGCCAGGTGACAAAGGCCATTTTAAGTAAGGCCCTGGCCCTGGCTCCTCACCTCTCCTTCCTGCCAGGTCTTCCCATCACATCTTCCTCTTTCACATCAGCTGTGCCTCCAGCCCTCTCTCCCATTTTCTGGCATGCCACTTTTCCCCCAGGCTCAGTCCCATCCCTCCCCTTGTACCCCGTATCTGCTGCTCCCAGAGTGACACTGTATGCATCTGACAAACCCCGCGCAATCAAAGAGGCCTAATGGGCCCTCTTTGGTGTTGGTAGCAGGCAAAATGGAAGGAGTCATCCTCTGCAGCAGTATCTCATAGAATCAAAGAATCATAGAATAGTTTAGTTAGGAAAGTACCTTTAAAGCTCATCTAGTCCAACCCCTGTGCCATAAGCAGGGACATCTTCAACTAGATCAGGTTGCTCAGAGCCCTGTCCAGCCTGGCCTGGAATGTCTCCAGGGATGGGGCACCTACCACCTCTCTGGACAACCTGTGCCAGTGTTTCACCACCCTCATTGTAAAGAATGGCTTCCTCACATCTAGCCTGAATCTCCCCTCCTTCAGTTTAAAACCATTACTCTTTGCCCTATTGCTACAGGCCCTGCTAAAAAGTCTGTCCCCATCTTTCTAGTAATCTCAGACTGAATAAATGATCTGTGTAAAGCACAGGAGACCCAACAGGACCACAAGTTTGATTTAACTTCTGCATCAGTCTTGTGGGGAAGGGAAAAGCTATCAAAATTATAAATATAATTTCTGCAGAAGGATGCTATTATATCACCAAGACACAAACACAGCTGTCACCATCCTGGTCTCTGTAGGAGTGTGAACAGCAATCGAATGTCTAGTACTTAAGAATCTGTCAGGCACGTAAGACCAATGAAAGCCAGAAAAGGCTGAGCAAGTTTCTCAGGAGGTGACGAGGGGTTGAGAGATCCCCAGAGCAGTGGTTCAGCTCCAACTACCACAACAGGTGATTTCTCTCCATCAGTCATGTGGGGAGGCACTCACCTACTTCCATCTCAGAGGGGAAAAGGAAACAGGCTGGAAAGGGTTCAGGAGACACCCACTCCCCCTATGCCTATTTCAAGAAAAAGGCAAAGAAAAACCCCAGAAGAGTTTTGGTGGTCTTCCCAGCACCTCCAGTGGCTCCTGGCAAGCCTGGGCAAGCACAGCCACACTCTGCAGCCTCCTGTCCTCACCAGAGGTTGCACTGAGAAGCCCTCATGGTCCTGGCACACAACATCTTGACTAACTAGGTCTTTAAAATTCTCACAGGGCTCCTCTGAGAGCAAAGACCAGCAGAGCTCGTAAGTCTGTCAAGCAGTTCAAGAACTTAGTGAGACCGAGGCCAGAGGCTGTTGAGTGACAAGACCTGGGGCGACCTCTCGCCTGGGCTCTTCTTCACTTAGGTAGCAGGTTTGCTCAGTTTTAATAGCAACAGGATGTAATAGAGTAGTAGCTGCTCCCTTTTCCAAATGATCGTTTAGCTTGGTTTTACCAAGCCATTCATTTCATGCTTATTAACCTTTGGAGTATTGTTTTGTCCAGACTGCCAGACAAATTAAATTTTAAGAGGGGTCTATATGGATGTCTGCAAACTCCCTTAAACACAAAGCAACTTTTAAGGAATATTTAATGAAATATGTAACAGTCAGTTTATCTATCTATAAACTAACACATCGTTCTCGACAACAGTTCATTGGAAGTGCCATGGGTAATCCTCAGGAAAAAAAAATTAATCATCCACAGAGGCAAGTAGGGAGGAGAGTAGGTTGGTCAGAAAACTCTGGAAGATTCATCTACAGAAGTGCTGATTACTGTGTGGAAAAGATTAACCTCACTGTGAAAGGAGCTGCAGCATACAAGGATCCTCGCACGTACATAAGAGGTCACCTCCATCAGCTGTGCTCATCAGCCCTCTCCTTCCTGATGATTAACATGTTTAAGAGACTCAGTGCCCCTACACAGCTCCCTGCCAAATTTCTTGAAGGACAACAATATGGACCTTGGACCAATATTGTAAGAAGGAAAAACAAAGTCCACCCTGACCTCTGCTACCACTTAAGAAAGGTACATGGTCCAAAGGGCAGCATTCCCCTTCTGCACTGTGCCCTTTACCACATGCACAAATAACCCCTGAAGATGCCGTATCCCTGTCCCAAGGAGCTCACAAGGCAAACTTGGCATGTGTTCGTGAGGTCCCGTAAGTATGATTTTCTATGAAGGTGAGACAAATCTTTTAAAAAGGCTCTAAAACCCTCATGCCAGACTCCCGCACACTGCACCAAAACTCAAGCATGGGACTGCAGTGAGTTGCAATAAGGAGATGTCAGTTTCAGGGGCCTTGGATGACAGTGGCATCCTAAGTCGCTAGGGAGAAGCCCCATGAAAAGCAAATTTTCTGAAAACTGCCTGGGGCCAGAGATTCTCTCTCACAACACATTTGCACACAGGCTGGGTCTCCCTCTCAACATATTTTGCCTTTTGTCTTGTTTTTCTGGCTTCCAACAACAATCCAAATGAAGCACTGGAAACAATGAAAGCATTAAAGGAAAATGTCATGCCTATCAATACATGCCTTTGTGGCCGTGAGAGTGGAGAAGGCGTGATGTCACTGGTGGGAATGGCCAAAAAATTTCCATTGAGAAAAGGGATCTGCCTTTAACAGAAGAAACACATTCCAAAATTTGTGCTGTGCCACCCAGTCATGCAGTAGAGTGCTGAGCTGTGTGTGACTGCAGCACAGGCCAGGAAACTCATTTAATTCAGAAGTTACAGAAGCATTTTGCACTTACTTACTACATGGGCATATAGCACGTGGGATTTAATTCTGTGATCAAAGACACTGAAGGCATTGTTCTCTACATACTGAGAAATAAAAACAACCCAGCAATTTATACATGAAATACTGAGCCCATGTATGGAGTATGTAGCTCTGCAGCTGAGTCCTGTGCTGGGCTGTTGAGTTTAGCTGTATGACTTTGCATCCAACCCGACAACGAGTAATCCCAGAGGTTTGCTCCCTATCACCTGGCACCAAGCAACTGGCTGTCTGATGGATTCCAGTTGCTTTCAAGGTCATGTCAAAGGGATGCATCTACTCTCCCAGTGATGGAGGCATTTAATTACCCAGGTTGACTTTGTTCTGAAGCGGACTGGAAACAGCGGACAGGTCCCTCATAGCTGAGAAGTGGTTCAGAAAGCCTCCCCTCATCAGCCCTCACCCTTCATTTGCTCAGCTGTTTCAAGTGCCTGGCTTCACAGCTTTCTGGCTGGTGGCTCCCTGTTGTGGCAGGTATGCTGTTACACTGATTGAGATCAGATAACAAATTTTTGAATTTGAGAAGGGCCAACACTGTAATGATTATTTTTCTATCCAGACATCACAATCCTGAAATTCCCGGGTCTGTGGGATCTGAAATTCTGGTTTCAGCGGCTAAAGAGACCCAGAGGTGAGGTGGGGGCTTCAGTTCTGGGCTAGGTGAAAGCTGCTGTAAAACACTTTGCCACCTCTTTGGCTCACCCAAAACCTGAGACTTCCCCATCTGGGGACAAGAATGAAAAAGCAGAGACTCAGGCAGCACAGTCCTGCCAAGACTTCTGGTTTTCCTCTCTACAGGTACCATGTCTGCTCTTTTAAGGAACAGGAAAATTAGAGCAACTTACAACGTTACAGCAAACTTTCTCTTTATAAAGTACAAACATCTGGCAATCTGTCCTGGGATATATAGAAATATATAGACTTTCATGCAAACACACGATCTGCCAGGTTTTTGTTGCTGCTGTTGATGAAATGCACCAGCAGGTATGAAACAAGTCAAGCAGCGAGCCCACCTGCCTGCCTTTGAGGTTGGTTGTCCTCTCTCATTTGCAGCATAGCAATTCCTTGCTGCCAGGGAGACCTTCAGGTCACAACCAGAGGAAGACAATTCCAGCTGAAGCATCAGCAAGTGTTAAGGTACAATTTTGTTGCAGGAGAAAGATGCTCTGAAAATGCCAGTGCAGGTCTCAGAGTCTCTGTGCTACAGAAAGCAGCACTGCCTGGACCCAGCTGAGCTGGCCCTGAGCAAGCTGCTCAGCATGGGAGGGACATGACCAGCTTTGGTGCACCTCTCTGGCCCATACTGGGTCTAGCTGACAGAGACTTTCAGGTGGCTTGAGCACTTGTGCAGACAGAGCTATGTCCTGCTCCCCCGTGGCTGTGCCTAAGCCTTTGGGCAGGTCTGCTCTCTATTTACTGTGGTCTCGGTCCTTGAAGGGGACTGGCACATCATAGAACCATAGAATGTCCTGAGTTGGAAGGGACCCACAAGGATCATAGAGTCCAACTCCTGTCCCTGCACAGGACAACCCCACAGTTCACACCATGTGTCTGAGGGCCTGTCCAGTCTCTTCTTGAACACTGTCAGGCTTGGGGCCGTGACACCTCCCTGGGGAGCCTGTTCCAGTGCTCCACCACCCTCTGGGGGAAGAACCTTTTCCTCATGTCCAACCTAAACCTCCCCTGGCACATCTTCCTGCCATTCCCTCAGGTTCTGTCACTGGTCACCTGAGACAAGAGCTCAGCGCCTGCCCCTCCTCCTCCCCTTGTGAGGAAGCTGTAGCCCCATGAGGTCTCCCCTCAGTCTGCTCTTCTCCAGGCTGAACAAACCCAGTGATTTAGCTGCTCCCCATACAGTTCCTTCATCCCACAGCTCCTTGTAATGTCTTCATTGTAATGTAATCAAGGCCATCGGAGGGCCTGCTGTGGACTTACATAATCCTGCAGCATGCAGAAATTTGCTCAGTTCCCATTGTTTAGATACTGCAAAACCTACTGGCCCTGTGAAGTGACCCTTTCATCAGGATGGATGATTTCTGGCTCACCTACCCTAAAAGTCAGATTGCTACACCTAGAATCTGCAGAACTCTCCTGTTTATAAAGCAAAGGCCAGCACAGCTCACATTTCCAAAGCATAGCTGGATCTGGTTTAGAAGAAGACCAATGAAGTAATAACAATTTATTCTATCATTAAATTCAGCTGGCCCAGTTTGGGCTTGCTCAGGAAACAAAACAATGGAGGCTGAAATTAACCAGACCCTTTTCAGGGTAGATTTGTACTGTAAAATCCTACAATTCTGAGTTGCTAGGGTTCCTTCACAATGCTCCCATGCAATGCCAAAAGGTGAAGGGTCACACCAAATCTCTACCATATGCTGCACAGGTGCAGTTTCCTCTCAAGGTTTTCATTATATTTCATTTTGAATTTTTTCCTTTAAGATTTAATCCCCCAGGCTGTTGTTGGAAGTAGATGCAGCTGTATGGATGGAAGGAATTTCACCTGTTCGAATCAAGTTTTAAGGAATCCAGACGTAGCTGGGTTTTTAAATTTCCTAATAAGCATTCCATCCCTTGTCTCTCCAAGGTATGGTAGTCAGGCTGCTCATATCCTTACACCTACCCAAAGGTCTCATGACCGTGCTGTACAGGGCTAAGGCAACACAAGAACTCTCTGCTTACTTAAAAGAAGTATGTAAATGAATGTCACTACCACCTCTAATGTCATACAAAAGTCAACACAGGAAGATTGTATTCCACCAAAATTATTGATCTGCAGGTTACCGTCCCCCTGCCAGCCTACCCCAGCTATTCCAGGAAAGTCAACAGACCTCAACAGGTCAGGTCTTCCAGGTGGGTCAACAAATGGTACTGCTGAGTTCATTTGGACTTTCTAAAAGTGTAATTTTTCAAACGGGGAAAATATGTACTGAGCAAATTTCATTCTATCTCAGCCAAATAACAGTACAAAAGTTCCTCTGTTTGTTATACTTCCCCATAAAAGCATTGCAAAAAAAGACTAATCCACATTGTTAACTTTACCAAGTAGGTAACAAAGTACATCAGCTAATTCTGTATTTAAGTTTCTAATTTTGAGTTTCTACATATACTGAAGAAAGCTTAGCTGTCACAATTTGTGGACTACCATCAAAACCTGTAGCTTTTAAACACTTTCTTCTGTCGCTCCTGAGTTTGAGGAGGAGTTGCAATTTCAACAGATTTATTCTCAGTGAAGTTGTGGTTCAGATTTAACAGCCAAATTAATGCAAGCAAAAGACAGCAAGTCAGGTAACTTACAAAACAAAGGCTTGGGAGCCCACTTACATTGCTCTTTACACAAACAACTTTTATTGGAAGTATCCCTTCTGATCAACTTAAAACCAAGTTACTTTTTTAATTGCAAGGCAGGCAGAGCTGTGCTCAGAGAGATTCAGGCTGAGGAGAAATAAAAAATCTATTTTTTACAGTGGTGCACTCTGTTTCCTGGCTAGGTCTGTCCTTAGGTCTTAGAAGGACATGTTCAAAGTGTTATAAACTCTCATTTGATCTGTAACATAAAGGTTTCTTCCTATGTTTGGTTAACAGTTTTCCATTGCTGCTCATGGCCATGGTAACTTTGTCTAGCTGTTTTAAGATATTTCTGCAGCCATTGGAAAAATGGAAATTTTAATATTCTACTTGAGTATAATAGAAACATGAATACCAGAAACTCTGGAAGCAGAACTTATCTGTCAACTCCTGGGTGGAAGCAATAGCTTCCTTGACTTCGTAGCATTGTTGAAGGGTCAATAAACTACCACCTCAACCTTCACGTATGCTAGAGAAGGGTGCCAAAAAGGATGAGATCTTATTTTCCCTAAATGTTACCCTTTTATGGGACTTGTAGTACAGAGCTTGAGAACCATGGCTTCAACTAGACACGTGAGTGTTCACATCCAGTGAGCACTACATCAGCACTCACTAGGTTAGGAGGCTGAGGAAACCATCAAGGAGATTGTGTGGGAGGTATACAGGTACTCCCCAGTCAGTCATCATATACTTACTGTTTTTAAGACCACTGATAACATCAAAACTAACTCTAAAATAGCAGACAGATTGCTTCTGGACATCCTTCAGTCCTTAAAAAATGTTTAGGTATTTCTTTTTCCATCATGGCTAATTACAACACATGAGTGGATACACAAAGTTTGTCTTCTTACAGCCATCTTACTCTTATCTAGCCTTGTTTATTTAATGATGTCTTAATCCAAGCTAATTACATCCCTACCAGCGAGTTATGTTCTAAATGACAATGAATTATATTAGCAGGAGGATAATCAGGGGAGAGCAATCCAATCACTACTACTCTTTTTCAGCATACCTTGATCAAAACTAGCAATGAGGAAGACACACTGCAGAGCACTGTATGAGAGGAGTAAAGCATTACTGAATGTACCTGGGCCTGCATAAGCCAGTGTCAAGACACTTTAAGTCCCTCCCATCAGAGCTGTGCCTTCAGGTTTCCACTGACTTCAGGGCCAGTAACACACAGCTTGTAGGAAACGGGGGACGGAGTGAGGAGGGGGTTAAGTAGGCTGGCTGGAAAGTGTTACCTGGATTTGAAAGCACATTTAAGATCATGAATAAATAATGATTTCTAAGTCCAGAACTAATGGTCTGCACTAGAATCCAGAAAAGTCCTTGATGGCTCAGTACCATGTTGAGTATCATAGTCATAGAATCATGGCATAATAGAATAATATAATGGTTTGGGACGGAAAGAATCTTCAAAGGTCATGTAGACCAACCCCCCTGCCATGAGCAGGGACATTTCCAACTAGATCAGGTTGCTCAGAGCCCCGTCCAGCCTGGCCTGGAATGTCTCCAGGGATGAGGCATCTACCACCTCTCTGGGCAACCTGTGCCAGTGTTTCACCACCCCCATGGTAAAACATTTCTTCCTCGTGTCTAGCTTGGATCTCTTCTCTGTTGGTTTCAAACCATTGCTCCTTGTCCTATCCTAACAGGCCCTGCTAAAAAGTCTGTCCCCAAAAAAAGTCTGGAGTAAGGCTGGGACTGTGCAGGGTTTCCTTAACTGATCTAACGGGTGGAAAGGAAGAGTGCATAGGGGAAAGTGCAGGATTGGTGTGTTAGGACTTGCAGCACCTCAGCAGATGCCGATGACAAAGATTCAGCACATTGCAGAGCTGCACAACCCCTTCTGTCCCCGAGCTGTTCATCTTCCAGGGAGGCACAGTATTCTGGATACTGAGTGTTTGTGAGCCTTTCGAATACCCCAACAGACAAGCCACATGTCAAACACGGTATTTGCCAGGAAGCACTTTTATTGATTTTTTTGATAAGAGAGTAAAATATTGGCAAAGGTTTATCTTCCTCCTTATCATGAGCATCAACGCTGAGGAAAGTTCATGCATTAGTCCCATATGTTTTCAGTAATAATGTAGAAAGCTTATATAAATTTATTAATCTCACAGCACTGTTGTTTCTGTAATAGCTGCTTTGTAGCAGTTATTCAAGTGCTGAGAAGGGACAGATCAGCAGCCAAACAGCACAGCCAGTCCTGGCACTGAGAGGGGGTTATTTGGGGCTACAGAACTGCCCCATGCAGAAACAGGCACTAGCAACAATTCATTCAACTGATACCCTGTCCCGGAGTTGAAAAGTATCCAGGCACTGGGGCCCTTCCTCTATCCGCCTGCACACAGCTCTCATTTCCTTCAGCCTGAATGATTTGAAACTGTACTGATGAAAAAGGTACATTTTGTCTCAAACAATTTCACATCTGCCACAAACACTACAAGAAAACACGGCAAATCCTTCTCTGCAGTTGAAAAAAAAGAAATCCTTAATGGATAGCTCTCTTTAAGCAAGCCTTAGGAAAAAAAAAATGTGCTCCTAAAAAGGCAGTAAATACACTGAGATTCCGCCTAAAAGAATGCAGGCAGGAATGTTTTTGGGGGGGAGGGAGGGAGAAGAGGGAGGAGTATAAAGTAAGAGGCACTTAAAGTCATGAAAAAAAGGCTGTGAATCAATAAACAGGCTGAAGAACAGCGAACAAAATGCGCCGGGATTGAAAATGAAACAAAAAAACCTTCCAGCCCTGAGGAGCTTGTGTTGCGCAGACAGCTGCAATGGCCCAGGAAAAAACATGAAGGGATCTGAAATTGTGGATGGCTGTGGCCAAACCACCCATCTTTATTTCACAAGTTTAAAAAAGATCTGAGAGTTGAATTCCCATATCCTACCTTATGGCCAGCTCTCTAGAACTGGGGTGAAACCTTGAGGACTCAGATAGCTGTTTTCTGCCACCCTCAGGGGCTACACCTGGGTGGACCAGGGGTCCTGTCTGATGGAGTGGGAAGGGATACTACAAGAAGAGGGGAATTTGCTTTGGGAAGTTTGTAACCAGGATTTGTATACACTTAATATATACACTGAATTGTACACACTCTCAACACCACAGCAAGTTTTAATGAAATGTATGCAATGGAATATATTTATCTGATTGTATTTGTTTCTTCAAAGTGTGTCGCCATAAATCTACTTGGCTTCTTAAAGCTATGGATCCTGTTTTCCTAAGATGCTATTTTTCTGTTGGGGATATGCTTTAAGCTCTGGGTTGAGCACAGGGAGCTCAGGCAGTGATGCTGTATACACCAGTTCCATCGATGCCCGCTATGAGACTGAAGAGAAAAATAAAATAATCTGAGCAGACCCTGCATGTGTCATGGAAATGCGTAGGCAAGGAGACAGAGCACATAGAAAACAATTCAATTTCAACACAAATGTCCCCCTCATTAGGGCAGGTTTCCCTCTGAATCAGGGCAGTGATTGTCCCCCTGTACTCCGCACTGGTGAGGCTGCACCTTGAACCCTGTGTTCAGTTTTGGGCCCCTCACTACAAGAAAGACACTGAGGTGCTGGAAAGAGTTCAGAGGAGGATGATGAGGCTGGTGAGGGGTCTGGAGCACAAGTCTGGTGAAGAGCAGCTGAGGGAACTGGGGCTGTTCAGCCTGGAGAAAAGGAGGCTGAGGGGAGACCTGATCGCTGTCTACACCTGAAAGGAGGTTGTAGCATGGAGGGTGTTGGTCTCTTCTCCCAAATAACAAGTGATAGGACAAGAAGAAATGGCTTCGAGTTGTGCCAGGGGAGGTTTATATTGGATATTAGGAAACATTTCTTCAAGAAAAGGGTTGTAAAGCCTTGGAACAGGCTGCCCAGAGAAATGGTTGACTCACCACCTCTAGAGGGGTTTAAAAGACATGTGGATGAGGTTCTCAGGGACATATTTTAGTGCCAGTGTTAGATTAATGGCTGGACTTGACCATCTTGAGGGACTCCTCCAACCAAAATGATTCTATGATACCAGCTGTGCTGCCAGTCCCTGCAGCACTGAGGGGCAGGGTAGCATTTCTCAGATCACCAGCCCTGCCGTGGCTGTTTGGGCAGGTCTGCCCCACTCCAGTGGCAGTGAGTCCCCTGGGACTCCCTGGATGATGGCAGCAAGTGGGAGCCAGTGCCTTCACACCACAGGGTGTTGATCTAGTCCTAGAGGGGTGGAAAGGCAGTCAGAGCAAAACCAAGGGGCTGCCCCCAGGCATGGCTCCCACTTACAGTTTGGAGCAAGTTTTCCCTTGTCCCAGCTCACGGCGTTGCAGGGATCTCACCCAGCTGGCAGCAGGCAGGTCTTGGTGCCCATCCTGGAGGCATTCAGGCAGTCAGCTTTCCTGCACCATGAATCCCTTGGAGGTTTCGCACCTGCTTTCTCCCAGATGTAGGCATGGGAGGAACAACCCATGCGGCTCATGCAGCTTGCTCTTCCTTGACAGGCAGTCTGCTGCTGTCTTCTCTTTCCAGAAAGGGTGTCTGATCAACAACCCTGTTTTAAGCTTGATTTCCAATTAAAAAGAAAAAAAAAAGTCCACATGGTTTTGCTCTGTGCATGCACGAATGCCTGGATCTTGCTTGCCAAGTTCTGAATCTATCAGCCTGCTTCACTCAGGTTTGACACTGGAGCTGGTACTTCTGACCGCACTTACCTGCTGGGCTAAGCAACCATGGAGGTGGCACACCCAGTGGAGTGTGCCACATGGCCCGGGTGCACGTTTCCCTGCTCCAGAAACCGGATCCTGGGTCTGGTGGGGGCAGGGGCACTGACATTTGGCCCCCACACAGGGTGAGAGTAAGGCTGTAGGACCCAGAAATGCAGAGGTTCACAGGGTTTTGCAGTCCAGATACAGCTAGAGATACCCAGCTTCTGCATGTTTGGGAACAGGCACTGGGTATTCGATGCTGTCTCTGGGGTGAATACCAAAGCACAAGGTCACACGTCGCTGGCAGGGAACCCACATACCATAAAACCACAATGGAGACAGACCTCATAATGCTCAGTCTCAGGAAGAGCTTCAGTCAAAGCTTTCATTTCCTTAGACATCAATCAACATCAAGACACACATTAGTAGCAAGCTATGTGGTCATTAGCCTATTTGCGTGCTACTCCTCATCTTCCCTACCCAGTCTCCCAACATGCTCCACCAGCCTGCTCCACTTCTGGAATATTAAGTGTAAGAAGAAAGTGAAGTCATATCTGATCTGCATAAAATCATACATTTTATCATTTGTAATTATTTTCTCCCCTGCACATCTTCACATGTGCCACAGACTTTTCTCAATGCCTCAGCTCCATAGCCGGGACTCTCATATCCCCTAGGATGGAAATCTGAAATCACAAAATGATCTCATGCATTTTTCTTTGCTCTGGTTTCAATCTCCCTTCTCCTTTCCAGCATATTTTCTATGTATAAATCATGCTTCCCTGTGTTCATTTTCAACAGACTTTTCTATTTCCATTTGAGCGTATTCCTTCTCCTTGCTCTTACTTTTCACCTGCCTTTTGTCTACCAGTCCTCCATTCCGTCTTCTGTCCTGTTTCAAAATCTCCCTACGAGCCAAGTCTACTACCTCTAAAGAGTAATGCTGTCAGCTTTAATAGGAGCTGGATTGACTCCCACAGCTTTCATCTTCCCATCTTCGTTCTTTTTTTGCTGCATCCTCTGTCTGTTCTCCCCATCCCAGTTCCTGTTTCCATCTCCTTCTTCTCTGTACCTTGCTTGAACTTTTCTTTCTATTGCCCACCTCACACCTTTCTGCTCCAGCCCCTCCTCATGTCTTTCCTACTCTTTTCCCATCTATCCATCTCAAGGCAAACAATCTGCCTAATCTACCATCTAGTCAGCTACTGAGTTTTCCAGTCCACACCCACCACTGTTGTTATGTGTGCAAGTAATGTATATTAAGATTAAGATCTATCTCGTTCCCTTCCCCTTCCTTTCCAAACTATGTTGAAAAGGCTGGCATGCCTTTTGTTTTGGTTTGGTTTGGTTTGGTTGGTTTTTTCCTTCAGTAGTTCTGCCTCTTCCCTCCATGCCCCTCCCTGGCTATTCTGGAGAAACAGAGTCGGGGATGCAGGTTACAGAAAACTGTAGTTAGCACTTACCCTTTTAAATGCAAGAGAGTTTTACTATCTCTCTCTCTCGCCCCCAAAAGAGGACATGAGGCCTGATGTAATGTCATCCAAGTCAATGGAAAGACTGAGACTAAACTCCACAGGAGCAGAAACAGACCTCTGGAAGAAGAGAGATTGACAGGGAATGAGCAAACAACAACAACAAACGGATGTGAGAGAGGACTATAGAAGACAGGGGGATAAAAAGAGGCATCAGGGCAAGCCTGTGTTACCCAAAACATGATCTTCTCCTTTATAATCAGGATCTCCCTTGAAATCTGTATTTCGCTAAAACAAATCAGCACTCCTTGCGGGGGTTATTCTAGAAGGCTGGCCTAGAGAGTAGGTTAAAGAAGGATCCACCCATCATGATCTCAGCTATTTCTTTCTCATAGTTCATAAGTAAGTCATTTTCTCATAACCACTGCTTCTCCCAAACATCTGTGCTATTCTGGGAAATAAAACAAAAACAGTGCCATTGAAAATGCAATTCAAATTCTCTTAAATCAACAAAATTCAAATCAGCTATGTTCTGTTAAATAAATTGCACTAGTAAGTTAGAACTGCCTTGACTTATCTAGCCATCACAGCTCTTTAAGGCCATCAACAATAAATTACATGTATTTGCTATGATCTTCTTGCAATTAGAATCAGGTTTCTGCAGGTTTCGGTTCTCTTCCTTTCCTACAGCAGGAGTCAAGATGGAAATAATTAACAACTCTACTCATACACTACTTACCATTTCCTCTGTCTTGATTACTCAAACTTTCTACTCCAGGTGGTGTAGTTAGCAACTCTTTCTGCCATGTTGCGGCTTTGCAGCAGGTACAACACGACACCAGCTGCATGGCCTAATCCCAGTCTATAATGCGGAATTAATATTGTGTTTTTTTCCACAGACTTCCATAAATTCAGAGAAATATCTGCAGGAAGGAAAATACAATAATTCTATGTCCATTCAGATGATTTACAACCCCAAAATAATAGCTGGAACATTGTTTGCAAAAATCAGTAGGCTTCAAAAACAGCAATGTGTAGTTTGGGAAGAAAGATCATCATTTTGATGTGCACAAGATGAAAAAGGATCACAGTATAAATAATGCAAGAGGAAAGGAAGAAGGGACAGACAAAAGAACCATATTATTGGTAAAAATCAATAACAACCATCATATAGTTTTTGTGAGAACCTATCATCTTTGACTAGGTCAATGCATAGAAGTGTACCCCAGAAGACTAAAAATCAGAATGTTAAAGAGAAGTACAGCAGACCATGTTTTTAACACCTGTCAAATAAAACACAACATATTTCTGAGTAACTCAGGCAGTATGTCTGCTGGCAAAGTAACAGTGTGTAATACTGTCATCTGTATACTGGGGAACTCAGGCCTGTGAATTCAGAGAAAGCGTGTCTTCCTAGAAATTATAATTCCATCTGATTAGCAATCAAAGGACTTTTTTCTCTTTCCTGAAAGAACGTCTCCCCTTTTTGGATCAATTTCTTGGGGCCCTTCACACATCAAACTTCAACCTGGACAGCTTGTGCCTAACACAGTTCTGGAGACCGGCTGTGTCAGAGAGCACAGTTTAGGAGGCATCCTCAGGAAATCCCTTATGCAATAAGTGCCTCAGGTGGCACAGAGAAAAGCTTTTCCTGGTGCCCACAACCTACCTTTCCCCACTGCAGTGCACTGAGGGGACCCCAGCAGAAGTGGCAGATCGTGCACTATGTTCTTGGTGCACCTCGGGATGCTTTTCTTTCCCTCTGTAAGAGCATCTTGATTTCCTAGTGGAAACTGAAGGATACTTATATATCTTCATATACCCTTGCTATTCACAAATAATGGAAAATACTTTAAAAGTGCATTTGTGTTTCCTCTGCAGAAAAAACCGAGAGGACTGGGGTCAAAGACAACTCACCATCTCTCTGACATCAATCAACATGTGGCATCTATACTTAGCTTTGCTCCACATTCTTCTGTATTCTCAGTCCTAATCACTTCTGTTTGCTACCTTGAGGCTGGAGCAAAGGTCTTTTAAAACCAATTTAGAAAAGGAAAACAAAGAAAAGTGAATACATTGCTCTACAACAGAAAGGATGACTAGGAAGTAGATGCTCAGAGCGCATGAGTCATGCTGCTTTTCTAGGAAGGGGCTCTTAACCACGCACTGGAGATTTACTACATTACCTTTTTTTCTTTTTTTACTCAAAATACTGCCACGTAAACCATGCACAGACCCAGACGTGACATTCAGGGTAACTGAGTGAAAAAAAGACAGGGTATATCTTAGCCAACAGAGACTGAGTGATCAGGCATCAAAGGTAGTCACATTGTGTTCCCCACAATATGCTCTGACAGTCCACAGACAGCTGGTTGGTCATATGGTGCCAGTCTCTCTTCCCCACTTTTAGCTGCTACACAGTATTAAAAGGAGCAGGGAGGAAGGGAAATCCTTTCTTAAAATTATGTATACAAACCAGAGTTGCATCAATGCAGATGGAAAGGGATCCTGTCCAAAACAGACAGTGAAAAGCAGCAAGTGCTTCTGAGTCTGACACCAGTCTCTACCCAGCATAGCTTTCGTGGAGGAAATCATTACACCTGGAGCTGTCCCCTGGCCACTGAGCCAGGAGAGGAAGAGGAGGGAGCCAGCATGGTAGCCTCTGAACCCCAGTCCTTGCTGCAGAGAGCAGACTCCCACCGTCATCAACATAATCAACATCACCATCCTCACCCCATGTGACGGCTTGGTTCAGGGCCCATGGGTCAGGGCCCTGAGCCATGTATCTGATGGGAACTTCTCCCCAGGATTTTCTGGGTAAGTCATTATGTACATGCAGACCAAAAAGGCACTGTGGACACTGAGGCATCTTCCTTGCCCTACATGCTGACTCCATGTCAGATGAGGGCCTGGTGAACCACATCCTCCCCTGCCTCCTGCTTCCCCTCTGAAGGAAGGCTGGGCAGAGAGGCTGGCCAGGGTCACACAGCACTCCACAGCAGCTCCCTGGACTGTGCAGCAGCTCCCAGGGACTGCCAGGCAAATTGGGGATCACAACATCCATCTAGACACTGATCCAGGTCTGAAATCTGGTAAAGGGTGCAAAGGCAAAATAAAAACATTTAACTTCAAAGTATAAAGCTTTTTGTGCCATTCTCTTCTGCCACTAAGCCACGACGGTGCAAAACAACATAGTTATCTGTGCTTTCACACCAAGGCTCTCAGCTCTCTAAAATGTTGTTTACAGCCTGACAAAAGCACCTTATTCTTGCAAGCACGGAACTGCTTGGCACCTTTTTCAGAAATAGTTCACATATTAGACAAGGCTGACTTCAGGATCTGGGGGAGATAAATCAGTTCAGAAGAGCTCTGTGGATTAGCACCCTTGTTCCTGCTACAGCAGCTTCCTTTCTGCTCTACTGTCCCACGACAGTAGCACCTCCTGCAAATTCAGCAGGCAATCCCTCCTCCTCTTTCCTGATGGCACAGGCTCTTGCCTGCACCCTCCTGTGTTTTCCAGGCGGCTGCTCTAAGAGTAGGAAAGGAAAAGATGAGGGGAGGTGGATCAGGGCATGGCAAGACTCCATTGCCACAGGGAGGGGACAAGAGAGAGGCTGGCTGGGAAAGCCATCACCATGCAGTGCTGCCTACTCAGCAGGGATATTCAGGCTAAATTTGCTGGGAGAAGCAGTTTCCCTCAGCTTTCCACCTGTTCTGGTTGCAGCAGCAGCACCAGAGAACTTCACCTTACACAACGATGTGGAAGCAAGAGAAGTCTGGTTGTTCCTGTAGCTCAGTCTCCTGCAGAAGGCGAGCTGAGCCAGAGGAGACAACCATGCCAAAATCTGCACTCTTCTAAATCACAACCTCCGAGAGAAATAGCTTCAGTCTTGTCAGTGGTCTGGGAGCATGTCTGCTGAGAAGGGCTCCCCACAAAATGCTCTGCCTTTTTAACCAGAAGCAACTTTGAGAGCTAGCAGAGACCGTATTTTCAATCCCCCAAGAGGCTTCAAGTTCACCTCTCGAAGTTCCTAGAAGAGTGGTTCCAGTCCCTTCAGGAGCAACCTGTTCTCCTGGCTCTCAGCCCTCTGGTCATAGCCTTATTTTGCATGGCATCCTCTAATTAGAGAGGAAGAGAGACCTTGTGCTGAGGGCGCTTTCAGGGCAGACAAGTCCCAGCCTCTTGTCCCTGCATCAAGTCCTTGGGCTCATTGTCGGTGCCTGCACACAGCCTGAACCCAGTGTGTTCCCACCACTCTTTTCTCTTTTTCTGTTATGCACTCCATAAATATAAAAGCCTTCCCTACCAAGCATAATTGCCACCATGGTGTACTTGGCATCACTGTCCCATAACACATTCTGAGTGCTCTGCAGGGAGCTGGGACACAGCACTTTGCACTGGCCTCTCCTGGCTGCGCCAGGGCAGCAGCATCGCACTCGGCTGTGCTCCTCGCTCTTGAAGACCACAGGGAAGCATTTCCTCTTGTTGATGGTCTTTCTTGATTTAACCCAGGCTAGCAATATAATCATGATAGTCACTTGCTCACTCCCCACCTCACCCCACCAAATATGGGAGAGAATTGAAAGAGAAGAAGAAACTTGTGGATTGAGATAAATAAAATACCAAAATACCAAAATAACACTAATACACTGCTACTACTATATATAGAATTGGAATAGAATATAAAATGAGGGATACTCAGTGCAATTCCTTGTGAACTCCATCCTCACCAAGCAGCCAGTCCCAGGCAGCAGCACCTGGTCCTGAACAGCTGATCCCAGAGAGAGAAGAGACAAAAAGGCAGAAAGACCCAGACGCCTCTGCAAACAGCAGGATGGCAAAAGGCCAAACTAACAAAAGTTGAAAACAGAACTCCCCCAGACAGGTCTCTGTCCCGGCTCTGACAAAGAGCTAGCCAGATGATCCTGACTCTCCTTAAATATGAAGCATGACACTAATGGGATGGAATGCTCTCATTGATCAATCTGGATGTCAGTCAAGCTCTGCCCCATCCATGCCCCCCTTCCTCGCTGCCTCACACCTGTGGGCAGAGCTCAGAGGCCTTGGCTCCCAGACAACAGCAACTAAACACATTGACTCTGTCCCAGGGTGTTTACTTGTTCTCAAATTAAATCCAAACAATGACTGTGTTAGCTATGAAAAAGAAAGGTTTCTAACTGTATGAAGAAAATTAACTCATTTTCAGTCAAACCAGCACATAGCTACCACAAGGGTATGGAGGCATCCAAGTGCATCAGAGGGCTGAGGTGTAGCCAGCCCTGTCCCCTCAGTGCTTGCATCGCCTCACCAGGTCTCACTCCCAGCCACACAGAAGACAGCATGGGGACAGCAGGCTTTGGGTGAGGTGGCACAGCAGCCCACGCTGTCATGCTCAGGTCCTGCTCAGGATCTCGGCTTGAGCAGCTGTTTTCAGTGATACTCAAACTCATCAGCATACACATCTCTTTGGAAGATGGGGCTCAGACAAGACTTTCACAATCCGCTAAATCTGCTTTATGTGAAAGTGGCTGCCAAGACAGGAGGTCCTGCTCTGCCACCTGGCAGACTGTTCCCAACCCTTCCTCCACACTGGCCCTGCAGCTAATGCAGCTACACCTTCTGCTGAATGAGGGAATTAGTAACCCTGAAAGCTTTTTTCCTCTGCTAACGTTCAGCTGGATCAGCTCCCTGGTCTGGTAACTCCATCACTGCATGAATAGTGGGGCCAACACAATAGAAACTGAGGGTTTGGAGGGCCAGGGGTGGGGGACAGAGGACAAGACCAGCCCTCTCAGCACTGCATAGGCTTAAGCCAGTCAAGAAACAGCCATCTCTGGGTCTTAAAATGCATAACCCTTTGAAAATACTACATGTGTTCTTAGTTTAGTTTTAAAGACTCAGATGTCTACATTCACCTAGATAAGGAATTATTTTAGTCTTTGCTAAATATTGTCCTAAGAATACCAGTGAAAGCTGAAAGAAACCCACCGTCTCTTTCATTAAACCCGGACTTTTCAGCTTCTTTATATGGGGCATTTTTTTGCATTATGCGGAACTTGAATACAAAATCCAGCATCATAAATGCAAAGGCCATGATCTGCCAGCTCTCTCGCTTTTCCTTGTTGCTGTACAGACTCGCTGCAGGGTGTGTTTTCCTCTCAGTGTGAGTGTGACACTGCAATTAATACTAATGGTAATTATTAGGGCACATCAAAAGATGAGCACAGCGCACATTAGCAACAGAAACTGGCTTTCTGCATTGTTGGCTCTGCCTTCAGCACAGTTGTTTAGGCACTTGAATGTTTCTCCAAGTATGGACTGGTGATCAGCCATCACTATTAAAACATTTTCAAAAAAGCAGTGCCTCCACATGAAAAATAGCAGGTTAATAAAATAAGCCAGGTTTAATTACATGATTCAGACAAAGAAATATCATGAAATCACCTAATACACTCTTATTACCAATTACAGTTCGGTTCAAAACTGAGACCTATCTGGGTGATGAAAGCAGATTGAATCAGGATGGAATCAGGAATTTCTGGGAGGAAACATCTCAGAGACGGGGGAAAGGGAATTGAATAGAACACAGGGTCAAGCCCATAGGAGAAACAGCCTTCAGGGAATGAAGAAAGAGTACATGAGGAGAAGGAGATGGACAGCACCGTGGGAAAGCAAGAAGCAAGGCAGGTGGCTTGAGCCACCCTGTGTATCACCCACTGGTGGGTACTCAGATAAAAAAAATCTGTGTGAGGCCGATAGATGTTTGGCTCAAAGAAAGGCTGTGGCACTTTCCTCCAGTGTGCCGGCTCCTCTGTGGTTAGCAAGCCTGATAGCTGTATCGAGTTGGTGGCTTTGTCAGCTTCTAGCTTCAGCACTAAATGGACAGTTTTGTAACTAGCCCTGCAAAAATGCCAAATACCTGTCAATATCCTCTAAGTAGTGCATATCTGCATAACTCCTCAGTTATTGGCACACAATCAGGCTCAAGAAGTACGTGCCATGAGAAATGCACACATTCTCAGTTCCAAACAATCTGATAATAAGGGTGAAATGTGAACCAACTTGGTGCAGAGTGCAGGAAGCTGTGTAGGTTGCTTATCCCACCTAAAAACTGAAGAAAAACAGATTTCAGTTCCAGACTTCCAGGGGAGGATGCTCATTCCTCTCTTCAAGATGACAAGTCTGGAGAAGCCATTTCGAATGTGAGTAAGATGAAATTTGGTATCACAGAAGCACAGATATTAAAACTTCAAAAAATGCTTTTGTTGAGGTACGTCTAATTGAGATCTTGTGTCTCCTTGGAACTGCATTTAGATCATCTAACTGCAAAAGAGATGAGGGGAGCAGAATATTACACAGAAATATTTGAGAACTAAAATGATTTCTTCACATACAAAACAAACCATTCTTGGATTCCCATAAAAGCATGGTATAAATGAAAGCAGCTGACTTGTCAGGCTTCCTACAGACCCATAAAAAGAAGTGGGAAGGGTATAATCTACCTAACATATCTAATGTCTGCATTGAAACAGCCTCCATCCATGCAACAGCTGCTTGTTGGCAGATGAGTGTTGACTTGGCAAGTCTTCAATCTGTCAACTCCCAGGAGTTTTGATAAAGCTGTCAGCTTGGACCTCAAATGCATCTTTTCTGCCATGACAGTGGTGGAAAGACTTTCTGTATGGGCACCAGCCCTCCTGCTCAGGAGTGGTGGAAGGATGCTCCATCATTTCCCCTTCTTTGCTCCCAGGGAAAGAAAACACAATGGTTATGGGGTGAGAAACCTCTCCATTGCCTTTCTGTCTCCCCACCACAGCACTATCTAGAGGAAATCCCTAAAGGCAAGTTTCACTTCGCATCTCTCTCCCTGCTCCAGCACATATGTCAATGACCAAACAGCAATCCCTCAGCAAAGGGGTCGCCACGCTGCTGCGTTATACTCTGAATCACAGCTTTAGGTGCTCTGCCCATCTTCTCATTTCAAATACAGATGAAAAGAGAGATGCACTTTAAAGGGCTCAGCTAGTCGTTAAGTGGTGTGTCTGTGCCTGTGGGACATTGACCTTGCTGTTTGTAACCCAGAGTTGCTAAGGTAAACCAGGCCAGAACAAAAAGAAAGAATTGTGTTAGATTCAGACATATGCACATAAATGTGATGAAAAGATACAAAGCTTTAATTAATACTATGACAAACCTTACAAACATCACGAGGCAAGCTCATTTACTGCTTTGTGGTTTAATACAGAGGTACCTGTTCTCTCTCTAAGCTCCCCAAGCTTTTTCTGTGCCATCTCTTCCAGAACAAAATTCAAGAGCACAAATACTAGAAGGTGTTTTCCTCATTCCATCATTTCAAGTCAAATGAGTGTGTTTCAATGGGGAAGGAATATTACTTTTTATAGAGTGTCAGTTCCAGCAGTCGGCCACCACCAACAAGATACACAATTACTGTACTCCTATTTGCAAATTTCCTTTTGGACGGGAGTTTATAAGTTGATTCCTTAAAACTAAATTTGACCCAAACTTGTCATGCAAGTCTGCGGTCTGAAAGGAAAATGACTTTGCAATATTAGAACTAATGAGTTTGGGTATTTCTGCTTGTTTAGAGGTGACAATAACAAATAACAGAAAAACACATGCAAAGCTGGAACTGCTCTAGCAGTTCTCACCTTGCTTGCACTCTCCTCAGAGTTTACAGAAGGTTATAACCCATCATGCTGTGTATATTATCACCTAAGACCTTTAAGGTCTTTGGAATATAGTACCTAGCACACTGTTAGCAAGATATAAATAATAAAAAGATATAAAGTTTAAAGATATAAATAATAAAAAGCAGTACTTCAGACAATTCCCTCCCATTCTCAGTGCTTCAGGGAAGTAAGTCTGTGGGAGAAAATCACTGCAGGCTTTTCCACAAAGAGATAAGCTGTGTACCAAATCAATAGGCACAAACAGGAGAAGCTTTCTATGCCTTTCTTTTTTCCTATTTTCTTTTTTCCTAGTAGAACAGAGTGCAGAGTTTAGCTCCATAACAATTAAAACCTAGCATAACCTTCCATCTGGCCACAAACAGCAGTGCATCTTTCAGCAGAGCCCATTACTGATGACTCATTGGTCCTGGTGCAAGAGCCTGTGTGGTGGAGGTGGGGCGGGGGGGGGGGGAGAGCGGGAAACAAACCACAAAACATGGATATCTTGATCTATTCAAAACCTGCAAGAAAAAGCTTTCAGAGGGAAAGTGGGGAGATGACAGCCCAGCCTGACTCAGCCTTTGCAGCAGCAAAAGGGCTTGTGCGCTGGGAAGGAGACAGAGGGGAAATGCAGCCCACCCAGCACAAGGGGCTGCAGCAGGTGGGTTTCATCCCAGTGGGTATTGAGATACTGATTTCAGGCTTTTAATCTGCTCCTGGGTGGAAAGGGACACGGTGGCCCACTTCTGGAGGGGAATGGAGAAAACATCATGGTGCCAGAGGCAGACAGGATCCCTGAAATGCACACATAACCCAGCACAGACCTGCAATCCATCCAGGATGGCAGTCAGCTCTTCCTCTGGAACTCATGCCCATTCCAAATGCCCTTTTTTTTATACACATATATATACCTATATAGATGCCTTGAGAGCTTGGCTTCCCCCCCTTCACCATTTGCTCTCCTGTTCTTTCGTATACACAAGAGTTGACTCATAAACTATAATGGGCACTTTTATATAGTAACTGGTGCATTCCATGAGCATGTCCTTGATGCTCCTTGGCTGTAACATAACCTTCCGCTGTAATCAATTTGTAAGTGCAAACTGTTTTGAATCTCACTATTTATTACTCTCCTAATGTCTGCCTCACTGTGTATTGAGTCTATTTCATTTAAGCAAGGTAAAAACGACAACTGCTTCTCACAGTCTGTGCACAGTTAGAGTAGTTCAGCAAGTTGTCTTGTTCACATGTGGCTTGGAGATAAACCCACTTATCAAATCATTTGGCATCATAAAGATACTTTAACGTCAGACTGATGTCATTTGTCATTATCACTTACCAGTATCAGAAGTACTTTATCGGAGCAGACTAAAGGTTTGCTGAACTTGGTATCCGAACAGGAGCACTTAAAATGATTGAGTCCTTCAAAAGAAAACATAACTCCTAATAATAAACCTCACTGTATTATATAGCACCACTAATGGAAATTTTCCCAATTCAGCATCTAACGTATAAAATCTGAGCATTAAGACTCTGCAACCTCATCTTTGCCTATTGCAATGTCAGGAGCTGGCATATACAGAATTGCCTGAGCACCCCACCTTTGAGGCCAGGCTGTTTTCCACAGCAGCCAACAGCAAAGTCCCCTCCCTTGTCCTTTGCGTGAGAAATACAGCCCTGATTTTACCTGCTGTTTCTCCCCACTCCCTGCATCACAAGAGCGCTTTCTTGATCCCAGAGCCTCAAACCTCTCCCATGACCTTGAAAACGGGGAACGCTAAAGCCAGTCCCAGGTAGAAGGTGACAGCGTCTCATCTGCTGGCCTGCTGATGTTGAGTCTCAGCAGTTTCTGCTGCGGTTGAACTGGGATTACTGGGCTGCTGCCAGCCATGCAGCCGGGCTCTGCAGAGGAGCCATGTGCAGTTCAGCAGCTGCGGGTTAGTCAATCAGGCAAGGCAAAGCCTTGAGTCACAGTATCATCCGACCTCCTGTTACCCAAAGCTTTACTTGTAAGGAAATGCCACCTCGGCTGCCAAACGGCGCTGCTTCTTAGTTGCTCTTTCACAGAAACTTTTCTCATCTTTCTTTAGGATGCAAAGGGAATGGATGCAATATTCATGGCGATACTGTACTAATGTAACACTATTTTTCTAATGTTGCCCATAGGTTAAATCAGCACCACATTGTCTCTTGTGCAACAGTTAAACAGCATTATCTAAATCTATGCCAGGAGAAACTATCAGGAGTGCAGAAGGAACGCTGTTGAAACTGCGTGAGCTGCTTCTGTCTGAGATTTTACCCAGCGCTGCCTAGCAGAGGTTGTAATGTGGTTTTCAGCCATTTGGGCACAGGGCAGAAGGGAGCAGAACAGGTTCTCCCTCTCACCCTTGCCTTCAGCAGAACAAAACTTCACTGTCCAGCACAAGGAATCATATCTTTTGCATTGCATTAGTTAAGATTACAGCAAGACTGGCAAGGTAACATGTTAGGAAACTAGGGTAATCCCTCTCCTTATTCCTGATTTTTTTTTTTCCTGGCATCTTCCCAAGGGGGGAGGGGAAGAGGAAAAGACTAAGCATTGCCAAGTTAAAAATCATCTTGCCTTACAAAGTTCTTCTTTACCCTAGAAGGAAAAAACCCTCTGAAATATGTATTTTTAAACATACATGTAGGATGATTGTTTTAACTATACAAACATCTGCCAACTGACATGTCTGCAGTGCTCATGCTTTACTACAGTGTTTCAACAGTTCAGCTGAAAAACAAATTGCAAGGGAATATCTGAATTTAAGCAAAATAACCCTTAAAGCTGAAAGAAAAAAAATCTTCTGTATAGGAAAAAAAAAATAAAGGGGGGGGGGAGACAAAACAAGCAAGCCTGAAATTTGATGGCAGTAATATAAAATTGAGTTTCACTATAAGAAGATGTCTACAAACTTGTCATCTCAGAGCCTGAGAACAAAACTTCATACATTATGGAAGGATGTACATATTTATTAAATGGTTATCCTCTGTGATATGCACACGTATTGTAATCAATAAGTACACTTTTAATATTAGAACACAATATAGACACCCAATTCCGAGGCACATTACTTCAGCAAATGAAAAAAAAAATGCAAAGAGAAAGAAATTAATACAATTTGGATAACAGAAAACCAATTAATTCCTGGTGTTCAAGAAGGATTACAGAGGAAAGAAGCTAATGTAGAAGATGCAGGAGGCAAGTATCCCAGACCTATTCAGAAGGAGAGAAAAGAGCTCCCCACAGCACATTCAGATACTTCCCAAAAAAAGCAAGAGTCATTCCTAGGCTTTGCTCCAACATCCATGAATCGCTGCCTGCAAAGTAACGATGACTCGATCTTCTCTGATTTTGTTGAAAGAGGCACTGACCTTCACGGCAGCATTCAAACAGGGCAACTGGACTGACCAGCTGGCAACAGTTTACCAAAACTCAGGCCATGTACAGTGCAGCTAATAGGGTCATTTATCCATTTTAGATATGCCAAGTTATCATCACCACCTAATCGCTCCCTTTGGAAAAAAAAAAAAAAGCCACCAAATACTCTTGCATATGCAGAGATTTGTGTGTCTAGTAAGGCAGCTCTGGAAATAACTTAGTAGAATTCCAGATGTTAAAAATATCATTTAAGAGACACGAATCATACTAAAACGTTTAAGTCACTTTTAGTTAATACATTTGCATTTATTTTAGAATATACTCTACATCTGAGTAAAAAAAGTTTTAAATAGACTCCAGCACATGTACAACCGTGGGACTTGCCATCTATCCCATGACAGAGGGATGCTCCTTAGCCCACTGAGTTCCCTCCCGGGTAACAGAAACAATTTTATACCAGTTTTGTTACGTTCACCGGCTTGTGTTGAGCCTCCTATCTGCCACCTACGCCATCATCTCGTACATGTACGTGTCCTGCCTCCCCACTCGGGGAGGCACAGCAACCGCTCGTCCCAGACCGTAGTTTAAAAAAAAAAAAAGCTGAGAAAAAATAATTAATAAACTAGTATTGATTAATTTACATCTCTCTCTGGCTTGCGCGTTGGTAGAAAAGCGGCTGCAGTCCTGGGAGCACGCAGGGGAGCCCCAGTCCCGGGGCGCTGCCCTCCAGCGCCGCTGCGGCAGCAGCGCCGGGCGGGGACGCGCCGCTCCCGCCGGGCCAGGCTCCCCCTTCCCCCGCTCCCCCCTCGGCGCTCACTGCCCCCAGCTGCTGAAGCCGATCTCCTGCTTGTATCTGTTGGTCAGGACGTTGGCCTTGCGGGTGAGCTTGGAGAGGACCGAGTGGAGTCCGCTGAGGTGGTAATGGAACTGCTTCTCCAGGTCCTCCTCTCCCTCGCCCTCCTCGGCGGCACCGCCGCCCAGCTTGTCCTTTTTGCGGGCCGCCTCCTCGCCCGCCGGCGGCTGCACCACGCCCCACTCGATGTCGTTGCGGATGGATTTGAGCAGCATGTAATGGCTGTACATGTCCCTGCGGGAGAAGAAGGCGCCGGGGTCGCCGGGCGGCAGGGCGGCGTCCGGCTGCGAGCAGACGGTGCCCGCCGCGTCCAGCTCCTCCAGCAGCAGCGGCACGTCGCGCAGCAGGCTGGGCACCATCACCGTCTGGTCCATGTTGTTGACGGCGCCGATGAAACGGTTCATGGCGTTGAAGAGGGAGTACTTCTGGCTGTACGAGTCGCAGATCTGCATCATGCCGGCGGCCGCGAAGACGGGTTCAGAGAGGCGGCTCGGAATGCGGCGCTCCTCCGGCGGCGACCTCCTCCTCGCTAGCGGCACCGGGCGCCCTCCACCCCGGGCTGGGCTCGGCGGCTGCTCTCCAGAGAGTCCTGCAGGGAGGCGGCCGCAGATGCCGGGGTTAGGGGCTGCTCTCTCTTCCTCCTTCCCTCCCCCCGGCCCGCCTTCCCGCTCCGTCCCCTCCCGCCGGCGCCCTCTCCTCCTCTCCCACCACCGCCTTTATCCTCGGCCCCATCTCCTTTTTTAGGCTTCCCCTCCCCATCCCTTTTCTTCGCCCTTCCGCCCCATCCCCCCTCAGCGGCCACCCGGGCTTCCTGCTGGCGCTCCCCTCCCTGCAAACGCACACACAAAAAATCCCGCCGCTCCTCCCGGGAGCCACGCGTGCTGTGGGGCTGAGGAAGCGTGTCCGAAGGGAAGGCAGCCCCACACCACGCCGGTAAAATAAAATGAAAGCGGCCCCCAGGCGCGGCACCGAGCTGCCGGGGGAAAGATGCACCCACCGTGGTCTGGAGCCGCTCAGCGCCGCGCCCTCAGCCTGCCGCCGCCCGTGGCTGCGCTCCCATCCCCGGCGCCGTATTTATAGCGCGTATCTTAAAACAAGGTGTTTCCCAGTGCCACCCCCCGCGCCGGCACGCCAGATAAAGGCGGCGGCCGCGCCGGCTCCGCCTCTCGCCTCGCACCGGGGGGAGGGCACCGAGGCGCGGAGGGTGCCGGAACCGGCCGGGCCGGTGGCCCTAAGCACCTCGCGGGCATCCTGTTGCCCGCGTGGGAGCCGGCGGCGCGGAGTTGGCGTTCGGGGTGGAAATGGCAGGGCTGGGTCCCCGGAGAAGCCGCACTCCCACCCGCCCGTTCCCCTGAGAGAAGGGACCGGCGGCTGCAGAGCCACCCAGCCCTCTCGAGCGCCGTTAACGTCCTACCCGCCGCCCTGGGCGAGAGACGGCAGCCGGGGGGGCACAGCGCCACGATCGAGACGCGCTGCAACACCGCACCCCCACTCGACTCACAGTGCCAGGGCCAGCAGCCCCGAGGCTGCCGGTGCCGGCCGACCCCTCCCCCTGCCCGGCGGGGGAACGGGAGGCGCGGCTTCGCTGTGCCGGGCGGGGGAGTTTGATTGACAGGGCAGGCGGCAGGGACACGCGGGCCCCGCGTGCTGTCCGCGTTCGCCCCGGCCGCCCATTGGCTGCCGGGCGCGCGGCGAGCGTGACGGCCGCGCCTCCCCCCGCCGCTCCGCGTGCCCCAGCGGCAGTTAGAGCGGGCCGGCAGCGAGGGCGCCGCGCCAGGCTCGCGTGGCCGCCTCCCAGCTGCCCGCGGGGGAGCCGTGGCCCCCGCTGCCCGCCCCCGCCTCGCCTCGCCTGGCCGTGCCAGCCCGAGGGCGCGGGGGGAAAGAGGGGGAGCGGGCGCGTTCCTTCCCAGGCGGCTCTTTGTGTGTGGGCCAAAGCTGCGCAGGGCCGCCTGGCAGCGGCCGCGGCTCGGGCAGCATCACCCCACAGCCTCACCTCCGGGCGCAGCCAATCGACGGGCCGCCCCGCGGCCCCGGCTCCGCGGCCCGCTGCCAATGAGCGAGCCTCGGCAGCAGCCAATGGGAAACAACGACCCCCTCCCATGCAGCCCCCTCCGCCGGCTCGCGCGGCCCTGGTAACAGGCGAGGTGGCTGGAGGAGCCGCCGTGTGTCACGTGGGGCAAGGCGGTGTTGGGCGGGGGGGAGACGCTGCGCGTGGGAAGCAGGGGGGTGTTGAGTGTGTTGCCGTGGCAACGGATTAACCAACAGCCAGAGGCGGCGACGCCGCCGCTGCCGCCGCTCACCCCCCGCCGGGGCCTGCGCGGCGCCGGGGAAAGCCAGCGGCCGAGAGCCGCGGGGGGCTGCAGGGGCAGCGGCTGCGCGGGGGTGTCCCAGAGCTCGGCCTTACCGACACGGGCTGCGCACACCCGAGAAGCCCGGCGAACGGGGCGGCCGCGTACACCGCGCTCCGCTCCGCCGCGCCTCGCCAGCGCCTGCCTGCAGCAGCGGCTCGGCCGGGTGCCTGTGTGCTCCCCGTCGCCTCTCGGACCCCCGGCCGCTTCAGGCTGCCGCGGGCGCCAGCCCGAAGGACGAGGGCGATTCCCGGGCCAACGGGTGACAAACCGACGGTGCCCAAGATGCGCAGTCGGGTGCCCTTAATGAGCAGCACAGACGCTGCAAATATTTGTGGTTAAGGAGAAGCGAGAGATAAGGGCTGGTATGAAATTATGACCTATTCGCAGATGATTCACAATGGGGAAAAAAAATAATCTCACCGCACCAGAAACTTGGCTGCAGCATACATTTGCATCTTTATAAAGCCACAATATGTCATTAATACGCTATTAACAGTTTTGCTGCCTTTAATTGAAATACAACGTGTGCTGAACGTTCAATAAATCGGAAATAGTAATCTTTAGGAACAAGAAGAATTGGTTTATTGTCCAGCTTTCCTGGCCAAATTAAAATTAGAAAAAAATAAACCGCAAACTTCACCCATGTTCAGTACATAACTGGCTGGGGAGGAGCAAAAGTTGACAGAAATGACCCAGCTTGAACCTGTAAACGGGAAGTGTGCAGTCATAGCAAAAGCAGCAGATGAGGAAGCGCTGTGTCTTCAATGAGAGATATACTATACAAATTATGACCTGAGCATAAAATAATTTTCAACCCCACCTGTCGTCTTTGTTTCCCAAATGTGTAGCAACATGGTCTGCTTCAACCTTTGAGTGTAAATGTTACCTCGTTTTAGCATAGTGCTAAATACAGTGTGGTAGCCCTTGCTGGCATGTGTCTAACCCATTAAGCTGAGGTAGATCATACTCAAGTCAAACTTCACAGCATAAGGAAATCGGCTTTTTTTTAAAACTTCCTTATGTTCTGATCGATTTTGATATGCAGTGTAAATGTCTCTGCATTTATAATGTATATCATTAACACAAGCCTGAGTAGGTTTGATTGCTCTTCGGCTAGAACAAAATAAAGGAGCATATATTTCTAACTCCAGTGGTATGTAATTGCAATGACTGTGCACACAAGAGAAGAAGAAACAGCACTTTTCCCCCTCCCGTTAAGAAAAGATGATCCCATTTGCGGCACAAACTTTTATATGCAAGTAGCATTTGTTTAAACTATCTCCTCTTCAGAATGATCCAATTATCATGGCCATACAGTGCCTGGAAATGGAATCAGCTGGAAACCCTTTATCTCGTGTCCTGAGCAATGAGGAAGCTTGCATGTTCGCTCTCAGGCTGTCCAGGAAGGTGTAAACTCTTACCTTTGCCCAGCATAGGCTCCTGGGTAAGGAAACCAAATCAACCACAAGCAACAGAATTCTTTATCCTGCATCTCAACTGCATGGGGGACTCCTGACATACAAGCACAGCAATGGGGGGTGAAAACACCTTTCAGCTTGAATAGAAAGCTCTAGATGGCTCTTCCAGAAAGAACAAGTCACATCAAAATTACTATGTTAGATAGAACCCTTAAATTTTCGCTGAAGATAATGAGAGTGGGTGGTGTTTCTGGATGAGCGCCTTCTTTCTGTGTTCAAGTCCTGAAGAACAGAGATAAACTATCGCTATTACTATTTAGCTATTACTGATACTGAGTTATTACTAGTATTAACTAGTTAACTTTTCTGTATGTCAGTATTTAGCCACAGTAGCACTAAGGTTAGTGCCACAAAAGCTGGTGATAGGAACAATGCTGCTAGTGGCCTGTCTGCTCAGGCCACATTCACAGCTGTTCTGTTATTCAAGAAAAGACAGATGATTCTGCCAACTCGCGTGGGTTTTCATACCATTTGCAAGGCCTATCTAAATTCTCTTTTCAGTTGCAACAGGATAACAAATTGTCTTTGTTAACAGTTCTCCCAGGACGCATGCTGGCATGAAATAGGTGCCACCAGCATGTTGCAGACCAGCAATGGCTACACTTTGTTGGTTGGGAAGTTGTTCTGCTGCACAGTGTTTGCAAAATAAGATGAGGTCTTGTGTGGGCGAAAAGTGATAAATATGTGCAAATATTTAGTGTTGTGTTCTGCAGCCTGGGAACACCATTTGGGCCAGCCTTGTAAGAGTAACATCTCTTGGGAATTTCACTTCTCTTATAGTTTGTTGTTGATGTGACATGGCAGATTAGAGTTCAGCCTTGGAAACTGCAAGTTGTTTCTTTCTATTCCTATTTGACATACATTTGTGCTCAAACTTGTGAACTGCTTCCATCATTTTGGGTGGCAGTACAGATGCATGCATTTAGCACCTCTCTCTTCTTCTGTCTCTTTCTGAAGCCAAGTCCAGTTGTATCAAACTTTGAACTGAGGAAACCTGTCATTTCTCATCCAGAAGGAATGTATGTAAATTTAGCGTCTTAATTGGTGCCTCTCCATGAGTTTCATATAATCAGCCCTTGTAGCCTAACGTGGTAATGAATAGGCTAAGTAGAAATCTAATATGTTAAAGGAATACAGACCAGTTTGTCTGAGTCCTGCTGAGACCGATGGTATAAATTTCACAAAGATTTCTTCATTTCTCTTCTGTATTTCACTTAAGCACCTTTTTCTCCTGTTTCTGTTGGTCCTCTGCAAGCAGAGTCATTCTCCAAAGTGGACAGAAACCTCTGGGAAGGCGTGCAGAGAGGTCAGAATGAGGCCATTTGGAGAAGAGAGAGGCCATGGTAAATCCCCTTTCCCTCTGGTACACATGCAAATCTGAGCAAGACCTCATGCTGCCAGGAGCGGCACAGCAAGGGCTCCATGGTGTCGCATCTCGGCACAGAGGAGCAGTGTTTTGTGTGCATGGTGGAAAGCATGGGAGGCTGGCGGGACCTGTGCTGGGAGCAGGAGCAGGGACTGGTGCTGGGCAGGGAGGCAGCTGGCACAGGCGGTTCCCGTGAAGCCCATCTGAGTATCCTGGCTCTGCAGGTTGCCCTCGGATCTCTCCAAGCCCGCCAGACCCTCACTTCCTCAGAAACATTCCTGGAAATCACCGCAAGTTCAGCTTCAATATGTTCGCCAGTCACTGTGTAATTTCAGGGTTTGGGGTCGCTCCCAAGTGGAGCTCAGCTAGCACCAGGAGGACCAAACAGGCTTGAAACCCCCATAAAGGAACCAATGGGATAAATGCCACTGCAGTGTTGTTTGCACAACGTTTGCGTAGCATCCCTCTCCCCTGCCTTTTGCCACCGCCATCAGTGTCCCCAGGAAGCTGGTGGGAGCAGGCGCTGTGGTGCGCAGCGCTCAGGACAACCACAGCCCTTTTCAAATGGGCTTAGCGCTGCCATAATAAGCCTGATAAATAAAACATGGCTTGCAGACACAGATTTACTGGAGAGAGCCAAAGGGGCTGTAGCTCCCTCATTAGTACCTCCCAGTGCAGCATGTGTGCTCCTCATTATGTGGCACAGTGGCGGGTGTCTAGTCATCCACGATGAGGCTGCAGCCACTCTGAGGATGTGCCACAGATCCCAGGGAGGTTTTTTTCCCCCTGTGTTAATAATATGAATTTACAAAGGAGGAAAAAAAGAATACCTTGAATATGAAGAGGATGAAGGCAGAAAGATTACAATCGAATCTGATTTTCTCTCCCTTGCATCTCTGTAAGTCAGCAGCAAATGGAGATAAATCCATATAGCCATGCTAATACGGAACTGGTGTGAGCAGGATCAAGACCTCTGGACTGCACAAACTCTTATTTTGGGGAGCTTTGTTTCCCTTCAGTCTAAAATGCTGCTTGTAAACTTCTGGCCAAAGTATAAACTCCGTCCTCTCCATCCCTTTTTTCCTCTTCTGTTCAAGGGAAAAGAATCAATTTGGCCGATTTCAAGTCTCTCAAAGCTGGGGACTCAGGAATCTGGGTTAATCTGAACAGGGTTTGTGAGGTTTGATCCAGCTTTTCTTTCCGGCCATCATTTAAATCCCTTCTACCTCCTGCATACAAGCTGCAACTGCATCATCGTAGTAACCCTGTGACCGAGAGGCATGAGAGTCTCCTCCGAGACTGTAATCTGGCCCTGAACAGCTCTCTGGCGGGTGCTCCTGAGTGGTGATACATCATGCAATTTTCTCCTTTAGAGGCTGGCGTTGTCATCTCCACTGTGATCCCTGCCCTGCCTGGGCAGTGCTGGGAAGCCAGAGCCCTGGGCTGGCTGAGGAGCAGATTCCCAGCGCAGCACTGCACAGCTGAAGCACGTGGGGGTCGTGAACCGTGTTAGTAAAATCTGCCCCTTCCTCTTTGCAGCCTTGCCTGTGCTCTGTCAGAAAGGATACCTGTTTAGCATGGCAGGAGACTTAATTGGCGTAGCAAAATAATGCTCAATAAACTCATGACTTTCTGTAACAGTCTTTAATATGCAGATAGCCAAACGAATGCCACCATGATATATTTTTATGGACAAATATTATATGTTAAGCCCTGATTTATGCATTTGAGCGTAATACCTGGGGCTCTGAGGAGAGCCTTTAATCTCTTGTCAGCGAGGCAGCACGCATGCTAAAACGCTGAGTAAATCTGCACGGGAGCGGTGAACCGAGCGCAGCATATATCAGAGTTCTTCCGCCTGATAAAATTAAATACACAAGACCACCTTTCTGTGACATTATCGGTTTGATACACAAGGGCTGACATCAGGAAATACCCACCTGCGCTTCCCGCTCTGACCGTAACCTGCAGCGTTCATGGCTGCTGCCATCCCTGCCCCAACATGCAAGAAGGTGCCACCTCACGCTCCTAGGAGAAGGTCCAGGGTGCGAGAAGGTCTCTGCCCACAGCTTGGCCCCTCTCTCCCCATCACCCTGCAGCTGCTTGCCTTCAGGGTTGAGCTGGGTGCAGCTTGGGGAGTGCCAGCACCCTATTTCCCCTTCATCAGCACGTGTGGTAAGGTGAACATCATCCCAGCACGAGGTTCTGCATTTAATAATCTCTCCAGCTCAACTGTTTTTATCTGAATCTCCCTTCTGAACTGATAAATCTAAATTGCACATTTTCTAAACCGCTTAGCTCAGGGGTAAATCTTGCAGGTATCCTCAAATGACTAGCTAGCGTCTTCTGCACCTGCCTAGCACCATCTACTGTAGCTTTTTCAAACTGTTTTATTTTCTCTTCCCATCTGCAGGCTTAGGATTCCTGCAGGAGCTGTCATCATCCTGAGGAGTTTGTGCAGGAACAGGAGCTCTTACCTGGGGCTGGCATGATGGTGAAACAAATACAATACACGTTTATGCTATAGATTATATTTCCTTGTTTTAGACCAGTGACCTGATTTTCAGTGCCTAGCTTGCTGTTGATAAATTTTACAGTCTTCCCAGTGCTCAGAAAGAGGAGAAGATGGAGCAGAACAAAGGTGGCCCACCTTCACTGGAGCTTTCTGTGACAGCTGGTGGAGCAAGAACTAGGGACATGGCAGGACAAGGGGCTGGAGCAGAGCTTTGTATGGGGCTGAGAGGGCCTGCATGGAAACAGATCTTCTGATTGCTGCCAGAAGATGCTGACGGGGAGACACCAGCTTGGATTTCTACCATCTGATGGGGAGATACAGGGTGGAACTAGAAGCAGCAGTATTTTCTTGTGAAAGTCCTCCCTCTTCTTGTTACATTCAGTATTAAAAGGGGAGCTGCTCTGAAACAATATTCTACTTTTCACAGCTTGGCTCTTCAGATCTGACATGGATGCATTACGTGTCCTTGTTATGTGCACTCAGACTACAATGTGGTTTCGACTGGAGGATTTGTATGGTTAAAGGTGGCTACTACAACCAAAACCAGAACCAGAGCTTTCTGACTGCTATGACTATTATGGATGTGTATGATTACAAAAAGCACCAAAAGCTGGAAGCCAAATTCAGAACAAAGTTGTGCTAAGGACTGCATATGTTCTGGGTGGTTTTTTTTTGATAAGTCTGTTTATAGTGAGTACTTCTGTGGGTGATAGATTAATATAAAAATACTGCCGGACTGTTCCTGGGTTGTAAAACACAAAACAAAGTACATCATACATATTTTTATTATTGAAGCCCAAATTGTCTGTTTGAAACTAACTCGTTTCAGTGGAAAGTAACATTTTTCCACAGTACTTGTGAAAGCTGGAAATGAGGTAGATTTGGCAGCTTAGCCTATGCAATTCTGTGGCAAATCTGCAAACGGAAAGACCACAGGGTTTTGTCCTGGCTTTGTTTCTTGATGAAGTTCTGAAAAGAACTAAATTAAATCCATGCTCTAGCCATATGTGTAATTCTGTTCTACTGGAATAGCTTATAGCTGTCAGTGAATTTCTCCATACTCCCATCATTGTGTAAGGGATGATACAAGAGCCTGAAGATTACCCTCTCCAGTAGTACTATGCATTCACACAGTTAAAAATTGTTACAGCATTTTTTCATTTACAAGTTGGAGGGAATCTGTTTTTGCAGTAAATTTGTATTTCAAAGCAGATTTCTGTGTCCATCATTACTGGTGGTTTACAAGATTTCTCTTTTCTTTTCCTCCCCACTTGGGGATGTGGGAGCAAATGAAATAAACCCGTCATAAAAAATAATTTTGTCCAGGTGGAACATAAATCAGACAAAAAAATATTATTCTACATGGCAAATAAAAAGCATATGTTGTATTATTTAAAGTACATCCTCCATATTCACATACAAAATTAATGCTACAGTAGGAGGTAAAACTGATGGAGGCAGACAATGAAAATATTAGGAGTAAAACATGATGCCAGGAACAATTCAAGCAGAGCCACTTGCAGGGTCATGGTCATATTCCATTTCAAACCAGCATGGAAATACACTGTGGGTTATTCTTCTCCAGAGATGCACAGATAATAAGCACCTGCTCCCCATGTCTCCTCGTCACTTTTAACTGTTGATTTATTGGATGTTTCTGAAAGCTGTGGTCAGGCTCATGAGGGATATACAACATGGTGCCTGCAGGAAGAAATGGGAGTAGGCAGATGAGCTGCCAGACCCCCCCATCCCTACCACGGGGTGAAGGGCTGAGTGGGGTTCAGAACAAAAGCTAGATCCTCTTCAGCTTCCAAGTGAAAGGGCGTGACTGAAAAGTAAATCAGAGTTTCCCTGTACTCATTATGCCTGGGTCATAGAATCACAGAGAAGTTTGGATTGGAAGGGACCTTCAAAGCTCATCTAGTTCAACCCCCTGCCATGAGCAGGGACATCTTCAACTAGATCAGGTTGCTCAGAGCCCCATCCAGCCTGGCCTGGAATGTCTCCAGGGATGGGGCATCTGCCACCTCTCTGGGCAACCTGGGCCAGTGTTTCACCACCCTCATTCTAAAACATTTCTTCCTCACGCAACACCTAGGAAAATTGGTAAGAAATCCTAAACTATGTTTCTGGCTTCAAGCTAGAATAAGTGGTGGGTTCAGAGGAGAAACACACACAGCATTCAGCAGTCTGGGGCACCAAAAGGCCTCTTCTCCATCACTAAGTATTTGACTTCCACATCATCAAAGAAACTACCAGAATATATATCCATATCTATAAAACATATAATTGCATGTGTTTTAAGGTCATTCTCAGAACAGCATTAGGCATCCAACCTTCTTACATGTGTTAGAAGGTACCTACCACATACTACTACTCCATGCTACATTGGAGACAGTACCACCAGCACATTTTTTATATTCATCCTACTTCTCCTGGAGTCAGAGGGGATTTCACTCCATTCCTCCCCTAAACTGACAAACAGCCTCACTAAATGAGTGATGAACATAATCTTCAGATAATGTTGAAGCTGGGTCATGACAAAGAGACTTTGAATTGATAAGAATTTTTTCCATGTAATTTAATAAAAAAAAAATCACACAGAGAGCTTGTTTGGCGTAAGTTATGCTTTTTCACTATTCTCTGATATTTTATTCTCTACAGCAAGAGTGGAGCTTTGCAGCTACAAGGTCTTGAGATGTACCAGTCATGGAGGTCTGTGAGATTTAGACGACACTGCATGCCCATTTAGAAACAAAAGAAAGAAAATGCTGTTTAATTAAAAATGTGAATCTGGAAATGTAGCACTATTGAGAATCATTCTGAACTGTGCGTTCTACATACATGGCTAAGAAAAAGGTCCATTGTAGCAACTGGAGTAATGCATGATTCAGTTCCTCTATGATGGTAAGAAGTTTATTTACCTAGAACTACAAAATCATTCAAAATTACATTTGATGATGCAGAATGTCTGACACAAATCCAGTGTAAGGAAACCGAGAGGGCAGCTGCACAGCCTCCACTGAACCCTGCCATGTCTTTGAACAGCAGCAGGAAAGGTGCACCAGGAGCCAGGATGGGAAAGATAAGAAAGCAGTGTGGGAGCAAGAAACTCTTGCATTTTTAGCCCTGGCTCTGAGTCCTGCCATGGTCCTGAGCCGATCACCTTGGGCCAGAGATTCAGGCATTAGGCAGTTGCAGTGAAGGCCAGGCTTTAAACAGAGCTCCCTGAGCTCATTCCGGAGCCACTTACACACCCAAAAGAGCACAAAGGTGTTTAAAAATCAAGTCCTGATGGTGCACGCTGGGGTGTTTTGAAATAGGATCTGTAAGGTCTAATCTTGCAAGTTCACCACAGAGTTGTGATCCCACCCCAATTACAGCTCTACTCTGCCCATCAGGCAAGTCAAGGACTGTCTCATTTATTCTCAACTGCAAGGGAACACAACCTTGGCCACTGCGTTTGCTTCAAGGACCTATTGGGGACTTCCTGCAGGGCCATAGACCCACCTCCTTGGTTGGACATGGCATTTCTCTGTAACGAGGAGCAGCACAGCTGCATTGGTGTGGAGCTTTGTGTGAGCCGCTGTTCTCACAGGGCTTGGCTGCTTTTGGGATGCGAGCCCGTGTCCCCGTGTGGCACTGCACTACACTGCGCAGGTGTGCCGGTTTGGATGGGACTCCATCACAGACCTCTGCACCACGTTCCATCCCATGCTGTCCATGTGCCTTCTCTCCATTTGATATCTCGTGGTTTTTCAAAATGAAGTTATGAGGAGTTTCAGGGAGTACACCTGATTCTGAGGCCCCCTGGTAGATTTTACATCCCAGCAGTTGTATTTTGTTTTGCAGAAAACTCTGTCTTCTGTCTTTCTCAGTGCCTTATGCAATCTATCCTTGACCATCATAAACCAAAGACCAGGTTTTTCATTTCTGCATGTACCAAACCTTAACCAAAGGTGTAGTCTGAATGACACAAAATTACTCATGCGCACGGCAAGGCAGAAAAATATCATCTCTTCTCACACAGACCTCCTCACCCAGGTCTGGATTCATCAGCACTCACATTGTAAACCCCCCAGTGATGAACCTGCCCCATGTAATGTGACTGGAGGGCAATGCTGTCCTCCTCTACCACCAGTGCTCACAGAAGGTTGCTACAGGCCCGGTAGCCAAAGCTCCACAGTGATTTCCAGGTGGCCTGCTGGACAGATAGGAAAATCAGGTAGACTTTACTGATTGCCTGGTAAAGAGGATGATGATGATGACCTTACCTGTTCATCAGAGCATTTTTGACTCCATGTGAATCTTTTCCTTTGACAGACCAAATGTGTTTCCCACCCTGACCTGCGCACACGCATCATGTCTGCTCTGCCACGTAACTGGAAAAGATATTTGGGGCACAGGTCTGGCAGAAAGCACTGCCAAAAGTACAAAGTAACCATACCTCCCCAAATGGGGGAAGAGAACGTTTATTCTCTGATGCCTTTCAGACCAGGTAATCTCCACCTTTCCAGTAATTTCAGTTGGTATAAATAACACTGCAGATGTTCTCCAGCAGAAGCGTTATGTTTTAGCTGACAGCATCCCTTTAAGTGCTAAGACACTGTTGTGCCGAGTTTCTTGCTGTAGCCAAACGGGACTAGATTGAAATCAATAGCCTCATTTCACCTGTCACTTACTTAAGCTTGATTGGAACCCATGTTTGTAAAGCCGAAAGGCTTTCCTAGTCCATCGTTATTGTGCCTCCCACAGCCAGCCCACCTATGAGAATTTCACATTCCTGCATTTTAAAAGAAATATGATGGACAATGAGAATAAATGTTTTGTTCTAATGTGTTTAACTCAACACTTTCTCTGTTATTAAGGCTGGGCTAAAATGAGACTGCTTGGAAAGGAAAACACATTTGCTCAGAGTAGAGACTTGCATAACTCATGCAGATTTATTGGTCTTACCCACAATATTAGTGATAAAAATTGATTATCCATTCCCGCTTGCTTCATGATCCGTAGCTATTTTTTGCATTCATATTATAAGTTGTTTTATACAGAGTGAGACAGTGTTATTTAAATAGCCAAGGATGAGCCCAATATATCTGACTCACTAAAAGCCCACACCAGCAGAAAGCAGGATTTTTTTCATGTTAGTCCCATCCTGTCCTAAAGGTAGACATTATCTGGACTTGACAACTGTTGTGAACTTTTTCAACTCTGAAGAGAAAACACACAGTGTGCGATGCCCACTCAGGCTTCCCATTGCCTTTTTATCCCCAGGTGCAAAGTTTTATGGAAATTGATATGGCCCCATTGTCTGATGAACAGTTATGCTGAGCTTCCTAGGGGAAGGTCATTTTGGGACTCTCTGACCAGCACCTCATCAAAGGCAGGAGAGAGGGGGAAGGGCTGCATATTGCAAGAATAGAGAGAAAAATTAAAGGGGGAACACAGCTGAAAGCTCCTGTAAGGCTTTCTGTGGGAAAGCTCTGTTTTGGAAGTCATGCTTCAGCAATATGGGCTCAGCTGCTCCCAAGGATGGGGACTACACATAAGACATCTCCAAGGGGGTCACATCATGACCATTAACATCAGACCCTTATACACACACTGTTGCGGCTGTAGTGGAGAGGAGCAGCCTTATTGCCATCAGCTCTCTGAGTTCCCAGCCATTAAAAGGACAGACCAGTTTGGATATCGCCTTCAGATGAAACTGCAGAAGTTGCAATCACTAACTTAAACTGATTTGAACAGTTAGATACGGCATGGGAACAGAGGTTATCCCTAAAATGGGATGAACTACAGTGTTGCAGTTATGAGGAGTTTATTGACATGACCATAACTCTAAGTCCCTTAGAGACAAATAGGAAGGTAACTTATTAGCCCGCCCAGAGATCACTGTTTTGACTTTGACCTAGAAGGTTTTTGATCATTTGATTCAAAACTGGATCCTGGAGATTCCACCTTTTCCTCTATAACTCCTTTTAACATAACAGGTATTATCTGCACATGAAGAAGAGAAGGACAGACTCCTAGAATTATAAAAATGCCTTGGAGCTTAACTGCGCAGGTGGTAGCTTCTCTCACAAAGTACAACAGCCAGTGCATAGACTGACATCAAATATACATGAGAGGGGTCTCCCTGTGAGACTATCAAATGTAAATTTTCTGTTCAATAGGGAGTCAAGTTTTTCCACCCATTTGCTGGGTAATCTCTTCTGGAGTGAGGACTCCTTGTCTTGAAGGGGATCTAGAGCTCTTGAGGGCAACTGCAGAGCAAACAACTAATGCCAGCAACAGCGATAAGAAAAATAACCACCTATACATCTATACCGGCCTTTGTGGTCTGCTCCATAGGGCATTTAGGAGCCGCATCCGACCTTTGAGGTGCGATCTCTGCGGTTGCAGGTTCCCCCAGCGGTTTGGAGGAGGTGGGGGGGCCAGGCTGGAGGGCCGGGGGTGCACAGCCTCCCTCCGCGGGATGCCCACGGGCGGCCTGCACCCACACCCACCGGCTTTTGCGGGGCCGGAGGGGCCGGGAGCAGCAGCCCGGGCCGGGCTACCAAAACTGACGCTGTTTTGCCATCTAGCGCCGCGGGTCCAGATTGCAAGAGCCCATCGCCTGCTCCTGCACGGACAAGCTCTCGAAGAAACAGAGTTTTATGGTACAGATAGAATTACAGGAACTTCCGCACCCCCCCACCCCCCCTTTTTTTTTTAACATTAATTTGCATCAATATTTTATGTGCCGTAATGGCTGGATGACTCTGGCTGAAAGAGGTGGTATTTTGTGTTGTCGATAGCAATGGGAAGGGGATAAATTGCTGGTGGCTGCATGAGATATCTGTGGCTCGCTGGAAAACTCTTCCCTTGCCGATTAGCCATTGCTTAAAAGTAGATATTTAGTGTCCTTCAGATCTCCTGATTTAGGGCTGAAACTGTGACGCAGCCGAAGCCATTAGCCGAGCGCCACCGCTCCGCTTGTTTGGCAAATGAGGCTCCTTCGGGTTGTGAGGGATGTGATTTACACGGGGAGGGTTGGGAGCAGAGCCAGGTGAATCGCTTTCAGTGCCAGTGAGTAATGAATCTGATAAATTTTGCGGACCCTCCCACTCCTCTGGTAATCATCCATAAGCAGGTCATGATTTTCTCGCGTTTATTCGTTCATTCTAAATTATTTGGTGAATAATTTCAGCAAACAGAGGGCACCCTGGAAGGACATGTGAGCAGTTTGTTGCGGGAGCCCTGGAGTTTAAGGGATTTTAGCTGGTTGACTGGAAGCACAGAAACACTATACTAAGCCTTTTAGTCAAGACACACAGGGGTTACTCACGTTTGTGGATTTATGATTTACTTTCTGAAATCATTCTCTCTTGTTTATTTAGAGTGTGCTGTGTCTACAAACTTTGAGGCTGTGACATTTTTAAGACTATAACTAGATATGAAAAAAATTCCTGCGATGCAGTCTGACCTAATTTCCTGTAAAATACAAATTAATATTTGCTGAACCTTTTAGGTTTAATTTCAGTGAATTCTAGTCATCTCCAAAATGGAGAGGGCAGAGATAAGTAAGTTTGGCTGCCCCACAATTGCTTCCCAGCATGCAGAACTAAAAAGTCTTATGCTTCGTGAACTGAAGTTAACAGGGGGAGAGAGGGACAGATTTGGCCTTGAAATACTATTAGAGGAAAAAAAGGCTCTTTGTAAGTGACTAATTTCCAGAGAAGCTTTAGAAATAATTTCTGCGTTTGTTAAACTTCCTTCTGCAGTTGGATCCACACGCGTCTTCACAGGTGTGAGAACTTGTTAGAAGGGGGAGTTGGCATTGCTTGGGTGAAGGACAAGAAGATAAACAATATGCCAAGCAAGTTAAAACGTAGTTAATGACAGGGTGAAGCAAAAAGAAACTGAGTTGAACTGAGACATGGTCAGAAAGAATGAAAACAGTGATAATAAACTGAGGAGCTGTACTCCGATCACCCCTACCGCTGCACAGGAAAACAGGGCAAGAACCAAACCACCACCACGAGGAAAACCTGTTATCTTTCAGGTAAAGCCATACCACACCCTGTGGGCTTGGTGAGCTATAAATAATGGCACAGTTTAATTTTACATGCTAGCACAGGCCGTATTGTCATCTACAATTCAAATCTTTACTTAGGAGGTTATTGGGTTTGCTATCAAGAGAGTATAACAAAGAAGTGTTTGAAGACGAGATCCAGTGAGACCTGGTTTTCTACCGATTCATGGTTTAAGGCTGAGCACCTAAGAGGACTTTGTACTGTGTAATAGCAGTTACACTCATGCTGTGCCCTTTCGCTCAGCGGGGAATGTTAATAGGGTCTTTTCCATCCACCTTCCTGCTTTCATGCAACCCTCAGGAAATTTCTATCCTGGACATCTTTGACCCTCTGTCACATTTGCTTAAATTGGCTGGTGAGTTTAAAAACTGTTGAGGTTACCTGGACTGAAAATCAAGTGATGGATTAAATTTGTCTTGTTTCTTCAGCAAACTCAAAGTTAATCAACATGAAGTTGGAGGGACGAAGGCTTCAGCCTTCAAAATGGGATTGAATCACAGCAGAAAGGATGACCTTTTTGAAGCCAGGCAAACATTTTCATCATTATCAACAATAATGACTAATAAAGTAATAACAGTATCAGCCGACCTTTTATGTAACAGCTTACATCACAAAGAGCTTTTCAAGATTTTTTTTTCCCTGCTTTTAGAGTAAATTTTTCAAACTTCACTGTGTTTTTGCAGCATTGCTGAAGTCCAGTCCTTCCTTGGATAGGACAAAAGCAATCACATCAATTGCAACACACTGCACATCAGTGAGGGAAAGGAAATTTTAGACAAAGACATGCAGGTAGATTCTTGTTCCCACATAAAATGCCAGGGTTTCATATTGAAGCAAGGAAGCCAGGACTTAAATGGTAGATGTCTTATTCAGTGTTTTCTTGGCTAGACTAGGCAAACGGTGAGCATTATTGTAGATAAGACACCCCAAAGCCAATCTCCCGTCAATTTAAGGAGCTGTGTTCGGATCAGAGTTGTGCTGTGAATGCATAAGCACAGCAGAGCTGATTTCATGAGATGTGCAGTGATGTGCGATCACATAGATCCTAAAAGATACAGAGCACGCACCAGATGACACCTCAGACCCAAACTTGTAAAGGCCCCTCTTCCAAAGATTCAAGTGCCAAAATGTGTTCAAAGGCAGAGAAGCGACCATCAAAAAGTCTTTGAAAATATTGCTGCTGAGCTGCAATTCAGTTTAACTTTTGGGGCAGAATGGGTTATATTTGTTTGTATTCTTACAGAAATATAAGCTATCAAGTCTCTGCATGCATGAGGGTATGTATACAAAGAGACAGAAATAAAAAATTACTGCCTGCTTTATATGTTACTCCTTACAAATTCTAAAGTTTTTGGTAGTTATATGTTGAGAGGAGGCTGAGCCCTCATTACTCACCTGCCACCAGCACACACAGACATGAGTGCTTCCTCTGCTGTTTAGCGAATGTACAGAAAGGGTACTGCAATACTTACTAATTAGTTTCTCTTTACAGTATTTCATTAAGATAATATTATTATTGCTGTTGTTATTGTTACTATTTTTCTCCCAGTGAGTGTGCACAGAGAATGACTTAATAATTTGGCCAGACACAGTATGATCGGGAAAGAAAAGGGTTTCTAAGCACTTCATTTTGCCCCATCGCATTCCCTCCAGCAATAAGAATTAAATCCTGTGGTTTTCATGCAGAACCTTGCATGGGAGACAGGCAGCAAATAATTAAGCATTCCTTTCTGACAGCCCAGCTTAGGCCTTGTCTGCAAACGTGTAGATAATGCCTCTGAAGAAACGAGATGTTAGTGGCTGCATTAGCTTACCCGTGTGCCAGCAAGTGTAGAAGGGGCTGCATGCAGTCAGCACTTGCTCGCGGACCCGATCTGTGTCAAGGGGTCAATGCCAAGCACAGCTAAAGCCTGACAGATGGGCATAAACAGCATAAATGGGGCTTGCATGGGGTCAACACCTGGATGAACTCTGCAAACATAAGGGTGAGAAAGGAACGGCACATAGAATCACAGAATAATTTTGGTTGGAAGAGACCCTCAGGATCATCGAGTCCAACTGTTAACCTAACTCTGGCACTAAATCATATGCCTAAGAACTTCATCTACATGTCTTATAAACACTTCCAGGAATGGTGACTCCACCATTTCCATGGGCAGCTGGTTCCAATGCCTGACAACCCTTTCTGTGAAGAAAAGTTTCCTAATATCCAATTTGAACCTTCCTTGGTGCAACTTGAAGCCTTTTCCTCTCATTCTATCACGTGCTACTTGGGAAAATGGACCAACACCCCCCATGCTACAACCTCCTTTCAGGTAGTTGTAGACAGTGATCAGGTCTCCCCTCAGCCTCCTTTTCTCCAGGCTAAACAGCTCCAGTTCCCTCAGCCGCTCCTCACCAGACTTGTGCTCCAGACCCCTCACCAGCCTCATCATCCTCCTCTGAACTCTCTCCAGCACCTCAGTGTCTCTCTTTAGCTTTCCCTGAGTTCTTATGAAAGCAAGTTAATAACATGACCCATGTCCATCTCCCTGAGTTAGACACAAGAACAGCTAGGAGATGCTGGAGCAACCTCAGATACAGTAAGCCCACACCAACTGCTGGTGTTACACCAGCTGTTATGTGCTGAGGATGCAGCTGATGGAGCAATGTGCATGGGATCCTGACTAGCCAGCTCTCTATCTAAATATTGCCCACTGATAAAGGAAAACTTGGGTGGCTTCTTTAAGCTCCTTAGAGCTGCAGAAGCTCGATTATTTTTTTGAAGGATATAGGATAAAATTATGGATGTGGCTGGAGGGGGAAGTGAGATGATAGAAGTATAAACTAGACCGAGGTTCCCCTCCATAGTTTGAGGATGCAAAAGCCATGGAGAGCTGAACTGAGGTGTAGGACTTCAGAGAGACAAAGACAGATAAGGAAAGGGCTGAAACACTTTTCCATGTCAGTAACACAGTAACACTGTGTCAGGAATGCTCTTTTTTTTTTTTTCCCAAAATAACAATATGTGAAGTTGTATGAGGACTGTTTTATAGGAATTACTAATTGTGTATAAAGCTACTTCTGGAAGCTCTATAAATGAGCTTTTCAAGCAACTTACAGGGGTGAGAGGTCAATATGCATTAAATTTCAATGGGATTTGTGCATCTGTTGTTTCACAGTCTTGAAGAAAATTATAAAACTGTTTTTTTCATAGCAGCAATACTTAACTGCTTTTCTCATACTGTAGTGAAAACATAAAAGTCCTTTAACTACAAATCAATACAATGGACAAAAATTATCATTTGAAAATTGTAGGCTACTTTATTCATTTAAAGAAAACAATCTTGCTAATCCCTATTCAAATAAATCAGGCAACTACTTTAAGAGACATATAATGATCTAATGTACACAGCCAGCCCTGTGTCTCCATGAATAACTCAGGGGGAGAAAACAAAACAAAACAAAACAAAACAAAACAAAACAAAACAAAACAAAACAAAACAAACCTCCAGCCAGTTGCCAGATGGGGATATTGCACAACTTAATAAATGAAAGTTAGATGTGAGACAGACGGAGGCCCTTTCAGAAGTCATATTTTGGTAGTTAGAAAGGACAGTAGAAGTCAGTCTGTGATAAAATCCTAGCTACCATACCCAGAGCAGATTGGATCTAAAAGAGCTGTGGGTATCCAGTACAGTCTGTGAATAGTTTAGTTAACTCCACAGCTCTCCTGTGCTTGCGAGATGAGTTATTTACTTGGGAGCATTTCTAGGGAACAGGGGCACGAGCATTGCTGGAGGACTCGGGATGCCATGGGGATCAGCAGGGATTTAACACCACTGACCCAAGCCCCTCAGGCAGCTGCCTGGGGGAGAAGAGCCCCCACTTGGCTGCCAACCAAGGTAGGCATAGAGGTTCTTCTTACTGTCCATCCCAGGACTTCAGGCTGTTTCCTCTCCATTTCAAAGTCAGGGAGTGGAGTCATTGCAAAGTGCTTTCCCACACTCCCCCTCAGATGCTTTCCTTTTCCACATCGTGGGAAATACCGCATCCACAATTTTAATGAATACTTCCTAAATGACTGAATGTTCATGTTGGAAATATGTAGAGGGATTGATTACACCATCCTTCACTTTGTTTGTTACTGGTGACAGTATTTCCTCTTTGGCCGTGTTTCTTTCCCAGCTCTCCCCTATTTGCTGGAGATACAGTGTAGTAGGGTTTATCATGTTCACATGGGAAGCTTCTGCTTTCTCCAGAACATTTACCTGTATCTCATCCAGTGAACACACTGACAATTACTGGGTGGCATGCTGGCTGCTGTTCTGAATTGACATTATTCTTCTTCCAAACTTGCAAGCTACTTCCAAAGGCATTCACAGTTACTTGCCAGGGTGATGCTCCCTGCCTTTTCCTTTTCTGTGGCAATATAGTGGTTTCTACTAGGATGCTACAGAGTGAGGGGTTGACCATCAGAAATCTGCACAGTGACCTACATGGCCTGTCAGGTCTTTCCAAACTGGTTCCCTGTCTTTGTTGTGCCTCTTGTGAAGCTCACTGCAGGGTTCAGCTACTCAAGCCTGGATTTCTGGGGTGACACACCACCTCTCCTCTCTTTAGCTCTCCCTGTGGACATCTTGCACTCTTTCAATGATTTCATCTCAGTTCAGCAGCTTTCCAAAAGCAGAAACACTTGACCATTGTATCAACTTCACCAAGCATGTTAAGTCTGTGCTGCATATCACCTAATATCACACTGTTTGATGGATTATTGTTTAAGAGTGAAAATATGGCCATCCTAATGCAACAGACACTTGTGAAGGTGGGAACCAGAGACCATGGAACATTTTACAGTCATTGCCATAGCTTGATAAAGTATTATTATTTATTTACAGGTGCATTTTGGCCTGTAGCACAAGCCTGATTGTAGTGGTTGAAGGGGAAGGAGAAGGAAATACTGGATGGTGATGCTGGTAAATGCTTCAGATCCTTGCTCTCACCCTTTCTCTACATCCACTGCTCTAGCTGTCATACTTATTCTGTATCTCAGCAAAACAGTTTCTTTAGTAAGTGGTTTGAGTTGTATCGCTGGGTGGGAACACACTGACCTACTTCAGCCTTCTTTGCAGTTTCTAAACTTCCTTGTTTACCCCTTTTATTCTCAGCTTGTTCAACGTTGCTTATAATCAGCAGGCTTTGCTGTCTTTGTGGTTGGGTTCTCCAGACATAATTAAGCTGTCTGGTGCTTATAATTGACATCTGGTGCTGCTGAAGTTTGGGTTGTATCTTCTTGGCTGCCTCAATGTCCTCCTTGATTTGGGATTCTGATCACTGCCTGCCCCAGCATGGCACATCATCAATGGGTGCTTTCATTCCTGCAAGACTCTCTTGCTCCTACAATAATGCTGTGAAGTGTTTCTGGCTCTCAGAGCACTCCGGAAGGTTATTTCAAGACTCAGTCTCAGCCGTGGTGCCTGTTGTGCATGCTGGAGCCTCCAGCAGGACTGCATTAAGCTGCAGCAATGTATAGGGATCTCTGTCCCTTCATATGAGGGCCATGTGCTCTCCAGGGCTGATGTCTTCACCTTCACACCCAGCCAGAACTCTGGTTTGGAGCATCCCTTGATCCTTCGGCAGCTGATAAATCCTGCCAGAACAGCTGATTTGTGGAAGAATTTGGTCTCTTCCTGCTGTCTGTGATCTTGCCTAAGGGTCAAAGCAAGACCTTGTACCTGCCCTTCTTCCACTGTTATGAACCCTTCTCTTGTTTCCTGTGCTACAAGCTATGCTATCTACAGTCTTCTTCTGCAATGCTTCTTTTAATCTCTTAATTTCAGGTTTCTGAAACATTGCAGGTGGTAGCAAGAACAGCTCTCATCTTTTCCGTGACATACCTTTATGTCCCTGGGTGACAACCCCGTGCCTTTCATAAGGATACAGGTAGTCCTCTTGTTCCTGGGAAGGCTTTTTGCTAGTTCTTGTTGCAGCTTTTGGTGATGTGCACCCTCCTGGTCTCGGGCCTAACAGCTCAGGTACGTGCAATCTCATGACCTACTGCTTTTCAAGTTCAATGACTTTAGTGGATTTAGTGACAGGTAACCGATCTAGAGATTTCCCTCACTGGAAAGCTTGACATTGCAAGTTTCAATCTTCATATTAAATTTCCTGAGTTTTCTGGTCCCATGCTTGCTTGTATGGCCATGGTTGGCTATGACCATCACTATTCATTTTCACTAATGAGATCCCTAAAATTTGCAGATTGTCTTCTCACTGCATATGAACTTGCTCCTATCTTTCCTATAAACTCCCTTCACCTTCCAGCTTTTCCCACTCTGAGCTTTTTGTGACTGTGTTTAGTTGGAAGCTCTTCATAGTATGCATCCAATCTACCTTGTCATCACTCCTTGTAGAAGACATTTCCCGCTTTCCCTTGAATTTTATGTGCACTTTTCCTTTGCTTTACTCTGGCATTTCCAGCCACAGGCTTTTTGAGACTTTATAGACATCACGTCACAGTTGTGGTTGTTCACTACTGTTGCAGGCGTGTTGCTTTGCCCAGTGTGATTTTTGTGCCCATGCAGAGGCTGCCATGTAGGTTTATTTTCTGTAGCTGAATAAAGAAACGTCCTGTACACTCATAAGGTCCTGAATGAAGATGTGTTGAGAGCTGATCAGTTTGGAGTTAGAGAGTTTCTTTAATATGCTAGATTAACAAGGCTAATTATTTCTTTTAAGTCGGTTTTAAATATGTAGGATATTTTTCTTTTTGAGTTCTTATGCACAATGTTGGTCCTAGGTAGGTCATTTATGTTAATGTGTCATCTCTGAAGTCATGTTCTTCCCTTCTTATCTTCACTCTCAGCCTTGCAGCCTCAACCACCACTAAAACCAACAAAAAGTGACACTGACTGTGCTGTTTCCCATTTTCCTACCAAGAGGCAGGCCTTTATATTACTTTTTTTTTCCACAATATCCTTCCATGTTCCCTATACGTAATCTTTTAAGCCTGGCAGCTGGTCTGTAGTAAGTAAAATTTCTGAAGTAAGCACACTAAACTCATACAGCAAGCAGCCCTCGAATGCCACCATGCTCTAGCCTGGCTGTGTTCTGGAGCCTATTTCCAGCTCCATGTTCAAGGTGCTGCAAAAGTAGGTGGAAACTTGGTGTTGTACAGTGACCCTCTAGGAAATACAGTCCCTTCAGATTTGCTGCTGGGCTTAACGCTTCACTGAAGGTCACCTCTGTGTGCAGAGACTGAGCCTTGCACTGCGCAGGGTCTTCCAGCTTGCACCAAATGAGACGTCCTTTATCTGTGGCGAAGTGGGAAATGGTGTTATTAGCAAGATTAGTTGCTCTGATCTCAAGCAGGAGGGCAATCTATTAATTGTACACTTCTTTGATTGGGCAGTCTTCTCCCAAGCACCTGAGCTACATGAAAGCTCAGGTCCTGCAGTGAGAGCCCTTGAGGAGCCCTGGCTGTGGGGCACAATGGGCAGAGCCCTTCCTGGAAGAGGCTGGAGCTGCTCTGGGCCTTGGATGCTGGCAAACGAGCTTGCTTAGCAGGAGGAATATCACAGTATCACACAGAATGTTAGGGATTGGAAGTGACCTCAAAAGATCATCTAGTCCAATCCCCCTGCTGGAGCAGGAACGCCTAGGTGAGGTCACACAGGAACATGTCCAGGTGGGCTTTGAATGTCTCCAGAGTAGGAGACTCCACAACCCCCCTGGGCAGCCTGTTCCAGTGCTCTGCAAAACCCCAGTCTGGTGCCTGTGGTAATGACTACATAATGAGAATTTTTTGTTTTAAGCCTGTGGTTTTGGTGCTGAAATCTCTGGGTTGAGTGTCCCCACAATGATCAAGAGTGTCTAACTGTGTGTTTCAGCAGTACCTCGTTTACACCTGGTCTCATTATCAACAGTGAGATTTACAGCAATGACCACTGCTGGAGAGAGGGGGCTCCTCTCTTCCTGCCTTTTCCTCCCTGGCTCCCGACTAAAAGTGCTCCTGGGATGAAGGGAGTGGACCCACAAATATTTGGCATCCAGCATAACTTGTTTTCCCCCAGTGGAGCTGGCAGGTCAATCAGCAGAAACCAAGCGTGGACCAGTTTCAGGTGAGAGCCCTTCGCTTCCCATTGATTTCAGAGCTGCCTCCCTGACAGGCTAATGAGGGCTGCTGGGTGCCAGGCGCTGCTGGGGAGTGCCACCGCGCATCCTTCCCCGTGATTGAACTGCCACCGCATCACAAAGCAGCGAGATACGCTCGCACTTTGATACGCTCGGGAGGTGAAATGGCAAGTACAACTGTGAAGCTTGAAAGGGAAGCGCCGGAAAGCAGAGTACAAGCTCCTGCTTGTCATTTAGCAGAGACAAACGTGAGTGCAACCAAAACAACAGCATTATCCGATTAGCAAGCACCTGCAACCTGACAGGAGCGGATCTGTAAAGGCAGGGGATCTGTCAGCTGTTGTTGCAACACCACTGCGAGTGCCACAATACATTAAGTGGGAGTAAAGAGCGCTGGTGTAACAGGCGTAATTGCAATAGCACTGAAAGGGACACTGTCAGAGCTTGCAGACCTGAAATTACATCTCTCCATCTCCTGAGTGGGTGTGTGGGAGATGCAGCATTATATTGCATGGAGCCTCTGCCTGATGACTCCACCATGGTGTTCAAGGATGCAAAAATCCTGTGCACGGGCATGGAGCTTGAGAAAATCAGCATCCCCTTTGCTCGTGGTCTAGGATAAGCAGAGGACTGCCATGGTTGGGAATACTTCAAAGAAAGTGCCTGGTTTTCCCATGCTGCTGACCTACCAAATACATCTCAGCTGCCTCTCGGAAACATGTATCTGCTTTAGAAGCATTCAGTCACTTTTACCTTGTCCTTGCCTTGCCACATATTCTGCCATCCCATAAAGCAAAAAATTCATTTGTTTTCATTCAGAGTATAGGGTATAATGGTATACTATACGATGATGATGATACATGGTATAATAGCTGTCTTTTACACACATACACAGATGTGCATACCACCACATGCTTACTTTATACTTTACAGAAAATATTCAGTATATGAAATGTCACCTCAGCGTGGTTTATCTGATCATATTTCTTCCCTGAAGGATAAGTGGTAAAAACAAATAACACTGATAAATTGGAAAGTCTGTATAGGGTTTTTTGTGCCTAGGGATTCTTCTGCTCATCAATCTGCACAACACAGAGAAGATATGGTTCACATGAGGGGCTGGTGTATCATGCTTACCTTCCACTTTAAAGATTTTACAGGAGAGCTCATTAGCCTGCTACTAATATACTCAGTTTAGTCAACTGGCCATTGGTTGTTGGGCTGTGTTGGGATTGTGCCTTAGATGCAGAGACGTGCATCCTCATTGGTACCTTCCCCAGGTGGCATAGATGTGCATCTTTCTCAAGGAATCAGAATGCTGAGAATGTTTATTGGGAAAGAAAGAACAAAAAGCTTGTTTTTTGAATGTGGTGTTGAAAATTGCACCATTTATACCAAAATAGGGCTGAAAGGGACTGCTAGGACTGAGAAACCTGGCTCTTCTGGACAGCTGGGCTTATGGGTTGTGTCCTCCACAGCATGACCCTGGTTTAGTCAGCTGGACCGGACTAACTTCATAATGGCAGAAAAAACAGGCCCTTTGCTATTTGCCCCCATGTGATTTTGGCAGACTTGTTGCAAAATGGCTGAATTTCCAAATGTCTGTTGAGTGCTGGGACCCTTTAACATCACCAGGTGATGCTCTGCTCTCCACCAGCCTGTGTGTTTGCCGGGGAAGGGCTGGAGACCCTTGGGCGGGAGGGGAACTACGGACTGGGAGATGATGACAGTGACAACAGCAAGACATGAGCCCTCCCTGGCCATTTATTGGCAGCTGGCTGGCATTTGGGTGCCAGGGGGAGCAGAGCCTGGGGTGAGGTGGGGACTTTGCACCTTGTGCCATACACAGCCGCCCTTCAGCACAGCCGAGTAACACAGCCTTGTCAGAAGATGAATGAGGCCACACACATGGTAATACCTCTTTCTTCACCTGCTAGATCTATCTTCGCCTTCTTTGGGCTGCGAGAAGGCACTACGTATAGTGCTTTGTTGCAATCCGTGTCTTAAAAGCAGCTTATTTTTTCCCCAGAGGGGTAACAGAGTTTGCTGTGAGTTTTTGGACACCTGTGCACACAGCATGATTTCTTCAACCATAAACAGGACTAGTGTGGCCTTGGAAAACTTATCCTACTTATAAAGTAACGGGGCTCAAATTATTCTCAAATACAAGGCACTGGCTGGCAAGAGACAATGAGGTAGGCTGAGGAACAGTAACAGCTGTAGCTTGTGCAATTTGGGAATAAGCCAATGACAAACACAACAGCTCATTTGTGCCTCAGCTAAAAATTGCTTCCCGAGTATTGTACCTGTGCAGGGCGTCCAGTGTTTGAAACCCTCCTGGGATACGCAGGTACATGGAACTACCTTCAGCACTGCAGGCAAATTCATTGCAGGCAGCAATACAGAGAAACGGTTCAGGTTCAGAAGTTACTATTATTTTGGTATTTTGTTGGGTTTTGCCTTTTTTTAAAAAAAACTGAGACTGCAACTCTGTGGATGGAAATAGCTGAATTCCTTATTCTGGCAGCTCAGGGGCAGCCTGCATTTCTGTGCAGCTCCTACCTTACCATCACAAGATCCTTTCTGATAGGGAAACTTAGGCACACCACAGGCACCTTGGGACTGGAAGGAAGCTATTCAAAGACTCGGGACGAAATGTGAAAAAAGAGCAAAATGTCCATTCCCTTACTGTATCTTTGCTCAGAGCCATGCATAGCTGTCCTTAGGAAGCCCAGCAAAGTCATCCAAATGGAGAGTCAGGGAAAGAGGGGGTGCTGGACGTGCCACCCCATGGTGGTGGCAGCAGCCTGGAAAGGACAGTGACTGCCCCACAGGCTGCCAGGGGCTGACAGACCCGGCCCAGGGGCTGCTGCGGGGGAGTTCATAGGTAATAGCCATCCAGGCTTCATGTTTACTGTGCCCACCTGGAATAAGTTCCTAAAGTACTATATTAACAGGAGTTTTGTGGGGCAGGTGATTTATAGGGAGGGTTTATGAGCATCTCCCACTTCAGTAAGTGCTTTTGTGCACTGGGTCACAGCTCCTACTGAACCAAAACATACTCACCCTGTAACTCCACCTGTTCTTGAGCTTGTAGCTGCCTTTATGTCTTAGAGTCTGACCTGTCCTAGCTGCAGATACTAGCAGCTAGCTACCATTAAAGGATACTTTCTTTTCCAAGCTTCAACCATTCCTGCAAAAATTTCCTCTCCTGGTATTGCAAGAAAATGAATGATAAAAAGTACACATTCCAGCACACTGTATGAATCCATATGAGACCTAGCCCTGATCTTCCTTGGTTCTGTTGTACGATCACACCAAGTCTTCATGCATTTCATTTGTTGAAAAAAGCAGAAATCAACCGAAAAAAAAGTGCAACTCTCTAAAAAGTGAAAACTGCAAATACACATACATTAATTTCAAATGCTATTATACTCCCAAAATCTGTAATCCTTGAGCCCAGATACTCTAAATGTGGCAGTTAAGTGTTTACTAATTCATGTTTCAAAGCTAATGACAGCTAGTTGACTTCTGAACAATTCTAAACTGGAATTTCCCCCCACCTTGTAAAACTTCCTCTAGAAATTGTTAAAATGAGGGACCGTATTTCCCTTTTTACCAAAATCATGACACAGCACAGGAATCAACGTCCCCAGAAGGCCAGGTGTTCTGTGTGAGCATCCGCTTAATCCTGACTCTCCGCAGCCCGGGCAGCTTTGCCCGCGGGCCGGCAGCTGAGCAGTCCCATTCCACCACCCCATAAAGAGTCAGTGTGACAAGCAGCCAGGGGGCTGATCTAGGGGTTGCAGCCCTGCTAAGGGTATCATCTCAGTGCTAAGGGTACCTCAGAGGATGGTTATGGCTCCACATGAAAATAATGTTTTCCCTCTTTTTTTTTTTTTGGATGTTAAGTAATTATATCAAAACAAATGTGTGCTCAAACTTACAACTGTGAAATTAGGCATCCATAATCTATGAAATGCCAAAATTGAGATTGCCTAAAGTAACTGTAATGCAGCCTTGTGCTCACTGCGCCGCCTCCACACCGCCTAATTCTCCCCTCCTTATTTTCTGCCTGTTTGTTCCTATCCTTACACCTACAGCCTTAGCTCCATGGCATGACTGTATTTCCTTGACACATCCTCTGAGACGGTGCTGTGATACAGCACTGTCGCCTCCAGGCAGTACCACAACGCAAGTTAAGCAATCATTACATTTTCTGCTCATCTGACTGTTTTATAATATTGTGGAGCAGTAGTGAAGACGTGGCCACCACAGAGACATTTGGTAGAGCTGGCTATTGAAGTTTGTCTTGGCCCCAGAGCCAGCTGCCACACTTTTTTCCAGTGCTCACAGGTTGCCTCCAGGGCTGCAGCACCATCTCCCAGCAGACCTTGTTCTCACCATGGGGTGGAAGGTCCCTGGTCCCCCGGAGAACGCAGGAAGAGCTGGAAAGGGGGAGAGGTTGGAAGCATATTTTTGCCTTGTGGTGAGGATGGGCTCCCTAGCAAATAAGTGTGAGATGGCAGGGGAAGAAGTGGGCAAATAAGGTCTTATTTGCAGCATGTAAATTTGCTGCTTGCCTCCTTAATTAGACCTCCCGTAAGTGATAGGACAAGAGGAAATGGCCTCAAGTTGCACCAGGGGAGGTTTAGGTTGGATATTAGGAAAAAATTCTCCATGGAAAGGGTTGTAAGACATTGGAACAGGCTGCCCAGTGAACTGGTAGAGTCACCATCCCTGGAGGGGTTTAAAAGGCATTTAGATGAGGTTCTTAGGGACATGGTTTAGTGCCTCAGTTAGGTTATGATTGGACTTGGTGATCCTGAGGGTCTCTTCTAACCCAAATAATCCTATGATTCTATATTGTCTTTCCACAGGAAAAGCCCTGTAGGCTAAGCTCCCCATGCCTCATCCTGGACCACTTCTTCCTAATTTGGATCCCAGCTTGTGGGGAAGGATTCAACTCTTCACTCGAATTCTCAGATTTTTAAACGTAATGGGGAAGTTTTTAAAGCCTGGCTGCAGGAAGCTGTGCCAGCAGCCCCCCTGCTCAGCAGCAGAAGCATCCTGCGTCCTCACCAGACCCAGGCCGAGCAAGGGCCACATGAGACATGTGGGTTGGAGGGACCCCTGCCCCATGGAGCAGCAAGGATGCTCCCAGGGCAGGGGAAGGGAAATTGTCATTCATCTGTTCACTCTTTGAGGGCTTTCCTCCGACAGGGAGCACCTGCCTGCACTGCGCCTCACCACCCTGAGGAGAACCAGGTGGCCGTGATGACCGTGGATGGGCTGTCAGGGCAGGACAGCCACTGAATTGAGAAGTCAATGCAAATTTTGCATTTGCACCAATGCGTATCTCACTGAAAATGCCAAAAAGTAAACAGGAGCAGTGGGGAAGGGGTGCTGTTGTCTGGTGATCATTCCCTGTGGTGCCAATGGGTTAAGCAGTGAAGGGGAGACAGCGGGCACATACAATCCTCTGCCACTTGGCGACCAAACATCTCTCAGACAGTAAAATCACCACATGCAGACAACCAAGCAGCCAAGTCATGTTCCACCTTGTCAAGCCCTACGACACATTCAGCAAAAGGTAGTAGCCAGTACTAGTGCATCTCCGTTGCCTTCCTAAACATCACATCGAGGGACAAATGAGGCACTGGTCTTTTCATATGCTTTGCTTCAGCTCCTTAATGAGTAAGAAGCTGAGTCTATTGCACTAACCCAAGCAAATTATGAATGGCCTTTCATTTTGAAGCAGCCAGATCCAGTGTTCACAAGCACAGGGTTGCCTCCTGTTTGTGACCATCCTGCTGCCTGCATTGTCAAACAATGTCGTTTTAGAACAACATTCATCTAAAGCGGATTATTATTGGGTTGACTACCCCTTGGGGTGTAATGAAAAGCATTCATTAATTCTCAGGGCAGGAAGGCTAATTACTTTTTTATAAAAAAGAGTGCTAATTGCCAATAACTTTTTCATTGGATGGGTCTCACAGAGATGATTTTGATTGGCTTTTTGATTTCCTTTTCACATTGTACCACTTAAAAATGCGTAGTCCAAACAAGCAGGGGGCATCTGGGTTATCCAGATAAGCACTGGGAAGAAACCCCACCATTGCAAAGACCACCGGACTACACCAGTGTATGCTCAGTTCAGTGCTCAAGCTTGCTGTGGTGCCAGCCAGGATTTTCTGAGTCTCATACCTTAACGCTGCCTCGTGCTTCCATACAGCACGCGGAGACCTGTTTTCCATACTCCCCCAAGGCACAGCATTGATTTTGGCAGGCTGTCGGTGCCAGGGCGGCACTGGGAGCACACAGGGCTTGGGCTGGTTTCCCGCAGGACTGAATTCCACCTTGCCGGCAGGGAGGAGGCAGATCCTGGCCCTGCAAATACCAGCTTTGCATGGAGTCAAATGGGGTGACACACAGCAATAACCCACAGGCTCAATGTACCAGTTCCTATACTTGAGAAGGGGTCATTCATCTGACAATTGGGTCATAACGAACTCCAGCATGAAGAAAATTCTCAGCAATGTTTTGTTTGCTTTTAATTACAAATAACTACAGGGCTGAAGATACCAAATAATCAACATGAGCACTAACCAGTTCTTTTGAGCAAGCAATAACTTATATAGGGCAACAAAGATGATTAAGGGAGTGGAGCATCTCCCTTATGAGGAAAGGCTGAGGGAGCTGGGGCTCTTTAGCTTGGAGGAGAGGAGACTCATTAATGTTTATAAAGGATGAGTGTCACAAGGATGGAGCCAGGCTCTTCTCGGTTGACATCCAATGGTAGAACAAGGGGTAATGGGTTGAAACTGGAACACAAGAGGTTCCACTTAAATTTGAGAAGAAACTTCTTCTCAGTGAGGGTGCCAGAGCACTGGAACAGGCTGCCCAGGGGGATTGTGGAGTCTCCTTCTCTGGAGACATTCAAAACCCACCTGGACACATTCCTGTGTAACCTCATCTAGGTGTTCCTGCTCCGGCAGGGGGACTGGACTAGATGACCTTTCGAGGTCCCTTCCAATCCCTAACATTCTGTGATTCTGTGATATGACATTAAAGGTAAATCCCACAGAAGAACAGTAAAGCCCATGGGAGCCACAGTAGGAAACTACCAGTGTCAAACCGCTCCTGTAAAGCCTCAGGTAGTGCCAGGGATTGACACTGGCCAGGAACTTCATCGTATGTGCACGGTAGTAGCTTCTAGCATTTGGACACCTACAGACTCCCACAGAAGTCTGCTCTCACCATTAGCACATAAGAGGTGTCTTGGCAGGCAACCATCCTCTCGGGAACATACCGCAAACTGCAGGGCTGAGTTACCGAGCCTGCTCAGCTTGGAGCTGGAGGTTGCTGCACCGCCGTGTCAGACACATGATCAGGTTGAAATATTTCCCATTTAAAACCCTTTTCAGAGAAAAAAATAGAAGTGCTTATGTATTTTGCTCCTTGTTGTCCCCCTATCCCACTCCAGCAGTTCTACTGGGCATCACATTTTCTGGTTCCCAAGGAGATAAAGCAAACAAAGTACAGCTTCCATGCAAGCCAGAAAGATGAACTTGTGTCCCCTCTGCAAATAACTGCAAGTTTAAAAATACTGATGTTTTTTGCTTGGATGAATAATCTCCATTTTAAGAATAGATAGGGCTTTCAAAAACGACTTTACACTTCTGAGTGCCCTGAGAGGTTTTGAAAGGGCTGGATTCCCAAAAGGTAGATTGCTTGGCACTATCTGAAAGCTAGCGTACTTTGGAAATACTTCCAAGGGGTTGCCTGAAATCTACTGCTCCTCAAAGTCTTGGCCAAGACACTGTGTTATATGAGTATGGTGAATTAAAAAAATATCATTTTGGTGATTTAGTAGTTGAATTTGGAATGTACATCCCATTAGGAAGGAGTTACACTGTTGCATAACGCACCAGGGATGTTATATGTATGTGTGTGCGTATATACACTCCCCAGTTATCGATTACACGAAGGACTGCAATCTAAAATAAGTACTCGGTGTCACCTAAAGATGGCTTCAGCAGACAGCAAAAATAGCCACACTGCAGTTACCACGGAGCAGAACAGACTCCGGAGCTTGAGGAGGTGCTGCCTCAGCACAGCTTGCTTTTCATGAGCTTGCACATACCAAGTATCTTGCGTGATGCCGGACAAAAATTAAATGTCATTTAAATAAAAAGTTTCCTGGGTGCAACAGGAACAGGTGCAATGACAAGCAAAAGGCAAAAGCAACAGCTTTTTTTCTTCAAAATTAGGCTAGGCTGATAAAAGCAGCTTGCAGAAAGTTGACCAGGTTTTACGCGTTTTGAGCGCAAAACACTTTTACTTACAAAAAAGCAGAAACGCCATTTGTATGCCAAATGATGAAGATTTCTATTTTTACTATACATGTTCATACTGAAGCAGCCCTAACATGGCCCTGGTAGAAATCTGACATCCCGATCAATTCTGTGCCTCCAGTGAGATGCCAGGTAGTTTATGCACGGGGCTTGGCTGACAGCAAATTAATTTTCTAATCTTGAAACTATCACAAAGAGTAATGAGTCATTAAAGTCAAGGGGAAGAGCCACAGAAGGCAAGATCATTTTAGCCCCTGCATTGTATTCTCTGAGGGGCAACATGCTGAAATACCGTAAGTAGTCCTGCAAAGCCAGTCTCTGCAGCGATGCTTGCCCAAGAATGGCAGCAGCCAGACAGGGCCCCTTGCATGGCCACCTGCTCCCACAGCTGCAGTTTGATGCTGCTGTGAAAATTCACTTTCACAGCGAGATGTTATCCTCTTGACAGTGCTTGGGGCTGTCCTCCTCAGCAGAGGCAAGCCCTGGGGTGCAGCTCAGGACGGGATGCACGTGCCAGCTAAGGTGCACCTTGCAGCCAAACCAAGGTAGCAGCTCACCAGGGCCAAAATGTGGTGGTTTCAGTGCCCCTTCCTTCTCCCACGGTCCCGCTCCATCTCCCACTCTCCTCATCCACCAGCCATGCCCAATTCCTCCCACTCCTCTGGGGACTCATCCAGTTACCCCATCACCCACTTTAACTCCCAAACCTGACCACCCTTCATAGAATCACAGAATACTTTGGGTTGGAAGGGACCTTCAGAGGACATCTATCCCACCCCCCCTGCCATGAGCAGGGGCATCTTCAACTAGATCAGGATGCTCAGAGCCCCGTTCAGCCTGGCCTGGAATGTCTCCAGGGATGGGGCATCTACCACCTCTCTGGGCAACCTGTGCTGGTGTTTCACCACCCTCATTGTAAAAAATTTCTTCCTCATATCTATCCTGTATCCCTCCTTTAATTTAAAACCATTACCCGTTGTCCTAAAGTAACAGGCCTTCTTTTGCCCGGCTTGCGTTTGATGATCGCAGTGAATGCAGTTTGCTCAGGGAGGGATCAGGCAGCCAGATCCAGCCCAGCAGAGCAGAAACGAGCCACTCTGCTCCTGATTCAGTTTGTGCTGGTCGGTGAACCTCAGCCCACGCGGCAAAATCCCCCGGTACCCATGGAAGCTTCACCTCTGCAGGGAAAGCGCTGCACATTTGTGCCCGGCTGACATCAACCCACACTCAGCAGCTCAGGCTTTGTTTACTTTCCACTGACCACTTTGCTTTTCCCTCCAGGAGGGAAGCATGGAAGGGCAGGGATGCTGCGCCCAGGGCAGGGGATGCCACAGTGCCAGTTAGTGCAACACTCCCCCCAGAGCTGCTGCCTGGCCCTGGCCCCAGCCAGGGAGATTTCACCAGGGAAGCCCTTGGCAGATCCTTCACAAGCCTGATCCTCTCTACGGATGCTGTCAAGAGCCCAATTAACACACCTACCCCATACAAGCAGGAATGCTGCTGGGCTGAGGGCAACAATGGAGCACGGACTGAAGGGCTTTGCTGAATGGGCTTTAAATTCAGGGGCTTACGCCATAAAGCTGAGCACATGCTTTATTGAATGGGGATGGGCAAGCTGGAGCAGTTTGGGGGCCTGCTGACCTGTCACCCAACATCAGCATCTTGAAAAGAAACAGTGCTTCACACAAACAACTCTTTCTTTTGGGGAAAAAAAAAAAAAGAAAAAAAAAAGAAAAAAGGAAAAAAAAATACAGGAAAGAAAACTGAGGAGAGGCTGGTGCTTTTCCACTTTGGAAGGCTGCTGGTGGCTACTAAGGGAGGGGCTGGCAGCTTCATCCCCCCACCTCCCCTCCATGGGGCAGGGGAAACCTGCCTGGGGATGAATAGGGAAGGGAAACTGGAGTGGCTGGTGGGCCAGTTCTTTCTGGTGTGGGAAAACATCCCCCTGTGAACTTCCTGTGGGAGACGGGCATTGCTCCAGCATCGTGTAGCCCCAGCAACCGAGCGAGTGTCTGCAACTGTGAGCCTTCAGAAGGAACTGCGAATGTGAGCGCTGCAACCTGTACCGAGTGGCTTTGTCCTCAGCAAAGTACACGCAAACTGCCCAGCATTTATGCAGGACTTGTATTGGTGTTTTCCATCTTTAAAGATGGCCCTCTCCCTCATGGCAGATGCTATGTTGAGGGCAGATTTAAATTTGCAGATGAGCTTCCTCTTCTCTTGTTTAAAAATCTCTATTTCTCTTCCTTGCTCTGGAAGTGCTCTCTGAATGAAGCTAAAGATGCCACACGGAGTTTTTTAAGACATGTTGCCCTCAGCACGTGCTGACAGGTTTTTGCTCCTGGGGCTCAAGCCCTTCCACAGCTGTGGGTGAGGGTGTACCAGCCATGCCATCACCACCCAAAAGTTCACCATGAGCTGGTGCTGGAGGCACCACACAGGGCAGCTCCCCCAGGATGCAGTAGCAAGGTGGGAGGCACTGATGGCTGGACAGACAGACGGAGGACAGGCTGGGACTCTGGCAGCAGTACGGGCTGTGTGGACACAGGCACTGTGCAGCTTGTCCACAGGCTGGAGTCCACAGGGCTTCCCTCCTCGAGTCTTCTTCTCTGGCCATGTTGGCAATGTAAGGGCTTGGTCTAAAACTTCCAGGCTTAAGCTTTCATGGGCTTCTCATCAGACGTGCCAACACTTCAAGTATTCAAAGGAGAAAAATGTAAGTGCCTGCCTTTCCACAAACGCAGCAGAGATGGATATTACCTACCATCCTCAACCCCAAATCCCTCTTCTCCCCACCCTCGCCAAAATCTGAGAGAAACTCTTGATGCCCAAAACCATGTGCAGCACTAAGGATGGGATAATTAAACACTGCAGATCGTTAGCAGTCACAGGAAGAAAAATTGCAAAGCAGAGGGTATGTATTTGTCACGTGGTGAAAGCAGCTGTGGAAGGTTTTTCTACAAGTTCTGAAACAATTCCAGCTCTTTCTCTTTTTTTCCAAGGGTAGTAACATTTTTCTGTCACAAGCAAGTTAGCTGCTAAAATATGCATAAAGACATGTCACTCCAAGCTGTGCCCTTGCGTTTCATGTTCGCTTCCCCCTTTGAAAGAGTTTTGTTATGACTAAAGAATGAAAAGGAAGCAGCTGCAAATTTGTAATGGTTCCATTTATTAATACGTATATCACAAATACTCACAATATCAATGCATTCTCGTTGGCATGCTAGACAGAGGCATTATTAAAAAAGTCTTATTTTTTTAAAAAGGTTTTAAATTTTTGCTTTCCCCCAAAAATATTTCATATGCCTGTTCTTTTGTGATTGTGTGTGTGTGTGTCTTTATTTAGATTTGATTCAACAATGTATTTGGTGGCTGCAACCTCAATGCAAAAAGAAAGAAAAAGAAAGAACAGGAAAAAAGTATGAAGGCCGCAGTACAGCACAGTTCAATTAGTTCATAACTACCTAATAAAAATAAAGGAAGCAAAACTCCTGCCTTCACAGTAAGCAACAACACAGCTTAATAACAGTATTACACAGGATCAGGTTCAGAGGCAAAATGCACTAGACAAAGCCTACCGGGATACGCACTAGGCATACAACACTGAGTAAGAATCAAAGATGTAGAAGAACATCAGGAATAACGGTTCCCTTCAAGCACAACATTTTAACATCATTTTCAAGTATCTTTATGTTATGTTACTGATTCCTTTTTTTTTTTAGGGAAGGGGGGGCAGGCGCAGGGCAGGGGGAAAGGATGAAAAACCTTAGTAAAGCAATAAACAAGAAATTAAGATAAAACCAAAAGAATATATATTTCATATACCGGTTTATATGAATGTGTGCAACACTTATTAACCATGGTGAAAGGCTAATTATGCCCTCCAGTCACTACATGCACAGCCCGATCAATGCTGTTAATGAATTACCTTTGTTAACTTACGATGCAACTACTGTGTGACCAAGAACATACATACGGTGCCGTCCTACGCCCAGCCGCGGGGATGGGGTCGTGGTCCGGAGGCCGAGGGGACCCGGCTGCTGTCGGTGGCACGGCGGTACTTCACAGAATGGTACACTACACATGAGACAGAATTCGGGAGGTGGGGTGCGAGTGCGCGCACGTGCTCGTGTCGGGGTGTGGGTGTGCGTGCGTGCGTGCGAGAGACAGTGTGTGCTATAACATTCGTTTCAGTCTTTCTCCAATTCTGCAGCTCCTGATCTTGGGACAGGCTCTGGGCTTCGCGCTCTGAAAGACTGGGGTGGGGATGATAGAAGAAAAGAAGTGGGTTGCTTTGGTCACTAACAGCGGGGATATTTTTCAAGAAGAAAACCAAGATGACAAAATGTGCAATAGTATGCTTCCCTGGTTTTGTTTTTTTATTGTTTTTTCCCCCCACCGAAGAGAATATTGCAATGAAAAATCCAAAGCAAAGTATTCCGTGGGAAGACTTAATTTTCCATGAACATGCTGAACATCTAAAACTTGCCTGCTGTCTTCAGCAGAAGCAGCACAGCCATGACAATATACAGGAACATATATAGCGTACCACATAGAAAGCAGGGAAAGCTCACCTTGTTACACCATCTCGTACTGGTTAGCAGTAATAAACCGGGACAGACAGCATGCCAGCAGCATCCCAATCAACTGTTCCAGACAAGAATAAAAGTAGAATAGAAATTAAATTAAATGAACTCAGAGCAAAGGAGGGACCATGGTAAGCAAAGATTTCATGTTCTGGAGTTACTATGCACAGCATATTTATGCCCTATTTTAAGGACCATTCTCATCAGAAAAACAGCATTAAAACTCCCACCTTTCTTCATCAGATCTTCCTCTTGACTGTTATCAGGGTGTATTTATTTGACAGACAGCATGTCTTTTTACTGCTTTTCAAACCCGTCGTCACTGCCTGGCCGGGTGAGACATGGATGGGTGCACTGGGGGGGTACCAGCACCCTACTAGCTGCAGGTTACTTGCAAGCTCCACCTGGGTCCCTCGCCACCACCGAGAGCCAGCAGCCCCCTTCACTTTGTTAACAGCGTGCCAGGGAAAAGCTTCCAAATGCCCCAGAGTGGTTACGCTTTCTTTATAAATGATGCAGCACCGGAGAAATGAGCGTTATAAATCTGGAAATAAATTTTAAAAATGTCTTTCGCTGTTCCCTGGGCTGTCACTCAGATTATTGAAAACAGATCCCTGGCTTCCACTCGTCAATAAGCACTCAGTCATTTCAACGTTTTGCCTATAGCAGTTTGTTAGCATCTCCTGCATATGCCAACAGCATTAATATACCATAAATAATTCAACCTCGCTTTTCTCATTTGGATGAGTCAATTAATTAACTCATGAGCGTATGCAGATTGTTACAGCTCATCCCTGGCTGCAGAGGTGAGGCAAGATGGCCATCTTTGCAAAGGGACCAACTTTCCCTGGACCTGGCTCCAAGCAGGGGCTGTCACAGCTGCTCCAGATGTGCCCATGGGCCACCACCTCTGCCCATCTCCTGCTGCCGCTGGCAGAGAGCATTGTCAGGGGAACAGTGCTTAAGGAGGGGGATCACAACCTTTTGGCAGCAACGGAGCTCCCTCAGACCAGCAGAGCACAGGTAGGTAACGCCTGGCTGGCTGCTCATCCCAACTGGCTCCTTCTTCTATTTCACGCTTGGGATTGCGTGTCCTTTCCCCTAGAACGTCAGTGCTCCCTGTTAACGTGATCATCGTCAACATATACTTCTTCTCTACTAGCCAACTGCTTGATGTGGGTTGGCATCAGCTCAGAGCAAGACCAAGCCAGGGTATATCAAATCCGGATAAACTGTTCTCTGCTCCTAAGATGTCACATTCCTGGTCAGGCCATGCTTCATTTGCCAGAAATTTGCTCCCTTTCCTGTTCCAGTACAGTTCTGGGTATCCCAAAAGGACACAGAGTCACCTTCAAAGCAGGCTGAACCCTCTCTGTCCCCTACGTGCTCCTCCCGATTTTGGCACCAAATACCAAGGATGACAGTGCCTTGGTTTTAACTAGAGGTGGGGCACAGATACCACCTCCTGACCAACCTCCAATAAAAACCTAAGCTTCTAGGTTTTGGGGGCTGTATTTTCATGGTTGCCCAAAGAGATGTGGGTGCCAAAAACCCTCCTCAGCTTTTGAAAATTTCACTTGATACCAAGAAGACATTTTAGCTATCTGGTTGCCTTTTCTACTAAACTTCTCTAGATGGTTGCTCAAGCAGGAAACTTATCTCGCAGCTGGAGTGCTTACACACTGTGACAGGATGCAAACCGCCCTCTCTCCCCCTCCCTCCTTCAGTATGGAAGGACTAGACACATCTCCCTCTCTCTCTGCTGCTTGAGGCTGACAGCTTTTTTTGTTTGGCCCCAGAGCACCCTGGCCAGGGCCATTAGGAGAAGGGAGTGCCAAGGCACCAGGGAGCCGCTGGGTGCCCGCAGCCAGTGTGGGGGATGTTTGGAGGCTTCAGGGGCACCCACAGCCAGTGTAGGGGTGCAGAGAAGCTTCTGGAATGCCTACAGTCAGATCTGATCAGCCAATATAAAAACGGGACTCTTGTCGAGACTCCGCCCATTGTCGCAGGTCTCTTGGAGCACGAGCGAGATGCTGCCCCCGAGAGCCCCCACCCAGGATGGAGACTCCGCTTGCCGTGCCGCCACGGCTGTGAGTAAAATTAATCCTGCGAGTGTATTTATACTTTCCATGCACATACGCACGCGTAACTTTCCATGTTCAATATGAGCACATATTAATCCTCGCATAATCACGGGTGTATTTTCCTCCCGTGCTTCCACATAAGCACGTGTAACTTTCCATGCACATTTGCACGCGTACTTTCTGTGCTTAATACAAGCACGTGTACTTTCCGTGTACATTTGCACATGTCACTTTCCGTGCTCAATACGAGCACGTGTATAAATTATTTCCTCGCACAATCGTCAGTGTATTTTCCTCCCGTGCTTCCACATAAGCATGTGTAATATTCCGTGCACATTTGCACGTGTATTAACACTCGCAGGATTGCGAGTGTATTATAAATCTACCCTCGCATAATCACGACTGTACTAACTTTCCGTACTCAATACGAGTATGTGTATCTCTTTAATAATCCCATCCCGTGTACAGTCAAGTGTGTACTCCTCCCGAACTCAGGGACGGCTCCGGCATTGTTTTGGTGAAGCCATGTGCATGCACTCTGTGGACCGCCTGTTGTGTTAGTTGCTGCCTCTTAATAATTTTCCTCAACTGAACCTGTATTTAAGTCACTTTGGAGTGCTAAAACCCCGTTTCTCACCGGTTTAATAAAAGTTGGTTTGGACCCTGTTGTCCCTTAAACTAACCTCGGCGTGCCTCTGTGACACACACTCACCCAGGACACCATGGACTGGTGACGGTGAGGATGTACACGTATTCAGGCTGAACTTTAAATTTCCACACTTAAATGTTCCAGTCACCAGGAGGATGATTTTATCAATTTGGCCATTTGGGGAGCGTTGCTGAAAACCCACTACATTCTGCAGGTTTATCAGAGAGTCTTTAACACTCCCACCACTTACTCGTGTGATGTTTCATGAGCTCAGTTCAATTTTGGATAATTTCCCACAGCACATCCCTGATATATGTTTCTTCATGCTCTGACAGGCAGAACAGACCAAGTGCCTCTGGATGGCCCTGTCCCACTGCTTCGCTATCCCTTTTCTGTGTTTGTGGTACCTTTCAGCCTTTCCTCACCTTCCTCAGCTGGTCTCAGAGCTTACTTCTCCGCCTTACTGCATTTTTCATTAAGATGAACTTCACCGTGTATTTTCCTATTTATTTCCTATTCCTATTTATTTTCACTAGGCAAATTCCATAGAATCACAGAATGTCCTGAGTTGGAAGGGACCTACAAGGATCATCGAGTCCAACTCCTGTCCCTGCACAGGACAACCCCACAGTTCACACCATGTGTCTGAGGGCTTGTCCAGTCTCTTCTTGAACACTGTCAGGCTTGGGGCCGTGACACCTCCCTGGGGAGCCTGTTCCAGTGCTCCACCACCCTCTGAGGGAAGAACCTTTTCCTCATGTCCAACCTAAACCTCCCCTGGCCCATCTTCCTGCCATTCCCCCGGGTTCTGTCACTGGTCACCAGAGAGAAGAGCTCAGCGCCTGCCCCTCCTCCTCCCCTTGTGAGGAAGCTGTAGCCCCATGAGGTCTCCCCTCAGTCTCCTCTTCTCCAGGCTGAACAAACCCAGTGTCTTTAGCTGCTCCTCATACGGCTTCCCCTCCAAACCCTCCACCAGCTTTGTAGCCCTACTACGGACACTCTCCAGTAGCTTTATGTCCTTTCTATCCTGTGGCTCCCAGAACTGCACACAGAGCTCCAGGTGAGGCCGCACCAGTGCAGAGCAGAGCGGGACAATCACCTCCCTCACCCGGCTGGCAACGCTGTGCTGGATGCACCCAGGACACAGGTGACCCTCTTGGCTGCCAGGGCACACTGCTGGTTCATGTTCAACTTGCCATCGACCAGAATCCCCACATCTCTCTCTGCGGAGCTGCTTTCCAGCATCTCATCCCCCTGTCTGTATGTACAGCCAGGGCTGCTGTGTCCCAGGTGCAAAATCTGGCACTTAATCCAATCCAGACCCAAATCAGTTCCTCCCTCATCCTACAATGGCCAACAAGGTATATACATTCAAGTTTACTGTTGTGATTGTTTTGTCTTGTTTTCTTTTCTTTTATGTCTGTACCATGACTTACCTATTATTTCCCATCAAGAGCATCCAGATTACAACCATCATTGTTCCTGGACACAATCTGCTGCTTGTATCACATTTACCAGGGAAATATGCTGCAGCCTGTACAAATAGCAAGCCATGGGCTTTTCTTCCCCCCTTCAGCTGTAACAGCCTTCCTCAGCTACCTTTAATTAGAGATTCTTCTGATTTACACAGGCTGTCACTCTAATAATCAGCATGTCTAAGCTTTGTAGCATTTGCAGGCATGTGACAAGGTTTTGATTTAATCAAGTCACTCCAAAGACAAATGGCAGGTTACACATTAATGTATCTTTCTGATTTTTGGCCCACTTGTTAATCCTTGGCTCTAACCATATGCTGTTTTATGCATTTAAGTGGTTATAGTACCATAATGTTAAACTTCTATCTTTCAAAAATAATGGCATGCATATTGAGCCATTGCATACACATTGTATACAGCATTTCTAGCTGCTACCAGGATATAGCAGAGCTATAATAAATATCTTAGAAGTATTTTGAACAAATGTGTAAAACCATGTTTTTTCCAAGGTGTGCAGTCTTCCACATTTAACCACAAGAGCACTGTCCCTCCTGTAGTCAAGAAGCAATACCATTTAAAGTTGCTGAACTTTCCTCATGGTGCTCTTTCATTACAACCGTAACTACAGTCCTCTGTATTTAAATTGGGTTAGAGGCTCCCAGTGTGCAAACCACAAATGAGTACTCTCCAGCCCTCTTGCTCTCTACATTTGCTGGATCACTTGCAACTTCTGCTCTTCAGATGGGAGGAAGCCCCTTATCCTATTGTGCAGCAGGTCGCCACAGCTCCTTTGAAAAACCTGAGGAATCAGCATAAAAGGATTCCTGCAAATAAACTAGCTGCTAGAAGTTGCATTCATTTCTCTTCATTCCCATTGTCTCTCAAGTGCCTCATCTCAATTTTTATCCACTTATTCATTTTCTAAATTTTTATTTTATAGTCCCAGTTTTTTGAGTGCTAAGATGCCAGACTTGTTTCTGCATTTGTATTCTCTCTCAGTTTTTCCCCTTCTTCTGAGATTATGCTAATCTTCCAAACTATTCTATGGAAAACTGAGAGTTTGCCTTGGAAAATCTGGTCTTGCCACAGGAAACTTGACAAATTAGAGCACTGGGGAACCCACATCCCTCAGGTGTGTCTCCTGTACTACCATCCTGTAGGCCAAAGCTCATTTGAGAGAGCACAATGCGGTGCCTGAGCTCTTCAGCTCTCCATGGTTTCTAGGAGTTATCTCAGGCATATCTCAGTTCTGACCATTGAAATCTATACACAGTGACTTCCTAGGAATCTTATCTCCTATCACATACATAATAACTGTTTTTTTAATATAGTTATTTTGCAGAAGTTAAAATTGACTGGAAGCTGCCCTGCCTGACATATTTGTTACAGCTTACTAGCTGTAAGAGAAACTGAAGTGCAATTCAAATTTCATTTTATTTTGCGTCTTGGTATCTTCACCACTTCTTATTCTTTGAGAGAATTTCTGTAAATAGAAATGTGTTGAACTAACTTGGAATTCATCAGCAGATCGGGTAAGCTAAAACTGCCGTGGTGTTTTGTTTTGTTTCGTTTTAATCCATCAATGATTTACCTTGCCATCTTCTCGAAATGCAAATCACCAAGCATCCAGGTTCCCTGACCGTATTTTAGAAGACAGAGAATTTTCTATGTCACATGTCGCTTACCTGAGTCAGCCTCCTATGCCGTAGTATGCCTCTGGCACAGGTCCTATCTCCATGCTGACTCCACAGTATTTAGAAGCCACAAAATTAGTCTTATATTAGATTTTGAGTCACATATTGGATCCTGATACAGATGCCACTCCCTAACCCTGGTGCAAGGGGTGACTGAGATGTAATGCTGTGCTAGGACCACATCTCAGCCTCTCTATACTGAGAGGAGTTGCAGCAGACAAGGTAGGTGACGTCTGCACCAGAACTGTGTCCACAGTCAGGCAGAGCTACTCACATTAACATTAATACAGGTAAATGCTGAGCCATAGAGAGGGACTGTAGCCACATGAGGAGACATCTTCAAATGATGGGAACTGTGGGTGCTCAGGATCTATTTTTTCCAGTCCTTCAGTACAAAAGGAATAATTTGGCTTTAACACTGCACTGAGATTCCCCTACTCAGGGACTCTACTGCAACCACAATCTATAAACCTGTCCAAACCTTGCCTCTTGTGCCCCTGCACTGTAGTTTTATCTAGTCAAAACTTCATCATCTGTGCTGCTTGCATAATTTTGTTCTCTGTTGGGCACAATAAAGTGATCATTTTGCTGCTCTGAAGAGCACCTGCTAAACTGAAATTATTCCAGCTGGAAGTCAGCATTGGCATCTAATTCCAAACACAGTCGAATTTTATTTTATTATTATTATTTCGAACCCGAGGAGCAGTGCAGACAGTGTCAGCAACACAGCAGTTTTTTTAAAACTCTGACTCTGATTGGGAGCTCTGTGCCAGGCCTGTAAGATGTGTAATGCCATTACATCAACCTCCCCTATTTCTGGGAATCAGCACATTCCCCACACTAGTCAACACCTAACAAATCACGTGAAGGAAAGGCATTGAACATGCTTTACTGTAGAATAGCAACATGATCTAATTTGTCTTTTATTTAGATTAAGCCTATTCTTGGTAGGAAGAGCGAAACCTCGCCTACAGCTGGAGCACTGCCTGGCATTACTGCCAGCCACGGTTAACCTGAAATCAAATTGTAAACACTGTCCCTAATTGGGTCCAGCAAAACAGATTAGGCAATAAATAATAACTGGCCACCTTCTATTCTTCACGCCTCAGGAGAGGTGCATTTTTCTGCCCTGCATCCTCTCTCTCCTCCTTTTTACACATTCACAAACACGCAAGCAGCTGAGTATCTACTCAGAGTGCCAAAGCCTTGCACTTACGCAGGGGAGCGACGTCCCCAGCTGGCAGCAGGGCACACGCTGCCATCAGGCAGCCTGAGCTGCCAACGCCACATCAAAACATGCTTCCATTTTCACTGGGAGCTGCAGCAGCACCGTGCCTCCCCCCGTGCTGCCTGCAGCCTGTCATGCTGGTCGCCTTGTGCTCAATGGCTCCTGGGGCAGAGGCCACACTCTGCCCGCCTGCCTGTTCCTGTCCTGCTCACAAATAACTCACGGCGTACGGTAAACATGCGGCATAAGCCAAAATACAAAGGGTTTAGAGGGGAAGCCATATGAGGAGCAGCTAAAGTCACCGGGTTTGTTCAGCCTGGAGAAGAGGAGACTGAGGGGAGACCTCATGGCGGCTACAGCTTCCTCACAAGGGGAGGAGGAGGGGCAGGCGCTGAGCTCTTCTCTCTGCTGACCAACCAGAGAACCCAAGGGAATGGCAGAAAGATGAGCCAGGGGAGGTTTAGGTTGGACATGAGGAAAAGGTTCTTCCCCCAGAGGGTGGTGGGGCACTGGAACAGGCTCCCCAGGGAGGTGTCACAGCCCCAAGCCTGACAGTGTTCAAGAAGAGACTGGACAAGCCCTCAGACACATGGTGTGAACTGTGGGGTTGTCCTGTGCAGGGACAGGAGTTGGACTCGATGATCCTTGTGGGTCCCTTCCAACTCAGGACATTCTTTGGTTCTACTAATAATTCCAGCTGTAGTCTTCCTGCAGTCTCCCTCCCAGCTGCAAACAACTTTCAGGCAAGATAACATGACACTTTGCCTATCATACATACAATATACCGGTTCAAGGCTTTCAGGTCCTGATTGAGGCATTTGCCCCAGCAGCATATGGATTGTAAAAATCTAGTCACCTCATTTTTCTTTTGGATAGTTTTACATGTGGCATTTAAAAACATGCTTTATAGCCTTCTGGCTCTCTAGAAACCAAACTGAAATAAGAGCTCGGAGTTCTCTAGCAGTAATCAAGCCATAATCAAGGTTGGAGAAGAATATCAAGACAACCGTGACCATTCAACAAGAACTAGAAAAGCTTATTAAAAACAGACAAACAAACCAACCTCCCTCTGCTTCATGCACCAACAATTCCAGACTGATGGCTTCACCGCTTCTGTATCCTGAAGACCTGACACCCATGCACACGCTCTGGATGCTGGCAGTATGACAAACCAAAGTTTATGTACATGAAACACGCTGACAGGCCAAATCATGGGCTTCTCACATCTAACACCTAGGCTAGAAGACATCAGGTTTCCAGATTTGCCCAAGGCAGAGCAGTCAGCTGGTCTGAACCCAAACAGTTTTAGGGCTCCCTCGGGTTGTATGTATGTTGACCAAGAAGATGTGGTGGCCATTTTCTACATGGCTTGGGGACAGTTACTCTGGAGAACCTGGAGGCCATTGTAGCTGCTGAGCAAACTAAAACTCGAGAGAGATGTGACTAAACCACCACACAGCCAAGCACAGGGCTGACCACATGGGGCAGCAGGGGCAAGAGGGCAACCACAACCCTCCCATTAATTCACTTGTCCACCACCAGCAACAGCACTGCCAAATCTCTTGTTTCCAGTGCAGCACAGTGTAAACCTACAGCCTGCAAGCTGAACTCATGAGTTTTATGAAGAAGTCAAATAATTTTTCCTAGCACCTCATTTTTTCCAGCCACTTGATAAACATAAGTCATTCAACAGACATATTCATATTTTCAGTGTTGCCTCAGGACCCTGATTTTTAATACTGTGTGAATTTAGCAAGCGAAAATTGCATTATAGTTTTTGAATATGATGTTTGCAGTTGTACTATGTGCTCTCTGCAGAGAGAAGGCAGATTGCCTCTCGGGTAAAAGTGGTTCAGGCACCATACACATCGCTGTGCATTTCTGCTGAACCATTTTGCAAGCACTTTTGCATTGCCCATGTTTCCCTCTCCCTCATTTTTGCATGTTTCCAGGAGAGCCCTTACTATCACACATGAAGTGACAAGTACAAAGGAGCATCTTGTTGAAAGACACAGCTGTTTTCCTGTCCCTTCTTGATCAGAAGATTCTGACCAGACCTCTAGTTTCCCCAAGTCCTATCTAGGTAAAGGCAGTTTGAATATGAGGGAGCAGTAAACACCTTCTCAGCTCTCCTCTTGTCCCTCCCATGCCAAACTGCTTTTGGTGCAGGCAGGGAGCTGGTTCAACAATCTGATTTTGGCAGATCTCTGCTCAGTGTTCAGTTCTGAAAGGAAAAAAATAAATAAAATCTGTCATTCAAACCAGGTGCCCCCTCCAGGCTCCAGGTGCAGGATGGGGAGGCCTGAAGATATACTCCTATTTGAATTCTAGACTCCTTTAACTAATAATAAGAGTGCTTAGAAGATAGAAGCCTATCCAAACAATGGATAAGCTATTTGTCTTCTTAGCTGTTTATGCTCCATTTAAGCCAATGCTTTATTAGGTTAACCTCTGTTTGACCCAGTGGAGGGACAAGTTGTTTTCCTTGAGCTAGTCATTAGCTGAACCGTAACTGATATTCCCAAGGAGAAACTTCATTTAAGTTGAAAAAAAGAAAATCAATGAACAGATGACCTCAGGACTAACGAGCATGCTGAGTTCAGTCCCTTTCCATAATCCTTCCTTCCTTGAAGTCCGGGTAAAGAAAAAGAGAGAGAGGGATAAAAAGGGGGGAAGGGAAGCGTTTATGCACTTACCTGTGAGAACGCAATCCCAAAAGCCACTCCAGCTATGATTCCCATATTTGTCTCCATAAAACTGGTCACCAAGTCATAACAGCCCTGAAAAACAAAGATAATCATTCCTTGTATTGACCTTCCCTGCCATTAATGCATACATAGAAATTTCTCATTTAAAATGGACTTGGGCTAGACAATACTTTTGCTGTAATTTCCAACAATGTCACCTTTTTATTTAATAGCAATTCTGAGTGAATGATGGAAAGTGGTGGCAAAACCAGTTCTTTTTAAGAACTAATGCATTTCAGTACTTTTAAAAGCTAAATGTGATGTCGGACTCATTTTTATAGGTCTTGTTGAAGTCAGTTTGTATTGTTTTAAATATATTCATATAGCTTTGACCTGAAACAAAATCACTAACAGTATATGGTAATGTTATTATACAATAGAGATATCAAAAACTAATAAGTGATGCTGATCTCCTAATACTCTGGATCTTTAATACCAGCATGCTTCAGGTGTCCAGTGAAGCATTCTGCTTGCCTTCACCTGTCAAAGCACACCAGGCAACGTATTGAGTAGTATATAACTTGAGACCATATAACGAAGTTATCAAGGGTTTTGTATGAAGTTTCTTGGCTTGTTTGCTCTTGGACATAAAATTCCATGTCCTGATACCTAAACCCAATTTTCTCTCTCTAGCTCAGACCCTGACTCTGTCAGATGACTTGCTTCCTCGTGCTTCAATTCACAGCCCACACTGGGGCCAGAAGATTCATACACATTTCTGCCCTTCTCTTGAATGGGCTTTTTTGAGATGTCCCCCTCAGTATGCTGATTTTCACCAAGTTTCTTCCCTCACTTCCTTTACCCCACAAAAAAATAACTTGAAATTATTATAGTTCTCATAGTTTGTGGTGTCTAAATGAACCCAAACAAGTGATGCAAAACTTGAAGGAATAAAAGGATAACATCTCTTTTTTCCTTCATTAGTAACCTGTCTGCCCACACAATACAAAGTCACCTTTTGGTCCCTTTTGCCAATCTTCCTCAAACGACCAACACCACTCTCAGTGTAAAGCCAGTTCCAAGGCACTTTTATCTAATGGTATAACTTTATGCACTTTATCAGAAGTTGGAAAAAACCAGAAATAATAGTGAGTTCCTTTTCCCAGTTTGGACTCCTGTCCTGTAAGACAGAATTGTCTCTGCATTCCCCCTCTGTCCATGCTCCCCTCACTTCAGCAAACACTTTAGGAACTCTTTACATCACTTCAGATGCTTGTGAAAAATAACACCCAGTAGGAAAAAATTACGTCCTTTGTTAGAGACAGGCCATTCATGAACTAAATTGTGTAATTTCTTTAGCCTCCTTTATAATGTAAGAAAACATTTTATTGACTCCTAAGAGTAATGAGGGGGTAAACAAAATAGTAGCTGAGGACCAGCACAATTGCAATTCAGTTCTGAAATGTTTAAGCGCACATATTAATCCTTAATTATGACTTGCTACAGTGTACAGTATGTCAGATTCAAGCTTCCTTATTTAACACATCAAGCAACTACAGTTGTGTGTGTCTTACATGTTATGAAATGAGATTAGACTTCTCAAACAGTGCTTTCATTGCGTCTGACATGACTTAATGTTCTCCCAGCTCTTCTGAAATCTGTTCTGTGCAGCAGCCTTCAAGAGATGCAACATCTAACAGCAATGGTAATTTGAGGCAGACAGAAGATCTTGTTAAAAAAACATGAAAGGGATATAGTTTTGATTACTCTCCTCATTTGAAGACTGTGTTTTCCCAAATCACATTCATCTGTTTCCTGAAGTGCATTGCATAAATACGGCTTAATTGATCAGTCCTTGCTGTGCACAGAGGCAGAGCGCAAGAAGCACCCAAGAGTTGCATACACGGTACAGAAGTATGTGGACCACTGTGTGTGCACATCTGGGTGCTGATTCAGAGGACAGAAGTGACAATTTAGCAAGTATCCAATCATTCTTCAGTCCACGCATCTGTTCCTTTATCAAGATTTTAGAGAGAAGTAGTTCTTTAGATTTGTTGGCAGTGGGCTCTGAAGATTAAAAGCACTATTTGAACATCAATTAGCTAATCGTAATGACAGCTCTTAAAGTTAGGTATTAGTCCCATCTGAGATAAAGAAACAGACAGACAAAGTAAATGATTTACTCAAGATCAATAAGCAAGTTAGTGGCAGAGGTGGCAAAGAAAATCTAGGAATGTTGTCTTTTAGTCCTGCAATTAGATCATTAGTTTAATCCTTTTTGGACAATTCATCATTTGTCCTCATAAACAACTGCTAATAATTTGATTAGCACATTGAGAACTTGTCTTACTGATAGTTTTGCAAGGTCCATCAAAAACATCTATTCCAAATATACTTATTTACAGGAATGGTAACAAGGGTCTTCCACAAAACACACGTCTTTTCCTTTTTCTCCAACACACACAGAGGAAAGTGCCTATTTCCAAGCAAGGGGCTTGGGTCAGAGGCAATGACATTTTGCTTCCTATCTGAGGTGAAAGCATAGGGCCACACAATATTTCCTCCTACTTACTTTTTATTCTCATGCCCCTTTCAGAAACATCGCACCTTGCTCAAATGTTTGGGACAACTCCAAGACCTTGCAACTGCTCAATAGTAATCTTTACAACTTTTGATTACAGATGGCTATCTCAGAAAATGGGATACAATTTTTCAGATGTCTCAGAACATTCGAATTTTCCCTCTGCAATTTAATCAAGTAATTAAGTCAACTGCTTCCTGAGCATTCCTCTTCTGTCAGGCAAGTTGTGCACTTGCAGGAAGAGATGCTTAGGAACAAGCATGGCTGGAAATGAGTTACAAGCCCTGGACTAGCACAAGCTCATTTATCCTTCAGTGTCCTCCTACCATCTAGCAAGCACCCTTTGCCACGAGGAACCCCCAAGGGGACACACATTTCTCTGTGCGTGCAGAGCAAGCCTGGCACTCCGAGGAAACACTAGATCGGTGGTGGGAATGCAAATGGCACCTGCTTGGTTATGCAGCTGGGAAAGGTTCAGAGTGCATGACCATCCTGAACTGAAAAGGTGGGATGTGCTGGTAGAGGACCAGTCACACCAGAAAGCTTTCCTGCTGGGAAGGTGGGCAGAAGCAGCAGCACAGGATGGGCTGCCTAGGAGGGGCTTTGCCTGCAGCAGATGCTGGACATACTGCACATCCCCTAGATCCACCCCATCCTGCCTCTTAACTCCTTTCCACTTCTACAAAACCAGAAAGTTACTACGAGGGCAAATGAATGCATCTTTTATACTCATGCCACACAGCAAGGTTACTTTACTGGTCGTGTCTGTGAGTTTCTTAGCAGATCATTAGATCATTAGTCACTAATGTTCCACATATATCTTCAACAAGTGGCTCTCATTAAGCTATTACAGAAAAAAAGGCCTAGTGGAAAAGAATCCTCTAGGTTTTTTTGTTTCCTTTTTTTTTTTTTTTTTAAATACACGCTAGAAATGTTGTCCACTTGACTGGTTTTCAAAGGAAGACGTTTCAGGCTGTCCTCAGCCTCCAATCCAGCCTCCTGATTCACAGGTGACTGAGGTGAAAAAGACAGAAGACAGAGAACCATTTCCATATTTCCTCTGTTAACTACTCAGGTCTTTTACTCATCTTTTTCATTCCAACTCTGAAAACAAAAACCGAAAAGAAAAGAATCCTTAAGCCTGACTAAGCTATGATGCAACTCAGCATGGTGATTTGGCCACACCACCATTCATTTTACCAATAAACTGTCTGTTGCCTCTCTTGCAAATCTCAAGTGAGAAAGCAAGCATTGATGGTGCACTAGCATGTAAAGCAATAACTTGAGTTGTATTTCTGCAGTGTAGTGTCTGCTATATATGCTGCATTATTTTCTCTTTTTTCCTCCCTTTCTTTGTGTTTTCTGTATTTTTGTTCTCTGATTATTCCTTTTCTTCCTGTTTTCCCAACCTGCTTTCCCAACTCTATTCTGTTTTCCCAACCTGCTCCTTTGGTGACCCTGGGGAGGGGTCACTTTTGCTGTGCTATGCTTGCAGCTGCACACGTTTGAATATCTTAAGAGTCACTGTAAAGGTACCAGCCAGCCACCATGTTTGCTGTCCATCACCTGTATTTTCTCTCTTTGGGATGACAGCTACGCTCTTGCACTTGTGTTTGAACATAAGCAAGAGTAAAACCTCTCCTTCCCTCCACCTCACTATGTCTTTGTCCTCAACAAACCCCCACCACATCCAGCAGGAGAGAACAGACAAGTGCTGACCAACCTAAGCCTCAAGGGCAGTCAAGTGTCTGGCAAGGACTGTACCTCTGTGCAGTGCTGTAACCCAACCAACCTCTGCTGTGAGGAAGGGGAACAAATCCCCTCCTCATCAGAAATGCTACTGCACCTGTTGTCATTTTAGAAAGGCCAGTTTAAAGAATTTTAAAGCAAGTGAGGGGTAAAGCCCATCCTTACCATCACTTCAGCCCAATACACACGTTATCAACCAACTATTTCAAATGAAGTGAGATTGTAAGCAGCCATATGCTCCACTGGCGTTCTGCATGGTTTCATAACAACCGGCCCTGGCACAATGTTACTGGTACCTTCTGGTTTACTTTAGTGGCAGCCACGGTCATGTTGCGCAGATCCTGAGTATTGCAGTCACTGGAGTTCATGCAACAGCTTGTAGGGATGCCGTGTTTGAAGAAGTAAGGGCTGGTGCTCCAGTTGGTGTAGCTCTGAATGCCACAGCAGCTCAGCTACAAGGAATAAGAACCAGATTTCAAACAAACCAACCAACCAACCAACCAGAATTAAAGCTAGTACAGAATTGCTACTGCCCACTTAATAAGCTCATAACCAAAATAAAGACAGGTTGTCTTCAGTTTTGAAAAGTAGATACCACCCCACACCCCATTCATCACAAAAGTATCAGGACTGTTATTTACAGAAGATGGAGCAGATGACCTGCTGAAAAAACAGTATTTTATGAGCAAAGCTATTTGTAACATTTTATAAAGTTCCAGCCATAAAGCCATCTTTTTAAGTTGAAGGTCTGTTTGGTTCTTTTTCATTTGTTTGTTTCTTTTGCTTATTTATTTATTTGATTAAAGGCTATCCTGGAAATTCAAGACAGAGCCCCACAATGAAGTAAAAAAAATGGCCTTAGAAAACCCAAAGCATTACATAGAATTACACGTAATCCAAACAGGGTTAAACTAGTACAAATTGCTAAGGTGAAGCAAGCCTCTCTACCTCATAGAAATGACTTCTAGGAAAATTCACTGAGCCGTGAATAGAAGGAGACCATATGTTCATAAAGTGTGTCTATGAAATCAGCTGAAAAAATGTAAGTTGGGAAGGATGTTCTGCTCTAGATGCTAAACTAGAAGACAGTCACTCAGAGATATGGAATATGTGCTGAATTCTCTGCATGAAAAGGGCTTATAAATGCAGGTCCTGGAAAACCACAGTTACAAATAAAATGAATGCTTTGCTATGACAGAAACACTGGACAGTTACTCAAAACTAGTTTAGTCAACTCCAAGGAATTAGAAATTCAGACTAAGGGTTAACATTAGGCAAACAGACAATTTGATGGCACAATAGACTCAGTTTAGGTCAGCACAGTAATCTGTGAACCGGGAGAAGCCAGGTTAGAAGCATAGTTTCAACCATGCTGAGGGGCCCTACATAGCAGCTGTAATTTCTAAAGAACATCTAAAGTCATCAATACAGTTACATTAAAATTTCAGCTATTTAGCAAGTTACAATCACATGAAAAGCAAATTGGCTCCTAGGATGTATTATTAGCTGAAGGGATAGCTTCTTGCTATGGTACAGTTTCCAGTGAGAATTTAAATGCAAATTTTATTGCTCTGTGTTGTAGTTGGTGGACTTGGTCCCTCATGGTTGGCATCTCCAACTAGTTTGGCCATGCTGTGGCATTTGCTCGTGCCCTGTGCCCTGTTGAAAGGCAAGGTGACCCCCCAGTGCCCTGCCACTGCACCCCATGAGTCAGAAAGGCTCTTCCACTGAGTGGACAATCCATCCCTTCAGCAAAGCCAGAGAACGACCTTCATCGCCAGCCTCAGCAGCACAGTTGTCCACTCCCTTTTGCTCTCGAGAAAATACACTCCTTCTCCCCTGAACTCACTAGGTCTCCTTAGCCAGCCCCTCATTATACTTGTGAAGAGAACTGCTGCAGTTTATTAATGATATAGGATGCTAGATTATAAACTCCTGTCTCATCCAGCTCAAATTGACAAATTCTCTTAAGAACGTGTTGTTCTTAGGGGATAAAGCTGGCTCCTAAACCTAATTCAAGCTCTGGGACCAAGAACAAGCAAGTGATACTGGCCCTATCTTAATTAGATAGCTCGTTCATTAAAACTTAGGCATATCAGTTGAAATAGTTTTTGTTTAGATCGGTTTTGCCAGCCTCTAACTTTGCTTGCAATATAGAGCTTGCAGATTGAGCCATCCACGTGTCATGTTCTGTGATCAAATCTGAATGTATGTTTTCTCTCTCTTTATTTATTAATTTTTAGTATTCAGTTTCAGACTTACACTTTCCTGTACGTTATCCACTGCATGGCTCCGCTCATCATTCTTGTTGTAATTCTGGATTGCTTCGGTGTACGTCCTAAGGAAAGTATCCTTGATCTACGAGGGCGAGGAAAAAAACAGCCCATGTGAGCAACAAAGACCGTAACATCCAAAGCAGTTTCTGCAGAAAGTAAATGCATTTCTAAACCTAACAAGGCACACAAAGTAGCCCTTTCCACTCATTTTAAAGTGTGTTTTCAGAGCTGGCAGAGCTTCCTATTAACTGTAAGGATTCACTCATAACGTTTTTCAAATGGGGTTTGTTGGACATAGAACGAAAACTACCCCAGAAAACTGCTCCGTTTTAAAAAACAGAATATGACTTAACCTATAAGAAAGACATCCTTTGCTGCTTTTTCACCAGACACCTTGTGCCAGCACAAAGTCTGAAGGAGGCCGCTTGCTCTTTTCAGCTCATGGATGCCTGGTGGGAGCTGAAGCTTGTGCAGATTCCTTGGTGACAGAAGCCAGTGATATCCAAAGAAGACATGAACCCCCCGACCAGGCAGCAGCCCTCATCTCCAGCACCAAAGGCATTTGGGTAAGGAACAAGAGGTGTCTCAACTGTAGAAGGTCAGGGACATTACCAGGAAAGGCATTTTGACTGGGTGGTAAAGGGTAGCAGATGATTTGGGCAACCCACATGGTTGTGACCTTCAGAAGAGACCACCTCTCCAAAAAGGGAGCAGCAGCTTCATGCTGAGGATGCCACAGGTTTGGCCAGGTGAAATGTCAGTCCTCAGTAGACAGACAGGCATTTTAGGATCAAATTAAAAACTGTTCACCACTTGGAAGGGTAGACACCAGAAAAGCCTATAGCAAGGGAAATCTCATGTCAAAAGAGGAAATTAGGAAACCAGCTAATAAAAAGAGACAAGAAGTGTCTCTGGGGCTGTCCTGGTTCAGCATTAATGGCATGTAGGTTCATGGACTTAGTGGCAGAGACAGACCTGATTACAGTGGATAAAGCAGAAGTGCTACTACAAATCTAGACCATCATACTTTTAAAAAGCTTCTTCCTGTTCCAGTTTCCCACCTCACTCTATTTGTAATCTCTCCTTATTCTCCAGATAGAAACAAAATCCCATCCCACACCCTCTCAGCCCAAAAAAAGAATAAAAAAATTACAAAACATTGAGTCTGATGAAGCAGTGCTCTCTGCCTTATATAAACAAGCACTTGCCTGGCTGAAGAAGCTGTGCTTAAGAAAAGTATTTAATCTATTTTGCAGCCCTCAGCACATGTAAAAGAGTAAAGAAGATCTTACATGATGGACACAGAAAAAAACGATAGCTCCAGAATAAATTATCAGGCAGCTGAGGCCAAGAGCTTTGGCTAAATCCCCTCATTTGGAATCGCATCAGTTTTTAAGAGCTGTACATGTTATTGTTGCACATCGGCTGCATCCCTGGAGATGCGTTTGGAGTCGCCGAGCTCAGTGACCTACACATTCGCCACGGTCCAGAGAACTTCTCAGCAGCTCCTGCCCAGGGAGGCACTGCCAAGTGCAAACTCAGCACATTTCCACCTACCTCGTGGCGAAACACAAACCCTGAAATGCCAGCCACTAGCTCAGCCAGGAACACCAGGGACAAGAACATGGCATACTGAAAAGGAAGGAGGCAAGAGGAGTCAGAATGTGACAGGCTTTTGTCTCAGCACAGATGCTGCTCAGGTATCACATAATATTTAACTTTCCACCCTAGACACCCATTAAAGATGTTAATAAACCATAGGTTATAGCCTGAATACATGTTTATACAGCTCGCAAATGATATGTACTGCCCAAGTACTGGCTTTTCTGACATTTTTGTTCCCACGTTTCTTAGTGTTCTCATGTAAATAAAAACACACTCACATGCCAGAGATGAATCCAAGTCAATCAGGTTTTGATCTTGCCATTAGCAATACAGACCATATATGTTTGCATGGCACTCTGCTAAACTAAATAAGCTTCTCCAGGTGTTTTGGTTTGTATTTATCTCACTGCTAGACTGGGATTTGCTGCCCGATTCCTGAAGTTTCTGCAATGAATGAACTTAACCACTGACTTCACTGGAAATATTCTAATGGTAATACCGGACAGATGCCTCAAATATTTTGCTGAGTCAAGGCCCGTGTTTGGCTTTAGAAGCAGCATTTAGATCCAGATCTAAATAAACCTTGAAAACAGTGCTTTCAGTGTGGACACTCACAAACTGTTAAAAATACATCTAAGCAGAAATAAAGAAGGTAAAGAAAAAAATGCAAAGCGAAATGGTAAAATTTGAAGTTGGGGCTTTATCTACTGGAAGGAAAATTATCTTTTTTTCTCCATGTGATAAATAGCAATTAATTAAAAAAGGAAACATTTTAAATTAAATTAAGTCCTCACAGGATCTAGAAAAAGGGAAATTTATTTTTAATGGAAAGTTGCTGGGGAAGGGAGGACAACAGTGAAGAGAGTAGAAAAATCATTCTCTCCAGTTAATACAGCTGTCAAATCACTGCCTGTATTTTGTTCAGGAAAGACAGGAAGTCTTGAAATATTTCTTAGGTGTACAATGAAAATAAAACTATGTGCTTGGAACAGCACACGCCACTGTAAGTGGCATACTTTTAAAAAAGTTACAGGACTTACGAATAAACTACCAGAGCCTGATTTCCTATAGATTTATATAGTTATTTACCTATATCCCTTTCTCATCTGGATTGCAGTAACTCCAACAAGCCTCTACACGTGCCCTGACAGCACATGGCAGCAAGAGACAGCAGTGGTGCACCTATGACAGCATCAGGTACATAGCGACTGGCCACCAGCACACACCTGCTGACCGATCTGCAGCTGCTGCCTCTGCCCTACTGTGCCATCAACTGAGGAAATTAACTCTCTTTAAGATGTCCTTTCTAAAAGTCCAGTTCAAACTGGAGAACTGTCCCATCTCCTTAGAAAATCAGCCCCCAGATACTGTAGCAGGAGACACACTGTACTGTCAAGCCCTTTTCCACTATCTCAGTGCATTGCAAGTGCTATTTCCACCCTTCAGATCATTAGACATGTAGAATTTTGCTCCTGAATATTCCTAGAAACACCATTTATCATTTAGGTTTGCTTAACCCATAGTTACTTCGCCTTTTAGGGTGGGCTGGAAAAAACTCAGAACAGAGAAACTTATAGGGAGAGATGTTAAAATGGACTGAGAGACAGCTGCTGTGCCCCTGCGTAGTGTACCTTGTGTTCACGCTGCTTTTGAGATGAGGACAAACATACCATACACAGCTTTGCTTTCTGGGGCTGACTTGTTTTATTCTAGTGAACATCAGGAGAAAAAGAAAGGCTGGTGTGCTTTTAGAAGGTACCAACTATTTATTTCCATAGATTTCACATCAGAGCATTAAAATTACCCCTTTAAAATACAGTTCAAATGAATTTCACATTTATGATGCTTTGGATATTTTTAAGATTGAAAATACACCTATCTATCTGGCTCATAGAAAAACAGAATGATTGTATAATCACTCACAGAGTAATTCACCAGCAGCATTTCACCCTGCACTCAACCACACATGGGCCTGTACACTGTGCAGTAGCAAAATTCATTCATACTCAATCAACAACTGGTTTTGGCAAGGATTTTTTTCCCCCTTCTTTGTCCAAAAGGCACACGTGTTGAACATTAAGATCAATAAAATCTAGCTTATGTGCCTAAAAAACCACATTGACATCTGGTGAAGCTTGGCAGGGGATGGGGGGAATCCCAATACATCAACAAAACCTCCTCCCCTCTTGCTCAAGGCACTTTGGCACGCTTACCAGTTTCAGCATCCATGGGCTGCCACGACAAGTGGCAAAGCAGCCAAAAAGCCCAAAGACAATGATTGTGGTACCCGTCCCGATGAGCACGTAGGGGGCATTGGTGGAATTCTCAGCAATGAGAGAGATGTATGTGCCAAGGGTGAGCTTGCCCCAGACGCCGACTGCAAGAAGGATAACGCCTGTGATCTGCAAAAGCAAGAGGAGAAAGCTGTCAGGAGCTACCACAGAAGGCATCTGAATTCAATACACATCTGAAGTGATTCATTATTGCTGTTGTGTTGGCAGAAGGAAGCCTCAAGACTCTTACTAATTCCAGAGGGACGGACAGAGAAAATTAATTTCCAGAATCTGGAGATGTTTCGTTAAGACTGCCACTGGAGGACAAACATCTAGGACTAATCATCACAGAGCCGATGACTGCCAAGGGAGGATGCAGTGTGCCGCCTGCAGGAACAGGCTCCCTGCTCCTGCAGCACACTGAGAGAGGTGGCAACTCCACTAGTCTTACCAAACTCCAACAATAACCACAGACACCTCCTGCCTCCTGAGTTTTACCACAAAAACTGCCTGAGCCACAAAAACCTGCTGCCTGACATCCTGTCCTTCTTAATGCTAAAGTTTCAGGAACACAAGCATCCCCTGCAGTGCATCACCCTGGCAAGTGAGCCTTCCCTGACTCCCCAGGCTATACAGCAAGCAAGCCCCAGGCTGTGGAGAGGCTTTCCTCCTGACACAGGGTGAGAGGACACCAGTGGGACCTGGAAGCACCCAGCCTCTTGCCTGAGACCTGCAAGCAGACGCCACCATGCCACAGGGCAACCAGGACACGTGGGCTGCCCTCTCCAGCAGGGATGTGGGGGATGCCCATGGTGTGCTGTACCCCAGCGTCGAGCAGTGGCCACAGCCGGGATGATGCCTGAACCATCTGCGGATGGCTCACCTCATGCTGACCGATGCTGCTTCAAAACCGTACACACGTAACTCATTCCCACAGCAAAACCAAAGGTAGGACATGAAGGGCCAGTCCGGAGTGCCAGCTCTGCAGATGCTTCCTGAATTCCCCCAAAACTTCTTACTAGCTCCTTCAAGCCACTGTCAAGAGGCAGGAGTAGAATAAATGTCCTGACAGTGTTCTTCTGTTCACTTTCCAAGTTTTCTATTGTGAATCACAGAATCACAGAATGTTAGGGACTGGAAGGGACCTCAAAAGATCATCCCCCTGCCGGAGCAGGAACACCTAGATGAGGTTACACAGGAATGTGAACATCTTTATACTGCTGTGAAATCTTGAAATTCAACACTATTACATAAGGCTTGCTCCGCAGCTGTTCAGGGAGGGGATCCTTGTTCACAGGTATGTTGCCCCTAAAAATCCCAGCTGAGCTATGTTGTAAGATCTTTCAGCTACTTTTCATACAGGTTGATGTCAATTAATTCAGGGAAAACCTGCTCAAAGGAAAAAAGAAAAGCAGCTTTTTGGCTTTTTTTACCTAGGCTGGTTCAAAAGGGACTATGGAGGCTGCATCTCCATCACTGCCTTCCCACTGTGCCCTTTCCAGCATCCTGCTGCTCAGCACCAGCAGGCAAAGGAGCCTGTCCTCGGCTCAACCTGCATCTGCAGCAGCTGCAGCAAGAGCTGCTCTGGTGCAGCATTTCTCCCTCTCTGGAGAAGGAATTGTATTCAGCAGAGCTGCTCAATAATCAGAGCCACCTAAGGAAAATGCCAGGAGGAGTGAGGATATAAAATAGACGCTCTGAAGCAAGATACGGTGGAAGGGATGCAGGGGAAGAGAAGAAACCACAAAAAGAGAGAATAAAGAGGGGAGACCCAGACAGACAAAAGGGGAGACCCAGAGAGACAAAAGCAAATTAACATGTCCTCAGAGACAGGAGATCCTTTTTATACCAGAGGGAAAATAATCTCACCTGGCAATTTAGACACTTCTTAGCTCATCCCCCTCCTCCCTCCACGCTTCTCAGAGCTGCAGGGAAGATGTGCCCCCACCTGGCTCCCATGCAGAGCACATCGGGCACAGCACTGCCAGGGAAACCCACACACAGAATCACAGAATGTTAGGGATTGGAAGGAACCTCGAAAAATCATCTAGTCCAATCCCCCTGCCAGAGCAGGAACACTTAGATGATGCTACATAGGAACCACGTCCCTCTGTCTCCCTGAGCCCCCAGTGCTCCCCCTGAATGGCTGAGGCAGGTGTCAGCATTTCTGTCACACCTTCAGGACAGGATTAGCAGGGATTTCTGCCCACAGTGGTGATAGGAATAAATCCAGCTCCTGTCCATCTTCCAGTGCAACTCTGCGAAAAGTGCTGATTCCTTGCTCTTGTACCCCACCAAAAATAATCACCAAGTAGCTTACCTACCCATAGGCAACAAACGCCTCCGCTGAGTTGGGTGCCATCCACACACAACACCATCTTCACTTCTCTCCCCCTTCTCCCTAACAAAAGCTTTTTCAGAGGGTGCAAATTAATCAGTAAAGTCCAAAAGCGAGCTGTGGGGGACTCGGAAATCCGCAGAACAACTTTTGGTTTCTCGCCTCCAGTTCGACAAAGGGCTGGTTTCTGTGCCTGAGCTGCTGAAAGTTTTACCACTGTCCCCAGGGAGATGTAAAAGCAGCATTCACTGCCAAAATGAACAAGCAGCTTCACATTTGAAAGAGAACTCAAGCCTTGTAATAAAAAGCATTTTTAGATGGCTGTTTGAAACAATTACTAACCCTTTACTATGCGTTTTAAGAGTTTGTTTTCCTCCTGTCTCAGGGGGGGCCTATCCAATTTATGGTAGACACAGACTTTGGAAAAAAGAAGCAAAGCCTCTTGGTGGCTCATTCCCCTTCCATGTCTTAATAGAGCCCTGATTTACAAGTGTTCAAGGAAATCCCACAGTTTGTGGTGAGGCGTAAACCCCCAGCGAGCCTGGCACTGTGCAGAGGGATGGGACGTTTCCACAAAGACACGCTGCAGTTGCACAGTGGGTTGCAGCAGCACCAGCTGGAATTTCGCTTGTGAAGAAGAAAAAACAGAAGACTTCCCTGAAAATCTCTTAGTGACCTTTATTTAACAGGGCACGAGCAGCGGTTTGACTAATGCCCACCTCCACTCCAAGGCAAACCTTATTTCCTTACACTTTTTAACCCTATCTCTCTGCTCCATCACACTATCAAGGGAGCAATTAATGTACCAGCCTCTTGTTTGGTTTGTTTCTTTAGGTTTGTTTTCTTTAAAAGTGAGAGGGACAAGGGCAGACAGAAGACCAGGATAGTGCTGTCCTGAAAACAAGGCAGCAGAAATACACACCGATTCCGCCACTCACCATCACTGCACTCGCCTTTACTTCTCTGCCCAAAAGGCTGTGGAAATGAGCCCTGTGCAGTGGTATCTGATTAAAGAAGCAACTCCTTCATTTGACCTGAAACCACCACGCCAGCCTAATTCTGTGTCCAGCAAGACCTGGGGGTCAGGCCCAACAGGTTCAAGAGCTGGGTGATCTGGGTCCATCTGCATCTGACAGGTCTAAAGGAAACTCAGAGAACCTCCTGCAACTCACAGTCTCTACCCAATCTTTCCCACTCCCCACTGTAATGTTTCCATCCAGACCATTACCATACATGTCAGTGGCATGATGGAAAATGATTACGAAATAATCAAGATAAACAGTGGCAGATAGATATATGGATATGATCAATACATCTTCTCCTGGAGACATACCAAATGTTTCAGATATCCTGGCACAGAGGAGATCCACCACAAGCCTTGACTTTTAGAGTCCCCCTGAGCCAAGATTCATCATCCAGAGCAGCTTTACTTATAAATAACTGCAAAAGCCAGCACACACAGAGCAAGAGAGCAGCAGTCCTGCTCCACCGGTGGATTTCTTCAGCAAAACCTGGCCTTCATGTGGCCCTTCAAGGAATTAAGATTTGTCCTGGAATTGTATGAGAACCACAGCCTGTGCTAAAAGGTTTGCAAAACCCCACTCCAGATCCTCAGCCGACACAGAAGAAATGAACCGGCAGCTGCAGAGCCTACCATGTCCCAAATGATACATCTGGAGTGGCACAGAAAAACAACCTTTATCAAATGAAAAAAAAAAAAAAAGACAACTATAGGAGCGATCCTGCCCAAACAACATAAGGAGCTGTGGGAGAACCATCAGTAGCTGCTCTTTGGAGGGCTGGGACTCTACTCCCCACACAGCACCTGTCAGGCAGAAGGGTCAGAGTGGCTTCACTGAGTCTCTGCCCCATTTTATATCACACCAGCTGTGACAAGCATGATGTGATGAAGGCAACCCTGCCCTTCACCACCTCCCTCAAGCATCTCTGACTTTGTGAGTTGTTGGTTTTGTTTTGTTTGCTTGTTTCAAGCTCAGAGTCTGAAAATGCATAAGGGCAGCCGATCAGAGGAAGGATGCAGAGGGAAGGGATGTCTAGATAGCTCAGCCATTTTCAATACATACCAGCTGTTATGTACCAGTCCATCCCCTTGCCCAGCCACTAATGGTAATTCTGCCTGCCTGATGCAGTGCCAGATAGGAGCCCTGGGCAGGCAGCACATTGCTGCCCTTGCTGCAGGGTTAATAAAGCCCACAGAGCAACTTCCAGGGCTGGGTTGGCAGCACCCAGGCTCACAGATACATCAGGGGCACTTTTCTCACTCTCCACCATTGCTGGAACCCCCAACATGGACACCTGCCCCCCCAAAGCAGATCTCTGACTGCCCCCTTCATCACAATGTTGGGTCTCACAGGTGATGGCCGGCCTGAGGTGGAGCTGCCTACACTACACACAGCTAGAGACAGGCTGATAAAACCCCAATATACCACATTTCAAGTCCTGTCATAAACATATCTACTGCTTCAATTCAGCAAAGTGCTCTGAAGTTTTCTTTGGACTTTATACAAACCTTGGTCTACATTGTAGTAGAAGCATGCACCCATCCCCAAACAGATGGCATCCTAAGAGAGACATCTGTGCCAGGAGCGAGGGCAGGCCTGTTTTGTCCTGCTGCCATAACAAGCCTCCAGAAACTCGGACTGGTTTCAAGTCCATGAAAGGAGCTTGCAAGTTGTTTTTTGTCAGTTCTTTTTAATGCTTGCAAACTGTCCTGCCTCTCATGCTATTTTGATGGATGCTTCTTTTCTGCACATGTTTCCAGGCAAAAGTGCTTCTTATGAGGGGTGGCTGAGGGAACAGGGGCTGTTCAGCCTGGCTGCGGGGAGACCTTCTTGCTGTCTACAACTACCTGAAAGGAGGTTGTAGCATGGAGGGTGTTGGTCTCTTCTCTCAAGTAGCAAGTGATAGGTAGAGACGAAATGGCCTCAAGTTGCACCAGGGGAGGTTCAGATTAGATATTAGGAAAAATTTCTTCACAAAAAGGGTTGTCAAGCACTGGAACAGACTGCCCAGGGAAGTAGTGGAGTCACCATCCCTGAAGGTGTTTAAAAGATGTGTAGATGTGGTACCCAGTGACGTGGTTTAGTGACAGTAACAGGTTAATGGTTGGACTCAATGATCTTGAGGGTCTTTTCCAACCAAAATGATTCTATGATTTTGCCTCCTGATGTACGGCACTGTCCTTCAAGCCTCACGTGTGACTGCTCTCAGGAGAACCCCAAGCCTCAGAGTCCACCCAGCAAGGAAATGTCCTCATCCCTGACATCACCCACAGCATCTCCTGCTAGCAGCCACCAACAAAGAAGCCCCACTAGATCGAGCATGGCAGCTCTCTTCTGCTGGCCCCCAGTTGGGAGAAGTTACTGTCAGTCTCAGCAGAGCACAGGTGTGGAAGTTACTGATACCTGCCACAGGCTTTTGGGCGGAGACATGCCAAAGAGAGAAGCTGGGAAAATTAAGACACCATTACTGCACCAATCTTTCAAGACCAGCATTCCTGAATCACTATTTTTTCGGGGATCAGAAAAGGATAAAAAAAGAACACCCTGCAACTTCTGATTCTTTTCTGTGCTTTTTTTTTTTTTCCCCAGCCTTCAACATTATGAGAAAGCTATTTCATCCTGGATTTCATCGAAGGTAGATCATGACTTCCTTACAAAAACTCACCGCAGTGGAAGCCCCTAGTCTCATGTTTCCTCAGCCCAGAAACCTGAGATGTAGCATCCAATAAAATGTTATTAGGGCTGACCTTCATTTAGGTCAAGCATTTTAAAGGTTAAAAAAAGAAAAGCAAAAAACCCACAAAGTAGGAGATATCTAAGTAGGGCAAGGACTGTAAAGACTATACACAATGAGAAATTGCATTGTTTAGCACTAGTAGGTCTCATGTTTCATTGCTTGTGAGCTCAGGATCAGCAAACACACCCCAGAAACCCTCCACTGATGTGACAGCAGGAAATGAAGCAGGTAGGCCACCTGGTCTTTTTCTAAGAAAAACTCAACTGAAATCAAGACACTACCATTGAGTTTTTTAATCTAAATGAATTGTCATGTTCTGCCTTTAAAAAAAATAGTAATCTTGAAAAAAATAATCCAACCAGCACTACCACTTGCTTTGTCCATATACATCATGCCCAAACCTCACTGCCTTCCCAACCACCATTATATTCCCCTTCTCCTTCACAGCTGACATCTCTGTGTATCTCACATTTATTCTGTGTATTGCATATTTACTAACGCATCTAAATGAATTGGGGATTGTCAATAGGACAGCAAGACTGTACAAGGACCAACAAAGCATCTCTCCTTGCCTTGTGCTGCCTCTTCTCAAGTATGATGTCCCACCGGTCACTGATTTCAGTGAAACACAGATCCTCTCCAGCATTAGAACACATATTTCCAATGTTATCTGCAGTATTGTCACCATTTCTGGAAGTGACTGGATGTGGTAAAAAAGCTAACAGGCAGGCAGAAATACGACTGAACGAGTGTCAGGTCTAACTTCACTTGTCCAGTGAACAATCTGCTTTTAAGAGACACACAAGCAAAGATATGGCCAACCTCATTAATATAAGCACATGTGCTGGCACCAGGGAGAGTGATATTCTGGCAATGCTGGGCATTTCTGAAATTAGAACTAGCACACTCACTTTCTTAATTAAAGGGCAACACAAAAATACCTAAGCATTACTTATTTTAATAGTGGCAGAACAAAGATAAAACTATCAACCTCTCTTTCTGGGTAACAGAGAGGGAATATGTAAATAAGAGGATTCAGAGAATAACTTTGAAAAGTACGCTATCTTTAATTCTGTCAGAATTAGGCAGGGAAACACTGTGTACTCCTTTCAACTGAATGCATGCTGCATCCTAATTGAGTCTGCTGTCTTCATACCCTAGATCTCACAGAACATTGGTAGCATGGTATAATGGGAACTGCTGCCTTAAACCGAGGTAGGAGATAGGAAAGCTGCCACATCACATGTCCATAGAGATTCAAGAAGCCCAAATGCAGAGGCACTAATTTATACACAGGGCTTCCATATGGAACATTTAAAGTTTATCATTTACAAAGGTGAAGATAAATGTGCAGCAGTAATTGCTAGTTTATTTGTCTACATAATTCATGTCCTCCTGTTCATTACAGATGTCAGCTATTTTCCTTCCTAAACTCTGGCAAAATAAGATTTGGAGGTCAATCCTGGCTGATACTGAGCACGCAGCAATCCCTCCTACTTCCAAAAGCAGTGAGGAGAGCTCAGCATTTCCCTGGACCGGTTCTTAATGCACAGAACTAAGATTAATCAGGATCTCATTGTAGGTGCCATTTTTCTGTTTAATTTCATATTCAGAGCCTTGCTGAATGAATGTGAAACGCGTGGAACTTGAAAAGAGATCTGAAATGGCAACAAAGAGCCAAATGCAAGGAAAACACCCTTGTTGCTGACATTTTCAACTCTTCAATTCCAATACTTTCTTTTCCGACCCCAAGCCTCCCTGTGTTTTGGTAAAGGTGCACTCTCTCCGCACAGCTCTTCTGCAGTCTTCTCCTCAAAGAGGCTGGAGAAAGTCTGCACATAAAATGGATGAAGCCAGGGGAAGGCAGACAAGAACTAATGCAATCCATCTTGGCTGAAGCTGAAAGGTCTAGCGATAGGTTTAGCAGGCTGTGAGGAAATGAAAGAGGACGAAGGCACACAGCTAATTAGATCTACCAGACATTTTCCCAAAGGAGAGAAACTTTTTCATGAAAAAAAATGGTTGACCTTGACAGCATCCAGAACAAACCCTGCATTAAAAGCATGTCCAGAGAGCCTTAAAAATAACTGGCCTACCTCTGAAAATTTTATAAGTTTCCCAAAATAGGCAAGGGATCACATTCAAAATGTTCTTCCTTTGCAGCCTGCCAAGCAATGGGAATGGCTGGCTTTGAATCTTCTCCCGCCTTAGTCTCCAGGCTCTAATCAGGCAGGCAGGTGACTAAACCAAACATAAATCTTCCTTTGAGCTTCAATGTCAGCTCTTCACAGTCAGGAGCAAAGCAATAAGAAAAGATATGATGCAACGTGGAGATGCATGTAAGCCAGCAACACAGCTGAATTATCTATCCTCACATCTGGTGGTCACAGCTACACTTACAAAACCAATCCCAGTTGCCTTTTGCACAGGATCAATCTCTGCTGGAGCTAATAAGAAACGAAGATGTCATGAGCTGTGTCTTTGGAAGAAGGCAACTCTTTCATGTCCTTAACTCCTCTTCGGAAAAAATTAAAAAATTATGCCCATTGACAGGAAAGAGTTAAACACAAAACCACCACCAAAGGTTTAATCACCAATGATGCTGCCTGGTATTTCCACTAAAAACGAAGATGCTTTAAAAGAAGAAAAAAAAAAAGGAATTCTGATGATAGACAGAAACAAATGGTTCTGGTAAAACTTCCTTGACTGTTTCTAAAAACCACTGTAATTATACTCTACTCAGTGAAGACTCTACTCAAGAAAATGTTGCAAGCCAATTAATAATCATTTCAGGACCATTTGCAAACTGAGAGACAGTCTGTAAAGCTGCTTGTGTAAGGAGAAAACACCCTCAGTAGCCATTCTGGTACATAACTGCTCTAGCACCTTCCAGTCCCTGACTTCGCCATTTCTTAATACATCCGCCAGTATCTGACATGACAATTTTTTGTCTCCCTGCTCTTCTAACTCAGGCCTATCCCTCCTCTTCCTCTCCTGTCCTGACAGAGTTTCCCATCTAAGTAACTCCTTCCTAAGAAAATCCAGCTAAAAGCATCTAAAGAAAAAAATGCCCTAAGATTAATTTGTTTGATTACATTCCTCTCTACGATCCATTGCCTGTCTCACCTGGGTAGGTTGCAACAATTCCAGCACAGGGTTGTGTCTTCCTGTTGCACGTGTAGGTTGTCCAGAACAACAGGTCTTGCTTCGTCCCTTTGCCCCAGCAATCTATTTGAGTTATGATCCCTGCTGCTCAGCATCCATCTAGTTTCTAGCTGCTGTCACAAAATTCATTATCCACCGCAGCTCTTGCTGCTTCCATTCAAAACTGCTGTTTCTATGTATTAAAACCACTGGTCCATGCCTTCCCCACAGAAACTGTCATCAGGGATAGCAGCACGTGCAAACTATGGCAACGGAGATGTGGCTTCTGCTCTCGTGTGGCCACTGGGTCAGAGCTGAGTATGTGGTGCACCCAGGTCTAGGGGATGGCTACCAGATTGGCCCTGAAATACAGCGGAGGAGATTTTGATTAGATACACTGATGTCAAGCTTAACGATTTGTTCTTCCACAGCTGCTTTCTGTTAGTGAATTGGTACCCTATATCTCTTCAAAATTATTTTTAAGGTTCAAGTGCTTTTCCTTGCTGTGACACTATTATAAGTGCATGAATAGCAGCCATGAGCGAGCCACCAACAGATTAATGCCCTTGGAGGCTGAACTACGGTGCCAGTGAAAAAAATTATTAAGAGGAAGTAAAATACTAACTCTCATAATACAGACACCTAGGTGAATACTAAGTTATTACGGAGAATGCAGTTAATCTGGCTACTCACCACTGACTCCGCAGGCAAGAGTGTGCACTTATCCCTAACTCTAACAGTGCCTCTACCAACAACAAGGAGGTAGTGTTAAACGACCACTGATAGGAAGTGAACATTTTATATACAACCCAGCACCCTCAACCGTGCATGCAATAACGATACACCAAGGTTTAATAATGCTTTCCATGCAGGCTGGGGCAGAAATGACAACTGAGCAGGAGGGGAGAGACAACACAAGAGCTTGACAACACCCTTGCAGTATGACTCAAAACTAATCATTTCTTGCTAATACAGTAGCAAATACTTGTTCTTATAGAATTTTCCTATAAGGAAATAATTAATTACTTGCCACTTGTTGGAAGATTCAGGGAGAACAATGAGGTTTGGGACCTTATCCCTGTACTTAGGTCAGGTATGTAATGAATTATTATAATAAACAATCATATTCTTACGGGGAAAACGCAGCTTTATTACACCTTGCACTTAGAGAAAGATATTAGGAAATCTTAGTAACATTAAGTTCTTCATCATGAGGCTTATTTTTATGTAAGACACTTCATTTAATGAGAGAAAATATTCTGGTTTACAGTTTAGTCTCTTGTGGCTCTATTAATTGATGTATCTTTTAAGTCAGCTGCAGACAAAAATGTGGTCATCTCTGGATAAAAATAAAATGCAAAAATACTTTTCTGCTGGGAATTTTCAGACCTAATTTCTTGAAACATAGCTTTAAATATGCGTGACTGAATGTCTAAGGAAAAAGAACTTACAGTTTGGAGACATCAAAAGTGGCATGCCATTCTGCAAGCTAAAGCACATAATTAGAGAAAGGAGGTGCCTTCAGCACCCATCATCAGCTTGTGGAGAATGGCTTTGAACCTTGCAGCCATTCCTTCTTCCCAAATACTGATTGATTATGTCATGTCTCCTACACATGTCAACTGCTGTCACTTGTGAGGAAGCCACATGGTGGTCTGTGGCCACTGGAACAAAACCCAGGCTGGTGAGGAGCAAGGCTGCTTCAGACCAAGCTTGTGAGGGTACAGGGTGTTTCTGGAGAGCAGCTGGATGGCTTTAGCATCAACCTGTTCATCAGCCAGAGCCTCTGCAGAGCTGCAGCCTGGTTCAGGCAGGTGGGCAGCTATTTAAAGGACACACTTCCACATCTGCTTGTCTAAACAAACCAGCAGGTCCTCCCCAAAGTTATGAGTATTTTTTCACGTCTGAAATTTGTGGCCACCATGTGGCCTTTTTTTCTGTTTACTTGCAGTTTAACAAATATTTAAAGCAGGCTAGGCTTACTGTCTTCCAAATGTCCACCTCTTTTAGACATGTCCTTCCATTCTTGCTGAGCTTCCTTGCTTTTAAGAATGTAACAATCTGGAGCACTGGAACAGGCTCCCCAGGGAGGTGTCACGGCCCCAAGCCTGACAGTGTTCAAGAAGAGACTGGACAAGCCCTCAGACACATGGTGTGAACTGTGGGGTTGTCCTGTGCAGGGACAGGAGTTGGACTCGATGATCCTTGTGCGTCCCTTCCAACTCAGGACATTCTATGATTCTATGATTTTATTTTTGAGAGATTAACATGGTATTGAAAACTGCCAAATCTTCAACAAGTATAACTTTAAGCATGCATATACTCAGTCAAATATCAATGAAAAAGCACATTCCTAACCAAAGAAAGAGTGGTTGTTTTGAAGGTCTAGTACAATATGTAGCAGAATAGAAAGAACTAACTGATCATCAGCCAAGTGATACAGCCAGAGAATATTTACACAAAGATGACATAAATGTGGTTTACACAGCATAACATAGTTTGACCTCATACTTTAGGACAATTCTACAATTTTACTGAGATCTAAGACTTCAAAAGGTAAAAAATGCTAGATAATTGAGACTACATGTTTTGAAACAGGAATATCCCCTATGTGGGGGACTATGATGGGACCGTGAAATCCCTGACTGAAGGCATGGGAACAGAAATTAGCCTTGAAGATATTAAGGCCTACCCGTGAGAAAGATGGGAGAAAAGGAGTATCTGGAGATATTGGGTGTACCCATGAGAGAGAAGGGAGTAGAAGAGTAACATTGATGATAGCAAAAATAGCCAATGAGATGTTACTGCTGTAACATGTAACCAATAGTGAAGAGACACATGAATTGGTAAAACTGTATAAAAATGCACTTGTGGCAATAAATGGCATCTACTACTTTCATCCTGGAAGAACTTGGTCTATGTCGTTTGTCCGTCTCAACCACAACACCTCTATTTAAATCCTTTATTGTTTCTTAAATGCTCCTGTTGATTGCTTGCCTTCTAATAAATTCATGCAAAATCTAAACTCCTACAATCCCCATGTGAAGAAAGTAAGGGAAGAAAATGAAACACTGAAGAACTGCCTCTAGTGCTATCCATGGCCATCAAACTAGCAATACATTCAAAGCCCATGCTGGCACAAGAATGGTCTAAACTTGAGTGGAAAGACTCTGTTGAACCTCAGGACTGACGAGGGTAGGGAAGACTTTGAGACAGTCTCTGATGAAGGAGTTTTGGTAGTTTCAGCAGATCAGTCATCACAGGAATTACTCCCTGCATGTGTAAAAGTCTTCAGATAAGCAGCAGCAAACTACAGCATCATACTACACCATCTTAAACCCAAGCAAATTGTCAAATTTTCTTCATTTCTGAACAGGAATAAAACAAAAAACTGAACATGCAGTGAATATACAGTGGCCATGTGGTACAGTTCATCCAGGTCTAGAGAGGAAGAAAATACTATGTGTGCATCCTGAGTCAAATGTACAGAAAAAAACATACTCTTTTGCACTGGTACATGCATTGGATGACAGCAGACACTGTAAACCTTGTCAGAATAGGTACAGTCACAAAGACTCTGCAAAACACCTCTGAAGGGGAGTTGGTGCAATACAATTTAGGAGAAGAAGCTTCTCCAGGGAATTATTGCACCCATTTAACGCCCACATGGTGAGCACATGGAAAAAGGATTCTCCATGCCCAGAGGACAAAGGTAGCCAGCAGGCCTGTTGGGCACACAAAATTTCTTGCACAGATGCATAGCACTGTCCAATTCTGTCCTTCATTAGGCACTAGTCTGCCACTGTCCATATGGATACTACATTTCTGTAATTATGACTTTGCTGATCCTACACAGCTTTCTTCTGAATATTACAAGAGGCAGTAATGACATCTACAGGAGGATGAGACCCAGAGTGATTTCTCACTTTGCTGGCTGTAGGAACTGGAGGAAACACAGAGCTATCAGTTTGCTCATCTGCTGGTCTTACAAAGTTAACATCTAGCAGTAAAAGAACTTGAAAAGAATTTAAAAGTGATATACAAGCTCATTAGTCACCGCACACAACAGCAGTGGTGTGAAACACTCTTGGAATCATTTTGTATTCAAGCATCTGTGCTCCTAATAACCTTCAGAAACAGCAGAACGTGGCATTGAAATGTGCGGTTATAGGAACGCATTGAAAATCAATAGTACCAAATTCAAGGTTGTGCTGCTGGGACCAAGGCCAGGAGTTTCAAGCTCCTAAATTTGCAAGTAATAGTGAAGAAAAAGAACTTCTGAATTCCAGCTGACCACAGTGTTTATGAGGAACCACTCACGGCACACACATGGAGAAAATGGCACGTGCAACCCAACGGTGTATTTCCCAGGGCAAGGTATTTCCAGAAGAGGCCGCACATGGGCTGGCACCGCACATGGCACCGGGGAGCCCCAGCCGCAATGCTGCAATGCAGTCTGCAGTGGGCTAAAGTCCAGTTATCCCCATTAAAGAAAGGTGAGGTGACTGCAACGGGTACAGAGAAAGACTCCCAGGATAAGGAGACAACAGTGAGTGTCTCTGGCAGGAGGCGGGACATGTGGCTTTCAAAGCCCCACATGAAGCGGGATAAAGAGGGGTAAAGGGATATGAACCTGCCTGTAAGGGGATTACACATCAAGGACAAGAGAGGGCTGTTTAAGCCAAAGAACAACTGCGCTGGGAACAAAGTGAGTGAATGCCGGTCACCAATGCATTTAGGGTAGAAATGAGAGTGACTATGTTGGGAGCAGCCTCCTCCTCTTGGAATAGTGCCATGGGAGGGAAGGAGGTGAAGCCAGCAATGTGACCACTGCCTGCAAAAGATGACATCTGGGGAGCTTTCCTCCCTTTGCCCGTGGGAGGGGGGCTGCTGGGCAGCAGTACAAGCGGAGAGCAGGAGGGCCCCACTAAAATCCCTAACTGGCTGGAAGCTGGGAGGAGGAAAGCAGAGGCCAGGGGTGGCTTATAGCCCTGACCCGTGCAATGCCGGGTCACCTCTGCAAAGAGGTTGCCAGCTGCAGCGTTCATTTCAGTTCAATCCATGCAAAAATCAGCTCAGGAACATGTGTAATGAATTGATAAGGGGTTTGCTTAAAGTTTAAAAAGGATTTTATTATTGGAACCAACCCCCTAATGTACTGATCTCATTTTATGGAAAATTACCTGTTATTTACGTTCTTCCAATCACAGCCAGAAGGAGCTGAGAGTTGCCATTCTAAACACTTTTTTTTTCTTTTTTCTAGAAAGAACACATTTCTTTCATAAACAAACTCCTGGCCCTTTTCTTTTCTCCTTTCACATGAGCCATGTTTTTCTCTCCAGCTCTTTCAGGTACTGTGCTGCAGTAAATTTCTCCAGTAGATACAGGCTTGCTTTCGGCAGGCAGGTACATATGGTGGATCCCCATTATGTTGCTGTTGAGCTCACATGGGCCGTCCAGAGAAAGCAAGTGTTCGCGTTTCAGCGTACCCAAGTCAGCCCTTCAAAACCAATGATGTTCTCAATAACCATCTGTTTTTGCTCTCACTCACTCCTTAGCTACTGCTCCTCTTCTGAAACACAGGTAGCAATGCAGCCAAAGAAGCAAAACAGGTAACAAAACAAGGCTAAGGAGGGCAAAAACATGGTTTCTTCCACTCTAAAACAGCGTAGTTTTGTCCTAGCCAAGGTCCTGCATTCTGGCTCTGTGGCTACACAACAGTTTTTCATACCCCTCTGTCTTTCATTACTGTGGGGCTCTGCTTTTCATGCACTGCTCCTTCTAAAGAAGCCAAAGTCAAAGCCACAAGCTGCTTTGCTTTTTTTAGAAAGAGGAAGGAAATATCCACCCCGAATCTCAACAGGAAGGCGTTCCCGTGGACTGTGGTGTGCAGATGGTCTGTGCACTCTCCTGCACTGCTGGGAGATGGATTTAATAACCATGGTTATTCCCTCAAGTCCTATCTTCCTAGCAGCTAAAGGAGGAGGTAGAAGGCAGATGAAATTCAATTTTGTCAGTTCCTCCAAAGCCCACACAGTAGGCAGATATCATGTGAAACCAGTTCCTAACTTCTAAAAGTTCTGTGAGATGTGTAAGTGTGGCTTTTTACAATGCACAATCCTTAAAATCAGCAACTGCCTACAGATAAATCAGGCACACATGCCTCTGAAACATCTACGTGGATGTCAGGGGCCTTCTGGGTGAGACCAGCTGCCAGCTGGAGTGACCACTAACTCACTTCTTTGCAGGTTTATCAGGGCTACAATGGCTTTATCTGTAAGCAAGTCAGATATCCAAGGAGGTGATGCTTGGCTTTGTGTGTGAAGCTATGCTATCAGAGTATCCTTATCCTCAGCAGCAAAAAGATGACTGCTCCACGAGCCAGGCTGGTAGAAAAGGGCAACTGACAGCAAGGCAGCTTTGAAGCACTGCAGAAGAGAAGCTGCAATTCCCTGGCATGCTCCTAGAATTTAGCACAGATTTCAGTGAGTTGGTCTTGTAGTGCACCATCTTATTAAAATAAAAACATTTCCCAGAATCAAAATTCAAAAAGATCACCCCCACATCCAATACATCAGAGCTTATAAATATTATTTCAAAATAGTTTAGGACATGCAACCACTCACCAAAAGTTTCTGGATTACGCTAAAAGAAACAACTGAATTGTGGTTTGTATTTTTATACATATATACACATACTGTTGCTTAAACAGTTGAGATACACAAGTACCTGTCTATAGATATTGTACTTGTGTATGTCTGAAAATAAAGGCATATCCCTCATGTATACATTGGTTTTTGCTACGCATTAGAGTTGCTTAATGAAAATACTGACACTTTTGAGTGTGTGTATGACTGTGTGTGTTCTCATGTAAAAAAAAAAGAGTTTGTTTGTTAGTTAGTTTGTTTTTATCCAGCCTTGCTCTCAGACGGCTGAATTCTGTCTGGAATAAAACCAAAGAAGCGAGCCAAATTTTAAGAACTTCAACCCAGATGTTTGAAGTTGTGAAGTTCTGTGGTGTTTAAAAAAAAAACAACAACAAACAAACAAGACTAGAAAATACCAGATAATCATAATATCAAATGATACTATCAGATTGCTGAGAACACACATGTAACTATACTGCTGGCACTTTAATGCTCTTTTGAGACACAAGATAACCTGCAACTCTAGTCCCCATCAGGATGGTCATGAAATATTTTAACCACAGATCTCCCACCACTTCTTACATTCTGGTGTGGATCCAGAAACTGAGGGACACGTGCAGGATTCCCTCATCCCACCTTTCAGCTTTGCCATGGCTCCCGTGGGAGCACAGGGACCAACACCCTCGTGATTCATGGCTGAGCTGCTGCGAGTCCCTCCAGAAGAGCCTGAGGAGGCAACAGCTGCCGCTTCCATCTGTGGGGCACTTGTCCTCGCCCACATACCTCCATCTGGCCTGCAAAATGTCCTTTGTCAACACCAGCGAAATACCAAAAAAACTCTTGAGTGGGAATCTCCTGCTGTTTGAGATGCAGTGAAAGATTTGCAGAAGGTATGGATTATTATGATTTTTTAAATCAAGCTCTTTGACTTCTATATATAATACTTGTGGCTCACTCCTTTCTGCTACAAGTTTTCTTTTCTTGAAAAAAACAAAACGATGTCCTAAAAAACATATGGACCAAATCATAGGGGACTTTGCGTATCTTACTGCAATGAAAGATGATTAATTTTTAAATACTTTTAGACTTTTTTTCCTATTCATCTCATCAGCTCTAATCAGGTTTTGATATACCATTAACACACTTACTAAATCCATGATCAAAGCAAATAAAAGAAGTAGATGGATTGTTTAAATGAAAGGAGAGAGGAGGACTTTGTCACTATCCCGAGCTCTGGCACACAAACTTCAGACTAACTTGCAAAGCCTGGCTGAGCTGCTCAGAGCAGCCACTGGAAAGGCAGAGGTGAGCAGGCATCCTGCTGGCTCCTGGTGCAGCTCTTTGGTCCCCCAAACACCAGATAAACTCCCCACAGTAGGAGAAAGAGAGGAGGTTTGCCCCACGTGTCAACTCTTCTTAGTTTCCTTTAAAGCACCGGTAACTAAGACAACTGGCAAAATCTTCCCCATGCATTCAGTACTGTGGCACTTTCAGCTTCACTGGAAAAAGGGCTAATAAAAAAAAGCCCATGTTTACATACAGCAGAGAAGAAATATGTTGAGGAAGCAATTTAATTTCCAAGCTTGAATGGAAGTACTGCAATTAATGGAAAGTAAAAAGATAAATATAAAAAGTAGGCATTAAAAAACCCGTTGTATGTTTTAGAACAGCAATTAAAGAAAATGATTCAGTGTAGAGCACCCGCTGAAAAGATTAAAGAAAACCATTGCCTCTTTCTCAAGAAGAATTACAATTAGAAGAGAGGTTGCATGCTAGTATAATGATAGTTTACTTACAGATATTCAATATTTATCTTACTAGCATTCATATTAGCAGTAAGGCAAGCTAACATTACCGTCATTATACATATTTTATGTATGTTTTATTATTATTACTATTATTATTTAATATTATTATTATGTTTTATTTCATTGGACTGGTTGTTGTAAAATTCATGTTTGCACTGTTGCCAGTCAGTCTTGTTCAAGCCTCATCTGTGTTCTTTAAAGGTTCCAATTTGGGGAGCCACCTACTCACGAGAGAAAATAGAAGGCATTAAAAGGCTGAGCATGAGCCATACAAATTCCTAGTTGATTACTCTCTTGCACGCATTTACCAAGCTTTCCTATTTTACTTCACCAGCTCTTACTACACATTGCCAGCAGCTGTCACTAAGACCGTACTGTGAGTGGCTCCAGGCAGGGATGTAGCTCCCGAATTTGCCATCCTATCTGGGTGTAGCTGATGCTCACTGTTAATCCAGAACGACACACCAGCGACATGGTGGCTTACCAAATGGGCTACATTAAGCTTAAGGTATCAGAGCCTGGCAGTCCGGGAACAAAAAATAGCAGTATCAGCAAGGAAGGGGACAGCAAACAAAGTTGCTACACATACAATGATAAAAACAAAAACCTTGACACAAAACACCATGAGAAAAGACCAGATATACCTTTTTGTGTTTCATTTTGCCAACCACATTGTTACACACATTACAGTGCTTTCACTTCCAGACTCCAGGCATATATAAAAAGAACACATTCTCCTGCTTCATTTACATATAAAAATATAAAGACCTGTATTTTAATATGCATTATATTAAAATGTGGACCTCATGGCTTCCAAGCATGCCAGGCTGTCAGGGAGCTCTCCTGCTGCAGCATCACTGAAGACAAAGCTGGGCAATCATGTTCTTTCCTGGGATTCACATGGAGAAAACAGACAACAAAGGCTGCTTCCAGCTGTGACAGCCCTTACAAACAGCTCCAGTATGTTCTGCTTCTTAAAAACCCTGTTATTCCCATCTAAGTGTTACCAACAGGGAGTGCTCCAAGATGAACCTCTGGAGAAGAAGAAACAGCCCAACAATTAACAGGAACTTCCCTGAGAGAATCTACATCATCATTGGCTTCCTCAGCCTGTAAGTCACTCAGACTTCCAAGACACTGCCTATGGATGTAGATCAGTGTAACAAAACTCAATGTAAAACTTCATCGAAGCAGAAGGCAATTTTATTTTAAGAAACTCCAAAGCTGATTTTACTTACTGACACCCTCACATTCAAATACTCATAAGCACCAAGATGCATGTGTCCAGCCATCTAGTCTGGCCAGGATCACCTGCATACACACACCACAGAGGTCAGGAGATGCTGGGTGCCTAGTCCTCACAACATCTCCTGGGTTCTTCTCAATGGGACATAAAAAAATGATTTGGGGCTCATCTTCCATACCATTTAGGACTGCACGTTGTTCAAAAACTTCTGCCTCATTATTTTTAGTCCCCCCTAGAAGTCTTAGACAAAAATTCCTGAATTTTAGAGTTCTTTTTTTTTTCTTTATCTGGGCATCTCATGGTTCCAGTTTTGTTCTTCCTCTTATCCTGTCTTTAAGTCAGGTTTTTCTTCCTTTCCTTGCCATTGTGTTCCTTGATAGAACTCATACAAAGGTTGCACCATAGCAAAACATGCCGTTCCTTTAACCCTTGTTCTGCTGTATCTTATGAAGGTTTCACACATAGACACTTCCATTCATACTTCACTGACATCAATCTTGGTACTTCAATTACAAGTTTCTACACTGCAAAGGCTTGATGCATTTTGCAGTGCATTTTGCTGCTCTACAGCTGCAGAGATGCCTTCATTATCAGTAGAAAGGATCCCCAAACATGCCACATCCAGAAACAGAAAAATGTAGAATTAACAAGAATGAATCTTTATTATTTGTGCCAAAAGAGTTGGACTTTCAAAAAGATATTTCAGATACACTGTGAATTATGTAGAGAAGGGCTGAAGCTCACTGACCTGTAGGTTACTCAAACACCATGCATGACACAAACGAATACCAAATGAATGCCTTGTCAACTACAAAAACAACAAACAACAACAAGAGCAAAACATACCATTCTGTAATACAGCGAGAAAGAAAACCAATCTGATTTAGAGTTCTTTGCACAATGCATATCACTTACAACTAATCCCTTCTACCATTAACCATACCAATAGACCAGACAAGAAGATTTGTCTCTAAGGGCACCAGGTTCCTAGACTCGAGGTTTCAGATTGCCAGCTTCTATCTTACTAGTGAAATTACAGGAGCAACAACCAACCAACCATTTTCATACCCTAATTCAGGGGTGTCAAACTCATTCTCACTGGGGGCCACATCAGCCTTGCAGTTGCCTTTAAAGTGATGAATGTAATCTTAGGACTGTATCAATGTAACTACTCCTTGAAGGCAACCACGAGGCTGAAGTGGCCTCCAGTGAAAAGGAGTTTGACACCCCTGCCCCAGACATTGGAAAGGAATTTGATGAATCTCTTCCAAGAGCAGTCTGGTGTTGTTTAGTAGCCAGAAAAACAGGATGGATGTTTGGGAGCTCTGGATGCTCCCTCTGGCTTGGGGAGAGAGCACACTTTGGTTAGAAGTAAAAGAACCTGGACTTATTTAAACATTAAGGTGCATGCCATTCATGAAGGCAAAAAGACTATGGCTGGATGCTGAGGCACAAATGGATAAATGAGTGTCCAGATAAGAAGACATCACAAGAATACTTCACATGGGATAAACGATGCCACCGTGAGATGAAGCTGCCTACAAAACAAAACTTAGGCAAATTCAGGCCCCAAAAGATGCCTCTCCTTTTGTCAGAGAATTAATTTCCCTGACTGAGTGCAAGGGCCACAGCTCTGTGAAACCGGGGAGCATGAATGCACAGGAGCCAGATCAACAGGCACTGGGCAATACACATCACATTACTGCACACAGGGCAGCACTGCAGAGTTCGAGGTGTCTAGCATGGGCATCCCCCTGGCCCTCAGTGAGAAAAACACATCAGCACACACTAGACGAGGCTGAAAGGAAGCCTGGTAGGTTTGGAATAGTTATATTTAGCCTGCTCTTGCTACCTGCTCCCTGGGTATGGCATACATATAAAGAAAGGATGTTAAGTTCTCAAACATTACTTTTCCTTTCATGAAAATGGCCAGTGTAGTTTGGGAAGTCAGAAGGGGAGAATGGTCCCACAGTACAATCACGTTGCTCCCATTATATGTAAATATTATTGCCAGAATGATTCAAGGCCTGGCTTAATGCTTGGGAGGAGTTTCACCTTGCATATTTTGTGCTTCAGTTGACAGCGCAGCAGAACACCCTGTTAATGAGAGAGAGCAAGAACAGCAAGAAGATAAATAAAGAAGGAATACAGGAAAACATGAATTGAGAAAAAGAAATCATAAATAAGTGCAAGCAAAGCAAATCTTCAAAAGCAAATGTGTTGTCCTGAAGAAAATTAGCTGAAGTTTATTATCTGGCAGGAGCAGTTTTGGTATATATCTTTACCCATCAACGAAAAATAAACCAAACTGTTTTAAGGAGGTTCTGCCATCTTTCTCTCACCTTTTTCATCTTTGGCTGCTATTTTGCTCCATTTCCTCTCTTCTAAATGCCCAACACAAAGGGAAGCCAAAAAAAAATTCGCACGGAGAAGCCACCAAACATTTCAGTGACTCTAGATCTCCTCCCTCCATGGAGGGGCGTTCAAAAGCCACTCATGATCTGCTGGATACAGAAAGGATACAGAAAAGTAGAACAGAATGGCTCTTTTCTGCTACACTCTATTACTTACTTTCTTAGAGCATATAAAGAATACTTAAGAATATTCTTCAAAGCAAAGCAATGCTTAAACTATAATGGATAATGCCCTTTCTACATACTTTGCACTCTCCCCCAACAGGACTGCTCAGACACATCCAAACTTCCCTTTGTGCTAACCTGACAAAGTCAGCTGAACGCACTTTGATCAAATTTGCTGATAAATTCAGACCTGTAAGGGCTTCTGAAACACATTTCCACATGTATCGAAGATCTGTTGAAGAAAATATTTTCTCATTCAAATGGATATTTTAATGTCAACACAAGTAAATATGACCCTGCTGCATCACTGCAGGAATTGCACTGCTTAAGAAAACAAATACAAGAAGAAAGTAAAACCTATTAGAAAATGTTGATACCATTTTCTCTATCCAAGCTGATAAAGTGCCACCAGAAATGAAAAAACAAGCCCCAACTATTGAAAAAAAAAACAGTCTTGCAGCATCTACAATCAGTCACACCACTGGGTATCAGCTGTTGTCTCCTTCTTTTGGAACGGCTGGCACCCAGCCACAAGCTGCCAGCAAGGCTTCATCTTCAGTGTTATTTCTCAAACTCATAATGTCCCATTAAAATGTAACAATATTATGAAAATACTCCTTTCAAAACTTAAAACCAGCATTAATTTTCAAATCAAGATCACCAGTGTACACCTTTAGCAGCATTGCCTGCATTACTGTTGTTAAATGAAGAAAAAAAAGTTTTATTAATTTAAATAGATGTCCATTTTCAACACAAAAATATTTTTTTTCTAGATTGCCTCATTTGCTTCATAAAATGATGGCACAGAGGTAAGTACAAAGTGGGATAAAGCCATGCAGCATGGCTTACTGAAGTTTAGTTATTACAAATTAACCCAAATAGCTCTTTCTGAAAAGCTGACTCACTCTTTATACAACAGAAATACCACTGGAACCATCTGATTTCCCTTCAGTAAACCTGCTGACAGAGCACCACGTGGAAAACACACAAAAAAAGCTGTGCAGAAACAGTCTGATGATAAAGATGCTGGCAACACGGAGGAAGCTGCAGTAGCCTTTGCTGATAGGAGTTATTAGAGAAATTCTGCAAGCTGGGCTGACTTACTTTTATGAGCATCACAAAAATCTACAAATATCTTAAGGAAAGTTTATTGGTAATGAAACTGGCCAACACTGTCACACAGAGGACACTGGAGGAAATGGAGGCGTTTCACACCAAAACAGAAGGAACATGATTAACCGTGTGATGTCCTCAGTGTATGAATACAGATCCCTGCAATGCGCTGGTCTCAGTCACAAGGAATTGCAGGTGAAAGACCTGTACTAGTTGCTCAGAAGGTAAGTATTAGCTACCAATGCAATGCAGATGTGAAAAATGCTTGTGCAAATGATGTATTTCCAGTAGGCACATGGAAATATGGACACTACAGACTAAAGCAATGACGAAATCTCCTCTGAAGTACAGTATGATTCTGGCTGTCCAGGTTCAAATATGACATAACAAGAACGTGGAAGATCTAGAGGAGAAATGCCCATCTCTTCCACCTCTGATCAGCCTGCTGTATGAGGAAAGAACTGAAGAATGTGGCTTGTTCTGCTGAACACAGCAATACCTGAGAATAAGCCAACTGTCTGTGAGCTCAGCTGGCTTCCCTTCTTCACTCCCAATGAACTGCATGGGTACAAAAGCACAGTTGTATTGTCTCAGGATAAAATTATGTGTTTAACCACTCACACAGATGAGTTTCTGAACAGCGTTTCGACAAGACTTTTGGAGGCCAGACCCATTTAGCTCTGAGACAGAGTTTGGTCAGTCACAAAGGCACTGGACAACGTAGCTACCAGTGGTAGTAAGGAGTCAGGTTCTTTCCTCCAGGAGGTGTTTTCCATCCTACACTTCTACAGTTCTAGAAATATCTACATACCACAAAAACCAAATCAGGTCTTTTTCCATGGTAGAACATACTAATATCTGCCTTTTAACCTAGCTGTCTGCCCCCTAAATCGCAGCTCTCTGCAAGAGATTTCTGCTTTGCCTGACCTGCACTCAGCACAGGGAAGCCCCTGAACCCTGAAGTGGACTAAGGCTTGAAGTGGTCCATACTGCCTAGGAGCCCCCAGTAATCCTGCGTTCAAGATGCACAGCAGCGAATGTCCACAACACGGTTTGGATGCCAAGTTTAACACATGCATTTCCTAGCAGCAAAACCTGGAAAGGGAGCAAAGATGGCATGAGAAAACAAGTTTTCATCTTTTTTTCTTTAAAATCCTCATCAGAAGACTGAAGCTTCTCAAACTGCAGTATGTAACCCCACGTCAGGGTCACTGGTGCCTGCAGGAAGCCTCGAGAAACACCGTGACTGCTGCAGAAAGCACTGTTTCCCAAGCTGCCCCATGGGTTCCTCATCTTCCTCCAGCAGGAACAGGGGTCACCCTCACAACGGTGCAATTGCAAGGTCTAAGGGCAGTTTCCAGTCATGCTCTTAACTCTTGTTTGCAAGCACACAGAACCCATGCGACTATGTGGATCATGCATATACTGGCTAAACAGTCAGTTTAATTCAGACCTGTCTGGGCAAACAAAAAAACATAGGTATTTTTGTGGGGAAGATCTCATTCTGGTTTACAGGTTTTATATTCTAACTTGGCAATGCCGGATAAACTTTCAGCCCCCTGCTCTGAATCCACCCAGCATTATCTGAAGAGAGTTTTCAGATCTCAGTTTTCCTTTTGTAACATGTAAGCGAGTGTTTAGCTCCCTGAAGTACAAAAAGCACCCATGCCCACAAAATAATGCCTGCCAGACTCCGCAGAAACACTGAAATAAAGGCTCAGAAGCCTCCATCCATAGAGGTACTTGGTAGACTATGAGTGCTTACTTTAACAGATTTTAGGTATCCAACCACTAAGCCAGAGCTGTGAGCTCCCACGTCCTCTGTTTCCTTTGTCGATCTCTCAGTCGAGAAACCCAGTGTTGACACTTGGCTGTCAACACTACCAAACCATGAAGACTGCACCTAAGACTGGGCATCGCAGGGCAGAGGATAAACTACAGAGGCAGCAACTTTGCTAACTACTACAAACCAGACTACCAGAGGTTGTAAGAAGCCCAGCATGTGAACAGGGAAATTTTCAAAAGCACCAACACGTTCTGAATGGATAATGCAGTAGAAAATAGGCACCCAATTTCCAAAGACTGTCTTTTGTCGCACAGAGGTCCAGCAACCAGACCATCTGAAAACCCCAGGACCCATCTGCACCTTTAGGTACCTAAACATCTTTAGAAACCTGACTTTACATAAACATCGTATTTCTTACCTCTTTCATGCCTGCATTAATCTGTCCCTTCTCTTACATCCCTTGACACGTGTTCATTTTTTTCATTTAATCCATCTTATAAAAACAAACCAAAATAGTCAGCATTTCAACTCCTTACCCTTAGCCTTTTAATACAGCCGCAACATATTTACAGTGGATTTTTAATACAGCCATGTAACTAGAAATACCGGCAGAGACGGGCCCTGTAAGGAAAAGATCACATGAAATACACCCTGCAAAGAACATAAAATCAGTGACATTTTGACCATCGGGCCTTGAGGAACGATCTGCGCTTCCCGCTCGCAGCGCGGTGGCCGGTGCTGTGCTGATGCTGAGCAGATGGCTGCAGAACATGTTTTGCTGGTACTGAGCCAGCACGTTGGTTTTTCCTTGCTCATGAAGGTTGGGTTACTAATTAATTTATTTATTACGTGGCCTGAAACGCTCAGGATCAGGGCATGATGGAAATGCAAACTCATGAACAATAAGATGATGTTGCAGTTGTAAGGAGCTATTAATGATGAAACTTTGATTTTCTGGTGCCAATTTTCCACTTACCACCTCTTGCCTAATAAAGCCTTCCCTATTGCCTCTCCAGCTTACAACTGCTAATGAAATGCTTGAGTGTTTCTATGGGAGCTGATATTAATGTGTTTTTCCCAGTACTTTTCTTTCTCTACAAATAACACTGAGTTTGTCAGCAGAGCTCCTTCAACCATTTTTGTTAAGCACAAAGGTTAGGATCTCAGACTAACTGGCAAAACCACAAAAGTCTTTAAAAATCTGTAACAGTGAACGGTATTAAATACAGATGCAGCATTATTAGATGCTAATTTTCAGACAACTGTTCAGAAGATGCATTTTTAGTAACTAATAAGATGCCCGTTTTTCCTTACTAAATCAATTCCTCTAAAAATGTTAACTTTTTAATCTTACACTATTTCCTATCACTAAGATTCTCATGGATGCTCTTGTTTTGATGTTACTTCTGAGAAAAAGAAAAACAAGAACCAAATATACGTGAACTAAAGTAGAAAGAAAACTGACTCCAAACTGGGATCAAATTATGCTGCACAGAATCAATAACAACTCTGCTTTTTGCATACATATTTAAACAGACCTAATCCGATACATAAAGGCAGCAGGTTTAACAATTACAAGATAATCGTCAGACAGAGTTTAGATCAGACAGATGTCCAGAAACATACAGTTAATCTCAACTGTAGTTTTACCTCCAAAATTATGCTGTATTCTATCTTCTGCCCCCCATGCCTCATTTTTAAATCCTTCCATTATTCACTCCATAGCTTTTTATTATCCTCCTCTTAACACAATGTGATCAGTTAAGTTCCAGTAGATGAATGCATTCTCCATATGAATAGGAAATCCAGCATAGCCACATCGCTGCCTGGTATTTACATGTAAAGTGGTAAATCTTATAAGGAGAAAATTAAAATGACATCAATTTATACTTTGCATTAAGTGGATCAGACATCTCCCCTCTCCCTTTTTGCACTCCCTCCCACCTCCCAAGGCTTAAATGACGACAGCAGCACTTAATCTTTTTTGCTGAAGGATGTTAACAACACTGAGATATGTGTACCATTCCTCTGAGTTTCTCGGTTATTAAACACTTTTTTCTGCTTGGTTGCTTTCAGGCTTAGAGTCAAGTTAAAAATAAATGAATACAATGCAACTGTTAATACTCAGTTCTGAACCAACTTTAAGCATTTAAGAGGTAGTGAGAGAGCACAGTAAATGCTTCGGAGAAGTTCCGATTAAATTAATTTCCTTTATTTTGTTTTAGAAGTGAAAGACAATAAAAATGCAATATTACTAATGACTGACTGGCATCACATAGCAGGGCAATGAAAACCAAGGAATACTCTACATCAGTTAACCTGCTTCTAAAAATACTTTGACCAAAACTAAATACAAAGTCATACACTCAACCCCATATAAACTCACAAATTAATCCCGTAAGTTTTACTCAAATGGTCTTATGTTATGAAATCCAGAGTATATTCAAGTGACTTAAGCTCCTGCCTCGGTTCTGGCCCCTGGTTTGAAAAAACAGAGGGTGTTTCCCATCCTCTGTTCCCAGGCCACCTCCCAAGGTGTTTGTTCCACAAGCACCTCCAGGAGGCACAGAGGAAGCGAGAGAAAACATCCCCCACTGAAAATCTGCCATCTTGCTGGCAGCGCCATGGGTAGACCCTCTGTCTGCTTCCTCCACTCACTGTCTCTTCCCTCTCCTTTCCCTCCTGCCTCCTGGGAAGCAGAAAGGAAGACAAAATCAGGACATGTACTAATGCACAAGCCTAGTTTCTTGACAGTCTGCATCTCATTTGACGAGGACGAGACAGGCAGAAATGGGGCAGCAGGAGAGAGGTTGCAGCTGTACCAGGCAACACGAGCAAGAGAGAGCACATCTCATCATGTCCAACACCAGTGGCCACCAGGAGGACAGCAAAACACAGCTGCCTGGGGGCAGTAAAGAGGCAACACCCAGGGGAGGGCAAAAGCAACCAGGGCCACCAAAGCCAAACCCTGAGGAGCTGCAGCTTGGGCTGCTCCTTTTGGAAGGGTGATGATGGCTGCCACCCCTTCCTCTTCCTCTTCCTCCACTGCCCCTCACACCGTCCCATCCCATTCTTCACATCAAGAGAGGCCCGATCCTTGGGGTGACAAGTTGCCTTTGGTGAGGAGGAGTGTCAAGCAGACTCTGTGCCCTGTCCTCTACTCTGATCAGGACAAAAATAGTGCTTTGCCCAAGAAAGTCTCTGATTGCCCAACTGTGACTTTCAGGTGTCACCAGTTGTCTTCTTCAGGTCACCCATGGTCCCCAGGCCAAACAGATCTGACCAAGGCCTTGCATCCTGGAAACTGGGGACTTAAATCAGGCTTTGGTGGGCTGAGCGAGCACATGATGGATCCCACAGGTATGGATATGCTCTAGGTGACCAAAGGTATCAAACTGAGGTTGTAGCCATGATGAGTCCCAGATGGCACTGTGTGACATGGCAAGGCTGCAGTGCCACCACTGCTCAGCTAAGCATTGCTCATGCAGCTCCTGTACCACCAGCTGTGTGGGCAGAAGGGGCTGAAGAAGCCAAGGAAAAGCATCATGTTGAAGAGTAAAGTCAGAGGAAGGGTAACCCTCCAGCCACAGAGGTTACCCCTCCTACCCTCTATCCACCTCCCCCTCACACAAACCAAACTGAAATCAGGGCAGCGAGAGCTGAGCCAACAGCCAAAGCTGTGTAGGAGTGCCTGGGCATTTCTGCGGAAAGACAAGATGTAAACTCTGCCTCCCCACGCCAGAGGGCCCAGCCACCCACCCACACTGGTTTCCCTCAGGCAGAGGCAGCAGAACCCAAATGCAGGTCTCAGCCTCCCACAGCCCACAGCACAAGGACCCGGCACAGTGGGGACATGGCACCCAGCTTGGGCAGAGATGATGGAAAGGGCAGAAGAAAGGTCCCTAACACAGGGTTTTAACAGCAAGGACACAAAATGTAGAAAGAGGAGTGTTAAGGTTATTTTTCCATCAGCCAGGGAACAAGAGATAACAGCCTCTATACTCTCACTTTCAGGGGAAAGAGGGAGAGGGGAGCATGCAATGCATGAGGAAGGCACAGCATGCGTATGGTGTGGATCACGGTCATACCGTGCAATCCTCCACCTCACACCAGCCACTGGTACCTGCTGGGTCCCTGGAAGAGAAAGCAATATGATTTGTATGCTGCTGAAAAGTTCCTCATTTCCTTTTCCCGCTATCTCAAGTGACAGTCATTCTCCTTATCACGGCAAAGCACATTAGCAGAATGAGTATTACCCAAGGCAAATGTGGTAATTTTGTTTTGGAGGACAAGCTCATGTCAGAGTAGCTAGCACAAGGGGCACTGTCAAAAAAATGTCATAAAATAGTTCTAGCAATGGCCAAGAGGAACCTGATTACTAAGGGAGTGCCCTCAAGAAGACACTGGGTTATTCTGTTAAATGTAACCCACGGCAGGAGAAAAGTAAAGGACGTATAGCTTTACCTGAAGAGGTAGGTCAAGATATGTTGACGTGACACGTACCCAGGCAGTCAGCTGTGCAGCTAATCAGTCATTATCTTTCACTCTCTTACAGATGCTGCTTTATATCAAGTGCCATCTATTAGCCATTTACGTTGTGGCAAAGCACATGGAGAAAGATGGAAATGACAGTAATCCATACCTCACAAGACACTGATATCACCCCAGCGTGAGAATTGGGCCAAGTTTGTTAGCTCCGAGCTTTGATTTTCCCGTAAACATACAGGTCTCAGCCCACAGTTCCCATGGCTGTGAGTCGCTAACAAATCTTCCATTTAGCAAGAATGTTTAATGCAGAATAAACTTGAAAAAATAAAGATGGGTGCAACTAAGTTCTCAGAGGATCAAAATACATCTTTTCAGACAATATGTAGGAAGCATGTTCATTGCAAGACCAGCATTCACACCAGAAACATGCCAAGGCATTGTGGTGTCCCTAGATGGACTTTTGTACCTCCAGTCATGTTTTGTTTTTCTTCTTCAGAGAAGGGGAGTAATTCAAGTCTTCCCCACAGCTCCTCTCTCATGTCTGAGCTGAATTTTCTGAAGGTGACACCTATGTAGCAATTCTCCAGCTTAGGTAACTTAAGAAAGATGTCCTTTTTGTACTCGTCCTCTTCCTTGCAAGGGAAAACCCATATTGATGCTCCAGCAGGTCACTACAGGCTGACCACAGCCACCACTGTCCATGCAGCATTATCATCCTAAATTTGTCACCTGACACATGATTAATAACTTGGATGTTCTTCTGGAGGCCTTTTCCTCTTTGTGTATCTTATACTCTGCTACCTCCCACTGGCATCCAAGTGTCCTGAATATATCACTGGAAAAGGATCCACCATCAGGATGACAGCAAAGTAAATTCTTCTGGCTTACCACCCCTTGTCCATCTGTGGACTGCATTTTCTGCAGCTCTTGTACAGCCACCTTCACCAAGACTATGGGCACTGGCAGGTGGGGGCACTGCTGCATGAGCATCACCATGCTGGCAGCCAGTTCCACTTGGAAGGAACTTTGCCAGCAAGGAACAGAGGAAATAGAGACTGACAAGACAAAAAATGAAAAGCAATAAAGTAAGACAGCAATAAAGTAAGACAGCAACAGAAGAGAAGGAAGGAAATGGAACAGCAAACACCACCACAATGTTTCTATTGATATTTTACAGCCCATCTGTGAAGCCCTATATGCTTTACTAGTGCATCTATTTTATAAGCAGACATGTAAAGAAAATCAATCACTGGTATGCAAATGCTTATTGCTATAGCTGCAAGTGGCTAACAGCCTTGTTATACCTTCAACCTGCCCCTGTTCTACTATGAACCAGCCCTCCCCTTCAAAACACTACGGTCAGATATTTAACAAAGAAAATTCGAGTAGGTGAGACCAGAAGTACCTAAGACAGCCCACTGTCAAAAAAATACACAAACCCTGTTGCCCTCTAAAGACAGCACCAGTGATCTGGTTTATGGCCTTAAATGCCTAGAAGATTACAGATAAAGTTGATAATCCACTGTTAAGATGGCTAAGTGACTGTTTTGTCCTCAGACATTTGCATATGATCTAAGATATCATCCTGTGGTGGTTTGACATTCTTCTAAGCAAAGGCCAAATCCCCTCTAAATTGCAGAGGTATGGATTTGATGGCTGGACTGTTCAGTGGATGAGGAACTGGCTGGAAGGCTGCATCCAGTGAATAGTGGTCAATGGCACAATGTTGGGATGGACATCAGTGACAATACAGGCTGGGGGATGAAGGCATTGAGAGCAGCCCTGCAGACAAGGACTTGGGGGTACCAGTGGATTAAAAATTGGACATGAGCTGGCAATGTGCGCTTGCAGCCCAGAAGGCCAATCGTATCCTGGGCTGCATCAAAAGGAGTGTCGCCAGGAGGTCGAGTGAGGTGATTCTGCCTCTGTGCTCTGCTCTGGTGAGACCCCACCTGGAGTCCTGCATCCAGCTCTGGAGACTCAGTACAGGAAAGACATGGACCTGTTGGAGAGGGGCCAGAGGAGGCCACAATATTGATTAGAGGGCTGGAACAGCTCTGCTGTGAGGACAGGCTGAGAGAGTTGGGATTGTTCAGCCTGGAGAAGAGAAGGCTCTGGGGAGACCTTATTGATGTCTTTCAGTACTTATAAGAGGCCTGTAAGAAAGATGGGGACAGCCTTTTTAGCAGGGCATGTTGTGATAGGACAAGGTGTAACGGTTTTAAACTAACAGAGGGGAGGTTCAGGCTAGACACAAGGAAGAAATTTTTTACAATATGGGTGGTGAGACACTGGCCCAGGTTGCCCAAAGAGGTGGTAGATGCCCCATCCCTGGAGACATTCCAGGCCAGGCTGGATGGGGCTCTGAGCAACCTGATCTAGTTGAAGATGTCCCTGCTCATGGCAGGGGGGTTGGACTAGATGAGCTTTGAAGGTCCCTTCCAACCCAAACTATTCTATGATTCAGCTGTTAAATTTAGGTCCAAATTTCTAGCAGTCAGTGCTAGATGCACAGCAACCTGCAACTTGAAAGCTAGTCTTGCTGAAGAAGACTTTCCTACAGCAGCCTCATCACCAGCTCAGGCAGTTCCTCCTCCAGAGGCTGCTCCAGCCACGGGGCAAAGAAAACAACCCAGGAACCTGCAGGAGCCCTGGTAAGCCTGGGCCCAACCCACAGGTCAGGTACACCCCATGCCAGGGACGGTGTCCCCCTCTATTTGGGCTGGCTGCGAGCGGGGGGCAGGCAGACCTCAGAAGGCAGCACGTTAAGAAGCCCCGGCTGCTCTGCCCATCCATTTGGCTCTCAGACCCCACTGTCACGAGAGGCTGCGCAGAGCCACAAGGCAATTACAGTAACAGCATTTCGTTTGGGCACGTTGAAAGCGCTGTGCAAATAGAGGGATTAATTAATCCCCACAACAGCAGTGCAAGGTAAGCGCTGCTCTCCAGACGGAGAAAAATGCGACAGAGGCAGCGCGGAAAAGCCAAGAATAAAATGCAGGTCTGTGCGCCTTGTCAGACTTGATTTCAGTCCCTTGGGCCAAATGGGAAAACATTTGCCTTTAAAAGAGGAGTGATTTATAATGATCTGGATCTCAGCCTTGACCTATTTTAACAATTATAACTAGACAGGAAAAAAAATCTCTCCCAAATGTTAAATGAAGGTTTTAAAATCAAATCTTCTATTCCAATGCAGCAGCATTCTCTGAACAAAAGGAGGCAACTGCAAACCCCTCCTGGCTCTGTGGTGTCAGGTTCCTGGGCTCAGTTTTTCCCAGTGATGCTAAAAGTGAACGGTGTTAGGATGTTCTTACGAGTAGGCTCTTAACTTCTATGCTGTGTACAACAGCAAGCTGAGACCTGTCCTGTCACTACTTAGACCCAATTGCTAAATTGCAATAAATGCAGCTGAAATACACAAAGTAAGTATGTTCATATAGAAGTGACTGGTATAACTACTGTGGGGGTGCTACACGATACTGAAGGTCCAGGAAACAACCACCCTATGAAGCTGTGGGGCTACACCACAGGGCAATTTGGAGCCACTGCACTACATGAAACCAAACATTTCAGCACACCAGGTTTATTTCCCATCCACACAAAACCCAGCTGACAAGAAGGGGAGCAGAAACTACTATTTGCCATGCAGAGGAGATGGTAGTTGATATGAAGGGGACACTCTTTTCCATGGCAGGAGGTAGACCAAGACTCCCCTGGGTTAACTGAAAACCTAAATCTATGCACTTGCTCTTTCCCCACAAAAGGATTGAGCAGATTTTCATACGATGATCATTTATTCACTGGTTAGCATGAAATTATTGCTGTGTAGGTTAAGATTAAGTCACCTTGACCACAAAAGATTCCAGAGTGCAGTTTTGTTACTTGGAAAATCTTGCGGTAGTTCATACCTTCATATTGTCCTTCCTGCTGCCTTTGCCACCAGCCAAGAGCTTCATTTCAATGCCTCATGCAAAACATTTAAACATCTAATCAAGCCTAGCTGTCTTTCACAGTGGGAAAACACATATGCTAAATATTTTACCCAATAAGCTATAATGGACTTGGGTATAAGTCAGACTACTAAACATGCTTGTAAAACACAGATTTTAATTCTTAGGGGCATTTTGTTCTATGACATAGGATGGCACACTGACACTATGAAAAAAGATGAAACATCTCTGCCTATCTAGAAATTATTCAGATATTATTACCAAAGTTCCTGTGTAAAATACATCCAAAATAATGGATTATACTCATGACTTTATGAATGACAGGACAAAGTGGGAATGGAAGCACTAATTTGAGCACCTTTCTGTGGTGTTATTTCTGTTAAAACTTTCCAAAGCAAATCACAAAGGATGATAAGCTCAAGGTATCCTGATCCTTTCTTTTTCTACCCTGACACCTTTCACTGGAGCTCTCAAACCTTTTGGTCACAGCCCGGCTCCATCTGCCAGAACAACAGTGATAATATGCAGCTGCCCTTCAAGATAACATGCTTGTTCCAGAAGCACCATATCTCCTGCTGTGCTGGAGCATTTTTGTTCTCCCCAAAACACCCTCTGTGATCCCACCTGTCCTGCATGTCTGGAGAATGTCCTGGCTCACAGGGCTGGGACTTCACTCGTTTAGAAAGCAGAAGGCTGTGGCAAGAGTTCATCAGCGTCAGTTCACATAGAGCTCAAGCCCTTATTTCAGTGGTGATCAGTCTCAAGGCTAGTGTGGTTGCAGCATGTCCCTGATTGTCACCGGCACCCCTGTAACCAGCTCTGCTAGGAACAACTGCCTGTAACCACAGCTGCTTGCCAAGGCACCTTGGTGAAACCCACCTCTGCCTGCACCGTACCTTCCCAACAGGTTTCTTCTGCCTTAAGACATCTAATAAGGGAGTGGAGCATCTCCCTTATGAGGAAAGGCTGAGGGAGCTGGGTCTCTTTAGCTTGGAGGAGACTGAAGGGTGACCTCATTAATGTTTATAAATACGTAAAGGGTGAGTGTCACGAGGATGGAGCCAGGCTCTTCTCGGTGATAACCAACAGTAGGACAAGGAGCAGTGTTCCAGTACAAACTGGAACACAGGAGGTTCCACTTAAAAATGAGAAGAAACTTCTTCAGAGTGAGGGTGCCAGAGCACTGGAACAGGCTGCCCAGGGGGGTTGTGGAGTCTCCTTCTCTGGAGACATTCAAAACCTGCCTGGACACCTTCCTGTGTAACCTCATCCAGGTGTTCCTGCTCCGGCAGGGGGATTGGACTAGATGATCTTTCGAGGTCCCTTCCAATCGCTACCATTCTGTGATTCTGTGATAGTGTCCAGTGCTGTGCAGTCCAAATAAGTCTTTAGCATCATCAGCCAGTTACCAAGGAGCACGTCCAGGGCAGCCTAAAGTCCATTGCAGTCCCTCTGCTTTCCACGGGCATTTCAGTAGGACATACATTGGCATCAGGGCTCCAGTGGAATTCAGGCTGCCACAAAACTGTCCTATCTGCTGAACATGGCCAGTCTTTCCTAAAGCCATTTCTACACAGAGTTTAGCCCTGAAGTGCTGACGGACATAAACCTTGACACTTGCCTTGGGATATTTCTGGGGAGCAGGCAGCAGGGCTGTCTGCAGAGCCATTCCTGCTCTGCCCCATCTCCAGGGCGTCTGGAACCAAACACCGAGAACTGGGACATTCAGTTGTCTACTCTGACAGAAAAGCCACGTTGATGAACAAATGGCAACGGTGCCTGAGCAGTAAAGATGGGGAATCTCTTAGACAAAATGCAGTATGGAGGGGGCTTTGGAACAAGCAAACAAGAAAACCAAGGAAGAGAATAAAAAGAAGATATTCATAGCCATTGGCTCATTTGACTGCCAGAGAAATATGGGACAAGCTGCTGAAAATGCCATGCTGTTGACATGTAAGAACTGGCGAGATGACACAGTGCAAAACTAGGAGTCATGGTGGAAAAGCTCCTTCCTGAATACAGCACTTCGTGGTGCACAGCTAAGAAGCTGTCAGGATTATGCTTCCAGCTGGCTTGTTTCTTGGGACTGGACACCAGGGGGAAAAGAAACATGGATTTTCAAGCACTCTGCCTAAAATTGGAATGGGAATGCAATCTGCAGTATACCACACAAAATTAATCACTGTCACTTTACACCCTCACTGTGGTCTCGCTACTCTTTACCCAGCAAGAAGGCAGAAACAGGTGTAAAACAAACCATTACAAAACAAGCTGCCCTTCCTCTTAACAACACTTTATCCACCTATTCCTGATACCAGTCTTCACAGAGAAACGATGCTATTTGTTAGTGACACAGCAGCTGAGTATCGGGGGGCAGTTCACTGACACTTCGTCAGCAGCCACACACAAACCTCAAGCCCCTGTGCTGGAACTACAGCGAGTTCATATACTGCTGCACCTGCTGCACACAGATGTCCATCTGCTGCCCCTTTTGCTGGTTTTATCCTCATCAGTGTCTCAGCACTTAAGAAGGAGAGGAAAAGAAAGGGACAGAAAGGACTCAATCATTTCTAGTAAAAGCAAAAATAATTCTCTTTCTAGAGAGAATGACAGCATAATTTAATTTTCAGGCTTGGACATTTTCTCAGAGCTAACCAGCAAACTCCAGCTCATTGGGGAATTAACTGTTTGAACAAGAAAATATTGGAGAGGCAGCCAAAAGCCTTCATTTTTTTTTCTGCAGCATTGCTGTCATCAAACTTATGCTCTCTAAACATCAAAGCACTTCTTAGTGAAATTTCACTGGCAACATTTTAAATCACAATGCACCCTGTAACTCAAACTTACCATTTAATTTCTAATGCGATATATACTAACACAACATATTGAAGGGTCTGGCCTGCTCAAATCTCATCTTTGCAGGAGTATTCCTACCCACGGGGGAAGACCACACCAAAATACAATGCCAAGAGCCAAGTTAGTTTATTTTTCACCCAAGCTACTGAAGCTTCAAAATCTAATGTCTGTGCTACCCTCCTGGCAAGATTTTCAGCAAATTAACTGCATTACCTGCTGCTGCCACCAGATGTCAGAGAGCAATAGAGAAAAATTAGTTGTAGCTGTCCTAAGTCGAAAAGCTGGTGTTATATAGGGGAGGTAACAAAGTCAGCTCAACCATGTCATCTCTATGACAGTGAAGCCCACATGATTCTACCTCTATTTACTGCAACGTCTTATCACACCAGAATATCTTATGAGCAGTGAGTCTTCTTTCATGTAAACACCCCCGGGTTTTGAGGGTGCTGGCAGGGGAAGGAAGAAAAACAAACAAACAAACAAACCCACAAAAAAGAAGCAAGCTTGATTTTCTGAAGCTGGAAATTCAAAAGAAAAACCCTGAGGTAATGTGGCAGCATTATGTAGGTCTTAAAGGCACATAGCTCATAAACACGCAGCTTCCAACATTAAGATCAGCCCTGCTTTGTGCATATGTAACAATATTATTACATACACTGTTATCTTCTCTCCTTTAATTATCAGGCTGTCGGCAGCAAATTTTACACACTTTGTTCAGATCTCCACCCTCTCCAAATCCCCTGTCAGTGATGAGTAAAATACAGAAGGATGGATTAGAGACTCTACAGCAGCCACATTCTTCCTGCCAAATTTAGAGTCATTTGTAGCAGAGTCTGCGAGTATGAATTGGAATATATGATGGGGAGGGAGACCATACAAGGTGGTCTCAGCATGAGTTTGAAACTGTGGATTGAAGACAGGTGGTAAAGCCACAGTTGAATTGGGATGTCAAGACAGAAATGTCAAAAAAAGCCATCCTTACACTCCACTGCCTTGTATCCTTCGTATGCCACCTTTCTGGAAATGCATCAGACAGCTTTTCAAATCCTACTACAACTATTTTCTGTATCCTTTCAATATGATGGTTACAAGGCTTGGAGGATGTTAAAGCCTCTTAGATGATGTAGAATACTTACACTTTCTTGTGAAGAGAGTAAGAATGTTAAAAATTGGTATCTTGGGTCCTTTCCAAGATGAGATGGAAGTGCTACAAGTCCCAGGGGAAAGGAAAAATTCCCACTTCTCTTGCAGTGCAAATCTCCTTCAGGATAACGTATTTAAAGTTATGGCTGTTCAAATTGCACCTTTGATTGGCTTCAAGCAGAGAAATTCGAAGGTCCAGAGGAGAAAAATGTTTCTGTGGAAGGCTGAGTGACTGCAAAACACGTCTAACACTTGAAGACATTAAAGGACTGAAACGGGGCTGAGAGCGCACACCTAGCAAGGAGAGATATGCCTAGCAAAGCAGACAATAGCATATAGCAAATAAATTATTTTTCAAGAGTTTCCACATATGATTTTATACATTGCATTAGATGAATATACACACACACCCCTATATCCAAGTATGAAAAGTTTAAGGAGCCACGTTTGGAAGCAGTAATTTGCCAGCGCTTAGGATGGAGTTACGGGGCAACTCCTCCTGAAGCCTGTCCCAGGACCTAAGTGAGATGAGAGGACCAGCAGCTGGGAATACAGCTGATGCCCTGGAAACCTGTGAGCAGATGGGAGCTGGAACGATGGATGTCAGCAGCGGAACAGCATGGGTAGCACTTTGTTCCGGATGCTTCGTGCTGAACATAGGAGATTACCGGTTATATGAGCAGCAGATATATGGGCAACAGCTCCAGCTCCAGGGGGATGCTCTGCTTCCCATCCTGATCCCTCTCCCAGGCGATGAGGGCAGCAGACACGCTGCTTTCCTTTGCTGTCTGGGACACGGCACGGTATGGAGTACAAGGTAAACAGAGCGTCAACAAATTGGTTTGTGCCAGCCTCAGCGTAGAACAGCACACCAGGCACACGGTACTGTCTAATGAAAATTGCTTTGGAGGGTTTGAGTACCAAATGTCTCAGGGAGGAGGTGGCCCCATCCTTCTGTTAAGCCATAATACTAGGGAATTCCCATGACATTGAAGAGCAGTTCTGCTTGTTGTGGTGTATCTGGCTGTTGCATGCTATAAATACAGCCACTAAGGCTGTACATTAGTTTCACCATATGTCAGGCAGCAGATACTTCTAGTATCATACATTGCAATCAGTCTTTGCTCCTAAAAATTCCTGATCTGGTCCTTAAGGTCACAGCAACCTGGCTGTGAAGCAGGTGCTTAGGATTACAGTGTTGTTAGCTGATGCCAAATACTTTTTAGAACTATCTTTTGTACCAAACATGTTGATTCTATAAACAGCATTTGCAAAATCTCCCAAAATGTACTTGCATCCATGAAACAGTGAATAATTCATGGAAGAGGGCAGAAAAAGGGAAGAGATGGGGACAAACAAGGTGCTCAGGATTACAGCACATCAGCAACCACAGGAGAGATTAATGGTTCAAAGCCACACTATAGAGATCCAGCACAGACCTGCTGAGCTCTCTATCTGCTCTTTCATATAAATGGCCTTACGCTTGCGTGAGAGAAGGAGAAGCTGTACTAAGTGCCCAGGCATTAAATGAGACTCCACGCAAACCAGTAGCTCGAATTAAAAGCAAAGCCTGGAGAGCTGCACTCTAAGGGCTGGTCACAGCTGCAAAAAAGGGTGATGAAGGCACAACCCAAATTCTGCGATAAGCAAAACTGAACACTTTAGATGCTAGATTAAACAAACAAACAACAACAAACCAAGCAAACAAAAACATACACACAAAACAAACAAACCAACACAAAACCAAAAAAACACCCTGAAAAAAAGCCCCAAAGGCCATTAGTACTCATTATACTTCCAGACGCTGTTTGTCTAGCTCTCTAACCAAACGCAGGGCAGGCCCATCAAATCTTGCCACTGCAGACACCAAAAGGAGTTCATGTTTTAAGCTCCTGCTGTCAGCATTTGAGTTTGATAGAATCAGGTCACGATCAGTCTTGCTCAGTCTGGTATGATGCAGACTTCTGGATCCTGCCCTGCTCACCAAGAAGATGTGAGACCTCACTCTTCTTTCCCAGAGTCATGTTCACCGCCAGAGAATTGCTAGTGCTGTGGGAGGACATGCCAGAAAAATAAAACAGAACAAAAAAACCCAAAACACCACACACACCAAGAAACAAACCCTGAAGTACAGTGAGCATTTTCAGAGTGGGAAGGGAAGGTTAGGCCAGTTCTTGGCCTCTGCGTTGCAAATAAAAAAAACAGTTCCTAGCTTTCACCAAGAGGATAAACACAACAGTTGGTGTCATGAAGCAAGATGGCAAGACTGAGAGGGTGTGATATAAGACACCTTGTTCGACACTATATTCAAACTTTTTCCTTCCAGTTTCAAAGAACTGTTCTACTCTTAAAATAAGCAATACATGAGTGAATATGTATAGAAATCAGTATTCACATATTTTACATATAGAGGAAAATATTATCAGCAGCTGTATCATAAATTAAACAAGTACTAAAAAAATACAGAAGCACTACAGTGAATCTCATAGAGGATACATTCATTTGTCTGGGTAAAGAAAACTTCATGAGCACACTGTAGTTTTAAAATTAAACTTAGCCTTTCCCAATTGATGGAGTTCTCGATGCTTTTCTTTTGCTTTTAAACAGTGAAAGCCTTTGATGCAAGAACAAAATGGAAGACAAATTTAATACTAAGAACTTTCAATGAAGCCACCAACTTGCACCTTCCCTGAAACACATTTCCTACTACCACAGAAAAAAATAATGGAAATGGATAACTTGCCAGATGAGGCAGGTACCAAACCATTAAAGTTAACCAACCTATTAAAAGTCAGAACAAATCGTGACGTACTGGCCTATTATGTTGTTAATAAAAAGAAAAATAGAGTGAATAGGATGTGGTATCCTCCTCCCCCAGCTTTAGCTCCTGCAAGAGCAACATTTGGCAGTGTACACTATCACAATCTCTTCTCCATGAGATAGGCACAGGTAAATGGTGCAAGTCGGAGAATGGGGGGGTACATAATTTTGCCCATCCATCAACAGTGGAAGCAACCTTAATTAAAAATGACCCAGGATCTTGCCACATTTAAGCAAAGAAAATGCCGTCAGTGAAAAAGGAGCTTCCACCCTCGTAAGAGTTCCTGTATTCCCACGTAGTTGAAGCAGGGTGGAATAACACGGTAAGAACACAGGTTAAATGAATGCATTGGTATTGTCTCCAAAAAGGGATCTGCACATATTCTAATCAGTAAGGTCTTTTTATTAGGTGAAAGATTACTATAAATTAAAGGAGTGGCATAAAAACATCAATAAGGCCTCTTCATGCTTCAACACATTTCCTACCATTTACTTGGGGAAAGCAAAGACCTATCTGCTGAATTACCAAAATAAAGCCACAAATCAGTCTGAAATCCAGGTTACAGAAGGCAAGTGGTTTTGGCACTGGGAAGATACTTACAGTCATCAAAGCACAGACCCCATAGCTCTGTGCATTTACTGCTTCAGGCAGCCTGAATCCCTGCGACAGAAGCGAGCGGCTGCTAATTGCCACCAGCTAATTATAGCATCAGTCTCACAACAGGGCCACTGCTACTGGGGCGGTGTGAAGGCAGGCAGCTCGGTGATACATTCACCAGTAGCACTCCAAAAATGACCCACTCCTGTACCCCTCTATTTCACAGCCAACATGTAATTGCTGACAGGCATGCAAGGAGAGACATGGTAGGAGCGGTCAGCCCTCCCGGTGCAGTGGCCCATTTCTTCTGCAGGTAGTCATGCTTGGCTAGCAGCGGGTAGCACAGGAGGCACCTGGTCCTTCTCAATGTAAGACAACCCAAAGCAAGACCCTGTGGAGGGGGAAAGGGATATTTATTTCAACTCCCTACAGACCTGGGAGGTCTTTCAGAGAAAGTGGAGCCAGAGCTGTCAGAGCTGGCAGGGCACACCGTGCCTGCAGAGCTCCCTGCCTGCACATTCCTTGGGAAGCAGCACAGCTACCAGGTTGCACCCATTTCCCTGAGGTGCTGGCCATGAAACAATAACTGCTGCCCATTTGTCCTTCAACCCCCAGTGTTTCACAAGAATGAAAAGCAAAACAGAGCAGGGGCAAATTACTCCTAAAATGTTTTCCTTGACCTGGAGAAAGCAACAGCTTGCTACAGACCTCCTACTGGCCTCCCCTCGGTCAAAACAACCAAAAGGACTGATGCACGTATTTCCATCTCACACTTGTTTACAGCGTTTTGTCCTTCCCTCAGGCACTTTCCTTCCCATGATTAGCAGCGATGTGTGAAGATACTTTGGTATCAGTACCCCTTCCCTGGGAAGTGTTCCAGTCCACCAGCCATGAATGACTGCTGGTGCAACTTTAGCCCCAGCCACTGCCTTTCCCATCCTGTACAGGTCACAGAATAACATAATCACAGAATGTCTGGGGTCAGAGGGGACCTCTGGAAATCATGTAGTCCAACCCACCTGCCAAAGCAGGTTCACCTGGAGCAGATCACACAGGGGCACATCCAGGCGGGTTTTGAACGCCTCCAGAGAAGGAGACTCCACAACCTCTCTGGGCAGCTTGTTCCAATGCTTTGGCGCTCTCAAAGGTCCCTCAAGTTTTTTTCAACACAATCAGAAGCAGGCAATGAGACACACAAGGTTTGCCGCAATAGGTAGGTAATACTTCAGTTTCACTCTGCCAGTGCATCACTTTAAGACTCATATATAACAAGATGACTGTTTTCCCTATACTTCTGATAATCATGCAACCAAAATGATGCCACACAACCTTAAATACTAAAGACTGCACAAGTAGTCAAGTCTAAAGAGAGACTTAACATAAAATCAGTGCCACGTAGATGGGGAAACAGACATGGAGAAGAAATGAAAAATAAAGCCAGCAAGAGAGTGCACCCAGCTGTACCACATCTTAGTTACTTTTCAGTCCACGCAAGCTGCATCTCTTGGAATCAGTTTCCACCTAAACTAAATCTGATCAAAGTTGCTGTAATTACTTGTATGCTTAAAGTATCAACTCATCAGTAAGAATGAAACAGAGTCAGCTCATCAAATGCTTCTCATTATTACAGCCTTTCACAGCAGGAGCCTGCATCTTCCGTCACTGCAGACATCGGCTATTATCATCAGAAACGCAAAGACAAAGTGGCACGAAGACTCTTTTTCTGGATTATTTCAGTTTGAGCATTTGTCAGTGCCACACACGCTATCCTCATTCTCCCCAGCTGTCACATCTAAGACACGCATAAAGAAGTGCAAAAGTACTATAAAAAGTACCTACTGTAAAACCCACGCGTTGGCAAAAGATTTGGGGATATATATAGTACTTGAACCTACATTTGCCTTCAGTCTATGAACCATATTAGTTTTCAAGTCTATGGGGCCATTTAATATGCAGTCTTTCAAGGCAAATGTTCCCGCATGCCAGAATCTCGTTGCATGTCCTTGTAACATCAGAAGCCAGGAATGTGGCCGTGCCAATATTTGCTACCTAACAGCTTCCCAAGTCCTTACGTTTATGACTGATTTACATCTTCCTGCATGATTTTTATCCGAAATTAAGATTTTCAAGTGAAGAACCTGCGCTTTTACACCACCATCCTTTTGGATGATCATTCACTGCTGTAACTTGACTACAGTCAAACTGAAGAGAAAGGTTGTATATTAGCACCTCGTGAGTTGTCACTTCTCAGGAAAACTCCAGCTCTCTGTATATAAAAATATCTTTATAATTTATTTCTACCCATATAGTCAACCACTTTGGATGCTGCATCCACAGATGTTCTGTAAGAAATGAAGCGAGCACAGTCTTGATGAAACCAGCAATGAATAGGGAACCCATACAACTGTCATTAATAGGTCATTGTAAAAGTGAAAAGGGATGTCAAGTAGGTTTCCCCCTTTTTTTTCTTGTTCTTGGTTCTATTTCCTACTGTCATTAGTGGAGAAGAGGAGGAAGTAGAGGACATGGTTATTAAAATTTGCAGCACACAAGTCTGGAGGGAACACAATTATACCAGAGGACAAGATTATACGAGATTATTTCATCATTTGAAGACATGCTTTGAAATTCAACATGGCTAGGAGTACAATTATTACACATACCCAGAAACAACCAACTGTGCAAACAGAGGTTGGGGAAAACTGTTCAGACAAAAGCTCTTCAGAGAAAGATCTGGGGTGGAGCAGACCGTAGGGTGAACATAACTCAGTGAAGTCATACTGTTATGAAAACTGAATATTCTGGGATGTATAAACAGAAGCACAAGATGACCTACAACAGAGGTCATCCTTCTGCTCTGCTCAGCTTCATAAGGCCCCAGATGAAGGATCATCTCCTGCTACAAGTACTTTCAAAAAAATATGGGAACCAAAGGAAGAGAGGTCAAAGAACAAGAAAGATTTCTAGAAAATACGACTTGTGAGGAGAGTTTAAAGAAAATTGTGCTGTTTTCATCCAGAGAGGAGAATGCCATAGGCAGGCTAATCATGGACTTCTATGTACATAGAAACATGCTATAGAAGTCAATGGAACAATCTGTTCTCTGTAACCATGGCAGATAAGGAATAATAGCCTTAAACTAGAGCAAGAATGATTCAGATCTAACATTATAAAAACTACATATAATGACAACAAAGCACAGGAATAGATTTTAGGCAGAGTTCTTCAAATACAGGGTAGAGTAATACCAGTGAGCAAGGAGAAGAACTTGATAACCTCCTGGCATTCCCTCTCCAACCCATTATTTCCTAGTTTTCCATGGATCTCAGCTTTACAACTGTAAGCACTAAGAGCTACGACGACACTAGAGCCATAGGAGCTACAACAAACCTCAGTGAAGTTTGCATGCATCGAGTAGCTCATTAATACTGAAAATTCAGACACACACAGTCTGTGCTTCTGGTCAATGTGATGGCAGGGAAGTGACTTTTACTAAGGACAAGATTCAACTGACCTAAGTTGAGCAGAACAAGAGAAATTTCAGCTGTGTATCACTCCCATCCCCCAGCAGATTAAGCGGAGAGAAATATCCGTGGTCAGTGTCTACTTTCGGACAAGGCAGGCTGTGTTGGGGTCACGCTTTGCACTGGCTGGACAGGCAACTGGAGGCAAGCTCAGGGCTTGGCTGCAATCACAAGATTTGTTGTACAGATAACATGGTAAAATTTGTGTGTGTGCACTGTAGCATTTACCTGTGGGCACTACACCTCACCCAGAAGCCCATGCTTACAGTCCCAGCTCTTTCCTGGTCGATGCAGCCAGAAAGAGAAGATGCTCTACAGCATCAGCACATGAGGTCTGAGATGGATTTTAGGTTTCTTTTCTTAAAGGATTTTGGTTATATCCTTTACTACATAAGGGAGCACCGCACCCCAATGTGCTTTGAGGTTCTCACTGATGTTACTCCGTATGAGATGACAGCATATTTTTAGGGTAATATTTCTTTGAAAACAGTATCATTAGCCCCAGCCCTAAAGCCTTTCCCCCCTCCCAACTTAGGGCACTACCAGAGAATAACAGTTCATGTTATATCCTCACTGAAACATCAGGCCTAACTTCTTGCAAGTAAGAAAAGCATAACCTTTCAGATTATGTTCCAGGTTTGGGGTCAGCACATTTCCACTGAATTTTCTCCTGGCAGGGCATGGCCTCTCTGGAAAACATTACAAAGCCGGGGCAGTGCCGTCACACAGCTCATGGACTTTTTGCATGGTACAGGAGATCAGCAGTTGCTTTCTTGCACCACAGCATTTGTTCCAGCTCCCTTGGGGCCAGGAGGGCAAGAAAGGTATGTACAATTCCCCTACTGTGGAGTGCAAAGATAGTTTCTTCTAATTAGAGAACTCTAAATATTTGGAAGTCAGCATCAATTATTATTCTGGAAACTTCATACAGCAATAGAAGATGGGCTGATTCTGGCAAAATTTCTTCATAACAAAAGAATATTATGAGGCAAGCACAGAGACACTTCCCTGCTTTTCACTGTAATGATGCCAACATATATTATAGATGGACTTCTACAGCCAGGCAGACAGCTCAGACAGCTCTAAAGGGGAAGAAAGGCAAACTTGTATATGTGGACACCCTGAACAAGGTGCATTCAGAGATCCCCTCTCCTCCCATAGATGAGCCTGTGGAAAAGATTTCTGCCAAAAAATGGCATCAACTGAAAAACAGCTGTAAATTTACATTCAGCTGTGTTTTTCAGATGCAAATACAAGATATGTGACTTGTCTTCCCTGAAATGGCTTCAGGAGAAAGGTGAAAAGGTGGAAAAAGGAGAAGGAGAAGGAGAAGGAGAAGGAGAAGGAGAAGGAGAAGGAGAAGGAGAAGGAGAAGGAGAAGGAGAAGGAGAAGGAGAAGGAGAAGGAGAAGGAGAAGGAGAAGGAGAAGGAGAAGGAGAAGGAAGGAAAGAAAAGAAAGTGAAGCGGGAGGGGAAGGGAAGGGAAGGGAAGGGAAGGGAAGGGAAGGGGAGGGGAGGGGAGGGGAGGGGAGGGGAGGGGAGGGGAGGGGAGGGGAGGGGAGGGGAGGGGAGGGGAGGGAAGGGAAGGGAAGGGAAGGGAAGGGAAGGGAAGGGAAGGGAAGGGAAGGGAAGGGAAGGGAAGGGAAGGGAAGGGAAGGGAAGGGAAGGGAAGGGAAGGAAAGGAAAGGAAAGGAAAGGAAAGGAAAGGAAAGGAAAGGAAAGGAAAGGAAAGGAAAGGAAAGGAAAGGAAAGGAAAGGGGAAAGAAAAAGAAAGAAGAAAAAGAAGAAAAAGAAAAAAAGAACTGACTTTGAGAACAAATGCTATGTCAGCTGGAAGAAACCTTTACTGAGGTTGAAACAGCACTTTGCTATATTCAACTGTGCATATTTGTCTGACTGGAGATGGCTGCACTCAAGGACGCTGCCATAATAATTGGGAACATGCTGACATCTGCATCAGAGGCTCAGTCTAGTCAGAAGTCCAAGTATTAAAGAGGCAGTGAGATCACCCTTAAGGGTCTTGAAAAGTTACAGTCAGAAAAGACTATTTAGTTTCAAAATGTCTCCTGAAGCCTGCTGAAAATGTTGCAGAATGAAGAGTCGATCCTTTATTCTAAACACTTGTCTTGGAGCAACCCCAAGCTACACTTCATTTGATTAAAATGTAGTTAATTTACATAGTTTGCTTAGCCAGTATCACAGACTACATCTGTTGGCCTATTGCTGGAACACATAAGTAGGCTGATTGCTTTACCTATTTATCAATTTTGCACATGCCTAGTTTTGGTTGAAAGATTAGCTTTGAAATAGCAAAATTCCTTTAGGAGAAAAATACCAAACAGACAGCCTAACAAATAACAGTTTGAGTCACACTCTCTTCTTGCCATCAGTTTGCACGGCATTGGGATAAGCAGAAAAGGAACAGGCATAACAGAGATGATGCACAGGTTTGCGAGAAATTGTTCATCAACCCAAAGCCCAATATATAGAGGGGCTGACAGAAATTTACTTTCAAATGAAAATTTCAAATGGAAAACGTCCAGTCACCAGCACATAAAATTACTTAACAAAAACTGACTTTTCCAGTTGCAGACTGTGTTCTGCTCAGACACAAAATCTGTGATATTCCTCTTCCCCTCAGTATGCAGTGCAAACACAAATGGGAATTCCTGCTGAAAAAGTTAACTTGCTCTCAGGGTTGAAGGTGATCACGTTCCTCCTAATTACACAAGGAAATTCCACTGATAGAGTGTCTGTTGTGACAAGAACAAATCCATAACGCATGGAAAACAGCAGTGCTTTCGGACATCAACAGATCACCCTGTTCCATTAGGAGGATGCTGTGACCTTTCCGTCTGACACCTGGTTCCAAATGAAGCAGGGACCAAACAGACCCATCCACTGTTTCCACCTTGCCTCACTTATTGTGACGTGGCTTCCTTTAAGCCTGCTTCCCTGCACCCATCACTGATGACAAAAAAAGAGGTAACAGGATTTCACTTTCTGTCAGCCTGTGATGATGCAAAGGAGTAATGAAAGTTATCAGGTAGGGGTTGATGAGAATATTTCATTGTTGTTCTAGCTCTGTATATAGGATCCATAATCCTGCTTGGACCTAATAAATAGCTGTAGTTTTCTGACTGCAGCAGCACTTATTTTTCCAGCCAACTTTGTTTTGAAATTAGGAGTCACTTTTATTCATTCACAGCTCGGAAAGATAAAGGCTTTCTCTGCCATCACATGTCTGTTTAGCATGGATCCAGGATACATTATTATCTGAATTTGTTTGAACTTTCTTTTGGTTACCAGGCCTTCATCACAAATGCTTTTTAAGAAGAGCTTCCTGTAGCAATATATCCAGGAGTTTTTACTGACCTTGACTCAACCTGTGATTATCTAAATCTAGAATTAGATCTTTGTCATCCAGGACAGGCAGGCAGACAATGAGAGCCTCAGAGGAAATCAATAGTACAGTGCAAGAAATGGGCATCTTCATTCATGTCATGGCACTCCCTGGGACACCAAGGTCAGAACAGCTTTGCCCTGTTCATAATGTGGCTCACACAAATGGCCAGGTACTTGCCCTGGCCAGCGTCCAGCAACCTCTTCTTCACCTTATTTCCCTCACTTGAAAGAGTTTGGCAGCATATGAGTTTAAGTGCAGAGAGGGTTTGAGGTAGTCATGCAGATGACCCTGAAGCAATCAAAACCAGCCATGGACCTTGCCTCAGCAAACTGCATTTGCTCTTGCAATGTTACATTTTCTTTGCTGTCTCCATCGAGGACTGATTTGACCTGACGTATGACCTGCAGTCCTCACCAAAATTGGCTTTTCTCTGTTCTGCGTTTTCCTTCCAGGATGACTCTTTGATCTGGCCTTTACACAGGAGTCTTCAAGGGCAGAGGGCAAAAGGGAGCTGCAGAAAGGATGGAGGAGAGAAAAATCACACCGGCGTGTGGGCAGCAGAAGAGACGGGAGCTAACACCCAAACAGCCAGACCTTTCTCTGGCTGGTGGGCATGACTTGCACGGCAGAAGGTGAAGGTTGGTGCTGTTGAACTTTACATTAATCACAGGCTGCCGGGAGACGAGCAGCATTTGCCTGGCCCCCGTCAGCGCGGTGTACAAGGACATCACTCAGGGCGTCTGGTCTCTCCTGCGACAGCGGTGTGCTGCATCTGCAGTCCCGAAAATGGGACCATCGCGTAACAGGCTTGGAAGCTGCCGCAGTAAAAGCAAGGAAAGATGACAGTGTGTAAAACCAGCACTCTTCACTTGCCAGAAAACCGCAGAAGAATACTAGAAGACTTTTAACAAGAAAGTACTCAAGAATTTGGGAACAAAATTACCTGATAGTGTTAAAATGTCCTTCCTTCTCCCTGAAGGCTGCCACTGTCTCAAGCAGCAGAGCGAGGACACCACACTTTGTTAACATGTTATCTCACCACCGAGGATGCATCACTGCATCATTTTAGGCAAAACATACTGTACTAGCAAGTCAGGTCTCACACATGCGGTCTTTTAGATTAAGAGCAAAACCAGCTCTTTCAATTTAAAACAGCAGCAGTTTGGGAGCTTCCCATTCATGTTTCCAAGGGCATGTGGCATTCCCTAAAAAGCTAAACTAGCTATTTGCTCCAGAAGCAGATCTGCACCGGCCACACACCCACAATGTACTTCACATTTCCCTGCCCACACGAATCCCCCACACAGCCAGGACGAGGGCAGGCACCAGATGTTCTCCATGCAGCTGTCTGTTCCCTAATGCTGCATTTCACAGACAAAAATAAAACAGCCCAAAGCAAACCACAGGTCTATAGGTACCACAGATCTTATCTGTTTCATCCTCTAAATCCAAGTTCGGTGCTGCAGAAGTAGCTGCACCTGGAAAAAGAAAGGTTCACCAAGGTAAAGTAGTGCAAGGAAACATTAAAGCAGGCAGAGGCTCTCATAAGGAAAGTGTTCTGGCACGTCTCTTCCTCAGCGGCTTGGCTCCCTGAGCAGAATACAAATGAAGAGCATCACTGACGAGCCAGTATAACATCTCAGTTCCCTTTACAAGCCATCCATTCGGCTCACAGCACAGAGACAGTGCCGGCATTGTCAGAAACACACTGGTGGCAAACAGAGTAAGAGGGAGGCCCAGAGACAAACGTCGCCCTATTAAGACTGAACACAGGCTTAAAAACATGTTAACAGATACAGCTATGAACATGCCTGCACAAAATGCAATATGGGCAGAGCACTCAAAAGTGCTTGTCTATTCCTCATCCTCCATTTCAAAGTTATCATGTCACCCTGTAATTAACTGAAATAATCTCCATTCTGTTCAACTTCTCTATTTATGAGAAGCTCACAAGAAACATGCATCATCAGAAAAGGTTTAAAAATACATCAGAATTTTACAGCAACAGCAAGAGAAATAAAGCACGCACTTTTCTGTGCCCTTTTTAAAAAAATCTTGTGAGTGCTGATCAGCAAGGATGTCACAAGTTTAACTATGCAAGGTAGTCTGCAAAAATTAAGTGGGAATAGACTTTTTCTAAGTGGGAATAGAGTTTTCCAAAGCTTCAGTTCTAAGATAAAGGGCCGTACCATTGCTGGGAAACGTCTGGGCATTTCATTCTTAAACAAAGGTACATTGTCAGCTCCAGAAATGCCTAGCCCTAAAACAGATCAAGGACAGAAAGTCCACCATCAGGGCAAAAGAACAGCAGAATTTCCGTAAGGAATATAAAGTTGAAGATGTCATATATTTTACTGGCTGATCATCCGGTAGAAAGACACGGGTGGGAACTAACTGTGGGCAACTAAGGGAGCCTACATTTCAAACAGCATATTATTCACAAAATTTTTCCTCGCCTCTGTTACTCTGTTAACATCTGATTCACTGAGCCATTTGTGTTTTTTCTTTAATTACACATTTCAAGCCATTCACCACCTCTGACTAATGAACCCTGCATATTTCATTCTCATTTTGTGTGCAGATGGGTTGTATAAGTAAGTGTGAGCATTGTGGCCTATGAAGCATAACAAACAAATTTAGATTTTAAAAGTAAGGAGAAAAAACTCCGCTCTAATGCAATTTTAGAAGCTTGGGAGCAAAATATAGTCTGAGTGCTGGGGAAGCACAGCCTGTCAGAATTCCAGGAAAATATTTCAGAGTCACGTATGAAGTTGCAAAAGATAAATATGTTGGAATAACCAATAATTATATGCAGCCATTGTTTTTGTAAAGAAAACGATGGGCTGCACAGGAGCAGCAAACTACTCTCAAGCCCAAGTAATGTTCTTTAGGTGCCACATTTATATAGACTGTAATGAGAGAGGTATGTTTAATTAAGCTTTTTATTTAAAGAAAGCTCTGACAAAACATGAAAAAGAAAACCTCACATTTCTGGTATGCATTCCCTTTTCTCTTAGCTTTGCTTGCTCAAAAATCAAACACAGAGAAGATTAATTTATTGGTTGGAACATAAAACCAATTAAATAAATAAACACCCTGTCACTCTGGCTTCAGAATTAATCTAGTGGAAAGTTTTTTTCCTAGGAAACCTATTTTGGGAAAGTAATAAACCACTGGGAAGGGCAAAGTCTAGAGGCATTAAAAAAACCCACAAAACAACAAAAAACACCTGGGGACACGGAGACACCGCACTATTTCTGACGTTATCAAGGATTTTTGCTTGGTTGCTTCATCACTGCAGGTGTCAAATAGAAACGTTGATTCTCAGAGATAGTGCTTTTCACACAGAGCCGCCAAAGCTGGGTCATCTGTTGCAGAGAAACTGCAGTGGGGGTGGAAGGACTTGCCCTAACCAGCCATGCATCGGTGGCAGAGCAGGGAACACCACCCACACGTCCTACAGAGCAGTGCAAGGACTTGGCCACTGTAGGCTGCTGGTGGCCAGTGTCTCATAGCCAAGGCTTGCATCACCAGTAGCACTGCAGGAAAGGGATGAAGGAGCCTCACATCCTACTTTAAGCAGCCTGGCTACCCAGGGAAACAGAGAAAGGTCTCCCCTTCTTCCTGCCATGCACTGAAATGGGGATGGCAAGGGTGGAGAAGTGGTGAGGGGGAAAATATACCCCACAGGTGTCTCAGTGCTGTCCCCATCACTCAGAAATGGGAGGGGGGAGCTGAGGAGTGCTGGGGAAGGAGCCAGCAGAAGGAGCTGTACTCTACAGCCAGAGCTACAAGAGGAGGCCACAGTCCCTGCGTGGCAGAGCATGTCCCCCCACCTCCAGCTAAGCCATCGCGCTTCACAACGGCGGTCAAAGTTCCCAAGACGGGGTGCGAAAACAGCTCCAGCACTGACAAACGCAGCCCTGTGGTGCTTTCCAGTACCTCGACCCTTCAGCCCCAGGATGCTGGGGTGTGGGAACAGTCTCCTGCAGAGGTGTATGGCAGGACCAGGTCAGGGGACAACCTCCATCCAGCTGGCAGCACAACCGCCTGTGGCAAAGACAGGCAGATGGGTCTCTGCTTCCCATCTGTTCCCATCCAGCTTCCCATTGTCTGGGGTGTTTTTCTTGTAGACTCACAGAATAACTTTGCTTGGAAAAGACCTTTGAGATCATCAAGTCCAATCATTAATTTCTGGCACTAAATTACGTCCCTAAGAACCTCATCTACGCATCTTTTAAATACCTCCAGGGATGGTGACTCCACCACTTCCCTGGGCAGCCTGTTCCAATGCCTGACAACCCTTTCCATGAATAAATTTTTCCCAATATCCAACCTAAACCTCCCCTGGTGCAACTTGTGGCCATTTCCTCTTGTCCTATCACTTGCTGCTTGGGAGAAGACACCAACCCCCTCCATGCTGCAACCTCCTTTCAGATAGTTGTAGACAGTGATGAGGTCTCCCCTCAGCCTCCTTTTCTCCAGGCTGAACAGCCCCAGTTCCCTCAGCCGCTCCTCATCAGACTTGTGCTCCAGATCCCTCACCAGCTTTGTCACTCTCCTCTGAACTCTCTCTGGTACTTCAATGTCTTTCTTGTACTGAGGGGCCAAAACTGAACACAGGTTTCAAGGGGTTTCCTATATTATTTTGCTCCTGACCTATATGACTATAGAAAGCCAGTGGAGTCCTCTGCTAAGATACTGACCAACAGAGTTGTTCTAGGCTTGAAGGAAGCAAACCACTCATGGAGGGTCCTCCTATGCCTCACTTCAGTTCAGGCCGGACCATTACAAATCACCCCCGTGAAAAAGTGAGAAGCAGCTTTCTTCTGCTGCCAGCTGCGACACCAAAGTGGAGAAAATTATTATACACAGCGCAGAAAATGTTTCCTTTGGCAGCAATTGAGAAAATGCTATTCATCCTGTATACAGCCTGCATGTTCCTGCATAATAAAGAGAGCGATTGAACAGTCTTTTAAGAAGTTTACTGGGTCACATTTCTCCTGGACTAAGGCCAGCACTCCCATTATTCCCCAGTGCTGGGTGCACATCGCACAAATCCTTTACTGGTCTCCGTCCTTGTTTCTGACTGACGCTGATGGTGCCTGGAAACAGAAATATGAACCCTGAAATTACTTATAATTTAAAATATGCTTCTAAAGGTTGTTTAGGGCAAATTAATAAACTCGCTATCCTTGCTTCTTAGGTGGCCAGATGGCCACAAGAAGTGGAGCCTGTGCACTTCAGCACTGACCAGCACGGGTTTGTTCCCAGTCAAAACAGCACACGCTGTTCCTCAGAGGCTTGGATGAGAACGAGAAGCAAAGTAAAATACAGTGAAGGGTAGGATAATGTGAGAACTTGATTATGCAAGCCATTAAAGTTAATGGCACTAGTCATACGAGGACAAATTACGCCAGAGAGTATGTTTTTTGCAGAAAAGTGCACCAAGGATAAATGGTACTTTCCAGCTAGACATTCATGCAGTTTTCTAAGGCGGTCAATCCTTCCCCTGCCACAATCAAGGAACCACATTTTCCAAAGAGAATGTGATGCAAGATGCTGTGGGCAAGAGCCCATGCAGCAGCACTGGCATCCTCTCAACAAATGAGCTGAAAACCTTTTAGACAATCATCTACTGCACTTAGCGGTTCTCCGGAGAACCAGCAAAACACGGAGGCATCAGCAGTTCCACTGTCCGATGCTCTCTAGGTCAACAGGAATTGCTAGGAAGCAAGACATCTTTTGTAAAAGGAAGCTGCCCCGTTTGCCACCCTGTCTGTGATCACCTGTCCAAGCCCAGGCAGCAGCACAGCAGCTCTTCTGCTCCTGGCACAGCAACCAAACCGGGGCCCTGTCACAGAACCAGCCCCATCCAGCAGCACTGCCCCACAGAACCAGCCCCATCCAGCAGCACTGCCCCACGGAACCAGCCCCATCCAGCAGCACTGGATGCCACAGCGTGCCACAGCCTGCCACAGCCTCCTCCCCAATGGCCATGGAGGGAAGCAGCGGTACAGGAAGGATGCAGGAAAAGACATAAAACACCTCACATTCCTAAATTAGCCTCTGAATGCACAAGAATTACACAAGGGACACAGAATTTAAAAGAAAAAAAAATCAGCAGAACAAAACAAAGAACAACTACCTTTTCCTTCTCCTTAGCTGTACTGCTGGGTTTCCCACCTGTTTAATCGAGGGGTCTTCTAGAAAAGTTAATTTCTCTCTTTTTCTTTAATAATTCTAAAATTACTTTTAAAAATCATTTCATATGTTAGTGCTTCAGGTACTAGCATTCAAGAAAAACTCATCACAAAATACATTTCAACAAGTCTTTTCACAAACTGACAGTAATAAAGCTCTAGAGAATGGCCCATGCACAGAAAGAAGAAAGGAGCTGTGCTGTTAGGAATCAGCAGCAGTTGTGCATCAGGAGGAGGGCAGGGGGAAAACAAGAACATAAAACCCAACCTCTGATTCAGCCCCGGGAAATCAGCCTTCCCTTGCACCCTGTCACAGCTGGCTCACTCTGGACATTTTGGGCTGAGAGGCTCTTCAGAGAGCAGAAGCAACACAGCTCATTCAGGAGCAGTTTGCACAGCCAAGTGACTTGCAGAGCTCTTGTTTTAGTGACTTCGCGAGGTGAACTGGCTTTCCTGTCCTGAGTCTGAGCATGCGAGACCTCAGCTCAGCCAGGCTGGTGAGCTGTCCCTTCACAAGCAGAAGGCATGCATGGAAGCTGAAGGCTCTACAGGACACAAAATAAACAGGCACAGAAGTACATTTGCAAAGTCTGACCAAGAGTTTGACTCCTCACTCCTATTAGACTAATGGGCACAAGCACAAGGAGATATTCTTTATGCTGGCCAGATCTAGGCACTTTTGGATAATTTTGCCCAAAAGGTCCATCTGGGGAAATTTAAAATAATTTCAGATCTAAGAGTAAGAACTGGAAAGTGAGGGCAAAAAAGGCAGAAAAAAGGCAAAGGGGAAAAGAGCCTTTGAATCTCTCCCACTAATAGTGTGAAAGAACTCAAATAGCTTAATTTCAGGCCCAAGAACTAATTAACTATGTAGTAATAGCACTGTCACTATACTTAGCAGAAAGAGCCACTTCGTGTTGTACTGGTGCAATGTGCTCTTTAAGGTATTACCAAAAAGCCTGCAGGAAAGCCTCTCTTTCTTGTTTTGAAGAAACTTTCAGCAGTTGATCCCTTTATTGAAGTAGCTACGCACAAGTTCAGCAAAATTATAAGCGATCTTTTGCTGATGCTCTTGTAAGGGCTGTAAATCAGCAGTGCACATACTTACCTAACACCTTACCTACTACCAAAAAGGCAAACCAGCAGGGCTTCACTTCTGCAAGAGGCCACGAGCCAGCAAGAACAGCAAAGTCCTTCCTACAGCTGTGCCGACACCTCTGGACAGCCCCAAGACCCCCAGATCCCACCAGGATGACCAGAAAAGAAGAGGCTCTCCTCAGCATCCTTCTGCAATAGCCTCTTGGCTTGGGCAGCCTCAGAAGCAAAAGGTCTCCCTTCTTGTTCTCTGCATGAGGAAGGAGTAACGGCAGCACCTCGGGCCAGAGCTCCCTCCCAAAAGTACCCCAGAGCTGGGGTACTGAAGTGGCACCGTCCCAAAGAGATTTAAAAACAGATGTTTTTCCCAGGCAAGACGCGGCGCGACAGGTGCTTTGTGGATTTTCTCATTGCTCTGAGTTACATTTTTGAGTCTCCCATAAGCCTCCCCTGCTGAGATCCCCTCCTAAAACTTGGCTGTGAAGAGGCTCCAGCTGCACAGGACTACACCAATGCCTGGCAAAACCCCCAGCTCCAGGGCAAGGACACAAAAACCAGAAGGAATATAGACACTGCACTACAGACACTTGCAATGTGCCATCTCTCCACTTTGCACAGCAGCAGTTCAGTTCTCTTGCGCTCCTACAGACACGCCAAACCATGCTGATATTCTTCTTTTCTGCTTGTCTCAACCCAACAGCATTTCTGCAATACCATCAGCAGTCCGATGGTTGTTCCCAGAAGAAAATCCATGCCAGCTCAACAGTTCTGACATGGTTCCCACCAAAGAGGTAATTTTAACCATGCTGGCTATGCTACAGGCAACATTTGCATTTGCACAGGTTTAAATGAGCAGAGTCACTATGGATCACGTGTAGATCAAGATGCAGTAAAAATTTAAGCTTATGACACTTGTAGGAAGGAAGGCTGGGCTGATAAGTGGTGACTCAGACAAGCTGGCACTCAGGAGCAAGGTGACAGAACATTTAATTAACAAATTACCTTTCTACTCTCTTAAATAAGCATTACAGTCTTGCAAACATCCAAGTATATAGCATTTCATTTCTACCTAGAATGCTACGCCTGACATTTTTCCAAGCCTCACTTCCCAGTTTCCATTAAAAACGAGTTTACCTACTGCATCATCAGATGTTCTGCTGACAACAACATTTTGCTCTGTACCCTTCTTTGTAGCTGCAGGGCCTATTAGTCAATTCCTCTGAGTCACTTCTATCAGTGTCTCACCGATTTGAGCATGTGCCTGTTCGCTTGGCTGTCCTCCAACCAAACCAGCTTTTCTGACTGAATCTCCTGGTCCCTTTCTGACCAAATAAGAGTCAAGAGGCTTGCAGAAAGTCTTTTTCCCATTGGGAGAGGGACTCAGCAACAGAAGCTTGGAGACCTTTCTCAGAAATGACTTGGAAGAAGGAAAGGAAAATGGACAGGAATAAGAGAGACCCATGTATCTCAGTGTAAGAGTATTAACACCTTTCTCCCTTCATAAAATCCTCAACCTTCCAAATTTGGAGGGGTGTATGGAGTTAACCAGTGCCAATACTGACTGTTGAAGGACATTTCCAAAAAACACACAACTTTGAAAAGAAGTGGCTAAAGCTACAAGAAGGTATCTTCATTGCTAACTCGATCAATTAAGACACTGAATCAAACATCTACCCAGAAGAATTGAACTCCTGTTCTGCTTTTTGGTTACCATCTTTTCCCCCCTTCTGCACACAGTCCTTGCTTCCTATGCTGGAGAAAATATTTACCCTTAGCAAATTTTAAGAGCTATTAAAACAAATTTGGCTCGCGTTTTTCAAGCTAAGCCATTTACAAGTTCAGACAGACCTGAGCATCCAGTTTCTTTTTGAGCATCTGCTCTTACACTGGCCAGTCCTCAGACACAATGGCCCCAATTTCTCCAGCAGCCACCACTCAGGTAAAATAATGAGTGTCAACCACTTTACCAGCAGATGGGAGTAATGGCTCCAAACACCATTCAGATAGGTCCCTCGGGCTAGGACCCTTCTGTAACCCTTGCAAAAGCAAGGCAACTATTACACAATTGCAGTAGGAACCAGTAATAGACATTTAATTGTATTAATAATTAACAGTTTGCTGAAGGAAAGGCAGTGGTAGCAGGGCCAGAATACAAAAGAAGGAGACGCTTCCCTTTTCTCCTGGGGAACAAAAAGCAGAGATCTCCAGGGATTTGAAGAGCAAAAGGCAGCCAGCCAAAGCACCTCGGGAAGTCCTGGTATAATGGGAAAAAGGTTTCTTGGCCAGGAAAAGCAATCTGAGAAGGAGGAACTTCCCATCAGATGACGGTAATCCCAAAAGCCCTGATGGACAGCAGTAGGGAAAGTAGGAAGAAATCCCTTCTGTCCTCTGTTTTCCCCAGGGCACCCTTTCCACCCTCCATGTCTCATCACGCTGTGAACACTCCCTCCCTGGAGCAGGGGGTTTGCTTACCGCATTACCATCAGCAGGTTGTTTATCATCCCTCTCAGGGAGGGCCATCCTGTATTAGGAAGATTAAGGTCAGTCAGTAAGCGCATGACACAATAATCCCCTGCTGGTGACGAAGGGGCTGTGACAGGGATGTGGCACACATCCTTCCCGGCTCCTCACCCGCCGATAACCACTGTGTCACCCAGGCCCCATGCAGCTCAACGGGTGCTGCCGGTCAGGGCCAACCCCTTCATTCCCCTGCTGGAAAGCAGCTCCACAGAGAGGCATCTGGGGGTTCTGGTCGACGGCAAGTTGAACATGAGCCAGCAGTGTGCCCTGTCAGCCAAGAGGGTTAACTATGTCCTGGGTGCATCCAGCACAGCGTTGCCAGCCGGGCGAGGGAGGTGATTGTCCCGCCCTGCTCTGCACTGGTGCGGCCTCACCTGGAGCTCTGTGTGCAGTTCTGGGAGCCACAGGATAGAAAGGACATAAAGCTACTGGAGAGTGTCCAGAGGAGGGACACAAATTTGGTGAAGGCTTCAGAGGGGAAGCCGTATGAGGAGCAGCTACAGACACTGGGTTTGTTCAGCCTGGAGGAGACTGAGGGGAGACCTCATGGGGCTACAGCTTCCTCACAAGGGGAGGAGGAGGGGCAGGCGCTGAGCTCTTCTCTCTGCTGACCAGTGACAGAACCCAAGGGAATGTCAGGAAGATGTGCCAGGGGAGGTTTAGGTTGAACATTAGGAAAAGGTTCTTCCCCCAGAGGGTGGTGGGGCACTGGAACAGGCTCCCCAGGGAGGTGTCACGGCCCCAAGCCTGACAGTGTTCAAGAAGAGACTGGACAAGCCCTCAGACACATGGTGTGAACTGTGGGGTTGTCCTGTGCAGGGACAGGAGTTGGACTCGATGATCCTTGTGTCCCTTGGGTCCCTTCCAACTCAGGACATTCTGTGATTCTATGACTCTATTCACCCACCATTAACAACATGGCAATGTTGAAGCTTGCACCCTCCACCCAGAGTCTTTCCTCTCAGCTGGTCAACCACACAACACAAGCCCACAGGGTCTGCATGACCTCCCCAGGCTGTTAGACTTGTCTACTGCCTAATCCTCCCACCTTCCCCACCAAGACACAATAGTTTGGTCTAAATATATGAGCACTGCTTTGGCATCCTCTCCATCTTCCCAGCACCATGCAATATGCTCTCCTGTACCTTCTGAACAGCTTGTAAGCCAAGTTCCTTTTTTAAATGTTAAACAAACTACACTGGGAAAGTCATGAGTGATTTCAGTGACATGAGGGAAAAAACCCTTTATTTTGCAAGAACGGCAGCTCTTATTTTCCTCTTGAAGGAGTAAACAACCCCTCTGTACATTTTGGGTGAGCAGGATTGGAACTTTTAAAACTACTATTCACCTTGCAAAACTAAAGGTGTCATTTAATTTCCCACTGAATAAGATAACTAAACATGAAATGTAGTTTAAAGCATAGTGGCATCAACAGAAAAAAAACAAAACAAAACAAACAACAAACAAACAAGACCCCCCCAAATCCCAAACTTACTTCTTGCCCATAAAATCACTTTACTGCTGACTTGGGAGAGAAATGTTAAGCTATTCTTAACAAACCTGGTCAGAATAATTTCCTTCAACAGCAAACCAGCATTCAGGTTTCTGGATGCTCAGCCACTGCAGCTCACAGCATTTCTAGCATTGTGCAAGCAAAGCCACAGACTTCCAGTTGCACGCTGCTGCACTGGGAGGCCGTACAGTGCAAGAACTGCCCGATGTGCAACCCAGGTGCACTGTAGGCAGGCAACACAGTGTCCAGTTACTCACTGTCTGAATTCCCTCGGTACCTGTCATTGCTTTATTTCTTTGCTAACTGATGGTCCGCACCCTACTTAGATCAACTTCTTCATCATTCGTTCCCCATCTGCCTCCATTTGCAGGGGTGACTCCATCCCAGAGCTCTCCTGCACCCAGGAGACTGCAGCACTGATTTTTAGCAAGCATTATCGCGTTCGCTCTTGTTTCATGGGTGAGCAACAGCTTTGAACGCTTGTCTTCCCTTTGAACACTTAATTGCTTGATGTATTGAGAAACTACCTTTTAAAATTATTACGCAGCTGTGTATCACTAGACCTGCATCTCCCAGCATCAAAACCTGTCATGCACAATTAAGCCAAAGGAATCTTTTATTGTGGCATCACAAGGAAAGGAGTAAGATCCCTACGGATTAAGAAAACTGCTCTTATGCAGCTAGTTCAGAATGACTGGTGCTCCTTGTCTCAGTCTTTCTTCTTTAGAGCCAAAAGCATTTTTTCCAGACCTGCCTGATACTGGTTTTCCACCAGCACCTCAGGTGAGGAAATCACTGTGTTCATTCTTAAAAGCCCAGCCTCACCACAGACTTTGTACCTAGTATAGGGAAGAAAATAGCCCTCAATATGGTTATGAAATTAGTGCAAATGCAGTAAATATTAAATAAAAAAACTTTATTAAGTAAATCTTTATTGTAAAGAAATCCAACCTGTTCTAATTCTCCTTTTTCAATCCCCTTTCCTATTTCTCCTCTAAGCTAGCAAAGACAGCCAGAAAGATCAGTTCATGTAATGGAGCACAACGGTTGGTATTCAGTGTACAAAAGCAGCCCCTCCACCCCCAAACCACTCCTATTCCTGATGTAAGATGCTGGGTATACCAGGTATCTGCTTAGCACCAATCTCAAGGTCAAAGTTTCTTTTAAGATTTGCTCCCTCCAGAAAATGATGGGTTCACTCTACCGAAGGTAACTCAAAGTCCAAGCATCTTCTCTACACACAAAAATATAGGGATGTCAAGTGAGAAAGGGAACGGAGCCCCCTTTGAGAGAATCACAGTGACTGCTGAAATATTAATGAAGCTCTTTATTTGAGAGAGTCTAAAAAGGACTTTGAATAATGCATTGCAAGCAACGGTACATCAGCAGTGGGTTTTTTATGCGAGAGGCAGCTGGCATTTTAAAAATAGACAACTTTCAACTTGATGGGGGTAGCTTATCAGTGAAGGAAATTATCCACAAATGTGCCATCATTTAAGGGAACAAAGCAGATAAACAAGGAGAGCACAAAGAAAGTTTATTAGTATAAATGTTCAGAAACAGTCCTCTGCTGCCAACATAGGCTTGCTCACCTAAGCACGGCTTTACTATTATAGGGCATCTCAACATATTCTGTCCCTTACTGTCACCAGAAAAGTCTCTTTAAGCTGCTCTGCAACCACAACTGGTACAGCCTAGCAAAGATGAAATGATTTGCTTCTGTAAACAAAAGAGATGCTCAATTCCCCCTCAGGCAGCTCATGAATTTCTGGAACTTTTTTGTTTTTGTTTTTGTTTTTGTTTTGTTGTTGTTTTTTTAAAATAGGACTATTAGTGATATTGGCTTTCTAATTCAACAGAAGAAAAGGAAATGGGACAAAATGCCGTTGTAATAGGAATGGGGTGGAAAGTAAGATCCTTGGAGCCTGCTCAACTGGCACAGCCAACTGGGCATGTGGGGTGCTCTGTCTTTAGGATACACGAAAGACCCCACTTCCACAGCACAAATGCCTTTAGCAGCAACATATTAAGCAGCTGCATGCAATGGAGCTGGGAAACTGCTCAGCATGTTTAGGGTTTCAGTGTTTACACTTACAGCAACATGACCAATGGACAAAGATGTTGCTGTAACTGGCTTTGTGACAAGTCCCTCCAAAGGTGACATAAGTACTTGCAGCCAGAGATGTTTTCTCAGTACCTTTCATATGCTCTCCCTTTCCTATGCAGCCAGAACATAAAATGTAGTTTCAGAATACACAAGCATATCCAAAGGTATGGGGTTGGATTCAAGGCACAGGTGCTCTCCTACCTGGTTCTGCCTGCACATCTACATTGCTAATGGCCAATGCCATTGGCACTTTCTTTTTGGTGGAAGCACTGTGAATCTCGATGCCACTAGGAGCCATGACATTATGAAGCTATTTGGAAAAGGAGCTCACGGGTGTTTTGCAGTCACCCCACTGGAGGGTTCCCTCCCCACCCTCACTACCACATTGCCTCCCCACCTGCCCGCCAGCCCCTCTGATTCTGCTGCAGAGACCAACCTGCAGATAAAGGGGTCTTATACCATGATGGCATGTTGCAAGGCAGCACAGGGATATCTTCCCCTATCTATTCCCAGGGGTTCTTATATCCCAGCACAATCCCCTCTAAGCCTCACAAATCCCACAGACCAGTCGGGCCCCTCTCCATTTCCCCCTTTGCCTCCCTCCCCTCAAAGAGTGTGGTCAGCAAGGCAGCAGCTCCCCACCCCAAGGGACAAGGAACTGAAGGGGGTTGTGAAGGCTACATACCAAGTGCTACAGCATTTTAGAGTTACCTGGTACCACCCACAAGCAGAAGAGCAGCACTCGCACAGCACTGATATATTGATTCACTGCATGTATATAGGCACGCTGTTACTGAGGCAAGCAACCTTAGGAAAAGTGACATGTGCCAGAAAGCAAGTGCACAGGGTGATAAAACAGCATGACCTGCCAGCCCTATCTCCTCTTCCATCTGCCCAATTTATTCTATCTAGCCACTCATTCATTTTACTGCCCATCAAGCATCATTTTCCCTTTCCTGTTTTCTTCTGCATTAACTCTCTCTCCTTCCTTCTCCTTTTCTTTCTCCCTCCTATCTTTCCATTAACTCACTCTTTCTGCTCATACATCTTTGCCTGCACAACCAAATTCTCTGCCAGTCATTGGTGTTCATATTTCACACAGCTAGAAACAGGCAGCCAACAGCACTAACACCTGGCAGGTGAAGCCATCTGAAGACAGAAAAGCCCAAAGACAAGACAGGACAAACTCCAGCCCCAAAAGCATTACATGATATCAGAGAATATCAGAGAAAATCCCAAAAGGTCATTAGGGGGTGAGGGGTATGGACCTCCAATGCAGCCAGTCTCCTTACTCCCACCCCACACTGGAGGACAAGCAAAGAGCTGCTGCCCCAGCGCAGCCACCCAGCGACCCACAGCATCACTGCCCACTGCAGGAGGATAACTCATGAGCACAACATGATGCACACTTGGGCTTGACTTGCTTGTTTCCAAAATGAGTTTTGTCTTGCCTGAGCATGGGAGGAGATATTTGGTCACCACTCACACCACAGGCAGCCTGCCCCCAGTACTGCCTCTGGGGTACATCTGCTGGTATTCACACAGCAAGTGACGGTTCATCTTTCACAGAGAGACCATACTATCTGGGGGGTAGTTGCGAATGAGATGACAAGAAAGCTTTTTAGGGCTCACAGCTCAGTTTGCACTCCCAAAATCTCTGTGTGTGCCAGCACCTTGCCCGATGCCATGCCCTGCTGTGCCAGCACACACTGCACCAAAACTGGTGCTTTCGCACTTTTGTTTTCCATTTTTTAACCTCTCCTTCACTCTTCCTCTTCCCCTTTTTTAATGCAGTGCAGTCCTTTTTATTTTTTTTCCTGCACACCGCTGAATATAGGAAAAAAAGAAAGACCAACGCATTTCAAGGGCAGAGCGAGGACTTGAGCGAGAGGGTGAGCAATGCTGCCCAGGCTCAGCCGGCTGCCCTCGGCGGGCAGCTGCCCCCGGCCGCAGGTGCTGAGGAGGGCCGGGCAGGCAGCTGTACTGAGTGTGCACAGTAAATAACCACAGCCTCATTAGGAAAGCATTAGAAATCCAAGATACAGCTGGCACAGGGCGGATTTAGCATGGTTGTGCAATTCAGCATTAGCATAAACCTCCCGTGCCCCACAGCCGGACCCCCTGCCACCACAGCGCAGTTGCCCGCTCTAAGAGGCAGATCTTCTGCAACACATAACTCCCCAAAAAAACTGAACAAGGACAAAATCACAGGGACAAGAGCTTACAGTGAGTGCTCGGGCGCCCAGACTGTACCACAGCCTAAAAGGAGCATTTGGACTCTTGATGAGATGGGTAGAGTTTCAGATAGAGGGAGTGTGCAGAGGGGAAGGCAGATTGAACAAAACCAAACCAAAACCAGATGTTAAACCTTTAAGCTGAATGGGGAAAAAAAAAGAAAATAAAAAGAGAGTTTTTTTAACCAAAGGCAGCAAGGAAATGCAAAACCACACAATGATTAGGGTGATGTTAGGCTATGACCTGTAGACCAGGTCATAAGAAGCTCTGCATCCTCAAGTCGAGGACAGGATGGGAGCTGGCAAAATGCATGGGGGAAAAATCGAAAAAGAAGTCTGAATAAATTGTCCCATTTAAAAAGGGCATGGGGAAATAGAGAACCAGAACAAATGTATATGCTTGTAGACAATATGGTAGAAGGAGGAACTGAAGTGTTTGGTTTTAAATGAGAATGCCAACACACTAGAAACATCAGAAACCTGGTGAAAGGAAGATAGAATTCTTTAAAAACAAGCTATTTATTACCTAGGAGAGACTAGATCATATCAGTGGAGCAACAGCACTGCCTTAGCAATATGATGACCAGACATAGCAGTGGCCACCACAAAAACCAAAGAAATCCACTGCCCTTCTCCACAAGAATGATCCAAAAGCACAGGAGCCTCTCTGAAAGGAAATTAAAGAGAACAAGCAGCCCCACAGGTGATACATTTGAGGGATATGGGAAGATTGCTTAAACGTATCCATCTGGAAGTACAAGACAAATAGTATCTGCCAGAGGAGGCATCAGAAAGACCCAAAGCAAGCTGCTGCCATGAAACAGTGGTCTATAATGACTGCAGATGAACCCTTGTGGCTACCCTTACACCAGAAGACAAATGCTGTGGGTCCATCCCTCATGTTCCACTGACACCAGGGCTGTGTCCCAGACAAGCTTCACAGCAGCTGTCTGGGAATGGACCACCCAGTGGCATAGAGGGAACCTGCTTGGTGGCCAAGGAGAAGTATTAAGAACAGGATCAATGTTTTGCTGCTTTATTCTACCAAAACATAAGCTAGAGGCATTGGATGCAGAGTGAACTTTGAACTTCAAGACCACTTCCAGGACATTAGATATTATTGTTGTTGTTATTGTTATTATTTAGGTTAGATATGCATAAGAATAACATTTTATCATGAGGTGTTTCAGGACAAACACCTCATCATTTGTCTTCTAATTCCTGAAACTGGCAGCCTCAAAGGTGCAACCCAGGTGTGCCACAGAAAGACTGGCAGGTATGTCAGGAATGGAGACATCTAAAACTTTGGTAGTATGATGTTTGTCAGTAACTATAGCACTTTGAAGACATAAGAAAGAGTTTCAAAACAATGTTTTTTTCAAAATTATGGTTTTTCCTTCATCTTTCATGTCATCAGAGATCAAGCTACCTAAATTCTTCCCATTTTTCTAGATGAATCATCTTTCATATATCGTTTGCTGGAATACAAAGCATAGTAAAATCTTGGGTCTTTACCAGCGTCCTCACTTCCTCTGCCCAAACTCAGGCCTAATTTGAAACAAGCATTAGTAATGTGAAAATCCACAATGTCTTCCTACAACAGGAACCATGTGCAAATCTTTCAACTTTACAGTTATCTGTGGTTTTCTTGACAGTCTCACAGTCAGGTAAAAAGTCCGTGGTTCATTGTAACAGACTTCACCAGTGAGCTAGAGAAAAGGATAGCAAAGGACAGTGTTATGACACCAATATTCTCCTTCCTAAGCAGGTAATGAACTGTCTTTTCCTCTAACAGTGCTTGCTAAGCCCACACAAAAGGAACCTGCCAATTTCTATCTATCTGAAAAGCTGATTTATGAGGTCAATGTATTATTATTATAAAGAACATTTTCTCTGTCAACTTGTGATATACACAGAGATCTTTGAAAAGGAAAGAAAGATACTACACTTAAATTTTGGTGTGAGGTTCTGAGAGGAAGGTGGTGGTAAAATCAGGAAGCTGCGTAACCTATACAGCCTTCACCATAATTTTTACGTAACTCCTCTTGTCCAACAAGAATATGTTTTATATATAGCAGCCAGCATATGAGCAGCAACCAAACCAGCATACAGCACAACAGGGAAGCATATTCCTCACCATCCAGCTCCTGGTCTTCCTGCTGGAACAAGGAGGGTAAGAGCAGATTCCTGACTGCTATGAGGAAACCAGACCTGGACCGAATGCATTTGTTATTGGCCTTTTGCCCCTTCCTTCCTTACCAGGGCACTAAGAAATTAATGAGCTGTTTCTCAAGAGCAGAGCTTAAGGAGGGAAGTGCAAGGGAGAGTTAGCATTAAATACTTTGATCCCTTCAGCAGCTTAGGTACAAAAGCAGGTGTTCATTTCTTTGCTGTTCTCCGGAAGGTTTGCCACAGCACTCCATCACAGAGATAACAGAGAATAGGAGAGCCAGAAAAATCTCAGCAGTCATCTCCACCAAGGGCAAGTGCATGTGACCATTTTGCACAGTCATGTATTCTGTGGATTGTAGAGCAAATGAGGTTAAACTCACCTTTTCTTCCCCTGAAAGACCAACAATGTAATTCTAGTCCCACCTCCACAAAGGAGACCATCAATGAAAAAGCAGGGCACAGGACTGGGGCAAGCATTTACGTCCACTGTTCTGAAAATATCCTCCGGCAGTCCTAGTTCTCACAGGAGAGGCAAACTCATCCGAGTTCTTAACCTTTGATATAACTCATGTCATAGCAAAGAAAGGCTTTTAGCCCACCATGAGCAGAGACTCTCTGACTTTCTACTGCCAAACATGTGGGAAAGAGTCTTGCTAGTGTATAGCAGGCAGCTTTAGGAAGAAAGCTGACAGTACAAGGAATCTCCCTGGTGGAATCTTGTAACTACCTGGAAGATAAATTTCTGAGGTATCTCAGCTGTTCCTTGAAAACTCGGCAGAAAGCAATATGGTCACTAGTGTCCTGAAAGCTATTCACTTCTAGAAGTTGAAGCAACTGTCTCAAGTAAAATGACCATTTGTGGAAGAAAAAGAGTTCACAAACACAGCACAAAGAAGGCTTTAATTGCCTTTGAGATAACTTTAATATCAAATGAAGCAAAAGATGCTTTAAATGGAAGGAAGGTCGTTTCCAAAATAAGAAGTCTTGTATTAATTTGGGAAGAGGCTCCATATGTACCAGTTGTATCTCTGTGTTTCTTGAACGACCAGGAAAGAGTCTCTGGGAGCCCACACAGAATTTGGCTTTACCCCAGACTCAAGCGTGTGTATGTGGGGCTGGGGGAGAGGAGAAGTTTTCACTGCCTCACCTGGTCTTCTCTCCCAGGGCAATTCAGAGACAGTCCTCATGGGTCTTTTCATAACACAGCACCAGGCTTTTCTGCTTATGCTCAGAAAGCAGATGTCAAGGCAGCAAAAAATGTTGCCATTCCAGTGATGTAGCTGTATGAAAGCACAACTTTCATAAATCAAGTTGTGAGACAGAAATGCTTCCAGGCCAGGTTGAGGCGAACTGTCTTCCCCTTGCTCAGCTGCCCACGGATAAGGTCGCAGCCTGACAGGATCGCCTTAGGTCATCTCCAGCATCATTCTCTGGGCACTTCTAATGTGTTTTATCTAGTACAGGTTATCATCCTACTATAGAGAAAAGAAGTCAGAACGTTACATCATTCCACAGTTGACATAAGCTCTAGTTACCTTACATGAAGCAAAGACTGCTTAGCCTTTGTCCATCCAGGGGGAAGGAAAAGGATTTAAGTTCAGAACTGTGGCAGGGGGACAACTGAATGGAATGTTATCTTCTAAATTGGATTTGCATGGGAAACTCCCAGGAAAACAACAACATTAATATTATCCCCCGTCTGACAGGGAATTTTTCAGTAAGATGTTCCTGTGATTTATTTCATTTGAAAAAGCTCAGTTTCCTGCCTCCCAGACACGTCTTCTTAGTGTTAAAAGGAGAAAAATACTAATACATACTGTAAGAGCCCTCCAAAAGGCCCAATCTAGCAAATTATAATCACACAGACATGTCTAGGATCTCTTGGCCTTTGCCTGCTAGCGCCATGGAAAACATTCAGCACAATACAGTACACAAAGCAGGCTGTGATTTCAGTGGTTGTGGCTAAGCCTTAGCCACCTTAGCAGAATCAAAGACTTACCTCAACACACTGTGTTTACAATCACAGCTTTCTTCATCCACACTGTTTTCCCCTGCCACCTTAGAGATGTGCCCACTGCTACAGATGAAAACCAAACTGGGGCACGAAGGATGCTGTCAGCCCAGCATTAAGAAGAAAGGACCCCAAAACAGGACATCTGCAAGGACGCCACTTTCTGACACATCCCCCTCTCCTCTCTGGCCTTTTGCCCATCCTGGGACTGAGGCATTTTAGTGCAGGAACAGGGATAGCAGGGGAAAAACTGGTCTAAAATGTCTATGAGTAATTCTGTTTTCTCCTCCTTCAGTTTTGCATTAGTTACTACATATTGAGGCCACCCTGTAGCACAGCGTACATGGAAGCAGATTACATAACAGAACTGGCTGGTCTCTTCTGTATACTTCTTCACATAGTACTTGTAATTACAGGATAAGCCAGAAAAAGCAGAAAAATAGCAAGCGCAGCGATTTTATCCAAGAAGGGGTATAATTTCAATATTATTGATATAGCCCGAGATGAAGCACATAACGTTCATTTTCAAGTATGCCAAGACTTGGAATAAAGAATACCAAATATCTGATTTCCACCATTCCAGTGCCAGCTGTGCTCCCTCCTGGGAAACGTTCATGTTGATATCCAAAACACATATGAAGATAACACTGGCTCCTACCCTCATGATCCTTCCTGTCCTAGCTAGCACAGGCCATCTGTTCCTGCTTAGCAGGCAGCCCCACTAGATACTAGACTGGTACTGCTTACACGAAAAGGATAAAATAAACTGCCAGCAAAAATAGCATTAAAAAGTCTTTCCTAAGCAGCTTGTAATTTACCTTTGGAAAAGTGTAATTTAAACTGCGCCAAATCAGGTGATAAAAGATACCAAAGAATGAGCTAAGCCACTTGTCAGTCTCTGTCTCCTTATGATACTACTTACAGAGGAGAAGTGGGAAACAGAAATCAAGCTGTAGCTTACCTGAAAAATCTCTTTTTTAGGTAGCAAGGTCCAGGAATGCCAGAGTAATTGCTGATCTTCTGCTGAGTCCCTGCTGAACCCTTGCCCTTCTTGTTCACCAGATTGTACAGAGGATCAGAACAAAACAGTAACTGCTCTAAACTATTCTGCTGTGCTCTCAGCCTGACCAGTGGAGCCATAGTCATTACAAGAGATGGTAGGGTAAAACTGCACAAGGATCATCAGAATAAGACCAGCTTGCCATTCACCCAAACACACTCAACTTCAAGATGCATACCAGGATGAGTGGTCACATCTTTCCATGAGCTGTTGCCATCTAAACTCACCTAACAACAAAATACACCTTAATCTTCAGCTAGTGAAAAACCTTAATTTATCCCTGAGACAAAATCAAGGGCAGAGAGCATTAACTATTTCCAGAAGAGCCTCACTGGGTTGTGGGAGAAAGTGCAGATGTACAGTATGGGGTACAGATCAAGGTGTCAGCATGAGCAAACTCCCTTCTTCTTGAAGAAATCCCCAAACTAAGAACTCCCTCTAAGCAATAAGTTGCCCCAAACTCTTATCCTCACAACCTCTTCTAGCCTTAAACGGCAGCTTGGGAATCCCACTCTGAACTTCTCCGCACAATGTGGCCTCAGCACCAGCAAGTGCCAGGGCACTTTTCCTGCACTAACGCAGGCTCCCGAGAGCTGCCATCCCCACACAGACTGTACTTTTTAGCGGTCCAAATAAAATTTAGCAAAGAAAAAGGCTAATAAGTCTTCACAGCTGTCATTGCATCCACTGCATGAGCAAATTAGAAAGAAATCCTTCTTTAGGTAAGAAGTCAGTCCAATTTCCAGAACCGTTTGACAATCTCAATCAGAAAATCTGGCAGAATCTACAAATTACAAAATTCTGCATACTGGTCTTTAACCAGAGCTCCATGTTAGCAAAATCCTTCTCCACATCTCCATGTCCACAGCATGGTAGAAGTAAGCAAAATAGCTTGTTCTGGAGGTCACCATTTAAACTTGATCCTGCTGGCCACACTTGGTATATACCATGGAGACAACAGATCATTGACATTGAGCATGAAGAGGATGAGGACATTCTTCAGGAAGGCACACCGAGTTTCCTTCCTTTGGGGTAAGCATGTCAACGTACTTGCTCCTCACCCAAATGCTCCTTCAAGATGGAGGTGAATATCCAACTACAGAAATGTGCGGTTATTTCCTTAAAGTAAAACTATCCCCTCGATGCCCAACATGAGGAGAAATTATTACCTTTTTTATTTTTTCCCCCACAGAAGGGTTTGTCTGATTTATGAAACCAGGAGAAGTTGCCTGGACCATTCCCAACTGTGGAAGCCCACTCACCTGCTGTCATGCTCCAGCAGCTCTGCTCCATCTCCCAAGATACTGGGCAACCTGGAATGCTTTTTCCAGTGCATTGTGTATGCAACTTCAGAATAAAAAAGCATCACAGTCTACCAATTTCATAGTTCAGATGCAGCTAGCTGCTCCATCCAATAATCCCGTTCCACAAGCAGTACTCATTAGACTTCTCAGAAATGTTCCCATACTCTACAAACTACCTTAACAGCAGGTAAAACGTAATTTTTATTTCAGTTTGCTATTCCTGGAATTGAAATAAGATGTCAAAGTGGGTGCTACAATGTAATAATTATTACAGTCAGTGACTTAAAATAAGTGAGTCACAGCTGCGCCAAATTTGACCAGACTGTTTCTTAGACATATTGCTTGACTTGCATCAGGGTCTCCACCCAGAAAAAGGGCATGCCAACTATTATTTTTTAAGGACTACCACTGGTAAATAACTCCAAAGAGTTCGTTTTCCCATAAGTAGTTACACAATGCTTCTGAAGAACAACAGTAGAACAGAGAAAACATAGTACACAAGTGTCAATGCTGGTTAAAAAAAACACCTTATCAATATACAAAGAGCAGCCAGGCTTCATTTTTTTCTGACTTTAAGCCAAACAACATGCACTCTGCCATGCCCTCTGATGTCGGCCATAAAACTCAGCATTTATTCATCCACCAGCTGACTCACATGTGTTCTTGCAGTACACTATCTCATCAACAAATCTACAGCTCGAGCCTTTTGCTCTTGTGATCTCTGGTTTAGGATTTGCTTTTATAGAAGCTGCAAAATTTAAACACAATCCTACCTCTTTTGGGGTCCATCTGAGTTTCAGTGGAACCACCACACTGAAGGAGTGCACATTTCTTGTGAAATGACATCATGCTGCAAAATTGAAGGGCAACCAATGCAAGTGTAGAGACGGGAGGCAGAAATTAATAAGTCCCATGTCTTGACAGAGGAAGGGAAAAAAAGGTTTATCCTGCTGAGATATCCAGCGCAAGAATGAGTGATAAACCCTCCCAATTCCAACTTTATGGGAATTCTATGGAATCCCAGACAGAATAACTTTGTTTCACTGAACATGAATATTAAGCACGAGTGAGTTTCAAAAACATTCAGCTGACTGCATAAGACAGTCTGGTCATATATAGTTCCCCCTGGTTTTAAGCAGAGCAAGCTGACTTTGCAAGATATTTTATACGTTTCCTATGGAAAAAACTCAGGTTACCCACACGTACTCATCAATCTCAGCTGATTTAATTCTTCTTAAAATGTCCTTTTAAATCATATCATTTTGCTTACCAGTATTGCATGAACATGATATAGATCAAATATGCTTTCAGCAGGCAAATGTTACTGCCACACAGACTTGGGTGCACAACTGATCAGCTGATGAATGGTACTAGAAGAAAAATGGGTTAACTCTCACTGAGGAGGTGGCTTTTTTTTGTATCATTAATAGCTTGACTGATTGCCTAGGACCAAAGAGTTAGCATGAAATTCTTCTTGACATCCTTCAGATTTAGAGGTCTTCCATCTTATATATTTTACATATTCAATGGTGCTGGAAAAAACAGGAAGTCATTTTGGCCTAACACCTGGCATGAAACTGCAAAGCCAAGCACTTGATGAAATTAAAAGAATAAATCAACTAAGTGGTTGTGGCTCAGTTATGTTCTTGATCATTTGGGGATTGCACTGCTCTAGGAAACAGCCCAGCTCCTTGCTTTAATACCAGATATTCTTCAGGGTACAGGGATTAATCCTGTCTGGTCCCCTGGCACTCTCAGGTCACAGAGTGAGGGGGAAGGGAACACTTTAAATCTGATACGTCTGTTAAAAAATAGCTATGGTGCAGCATGCTCAGGTTTCTGCATGACCGGGACCACGTTAGTTTTGTGTTAAAGAGTACACATTTCTCTACTTTAGTATTAAATGTATTTCACACCAGCTCACAGAAACTGAGGCAACTTTTCTCTACCATTTTGAACAGTTTCACTAGCTGAAAATTCTCTCTCCCACAGATGTACCTATTTTAAGTACGACCATCTTTCACGTCAGAAAGCAACTAGCCGTTGCTTACAAAACACAAAACTCCTGGAAGTGGGAGGTTTTGCCTTTGTTTTTGTTGGTGGTTTCAGTCGAAAATAACGCAGTTGCTGGATCAGATACTCAGTTTATTACCACACGGGTTGGTCCAAGCACGACTCCTACAGCTTGCAATTTCACAGGGCAGCGAGCACAGCGGGACAGCCCACCCCACACCTGCCCAACCCAGGGCAGACCCTGGCAGTGTTCTCACTCTGGCTGGGTGGCTGCTGGTGGACCCCCAGTTGTGGCAGGGACCACCTGGGATGGGGCAAGGAGTAATGGTCCTGTCGTGCATGCCTCTCTGGTAAGGGTGGGTGAGCTCAGCACCATGCAGGGGGATGGAGGGCACAAAGCTGCCCTTTCAGTGCTGGAAGGATGCTCAGAGAAAGCAGCACTTCAAAGGATGGACACCAAAGAGGAAAGATTTAAAAAGGAGTATTTTTCCACAGGAAAGTATTTTCCTACAAGGCCATGGGCAAAGCCAACAGTTGCCCCATCCTGCCAACAAGAGTTTTGTACAAGTACTCTGAAAACTGCGTAAAGATTCTGCACATACTCAGAAGAGAGAGCAAGGCCTCATCACCTCCTGGAAAGCCTGTATGTGTCCCAATTCTTACCTGCCATGACAAAAATAAACTTGTAATGCCATCCCCAAAAACTGTATTTCTTTTCTTTTTGAAAGGTGTGACCTTCTGTTTGTAAATCACCAAGATGATGAGAGGGCTGGTACAGCTCTGCTGCGAGGACAGGGTGAGAGAGTTGGGGTTGTTCAGCCTGGAGAACAGAAGGGTTCAGGGAGACCTTATTGTGGCTTTTCAGTACTTAAAAGGGGCCTGTAAGAAAGATGGGGACAGACTTTTTAGAAAGGTGTGTTACAACAGGAGAAGGGACAATGGTTTTAAATTAAAAATGGGGAGATTCGGACCAGACATGAAGAAGAAATTTTTTACAATGAGGGTGGTGAAACACTGTCCCAGGTTGGCCAGAGAGGGGGTAGATGCCCCATCCCTGGAGACATTCCAGGCCAAGCTGGATGGGGCTCTGAGCAACCTGATCTAGTTGAAGATGTCCCTGCTCATGGCAGGGGGTGGACTGGATGAGCTTTGAAGGTCCCTTCCAACCCAAACTATTCTATGATTCTATAAATCCTGATCAAATCCCTTTGCATCAGCCCCCATCTTATGAGAAAAGGCAGCAAGGAATACACTTGGGCTTGGTTTGTATGTCCCAGGAAATAATACTGAAACACTCTTGACAGCCAGCTCCCTGACATCTTGAGGTCCTGGCCCTTTCTTCAGAAATTTTTAAACTGCACTCACCTGTGAAAAAAACCCTAAAGTCTCAGGTGATGCATAGATGGTCTGTAAGTTGTTCTGGGACAAGAGAGATCAATTTAAGCCTCCAAGTCATTTGACCTGCATAATTCAACTCAGCAGTTTTTCCTGAAGCACACTGGAAAAAGAAACTCAGTACCAGATAAACCAAGAGGAAGTTAAAAAAACATCTTTAAACATGGAATAATATCAGCTGCTTGTTTCCTATAATATATTATTTTACAGGTAAATTGAATCATGCTCTGTCTGCAATTAGTGCATGCCACAGAGGAGTAAGTCCTAAATGCAGCACAGGGCAGCTGCATCAGTAAAAATGATCCCAGCAATGAGATGCAGCCATCAGGGAGAGCATCCACGTACTGTGGGTAACCTATCTGTATTTCTGTTTCCTTTTTTCAAAGGGAAACAGAAGTGGCATGCACTTAATTATGTTATCATTCCAAGCCTAATTAGAGCCAGTTAGATGTTAAGTGCTATTGAAGCAAACTGCATACAGGAGGATTGAATTTCCATCTTCTCTTCTGTTAATACATACCTGGAAAATGTCCTCTGTTTTATCTGAACCTATTCTTGCAAGAATAAAAGCCACAACTTTCCTGACAGATTTCTGCTCTTTTCACTGTCTTTTGATGTGGTAGTGGCAACCACAAGTCATAATGATAATGTTTTGGCCAGGAGACTGTTAGAGAACACAACAGAAATCATGGGATCTTCCTCTCTCTCCTTTACCAAAGGAAATTTGCAGCAATCCTCCATCTCATATAGCTTTTGGAATTGATATGCATGTGTTTCCATAAACTGTATACAATGTCCTTCACATTTTCTTCGGTGAGATCAGAGCAGAGCCTTTGGACAGCCCCAGGCAAGCTATACGCTGTCATGCACCTTTGTGTTATCTTCTAACATGGTCAAAAATCCCAGTCCAGGTGTACATCCTTGCAGACTGCGTGGGCCTCCAGACCACAGGTTCCCCATCTCGGCTACAAGCTTTCAACTCTGGTTGGGCCCTGAGCCCCAGATATGACTTTGAAGCCCACGCACTTTACAGATCTTCGGCAAGGCAAGCCTTGGTTCTGCCTAGCTGAACTGATTCAACGCATGCCATGCCACAGTGCACGATGCCATAAACTGGCCTAAGTTTCAAGTACAGCTACAAAATGAACATTGACATTACCTGGCGTATCCAGAAAATTCTTGTTTCTTTGGAAACTTCATTTTTTCAGGATTTCCCAATTCACCATTTGGCAATCTTCATCCCTAAGAGGACTAACGCCATCAAAAATTTCAGGTTTTGATACAGCTCGTGTATTTTTAGAAACATACTAAATGAGCACTTTTTCATATTCTGTTGCCAAAAATGCTGAAAGGAGTTTTCTAAACACTTCAAAGTCATTGCCAGATGGAGGACAACCCATAGGAAACTCCATCCAAATGATAAATGTTTCTAAAACTTAGCAAAGGATTGAATCAGCAGAGTCTAGCTGAAACTTCAGTTGCGAGGAATGTATTTAGGTCCGTGCAATAAGAAGAATTTCTCCTGTGCTAGGGGTGAGTTGTAAAGATACATCAGTGGTGGCATTCAGAACTTGTTAGCTTCACTGTTAATTTCAGTCCTATGGCCCCAGCAGGTCTGAGTTGCTCATTTCTGTTCAAAGGCACTGAGGTGTAATAAGGGTCATATAGCAGGGCCTTCTTTCACTTCCCAGTTTTAGGGAGATGTAAGTGCTCCTCTTCCTATGATGTTTACAGGGTTTCACTCTCTCCTTCTCCTTTTTCTCCTTCTCCTTCTCCTTATCCTTCTTCTCCTTTCCACCTTCTCTGCCACACCATATCAGCACGCCAGTCCAAAGACTTTAGCAGATTAAGTCCATCACCTCATTATTCACGCCACCACATTCCCCTAGCAAACAAACTGTTCAAAAAGCCTGCTTGAATATGTTTTTTTAAAAAAATAACATTTCAACCTGATCCATCCAAATCTACATGCAGCCCAAACTAAACCCAACCTTTTCTCAAAGCTCATAGCAAATAACTCCCAGAAAGAAACGATGGCAAGACACAGTTTCAGCCCTCTGCCCAGCCCGGGTTGCTCCGCAGAGTCCTCGTGTTTTGTGGTGCATCCAGCCTGGCTCCAGGAGGGGGTCACTATGGGCACTGCACAGTGACCAGCCAACACCTGAGCTCAGCATGGCAATTCAGAGAGATGGGGAAAGCAAGAAACCGAGAGAGAAAGGGGGCTGCTTGCTCCTTTTAAGGATTTTAGGACTGTCCTCAGAACCATATAGATGAAAAAAAAAAGTAAAAATCTGGAAAACATCTTGCAAAGCACTACATGGAAATTACAGCAAAATTAATATTAACAGCATCATTTCTACTCTTTTATTACAGCTCCTAAAAATCCTGTAGCCTACTCCCAGAGCTCAAAGAACCAGCTCAGCTATGAAATAACGATAATTCAGTAAGACACAAGTGTGCCATGCTTCAGAGTCCCTTTAGCACAAGAAAAATTTAAATGCTTCCCTATCATAACCCAGAACTGTTATAAAGACAGAACATATAAACCATCTGCCCACCACGGTGAAACAAATGGAAATGGAAAGAGGTCTGCTCTTCTGATGTGAAGGATCTATTCTCTGAGAGATGATTAAATGCTAATTAATAGTGATGAGCCTAAAGAAATAACATTATGCAAATAAAAATAGCCTTACACTAACCGTCATCTGCTCCTTATAGTCCCCTCTGGAGTCTTGTGTTTTATTCTAAAGTTTCAGTCACCTACGTTGCAAGACACTGAGGTCAAAAGGACTTTCACCTGCAAATTTGGTGTATGCAGAACAGATTCGGTACTACAGTAAAGCTAACATCCCTGTAACAAGTATCATTGCGCTTGAAAAGCATGTGAAAGACTGAAGGTGTTTCTGCAAGCTCACATACATAAAGAGTCTTTCTAGATATTCATCTATTAGCTCCTCAGCACATAAATTTGTAGGACAGTTGCAACAACTGAAGAAACAGTAATAACAATCCAGAGATGCAGACAACTAACAGTACCAGGTAACCTAATTTAATGCCCTGACAGCACAGGGAATGGATAAATAGTCACATAACCAGAGATAAAATCAGATTGTTGGACTCCTATTAAATTCCCTTGGCTTACCGACAATAACTGCCTCTGTTTCCTTGACGAGCAAGGCTGGTATGAACCAGCATCTAAGAAAAAGGACTCCGCTGCCTTCTCGACAGAGAAGTGCTAAGGAGGCCCCCTCCAACACCCTTCTCTAGAATTTGTATTTACACTGTTTATGCCAGACAACAGGCTGCTTAGAGCAGGAGTGAACTCTAAACAGTCTTAGCGTTTAATACACAGGCAGCAGTACCTCATCAGGCCCCTCTCCCATCACCTGAGAAAGAGCAAGGACTTCTGCCACCGCTTGTTTATTAATGCATTCTATGTCTTCCCAAATATAACTGAAACACTTCAAGTCACCCACTGTCCCACTTCACCAGCCCAAACTGACCTGTTAATGTGAAAAAGTTACCATCCCCAAACTAGAGAACTGTCCAGATACAAACTCAAAAGTCAAGATGTAGCAGGTACCTCATCAAGACGTAAGCATTGTTACGCAAATAGAAGGAAAAAAAAAGAGCATTTAAGCAACAGCAAAATCAATTACTCCCTTATATGAGGTGTACAATGCTAATTTGTACCATACACACATAGTTTTCAGAGCATGAATGGGTATCAGCAATGCAAAAGCTATCCCAACCTGCCAAATCCTGTGCTCCAAAATACATAAGCTGACCACACTGGTAAACCCAGCTCCCTGTCAAGGAGGAGAACAGCGTGAGATCCTTGTGATGTCTGCAGGCACAACCAGCACCACACGGCAGCTTCCCCCTCCCCGTGCTGTCTCACCCACGTGTGGCCCCAGGGGACAGTAGGGGACTGTTCTTGCACCTCCTCCCAGCACACCTGTGAGAACAAGTGGAAGTCACAGCTTTATCTCTGCTTACTCGCACTTACCAGAGCTGGCATGCTGGCATGGCTCTCCTCCATTAGGACTGTCATAGAATCATGTAATCATACAATAGTTTGGACTGGAAGAGACTTTCAAAGCTCATCTAGTCCAACCCCCTGCCATGAGCAGGGACATCTTCAACTAGATCAGGTTGCTCAGAGTCCCGTCCAGCCTGGCCTGGAATGTCTCCAGGGATGGGGCATCTACCACCTCTCTGGGCAACCTGGGCCAGTGTTTCACCACCCTCATTGTAAAAAATTTCTTCCTCATGTCTAGCTTGTGATAAAAACAAAAAAACCCACCAAAAACACCTGCAAAACTAAGCCAAGTTGGCTAAGTACCCCAACAGGAAACTTAGAAAGCTGACTCTGGAGTTATGTTTTTAAATACCGTCTAGTGTTTTTTTTTTTTTTAATCCTGTTATTTATCTGGCCAGTAGAATTCATCTTGGGCTACACTCACAGGAAAACACCATTATCTTTAATCTTTCATGTATGTCATTATGAGAACAGAACAGGAAACAACTGACTTAAGGAGGCAATGGCATGAGGTTTATGCCTAAACAATGGAGCACTTCATATCCATCAGGACAGGAATATTGTGCATTTTTAAGAGTGTGATTTTTCTGGATTTCAGGTAACTACATACAAATAATAAAATTTATTTCTAAAAGTATAAGGATGACTTTGCAGTCAATGGAACCATGAGAAGATTGAGCAATCTAAGCCATATGGGAAAGCTAAAACATTTCCCAAAATATTTCGTTTAAAACTGTCTGCTAACAGATATTAAAAAAAAAGACAAAACATAAGCATGGTAAGAGGTATTAAAAAGACCAGACACATGCAGAAACCAACAAAGAAGCACTGGGAAGTAGTTCTGGAGAGAAAGCAGTAATTTCAGTAACCCAGCTGGACATTCACAGTGAAGATGACTAATGCCACTAGTAACTCAAAGGGACATGCAAATTTAGTCCCATATTATAATGCGTGGCTCAAATGGCTGCATTTAAGATGGGTCAGCAGTTCAGCCATAAATCTGTGTTATGGAGCAGGCCATCATGCTCGCTCTTTGTCTCAGGCATTTCCCAGAAAACAGCTTTGTGAGCTCCCGAAATGGTGGGTGAATGCCACCTCTGCCATACCCCTGCAGTGTGAGGACCAGGAGCTGCCCACCCTGACACCGCAGCCGCTCCCAGCTCTCTGCCAGCCACCTCCTTTTCGAGGAAGCCTGAGAGAAGAGGCAGATGTGGGGGCTGATCCTCCAAAGCAGACATTGGGTCTCCCCACACCCCCCATGCCAGAGGGGTCCTGAGCCCCTCATTCTTCACGGTGCCATCTTCTGAACACCTGACCTCTCCATGCTGGTGATGCCACATTCCCCCAGCTACCAGAGGAACTGGCTAGAAGAAGACTAAAGATATGGAAATGTGCAGTTTCCAGCTGTTTTAAAATCGCAAAGCTGGCTGTGACCTCGCAGCCAAGCAACACTTACCTGTCCTGCCACACTCAGGTCCACAGCTCTCCTGCCACCTGCTAACCTCCAAGGTGTTGTACCAGGATGCACAGATCCATTTTCCGAGTGACAGAAACTTGGAAAATTAAACTAGTATTATTGCAAATAAGTATCTCAATTATCATTTTACCACACAGCAAAAGACAAGCAAAGTCCTAAGGACCTAATTTGGTATCCAAAACATCAGTCTTGGTCAGAAGATGCTCTTCAGATCAGTGACACACCTTGGAAAAAATATCTGAATGGAAACTCTACTTATATGCTTTTATTGCATTAATTAATAGCAAGAAATTCCCATACCAGCAGGACAGCACACAAAAAGCATTCATTTGAATGCCAACTGTCTCACAGGGCATAAAATCAGAAGCCAATCACTTTGCTATGTTGCCTGTATTGGGCAACAAGATTTGCATGGAAGATGAAAGCCAGTTTCTGCAGCCTTTTAAGGACCAGTGCACATACCCTTAAAGCTCCCTCCCAAAACACAGGCTGTTAATTTGATAACAAAATATATTTCAAAGCCTACAATGAAACATTACATATACACACATTTTAAGACATAAGATCACTTAAGAACTAGATAAATACAAGGTACTGAAGGGTGCTTAAAGGTTTCACTCCCGTATAAAAAATTCACTTTGAATTCTAATCCAAAATTCATCCTCCCTTAAAAACAAGACAGGTTATATCTCAGATTTCTATGCAAGCAATTTATGATACCCAAAAGGAAAAAAATAAAAATAGCTAACAGCCAAGCAGTGCTTTTATTGCCTTTTTTAATCTACTAGTTCCAAACCAGATGCATTCAGTACAGAATTCTGATTAGGAAAAAAACGGCTGTTGAATTTTTATTACTATGTCCCTTAAGGACCAAAAGCGGTAACCTTAGGCATTTAATGTGTACTATGAATAACAATACATATGAGCACATAAAAAGCTTGTTATCTCTGTTTATGGAATTTTTTTACCATGTCGATACATTTACAGAAAGAAGTTGGGAGTACGGTGAGGGGGAGGAGACAAAGCTATAAAAATAACAAATACCATTAAATAAAACCTATTTGGAAAGCAACACGCTACGCAGTATGAAATTTGAATGAACCATGTCTCTTCATTAATGCCCTGCAGCTCCCGTATAGTCAGTGGAGCCTCATTTAATGCTTACACTAAAAGCCTTCATCTGCTTACATCTCACTCACTGATACAAATGCAATTCATATTTAACACCGACAAATAATCACTCATGACAGGAATGTACTGCAAACATAGATTTTCTTCTTTTATAAATAATGTAAATACAGAGAAGTCCTTCTGGATGTTTCAAAACAGCTCACTGGATTCAAAGAAGCATCTTCTCTCCCTGTCCCCTCACATCACAATCCATAACCACCCGGTCAGATATCTGAAGGGTTTCCATCACATACTTCCCTGTCACAGGACCACTTTCCTCCATGTGTTACACTGCAACTCCATCCTCACAGCTAGAAAAAGAAACCTGTACAAACTGCAGCTAAGCAACGCAGGGCTTTCTCTTCAGAAATTAGCTTACAACCTCTCAAAAAAAAAGTGAGTAAGCCGTCAGAATAAAATTCTACAAACTAGCCATTTCAGCCATTTGTGGCACTGGTTTGTTTTCCTTCTGGTATTTAGATAAGAAATATTTTTTTAAAATAGTTCCTCCTATTGAGTCCTTCCCATATTTTCAGCTCTAAGAACTCACAGGGACCACATTTGAGCTATGCTGAGTCTAGATCCAGCAGGTTTTGAGAGCACAAAGAGCACCCCAGAAAATAATGGAGGGGGCTGAGACAACTCCATGCACCTCTCAGCTCTCAAACTTGCCTGTAAAAAGAAAATGAGGATACCACCAGAGCATACCATGTTTCTGCTCTACGCATGTCAATACATGCAGCTTTGCTCCAATTATTAATAAATGAGTTGATTCAAAGGCCAGAAAGGGGCCAAAAATGTGAATTAACCTTCATTCTTCTGTGCTAAAAGGAAGAACAACTAACAAAGACTTAGGGCCTCCTGTCAACCACTCTGAACCTTTACCATGCCCTTTGTTATCTCCTCCTGCTGAGATCTGCCTAGGTTTCCCTAGGCAAGTGCCTTGAGAAACCACATCCAATAGCAAGCATGGTGGAAAAGAAATTTGTTCTCATATCCCTTATGAGGAACGGCTGAGGGAGCTGGGTCTCTTTAGCTTGGAGGAGACTAAGGGGTGACCACATTAATGTTTATCAATATGTAAAGGGTGAGTGTCACGGGGATGGAGCCAGGCTCTTCTCAGTGACAACCAATGATAGGACAAGGGGCAATGGGTGCAAACTGTAACACAGGAGGTTTCACTTAAATATGAAAAGAAACTCTTTCTCAGTGAGAGTGACAGAACACTGGAACAGGCTGCCCAGGGAGGTTGTGGAGCCTCCTTCTCTGGAGACATTCAAAACCCACCTGGACACATTCCTGTGTAACCTCATCTCAGTGTTCCTGCTCTGGCAGGGGGATTGGACTGGATGATCTTTTGAGGTCCCTTCCAATCCCTAACATTCTGTGATTCTGTGATTTTGCCAATGGTTGCAGGATTCTGACTCCAACTGTTTATTTTCTTCCTCCTTTTCCAGGCTCAAGGAAGAGCACAAACAGACAAACCACGCTGATGGCTGTTGGGTGTCAAATAACTGGAAGAGCCACGTTAGTGGGCCATGCCCGTGGAGAAGACTGGGACACATGGGAGCCTGACAGAAAGTTCGGAAGAAAAGAATCTGCACTAGCGCATCCCATCAGCACTGACACATTGCTATGGCCCAAACCAGAGCTCAGCTGTGTTATTTACCATACGAGGTCCCAGCTGTCAACCTGGCCTGGCATCACAGCAGCCTACAGCACAAATGCCCTGAGCCAGCTGCTTGGCTTAATGTACAATTCTCTCTTTTTTAATGAGATTAGCGTTCATGAAACGTGCTAGCTCAACGGGCATGCTGATTTAAGTCCTCTGTTTATTCAGGCTACAGCAGATACAGCGGTCACTTTTAAAAAAGACGTCATTTGAAAAGATAACCATGAATTCATCCGAGCTCCTGCAGCTGCTCATTAATCGCAGGAAGAAGAGGGATTTCTTGTAGATCCATTGAGAAAACTGGAAAGGCTGAATCTTGAAACTGTGGTACGTGTTCAAACTTAGCAACTTACCTCTTTCAGACTAGCGTGAAGGATCTACTGGCCAGCAAAAAAACAACAGATGATTCCAGCTTCCTATCCATTTCAGTCATCAGACACATCTGCTGCGGTTACCACCGAAATTGTTAAAAAACAAGGGGGGGGGTATGTTAAATGTGGGGGGAAAGGAAGGGTCAATAACGCAGAGGTACTGCCATAAATATGGATTAGGAAAATGACTTATGACTTTCTATTATGCCTTAAAAAAAAAAAGAAAAAGCCAATGAAGTAAAAGTTGAAACAGGAAAAGTTGTATGCTCACTATAAAGATGTAAAACGTTACTTCCATGAATAAGCAATTCTTTGTTTAGAATGCATTTTTAAACAGAATGACGAAAATCTGAATTACTCCATTTCAAAGACACTTTTCACAGCATAAAGCTATTAAAATGATAGTACACAATCAGCTTTTCTTGCTAGGAAGTGACAAATTCGCTTCAGTGTACTGTATCAATGATGTGCAGATTACGGTCTCTTAACAGTACACAGTGGGGCCATTATCATATGTTGTCACCGTGTACCATTAAAAGGTCTTTAATCAGGAGATTGCCTCCACAATACGCTGCTCATGCCAGGGATCTGCTGAGTAACAGGCCAGGACGCTGTGAAAACCTCCAGCCTCTGGGGTCGCCTGAAAAACCCGGCTCCCCGTCAGTCAATCACTGCAACTCAATTAATGTATCTGGGTCATAAAAATGGTTTACGGGAGCCAGAGCCGGGTTACGAAACGCAGCGCGGCGGATCTACCGGGCGGCGGTGGAGGTCAGCACCCGGTGCGCACAGGTAAGAGCCGGGCCGAGCACCGCGGAGGGGTTGTCGGGGAGGGGGCACGGAGGCAGCACCCCGCCGGGCCCCGTGGCGGGACGGGGATGCGGCAAGCAGCGGGGAGACGGGCGGAGGAGCCGCTCTGCGCCCCCCACCCCGGTCCAGCCGGCCAGGGAGGCGGTAGGGGGGCGGGCAGCCATCGCGCAGCCGGGGAAATCCCTGCAACTTTCCCCCCCACGCGGGGGTATTTGTTCACCGCAAGAAGAGGGGGGAAAAAAAAGATATATATATATATATTCATAAAAATATAAATGTGTATATATGTGTGCATATACATATATGTATGCACATATATATTCCGGCATCAAAAGAGCTACGACCCCGCACGGCACACCGCTGACATCCCGGCGGAGCCGCGCTGCGGAGCCCCCGCAGGCGCCCGTCACCGGCCCCTCCGCCCGCCCCGGGCAGGTGGGGGCTGCGGCCGCCGCGGGGGTCCCCGGGCCCTGCCCGGTAGTCCGTGGGTGTCCGCGCTGCACTCACCCAGAAGACGAAGGAGTAGATGATGAGGAGGGTTTTCAGACACGTTATCACGGGTTTGGTCTCCATTCTCCTCGATGCCATAATACTGAGATCCCGGCTGCAGGCTGGGCGCGGGAGGAGGAGGAGGAGGAGGGAGGGGAGGGGACAGGGAGGCGGGCGGGGGGAGGGGGGGCGGAGGGAGGTGAGCTCAGCGCTGGGCTCGCCCCGCCGCGCCGCCCGCCCCGGCCCAGCTCACCGCGCCGCCTGCCGCCGCCCGCACCGCGCAGCCCCCCGCCGCCAGGGGGCGCCGCCGAGGGGAGCGGGAGCTGCGGGGTGCGGGAGCTGCGGGGGGCGCGACCCACAGGCGGGATCTGCTCTCGCTGAAATTTCACCTGCAGGGGGGTGACTGCAGGGCACCGGGGTCTCCCCCCTAGGGTGAAATTCGCTGGAATAAATATCTCGGGGTTGGGAGGGAACAACCTGGTTTTGAAATATAAAGATCCACCCACCCCCGGCAGCCCCCTTTGCTTGTGAAGATGCTCACAGGTTTTTCTTGGCCTGCACAGGGGATGGGGGAGGTGCGGTTGGAAAAGTCGGAGCTGGACAGGGAATTGCCCATATGGGAGAAAATAAATTTCAATGTTATGATGAAAATTTATGTTCATATTCAAGTTGCAAGGATCCGGAGATCATAGTAAGTGCAAGTACCGCAGGTTTAACAGTGCTTTGCTTACGGCCATATCATATGGGTGAACCAGGCTGTACTTAAGAGCTTGCAGCAAATCTGTTTGATGGCCAGGGCTCCTCCAGCTCTGCCTTGCTGGCATACCTCTCTGACAGCTCCAGTGCAAGCAGTGGGATTGAGACAGGAGGATTTATGTATGTTACCTTACAGGAGCAGGTCGTGAAGCTGGGATGCGGCTGGGGCCAGATCCCTAACTTTGGCTTCACCTCAGCCTTGAATCTGAACATTGAACATTAGCTTAAACTGATCAGAACCCTTGTACTTTTGTATGTCTTTGAGACCCCGTGCTTCAGCCAGAGCAGGTCTGCCTCATCACTACTGAGCCAGGGTGGGCCTCCAACAGAGTCCCAGAGAGAGCCTGCTTCTCGTCATTGTCACTGCAGCTACCAGCCCACCGCGAAATCCAGCATGGGATAGACAGCAGAGAAATAACAATATTAGCGTAGGAATGGAAAGGAAGCTGATCCTGCAGTGCCATGGCAGCAGAGCAATGGTGTGGGTCTTGCCAGCCTCCCCTGGGTGAGGATAAAAGAGGCTCGTGGTGCCTTCAAGAAAAGCACGGCCAGGATGAGCTTGCACATGTGCCTTGATAGCCTGAACTGCCGCACGAAGCCCATGGGCAGGTGCGGAAGGATGCTTTCAGGTTTTCCTTTCTGTTGCTCATGTTTTGGAGGAAGGTACACACAGCAGGAATTAGTACCACACCTCCTAAATGGTGTGCTTGCACACCCCCCAAAGCAGTCCTCCAAACTACATCTTTTACTGCATTAAAATCAAAACAAGGTCAATGCTAAGCAGCATATCTCCTCAAGCCGCAAAAACAATGTAGTTTGTGCAGCTGAGACATATCAAAGTGATAAACCAGACTTTGCCATTCACGGGACAGTGTTTAAAAACAGAGAGAGAAAAAAATGGTTCCTGAGCAAGGGCTTTTGTAATATACAGAATTTTTACCATGAAGACTGCCTCAAAATTTTGCTGGGTTTGACTTATGACTTTAAGAGTTGATTATTCGAATGGATAGCCTACTGTTTCCTGAAACAATGAAGGCATTTAAAGGATGCTTGGAGGGGGAGTATTCTGTAGGAGATACTGTTTTTTGAAGCAATCACCACTTTTGTGGAAAATTCAGATGACAGGTGTATAAATCTTTATTGACTTGGCCATTAAAATGTAAATAAGTGCAGTAACGGCAAAAAATTATATTGACACTAAAAACAGTTATAAATATTCACTGTAGAAAAATTATGGTAAGATTTTTGACAGAAAATAGCTAAGCAAAAGAAACTTATCTTCCTGCCCCTCACACATGGACTGTGGAAAAGATAAATACTGCTGTCACAGGGGACAAGGGACAGTAACCATTTATTTCAGTAGCTATGGTTGTACCTCCCTTCCTCTTAGGGTGTTTATAAGAAAGTGTGAAACAAAATATAATATCAACCAGAATGTAAGTATCCAGACAACTGAAAGCACGTATGGCTATTTTGGTAAGCGCTGATTTTGACAGAGACTCACATTTTTTTGCCAATAGTACATGATTTTATGTCCTTCCACCTTGTAGTGTCTAATTTGAGATACAGACCCTAAGTCTTCTCACAATGATATGTTGAGGATTGAAACTCTATAAATGCCTACAGAGCTTCCCTTTACAATGTTGTTGAAACTCTGAGAGTTTTTCACCAGGGAACAAGAAAGGAAACTGGGGTGCAAGAAAGAAGTCCACATCAGGAAATAATGGTTCCTTCCTCCACAAATGTCAGTCCCTGGAGGGGATGATGTCCTGAGAGCTGAGAAACAGAGAATCCATCTTATCTTCACCCAAACCTACAGCCTCCTGCCAAGGCTGTATTTGGAGGAACACTGAGTTGCTTTTTGACATTCAGTCAAGAAGCATATACTTTATTTGATGTAGATGCAAATTTTGGATTAAAAATGAGAATGTCTGAACAGAGCTGGACATTAATCTGCCTGGTTACAGCAAATACCGTTAAAATATGACCAGAGCACCAAGCCATCAAACATTTTCGGCTTAAATGGAATTACCAAACAATTGCTATCCTTCATGTGTGCATTGGAAACAGGTTTACCTTTTAAAATTATTTTATCATAGTTTTGCAGATTTAGGAGTGCAGATTTTCAGGAGTTTCTTGAACAAAATCAAAGCAAGTCTTTCTCAAGCAAAATTCATTTTTAGTTCTTCAATTCATGTTTGCAAAGTTGGGAACATAATTGCTCTTCACATCTCCCCACAGAGAGAACATTCTTGTAGCTATTCAAAACAGGACATTTTTGCCTAGCTGTGTCATTTGAAAAATATTTCTTTAAAACACTAGCATTTTCTTCTGATAAGTGGTGCCCATGAGCATCTTTTCTTCATAATGCATGGGGAATATTCTCTTTCTTAATAAATCTACCTACAGCACATCAATCTAGAAGGAGCTCCTACATCTTAAAACAGGAGAGCATCACATTGCAGAAAGTGAAAATGAGGACCTCCATCCTTACCTGAAGCTGACATTGGTTATTTGGTGGTTAAGCAGAAGCTTTCTGGAGAAAATTATAGAAAGTTGTAAACAGCCCTTGTATCAAGTGTGTTAAGGCTTTGCACCCTTCTGTTATTATAGCAGGTGTAAGGAAATGTGGTGCTTTCTTCTCTTCATGCTCACTCTGGCCTTTCCCAGATTCCCTGAAGTGCTGTTGAAGGTAAAGACTGCAACCTCTGCTGTCCTTTACTGGGCATTTAGGCTTATAATCTACACTTGCTTCAGCCTCCCTGACGATCAGAGGTTTGACTTTTCTTCTCTTGCTCTCGTTCCTTCTCTCTCCATGTTGTGTGCCAGAGTCTGTCCTCAGCTGACTATACCTACAGCCTGGGTCAGTCCACTGCAGAGTAAAGACAACCTTTTTGGAGAAAGGTAGAAAGCAAAGGGAAAAATAAAAGTTTGATGATTTTGCTGGTCTCATGTGTCTCAGATGAGTTCACGTGGCTCCATTCAGGTCCCACCAGCACCTTGACATGGTGATTTGGCTGGAAGAAAGCAGAGCGCTTGCACAGCAGCCAATTCTTTGCATGGCTGGTAGCTGTGTGCTTTTGGCAGATGTATCAATGGGACCAAGCTGTCAGACTCAAGCCCCAAAATGTGTTTTCTTTATATGTCCTCAAGGAAGCTATGGCAGGAGGTACACAGCCAGTCTCAGAGAACTATTTGTCAGAAGAGGCCCCGTAAGGAGTGAGTCACATGTCATGTTGATGATGGCAACTAAGGTATGTCCATTTATAACAACTGATGAAGAAGATCCAGTCTCCTGCAGCACAGATATAAGGAAGCAAATGCAGACGTCAGCTTCAGGAGCTTACTAACAAGTATGAGTTAGGATGAAACACAGATTCAGCACCAATTCAGGAAAAAGGTCTTGTGGGATGGATATGCAGTATTGAGAACATAGTGCCACCTCAAACTGATGAGCAAACAGTATAAGTTTATGGATGGACATTTTAAGAAAGCTTTAGGATGCTTTATGGGAATGGAGATCGTGCTTTATGAATTACGCTCAGTAAATTAAGGCTTTTGGCTTATCTTAGGCCAAAAAGAGGTGTAACTAGTAACAAGATCAAAGTCAGTACAGAGATTAACACAACTGACATAAAGATTACATTTTCATCTTCCTGGAAGTCAGATGACAACTAGATTTGTTGGCTTGCCATGTTTGTTTTAGTGATGTTTTATTATAATTATTAGATGATAAGGTAAGGGATCTGTCGTTCTGTGAATCTCCTTTGGCTCTGGATTGTTTCTTGCCAAAGGGGCAGTGAAATTCTTGATTTTTTGAAGCCTTACTTCCAAAGCCTGAGCAGCTTTGTCCCAAAAGCCAAGTACTATGTGAAGGCAGGAGGGAGTGTGTGGTGGAGGGATGTCCTTTATCCTGTTTCCCTTCAGAGCAGGCATGTAATATCTAGCTTTTGTCAGTAATGTTGATACAAATCTGCTTTTCATAACTTTTCCTATTTCTCAGCAAATACCTTGATTTAAAAGGGAAGTTTCTAGCTGTTTTGTAGACAGGCATTTCTGATGGCTTGTGATTACTTTCCTGATTACTCCAAGGCTATGCAAAATGTCCTCTTTGAAGGCAGTGGAAAAGAAGTACAATTGTGACTAAGTATAACTACCATAACAAGATAAATTAAGCTCACCAGCATTTAAAGAGACAGGGTGGAAGACGTGGAAAAGATAAGAGGTCAGAGAGCAGAAAAATACATAAATAGCATATCTATATTATTTCAGGAGAAGCATTATTACATTTCCAGATGATATGAGTTTTGACACAGAGCAAGAGAAATGCAGCCGTACAATTTTATAATCTTAATCTTTAGCAATAAAGTGACAATTAACCCTGCACATTTGCCAAATCATTCAGATTGGTTTGTCACACACTGTAGTTTCTCTTTTTTTAATTGTTTTCTTTATTGGTAGTTCTGAATACCAGTGCCAGATTCTGTCTTGTCATTTTCTTAAGGTCAACAGATAATTTACAATTACCTTGGGAGGTATTAGATCACTTCACAGAATCACAGAATGTTAGGGATTGGAAGGGACCTCGAAAGACCATCTAGTCCAATCCCCCTGCCGGAGCAGGAACGCCTAGGTGAGGTTACACAGGAAGGTGTCCAGGCGGGTTTTGAATGTCTCCAGAGAAGGAGACTCCACAACTTCCCTGGGCAGCCTGTGCCAGTGTTCTGTTACCCTCACTGAGAAGAAATTTCTTCTCAAATTTAAGTGGAACCTTTTCACTTCTTCTGGAAAAATCAATATGAGGGGTTAAAAAGTATCTGTGAGGTCCCCCTTATCCATGGTTTTCTGTTGTTTAGTTCTGTCAAGAAGCGTGGTGGAGCTGCATCTTAAAAGTCGAACACCACAGCATTCAATACTGTTTCCATTTCTCTCCTTTTCCTTTCCTGACTGTGCTGTGATTTGTTTTCACTAGATTTCTCCTAAGTCTGCCCTGAAGCAAGTGCAGACTGAGCTGGGGATCCTGGCCTATTTTCCAGCACTGGCAGAAGTTAACCTCTTGTCATCGCAGGTTTGCAAGTCTTTACGTAAGAAGTTGGGACAAGCAAGCAAATTCCAGCTTTCTGTTACACAGGTTCAGCTATCCCTTTATGTGACAGATGGAGACCCTAATTGACATTTAAGTGTCTGCATAATGTGAGATACTTTCTGCCTGGCAAAACACCAGGGAAAGGGACGGGTCAGCTTGGCCACCTGCAAGGACCTGCCCAAACTCCTACCTTGTCTCTGACAGCAGCCACTGGTAGGGATATGGGGGAGGACACTGACAAACCTCTAGCCTGGGGTTCTCCATGTCTGTGGTTGCAGCTCTAAAAGCCCCATAGCAGGAATGCTCACCATTCTTTCAGCAGAGACCACTCCAAACAGTTGCAGCTGCTTGGATTTGCAGTGGTTTTCCCCAGTTTCAGAAAAGCCTGAGGCTCGCTTTTCTTTATGTGCATCTCAGGCCTAGTTCTAGAGGAAGGGAAAGCATAACCTAAGCTTTGTGCATCTGTTTAAGCAGAAAAGGAATCCTGAATGTCCTCGGCTTAGGGATAAAGGGATTGGGAAAGCTCAGGTGTGAGTCAGCAGATGGACTGTGGACAACATGGATGATGCCGAGGGAGGTCAGGATGTGGAACTTCCACTGCAATGGAAACTGATATTGCCTTAGCATGATACAACAGCGTAGAATGAGAGAGTCACATCAGGGACCTGCAAATTCTGTCATTAACTTCCGGGCACAACTGGCAGGACCTCATTCCCAGTGGGAAAGAAGATACCCTGGGAGGCCCAGAGGTATACTTACTTTATGCAGCATAGAGGAGGACAAGGGGAAGCGTGTAGACAGTCACAGAGGTCATAGTTATCCCAAGAGCTCTTCAATAAATAGCCATGCTCAAGGTGGCAAAACATCACCATTCACACAGTGAAAGTAACTTCGAGGTACATCGCATAAATTTGGAGCCAATGTGTTTTCTCTTGATGTGGTGCCTAGGTTTTCTTCTCCTCCTCTGAACGATGACTTCTCTTCATGCTTCAGAAAACAAGAGGATTGATTTTTAAAGTAGCCATTTATTTTACAACAGCATGCTAGTGATAAATAGAGAAAAAAATACAACAGTTAATTAGTCGGCATGCTTTGGCAAATAGGATTAAGCTGTAGAAAGCAATAACATTTAAAAAACAATTCATTACAGATAAAGTACACTGGCAATAAATCTTGAAACAACCAAAGAAACAAGAATGATACTTAGACCGTACCTTGCACCCACTTCAGTGCCAGTCTAGGCAGAGATCTTGATTTTTGAGGACAGGCTGTTACAGGTTGCGTACAGGTATCTGTTACATGAACGTGCAAAGGACGCAGCTCCAGCTTAGAGGCCCAGCTTTTTTTTTCTGGAGCAGACTCCTTCCCTCTGATGCTGGAGAGCAGAGCTGATGTGAACTGCTCATTCAGACACAGCTTGTTTCTTGGATGAGCTGAGAGGTGGATGAGAGCACTTCTTTTTCCCTTGTGGAGGATTTTTTGCTTTGTGCCCATGTCCTTTTCTTCTGGAAAAGCAACCTCAGCACTGTGTTCTGGAGATGCTCTTTGCTTATCCTTCTCAGGTTCCTTCAGTGAGCAGCCTCATTTACTCCACAACTGTGTGGCAATTTCCTAAGCCATTGTGTGAGGAGCTCCGTTCCTCTAAACAGAAGAGCAGCAAACAGTCCAAGACTCAATCTGTGTCAGTCTTAGCAGCCATAACAACCACTGTCTGTCAGGCCCCTAGCACACCCTCCTACCCTTTCTAGGGTCTTGACTGTTTGGGCTCAGGGCCAGCTTAGAGTCACAGAATATCGGGGCAGAAGTGACCTCAAGGTCCAACGTTTTCTGGCAAAGGCATGGTATAGACAAGATGGCCCAGCACCCTGTCCAGCTGAATCTTGAAAGTGTCCAATGTTGGAGAATCCACAACTTCCCTAGGGAGATTATTCCAGTGGCTGATTGTTCTCATTGTGAAAAATTTCCTGCTTATGTCCAATTGGAATCTCCCCAGGAGCAACTTGGACCCATTACCCCTCATCTTTGCTATGTGACTCCTTGTAAAAGGGAAGTCTCAGTCTTCCTTGCAGCCACCCTTTAAATACTGGGACATGGTGATGAGGTCTCCCCTAAGTGTCCTTTTCTCAAGGCTGAACAAGCCCGGTTCCCTCATCCTTTCCTCACGTGGCAGCTTCCCAGTCCTTTGATCATCTTTGTGGCCCTTCTCTGGACCGTCTCCAGCCTGTCTACATTTTTTGTGTAGGAAGGACCAAAATTGGCCACAATATTCCAGTGTGGCCTGACAGGTAATGGGTACAGGCATCACATCTTGAATCAGAAGTGTTTGAGAAAACACTGTAAGAAGCCTCAGTGGGAACGGCTGCCCTTCTCTCAGGAGATGCTCTTAAGCTGGGCACTCTACCATGCTCTCTGCCTGAGGTACACTGCAGCTACGTTGCAGCTATGCCCGTGCCCATGCCTGCAGTCCAAGCTGGTCAACCACTGTAGATGGGTTCAGGACAAGGAATGCAAGAAGCATATGCATCCTGTTCAGAAAGCCTCCCTGGCACTGGAAACAAAGCACCATATGCTCAAGCAGCAGGAGCAAAAGGATGAGTTCAAGGCAAAGGGAGCTGAGAGCAGAAGGGAGGTGCACAGGAGAGCCACCAGGACATCTTGCTTCATGCTCCCCCATTCCTCCTTACAGTGCACTGGTGGATTACACACAGCCACCTCCTCTCCTTGCAGCTCCGAGGGGATGTCTCTTCCACTTCATCTACTGATATCCTGCCCCCGAGGTTGCTACTGCTTATAGGCGTCTTCTCATCTCTCATCACTTTTGGCCACCATCACCCGCACCTGTCTTGGCCTCACAGTCTCTCTGAGGCCCTTACTGTGTGTTAGCTGCCTGCTCAGCCCACCGCGCAGATGAAACCAATAGCAGTATCAGCAACAACCACTGGGGCAAGAAGATCAGGTCCGGTACGTGTGCCATTGTCCCCAGCACAGGGCATGGCAGGCAAGCCCCCGTGCCACTGTCATTGGTGCATAAGGCACAAAGGTTGCCTGTATTGCTGGCTCTTCGCGCTGGGTCTCTGGATTCAGACTGTACGCACTCAAAGATTTCTAGTTAATACAGAATCAACTAGGGCTTTCCTTTTTTTGGCATGTATAGTTGAGACTGATAATGTTTTGTAACAGTTGATTGCCTTTGAAATGTATGGTTCTTTTACAGGTTTGTCCTGAATTGTATGTATTTGTTAATGCTGCCTTTTTTTTTTTTTTTTTACTGGCAACCAACAGAAATATACCTGTATTAGGAACTGACATAAAAGGTTTATTGAGTCATTTGGAAGAATTTTTAATGATGTAAAAGTCACTCAATCTCACATGGCAAAAGGAAATACAAAAAAAAGGGCTGCATAAACATTGGCACTACAACACACTGTGGAAACAATTTCTGAAGACCTCAGGTTCTCCTTAGGCTTCTGACCTGGTAGGCAAGAGCTGCAGATCAGCACCAGGACATCCTGTGTCTTCATGACACCCTGCCAGCCTCATGGATGAGGGATGAAAAGTGTGCCATCAGTCCCAAGAAGTCACCACAGGCATCCCAGTGACACTGGTGTGAGTTTCCCCACTGGAGAAAAAGAACTCAGCAAGTCTCTTATTCATCCCTTCGGTGCCTGAGAACATATAGGCTTTAGAAAATAAAGTCTGTCTCTCTGTCTCTTCACTTTTGCTGTTTCAGAGAAGCAAATTGTTCATTTTCCTTCCAGCTTATATTTTACAGCCCTCTCCAAGTCCCAGTCCAGCCTGCAAACACGTACAGGCTCTTTTATCCCACCTTTGGGAAGTTCATATGTAAGTGAAGGAGCTGCATGGACTGCACGAGTCCCACAAAGTCAAACTGAATTATATACTGGGGTTTTGATTTTGTTTTACTAGGTTCTGGTGGCTTCAGAAGCACAGCAAGGGCCTCTATAATACTTACGAATAACTGATAGGATATTATCGCTTCGCAGGAGCAGGACAGAAAACATTCACAGTGGGTGCACCACAGAGGTGGTACCATAGGGAAAGAATCTCCCCATTTCCATGCAGGAATGAGAGAACCAGGTGCACCTTTCAGGGACATGTTTTGATGCAGGATTCATTTTTTAGCACCAGGATAACACCACTGACATTCAGAGTATTGCTGTAGTCAGTAAAGTAGTATCAAATAAAACACAAGAGCTCTACATTTGCTTTCTCCTGAAGATTTTTCTGTCAAATTGGGTCAACTTCTAAGTAAAGAAAGTGAACATTTTAATCTGTCAGCACTGCAAACCTAGCTTGGGATTTGAAGATTACTTTTCTGCTTAGAAATCTTGTGGAGTCTGATTTTGGCAGGCAGTATTGTTGGTGCATAAGACGTAATGGTATATAATCCAAAACCTAATCATTTCTGCTTTGCTTAGCTTGCCATTATTTTAGCAAACAATTGCTTTGGTGGGTTTGAGGGGTAATATGAGCAAATAAAAGCTCCATAAAGATATGTTTTCCAACATTGAAAATAAAACAACATCCCCCCAGTTTTTCAAGCAGTACCATTTGTGACCTTTATAAAAATACTCTCTACTGTAGACAGGAAAGCAGATCATAAAACTGCTCTGCCCAGATCTGCAGGGGAATCAAACAGATGGCGGAGCCCACTGCAGTTTGGATGAAGATTTCATAGCTAGATATGCAAGAAAATAGGAAAGTGGCTTCAAGGTCAGTGGTGAGGTGAAAACAGTGGCCAGATATTCTTCAGCTATGAGCATATGTAGCCTTTCTCACACATTTAAAGGAAATGCATCAAACCCAGAAATTCCTTCACTACCATGAGCAAATGATCTGGATGCAAGAAAATATTACAACATGGGGAGAATTTGCTTGCTTAACTGCCACTTTTTAAATGTATATTCTACACTGATTTTTTTCGAATAGTTGTTTATGACCATTTATGTGTGTACATGTATGTATTTTTTAAATTCAGTTAGATTTGCAGATGGTTATATAGCAGATTGTAAATAACATTAGTTGTGAATTTTTGCAACAAAAATGATTCTCAGTTAATGGTTATTGTTGTTCAATTAGTTTTGGGCCCAACGCGCATCTAGAGTTGTTGGCAGCTGATTTTTTTCCACTATGTTTGTGTCTTTTATGCCCCCACAAATCTCTGAATTGAGTAGGTATGACTTTAAATGGAAAATTTCCTTCCTGATTTGTTGTGTTCTTTTAAAAATAAAAACCCCTAGCAATCTAGCTTATGATATCCATCAGGCTCAGCTACACAGATCTGGAAGCTGTATTTCTCTTTTGTTTATGCCATTAGTCTGGGTTTAGTTAATTTTCACGTCCAGATGTTTCTTGTGCCTTTTGTTTTTTTTCCTTCTGGTTAACAGGATATAAATTACCTTGATAGGCCAGAGCTGTTTGTTCTGTTTTACTTGTTTAATTTCTGGGTACATTTTACAGAGCCTGGTCCCCCATCATCACAAAATAGCTTTTACTGGCTTACAGCACAGATTTCACGACAGTTATTTAGTGGCATAAAATATGCACAACCAACAGAAGAATAAGTCTGAGTGCACGCCTCCTCTTATGTTAAAGGGGCACAAAGAGCTGCTCTGGAGAGGGTTGGATCCAGCTCCCGGACCATGAGAAATACAAGGACTCTGGTTAGCATGGCTGAAAGAGCAGAGATGTGGGTTCCCGTTATGAAGAATGGCTCCTACTTGCTGGATTAAGTTGTTGCCTTCAGAAAACAACACTAAACTGCATCGTGTTTAGTATCTCCCTTCTATGAAAGGCAAGGTTTTTGGCTTTACTGTTTATCAGTGAAAGGTGCTGCACAGTGGCGTTAGCAGACCTGCAGTGGGGTGGCTGCCAAGCAAATTAATTCTGTGCTGCATCATCTTCTGCTGAATCACTTCTGGTCCTGAGCTTTCCCCCTGAGGGAGCGGAGGATGGTGCCAGGGTTGGCACCTAGCTCCTCAAGGTTTTTTTTCCTGCAGAGGTTTCTGAAGAAAGATGGTTGACGGTGTGGTGGTGTTGATTATGCCATAGTGGACTTGAGCAGATCACCACAACACTCCTTCAGTTCTGGGTGATCTAGGTGCCTTTGCATATGGGTATGTAGCTACTGGATTATATAAATCACTGCAGCAATCAAATACTTCCTGCTACTTTTCCAAAACACTGCTGCAGGGTCACTAACGCATTGCATACAAGGATCCCAGGACACCTTGTACTTTTTTCTGGAGGCTTTGAAAACTTAAAGAGATGAGATCCAATGATCTTAGAAAAATACTGGCAATGAGTCCTCTCAAGTACTAGATTTGAGTGGCAGAGACAGCCCTGCCTCGTTCTGTGCTACCATTTCTCTGTTGGTAGTCAAGGGCTAACTAACATTCAACTATAGGCAGGTAAAAATAATAGAACTGCTTTTAAAATTTTCCAAAGCTTACAAAAATATGCAGAGTCATTAGTACTTTTTCTCTAACCAAAAAGCCCCTGATTCAAGGGCCTGCTCTTAGAAGTTACCATCTCCAGATGTTTCTTGGTGGGACAAGTCAGCCTACAGCAGCATTTGATTCACTTAGGGACCAGCTGCAGGTCCCTCCTGGGCACCTTCTTTCTGCGAACCAGCACAGCTGAGCAGAGGTTGAGAGTCACAGAGCAGCTGATGTACGTACCAACCACTGTCACTGAAGTTGCATATTAATCGTTATTCAGACTTACAATGTCAAATGCACTGGTTTCAGTTTTATGCTAGCCGGCCAAGATCTTGAGCTCATGCTCATCAAGGGTCATGAAGGAGACTATGCAGCAAGTCAGTGAGATTTGTATGCTGAAAGTCACTCGCTCTTTGAGAGCCTGCCAAAAATAATATTTCAGAGGACATGTATAACACTGCCAAAACCAAGCTGATGAATGGCTGTATCATTGAATTTGGATGCAGAATGAGGGTCAAGTTCAGAACAGTCTACTAGTAGGCTATTTACACAATCTAAGCAGGATGAGACCAGGGTATTTTGTAATCAATGCTTATTAGAAATAAATTATTTAGCCCTGTTTTATTCTAAAGTACAGTAGAGGGAGGGCAGAGAGAAATTAAATCTGGAAGGTAGATGACAAGGCAAGCTTAGGGCCATAGAGTGCCAGGCTTATCTGAGCATTTGGGAGTTGCCTCTAGTTAAGCACAGTAAAGCAAGGGAAGGAAATGCTCATGGTCTCTTTTGGAACCTGTACACATTCAGGGGCTGGTTCTGCAACACTGGTATTCACTCTTTTCTTCCAGAAGTGTAGTTGTTCATGGTTGATATTAATTCAAGACATGGGAATAAGAAGTTTGTAGATGAAATACTGCGTGCTACTTTTCCTGAAGATGAGAGGAGTTTGAATTTAAATAATGAGGCTTAGTTCTGAGAGCATACAGCCTTGCATTTCACTTTTTTATTGAAGAATTTTATCTCCCTGCGTAACAGGCAGGTGATATAGCAAGAAGCATATAACTTTTTCCTATCTGGAGAAAGATACAGGTCAGGTACAGAAGTTGTCAGGTCTTGGCTGAATATCTTTCCCTCTTAGCTTTTGCTTTTCAGTTTCATTTACAGTCTTCTCCTTAACCAGTGGGTGCTTTCCCATTGCTTTTGACTGAAACAGGGTTTTTTAATGGCAAATTACTTTGGACTGAAGCCAGTTTTAACCAGTTTTATAGTCAAAGACCACATGACCAAGAAAGTTATCACAGTGATTCAGGTCCGCTGTGACAACTGATGAGAAGAAAATTGAGAGCATACCTGAGATATAATAATAAAGTGACTGACAACCATGATGTTGCTAATTGCTATTAACTTAGGAAAAGAGCAACATCATTTCTAACATGCACAAAGGACAGTGCGTGGAGGTATGCTGGGAATGTCATGGACAATTTAATTAAAATAACTGAATATGTGGTAAGTATGGCTACATCCTACTACAATTTTTGTGACCTCACTGGTATCCTTTCTTATACATCAGTCATAAGCTATGGGAGTCATCACTAGCTGGTCCAAATCCATGCAAAAATGACCAGTCCTTGCTGTGGCACTGTGTCCAGATAGTGCCAACAGATAGATGACTAAGGAAACCACTTAGCATAAATTAGTTGTTTATAACCAGAAAACTTGTGTGAGACCTCATGATGCACATGGCTCAATGGAAAAAAAATATAATAAGAGAATAATGAACATGTAATTAAATGGAAATTAGAGCTGAGGCTATCTATCCAAAAACATCTGTATAGTATTGCCATAACATCTAGCGATGAAGAAATCATCCCCATTGGGTCCAAGCATACTAGTTTAACAGATATTTGTTGTTTCTACATCTGTGCTTAGATTACTAAATGGCTTGTGCAAGGTAAATTAAATCTCATGGTTGAACACTACATTAGAAATATTAGCTAAGCTTTATAAACCCAAATGTTTGCAGAGCTATTCCAAATCACGAGTGATTATTTATACCTGTCTTTGTATTAATTTATTGCCTGCCCTTAAACTGGAGTGTTGCTTTTCAGATAAAATGTTTCAGTTGAAAGAAGAACTGAACTCCAGAAAGACAGAAGACCTTGATTCAGCATAGCAAAGAGGGTGATAAGGATTGAAATGTTTGTGAATGATGTATTAGTTTGCAGCCTGAATTCAACTCCAGCAGAAGTCTTGCCAAGATGCTTGATTCTCTTTCCACGCTTACCCCTAGAGAGCAGATCTGGTAGCTGTCCATTTCATTCAGTCAACAGTCAGATTTTGAACCACATACTAAACAGTTATCAGTCTCTCACTCTTCCACCCAAGCAAGCCCATTTGAGTTATCTTTAAGGTCAGAGCTGGAGCAGGGCTGCACACATAAGGAGTTTGTCTTTAGCTGCACCCTTCTGCCCAGTTCCTGCCCAGACTCCTCATTCTGTGTTCCAGGACTGGACCACCAACAATTTCTGGTAAAGGACTTTACCACGTCTCAAGGATTTCTCATCTTCATCACCACCACCAGCCATCACTCATGTGAGTCTGGGCTAAAAGTGTTGTCTGCCATGTCACCTGGTCTCCTCATGCTTCCTCACATTCTCCCAAAACACCCCTTGCCCGCTCAGTGAGGGTTAAACGTGGCTGGTACCAATTCTTGCAGCGTGTGTTTGTCTGTGTACAGGCACTGATGAACTATGGTCCCTCTCCAAATATCCCTGCAAACAAACAATGGCAATTCAAATGTTTGCTGAAAAACCAAAGGAAAGGGGTGCAAGCCTGGCTGAGCAGGATCGTCTCCCTGCTTAGGCACCAATAATTGAGGAGACCTATCTCCACTGTTTTCTCAGATAATTTCCAGCTATGTACTTAACTGCTTATCTAACTGATAACCCACTGTCAGCATCCATAATCAAAAAATACTGATAGGCTCTAGAGAGATGTATGTTTCACTCTCCAAGGCAAAACTGAAGGTGACAATGCTGCAAAGCCTGGTTGGTGGGGGTGGACCTTCATAGGAGGGAGGAAGAGGTGGCCGTACTTTCATTAGACAAAGAAGTCACATTTTTAAAGGTCAGATGTTTCATCTTTCATTTCCTAGGTAAAACCTGTCCAGTGCTTTGAAGTGCATTGCTGCTCTAGCTGTAAATAAAGAAACTTAAATGTAGGCCAGTTTATGAAGCAGCACTCAGCACTATAGCTTACATGGCATCTCCTCTTTTGAGACTCGTAAAAAGCAAATTTATACCAAGAGGTGTTGCCTTACAACTGGTTTCAGATTCTTGTAGAATCAGGGATTGGAAATTAACACCTTGGCAATGGTGAAAACTGCTTTGTGTTTGGAGAGCAGAAGTTAAATGGCTAGCCTGCATCATTTTTTCCTACTTCACCTTTGCAGCAGTGCTAAAAACAGACAAAAACACCACCAGCTTGTCTGCTTTTATGAATTCAGGTTGCCCTAGTTTATATGGATGTATGTGCCTGTGTGTATGCACAGTTACTCTGGATGAATGGAAAGAAGAGCTCCATCTAGAAAAACTGTTGTGTATTTTGGGGCTGTTACAGGCTTAGAGGGACACTAGCAAAGGTTGGTTAATGCAACTTCAAAAAATGTGGCTCATAGATCAGAAAAAAAGGATTGTAATGCATTTAGAGTAGCCAGTTGTGTTTTATGAATAGGGTATCCCAGGGCAGTGAGTAGTGCTCCTGGACACAGAGTACAGCTCTATATACTCTTTATAGATAGTGTAGAAGAAGACCCACATGGCAAGGCTTGCCTTTACCATGTTAGGCAAGTGTCCCTTGGTGTGGTCTAAAGGAATGAAGCAGCTCACTGGCCTTTTTTATAGAATTTATCAAAACGAATAATCGAGAAAACATAAACTGAAACAAGCATGCTGCTTAGTTAATTTACAAAACTAATAAAAATGCAAAAAATACAGTAATCAAATTATGTTCTCAAGTAAGAATGAATCAATAGATTAGCTACAAAGTGCTTTCGTACCGAATTAACACCATATGCAATCAAATCAAATGATGAGGCTGTCACTTTCATTCTCAGTCCTTGTCACTAATGGAGTTGTGCTGAGTGAGTCAGAGAAAGACTTGTTTGCTTTCTGACCAAGAGTATCTGGCATCCTACTCAAAATACTCCATTTAATTGTCTGGGGAGGAGCACAGATCACACAATGTGTGTGATTTGGACTTAGACCCTTACCAAGACAAAATGACAGAGGTGAGTGATATTCCTCTTCCAATGTAAGTTATGTGCAGCTATCCAGGTACAAGCAATAACTCTTCACATAATATTTCTTCCAGTCTTCTGGCTCTTTCAGGGTGATGGGTGTCATTACCAACTCCCCTGCCCATGCACAGAGTTTGTGGGACAGCAGACCCACCTGCTTAAGACAGACAGGATCGCTATATGATGCATGATGGCGACTTTGGAACAGCTTTCAACCTCATCAGAACTACCTGATGTTTATTTTTATGAAACTGTGAAAGGTTTTTCTCCCTGAACCATACACACTCGCTTGTTTGTAACCAGGGGAGGAGGATGATGGGAGGAAGAGAGAAAATAATTAGACTGAGGTCAAGTGGCAGAAGAGCAGTTCAGCGAGGAGCCAGTGGTTGTGCCTGCGAGCCAGGTGAGTGCCCACTGGCCAGGGCTTGACCGGGGGGCAGAGTTGCTCAGGCACTGCTTGTTTCACTACTGGTGACACACAAATTAATGGGAGGCATTATGGGGAAAAATTGGGAGGGATGGTGAATGTAACTGCTGAATCCCAAAGAAAATATGTGCTAAGAGAGGCTGCGCTTTCTGATGACTGTAATATTCCCTTCCTGAAACAAAGCTGAACACCAATGAATGCTGGGGATAAGAAGGGCTGGATTTATCCTGCGTAGAGATATGCTGACAAAATAGTTTCTGGTTATTTCTCTCACTAAACTATCTCTCTAGCAGAGTTCAAAGGGAGATACTAGTGGCCTTTATCAAAAGAAAGAGCTTTCAACCCATCTGAGAGCAACAACATGCTTCCCAAGGAATATGGAGATAAGCTGCCGTAATTTCACACTATGCTATTTTATTCCATAAGACAGACTATTACTTGCTTTCACAAATTTACAACAGCGACCATACAAATGATGGTTTGATGTCTGTGGTGGGTGCACTCACCTCCCCACCTTCAACAACACCAGAAACTTCTTGATTGGTGGGCCACACATGATGTCTGTGGTCATGTACACACCTCAATCAGGTGCCAACGATCACATATCCATCCTGGTTCAGTGACTGTGGTCATGTACACACCTCAGTTGACAGACAGGGCCCTTAGACAATTAAATGACTTGGCTGAGAGAAGTTTCTATGATATAAATGGATCTCACTGGAGCTCCCATTTGAGTTGGTCCTCCTTGGAGCAGCAGGTCTGCAGTTGAGGACTCTCCCCTTAGGTCAGAACACTACCTGAGGAAAGTCCTTGAGGTTGAGAGCCTCATCTCATAGGTGAGTGATTTCACATTTTAAATCATCATTCCAAAGTCTGGGGATCCCCTGAGATGTCTGCATAGTAATTAAATTCCACTTGGTATTCTTAACCTGTGAATTACTAAATGTTTGTCAAAGTGTAAAGTGATTTTGACTAAGAACAAATTTTATTATTGATTTATCACCAGTTAAACAATTTTGGCTGAAAAAAAATTAATTCCCCTTTGGGTTTGCCATCTGCCTAGTTTGATTTGTGGTGTGCCTCTGCGACAATGTCATGTGCAGTCTCATGGTTTAACTAGTAGGGGAGAGAAAAAGGTAATTGCAAAATGTACAATGACAATGAAACAGCAAATCTAAGTGGTTATGTTAGCAATTATTCCTGATGTGTGAATAGTTCCACGATATGTAATTTTCAAGAGGAAAATTTCTTTTAAAGAAAAGTCCTTTCTAGAATTCTAATAAGGGCCAGAGGAAATGAATGCCGAATGTAGTTGTGAGTTGGGTGAGCAGAATGAATGAGAGTTAGCAGGGAAGTTAGCTGAGGTGTCACTTGTTGCTTCCTGACAGCTTCAGGGAGAGGATGTCAGTCAAGGATTGACTCTGAAGAGAGCAGGCATCAGCCTGGCTGTCATTGCTGGGGAAGTAGCTGGAGTGTTGCAGTCTTTGGATGTGCAATAAACAGTCAATACAGGAAACCAGTTCGACATCCCTCCTCTGAGCAGATCACCATAAGCAACAACCAGAAATTTCTAGCAGGTGGTGAGAGGAAAGCCCCCTCACGAAGCACAGCGGTCTGCTTCTTTTCTGATTGTCAAGGGTTTAGATTGTGGAGTGACAACAAAAACCGTGGCAGATGTATTGTTAACCTCCTCTCCTCCTCCCCCCTTTTGCCCCTCCCTCTCCTCCCTTCCCACTCAGGACAGGCGAAGGACAGAGAGAAGAGAGTGGGAAAAAAGTAAAGATGTTTTACTAATGCTACTAATAAGAATAAAGAAAATATACAAAATATACAAAACCAATCTTGAAAGTCTCAGCAACTGCAGAGCCGGCAACCAAAGTCCTGGATTGGACTCCGCAGCCAACCGGAGCTGGATTCAGTCTCTCACTCAGCCTCAGTTCGCAGGGACGACTAGCAAGGTCCTCTCCTAATGTCGGCCATAAATAGAAGGGACAAAGGAAAAAGGGATGAGATCCTTGTGATCTCCCACTTTTATATGAAGTATTCACGTGAATGGAATGTTATACACAGTTGGTCAGTCTCTTGGTCACTTGTTTCTCATCGCCCCTCTCGCGAGATGTCCATCCATGCTTATCAATAAGTTTGCATTCCATTGCTAGGTTTACCAAAACATGTGTCTGGTTCTCCAGGAAAATGCAGCTAATATGAAGGCTTTAGCTGACAGGCAAAATTCACTGAAAGAGAAACTTGTTTTTAACAAAACCAGGACACTGATATTGTTCTAAAAAGTTGGGAGGACACTGAAGACAACCCCTCTGGGACAATGGCATTGACATTAGTAACTTTTTAAGTGAGGATTAGCCAACAGAAAATGGGTTGTGGGACAAAATAAATACTCTATGACATTCTGACTATAGCAGTAGGTGCTTGTTTAACATGGCTGGGAAGACTGTTATTAAAATAAATATTTGTTGCTTAGATACCTTGTTAGTTCAATAGCCTGGAAATCTAGTTTGTGTCATTACACTGGTGGTGCAGATATTTTATAGATATGTCGTTACAGCTATTGCAGGCAGACCTAGGAGGCAGAGAGGGAACTCCTCAAACACTAATAAGAAATAAAGCAGTTACTAGAAGCAGCTCTGACCCAGAGTGCAAAGCTGTCCTTAGAAGACAAGCAGCTTTCTGAGTGGGAGCAGGAGAGGAGGGCAAGTGGGAAAACAGCGATAAAAGAGGGGGGAGACCAGCAGCAGAATGAGCCACAAGGGGAGGGAGCATGCTGCCTGATAAATGCCACCCCAGCTGCAGCACTGCTGATTCAGGCTGTGTTCTTATCAGTCGGCAAGGGGGAACAGCAAAGGAAGACCTTGGACACCACGGGGTGGTCTTCTTACACCAAGGATCCGTCATCCTTACTACATGAATTTCAAAGGTTTTACTTGAGTCTGGCTCTGGACTTGTGTTATGAGCTGAGGTCCGGTCAGTGGCTGGAGCACCATAGATATATTCCTATGGTGTATCTTTTGAGTTTGTGTTGTCCAAGCACAAATAAGCACCCAAATACATCTAATTTAAGTCAGCACAAGCCTGGTTTTTAGGCCTCTAGCCCATGATGTAGAAATGTTCATTCCAGCCTTCCTAAAGCAAATTCTCTGTATCACTAAGAGGGGCAAAGCAGTGACCCTAGAAACTTCCAGATAGGAATTCAGCATCTTTGATTGAGCATCTCTCTCTCTCTCCATTGATAATTTAAGAAATGAGTAGGAAATGCTGGATGACTCATTCTACCAGAGATACTGCTTTTCTGTGGAGGATCAGCAGCATTTTAAAGAAAAGGCAGTGACAGTAGCATGTTCATCTGCCTCTCCCTGCCATCTCACCATGTAATCGGACTAGGGAGTGGAAAATGTGTCTTGAATGTGAGCAGCCTTGGCTCTATGCTTTCCTCAGCCTAAGAAGATCTGGTTTTGTCTGATATGAGCAAATGCCACCCTCGGCATGGAGGGAATCCAGAGAGGGAGTGTGAGGAACCCTCTGTCTCTGCTGTTGACAGGGGGCCCCCCTGCAATCATTAATGGGGCTTAGCTCCCAAACCTTGTGGAACTCAGCAGGAAAGGTAGCAAGAGGGAGCTTGAGTCTCATGTGGGAAGTGGCAGGAGGCTCTGCTCCTTGCAGTATATCAGTAACAACACAAGTGGTCACCAAGTAGGAGGCAGGGTATTTTGAGATAAGACACCAACTGCCCCTTCTTGGAAGCTAACTGGAGCCATTTTCCTCTTGCATCTTCTGCTTCTGGCTCCAACACCCTCACCTTCCAGCCTGAGAGGGATCAGAGTAAGCAGAGAAGTTCTTCATGTGTTTAGGTCTCTACCAAAACAGGTCCCAGGGGTGTACTGTACCCTGCACACAACGTGGGCACCCGAAAGGTCCCACTCTGCAGATTTCCTTACCATAAAGCACATGAAAGCTTGAAAAACATCACTCCCCACTTGCTGGAGACTGAGTCAAAAATGAAAGCACTAGGGTTGGATCCTGATTTCAGACACAGAACTCCTGGAGCAATGCTGGCACACAGATGAAATTTTCCCCATATTCCACCTATTTCTTGGAGTTTTAGCAGCTGATATATTATAAACATTTATATTTCTCAATTCACTTTATACCATTTCATCACAAGGATCTTTGGCAGATGGTAAGCCTTGCTGTAGCAGTTCAAGATGTTATTGCTTTCAGCTGCCCACTCTGTCCCTCTGTTCAAAGTTATAACCTTGAAAGAGTAAGCAGAAGGGCACGTGCACCCAACTGCATCTGCTCCCACACTTTGAAGCCTTCAATGAGTGCTGTGGACCACAATTTGGAGCAACCAAGGAACGGATGACATTTCCTTCTCCTCACATTGCTAACGGGCCGATAACCTTTGCAACTGGGAGTAAGCAACAGCTGGAGCTGGTCACATATTAAAACAGCTCAAGTTTCTTGAAGTTCATGTGTGGCAGTTGTAAGCTGCACTGGTCCTAGAAGGACTTTACTTATATACAGGGTGTTTCAAAAAGATTGACCCAATTTCAATTCCAGTTTCTTTGAAATTGGGTCTGTCTATTTGAAACACCCTGTAGTAATGTAGGTACACTGATTTGAACAAGATGGTTCACGCTTGAGTGTGTAGCCTTATCACCATTTCTGCTCTTTGTGCTCCTAAAGAAAGCAAAGCCGTATTTTATGAGCAAACCAAACTATCCCAGCAAACATGAACTCTTGCCAGTATAGCTGGATCTGCATCAGAGGCTTCTGCTGACACAGCTAAGACAGTCAAGGATTATTCTTCTTGTCCCTCCTATCAACACACCAGGCTGGAAAATATCTGTTGTAGAGCCTGAAATAAAAGCAGTCACAATAGTTTTTCTTTTCTGCAGTGCTCCAATTTAAACAGGGTCATACAGGCAGCATCCATGGGTGTAGTTTTTCTGCTGAGATCGATTTTGGTGCCCTGAAGAATTTGACTAGTCGTAATGTAGTGCAGATGTAAAATTAGAAAGCCCAATTATGGCCAGGCTCTGTCTGTACAGCTCTCAGCTTTGGGGGTTGGAGCCTCCAAGCATGTTCACTTGAGAGCAGAAATCTGCCAGAGAAGCTCTGTAGCCAGCCTCTGAAAACAAAATATTGGGAGTGCACATGAAGAAGAGGAGCTCAGAGTTACATCTACCTGCTGTGCTGTCTGCTTGTATAAGCATTTTTTACTTATAGAGAAGCGATTATGGCAGAGTACAAATACTGCCAAAACAGTTCTGAGAAAAGCATTGAAGGAAAAACGTGGATTAGCAGGGATGACTGGTTAAGCACCCACATCTCCTCTTTTCAGGACAATGGAAATATTTTATTATTACTAACGTATCCTAGGAAATGCAAGTCCTCCATTCCTTTCCTTGTCCCTGTTGTTTAATAATGAGTGTGATGAGCCATGTGGTGTCCTATACAGTCTTCAGACCAAGAACCTATGGACAAGTTACTAACCCCCTTAAAGTCATGCAAGCAAAGTCTTGATCCTACTGACTTCAGTGGAGCATGGATTTTACTTTATGTGCACAAACTTGCCTGTGTGTATAAAGTCCTTCCACACCATGTTCTGCTGTTGTGTAATAGTTAAATTATTTCCCAGGATTAATGTTTAACACAGATTTTTTTCCCAGTTTTAATGTAGAGTTAATTGATTCCAGTTCTACCCTGAGTTTCTGGTAACTGAACCATACTTCCTTTGCAGATGAGTGATGTATGGGGATGTTATCTGAACCTGGGACCAGGAGACAAAGAACCTGATATGTCATTGCCTTCCACTCCCGCAGCCGATATGTGTGATGCTCCCCCAGTCTGCACTGGTGAGTCTGTGCTCACTTTTCAGTGGTGTGAAGAACAACTCATTCTGCTGACCAGCAGACAAGGAGGTCCACAGATACACACTTTCTCATCTTGCCTCTCCTCATAACTCCTCAGTAGCCTTGGGCATTTCATTTATTGTCCCTCCCCTTTTTCTCATATTTATAAACCAGGGATAATATTTATACACTGTTTCAACTGTTATGATGACTATTAATTACTGCTCACACACCACTCTGGAAATTAAGGTATTGTGCAAGTAGTAAGTGTAATTTAATTATTGAACATTCAGAATTATTTGACTCTATGTGCTATTTTTAGCTCTTGATTCTTAGTCTGTACAGAAAACATCCCTATTTCTTTCAGTATGCATTAATGGCAAAAGGTATATGTGGCCTGAAGCTGGCTGCTACAGAGACAGCAAACTCTCCAGATACCTAGAAAACAAATAAATGTTTGTACCATCTTCTAAACCCACTACTGCACCTTCTTTCTTCCCTGTCACCTCTCTTCCTTTCTTAGTGTTATATGGTGTGTTTTTCCCACATGTTGCTACATTAAACCTACCTGCAGGTTCTGCCCACCTGGAAACTGGTGTTAATATTAGCCTGTCCCAAATGTTATTTTCAAAACTAATTTCATTTCTCTCTTCCAATGTCATACTAATTTGTTCATACCTTTTCAAGTTTTAGACTAGAGGAAAAGAAATTCTGTATTTTCGATGATTTATGACTGAAAAAATCATTGAGTGTTTGGCTGAACTCTATATACATGGCTCAGATAAAGAGTTTCTGTGTCATCAGATGTGAGTCAGTCATGGTCCGTCTGAATGGATGTTGCTTGGACTTTGGCTGTCTTCACTGACTCATGGTATGGATCATGTGTATATGTGATGTTGGAAGGAGGCACAGAGCTGCAATTCACCCATTTTGTGCTGACTTGCCCCCTCAGGAACACTGAGAAAAATCAGTGCCTGTGTTGTGGGAACCACCACTGAGGAAGATGCATTTGCTCATTGAGTAGATTATTCTCATTATTATGTCTCTTCTCTCCAATGTATGCTGGGTTGTTTTCATGCTGTGGAGAATATTGACTCTTGCTTTGTGGAGAATTCAGCAGGACCTCCTTCCCCATGTCTGCAGCAGTCATGGAGAAGAAGAACTTAATATTTGCACCAAAATAATCATGCACCAAAAGCCATAGTGAGGATTTAAGGAAATGAATGAGAGCTGCATGCTCAGCCACTCATCTTTATGACTGGGTAAGATCAACATTCAGAGGACAAAAGGTTATAATAAGTTTCTCTACTGGGTATTTCTCTTCTACAGACAGTTTTGGTGAGTCTACAGAGACTAATTCAAGAAATGCCTGTAATTCTCAAATTCTCAAATCTGTGCACTGCTAGTAACTGTTCAGGGAGTATCAGGTAAAATCTAAAGAACTCAGTGACCATTCTCTGCTACACAAATAGCACAACTGCTGGAAGTGAACCTAGGAAAGAGGAGACCGGTATGTTTACACTGGAGTGGAGGGTGACCAGGAGACTTTTCAGATGGTCTCCTAACATAACTGTTGCCCTTGAGATCACCCTTCCTCATGTGAAGCATGATTCAGGATGATATAAAGCCTTCATTGCCACAGGCAGCATCTTTTTCCAGAGGAGCAGTAGGAAGAAAACACAGATGTAGTAAGTTACAAAGCAATACAGAGCCATCAACTGGTTCTTCTGGCCTAGTCCCTGAAGAGGAGGCCAGAGAGGCAGACCAAGATCAATGACCATCACTCTGACCTTGTCTTGATTCATGTACAAAGCCAAAAGCCATTCATTCTTCTGGAAAAAAAAAAAAAAAAAAAAAAAAAGCAGGAGTTGTACAATATTTTTTGTCTCAGAAAAGCCAAAATGCTTGGAAAGGGGTTTCTTCCCTCCACAAAGATGTGGCTCTGGGAAGGCTGAGAATGGTGAGGCTGGGGAGAGGGAAAGCCTGTAACTGATGGGTGATACCGGTTTGAAATACTCCATATGCAGCTTTTTCTGGGTAATGTTAGTGGATTCAAACCTCTTGGATACAAAGGGATATTGAAATGGAACCTCTGGGGAGAGACGTGAGCTTTCTCCTGTATTAAAGGAGATTAAGACTCAATAGGGACTGGACTGAGGGGGAGGTAATTTCTTGTGCAATGACAACAGGCTATGGATGTGCACGTGGAAGCTCGTGCTGGAGCAGATTGGACCCGGCAGCGAGGACAGCACTGACTGAACTGGTGGTGGAACCAAACGTGGGTTTGATGTGTGCGGGTATAGGCACAGCCATATGTTTCATTAAACTTAAGTGGTTGTGCTGGGGATGAACGTGTCTGAAGAAGGATCATTGCATGCTAAGGGTGAAGAACAGAGGTCAGCAAGCAAGTATCCTGCTAAGGGACCAGCAAGCTGCAGAAAAGAGCAAGCCTATGCAAAAAGAAAGATGATGTTTAGAAACTCATTGAGGCAGCTGTGAGTCGCACCCCAAAGCCAGGAAATGCTGCCATGTCATACTGCATATCCACATGCATTGTCAATGGATGCGAGGTGTGAGACCCTCGTATTGGATGAATAGTGGCAGTTTAGGAGTAAAAACGTGGAGAAATGATGGCAGATAGTGTGGCTCTGTGCTTGCAAGGAGAAACGCATGTAAAGGACGGGAACCATATAGGATACAGAAATGGTTGTATGTTGTACCCAGTAGCTACAGAAAATAAACAATATCTTGAAAAAGCAAAGCTTGCATCTTGCTGGGAGGATAAAACTGTACAAAAGGGTTTTCCATTGGAAAAGGAAAGATAACCTGTTCAGAAGGCGGTGTCTTCAGTGACATCTTGTTTTTTTCTTGGTGTGACAGTTACCGTGTTGAGTCTTGGGGTATGAATTGTGCTACAGTAACACAAACAATTAAATATGCCTGTTTAATTAAGCACATCTGAACAGAGAGGAAGGAGCACTGGAGACTGAAAAATGGCAAATTGTCGTTCTGCAGAGGAAAGGGGTTGAGTAACAGTCAGAATGACTCTTTGTGTATTCCCAGCATGTCCATGCAGCAGCTACAGCAGTAATTTAGTAATCAGTTAGAGTCAGGGTGCATTTGAGCTGTTACAAAATACATGGTTTGATTTGGTTCCATACCAGAGCTCTTCTGCTATTGCTGTTATGGTTTTCCATTAGTATATAATATTCTGCCTAACTGTATTGTAATAGCACACTATGGGCAGCTCTGTGCTTTGCCCAAAACACAATATTTTTAAAAAGAACTGTGGATTTTTAACCCATTCATATTTTATGACTAAGATTATTGAATTACTTATAGCACTACAATAATTTTATTCAGGAATCACAGTGACCTTTTGCTAATAGGCAGTATAACAAGTTGCTCCATTACAATGTGGCCTCGTCTTCCACAGTTTGAAGCTTGGCAGCTGAGAAGTAGAAATGGAGACAAGATGAGGGACTTTCCCATAGACTTCCTGAGGAGTCAGACATGAATTAATTACAACACAGGCAGAAATGCATAGTGGCTGTTGCTTCAGGATATAAACCAGAATAATGTCCATCAGGAAAGCTGATGTGATTTCAGATGAGACTGTATAAAAATCTGACCTAGGACATTTGGACATTGGCTGAGCCTGGAGAAAGAACTCACAGGAGCTGTTAATGCAAGCACAGATATCGATCCTCATCCTGATGCCTAAGCGGGCTCATTCGTTACTTGACCTCAGCTCCAGCTTGGGTTCAGCATTGTGCAGAGACAGATTCATGGGTTGTTCCAGACAGGGCACACTGTTCAGCTCACCTACCAGACACATATCTGAAATGTTTTCCAGCCCTGAGTGTGTAGAGGCTACATGTAAAGAGAAATAAAGCTATTTGTACCTGGCGTGCTGGGGGAGCTTGGAGGATGTGCCCTCTGACTCGGGCTGCTCTGTCACCGCTGCGGCAGAACCACGAGTCTGTTCCAGCCTCTGCACAGACATGCAAATGCAAATGCCTGGCAACAAGGGTACCAAAACCTATCATTAGTAGCTCTTAAACACAACGTTTTGAAAGCAGCATAGGAAAACACAAAACCTCTGGTTGCAGGAAGCTAGGATAACATCCTAGCAGCCCAGGAGAAATCAAAACCTATGTACTAGCAACCCTGTTCTGAACAAGTCACAGAGGCTTTCAGGCACTGTGGTGACTTGTGGCCAAGCATGCCGTTACTAGAGAGGGCATGACACCTCACTGAAGTCACATCTCCAGACTGCACATAGCTAGGTGAGCATATCATCTATGGTAAAACAGGATACAAGCATGACTGTGTATCAGGATATGTTTCTGCATGACACAGTCACGGAAGGGACCACCTGTCAGCTGGGCACATTTTGGGAACATGACACAAGGTCTTCATCAGCCAGGAAGACACGTGACAGAACATCAAACTCTGTGGTATTATAGACAGTCTGCCTGTAGCATGGCTGAGAAGGGCTGTCCATACACAAAACTTCTAATTCAACATGGGACCAGATTTGTATCAAGTCAGGTGATGCCCCATTTAAATTAATTTTTAACCGATTTTTTAGTTCTTGGTAAACCTGAACTTTTATGTAGATGTGGTTATATTTTCTCTAGAGAGCAATTGTACCTGCTATCCTCCTTGGGCTTTCCATTATTCCCAAAGCAAAATCTCATTAATGTGTTCTGAAAGTAGCTCACAGAGTTGCAGTTACTCTCAGAGCAGCTGATTTTGCTTTTCAGAGCCAGTGTGCATCACACCAGCTAAAGTAGGGGCTTGGCACTGCAGTACTCACAAGTTCCAAGATGATCTGCCTGTCATGCCTGTCATGGCATCATGTCTGTGATAAGCAACTCTCTCCTCATTATCCTCTCTTAAAAGCCTATACCACTTACTGTTTACTTCAAGAGGAGCAGATAAGGGCCCTGTCATTTTACATGGCTTAATGGTTTCCATTAAAGAAGACCATCATGACATTTCATGAGAAACTTTCATATGTTCAGTCTTTTGAGGGGGGCTGGATTTTCAGCAGCAGCAAAGTCTTTGGCTGGAAAAGCAGAATTCTTGTTAGGTTTTGGCTGGTTAGTTGTGAAAAAGTATATTACTCCCCCAAAATCACCTTTACTTTTCATCTTTGGGAAAAACTTTCTTCCTTGCCAGCATCAGCTTTCTGAGGATGTGCTGTGGCTTTAGCAAAGCTGCTTACCTCACTCCTCTTGGGATGCCCCTGTACTGTGGTTCTGCTGAAGTGATCCGTGATGAGAAGAGAAACAGGCCAGGGGCCTTCCCTCTCTTTATACAATCACATAATGCATTTTTCTAAGCCCAGTACAAAGCAGCAGAGCACCTTCTCTTCTGAGGCACCATGTCAAAAACCAGTGTTCCCACTCCTCCCGTCCGGTCCTCAGTCCCCATGCATGCTGCAGATACCCACTATCTCCCAAAAGTAAATAAGGAGCAAGCCGAGCACAGCAGTCCTGAATATGTCCATTGCCCAGTCTGGAGACACCCTGGATGCTCAGTTCAGTTGTCCAAACATAACTGTCCTGTGCTGTTTCAGATGTCCTCCGCTTCCCTGCAAACTTCTGTGGGGCCGAAGGAAAAACAGGAGACCCACAATCCTCTGGAGAGGTGGCTGGAGAGTAAATGGGATTCCCTAGAGTATTGAATACAGCACTAGATATCTACGATTAGAGAACAGATTCAAACCCTCTTCTTCATCTTCACTTTCAGACACCTAAATATAGTTGTCTGCAGTACTCGTGGAATAGGTGTCTCAGCTCCTATTACCGTCACTGAAGAGCCAGTTAGTACCATTCAGTAGAACATGTAGAGCTGTGAATGCACCAAATGTGCCTGTTTTAGGGAAGCCCTGTAGACCCCATTGACTGCAGTGGCAGGACAGGTAAGTGGCTCACATGTAGACAGCTATTCTAGCAACACCTAATTCAGTTATCTGGTGAATATGCTGCAATTTTCTAGATTTTACAGCATTATAATTTTTTATATCCAACTCTCCCTTAATTTTGCATTTCAAATTCCTTTCTTCCAATATTTAATGATACATTATTAATATAAATATAGCGATACAAATATATTACAAATATTGCTATACAAAAGCTATATTTATTTAAGTTGCATAGTCAAGCACTTGAAAGTTAGGTAATGCCAGATGTGTGCACTGCAAGCACAGCAAGATACATTCTGTATCACATAAATCAGATGGATAAAATTAACACAAGATGAACCATCTGCTACAGGGATAGGATGGGAAGATAAAAACAATAGTGACCAGGACAAGTTGCATAAACTAGATATGACCACTAAGAGAAAATGAGTGATTGCCTTTATTTTCTTTTAAGTGGTTTCAGGAGACCTCTTGGCCCTAGTGCTGTGGATATTCCTGAAATAATACTCTGTGTATTGTCTGTATCCCTGGATCTTCTGAAATAGCATCATCAGAAACAGCGTGTCTGTGGGGATTCGGACATGCCTCCTCAAATACCTGTTGACAGACAAATTCCTGGTGTTAGGAATTTACGAGATTAAGTGGGAGTTCCTTTAGCAAAAGTGCTGCAAGTCAAAAAAAAAAGACATTTCATGTTACAGAACGTGATGCTGGGCTTCAGTGTGAGGACAGCCCACCCTGAGCCCACTGCCCCACAAGGCCAGTGCCTTGCAGCACAGATCCTGCAGTGAGTGGCCTCATGCCACTGCGGGCTGATGTGTGCTCAGTATAATCTCCTTCACAAATACTTCATTTTGAGTGTTATTTTCACAGGGGCAGATCTCTGACCACGGGTGCGTGCACACGATAGTGAATATTGTACATTAAGTTGTGATCTCAGTCTTTGGATCTTTGTGTCTAAGTATATCCGGCTGTCTCTGGTGATGGAAGACAACACTGACATGGCCTAGGACTCCACATGGGATATTTTAGACATTGAGGATGGAAAGAAGAGGATATAAAGTAGGATTAGGTCCTCAGTTCTTTCTCCTTACCAGTTGTTCCACCAGAATGTTACCTCTAACATAACTCCTATTCTCTTTCAGATTTCTATGTTTTTATGTTGATGCACATAGATCTTGACAATAGGCATGGAAAACCAAAAAGTGATGTGATTTCCTCTCCCTCTTGTTGGACTGGATGAATGCCACTCTTTTGCCCCAAATGCATCTTTCTCCAGCAGGCTCTGTAGAGCATCCCAAGCTGCTCTGAGATACAGGTTTCCGGTAAAGGTACTGGTAGAAAAGTAGACTACTGGGAGTACTAGGGAAGTCTTTCAAAAAGCTGCCTGAATTACTGGTTCATTTATCTGTCTTCTAATTTCAGGTTCAGATGCATGTTTTTACAGTGGGATGTAGGGGTATTTCCCAGCTTCTGGATCTGTGTGTGTCTTCTTGCTGCTTCCAGACCTGGGGTTGAGTCAAGACTTGGATATGCACCAGCCTCCTGCCTCCTCACCCCAAATTCAACAAGCTTGCTTGAGCTGGACAGAGAGGAGCAGTGACACACTTTGCCTGCCTTTCTAACTGAAAGAAGAGGAGAGCAGGTCTGCAGAGCTCACCACGGTGCCAGCATGGCCTATGCTACCTTAGCAGTACCCACTCATGAGTACTTCATACTCCTTTGCAATCTGTTTTGAGTTTATGGTGCATCAGATGATTCATAAAACAGGGGAGAAGAATAACTGGGTATAAGCAGCAACTCTCACGATACTCTTATTAATCATCTCAGAGCATTATTGTTCCACCACATTCTTCCCACTAGCTGATACCCCTCCAGAGTGTTCATGTCCCATAGGCTTGTGCAACAAAGAGTGGCTAAACACGTGCGAAGCCGTGCCTGTGTGCATTTGCAGTTCTCACAATAATCAGCAATTCTGCCTTTGTTCCTCCTGGAATCTCAGCAATCCACTCCACACCCACACACCCGCCATCTGCTTCGGGCTTTTTGCTGCCATCACTGCACCCTCATGAGAACAACTGCACACAGCTCATCCTCAGAAACATCTCAAATGTTGTTTTCATTCCAGTCTAGAAGGAGGAACTGTGGGAAGGATATGGAGATCTCCCTTTTCCTGTTTTCTGAGAGTTTTGAAAAAATATTCTTTCTGTAATGACCACAACACAGAAATGATCTGGCTTACAAAATGCTCTTCTTCTTCCCTTCTACACATGATTCAAAACACACCCATTGCCCTGCTTTTTCTTTGGAGGATGCAGTCTATAGTTAGTACTCTTTGCTATTGTTAGCATGGATTGTTATAGTGTTTCCTAAATATCTTTGTTCAAGTAGGTGGAAAAAATACACCACTTCTCAACCTTCTGAACTGCTTGCTTTTCTCAGCTATCAGCATAAATCAATTGCAATATGTAATATGTGTGTTGGTTTGTGAAACTGGGGTCTAGTGGGTGAGAGAAAGAAATATGATGATAGATGAATATAGATGAATATAGATGCATGGATTTATCTTCTTTAGGCTGTTTCCTGCAGGTAGTACACCTTGCTTCTTGGCCTGCACAAGAGCAGGCAGGTCCACATTTACCCTACACAGTGCCATTAGCACCAGAAGGTTCTCTGGAAACTTTAATTATGCTAATGACATCAACCCAAGCTACCAAATGGATAGCTCATTTCTGTAACTGAGTGATTTTTCTCTAACTTAATCCACACTGCTTTCAAAGCCACCTCTAATGTAAACCTTAACTGGTCTAAGCAATATTATTTGTTTTCCAAATGTCATTAGTTTAATGTGGGAATTTTCTGTGTTTGGCACAAAGGTGAAGGCAGGTTCTCACTGCAAGTGTGCTGGAGCTCACCTGTGGTAGTTTCCATTACATCAGTCACAAGGAAATTGCATGTTTCCACATACCAAAAGGCCACATAGTTGTCACTGCTGAAATAAAACTGGGGGAGGAGGGGGAAAGAAAGAAGTATCTTTCTTTTAAAACATGCATAATTGTTCAACTGAGTAATATGGCTTTTGAAATCTTTCAGAACAATTTCCTTCCTCCTGAGGCTAAGTTAGAGGAATTGGTAAGAGAATTAGTCTGAAAGTTAAGAATTGAAATCACAAATTGAATAGAATATCTCCTGGAGACTTCACAATGGAAATATTGCCCCAATAAGTGATAAAAACATATTTTCCATTGCTTTCTGTCCAGGCCAATAAAAAAACAGGGCAGGACGGGGTGGGTTTCTAAGAGAGACTGAGAATAGAAGGCTAAATGCTTTTGTATAATGCAAGGTTGTGATTTCCCTCCTAGCTGCCAACAAAAGCAACACTTCGAATTTTGGCTGATAATTCAACTGGAAGAATTTCAAAGCAGTTTACAGATTAGCAGAAGAACAACTCTAACATGAATAGTAACAGAGACTAAGCAAAACAACAGAAGGAGAAAATGCAAGATATCTGTAAGAAAACACTGTGCATCTCACTGGCAATCAGCCAAGTCCCTTAAGTACACCAGTCTGCCCCTTACCTCTGCAGCCACCACAGCCACGAAACACAAGCTTCAGGAAAGTGAAACAAGATGTGAAGTGGGCAGACCATTTACATCCCCTCTTTTCGAGTGGTCCTTGGAAGTGGAGCTTTCTGTGAACTCATCTTACATTGCAAATCATCAAAGCATTTTGTCATTCTTTTCTGGTGCCTCCTCGTTATACATTTGCAATGCCTCATATGTATTTTGAGACCTGCCTACTGTATTTATTCTTTCATGACTGTATTTTTTGCTTACATCATCCTCATCCTTGATAATTTCTAACTCCAGCACTCATTTCACCATTAGATGATATGGATCATGTTCCCATGACTCCCTGGCCAAAAGTATTCAGATGCAACAGTTTCTGAGAAATTTTTTTATAGAGATGGTCTATCCTGCATGGGAGGTAAGGAAGGAGGAAAGATAATACAATACATTTCCTCTTCTGTTGCTTTTACAAATTGTTGATCGTCTTAAAGATAAGTTATTTTTTTTCCCCCTTTAAGTAAGTTGGCAAATGTCCAGAAAATAAGATGCATTTATCATAAATCTGGAGATGCTAGAGACATGAGAGACTTAGTGGTCCCTAAGACTATCTCTTGAGGCAGTGTTCCTAAAAATCCATTATCCTTTCCAGGTCTTTGTCATAGCTAGTGAATCTTCTACTCTATCTTTAAAAAGCTTGGTGATATTTCCTTTACTTTCCTTTCTAGATGGAAAAGAAACAATAGGAGACCCAGGCTGTTTTCAGCTCATGCCTAATAAGGGAAAAATTAGAAGGCTCCAGAGGTGTTACCAGAGCAGTTTTCTTTCAGCTCTGATTAGTAAGAATGAGCAAAGAAGATACAGCTTTGCCATAGCCTGCTGGGTCCATTGTTTTTCTTTGTTAGCAAACTACAGTATCTGTGTTCATAGCACAAGAATGCAGCCAACAAATCCTAGACATACCATATATTTCATGTGTTTAGCAACCCATAAAAGTTGAGAGTAGCATCTGATTTATCTAGGCACATGGCTCCAGCTGTTCTGAGGAACATATAATTTTAATCAAAGGTGATGTTCCCTAAATTAAGTCTTTCTTTGAATCTCCTTGCTCAGGGATATATTTACAGCACTATTTGTAAAATACTATCTACTTTGTTAAAATGTTTCGAATGCTTTGTTAATGCAGTGTGGTGGGACTTTCCTGTAATCATTGTTTCTTCCCAAAGGAAACTAACTGGATGATTAGTAATTGCTGGATTATCAAACAGTGCACAAGCTCATTTTCTGGTCTAAGCAAGTTATTAGAGTTTCATAAATGCACAGCCACATACATTATTCTACTATATTAACCTATTACTAAAGAGACCATGGAGGAGAGGACAGATGACTGATAGAGGAACATAGCAATGTTTACTTTCCTAAGTGATGTGGCATTTTACTTGCTTGTTGCATATGGTGTTGCTTCTTTCAGGTGTGAATGCAACAGATGCTCCATCCTCTCCTCCCTTCCCCCACTCCTGTGTCCGACAACATACTGATACAAGGATAATGACAAGCGAGGATGTTATACAAATACTTGAAGTTCAGCTCGGCATGGTTTTAAATAGTGAGTTCAACCTTTACTCATCTGTGACCATCCAGCACAGTGGTTTTATGGTGCCCCCCTGCTCGCTCTCCTACCAGCTTTCTTTTTGTCCCTGAAGCTTAAATCCTGATATAACACAGAGATGAAAAATCTGCAAGCTGGTCTCCATTGGAAAAAAAGTCTATTGGTCTTCACAGGCCTCCATAAATCACTAGATGACCTTCTTTCTTCTAGAAAGGAAATCGAAGAAGGAGCATGACAAATGCATATTTTTGACTGGTTCATGTCTAATTTTAACTACTAGGTGAATGTATTGGAAAGACAAGGCAAAGGTTTCTTAGAGGTATTCTTTTTTCCAGTGTAAAATGCTAGTTTGACAAAACTGACGTTTTTTACTGGTCCATATGGCTTTCATTAAAATATTTGCAGATGATGTTGAGATATTCTGTCCTTATCTTTTTGTTACAGCTTTTATGTTACACTGCTATTTTACATACATGCAAAATTAAGTCTAACTGAGTAAGTCCAAAGGAAAGACCTTGTCCTTACTGTTTGAACATTTGCCTCCAAGTAAAAATCCGTGGCAGGCACTTTTATTTATGATTCAGAATGAAACCAAATTTTGAAGCCCTGGAGTTTTCCAGAGGATGGGATGCCGGCTTCTGACTGCCCCTATTTTTGATGCAGTTGTGAGATGGACAGTGATGCTGATGATGCCTCAGAAACAGGACCGAAGGGGCACAGCACATGACATGGCCTGGGGTCTCTGCTCTGTACCACAGCATCCAAGTGCTACAAAAGCTCAATTTGGCCGCGTCCCTGGAAAATTCCCTTTTAACCTGCTCTAGTTGCCTTTTCTTTTCTAATTTATTGATTGTTTTTCTTCTTTTTCTCTTCCAGGGACTTTTTCATAGTCCTGGCTTGCTTTCTCTTTTGTCTCTCTTAAATGCTCCACTGAGTGTAATGCTCTCTGTTGGCGGTCCATATGTAGGTTAGAGAACAAGGAGAAATACTTTGCCCTTGCCTAGAGGTGGGTAAACTGCCTAAAATTTCTTCACAGGAGACATATTCAAATCTCTGCAGGAAGGTGGAAACATGGATGATATAAGACTAGGCTATTTCATGGTTTCTAACTTTTATCAGTATGTAAATGAAAGACAGTGAGTGGCTCTTTCAAATGTTCACAGTAAAAGTGTTCATTTGTTCACATTATCAAAAAATAAGTAATGAAATAGATGTGGACATGGTAGAGAGAGTCAGAGATGTGACCAGTGTACAGACTGAGTCGTCTTAACCATTACTCAGGGCTGGGTTACAAATTCTTTGGGTTACAAACTTTTTGATCCAAGGAAACTCATTTGCATAGGTTTTCAAAGCAGCCATTAACTTCAGGAGCCCAAACTGAAACACTATGAGAGGTACTCCTCTCACTGGAGATTTCCATATCTGGGATGGTTGCATAAATCCTATTTATGCCCAGGAAAAAGCAACAGCTGGATATAAGACATGTTACCTCTGGAGTGCTTTGGAGATCCACATCAGGATGAAATGAGTCTGTCTCAGAAGCGCCTACAAGGTGAGATGACACAGCCAGTTTGCACCTGAGTAACAGCAGTGTAGATATCTGAAGTCAGGTGAGAGCCATCTGCTGCAGCTGCCGAGTGGCTGAACACCCCACTAACCTTTAATGACACTTGATCAACAGGTATTTTAGAAGCAAAACCATTTTCTTTTAATTCAATACCTTGATCTTGCAAAAATTTAATGTCTAACAGCCTGGCATTTTTTTTCCTGAGGGAAAAATATCCTCTCAGGATCATGCTGATCCTGATTCATGATTCTTAGAGGCTCAGGGCCAAAGGAAAAATAAAAAACAACAAAAAAACCCCACCAAAACACCAGAGTGAGAAAGATGCTATTAGGAAATTATAGATATTGTTAAGAGTCTATTGTGCTGCTCCTTTCAGAACACAATTTGCTTAAGCAAGAATTGTCTTGTTTTTAGCATTACAGCAGGGTCAGGTAAGATCAGCATCTTGTGCATTTTACTAATGGAGATGTTCAGCCTGACAGTTTCAGTGCCTCCCCAGTTGCTATTTGTTGTACATATGCATAGCTGTAAAACTGCTAGAGGTCTCAAGTAAGGAACAAGAATCCCTAAAAATTGCAAGTTGTCAGAACAGAGAAAGAGAGAATAGAGAAAACTCAGGCAACACTCCCTACCCATTCTGTCTTTCCTCTGAATTACTAGAGAAGAATAACAATCTTGAAAAGATTAAACAGAAACTTCTTAGCTTTCAAATAGCAATCCAGTGTACTAATGTGCATCCCAGGCCAAATTCAGCCCTCATGTATGTGACTAGAACACTCATGAAGTCAGGAAATTCATGGAGCCAGGCTTATGCCTAAATTTGGCTTCCTATGTTATATGAGGGAGCTCGTATATTTTTTACTTGGAGTGAAAATACAGTTTTCAACCAGGATGAGATAAATCCCTTCAAAAATAATACACAAATTCCCTGTGATAGAAGCTCAGCTACCCCAAATACAGCTTTATGCAATGCTCAAAAGCAAAAGAATAAAGAACTGCTACAGCCCTAACACAAGCTGGGGTGAACATGATGTGTATCTGACTTCTGGTTTCAATTCAGCAGTCTTCTCTGTTCTAAAAGAACAAATGGATCCTGCTTCCCCAAGCATATGGCAGCAACACATGCAATTTACATCCCATATGGGTCTTTCAGGCAACCGTCAGACTATAAAATGTCACAAGAAATTGCTTCAGATCCCCATTATATAGTGCAGACACTTAGCATTCCCTTTTGTAGCACTGTCCATAGCTCCAGGAGACATGCTTTTAATATAATCGTTGTTTGTGCTGCATTAGTACCTGAAAGTTGGGGAGCACTGCAACGCCTCTGCCATTATAGTGTGAAAAATGTAAGATTCCTTCAGATGCCTATGGTCTAAATTAGCAGCAGATGAAACCAGCTGGTGTGATACTTAATGAGGAAGAATGGGGCAGGAAAAACAATGCTGTATGGTTATCACATAGCATATTTTATCACTTAATCTCGAAGCACTTGGTAAAACAGAGTAAGGAAAATCAATCCTGTTTTAAAGATGGGCAGTCTGAGGCTCAAGCAGGTGACTTTTCAGAGCAAGCCAAAGCAGTGGCAGAGCTGGCATCAAAGCCAGGCTCCTAAGTCACAGTCCAGCTCTTTATGCACCTACTCACACTGCCTCCTCCTCCCGTACTTTGGTCCTGCTTAAACAGATCACGCAATATCTATGAATAGTTCAGTCACATACGTGTAAATGTGTGGGCAGAAAAACCCACACAGAACAGGCCTTTTTATTTCCTTGGTTGCCTGCACAATCATGCTTAATTGGCACCTCTCTGTAGGCAGTGCAATAAAAATGCCTAGGAAGACGTTCAGATGCAGATTTTGAAGACTTGAATCAGAAGGGTCTTCCTTCCACAATGCAGACAGCGTGCATGTACTCAAGTGGGAAACTAGATATCCAGGCAAATGAGGCTTGAATTTCTGGCTAGCAGAGGATGCAAATCAACATGGCATTAAAGTAAATAAACAGATAGAAACCTGGAAAGAGATGAGAGAGTATTTGTGCTTGATGGAATTATAAGCAAGACAGCAGCAGAAGGGGATAAAACAGGAAAGGAAATCACTTTATCAGTGCACATGCATTAGGTTGAAGTGGTTTTGATGCCAGGAAGGCCAAGAGGAAGAAAGATTCATAAATTTCCATCACAGTGGACTATTATGAACACCATGTTGTGCACAGCAAGTAACTCAGGCTGTGGGGATTCACCTTACACTGGACCTGAAAGACAAGGAGAGTCATCAATGAGAGACCACTGAGCTCAAGGAGAGTGGTGACGACTAAGGGAAGGGGAGTAAGATGCAAACGATATTGAAGTTTGTAGAATAATAATTTATAATAATAACATTACTTCCAGGCTTATGTGCTTATAAGCACAGAAGAGTACGTAGTTGGGATGTAGAGAAGATAGCCAATGTACTATGAGATTCTCTTTCCAAAGGAAGAAAGGAGAAGAACAGAGAAAGCTGTTGACAAGAAGCATTGAAGGAATAACCAGAGAAAGAGGTCTTGAGAATGGCAGAACTGCCAAAGCAGGAAAAGGTTTCAGCAAGGGTGTAAAACTGAGAGCATCAAAGCCAGTTAGAAGGCTTAGCACCTAAGCAAGATACAGACTGGTAGCTGGGAAAGAAGTGATGGCACATAGCACAGGTGCCACCCACCGAGAAACAAGTGAGCCCTGGGCCACTGTCCAGACCACCTCACCCTCACACAGGAGCATATGAGAGATTTCTAGTTGGGTGGCAAAAGCCTTGTCTTGAAGGATATTGTTTCTATTTGCATTCTTTTCACATTCACACATTCTTTTCACCATTGTAACAGTGATACCCTTGTTAATACAGCTGACTTGACACAGCACTGCCACGAAGCCCAGATAAATGTACTGTGAAAACCCAAGCGTTCCACAGCACATCACATAGCTGGTCTTCAGTCAGTAATTCGCCTGCAATATTGGCCCCTTAGCAAGAATTTGCAAAATCTGGAGAACTTAGGCTGGATGGGAACATGCTCAATGCAATCCTCTGAAGTTCCTGCAGTCATTAATCTGATGTTTTTCTTTTACTTTTTCTGGTTATCTTGGCCCTTTTTATTGAGACACTATATTAAGTGACTCTAGGCTTCACCTTTAAGTTTGCATGCAGACAGGTTTTGATGTATGATTTTAATAAATTTTCTTTATTTCACTCAGGCAACAACTTCCCCAGTGCCAAACACCCACGGCCAGCCTGCCATCCACAGGAGACTTTCCATTTACTCCAGTGAGCCAGGTCAAGCCACAGTCAAAGCTTCATTCGTGGGAGGCTCACACTGGGTTATAAACCTGATAATGACATAAGGACAGCAAGCCTAGTGCTCAGATGCGGTTAATTGCTCAGTCCATGAAAGAAATATTCGTAGTACATAGTAAATAGCCAGCATGGGGAGGCCAGGGCTTCCAGAAAGACAAGCATATCTTTCTCTGATGAAGACCTCTAGATGACTTCTCTCTGCCTTTGTCTAGACTGTAATTAGCCTTATGAATTCAGGTAATTATTAGCTGTCCTGACTCCTGTGTGAGTGGCTTCAGAGAGCCTTCTCCCCGCTGTCTCCAGCAACAGCAGTCACAAGTACATTCCAAATCTTAATTGAAAAGAAAATGTTTGCCAAAGGTCAGTTCAAGCAGAAGAATAGCCCCTTTCATTGTGGCTGGGGGGAGAGCAGAGCAAATAAGTATCTCAAGGGAGGCATGGAGATCCTTTGTGATTTATTTGTTAGGAGGCAGGTGGGAAATAGTGAATTTTTGCCCTCTTATTTATTTTTGCCAGGCCTTCAGGAATTCAACACATTTCTAGCAAGGACATACATCATCTCAGCAGTTATCAAGACTGTCCTTTTTTTCCTACACTTATGCACACACATGATATATCACACTGTTTATAACTTTGTGTGCATTAGTGCACAGGAATGTTTAAATAAATGGTTGGGGTGGCTCATGTCACTTGCTGATGACCACCAACCACTCTGAATGCAAAATGACATTCAGAGACCAGAATCCCTCTTGGATTTCACCTGAGATCACAATACCAACACTGATGCAAAGACTGAAGTTTAAGAAGAAAAAGGATGGGAAATTATAAAGGACATGCTGAGGGCCTCCTGACAATTCAAGGCAGATGCAGGAAATACATCATACATGATTTTAGCAAGGTCTTCTGCCAAACTGGCCCTCTACCTCTTTGCTGTGCAGACATTTCTCTATAGACCCAGACATGTCTGGCAGCTCTCTTTCTGTTCCAAAATTTTCCATCTCAAATAAATGTAGGATTACTTCTCTCTTATTTTTGTGGTTATAGACAACATATGACATAAATGGAGCAATACATTGTATTCATTATTTAAGAGTGTTTTGGATTTTGTTTTTTTCCCTTAAAAAATCTGTCATTTGAGGCCTTTGTTCTGCACTATATTACTCTTCTGGGTCCAGGGAAGCTGAGAGATGCATTGGGATTACGGGACTGGGAGATGGAAATGGGCAGAGGATGAACAATCAGTCCATTTCACAGATCATTTTGCTAATTCTGGCTGTGCTGAGGCTCTCTGAAAAACAGAAAGAAGATCTGGCTACAGGACAGTGCCAAACACTGGAGGTGGCTCCAGGATGGTGAGACCAGGAGCCCAGGGTGTCAGGCAAACACGGACTCAGAGGCTTTTGGAAGGAAGATCCCCAAAGTCTGTAGGCCCTCAGCTCTCTGATACCTCATCAGGTAAACACCTGGGTTAAAGGACACGTATTCTCTTCAGCAGCCTGCTGAAAAAACTTGGAGGGAAGTAAAACATTTCCTAAAGAAAGACTGAGCTCTGTCACAAAAACTGATTTGGCAAAGTGTTTTGATACTGAGTGTTTCAACTGCAGCTGAGAAAACTGCCACCAGCTTCTGCGGAGGTTTTGTGATTAAGCCTGTCCTCCTATTTAAGCATGTGCTTAAGCATGTCTCTAAGCATGTCCCGTGTTTGCCTCTGCAAACAGCCACTGTAATACACGTTCTCCATCTTTGTCATGGTATTAGACAACCAGGCATCTCTGTGAACAGCTGCTCTCCATCAACTGGTTGACAAAGAGGACTGTTTCAAGGAAAGGCACTCGCTACCTCTTTTGGAGACAGTCCAGACATTTAGGATGTAAATGCTAATCCAGTTAAGCCATGTAAGGCCAATACTCTGCAGATTACCTTTTTTAGCTGCCTAGACTTTGGCATAACAACCCTGACATGCTGCCAGCTGCAAAGGCCTTCTTTATTTTTTATAATAGCCTTTGACACCTGTTTTACACAGGCAGCAGCAATCTGGAGACAGGTAGTATGCACTAGCTTTCAGAGATACTGAATGCTTAAGGTCCGTGCAATTCCTGTAAATTTGTTGCTCCCAAAGGTAAGTTCCCGTGTCTATAAACTAGCCTGGCAATTCAGCAGGGCCATGATTATTGTCACTTGCAATGTATGGTGTTCAGAATAAACATGCTTTGTTCTCTTTCTCCTCAGCAATGAGGAAGAGTGAGAAAACCCATCATGGTCCTGAGCATTAGCAGTGGGCACTGGGAAACAGCTTCATCCCACTGCAAAATGGGGCAAGTCCTAAAAGTTACAGGTGAAGCAACTGCCCTGGCTGAGTAGTGCCGATCTCACAGGACCACTGTTGTGGGAAGGAAGCTCCCATAGCATCTGCATTGAAGCAGTGGTGTTATGCTAGCTGCAGAGATGGGAACAAGGAACGGGTGGATTTCTGGTGTAGTCAGAGATAAAACCTTCAAACTGGCAACAACTGACTGCCCCCACAATTCAGAATCCATTCCGCCTTTATAAACATCTAATACAGATTGGTCTCATTGCCCTCTCAGACCATCAGAAAAGCTTTTCCTTGGCAGAACCAGTTATTATCCTGCTATGTGGATACCTGAAAGCAATGCAGGAATGGTCACTACAATACATTCTTCCAGAGAAGATTATTTAGCATGTTTTCCTGAGCCCTTAATTGCAGACTTGTGAATCCTAGTTACTGCCCTGACCAAATCAACAGTATTGCTGGAAGAAAAACTATAATCTCCTGGTTTCCTTTTCCCAGGAAGACAACTAGTAAAATAGATAGTTCTGCTGTACAGCAAGTTTCTATAGCTGTTTTTGATTGCATTTTCCTCCCTGGTGCTACAATAAGAATTAAACTCCTGTCTCTGGTGCAGTTTTCAGATGGTCTCCTGCTGTGAAGTGATGCTCTGAAATGCCCAGTGATTCACAGCTCTGATATTTCATGTCTAATGGAATTATTTCTGGATAGAATTGCTACCTTTCCTGAGAGAGAAACACTCATAAAGCTAGTAGGAGATAAATTATATGCATCTACCCTTGTCTCCTCCACAGCACTTCTCAAAATCAAATTACTTGGCTACACTTTCAAAAATTCCTCCTATTGTACGAATGTGTAAGCAATTTAAGTTACAACATGGGGCATTGTAATTACGCAAAACACAGGAAATTCAGGGTTATAAATGGACTTGAGAAAGACCTGGTTGTGTCACTGCACAGAGGAGTATGAGAGGGGGATCTGTGAGCTCCCTCTTCTTCCTTTGTAGATCATACTATCAGTAGCTCTGCATTATAGGATTATATGCCTATGAGGCATATCTATACATCACCACATGAGGTGTATTCCATAATTGCTGGAGTGGGATTAAGACATTTTATTGCTTGAAGTCAGACTGAGTTTAAAGTGTTTCAAACCCACCCTGGTTCCTGCCCCTGCTCCCTTTGGAGGTGGCTGTGCCCCAGAGGAGCCCACTGGGCTGCCCTGTCACAGGGGAAACCCCGCAGAGAGGTGCATGTGTCACTCGCGCTCTAGTGTCTGGCCCTCAGAAATCCCCCAAAACTGCTCTGGGATTTAAGTCAGAAATCTGAGCTGCAGAGTGGGTCTGGGAAGCCTGCCGGTGACTCATGCAGGGATTCTGCGGTGCTGGGAGACATTTCTTTTCAATTACTTCAATTCCCAAAGTAAGCAAATATCGTTCAAATGATATCAGTTACGAAACAGTCTAGTCTGCCCTGGGGAAAGTGCAGCACACCATATGTGGGGTGCCATCCTTGCGTGCCCCACACTGGCAGGTTTGCCAGATGGGTGCAAACCCTGACATGCGGAGGCTGCAGTGGGGTGGGGGCTCAGCCCCACAGTGCTGAGCAGGGGGTCCTGAGGCAGCATGGCCCTCGAGCAGCACAACAGGTGTGGGGCATGGCTGGGCCCATCAATGGGACAGCATAAGTGCTTTGCGGAAAGCAGGAAGTGCTTTGATGCAGCTGAAGCCCCACATGGGGAGACCGTGCCGGAGGCATACAGGAGAGACTCACAGGAGATGAGAGGGGTGCAGATCCCATCCTTATGCCACCAGAGAGCACAGCAGGCTGCTCTGGCAGGGATGACATGAGGAGAGCACTCTCGCACCTGCAGTTCTACAGCCCTGTGGGGGGGCTTTTGTGCAGCTGCCTATACATGGAGTCAGTAGTGTAATTTTTCTGTGTATACACCAGAGTCTCTTATAGAATCATAGAATCATTTTAGTTGGAAAAGACCTTCAAAATCACCACGTCCAACCATCAACTTAACACTGTCAAGTCCACCACTAAACCATGTCCCAAAGCACCATATTTATGTGTCTTTTAAATACCTCCAGGGATGGTGACTCAAGCACTTCCCTGGGCAGCCTGACAACTCTTTCCATGAAGAAATTTTTCCCAATACCCAAACTAAACCTCCCATGACACAACTTGAGGCCATTTCCTTTTGTCCTATCACTTGTTACTTGGGAGAAGAGACCAACCCCCTCCATGCTACAACCTCCTTTCAGGTAGTTGTAGACAGCAACATCTCACCTCAGCCTCCTTTTCTCCAGGCTGAACAGCCCCAGGTCCTCCAGCCGCTCCTCACCAGACTTGTGCTCCAGACCTCTCACCAGCTTTGTCACCCAAATAAGAGCAACAGCTAGCAGTGAACGCTGTCTCTGTTGGAGAACCCAGGGAGCAGTGGCTGGGAGCTTGCCAAACACAATCCTTTACCATGGTGAACACCCAGACCATGTTCAGCGGGGGCACAGCATAGCAAGCACGATGGGAAAGGCTGTGGCCTCCATTTCATGCCACCAACAGAACCTGGTTTCTGCCAGACAGCTTTTTATGCTGTATGAGCCACTCTAACGCAGGTGTTTTAACATCACCGAGTTGGCATTACTGTGATCAGCCTGGTCTTTACTTTCAGAAACAAGTTCCCCACACTGGGACATGCAGAGGGGTTGTGGATCCCATATGCTGCACCTGGGGGCATGGAGAGTTCCCACTTGCCTGAGACAGCAAACCACCTGCACATCCTACGCCATACACCCTGCTTCCCCCTGGCAGGAATCAGGGCATGTGAGTAGCAAGAGAGCCATGACCTGCTCCTCCATGTCCAGCAGTCCAAATCGTCCAGGAGTGGGACCATGGCATATCCCACGGAGAACATCCACTTCACATTCAGACAGCTGGTGAGCATTTCAGATGAGGATGCTGGAGAGGACAGAAATCAGTCCGGTGTGACACCATTGAGCTTGCTGGCTATGAGGTGGAGAGGGACTTGTTAAGTCCCATAACCTGTGTGTGTAGTTTAGCTTTTCCCCCTCCAAGGAGCATTTTGTGCTTAAATCACTAAGCATGACCTGCATCTGCCCTGCCCGCTCTTCAGTACTCTTCTCCAGCTGTCACTGCTCTCCTCACTGCTGGGCTTAAGCCTTGGCTAAACTATGTAACTTTGATCAGCAAAGTTTGCAATTTTGAGGTGCGTCCCTCTTTCTAGATACATTATGCTTGTGTTGGAAACTACTTTGCACTGGTGCCAATCTCCTTAAAACAGGCTCATTAGAGAGCAGCAGAATTCAATAGTCCTCTAACATATAATGCAGACCACAGAGAGCTTTCCAAGGGATTTGGCAGGGTCAGGCAACTCTTTAACTGTGGTTGTGAAAGATCTGCTCTGTGAACGGAGTAACCTCGGATTGCTTGCCCCTGGAGAAAAATCCTCTACACATATTCAGATCATCAGCATTTAGAGAGGCCACAAAGGTTTGGGATTTCTTCAAAGAGCTGGTAACAAGATTGTGTAAGAATCGAATAGCCTTGCAAATAGCTGTATCCCATTGGTCATGACAGCGAATGCTGGGCTGAATAAAATGTTTATTGTGGCTTATGAAGTGACTCTGTACACGTAACCTTGGGCAAGACCCAGAAATTCTGGGCTCTGCTTTTGAAAGGCATCTGGTTAAATAACCATGGCAAAATAATAAAAAAAAAAAAAAAAACAACAAACTGTTTATTTGCTCAATACATTAATCAAGTGATTAACTGAATAATGGGAGGCTCAGAGGAAAGAAGAAACCTTTCTCTTTGTGTGAAGTCTGTTTTCCAGACTTTCCACCAGTATTACACATTCCTAGAAAACAAAACTGAGCTCCATATATCTCAACTCGGTCATGAAAGCTCTCCCCAAATGGAATGATCAGTTCTGTGTGTTGTTCAGACCTTCACGCAGCTCTTCTCTCTCTCTCGCAAAATTTGAAAGGCAGGAGAATAATTATGGCTGGCTTACTGGCCTGTCTATTGAGGGGTAAACATTAATTCAAGATTTCTTGAGGATTTTATACAACCAAAGCTAGGTGTCTCCTTGCTCTTTAATTAATCTAATTTTTCTTATATTTCTCTTTTAGCAACTGAGTTTCTCACAGGAGATTGCTTCTGCTACCAGAAAATTAGTAAATCTGCTGTAGATTTTTTTATGGTATCATTCCTGATATAAGCTAGTGCAAATAAAATATTTAATTCTGTTTGAGAATTCTTCTTTTTTGTTGTTCCTTTCTGATTGCCCAGGCTCCCCATTCAGTCCTTCCTAAGTTACTGTTCCTCATGTTCGTAGAGATATTACTTCTAAATTCTTTCTGCAGGCCTCTCACCTGCTGTAGTTACTGTGCTGTCTCTAAGCTTTGTAGTACACACAGAAAAATCTTACTCTTACTCCTTGAGAAAATTATAGACAAGCATTTCGCCCCTCTTTCTCTACTGAATCTCTAATAAATGTTCGATCATGTTTAGTGATCACATAAAGGTAAGCAAAGAATCCCACCACTGCTGGTAGCAAGCTACGGAACAAGTGCTCACAGAGTGCATAAATTGCAATACTACATTTCTAACTCTGGGTGTAGAAGAGGAGCAATCCTCTAAAGAGCTGTGAAGATACTGAAGGAGCAGATAGGGTGCCAAAGCACAAGACCTAGGGCCATTTGAGATGCTGTAGGATGTCCTTGCTGGATACCAGTTTCTGCTTTAAGTGCCTCATCAGTCCCGTGTTACATCTGATAGGTCTGTCAGATGTATCCAAGATGTTGCGCTGTCTAATATGACATTAGAGTGCCTCTGGGCCCCTGATCCTCCTCCAGGACCTTAGCTGGGATTAGATTTACACTGGACACATCAAAACCAGATTTAGTACTAGTTTTGGAGCTGTGGCTGGGCTTTGGGCACCAAAGTCAATGTGCATGTACCCCTTTTGGGACACAGGACAACTGCAGTGCCTGTCTATGTGTGGGGTCTGGATGTGGCCCCACCTGCGGTATCACACAGCCAGTCCCACAGTGAGGAGGAGTTGTACTCAACGATCCTTGTGGGACCCTTCCAACTCAGGACATTCTATGATTCTACAGGGACCATGGAAAGGTGGGTTTGTCCTCCCTTTGTGCCTCTGAGCAGGTGATGGATTAGGCTGGCAGCTGCCCCCACTGACGCGTGGTCCTGGAGACGGACCAGAACACAACACTGCAAATGCATGAAGGTGGGATATCGGAGCAGTGGGTTATTAAATGAATCAGACATGGGTAAGACTTGACAGACCCAAACTGGCTCAGGACTGTTCTCTTGGTCAAACAGAAGAGTGAGGCTTTTGTGGAAGGAATATCTAGGCTCTCAGGAGCCAGGCAGGAGCCTCTCCATAAAAAACTGGAGAAAACAGCACCCTATCCTTCAAGTGCACTCAGCAATGAAAACAGCACTTCTACTGATGAAAGCATAATAAATGTAATGAAAAACACTGTAAGCTATTAGTGACTGCTACCTGTTATGCATTTGTTTTAAGCTCTTTGAATGCTGATAACCATTTTCTTCTCCTAGAAAATCTTTCTATATGATTGCTGTTTCCTTTACTCACCACATTTGCAGTCCTCACTTGTAAATTCAAGTAATGAATTCATGAGGAGTCTGGATGGCATAATAATACTCTCTCGCGTGCTACCACAGCTACCACCCAGCAATCCCAGGACACTTAACCTGCGCAAGTGGATTAAAAGCCTTACAGAACTGTTCTGCTGCATGGGAAGGCAGCGAAAGTCCCTTCAGGCAGAACAGAAACCCTCCTGGGCACCATGTTTCTGGGTCCCCAGGGCAGAAACATACATGTCTATTTGGTACCAACCCAAAGGCTCTAGGAAGTGTCAGATCTGCTCTGCATGCATCATGCAGACAGCCTGCACATGTTCAGTAAATCTGCCCTGTCAGGATGCGTCTGGCTCCCAGCACACACCACACAAACTGGATGCTGCATGTGCAGAACTGTGTAGTACATTCAGTGCTTCCACACAATGGTCAGTCGCTCAGCCCATGTGCATGAAATCCACCCATTACTTCCAAAAAGCATCAGAATAGCTGATGGTGTCAGCAGTTTGTGCAAGACAGAGCAAGGATGATCATCCTTTGCCGTATATGTTCACAAAGGAATAGAACTACGTGAAATTAACCCCCCGGAAATGTTTGACTCCATTGCTCATGTGCTATACAGCAGATCTATGCATGTGTTTTAAAAATGTCAAGGGGATTCAGACATCTGGCATCCTGCTCAGGTGCCTAAATATAAAAAGGGTCTGCAACAACCTAGATGCATTTTAGCTCTAATCAAGAGCACAAAGAAGCAAGAGAGTAGCAGATAACTGTTAATCTGTTCACCATGAAACATTTAACAATACAGCTTCGTTATTATAAATCTGCCTGACTTGACTGATAGTACATTAGCCAACACAATAAAACTGACATTAATGCGTTTTTTCTGAAAGGACTCACAAAATGAGTTGCCTACTCTCAGCACTAAAATCGGGTTAGGAGGGCATCTACAATTCTAAGCACTTGAGCAGCTCAGCAGCTGCAAGAGGACCAACCATACTTTTAAGTGGCTTGCTGAACTGGAGCCTAATTCACAAAGCAGAACCTAATATAACCAGAAATATGCTATATTGCCTGCATTTTCATCTGCATACTAAATTGGAAAGTAAAACATTGATTTCTAGCACATACCCTATTCCTCCATCATTGACGTGGCTAGATCTCTGAGGTGTAAATGATCAGGGAATCATTGAAACTCTTGTAATGTTGTAACAGAAAATGTTAATTTTAACAAGAGACATACAAATGCCTGCAAAAACAATGAATCAATTATAAGTGGGTAGATAAACAAAAGTATTTTTATTTTCATTTCAGTGATGTGTGTGGCCCAGCAATGAACCCCAATTTTGAAAGGAATTAAATAATGTTTTTGAGCTGGTCAGAAAATGAAAACCCCTATGCAGAATTTTAAAAAAATCACAGACACCGTTCCAGTATTACAGCAGGAAAAAAATCAACAGTCTTGACTCTAATTAGAAACAACAAAGAAGGTGGTTTTGAATAGTTCTCAAAGTGTTACCTGAAATACTAAGCAGACTTATCCAGTCATCATAAAAACTACAAATGCCATTAATTTATTTACTACAAAGAAGGATTATCTGAAACATACACCATGTTACAGTGCCAAACATAATGCAGCAAATTCTTTCTGCAAAGGAGCGGTACACAGTTCCATCATATAGGACCCCTCATGTTTGCTTAGAAAAAAAGAAATAGAAACCTTGTTGCTTCAGCCAAAATTCTGTTTAGGGAGTGAAGGTCTAGGGGAGACGGACAAAGAGTGAACTAGTTCCTTCCAGCCATCTCTCTCTGCCGCATCCAGCCCTGGGGAAGCTGCTCTATTCCAGTTCTGCAGCAATATCCTCCTGCGCCAGCCCACAGGAATGTCATGGAGGAAGATAATGCTCACAAGGTCTCTGTATTTTCTGTGTCAAACAGGAGTGGGATTTGGAGGTTGGCTGGAGGACAGAAACAGGAGCCAGGGTGCCCAGGAAGTGCAGGCAACCAAGGTAAACTAAAGTATTGCTTCTAGGCGCACACTTCCTGAGACCAGCACTTAAATGGACAAGTTAACGGAGAAGTTTACGTCTGTCCTGTTACACTGTATGAGTTCCAACACACCCATGTGTGGCCATGCTCAGCCTATGACGCTGGCAGAGACAATTATTAAAGTACAACCTTGGAACATTTTCTGTGATGCTGATCACTAGAAAGGATAGCCAACTTAGAGCATCGAGATGAAAAGCAGCTTTTGAAATGGTGTTTGCTGTCTTGAAAATTTTCACAAATGTAATGCAATATTATACAGGTAACCATACCGTTTTATTAAAGAATCATTCATAGCCTTGATCCTTTCTGAAGAAGATCTACGTATTTGCGGACCAGAATATTCTGCCAATGAAGAATATTTTTCTCTTGGCAGGAATCCAAGCATTAAAACGTAGGCTTTTGTAGCTGCGGTGAGTAATCTGTCAGCAGGGAAACCATGACAGCCTAGAGGAGAAAGAAACGAAAAAATCCAATCATATTGGAAACAGATACTCCATAAAAATAAATAAGGGGGAAATATTTTCCAGGTCTAATGTCTTGTGTTGAAAATCATTGTCCTGCCAAAAAACTGCAAACTTAGATTTATTTGCTAGAATTTCTGATGATGAATCAGGAAAGAGCTGTGAATCAGTTAGGGTGTTCTGTATTGTAGCTGATAGGTTTTCTCAGTGCAGACAAAATACATTAATGGACAGCCCAGGAGAAATTCAGACAAAGCATTTAGATCAAATGCTGAGGCCTTTTTGGCGTGTTGTATTGTATCCTCAGCTACTGCTAGGAGACGCTGTAGGCACCCAAACAGCATACAGATTTGCTTGTGGATTTCAGCAGAAGTTCCATTACCAATAGTGAGAGCCATACTAGAATAAGAACTTTGAAATTTATCCCAGTTTAGCTATACTTTCTGTGGTAAAACATGGAAAACCCTCAGCGAGGTTAATAGTGTGTCATCTACTCCTCTTGCACTCCCCTGGTACTCCAACAAACCTTAGGTATGGCTACAAAAGGAGAGTAATAGGAGTGGCAGGCCAATAAAACACGGTGGTTCAGCAGCTCTGCCATCCTCCCCAAACCTGTGTACAGCACAAGCCCCATGCTTGCGTAGTTTTGACAAAGTACTTCCTGCTTCACTCTGTTGGTATTTCACAGCAACGTCTGGCTGCAAATTGTTATTTTGGCCCAGAACTGGATTTACAAAGGTTCTCTGGGGATTGTGGTCTTGTTGCCTGTCCTCCCTTTCCCTTCATTGTGATGGGAGGCCCAAGTCCACAGCAGGGACAGCACTGACAGCTGCGCAGCCCCTCGCTGGTGCCCATAGAATCACAGAATCACTTTGGTTGGAAAAGACCCAAGATCATTGAGTCCGATCATTAACCTAACACTGGCCCTAAACCATGTCCCTAAGAACCTCATCTTCTAGGTTTCACCAGAGATGGTGACTCCACCACTTCCCTGGGCAGCCTGTTCCAATGCCTGACCACCCCTTCCATGAAGAAATTTTTCCTAATATCCAAACTAAACCTCCCCTGGCACAACTTGAGGTCATTTCCTCTTGTCCTATTACTTGCTACTTGGGAAAAGAGACCAACCCCATCCATGCTACAACCTCCTTTCAGGTAGTTGTAGACAGCGATCAGCCTCCTTTTCTCCAGGCTGAACAGCCCCAGTTCCCTCAGCCGCTCCTCATCAGACTTGTGCTCCAGACCCTTCACCAGCCTCCTTGCCCTTCTCTGAGTGTCACAGCTGCACTCAGCCTTGCTTGGAACTACAGCAGAGCAAATAATTTCTTTTTCAGTTTACTATCTGAACTGAAAGTGGTAGAAAATAATAGATATACAAGACCCATACAGTCATCATTTTTTAGCTTGATAAAATACAAATATGACATTTTTCTTACCCCCAAAAATGTGCAGCTGGAACTCAAAGGAAAGGGTTTATTTTCTTTTAAAAAATGTATTATTTAACTCAATTAGAAACATTGCAAATTTAAAATAAAAATATGAGCACTTTTCTGAATTTCATGGCCAGAACTATGAATTTAACACAAATTTGTTAATAATTTTGTCCATGTCCAAAATCTGAAGTTTTGATAAATACGATACTCAACTACTTATTCACTTGGAGCACATCTAGCGTTCATTGGAGAGCTACGACAATGCCATTTCGCTCTTTTCTTTTCACCTCCGAAAGTTTTCTACCAGCTTTTGTGAACATAGTGGTTCAAAAGCCAACAATAAATAACAGGCTACTGAGATCTGGCAGTAATTTTCTGCAATTCTAGGAATGCTGAGAGGGGAGTCATGGTTTATGCTAAATGCCAAGTGTTCTCTCATGGTTCCCAAGGATCACACACAACTACCCACACCATAACTTTTCAGGGTCCTTTAAAGTTTTGCTCTTGCAGCACTTTCTCAGGGAAAGTTCCCATTGGTGTCAGTGGCAGTTTTTCCTGAGAGAAAACTGCAGAATCTCTAGCTTTGAGTGTTTGGGAAATTGTAGTTTCTAAGACCAGTCCCTGGGACCTTAGAATTTAACATGTTTTAAAACTGAGCAGCTGAGTTTATCATTAGAGTAAACCCAGTGATTTAAATTAAAAAAAAAAAATTAAAAACCCAGTTTATACTATAGATATCACTAGCTCAAGCAACAGCAGATTATCGTCAAAATAGGTCCCATTTGTCTCCAGAAGTATTTGTGCCTATAGTCGAAATTGTGATGTGCTGTGGGGTGCATTTCAAACGTGTATTAACATTTACTATTTATTGAGGAACCAAGCTGAATCCAAGCCTGTAGTGTAAGGCAGAACAGAAGCTGACCCTAACCTCTAACTAGTGGGTTTTGGTTTGTTTTTTTTTACCATAATTGTCCATTTTCTGTTTTCAGCCTCCTGGAAAACCAGTGACTGTGGAGAATAAAATACTTCATCATCAACTTCTTCAGGTTTTCTGGGTAAACAATGTAAAAAAGTCCAGTTGGAAGTAGCAGATTTTGCAGTCTGTAGATCAAAAAATATATAAAAATAAAGAAATGTAGGAGGACATTGATAAAATCCTTTACTAGTAAAAAGGTCAACAAATTTTATATTAGCTCCCACTCTAGTTACTTGGATGATGAACTCAGAAGAATTCCACTAACTTCAAATGAATTCCTCATCTGTGAATAATATGGGAATATCCCAATTTAAATCAGTAAGAGTTCAATGTTGACTTCACAGAAATAAAATATTTATTTCTATTTCTCTGGCTTTAGTAGAGGAGTAAAAGCCCCAGTGACCCAGTGGATCAATAAAGTGCAATCTTTATTTTAAAACCATATAGTAATATAATACCATTGATAATTGCAACATGAACATACTAAACCATGATTTCAAATGCTATATTTTTTTTTCTTTTGATATTGTAATTCATAATATATTGATCTAACATTGATCTAATGCATTACAGCATTTTAGGCCAGATCAGAGACATACTCGTCAATAGTATTTTGTGAACTTCCGTTAAAATACTGTAAATTAAAGCAGTAATTCTATCAGCAAGGAAAATGTCTTTTTTATCTTGGGCACTTTATAGTTTATGACTTTATGTTTTCTCTATCTGATTTTGTACTGATAAGAATTTCAAGTAGATTATTTTAAAGACATACACTTATTGCTTTATCTATTGACAGATATACATAAAATTGCCCCAAATGCTGCCCAGGCATTTAAGAGTTAATCTGTGAGCTGTTCGTTCTAAATAAAATACAAGAGAGCATTTCTGGTAGCAAAGAGAAAATGCGAAGACAGAAGTAGTTTTTAGTCACGAAGAAGTAAAGGGTCAGCTCTCCTGCACATGTTCTGGAATTATATCTCACTGGAAAGCTCTGAAAGAGGCCAAGCCATGTGAAGTGTAAAAGATAACTTGGACTTTTTTAACTTTGTGAGTTTTTCAAGCTGGAGGGAGGTTTGCATGGGGTTGTTCCTTTGCGCCAGTCAAAATAATATCAGTACTTTGCTGATGTTGATCCTTATAAATGCAAACTGTAAAAGCATCAACAGAAAATCAAATCTCTATTTTTACCTGCATTGTAATCTGATAACCTTGAAATGCCTTTAGTCTTTCTTTCTTTTCTTCTTCTTGTCCCATACTTATCCATGTATCTGTAACTAAGACATTGGCACCGTCTGCAGCTTCCAAAGGATCTGTTGTGAGAAGTAACTTGGTACCATGCTAATGTGAATAAAATAAGGAAGATCAGGAAGACAAGAAATTTCAATTTGATTTATAATGCAAATAAACTATTCACACCACTCTACCGGGCTATTTCTTAGGCTCCTACCTTTTTGGAGTACTGTTCAGCCATTTCAGTTACTCTGAGGTCTGGTTCAAAGCCCTGCCAGAAGAGATGACAGGTAACATATCATGGAATACTGATAAGATTTTTACTGATTACTAACACTGGTTAAAATATACTGATCAAACCATTTGGCATGTGTACGGGAATATAGCAGAAGATTTGGCGAGGAGGTTAGTTAAATGTAAATATGCTCAAGTGACTTGCACCTGTCTGTAGAAGAAGAATGTACATCATACTAATTGTTTTGCTGACCTTGTGTGCTTGATGAGTGGAGCCTCTGTGTTAGATAACATAGGCCTGTGAGAAACTCCAAGCACCTTATCACTATGTCTGAGATTCCTGCTTTGTTGTGAGAAAGAGTGGGAGGCTGCGCCTGCCTGAAGCCTTGAAATGCAGGCAAGCTCGGCAGGCCCAGTGTTGTTCTTAACAGGACTGAACTGCTGCACCACCTGTGTCCCCACTGGTGTCACTTCTGCCTGGGAGCTCCGGTGTGGCTTTGGAGACCCCCCAGTAGAGAGGTAACTAAAATAAAACTTGCTCTTTGCAATGCATTCGTCGCCTCTGGCTCTTCTTGTGACATGCCTGCGTATGTGTACACACCATGGGAAAGAAGAATGTCTTTCAGAACCGTAAAATTTGAGGAAATTTTGTTGATGTTTTTGAAAGTTTATTTTGGAGATAAACTGGTGGAAAGTGTTCTGATAAGGTAAGAAAAATGTATTTTAACAGTTACAGAATTAATTGCTTACCCATCATTTAATTTTTTGTTCCAAACTGCTAGGGAATAGAGGTGGGAAGCTTAGACTGTAAGAGTATAATTGTCCAAGTTTTCTGGTTTTTTTTTTGCTGAGAGTCCCTGTTCAGGAGGCACCCAGCTCGAGCTGCTCTGTGTTGTGCCTTGCAAATAAGTTACTTAGGAAGAATTCCTGGAATCCATGCCCAAGTCTCTGCATCAGGAAACCCAGGGAAAAGAAACTTCCTCAACACAAAATGATTCTTTGTTTTATATTTTATATTGTATTACTTTGCAGCATTCTAAACAGCTGCGTCACCAATGTGAAACACCTTTCAATTTTTTTATTTTTTTTTTTTTTTATTTTTTTTTTTTTTTGTGAGAGGGCTTTGGATGACATCACACTTTAGCAAATGGAATTGTCATCCTCCTTGATTTATACTCCAGTCATTAATTACCCTCAGCTTTTCTGAAGTTGGCCTCAGAATTACTCCTGCTTTGAATCAAAACAACTGAATCGGGATTCTGAACTTTGGTTCTGAAAGCTGGCACTGAAGATACTTGCAAGTATCACCAGGCTGAGGCCCTCGGGAAGTATCCGAGCAGCTGAGTCAAGTCCTGGGTGCATCCAGCACAGCGTTGCCAGTCGGGCGAGGGAGGTGATTGTCCTGCTCTGCTCTGCACTGGTGCGGCCTCACCCGGAGCTCTGTGTGCAGTTCTGGGAGCCACAGGATAGAAAGGACATAAAGCTACTGGAGAGTGTCCAGAGGAGGGATACAAAGCTGGTAAAGGGTTCAGAGGGGAAGCCGTATGAGGAGCAGCTAAAGACACTGGGTTTGTTCAGCCTGGAGAAGAGAAGACTGAGGGGAGACCTCATGGTGGCTACAGCTTCCTCACAAGGGGAGGAGGAGGGGCAGGCGCTGAGCTCTTCTCTCTGGTGATCAGTGACAGAACCCAAGGGAATGGCAGGAAGATGTGCCAGGGGAGGTTTAGGTTGGACATGAGGAAAAGGTTCTTCCCCCAGAGGGTGGTGGAGCACTGGAACAGGCTCCCCAGGGAGGTGTCACGGCCCCAAGCCTGACAGTGTTCGAGAAGAGACTGGACAACACCCTCAGACACATGGTGTGAACTGTGGGGTTGTCCTGTGCAGGGACAGGAGTTGGACTCGATGATCCTTGTGGGTCCCTTCCAACTCAGGACATTCTGTGATTCTGTGATTCCAAGAATGGGCAAAGTTTGCTTTCCTTACCCCATGCACATGGCTTTCTTACCTTGGGGGTCGCGATGCGCAGGTGCATTCCCAGCTTTGCAGCACTCGTCATGAGGGAGTGGAGGACGTTGTTTCCATCTCCGATCCAGGTGACAGTGAGCCCTTTCAGCCCCCCATAGTGCTCCTGCCAAATGAATTGGACAGTCCTGGGGTTATGTTCCAGACAAGCCGAGCGAGCTGATGCCCTAGGTAGGAGGGATTGATCAGACGGGCCTGGTGCAAAGAAGGCTGGCTACCTGCAAATGCGAGCTGCATGGAACTGTGCCTTTGATTGAACTTACTGCAGCTACAAGGTGGTCAGGGAGGAAAAGCCCCCTGTGTCTCACATGAAGACCTAGGTGCTGCAGCTTTCTCGAGTGAAGGACACATTGACACATATGCCATATGGTGAGGCCCAGGTTGAGACACACAGCACCAGACACACAGTAACTTTAGCACCAAAGCCATACAGCCATGGATTGATCCCCTAAATATCAGTGAATTGTAGAAATTCCCAATTTAGAGTCCTAATACCTAGGATAGCAGTTCTTCCAGGTTTCCTCAAACTGTGAAAATAGCCCTGTTCAGGTTTGCTCTGGCTTGGTTGTCTCTACTGGATGTTCCCTGCAGCTGTGGCAGTGGCCATGCCCTTAGAGTGCATTTTAACCGTCTCAGCTGTACAGGACAGCAAAAAGCAATGCTTGGAAAGCAGCTGTGCCCCTCATGCCCTGCAGAGTTTGCTCCCCTCATACAGCCTAAGAGTGGAGTGATTTTTTTAAAGTGTGGACTACCTGAACCTGAAAGACCATTACAGCATTAACTGTAGCTTTGCCTAATGGCACTTAAGAATGTACCTGTGCAGCTACTGTGGCCTTCAGCCACCAACAGGTAAGGCCTAAGGAGGAATAAAAGTAATAAGAGTTCCGCATTACCAGAGCAAGACAATTCGAGACCCTTTAGCAAGCCTTGTTTTAAATGTGTGTGTTTATAGAGCCAGGCTCTTCTCGGTGACAACCAGTGATAGGACAAGGGGTAATGGGTTCAAACTGGAACACAAGAGGTTCCACTTAAATTTGAGAAGAAACTTCTTCTCATTGAGGGTGCCAGAGCACTGGAACAGGCTGCCCAGGGGGGTCGTAGAGTCTCCTTCTCTGGAGACATTCAAAACCTGCCTGGACACATTCCTATGTAACCTCATCCAGGTGTTCCTGCTCCGGCAGGGGGATTGGACTGGATGATCTTTCAAGGTCCCTTCCAATCCCTAACATTCTGTGATTCTGTGATTCTGTGACATAAGTTGATACAAGACATAACCAAACACTTCTATATGCCTGCTCCGTAGAACTCTGCCTCATGACTGAGAAGACTAAAAAATCGACAGAGAGCCTTTTATTCTTAGTTCAAAACTAGGCCATGCTACAATGGCATTGTTGTAGCTGGAAGCCAGACAGTGTTTCAACACTTTGTGTGACACGATTCAATGCTTGTCAGAGGAGATAAGCATCCACACTGTAGAGCTGCACTAACTGGCAACCTTGCGGGCAATCGTAGCAAAGACACCAAAAGACTAAACAGGAAAAGGGCTGGGACTACCCCCTCCTCTCCTGGCAGCAGCTTCTCCTAAACGAATAGTTGTGACATTGTTCCAGAACAAAGTTATTGGCATTCCTGCCAGTGACCACAATCCTGAGTCAAAAATACTAGCACTTGAAATACTGAATGACATTAAAACACGGCTGAAATCCAAACCTAATAGAGTCTCTAGGCTGCCTACACTTTAAGGGTTAAAGCTACAGTATTGTAAAACCACTGCTTTTTTAGTTTAAGTTTGTTAGCAGCAGGATCATTGGCACAGGTTTAATTCAAGGGCATTTACAGGAGAGTAAATCAGGACTTCGTGGACATGGAAGTTATTTCAGTGTAACAGCTCTGCAGGTCTCCAAGGATCTTTCAAAGTCCTCCCACATCTCCTAGCAATGGTGCTCCTAGGAGAAGGCTGAACTAAAGCATTTGTTTAAGGGGCTGTTTCCAGCTAGGGCTTAGTGATGGCTGAGACACGAACCCACAGCCAGGGGCAAATGAGACAGCCCGGAGTTCTTTTGATCTTACTGTTTAAAAATAGGCTTTGCAGCCTGTAATGCTCAACGCGCTGACTAGTGAGTCACAAATATACTGCTACGTTAAATAACTTCTACCTTATTACCAGCTGCTACTCTGCATTAAAAGAAGCACAGTGCATACTGTATGTTTTTGTCTGTTTTCCCAGGCTACAAGCTGTTACAGATAAAATATGAAGTACTAGACATGTCTGTATAATGACCTTCCATATGTACTGCAAATTGCAAAGCCACATCTGCAGTGACTAGCGTATAGAGTGGATGTAGCTGAGCTAATCTTAATGAAGAGGTTTAGTTAATGGAAGAAGTCATAGACAAGGCAGAATCAAGCGGTGTGTGTGCTAGTGGAGCCTATTTAATATCCTATGCTAAGCTTTATACTGCCACCGGTACATTGCTGCTGTAACTCAAACCTCTTCATCTGAAGCCAGCTCACTATGACAGTGACTGTACTGCTTATACACACACATCCTCAGCTTCTAAGAAAGATGAGATGATTGTGTTGATCAGAACCAGAAAGCTTTGAGGCAACAGGAAAGCTACTGTACATGAGACACACAGTTTTTTCCTGTTTTATAGTATCTGCTTCTACAACTGCACAGAGAAGATCCTGCTAAAAGTGTTTTGTCATGATGGTAATGCTTTAAGTTAAACCAGAAACTTTACAATACTTGGTGATCACCTGAGCCTCTGAAGAACTATTTCCCCTTACATCCCTCCCCAGTTTTTCCAAACTCTGTTATATTGATGTAGACTTTTACCTGCTTGGGTATTCTGTGGTTTCCCTACATTTGGAACCCGACTTAAAAATATTTATATTCATAGTAAAGCCATACAACAAATAACATATTTAGAAAGTCTAGACCCCTTTTCCCATATAATGCCTCTTTGGAAAACTAGTGATTGCGCTCTCATACTACAAAACTTGGCTTTGCTATTTGCATGAAAAATCCCTTCTAAATAATTAATGTCAGTTTTACTCATGTCAACTTTCTCATTCTCATGCTGCTTTTAAAATGTTTCGTTCTGTTCTCACCCGTGGTTGCAGTGTACCAGTGTATCAAACCCTTGCAAAAAATAAGTATGCTCAGTGATTTAGCACTGCTGTATGTTTAGAGAAGGGTCGTTTAACTAATTAGGACATTTGTGTCTGCCTCTGCCTGGACTTGCCTCCAGCTAGGCTGAAACTCTGACACCGTTATAGATTACTTCTGAAATGTTTGACCACAACAGTCATAACAGCTCTCAATTAAAACAAGCTTTTGAAAAATGAATCAATAATGTGTCAAAATTCCAAAAGGAAAGCAGGGGACTAGTCAAAGCTTTAGCCCTTTGGGAGACAGTGAAATCCAGTAAATGAGAAACTGGACAAACTTGGATCTACTGGCTCTCGAACTGAGCTGAAGGCAGATGCTGGTCCAGTTACCTTTCTTATTCCCACAATGTTTTTTGTCCTGGTTATGAAAAGAGTCCAGATCTTAGTTGGAATTTCTAATTGTTAGAATAATAATGATGATGATGATGGTGATGAATTTGAAGACTATAATAATTTAAGCTTTTTGGGTCACACATTGAGAAGTCGAGAACCTATGGCAGCCCTTTTCAAGCTGGGCAACACTACAATTTGTTACACTATTTAAAAAATAATCACTGATGTATTTCTTATGCCAACCATTTCTTCCTGAAAAAGAAATCTCCCTTCAGAGCAGCGACATAAAAAGCTAGTGGCATATGGATCCACTCTAATTACCAGTCTGGCCATCCTGCAGTCAGCTACAAGTTAGCTGATTTGGCCAGTGACATTAATATCAATTGAATCGATGTCAATAACCAGTTCGTCCCTGGAATACAAATTGAGCGATGCTGCCCTCCAGCCAAGCTTCACAGAGCAGAAGTGAGCCACAGCTTCTGCACAGGAGACTGAGAGACACCGGCTGGACTCAGCAAGTGTCTGTGATGTACGTCCAGCACAGGCAGAGAAGTGCGGTGGCTTTGCCTGTGCACAGTACCAGCATAGACTCATAAAGCCGAAAGCCTCAAACCCTCACAATCAGGTTGCATAATGTTTACAGCCATTTCTAGTGGGTTGTAACTCAAGAGCAAACTCAGCTCAATGCAGCTTTTAAGAAAGAGAGTAGCATGTATGCTAAGAAAAACATCTCTCTTGGTGTAATCGAGGGCATTGATCCTGACCGCAGTATTAAAAGGCAGAGTCAGTTTAGATGTCAAACGTGTGAGGGGCTCCGGTTGCTCAGGAAGAAGGCGTTGGGCAAGAGGATGCTGTACCTGACGAATCTCATCCCAGTATTCATGACAGGAGCACACTTTGTGATCTGACAAGAACACCCTGAACACAGAACGAGAGCTGACAGCCCTGAAAATAAACCAGCTGCATTGTTTGGGGAATGCAACAAACTGTAATAAAATAAACCCACTAAGATGCACCTGTGAAAACGGAATCAGAAGCCATAAGCAAGAAGACATTTTGACAAAACAAACCAGGAAATTAAGCAGTTTCAGACCTAAGGGAAGTGCTCAATGAGGATTCAAGAAGGCATATGACAAAACTAATAGGATTTAGAAAATGGATGAATAAAAATGTGCTAAGCATGAAGAGGGCCAGAGTGTATACAGTGCTTCACTGGCAAATGCAGCAGGAAAAAAAAGAAGAGAGGGAAAAAATGTACATTTTTGGTACGTACTGACAGGAGGGAGGAGTAGATTCAGGCAGGAAAATATTTACAGAGATAAGGAAGAACCATCTTTAAAGAGAAATAAGCTGCACAAAATCTGTAGTTAGTTTAAACATAAGGCTAGCAGTCTGTGCCACTGTTGTAGTTTGCATGTATGTATAAATAAAATAAATTGCCTTTGCATTGCAGAAAAGCAGTCTAAATGTTATATATGAACTTTCAATCCATTTAAAAAATCAGTGGTGCTGTTCAACATTCCTATATTAATCTTCTTGCAGGCAGTATTCAGATAACATCTTTTTACCCTGCTGAAAATCCTACAAGAAGTTTGATTGTGGTAAGTAACAACCAGACCCTGTGGATCAGACTTCAAATGTTTATCCTACTTCTGTGACCTGGTAAAGTTCATTAGGTGATAAAAAAGCCATTTTATTACATGTTACTGGCTGTAAGACTGGTCTTCTCCACCTCAGTGTACAGTGCAGAGAGGAAAAAAGGCAGCAGAGGGGCAGGTCAGAAAGGGAAAGCGCAGGCAGCGCCAACACCCACAGCGCAGCTGAGAGCTCCCCCCTGCCTGCCCTTCCCTACTGGGTGAGAAAGGAGGAATGGAAAGTGGGTCAGAAAGCAGTGTTTCAGTGTGCCCTTGGTAAAGTGGAGCAGCCACCTAGCTGCCCTCTGAAGACCTCCTGACAAACTCTGGGCTAAGGAACATGCTGGAAAGGCTGGGGAAGAGATGGGCACAGTTGGAGGAAAAGGTGCTCTGTTTATCAGGCTGACTGGGAAAGTGCTGCAAATTTTAAAAAGCTTCCATGTCTGTCCAAAAGTTGAGCCATTCCTTGAGATCTCTGTTAGTTCTCACTTTGTCACGCTACCTCTCCACATCAAATGTTTCTTTCATTTGAGCACCAGTTCTTATGGTCCTGTTTCCTCATCATTTAAAATGGGCAGGGATACTCTTTCCAAAGACATCCTCCCAAGTGCTTGATGCAATAAGGACACACTCCTGCTGTTGCTGCTTGTCTTGGTATCCAAGAAGGGTGGTATCCTTGGTATCCAGACGAAGGAAAAGTTCAGTCTGTGAGCTCATGTTCACCTGGAGCTTCTAGCATGGCTGCTCTATACAAGAACACAATGGAGGAGGAGCAGAGAATGATCAACAGGGCATGTGCTCATGCTGCTGATCTCCAGAGGTTTCCCTCTAAGATCAGTGGAGAAAGAGATGCATCTCCAGAGTGTGACCGAGATGCTCAGTGGTCTCTCTCATCATTGACAGAAAATGGAGTACAGGGCAACAGCACTCTGAATTTTGGTGCCGCAGTCAGTGGCCTGGGTAAAAACAGGTTTAGGGGCAGAGATAGCAACAGTTGTGTAGGCTATGAATCACAGATTATTCCTGAAGCCTGTTATTCACAAGTGATAAAATGCTAATAATTAAGGTGTTTGCAAGACAGAACCCCTGGCAAAACCCAGCTGTAAGATTCACCTGCTTTATGGAGGTACACAGTGTTTAAATGAAATTATGACATTTAATGATTGGTGATATTCTCATTACAGCTTATTGTCTTACATAATGTGAACAGTTCATTGAGGCTGGCTCAATGTCATCTCACAAATGTACTTTATCCTGAGGCATGTGAACCATTTTAGCCTCAAGTGCTCGGATTTTTGCTGGTCTCTTCACTTCAAGTATTGAAAATTTTATGAAAAATACTAATCAAGGCAAGGAAGAAGTAATCTTCACTGAACAAATGAGTCTTTCAGTATTTAAAATTTAAGGTGTGAATAATTTAATGTTTCTCTCTCTAGATATTTTCCACAAGCTGAATGTCCCATAGCAAAGTCTTTGACAGCCAAGAAACACAACTGAATGGATCAGGAAATTATTCTGCCCTCCTTTTTCAAGCAGTGTGATTTCTATTCATTCAGAAAGTAAACAAGGTCAGAGGAGTTCATCATAGCTGTCAACCAGCACTGCAGTATAATACTCTTTTTTTATAAGCCAGTTACTGAATTGATTGTAAACCAGCATAGTCCTTCTGTTCACAGATAAACATCTGGTATTCTATGTGTAAGACATTATCCTGCTGTCAAATCAACTATTTTATTAGATTAAACTACAAAATATGATATTTTTAAACTATTGTTTGATGTGAGTGAAGTTTAAATAGGTTTAAGTGCCTAAGCACTAGGCATTTGCACTGGTAGCATTAACTGGCTTTTCAAAACAAACTCTTTCAACCAGTTTCCTAACATATGGATAGTAATTCCTTTTAAATTATTCATAGGTTAGGGAGGAAACAAGAGTGAACTTCTGAGTTTTTTTAAGTCAGCAGAAAGACTTCCACTGGCTTTGGCTGAGCCAAGATCTCGCCTTTATCTTAACATATAAAGCCTCCTGCACATTTTTTGAATTGCAGCCTAATTCCGATGAAGTACTTAATTTTATGCTTAACTTCAGTCCCACTACAGCTGATAGGACTATGTAATTGTTTTAAATTAAACAGGTCCTTAATTATATTGCTGGATGAAGATCTCTTTAAATAACAAGTAGCATGTAATTAACAGTTAGAAAAACCTAGGAATAAATTATTTTGACACTGAGTTCCCCAAATACTTACCAAGACCAAAACTTAGCAAAAAAAAATTGTTATTAAACATAGATGATATTGTTACCTGAAGAGTTAGGTAATCAGCTAAAATCTGGAGAGGATGGTATAAATTGGACAATCCATTAATGATTGGGATCGTGGCTTCTTTCATCAGTAGGTCCAGATCATTATGCTTATAGACTCGAGCCAAAATTGCATTTGTCATACGGGACAGCACCCTAGAGGATGGCAGAAAATACCCAAGTCAAACATAATAAATATATCCTTGTTACACTCTCCAGCATGCAGCACATAAATATTAATGAGAAGTGGTAATAAACCTTTTTTTTTTCAGCTCTCTGAATAATTTATCATGCCTGTATAACATGCTTAAATGCAGTCATTTAACAAGCTGCTAATAAGTAAGCAGTTTTACTTATTAACAAACTATAGTAAGTAAATGAAAACTGCTGCTGTATTTCATGGTTTTTCTCTTCAGCATTTGGTTGTAGCTACAGATGTAACAGCCATAAATGTTAAGGTATCTGAACTAAGATAAGAGATTATGTGACACTGAACATTTGAAGAATTTGATAACTTCAGAAGAGATAAGGTATAAGACTTCTTGAGTGTTTTAGGAAAGAACAAATGTAGCATTGACTGAATAATACAGTGCCTCTGTACGGTAGCCTGACCTTTGGGAGGGTCAGGAATACAGATCTGTCTTGGATTACCACAATTATTTACTGATCTTAATGAACACAGAAGCAGGAGGCCAGCACCACCAGCCTGTTCTTCCTCGTGCCTGCACACCTGTGTATTGGCACACATGGTATCAGCGTTAAAGTAATACCCAAATTTGAAATTCAGTATATGGATCAGGGCATGAAGAAGGTACTATCGCACTCTGGCCTTAACCTCGTTTGTCAAAGTGTGAAAGACTCAGAGATTAGCATATGCATTAGCATAGTATACTTGGTACGCTCTGAATCCTTTAGATAAATTAAATATGGATCGGAGCTCTGCATTTCTGTGTTTTAATCAGGCCCTGATGCCTGACTTTGAAGTAGCATTTTGAGTGTTTTCATGTTTTCTCTAACAGGATCTTAAAACAAAACAAGGAAGAGACTGAATAGAAGAGTATGAAAAATCCTTGCAGCATCTATCTTCCTGATTAGCCATTAAGGATTCTGATATCTCCTCCTGTGGAAATATGGCTGTTAATGCCATGGCCTTTATGCAGACAAATCTCCTGATGAAGTCACTAATTAATATTTTCTATTGACACCAGACATTCCTCACACAAGCAAAACTCATAAAATGTTTCAAGATTCCCTGTAGAGCTCTCACTGAAGAAAAGACTCCTGATAGCAGCTACAAATGAAAAGGAGGAACTGAGGAAGGTATTTACTGATTGCGAGGTATTGGAACAGTTGCTGTTTGTGCCATTATTTCTTCTTAATTCACTAGTTTCTTTTTTCCATGTATATGTGCTTATTCTAGCTTGAAGCATGTGACTGTGGAAAATCTGTTATGTTCTGAACTAGTGATCAGGGATGGGATGTATGGTTCCTTTTGTTGGCCATCTAACACGTGTCCACTCTAAACAAGACATAGCCAGTCCCACCAGTCAAGGAAAACAGGCAATCACACTGGAGAATTGCCCATTTTTATTAGACTGTATTTTTAGGATGTCAAGACAGCTGATTCTCACCTGATGTGACTGAATTTAAAGAAAATGGTTCCTCTATAGGGTATGCCATTAGAGGAAATTCAGTCATAATTAACTACCAACTAGTCAAAACTTCTGGATATTCTTCCTTAATCTGTTGAAGGTAGATACTGGACTTATTAGACACTTAACAGCAAGCCATCAGACAGCCCTTCTGCCAGCATTTCTAGATGTCATATTTTATAGTAGGAAACCCAGGTGGAAATTTGGTTTATTCTTTGTGAAATCAAAACCAAATTGAACTTGGGGAAAAAAAAATAGACCTCATCTGAGCAGATGAAGTCTTCTGTTATCAAATCAATTTATTACCACAATCAATTAGAAAAGGAAACCATGTAAGACTGGGATTGCACAGCAAAAAAAGACCTGGCTAAATAAGAACCTTTAGTAAAGGTGAAGTTTTAGAAGGTGAGAGTAAGCATAGGCTCATCAGGGGACTTTTCATTCAAGGTTCCTATGTTATCACCAGCTACAAGGTCTTTTTTCATTATTTTTGCAAGACTTTGAGCCTATAAACTTCAAAATCCCAGAACCTGGAAATATATGAGTGTATTGGAATGCTGCATGCCTCTCTTTTCAAAATAACTTTTATTTCTAGAGAGAGACACTGGAAATTTTTACTCAAGTGTATCCTCTGAGGAATCTAAAATTACACACATAAAAGTATACCTTTTTGGTGTGGCTCATCTCTGAATTAGAAAGTGGGGCACTTGTATATATTTTGGGTAGAATATTGCTACTCAAGATAGTTTTGTTTTTGTTTTGCAAGTACACATCATTTCAAAAGGTTTAAATCTCGCACAAGATTACTTCATTGTCATTCACAGTCCTACAGGGGCCTATGGTTGATGTGTTCTCAGCAAGGGGTGAGAAGTAAACCTGTTCCTCAGAGATACAGAGATCCATCCCCTACTAATGCCAGTGGACTGGTAATATCATCCTATGAGTTCTTCGGTGCTGGCGCTGAACCCAATGGCACAATGCACAATGGTGCTGCTCTACGGTGGCACATGCAGATATACTACTTATATTTCATTTCACGTAATATATCAGACATGCTAAACAGCACTGAAAGGCTTAGAGCTCCTTAATGGGTGGTAACCTTTTGCTACTGTGTCAGTGCGAATGTAAATGTCTTGTGAAGCATGGGAAAATTGTATTATGAGAAGGTAATTAGTCACTAAAAATATGTTCACAGCAGAAACACTTTCTTACCTGCAGTAATTCTAATAAAAATTGGGACTTTTACAGATCTCTTACCCTTTTGCTTTAAGTCTCAATCTCAGGTACTTCTAAGGCCTTCAGAGCCCTAGACATGTGGATTTAAATATTTGAAATGCTCTCTGGGTCTATTACAGGCATGCTTTTTTTATTCTTACATTAACTGAATGGGGTTGGCATGTTATCCTTCATTCACAAGAAATGCCAAAGAATTAACACTCAGTTTGCTCTTTTGGGTAAACTGCTGAGCCTTGATTATGCAAAGTCAACAAAATTCTGCTAATGAGAGCAGGAGTGAAGCAGAGCATGTGGGGCTCTGTAAGGAATTGGGAAAGCCCTCACTCCACTGTAGCACGTGAGTGTTCTGACTCAGCAGAGGAGCAAAATCCCCAGGTCAGGGTCATAAATAGGGACTTGACCTGGAAGAGCAAGCAGTGACAGAGGAAAGAGGTGCTGAAGGCTTGCATGGGAAGTGGGTATTGTGGGAGCTTCCTTCACAGAATGGGGACTCCTCAAGAATGGCCAGAAGATTCGCCTGCTTCTACATTTTGCCTGATTTTTTGTAGCTTACTGTCTTTTTCACTTTTGCGTGTGCAAACAAAGGTCATTCAAGAGACTGTGAACCAAAGATTTAATGGCCCTTTATTATCCCCTTTGGGAAGGAGAAAACTGACCTATACAAACCACGTCTGCACACATCTGGATTTGCTGCAAGGCTGGCATCTGAATGGCAGAGATTCACCAGGTGACAGTCCTGCATGTCTGGTGGGATTGTTCTTGGAGAGGTTATTGCAGTGCATGGGCCCTGACTGCATCCTTCTTGTCTGAATTTATCAGTGGAGCTATACTACTGAGGTTCATACAATGTCTCCACTTGTTGGCTGTCACTCAATTGTGCCCAATTTAATAAAAATATTTCTCATTGTGAAACGTTTTGGAGAGCTAGAGTGAACGGAATGATGATGTACTGAACTACAGATTCTGTGAGCTGATCTCTAAATACTAAGGAAATTTTGAGTGCCTTCTGACCTTTTCCAGAAAAAAAATACTAGCTTCCAAAATTCTGTAAGACAGGTTTCAGCCTGATCAACTACCAAATACATAGTGATCACTTAAGTCACATTTTACCAACCTTGCTGTATCTGTGAGACTCTCATTAGTGCCCAGATGTATGTCTTGTGTTGTAAGGAAGGAAGGATGTCCTCCAAGGAGAGCAAATCCTACAGTGAGGACAAATAAAAGAAATTAAACACCAGCACCTTATATTTACAGCCAAGATTCAAAATCTTCTTCATGTAAGAGATCTTTACAGCAATAAAAGTAAAACTCAGTAGGGCATCCAAATGCTTCAAACACTTGAATTCTGACACACAAGACACCAATAAATGTATTTTGGAATAAAACCACTCAAATGTGATGCTTTGCTGAAGTCCTTAGGCATGAGTTCTGATCTGTGTTTGTAGGAACAGTCATTCAAGCTGCAAGGCTACGTATTGCCAAAAGCATCACTGTGGCTCCCTGTTAGGAGCTAGGTAATCCATTCATCATGCTGAATTTCTACTTTAAGGACCTTGGCACCCTAGAAGGGCCACGTGTGTCACTAGGTATAATTCCACATTCTTGCAAGAAACTTCAAGTACAGTCACTCAGATAGAAAACCCTAAGTCTCCTCATACACCATTACAAAACTGAGCCTGGTCACAAATGACCAAGTGCCTTAAAAATTGTCATGTGACAGAGAGAAAAGGAAAGATCTTGGGCACGACCAGCATCCCTCCACCCTGTAAAAGTTATGAATTCACCAAGGAACTGGATGGATTACATCTCAGGTTCTGTCCTGCCTTATTTCTGCTGCACCACCACTAGAAAGCTACCATGAGCAACCAGCTGACAGAGACAAGGAGGAAGGCAGCTTTTTTTTACCACCACTTGAGGCTCACTGCTTCTGCCTGGTTTAAGCCTAAAGCCTCCCTCCACTGAATCTCAGTGTAAAGTCCATCATGGCCATATATTAGGAGGATGGGGCCTGAGTGGGGCTGTTTTGTGAACCGTCACAAATGGTTTTGCATAAGCCTAACACAGGACATAGGGTCCTACAACTGGGGATGGACAAAGCGGAGGATTCGAACTGGGCTGTAGGTAGTCCTGTTAGGTGTTTTCTGTGTACTAGGGAAGATTTTCTGCATAAGGACAACTCCCTTCTAGTAGAGAAGTTGTCAGGGAGGTCTTGCCCTGTCACTAAGATCCATGTAATGGAGGAAATTTCCAGTGAATCTTAGTGTAGACAAACCAACCTTGTCGAGACAACACTGAGCCTTTTATTGTGACAAAAATCTAGAAGGAAACCCATCTCATTTTTATTGCCAGGAAGAGAAAGTCTGTACATAGCACAGAGCATCAGAGACTCCCCTTTGCTACCAAACTGTGATCTCTTCGAGGCGCTAACAAATTTCATGCTGGTAAAACAAAACAAGGTTAAAAGCTGCTTGGGCCGGTTGCAGCCATTAGATGGCACTGCAGACATCGCCAGGACTGCAGTTTCAACAAGATGTTGGTACAGGCCTGTCAAAGATTCAAAAGTTCGTTCCAACCACCACTCTTCAAAAAAGGATTAAACCAGGACTGAACTGAAATCTTGAACAGATAAAACCAAAAACTAGGTTCTGGTGGCAAGCCTGGGCCCCACAACTAGGCCCCTAATACAGAGCAGCCATTATTAATTTCCACCCCATGCAGGCAATAGGATTGAGGTTAGATCTTCCACTTTGCATTAGTTTAGCCAGTCTCTAGACTTTAAAATGCAATAGATTAAAATTATACTGGCAAATCATTGCCTTTTAACTGTCTCGATTTTCTTGGAAGTTTGATTAAAAACAATGATGCCCCAGACCCCACCTGAAGGGCAAATCTCTGCCCTGTCCAGCCAGTGTATACTCATTTTATTGAATAGGCCTGATTTTACTTTCCCTTTTTCATCACTAAGGATTGCTCCAAATCTCAACAAAATTAGTCAGACACAGCAAACTTTTAAGAATGAAGTATCACTTATTCTACTATTACTTTCTGCTGTTAGAAAAGCACTATACATTTAATGGTTGCTTTGCCCTCCTTTCTTGCTTATTCAGAAGCATTTTTGTATTAAGGCAGGAAAAATGTTTAGGCTTCCTCAAATACTTTCACCTCCTCTCTGCAGCACAGACACAAACACTGTATTTATTGGAACATTGGATATGTATCCAAACTGTTGCCCAAGTATTACAGCCTATTCAATGCAAGTTTTTAAGTCAAGACCTCAAGGATGAAATGTCATTTGTAGAAACTTTGCCTGTCCAGCTTCTGGTGGTTTTTTTCAAAGTCATATACAATTACGTCAGTGATTTATCCCTGCAAGTTTCACACAATACAACAGCTCTGCATTTTAAGCTTCTAAATGCAAACACTTTGGTAGATGCTTCACAGTCCAGGCAGGCTTCCATGGACAAGTTCTGTTTTCTATAAATGATGCCCAGGTAGAAAAAGAGGAATCTGGCTGTTTATTCAGAATTACCAGACGTCAAGCAGCCCCATCAGAGCTACCACCTGGAGTCTGTGTACATAGCAGAGTCCTAATGTGTCAGGCTTTCTGCTCGTGAACCGGCCATCTGTGCAGGGCCTGGGAACATATTTCCATCCAAAACTTTCCATCTGGAAATACAGGAGCTCCGTGCTCTAGCTTTGTATATAGTTGCAGAGACAGAATCTTTGCTTCAGATTCTTTCACCCAGGCTACTAGTAGATAGAAAAAAAATAATGGCTTTTGAAGATATGCAGGCACCAATTCAACAAATAAGCACATGCTGCAGTGTTGTGTTAAACTGGAAGATCTAATCGCCTTTGTTGTCACAAACTGGTCATATCCAAAGACACATGTTAAATGTTTATATGAATCTTGGTATCTTCAACAAATTGTATTAAATGTTGATACTGCAGAGCCAGAATAGATCATCATCTCATGTCCACACTTCTCACTACTGGTAGTTTTCAAAAATGGACAGTTTTATGCCTCAGGCTGTGGCACATTATTAAGCCCACTTATGCAGATTCTTACATGAAGGACACGAGTGCCGGTGGTTGTACAGATATAGGTTAAATCTCCATTCCAGCCTGTCCCTGCCACATTGGGTAAGTAAGTCACATGTTGGATACACAATTGTGGGGCTGCCCCACTGACACCAGGAGACATACAGAGATCTCTTCTCAAACTTAAAGATCCTTTTTTATATTTCAAGACATCTGGATATGGATTTGTTAGTTTCCTTACTGCCTGCCAGGATTTACAATCTAGAAAGTATTTTTCAGTTTAGACTGATAACAAAGAGCTCTTCTAGGCAACAATTACAAGAATATTTCTAAAGTAGAAGCCTAAAAACTCATAAGCAGTTTTTTAAAGCTACCCCTCTAGATGGAGAGTAAGCTAAAAGAGTACTCTAGGCCACTCTGTAATGTGGCCAAGCTAAATAATATTAGCCATTCACAACAAAAAATTGACCCTGTATTCCTGCCATGTAATACCATCCCCACTGCATTAGAACATAAGAAGTGATGCAATTATTTCTGTGACTGTATGTAGTAGTCCACAGGCATGGCCATCATGTTCCTCTCACTCTGCTGTGTAAGAGGAGTGCTCTAAAGTCCACTAAAGCCAGTGACAGTGAACCTCTGTAAAGCTGTTAAGACCTTATATGTTTCAGTGTACAGCTAAAGAAGGTATACAGAGCTTTTCTGCCTCCATTGTTTCCTCTCCATTTCTACCCTGTGATGTATTGTCTGCATTCAGCGCCTGTGAAATGGCTGATTTATTTATGACTTATTCACTAAAACATAACTGCAGCTCTATATTTTAAGAGCAAGAGTGACAATAAGAATATTTTACACCAAATCTGTAACAAAAACAGTGAATTCACCTTTATGCCATCCCTGAGGATGTTTATTTTACAAGTAGCATATGACCATGTGGAATACCTTTGTTTTCAAAACGTATGCAAGACTTTATGCAGAATGGGTATGGGATTCTGACTGCAAACAGATGACATTATCCAGTATAATAGCAGAGACGTCAGATTTTCCAATATAATAGCCAGTGATAGCAATAAATCTAGTAGGCTCCACAAAAATGGATTTACTTTGCCAATGTCCTATGGATGTTACTTGTAGTTCTTCATTAAACTTACAACACCACTACTACTCTTAGAAATGGTAAAATAATGCGAGGGTCAGAAACATGCATTAGGACAAGATCATATTTATTCAAGAGAGTAAAGGGGCAATGAATTATACCACAAGGAGCTGTACATTATTCAGTACAGTTGTGATGTCATCAGAATAAAACAGTTTAGAGGCACAGTATGTTGGAAAAGCCACAAGCGTCAACTATTTTCTCACAATGCATTATAAATTAATGTTTTTATAATCTTTGATCAATCTCAGCACTGCAAAAAGTGCTCAAAGACTGAATGAAAGCAAATGTCACCCGTATCCTCAAGAAGGGCAAGTAGGAGGACCCAAAGAATTACAGGCCGGTAAGCCTCACCTCAATTCCTGGAAAGATGACAGAGCCAGCTAATCCTGGACATCATTTCCAGGCAGATGAAGGATAATAATCTTGATGATAAAGTCATCAAGAGTAGTTGGCATGCTTTCACCAACAGGAAGTCATGCTTGACTGACTTGATAAACTTCTATGATGAAATGACTGAACTGGTAGATGAGGGGAGAACAGTGGGTATTGTCTACCTGGACTTCGTTATGGCCCTCGACATTGTCTCCCATAAGATCCTCACAAAAAAGCTGTTGATGGATGGGCTGGGTGAGAAGACAGTGAGGTGAGCTGAAAACTGTCTGAACAGTCAGGCCCACCGGGTGGTGATCAGTGGTGTAATGGAGGAGGCCAGTGACTAGTGGTGTATCCTAGAGGTCAATACTAGGTCCAGACCTGTTAACATCTTCATTAATGATTTGGATGATGGGGCAGAGTGTGCTCTCAGCAAGTCTGCTGATGACACAAAACTGGGAGGAATGGCTGATATGTCAGAGGGTTGTCTTGCCATCCAGAGGGATCTTGACAAGCTGGAGAAATGGACTGACAGGAACACCAAGAAATTCAACAAGGAGAAGTCCAAAGTCCTGGACCTGAGGAAGAACAACCCCATGCATGAGCACATACATGATGGGGGGTCCCCAGCTGGGAGCAGCTTGGCAGAAAAGGACCTGGAGGTCCTGGTGGACAACAGGCTGAACATGAGCCTCTCCAGAAAAGACAGTGAAAGATATCCGGGGCTGCACTACACAAAATATTGCCAGCAAGTGGAGAGAGGTGATGCCTCCCCTTCATTCAGCACTGGTGAGGCCATACCTGGAGTGTCCAGTTCTGGACTACTCAGTATGAGAGAGATATGGACATATTGGAGAGAGTCAGTATGTCCGTGTTTAAAAAGGACCACGAAGATGACAAATGGACTGGAGCATCTTTCTTATTAGGAAAGGCTGAGAGAGCTGGGACTGCACAGCCTAGAGAAGAGACAGCTCAGAGGGGAATCTTACTAGTGTATATAAATATAAATACAAATATAAATAAATATTTAAAAAATAAAAATAATAAAAATAAATAAAAATAAAAACATAAATAACTGAAGGGAGGGTGCAAAGAGGATGGAGCCACATGCTAGTCAGTGGTGCAATGGGCACAAACTAAAACTTGGGAGGCTCCCTCTAAACATCAGGAAACACTTTTTCACTAAAAGGATGATGGAGGACTGGCATAGCTTGCCTCAGAAGGTTGTGGAATCTCCATTCTTGGAGCTATTCAAAAGCCTTTTCAATATGGTCCTGGGCAACTGGCTCTATATTTCTGCTTGACCAAGGGGAGTTGGACCAGACGACCTCCAGAGGTCCCTTCCAACCTCAACCATTCTGTGATCCTGTTTATTTATTTTTCAATAATGGTGTTCTTTACATACATAGGGACAACAGGACTTCTGAAAAGACTTCCATGGTGTTAACATACAGCAACAATTTCCTAGAACCTGCACAAAGTAGATTTTGTAATGAGTGCTTTCCAGGTCTCTCCTCCTTTATAATGAAACCCATTGATTTTCATCCAGTTGTTCATGAGAGCTGCAAAGTTTGTTTAGATTAATCTCCTCACCAGAACTTTGCCCCACAAGTGACCTCTTTCAAGATATTGAAGGTGTAGATCATGGGAAATGCTATTTGAAATGACTCATGTATTTTATAAATAAACATTTCACTCCAATGTCCACTTTCACTGGGCATCAGGAAATTGGTATTAAATTAGCTTATTTAGCTAAAAGGAACATGTGACTCCACACTTCTTTTGAGCTAGAAATTCCAAGACAGAAGTCATGTATGTTAAAAAGCAGCTGAAATGTATGGAGTTTCCATGGACAGAAAAATTTAAGTCTGCCTTTGAAACAAAGTCTTAGGGGACTTCAGACCAATTAACTGAAGGTGTGAATTTAATGTACACAAGTTAAACTGAATTGAACTCCCTTATGGAAGCTCTCACTTAGAAATAAATTGGTTTTATTTCACTGGAGCTAATCCCTCTTGGATGAATTTACGTGCATTAACTCCCATCCTTAAGTTAATTCATTTGAACTTTCCTGAGATTCCCCTTTCCATAAGCCTTCAAAAGCCAAGGACTAAATAGTGCTTTCCTCTGAATGCAGAAGCATGAAGAGTAAACAGATTCAGAGAATTAATTATTACCTGACCATGCACTGGTATGGCAGGCAACTAGAAACTGAACTAAAAACTCTGGAATGAAAAGTTGGGTGGTCTTCACAAAGAGGGAACGCACAAGAGAAACCCATTCATAAGTCCTGCTTATCTGGAGAAAACAGAAAGCAACAAGTCTACATAAAGAGCAGGAACATCAGGTAAATGGCTGCGCCAGAGAAATGTGAATATTAACAAGCTTCCTCTCCCTTCACTAGGGAGAAGTCAGACTATGGGATGCTGGGTCAACTTAAATGTGAGAAGGACAAGCTTTTCCTCCCTTGGTGTGTCACCAATTCGTGGTTATTCCTTGCTAACACACAAGTACATGAATGATTTATTTCAGTGGTCCCACTGATTTCAGAAAACCTAGCATGTACAGTGTTTGCAGGACTGAATTATCCTAAAATAATTATATTTCAATGTCTGACCTTATTAGGCTAATACTGTGAAGTCTCCATCAAGTTATCTTCCCCTGCAGATAATCATGTTGGTTTTTTCCCTAATTTATAACAAGATATTAGTATCATTCCCAGCCTCAACACATACTCTGAAATGTGACAGCAAAAATGCATAATACATTACAAAAATATTTATTAGAGCCTGCATATAATTAAATTTGTGATGCTTACTAAAATAGATGTTAGGAAATGTGCATCTTGCCAACAGAACTAGAAGCTTACACGAGAAATGCTTACTTCTGCCTGTTACTTTATTTATAATATATCATGTTTTGGAATGATCTAGTGAAATTTCAGTGACCAAAGTGATGTGCTTGTGACACTAATATGCAAGGTGAAACACAATTAGCTACCATTTTTGCTTTCAGCCTTCTGATTTCTCCTGAGCAGAAATTGCTAAAAACCAAGTTATGCAGTGTTTTTCAGTACATACTCATACTATGCAATTTCATATAAAATCTGACTGTGTCATTGCTCAGATGTACCTGTTTCTGCAGATAATCTTGTTCTTGTGCTTCTCTTCTCAAAAATCATAGTCAAAGATTTTCCTTGCATCAAAGGCAAATACTGAAACATTAAAATTGAAGGCATTTCAATTTTATAGTCAGTATACACTTGATAATGTGAAATACTTCTTTCACATTTTAATTCAGCATTAGAAAAGTTATAGAGGTGTTTTTTTAAATGTAGATTTGTTCTCCTGTCCTTCAAGGAATTTATTAGCAGTGGAAAGGTTAAAGGGAAAGAAGCAATTCTAGGGGCCAAAAGCGACTGCATTTTGGCACTCAATTTGAGCTAGCATTAAGGAGAACTCTGATTCTAATTCAATCCCATGCAAGGAAGTGTCTTCCATCTCCTACATTTAGTGCTGGTCGCACACCATGGGTTGATGGATGGAGTTAGCTGACAACAGGGAGTTAGCTGTGCAAAGCTGTTTAACCTTCTTACTTGCAAAGTCCTCTGAAGTACTGAAGAATATCTCTGAACACTTTACAGGAAGGCTCTTTCATTTGTAGCACATGATTTACAGTATTTAAGAGCTCAAGTGATGTTGTGCAGGACAAGACAGCTGAGTGGCTCATTCCCAATACTCTTGAGAACAATATCTACTTCAGCATCTGAGTGACCTAGATGACAGTTAGAGCATTTTACCTCTCCTTTGTGTTTTATCCTTTGTTTCAAATCTGAAGCCATCCACAGCAAATATTTCAGCTCATCTGCTGTGTAGTTTTGTAGAGTAAGGAGGTCACGACCTTTCAGATGAACATTCATTTGAGCTGGTGGCCCATACCTGTGCCAAAAGAGAAAAAAAATAGATGCTTATTGTCATTCCTAAATGTGCTCATGCAAAAGCCAATGAACAAGCAGCTGAAATCTCTCCCACTCCCTCCTTCGGCACAGCTGGATCAGCTTGATGGAATCTGTTAATTATTGTAAATAATTTTTATTGTCAGACAGACACAACATGCCACTATGCACTACATTGATCACCACCGTAACAGTGTCTCAGATTGTATTATAAACCATATAGTGTTGTTTCTTTTGCCTTCTAAAATGCATGTGACTTGACTGCACACTGCCTAATCAAATAAACCCAAATGCATGAAGCTATGCAGGGCTTGGTGAAATGGCTTACGTGCAGACTGCAAAGCTGCCCTTTGGGGGCACAGAATACAAGGAACTGATCTCAGTGCTCTTTCTCCCTTTTTCATGCTTTGTGGATGGGTAGACACTTGCCATGTTCCACCCTCATCAATACAAATGGTGTCATTTCTATAAATGCATATAAAATCTCTTGATTACAATGGGGAAGAGAGTAAAAAAAAACCCAACTAAATAGTCATGTGCTCTGGCCCTTCACCTAGCACACAAGAGATGTTCTGAGCATGTGCAGTGTATATCCACGTTATGAAGATGATTAGGAGTCTAGAACACCTTTCTCATGAGAAGAGACTGAAAGAGCTGGGTCTGTTCAGCCTGGAGAAGACAAGGCTGAGAGGGGATCTCATCAATGCTTATGAATATCCCAAGGTTGGGTGTCAAGAGGATGAGACCAGACTCCTTTCAGTGGTGCCCAATTATAGGATGAGGGGCAACAGGCACAGATTGGAGGTTCCATCTGAACATAAGGATAAACTTCTTTACTTTGAAGGTGCCAGAGCACTGGAACAGGCTGCCCAGAGAGGTTGTGGAGTCTCCTTCTCTGGAAACATCCAAAACCCAACTGGACACATTCCTTGCAGTTTGGTCTACATGAACCTGCTTTAGCAGGTGGGTTGGACTTGATGATCTCCAGAGGTCCCTTCCAAACCTAACCATTCTGTGATTCGGTGTTTATTCAGTATATTCTAGCCTCAAGCCAGATTCACAACTTCAGCATCACATGAAATTGGATGTTGATAATCACTCGCAGAAGTTACTTGATCAAATTTCCTTTAGATTAGATGAGATATCTTAATGAAAGCTGAGTCCAAGCCCATGATTCCAGAGGCTGAAGATTAATAAGGGAGAGTGGCAGCTTAGCCCCTTCTCTGGTACTGTATCTACAGCCCTCCATAGCATAACACAGCCTGCACTGTACTCTTCCTAAGGTGTGGATGGGTACAAGCTAAACATGTCTTTTTAATTGAAGGCAGCATTTTCAGACTCATCTGATGGAATGGAGACCAAAGCAATACAAACAAATGGACTGAGTGCAGCTACCGCTTTTGTATTTCCAAGTAGGCTTCCCTCTGGCTCACCTCTGAGGCCAGGCTCAGTTACAGCCCCTGCCAATTGCCCAGTCCTGAAGCTCAGAGCTAGGAAAATTCAGGGGGAGAAAAAAAATAGAATTTCTGTTCATTCTTCCATTAATTCCAATAAATAAAAGCCCTGGTAGTGGATAGGCCTGTTATGGCTTCTAAAGATTTTTGTGTTGTGTTAGTCAAATTTGGAGAGAAAGATTTTTTCTGCAGGATTTTGTGGCATAGGCTCCAACTGAAACTGGAGGAAGAGAGAAGCTCTTAAGGAAATGGTACCACATGTTACTGTCTGTTTGACATCACAGCACAAACTGCATGACTTTTCAAATCATGTAGCAGAATTTTTTCTTTAACTGAAGATATCGAAATGCTGTGTGTTTTCCTTCTGGACAGCTTAAAATTGATTTATATACATATTATATTACCAGCATTACTAAGAATTTTTTTACAGTGAAAAGGATTATGTGTAAGAGCAGAAACCTGGAGTATATATGAAGTAGCCCACACAGATGTCCTGCAGATTAAAATTGCTGGAACTCAGTATATGCTGTTGTATATCAGAGCAAGATGCTCCAGAGATTATCCAGGCTGCCAGAGGATCCACCACTATGCTAAGCACGAAGCACCACAAAGATTCCCATCAATGTGCACCATCAGAGCCCGCTCTCTGCACAGGCCCCCAAACCACAGGAGGATGAACTTTTCAGTAGTACTGTGCAGATAGAGTGGCCTTGTTTTGTTCTAAGATTAATGTTGCCCGTGGATTTTCTCAGAGTATCTCTGGAAATTGATTCTTAAGTGAAACACAATCTGAACTGTGTGTGTGACTTAAGTAATAAATACCTGTGGCAGTACCGTTTAAAAAAATAATGCACATTTCCAAGCCACAAAGACTAATCTTCATAGTACTACAATCATTAGTAAAATTAAGTTTCAATATTTTGCTATAAATATTATCCCTCTGTCCCCATGCTTGCCTCCAACTTGAGGTAAAAAACTTAGAAACAGTTAGGAATCAACTAAATGCCCCATTTTTTAATTTGAAGTGGGTGTTTCAGAGTTAGCAAAATGATTTTATGTACTTCTATATTCAACAGCTGCAGAACAGAATATACCTGACATTATAAGAAAGGCTGGGCATTCATGGGTCAGGTAGCTTCCACCATAGCATGAAAAACAGCTTACCAAGGCGAGTTACTGAAATACAGCTTTGAATACCAAGGCTCTCAGTTGTTATGCAAGGGATTGGCTCTAACTTCAATGTGTATATTCTGAAGGAAATTTGTTTCATAACTGTGACATTATTATTATTATTGTTGTTGTTGATGTTATTATTCAGAGCAGGAATTTGCTACCCCATGCAGTTGGGGGGAACAAAAAAAATACTTGTCCTGTTTTAAAATCTATGCAATTGCTTTCTGCTTGATCACTCTACTCTCCTTTGCAGCATTGTTTCCAAAGCAGCCTTGGTCTGCTCCTCAAGTTTCTAATTACAGCCTTCAATTCCTTCCAGGGAGTTAGAGACTGGCCAATCTCAACCTGCCAAGTAGGAACTTCTGTTCATCGGTCTTGTTTTACCACTCAGCACAATTGAGAAATGAGCTGAGAAACGAGCTGAGAAATACCCACCACTAATCTCTGCATTGGTAGATAGTAAAGTACTGAAATTGATTACGCATGGAGGATTTGGAATGACTGTCCTTGGAGATTTTCAGGACACGGCTAAGAAAGACATAGTTGACCTCATATGCTGTTGTCAGGCTACAAGCAGAAAGTTGGACTAGAGGTCTCCTCCTGGCCTCTATGTTTCCATGATGATTCTGTTTTATTGCAATGACTTTCAAGAAATGTGTTCCTTTCCCTGTTGTCCACATGCTCTGAAGGAGGCAGAAATGGACAAATTCCAGAGAAGGAGCACAAGACAACATACCTAAGTTAAAATGTAACAGGCAGAATTGCAAGGTCAAGCAGTTGGCTTATTCCTTTCTGAGCAAGGACAGCAATTACTTTGGACTACTAGCACAGACTGATACATATTAGGTTATTCTGTTGTATTAACCACAGTGTGCTTAACTTGCAGTGCTTACACACAGTGTTGATAGCTTATGCCAATGTTATGATAAAACGTTAAAAAAAAATAACAAACAACATTATGTGGGGAGCTTAACAAATTGGATTACTTCACTGGAAAACCAGCTTACCTGTCATTGTTTTCTAAACTTGCTTTTCTATCATCTCTGCTGACCAGAGAAAGTTTCTACCAATTGCCAGAAGCAAACCACCAAAATCCACAAAAAATTATCACTCAGGTTTCAGGACCACTTTAAAACTGTAGCAAATAAATCCCATAACTTGTAAAATGATAAGTAAAAATTACTTATTGCATACTAGGATTCCTGTGAATGTGAAATTCCCATATATTGTTTTCTAGCACTAATCATTTGCTACATAATGCTGTTAGTGCTATTCTTATTGACATCGACATGAAAACATAGGAAGATGTGGAATTAAGTTTCAAGTCTTTATTTTAACCTGATCCTGGAGATGTGACAAGCATGAGAAGAAGCTTACTGGAACACTGTCACACAGGTACTTTCATGAAGGCATGGGGACAGGCACACCTATACAGCCGAAGAAAGAAGGCAAAGCCACATCACAGAGCCAGGTCTACCTGGCTAACTTTGAATCTTGTACCACATCCCGCTTTTCCTGCTCATCTCCAACATATATAGAGACAAAAAAATACTGAAGATTCACCTTGCAGCTTTAAAGAGAGAATTTTCCCACCCCAGTGCTGGCCATGATAATTGTCTATATGAATTTCCTATAATAATTTACATTATTCAGATATTTATTGACTACAGCACCTGCAGCATACACTGACCTCAAGAAGAAACATTCCTTCTTGACTCTGCTGCTAAATCCCACAGAAAGAATGAACAGTATTTCACAAACATTAAAAAGGAAAATCCTCCAGTTCCCTGAAAACGCAGAGCTTGCTGCCTTGGGAAGCAAAAAGGCAACAAAATGTGGGGAAAAAAAAGTGTCTTTCTCTGAAATACTCACTGCTTAACACGATTCAGCTGCTTATGTCTTCCAGATTCTGACTAAATGTTACTGAACCCCAGATAAAACTAAAGGATAAGCTTACCAAAATGGTCGCAGCAGCTGCTTGCTGGTCCCTATAAGTTTTGCAGTACTGAAGCAGTTCCTCATGTTAAACAGCATCTTCCGTTCGTGTTGGACTTCTCTCAGTCCCACAAATAAAGTTAAGAGAAACAAAGGCTTATGAAGCAGAAAGTGAGCTGTGCTGCTGCGCAAAAGAGGGAAAACCAAGAACTAAAATCTTCGCTTTGGTTGTCTCAGCCAGGGCTGGGTCTGGCAGGGGCTGACACTGAAGCTTTCCTTGGTTAAACTCGACGGACAGCAATTCCTCACGGGGCTCATTGCACCACCCACAGTTTATGATCTTCCCTGGGGGCCTATCATATCATATCTGTGTCAATACCATTTCCTAGCAATTTTGTGTTTGTTAAATATTTGTACAGGAGGACGTGCTAGTAGAAAAAGGCAAAAGACTTGTCAGGGTGCAGCACCAGCGGGGCAGCTCCCCTGGGGAGGTGACCAGGACAGTGCGGGCTCCACAGCCCCAGGAGGGCCTGGGCAGGGACTGATGTCCCCGCACTGAGCCAAAATGAGGGTCTTGGGCCCACGGGTGTGGGGCTGGGCAGGGCCATTACAGCTTATTCATGCCTTCATGGCTCTGACAAGGACAGAGAAGGAAGGGCTACATTAAAATTATATATCTTCCTTGGGCTTTTTTGGACCAAGTTTTCAATTGTGCTATGGCAACACTAAACAGCCATCAGTGAGGCCCAGGAAGCTAAATATTGCAGCCTGCATACCTCCTTATGTTAAATTGCTTGCTGTATAATCTGATGTTGGTCAATTGCTAAAGCGATTTCATTTAAATTTCTACCCTCAAATATAATTGTCAGATAAGATTTTATGCCACCTGCACTGTAGGTGGTTCGGAAATATGACCATTACTTTCTCATTTCCTCCTCTGTGTCAGGAGAAGCGTACTTGTGTAAATCAAGGTAATAGCATATCTGTCAGAAACGCTATATGTTGAAATTGCAATGTGAGGATCATATAATTAAAACATGTAGGAAAAAAGTTTGGTTTCCCCAGAAAGAGAGACTGCCATGAAAAAGTCATGCAGGGCAATAGCTCTTGGTGAGACTTGTTCAAGAACACTTGCTCCAAACCAACCCTGAGATATCTGGAAAACGCAGCCTTTGCCAGGGGAAATGTCAGGCAGAAGCAAAACCCAACAGAAATGAATGGGAAGGGAATGAAAGAGCCAAAAAAGCTGTATATAGAGAAGAAAGATGGACCTTTGTTTCCCTCTTGGTTGCTCTTCTCTGGCAAATGACTCCCATGGCCTTCAAGCCCAGCCTCTGGGGACTCAGCGTGTGTCACTAGTGGTACTCAGGAGAAAAGATGGTGGGGGAAGGAAATGTGGTCAAGGTGCCAAGGCCACAATCTCATCCTGCAGCCCCACAGGGAGGGGACAGTGCCAGTGCCCCTTTATCAGGTCTCCTCTGTGCAGGGACTGCCCGAACCCAGTTCCCATATGGACCAAGTCCCTCATAAGCTCCTGTGAGCGAGCAGTAGCACCAGGTGTGGGAGAAGAATCAGATCGGTGTTGGCATGGCTGTTGGTACGACAAACTTCTCATACTTCTGGGATGCCAGCAGCATCCTTCAGTGCAGAACCCTAGAGCCAGCCCCCGTTCCTGCTAGCTGCCCCCAGGCTGCCAGGGCTCAGTGTGCCACCATGTCACAACACCATAAAACGCTCCAATGTTGAAATCAGGATTGAATTGGTTTGGTATATTTCTATATTACAGGGCTTGGTATTGAAAACGGAGTAATAGCAGTACAGGGGCTGAGACACAGTGGCGAGGAGAGAATAATGTAGTGTAAGAGAAAAATAGATTAGGATAAAGGAATGGTATTGATATAGTTGTCTAATATGAACATAAGGCCTCTTTCCTGTCTGAGCTAGCAGGAGGCTGACGCTTGACACCTCCTTTCCTGAGGGGAAGCAGAAATCAGAGTAGGTAAAGGCAAGAAAAGCATTTAAATAGCAGTGGCCATGGCATAGTGCCCATGCTCTTCCTTTCAACCTGAAAGAAACACCTTGGGAGGTTAATGTCCTTTCACAGATCAATCATTCCCCACCCTCCTGCCCCAAGGCAGGACCTGATCTTGGTGCCTCTTTTTTGCAGAGTGGGACTTCAGTAGCTGGGGCACCTCCAGACAGAGCAGCTCCCAATCTGCTGCACCCCACCATGCTCACAGGTGCATCTTCCTGCGACATGTGTCTGCTTGGACAACTGGGACATTGTGGCATAACTGGACCTCTGCCAGCACAACTTCTGCATTGTTTGCATGCAGTGGTCATCCAAAGCCAAGACCAAACACCCACTCTCTAAACAGCCTTTCCCATCCATCCTGTACTCAGCGGTGGCCAGTGCAGACTTCCAGAAGCTCAGCGTCCGGCCACTTGCAGATTCTGCTGCTGCTAACTCTGTCCTTTCCCCATCATTCCTTGTTCAAAGGCCTCCTTACCAGGTCAGCCATCCTACCAGCAGAAAAACATTTGTCCCACTTTGTGAGATGGCTCCCATCTCACCCAACCAGATGTTGATCCTCAACAGGATCCCACAGCCATAGAAACCAAAACCCTGCTGCAGACACCTTTTCCCCATGAACCATCCTGATTGTTTCATAACTCATTTATACTCTTGGCAACCACAGCATATGGTTACTACAACCTCAGGCATCACTTTGTGGAACAATGTTTGTTCAGTTTTATTTTGAACAGCTTTTGCTGGATATCCCCTCACTCCAGGCTTAGGAGAAGCAGTTAGGGCAGAAAACATCAGAGGGATATTGGGGTTCAAAGAGATCAAATTCCTCCCTCATGTAAGGGCAAAAATCACACAACACTTTCTGCTCCCTCTTGAAAACGTGGCCATCCTTCGTTGTGTGTACTTACATGAATACCTCAGCTTATGCACCAACAACTGTATTCATTAAACTCTACATAAAACAAGCCTTAAATTGCTTGTCCAGGCTGTCAGCTGCACCCTCTGTTGCAGTAGGTACATCATCCCGAAGGCAAGATCTTTCAGCGAGGGATGACCTGGCAACCTGGCATATCTAAAATGCACATGCACACAAAAAAAATAGAAATCTGCAAACCACAGTTGTGTGGGTTTTGTGTTTGTTTGTGTGTGTGTGTGTTTTTGTGGGTTTTGTGGGTTTTTTGGGGGGGTGGGGGTAGGAAAAGCTCCAGTAGGAATTTGGCACTGCACATTAAATATGGTTAAAAGGTTACAAATCCCTGGACTTATTCCAGTGGGGTCTGCTCATTTGCTGTCACCTACGTGTCCTTGGCTGGGTGGACGACTGAACGTCTTCTCGTGCACCCAAGCAGAAGACTTTAGATGTGAAGCAGAGACTATTGGAGGAAACTTCTTTTAGGACAGCAGAACGCCATGGGTGACAGAATAAATGTTCTGAGTTCTGTTCCGCTGGCTGAGGCAGGGCAGCCCCTCTGAGCACTCAGCAAGGCAAGCAGACACATCAGGAGCCCGGCCCGGCTAAGCAGGGAGCTCCAGGCAGAACCCCGGTGTGCGACGGCTGCTTCGCGAGCTGCAGGCAGGGACGGGCTACAGAGGATGGGACAGTGAGGACGCACAGGCATGTGGGGACAGTGCAAGGAACGCAACCCTCTGCAGCTCCCGAAACCTGCAAGGTGTTTCCAAAGGAGGTGATTCTTGCCTCCCTCCCTCCGCCCGTGAGCGCGCCCGGCGCCCCGCAGCTGCTCTGTGCTCGCACAAACGGCCTCCGCCGCGAGGTAACGCCAACATGGCGGGGCGGGAACAGGAACAGGAGGCTCCCACCGCCGGCCGGCAGGGGGCGCTCCCTCCCGCGCCGCCGGCCAGCTCCCCGGCCGGGCCCGCTGCCGGCGGCGGCGCAGCCGGCGGGAGCGGGGCCGCGCTGCGCTGCTCTCTATGGCCGTTGCCCGTGGCAGGGCCTGTGTTTACTTCCGGCCGCCCGGCGCCGCCGTGCATGGGGCGCGGGGGCGGCCGCCCGCCGCCAGCTGCCATGGCCGAGCCCCCAGAGGAGGATGAGCTGCCGGTGCCCGGTGAGTGGTGCCGGCTCCTCACAGAGGACGGCGTTGCGCGTCCAGGTGGTGGGAACCTCGGCCGCCTGTGGCGGTCCCCGCCCGCTTCTCCCACCGCGGCGGCGCTGGGCGCCATCACCGGCGCCCCAACGGCCGCCTCCCTGCCCCGGCGCGCGGGCGCTGCCTCTGGTCGCCCCGCTGTGCGCTTGGCGGCCGCCCCCGGCTCTCTCTCCCCGGGCTGCTGGTGCGGCTGCCCCGCGGCGCCGGGCTGCGGGCCGCCCGCTCGGCCCGTGTCTTCCGGCGTCTGCGGAGAGACACGTCCGCTGACGTCGGATGTTGGACGGGGGGGAACCGCGCTGTCGTCACCGCCGTGGTGTGGTGCCGCGGTGCTAAACAGGCGGTTTGTCTCAGTTAATACAGGAGTTTTGGTCCGTGCTTTGATCTGCAGTAATTTTTAAACATCTGCTCGGTGCTGAGACAGCGAAAGCCTCATTTATGTTCTGTGAGATTTAATTTTATAGAATCATGGAGCAGAATCATAGAATCATTTCGGCTGGAAGAGACCCTGAAGATCATCGGGTCCAACCATAACTTAACTCTAGTACTAAACCATGTCCATAAGAACCTCGCCTAAACGCCCTTTAAATACCTCGAGGGATAGTGAATCCACCACTTACCTGGGCAGCCTGTTCCAATGCCTGACAACCCTTTCCACGAAGAAATTTTTCCTAATATCCAGTTTAAACCTCTGGCACAACTTGAGGCCATTTCTTCTTGTCCCGTCACTTGTGAATTGGCAGGATTTACTTCTCAAACTGACGTCTTCAGTTTCAGTTGTGAAGTGAATGAGATACGACATTTGTGAATCAAATTATCTGCTTTTTGTATACGCTGGCTTAATATTATATCTATATTTTCATACTAACGCTTCCAAAAGAAAAATGAACCAGAGAGCTCTGCTTTGGCACGAGTGCTAGAAAGATGTGAGCTTAAAATGAAGTAGTCTTGGAAAAAGAGAAGAAAACGCTTCAGCCATTTTTTTTTAAACAAAAAGATAGGAAACTGAAGTGTTCAATTGAATTAATAGGACATTACTATTTCAAAATGTGTGAGGCAAAGTTTGTTTTCACTAAAAAGGACTTTTTTGTGTGTTTTAGAATCAGGTGCTGTTTTCACATTCGGAAAAAGCAGATTTGCAGAAGATATTCCTAGCAAGTTCTGGTTCAAAAATGACAAGCCTGTACTGATATCGTGTGGAGATGAACATACTGCTATTGTTACAGGTTAGTATCGGAAATGGAGTGTCTGATAAAGGTCATATTTTGGACGGTTTGGAAAGTGACGATTCGTATTTGAGTCCTGAGGTAATCTATCAAATGAGGTTGTGGGGAGGAGAGAGAACTGTTCTGTGGGAACTATCAGATGCCTTTGAAGTTAGTGTGAGGTCACGGAAGGTTTTCAGAAGATGCACCCAAGAACTGTCGTGAGGGAATCTCTGAAATGAAGATTTGAATGACTATTATCTATCAACTGAAAATAACCCTTGAAAGAGCAACTCAAAAAACTTCAGAAAATCCTGCTAAAATCAGAAATAAATTGCAAAAACATTCAAAGCTCAGATGCAATACGAGTGGTATTGATGTTTATTTTCATTTATTTGAAATGCTGGAAACAATACCATTGAAGAATTTGTTCGGGTTTTTTTATGTGAAAGGGACTACTCTTTTGTTGACGAGCAAGTGTGTCAATTGTATTGACATTCAACTCCTGATAGGTAATAAGATTTTGTTATGAAATTTATATGCATAATTCCAGGACTTTTTTTTATTGGAATAGATTTATTCTTTATCAGTGGCCAGCTGGTCGTTATTCATTAAATAATTTCTTGAGGGTCTCTTGCTATAGCCCCAGGCAATGTTAAGATGCTGAATTTTTTGAATGAACTCTCCTAGGCATGATAAGAAAAAGAGTACAGATTTCACGGACTGCAGAACATCTTGAGGTAGAATTATACAATTAGTTTTTCAAGCCTAACTTCATAGAAGATGAATATTTTGTTTTGAACAAAACAGTTTTTCTTGGATTGAACTGGTTCTAGGAAATTGCCTGTTGCATAAAATTAATCAGAATGTAACCTGAGGCACTGTGAATTTCCTTTTGATTTTTTTTTTCACATATCCTTTCATATGCCCACACCCAGTTTAAAATAACACTAATATAAATCTCAGTTTAGACTAATCAGTTTAAATTGCCTCCTTGAGTTCTCCCAGCCTGTGCCAGCACTGTTACCCTAATCAGCAACCGTCCCCTAATTCCTGCGTCACTGTGGCCACTTAGACAAAGCTTTTGAAGAAGTCAACTGGCATAGGTTTGCCTGCAACAGCATTTCCCTACTGTCTCCCCTCCTCCCTGTTATTTTGATGTACTCAGCATGTTTCAAAAATGTCTCTAGCTGGCCTTTGCTGTTGGTAGTATGCAGACATGTCACTAGGGAAACTTCTAGACAATCAGATCTTTATTTGCTCAGAGCTTTTGAGGAGGAGGAACTGTAGATGCACAATTACAAAATTTCTGTGGTACCAAAGGTTTTTTGGGGACATTGTGAAGAAAAGGCAAAAGTGAGGGTAAAATGCTGACCAATGACAAGTAAAGGTAGATAAACTACAAGTCTTACAAAAAAAGTAAAGAAACAGAAAGCCTTTGTCCCTTATTTGTTCTTCGCACCTATGCATATCCTTGCACACCTCACATTTCTGCTGTTAAATGGAGCTGGATGATTCAGTGGAATTACAGCCCTTGTTGAATGACATTGAACTGCAGTAACACCTGGAATAAAAACTCCAGAAGTGGGTGCCAGTAATGAGTTTACTGAGAAGGGTACAGGCTTTGTGGGAAACCAAGAGTTTCTTGAAATCCATCTCAGCCTGACCTGGAAGAGATAAAAGACAAACATCGCTAAGGAAGAAAACGTATCTCAAGCAGGTGTGTGTTCATGCATGCTTCATTTTACTTTCCGTCTTCATTTACAGATCACAAAACTCCCCTCTCCTTTTTTTTTCTTTTTCCCCACCCCCTGGAATAGGTAGTAGGACCTATGTAGGAGACAGTGGGAATATGAGGTAGATTAAAATCTAATAGAAATATATCCATTTTACAGTCACATATCTCAACAGTCATAAGTAAAGCAATCACCCAGACTGATACATACGTTCCTTAAAGCTGGTTTTAGCCAGGAGAGACAGCTTCGTCTAACACTGCGTCTTAACTGAGTGTAAATGAAGAAAATGTACAGAAACTAGTATTTAGCATTCAAACAAAATATTCAGAAATTTTCAAATACTTCTTTCCTCTAATCCAGCATCAATATTCCTGTATGACTTTTTGAAAGAAAAGTGTAAAGTAAACACAAAACACTGTTGTTTAAATTTCTAGTTCAGGAAATAGAGTCCAAAATTTTATTTACATACTGTAGCCATATGTTGGAATAGAAAGGCAAAGTGTTACTTGCTGACTTTGAGTTGGCTTGCTGAGCTAATTGGAGAAACATTTCTGTCTGCAGTTTTAAAGTCTGGGATTGAAATTCATATTTCTTTATTAATTTTCTCTCTGCCTTTGGTACAATCTGAATTTAAATGTTTCGGCAGGAATTTTTAAGCAGTTGTCTTTAGTTCCTCAATGCAGTCATGAGCAGTATGTCTTCCAGCTTCACTTGTAATATGATTAATAATGTTTCTTGCCCCATTTCTGTATTTTTTGGCCCAAGAATACTGACAATTCACTCCCTGCATCTTCTATAACTGCAGACTTAGGAAAGCAATTTATTAATCCTTTTGGGAGCAGGTGTGACCTAAGTGATGTTACACATATTTTTAAGAATCTCCTCCCAATATCTTTCTATTAATTTTCTTTTCTTCAAAACTCTTAGAGTTAACAGCAGTGTTAACGCTTGTTTGCCTTGATTGGAATATCCTAGGCAGCTTGCCCACATTTGATCAGAGACTGATCGTGTTTACAAGGGAGGAAATGGTGATGATGGAAGACACGTTTTGTGAACTCAGCTCTGGAGAGAATTGAAGCCTCCAGTGCAAGAGGGCAGAAGGAAAGAAAGAAGTACGAAGTGTAAAAGTGAGAGTGAAAAGAGGTGCATATGGAACCACAACAAGATGGTATACTCATAATTTTGAGTTTTGTAAGGCATTAACCAATTTACACCAAAGAGACCTTGGAATCTCTCTAGGTCTTTGGATACCAGATTCCTTATATTCTTTCTGCCTACCAGCAGCCCTTTGGAACATTGCACAGCATCTTTTGCATCAGTTGCAGGGGGAAAATGAGAAAGATTAGAACATGTTTGTGTTGATCTTTGATATAGGTGGGAGCAAGCAACATACTGCACTGTTTTACTTTGTGTGATGCTAAATGTCTGAAGTGTGACTATTCTTATTGCCCAATAAATGTTTTATTTTGAGAATATTGTGACTGGCCTAACAAAACCGATGTCATTCCCATTTTTGTGAGATGTATTTGAATGGTATATGAATGTTAAATGAACTGCTAACAGTTTATTTAGAAAATAGCACAAATAAAAACAAACAAACAAACAAACATGGTGCCTGCCAAATGATACTCTGCCAAATATATTAATTTTTGTGTTTTCTTTAGATACATCCTCTCAAAAGAATCTTGTAATAAATACTCAAAGTCTGTACATTGTCTCCCCATTTTTATCCCTCCCATGCTAATATAACTTAGAAAGCAAGGGGGAGAATACATAAAACATACTTTAAAACCCAGGTGATAGGAATACTTGCCTTCCCTCTATTATCATGAAGCATGTTGAGGATTTCAGCTGGTATTTCCCAGCTGCTGAATGAATACCTTTAGTGGTGCTTCATGATCCAGGGGAGCATGTGACAGATGGGGTTCCTGGGAACCACAGTTGTAATAGCAGCTACTCAGATGAGAGATGTACTGGTTAGAAAACACTCTATTCCTGAAGTCTTTCACAAAACTTCTATTCCTGGAGACGTAAGCATCTTGTGGCTTCCCTAATGGCCCTCAATTAATGTTGGTGAAACATCTGCTGGTGATCAGCCAATCCATATATACTTTGGAGAAATACTCCAGTCTTGCGTCAGGATGAAGGTGGAGACTGGTGGTGGAAGTAGGTTTTCATCACCGCAACAGTCTGAATAGTCCCTTTCTTTACATCCTGTTGTCTCCATTCTCCTTCCCAGAGTCATAATCTTACTGTGCCGGACCTGTCATCTACCAGCCAGTCCAGATGGTCCCAGTCTCTCTATGTCAGCACTAAAGTGGAAGCAAAAAACCAAGAGCAATCTGAGTTTGCAAAGTTTTGAAATATGATCCTTGCCTATTTGTCTGCTGTTGAATTAGTTCTCACTTCAGTGCACCTGTGGTGATGACTGAAGATATTTCAGTATGCAATTATGAAAATAGGGCCTCTTGCATGCAAAATTCTGTCATGTTTCCCGGCCAGCTTAGATTGCATCATGTCTGTTCCAAAACCTGATTTGCTGTACAGACCCAGAAAAGGCATTTGTTTAGATTGCTCTGCAGTGCCTATTAGTTTTTGTTTGCTGTCTGAGTTACCTGCTTCCCAGTTTTTTTATTTTCTGTTACACCACTAAGTGTTGAAAGCCTGAAATTAGAAAAGGCTGTTACTCAGTTGTAAAAATGTAAAAAAAAAAAATCATCTATAAACTCCCCGATTTACAAAGCAACGCCTGGGAATTTGAAGACTGGTGTAAGAAGCAGCAGATTATCGGATGAAAAGGAAGACCTGTTAGAATTTTGAACAGATAAAAGAGGATGTGCTTAAATTGAATTACAGAAGTTTGGCGTCATATTCCCACAGGAGTACTACTGTGTTATAAAGGTAGTTAGAAAGTATAAACCAAGGATATAAGGAGGCATATACTGATACAAGATGCTATTTGCTAGTAAAAATTCTTTCTGTTATGGTATGTTTTCCTCTCAGTGACAGACAGCTCTACATGGGTTTTGACGTGATTTCGTTATCAAAATTGGGATGGTGATATAAATGCTGTTAGTAAAATACCATGGGCATAGACTTGACCACAGACATTCTTCCCTTCCAGCTTTCTTGGAAAGACATAATATTGAAATTTAGCCCCATGCTCCAAAAATTGTCAAATGTAACTATTTGATTGGGACTTTAGATACTAGTTATTTTTAGTTGGTGGTGGTAGTTTTGTTTGTTTGTTTGTTTTTAAAGTATGTGGTTATATTTAAGAAAATAAACTGTTTGGTTTTGTTTTTTTTTTTCTTAACAGAGTTGGGGTTTTTTTGGCTATATTTTAAACATTTCAGTGTCATATTTCAGAGTCTCTGTAAATCACTTTCAGAACCTTCACTGGGAATGTACACTACTGAAGTACAAATAGGTGTAATATTTTGGTATTATGTGGAATTGCTGTTATGTGTTGCGATCATGTGATAATTGCTGATGGCTTGGGTGACAAAGGTTGTTTATGTGACAGCCTTGTGATGGAGTCTAACTCAAAAAGCTCTGTAGACCTTCCTCAAAAGTAAACAAACTCATTTTAGCAGTCGTAAAAGGGTTTTCTTTTGACAAATCAGTTTCTGTTGTTTTGCAAATATTTCTGTTGGAACATGGGTTTTATCTTCGGGTGTGAAATGAAAAATGAAATTAAATATAAAAAAATGAAATTAATTGAGTTCATTTTAAGGTATTGTTGATATTCAGATTTGGCTGGCTGATTTGCATGCATGATGACAGAAGTTTCATCTGTTCATATACCATCCTCTTAAAAAAACCCCACTGTTTATTTGGAATTAAAACATTTCATTGATTGTAATGGTCAAACCTGCATGTTTCATGACCCATTATACCAGTTTCTGACATACAGTTCTAGCACTGCTCCTGTTGAAGATTTACAATCTAACAGTTGCATTTAGGTTTACAAAACTCCCTGCATGGCGTTTTTGCATAAAGATGCCTTCCTTATACACAGAATAATAAATTAATACAATTTGTGAATACATTTGAAAATTTATCAGAAACTATGTTCTGTAGAAGTGCAAATTTGTAAATCATTTTAAGACATTTAGCAGTAAAAGAAATAGCCCCCCTAAACAGTAAAATAATCTGAATATTACAAATGTGTGTTTGTATTATTATGTACCTACATTATTCATTTCTGTCTTTGAGGTAAAAGATGTGGGTACTCAGGTAAATGTGTTGTTATTTTATAAGTGGGCCTATAGATGTTGTGGTTTCTGAACTGCAGAGTCTGTCCAAGAGCACATTTTCTGAAGAGCACTTTATCTGTGCTGTAATTAAAGGAGAGGATGTTCTGCTTTTTGTCCCTTCTGGCTGGAGGTTTCTTGCTTAAACAATGCAATTGCTACTTTTATACTGAAAAATCATGAGGACATTAATTATTGTTTACACTTTAGTGTTGAATTGCCTAATCTTAAACCTTACATTTAAAAAGATGTAATGAATAACATAGTGTGTGAATGACCATTCTTGTCTTGTATGAGGTATTCAAACTGTTCTGATTCTGACTATGCATTTTTTTTCAGGGAATGGTAAACTATACATGTTCGGCAGTAACAACTGGGGCCAATTAGGACTAGGATCAAAGAACACTGTCAGCAAACCAACATGTGTTAAAGGTTTGTTGTTTTGGTTTGGTTTGGGTTTTTTTGTCTTTTTGAAAGGACACCCTTGTGAAAAGGTACTTTATAAGATGCAGTTCCAAAATAACTGATTCCGCCATCCTTACTCATCACACTTAGCATATTACTGCACAAGCTCATAAAGGTGGCTTGAAAGGATCCTTGATAGATTTTCCATTAGTTCCAGAATCTGGGTCCTTTTGCATCTAAAGATTACTTCAGATACATAGAGTCCTGTCTTTTTTGAGGGCTCTCATTTTGTGTAATATTTGCCTTTTCTGACAAACCACATCATCATTATGACTGCAAAGACATTAGTCAGATGCTTGGTCTTTGCAGTGTTGTTCATGCATTAGAAATCAGAGTTCCAACAGCATTTTGTAACCTTTGTATTGCCTTTGTCTTAGCACCTTTATAAAAGAACAAATCTATGAGGAACTTTCTACGAATACTGCTACATTTTTAGCAAGTATAAGATGTGCCCAAGGGGGCATGAATGTTAATGTATTTGTATGAAGCAGTAAAATAAATGCCCGTATTCTTTAATGTGTTGCAAAATATGTTTTCATGGTACTGTTATCTTCTTGATCTTTCCTAGCTGATTTTATCTTGTCAAACAAAACTTAGTCAATACCTTTTTCCCTATCTCCTTATTTATGTCAAGTCAAATCAAATCTATCCCATTAACACATTTCTTTTCACCATTAAATGTTTATCTTCATCCTTTCTGCCAGCAGATCAATCTCTTAGCTTACTGTTAAAAACAAATTATTCTGCTTGTTCAAACTCTTTATTTCCTGATTTAGTTTATTCTCCTGTCCTTTATGTGCTCCTATCTTTCACTTCAGAGGGTGAATGCAGCTACTCTCAGGTTCACATCTTCTGTCAGCCATGTGGGAGATTGATTCTTACCTTGGCTTAAATGGATTTGGTGTCAAGTTTTGGTTTACTGTCAAATTGCAATGGAGAGTAATAGATGAAGAGAAGATGACAGCAATTCAAATAAGACCTGGCATTCACTGAAAAAAAATCACAAGGGGGGTATCTTTCTTCTCTTGGCAGTAGGCAGGAGGAGAAAGTTGTGGAGCTTTTCTCACTAGCTTTCAGTCATCACTTGACTTTGGGAATGGGGTTGCAAGGACACGTTTCGGTTTCTGCTTAGGGCCAAATGGATGTGGCTGCATGTTCTATGAGAAAATAGCTTCTGGAACTTGACTAGAGACTAATGACATTGGTTATGAAAAATTGTCAACGTTTCAGTATAGCTTGGCTTATCAAATACAATTGATTAGCCTAAATGGGAGGAAGATTAGAGAGCACAGGCTTCTGAAGAGCTGCATAAGATCATCTCTGAAGTTGCAGATGAAGTTTTGGGATATAAAGCAGCAAATTAACATTGCAGGAAGAAGCCAGTGTTGGAACGGTTATGATCCACCCTGGTGGTGGTGGTAGGTGTTGGATAGGAGAGGCAGGAACCTGAATTTGGACAATTTATGTTTGTGTCTGTGTGAGAGACCAGACACAGTTCATGCTTAACTAGATATATTTATTTGGTGACTTGGTAGAAGGGACTTTAATCTGAGTGTTATGGAGCTGATTAAAGTTAATTTGGAAGGACTGAAAAAGGGTTTATGAAAGGGATGGTGATTGTTGGCTTTGTCAGGGACTAGCGCAGTGGAAAAACAATTAAAGATATATTATGTAAAAATAATGCCATTTTAAGAGCATTGTATAGGGCCCAAGGACATGGCTGAGAGAAGATAAATTGTTGGCAACGATCAGTAATTGGAGAGAGGATGGAAAAGTCATTGAGATATTTTTCGTCTGTTTCTGAAATGGAGTGCACATGCCATGGGAGAAAAGGCACCACTGTATTCTCTCTTTCCCTCCAAAATAGCTCTTGACTCCTCTCACACACATTCTCAGCCTTTCGCAGTGACCAGACTACAGAGAAGTACGTGCAATGGGTGGGTGGTAAGTAAGCTGAAATTGAGACAGGATGGTATATGCAAAAAATTTTAGGCACTAGTCCAGATAGGACTGTCCTTAGGAATTTAGTTTAGTGTTCAATAAGAGGGCAGTGCAGAGCAGAATCACAGAATGTTAGGGATTGGAAGGGACCTCTAAAGATCATCTAGTCCAATCCCCCTGCTGGAGCAGGAACACCTAGGTGAGGCTGTCTAGCAAGAAAAAGAAAAAAAGGTAGCTGTGCCTAGCAAAGGAAGGTAGGGATGATAAGACAAAAGAATGGTATGATTTTGAAGATTTAAGATAGTGGGAAAAGTATAAGAGGAAGTTAAGAATAGTATTTCTAAAGAAAACTGAAGGCAGCTTTAGGCATGCATTTTGTCCTACAACTTGATATATTCTTTGAGGCACATCCCATGAATGGTAAATTCTGGGCACTGTGGCATTGGGATGAAGTAGCCATCATCAAGTTAACCTGAGTGTCAGCTGTAAGTTTGTAAAGTGTGTATCTGCTTTTTTGTCTTGGGAAATTCTGATTTATTAAGTCATGTGCTAGGTTCAAATGGGCAACGAATCTTGTCATGCTTTTGCTAAAACAAAAAAAATCAGAGCTCCCTCTAGAGCATAGAACATTTTGTTGTTGAACCAGCTATCAGCTTGTTTATAACTTTTACCCCCCCCCTTTGGCTTTAATTCATAGCTTTAAAACCAGAAAAAACAAAACTTGCTGTTTGTGGAAGAAACCACACTTTAGTTTACACAGGTATGTAACCTATATTATATATGTATTAAAGATAGATTTTTTTCGTTTTGGTTTCATGCAAAATAACCTTAGGAACCCCAGGAGTGCTGAGGAAGGAAAAACAAATGAAAATGGGACTGTTAAAACCTGGGGTTTTGATATCTGGTTATTTGAATGCCTGATTTATTCTGCGCCAACGCATTTACAAAATAATCTTACATATGAGTTTGCTTGCAATAGACAGATGAAAAAAAACCTTGCTGACATTTGAGGTGTGGTTAACAATTATCAATATTTCATTTAAGCTCTGTAAAGGTATATTAATATTTTTGATATATCTGTACTCAAATTTACCTTTAATAAGTAGTTGATCTTTATTAATGTGAAGTTAGATGTTTGAGTAAATATAGTAGAACTGAATGTTTTCAGGTCTTCAAATTTTGTTGCATTTTCTTTAGACAAGGTAGTCTGCTATTTCAATGACAAGTTGCTTTATTAAGCTATAAATAAATAAACTGTAAATTTAAACTAAAAATAAATTTTTAGAGAGACAGTATACAGAGAATTGATGCAAATTCTTGTCATGCTTCTGAAATTTATGTAATGGAATAGCCATCTTTGTGGTTGCAATCCTTCAGCTTGCAGTAATGTTCTAAAGAGGATTGTTTGATTATTAGGAGGTTTATATTTGTGGATATCCTAAGCACTGTAAATAAGACTATTAGAATAAAACAGAATATTTTAATAACAGTTGAGTAATCAAGACTACACAGGGTAGATATTAGTCACTTTTAATGTACATGCTGGCTAGATAACTTGTGGCCATTTATATGGCAAGGACCGTTTATAAATTGTATGTCAGTTGCTTATCAGATTTGTGCTTGGATTTGGGTTATTAATGGGCCTTATTTTTTCATCATAGATAAGCACTTTAGATGGGAAACGTACTAAAATTAAAAATATAAATCTTAAAATTCTCTTAAGTTGAAGATATCAATTATCAGCTTTAACTTCGATTTTAAGATTCTAAAACAAAATAAAGACCTAGGTAATTAAATTAAAAGTGATTTAAATATGAAAATGAGTATAATATTTCTAATAAAAACATAAGCAAAATATATTTCATTCACAGTGCTCAAAACTATCAAATTATGCATCTCTTTAATTTGCTAATACAACTTTAGTTTTCTTGCCTGTGACATCATTCACCATTTTTCTCCTGCTTTATCTTAAAAATATACATTATTTGGGGAAGGAGCTCCTTCTTGCTTCTACAGCTACTAGTGGTAATTTTCTCAGAACTCTTGCAGAACTTCAAATTATATTTACTTCTTAGAAGAGTCTCCAGAACGGTGGGAAACATGGTCAGTTTAAGTTCATGTAAGGCCTTTAGAGAGTTCTGATCCATGTGTGTGCAGGAAAATCTCCTCGCTACCCACAACAGAAACTGCTCATGTCAACTCAAGGATATTGTGGGCCAGTAGATCTTGACTTTTTGGTAATGTTTTGCCATTGAAAATTAAATGACTTGCTCCCATTTCTCTGACTTTTTACCACTGATGAGAATGTCTTCATTCTGTGTATTACATGTGCTTTTCTGTATGCAGAAAAAGGAAATGTGTATGCTGCTGGAGGTAACAGTGAAGGTCAGTTGGGATTAGGTGACACAGAGGAAAGGAACACATTTCATTTAATTAGTTTTTTTACCAACCAGCACAAGATCAAACAGCTGGCAGCTGGATCATACACGTCAGCAGCAGTAACTGGTAAGAACAACCACTATTAAAAATCTATTTATGCATGTCCAGCCTGGTGTCCCAGGAAAACATTTATTTCAGCATCCTGTCTGCGTATGTGGGGTGTATTTTCTATGCCTCTATGTCTTCTTTCATTGGTAACCATAGTCATTTTTTGATAGCAAATTGCCTTTTTCAACACAGTCTGGTAAGGGGTGGCAGTCTCATTAAAGGCCTACATTTTTTGTGAGAGTAGACCTTTGCCATGAGTGATGGCCTGCAACAGGAGCTCAACCTGTACTGGTTTAGTAGGAATCCTTACTAAGGAGAGATTTTATGGATAGCCTCAAAATGGGAGACATCTTCAGTTCATTTCCAGGGAAGCCAGCTACAAAACATGAATCTTGTGAAAACTAAGTTTGTCTAATTCCACTTCTTAGAGCAGCTATTTTGGTCTGCTGGTACAGGCTACAGTTGTGACATGTTGAAGTCCACAGTTACAATGCTTTCAGCCATTGGATCAGTGATCCTTTATTAACATAAAATGTGATTTCTGAGGTTTTACTATAAAGCAGCTGGTTTTGTACATGTTTAGGATAAGTTATTGAGGCTGTCATTTCAGAATGTGACAGAGAGCGTAAGTGTGGATGAGAGAGATACTAGCCTGCTCATTTAGTTTGTATTTTTTGGTGGCAATTGCTAACATTCTCTTGAGATTTGTAAGTCAACTTTGAATGATTTTAGTTCCCAACAGCATCTTAGGAGCACTGTAGATAGTATGTTGTTTGTTTGTTTGTTTGTTTCATTTGCAACTTATTTCCCTTAATAAGAAACACACCAAGAGAAGACCTCATCTCTTCTAAAAAAATCTAGAGATTTTTCATGTTGTTGGCCACCTTTTTTTGCTTTTTACTGCTGTCGTTGATGTTTTTGTCAACGGAGGCTGGTCTTAATAGACCTGGGACAGCTATTGTGATAGTTTAAGGAAAACAAAATGAAGCTGGGCAATATAATCACCTGTGAAGATAACTGAAAGATAATGCAAGAATAAGTGGGATGTGTACTAAGGTCAGGACAGAGAATAAATTTGGAAGAATGAGAAAGTAGTGACTCGCTACTAGAAATGAGAAGATGCCTTAAATTCTCTGTAATATTTTCATGCTGACCCCTGGCAACTGAATTGTCTTATACACTCAGTCTTCCTTTTTTTGACGGAATGGTTTTACATAGTACTTTTCCTGTTGCTGTTTATGGTCCGTCATCAGTTGATGACTAAATGTTCTGTGTCACTTGTGAAAAGCTTAAGGGATACCTTCTTACTTCAGACTGTGTTGTTGTATTGTACCAAATGCCATTTTATGTCCCTGTGTTCATGACATTTAGTAGTATCATACACAGAGTATATTAAGTGCTCTTAAATGGTTAGGTTAACTTTTTATTAGATTTGGTTTTAAATCTGTTAACTGTCGGTGTCTTCATTTTAGAGGATGGACAGCTTTTTGTGTGGGGTGACAATTCGGAAGGTCAGATTGGCTTGGCTGATGAAGCTTGTGTCAGTGTCCCTTGTCAAGTGGATGTTGGAAAACCTGTTTCCTCTGTATCCTGTGGATATTATCATTCTGCCTTGATAACAGGTAAGAGAACGGGAATAGCAGTTAGTGGAGACAAGTCAGTGGTTCTCAGATTGTTGGCTTTGTAAAGGTAGCTAATCAGGCCTTCATTACTTTTGAAACTAGATATGCTATAGGTGTTAGAAACAGACATGTGGCAGAAAGTCATCTACGTAGTTTTGTGTCACATTGGGAGATTCTGCCAGAGACAAATTCCCTAAAATGTGGTCCTAATTAATTTCTTTGGGAAACTTGTAGGAAATCTACTATATTTTAGTGAGATAATACTGTGAGAAAGAAATGCAGTTGATTTTCTGTATTTGCACATTGTTGTGCAAAAGTATACTAGAAAGAATTACTATCTTGATGCACTTTATTTTCCTGACAAATGAAAATGTTTTATGACAAACCTTGTGGATTTTTTGTTTTCAATAATCTAACATCACTTGAGATTATTCATTTTTTCGTGATGATCAAATAATCATCTTCATCTTCTCTAGAAAGATAAATATTGAATAGACTTATGTTTTGAGGAAAAATTAATCTAATTTGCTATCAGTGTAAGATTGTTGTCAAAGTATGATGTTGTTTCTTAAATTTTAGATTTTGAAGTCAGTTAAACAGGCAGTATACAATATGAGGAGAATCATATGCTACAGTGAGTCAGCACCTGATCTCCAAACCAACCCACTCTCTGTTCCTTTCCACCACTCTCTTCCCACTTCTCTGTGTTTTTCCAAAGTGATGCTGCTGCTCATTCTTTAATAATGCCAATATGGGTCAATTTATCAGTCAGTACTGGTGGCATTCTATGTAAGCAGCCACAAAATTCCTCTCAGCCATATAGATTTACTTTATTAAGGTTTACAGTTCTCTTCAGAGCAATTAAAGATTTCAAAGGATCAATACTTTTGATTGTAAAGCTTTTATGGGTACCTAGGAACTATTCAGCTACTTTTCTCAGGTTACTTGATAAATATTACTTTTTCACATACAAAATCTATATATCCCTCTGAGCATATGCTGTTAATAGAATGAGAGCTTCCTATGGTGGACAAATACTAATTAGGTGTTATGCTGGTCGTGTGCAACTTCTATTACAGATGCTTCATTATAGTTAATGAATTAAGTACCACTTGACTGATCAGGAGCTCAGCACCTGCTAGGAAATCTACAGCTTCCTGAACTTGAGATAAATAGAAAAAAAGCAAAACCAAACAAAACCCAAAAACAACAACAAAAAAACCCCAAACATATCCTTACATAAAGGCTATAGTAAGAAGGTGTATATTTCTGCCTTAGAGCCAAGAGCTGACACTCTGACAAAACTGCAGTGGGATGTGACAAAAGCTCTTATTAGAAGAAGGATGGAGGACAAGCATCTAAGAGCAAGGAGAGCACAGTCTATGCTAGGTGCTCTAAGGAAGTGGAAACTTTTCACAGAGGGGGTGAGAAAAAAAGGATTAGGGTAGCAGCTGGGTAAGAGAAATGGAGGCTCTTAAAATATTAATAAGATGTACTGGTTGTCATCTGTGGAAACGGGCAGTTGTTGAACCTGTTACCGTTTAAACAGGCCTGGGCGTGATATGGAAAATTTTAATTTTCAGCCTTAGGATCTGCAAATCCTGCACAAATTTGGCTTCAGTTTGTCTTGCTGAAACTACTGATATGCAGATGGCCTCTTCTTTGGTGAAAGAGCAATTTTTTAAATTATTTTCCTTTGTGCCCTTGGTGACAGTTTTGTTTGACAGATACTTTAACTATCATAGAAATTTAGTGTTGAACATCCAGTACTTTTACTGAATTGATCTTCTGTTGCACTAGTGTCAATGTATATCCAGACAGTGTTTAAAAACAAAGCTTATGAATTTAATCTAACTGTGCCATAGTAACATTTTTTAGCTGTGAAGTTAGCCATTAATTTATGAATTTGGAAGTTCTTCAAGCCAAGTCTGTTTGAGTACAAATGTACTTACCTTATTTTTCTTAAAGCCTTGTTAGTAAGGAAGTCAAGGCACTATGTTGTTACAAGATTTTGCTTAAAAAAAGGTGATTCTTTTAGCATTACTTAGATTCTTTTTCGTGTATGGAAAACACTTGCCTGTAGGACTTGCTGAACTGGCTCAGAACAGGAGTTCACGTCCTCAGTATTCTGCCCCTGAGGGGCAGTAGAACACAGCAAACTAGATAATTACATAGCATTTGGAATATCCATATTACAGGGGTAGGTGATTTCCCTCAAATCACCAGTTAGTCACTGAATTATGTTTGTAAGTTTGTCTAGCAGAGGGAATTTTACGTGTATTTTTATTGTATGTATGTATTGTATGTTTTATCTTGTATACTAGAATTTAGGGTGATTAGTGTTATTTTTGATACATATTTTTTTGAGGAAATATCTGGAAAGTTGTTAACAGAACCACCGTTTCATTTCCAGAAATGAAATTTGAACTATTCAGGTAAGTGTGTAATCTGTATTAATTCCCTCAACATCAATAAAGTATACCAGAGGAACTTTTATAGATTGTGGTTGCTGTTACTATAGAAGAAATGAGAGAAACACTGTTAGTAGAAAGCTTTCAACACCTATAACCTATCAGTTATTAGAATACTATAGAATTACTACATTTTGACTTTTTAAACATGGCTCGTATCTTTAATACAAAGGCATAGTTGCAGGATGTAGAACTTGACACATGTGGCTGTCTGGAACTGATGAGCATGGCACCATATGGTTCCCTTTCTTAATACATTTATGTTTGACATAGCTGTATACTGGCTGAGCAAACTGTGAGGATCACAGGCATATCTGGATTAAAACTAAAAGGAGGTTAATGAGGATGCTCGAATACATAGTGTGGTCACAGAGTGCCCTCTCCAGGGCAGGATGTTCATTAATAAGAGACCATTGAGAAAAAAGGTGGCGAAGTATGGATTCCAGCCTTTTTTTTAAAAAAAAAAAAAAACAAAACCTAAACTAAACTAAACTAAAGTTGTTATTTCTTTGACACAGAATTTTTAATAGGCATTTTTCTTTTAGGTGTTTGACTACTGTCAAGCCAAGTCAATGAAAAGTAGAGTGGAATCCTGACACAAACCTTTAGTAGATGAAAGCATTTATAATGGAAATTATGCGGAAGTCAGTTATCTAAATTTGTACTTCGGTTTTACAAGCCTCCTCTTTTCTCAAATATAGTAGTTTCAAAAAGATTATTTGATACCTTGCATACTTTTGCTTTTTAGAAGGTCTTCTTTGCAGACAATAATTCAGCTACTAGACATGTCAGTTACCTGCGTTGTGCCATGTATGCATGAGTCCCACTGATGTCAAAAGTAGTTGTAAAATAGAAGAACAGAATATATCTGGAATTATTTTTAATAAAAAACACTTCTGGAATTATTTTTAATAAAAAAATGCTTCTGAAATTTAGACTATGTCCAAGCACAGGCAATGACTAGCTCATTTCCAGCAGCAAATTAGGAAGCTGGTCTGGTTACTCTGTGTTTGAAAGATGATTGTTTGCTCCATTTTCCTCTTGCTTTGCATTCCTTCAAAGACTTCCACCGAAAATAAGTTTTTAGTTTGTGGTTTCCTGCCCTCTTTATGACTTTTTCGCAGTATCTGTTTCATTTCTTTTTGTGGACTTTGGACATCAGACCCCCATGTTAGAGGTATGTCTTAAACAAAGCAACAGAGAAAGAGCTGAAAGTGTGCAGCAGTGATTTTGGGTCCATATACAGATCTTTACTTGACTAGCCATTCACCACACTCCCTCAAGAGGGGACAACTTTTCAGAAAGCATTAAGCTTGGCAAGCATATTTAGCTCATTTGGCCACTGCAAGAGATGGAGAGCAGGAAAAGCCAATGTATCAAACCACTCTGGTGTTTACAGCAAAATTATATTCATGGAACCAGAAAGGACTTAAATATAGAATCATAGAATAGTTTGGGTTGGAAGGGACCTTCAAAGGTCATCTAGTCCAACCCTCCTGCAGTAAGCAGGGACATCTTCAACTAGATCAGGTTGCTTTGTTTGAGACATACCTGTAACTTTTTTTGTTCTTAAAATGCAGATGTACCGCACACCTACTGTACTCAGAATGTATCTAGGTTTGAGTGGATTATTTTTCTGCTTGATACCTATTCTTCATAGTTTTTAGACTACTATTTGCTTTAAAGGGATGTGTAATATATTCAAAAATTGCTTTAATATATGAGTTTATCTTTGTTAGCTGGATTATTAAGTTGAAAAAATGTAATATACTTGATTAGTTTGGAAAGTCAGTGGAAGCTTGGCCATTTGAATCTCTAATCCTATTAATTAGGTTGTGATTGGATTAATACTTGCAGTGCAGTAGCGTTTAAAAAGAAGTACTTGTCTCCTCAAAGCAAACTGCATAAGTAGTTAACTCCCAAGTGCTTTTGGGAGTTTATCAGCTTGTTTCTAGAAATATATGGCAGAACCAAGAGTATTAAAACAATACTTACTTTCCAAAAAATACAAGGTTCTTTCTGTTGGTTTTTTAATTTATTTTTCCATACAATCTATAATAAAATTTATTTTTAACAACAGCATGTTTTGGTTACTAAAAGCCTCAGCTTGCAGTTGGTTTGAAGAACAAATTTGAAGAACAAACTTAGGAAACTCAACAGAGAAGCCTAAACACAGTCCCTAGTTTAGAAATGAAATGAAATTATATGTTCCTTTCTGCAGCTGAGATAATTTGCTGTTTCTTAAAAAACACAGGTTGAAATGACCACAAATCACATCTTAGAAAAGAAGTTTAGAAGTATGCAACAAAGGTATTTCTGCACAGATAGATGCAGGTAAATGAAATGTTATAGTACTATTGGTGTAGTTTGTGTGTGCAGGGAAGAAAATGTCAGAATGACAGAAAAAATAAGGACATTTGTGAGGATGGGGTTACACCTCTGTACACTGCTGTTGGGGAAACACAGCTGCTGTCCTCTTGGTTATCTTGCTGAAGTGAATGTAGCTCTGTGACTAGATCATGGGTGGCTACTCTTAATAGCCTGAACCATGTGAAACCCCACAGGAAGCTTGACATTGAGTTAGACTGTATCATTGTCATTCCCTGATTACATTTAGAGCATTCAGTAAAGATAGTAAGGGCAGTTGCTAGCCTTACTTGCCCAGGAGCATGCTACCTGTAGAATCTGTGCTGTTGTGAGAGGCAGAAGTGATCTCGGAAAATACAGAAACCACATAAATGAGTCCAGGGTTTCTTTGACTAAGGCAGAGGTTAAATTTCTTAGGCCTTGTAAGATATATAGCTAAATATTGTGCCATCATAGTTAGGTTCTAAATATTTGGTGGAAATGCTGGGTTGCAACTTTATGTTGAGGCTTAGGACCTATTTTCCATCTAAAGCAGGAATTCAACTTCTATGAAAAAGGTGATTTTTACAGTTTTTGCTCTTTTAGTATGTCATACTTCTTTTTTTTTTTTCAAACTTTTCAAGTTCATTGATAAATTTATGCTTTTTTTTTTTGTTCAAAATGAACTTTACCATAAAATAAGATACGTACTTCAGATTCTGCCTATAGTTAAAATTAATTGAAAACCTGTCCTCATGCTTCCTTTGAAGAAAACAGATAATAAGTAGACCTTTTCTTTTTTGCTTATTGTGGACTTTCAATACCAAAGGTAACATACATCACAGATGAGCATGAGTGCTCCAGAATTGCTTCCTCTGAAAGGACGAGAGGAGAAGCACTGCTTTATCAAAAGAGATAGTAGTTTAAGGGTTTTCAGGATGAGTCAAAGCCCTTCTGATGGAGGATCCTGGCAACAGCAGTCAGTGCTGCTCAGTTCTGTGCACCCACTGCTGTGCTTACTCTTAGGCAGCAAGTAAGCAAGAGCCAAGTGCCACGAAGAAAATGTGTGTGTACATATATATATATATATATATATATACACACACACATAATATATATACATATTGCTGGCAAAAGAGTTTTCCAGGAAAAACATCTTGAATCTAGTTTATGTATTGGATTTAGCAGATAACTTAAATGAAAATGTATTACTAACGAGATGTCTCGTAGTTATACAAAAAGAAGGTGCGGTTTTGCAACCTGAAATTCTTGTTCAGGTTTTATTCATGCAAAAGAGAATTTTAAATTAGTATATTGCCAGAGCAAAGCTCAGGAAGATTCAATTAAAATGGCACACTTCTTACTGACACCAGTTTTGACTTTTTCATTATCAGAAATAAAAATTCAAAAAAATAAAATTCCTTTCCCGTCTTGACTTGGTATGCCCAAGTTTTAGTAAACTTCAGTTTTGAATCATGTCCTTCAATTTTTCTTAACTTAGTTTTAATAATTTCACCAATGTCATTTCCTTTTACAATGCATATATAGCTTCATTGTTTTCTACTTTAGATTTTTATTCATAAGTTTACTTTTAGCTCTTCTGGATTTCCTGTTTCTGTGGAGGCTTATATTTTTGGTCGTTGCCATTGTCCTTAAATTCCCAAATTTAAGTTGTGGCTGATAAAGAGCAAGGAGAAAGCAACAAATATAGCAGCTATGCAAATGGGAGAATATTCACAAAGGTTAACAGAAAACTAGTAATAAGCTTGTTTTCTTATGGTCTGCCTATGTTCAGTGGAGGAATGGACTTCTCTAATAGTCCATCTTGAACACCCAAATAAGGCTTCAGCTTTCAAACTTCCTTTGAGGTCACCTGTTTTCATTGTCTATGGGCATTTCTAAGGTTGACCCGACTTTCATGTTGGCAAGCAATTAATCACTTTTGAAGAAGAATCTCTCAGGTACTTGTGCATCATGCAATAATAATGCCTCTAAATGCTGTAAAAGTAAGTTTGTGAACACAAAATATAGCCTTCTGAAAGTAAAAGTACATTTTGTACTTTTTTGTACATTTTTATACACATCTGCATGTTTCCAGAAATATTGTGGATGGGTGCTTCCGATGACTGAGCTTCAATAACAGAGAATGCAGCTGGGGTTTGTGATTATGTTGATTATGTAACTGTAGCTCTCTCTTTGAATTCCCTTTAGCAGACAGCTCCTACGCTAGCTTAAACATTTCTTTATCTTGGACTAGCTCCATGAGAGAGTTTTGTTTATCTTTGTGCTTTGATACAGCCAAACTTTTTCTTACATAACAGTGTATGATTTTTTTTTTTTTTAAAGTAATTTCAAATTCAGATTTTAGGTCACAATTTGCTGTGAGGACACTGCTCCACAGGTAATCTTTCCAGGGGTGGAGAACACTCAGCTGTTCACCTGAAGCTTTCCTGACAGTTTTCTACCTAAACCTCACTCTGACCTATTAGAATAGTTGGGGGCCCTTTAGGACAGAAAATCAGAAGTGTGGATGTAGTTAAATTGTAAAACAAGGATGTGGATAAATGTAAAATGTAGATAAATGTAAAAGAAGTAGATAAACATAGATAAATTGTAAATATAGCAACGGAAGCTACATTTTATGTGTTTTGTTTTTGACTATGGCAGGAGGATATATAGAGTGCTGCCTTGAAGCATAACTGGGACTTACATAGCAGTTGAAAAGCAAAGGAAGTGATTGGAAAAGAAAAAAATAAAGGAAACTTGAAAGAAAATTAATTACCTGAATTTGGGATTGAACAGTTTTTGAACTGGATTCTTTAAAAGTCTGTGTGAATGAGAGGGGTCTTGTATGATTTGTCAGTATTTTTTTAACTTCATTTTGGTGGAGTTCTTGCTATGGAACTACTGCGGTATTCCTGTTGTTGGATATATAGCTCTCTTCTTGCTGTCCAGTCCATACACAGTTTCATGTCACTTAATCTTTTATTTTTTTCCCTATATCTTACAAGAAAAAAGTGTGGGTTTTCCATCAAGATTCCATGCAAAATGATTTTCTGTTTTAATTGAGATTCTTACAAGCAACTTCAGTTGACATAAAAACTTATTAGAGAGGGAATTATAATCTCTCAGAAGCATGGTGTATATGGTTTTGTTTTTCCCTTGACTAGATTTCTTGCAGGCTAAATTTTGCAGTTCTTATCTTGAAGAGGGGCTAAAATTTAGCTGCGTCTTGTCCCATCAAAGCAGGCTGCTTTGTGTAGCTATTTGGACATTATACAGATATGTTCAGTTATCCTGTAGTGTTCATACACTTTCCTGTCTTACTGATGTGTGCCTGCAGCAGTCTTGGCAAGCCGGCCTTGCTTCTGAGTACATGCTGGAAATCCTCCTCTGTTCTGTATTTTGACAGGAGATGGTGAGCTCTATACTTTTGGAGAACCTGAGAATGGGAAACTGGGATTATTGCCTGAACAGCTGAAGAACAATAGAGTCCCACAGCCTGTACCGGGAATTATGGAAAAGGTTAATAAGGTTGCTTGTGGTGGAGAACACACAGTGGTGCTAACAGGTATGCAATTTAACTAGCTTTTTTTACAGCCCTATAACTTAATCTGTAAACTCAATTTACTTTGAAGAATTGATATCCCACTGAAATGAAAGATGCTGCAGTGATTCTAACTGGAAGACCATATAGTTTTGTAGCTTGATGTTCACATCTGGGCTGCACATGTGCCTTTGCTACAGGATGATCTTCACCAGCTGATTGTAACCGAGAAGCTTCCAGGAAGCTCCTGCTTGGTCCCAGTGGTTACACCACCTGCACGTCCTTGCCTTTATGTAAAACTTCAGTAGCAAGTTCCCATGTGAATGTCCTTTTTATTTGATGGTATAAATAACAAATAGGGTTGTTTTGCTTGTAAGAAAATCCTATAAGAGCTCAAATGTCCAAAATGGGATAACCTTTCATGGATGTGATCTGTGTAGCTTTCTGTGCTGAGCTGGAGGCCTGTTTAATTCCGCACAGCTCAGGATTTCCAGCATCTGAAGGGATGAAAGATTACTGATACTATCTTCTTTTTCTTTATAGTGTCAGCTCCAATAAGTAGCATTTTAAGATGTCCTTTACAGAGTGAGCACCTTTATTACTGGGATTGTAACAAGGCAGTGCCTCCTAGTGCAACACAGATGACAGATGTTTGTTTCCTCTGACGAGCTTGAAAGTGCCATTGGTGTGTGGAGGGAATTTTAGAGGAAAGTTCGCAATCTGTAATAAATGTAAATGGCCTTGAATATTTAGGAAGTCACTTCTGAAGTAACTATCTGTTAATAGTGATGGAGATCTGCAGTCTACTAGATACCTAAATGGATTAAATGTCTCTTTTCTGATACAGAATTTGCCAGTGACTTTAAGCAGAATTTTTAACATAGGTATAAAACTAGTACAGATACAGACATTCAACATATTGTTCGAGTTGTAAAATCAGCAAATAAAACTGTTGTATATTAGTTCACAGGGTTGTAAGTATCATACGTGGAAAGCAAAAAATGGTGTATATTACTCAAATAATTGTGTGCCACTGGTAAGTTAATTTTTCAAAGAGATATATGCAAAGCATTGCTGGCTATTTACTTCCACATGTTGTATCCTGAAGTATAACCGCGTAGAAGCAGGAAAGGGAAGTTTGACTTTGTCCCCAGACAATTTGAAAAATATCAGCTTTGGCTTGTAATGAATTCCACAGCTGTATAATATGCCTATAATTAATCTCCTATCAAAATGCAAAAGCTATGAAAGTCAGTAGGATGTATAGATATCAGTCTTTAACTCTGTATTTTGAAAAGGCTAAAGTTATCTCTCGTCAGTCTGGTGGAGTGCCTTCAGTGTTATGTAACCAAAATTTCTAAAATATAAACTGAAAATATAACGGAGGGAGATTGTAATATGATGTGATATTGTTCTGAAAGCCACTGGAGACATTAAAGGTGGAAGTGATGTGCTAGGAAAGATTATGTGTAATGATGAGTCAAGCTGCAGGTTTCTGGGGAGGTTAAAACTTCTTTGAGAAAACTATGAAGAGGAAATAATAGTAGCCAATCCAGGAAATAATGCAAACATTCGTCTAAATTTCAATGCCTTTGTCTGTCTTCTTCCACCAACATGCAGTCTTACCCTGACAGTATTCTATATAATAAATTAAATTTATTTACATGAAATCAGATTATCATTATTAGGAAAAAATTACCATAAATTTTGGGCCAGCAAATGTATAAATCATAGCATTATTTTAAAGTTTATAAAGTGGAGTTCTGCAGGAAGAATTTGATTACCTTTATTGATTATTTTTTTAACCCTAAATCTCAAACCAGCCAATAGATGTTTTGTTTTTCATTATTTCATGTGATAAAATTTCATTATAACAAATGACTGTTACAGAGACTTGGTAGGAAGATGTAGACCTGGGTGACATCATCATTATAGTGAAATTTGTACAAGAGCTAGAACAAAGAGGCAAAATATAAATGCCAACAAACAAATACAGTGAAGAAAACAACATAGTAGGCTTAGTTGGCAGTCGATGATCGAAATGCTGAGTGCCAGAAGATCTAGTTGGGTTAAGAGAAGAGGAAAACCATATCCTCCAACAAAATACACTTTTCCTACAGATTATTAGTTGTTGTGGTAAGAGTGAAATGTCAGATAGATGTTTTTTAATGTGATTCTGCTATTATTAAATAACATACAGCTATGAACTTCTGCTTAAGACACTTTGAACAAAAGAGTAAAGGATAATGGAAATACTGTCTCAGGTGAAAGGTACTTTGTCAGGAGTGTTGATAGAAAGATTTTTTTTCTGACTGAAAACAAAATTTGGGGAAAAAAGGGAAAATATATATATTTGGATGCTGTAATAATTTAAAAAGTGAGTGTAGCATATATACATTATAGGCTTTGCACCAGAGACAGCCTGAAATAACTACTGAAATGTGTATTTCATCTTGAGATCAAGTGATATGACCACAAATTGAGAATTCTGATGAGAGATATATCTTTAAAGTGAAATAGTAACATTTATACCTCTTTTTAGCTCATTTTCCCAAATTAAGAAAGCAATACAATTTTGAGGAAATTCTGAATTTCATGTATCATCTTGCGTGAGAAAGGGTCCTGCTTGGCTTTAGTAACACAATAGATACTGATGCAGTTTTCATCTTTTCAGAGTCTTTCCAGCTTTTCAAGGTGTGTCATTTCAGTCTCAAAAAATACGAAGTGAGTGTCTGACTATTGTATATTCTTATTTCATCCATCTCATTTAACATAGGAATAGGATTGGAGAAAATGTCATGTGGAGAAACTGTTGTACATCTTGGCTCATTTCTTGTCATCAGTTCTGCTTAGGGTTTATCAAGTTAGAAGAAAGCATAATCCAGTTATTTTACTGAGTACAAGGCAAGTTTCTTCCTGACTCTCATACACAATTAGTCTATTCCTAAGGACTTCATTTGATTTCTTTTTTATGACTGCCTTATCTATTCTGTTGGCAATTTTGTATGGGAAGAACCACTCTTATCTGGGTTATTAAATCAAACCACTCTTTGGAATCTCTCCAGCAAGTATTAAAGTAAATGGTAGAAAGTATATAGTAAAAAAAGAAAGAATTCCTTTTTTTTTTCTCTGAAACTCCAAAAGGGAAACTTTTGGTTTTTTTTCCTTTTCCCCTCAGAGAACAAAAAATTAAACTTTTGAGAGCAATGATTAGGAAAAAAAAAGTAAAGATACAAGGTTTTAGAAATGTTGAATATGGTATTGGAAACCATCTTCTTAATAAATCTTATTGTCACTTCTGCCTTCAATATTTGCAGTTGTTCTACAGAACAAGCAAAATCTTTCTCTCGCTGTAGCAGCACAAACCTGTTCATTTCATGACAGCCCATCAGAAGATCATATCCTCATCCCAGGTGACTTCTCTCTCTCAGAGACGAAAAAACATGCATCCACTACTGACAATACTTGCAAATGCTTCCTTCTGAGAATGGAAGCTGTTGGCATTGTCATTTTCAAAAGAAATATGAGAGAGCAGCAGTCTCAATTTGCGTACCTTTTCAATAAAGTTTATAAAAGTAGAATAGCAATGATTTATTAATCTAGACATTGAAGGAGAAACAGATGATTGGGAGTGGCCTTAAAATCGTCAATTTTTTCAGATGATGACAGATCCTCTGGGAATAATCCTCTCTATAAAACGATGTATTACCTCTTTTCATTCTTGGAAGGGAGGGGAAGCAAAGCTACCTCTTCAAAGGAAAAGGTGAAACAGTCCTTTTGAGAACAGATCATTTGACATAGCAATGCAGCACATTAGCGTGTTAGCATGTAAAATGTTGGATTCTTTATCTTATGTCTCAAGGTCTTTTAAAAAGAAAGGAAAGTCAAGATTCCATTTTGATGGAGAATGAAAAGGATGAAAAAGCTCTATCTTTTCATGACAGAACTGACTGTTCAAACCATATAGGATTATCTTCATTTTCAAACCATTCTTAAGTCTGTATACTATTTATACTGAAATCCCCAAATCCAATTACTAGCTCTCATGAAACTGAGTATTGTGTCAACAGCTGTTTTTTACAGAGAGTGAACAGCCCATTGGAATAATAGTAATAGTAGTAAAAATAATTCAATGGAAATGAATCTGTGTGGAGGGGGACAAGCATACCTGTCTGTTTCTTTTTTTTTTTTTTTTTTCCCCATAGATTTTTAACTTTGTAGCCTTAAATACATAGCAAGGAATACATGAATCTTGAAAACACTCTTGGAGCTCACTGAGTTCTTTCAGCAAAAAGCATGTGGGAAAGCTGTATAGAGTTTTGTCTAGAACTATTTTGTTTAAACTGACAGTGGCCACAGAGATTAAAGAACTATTATGTACTCCAGGAGATGCCTGCAAAGGTGGAAGATGCACAGTTACAGGGAATTATCCCTGTTCTTCCAAGAAAGAAAATGTAGGAAGTCAAGGAGAAGCAGTTCCGGCACTCATGTGCTGGCGGTCACTTGGAGCAGTGGAAATATTGGCTTCTGTGCAAGCTCTGAAACCGTTTAATCCTTCAAGGGCCCTTCTCACGGGCTGCTACTGTAGTGGCAGCAGGTCCTTCTCCCAGGCCGGGCCAGGACCTGTGTTCAGTTTCTTCTGGGTGCTGTTCCTATGGCTGAGGCTTCCCTGTGACTTGCTGGCACCCTGCAGGCAGCTCCACATCCCCCATGCGACTGTGGCCGTATGTCTTTCCTCTCCCCTTGTAGCACTCTGGTGGTGCCTTGGCTGTTCCACAGGAGACTACATCAGCAAACCCCCCAAAACGTGGCCTAACTGAGCTGAGCTGGCTCACTGCAAAGCCAGGTGGACAGCAGAGACAGTGCAAGTGGGAACTGAAGAGAGAATGGGGGAGCGAGGTCTGTCCTTTTGCTGGCAGCGTGTTTCATTTGTCTCATCCATTCATATCCTTACGGGGACTGAAGACAGTAAAAATGGGGCTGTATCCACCTTTGGATTTGTGCTGTCAGCAAATTCATTAGCAAATTCAAGCTAAGAATGATGAAATTCACCTCTGTCATTTTATCACTACGTCTATGAGGTTGCTGTGCCAGAGACTTCTCTTTCCATGTATTTATAAAGATAAATTGGAGGAAATACCTAATTTCTGATAAATGAGATTATTACTAAGGTTGGGCCTCACTTCTGCACTAGAGAAAGTTTTTCTATTCTTATGCATTGATAATTGACCAATAAGTGCATTTTAGAAGGAGCAAAATTGAGACGAACCTGGTCTATAGGGGTAATAGAAAAAAAATTCTTACAGCAGTACTCTAACCTGGTTTTGGATTGGCCTGTTCTCCTCGTTGTCATTAGAAACTGGGAAAAGAAAATAATTTCCTGTACATTTAAAATTTTCATTTGAGAACATCTCCTTCTAAACACAAAGGCCTTTAGAGGTCTAACTTGTTTTATGAAAAAGGCATTGTATGTTTTAAGCTAGAATAGGAAATAAGATAATAGGAAAAAAGTCCAACTTCACTCAGAATAATTATGTTAATCGAGTAAAGCCATAAAGTTTGAAAATTACTAGATTTGCCAGTCTCCAAAGAAAAGTTAAGAAGATACAGTACTTTTACATGGGATTTATGCAATAAGTCATTTACTAAAATGAAGATGAGACTTGGCTTCGCTTAGAGAAAGCTCCTGTCTTTCAGGAGTAGTTCTTTCATTCTTATGCAGAAAGTCTAAATGTTGCAGAAAATTTCTTATTTCAGGTTTTACTTTTTACAAGATCCTGAGAACGTGTTGATTTCTTGCACTGAAATTTCCAGCAGAGGGAGCTTTGCTATTACCTTTAGTAAAAAGCCCAAGCTTTACTGAATATTTTTCATCTACAATCTGAAAAATTATGAGACCATTGTTTGTTGGTTTGTTTTTTGGTGTTTTTTGGGTTTTTTTTTTTGTTTGTTTGGTTTTTTTTTTTTTTTTTCGTTTTTATGTTGTGGATTCATTACATCTTAATATGGAGCAATTTACAAGGGACAGAAAGGGCAAACCCTTTCCTAGAAAGAGCTTTTCCATACATAGCGTTACAGTATTTGATCATGGTCCCTTTGAAATTAGAAGGTTCAATATGAGTTGGTAAATATACTGTGATAGTATCACAGAATCACAGAATGTTAGGGATTGGAAAGGATCTCAAAAGATCATCTAGTCCAATCCCCCTGTCGGAGCAGGAACACCTAGATGAGGCTACACAGGAATGTGTCCGGGCAGGTTTTGAATGTCTTCAGAGAAGGAGACTCCACAACCCCCCTGGGCAGCCTGTTCCAGTGTTCTGTCACCCTCACTGAGAAGAAGTTTCTTCTCAAATTTTAATGGAACCTCTTGTGTTCCAGTTTGTACCCATTACCCCTTGTCCTATCACTGGTTGTCGCTGAGAAGAGCCTGACTCCATCCTTGTGACACTCACCCTTTACATATTGATAAGAATTAATGAGATCACCCCTCAGTCTCCTTCTCCAAGCTAAAGAGCCCCAGCCTTTCCTCATACAGGAGATGCTCCACTCCCTTAATCATCTTTGTTGCCCTGTGCTGGACTCTCTCCAGCAGTTCCCTGTCCTTCTGGAACTGAGGGGCCCAGAACTGGACACAATATTCCAGGTGTGGTCTCACCAGGGCAGAGTAGAGGGAAAGAAGAACCTCTCTTGACCTACTAACCACCCCCTTCTAATACACCCCAGGATGCCATTGGCCTTCCTGGCCACAAGGGCACAGTGCTGGCTCATGGTCATCCTGTTGTCCACCAGGATCCCCAGGTCCCTGTCCCCTGCACTGGTCTAGTAATACAGAATCTGATCTGTTCTCTGCCTTCTCTTTCCCTGATAGTAGTGAAGGGTTAGCTTGGAGGAATGATAGCATAATTTGTTTTTAATAATTCTCCAGTTTGTGGCTGCTTTTGTGGCACTGAAACTTACTTTGTTATTCAAGTGACCTTGTTCCCTTGACACAAAGAGGCACACAAAAAGCAAAGATTCTCCATCGAGTGTTGTTCCACACATTCAGCTGTGGATACCCATTCCTCTCTTGCTCTGGAAGGTGGTGAGATTTTTGACCTGGTGACATGTTCATGGCAATGATGTAAGGATATATTGCTCCAAAGTCTCAGTTATTTTTCTTGACACAGAATAATCTTTGTTCTTCTCAAATCTTTCACAGGTTTTCATAACAATTTTGGGAGTTTCAATTAGTCCTTCTCTAGCTTTTCCTTTGTTGCCCACATGCAGAAGAAAGAGGAGCAGGGAATAAAATTCCAGGAAAACTTCACCTTTTCCCAAAAAAAACTTAGTCTTTTCCAAGCATGATCTCATCAAGCTTTCCAAGCTTCACAGTCTTCCTCTATTGTGATGGAGTGCCAGGGATGGACACAACAAGAATCTTTATCACTTTGGAGAAGCTCTCATTCTTTTTCCTGGCACAGACAATCCATTAAATGGACAAAATATAAATGTGGAAGGATGTTTATTCTGTCACAAGATAACACAGTTATAGTGTTCTCTGTATGTAATGCAGGGCTGAGTTGGTAGTTGAACAGGATACTGAAACCTGTTCTCTTATTGTTCCAGTCTCTTCTTAGACACAAATTAGTATTGGTTTAAAGAGGTCTAGTCTATTAAAATTAGGGTCATGTGGTGTACATGCAGGTAATCAGAAATTAAGGTGAGTCTGTTCTGCTTGAAAACGCGCACATATGTAAACATTGTGGTCTCAAATTACTTGCAGTATGTAAACTCCCATAAATTTTTTGTTAGCTGATTTTTTGTGTACATGTGATCAGCGGATTATTTTGCAGTTATGTTAGAAAATATATTGCATATTGAACCAGTCAAAATTATTTTCTGTATATATTTTGGTGCTTCGTTGCCTGTTTTTTGTTTTGTTTTGTTTTTAAATTTTGTTCGTGACTGATAAATTTAATTAATTACTTTGTACATTTTCAGAGACAGATGTATATACTTTTGGACTTGGACAATATGGGCAGCTGGGACATGGTACTTTCATTTTTGAAACTTCGGTACCAAAGTCTGTGAAACACTTGAGGAGACATAAAATATGTAACATTACATGTGGGGAAAATCATACTGCTGTAGTTGCAGGTATGTAAGCGAAAAATTCTGAAATCCATTTCTAGTGACTCTCTATTATCCTGTAAAAGCTTTCTTTATAAAATGAGCAGTAGAAGTCATATGCAGACTTACTAGTTCTAAAGGGGAAGTGAACTAGTGAGAAAGACAGATTTCGTATTAGGAAAGTTTGATTCTCAGCCATGCCATGCATGCTTCTGTACATGGTGTCTCCTGGGGAATTGTTACCTCATAATCATACCTTGCTAACAAGTATTCTTGTTTAGAAGCCTTTGCGTTGCTATACAGTTTAAATCTTAGTGTTTTGTTGGCATTTTTTGTTTGTTTTTTTTCCGGAATTGTCTAGACTAACTAATCTCCAACAGTATTTTGTCTGAAAATATATATATCTATTTGGGTTGTATTCGTCTGTTGAAAATCTGAAAAGAATTGTTCAGGTTTTGCTTTCGCAGGAGAAATATTCCGTACTTGCATGGTCTGTTACTTTTTTTTGTAATGATTTTGCCCTGGTTTTGTACTGAATCTTTGTTATTAACAACATCCTTTTTTTTTCTGTATACAGAGAATGGCCTCATGTTTACTTTTGGAGATGGACGACACGGCAAGTTAGGACTTGGAGAAGAGAATTACACAAATCAGTTTGATCCCACTTTGTGTTATAATTTCCTGAGGTTCACAGTCCTTTTGGTAAAACTTTTGTTCATGCTTCTCAGATATCAAAATGTGTATATTTTTATGAAGCACATCATTAATGAGAGTTGAAATCTCATTATAGAATTATTTTCTTCTACAACATTTAATTGGTAGACAACACATATTGAAAGAAAAAGAGAATTATATCTCACTGCTAATTTAGTTTAGAATGTTCTTGGCTTGGGTTACACACACAGACTGCTTTTTAGGGTTTTATTCAGTAGTGTTATGCTATAGTGTTTTGGTCTATAGAGTTGGTAATAGCCTATAAAAATGAATATTTGTTGCTCTTAGATTGTTTGCAGTAGGAGGGAAACTAATATCTGTTCTGAAAGCACCAGAGTGACATCTTTTTAATTTTAATGACTGTTTGTACAATGGCTCATTTATTAAATCTTAAGAAAATTTGAGGAGTTGCTTTCTTGAATCCAAATGGGATGAGAAAGGAGAAATACTCTTTTCCTTTAAGGGCATTGTTTTAATCTACTTCCTGAGGTGTTTAAGAAATAAATATTATAGAATTGCTGGCATTCAAAAGCGCAAGCATAACCCAGGATTGAGCAACATTTGGGGCAAAGGTCTGTGCCTCACTTCTGTTTGTTTGCTGGACTTAGAGTTTAAGGAAGTTTTGTCAGAAGTGGTAAGGGACTTAACCTTCTTAGGAATTTAAGCCTCTGATCTTTATGCAATTATACTTTGCCTATTGAAGGGAATAGGACTTTGCATTATATTTTGTGACTTTTGTGATAAAATATCGAGATTTGGATCGCTCAAGTTACCGATATTGCTCACATTTGATTTACTTCAAAATAATTAGCTCAAATCTCTTCAATATTAGCGGAAATACCTTTGCTTTCTTCTGTATCAATAATTTGACAGACCTATTTTGTGTTCTGTTCAATGCAAATATGTTGTATTTAAGTAAGAAGAAAATATAGACCACTAGTCATTAATAATTGTAATTACGTACTTTTATCTTCCTAACTTCAGTAGGACCTAAATTGGAAGCAATTTAACATCTCTTACTTTATGATGTTTTTCTAATAATCTAAATCCCTAAAGATGATTTTAAGGAAATGAGATCCTTGTACTGATACTTGCAGATGAAATAAGCAGACCTTTTTTGGTGCTGTAGGTTGCTTGTGGTGGTTGTCACATGCTAGTTTTTGCTGCTCCAAGACCTGAAGGATCTGAAGAATTACTCTTAGAAGATTTAAATGAGAGCCGTTTGACTGCTACTATCACTGAAATGAGTGGGGACTCACTACTCACAAACACCTTACAACTAACATCAGCACGAATGCGACGTCGAGAGAGGGTAAATTCAGAGCTGTTTAGAGTTGCCATGCTTGTTTCAGGAAACAAATGCTTTTTAAACTAAAATCACAGCACAAACCCAGCATGCTCCCTAAAATATGTGTTTAATTTGAATGTATAAAAAGAAGAATGATAGCTGCCCTGGTGCCAAAACAGGTGCAGATAAAAGATAAATATTGGTCAGATTTACTTGTTTATTTCCATGAAGAAGGCTCAAATTGCTTTTGTAATTTTTTTACTCTAAAATGTAGACCCTCTTCCTTTTAAAAAAAATATTTTAGAAGTATTAAAAGAATAACAAGAACTTGACTCTTTTTGGTGTTCCCTCTTAGTCCTTGAATAGAATAAACAAGTTCATAGTTTATATAATATCAAAGGGGAAAGTTTCACAGTCAGCTTAAAATGATCCTAAGAGCCTGTAGCTACTTAAAATACAAGTTTCTTCTCTATCTCCACTAAACTTTCCATGTGATTTCTTTAGCAGCACAATGAGTTGGATCATTTCACTTACCTGTTTGAAAACTAACTCTACCACAAAACCACATTTTTATCTTGTAAAAATATATTGAAGCTGTGGATGGAGTAAGTCAGTGTCATTTGGGAAACTATTATTTTCATTTTAAATAAAAATAAAAATTATTTGTATCCTTTTTCTATATTTTAGGCCTGCTTGAGATTATTGTGTAGAAACGACCTAAAATATCCCCCTATATCTCTCCACTTTTTATAAATAATTAAAATGGTCAAGAAATTTTGTTATGCTTTGCATACAAAGTTACAACACTGGATCATTAACTGAAGGAAAATACAAGTGTTAAGCGTGAGAAGTTGCTTATATTTTATTATTCTACTGTTATTCACTATTATTTTTCTTTTAATCTTCTGAAGGAAAGGTCACCAGAACAGTTTATTCGTATGGCACGAAGTCTGCCTCCACTGGGAGAAAGCTGCTTAAATTCTTCATTGCCTGTGACTAGCAACACTAGCCCACTCTGTTTTTCTGCAACGAGTCTTCCTAAAGCTGAACCTATGAAAGACAGAGACCATGGAAAAGGTGAAGTGTCTCCCCATCTTGTTGCTGTTTTCTAAAAATTACCTAGTTTAGCTCTCATCATTCATAAAAAAATGCTCAGTTTGAACATCAAAGAAGGTTTAAGTTCAGTCTTATCTCAAGAGCTTCTGGCAGAATACAGACATGAAAGTTGAGAAATGCCTGCAAGAAATTGCCTCACACTTGGTTCATGTTTGGAAAATGTGCTTAGAGGTTTAGAGGAGGGTTGAGTGAAAGAGAAACAACTTCTGAATTGTACCTGACGTTCCTCAAGCCTCCAGAAATATGACTTCACAAAAATACTGTAAGATTAGTAACTACTTGCCCCATTTTCACAAAAAAAAAAAAAAGAGTACAGGAAAAAAATTATTAGGAACAACCATAAAGACACAGGAAGGCCTACAGGAGACCTTGGATAAGAAAAGATGTCTACTAAATCTTATAGGAGCTTTCTTCTTCATTTGGAAATGCAAAAGTACTTTTCACTCTCTGTTATCTAGGATAATAAGGATTTGCAATATTCTGGCTAATGCAAAAGCCTGGATAACAGTGGCACTGGTAGTGCTGGATTTTTGCACAGATTCTCTAGAGCAGTTTTGGACTTCACACTGCTTCCTGAGTATGCGTGATTTCCTGGGAAGAGCAATGCTGAAGAGTGCAGAATGCAGAGCTGCTGTGTAAAAATTAGCTCAGATTTATTGGACAGTTAAATCCAATTTGAAAGGAATTAATTAAGTTAGAATTAAGCTACCAGCATGTCCATTAGCATTTTTGGTTCCAGGAAAGCAATGCAGTGAGATTTGAAATGCCTTTAGACACTTCTGAGGCCTAAACCCTCAGGTTTTATGCCATAATAAGCTGATCATACACCTGATTAATTTGATGTGAACCTGAAAATTATGTAAGTACATTTTTATGATGCTACATTGGAGTTAAACTCACTGTCTCTTTATCCATGACACATATAATGTGCAATAGATTATAGATAATATGACTGCAGCTAATTTAGTCTAATTGGTACACTATTATTAAAGAGATTATGCAAAAGCAGCTTTGTCCCGTGTAATATTTATGCTTTGAAAGCCTGCAAAACTAGTCAGAGATCTACAGCCCACAGAGGCCAGATTGCTAAGTTACCTCTAATGTTAATACTGACGAAACGGGGGTGGAAGCATTTCTGCTGTGCTTTAGGCTGAGGGAGTGAGGAATCTCAGGACTTCAGTCCTGTGTCAGTAAAATAGAGATAATCTCTATTTTACAAGAGTGGGGTGTTCTGTTTGCTATATATTACTCGTTCCTATGGTATTTATTTACTTGCCCTTATTTTACCTTAAAGTAAAGAATCCTCAAAAAGATAAACCTGGTGAAGGCTCTGCTGAAGAAGATTCAGATAATGAAAATAATGACAGAAATCTTGGAGATACAACTGACATCCTAAATATGGTAATATTTTCCACTAATGAATCCATCATTCAGTCCTTTTTTATGCAGGGAAGAATAAAGCAGCTAAATAATAATTCAGGTTCCAGTACGGAACTCCTGGCTCCCCTGAAATGTAATATGTGGCATCAAGTACCGACATACTGTTACATAAGTGTGCATTTAATATCATCATTGTCCAATGCTTAAGTTTATTTTCATTTTCCAAGTAATGTTGTAATATGAGACTGAAGCAGCCCCAAGTAGTGCAGCCCTTCCCTACACTTCAGCTCTGGATATCAGAAAGAAGAAGGACGCCAGATCCCACATGGTGATCTTGATCTCTGACTTTCCTCATCTTGATGATTTCCAAAAGAAAACTGCAGGAAATCATGCGGAGAGCTGTCTTTTCCTGTTCCTGGAAGAGCTTTTTTAGTACAGATGGATCATATTAAAGGGAAGACCAAAGTGCAGACATTTTGATTATTTAGTGATCCCCAAGCATGTTCCTACATATTTCTTTTATTTTAAAAATACATTCACCTTATCACTTGTGCACCTTTCCAAAACATTTTGTTCTCTCAGCAGATAGGGCATGTCCTGGCCTCAATGGAGTGCACTGGAAAAAGTGGTGGTTTTTGTCTTTTTTAAACGTCAATGGAATGGAGACAAATGAGACTCTGTACTCAGCTCAGGATATGTTGTCAGTTATGCTGGAGAAATTGCACATTTTACAAAATTAGGACTTGTTGGTACTTACAGTACTTAATAATTTAGCAATCTGTTGGTCCATACCATTTATTTAACAGTTATAAAACTTTATTTTGATTTACAATAAGAAAATTATTTTCAGATATGATGCACAACATAGCCTTCCTTAATTTACTGAGACATTATTGCACACTTTTTGTGCTAGATTTCATTCTCCTTTTTGGTTTTGTACCCATTCTGAATTAATTGTAAAACATTTATCAGAATGAAACAGTAAATTTGAACAAAGTCTTTCAGGAAAACTTGACAAAAATACAAAGAAAAATTCCAAGGAAAATTTCTGCTATGTAATGTTTCTTTGAATGAGTTATTTCAAGGCTGTGGTGTCAAACTGGTTGTTAAGTTGAACGTTGTGATTACAAGGGAGTAAGGTCTTATATTTGTAGCCACAGTTTTGCAGTGGCAGGTGGATCTAAAATGTGCTTGTGGGTTGTAAGAGAGGGCATGTAGCTTTCAGTCTCTACAGACAGTTTAGATGTTGACATCTGAGCTGATTACCACTCTATAAGCAGTAAATGAGGGAGTGGAAGTGAAATAGGTGAGGTGAGTGATCATACATATTTGTCTCAACCCAAACTGTGCCATAAGACTAAAATATTCCTATAATAGCTGTGTTTAGTAGAACTGGGCTTTGATGCTGCTTTCCCTATTACTTATATATATTTTTTTTTGACAGAGATCTCATTTTTTGCAGACACATGCAATGAGCTTGAATCCCAGTGACCAGTCCTTGAAATTATCACCACTCCAAAAGCAAAAGGTACTGTAGCTGATTTTATATATATATATATATATATATATATATATATTTTTATACTTATACTGATGTTGAAAAGATCTAGAATTCTTGTGTTATCCTTGTACTTTATTGTTTTGTTTGGAGTTTTAAAAAAGCTAGGCAACTTTTGTAGGCCTCCTCTTGCTAATTTTCTGAATATACATGAGGTAAAATTCTAAGCAGCTGACTGAAGTCAGGGAGAATTTGTGCAGACACATAGAACTCCTCATATCCAGCATAGTTTGAGATGAGAATATATAATATTTCAGCAGTTTCAAGAGCAACGGACTATCATATACACTTTGTAACTTACTTGATACTATACATTTGTACTGGTTTGTTGATATTAAAATATTTTAATTGACTTCTAGGACACACTGTAAGTAAGGTTTTTATTTACAGATATTCACCATGGAGTATATCTAGAGGAGCAATAACACTGGCTTTAACTATGAGATTAAAATACTAATGTATTATCTTTCTATCGCACTCCTAAAGTGATCCCACCATTTCAGCATGTAGTATATAGAATTTAATTTTATATTTTAAAAATTAATCTGTAGAGTTTGTTAAACAAGTGTAAAATTTAAAGCAGGAGACAACAGATATTTGAACTTAATAGAAATAACATAACGGTGAGTGCATCAGAAGATTTCCCAAGGGGAAAGGTGGAGGAAGGTGTAAGAGAACTATAGTTCTTTTCTTCTGTTTGCACAGCCGCACACATTGCATATGCTCTAGCTTATGGGACATGATGCTGGCTGCACAGTTTTATTGTGTTTACTTTGAGTGCTTGGATAGTGAAAAAGGTGTAGTAGTACATTTGCCATCAGCAGAACATTACATTCTTCTAATATGTGCACTTGTAAATCCATTGCATGTTAAATACCCTACCTTTTATGCTATCTTTTAGTTGCCTCACACAAATTGTTTCTTTTCTTGTTCAGATGTTTTTGTAACCTTTTTTCTTTTGCTGTCATTTGTCCTTAATGCTCTCCTTCTTTCTTTTTTAATTTTCTGCTTCTCATGTGGAATAGAAGAACAATAAAAATGTGAAACTGAAAAGAGATGGTAAGGGTGGGCTGAAAAACAAGGATTCTGATCTCATGAAGGAGGGCTCAAAATCAGACTTTGGCTCTTTACAAAAGCAGTCTTCACTTTCAGAGCTACCAGAACAAGATTTAGAAAAACGTAGTGCCTTTGTAGGGAAGCCTGTGGCCAAAAATAATACAACGAAAGGTAAATCTGAGCATTCACAAAGTGCTAGTACTTTGAAAAGTGGTGTTCAGCGAATTACTAGGGACAAATGCAGATTAGTGAAAAGGGAAAAAGAACATGTGGAAAATCCAGAATTTGTCAAAGAGAGTGTAACTGAAAAACAAATTCTGAATGAAAAAACAAACTCTTCCAATAAAAAGTCAAAAGCTGTTAAATCTAAGCAATCCCTTAAAATAGATGTACTTCCTTCTGCGTCCAGGGATCAGCCCCAGACTGATTCGGTAATAGTACAAAAATACAGTCCTGTTAAAAAGCAAGGTAGTCAAGATGCAATAGAAAGTCAAAACAAAGTAAAGGATGTTGTTGAAAAATCTGATAAATGTGAAAGAATATGCGTCAGAGGAGACGAAGGTAGTAAAGAGCAGAAAGGGTTTAAAAGAAAGGATCCGTTTTTGAAACAAATAGCTGTAACTATGTCGTCATCTTCAACTGAGGAAAGTAGTAATGATCTTGGAAAATACAGATTTAAGAGTAGGGGAAAAGAAGAGGACTACTATAAAGGCAGAGAGGTCCAGAAGGCAATGGAAACAGTAGAAAAAGTAAAAGATATGGACTTAGAAAAAGAAGACAGTGAAACTGAGGAGATGCAACCTCCACAAAATGAGAAAGACTATGTTGAAGAGACTGATATAAAAAGCCCAAATGAAGAAGAAACAAACACTGAAGCTAAATCTGATGAAGACAGGGAGTTAGAAATTAAGAATGAGGAGGAATCTAATCAAGACCAGGAGAGTGAAGTCAGTGAAAAGGGTGAAAGTGGAAAAGAAAAACTGCATGAAACAGTTGAGAGTGAAGGTGAACTAGGGGAGGAAGAAGAAGAGAGTGAGGTTAAAAAAGACAGAGATGAAGTTTCAGTAGAAAGAGATGAAGACAAAGAGGAAAAAGATAATGAGGAAGAAAGTGCAAGAGAGGAATCACAGGCTGAAAGAGACACTGAGAATGAGGGTGCAGAAGAGGTTGAAGAGATTAATCAGGAAGAAGGCAAAGAGCAAGGAGATGAGGAAGGCAGGGTGATGGAGGAAGAAGAAAAGCTGAGTGAGGGAGAAAAGCAGGATATGGAGGAGGAAGAGGAGTATGCAAAAGAGGAAAACACTGAAAAAGAAAAGGAGGAGCATGTTAAAAGTGAGGGAAGAGATGAGTGTGAGGAAGGAGGTGAAGATAGAGAGAGGGAGGAAGCAAAAGAGGTAGAGGCAGAAGAGGAAGGAAATGATGAGAAGGAAAATGAAGGAGAAAACAGAGAAAAGGAGAATGAAAAAGACAAAGAGGGTGAAGAGGAGGAGTTAGAAGAATCATTGGCAGGGAGGGAAGAAGAAGAGGTATCCAAAGAAGAACAGGAAGAGGAAGATGCAAATAGGAAGACTACGGAGGTGGAAGAAGAAGGAGAAGAGGAGGAGGATGAAGTGGAAGAGAAAAGAGAAGAGGAAGAGGAGGAGGAGGAAGAAGAAGAAGGAGCAGTGGGAGAAGCAGATGAGGAGGAGGGGGAAGAAGATAAAAACAAGGAAGAAGAGGAGTGGGAAAATGAAGAAGAGCAAAGGGAAGAAGAAGATGAAGAAGAGGGACCAGAGGTAGAAGAAGATGAGGGAGCAGGGGAGGAAGAAGAAGAGGGAGTTGAAGAAGATGAGGGAAAAGAGGGACTAGAAGAAGAAGAGGGAGAAGAGGAGGAAGAGAGAGGGGAGGAAGAAGAAGAGGGAGAAAAAGAGGAAGAGGGAGGGGAGGAACAAGAAGGGGAAGAGCGAGAGGAGGAACAAGAAGGGGAAGAAGGAGAAGAGGAAGAGGGAGGAGAGGAAGAAGAAGGGGAAGAGGGAGAGGAGGAACAAGAAGGGGAAGAGAGAGAGGAGGAACAAGAAGGGGAAGAAGAAGAGGAAGAGGGAGGAGAGGAAGAAAAAGAAGAAGAGGGAGGAGAGGAAGAAGAAGGGGAAGAGGGAGAGGAGGAAGAAGAAGGGGAAGAGGGAGAGGAGGAACAAGAAGGAAAAGAGGAAGAGGGGGAAGAAGAAGAGGAGGAAGAGGATGAGGGAGAGGAGGAAGTAGTAGTGGAAGAAGAAAAATCAAAAGGTAAAAAAAAAAAATTTAGTAATAAGCTTCCTCAGAAGAAAAGCAAAACCAGGGAGGCAGAGAAGACAAAAAATGCTGCTTTCACAAACAGCTCTAAACGAAGAACAAAGTCTAAACAGCATGTAGCAAATGGTTTACATAATTCAGAACAATTTTGGAACAATGTGCTACCTCATTATTTAACACTCAAGTAGCATAGACTGCTGGAGATGCATTTTAAGCCTATTCAGGAAACTTTGATGCTATGGCAGATTGATTTTTATCACTTTTTTTTTTTTTTTTAAATGTAGTCAAAATATATTATTATGCATATGCTGAAAGTGCCAATCTATTGAAAAACACTCTAGAAAATGTTTAGATTTGGGAAGCTTCTATGAGAGAAATCATATAAATCGTTGATACAGTCATTTGCACAATCGTGTTTATCACATATGACACAGATTTTTAAAAATAATTGCTGAGGAGGCAAAATGTCTTTGCCTCTTAATTAAATTATAGTGTCATGATGACAACATGAATGATACATTGTAACAGTGTGATCTGCTTTGCCTTTGGATCAGATTTCTCAAGGTAATATATCAATTTTCATTGCAGGATAGCTTACTTGTTAATGTGCCTTCTATGAAAGGAGTGTCAGTAAGTTATCAAAGTTAGATATTTTTAAATTAACTCCCCCTACTTTTCTTCTGTTCATATCTTGGTAAAATGTTTGTACTCAGCATAAATTAAAAAAATGGTTGCCAAATTTACATGAGTTAGTAGATATGAGGTAAATGGCGATACAAGCCTCAGTAAATGGTGGCCTCGACTGTTTTGAAGGCCTTAACATTGACTTCTTATTTTGGTGTCAGCACACAATTGTGTGCAAAAAGACAAATACAAGCCTCAGAATCTGGCCAAGATTACATTAGAGTCAGAATGCATCTGTTGAGGGATAATTTTTGGCTATCACATTTGGCAATTAGAAAAAAATCAAGAATTTGAAAATACACACCCGTAAAACATTATTTGCTTGTGTATACTGTGCAATAAACAAAATATTCAATATCTGCCTACAAAAGACTAAATTAAATTACTTATCTAACTCTAAGGTTCTCCAGGAGGGGAATATGGTTGTTGCAACATGAAGTGTACATATGTTTTCAGGATCTAAGCCTAAGCTTCTCCTCATTGGAAGAGATTTGTATATTTCCCTCCAAAAATTATATCTGTGATCTCCGAAAAGAGGATGTTGTAATAAACCAAGAAGTCAGATGGAATAGTAGAGAAGATGGTATGAAAGTCTGAATTCTTTTTGAGAAAGACAAACTATGTTAGTACTTCTGGAGTTTCCTTAAAGTATGCAAACAATTGTTGCAAATTATTTTTGTGACTTCATAAGATACTGCAATACTGTTTCAACCGTTAGTGGTAGAACTGGCAAAATAAGGGACAGGGACTCGTCATACAGTGTTATTACTTAAATACTGTGGATGGTCAGAGAAATTTTTGTAAACAGATCTCAGTATTGCCATTCTCTAGTAAAATAGCTATTTAAGTCCTATTTGAAAATGAGGGCAGGAGAAGAAAGGAGTCAGAATGAATAAATGTAATTCAATAAAGGTGTTAATAGAATAAATAATGTTAATAGAATCAATACTTATGTTGAGATTATGAAACATTTTTGATGTTGTTTTGTAAGATACTGGCATTAAAGGGTCTTTCACACAATGTCTCCAGAATTTCTTTTCTAAGAAGACTGTAGCAGATTAATAGTTTGCCAGTAGATTCTAGTTCAGCTCAATCCTTCTTACCTCAGTCACCCCTTCCCATACACTGCATTTGAATGTGCCGTATGCCCTAACCGTAACAAAAAGCTAGTCCGGTGACTGTATTTCGTCCCTGTGAAATTTGTTTCAAGCCTTGGGATTTTCTGGAATATATTGTCTTGACATCAGTATGTATAAGTCTTTGAGAAAGGGTAAGTATCTTCATATTCTGGTAGAGTGGAATCTTTTAACAGTTAAATGTTAACAATTTTAACAGTTAAATGTCCCAAGAAAACAGCTCTCTCTAACAACGAAGTCCTCCGTTATGTACTAGAAGTGCTGCATTGTCACAGACCTGCTGTGAAAATATTTGCTTTTGAAACTAAGTGGAGCTAAGCTGTGTTATTTTGTCTTTCTTAGGAAAGATTAAGATGTTACTGTGATTAAATTTAGAGTAATATTGAAAAGTATTTTTATAGGCCTAAAACCATGTTTCTTGGATATGACATCCACTTATTTGTGTTTCTGAAATTCAGCTCTGGAAGAAAACTGCGCTCTAAAAAAAATGTCTGTCATTTCTTATAAAAGTATTTCTTAGAGAGAGGCGGGAAAAAGTGAGAGCACTTTGAAGCAAGTGATTTCCAGTTCCCCATAGGAATGGCTCTTCATTTACTGTTTGGCTGATGCTTTTAATGTAAATCCTTAGGCAAACGGGGACCATTTGTTGTTCCTCTCTTAACATGCGCTGATAGCATAAGGCTTCCCAGGAGAGTAAAGGAAGCCAAGTTATGGGCATCTCCTCTGCTTCGTTTTGTCTGGATGAAAATTCATTGAATTGAGAACTGATTTTATATTGTTTTGTGGATCATTCCTGTGGTAGGGGAGAGGCAGAGCATTACTCTAGTGCTTCTAGGGTTTTCCACAGACTCGTTACATAAATTGTACACTGTGCCAATGTTTCTGGGCTTTGGGGGGACTTTTGGAACTTCATTAGTGTAACGAGTGGAATTTTATTTAGCTTGACTCATACTGGTTTATAAAGTTTGGTACTTGTGGTTTTGTGGAAATTCAGTATGTCCTCACTATTTATTCTGGGATACAAAAAGATTTATGTGCAATATGGCAGAAGTACTGGACTAGTTTTTAGTAGAGAAAAAAAATCCTTCAATCCAGGGAGAAAAAACAGGCAACTGCTCATACCAAAGGTCTGTCTAGTTCAGTATTTTTTTTCTACCTATGGCTACTGATGAACGTGTGGCAAAAAACCAAAACCAACCAACCAAATAAAAACACTAACAAACAAAACAACCAGCAAATAAAACCCACAAGAGTAGAGCAAACATGTAGCATTACTTCTCCTGTGTAAATATTCAGTATACCAATATATTCAGTATATTCAACAACCTGTGGTTCAGAAGATGTATTTATTGTATTTCATAGCCACTTTTTTCCCATGAATTGCTTTCAGTCAGTTTTTAACCCATTTTATCATCCAGTATGTCTTTTGGCAAATGATTCTTAGATTTGAAGAAGTAACTCCTTTTTTTGTCTTGAATCTGTCTTTTGGTACCTTCATTTGACATCTGAATGTTCTTGTATTAGAAAAAAGGGCATTTATTCCCTCTTCATTATTTATTCCCTCATGATTGTCACACCAAAAAACTGTTCAGCTCTGTGGTTTAAATCGAATAAAGATCGAACTGCTTTGCTGATTTATTAGTAACAGTTAACTAGCAATCAACCAACTACACGTTCAAGATCAAAAACTGCGATACAGCGTTGTTAAATACTCTAAAACATATGATAGTCATAAGAGGAAGAGCATCTTTGTTAATGCAAACTGAATTGTTTCTTAGTGCATATAGGCTGGATTTATGAACTGTGTACTCATCTGAACTTCTGTGTATTGTCTTTAATTTTATAATGTATATTATGGAAAGCAGAATCATGCTTAGCAATAGCAGCATCTTCAGACAAAAGAATGTTGTCAGATCTGTAAAAAAGGGCAACATAAATGTAAAAGGGCAAATAATTCTCATCTCATTTCTAAACATACAATTCCAGTAATGGACAGTGTTTAGTACTGTGGCATTTGATGAGCAACTGAGCAAATATTTTGCTTGCACAAATGGCAAACCTATAGTTTGTCCTCAGTTAAGTTCTGAGTATGCTCGTGATCTGAAGTCACTCACTGAATTGTAACATTTTTGTACACTCTCCATTTTAATGGAGAGAAGAGAGGTTTGCTTTTGCATATTGAAAGGATTTTTAAGAGGTAGCTTTGGTGTCAGAAAAACATGTTGCTGAGAGCTACAGAAGCTTTATTTTTCTATTCCAAAAAAAAAAGAAAGAGCAAGTACACTTAATCGCTGTCTTTTTTAAGGATTTGTGATAGTGCCCATTGCTTCTTTGCTTGGCAATGTCATGCTATAATAATTTAAACAAGTATTAATACTGTTATCTTGGTTCCAGTATAAGTTGGGGAATAACCTATTAGAGAGCAGTGTAGAGGAAAGAGACCTGGGGGTCCTGGTGGACAGCAGGATGACCATGAGCCAGCACTGTGCCCTTGTGGCCAGGAAGGCCAGTGGTACCTGGGGTGTATTAGAAGGGGGGTGGTTAGTAGGTCAAGAGAGGTCCTTCTTCCCCCCTACTCTGCCCTGGTGAGACCACACCTGGAATATTGTGTCCAGTTCTGGGCCCTTCAGTTCAAGAAGGACAGGGAACTGCTGGAGAGAGTCCAGCGTAGGGCAACCAAGATGATTAAGGGAGTGGAGCATCTCCCTTATGAGGAAAGGCTGAGGGAGCTGGGTCTCTTTAGCTTGGAGGAGGCTGAAGGGTGACCTCATTAATGTTTACAAATATATAAAGGGTGAGTGTCACAAGGATGGAGCCAGGCTCTTCTCAGTGACAACCAATGATAGGACAAGGCGCAGTGGGTACAAACTGGAACACAAGAGGTTCCATTAAAATTTGAGAAAAAACTTCTTCACAGTGAAGGTGACAGAGCACTGGAACAGGCTGCCCAGGGGGGTTGTGGAGTCTCCTTCTCTGGAGACATTCAAAACCCACCTGGACACCTTCCTGTGTAACCTCATCTAGGTGTTCCTGCTCCAGCAGGGGGATTGGACTAGATGATCTTTCCAGGTCCCTTCCAATCCCTAACATTCTGTGATTCTATGATAGTTATGAAAATATTTATTATCAGGGCCCTGAAATGTCAAGTGTAAAGGTATTTACCGTTCTGTCTTTCATAAGTGTTTCAGCATTGAAAAATCAGACGTGACTCTTTGCTTTCTGTCTGACGTACACTGCAGGGCAAGCTGCTGGATTGTCCCAGGTTCAGTGTTGTGGGTTTAGAGCTTTGTAATCTCTCATGTGTACGTCACCTTTCACATCGAGTTGCATTTGTGGTTTGTGTGAAATGTAAAGTATTTGTGGTTTCATTTTGAGAATGTGAGAGAGAGCTAAACAGAACTAGCTCTAAGCAGAATTTTATATTAAACAAAGCCTTTATCTGCACCTATACTTTTAAGGATATAGATCACAGTAGCATTGAAGCATAATATTTCCCATTCCCTGTGTACCTATGATAATACAAGAGACTGTGCTGTGCTGTTCAACTGGAAACTCAACAATAATCACCAATCAGCTGTGATTTGGGGATTGCGAGCTGCCCTGGCAGAGGCTGGCCTGCTTACAGGAGTGTAAAATACTTACTGTCATTCTGTCCAGCATCTTGCCAAGGCACAAAACAACTCTCATGATTAGAAACACAGCAGCAGAAGAGCTGCAATATTTTATCTGTTTTACTATGCGCTTCGTTTCCACCTCTGAGGAGTAAAGCAACAAAGCAAACCTGCACGTGTCCTGTATCAAGAGTAGCTGGGTTAGCACTTTCGCAAGTACCAGCATGATGTGGAGAACAATTGCACGGGGAAGCTGGTGAGACTTGTGTTACTAAGTTGGGTGTGCCTTGAAAAATCCACCCATACAAGATGAGAATGGGTTTAATGTTTATGGATGGTTGTACAGAAACCGCTGCTTTTACATCAGATGGTGGGTCTCCCCTGAGAGACCCACTCTTGCAGGCTGGGGAGATTTTAGCAGTGACCCATGGGGCTTCCTTTTCAGCAATGTACAGAGAACAGAGAATCTTGAAGAACTTTCCTGCATGTGGTGGTGTAATTGGTGAAAATTTGCTTTTATCCATATTTATATCTAAGCACTGAGTAACAGCCAGCTTGTTGAAGGCAGGATTTCAACAAAAGCACAGGACTTTGGAGAGACATGCAATACTCTAAGCTATGTGGCATAATAAAAGCAGAAAGTAGTGACTGTCCTCATTCACTTGCAAATACGTGGGAGCTGCATGACAAACTCCAGATGCTCAAACTTTTTTCTATAAGAATTGGGAAAAAATGCACATACTGCATCCAACTGTGGGCTAATATTCCCAAGTTAGTTTTTCTCTGTATCTGTTAGCATTAAGAATTCATTTTGTATGCAGCATAATATCTTCCAGAGACACACTGAGTTTTTGAGAGAACATCAACATATTTTGATTTGGAGTCGCTCATTATATTTCATCTGTTTTGCTTAAGTGCCCAGGAGTTATTTTGTTATGCTATTTCCAAGTGACTGAATATTAAAGGATATTTATATTACTCTGTAAAATAGCTCATGAGAGATTATACTTGATGTAAATAGCCTCCAACTTGTTTTGTGATTCTTCACAAAACACCTTAAAAAATTCTTTGTAGTTCTGTAGAGGTTTTATTCCCCTTTTCACTTTGGAAATTCATATTAATTATTTGTTCTCCAAAGCAAAATTTTTGAGGAGGTAACAGTTTTGTATGTGAAAGATGTAGTATATCTCAGCTATTTCAGGTGCTGGTTTATCTTGGAGAATAAATTAAAAACCAAAATGTTCTGGATTGCTGAAGAAAGAGAATCTTTCAGATAACTCTCTTTAAATTGTTTTTGTAGTGAACATTCAAAATCTGAAAAATCTGAAAGTACATATACTGTCATTTTTAGAATGTAGTTTTTAATTAAAATTTTGTACATTGTTAAGTAGTTATTTATACTCAAACAAGAATGCAGAAATACGTATTTCCTCATGTACACCTCCAGCAGCAAACTGACAAGCCACAGACTGCTTACACCAAAGCCAATTGAAATAATCTTTGAAAATCAAAACAAAAAATCCTTAATCAAAAAACAACTGCCTACCACTGTGTAATAAATGTCAGTGTAATAAATCTGAATGACACCTGAAGTCTTGATTCATAAATTTAATCAGATAAATTCTCTTAATGCAAATCATGTGCACTGCCAAGCTTTGAGAAAAGTGCACAGATCTAAACTTGTAGGTCTTTGTATTTGGCTTTTAGTAAACAACATATATTGCGTAGTAAAGTACTGGTAAAAAAAAGACTTTGAAGCACAACAATGAAAGATGAGTCTGCGCAATCGGTTTCTAATGACATTATTTACAGCTGTGTATTCACTATTCCACTTTCCTCAGAGTGACACCATGCTGTTGGAGGATGCAATTGTAGTATCACAAGTACTATTGTGGTGCTTAGTCATCACATATTCAGGATAATCAGTGAATCACCAGCTACTACTTTGAAACATTTTCTCCCATAAGATTTACAATAAGGCATAAGTATCTTTAAAGTTCAATTTTTGTTTGACATGTAGCAGTGGAAACTCATGCCTGGCATAAAAATGACTTTCAGTTGTTTCACTGTCTGCACAGTGTGCCTGAAATTATGAGTTCAGCGTTGCATTAGTTATTTATTATATTCCAGGATACTTACATGACAGAAACATCAAGGGACTGTTCTAAGTTTCAGGTGATCCATGTCAAGTGCTCTTGACATAAAATTGTAGTTAGGAAACCAAGATAACCTAGTGGAAGTCTAGGTGTTAACTTTTAGACAAGGTATGGTGACAGGCTCAGCTTTTTATTGAAAATTCTTTTAAGTGTATTCAGCTGAACTCTTCTGTTTGTCTCCATGATAATATATAAGAAGAGCCCAGTTTGGCTTCTTAACTGCTTTGTAATTGAAACAATAAGCTTTAAAATCTCTCATTTGAGTACTCTCAAATGAGTACTTATGTCTGAATTTTGTCAGTCATCGAACTGGACAGCTTTCTTTAGTAATCATTAAAGTGAAAGATAATTCTCTAAGGTTTAGAGTAGCTGAGCTAATAACTTTTCTGTATTAGTAGCTACAAAATGAAAGCTCAGTTCAAATTCCCAATGGCAAATGGCTAGCACTATGTGGATATTAAGATGTTAAGCTTTCACTGTTAAGTAAGAAACCACAAGGTATGTATCTTAGCTTTACTAAGAGTTTTGTCAGGCAGTAGTTCCAGTCGCTTCACATCAAATAACTTGACATCATGACAAAATCAGGATCAACAAAATGTTATACGCATACCTATCCATATATCGCTAACCCACACAGGGTCAACCAAGCTATTTTTATTTGTTTTGTCTCATCTGCAGGTAAAGTCACGGTTAATATTGTTACTTCAAATGCTATTACAGAAAAATGTTAATACAGTGCATTTTCTCAGCATGGACAAGTCAGGAGTGACATTGATGTGCGCTATTATTTTGGAGAGCAAAATGATAGCTAGTGAAGGATCTGATTCCTCTACCTATTATTCTTCAGTCCTGCATTAAAAAAGAAGGAAAGAAGGATAGTATGTAGAAATACATTTTGTAGTTGTCTTTACCAATGCTCTACAAAGGGAGAATTGCTCAGTCCTGTATGACAGCATTATGCCCATTGGCCAACCTCTTTAGAGCTACTAAGAATCTTCATAGTGAAACTCCAATTAGGTGTGTATTCTGTTCATTCATTGTATAGGTGTGAGACAGAGTCATGGGATGCTTTGAAGCATCTGAAGGTAATGGGATGGATGGGTAATGGGAGAAATCTGTTCCTTAAATGATTAAAAACTCTGCTAAGCAATTACTGTTTTATGGCTGCTTGGCACAGCAACACCAAGAAAGAAGCATGTAGCTAACTACCTCACTCTCATCGCTCTTTAATAATCTTCTCTATGGATTTTTAACAGTTTCCAGGGCAACTGGAAACAGAAATAACTTTTCTGTAAACCAGGGCTTCCCAGAACTCTCCATTTCTGAATGGTACACATAGCAATTACAGATTTCTCTTCATCTCTGAGTTTTGACCAGATTCTTAAAAGATCTGCAACTAAATTTGTGTCATCAGTGGTTTTGAGATTTTCTTCCCTAGAAACATGAAACAATGGTAGCAAATTTAAAATCTTTTGACTTCTTGAGAAGGCTTGGAAAGATGCCATAAGCCTTCCCCTCTGAAATGCTAATTTTGAACAGCCTGTATGCCAGAACTCAGTTTCCATAAAGTACGCAGGAGGGGTCCTCAGTGAAATAGTTGAGGCAATATAGAGAAACGTAGTTCGCAGCTCTCCTTGGAGCAAGGTCTGCTATGAGACATGTCTCCAGTCTTCAGTGAGACACTCTTTCGGCCAGAGCATGACATCAGGTGAGACAATGGTATGGAACAGAGAGATTTTTTTTCCCCCCTCTCTCCTGTAGACATAAGACCACATTTTTATAGAGCATTCAGAAAAGAAGTGTCTTTATTCTGTATTAATCTGGGCAAAGAAAAGCCAGCTGCAGCCATTTTAGCAGAAGATGGTTATACCCACTGAGGCAATTCTTTTGCCAAAACCGTGAGTAAAGTCATCCCCTAAAGCTTGGATAGAGCAGATTTATCCTTCAGAATGGCTTGTTATGAAGCCAGTGTAATGAAGCAGTACAGCAGAATATCAGTCTTGAAAAGATGACCTTGCAGACTCAACGGACTATACAGATTTTGTGTAACTCATTTTGTTTTCTTAATTTTTTGCATGCATTTACACTGTTTTTTTCTACAAAAAGGGGATTTAAAGTGGAATAAGAAAATAAACCTCCTAAAGGATAATGAAAGAGAATAATGCAGAGATTATACACATATATAATGTATAATATATACATATAACATATACATGTAATATACGTATAATAAATCTATATCTATTGCTTTAATGAGTAGCATGAAATTCTTCAGAGATTATTTTTAATGGCCAGATGATTCATCTTTTAAAGTAAAAAAGAACCTGTATTATGACATTCTCATTTCTCCTTCACTGCCACTGGTGAAAACTCCAAAACATGCCTACAAACGGGCAAGTGGAAGTGACAGCAATAAAACTGTGCTATCAGAGGTATTATTCAAAACAGGTTATTTTAAAAGTTGAACTGATAACGTGACAGCCAGAAACACCTGTGGCAAGCTGCAAATGTAAATCGAAATGTGATCAGTCTGAGAAGCTTTTCAGTTTAACAACAGTAGGTGTCTTCCTTGGGGTGAAATGAGTGTCTCTCAGCTCCACTGTTTTTTTTGACAAGGAGCATGTAGTGTCATTCCTAGGATGTCCAAGTGGTGCTTATCAAAGGAGTTCCATCAAAGATCTCAGTTAACTAAAATCATAACTTAGATCTATCTCCTCTGTAGTCTCCTGCATTTAGTGATTTTTGTTTAGGCTAATAGGAAACATTGCCTTTATGATAGACTCCAAACTTGATACTAAAGTTCACTAAGCAGAACCTGCGGAGAAGTCCGGCAGAAGTTCATCCATTATGCAGATGTAAAAGAGCAGTGATTTTTGTAGGCATAGGGGTTGTAGATAAGTCTTGTAAGTTCTATAAGGCTACTGTAGGATCTTGATTTACAGTTTCTGAAATGCTATAACTATTAATATATAGATATGGATAAATTACACCAATTGTGCTCTGCTTTTCCACTCAAATATGCTAAATATGTGTCTACTTGATTCTGCTTACCATATGATAGATAAATTCTAGAATGGTGGCAGTAATTTTGTACTTTGTTAAAATGTTTGTTTATTATTAGAATAATGCTATTCTAAGTCCCACTGATCAATGCTGGCTCTATAAAGAAGCAGACAAAATGTCTTTTTTAATGTTATTCTATGACAACTTTCCTAGCCATTTGGAGCATTTAGTTCTAATGAGACTTTCACCAAATTTACAAAAATAAAAAAGTGTTCTTCTGTCTCTTTAATTTAGCTCTAGACTCTGCTTCTAGGAGATATATGTAAACAGCAAGTTCTGGTTTTATTGGTTACTTTTAGTAGATTCTGCTGCCAGTTTAATGAGAATTAAAGAGTGCCGTTCCTCATTAGACACCTTATTATCTGTGCAGGAGAAATGGTTTTGAAAGACAATGAGCTTTGCATTTCTTAAATTATGTTTTGCATATTTAGAAAATGGGAAAACAGTTGTCAGTGTATAGGTCATTTCTGAGATTGGATTATGTTTCTGAAAAGGTGAGGATTGGCAGAAGAGCTTTTTTTATATCAGTTTGACTTTGGGACTGATTTTCATCTGAATATGTCATGGCTCTCTGCTATGTAATTAGGAGAAGTTCTTCCCTCAGAACTCAGATCCTAACTACGTTGATTGCCCATACTATATACAGAACATCAGTATTTTTGCTGTTAACTGCTTGACCAGCATCTCCGTATCAGCAGAGCCAGAGATACTTACCTGTGCTTATAAGATGGGATAAACATTTTCAGTAGTTCAAAGCTAGACTAAATTCTTCTTTTACATTTAGCTATCTTTACACATTTTGCTGTGTTTTGTAGATGCACATTGCATAGTGCGTACATGCCATCCTAATCTTAAACTTCTTCCAGCGTGAAATGGCTGGGTTAAATCCCTTCCGTAGGCCATAACTATGCTAAACATCTGCGAAGACTGTTTTAATTTTGAAGGAACCAAAAATAGAAAATTCTGGCTTTCTCAGATGTCTAAGTAATTCCACGTCAATCTGATACTCCTCTGGAAGACTGAATGTCAGTATTTTATCCAGAGGAGAGGTTTTTTTACATTTTTTACGAAGATAATATCCTGTATTATCTCTAAACACTTCTTTATTAAATATTGCAGCGTTCCACTGTGGTACCATTCAAGTCCACAGATAAACTATACCAATTATAAATAACACCACTTCCAAAGGAGTTTAGATGAAAACATTTTCAGTTTTTATTGTTCCTTGTTCCTCAGATATACCGACATGTAAGAAACAACCTTTTTCTCGGCTTCTGGAAAGTTCAAAGAATTATTACCCTTTGCTTTCCATCATAGGTGCTGGAATGTATTATAGAAGAGTCAAGTTTGTAAAGAGGTTGTCATGTTTAGCTTCATAATCAATCTTCTCACTAATAAATAAATAAATAAATAAATAAAAAAAATCAAGAACATTTCAGAAAAAAGATCACACCCTTTTGAAACTTGCTATTGTTTTCCTTCTGCCTGTTTACCTGTTGGAAATAACAGGAGGTGGGATTATGACAGTGGTTCTGCTTGTTCTCAAAATTACTTTCCACTGCGTGAAGCCCCCAGGATGTGACGGTGGAATCTCCATTGGGAATCTCGGAGCGCTGCTTCCCGGAGCCTGCACAGCGGTGGCCATGGCACACAACCAAGCGGCAATATGGACCAGGGTGCTTGCTCTACCCAAAACTGACACTGTATTGTGTGTGTTGACACTGCTGCTCAGTCTGCTTGCTGCGTGAGAAGAAATGACCTCACCGAAGTATTTTGCACTTGAGTTTTCTTTTGTTAGACTTGAAAGTGAGTTTCTTTTTTTGCTGTTTGCAGTGAAATTCACAGTTACAGAGCCAGACTGGGAAGGAGCCTCAGTTAAGGAAATACTGGAAGATAACTGCTAGGAGAAGGTCTTTTCCCCAGTTGTGAGAGCTAAAGTGTTCACCTGTTGCAATATGCCAGTTGTTTGGATCAACATTGTGCTATGCTACAAAAGGGACTTTCTGCCACTGGCACATGTTGATTTCTGCTTTTATTTAATTCATAACGTTTCTAGAGCTGAAATATGTAGCTGTCAATATAACACACTACCAGGGTACCCACAGTTTCCCATGTGCTCTCAATAGCATCAGCGTGTGATGAATGCGTAGCCTGTACTCCAGGCTGGGTCGATCTTTGCTGCCAGCCCGTTTCACAGCAGTTCTTAGAACGTGGTGTGTGCTGCACAGATACTGGGCACTGTGGAGAACGCCAACTAATTCTGCTGCACACGCTGGTATGCACAGTGAGGCTTTTCATCCTGAGTTTAAAAATTTGGTCCTTGAAGCGGGGAAAGGCACCGGACAAGCCTGTGAACAAAGGAGCAAAAGAGAACAATGAACGTGGTACAAGCTGAATGTCTGTGGTATCATTGTGATTCTTAATTAATTCTTAATTCTCAGCTTGGATAAGAGGAAGGCTCCGGGAGACCTTATTGTGGACTTTCAGTACTTAGAAGGGTCAGGATGGGGACAGACATTTTAGCAGGGCCTGTTGTGATAGGACAAGGGGTAATGGTGTTAAACTAAAGGAGGGGATTCAGACTAGACATGAGGAGGACATTTTTTACACTGAGGGTGGTGAGACACTGGCCCAGGTTGCCCAGAGAGGTGGTAGATGCCCCATCCCTGGAGACATTCCAGGCCAGGCTGGACGAGGCTCTGGGCAACCTGATCTAGTTGAAGATGTCCCTGCTCATGGCAGGGGGTTGGACTAGATGAGCTTTGAAGGTCCCTTCCAGCCCGAATTATTCTATGATGCTATGAATTACAGGTGTGCAGTTGTGCTTAAAGTCAGCGAAAGCGTCTAAGTAAGGTGCAAAAATACACAGTTAATTCAACCAGAAGAAATAACTAACCTAGTAAGCTTTTGCGTACCTCTAACATTCTTGGCTAAGCAGCTCTGTGTTCCAACCTCTAGAAACATTAACTAATAGTCTCTTCCTTACTGGCAAGTGACCTTCTCGTGAGCATGAAAACAGCCATTGTGAAGACAACAAGCAAAAATTCAAAAAAGTAAGAGGGAGTAAGGAAAACATTGACAAAAGATAGGAGACAGCATTTGTACCTGAGTATACAAAGGTGTTCAGAATAAGGCCCATTCCTCTAACTTTCAGAATCACACAAATTGTTCACATCTATTCCCATCATGACATAGGCTGCAGTGGAACTGAAGTATATTGTTGTTCAGGTTTCTTTAACATAAAATACTGTTTCAATGTTTATATTTTGGTCAATCATAGAAGAAAAGCATCAGAATGCAAACATATAATAGTACATCTGGGCACTCTGATGCAATGATAAAGGTTCACTTGGTTTGACATCAGAAGTCCATTTTGGACTTGGTTTAGGCCCTTACATTTCTGCAATGGGAGGGAGAATGTTTCTGTTTTAAAATACTGTATTTCATGCTGTTACAAATGCATAAATGGCACAGTGATGGCAATCTGATTGAATGGAGTATTAATTTTATAATTAGTTCTTTTTTCTACACACTTTTAGCAAGATAGCATTTGCATGTTTTAAAATTTATTTTATAATACTCCTGGCTCTTTCGTTTTACTATATTGAAGTCTTGTCCTAGGCCAAAACCAGCTTAAATTCAAATTGTAGTGTATATATTGAATCAGATGAATCAGAACATTGTATCTGGTATTGTTTTATTGATTTTCTTGGTAAATAGATTTTAATATTTTTTTCATTTTTTGAATTTCTGTTGCTGTCGTTACTGATGCATATTTCAAACTTTTAAAATAAGCATTTTGTTAAAAACCCCACATTTGTTTTCATTGCTTTTCCATTAAGGAGACACATGTTAGCAAGATATATAAGCCATCTGCACTCCTAATGTTCACTGGAGGTCTGTTTTTTAAAATCTAATTATGATTTATGATGAACTGGTGTAGGATGAGGATCTTGATATTGTGCAGCATGAGTTTCAAAATTATGTTTTGGCCATTTTGTCAAAGGAACAAAACTTGTTTGGAGATGAAGAGACAGATGATGATGATGATGATGGTGATGGTGATGGTGGAGAGGAAGAGACAGATTATGATGATGGTGGAGAGGAAGAGACAGATGATGATGATGATGATGATGGAGATGAAGAGACAAATTATTATGATGAAGAAGAAGAAACAGAAGAGGCAGAACAAAAAGAAGCAGCAAAAGGAGAAGAAGCAGCAGAAGGAGAAGAAGAAACAGAGAAAGAAGAGGAAATAGAGGAAAAATATGAAAAAGAGAAACATAGTAAAACACCTGAAGGAGAGAAAAACAGTAATAGCACAGTGGAAACTGTAGAGGTAAAAGCATTTACTCCTATTAAGCTATTGCTCTCTGAAATAATTTGGTTCTATAACATATTAGTCTGAATGTATGTGTAGCTATCTCGGAAATGCAAAGTTGTTTGGGGTGGTTTTGGTAGAGGGAAGAACAAATAAGTAGGTGTTAATAGTTAAAAATTTTATTTTTTAACAAGTTTGAACACAGAGATTTCATTATTTTGTTTCTATAGACAGAAGAGACTACTCAGAAAGAGACCATCATTCAGCAGGGTAAGAATGCAATTCCTAAGAACTGGACCATTACAAACGTTCTAAAAAAAAAATAAAACATTTCAAAAGATAGAACTTTTCTGAACAATCTCTATTATAAAAATACTGAACAATGCAGTTATTGTCAGTAGTTGATAAAGCAGTTCTTGAGAGGTGATGAAATTTGCAAGGCAAAATACCATTACTAATTGCTAAAGATTTGAAAGAAATAAATACTTTTCCCAGTTATATACTGAAGGAAGTCCACGATTTTCCCTCACCAGGACTGTATCTTACTTGCTAAAATCAGTTCTAGTTGTGCAGTAACAAAGTAATGGTAATTGTATTATCTCTCAAGCAACTTCTTTAGGTGCCCTGTTTCTTGTTGAAAGTCTTTCTCATCTCTGTCAACTGCCATTTCCTCATTACATTCACAAACAGATTATTTTAGGTGAAATGTGGTACTTGCTGAACACTGTTCAGAGATGCTGAAGATGCAAGTTCAGATGTTGCTTGTAGTTTTGATGACAGTTTAAGTGAACTGTATATTCCTTTAGGAAAGCTGGGGGGTGTGAATTTGGGTGCCCTATATGCAAGACAAGTCAAAATGACTTATTTTATTTTAGGAATTCTGGAATAATCTATAATAGTTCTTTTGAAAGAAAAGAACAAATGTGGCATAAAGAAGACCACTGCCTTAATACTGAAGAAGCTCTGCCATTTATTTGCAAATTGTAATGGAATTAGCTTGTCCAGAATAGATGCTTAAATATTTTTCCATCATCCAGTGATCTGGAAGTTTTGATATTAAGTTCTAAATTTATATCATTCCTACGGGGAGTATAGGAAAATTTAAACACAGGAACATCAACTCAGATGGAAAGTTCTTCCTTTCCCAGAATTGTTTCTATGGAATAAAATTCATGTTGAACCGTAACTCCTGGCCTAAAAGTCAGCTTTTCCAAAATAGAATATACTTTCAAAATCAAGACATTATCTTCTGTCAGCAAGAGGAAACTATGAATGTCAAGTCAAAACATTTTATGTAATGTCACTGTCATGAGTGCTCTGTTCTTGAAAATCAAGCATCTGGAGAATAATACAAGGGCATTATATAGAAAGATTTAAAAATAGGAACATTCTTGTCAGGCTGGGCATGAAGTTGAACTGAATATTCTGATTGCCTTTTTCTAAGATCCACATTTTATTTAGTGAGTTTTACTTAAAAGTAATTTGAAGAACAGTTTTTTCTGCTCTTAATTTGCAAGAAAGAATCAGAAGGAAGTTAACATAAAGGTGTATTATTATAGAGAAAGAAAGCACTGACAATCACACTGTGAACAATTCTTCAGAGAACACTGAGGACCAAATAATTGGAGGAATCGTCAGGAAGAAAAAGGTGCGTGGCTTGATTTTTCCTTCTAGTTTTACCAGTGACCAAGAAGGCAGTGGGCAGTTACCAAGCTGAAGCAAATACCCCAATTTACCTGACCTGCATAAACAATTCGACTGTTGAATAATCTGTTCTTTCTCTCGAAGGTTTGATTTTATTTTGTGGTAAAATAACTTAAAATTGTCCAAATAATTGTTCTATTAAAATAAATCATAGTATAAATCAGGGATACATGTTTCTACATACATCAGGAAGTATGTTTCTACATACTTCCATCAGTAGAAATGAGGTAAAGCCTGTCATCATTTGTTCACCTACAGCATACTCATAAAAGACAGGTTGTTAACGGCATCAGATTTTGGTGAGGTGAAAACTTAGGACCTGGTTCCTATGGGACATTATCTAAAAATATTTTCCACTACGTTTCTTTCTGAAAGCAGCAGTTGAGCTAGTTGACCTTGTATCTGTTTCCAGCCTGCACTGATTTAAAGAGTGTGTTTATATGTATATATATATGTATACGTATACATGTTGTATATATACATATATATATATATGTATGCATGTTGAGGAGTGCTGTATATGGAATTTCTTACAGGTTTAGGATCCAAAGGCTTCTACAGAGCCTGGCTGCTGTTGAACAAAGACCTTAAGCACCAGTTAACTTCAAGCATGTGTATAGTCTCATTGACATAGAACCACATTGTCATTAACTTTAATGGGACTACACACATGTTTATAATGGAGTGTATTAAGTGCTTACTGCTCTGGGGCTGTGCAGATCTGAGCCTATATTTTTGGATCTTGCCTCAGGCTCTTGTGTGAAAGAAATGCAGATAATTTTTCACCATTTGCAGTATTTTGTAAAAACTGTACAGTCTGTAATTTGACAAAATGCAATCATTTTAACTTCTCTGATTCATTTGTGCTATTTTGACACCAGTATTGCAGCAGAATGTTTTTCAGTAACATTTTTTAAATAGCCATTTTGTTTGGAAAAATTATTTATGTTACTAAGAAGAAATTTGTGACCTAAATTGACCTTGTTATATACAAAAGGCTTTGAGGTTTGCTGCCTTTTTTTTTTTAAGTGGATTTCACAGCTAACTGTTTTGTGCCTATTTTCTACCTGTTTTTTTACTTCAGTTTTCCCTGTTTAAGCGAAAGTCACTGACAGGCCAAAAGAACGTATGTAGTGGAAAGGAAGATATATCTGGAAAGCCGTTACAGCATGAACAAGAAAAAGAACAGGAAGACTTATCTGGTGAAGACAGCAAAGACGAAAACCAGAATCAGACATTGGAAAATCCCAGGGAAACTGTGACTAAACAGGACAGAAGGGTGAAATCTTCTACTTGTATATTACTGTAACACTGTTATGGTTTGTAAGAATGTGACGGTCTTAAAGCACATAGTGCAATCTTTACTTGAAAACAGGTACGACTCACTAGAGATGTTGGTGGTTGCTTTTTTATTGATTCAACTGCTGTGATTTTAAACATGCAGGCCATTTTCTTGATATTTATTGGTAATTTTAATAGTTTCATTTGATACGCATATCAGCATCTTGCTGGAGTTCTGTGGCCTTAACTGTTAGTGTTGTAAAACAAAATATATTTTTTTATGTGAAGAGTTGAATACAGACATTTCATGTTTTTTGCTAAATAATTTTATTCTGTGTCAGTCTACAGAGTACCACTTTTGGTATGATACTCTTGCAAAATTATAATATTTGATGTAAGGTATTATTCGGTTCAACAAAGTAGGTAAGAATGTTGAAGTTCACGTTTTAAAGACGGTACTCAGTTACTTTAGAAACACATATGCCTTTTCTGTTCTGACTTAGAAAAATAGCAATAAAACTTTCAAGTTAACATGTAGGCCCATATTAAGGAAGTTACTCAAGTATGTGCCTCATTTCATATACGGCAGCAGTTCCATTGGAAACAGTACCTAAGAGCAGTGTAAGTAGGTAAGCGTGTGTCATGCCAGACTGGGACCTGGAGAAACCTGTTATTTCTGAGAGATGCTGAACACCTTTGCTCCTGCCGAAATCTGTGTAAGCTGATGAGACTCTCGTCTCGCAGAATGGGGACAAGTAAAAACTGGGCATCCTCCTTGTTGGTTCATTGGATTCTAATCCTGTATTCTTTGAACATCCATACCTCAATGAGTCTCTAGTGACACTTTTCTTACAGGAAAATAAAGTAACCAGAGTTACTGTGGAATTCATTGGTATGGCAGACAGATCATTATGGGCTAAATATTCATGTTTTTCTCAGGCAACCTGGTTTTTCTTCAAATGGAGACTGAGCGGCAGAAGTAATGAATCCCATTACTGGTACGGATGAGCAGAATGTTTGTGGGTTTTTAATTAGTCCAAGAAGCGGAAGAGACAAACCAACTATTTTAATTACCAGCATTCCTTCTAAATGCAATTTGATTTCTGAAAATTTAGTGCAGGTGAAATATAACCCTTACCATGATGAATCTGATCCAGGGTCTGTGTTTGCCCCTTACTAAAATATATTTAGGTTTTTGTGAATGTACACGAGCTCTAGCACAAATATAAAATAAAGAATTATTTCTAAACTGACTACTTTTCAGACTATTTTGCGAGGGACAGATGACCTTTGTAGAAAACCTAGGAAAATGTTACTTAATTTCACTGACATGTGAACATATTAAAATATGCCTTTGGCCATGTTTCACCTTTGGATTATCAGGGTTGCCTGAATTTTATATAACATAGTCAGAAGTGTCTGGAGTTGGTTTTGACATGGAAGTTGGTTGAGCTAACACTTTGTCCCTATAAGTATGGCAGGTGCCCACATTCTTTCATGGGGCCTCCTCTGTGCCACAGTCAGCATCAGACTAAAAACCTGGATGCTTGGGTCATCCTTCACCAAAGGTAATTAAGATCCTTTGATTTCTGTTCTTCTTTCGGCTACTCTTGAGTTCTGACATAAACCTTACATGAGCTTTTTTCTACCTGCCAATGTGCATTATATTTACATATTTTCTTGTTTTCCTGAATGCACGTGTGGTTTCTGTTCTACTTGGATACTGCTGTGAATAGTAAAGAAGTGGAAAAAGTTACTGTAAGTAAGTTTTAAGTATTTTTTAAGGTGAGATCAATCCCATAAACTGTTACCATAAGGACAATTTATTTTTTTAAAATGTGAACTAATTTAGTGACAAATACCTCTTTAAAGTGGGAACTACCCTTAAGTCTAATGCTACAGAAGTTTATGTAATGGATTCTAAACTGCTGTAGGTCAAACCAGTTTCACGGACTTACGTATTTATCTGGTCCATACACTTTGCTTGAGAAGCAGCAGGAGCAAATTAATCCATTCAGATGTCTTCCTTAGTAATAAAAAAAAGATTAAACAAATAAAACAAGTTACATGTACATGTGTATTAATTTATCTTTTTTTAACAAGTTCACAATGCTTATGATAAAAAAGTAAGAGGGCTTTATTACTGAAAGGCTTTCATCAATGGTGAGTAGCAAAAAGTAGTAGGAACATTTGTAGTACATTTTTCTCTTTTTTTCTTACTTTCCCAAAGATAACTGCATCAACTTAACTCTATTTCTAGATTTCACAGCCCTGTCATTTAACTGAGATGGTGCTTTAGAATTGCTGGGTTTATAAAATTTCACCATCGAACCTACCACTAGGTGGAGTTTGTGCTCTTCGAAGGTGTGACTGTCTCATCCCACCCAGCCTCTGGAGCCAGAAATTTTCCTTCCCCTGGCCCCCGAAAAGCAGTAAAAGGCTCTCACTCTGCACCAAATTTTCTGATTCAAAATTCTCTGAAAACTTGCAGGTTTTCTGGCATATCACTTTTGGCTTTAAAGGAGCCTGGTACCTTGACATGTTGTTAGAGTGTATTTTTAAAGTTTTAGAGAGCGTATATACAGTTGTAAAAATATAAAGACAGAAAATCACATCTTTCTCAATGTATACAGAGATGCTCAGTGGTCAAATTCTGATAGATAAATGTAAGTGTAGGTAAACATATTTGCTCTGAAAGGACTTTGTGCATTTTGATTACATGTATAACAGGTACACATATATGTATATATACATTTACTAATATACATATATAGAGACATATGCCTATATGAGTGTATGTATATGAATGATCAAACATGTATACCTGACCTCTTGAAATTTCCATTTCATCCATATATTTACATATGCATGTTTACTGATTTCTGGGAAGCACGAGATTCATTTATGCAGCCTCCATTCCTATGCAAGTTTGTGATGATTGAGGTAGAAAAGGAGAGAACATGCTGTTTAGAGAGTATTTTATATACCCAAAGATAATAATAACATATCAAATGAACTTTGTGCAACTTTTTCCTTTTTCTTCCAGGAAATAGTTGTATAATATGCAAACTACATCCAATCTTTGCCCTTGGGGAAGATTTTAAGTCATGCTGTTGACATTAGGGTAGCTGAAGTAAAAAGAATTAATAGCATAATGGTAAACCAGTGTAAATCCTGATAATCATGTCTACATAAGCTATTCTTACATTACTATTGATAAGCTAAGTAGGGGTTCACTTAAAACGTACTCATGAGTAAGACATTAACTTCTCCAGCTTTTGACATCTTGCATTTCTGACATTTACTTAGTCTATGAGAAATGGTTTCTTGCACATGAAGCCCGTTCTGTACTCAATTTGTGTTGAAATTGCTGGCCAGGCTCCTTGCCCCAGAAAGGGCTTGCTCTTAAGGCAACATAGTTATGCTACCACTACCCATCCTACTGTCACTGCTTTCTACATCTAATACTCCCAGGTTGGGGAGTAAGACTTCACTCAGGTTTAGGACATGCACCTAGCCAGCATAGATGCTTAACAACACAGAAAAAAAGAGTTCCAAAAATAGCTAAAATACCTGAATTAGCAGTAGAAAGGAAAACTTTTTGAGTTAGATATTAAAATCCAATATTGAGCACATTTAAAAATACACAAATGTTGTACAGGAAAAATGCTAAACATTTACTGCATCCTTGGACTATCTTCTCTCTTTAAAATAGAAATGAACTATCTTTAAATTCCCCTGGAATGTTTTTAAGAGCTGTATTATTCATACTACTCGGTATTTGCAGGGGTTTACAACATATTCACACCCTATTGTATCTAAATTCCTTTAAGAATATATATAGTGTCCTGGTTAAGTATGATGAGACCACTATCAGTGGTGAGAATTAGATTAATGCTCTTGTAGTAGGTCTGCTGTGCTCAATATCTCGTACTGATGAGGTCTCAAACTTCATACCTATTTGCCTTCCAAGCCTGTGTTAGAATTACATTTTCATCACGCTATATAATTACCAGTCTCTTTGAGGATTAGATAATAATGACTCCACAAAATATTGCAAAATCTAAATCTGACTAAATTGTTGTTCTTTTATTTGTGCGCAAAGAAATCTTTCATTTTCAAGACCATCCTCATTTGATGTCGAAACAGTTCAGACACAGCTGTTTCCAATCACAGTGGTGAATGGAAGATATTAACTGGAGATATCAAGTTAGAATTTTAAGAGATGCTAAACAGCTTAAAAATACAGAGGTTTTGTTCTTCAGTATAGCTATTAAATAGTAAACCATGTATCTGCTGACATACTACATACTATTCTTAAAAATATTTATGCATCAGTCAGTATCTAAGAATGCAATATTCCCTACAAAATTTTGGGTTTTCTGGCTGCCTAGGACACTGTGAGTAGGACACATGCACCCTGCCAGATGGAAGGAAAAGAGAACTGGTGTTCTCAGACTCACTACCTATGTATACTATGTATATGTTATGTATATGTTATGTATATGTTATGTATGTGCCTGACCTGGACATTCATCTTGAAATTTTCCATAGTGAGGTTTTTGGTAGAGGAGAAAATTAGTCCAGCCATCTCCTTGATGCTGTTGATGGAAGGGAGGACACGAGGCAATCGTGAACTGGGAAAACCGAAGGAGACTTCATACCACTGATGCAAGGAGCATGTGATTGCTCAGGGTTGGATCACACAGAGAATGCTGCCCTGAAGAACATTTAATTTCCCTAAGATATGTTATTTCTACAGCCAGGCCCTTCTTTTGTATTTTTGTCAAGGAGTGTGCCATTAAGGTTTAGGTCTGACCTAAGAAAGAAAATTATTAGGATGTAACTTAAGATTGTTGTTTCACACAAGAACCTGTTTGATCATCATTCTGCTATTTAAGCTTACAGAAGAATAATTTCCATTGGTCTACATCCTTCTGGCATTTTTAGCCAGTGATGCCTTCTTGTAGGCTGGCCTCTAGTGTTTCCTTTCTGACTGTTCTCTTAGGAAAACCAGCTTTCTATTAGAAAACATGAATATATAACTTAAAAAGGCAAAATGGGCAAAGTTTCCCTGCCAGGCACGCTGTCTGCAGTGGAGATGCCTTTCAAAAACAGCACTGAGTGAAACACTGACTCTGCATGAACGGAAGCAAGCAGTGGGGTTTCACAGGCATCTGCTGACAGCTACAGCGTGGTAAGATTGAAGAATTCTGTCTGTCAGTCCCCAGACAGCGCTCGACGCAGCACACATCCACTTGCCTCTTTTTGACCATGTCTTCTCCTGACTCTTTTTTGCCTTTTTTTTTCCCCTTGGCACCTCCAGTGCCTCACCACAGCAGTGCCTACAGCAGAGCTTCTCTTCCTGCATTTTATCCCCACAGAATCATGAATGGTTCGGGTTGGAAAGGACCTCTGGAGATCATCTAGTCCAACCCCACCTGCTAAAGCAGGTTCACCCAAAGCAGATTGCACAGGAATGAGTCCAGGCGGGTTTTGAAGGAGACTCCGCAACCTCTCTGGGCAGCCTGTTCCAGTGCTCTGGCACCCCTAAAGTAAAGAAGTTTATCCTCATGTTTAGATGGAACCTCCTGTGTTTCAGTCTGTGCCCATTGCCCCGCATCCTGTCGCTGGGCAACACTGGTCACATCCTCTTGACACCCACCCTTGACAGATTTCTAAACATTGATGAGATCCCCTCTCAGCCTTCTCTTCTGCAAGCTGAACCCAGCTCTCCCAGCCTCTCTTCATAAGAAAGATGCTCCATAGAATCAGTATCAGCTGGAAGGGACTGCATGGACCATCGGGTCCAACCTTTCTTGGCAAAAGCGCGATGTAGGCCCAGCACTCTTTGCTTCTATTTCAGTCTCCCTCTCCCAGACTCTTTGCAAGAGCTTCAGGAATGTCCCAACACTGGAGTGCACCCACCGGCCCGCAAGACCCAGAATGCCCGCAGAGTGGGATGCGAACAGGGACCAGCGCCCTCACAAAGTTCATCTGCAACAAACTGACACCCAGAGGGAAAAAATTGGCCCTAGGAGCTGGCAGTGACACACGGCTGGAGGGAGGGGCTGATAACAGCCAACACTGAGCAACAAACAAGTATTTCTAACTGTTGCTGCCACTAAGCACCATAAGAAAGTAAGTACTAAACTTAAAGAATTGTAATAATTGTACAGAAGAATTGCCCTTTTTGTTTCATTACTATTATTTTAGGACTGTGTCTATTTCTGTAGATACTTAAACAAGTAACTTGAAGTATTAGAGCATTCTCATTCAGTAAGGCTATTCACTGGGCTAAAAAACACTGTGTGGTTTGGATTGGTCCCCCAGTTTGTCATCCTCTTATCATGACTAATCAGATCTTAGTTGGGGCTTCCAAAACTTAATTACATGCAGATGGATTATTGGTGTGTTGGTCTTTTTTTTTTTCCTTGTCATTCTTTTACTATTTGGAGAAAAATTATTAGGGGTTTAAACATTATTAAAAATTGTAGTTTAATGAATTTATTCTCTCCATCAAAGCTGTGTTTTTATTATCTCTGTAAAAGTAATTAAGTTACACAGAGTAATAAAATTATACTTCTGAAGTGCTACTAAAAAAAGCATAAAAGAGAAATCATGCATTCAAATTAATGCCTTGGCATAATAAGAATGTATCTTTAAGTCTCCAAGAGCACATAACTTTGCTTTGGGTCTTATTGTTTATTCAACTAAGACATTCTCACACACTTTCATCCTGTACTGTTGCTTAATTTCAGTTTTGAAAGTTTTCTATATTCAATCTGGGACTGCATTTAATTTGCTTCTGAACTGTGAATCTTCAGTGAAAAGCACACGGGTTATTTCTTGTGTAATGTCAGTATTGCCTGGAACTGCAAATAACCACAAGCTTAAATATGTGGATTTTTTTCTATGAAAATTAAAAGCTGAACTGTAAAGAAAAAATAACCAGGACTATGCTTTCAAATTCAGCAAATATGACATTTGTTTAATACATTCCTAGTTTTAAGTGCTTTCTCCTATTAAAAGGTCCCTTAAGAATAAAAATCCAATCTGTATTACAAATTCAAAAGAGTTTTTTTTAAAAATGCCTTGAACTTGTCTTTCGAGCCCCAATTTTTTGGGTGGTTTCACAGAGCTGTCACTCTAACAAAGACATAGAATAAGGGTTATGTAGCCCAAAGAAGCTCCAGAGCCAGCCTGGATCGGAATTAATGTGCATCTCGACATTCACATGTTTCCAAGGCCAACTTCAAACAGTGCCCGTAGGATGTGTTCACTCTGCTACTCATGCTCCCACTTCCATCAGAATTTGAGCTGTGACTCACAGCACAGCCTTTTGCAGACAAGAGCTGCTTGTACAATGCTATCATACTAGTACAGACCTTACATTCTTAGGAAGAATGTCTAAAGGAAGACCACTGTTTTGGAAATGGGCAGTTAAAAGGACACACACAAAGAGAAAGCAAGAGGGAGACACCTGACCCATGAAATCTGCTTCAGGTACCTCTATTGTTCCAGCACATTCACGTGCTGAACTTCTACCAAAGCCTTGCAGCACTGATAAACTACAGAGATCATCACTAGTTATTACAGATTTCTAACCTTTTAATTTAATCTTTCCTATGATATCTGTGATATCTGTGCCAATAATAATAGCCTAAAGTATTCCTCTTCCCTTATTCTTCTACTTTCAAACAGCAAACAGAGTAATGTTGGTCTTTTTAATCTCTCCTCATATGGACATCTAATCTTTCCTTAGGCTAATGGCAGTGGCTCAGAAGATAACACTGTTTTGTTTCTCATTTTTTTTTAAAACAAAGTGATTGAATACCGAAGCCTCATCCAAATGAAAACTCTGATTATAAGAAAAGGTTCTGGAGAAAGCTCCAAAACATAGTGCCCACCCAGATTTTTATTCTAATTGGTAGCAAGACCCAATCTCTTTCTTAGACCACTTTGGTATAGCCAGCCTCAAAAGTAGGCAAAACTAGTGCCTCTTCTTCCCCAGTTTCCAAACTAACATTTACCTTTGAAATGACTGTCCTGTCTCTGAAAATTGGTGTCTCTTGTTTTTAAAGAAATATTCCTTTACTGAGCAGGTGGTACTGCCCTGTTTCTCTGCTTCATTGCAAATACTGCAGTGTGCACGTGGGACCTTAGGAACTCCCTTGGGATCTCTTCCCCTTACTGCCCCAGCTCTTCACGGGCAACACGCTAGCAGTGGCCAGTGCCTTCCTGCACCTTCACCAACTGCACATTAGATGCTACCTCTAATGGCAGAAAGTGTGCGTGATGGGAAATGTGTATATATATACATATCTATCTATCTATCTATCTATCTATCTATCTATCTATCTATCTATCTATCTTTATATATTTCCAAGTCTAGCTGTAGCCAAGCTGCAGGGCTGACATATCTCAAATCTCAAAAGTACTGGAATATTGGATGCTCTGCCTGAAGCTCTTGTTTCCATGAGGCTAGGAGTGACCGGGGAATTTGCTTTCATCTGGAAGGCAGAAAAAAAGGCTCTAGTCCTTGTGGTTATGGAAGACAGCCCGAAAATGTGACCCCACAACACCCTAGCAGCTCAAAACGTTAATGGGAAATGCAAAGACTTGAAACTTTTCTTCATCTCAGGACTTGGGGATCTGACTCATGATTTTCGAACATTTAAGGCTGGCCATCTGCAAATTGCTGAGCAAGCAGGGCAGTTCATCTGGAAAGATACAGCCCGTTTCTCTGCCCTGCAGCGTGCAAAACTCTCCAGGCCTGCGCTGGCAGCTGCTTCCACCCTGGCTGGGATGTGAGCTGGCACCGGCGGGCTGCTGGTGGCGTCCCAACTTGCCAGAAAAGGGAGCGGGGCGAGCACAGCTCTTCCCCCCATCACACCCCGCTCAAGCGGAGCCCCAACAGCAGCAAAGGCTCAGCCTGGACCGGTTCCCTCCCAGCCCTAGCAGGGACACTATCCCGACAAGCTCGGTGCCCTGCTGGAGATCGGGAGGGTGCAGCAGGTCCGGACACACGGCACCGGCTAGGGGATCTCACCTCCCATCGGGACAGGACACTACGGGGCGATTCCCGGAGGCCACGTCGGAGGCGAGCTGTGCCACCGCCCTTGGGGGGCAACCGCGGGGCACACCGCCGCCGGAGCCCCGAGGGATGGGTGGGGAGGGCAGTGTCCCTCCCAAACGCCCGAGCCCCTTCCCGCCCGGCCAAGGAGAAGTGGGGCGGCCTGCCCCGGCGGCGGCGGGAGCAGGAGGAGGAGTCTCCTGCGGCGCCCGAGAGCCCGCTCGGAGAATGTCTCCGTCCCACTCCTCCTCCTCCGCCTGCCCCTTTGCCGCGCAGCCCGCAGGCGGGAAGGGCCGCCGCCGCGCAGCATGGGGAGCTGCTGGCTGCGCCTCGCCGCCCTGCTCGCCCTGGGCGCCTGCCCCAGCCTGGCGTACGAGGGTAGGGAAGGGACGGAAAGGGGCGGCGGGGGCCGGGGGTCCCCCTGCGGCGGGGCAGCCGTTGGAGGCGCGGCGGGGAGCGGGGAGCGCGGCGGGGACGGAGCCGCCTCCTCCCGCCAGCCAGGGGGACCCTGCCCGCCCGCCGCCGCGTCTCGGCCCGGGGCGGTGGGGCGGTGGGGCGGGAGCGCCGCGATGCCCCCGGCAGCACGGAGGGGCATCCGGGCGGGGAGCCTGGGGTGCGGGGGGACCCTTTGCAGCTCGCTGCCTGCCAAAGGCGCTTTGTTTCGCCCTCCGCCTTGTCCTTTCCTTGGCGCGTCCTTGGAGCCGTCAGCTCCAATGAAGCCTCATCCTCTGCTTAGAGCCGTGGGTTGTTAGGCGCGATTAAAACTTTTTATCTGTTTTGGGTTCAAACGTGCGGAGTGCAGGTTGGGGGCAGCCCATCGCATTTTTCACATTGGGCATCATATTTGTATTTCCATGCTGTTATCCTGGCAAACTTACAGAGGACTGAGAAAGGGGAAGGCACCTACTCAAAGCTGCTTAAGTGGAATAGAGACTCTGTGTTGCCCTTAATTGTAGAGGGGAGGGCGAGTCCATGCCTGATCTACCAGCCCTGGCTACGGGACCTTAACACGTAAAAGCCTTTCACCAGTTTTTGTTGCCTGTGTGTAAGTGTGCATGCAGAAAGCTAATCTCCGTTTTGAGTGTGAAAAGTGAAAGGGTAAATCTGGCTCAGTTCTTAGGCTTCTAGGAATTAAAAAAAAAAAAAAGAAAAAAGTGTATGCTTATGCCATTTCGCTTCTAATTATTTGCATTTGCTTTAGCAAAATTTGAAATAAGCTCAAATTTAGGCCCCCTTCCATGGCGAAAGGAAATCTGTGTGTAGGTCTGCCTGTTCTTTCAAAGTAGCTGCATCTCGTCAGTTTGAACTTCGCTGACTTGGTGGACGTTACGAGTAAAGCCCGTGTGAACTGGCATGCAGTGGTGGTTTAACAGGTGTAGTCCAGGAAAATTTGTGGTCAGAACAGAGCCTTCAGGGTAAGTGGGCATTGCTTCAAATTAAGGTGCATTACTGTGGCTTGACAGTGAAGAGTCAATGAACAGGTGAGAGAGGTTTCTAATACAATTCACAGCTGTGCATCTGGGGAATCTCCGTTTGGTGATACCTGTTTTTTTGTATCTAGGCGCCATCCCTACTTAAGCCGTAGCTCTGCCCACGGAGAGGTATAGAGCGGCATAATGATGGTATTTGTGAGTTGAAGTTAGCTTTTCTTATTTTTGTTGGCGTGCTTCAATGTTTATGTTCTTTCTTTACAAAACACTAAGGTATTGGACACATCAGTTGCTAAATCAACAAAGACAACAGAGGTTTCTGTCCTGGCATTTCTCGAAGGACTGTTGTACTGCCAAACTCTCCTTATTTTCTTAGGAAGATGGCTGAATGCTTTACTTTGCGGTTCATGCGAATGTTAGTCTTCAATTAGTTTGCAGAGGATGCTAATATCCTGTCCTCCTTTTTCTTCCTAAAAGGCCAAATGTAACTTCTTCAATCTCAAAAATCCATATTTTTTTTGCATGTAATCTTCAAACAATAGCCTGCTTGTTTCAGCTTTCACTCATTTGAAAGTTCAGCTTTCCTCTTATTCTTAGTGTCAAAGGCTCCAAAGAGCTTAAATCATCAGCAGCTGTATTTGTAAACCCTTGTATAAAGTCAGTGTTGCATTTCTTTTGTTTGTTTTTCAATAGAGAAAATGTGATATTCTTTCAGTACTCTCAGTATGAAATAGGTATTTTCTTAAATGATACTGTGTTGGTATGTAACTGTGCACATTAGGTCCAGAATACCATTAAGTAAACTAAAGTAGACTTGTTCAAAAACCTCTAGAGCGTGCATGTGGCCTCTTGAAGTGGACATTTGGCTATTTTGTAGGCAAAGTCAAACAATCTATTTTGGATTCATACAGTGTGCTTATTTTTCAGTAGTAGATTGTTATCTAAACATCAGAAATAGTCTGATCAGCTCTTGAGTAATTTGGTAACACTGAAGCTTTTAGTGTAGAACATTTGTTTTCCATAACCCAGAGACTGGTGAACACCACACTAAATATAAATAATTTGCATGCTGTAAACAGAGTTCTGTGATCAATATTTCATGGCAGGCAGTAAAAATCAAGACAGGATTCTGTCTGTGAAAATGTCGTTGAATTAACTATTTCGTTTGCATTAGGAAGGTGATTAAAAAATACCTGAATACTTAAAGTTCTTAAAATACTTGCAGGCATTTGAAGTGGCTGCTGTATTACCTGTAACTGTAATTTCAGATCTTGAAAGGATGCCCGTGGTCTTTTTATGTTGTTTCATTCAAAGCCCTTGATGCACTGATGAAATCTTTCTGATGGAACCGCTCAGCGAAAAGTCCATTTGCTGTTCACGAATGTTTTAGAGATGCACATTTTGGAAGTTAAACCAACCTTAAAACCTTTTGCCAAAGGAATAAATAGGAAGATATGACCTTTGAGCTCTTCAGTGACTCTTTCTCATCAGGTGGTTGTTTCTGCTCTTCCTCAGAGCTCCTCCCATCTCTTTTTTTCTGTTTTTTATGAGCTGTGAAAAAACAGTGTAGATGCTTAACCTGCTGGGCTCGAGCAGACACTGCTGACCATCCAGTGGTGCTGGGTGAGGGTACAGCAGTACATCCAAACATATATACATACGGAAATCACTTGATCAGTGTTTTGGGTACATGGAGATTAAATCAGGTGGCACTGCATGGTGTAAAGCTGTTGTGTCTTTGCAGTTTTATTAGACAGATGAAAGGAAAAGCTAATCTGTGATGAAATTAATTGGAAGTGGTTATACTGCCTTAAAAAAACCTGTGCATTGGAACAGGATATTGGTGTGAAGGGACTGTAAACCTCAAAAGGGGTGCCCTTAAAATCAGTTAAAGACACTGTAATGTTATAGCAGTATTTTCAAAACCTGTACGAGAATTAATTAAGTGAAAAACTATATGTGTGTGGTATGTTTGTAAGCCTATATATATGGATTAAATATGAGTAGATAGAAGTCTGGTTGTGGAAAGGGTAGCTCTTCTTGAAGTTTCATTGTAGAGCAAGGGGTGAATCTGTGGGTGAGACTTCTCAGCGCTGCAGCTGTTCAGAGGAAGGCAGTACTTGCCCAGTTGAGTTTATATGGTAGATAGAAAAAGGACAGGAAGACAAAACTGAACCAAGTATATATTTAAGATTGCTTAGAGTCATGTGGCAGGCTTTAATAAAATATGACATAGCAGTTTATATCTTGATTCCCACTCGTGGCTCCTTTCCATCAGACCAAGCTGCAAAATGGCCAAGAAACAGTCTCCAGGCCCCCAAGCAGCTGGTGTTCTGCATTGCCAAGGGAGGGGCCCATTGTGTCAGCTGAGAGGTTTGTTTTGTTTTGTTTTGTTTTTTTAAATACAGCTTGCTGTCTGCCTATTAATCTTAGGTGACAGTTTGCAGAGAAGTGCATGCAAAATACAAGCAGATAAGTATGTCCTAAGGCATATCTTTGTCCAAAGAGTTCTGCTTTGGACAAGTTGGGTCCCTCTAAATAAGCTCCAGTTAGCTGGGTGTTTGTGCATGAATCATAGAATTGTAGAATACTTTTGGCTGGAAGGGACCTTCAAAGGTCGTCCAGTCCAAATCCCTGCCATGAGCAGGGGCATCTTCAACTACATCAGGTTCCTCAGAGCCCTGTCCAGCCTGGCCTCGAATGTCTCCAGGGATGGGGCATCTACCACCTCTCTGGGCAACCTGTGCCAGTGTTTCATCACTCTTATTGTAAAATATTCCTTCCTTCCTTATGGCCAGCCTGAATCTCCCCTCTTCTAGTTTAAAACCATCACCCCTTGTCCAATCATAACAGGCCTTCCTAAAATGTCTGTCCCCATCTTTCTTATAGGCCCCTTTTAAGTACTGAAGGTCCACAGTAAGGTCTCCCTGAAGCCTTCTCTTCTCCAGGCTGAACAACCCCAACTCTCTCAGCCTGTCCTCACAGCAGAGCTGTTCCAGCCCTTCGATCACCTTGGTGGCCTCGTCTGGACCCTCTCCAGCAGGTCGATGTCTTTCTGTACTGAGGCTCCAGAGCTGGACACAGGACTCCAGGTGGGGCCTCACCAGAGCAGAGCACAGGGGCAGAATCACCTCCCTCCATCTGCTGGCCACGCTGCTTTTGATGCAGCCCTAGATACGATTGGCCTTCTGGGCTGGAAGCACACATTGCCAGCTCAGGTCCAATCTTTCATCCACCAGTACCCCCAAATCCTTGTCTGCAGGGCTGCTCTCAATCCCTTCATCCCCCAGCCTGTATTGATACCAGGGGTTGCCTCTACCCAAGTGAAGGACCTTGCACTTGGCCTTGTTGAATCTCAAGAGGTTCACATGGGCGCACTTCTTGAGCTTGTCTGGGTTCCTCTGGATGGCATCCCATCCCTCAGGTGTGTCAGCTGCACTACTCAGCTTGGTGTCATCCACAAACGTGCTGAGGGTGCACTCGATCCCAGTGCCCATGTCATTCATGAAGATATTAAACAGTACTGGTCCCAGTATGGACCCCTGAGGGACACCACTTGTTACAGGTGTCCATACAGACATTTTGCCATTGACCACTACCCTCTGGGTGCGACCATCCAGCCAGTTCCTTGTCCGCCAAAGAGTCCACCCATTGGCTCCATACCTTTCCAATTTAGAGAGAAAGATGTTGTGGGGGACTGTGTCAAAGGCAAATGAAAAAGACTTCCAGCAGCAGAGAAGCCCAATAGAAATTATGTTCTCAGCTGACCTCAAATGCAACAGATATGTCATGTTTATATCAATCAATAATGTTAACTTATCCCTTGACGCTACTTTAATATTTTCTCACATGAAGTGGGCCATCATTATGAGCTGTAGTAATTCCCTCCTGAAGACTCCTCAAGGCTTTAAGCATTATCAAAGCACAACATTTCTTTCCGAGTAGTCCTTAAGTAATCATGTCATCGCATCCTCCATGCTGGGCCTGCTCAGACTGCTCACTCTGTAGCAACACCTGGGGACTCTGGAGCAACTCAAATCTCCAGAGTGAGATCACATAAAGAAAGAGTGAAATTAAGAAAATTTTCTGAGGGGAGCTTTTGACGAGTTGCTCAATTTTCATTTTGCTCACAGTGAAATAGACCTTGCCACAGAGCACAGGAAGGCTAACTGCATATCACGGCTTGTGTAGTTAAGTATAGGCAAGCATTGGAATTGGTACAGGAGGTGCAATAGAGCAGTCAGCAGCAGTTATTCCTCATGCCTGCAGGCTGCTGTATCCCTTTTGTTGTTAGTCCTCTGCACCAGTAAATGGTGACACCTGTGACACAGGCTTCCCGAACATCTACAGTGTGTCAATGCAGTGTTTATGAAAACTTGCACTTCACACTGCCGTCAGTAACAGGTGAGCTTCTTGTCTGTGAAAATTGTGAATGAGCTTATAACGTGGATTATCAAAAGCATTGGCTCTAAAAACAGTTTGGAAATGTTGACATTGAGGTGTGTTTTACTGTAGTCCCTTAATCTCTCAGACAGTTGAAATGAGTTGTTGTAAATTAACACTACTGGAATATATTTTTTTCTGTGACTTCAGTGATATGAATGGAATGGGTATCAATTGGGAGAAATCTGTGGCTGGTGAAGGTGCAGAGAACAAGATTTGGCATTCTGTTGTATAGTCATTCACTTGAATAAACCACTGGTTTGAAAATTCGGGCTCCTTATGTATTTGATGTATAACCTTAGGCAAGTTGCTTATACTGAAATTGTTCTTCCTTGCTTTTGCCCATTGGAGATGCCTGTGTAAGAAGTCTGCTACTTATATACTGCTGTGTCTAGGAAGAATGGAGTTTGAAGAAGGTTGTGGACATCAGCCCACACTGTCAGATATCTTAGATGTACTGTTGATAAACCATAATTAACTGAATGCCAGAGTGTGTGAGGAACATCATTTGCATGGATGTGCTGCAAAGACGCAAATTGTGAATCCTGAATTCTTGCGTTTTTTGACTCCATGTTGACTCCATGACTCCTTTCAATTCAGTTACCACAGGCAGGTCATCTTGGAGGAATCACTGAAATAATGGGTGAGGCACTAACTTGGTTCTCTGATAGCTTGTAAGATGTAGAAAATATATTTAAATTTTTTATATACTAATGCAATGGCTGTAACTCTTGAGACCTGTACTATGCTGCCATATGTGAGGTTGGGTAGTGTAAAGGTCCAAAGACCATCTTTGTTGGGAGAGTCTGTTCCCAAGACACGGTCGCCAGCCTACTAGTGTGAATTGAGTGGAGAGGAATGAAGAGGCCAACACCAGTGCTCCCGTCCCTCCCTGTCTCCACCCCCCTCACACTACTAATCTTTTGTTTGAACAGTTTATCAGTAATCTGATGCTTCACGAAATCGTACTGTATACACTATTGTATCTTTGTGTTTTTTGTGATACTTCCGTGAAGCTTCTGAGAGTACAAATGTTTGTTCTTCAACTGGGTTGACAAATTACATGTTCCTCTAAATACTTGGCTAATTTTTCTGCTTCTGACATGGTTGTGTTTTTCGTGTTGGGTTTATTTATTCACTTTTTCAAGTTACGGTATGTGTTAAAGACTACACTGTGCTGGGGTCCGTTTGTTTCACAAGGCATTCACTTACATTTTTTAGTGTGGTAAATGAACAGCATACAGGACATTGCTGGCTGGCCAGCAGTTCTCTGCCACTGTTTCTAGCTATTGATTGTATTTAAAGGAGCACTGTTAAGACTGTTCAAACTGAAAATTTATGCTGCAGTACCTTGAAAGAGGCTCCAAATTATAGGCCTTAACTTTAACGATTCTGATCTTTCCTGTAACTTGAAATAGCCACTTAAGAGCTCTGCCAGAGTTTAAAACCACTTCAACCAGTCATTTGGCATATCTTTACATGAAGAGAGAAAGGATTTTTGTATTTCTTGAGATACCCATGGAAATAAATTAAATTTCCTCAAGTTAATAAATACTGGCAAAACTGAGCTCCAGTATCTTCCCTTGGTTTGCCTGAACAATCTTGACAAGATTTTGCTGTGCTTGAGGAGATGAATGGTGTCTTTGCCATGTACGTAATGCACAGAAATGTGGAAGGAGTAGTTATATGGAAAGTAAAGCTCTCTCAAGTGTAACATCAGGATAAGAAATCCTTCCTCACTTATTGTTATCTCTAGCTAGTGTTTCTTGGCAGCTGCAGGGATTTTTCCTGAGAGAAATGTCTGAAATTACGTTCTCTGATATGGTTCTGTGAATATGGAGGGAGAATGTGTTTAGCATGGGAGCATGTTAAGAGCCTGCTAGCAGCATGCCAAGGTGAGTCTGTCAAAATACCTTGGTGCTGGACTACTGTTAAAGTTTTCTGCTAAAAAGCTTCTCTGGGGAGAAAGTGTTGCTCGTGGGTTTTCGCTTGTTTCCTCAACAGAAGTCACTGGACTGGCAGTGCTGCAGTTCCCCAGTTTGGCTGCCTGACTTTCTTCACCAACTCCTGATTTTTATTTTTAGTGCTATTTTTGTGCTTTCTTGTCTGGCGCTTAGCAGATGCTGCCTTGCAAAAGCAGCTCTTTCGTGTTCCTTCATATCCTTCTCAACACTATCTCTTTTTTTTTGTTACTTTTGGGAGTTAAGCTTTCCTTCCAGGAAACATTAGGCAGCCATGGCCTGGTTTTGCCCATCAGGGTGGACTCATTATTCTCTCCCTGGATGTCCTGGACTTCCTCCTGCCCACCCCTGCTGCCTGACTCTTGGCCTGTGAGACCTGGGGCAGGATCCCTTGCATCCATCTATATTTGTTCAGGTGCTAACGCAGTAGGGTCCAGGTCCAGGCCATGGCCAGAACTCCCAGCCATGTCTGCAGAACAGGAGAGATTTCCAAATGGCTTTCTCCCAAACCTACTCTTGTTCCTGTTTTGCATTGCTGGAAGCGTCCCCTCTTCTCTCACCCGGGCAGCAGTTCTCAACTCTTCTACTCTCCTGCTTAAAGAATCATATAATCATTTCGGTTGGAAGAGACCTTCAGTGCGGCGATGAGGAACGACGCATATAGACGCAGGCAGAAAGGCACAGACACAGAGGTTTTTTTAGCAGTGAGAACAGAGCTGACTTTTAACAGTTCTCAATTTATAGGTTTATAGATACGGACCTGGACTAAGAGGTTAGACAGGATGTTTTTTCAAAAAATGTTATCCCAAACACACCACACTCGTGACGGTTTTCAGTCACGTTCCCATGCATATCTTGTGGGCGGCGTTACGACCCACTTACTCACACGTCCAAGCCCAACATTCACACATCATACATATGGAGGTGGCTTTTTGACCCAAGATATCATTCTCACTGGCCTGGGCTATCACTTCTTACACTCACAAAGAACATACTTCTGTATAACCTGTCCGAAGGGCCTTTAGCTGGGACTGCACATCCTGCAGTTCCCACATTCAGAATCATCGAGTCCAACCATAACTTAACTCTAGCACTAAATCATGTCCCTAAGAACCTTGCCTAAATGCCTTTTAAACACCTCCAGGGATGGTGATTCCACCGCTTCCCTGGGCAGCCTGTTCCAATGCCCAACAACCCGTTCTGTGAAGAAATTTTTCCTAATACCCAATCTGAACCTCCCCTAGTGCAACCTGAGGCCATTTCCTCTTGTCCTATCACTTACTCCTTGGGAGAAGAGACCAACCCCCTCCATGCTACAACCTCCTTTCAGGTAGTTGCAGACAGTGATAAGGTCTCCCCTCAGCCTCCTTTTCTCCAGGCTGAACAGCCCCAGTTCCCTCAGCTGCTCCTCATAGGATGTTTTTTTAACTTAGCTCTTGACTTCAAGGTAGGCTGCCCAGGTTTCTTGACTGCCCCCGGTGTGAGTAACGTGGTGGCTTCACGCGTGATCTTGCAGCGTGTTGCGGCAAGCCGCTGCTGGCGAGGCCACATTTGGACGTGGCTCACATAGATTTATCTAGGATGTCTTCCTTTATCCTCTCCTGCTGTTTGGTGTGAAATAAACACCAAGGGTTGGACCCGTTTCATTGCTTTGGATGGTGCTGTCTCTTCCAGCTGACCTTCTGCCGGTCCTTAGTGCCCTGGTGAGCTCAGCAGCTGGGAGAGCTGCAGTCCCCCCTGGCAGGGCGCCGGGCAGATGGCGGGCCGGGAGAGGGAAACAACCCCAGCCTCTGCAACTCAAGCTGGGGCCACCCGGGCATTTTTTGGCAAAGGATTTTGCAGTTTGAGCAGATATGGTTTTTGTTTAACTTCATGCTTTTTACTTGTTCAATGAAACTGTGTCATTGTCTGAGAACAGATGACTTCAGTGGGGTTTAGGTTAGCTGATGTGAGAAACCAGGTTTGCTCAGTGTGCAGAGCTCAAAAAGAGATGAGAAAGCTTAAAGTGATCCATATTCTGGGTTGCTTTTGTGAGATGGGTCATTATGAGCTATTTTCAAGGGGACCCACCCCCCCAACCAAAACATGTAAGATGCATGTCTTACAGATTCTTGATTGCATTCGTTTGAAACTGGTGAGTAAATATCTACATGTGTGTATCTGTGTCTTTGATTTGTACAGTCTTTGAATTGTGACATGCAGCTGTGTCCTTCAGGGAGGCACAGAGGAAACTTCTGTGGCTTCACAGGAAAACACATAACAATACATTTTATGTTACTGCTATCTTTTGCTCCAGATCTTACAGTGGGTTAAAATACACATCTGAGAATACTCCATTTGGATCATTTAAAAGTTTGTGTCATAAGGAAGGGTTGTTTTGAAGGTTTTGAAATTACTATTTTCTAGTCATGTAAAATTTAAAGTTTGTCACAACTCTGAATAGACAGGTTTTCTTACAATTTGAGTAGTGTGATTGAAGACATCTGATTTTATTCTTCCTTACTTCTCGCCCTCTTCTTGTTCTTTTCAGGAAATGCCATTGCCATTTAGGGCACTGGATTTAGACGTGTCGTACATATATCCACTAAGAATAGCATTGCAGTTTGAAAGTAGTCATGTATTCAGGCTTCTCCAGCAGTGCCTTGTCAAGCTGCATGGTTTACTCAAAGCCTACACTTAACCAGTGTGGCCTGGCAACATGAGTCACGTAGCAAAGTCTGTCTCTTTTTAGGCTGTACCATCAGAGTTTTAACCTGCTAGGGTCTGTGGTCCGTCCTGGTGTCCCTCAGAGGTCTTTGTCAGGCTTCCTGGCACTGACTGGCCAGATGGCGGGAGATGGTGCTTCCAGCTCCTGCTTCAAAGTTATTGTTCTGTGCCAGTTGCACTTTTCTTTAGAGCTGTTAACTTCAGGGCAATGGACTTAAAAATAACTACTTGATGCAAATCTGCCTGTCTTGAATCCATCCATTGTGGCTCTCTAGTTATATTGTGTCACTTGTAAGTAAAACAGGCCAAAATTAACATGGGTCTATCCAGATGTTATAGAAGATTAAAAACATGTTGGCTTGCAGACGTTCACTGTTCTAAGCTGCTCAGAAGCAGATACCAGAAACAATATTCCTAGTGCTGAGTTACAGTGGCAGTGAAATGTTTAAATAAAAACAAAACAAAACCCCAACAAAAGACCCACCAAAAAACCCAAAACAACCCAACAAATAATAAAAAGGTCTTTCCCATTCTTTACTTTTCAGGGAAAGAAATGGATATGAGTTCCTCAGGAGGCTACTTGGTACTAAAAGGGGGATCTTTTTTATTAATGTAGTAAGGAAAAAAGGGCTGACTTGCTGAAGGTGTTTTTTGGGTTTTTTTAAGGCATCTGAGAAGTAGTTTGCTTCAGCTTCCTACCAGTGAGTTCATTTTGTCACATGAAGGCAACTGGTTAGCCTGTGTCTGCATCCCCTTTGTAAAATGGTTTGTCTGGAGAGCTTTGACTGAAAACATTCATGTAAGGAGCAAGTACTGTTATTGCTTTTGCATGGTCAATGGATCATGTTAAGGAAAACTGTGTGGGCATATTTAGTTTTGGAACTGCCTGCTACAGGTTGCTCTTGGGTCTCTTTAAGGCTGAAAAGGGGTGACCTGTGCCTGGTTGTGGTTCTGGGCATTCCTGGTGTACTCTTCTGGCCAGTCTTTCCATTGCCCTCGTTACTGTTTCTGCTACAGCTTCTGGCTGTGTTTCCATTTCAGTAGCTATCAGGAACCACATTTTGAGTTTCTCATTGGTAGTTGAGGTTTATTGTAATGAGATAGAAAATACGTGTCTAGGAGAAAATGGGAGGTACCTGTAACTGTAAACTTCCTTTGAATTAGAGTTTAAGGAAATTTCCAGTAAAATGCATCAAATTCTGAGTAGTTCTGTAATAAGGGAAGGCAACTTTTGTATAAATGCCAGCAACACAGTCAGTCTATCACCAATATCTTTTTGTCCTTTCCACCAGCACACTAGAAGTTTGCAGTGGTTAACTGGCTGACAGCTTGTCATCTTTTCAGAAAATACAAACTCCTGAATGGGTTTTTGGCTCTATTTTTAAGAGAAGTACTTCCAATTGGGAATTCTGTGCCTCTCTCCAACTGAATGTAAAAACCAAGAACACTGAGCTATATCTTTAGATGGCTGCAAGGCATTTCAGACCTCTTAGATACCAGTAACAATGCAGCACATGCACTGCAGACCTGGAAGTTCTTTTTGGTTTATTCTTATCCAAAATCATCTTTTTGCAACATTTTTGTATGCCAGTTTGTAGAGAAATCTTTAATATGTGATATACACATAAATTGACACAGACATTTTAGCTATAACATACATTAAAGACCACATATATTGTGTTTGTAATAAAATACAACTTGTAACTCATCAGAAAGATAATATGATTGATTTATAACTGATTTCCCTGTTGGAAGAGTAAACCAGTTTGCCATAACAGAGCGGTCCAAAGGAATTTAAAATAATTCCTCCATTTGAGTTATAAAATATTTCCATATTTGTGTGCCCCTCACAATGAAAATGGGATTTGATTTCTTTGCAGCAGGTGAATGTTGTCACTAAAGCACAACCCCGTTCTCTCTTTACTCTTCTGCCTTTAACAAAGCTATTCTTTATTGAACGAAGACAATGAGAAGGCGTGACAGGGAACAGAAAAAAAAATGTAGTGAGTGACACATGAAAATAAATTCATGCATTATTAATGGTTTTCATGGTATAGAGCCTGATGGTTTTCAGGGTTCCAGTTCACAGGAAGCTGTGACCTTCAAAATGTTCTTTCTTGGGTGAAGACACTGTGATAAGGGGGATTGACAAACAGCAACAGAAATGTGCAAATGGAAGACATAAATAAGACCTCATGTCTGCACAGAGTAGTTATTGTGCAATTTAAATAAACTTCAACTGGAAAGCCCTGTATACCAAAACTGTTGAACAAACTGCAAATTCTCCTTATCACCCTTCTCCCAAGCCCTTGTGAGAGCTGATGCAGCAATTTCTGGTTTGGATTATATTTCCCCAAACAGTTATTTTAAAACCTTCCTGTTTAATTCTTAATCACGTCGTTTCCACTGTGGACGGAGCTGTGAGGAATCCCTGCCATCGCAGTGAGAGACTGTGTGAGCAGGAGAGGAGGATGGCTTGGCAGGCTGCACAATGCAAAGTAGCTGACAAGTTAGAATCGTAGAGTCATTTTGGGTGGAAAAGACCCTCAGGATCAATGAGTCCAACCATAACCTAACTCTAGCACTAAACCATGTCCCTAAGAACCTCATCTAAAAGCCTTTTCAACACCTCCAGGGATGGTGGCTCCACCACTTCTCTGGGCTCATACAGGATTGCATCTCGCTGGGGCTTTTAGTTCTCAGCCACCTGTGATGAGAGTGCTCCAGCCCCGTGACAAGCTCCTTAAAGTTCTTTGAAGCTGGAGCAAGCTTTCCACTGGGGAGCTGGCTGATGGACTGGTCCTGCTGACAGCTTCTTGCTGAGGTGAAGGGTTGTTGAGGGATGGTTGAAATGACCTGTAATATAGCTGCTTTTTTCCCAGAAAATGGTTTCTGTTTTCAGAGCTGGCTGGATGAGGGAGCTGGCACCAGAGAACTTATTGTCAGATCTTGCTGGAGGTTGCCCTTGGCCGGATTTCTTACCGGCAAATGTTGACTTGCCTCAGGCTTGTTGAACTGGTGCCTTTGCAAATAGGAGATGCTGAAAAGCCTGTCCACTGCAGAGGAGCAGAGCGGTGAGAGGTGAATGACTGGGTAGCTGCCACATCCAGCCTGTGTAACCCCTTGCCTTCTGCTAGGAGCTCCTGCTAGTAGTAGTATCCCATTTTCCATGGTGGAAAAAAGCTGGTACAGGACTGTATGTAAACAGTGGGAGAGGAATGCTGCTTGTATTTTGCACACAAGACGCGTCACGTTGCGGAAGTGACCGTACAGTATACTTCCAATTTTGCATATCATAGTAAAATTTTATAGGAAAGAAGAGAAATTTTACATGATGGAAATAAATCAACAAGACTCAAAAGCGTGTTTGTAGCTAGGCAAATAGATGGACTCTGGTTGTTATTTGGCCTGTCTGTAGCAGAAATCCGTGTGAAATCATGAGTGGAAAGCTAGAGAATTAAATTAAGGAACCTGGGAACCTGATTTTTTTTGTTTGTTTTTTTGTTTTGTTTTTGTCTGGGTGGTCCAAATCATTAAGGCTTTTCCCAGAAGCTATACAGGCTCCACTCCTGAGAAGATTTTGTTGTTTTGTTTTCTGTGAAACACCATGTTTGGTTGAGAGGCATATAAAACTGGAGTGAATATTTTTCAATTATTAAAAAAAAAAAAAAAGAGGAAGGGTGCAGTAGGCTTTCAGATGCCTCATTTCTACGTAGAAGACCTCAGGGTTGGGTCTCTCCCCCCAGCCCCATCCCACCAAGCCCAGAGGCAGGAGCAGAGCTGGGATGGGGACCCGCTCCCACTGCAGGGACAGGGGAGCTCCAGGGCCTGGCTGGGGGCCCTGCCAGGCAAGGGGCTGGTGGGGTGGGAGCTGGTCTGTGTTACCGGGGGTGATACATCTCATATGTTTGACCTCCAGCTGGATTTTGGGTTAAATTCCACATTATTTACAGTGTATTAATTCTTAGCAACAATATAAGAGATGGTTTCATGTTCTGTGAGAATTATCACTAGCTTAGTACTTTTGTTGTGGATTGTTATTTTTTTTCCCAGTGTGTTCAACATGCTCCCTTTTTACATCTGTGTGTCTGGTCTATATGACAAACATACAGATTGTTGGTCTGCCTTTAATGACAATCCCTGAAATGAGTCAGCTTTTCAAACTTTGATGCTTCTGTGAAGAGGACACAGTGAGAAATACAATGGCATTCCTGTCCCCTCTTTATGAGACATAACAGCTGATCTTTGCTGTATGTCCCCAGCTTCTTTGAATAGCATAATACTTTGACACTCGGAAGAAACTTGGTGTGGGAAGAATGCAAGTGAACCTGTAAATCTGTTATTTAAAAACATCTGTTCTGCTATGTGTTTGGCTTGTTTTTTTTTCTGAGAGCTTCTAGTGACCATCTTCAGGATATTTGTGAAAACTGAGCAATTTTTCAATACTAAACTGCCTTCATGAACAACTAAAATTAATAGAACTGGCTATTAAAGGATTATATCCTAATTATGTTAAGTGAACCCCAGCCTCGGTAATCCAAAGCTGTCAGCCACCTTGCTTGCTGGAGCTGGTAACTTCTGCCAGGTGTTGTTCATCAATGCTGGGCATCAGCCTCCCCTTAATGAAAGGGACCCAGAGCATGGCCAACATTAGGAAATGTGGCTGCAGTAAATACAGCACAATTTTGTATTTCCTTGCTTATCAGCCCTGCTGCTTCCCAGTGTACTCTGTCCTGGTGTCAAGGCTGGGGCTGGACCTGCTGCTGCATTTCCAGGACCTGAAGGAGACAGAGCAACATTTTTCTTGCTGAGGACCGTGGTGCTGGCCACAGCCTCTCGGTATCTACTCCTGGCCTGGCAGGATGGGAGGGGTGGGGAGAAGGGAGGGGGTGCTGCTGGATATTTGGTAATGGTGTGGTGCAGGCAGGAGAAGAAGAGAGTAAGGGATGTATGGTCACTATCTCTGTTGCCCTGCACTGGCTGGAGATGTGCTTCTGGTTTTTGCTTCCTTCCTTCTTTATTTTGAGGGTGCCAGAGCACTGGAACAGGCTGCCCAGAGAGGTTGTGGAGTCTCCTTCTCTGGAGACGTTCCTGTGCGATCTGCTGTAGGTGAACCTGCTTTAGCAGATGGGTTGGAATAGATGATCCTGAGAGGTCCCTTCCAACCTCGGACATTCTGTGATCCGCTGGGTCACGTGCTGTCTGACCGAGCGGCACCAGGGGCTCTGCTGAAGCTGGGACTGGGTCACCAAGAGAGAAGCCATTGGGGTTTACTGCAGGGACTAGAGAAAATCATGTTTCCATTCTGTCTTCAAGCTCATACCTTTTGAAAAAACCTTCTGGTTGGCCACGGTTTCCTCATCTCCGAAAAGGTTTCTTTAGGATCCCACTTTAGGTGCTCCAGTCACCTCTGCTGTTTCTGGTAGTGGCAGTGGATTTTCACTGCCCTTTTCCCCCTCCTGAAGGAGCAGGGTGTAATTCTGGAAAGGTGGCTTTGGTGCATTGGGGTCATTCATTTTGTTTAAGTTATTATGTTGGTATTGCCAGGTTTCACTTTACCTTCAACCAATATTTAGAGTTCCAAAGACTGACAAAATTTAGTTTTATGTTGATTTATTTTAATTTACTTTCTAGCTTACGGCATTTGAAGTTTCTGAGCATTGTCTTTGGTTAAGGTTATTTATATATATTAATATAAAGATAATGCTTCTCACAAATCATGTTAATTTCAGCAGATAAAATTTAAAAGAATTGCCAAAAGATCAAAGTTTCTTGTATTAAAAGCCATCAATACTGTGTATTTTTATGTAATACTCTTGTGACTGTTGTGATATGCATATATCATTAGTGAAACTGGAGCATCTAAGCCAATATCTTTACAAATGACCTTGGTAACCATTCCTTCAGAAAGAAACTTGTTTACCCTCTTCTTTTCAATGGAAGTGAGAACTTGGAGAATATCCTTCCAATTGGGAGTTACCACCAACATGAATATTAATGAATAATGAGCGAGGGCTTGGAGAGAGAATCTCAAATGTTCCTTTAAAATGTAATCAGCATTATTTTATGCTGGCTGTAGCAAATAACTTTTGAGTCTGCCTTAGGATATGATTAACATTTAGTGTTTTAAACAAAGCGAGCAAGCTAGTTCTCATCAGTTGGTTTATTCAACTTCTGTGCTTTTGGCTATGAACTGCATATTAAATACTGTTTGCTTCGAGGCTGTTTTTAATACTAGAAATAAATTAGAATTCCTAATAAACTTAAATTCCTATCTCCTGAGTTTTCACAGCAGTTGTTTACTTTTCTTTCAATTGATTAGTTTACTATTAAATTTTACGTTCCTTTTAATCTCTTTTTTTTACAGTTCCACCTGTTTTTCTGTCATCTTTGCTCAGTTTTTGACCTGCTGACTGTCCTACATGGCTCTGACTTGTTCCTTCAGCTCTTCCTCCCTAGTGTAACTCTGACTTTTTCTCCTACATGTCACCCTTGTAAAGCCTGAGTACTCCTGGAGTCCTTAGAAGTCTCTTTTTCTTCCAAGAAGGGCCTCCAGTATTAATACCAATAGCCCTTAATGCTTTCGTCTGTTTTCAGGGTGTTTGTAAGCATCATGGATAAAATAACAAATTTTCTAGAGCATGGACTTTGTAACCCAATGTTTATGCTTCTAGTTTCTCTAAAAGGAAGCTGCTCACATGGAAGTGAGGTGTAAAGTGTGCTGCGACAGACTTCTGGACTGCAGTTGTATTTGACAAGTTGAAGCTAACTTGGGGAGTAGTTGTCCTTGAGCTCATTGAAGATAATAAGCCACAACAGAAGATATATGTATTTTTCCCTAAGTGGTGACTAAAGCAGAGAAGGTAAGGAGAAGTCCTCAGGGGAGGAGTCCTCAAGGGAGCTCACTGCCTGCATAAGGTTTGCAGTTTTTCTGCATCACTTCTGAAACTCCACTTACTAAAGAGCAAGAGGAGACCACAGTCAGTAACTGTGTTTTTCCACTCCATTTCTGTTTTCTAGGAACTCGTTGGAGAGTTTCCTATGGATTACAAGCAGCTCCTGATGCTAGTTTTCAAGTGTTGATATAGTGTCTGATACTTAAAGTTGAGATTTTTTTTTCATAGGGAGCCTTTCTTTTAGTCTGCTCATAAAATCTGAAAAGTATTTTGTAAATGGCAGAGCTTCAGAAATAACACATGACTCAGGGATAAAGAGAAGCGAGGAAAGCACTGTATGTGGTGCTATAGTATTAAAAGTTAGATACTGAGATGTGCCAGTTTCCACTGTCAGCATTTAAAAAAAAAAGAAGACTATTTCTTCCATCTGTCACCAATTCAGAATAGATCAGGATTAGTTTTCAGTCTCTTCCTTTGGAAAGTTATCCTGAAGTCCACTAGAACTTGTCATTAAGAAGACTTTTAGCTTAAATGTTCTTTACTTAAGCGGTTGCTAGCAGTTCCACCTCTTTTTAGTTACTTTTTAGTTTGCTTTTCCATCTCGCAGCATTCTAGTGCATGTAATGGTGCACCTGCCTGCAACTGCCCCATCCTCCTATCCTTTCTCCGTTGAAGAAGCTGATGAAGCACCTTGTTAGTATAGGGCTTCATGTGTAATTCAGGCTTGATTTGTTATAAACCACATTTTATAAATTTCCTGAGAAAAGTAAGAAGAAAAAAAAAAAGCCCTCAATTCCTTCTACTTAGCATAGAAGGTAGCAATGTCCTGTGAGAGCTGTTTGTGCCACAGGTTGGGGCTGGTCCTCAGGATCTGCTGTCCTGATGGAGGTGTGCCCTGCCATCAGCGGTGGAAACCATAGCAGCACCAAAGTGTGTTCATCTGAACAGGGTTGTGTCCCAGCATCTGGGGTGGTGTTTAACCTTTCATGTAGCCTGGAGACAGACTAGTCAGTGCAGCTGTTGGGTGAGGGTGGCTGTTGACTTCACCAGTACACAGCTCATCCAGTCTCCTAGAGGGCTCCAGCCATCCCAGCTCTTAGAAAATTCAGAGGACACCAGGTGGCTGCAGCTGGATGATGCTGGCAACAGACCTGTGTTGCTTTCTTTCAGTGAGGTGAAAGCTCTCGAGGCCCCTGCCAACCCATCATTTCTTCATGGCTCCAAATTCACATGTCCATTTTTTAGGATGTGTAAGTAAGATCCATCAACAAAGCAGTTTTGGAAATAGAGTGCCTTTGGGTGCTGGTCACACATGTCTCTGAGGACTCACTGGTCTCCAAAGTCCTGGCAGAAGAGGAGGGGCTGCTAGCAACATACAGGTGGGCAAGTCTTAGCTCAGGCTGCTAAACCACTGTGGAGAAAAGCATCAAACATACATCAGCAGTGGGTGTGCTGTGAGAAGGTAGCCTAGAAAACAGAGAGCGGGTGGAGAGGTGCTACAGGGTTATAAAATAGCTGGAATTTCCTTAATTGCTTGGAACGTTGTGCTTAGGTAGATTAGGCTATTGTAGTCCGTTTGACTGGGGACAAAGCCATAAGTAATTGAGATGAGCTGGTGTCTGAGAGGATGGGACAGAGTCTGGGTTTGGCTGCAGACGAGTGTCACTGGTGGACAGTGCTGTGTGAGAGCGGCACAGAAAGCAGTCACACTTACAGATGTCCGTGGGCAGCGCACAGACGGCCTTTGCAGAGCCTTTTTGTAGTTTGTCAGGCACACGGTGCAAATTCTGCTCTATCCAGAGCTGTCTGTATTTTCCATGCACAACCCCATAGCTGCTGTAAATAATGAAGACTTTGCTTTCCTGATGTACTTAACCTCCGACTTAGATCACATGTGTGCTCAGAATAGCAAATATATTATTATGCAGTATGCAGCTGTGATAGCTGTGTTTTGTGTAGGTGTAATGCAGTGTGTTTACCCTCCTTAAACATATTGATTAAAGAATGTATTTTTTTCCACCTGAATTGATTTATATTTTAGTGTTCATGATACTTTTTGTCTTTTCTTTGATAACAGTCTGTGGTACTGTGACTGTTCCTGATCATAAAGAGAAATGCTGCCTTTAGGTTTTTTAACATCATTTATTGAAGAGTTCCTTAAGCAAAAACCAAACATAATTTCCTCATGGCCCAAACAAAGGTAACATTTTCCTCCAACCTTCTCCCTGTTGATCTCCTGGTGGCATAACTGGCTGCCATTCCATATATTCAGGGACATCTTTCATTCACTTGTCTTTCTGGGTTTTTTATTTTGTTTTGCTGGATTTCAGTTTATTGCAAGATCCTTATCAGGTGGAGTCCTTTAAATGGGAGGGCAGATGCTCTTGGGCCTTCTCTTGCCAGCTTAAAAAATCATGGAAGCTTACTTCTTCTTCTTTCTCTGCACTTAGTTATTTAAATGTTCAGTTCAGCATTGAGTCTAAACAAAAACCCCCTCAGTGGTCATGCTGAAAATCAGCATTTCATGAGAGCTCTGTTCATGTACATAATGTTCAGATTTTTGCCTTTGAGCCAAGCTCCCAGTTTGACCCTCACAGCCCATCTATTTGATGTGTCATTGTAGTACCGTGTGGGTTGTACTGTGCAGAAGTCAAGGGAGCATGGCCTATGTGGGAAACAAGGAACAACAGAGGAGATGGCTGATATTTCTCTTGAAGATGTACCAGTGTCAGGTCCCAAGTATATCTTTATTAGCCCATAGAGCTGCTTTTTTTCTTCCCATGGAAATCAACAATTTATTTCCATAGCAGAGGCCTGTCGTCTGCATGCTTCACTTTTTTGTCTAGATTATTCCTTAAATTTTCTGTTGAAAAAACTATATATTTCTGTTGAAAAATATTAATATATATATTTTACAATTCTGAAATTGCATTTTAAGCAAAATTTGTATAAATCTTCACTTCCCATTGAATCATTCAAAATGACACATCACAAGAGCAATCCAGAGCAAACCAGAATTTCCATTGACCATAAGGACACAACTTTAATGAAGGATATTACTTTTTTACATCTTCAAGTGAATAGTATTTAAAAAACAGTTACTGAAGGCCTTTGGCCATTTTCTGTATGTGTACTGCAAGCAGTATTGGGATACACTGCTCATCCTGACACTGAACACACAATTACAGTAAAAGCAAATGCATTTGCAATGGAGCAAGAGATCTGAGAGCAGCCTACAACTGTACTGAGGTTCCTGGACCGTATGTGTGTGTTGGCAAAGGTGTCTGTAGCCTCTTGTTAAGGCTGCCAGTTTCTCCCTTGATTGCTGCGTGTTACAGGACTTTTGCCTGGGTTGAGCCAGAGCCACTTGAACAACTTGCACTGTTATTGCCAGGCTGGAGAGGAAAAACAATAAACCAAAATCAGTGGTGGAAAGTGTTTTGCTTTGGATTTGCTGTATCTAAGATATCTACATGTGTATATAAAAGGAAGCAGAGTTGAATTGTACTTTACAGAGCTTTTCTCGACTAACACTAGCTTCTGTGTCTGTGCAGTGTCGATCCCACTGATTTTTGTGAGAGTAAAGTGCATGGGCATGGCTGCCTACCTCTGAATATGTGATTTCACTGAAATGGATGGGACACCTTATGCCAGGAGTAGTGTTTTCTTTGTCACACGGTATTTGCCAGCACATGAAATGAGTTTTATGTTGTCACCTGACTTCTATGTAAAGCGATAGTTTTTTCAACATGTGTAATTAATCAGTTTTGAAGCACCCTCATGGCTTGGTGTCAGCTGCAAACTGGGCTGTACGGTCCTTGTGAGTCCCTTCCAACTCAGGCCATTCTATTCTATTCTATTCTTCATAGTTCCATTGGGTCACAGATGCCAAGAGAGGAGGAAAGAGATTATCTTTTGGGAAAATAAACTTTGCCTGTATTTTCCTAATCAGTTTAGTGATTTCTGTGTAATTGGAAGGTTTTATTTCACAAAGCATAAAACATGAGACATCTATGACCTCTTTTGAACTTGCTAATTCTGAAGCTTTCTGTTCTACATTTCAGTTGTGCTTTGATTTTGACAACTTTGAAAGAACTGTTCTTTGATGGAATCTTGTATGAGGCATCTACCTTAAAGCAAGTTAAAACCTGTGCTTTAAAAAATGGTGTTTGCATCTTAATCAATACTGAGACACAGTGAATTAATCTGTATGTAGCCCTGAGGGGATCTTCTTGGTGTGGGATTAATTTGTGTTCCTGAAAGACCTTACACCTGCAAGGAATGGAAGCACAACAGTGGTGTGGCACTTGTGGGTGTGCATGGAAGCTCAAATCTGTGCTATCCATGTGTGCATTTCCATAAATACAGGCATGGAAATTTCCAGACATCTCTGGAAGTTAATCATCTGGGCTACTAAACTCCACAGAGGATTACTGGAAAAACTGTTAACTTGGTCTGGATGAGTGATCTGAGTTTGGATTTGGGAATATGCTGTGATTCTCTTGATATCCTCTACTTTTCAGTTCAGCACAACTCTTGCTGAATACAAGTATGTCAGATATCTGTGCTTGAACTTGCAATCCTGTGCATTGCAAATATAGTTGGAAATATAGTTGATTGTGTCAAGCAGGAGGCTTAAAAGTGGTGTGGCCAGTGGGAACATCCTTTGAGGGAAAAGGAGGGCAAATGTTATCTTTTGACTGACTATGCCTTTTGAAGACTGCTTAACATGAGCAGTTGCCTTTAGATTGTCTACATTTAAATATGTTCATTAATACTGACGTATTTCTATATCAACTCACACGTATGAAGACTCAAGGCAAATCCATATCTCTGGCTATTTATTAATTGATTTTACTGACACTTCTGGTCTTTTATTTGTTCTGCTTTGATTTCTGTAACAAAATTAATTTCATATTTGTCATGGTGGTGTTTTAAGTCTTACAGACCAGATGAAACAAAACATCCAAGCGTGCTGGCAGCTTTAAACAACTACTGAAATCCTGCTGAAGCCAATGGTATTTAAACATGAGCTTTGCAGAACTGGGGTATAATGTTCAACCAGTAAAGAATGAGATGAAAAACCCACCTTTCCATTTTTACTACCATCATAAAATGAGTACAAGTATTTTTACACACAAAGTAAAGCCCTCTAATTGAAGGTCGTGACCATTTTTAGTGCCTTTTCTGCTGTCGCATGTACATCTTCCAGACTTCTGAGGTCTTAGTGTGAACTAGCCCTGCTGTACTGCAAGAAGCTCTACAATCTGCTGCACATAAAGCTAAGTATTTTAATTTGTATATTTGATGTGGTTTCAGGTACCATGGAATGAAAAACGGTGACGCAAAATATTGGAGGAACTAACTCCAGATGTTACAGGCTTACGGGTGGAAACTTGTCATTGTCTTCTTACATGTGCTTAAAATGATCAGCTGTTTGAATGTGGGAGGAATTCCCAGCCACTCTTCTCTGTTTTGGACAGATGGATTGCCTGTGAAACTAGCCTTTTCTTTCTTCCCGGTATTGAGAGTAGCCAGTGTCTGCAAACCAGAGAAGATGCCATCCAAGTTCATTTAGCTCATGTTATTTTCTTGTGTGCAACACACGATGTCATTACAACTATTGTTTGGTGTGGTTTTTTTTGGTGGTAATGGTGGGTGGTTGGTTTGTTTGGTTTTGTTTGGTTGGTTTTTTGTGTTGCTTGGGTTTTTTTCTTTCTTTTTTTTTTTTTTTTTCACTTTGTTTTCCTTTTGGCTCTTCTATAAAATCTGCCACGCAGCTGAAATGTGAAATTATCACTGTATTTTTAGGGTTGGCTTTTGCATTGTCCATTTTCCAGCAGTGTTCAAAAAATCTGAAATGCAGTGATCTTTTCTGAAATACGTATTTAAGTAAATTGGTGCTGTATTTAAGACTTCAAGCTTCAGTAGAGCATAAACTGGCACATTGACTTCAGCTGCTGATTTTTACAGTACGTACCGGTATTGCCTAAAAAATCCAAGCTTTTATTAATGTATTCTGCAGGACCGCAGGTACAGTAGATATGAAACTCTTCAGTCTGCCTGGTGCTAAACTAGAGAGGAGAGCACTGCTGTTCAGAAAAAAGCCCTTATTGCCGGCTAAGTGCTGCAGCTTCTTGTACTTCAGTGGCCGAACTTGTCCTGTCTCAGGGCAGCAAACTGTAAAAAGTTTCCAGTTGGTTTCATGAACTGTACTGTTGTTGTCTGTATCTTATTTTCAGTTGATCCAACTCAAAAAGTGTTAAGAAATTCCTATATTAGTCATGGGAAAAAAAAAAAAAAACAAAACCACAGGTTTTTATAGCTCTTTTGCCTCTTATAGCCCACATTCCTTCTTTTTCTCAGTTATAAAGGATTTATAACACAATAGCATGTTAAATGTTATTCATCTACATACCTGTGTATAGAGTGCTTGCCTGGGCATTATGTTCTTGTGCCTTGATTCTGCCTGCACGTCTGCACGGGTGACCCTTTGCAAGGGGGAGAGGGGTCCTGTGTGTGTGACCCATGTGCAATTACTGACATAATCAGTGCCATCAAACAATGGAATACCAGAGTCCTCGTTCCCTTTGTCCATGTGGGTAATTCCAACAACCCTGGTGATGATCTTAGAGTGAATAACTCTGCTAAGGTTTATATGCGGTTGCAGGCTTTAACATTGTGTTTCTTGGTTACTGATGCTTTAATTTTTTTTTTTTAAATTATTATTTTTTTATTTTATTTTTTTCAAAGGAAACCTCTGAGTCTTCTACTGGTATTGATTTTTTTTTCTTTGTGCATTTTTATTATTATTTTAAACCTTGCCTTGTTGCTGCTTGTCAAAGTTAGATGATTCAGTGAGAAAATGCCTGGCTTCATGTTGGAGAAGGCGCAGTTTTCTGTTTTTTGTAGAATCAAGATGGTGAAGGAAATATTGACAGCTTTTCTAGTTCTGGAGACATTTGAGGCAGTAAAGGCAGCATGGAAAGAGTGTTTTCCAATTAAATGTTAATCCTGTATAATATCTGAAAGGTTTTATTGTGAAGGTTACCTAACCATCTGAGAGGTTTTGCCTGCTGTGGCCTGAATTGGTGTGCCTGACAGGTGTGAAGTTTAGGATCTTGTTGTCTGGAATGGTGTCTTTCTATCTGCTCAGAGATCTGCAGTACACAAAGGACTAATATACTTGAAGTCAGGTTTTGTGCAAAGCTGAGGGACAGCAGAAGTCCTCTTAAAACTTGTTCTGCAATCAGATAGCCTTTGCCTTCCTTCTCTGGCTCAGCAAACACTGACAAATTGATTGCCACTCTTGTGTAGCAACCCAAGTACTCTTCTCTCAAAGCTTTTGCAGACTTATTGACAAACAGGCAAGTGGGACAGCAATCAGATCCTAGAAATATAGGAATAGAGCCATCATGAGAAACTGAGAATAGCAGCCTCTATTGGGTGTAGATTGTGGTACTGTAAGAGCACAGTAGTTCAGCAGATACTTGATGTTGAACGTAAAGATCTGTAATCAATTTTGAGTGGCTTTAGAATTAAACACATGGTCTCCTTGAGGGTAGTGAGCCCACTTCAGGAGATACTTAAGTGTTTTGCTGAATGAGAATTGGCTTGCAGGCTAGCATCGGGACACTTGGAGTGGATTTGGCAACCACAAAACGTAGGCAAAACAGATCCTGAAATGGTCTGACTTAGGTTTTGTGCAAATGGGTAACTGTTGTGTCTCTGAGTGTCCCATTAGCTTGCCAGTTTGAACACTAAAAGTAAATGTGTTATCTTAATAATTCTTCTTGTATGAATATTTTTACTGTGTCATAGAATCCTAGAATGGTTTAGGTTGGAAGGGACCTTAAACATCATCTAGTTCCAACTCCCCTGGCATGGGCAGGGAAATCTTCCATTAGACCAGGGGACCTTGAACACTTCCAGGGATGGGCCATCCACAGCTTCTCTCAGCAACCTGTTCCAGTACCTCACTACCCTCATGGTGAAGAATTTCTTCCTTATATCTAATCTAAACCTACACTCAGTTTAAACCCGTTAACCCTTGTGCTATCACTACACACACTTGTAAAAAGTGCCTCTCCAGCTTTCTTGTAGGACCCCTGTAGGTTCTGAAAGGCTGCTGTAAGGTCTCCCCAGAGCCTTCTCTTCTCCAACCTCAACTCTCTCAGCTTGTCTTCACAGGAGAGGTGCTTCAGCCCTCTGGTCATCTTCATGGCCCTCCTCTGGACTTGCTCGAGCAGGTCCATGTCATTATGTTGGGGGGCCCCAGAGATGAACACAGTGCTGCAGGTGGGGTCTCACAAGAGCAGAGTAGATGGGCAGAATCACCTCCCTCAACCTGCTGGTCATGCTTCTTTTAATGCAGCTTAGGATACATCTGGCTTTCTGGGCTGCAAGTGCACATTGCCAGATCATGTTCAGCTTCACATCAACCAACATCCCCAAGTCCTTCTTGTCAGGACTGGTTTCAATCCATTCTCTGCCCACCCTGTATTTGTGCTTGGGATTGCCCCAAGCCATATGCAGGATCTTGCACTTGACCTTGTTGAACTTCATGAGGGTTGCATGGGACCACCTCTCAAGCCTGTCGAAGTCCCTCTGGATGACATCTATGCCCTCCAACATGTTGACTGCATCACACAGCTTGGTGTTGTTGACAAACTTGCTGAGGGTGCCCTCAGTCCCAATGTCCGTGTCACCAAAAAAGATGGTAAACAGCGCTGGTCCCAATACCAACTCCTGAGAAATGCTGCTCATCACTGGTCTCCACTTGGACATTGAGCCATTAACTGTAGCTTTTTCAGTGCAACCATCCAGCCAATTCCTTATCCACCAAGTGGTCCATCCATCAAGTACATGTCTCCAGTTTAGAGACAAGGATGTCATACAGGACACTGTCAGAAACTTTGCACGAGTCCAGGTAGATGACGGCAGTTGCTTTTCCCTTATCCACCAACACTGTAACCCTGTAGTAGAAGGCCACTAAATTTGTCAGACATTATTTGCCTGTAGTGAAGACATGTTGGCAGTTATCAGTAATCCCCTGTCAAGGTTTAATTGCAAGGTGACAATAAACCCTCTACCCTCTCCTCATAAGAAAAAGTCCTATGATGTGGATGGGATGGAATACTTAGTTGGTCAGTTTTAATCACCTGTTCTGTCTGCCCCTCCTTGCAAACATACTCCTCTTGTGACAGAACATGCGAAATTTTGTCATAATTCTTGGCTGTCATAGCAATAAATCTAAACATGAGCTTCTTCAGCATTCCATTGGTCACTTTTATCAGTCTGCAGCACAGTGTCAAAAAAACCATGGAGTTACTTAGAAGGTACTTAGAAGAACTTAGCTGAAAGGAAAAATCACTAAAAGAGAACTGGTCTTGTTTTTAACAAAACCAGGACACCTCCTTATTTTCCATGTGCCTTAGCATAGTTTTCAGGAGAATCTGCTCCATGATCTTACCAGGCACAGAGATGAGACCGCCCTGTAGTTCTCCAGTTCTTCCTTTTTTCCCTTTTTAAAAATGGGGGTTATGTTTCCCCTTTTCCAGTCAGTGGGAACTTCACTGGACTGCCAAAACTTCTCCAATATGATGGATGATGGGTTAGCAACTTCGTCTGCCAGTTCCCTCAGGACCCATGCATACATCTCATCAGGTACTCCTGGACTTGTGCATCTTCGGGTTCCTTAGATGGTCTCAAACATGATCTCCTACTGTGAGCAGTTCTTTGTTCTCCCAGTCCTTGCCTTTGCCTTCTCTGACTTGGGTAACCAGGTCTGCCATTCCCTTCTGGAGAGAAGGGTTACTAGCTTACCATCACAGCTTCTCCTGCCCTGTCTGCCAGTTGTATCCCTGGATTTATTAATTTGGCACAGACCATTAGGTTAACGCTGACAGACACTGCTATGTGTTTTCAACTAGGTTATCACAGAATCACAGAATGTTAAGGATTGGAAGGGACCTCAAAAGATCATCTAGTCCAATCTCCCTGCTGGAGCAGGAACACCCAAATGAGATTACACAGGAAGGCATCCAGGCAGGTCTTGAATGTCTCCAGAGAAGGAGTGTGTAGTTTCATTAGAACTCTATGCCCTAACAAAATGTGAAGAGAAAGCTTTCCTATGTATCCTATGTAGTGACTATTTTGCTAATGAAGAAATCTTTTTTCACAACATAAACAGAATATTCTAAGTCCATAGATTAATAGATTGATCTTAAAATGCAAGTATTGTTTTGAGGGTTTTGCTTGTGATCTACCAGAACAAAATCCACAGCTGTTTTTTGCAGGAACCTGCTATACCCTGAACCATTATGTCAGAAATCTGTAAAGCACTTGTTCTTGTCGTTCCTTCTCAAATACCCATTTTTTGTGCTGTGATAAATTTAGCACTTTGAACACAGAACAATGCTTTGTCCTTACGTGGCTTGGTAGCTCATTTTGAACATATGAAAAGGGTAAATACTTTGTTTTGTGGCCGAGAAGATGGAGATGAAAGGGCTATTCGCTCAGGATCACTCATGGGGTGGCATCAGTGGGGAATGAGGTGCCAGGTCGGGCCTCATGGCCACCGGGACAGAAGCCATCTGCTGAAGTGGGACAGTGCCTGGCATGGTAAGGACAGGTCTGTCAGAGCAATGTGCGTGTGCTGAGGCCTGGCGTCAGCCATCGGGCTCTCTGTGAGGAGAGGCCATGGAAAAGCAGGAGGAAGGGAGACCGTCCCAGGGTAGCGCAAACACAACCTCTCACATGGTTCCTTGAGCCAGGCCTTTTGTGGTTGTTAACTGTAATGATGCCTTGTTAGGAAACAAACCTTTCTTCTCATTTTGAGCTAGAAAATGAGCTGGAAACAGAAGATGTTGAACTCCATGAGCAGAGCCTTGCTTCATGGCAAGAGCAGTGAATAACTCTTCAATGCCAATTTTTGTTAGAAGACAATCAAAAGCGTTGAATTATTTCTTGTCTAAGGAACGGTAAATATGTAAGAGGTCACACATAGCTCTAACATTTACTGATATTTAAATGCTAAAGTCACTGCACAGTAAAACTTGGACAATTAAGAATGAAAACACTGACACAACAGTTTTATAACCCTCAAACCGAGTAATTAGCTGAGTATCCTGATTTCTGACAGAATAATTGATGCTTAGAGAGGTGTTAATTTACACATCAAGGTCTCCATAAAGTCCTTGTGGATTGCAGTTTGCTCTTTATGTTATACAGTCAGACTTCAAGTGCAAAAAAGTTTAACACTTGTTTGTAGAGAAATTTTTCAGATACCAGTGTTTAGGCATAAAGAATTCAACCACAACAATAAATATAAAATAATCCAGAGAAATGGCTTTTAAGTGATAGGAAGCCTGTGCTGTACATAAAGTCCATGATTTCAGGAGAGAAGGTGTTCAGAATTCACTTCATCAGGTCCCAGCTTGAAGCTCTCTAAAAACTGGCAGGAGGATTCCTGGTGATAAGAGCAAGCTTTGAATTGGATCTAAGGTGAATTGTGAGGGGTTTTCTACTTTATGGTAGATGTGAACACGACCCTCTTGATTTTTCACATGCGGGAGACTGAATGGTTCATATAGCTGTAGTGTTGGTGCAAGGCTTTGGTCTAACACGGAACACACACTTCTCTCAATTCCTTGCAGTTCCTGGTAGGCACTGCTGAGTGCTGTGAGCTGGTCCTGGGTCAGGGGCACTAGTGCCCAGTGTGCAAGTGACATGGTGAGAAGGGTCATGGGAGATGCAGAGTCTCTTCTTCAAGCAGTCCAAACCTTTGCAAGCAGAGCTACATCTGATGCTGTGGAGGGCACTGCTCTTCTGTAGACAGATCCTATGCACTGAAGCTACTCCCGTAGAGTAGCTGCAGATACACGGGCTGGGTTTTCCTGAGACTGGTAGTGTAAGAAGTAAAGTTTCACTGGCTTCTGGGCAGTTTATTTTGTTTTTTATAATAAGTGGAATCTGTTGACAGATGCTGACAGTAGTTCCGGGGAGACAAAAATTGTTTTGGTGGCTCTTTTATCCTTATGCTAAGTCATCCTAACCATTAATGTCTGTTGGGTTTGATTGCTGCAGAAAATTATGTGCTTTGCACATGAAATTAGTAGCTTATTGAGGCACCTTAATTGTTTAATTTAGCCTAACTTTAAGCAGCAGCTTGTACAGGCCATGGTCACAGACCTCAACAAATGGTGGTGAAATATCTCCATAGCTGTAATTTGAAATAACATGCGGGAGAAGCTCCTGTACTGTTGTGCTGAACCAGCTTAGTACCTGCCTCTTGCATGTCAGATTTTTAGAAAGATTTCTCAGAGAGATCTGTATGAGCCCTTTTTAGTGGAGAAGACTTATCTAGAATTTAGACTAGACTTCGTGCTCTGAACCTGCTGATCTCAAATAAATGTTGCTTAAGGATATTTTGAAGGCTTTCTTACCAAGCACCATGTTTTATTGATGAATTACTTGAATGGTGGTGCTCCAGATGATTTCTGATTTTCAAAAGCAATTTTTGCCTTTATTGTAAGCTTATAGTTGTTGCACAGGTCTTTAAAAGTACAGGACTATACTATCCATCTCTTTATTTTGAAGAACCCCAGAAGACTGCATGATATCAAACTCTGGGTTTGATTTGAGTGTAACTTGTGTTTGCAGGTAACGTACCTCCATGTTTTGTTCTTGGTATGAAGATCATACAGGTTGTAAACAAGGGTTGTTCTCAAGTTATGCACATTTTACTTCTGCTGTTTGGCGTGATGGCTGTTAACAGCCACTGACACTATGGAACCACTTTATAGTGAAATCTTTGATGTCCTCCTTCACCTGTACCTCTTCTGCTCTCTCTGATCAATAGATGAACTTCATGATTGATGGGCTTTCCGTAGCAGAGGAGCTGTGACTTTACATGTGCAACATGGCATTGCTTGAAAGTGCTCTGAGAGCAATGAGAGTGATTTTCTATTTCACTTGATTATCAAATCAGTTTGCCCCTTCCAAATTCACTATAAACTGGGTCCGTTATGAATTTGAGCTTTCAGAGAAGCCTGTGCTGATGGCATTGCATAGATTGTGGCATTTTAATCTTGCATGTCTTTTTGCAAAACTTTCTTATATTCTTATTTTATGTTTCCTTTCTTGCTGCAGTTCTTTTTCTCTATTTTGTATTGTAGGATCGGGATATTCACCCCTTGAAGATGACGAAGATGTGTATGCGCGCAATAGATATAAAGGTGAATGCTTTGCTTCTATGCTAAAGAGGATCAGCTGGTTGCTAAGAGAAAGCTTCTTTCTCATTCTTTTCATGGATTATAAAATCTTGGAGATCCAGCTCCATGCTTTTTCTCATGGATTTTTAGATCAAGTTTTAATTTCTACCCCTTTTAACAATGGAAATTAGCCCAAGTGCTGATCACCGCTCTTGTATGCACCTGAGTAAGTAACTTTTTGCACTGCCTTTGCTCTTGGAAGATCAGGCTGTTAACTCATGAAAATCCAGGAAGAGCTTCTCTTTCTTCTTAATACATCCTAACAAAACCATCAAAGAAAAGCTAACTCAAAACCTGGGCCTGTTGATGGTAATGTATAGAAAGAAGGACATGCAAGAGAACTTGATTTTCATGGCTTTTTTTTCTGTAAAATTGTTTGCATTTTGGGTTAACCTGCAACCTGAAATGCAAAGTGTGCTTAACAAATGAACAGGTACATTCTAAAACAACTTATGTAGCTTTATGAATGAGTGAATGTATTTGGGTATTTATAAAGCAAATTTGGGGGTTCTTCCATATTTTAGATTTTGCCATTTAGCAAGACTGAGAAGTTTTTTGATGTTATTGGTAAATCTCTCATTTACTATGTCTGTTTTCTTAAAAAGCCTGCTTCTGTCTCAATACCCCTCTCCTCAGCCAAAAGCCCTCAGAAGCCCAGACAGTAAAGAAACTTTGCATTTAATTTGTCACTTCAAATGGTAACTGTGTTTCTTTTTAGTAAGCTAATCTACAGTCATGCTAGAATTGTAATTTGAATTTGAATTTGAATTTTGATTACTTGAAAATATTGGGCATTGGTGCTGAGTCGTATGTTATTGATTCTCTGCGAAGAGTCAATGGGCTTTATAAGAGGTAAGTCATAAAGTAATTCAGACATTTATTAACAAAAAAGAGGAAAGCACAGATGTGATGGCTATGTTGCTGTTTTCGTAAATGTCCTAGGTTCCTCCCAGTAAAATACTTCAGCATGAAATTTTGCTTTAAAATGCATGCAGAAATATTTCTTTAAAGCTTTAATTGGGTAAACTCATTTTTATTTACCTTTTAATGTGTAACCCTGTGAAGACACATAGATAAAGAATTCCAGAGATCATGAAGATAAATCAATGCCAGTTCATGCCAGGGCAGGCAAGTAGTTAAAATGCAGATTCTGTATAAGTTCCTTTTATATGGTGATCCAAAATGGATTACACTCATGTCAGCCAAAATGTCACCAGGATAAGTGAAACATAATGACTCATTCACACAGATATTAAGTACTGCCCTGAGTTTGGAAGCGCTACTGCCAAATGTTGAAAATAGGACAATGTGAATTTAAGAGTATAAAGCGTTGGCATAGAAAAGGCTCACTCTTCATTAGCATACTTATTTAAGTTGGTATTGGGGGGGAAGGGAGTGGAGAAAGACAAAGCAAGGAAAAATGGGCTGAGTAGCTACATTCAGAGCTTCTCCTTAAACATGCAGTCCAGCATTTTGGGTGTGGCATATTGCTTAGTAAATAAAACTTCCCAGTAACACATAATTAAATGAATTTCCCTAACTGATGTTAACATACATAAGCAGTGTTGTTCCTTCTTTGCACATATACACAGTAAACAGTGCAAGTGAACATACAAATCCATCCTCTTTAGCATCTGCAAACAAAACATTGCAGTTTATTGGGGGCGATTTGACCTCCTACTAAACCCTTTTGTCGTTATCTGGATGTTTTTCAACTAGCTCAGCTTTCCAAAGAAACATCGCTGAGACTTTCTGTGCCCACGGCATTTTTAAAGAGTTTTTCCCTTCCTCCCTGGTGAACCCTCCGCTCTGTTAGCTGATGTACCAGCGAGCAGCAGCACAACCTGTCACTTTGCATGCTGCTTCTGAAGGAAATGCTCAGCTGCGGCTGCTGTTTAAACAGGACTGAGGGCTTGGGGGAAACCATGCTCTGAAAAATGCTTTCCTTCCTGCCAGTTGGCAAGGCGGACTCAGATCGTATTTGATGAGGAAAGGCTTCCTGAACACAGCAGCCCCTGTGTATCGCTGAGGAATGGTGCACACTTTCTGTTGAACAGAAAAACTACGTAGATTCCAGTACCTAAAAACTTAAATTTCAGTTAGGTGAACAGAGCCCAGAATGGATGGTGGAACTCCAGAAAAGGTGCCTGGGAAACATGCAGCTTTTCTTATTCCCCAAGCCTTCAGGAACACAGCTAGTCTTGCCTTGAGGCAAGGAGGAGCTTGTGTGACCTCTCAGGGCCCCATCCAGCTCTAATATTCTATAAATACTCTATGTAGCTGCTTAGCCTTTGAAAACCAATATGTGCCTTCACTTAAAAATAAGCAAACTTTGATCTAAAACTTTGTTGTATCATTTGATGTGCTTTCAGGCACATAAGCTTTTCAAGTTAGCTGGGGTTTTTTTCAGTGGTATCACTTGGTCTAGACCCAGATATTTGCCCCCTTATAAGCCCTGCCTCACCCACTTTCTTCTAATCACATTCAGTTCTAGAGTAAGCATAATCATGTTTTAGATCAAACAGATGTTCCTCCTAAGCTCTTCAAGTTATCTGCATCCAAAAGCTTGTCTGGTTTTGTTTTTCTTCCTGACAGTATCATTTGGTCCAGTAAAAGATGTATTACTTCTCTCTAGGAGCCTTGCTTTGTTTCTTTCTGTAGACCATTGGAGCTGCAACAACACTACAAGAAAGGCTTTTTCAGTATGCTGTTTGTTCATTAAACTGCATTTCTTAGCTGTTAGCCTTTTTTTTAAAAAAGTATATGTGCAGCTGTTTACTCAAGGCAAGCATGTTTATAAAGCCACAAAAATTTGCAGAAAAACTCAGGCAATTTTCAATACCTTGAAACAGCTGCTTGGCTTTTTTTTTATTAGCCTCTTGATCATGTTGCAAAGTGTCTTAACACCCTTTACAAAGGAAATCAGCCATGTACATATGTACCTTATATATGTGGAAAACTTCAGGCATAAATATCTTGAACAGATTTGCTGAAGGGTTACCTAGCTGGCTGGGGCAAAAGCTCAGTCAGTGTACCTGAGTCCTCATCTCCCCTTTTATGCCCCTTCAGTCAGTGTTCTGTTAACTTCAGGTTTAAACCCTTCTGCAGAAAACATGAGGCCTCCTCCTTAGTTAAGGAGGTCCTACAACAAGTGGGAAAAACTTGTTTTGTTTTTTTTTATAATTGAAAAGAAATGAATGAAAATGAAGTTCAGGGTCTCAAGGCATGAGAAGAACAAGTGGGGCAGAAAAATTGGAAATTTTGGGGATGAAACCACTGAAGGGGAGATTCTGGACAAGCTGTTGTTAGGTCAGGAGGAGGAAGCAGCTTTCTCCAGGAGGGAAATGAGGCGAAGTCTGCCTGTGTGAAGCCAACGTGCAGGGCTTCCCCCAGAAAGAGGTCAGAGATGATGCCTGGAACTGCAGCAGTGGCAATGGGGCCGGCAGCGCTGGAAGCTACAGAGGTGGGTGCCGTCCTCACCTATTCCTTCAGCAGTAGCTGGTTGACTTCTCCTATCAGCTCTCACTCCTCATGCACTCTCTCAGTTTTAATTTGGTTCACAGCAAGAATGAAAAATGTGAGCCACTGTGATACAGCCCTTCAACAAAGTGGCCTAAGTCAGTTGATGTTTTTTTGGTTTGTTTTTTTAAATGTCTTCTAGTAATGAGATATATAGATTAGGGTGAAGGACAGGCAATAGTTCTAAAAACAAACAAACAAAAAAACCCACCCCAAAACAACAATCACCAAAACAAACAAACAAAAAATCCACAAAAGAAAACACACACACAAAAAACCCCAAACCATAAAAACCACCACAAACACGCAGAAAACACTCTTCGCCAAACCACTTTTTCATAATTGTGAGGTAAATAGTGCAGGCTGTATTTGACGTTCAGTGCTTCTAGAAAACAGGACCGTAGGTAGGCAAAGCAGAGGTGGGATGATTATGTGGCTGAGCCAAAAAGCTGAACTGCCCTCTGCCACTATCCTGCTGTGAGGCTGGTCGGCTCCTTTCCCGTGCCTCAGTTTCTGTGTATTTGGTGACACTGGGAATAACACTGCTTAGTTGTCTTTGTAAAGGGCTTTTGTGTGTATTGGGGAGATATAAAAATAAGCATGTCACAGCACAAGATGACTGCTTCAGAAACAGACTAGTTTAGAGGAACTTGGTTTAGTCAAAAGCTTGACAATTAGTCTCTGATTTTAGTCCTCAGATGCTATTTGTGTTGATTCGGGACCAGCACAGCAAAACGTAGGTACAAAATATAGTTTCCATTGGGAAAATGTAAGTATGTCCTAGAGACATTGTACACTGAATATAAATATCTCATGTATGAGAAATATAACAGGCTGTATTGATATTTGTAGATTTATTTATGTAGCCAAATAGTGTAGAAAAATGTACATAGTAACTATAGGAATTAAGAACTAGGAGTGAACATCTGCCAAAGATGAGTGAGAAATTATTTTTAAATGTGTCCTGTGACTTTGTAGGGATGAAGGCTAAAACTCTTTGCATTTTGTTTGTTTGGGGCTATTTTCCCATCTTTCTTGCAGACTTTGGAAGTTTTGTCATGTACCTCCCACATGTCACACTTTGTCACACAGGATTTCAGGACCTGCCATCTTTCTCTTTTTGCCTTCCAATCCCTCCCTCTCTCTCAGTGCATCCTTTTCAAACCTTGGAGCTGAGAAGGGGCAGGCTTAGCCACTCCTTGTGTAGGAAACTCCCACCAAGGAGCTGCCCGCTGCAGAAAAAATGCAGCTTTCTTGGTGCACCCTGTTGTCAAAGCTAAACAAATATTTTTAAGCTTTGACTGGGAAGGGGAAATCTCTAATACTGCACCCATCGATATCACAGTATGGTGTTAAAGCCTCACAAGAAGGTGGTACCTGTATCCTGAGCAGTATTTTAAAGGGTAGCCCTGAGCAGTTATTAAACGTTCAGTTTGATGTCATGTGTTTCCTTTTTTACCTTGGGCCCGGTCAGAACATCAGCCATGAAGTCTCAGCCAAATTCCAGTTTTCCTCTGACTTGGCAGATCGGTCCATGTTACTGACCTGCATCCGAGAGCAATTATAAGGTAGTTCTCATACTTTAGGCTGCGTGTCTGTGATATTAAGAAAAGGTGAGTCATCCACCCATCTTTGCAGATGAAGAGTACAACACGTGAAGTCCAGGCCTTTGAGAGCATCTAGAACTGGACTGAAATTTCTGCAGCTCGAGTTCCCTTTTCTGGATGTGTGCTAAGGATATAGCACGCTTATGAACAAACACTGACACTCTCTGAAGGATTTAACTGTAGGAAGTGCAGGGGTTTGTGCTGTCAAGTGCACACATTCTGCCTGAATGCATGTTGCACTCGGCAGCTGCAAATGACTACCAAAAATAGAGGAATAAGGTCAGATCTTGCTCGAAAGCTCTTCGCTTAGTCTGTTGGATTGGACACTCGCCTTCAGATTTAATCGTGGCAATGGTATTGTGCCCATTTGCTGGTAGAAGGCTATTTGAATGTTACAGTGTGGCACTGCAGAACCGCTGAGAACAGTGAGGGAGCTGCTGTTCTAGCACCCTTCACGAGTTCCAGTTCAGCCTTAATCCTGGGTCCTAACTTGCCATGTAACTTTGCAGAACTGGAGCTGTACTTAAACTCTGAGTGGTTGTTCTGACACATGGAGGATGTGTGCAGACAGGCTTGACGTATTGTATTGGTAAGGTGATTTTATCTAAGTCACGTCCTTTCTAACTGTGGGAGAGCTTGAACTATCAGAGTTTGGCCAGGGCAGTGTCTTTTTCTGCACGTGTTATTATGGAACATGTTTTTATTTAAATGAGCAGCGTGAGAGCTAAATGTTGCAAAGATTACAACTACAGCTAGACCAAAGGGGTTCCTAAATGCAGACTTGCATTCCTAAAGAGAAGTTAGATGTATCCGTTTGAAAACAAGAGGGGAAAAAAGGTCCGGTTGTCATCAAACTGTCCACATGGTGGCACACTTATTCCATGGACAAAAAACATAGAGCACCCCCCCCCCACCCCTCTACGCCCCACATTCTAATGGCTACTGTCTTTAATGTTAGTAGTAAAAAAGAGCTGCCAGTCTTTGAAGGGCTGACCTTCTGATGTAGAAGACATAGTGCACCTTGCTGCAGTGTTACTTCTCCACTTTGAGGATTGATGGCTTTTTAAATAAGACTTTTTTCCCATTTTTTCTCTGTGACCTTGAATAAAGAAAGTAATTTTATATTCGTGTCTGACCTTTTACATTTTGCGAAATACCATGTGTGTTTTTTTGTCCTCTGTGCTAGAAACGCCGTGGTGCTCCCCCATTAAGGTGAAACATGGCTATGCAAACTGCAGGACACCTCAAGGGCAATATTACAAGAACGTATTGGGGACAAGATGTGATATTCGCTGTCAAAAAGGCTACGAACTGCATGGCCCTCAGCAGCTAATTTGTCAGTCAAGCAAACGCTGGTCTGGGAAAGTGCTGTGCAAACGTAAGTGGCTATGAAATCTATGTGTGTGGCTTGCACCACAGGTTTAACAGATGATAAACTCCACTTGCCCATGAAACAATGAGCTTTGGGTGGTAATTGGCATTTTAAACATTGACAATATACTTGGGTATGTAGATGGGCTTGTTGCTGAGGATCTTAGAGTGGTACATGGCATGGTAAGTGTTGTGACTGGTACAAATACTCTTGGCACACAGGGGATGTTTTATGAGTGTAGGAATAGTTTTATGACAGAGTGACAAAGCTGCTTTAAAATACATCCTGTCTTGGATTTTATAAGCTGAGACAATTTGTGTCAGGTGTCTAAGTGGATTCCTGCAGTAAAACATTTTTTGACAAGAAAGGAATAGGTATTCATCATCTTTTTCTCATAAATATTATATTAGGCCACTGTGTATGTAGAGTTAAATTTGAAACACAGCTAATAAGGTCAGTGTGAAAAACCTCATGTAGAACATGACTTTCTCACACTTGTTGTTTGCTAGCTGCGTCTTTTTTTCTGTGAAATACCCATGTTCACAATTCTCTAAAGGACAATAAGAGGTTCCCAGAAACCTTTGTTTTCTGTTCCAGAAAAACGCTGTCCCACCCTGTCCATGCCGACCAATGGGGGCTTCAAGTGTTTAGACGGTGCCTACTTTGGCTCCAGGTGTGAGTACTACTGTTCACCAGGGTACCAGCTGAAAGGCGACCGTATAGTGACGTGCATGGACAACAAAGTTTGGAGTGGCCGGCCAGCGTCCTGCGTTGGTGAGTAGGATGGCTGGTCTGCATCCTGGAAAGTCTACATCTTGAGGTCCCTCAAATGAATTTCAATATGCTTTTTTGTGCAGTTCCTGGAGAGAAAAAGCGACTGTCCCTTTTGAGGAAGCAGAGAGCAGTTTTCCAAGGGATACAGAGTGCTCTCTATCTCTCACTTAGTACACTTAGTACTTTCAGTCCGAAGTGATGGCCTTCCCTACACATAAGCTGTCAGCTCCAAGCATTATTGCTGCAATAAAAATCAGGCTAGTGTAAGCGGTCAGTGCTTGACCATGCTTCTAAAAACCTTCCTTGATCTCCTGGGTGACCTGCTGGTAGTCTGTAATTACTGTGCTGCTCTTCTAGCATGTTTTCTGCGCTGGAGTCTGTTGTGCTGTCTGCAACTTAATAATAAAACAGGTTTGAAGCAAACCCCTTTGTCTGACCTCCCCTGTTGCTTTTCTTTCTTGGGATCATGTATTCCAAGTATATACAGGGAATATGAGTGGATTGTAGTTACAGCACAGTTGCAGTGAGCTAAACTGCATTTCAGCCTAGTTCGCGTTAGTTATGCCAGCAATTTTCATTACATAGTAAACATTCTCCCAGCAACCTCAGCTGGAATAATTATTTTTATAGACATAAATCAAAAGAGAGATAAACAAATATTTATATTCACCTTCCTACTAATGAGATTTCAGCAGATAGTGAAGTCTCAGCTGCTGTTCTTGTTTCTGGGAAGTCTGTGATGAAAGGTTCGGCAGCCACCCACAAAGGAAAATATTTTTTGGCTGTCTGAATTGGCTACCAGTAATTTAAGGTTGTGGGTGGTAGAGTATTTGTGCTCAATGTTTTCTGTGTATGGTAACTTGGTTTTCCTCAGAATGCCTGTGGCTCAGTCTAGGTTAGCAAATGGCCTTGGAGTCTCTCCACTGTGGCCTGACATTTGTAAAATTTTATTCAGGTTTCTTGTTACTTAGTGTTTTACAAATGTAGAAATGACCCTACTGCTTAGGTCTAGATTGTTCGTGGTGTCTGTTGTTTTTATTTACAAAAACAAGCCTTGTCCTTCTCCTTGGTGTGGGCAGAGGCAGAAAACCAAACCCTTTTAAGTTTGGAAATGATAAAATCTTGTCCTCTGTATTTCCTGGCAGTTTCAGAACCTTATTTATTTGCAGCGATGGGGTGCTTATTACAGAGAATGCTGTCTTGCTGAGTAGAGTAAGCATCTTAAGCAAAAAAAGAAGCCAAGTTAGCGCTAATGCTTCTTTTTGATTCCAAAAAAGCAGAATAGCTGTTGCATAGAGTGTGTGTGCAAGTCCCAAGTAACCCAGTAAAAGTAATACCACATAGTGTAGAGAAGACCCCTTCACACCTTGCGTGCAGACAGTGCCTATATGCAAATAGTGAGTTATGCATTTGGCAAGCTGTTTAATAAGGTTATCTTTTGACTTCTTGATAGGTAGGATAGAGTTGTGGGGGGTTTTTTTGTTTTTTTTTTGGGGGGGCGTGACCAGGCGTGACCCTATACAGTATCACGCAGTTTGCACTTGAACACAAATTCCTTACTGTAATTTATTAGTTCAGAAAAGTTGCCAGAGAACTGCAGCCTATAAAAGCTTACAAGTGGCCAGGAGAGAACTGGCTGAGCAGCTCACTTCCAGCTGAGGAGCAAAACTAAGGTGAGGGGAGCAATGAAATACAAAAGCAAAGAGGCTTTTTTGTTTCTTACTTTAGCATGAAAGCGATTAGTTGCACTGTGCACAGTAGGAGTGTTATGTGTGATCATAGGCATGGGCTGGTAAAGTTTGTGTCATTGCAAATAGGTAGGGACACCACAGCTATTAGCTTCAAGTATGAAAAAGTAACTGCAGACCTGAGTTTCTAATCCTCTTGAAAACAAGGGACTTTACCCTTTTGTATCGCAGTTGCACTGCTTAGCATTTTTGCACAAAACTATGTGGGGTTCAAAGTGCATAAGTGAAGGTCCATATAGGAAAGGCATCAGGCTAACATCATTGCTGCAACAGTTATTCATTAAAAGGGGAGAAAAATTACAGTTTTTGTAACTCAAGAAAATGTGATCTGTTTTAGCAGTCACTTACAGAGACCCTTACAGACCATGAGTATTCTGTCCTTAGCAAAGCATCCTCTCTCTTCCCTGTCCCCTTCCTATAAGGGGAATGATATCTTTCATGTTGCTGAAATAACTTTGATTAAAAAAGATCAACATATAACTGGGTTTGGTTATCAGCTGAAAGTGCTAATACTCTAATAATATCTCAATTATATCCTTAATGCAATATAACATAGATTGAAATAGGTATTTTCCAGAAGACTGAAATTTGCACTGTTTTCTACAAAGGTTTCGTTTTTCTGATGACTGTATAACAGAGATTGTGGTAAATGGCTGTCACTGTGCTAAGACATCCTTTTGTCCCATCCTAAGACTGTATTGATAGGTAGTTCACTAACAGCCTCCAAGTACGGATGTCTGAAACAGGCTTTGCACTTCGAGTCATTAATTATACAGGCCCTGATAATGGATGTTTTGAAGTACAGAGCAATGCCTTGTGGAGAGAGGTGGGCAGAGCAGGACAATGTTTTTCATTCCCCTTTTTATGATTTCCAGTCTCTTCATCTCTTTATGCTTTTGACACAGACTAGTATTTTGAATTATCTTCTAGCAATCGTTTAATGTCATCAGCCGTCAGTAATAACAGCTTATTTACGTAGCAGCAGACTGTTTACCTGTCTCATACAGACTGTTGAATAAGCAAGCAGTGGGCATTCAGTACCATCCTGTTTCTTTCCTCTTGTTGTCCCAAATTCACAAGCAAATAAACAAAAGTCTTTCATAAACTATGAGAAAGGCAAACAAGCTCTTTAAATTTTGTTTGATATTGTTAATATGGCCAGTCTCAGAGTATGTTTTTTAAAAATAGAATCTAAAACCTACTTGAAAACAGCATTTTTCTCCACAAAGTTCAAAAGACAGCTTTAAAATCTGTTATTCCACTGAGGACCTCTCGATGCAATATGTCTGCAATGCCGATTCCCAGTGTGGAGCCAGAGCATCAGTTGCTGCTGCCAAGTAGCCAAGGAAAGTGATAACTTAAAGGAAAGTAAATGAAGTAGTGGCTGAACAGCACCAGATTTTATGAAATCTCAGTTTCCTTACCTGAGATGTAAACCTTACCAGTGAGATTCACCTATTTAATATATAGCCTTGCTGAACAGCTTAAATAAATCCTCTTGACTTTTCATCAGTCTGTCAGCAGTGACGCTGCAGTAAGAGCGTGAGACCAGCCGTACGGGGTCAGACACCTTGCAGCGTGTCCTGGCTCCAGCTCTGGCCTGGAACACTTATTAAGCGAGAGAGTCTGACAATCCGTCACTTACAGGATGATTTCTCCCTCTGATAAAACCTCTCCAGCAGTCAGCAATCTTGTGGCTTCCTCCAGCAGGGTTTGTTTGAAATGAGTTTAGTTTTCTGACCTGCAAGTGGGCACCTTGCTCATGTCACACTCTTTTTTTGAAGGTTTTTTGGGAAGATTGTGTTTCCGTTTTGTCACTTTTGCATTTGCCCAGATGTTCTCTGGTCACCTTCTCTGCCTTTAAATGGGTTGAATTTTTTTCAGACCTGTCTTCCTTCTGCCAGGCTGTGGCCAACGTGCTTAATGTGCTGTAAATTGGCTACGACTTTGTATAAAGGCACAAGGAAAAAGACCTGAGCGCCTGTTTGTTTTAAACACATCCCAGCAGCCACTGAAGTTAAAGAGCCTCGGTTAGACAGCTGCTTTCTTTTGGTCCATTTCAAAGTGAAGTTATGCTGGTGGCGTTTATTTGGTGCCTGCTGAATACTAAAAGGCAGCTGAAATGACCAAAGTAGATACCTTTTCCAGGAATTTTTAAGTCCAGGTCAAAAGGCTGCCTGGCCCTTGAGTGCTCGATTGGTTCCCACAGCAAACTGTATTGTTTGTCTTTGTGATGTGGAAGTCCAAGCTGGTTCACGCCAACCAGTCTTCTCTGTGCTAAATAGCGTAATGACCTTTCTGATTAATTAAGTGCTTAAAACACTGGGTCCTTAAATGCCATGCTGTCTTTAAATAAACATAATGCTGGAATAAATATATGCTGTCAATAGCACAGTGGGAAGAGCTGTTGCTGCAGTAAACCAGAGCCAGAAGCAGCCTTGGTGAGACTGAGTTATTTCCTACCCCAGCTCAGCTACACTGGGGGGTTATTGAGAGCAACGTAGTTTTCTAGAGGAGGGCAGAGCTCTCGCTGGCTGTGATGTGAGCGTGTTTCCACACATAATGAGAAGGTACTTTAAAAATAAAGGAGTGAATAAGGAACATGAGGAGATGAAACTGTGTTTCCTACAGCTGGAGTGAATTATTGAAAAATCCTGCTGGCTTGTGTACTGTGGCAGAGTAGGGAAGGAGGAGTGAAAGGGCTCAAAAAGTGAAGAAGTTAAAGAAGCCGTAAAGAAGAACTAAGCACCTTATGTATCTTTAGTGAAGGGTGTTCTTGTAAAGTACAGGAAGCTTCAAAAGCTGCTTATTGGATTGTGCTGTTCGTTTGTGATTGCTCCACTCCCTGCAGCAGGAACCCACTCTTGCTAGTGTCTCCTTCTAGCAGGGTCTACAGAGAAATCAACAGTTATTTTCCTAATACTATAGGGAGATATGTATTTTTTTCATTGTATATTTCCCCCCAAAAGCCCCACAAAAAATAAGCATTTGTTTAAGGCAGTTTGCAATATTCCTGATGTTTTTGAATAACTTTGATAGGACTTGTCTGTGCCTCCCTCCCCGCCCCCGCCTCTGCAAAATTAAGACAGGAACTCTTCTTATGGAAGTGTCTCACAAAGCTGTGGTGTTTGGGGTTGGAGGAGAACTCTTGGAGAAGAAACAGAAATAAGCTGTTTTTCAAGAGTCCCAGGTTCCTGGAACACCATTAAAAGTTTGAAGGGGCTATAGCGGGGCTGCACTTGCCCCAGTTTAACTGGGAGAAAACACTGTAGAATATGAGGGTCTGTGAAATTATTTTTTATATTTGCTGCTTTATAAAGACCAAAACCTTTTATCATTGCTATTTTTCTGAAAGAAATCCAGATTGTACTTTTTGTGTCTGCCCTGCAAATGAAAAAACAAGGCCTGCCACCCTTTAAATTGAAGCAGCATTTTAGGGATTGTTTTCTATTTGCAGGTAAAGAGCAATCCTGTCTTCTGTGTTCATTTTTAAAGCTGGTATATGAGTCCATGAATTTAGACTTCATTTTGGGTATAACCCATGTGATAGTAAAAAAACCCCTGAGACTAAGCTATTAAAGATAGATCTATTTATTTTTTTCTTTTAAATTAATGATTGTGATGGTGTTTGGACTTGGTTTGCCCAAGTATTCCTGCTGTGCTGGAAGGATTGGTAACAGAAGTGTCTGAAGATGAGTAGCTGTGGGTCACCTGTGTCCTCCATCAGGGTCTTTTATTGTCACTGTTCCTTTACTCCTAAATAATAGTCACAATATTCTAGTAGCAGTTAGACAAGCTTTCAAAACTTACTCTGTCTGGTTTTTTTTTTGTATTACCTGTCAGGCATTATTATTATAAGAATTACTTGAAAAAAAATCAAATACAGCAGCAATTCCCTGCTAAACGACAATTTTGTCAGTCTTTCACTGTTTCTCTTTTTGCCATTGCTGCAGGAAAAGTAACAAAGAATTTAACAGTCACATGCAAAGTTATCGTACAGAGAGAGGTTTACGTTCAATGTGCTTTACAAATGGTCTTAATCACGATATGCACTGCACAAACTAAGAGAGGTAGAGCAGATAAATAGAAGGGTCAAGCTCCTTGGGTACAATCTTCAGTATCCCTCCTTAGAATTCAAAGCTAAATACTGTGGATTTGTGGACATTGCTTTTTAACTGGGGACTAGATAAAGAAAGCTGCCATAACTACTTTTTAATTAGCTTTTTGCACTGCATTGAGGGGTTGATTACTGTAATCTCTTATTGTTCATACAAAAAGGTGAGAAGTACAGGCTCCACCTGCCTTGGCTGGGATGGGTCCAGCGGTGAGGAGTCCAGCTGAAGGTGGTCACCAATTAGACTGACAACAGGGCAAGAGCTGTGAAGACAATGCGTAGCTGTAACATGTGCACAGGTGCCCATTTCAGTGACGTTTCTTTCAACAGACACTGAACCTCCAAGAATCCAGTGCCCGAGCGTGAAGGAGAAAACCGCAGAGCCCAACAAGCTGACGGCCAGAGTGTTCTGGGACACCCCAGAGGGACGGGACACTGCTGACGGGATTCTCACAGAGTAGGTGCAGATCACAGTATCACAGTATGTTTGGGATTGGAAGGGACCTCAAAAGATCATCTAGTCCAATCCCCCTGCTGGAGCAGGAACGCCTAGGTGAGGTCGCACAGGAACATGTCCAGGCGGGTTTTGAATGTCTCCAGAGAAGGAGACTCTACGACCCCCCTGTGCAGCCTGTTCCAGTGCTCTGGCACCCTCACTGAGAAGAAGTTTTTTCTCAAATTTAAGTGGAACCTCTTGTGTTCCAGCTTGATCCCATTACCCCTTGTCCTATCATTGTTGGCCACCGAGAAGAGCCTGGCTCCATCCTCATGGCACTCACCCTTTATATATTTATAAACATTAATAAGGTCACCCCTCAGTCTCCTCCAAACTAAAGAGACCCAGCTCTCTCAGCCTTTCCTCATAAGGGAGATGCTTCCATTTTCTCCTTCTTATTCTGGGTTCCTCGGTTAGTAATTCAGCTGATAAGGGTGGCTAGGCACCCTGTCCTCTTAAGTCATCCAAGATGCTTATTTATAGCTGTCATATGTCAATGGCCTGTAAAAAATTACAATTTTAATTGAAAAATTAAAAATTGACAACTTGAATCATTCAGGACCTGGCATGTAGAGGGCTAGCAGGTTGTCGTGGTTATTCTAGAGCTTATGGAGTAAGTGACAGTAGCTTTTTTGACTGCACCTGTGAAATTTTCGAGAGCATTTTGTGTGTCTTTTCTCATATACAAGTTTTCTTACAGCGAGCTACCTTTTATACATAACAATGGAAATATAATAGTGCATTGGAGGTAGCAGCAGAGGCAATTTTGACTGTCTTAAAAAAAAACCCACAAGACAAATTGTGTCACAGAACAATATCTGCAATCATCTTTAGGCTTCTTCCTGAAGTAGCACTGGCTACTGATGTCACAGCATTCTGCAGTGACTTGTAAAGTAATGCCTCTCCTTTGAAATTTAGGAAGCTTTACACATCGGATTTAAGCTTAACACTTTCTTCAAAATTTCCTTGTCAATTTTTATGGTTTCACAGTTACATTTTCCAGAAGAGCAAGGTGCACTTGTGATGGTATCACTGTCTCTGATGTACCCATCTTTATCATGTAGGATTTATGGCAGTCTATCTAGTTCATTGTAATGGAACGAGAATGGAAAGAGTATAGAAAATCTGCTTTTTTCATTAAGCAACTTACATCTTTTAACTCTATGTTAGTGAACTGGTTAAGCTTAAAATGTCAAAGTTGTAAGCTTAAAGATATCTATAGTTTTATGTGAATTCAAAAAACCTGTTGAAGAAGAATTCATTACACAATTGAAAAGAATGTTGCTGTTAAGGTCTAATGTGATAATTCTATGGCAATTAACAACATCAAAAAAAAAATAAGCCTGATAAAATAAAAATATTGAAACGTGTTGCAATAAAGAAATTCCGAAGTCTTTTTGATGAAACTGTCTGGCAGACAGAAAAAAATTGAGAGAAACTTTTCCCAGTGCAGAAGAGGCTAGCTGTTGAATCTGTGGAGGCTTTTCCACAAATGTGATTGTATAAAATCTTGCTAAAATGTGATGTTTTATAGAGTGTACAGTGCTTTCCTTAAATGCCCTGGGTCCTGCAGTACATAAGCTTTCCCCTTGTGCGTCACAGTGCTCAGCCTCACTGCTTCAGTATCAAGGGTACGTTTAACACGTCTGATATCTCCTGACACGTTTGCAGGATAGGAGCAAGTTCCAGGTGATAATGCTGCCGTGGATCACCACACCCTTCTGCTGTGACAATAAATTTTGCTTTCTATTCAATTTTTTGTACATTTGTATAGCCACAGGAGCAGTGCAGAGCAGCCAGATGGGGTACGTCCCCATCATAGGAGGCTGAAAGTTTTCTTATGCTCTGCTGGCTGTGGATTACGCTGCAGCCCTAACAGTGAAATATTCACGATACAAAATGAGGGAGGATCAATCTCAGTTTTTCCTTATGTAAGGAAAAGAAAGCTCCAGTTCCTATGGGCATGGCGTGATGCTTGGCTACACTACGGATTGTCTTACAGGAAGCAAGCAGGCTCTGCTCACTCTGCCTCCTTGTGTCAGCAGGGTGGGTACCCTTTTGTGCAATGCCAGGGTGGGCTGCTGGTAGCAAGTTTAAATACTCTGGTCTCTGCTGTCAGTTCCTTTCTTTGTTTGCTTTCTTGAATCACGTAGTGCAGCCACACAATCTTAGCATGCCACAACATTCACTCTTCTAGCTTTTACCACATTGTCAGTAGGAAAATACTGGTGAATTTATGAATGTCTGTTCCATTTTATCTCCTGTTTTAGTGTTATTTTGAAAGGCTTGCCACCAGGGTCACATTTTCCAGAAGGCGACCACAAAATCCAATATACTGTGTATGACAGAGCTGAAAACAAAGGCACTTGCAAATTTCTTGTTAAAGTCAGAGGTAAGAATGATGTTTTCCCCTCTATAAATACAGTCATTGATTTGCATCTTGCTTAGTAGGCCATTTGAGAATTGTCCTCATTTCTATATTTGTCTGCATGTGTGTGTGTGTATAAACTGTATGTTGATGCTGAAAGGGAGAGCACTGTCTTGCTTGAGACCCTGGGGCCAGGCCTGCAGCGGGGTGGGTGGCTGGTGCTCCCACATGTTGAGCACAAGCTTCATGGATCAGTCCTGCCTCCAGCTCTGCACCCCTTCCCTCTGGCTGGCTTCTCCCTGATACTTAGCTTGTGAGCTGCTGAAACCAATACGCAAAGGAGCTTTTTCAGCTGTGACTAACATCTGTCAAGCAGGGCTGCCCTTTCACAAGTCCAGGTCTTGAAATCTGGAGTTGAATATACAGAGATGAAATCTGTAGGTGTCAGCTTCCGCTCTGTTTGTGCTCCATGACCTGTTGTCACCATGACACCATAATCACTTGCATACACTTATACATCTGTATCATTTTACTTTATGTATGAGTTAAGTGGGTTTTGTTGGTTGGTTGGGGTTTTTAAGTACATGACTCTAATAATACAGCAAGTAAACACAAAGATGTTTTCTCTGCTGGTATTCCACTTGCCGTGCTACCCTAGTAACAAACAGGCTGATTCATGCCTTGTCTTTTTTTTTCCTTATGCTTCAAGTCAGGCGCTGTGTGAAATTAAACGCCCCAGATAATGGCTACATCAAGTGTTCAGGTGATGGAAATAACTATGGTGCTACGTGCGAGTTCTCCTGCATTGGTGGCTATGAGTTGCAAGGAAGCCCAGCCAGAGTGTGCCAGTACAATTTGGGGTGGTCAGGAGTGGAGCCAACCTGTGCGCGTAAGTGAGTATTTCACCACTTTGCCAGAAGGGCTGCCAGAGCAACGCTTCTCTTGGCAGTGAGAATTTGGGAAGGGGGTGTGGTGTGGAATACAGCTGCAAACTTTAGTGCCCCAGAGGTAAGAAACAACATCTTTGTCACTTCTGCCAATTTGCACTTACAGCTGAAGTGCCAGCTTTGGCTGCTCTTTCCTAGGATGATGGCAGTACCTCACAACTGATTGTGTGTTTTAGACCAAAGCTCTGTACAAAACTTGACATTCTGGAGTCAATCTATATTGCAAGCCAGAACAGCTTAAGATAAAATTGTTGGCTCCAATAAGGCTGCTATTTCATCCATACTATTCTCTTGTTCCCCTGCTTCTACTGTCTAACAGTTTGTGCTTTTAGAAATAGATCTGTTTTCAGTATGCTCTCTAACTTTTGTTTTAAATTTAATTCTAGCCATGAATATTAATGTGAATGTGAGGACTGCAGCTGCACTTCTGGATCAGTTTTATGAGAAGCGGAGACTGCTAATTATTTCAACTCCTACTGCAGCCAACTTCTTCTACAGGATGCAGTTGGGAATGCTGCAGGTAAAACAGGTTTGGGGGAGGGTGCAAATAGTATTTTTCTTTAAAAACACAAGAGGACAAGCTCTGTTCTTTGATGTAAATCCACAAACTTTAACTGTTATCTTGCAGCCACTGGAGGATCTGGCTGAAGCAGTAGCAGTTCTGGATTAATCCTTTTTATATGGTTTGAGTTTAAACATCTCCCCAGTCTCTAATTCAGCTCTGTTCCGGATTGTGCTGCCTCTGACTGCACACTCACTGAATCCCAGGCAGTTCTGGCCCTCTTTCACCCTCCCCAAAGTAATTTAATATTAACTCGTGCTGAATAGTAATTCCCTAATTCAGCTGCTAAAGCAGCTGAAAGAAAAAAAACATCCAGCACTTCAGTGGTTGCACTTCACGCAAACCAGGCTTACAGACTTTGTAACTACATGAAAGGAAGTGTGAATGGCTTCAGAAATAATCAGAGCACCAGCAAACAAAGGACTCAGCATAGAAATCATCCAGAATGCTGGAAATAGATAGCACTGGGGTGATTGTCCTTATTTGTCCTTATGTGTTGTAAATGTCATACTCTTGTGGGGTTCGTGCTAGGCTTCAGGATGTATCTATCTCAGAAATGTATCTGTGTCCTCAGGGAAAGAAGACAATCCTGTATTTTTTCATAGCAGCAAGTCCTTGTATCTTCTTTCTTTTCCCACAACTGTAACAAAATTCAGTATGAATAGTCATTGGGATATGAACATGATAATGTTTTTAACTGCTGGCTTGTGTTACAGTTGTATTTTAAAAAGTTTTTATTTTTTCCTGTTAGATTAACCTGGCAAGAAAATTCAATATATTGATCAAAATGAAATAATTTAAAAGGAAGACTAAATTTAAATGGCTACAGTACTTCTCTCACCACTCAACACTGGTCGATCAAGTTGGCATGAAGGAAAACTTCGTGCAGTCACCTTGCATTTCATGTACCTTGCTTTGATTGTGAAATTAGATTATTGGCACAATGCTTAATACACTGGTATCTTTTCATGTCATTACAAAGACAAGTTTATAGTTCTCCTGGGTGGTCCCTGTGTGGTGCTGTTTGTAGAGTAGTTAAGAATCTGTTGTTTAACGTCCCCTGGAGTCATAAGGCTCTAGTTGTTCACAGTGAGAATTTGAGACTTTTCCAAGTATGCTCTCATTGCAGCTTAAACCATCTCATATGAGATTATCAGACTCTTTCTGAACACTTGCTGCAGGCTCAAAACAAGACCCTGTTCTCACTGACAGCTGACATACCTGTTTCTTCTCCTTTCAACCCTTCCAGCCAGCACAGTGTGGTTTAGACCTCCGACATGTTACTGTAGTTGAATTGGTTGGTGTCTTCCCTGCACAGATAGGAAGAATTGGTGTAAAGCTGCTGCCCCCATCACTTGCTCTGCAACTCAGGTAAAGCTCTCACTACTGTTGTGTTTGCACCTGAACATAAATGATGTGTTGCTTTTGATTCTCTGCATCCTACTCTCTGAATACACTTATGCTATTCTAACATAGCTAGACTCCAGAAGGTATGTTGATAGGTAAGTTTTAGGATTAATTTGCTCCCTCTCTGTGGAATAGCTACTGCAAATTCATGAGCATTTGTTTGACATGAAGAGAAGAGACTTTAGCTTGTTTCACATTTAAAGGGGCTGTGACCCACTTAAACGTGAAACAAGCTGAAGTCTGTGCCACCCTTTCAAGTGCCATGTCTTCCGTGCGCCTTTGCTTCAACTGTGAATTTCTGAATTCACGTGAACTCCCTATGTATCCCTTTGATCATGTTATAGGTCTATATTTTTGGATGCTGCCACTGACAACACTTCAAGTGTGTCAGTATTTGTGCTGGAGCTGGTCCGATGCAGCTGTGACAGGACACAGTCACTGTGCAAGGACAGCCTTGGCGCAGCTGCCCATGTAGCCCCAAGCGGCAGTGACAGTGACAGCTCCTCTTCTCTGCAGTGCTGCTGGTGGCTACCCCAGGAGGGGAAGCAGTGGTTGCTCTTTGAAGTCCTCCATGTGGAAATGATACGGGCAGTATTTCAAAGGGGGAAATGATCTCAGCTTCCCCAGCCTGACTGCAACGTTCAGCAGTTTTACTGAGGTGCCTAAACTGTTTTGACTTGGTTTTAGACTGGCAGGGGGTTGGTTTTCACTTGAAAGGGAGTCTTCAAGTGCCAGCATTTCCTAGGCACAGGAGGACAAGAGCCAAAAGTGAAGGCCTGGGTGGCAGGGAAAGTAGTAGTTACTTAGGAAAAAAGCCTGGAGCATTTTATGCAACATCTTCTGTGATACGCCTGAGGAAATGGAGTGAGTTTTAATTTAGGACAATAAAAAATGCTGACAAGTCAGAGAGATTGGATTGCAAAAAAAATAAAAACATTTGTTCTCTAAAAAAGGAAAAAGAGAGCACAAAGAGCTGCTTTTTTATTCCAAAAAGTAAAAGTACTTCTTTTACTAAAGTTGAAATGGTTTTCTTGTGGCTCTGTGGAAAATAATGATCTCTGCTAATATCTCATTGCCTGCCCTCTTCTCGCACCACCCCCGCCACACACTGCTTTAATGTAGGTGGGTTTCAGAAATTGGTATGAGATAACCTGCCCTGCACTCGGTGAAAGTTAGTGTTGGTACCACAGTGTGTGATTGATAGCAATTATAGCATTCCAGTTCTGGGAGGCACCTAAATAAAAATTATACACACTCTTAAACATTCCCACTATGGATGCTGTCCTGAATTGGCACTCAGTAACCTAATGAGCACAGGTACCCTAGTTAAAACTTTGGAAACCTCAGCAGGTTAGCATTTGGTTTTGTAGAAGGTAAGCATTTTTCTTAGGTGAGATATGGTACAAGAGGCATGTGTCTTCCTATCACCTTAGCTTTGATTCAGACTATTTTAGTTTGAATTTAATAGCCAAGCTCCCTTATTGCAACAAGAAGACACCTGAAGCACTCAAACTTGTTAGAAGGCTGAAGCAGGTCCACTTTGGTGCTTCGCGCCTTCCTGAAATCCCCCACAGACCCTCTTCTTCATGGCAGCTTTGCTATCCTGACAGCATTCTGTCACAGCTGCCTACATTTATTTTTCCCACACGAATGATGTTGACTGAATGCATGTCTAAGGATCTGCTACTTCATTACTCTTCCAAGCAAAAGTCTAAAAGAGCACCAGGCCTCTACTTTTGTTGCTGTCACACCTCCAGAGGAGCTCAAATAACCCCTTTTAGCACTTGGAAAGAAAGGACTCTGTGGTAATTAGCAGGGGCTTTTGTTCTTCTAAGCTGGAGTTGCCACTAGATAAATGGTTATTATTAGGAAGCAATGAAAATTGACTCCAATAATGTAGTTCCACTTTTTCTCATTGTGGTTTTATACCATGTGGCAGCCAAGAAAAGGAAGTCTACCTGTAACACTAACTCCATTGCGGTGGTTTTCTTTGGGCAATCTATGTAGTATGGTTTTTGTCCTGTGTTTTTTTTTTTAATTTTGTGGTAGCAATAGGTAGTGGCAAGTGCTATATCAACAGTCAGAGGTCTGAGAAGAAAGCAGAGCTGAGGACAGTTACCTTGACCCTTCCCTAGTGCGGAGGTACAGCCTGTAGCACATGCAGACACCCTCTCTCTGACTCCTTGTTCTTACAGCTGAAACAAAGCGGACCCCGTGTAGCCCCCTCTGACCAGCTTCACAGGCTGGTTCTGCCGTTTATTGGTTTGATGGGCTTTAACAAAACAAGTTCCTTATTTCGCAGGCTGCTGCTGAGGATCCCCCACTACAACTTCAACATTGTGGTGATGGACAAGCATGGAATGGACAAGGAACGCTATCCTTTCCCAGCAACGCCAGCCGAGCTCTTTGCACTTATTGACAATTTCCCCTTGAGAAAAGAAGAGATGAAACTGCAAGCAGAAATTGGTCAGTCCTGTCCCTAATTTAGGATTGCAAGGCTTGCAGTTGTCAGTGAATTTTTTTAAACCCACGTAATTCTCCCCCTGGTGCTACACAAAGCATGCCTTTTTAATCACTGATGTACAGATTTTTTGTGTATATTATTAAGTCTGTCTGGCTGTTCAGTCTACTCTGAATAGAAGTATGCATGATGCTTTTTTATACTCTCAGCCATCTTTAGAGAAATGTGTACGTAGGATTACTACCCAATGGCATTTCTTGTACAGAGAATGAAGAACTGAGGCATGTTTCTGGGAGTTTATTTTGGATTTTTCGTTCAGTGTGAAATTGAGGTTTCTTTCCTACTGTTTTTAAGTCTTTTTAATAAAATATTGTTTTGCAAAGAGATCGTTGCCTAAAATGGCTCTTGGAGATAAAAGTTGATCAATTAATTCAAAAGTTGGATCAAAATACCTCTCTGCAACCGATTATAAGAGACATTACCCTCACATTTAAAGTGTACAAGCAAAGCCACACTGTCTTTCAGTTCCACTAATAATATGGTAGATGACAGACACAAAGCATAAGCCAAAGGCAATACAAGTACCTGTTTTCAGCAGCAGCAAGGACAAAATAGCTGATAGCAGGCATATGGAAGTCATTGCCAGGAGGAATATGATAAAGAAATGGTGAGCAGTGTAGAAGATGGACAGTAATTACCAAAGGCCACATACTGCAATGCTTGATAGAAACATAGGCTCTTACCTGGTATGGCTCTGTTTCTGACTTTTCACGTCCGATGGACTGGGAGTAGCAGATTGCTTTCCCCTCTTCATCGTGGAAACAGACCAGGCTGTTGATTTGATGGCAGGGAGACATTACCCCCAGGGAAACGTCTTCAAGGATTTGTGATTTCCAGATCTGTGAAAATATTTGGTTGCAACTCATCACTTACAAATAAACAAAAAAGTTCTATGCTTAAGAAATTGTTAGGGGTTAGTCAAAAAAGGAAAGAGTTTTCTGTTGTTTCATTGTAGCCAACAGTCTTGCTAATCCAGTGCAAAGAATATATACATTGTGCATGAAGAATGTAAGCATCAAAGGAGTGAAAATTGTGAGTTACAGCTTTGGATACTTGTTTACAGGATAAGATGCCTAATTTGACATGCCTGAAAAGCAGCACTCCAGTGTCCCTCCCTTTCCTAATTGAAAAAAGCACATCAACTGATTTCCAGTGATTCAAAATTTAAAGAAAAAACAAAACCTCTGATGGGTCTGATTTTTTTCTACATTGTTGCTGCAGTTCCTATCCACTGCCGTTCCATTTGGATTTAGGTACAGAATGAATGCATCCAGTCATCTTTCATGACTGGGTGAACAGGAGTGGGGCTCCATGATTGCTGCAATCAGGAAAGTGATTGCAATCACCAGGCTATTACAGGAAAGTGAATTAAGTGGAAGAGAGTGCCTGAGTGATTGGATTACTAGTTACAGCTCTGCACAGAACATCTATTAAAATCCTGTGATTAAGAAAAGCTGTTCTTGATTAGTAATATAAGGTTTCTGGCATTTTCTGTTGTACATTTTTGTGGAGGGGAATGGAATACTGAAAAAACATCATGTCTCATCTCTGTTTTGGAGTCACATCAGCCTGAATGTGTGCAGGGATGTGGCAGATTGGCCTTTTGGGAAAGGAGTACTTGAACAAGGCTTCAGATTGGCATTTATATATTCAAATAGACTCCAAATATATTCCAATAATTTATCCTCTAGACTTTTGGTCCCAGAAAAATAACACTGCATAAATGAGGTGCAACTACTTTTTTTTTTTTTTTTATATGTTTAACAGAAAATTGAACTCCCTTAAAATCATAGAGGCTGGAGACTTTGTTGTACCACAAACATGGCTCTTCTTGCCATAGCTCGAATCTTACCACTGCTGTCAAAACGCAAATCCTGTTTCAAAGATGAATTTTAGTTGGGAGAATTAAAGGCTGTTTCCAAGAAGCAAGACCTGCCATGAGTCTTGTCCTTTCCCCTCCCACCTCCAGGCCTTTCACTGCAGGAGATGTGATAGGTCACAGTGTATGGATACAGCCACGGACAGGAAGTTCCTATACTAAATACATCAATCTGGAGATACTTTGCAATTTGAATATGAATTGAAAGAGTTAAATCGTATTAGAGCAGAAAGAATTTCTGTCATGCAGCATCTTTTGCAAACAAAACTACTGGGATAATTTGTGAGAGGCAGCAATTTCTCATGAGCACAAAACAATTTTGTAAATGGCCCAGTTCTCCCCAGATCCTACCCAAGAATTCACCTAATTTGATGAGAACAACCCCTGCAGAGACAAAATTTAAAGTTGCACATCCCTATTCTTGAAGTCCATACCGTCCCCTCTGGGACAGCAAGCTTTATGTTTTAATGAAAACACCAATGACCCTTTACAGCTCTGCACTAAATGACTACAACAGGCAACTTTGTTACAGCTCACTACTTAAACAAGAGCATGAGCCCGACTGCATCATATAATTAATGAAAATGCAGAGAGTATGAGGTAACCTGGAGTACATTTAAATACTCTTACAATCGCAACCCACTTTTTAAATTGAGGTGGTGAAATAATGGAGCTTAGGCTGTGCAGTCTCAGCACTGGATCACTTCCAGACACTCACCTTGGTCTCTGCTCGTGCCATGCATCCACAGAGGGGGAAGAGGGAGTGAGTGCTTCCCACCATTAGGAGATGACACAGCTCCTCTTGGCCATGTAGCTGCTGCCCATTTCTCCCCGTCTGCAGCTGGAGGATATTCGCATGGCAGCTTGGTGATGGGAAGAGTGGGAAAGCACTGGCAGGCACTCGAAGGCTGTATTGGGTTTGCATGGCAAGGTTTTGGTAGCAGGGGGGCTACAGGGGTGGCTGTGAGAAGCTGCCAGAAACTTCCCACATGTCCAATAGAGCAAATGCCTCTTGGCTCCAAGATGGATCTGCCACTGACCAAGGCCGAGCCTATCAGCCTCTGGGATAACATAGTTAAGAAGAGGGGAAAACTGCTGCACAACAGCAATTGCAGCAGGAGAGAGAAATGAGAATATGTTAGAGAAGCAACTCTGCAGACACCCAGGTCAGTGAAGAAGGAGAGGGAGGAGGTGCTCTGGATGCTGGAGCAGAGACTCCCCGGCAGCCACTGGTGCAGATCATGGTGAGGCACTTCGTCCCTCTGCAACCCATGGAGGTCCATGGTGGAGTAGAGATCCACCTGCAACCCATGGAGGACTCTGCACCAGAGCAGGTGGATGCCCAATGGAGGCTGTGATCCCATGGAGAGCCCATTCTGGAGCAGGCTGCTGGCAGGACCTGTGGCCCCATGGGGGACTCATGCTGGAGCAGTTCCTAAAGAACTGCAGCCCATGGGAAGGACTCACTTTGGAGAATTTCTTGGAGAACTGTCTCCTGTGGGAGGGACCCCACACTGGAGCAGCAGGGGAAGAGGGTGAGGAGTCCCCCTGAGGAGGAAGGAGCAGCAGAGACAACGTGTGATGAACTGACCTGAACCCACATTCCCCATCCCCCTGCACTGCTTAGGGGGAGGAGGTGGAGAAAATTTGGAGTAAATTTAAGCCTGGGAAGGAGGAGGTTGAGGGCAATGTGTTCTTAAGATTTGGTTTTATTCCTCATTACCCTTCTCTGATTTGATTGGTAATAAATTTAACTAATTTCCCCAAGTTGGGTCTGTTTTGCCCATGATGGTTATTGGTGAGTGATCTCTCCCTGTCCTTATCTCAACCCGTGAGTCTCTTGTTATATTTTCTCTCCCCGTCCGGCTGAGGAGTGATAGAGCAGCTTTGGTGGGCACCTGGTGTCCAGCCAGGGTCAACCCATCACAAAGGCAGAAAGCACCAAGGCTGCCTGGGCTAGAAGGGTCAGAGAGGACATTTGCAGCTGTGAATAGCAGATGCATTTCTCTGGCTTCTTCCAAGCAGTGATGCAGCTGCTGCATGTTCTTTAAAATGCAAGGGAAACAAATGGGAAAGCCAGTGTCCATGCAGGATGTGCTAGTGCATATCTAGTTACCACCATATTTGCAATTGCCACCCATGCACCCAGAAAGTAACCATGACCTGAATTTCAGTAATTAGGTTGTCCTATACTTCCAATTCACAAGGACAACGTGGCATCTATGACCTCAAAGAGAAGGCGAGAAGAGTCTGCAGTCCACTTGTACACAAGTTATAGAGCTGCCTTCCAGACCCCTGAGCAAATCCACAAGTACAGTCCCCAGGCAAAAGTATAAGGAGCAGAGAGGAATGGCAGGAGAGCTCTTTCCCACTTGCAGCTGCCTTCCAGTATACAGGTGTTTGACCTCCCACCCCTCGCAAAGGCCACGACCAGCAGGGGGACAAGCTGGACAGTAGTGGTGTGAGGGCAAAGAAGCCAGCTGCTTGTGCCCAGATCATACCAAGGGACCAGTGAACCCCGCTGAGGTGGTATCTCCGTAACCTGGGTGCAGGAACCGAACACACCCAGCCAGACTTTCAGACCATTGCAAAGCAAGCAGAGGTAAGCACAGGCCTAGAGCCCAGGAGCTTTATTTGCCTTCCTGGTTTGTCTCAGACTGCAAAGGGCAGCAAGATGCAAAAACCTGGAGAACCAGAGAAAGAAGAGAAGATGGAAACCAGCCCCCAGCTCTGAGAGGTAAATTGAAGTGAATACAACTCAGCTGATGGTATAAATAGAGTGATCAAATGTTTTGGGTTTTTGTTTGTTTCATTTATAATGATACTAATTAAAAACAAAAACCAAACAAACACAAAACCAAAAAACCAGGACTAGTAATTACAGAAAAGCTGCACTTCGAATATACCTAGATTTTCAGGTGGGCAGGACCTTGAACTAGGGAAGAGGTAGGAGAATCAGAGATGGAAGGGAGGACCTGCTGAACATGCAGGGTTAAGGCACATGAAAAATAATTCTCTAGCAAGGGGGAAGGGAGCACTGCATTTCCCTTATTCTTAGAATCACATGTTAAAAAGAACACAGGTTTAATGCCTACAAAATAAAATATAGCTTAAAAACACTTCACGTGTAGAAATTAGGACAAACAAAAAAAGAGAGAGAGAGAGAGAGACACTGTCAATGGAGTCCCACCTCTAAAGACATGCCAGGCCTCTTGCATTATTCATCACATATAATTGATGTCTTTACCTCAATGAGATAATAAGGGACATTCTTGAAAGATATGCTTATATAATAAGTTTGCTGCAAGGCATTTCAGGAGAGACAAGGACACAGTGACATCTCAGTATTTTAATTTAAAAGATAGAACTGTAATCTTGACAACAGCTGCAAATGTATTACCAGACATCTCTGTCCACAAAACTGAACGTACAGCGCACAGTACAAAAATATTCTGGGCAGGCAAAATTTTGTTTTGTCTAAATTTGGGCAGAACTTAACATACTACAGTGCCATTTACTGCTACTACTGTTCATGTCCAGCAGAATAATTAAACAAATGGCAACAGATTTAAAGCAGAATAAAGGCAGAACAAGGGGGACATGACATTTCCTAATTGCTGCAACAAATGACTACATTTGGCATTAGGCAAACCTCCACAATTAGATGCTACCCTTAAAAATATACAGCAGGCTTTCAGGAATGGTAGCACATAGCCATATAGATGTTATTTCCACAAAGCAGAGTTGTTGAAATAACTAATCACATGAGGGGCCAAGATGCAGCAAGGGTGAGTTTCAAAATGACGTAAAAACCACCTACAAAGCAAGTTGAGATTCACTTTCCAGTGTCAATATACACAGTATAAGTAACACTGTCTTATTAGAACTTACCAAACAGCATTTGCAAACCTGAAATCATCAAGCAGGAAATTCACAGGACACAGTGGTAAAGTTTTGCTAGTGTATTTCTCAGCATCTCCTGCTGAGTTATGCTAAAAGGCATCACTGCAAATGAAAGTCTGCATCCTATTTTGGAATTCATCACACATTCTACCACCATTTCTCTAGGGTTCTCAAATGTTAACATTGTGTGTAAAAATCAACAAACAATAATAATTTTTAAAGCTATAAAAAGAATAAGAGAAGAGGTTACAAAGTTGATGGACGTTATTGTTGCAAAGTGATGAAGAACAATACTGTATGTTAGGGAACGAAAATCTCAGCTTTTACCTCATATGGTTGAAAATAAGTGGGGCCATCACTTAACTGCTGCATGCTGCCTTCTTCCAGATACTGGAGATTAACGTTCAGGCAGAATGTTCTGGTGAGGGTTGCTGAACCAAAGAGAAGGATGAAGAGAGAGCCTTGCAAAGATTTGGGTACAACCCTTAACCATCTTGTGTGACTCTACAAACTAGACAGCTGTGGAAATAGGACTCTCAGCTCTTTTCCGAAGGTGCAGGAGACCCAAGCAGCATTTCATTTACTCTATAGAGCAAACTGCAGACTTTACAGGCCTGAAGCTGAGCAATGTGCATACCCCTCAAAAAGCCCAAATCATGCCAGTCTAAATGCAACCCCTCATTATCTCTCCTTGTCAATCAGCACCTGTGGATGCTCAATGGCTGCTCTGCTGTTCAGTTGGTATTTTGCAGAATACGACTTAGAATAGTTGCACTTTGTAGGGCATAACCAGGCAGGAAAAGAAAAAGAAAAACCTAATACATAAAAATGCTTCTTTCATACTGTCTTAGCATAAACTGCACTGGAAGAAGCACAGAAGAATAATCTTCCAATCTAATGCACCATGAACAAAACATACTCAACATCCCAATGCCTTCCCTCTTAAACCAACTTCTAGACCATCCAGGAAAGAAAAATCAAAATGTGGCATTTAAAAGATATCTGAGGAAGGCAATGGCACTTGGATTACCACAAGAAGGTGGCAACAGTGCCACTCAGACTTTCCAGCTTTCCTCCCACCCTCACTCAAACGTAACACGATGGAGGCGGAGGAGAAAGGGAGGCCATTTCAAACCTATTTTAGCATGCTTTTGGCATCTAAGCATGCAAGCAAGAACATCAACATCTAGAAGCCTAAAGTCCCTAAATAGCTGGGAAACTGAGCAGAGAATGTTTCTGGCATCCAGAAAACAGGTCTGGAAACCAAAGTCTGATGGCAGGGCTTAAAGACCCCTCAACATCAGCTCTTTTTGATGGATACTGGCAATAATAAAGATGTATTTACTGTCCCCACTTGACTTCTACAGAGAAAGTTGCACTTCGAGTCTTCTTTAATGAAGCCAAACCCTCAAAATCTAGTCACAAGAGGGAAAATAAAGTGATGAAAGCCCTGTAGTTACCTTGTTAGAAAAATATGTATCAAATGCATTGTGCAACACATTTTCAGAAACCACTGTAGAGTTGTTCAAGTCTGTGCCCAGTTGTTCAAGTCTGTATGGAAAAATACTGTAGAAACGTCAGCTCTGCTGTGTCTATCTACTAAGGGCAGGGGGTTTATGAATCAATGTTAAAAATGTGGCTATTTTCTCCTAAAAATTAGCCTTGAATAAACCATTCATGCACCTTCAATGCCATAAACATACATACAAAAGGAAAGCTTTAGTGTAATTCCTGGCTTTCTGTCTTTTTGTTCAGCCTGGTAGCACACAGAACATGATGACGCACAATTATAGGGAATTAATTCACATAACTGGGAAATGAGAAGTCACATCTGCAGTTAATCATCTTGTGCTTTTTCCAAACCATAAATCATTTTTTGCCAAGGAAGAGAACAAAGACATCAGAGATGTAATTAAATGTGACATTTCCCACAAATCAAACGCTTCCTACAAATGTGCTCATAACATCATAGACCAGCAAAGCTTCCAAAATTGCTCTAGTGTTGATCTGATGCTCATAATCTCTCTGTGGCTCATTTGAGGCAGAGTGTGATACCTATTACATGCTACCATAATGCAGAATTGTCACAGCTAACCTACAATTTCACTGTAGTACTCCAAATCCCATCAAAGGCAAACACCCCTGCCTTGGCCGAAATTACTTCCCAGGTGAAATGGTTCCTTTCATAGGCTGAACTGCAGTTGACACCTACAATCTGTTCATAGCCACATCTCTAATTTCAGGTAAAGGCTCACAGTGAAATTTTGGTCCTTTGGACGGAAATGGCAGAACTTAAAGCCTGCAAATGAGCTGGGTGACACTTTCCAGATGAGTCCACTCATCACAAACTCTACCACAGGACCAAAACAGGCAGAAGTTGAATTATTAAAGCACAAACTACTTCCTTTCAAAGCAAGACTTGATTTAGCTAAAATGTTCATGCTTAGTAGGTTAAAAAATACCATGCAAAACTGAGACAAACTCTTGTACTGCAGGTAAAAGGTTTTCTTCAATTCAAAATAATTTTAAGATTTTCAAGTTGCCAAGAGAAAAAAGTTTCCATTTTGGAGGATTTTTTGTGTTACTATTATTTTTCCCATTTTCACCATCAAAATGAAACAAAACCAACTCATTCAACTGCCTGTGTTCCTCTGCAACTCTACCTGGAATTTTACTCTGAAGAACCATTTTCTTCAGATTTAACAAGCTTTACCTTTCCAATCAACTTTCAGCAAGTGAAAAATCAAGCTTGTGTCTCCATATCAATATAATATTATTATTCCCCAAATAAAAGCAGGTTTGCCGTACAAACAACAAAGACAACTCAGACTGACTGTGTTAAAGTGAGAGGTAGTTTGGGTGCCAGAATTTTCAGTTTGGGACATGCTGATACAAAAAAAAAAAAAAATTAAAAAATCTAATCTTAAAAAAAGACATGATAAGAAAAATGTCATATAATGTATGTGCTTGATATTTGTGTCCTAATTTATCATCTCACAGCATCTGAGGCATACAATTAAAAGCCAGCTAAAACTAGACTAAACTTGCTTCACTGCCCCATTTAAGCAGGACTTCAGAAGAAAAAGAACAGATACAGAAGGAAAATGAAGTCCACATTCTTGAGCAACTACTGACTTTTGGTTCCTAAACAGAGATTTTCTAAGGCAACTTTATTTTCAAAGACAACTTGGTAATTTCAGAAAATTGGGGGTGTCAAACTGGGCAAGCAATACCTCCAATGACTTTTAAAATTCCTATCAGAATTTTAATAGAAAATAATTGTAATGAAACAATTTGTTTTGTTATAACTAAGATACTGTTTTTAACAAAAATAAATATTTTTTAAAATCTAATAACATCAGGATTTTAAAAGACTGATTGATTGTAAATTTCCCCACAGTTTCAAGCCATTCAAACCAAAACCAGTATAAAATATCTAAAAAAAAAATAAAAGAGAGAGAGAAATGGAAAGGACATTACGTTTTAAGGCAGGGCTGTCAAACTCATTTTCACCAGGAGCCACATCAGCCTCACAGTTGCCTTCAAAGGGCAGAATATAGTTTTAGCACTGTATAAATGTAACTATTCCTACAAAATGAAGTTTGGCACCCCTGTTTTAAGGTTTTGGATTCAGGTCTAAACACGTGTATGGAATTATACCATAGGAGAGCTACAAATATCAACATTTCAGCTGCAGCTACCAGTTCATATTCTGTTGTTCAATCTAGATGTCTTGCAGTTTCTGGATTGTGAAAAACAACATTTGTAACTCTCAAACAAATTAGATTCTACAGTCTTCATTCTTCACAGAAATCTTTGAATACTTTGAATATATTATTTGAAAGTCTTGTTTTTTTCCAGTAATTTATGTAAAGGTTATGTGTCCATATATTTCAATTTCTTTCCTTAGTACTAATACTACATTGCTTCCAAAATTAAAATATTTGGGGAAAAAAATAAAAGAGGTAAGGGGGTAACTCTAGACAAATTTATCTGTTCAAATAGGAAGCTATGTTCTAATTCTGGAAAATTCAGAAGGAATGTCATTCACTCAGTTTACTGATCTTTGTCTTGTACCCTGAGCAATCACATGCCATGCTATTATATTATTATCCAATCTTGCAAGCAAACGTGCTGTCCTTGAAAAGAGATTATAATCCCATCTCATTATAGTAGGAGTAGCCCCCAACAACTATTCGAAACAAGGTAAATGTCCTGAGTTGGAAGGGACCCACAAGGATCATTGAATCCAACTCCTGTCTCTGCACAGGACAACCCCACAGTTCACACCATGTGTCTGAGGGCTTGTCCAGTGTCTTCTTCAACACTGTCAGGCTTGGGGCCGTGACACCTCCCTGGGGAGCCTGTTCCAGTGCTCCAACACCCTCTGGGGTGAGAACCTTTTCCTAATGTCCAACCTAAACCTCCCCTGGTACATCTTCCTGACATTGCCTCGGGTTCTGTCATACTTTTCACATATAACCTCCATAAGTCCTCAAAGGATGGGAGATCTAAGTAGGTGTAAAAACACTTTAGGAAACCACATGGCAAAATTATTCTTGAACAACTGTCATGGTTAAAAAGATTAAACTGGCCAAACTCCACCCTTACCATTAAATGCACTGTTAATTCATAGAGGTATGTACAGGAGAAAAAAGTCCTACTCTAGTTAACAATTGACATGTGTTGACATGCCTGAATGGGATCCCAGCCCATTCAGAAAAAACTTCCGCAGTTGTGCAAACCATTCTGGCATGTGCTCTAATCAGGTCCCTTTACCACACAATCTGTTGAATCAAGGTCTTGGTTAACTATGTCCAAACTCAGTATGTGTCTCATCTCAGCAACTCATCAGATGGGGACAGGCATGTGAACATATTCTCTCTGTTCAATGACATCAGAAGATGTTGGCTAGAGCTGTCAATCGAACGAAAAACACAGTAATACCAAGTAGTTGTGGAAACTGTTTGGGGATTTGTTATGATTTATTTTCATTAGAGGTTCTTTGATTATGTTGACCAAGTCTGCCTTTTATACAGTGGATTAGAACAACCCAGAGCATGCCAGAACACCAGTGTTGTGTACCAGCTCACCTGCTGCCTATTTCCAGTGTGCAACACAACACACTGGTCTTCCTCAGTGGGCTGGTTGGTCCCAAGCCTGCTCTCCTGCATACTGCACAGTCCAACAAGCAAATGTGATAAAGAAATTATGTTTGTTATCCATCATAACATTATGGCTTTTTATCTTTCACATACCAAAGCACAGACTCACTGTGAATCCGCTTGTACTGTATCACTGCTGCGTTCTATGCCATCTTTGACCCAGAAGGAGACACATAAACAGGGCATTACTCACTAAAGGAGTAACTACAGAATGTGCTCGCTCCATGCCTGCCACAGGCAGAGGTGCTCACCAGCAGAGCACCGATCACCAGAAGGGACAGGGAATACCAGTCTGATCTCTGTGCAAGGTCAAGTTCTCACTGGCTTCAGGAGGAACATAACCCATACAAGAAGCCTGGGTTAAAAACTTGAGCATGAAAGTGCAGAATGCATTAAAATCTCACTCAGAGCCTTAACATCCAAGGCAAGGAGTACAACCCTTCCCCACTTTCAAGTGGGCAAAGTGACAAGAGCCTGAACACCACTCAAGTCAGGAGCACCTCTGGTACCCCTCAAGAGTTAAAGTCTTTCAGAGTCTGCGTTTTCCCATGCTGGATCTCAGCATTAATATCCCCTCCACAGGAGCTCCAGGACTGTCAATCATCTTCTGCCAGAGGTGCTGCTCTTCCCCTTGCGAGTCCATCCAGTCAACCTCCTTGCCATTACTTACACCTGTCAATTACAAAAACATGAGGCATTTTGGCATACTAGTAAGCAGTTACTTCATATCCTTTCTCATTCGGTCCCACAGCATACAAGAAAGATGACAAGCAATTTACACTGCCACCTTGCCACCTGTACAGGGAGTTATGCTGACACCAGGTAGCTCCTGGAGAGCACCAGTTTGCCATTACACTCCTTTGTGGCATGTGGGCAGAGGCACACAAACCTCCACAGTCTGCACCACAAGGAACTTTCTCCTAAGAGAGGAGGAATGGGCCCACACTGCTTCCAGATCACACCATAATCAGCAGAAAGGCTGTTGCTGGACAAAAGCAGTCTCTTCCTCCTCACTGGGATGTTAAGAAACACTTCCAAGGTATTCTCCATTCTTCTAGCCTGTGCAGAAGTACAACTGGGCACGAAAGTTTTGGGTCTTACTCAAGAGTAAGTAAATAAAGAACTAAAACATCTACAGATTACCTGTTGCCTTCTCTCCCTTTTCAGTTTCCCCAAGTTTCCATATACTTTCCATACATTCAGTAGCATTTCTGTCCCTCGTACACATGAATCATGTAGGATGAGGAAGAAGAGCAGAATAAGAAATGCAATCACCAGTCAGGTGGGATCTTACCATTTCCAGTGCTCAAACGGACCCCTCCCAAAAAAATGTTACTGGAGAGTGACTCCTTGTCCCACACAGTTAGTTCTAGGCAGACGTTTCGTATATCCCTTGAATTCAGGCCACTGAATGCAAAGGTATGATTCCACTGGGGGTTCACGCTCTTTTTTATTATGGGAGTTTTGTGTTTTGTAGCTTTGCTGTCATCTGGAAGAAGGTATCTAGGAGAGAGAAAAAAAGGAAAATTCAATATGTAGACAGGATGTCACAATAGTCATAAAGAACTACAAACATGTAGAGACTCAAATGAGATCAGGACTCTACTCCCCACTGTTATTAAATTGAGCATATACCTGAACTGCATATTTAGCATTTGTGGTCTTACAGCTATAGTGTCAGTTATCACCAGCAAAAACAAATTAGTTCTCCTTGCCCCGTTCCTTGGCTCTTAACCACAAACTTTTTACTTCAGTGAGACAAAATATAGACAGGATCATAAAACTGTTGGCCAGAAGAGGCCTCTGGAGTCACCCAGTCCAGTCTCTGTCTCACAGCAGGGCAGAAAGTCCTCCAGAAAGAAGCAGAAATGCTCGATGAGGAAGGAATTTCAGCAGTTTAGCACCAGTACTTTGAATTCCCTAACACCCTACTGAGTGCAGAAACACTTTTAGTGGTGAATTTCTTTAGTGAAACTAAGAGAACTTAATACTTTAGCTGAAAATCATAGGCCTGTACAAATTTGCATAGTCTGTACCTTCAGCTCCTTCAGCAAAGCTAATGAAATGACTGTGTGGTTGCATATAAATACTAAAGGGTAACACAGTAATGAATCACTAGAGCTTGATCAGGATTCCGCTGCAAGTTTTTACTTGATAACTAACAAGAGCTTGTTTACTGCAGGGGGCCAATAGGGGCTGTTATGTCAAATTATCATCCCAAGCTAGTCTGGAGCTAACAGTGCAGATCAGAATGCTGCAGCACCTCAACTTGTTTGTGGCAACTTCATTATGCATTTGGCCATGACACATAACAGAAAAATAGTCCAAGGAAAACAAGACTCCCGTTCACTGTACTGAATAATCCATGTCAGCAACAGCAAACACCGCTAACTAAAGAGAGTCCAGAGACTTATTTGCCACACATTGCTACTGCTAATGTGAAAAGGCTTTGGCAACATTTTCTCCTTGAAGTCTGTTGCAAGCTCCAGGTAAGAACACATTGTAGTGGGATCAGTCTATTCAGTAAAAGAAAATGCCTTCACATATACCAGGCAAAGAGAGATTGCATGGGAGAATAAATACATAGAAAGAATAGTTCAAAATTCTTCATGAAGTGTATGAGCTGAGTGATAGTTTAAAGCACACTACAAGATCAAGATAAATTCTCAGCTCCACCAGGGAATTAAGCGCAGGATAGTCACAATTTAGTAACAGCACTCAAACTGTTAGAAATTAACTACAGCATATTTAAAAATCAGCAACTCTGAATGCTAGCACTGAGAGCAAAAACTGGCAAAGTCTTTAAGCTATCCATTATTTCTTAAATGTAATATTTCAGATGGATAACTTACATTTATGAAAAAAAAACAATGTAATGAGGCATGCAGGATTATATTAACTTTATTGAAAGGCAAGTATATCCTATATGTAGCATTTTCTATCTAGTTTGGCTTTTGACTGTCCAACACAAAATGCTGCTTATCTAATAAAAACATGCATATATGTCATACTACATATATTTTTATGTACGCACATGCATACAAGTGACACAGACCTTAAATTTTTCAAAATGAAGCATCTTTAAAATCCAACCTGAAAGTCATCAGAGCAGAATTTTTAAACATCTTCTGTCAGAGAATATTAAATGTTGAGAACGAGACAGAATTAGAGTTAAGACACTATGTTTGAAGTCAGTGATAGGCTGCCTGGGAACCCTCAGGGTTTCAATGTGCTTATTGACACTGTACCACATGCCAAAGAGCTTTCCCAGTTAAGCACTAGAAAAAAACCCAAAACTGTTTATAGCATAAGACAGAAAAGTTTTTTTCTCATTTAGCATATTTACTTGAATCAAACCAGAATTTCTTCACGCAGATAATGAATATTCTCTTTCTATATGTTTCAGGTGACTTCTATTAGAAAGAGCCTCATTGAGCATGCCTGCTTTTATAGGTGCTATTTGCAGTTTTACAAGGAATCCAAACAGACTTGTATCTTTCTGAAACCAAGTTTCTTACTCAGGACATAGCCTGGCTATTCCTCTTAGTAAAAAATACATACTATTTCAATTTCCTGAAAATGTAAATGGTATCATCTCTAGTGTGAGTGCTCTAATTTACTTCTTGCCTCCAGGAGTGATGAATATTCACCTGCCCTTCTCTGCCAACTCAGTGGAAATGTTTTCTTTTACTAAATGTTATATTCTATAGCAGTGTGCACATTAGCACAGTGGACACTTCTGTATGAATGGTTCCATACCATTTGACTGACTGGTGTTTATATATGATTGAATTTAACCACTGGGACAAGTTGTACCTCTCTGCCTTTATTCTGCAGCACCCTTCCCTTCAGCATACCACTTAAAGGTGCTAGTCGCTTTTCAGGACTGACACTCCATACATATATATATATACAGATATACTGAAAAATAAAAAGGGTCAGCCAAAACATGATTCAACAAAGCCATAAAAAAATGGGGAGAAAAAAAAAAAAACACAGACCCTTTCACGAAAGTGTCAGATGTGCCTCCTGATTTCACTGCTGTTAAATTCTTTGCTTCTTTGATGAGGACTTCTAATATACCTCCACATGGCATGTGGGACTCTCCCTTTTTCCCTTTTTTAAAGCTCTTCTTTCCTATACGTAGAAAAGAGTCACAACATCATAATCAGAAATTATATACACACTGATAGACTGATTTGGAAATGTAAATTGTCTTAGATTTTTTTTTTTAAAACCATTTACTGCAATGGCATTAAAGTATTCCGTAGGATGATATTCTAATTATCTATGGGTAGAGAAACTAAGAAGGCAGGGACAGAAAAATAACTCCATATTTGACAAAGAACTTGACCATGTAAATAGCTAGTCCTTACTGGACACAACAGAGCACCCTATCTGAAGTGCCATCTAAATGTAAGTATTTGTGGATTACTGTGCTGAACACAAAGGGCTGCACATCCTCTAAGTCCTATGCTTTTTCAGAATCCACTTCCACCACTGATGTTAAGGCAGCCTCATACCACAAGCAAGGTATAAAGGCAAAGCTTAAAATGCAGAAGTACACCACTTGAATTCCATGTTTGAAGACACAGTGCTCCTTGGAGACCGTGACAAAGGACATGGTGCTCACTGACACGCTGCTGGTTTTGAACAGCAGCATGAAGACATGGGTACTTGCTGCTTCTGCAGATTCCGAGAGGCTTATCAGCAGGGATTGTACACACTGATTTGGGCTGAAAACATCAGAAAAAAAGATCAGGAGTGATGTTAAAATGTACTAATTAAAAAAAAAAAAATCAGATGGCGTATATCTGGACTTTTCAGATAACAATTAGCTTTTAAGATAAAATCTTGGAATTCCTGCTAGCAGAGGGAGAGTTATCTGCCAAAATAAAAAAAAAAAAAAAGAGAAAGAAAAAGAAAATGTCTAATACATCTATCAAATCTTAATGCTAGCAAGCAATACTATCACTAAGACAGTGATACACCTGTCGTCTGGTACACTTGGGTGCTACTCAGTGATTGCATTCATTTCAGATGATTGCTGTTCCTCATGCTATTACAATGCAAAGAGTTAGTAACTATTTTCTCCTGTTCACTGTTGATGAAAATAATTGCTTACCCTAAAAAATTCAAATAACATTTTACAGGACTGAATTCCAGCAGTAATACAGTAAAACGGAGCAGAGGTAAAGCAGTGTGAAAAAAGACTGAAAATGAGAAGACAGGTAAGCCTAAGGATAATCCAGCATGAAGAACTAAGTGAAGTCTGTTACTTTTATCAGCTATACACTGTTTATAACTAGCTGAACAAAGAACCCACAGACTATGATGCAGACAATTTATTTCTATGTGGCTGTCCTCAATCATGTTACCTAATATCTGATTTTTTTTAATTAGGTCACAGCCATACATCACTATTTGACTACACACTCCTGTTGCCTTCTTTCTCCTTGAATTCGATTTAAGTGAAGAGGATGGAGCAGGAAAAATATATTCATGGTTCAAAATTCCCATAGATAAAGACAACTACTATATTTAAGTATGATTTCAATCTTCACAAATACCATTACTTCACCCTAGGTGAGGATTTTTACTACTCAGAGGGGTGTTATCATATGCTGCCATTAATGTTTGCTTTACCTTGAAACTGCCCTAGAGGAAGCATTAGGTTTCTGTCTGGGGGAATGTAACGTAAAACAACTGTCAGTTCTCCTTTATATTGAAGCCCAACATCTGTCACAACCTCCACCTGAAAAGAAAAAATACAAACAGAAATCCAGCTAAGTTTAATCATTCATGTTCTCAATTTGATTTTAATTTTGTTGTGCCAATATAGTGTTTGAAACACTTCTTAAATGTATACCAGCCCATTTTTAGATAAATACACATTCTAGATTGAGTGCAATCACATTTTAGAAAATTTTATGAGGTAGGGAGTGTAAGCTCTCAGAAGAATAAAGCCACACAGCATCAGGCACTGTTCAGTGAACATGCAGAGGAGAGAGATATCTAGCATGAATAAGTGAAGCAAATAAACAGAAAAAAACCACTCAATCTTATTTCTGCACATATAAAGTGTAGCTAATTTAAGTTGACATTCAGCTCTTATTTCCCCCAATCAGAATTTTAAACCGTAATTGGTTCCATGTATTTTAGAGGAGTCACTCCTGAGTCATCATTGGAATGGAGGTGTGGGGAACCAAGGCAAGGGAAGAGAGCAGAGTCCAGCTCTGAAAGATAAAAGCTTCTTGAAAAGTGCTGTTCTCAGCGTCCTTTTCCATTTCTATACAACTACTATTTCTGCATCTTTTTGTCTTACAAACATTTGAAACTTGCCCAGATATCATGCGTTCAGTGCTTTTCAGAGCATCCTTGTTAAAAGAACATTAGGCCTTCACTGACATGTGCTGAACTTCCATTTGCATAGTAAGAAGTCGGAAACTACATTTTAGAACAATAGGTGCAACACAGAGAGAACATGTTACACCAGTTCAGACTGACTTCTAGAAAAACAAACTGCAGTGAAAAAAGAAGCCTTGCACATTTACATTAGAGATCAGGTCTATGAAAAACTCAGGCAGATGGTGACCTTGCTCAGCGATACCCAGTAATGGAGATGGGACTATGCAGATGCTTCCATTTCTGCACATGCGTCAGTGCTCAGGTTTGGGTACAAATCAACAAATCTTCCTCATCTCTCAACAGGGATAAAGCATGTGTATAAAGAAGAAAGGACTCCTGAGTGCTGAGAGACACACACCAAGGTACCACAGAAGCCTTTAAAGAACTGCTTACAGACAAATGCCTGATCTGTAAGAGCATTTCTCTGCAATGCATTCAGCTTGTTTCCTAACTACCCAGGGAGGTCAAAATTCTATTACCAAGAGCAAACATAAAAAAAAGCCCCACCAGAAATACATACAGTGACATGAACAGAGTCAGCACTGCCTTCATGTCACAGACCCCAGGCTAAGGCATTGACTGTGCTTACTGGAGCCGAGTCTCTGCACAAGGATGGGGACAGGGTACAAAGCGATTTTAGTGAAAACAACATGGCACTTCTGTGACTTTGAAGCACTTTCACAGCAACTCAGACATTCCTGCACTGACTTGGAGAAAAACGGTCCTGTCTCCACCACTGTCTGATGCCAGTTGCTACAACAGAGGACAAAAGATAACCTGTAGCAAACGGCTGTGGAATAATTTGTACAACTTCTAAATCTTGCCAGTCAGGCAGCTCACTTATGGTCTGAACTATGCAAGTTTAGGATCAAGTTTCCCATAAAGACAGCAAGGATTATTTTTTCTGTTCTACTGGTGAGCAAGTGATGGTATAAGTTCTTAGGTCAGGAGCAATTTGTCAGCCTAACCCCCAAAACCCACATAGAACAGGGCTCTAGACTCTGCCTCCTCTTTAACCACAGAACTACTTTATCTTACTTTTCTGATCTAACCACACTCCTCTTGAAAACAGACATTCTATGCTCATAGAATAAAAATGTCTTAAAGTCTCCAACCTCTTCACTAAAGCAGCGAAATGCTTCATGATAGAACAAATAAAGCACTGTAATAAAGCACTGTAATAGAGCACTGTAATAGAGCCCGGGAAATGTTTCACTGCCATTCCTGTCTCTGTCAGGCAGTTCGCATGGGAGAACAGCATGTAACTTGCATGTATGTTAACCTGTGCTTTTTTAAAATGCAAAATGCAATAATTGATATTAAAAAATATTATATTTACTGATCAAAAATCTTAGCAGCATTTTAAGTTTAGGAATACTATTTATAACAACTTTGAAGGCAGACAAGACCAACTCTGTGTTTGCTTTCTTTGGTAAGAAAGAACTCATGTAAAAATCCATTTAGTGGATTTGGAAATAATCAGAAAACACCTTCCAGCTGGGATAGCTGAAATGCATAGCACCTCATTACTTTTTTCCTGAGCAGGACAGATTCATGACTGTTTTGGTTTTGTTTTGCTTTTCCCCATTAGGATTAAAAGAAACCACCCATACTCAAACCCCCAAAGATTGACATGAGATGACAAGGAGACTACTGCACTATAAGAAGCGTAATTTCTGACCAACATTGCATACAAACTGCAAGCAAAACAAATACTAGATGTGTATCTTATTTTTGTAAACTTGTGAGTATAAATAAGAGCAGCATTTGACACCAGACAGAGCTACAAAAGAGACGTAGAAGATATCTATTCTACTTCAAAAGCAGACCCAATGGAAGTAACTTAGATGAAACAAGCTTGTAAGGAGGCAGGTATAATCCTGGCCTGGCCACGGTGCTGACTGAAACATGTTTGCCATCATTAGCCACGTTTTCGTCCTGGTCTCACCTTGTCTGGACCATCAAGGAAGAGCTAGTGGTTACCCTTGTTAGCAAAGCTGAACTAGGAAACTGGGAATGATTTTCCTTGCCACTTTTAAAGTGTGAGGTGTGTAAGTGTTCAAAGAAGAGACCAATATCCTTATGTAGCTTCTGGCAAATTATCTTAATAAAGTATAAATATGTGACAGTTTAGATGTAAGCCCCACAAAGGGCTATACTCTGAAATCAATTATATAGCAATCAGATCCCTCTCCCACCTCAGAGAAAGGCACAAATCAAACACAGGCTCCTGAAACTCCAAATGTAACACTATTTCCTGGAACATAATGAACACAGAGCAAACAAGTCACCTGAGTCTATCTCCACACCACTTGCAGTACAACCTTGGAAAAATACTCTTTCTGAAAGGGCAATTTAAACTTCTGGAATTTCTGGGGATTCCGGCTTCTGCAGGAGCAAGCAATGCTGAAGCCTTTAATCCTCTAGCTCACAATAGCTCTTTGAATCTCTTCCAAAAATAAACTCCTCTGCCAAAGCAGGGGGTGCCCTAGAGAGAGAAGTCATTCTGTCCTTAGCCAAGTATAATGCAAGACCTGTTTCATAGACCAAGTGACTCGCCTGCTGAGAAGCCTTATCTTGCACCTTCCTAGTTAAGGTGAGTAAGAGATTAAGAAGTTATTTTGTCACAGCTGAAAGGTGTAGAACACTTTGAACTGAAACAAAGAATATCTTTTTATTTTAATAAACTGTTCAGGGTTGGATAGGGGAAAGTGGTAGCACAATCCTTTGGTTTACGTACTACTTTAAAAAAAAAATCAATTTGTTTACTAGGTCATTTCTACACTGCAGTTTACTACAAGTTGAATTTATAGTTTATTTAAAAGTGAGGGTATTTTTGTTGATTTTTAAGTAGCCAATCACATGTAATGTTTCATGAAGACTTGGAAAACAGTATGTTTTGATTGAATAAAGAACAAAGATATGATTTTGTTACCATTAAACACTCAGAGACACTGTTTAACAAACATGTTCCAAAGGAAAAATAACTAAACCTTGCTAAATTTGTTTCACAGCACCTTCACTGGCCCCTGGAAACCCTTACCTTGGGCTGGAGCACAAACCACTCATCGCCCTGACTTTCGAAGTTCCAAGAGTCAAATGGAATTTCCACCTCTCCAAGGAAGCTGTTGTGTCCAAACCTGTCATAGTGCCAGACAGAAAGCTGCAGGGTCCTGGTTTCTAGCTGTGTGTGACTGATGACATACTACCAACAGAAAAAGAGAAAAAGAAAACTCTCAGAATAAGCAGAAATAATAGTTTCCACAAAGGCACTTAAAACTCTAGCTCAATATCAGGAAGCCCACGGCAGCTAACAAAAGAACCATAAGATTTGTTTTCTTTGCAAACAAGATTGATCTAGCCAGAAAGCTCATAATGTTAATGTTAAACCTAACTCTTTTCTTTGCAGTATATATCCAATGGTAATTCATATTACTATCATGATTGTGTATTTTCTGTATTATTTACTGGGTATATATGACTATAAAGCAATTTGTGATTATTAAAATGATGATCTTGTAAATTTCTTATAAGTTTGTCTAAAAGACGAAGATCAACATCAAAGTTCAGTTCATAAGAAGAAACCCCACTGGTTCTTTTACTCCTAAAGAGAGTCTGCTTTACACTACTTTATAGAAATTGTCTCCTCTAATTTTCAACTGTGTCTTTGTAACTTATGAAAAATTGTTCTGAAAACAAGTAAAACTGCATCTGCAAAGCACGCACCAAGTGTATCAGTCTTAGTAACCATTGCTGGTTGTGAAAGCTATTAAAAGACTCCTCTGAAGAAATATAATATTCTAGCAAATACACAGAAAATAATAAACATCTGGAATTCTATCTCTGGACACTCTACTTTTAGCAAAAGGCCCATTAATTCCCCAAAATTCACTCTTCTCCTAGTGTTAGCTGAAGAGACCCAGATGTCTTCTTTTTTTGCATCAGGAACAATGTCTGGACATGGACACATATTCTCCAAAAACGGAAACAGTCAAGTCAGTTGGCAAAGTCACACAAGTAGGTTATTCATGTATAGATATGTCTACAATGCTTAATCCTAGATGCCAGCAGTACCACTGTGAGAGATGTCACATTTAGCAACAATGAAATAAAAGTTAGAGGGAAGAATTGCACAGGTATAATTTTGTTTGTTTGTTTGTTTGTTTGTTTGAACAGTAGTTACAGCTTGGATGAACAGATGTAGCTCTTGCTCACTTAACCACAATTCAAATAAGCCCACATTGTTACAGTTGGCATTTTTAACAAGCTGCTAGGTCCTATGTTCACCAAGTTCCCTAGTAGCAGACATGTTCAGTACTAACTATGTTCCTTGCTAAATTGAGTTTAACACCTTTGTTTCCAGTTCAGTTAAGTCTTAACTTTACTAAAAACCATTTAGAAATGAGGCTATACAAAAGACTTCGCCTTGGCAGGCAGTCTGGCTAGGCCAAGTGAGTATAAATCTGCAAAATGGTTTTGTAGTCAGGGTAAGCCAAGTGTACTGGCCAGGGAACATCAATTAGTCTCTATTATAACAAGTTTATTTTAAAACATCACCGAAGTTACCAAAAAAGAAAAAAAATCTGGAGAAACTAAAGAGTTTCTGGCCTCATGACAGCCAGCTGGGGTAACTCTTGTCAATCGACAGGATGGAGAAGCACCAAGAGCTTTGTGGTCCAGGTGGCAGACAAGCAGCGAACTGGACAGAAGCTCTGCCATTCCCAGCTGCACCACAGAGCCAAGGAGGTGAATAAGCAGCTCGTGAGGAGCTCAAAATAGTTCAGCCTCTGCAGCAGACGTGGGTAAAAGGCAAAGAAGGAAAGAGCCTGGGCGCTGTGCTCCACCAGTCCTCGAGGGAGTAATCTGTCATTGTCTTTTGCAACAGAAAATGAACTTCACCACAGCTTTTTTTTAGGAAGGCAGGGAGTGAAGCTGTTGCTGGCATTTTATTATCAAAGTCAGTTCTACTTCAGAAATAAATTAAGATCTCCAGAGAAATTCAGATCTTGCTGCAAAAGGTTATTTTCTCTTTGAAATCAGTTAGACTGGAAGTTTCAAACTAGGTCTACTTCAGCATTAGTTGCTAACTTAGGGTATATAAAATCTTCAAGGTGCTTTTAACATCTCTGAGATCAGATCACATGGAAACATCAACAATTTCGAAAAAGATCTATGAAAACTAATAGAAGTTCTATCTGTAAAAGGGAGAACCAAACAAAAACACTTCCTCAATGCTAAAGGCCAGAAATTACAACTCACATAATTACTAGACGCTTTTGGTTCAATACCTTCCCTTTGAGGCATCCCTTCCAAATTCTAATCCCCACGCTGGAACACATATAGCAAACACCTGTGAGCACAAGCAGAACATTCATTACAGCCTGAGAGAGAGACAGTGTTCTCACCTTCAGTGTTTCATTAAATTCTGGATTGGTGCTGTTACTCTTAATTTTGGTCTTGCGTTTACTTTGGCGCGACTTATCAGGCAGAAGGTATGCTTTGACATATCTGAAGACCAAGCAGTAAATTATTAGCAAGGAATAAAAATGACCAGTTTGAGCAAGGACCTGACATTGCTGCATCAGCAACCCATACGAGGAAATTGATTTTTTGCAGTTTAAACAATGTACACGTGTAACAGAGAACGGAAAGGCATGGTTGTTATCTACAAACATATCAGTGTTAGTCAGACAGGGTCAGGATAACAAAAGGCAGAGCTAAATTAATTCACTAATTTTCAGAAATGCAGAAAGCTTTCCTAACACTTTCGCTTTTGCAGTATACGATTACTGACTGGTTACATATGACAGCACGTACGCTGAAAATACAAGAGAATGAAAAACTTCATACCTTACATATGATAGAATTACACATTATTAGAGACATGAATTATTACTTCCTGATGAAAGTAATTACATATTATACTGAAAACTATACTGGGAAGTTCAGAAAACATGGTCCTTACACAGTGAATCTATGGATGCGTGAACCAAAGTTCTCTATCCCTCCTCTCTCTGCAAAACATTACTCCTCTCATATAATTTATTTTTAATTCTAGAATTAAGAAATCAATCCAACCTCCCTATTCCTTAAATTTTTTTGGACTTTTACTATCAAACAGATCGATAAGTAAACTAAGTAATCCCCAGGACATGCACACATTGCCTTAAGAAACATATTGAAAATGCATTTTCCACAGGGAATCCAAACCCAACTATCATCAAACTGCTGGCTTGTAGCAGCTGCATCCTATGAGTTCTCAGGCTCACATCACAGCCCCAGGCTACAGCACATGATGTGGTGGAGGACACCCCCAGCAGAGTTTAAGGAAATTCTTTGTGCTTACGGATAGGTCCTGTGCTTCTTCTCATCTGCAACAGCCAGGTTTCTGCAACTTTTCACCAGGATGTTGAGGGCACCCGTTTTGTAGCTGTAGTTGATGTTGAGAAGTATTTCACCACTGACCTTCACGTTGCCATAGTCACCAGTTTCACTATATACACTCAGCATACTGTTGATGCTAGTCTGGAGAGGGAGAGAAAAGGGACTTAGAGGCTTCAACAAATCACTCTTTTTCAGAATCTGCTTTTTTTCATACAGACACAGCTTTGCAATACTGTCACACTTCTTAGGACTTGCTAGGAAAACAGATATACCGTAAACCAGAAATACCACCATTTTATGCAAAAGGGAATAAGAACTATAATTAATAACAGCTTAAATGTCTAGACGGTTGATGTTTTTCCATGCAGGACTCAAACCTATTTATAAACATGACAAATCTAAATTACCACCTGTTAATTCATGCATGAACTGAAAAGCAGACAGGCTACATAAATTGTAAGCTCATGTACGTTCCAAGCAGAAAAAAAAAAAAATTAAAAAAAAATATATTTTTTAAAAAAATCACCTCTCTGTCCCAGCTGTGCACCTAATTTTTCCTGAGTTTCATAAAACAACTGCTGATAGAACCATTGGAAAAAGTTATAAGGATGTTTCCCATAATGGACATTGTATAAATCCATGTTTGTTTAAAGTGACACCCATCTCTCATTAGCAATTCTAAAAGAATGAGCATCCACCATTTCTGAAGTTTTCCTGAAGCCAAAAATGTTTAGCAATAATCCCACAAAATTTTCCACTGCAATGTAATACATCAGTCCTCAAATTCTTTTTTACACTTATACCATGCACAATTTTGCTGGGAGGATTTCCTCTTCCAAAAGATAACAATTAGGAAAGAACTAAATAGTTTTGAAAGAAAACCAGAGCATTGTGCATGCTGCCAGAACCAAAGGCATTTGAGAAATCTGGTGCAGATTTTCTTTTGAGTCATTGAGCAAGATCACTCAAAAACATATATAACCATCTCAATTTTAACATGTAAGAAACCTTGCGAGGCACACAGGTACAGCCTTCAACAAAAACGAACAAAAGAGAGAAACCTTAAAAGTAAGCTAAGCAGAAGTTTCAGGAGAACTCACAGTATCACCGTCTGTTTCAGGCACATTTAAATACGTCCATTTTCTGTCAGAGCCTTCTGGGGAGCTCTTTAAAGAAGGTAGTGCAAAAGGTCAAGAGAAAAGAGCATCAGATAGCTGTAATAAGAAAGACTGAGTGCAGCAATAAATCTTTACCTATCTAAGGGAAGTTTGTATTGCAAAGTCATAGCAGGCAAGAAAGAAAAAGATCTCATCAAATCAGAGAAATGCTAAGTGTTTTCCCATATACTTCAAGTATTGAAGGATGCATGGCTCGAGGTAATTAAATAGAAATTAAATATCTGCCGTATCAAAATAAACAAATCACACTTTAGAACACCAATTCAACAGACTTGGATTTGTATTGGATTGTATTTGTATTTGTTCTCATTTACATCTGCATGAAATCAACTCTCACTTAAGGTAGTCAAAAAGCTAAGTATTCATGTATTTGCAGGACTGGCTTCTTTGTAACAAATTGCAGTTTCTCTGTGGAGTTTGTAAGAATAGATACAAATGCACACAAATGTTTAAACATGTCACTCTTTGGGAAAAAATACAGTCTTAGAATATTGGTGGAAGCATTCCCCCCACCACACCCTGCTTGCTAGTGCAGTATCTGAAAGTGTCACCAACAAGCTCAACAGAAACTACATCTTGATCTACCTCCATCCTTGTTGGCTGCAGGGAGGAAGGTAAAGGACAATCAAGAGGAAGAACCACACAAAAATGATCGGTCTGTGGCAAAACTCAACCCTCTAAGCATCTTGCCTAAGGGCCTTGCAGCACAGAAAGCTGGAGGGATAAGCAGGCCTGTGTCGATATGGTAAACAACAACAGACATGAAAAACCAAAAAAGCAATTATTACCCATCACGTTAATATTTATGCACTGTGCAGAAACAATAAATGGCAAAAAAGGTGGGGTTTTGTATTTCTGCTGGCCTTCTTCATCCTTCATGAAAAAACCCACAAACCAAAAAACAAAATGAAAACAAACAAACAAAAAACTCAAAATGGCCTGTCCTTTTATTCCTTTGTACAACTGTCTGAAATTCCATGAACAGGACTGGTTAAAAGTATTGGAGAATGAGCAACACTCACAAATGTGTCATATTTCCTCCTTTTCCTAACATGCCTCAAGCTAAATTCCAGCCTTTATCATTTAGGCATTTCCACCTCTAGCATAAGCGAAAGTGGGTATCCTTGGACACTGTTAGTTAACTTAACAGTCCCAAAATGTGCTGTAAAATGCCTAAATTATCCCTGTAACAGGAAAGTAAGAATTTGTGTGCCCCCTTCAGAAAACAAAGCACAAGGAGGTGGATGAGTTGTTCTCTGCTGAATCCAAATATTCTTTTTCTTGATCTTTAGAGAAGTGGGCAGTGAGGGATAAATGATTGGGGGAAAAAACTCAACAGAAAGTCCTAAACTAACAGAAGACCTCCAACCCTAGAATTTATGCAAACACAATTTCTGAATTGCTTACAAACCACAAAGAAAGTAACACAAATTCAGTAGAAGTGTTTCATATACTTGGCTTTTTTCCCCCACAGACTCTGTTCTGTGGCATTTACACTGGACATTATATACGCTAAATGTAACGTCCTTAAGAAATCTGCTCATTTTCCAGTTTCATAAGTAATAAACAAGCACCACACATGGAGGATGTGGAGCCTCATTTTAGCACCTCAGTAAGAACTATATTTGTTTCGCATTGTATCTGATTGCTGCAGTAAGGTATGGAACAATTCAGTCTTACTGATGTGATGGGACTTCGCAACACACTAACGTGCTTAGGAGAGGAACTGGTGAAGGATGCAGGTTAAACTAAATACACAGTTGACGTATTAGCTTTGGGAAAACACAGAGAAAAACGCCCTAATGCTGAGATACAGTTCCTGTTCAGTGTCACTTTCCATTTTCATTTTTGCTCACTCACGTTACAGTAGATTTCAAGTATCTTTACACTTTGAGGTACTTTTTCCTTCAGCTCAAATGCTCATTGTCAGTGTACCCATACTGTACTTCAAATTCTCATATTCAATCAAGAAAGGAAAAAAAAAATAAGAAAAAGAAAAAACACAGAGCCTAGCGCTCATTAATAACATTATGTCAGTGTGACTTAATATTACAGTCATTTGACAGATAAGTATGTGAAAAAAATCTGTGCAGTGCAGAAGGCTCAAAGGCTTACAACAAGCAGAGTAAAGGCAAAAATAAGAGGAGCTATGTTAGTAACTAGTAACATACACTTAAGGGGAAATAAAAAAAAGAAGGTGCAAAATTGACCTCTTCTTGCAGGGAGAAGCAGCTTGCCATTTGTAATTTTGCCATTAACATAGCATGCAATGACATTAAAACACATGTCATGCTGAATTCAGAGAAACGAGAGCATTGAGATGTGAGATTATCTCGAAAGTATAGCAGTGGAAAAGCTGCACTCTGCTTATGAAAAAGTTCAAAGGGAAATCTATTGCAAAGGACAAAAGCCAATGCACAGACAGAATGCTACCTACAGCACTGAGTTCCTCAATCACTGACCTAAATGGAGAAAGCACTTAAGTACCTGCAACCCTTATATCAATATTCAGAGGAGATAAAAATAATTCTGTCTATAAAATCCACGGGACCAGGAAGCATTGGAGACAATGAATTATAATCAACCTCACATAAGCGGGTCTAATTAGACCAATGTCATCAGGCTGCATTGGTGTGAAGTGCTACATGTCAGTTGTGTCTGTTTCTGTGAACTACACAAATAAGAAGGGAAATAGAGTCTGGACATGGGCAGATCTAAGATACTAAAATGCTGTGATGGCAATTTACCCCACCCTTTCTCCTCCCCAGGTGAGCCAAACTGGTATTCAGCCAACTCCATCTCTTTGGGATCAAGAACTTAGGAGGGCATCCCCTGGGCCCTGCTTGCTTGGGGACTAATGGAAATGCAGTTTAGAAAGAGCAGTTCTTCGGTTACTGTCATAGATGAAGTTTTATCTTCTCTTTTAGCACACAGACTCCTCATCTCTCTTCATCCTCTTCAACTCTCTCATCTTCTATCTGGAACTTGTTGCAGTGTTCTGATAGTCTATATACTGACCAGAGCTATTCTTAGGCACCAGATGACCTTTGAAGGTCCCTTCCAACCCAAACTATTCTACAAATCTGTAAGAAGAGTGGCCAGAGAGAGCTCTGAGACTTTTCTGAAGATACTATCAGTTGCCCACATCCTAAGTGTCAGATCCTAAAAATGAGGTACACAGCAGGCAGTCATAAACTAGACATGTCAAAGGCTACTTTTATCAGCCGTTTTCTTTCCCAGTGAATAGCAGACTCCGTAATGAACTGCATAAGGCTTATTATACCAATTCTATTGCAGCTCAAGCATCTGTTACAACCTGAAAATGCAGCTATCCTTTTGAAACCAACATTCAGTTACTACAGTTAGACAACCACAAGACTCGGACATCTGATTTACAGTATATAAGAAACAAAACAGTATACAAAAATAAAAAGGATGTAACAGAAAAATACTACAATTATTTCAGAAGGTAGAAAAGTTGTCACCAACCAAAATCCCCAAGTGTCTCCCTCCTCACTGTAAAGAGAAACACTTTTCAGATGTGGGTGGCATAGCAATCATCTCATGAAAAATGGGAGAAGCTGGGCTGGGGCATGGACAATGGTGCCACAGAAGTGGTATGTATGCAAACACACAGACAAGTATTTGTGTCCCAAGGACCTGAACAATCAGAAAGTGGTTTGAGGTAGAAGATCCCACCATAGCCTTGTTCTCTTCATTTCAAGTAAATAAAGATTAAGTGCTCCTCTGCAAAGCTGAGCAGTCACATACTGCGAACATACATGGTTTATCTTCTCCACATGTCAGCTTGGTAGTAACCTTAGCATGTGAGGACATCTGCTGATGAGTATGCAAAATGGTCTAGTCTTTCCATGCACCACAGAGAATAGCATTTTAGCTTTGAACAGCCTAAAATATAATAGAAAAACTATCTAAATGTTAAAGAATGTTTCTCAAGTGCAAGATGAAAGATGATCTGCTGCCAAGTGGTATGAAGTTAAACTTCTTTTTGAAGGAAAAAGATGGTCTTTTGTGAAAGGAAAAAACATATGTTTTCCACTCAAGATCTTACTGTTAATAATCCACTTGTCAAATGTCCATGTTTCCTTGAATAACGAGAGGCCACTATGTCATCAATATCTTCTTCTGTTTCATCCAGATAATCCTAAATGGCAAACAGGTATTTTAGTTGCTGTTTTTTGCTCTGTATTTGTTTACCCTCTGTGGTTTGGTTCTGTTTCATGTATTTTCCACTTTAGGAAGGCAGTGCAGGATGTATTCAAAATTCTAATCTCTAGGGGAATTTTGATTTATATTTTCCACATCTTTGCACAGGCACACAGCATAAGGGGAAAAGATGCTCTTAAGGTTTCAGGGTTTAAAACCCTGAAAAACCTGACACATCCTTCATATCTTATCCTGGAGGTGCACACCTTTACACAGCCAACAACTGTGCACATAAACAAAACCCACTTCCCTGCCTACTAACAATCCCCTGTGAATTACCTTATTCTATGTACTACTATTTTTATTCAGGAATTCAGGTTTGGAAAACTTAGAGGGACGTGGTGAGAATTTTTCGAATCTTAACAAAAGAAATTAGGGAAGTAAGGTCCAATACCAGGGGCCAGGGGATCATTGATATTGGTTTACCTGAAGACATTTGTAGCCAGAAGCCATGAGATGATTGATTTATTGGTTACAGTCCAGGTTTCATGTTTTTACGAGACATATATTTTACAATCCAACCATCTAGTTTTCTAATTATTATCCACATTTATATCAGTCCTACTCATGCAAATACACAAGCACACAATTTACATTACACTTGCATCCTTTCACTCTGTCTGGTGACAGGCGATGATTTCGTGAACAGAATCATTAACATAGACCCACTTTCTAACAGTCAGTGCTGAGAGCCCCAGGTTATTGTCAAACCACGTGGGAAGAAACTTCTCCTGCCATCATACACACTGAATGTATTCAAGCAGCAAACAAAACAAAAAAAGAATCCAGTTGATGTGCATGTTTTAAAAATAATTAAATTCCTGTATTATTTTAATACTTTAAAAAGGAGGAAAAAAATCAGTAATTGCACAGCTTCATATATATGCTTGAGTTTTAATAAGCAAGACTGAACTGTAACATCTTTAGGTCACATACAGAAAAAAAGAATTTACATTTTTTTTAAACACAATAATTAAATAAAATCTAAAAAGAAATTTAAAATCTGGTTGGTGGTCCTAATGAGGCTGTTAATTTTAAGTAAAAGTTACAGGAAAAAACCCCAACCAACAGCTATCATCCTAGTAAGTGTAGCTTGGAAATTTCAAGCATTTCCCTAAACCTTAGGGCAGCTATTTTGAAAGACTCTGCTCCTAGTTTTCATAGAATAGAATCATAAAATCATTTCGGTTGGAAGAGACCCTCAGGATCATCAAGTCCAACCATAACCTAACCTAACTCTAGCACTAAATCATGTCCCTTAGGAACCTTGTCTAAACACCTTTCAAACACCTCCGGGGATGATGACTCCACCACTTCCCTGGGCAGCCTGCTCCAATGCCTGACAACGCTTTCCGTGAATAACTTTTTCCTAATATCCAATCTAAAACTCCCCTGATGCAACCTTCCTCTCGTCCTATCACTTGCTACTTGGGAGAAGAGACCAACCCCCTCCATGTTACAACCTCCTTTCAGGTAGCTGCAGACAGCGATCAGGTCTCCCCTGAGCCTCCTTTTCTCCAGGCTGAACAGCCCCAGTTCCCTCAGCTGCTCCTCATCAGACTTGTGCTCCAGACCCCTCACCAGCTTCATCGCCTTCCTTTGCACTTTTTCTAGTACCTCAATGTCCTACTTCTGATGAGGGGCCCAAAACTGAACAGAGAATTCAAGGTGGAGCCTCACCAGCACCAAGTACTGTGGCACAATCACTTTTCTAGTCCTGCTAGCCACACTATTTCTGATACAAGCCAGGATGCTGTTGGCCTTTTTGGCCACCTGGCACACTGCTGGCTCATGTTCAGCTGGCTGTCAATCAGCACCCTCAGATCCCTCTTTGACAGGGAGCTTTCCAGCCACTCTTCCCTGAGCCTGTAGCACTGCCTGTTGTTGTGACCCAAATGTGGAACCCAGCACTTGGCCTTGTTAAATCTCATACAATTGGCCTCAGTCCAATGATCCAGCTGGCCCAGATCTCCCTGTATGGCCTTCCTACCCTCCAGCAGATCAACACTCCCACCCAATTTGGTATCATCTGCAAACTTCCTAAGTGTGCACTCACTCTCCTCATCCAGATCATTGATAAAGAGATTAAACAGAACTGGCACCAGTACTGAGCCACTCATGACCAGCCGCCAACTGGATTTGCCTCCATTCACCACAACTCTTTGGGCCTGGCGCCGCAGCCTATTCTTTAACCATCTCAGAGTACACCCATCCAGGCCATTAGCTGCAGCTTCTCCAGGAGAATGCTGTGGGACATGGTGTTAAAGGCTTTACTGAAGTCTAAGTACCCAACATCCACAGCCTTTCCCTCATCTACTAGTTGGGTCACCTTTTAATGGAAGTCAAATGTTCAACTTCCTTACATCTGTTTTGCAGCTATAATAATCTCACATGGTCAACTACGTCGCTATCACTTTCTTAAACTAAACAGAGAAGTACTGTACTCAAAATCAGGAGTCTCAAACACTTCTATGCTAATCAGGAAAAACAGAGAAGAAATGCTGCTGGAGAGTTGAACTGTTCATTTAAAGATTTGCAGAGTATTTGTCATTAGTATGCATAAAACTAGGTGTTACTTCTCCTTTGCTCCAGCAACTGAACTGAAATGAACCCAGCTGGAAAGGATGCAAGATCTTTTATTACTACTTTACAACTGTAACTACATATTTAATATTGAGCAGAGGGAAATCAGGACACGTCATCACTATTTGGGACCAGAATTTACATACTAAAGCAAAAATTCCTCTTAACTTCATATTCTTACAACAAGCTTCCTCTGCTGGTCTCTTTCTAATCTGTTCAGGGCACTGTTAACACGTCACAGAAAAAAAGAAGTCATAGATATTTTATATTCTAAGGAAAAAGTCCATGGAGACCCAGGCACAACAGAGCAAACTATAGAGGGAGACAGACAGAGAGCTCAATCCTTCAAAAGTTAAAACCAAAAAGCTCCTAAAAAAAGAACAAGAAACCCCACCCTTCACTTCTACTTTCCTCAATTACTTCAGAATTCGGGTGTTTTACTTTAGTTTAAAACTTGGCAGGAGAATAAACAATTTTCTTTCTTGCCCATACAACAGGAAGAAGCAAGTCTGGTAACAGAAGGAAAACTTTTTCCTTTACCCTGTTGTATACATACCTGTGGACTTTAAAATAAACAATGCTATGTTTTTATTGCTGAATAATTAAATACAGGACAAAAAAGGTAAGACAACATCTCCAAACTGTGTTGCTTCTGGTCTTGATGCTCCAATATTAACAGTACTTCACAAAGAGTCCTAACAACAGCTAGCTGACCACTAATTTTTGTCTGCAAGCAGATATCTAAAACTAAAAATATGGTTAACATTTAACCTATGCGCTTAATTCATTTTGTACCACAATGATTATGTGTCTCAGGAGGTGTTACAGAACTGCAACTACATAATTGGTTAGTGTTATTAGCTTATTAAAGTTAGAGCTATTAGGTCATTAATCTCATGGTCTCTAGTAGGGGTTATAAAATGCACATTATCCAATTACTCCTACTAAAGCAGCTGAGGATGTAACGAACACTACTTGGTCAGGATTTCAACACACACCTGTCCAGGTAAGGTGTTCACACTTGAAAACAACGCTAGATTTAACTGGTTCCCCATACTCCTTGATAAACACCTACTACCGTATGTGGGTTTCTGGAAGCTGTTGCTTTTCACTGTCAAGAGCAATGTTAAGTTAGAGAAGCAAAATACCCATTCAATTTTCCAGCTGGTATCTCTGTATGTGTAACGAGTTTTCCTGATAGAGCAGGAGCAAAGTGGCTAAAAGTCTTTTCCTATCCTTTCAGCTGATAAATTCCAGCAATCTACATATCCTATTGATATGTGTCATCTTCCACACCACCTCTATCAGCTCCCATCACCCAGGAATGAGACTGAAGGAGCTCAGTGAGCTCCACCAACTGGCCAAGAGGAAAGGAGGTACAACATTTCTCAGGCTGTGGGAGCTGTTGTTATCTTCATCAGATATCTTTCTTTTTGGCTCTTATATTGAGCACCAAATAAACTAAACTCCAGCAGGAATACAACTTATATCTCAAATACTGCATCCATAATGAATATAGGGCAAGATTCTGAAGGACTCCTGAGAGTCAAATTACCCTAAAAAAATATGGTAACATTAAAGCTGATTAACACAATTCAATTGATGTCATAAGACAGAGCAAGAGAGGACATGGGTAGAATCAAAGATCTATGAACCCTGCTACAAATGAAGTTTAAAGGGGAATTGGTACTCTCACAGGCCCTGGAGGAACTAAATCAAGGTTATGCAGCAAGAAAGGTCTCCTATGTAAGTTAGCAAAGAAGGCAGTGAGTTGCCGAGGTGCAATCTGAAATTTCATTCAAAGTCAGCAAGAAAGAAAAAGAAAAAAAAAAATAATAAAAAACCCCCTCTGAATAAGAGGAAGACAAAAATCAACCAACAGATACCACTCCGGATTTGGAAACTCTATCACCTGCCTCAGAGAAATCCCTAAGTGATAATTATGATACCCTGTACAACTAGAGGAGAAAACTAATATAAATACATTTGAAGTTTGTATTTTCTTATTTTATGCTTTTCTTCTGCAATATTTTCCAGCTTCTTAATCAAGAACAGATCACTTTTCTTTACTACAATAAAAAAATAAACTACTTATTTTTGAAGTTCTTCTTGCACAGAAATCTGACATACAGGAAAGGCTTTTTTATTTCCTTAAAGATTAACCCAAACAAAGCAGTGCTGCAGGCAAATTCTCTAAATGGTTACAATCCAAGAAACAGGTGGGCATCCCAACATATTTTTTTTCCACCAAGCCACAAGTATCAAACGCTACAAGGTGGGGAGACATCTCCCATGGACGATGCTCTTCTGAAAAGAGCAGATAGTTGGGAAGGACTATGACAATAGACAAGACGTGTAAACTGTCACACAGAGGGTTATGGATTTTTTTAAGCTATAAGCAAACACACATTTGAAAACTTCAGAACAAATTATGATTAGATGAAGAACTATTTAAATAACTCTTTTTTTCTCCTCATGCATATTTAACAAGCTTGGAAATTCTTTGATAACGCTGATGCATATCTGCAACTTGGATATGTGGATAAGAGGAGAGGAAGGTTGTGAATCACTTCAGGAAAAGCAGCCCATAGAATACACAGAAAAAGATGTATGTGAGAAAACAGTGAACAGGAAGAATATGCACACAAGAGTGGAAGAACAGAAAGTTGGGGCTTCATTTGCTAGAAATATATATACATGAGGGGAAAATCAAAACCAGACAAAAATAAAGCTTTTAAAGCATAGTATTTCTCAGCATCAAAATTAAAATCTAAGAAAGTATGAATTAGCAGAGTTCTGGAGTCAGTGTAACATAGTGCCTGAAATGTATTTTCAGGCCAGTATTATTTCACCTGTAAACCCAAAAACCAGCAAATCAATAACTGTCATCGTGGCTGTTCATTGGAAACATTCTATATCTAGCATACTCAGAAGATGAAGCTGTTTAAAAACCCATTAGATATCTCTGAAATAATGCTCTACATTACTTACATTTTACATTGATATATATATACAGCACTGATTTTATAAGATTTCCACCAGATAAACATTTACATATTTAGAACTCACCAGTTCCTGATCTAAGGCACTAGGTACAGATTTGCTTCTTAGGCTCAGAGTATCCTCATTTCCTTCAGAGAAAGATTCGCTCAAATCTATCTCAGATCGGCTACGATCTGGAAAACAGAAGCCATTCAAATGTTTGCTATAATTTGTACAAAAAAATTCCATTTCATCTTCCACACTTTATTAAATGTTGTCTCAAATCCAATTGTTTTTTAAGAAAAAAACACAACAATATTTTAGGTATCTGTCACAAACTCTACGACAACTGAATGTTAATATGATGAATGGAAAAATATGCTTTCTGATGCTGTTCAGCCTTCTGGCCAATACTTTTACCCCTATACTACTTATCTGAGGTAATGGTCTACTGTGAATGACATTATGGATCAACCTTTTGACTTTTCTCTGGTAGGCCTGTCAGCCTGGAATATTGCAAAATGGTGTGAATTCAGAGATTGTCCCATGCAGGGATGAGAGTTCAACTTGATGATCCTTATGGGTCCCTTCCAACCCAGAACATTCTATCATTATATGAAAACTTGCAGTATGAGTGTTCACAGTGATTATCACACTTCCCACCACCATCAAACTCTTCCCAGCATCTGCTTCAGAATTAAGCAACTAGGGATCAGATGAACATAAGAGGAAGTACTTCTGTCATTACTGGTGTTCCCTGTGCAGAAAGGAGGAAGAAACGAATAAGTCTTCAGAGCTGGACGAATTTCTTTCAGTCCTACATGTATCCACTCTATTAGGAATAAGACACGTTTGATGTCTTGAAGAAAGATTTTCTTAGTCTTCCTCATATAAATATCTTGTGTGACTGTTCAATATATTGAGAAAGAAAGAGGAGGAAGAGAATACTTTCAGGTCCTGCAGGCAGGAATCTGAAAAGTTTTTAACTGTGCATCTTCTGCCTGGGCTACAGCTGATGTGACAGGAAAGGTCACTCTCCTGAGCTTCATGTCCTTTGAGATCTTCAAACAAGGAGACAATGAAGAGTCTGAGGCCCATTGTCAGGCTGCCTGCAATTTTGCTCAGCATTCATCTGCTTTGGTAACATGAAGCCAGTTCTTTTCTACTGGAAAAACCTTTACTTTATAAAGAATTTTTGCTTAATAAAAAAGTAGCAGTCTGTAGCACCTCTGCCTGCATTTGCACTGTACAGTATTCTCAAAGAAACTCTGGTGCTTTCAAGTTGAAAAATCTAAGGTGAAGAATGTTACCTCCTTTGGTTAGCTGTGTGGGATATGCCGCTAGGTTTCTGCTTTGTGCTAAATTCAGCTGAAATAAAGCGATCCCTGCTGCGTTTCAGAGAGAGACCTGTAAATCTGAACCCACTCTGTTAGCCTCGTAAGAAGCCAACTGAGTGCCTGGGAGAAGCAAAAGAGCGCAGGGGGCTCCTGCTTCTTATTTTGGATGGGAAAAGGAGGGTCTCTACCCACTGTTGTGAAGGGGCTCTGACATGACCTTCCTGTGCAAGCCTTATTTCCCTAACAGCCTCCAACAAAATGAGGTAAATTGAGGCAAATTCAATGCATGATGTATAAAAATGAAATGACAGACATTCTATAAGGGACTTGTCTCTGACAGCTCATTGTTTCCCAAATTTCCTTCTGGGCAAAGTGGGAGTAAAATGTAAAGGCAGCAGCACAGTAATTCTTTGTGGATTGCGGATTGGTAGTATTTTATACAACTGACTGTACAGAGAATGATTTAACAATGTGCAATTGTGAATGAAGCCTTTTAACAATTCTAAGAGCATGTGATTTACCTAATGCAAATATTATGCCAACATTATTGAAGTTAGTATTATATTTTTTTCAAATGTAAAACTTGTGAAGTGGCATAAACTTGGTTAGTAAAAGGGAAGAATTTTCAGAATGAATATGAACAAATTTATGAAGCTTACACCTGATTCTTTAATGTGCTTTAAAAACAAAAGGAGCAGAATCACAATAGGTACAATCCTCTGATAATAAAGGCTGTCAGAAAGCAGAAAAAGATTTAATACTTGCCTGATGACAAAGATATTCTTGAAACTGCAATGGAAGGTGTTCCAGATACTTTCCTAGGGTGCTTCTTTACTAAATCTTCAGGTACACTTTCACTTGCTGGAATAATCATGCCATTTTCTAAGCCAGTGTCCTGACCAATAAGAAAAATGCACATCCCATAAATACAAAAAGCAAGCTTATTCACTGTCAGTCTACAAAAGTGCCATTTTTATTAGCTCTCGGAAGCCCACAGCTCCTTTAGCATCCAGTCTATTACTGTACATATTTAGATTACAATCTAATCTGCTTTAATTATCACAGATCATGCATAAAATTTGCACAAATATGTCTTTCATGTATACATTCTGAGTTTGCAACTGAAGAATTAGAGCAATGCATGAGGAGCAAGAGGAGGGAAGAGAAACACTCAAGTATATTAAAAGTTCACTTAGCTTAGAAATTAAAAAAGGAAAAAAAAAATAAAAAGGAAAAATATAAAAGAAAAAAGAAAGAAAAAATAAAACCTACTGCTTTTGTACCAGCATAATGATTTCAGTCAGGGTAAAAACCAAGTGGACTTGAAGTAATTAAATTCTGCCCATATAACCCCTTAAATAAAGTTAATATACTTGATATCATTATAGCTTTTTGCCTTCCTGTAACGGAATAACTAACAACATAACTCCATCTAAATTAAATAGATTAGCCTTTTTCAACCAAATTGAATGCATTTGAAACCGAGTCAGTCTGTTTGCCAACAGGAGTATAAACAAAACAACTATTAATTTATTTACAAATCCCAAAACTGCCTTCATGTATACTAACTTATATACTGTCTTTCCTAATAAAAAATAAGACCAAGTATTTGGACGTTAGAAAATGCTCACCTACTTTTTCCCAAACAGTAATGGTAAAAGGCATTACCTCTGACTGTAATTTTTGCTTTCCTTAAACATTTAAGTCATGGCAACTTAGAATAACTTGCTCATACAATCCTGATTTCTTAAGAGGGGTGACTGAAACAAATTCAGGATGGGGGTCTCAGTGCACAGCCAAGAGGAGATGCTTGGCAAACAGGCAGGCTCTCCAGCAACGAAGAGAGTGTCTGGTTTTGGCTAGATAAACAACATCCTTCTACTTATTACAAAACAGCCGAGGCAGCGAGCTCAGATGGAGCCACCTTCATCCCAAGAGGCCTAACTGCGTGCAATTGGAATCCCACCTTTCATTTTGATAGAGCATCTCCCATTTTGCGTTATGCCATAATTTATGTAGAGTTCAGTGAATCCAGAAAAAAAACCTAAAATCAGTACAGCCTGATTTTCTGCAAGTACTGAGCTTGCAACATTTCCCTTAGAAGTTAGTGGGAGTGTGCAGAACCCTGCATGCTGGAAAGTTGCATCCTTAGTTCACAGCACTTACTCAAGGCCCTGAAGTGCCAAAAATACTTATTCCCATCCTTTGTGCTTCCCACTTCAGAATCTGTAACTCATTATAGGACGATGGACATTAACAGCAAGTTTTAGACACAGAAAAATCTCTGCCAAACCAAAAACATAAAGGACAGAGCATGACAAGTTCTGTTCTAGTAGAGATCTTCACTGGTCCCAGCAGAATTAAGGAAGGAACAAAATCTTCTCTGTCAGGCTTGTGCTTTCGGGGCTACAAATCAGGGCAGACACCAGCCAAGTCATCGTGTTTGGCGTCAGCCGTATTTGACGTCAGCTCCACATCACTGTACTTACCCTGCTATGATCTGCAGTCATGCTGCGTGTGCTGAGCGCCAGAGACCTTGGGAGGGCAGGTGTGGACACGTTGCCTCTGCTGGCAGGACCCACGGCCCCTCTCAGGTGGCCTCCATTGGCCTCTGCATCACTGCTGTTCAGAGAAAGGCTGCTCCCTCTAGGATGGAGAGGAGAGTATTAAAGCGTTATTGCTTTGAGCAAACCAAGGCAACCCACCTAGCAAACCGTTACAAGAAAACGGTGGTGTTGACAGTTCAGAAAAAATAACATTGCCCTGAATGAGTTGTGTGATCTACTGGAAGGAAATGGTCACCTGGAAAGAAATACACAGGCAAGGGTGAATTACAATTACTTTATATATAAAAGTAATACAAGTATTTTCAGCACTTCTACCAGAATTTGAGAAGCTGAAAAGGGCATCTCTTGTCCAGGCTGCAGAAGCTGCATTTGTCCATATTCATTTCAAACTGCATTCATATTCCGGCATCCCTTGGTTTAAAACAAAACTATGGTGACATGACAGTTCTGACCACTTCTGCAGCTGATGTTAACGGCAGCACCGCCTCCAGAAGGTCTAAAATCCTTGGCTATCTGCTCTGTCCTTGCCAGAAAAATGACAACTTGCTCACTATCCTATTTATATTGCAATAATGATTCTTGACCCAAACTGGTTAATTCTTTCAACCAGCTTGGAAAGCTAGGAAAGCTGGACAAGTCTTTTTGCCAAGTTTTGTGTTAGTATGAAAAGCGACAAAAAAGCATCTGTGATCAGCATACCAGAACCTAATTGCTGTCTAATACCACAAGAGGCAGAAATTTTTCCACGGGACATTTTCTGTTAGAAAATACTGATTAGAGCATGTGGACACTGAGGGCTATAAAGGGTAAGCTCTTGCATTTCTTTGACCTTTTCATATCATTAAAATGATTTTAAAATGTATTTCAACACATTTCCAATTAAAGTTTTCTTTTCCTTTGAAATTTGATTTGCAGTAAAAATACAAATTCTTGGATAATCTACTACTCTTTCTCCACAAACATCAGTTCAAACATTTCTAATTTTCTTCACAATTCAGAGAAATAGCAAAAAGTCTTGCAGGACAGTAACAGCTCTGCATACAGTCCTACTTACTACTTTAAGAAATAAAATTACTGGTAAATAGGAATTGATACCAGAATTGAAGCCTTTTCCATATGGAAAATACAGTGTCAGAGAACAGTAATAATGTGAATTTGCTGGAGAAAATTTTTGGAGCTTACAGTACATTTTCAGCCCAAAGAGGCTTGCTTAATCAATATTTCAGATTTGCAGGCATCTTCATAGTGCTGGACAACAGCTGAAGTCCACCTTCACTTGGTTTAGGCTATCATATCACGTTTAGAGTAAATAACTGCAGTAAAAATCTTCTCTATCACAATGGAAATTTTGATTTGAACTACCACTGAACTGAGAAAAAATACTCTGGAACACAGCAGATCCTGTCTTACCACTACATTAAGCACTGAGCACAGCCTCTGAATCCACATTGGTGGAGTTATTGAAAACAAGGAATAGCGAGGAAAATCCCAAACACCAGAACTGTCTACAAATGTTGTGCAACCATATTTTTGTCTTTTAGTAAGCAAGTTCTTATATTGACAACAGTAGATAATGCATAAAAAACAGGCCCTTACGCATGTCCACTTGACATACATGCACTTCTACTTTTTAATTTAATGAGCTAGTGATCAACAAATCCTCCTAAATGTGCTCTGGTTGAATTATAGTCCTATCCGTTTATGTAAAAATGAGTCTTTGGTGCTGCAAAGTCAGAAAAATCAAGGTCACTGGCTGTCATCTGTATTTAATCAAAACTGTTGGACTTAGAGGCACACACCCTAATTGCCAAACCTGCCAGTATATGGCAAGTAGCCAAAATGTTGAAAACCTGAGTTGTATTGCAGGCCATATCACTTTTGGTGGACTGTTGTGACTTTCTGTTACAAAAATTGTTGTTACAGATTTTTTTTCATCACTGTGCGAACCAATGTGAATCAAGAGAACTGTTCAGAAGCAATAGTGGGCTGGGGTAAAAGACTGGAAAACACATTACAAGGGGTTCTGCAGGAGTCATCAGTCAGGCTGAGCACTTGCACATAAAACCTACTCAACAGACCTCTCTTGTATTTTGCCCTCATTTCAGTCTGCTATTAGAGAGAGGTTAAACACATTTTATACACATGTTAAGTAGATGGCAAAAGAAAAACTTTGTTGTAAGGTGACTTTGACAGGTATTTCCATGTGGTAGAGAAGACCTCAGAATGATAGGGCAGCGTGCCTGTGTAGATGAGTCTGAAATTCCTGCAGTATTTCTCCTAGAAGTACTCTGATGCAGTCTCACAGCAATAGAAATAAACCAGTTGAAGGGATGAATTCATGGCCTGGCACTCCCTATTCCCAGCTCAGTACATCATCTCTTAAACCAAAATGTTTAGTAAGAATAAAAATTGTCTCTCAGTTTCCCTGCTGGTAGGTGAAATACTACCAATTTTGGCAATGCAGCTAAAAAGATTAGGGCCATTACAAAAATCAGTAATATGCAGGAAAATCTAGGACAGCTACAGTGTCACAAGATGGTGTTATATTATTTTAATTTGAAACTCAAAACAGTTACAGAGGGTAGCCTGGAAAGCTTTTCTGTTATTTTTAATAATTACTACTCAACTCTAGAAATTAACTAAAGTAAGCATCCTCAAATATCTAATTATGTATTTAACCATGCATGAACAAGACAAGAATTTTTATCCCTATACTGAGAAATGGAAGCTGCTGCTCAGTCCTTCCACAAACTAATACTTAGGAAGTTCCACATCTTCCATAGACAGTAAGATAATTCAGCCCCCCTACCAAAAGCATCTCCTGGCAACACAGCAGAGTCACCATGTATGCTGACACAGGACACCAATTTGATCAGGTAGGGATGAGATGATGGCTGGAGAAGGAAGTTGCCATGACTCAATATGCCTAATTTAATAAGTTCCACACTTGGGCTCTGGGTGAAAGCTAAAAATTGATGCTTTATGTGAAAGTTAAGCAAGGCAGTCAAACATAAAGTTTATTTTCACAGGCTACTTCGCTATATCCTTCTAAGCCTTCAAACAGCTTAACAGGTGCTGAATTCTACCACTCTGAACAACAAAAAAAATTGCTTCATTTATGGTTAACTGAGTTATAACTTCCTTGTAGTCTGGTACATCAGAACTGCTGCACAGATCTCTCACAAGCAGCCTTTTGTCCTTATTCTGGTAAACTCTTAGAGAAAGTTACTTAATATTGCATAACCTTAGTGTTATGTAGCACAGACACCAGATGCCTCAATTTTTCTCTCTTAGATCCTTCACTAATGTCTATTTAACGAAAATCAAAACAAACTCAGAAAAACACCAAAAATACTGCTTCTGGTGTCATAAAAGTCAGGTATGAGTCTAGTTAGATACAGAAGGCCTAATTAGCTCAGTGAAAAAAACCAAAGAACTGGGCATGGGTTAAAGAAAACTACCTTTGAAGCTGAGTTGGCTAATAAGTGCTGAAGCATCCAATGAAAAATCCAAACTTAAACTTTTGAGAAGGTTGTCACCATCAACTTCAGGCATGTTGCAGAACATTCAGCAACTGGGTTTTTGAATTGTAGGTAACTAAGGGAAGCAAGTTCTTGCTTAAACAAGAAGGGTCATCTGTGGATGAATTAAACTTCATGATGTTCCTTTTACCAGGTGTTCCTGTATAGCTATCTGGAATCTCCTAGGAGCACTTCTTTCAAGCTAGAAAATACTATTGGATCTTACATTAAACTTTTTTTTTTTTTTAAATCCAGATTGTAAAATTTCTAGGTGCGTGCACTTAAGCAAAGAATGTGGGTCTACATCTGTTATAGACTATCTAACTGAACAACAAAAAAAAGTGAGCTATTTTTTCACTTCATTTTGGAGTTGGTACATGAGAGGATTGTTGCATCTGGCATTTTACTATGCTATCGACAGAGACAATAACAGAGATCTCTTAAGCCCAGACGAATGATAAAGGGAATTCTAATAGAAATAACTGGGACAGTAATCACGGAAAAAAAAGGGCAGAACCTTTTAAGAAAATATAAATTTTAATCAATTAATATGTCATTATTGAATAAAAACTTTGGAACAAAGGGTCTCAGTTCCATAACATGAACACAGCTCATCAATTAAAAGCCAGAAATCATGGAAAAACACACTGACAGCAACAACCACCTGAACACAAGGACAGAAAAGGAAGATGGATGGGGATATTTTTTATTTTTCTTCTTTTGTTTTTTAAACATCATATCTGTTTCTGAGATAACATTAATGCTGAGCATTCAAAGACACAATGCAGCACAGGCGACTGGCACACAGCCCTAGGTCAATGTCGGCATGAGCTACACCCGAGTTCTGCTGCTCACCTCTCAGAGCAAGGCGTTGACTTGCCGCTGTGCAGACTTTGCGTTTCAGCTTCTGGGCCTGCGTTCCTTTCACCTTCATCTTTTGTGTTCGTAATCTCTCCTTTGGTAGCTGCCCTAATTACCTTCCTGATGAAAACAGGGAATAAAAGATGTTAAAAGTTGTTTTTCCCAGGAAACAGCAGCGTGCCGGAAACACTGTGATGTGCACATTCTGTTCATTTCATCTGTCTGACCTACAGATAACTCTGGATATAAGCATCCATAGACCACCAAATCTGCTTAGCAAACTGATTCCTATGAACAAAATACCCTATATGTATTTTCTCTGAAAGATTTCTTTGCAGCTCTACAATTATATGCATCAATGCCCCAAATATACTATTTTCTGAAAACATCACCTTACCCTGCAACATGTGGCCTAAGAAGACAGAAATAAATGAAATAAAGTTTTGAAAAATAATAGTATTCCTCATAAACTTAAAAACAACAATACACTGTTAAGATATCTCATACCACTTTCAGCAAGAGTTGACCCCAAAATCACTTCGCTAAAACAAATCCACTCATTAGATACATGAATGTGGAGCCTGAGGGAGGAAGGAAGAGCAAGGAAGGAAGAGGATGAATAATGAACTACAGGCCACAAAATGTACTAGGAAAAGCAAGCCTAATTCTTGCAGGTTTGAATTTCCTCTGTGGGGAATGCCACCATGAGAAAACATTTCAGGCCAAAAGCCGAAAAAAGTTGAACACCACTAAAATAAACAACAGACAATTAAAAAAAAAAAACTTTTTTTCTCATTGTCAAATATGACTAATAGATTTGCACAAGCAATTTAAATGAAAAGAGAATTAGAAAAGTAAACTTTAATGCACTCTTATTCTAGCTACCAATTAGCATGATTTATAGCAATAGGTCTTTTTATAGGATAATAGATTCCCTAAACTGGTTCTTTCTTCACCTTAATTTGACAAGCCAAAGGCTCTTTTCCCCAATATTAAGGAGAGATAAATCACTCATGTTAATTTCTGGAGTCACTGAAACAAGTAATTCCACACTCAGCTCTCCTCAGCTTTCCACAGCTTTTTTACTTCTATCTACCTAGCCTATATTTAGGATCCATAATATGTGTTCATTCTTCCAACAGAAATCAAGTTTTCCAACTATCAGCCCATGGGCCTCCACCCATAATATGAACATTCGTGTGATGTTTCTTCCCCTTCATTCAACAGCATCAAGTTACATCCAGACACCACTTGCGCAACCATATATTCAATGCATCTTTCCACATCCCCTGAGAATAAGCGAGCGCTCTTCTAAGGGCACAGTCGCACTGGGGTTACACCTGTCACTGAGACTTGCAAGACAACTAGCAAACGTATCTGTTTATTCACAGTCACACACACACACAAAAGGGGCACTTCTTGACTGTTAGATTGAATCTGCAAAACTCGAATCTAAAGGAAAACTTGACTTGTGAACAGAACCAACCAGTGTACATAAAAAAAAGCATTTACTTCTTCAACAAACCTGCCTTTAGGAACACTCCATTACTTCTGAGTATAAGCAAGAAAAATCCAGGAGTAAAATTGCCTTTTTTTTCCTGCTACCTTTATAGCTGAAGAGTAATTACTGCTGCATTTCCTAGGAAACAGCAGTCTAATTACAGTAAGCATGCTTTTAAATGAAGGCTGTTTCTAACCATGGTAAGTTTGAGGATGATGTGGAATGCTGGAGGAACTCAAAAGAAAATCCATCCAACCATATGGAGTTGTTATTCGATTTATCAGTTTGCAAAAGAAAAGGCTTTACCCTATCTTTCTGTGTCCACTGAAGACTGATTTATGCCCAGTTGTGGAGGAGACTGATACATCCAGACTTTTTTCTTCATTCTCTTGGGGTTGATCTTTAAATGTTCTTCCTTCGTCCTTACTGGAAACTGTATCTTCAGTGAAGGGGGAAATTAAAAAAAAAAAGGTAATGTCTGCCCATTCCGTTTTTTAATATTAAATAAAACTATATAATAAAGTATCATGAGAAAAAAAAACCTTTTGGGGGTTCTTTGGCTTTTCCTTTTAATAAAAGAAAATAAAACCTTACGTATTTTGAAATGTTTCTCTTTATCACCTCTTGTCTTGAACTATGCTTCTGAATTTATCATTGGTTGGGTTTAGATCTCTACATACAGCCAGACTTCCTGGCATCAACAGAGAATGAACTTTCAGAGTCTCTGTTTCTGGCTTTGCAGCTGAAGAATAATGTCCACCTGTTTGGACAGTGAAATTTTAAGCAGCTCTCTGTCTCCACAGAGATACTTCTTCATTCATCTGTAGCTTACCTTTCCTATATATTAATCATTCACAAATCACTGCATAGCAACACCCAAATCTGAAATTAAGATTATAATCCTGATTATATTTATACCTTCAGTCGTGGAGAATAAGATACAATACAAGTCAAACACTCTGGAAACTGGGCTTAAATGTATTAAGCACAAGTGAATCTCTCTCTTGAGGTCTCTACCTGGAAACTTGTGCAGGATAGACTGTCTGACAACATCGGTTCCAAGAAGATTTGATTGTTTGAAGCGCTTTGCTCTCTCTTCAAAAAACCATTCTCCTGTCACTATCCGTAGCTGCCTATATGGGGAAAAAGAAAAAAGCCAGAGAGACATGCATGTTAACAGACTTGGCCAACCAAAGCTAACACTTCAGCCCTTGGGTCATCATTCATGCGTCAGGCTTGCAAACGCTGGACAACATTTGTACAGTTCAAAATAGAAAGTAAAATGATTGATTGCAAAGCTTGGAATATGTAGCAGAAAAATATCATCATTTTGCTTTGTGAATGAAAAGTAATTTTTGGTACATGGAAATTTCAACCACATTTACTAGATTTGTAACATAGTAACTCTCTAGTCCTTTGGATAGTGAGCTACTCAACCTGAGTTTCCAGTATCTCAAAAATTACAAGATTTGTAGAAAAAAAAAAACAGTGGATGGAGGGAGAAAACCCCCCACAAAAGCTCCTGCCAGCAGTTCATGGATCCAACCTGTTTATATACAGGTTGCGGCAAGCCAATATATTTCTCATCTCTAAGTTTCATATGCTGCCACTATATGCAGTTTCTTCATATGACAACGGTGTTAAGAATTAACTATGTGCCAGAGATTCAGAGCCATGAACTTTCGTCTTTGCCACTGTTCTGCATAATGCTGCTTTTTCTGGTTTCAAATTCTCTGACCTATACCAGCAACAAATATATCCTGTACTGCTATTGGTGTTTTCCATAGATTTATTTTTAATTGATTGCTAGCCTTTTCCTGAATTAGTTTCATTATGGTCAGTCATGACCATTTCTACAGCCTCACCACATATAGTTAGTAGTAAAAAGCTACTAGTCATGAATACTCAATTAAAAGCAAATAAACAAACAACAAACAAACAAACAAATAAATAAAAACTTATTTAGCTCCAGACATGCTCCTTCTTACTTTATGCTCAATAAGAAAACTTCTTTTCAAACCCATACCAGAAAAGAAATCATCTAGTTCCTTGAGCATAAAAATTACTACAGATAGATTTAGAGCACTGATCTTCACTGTTAAATTACTTTTTGGTCATGCCTGAATGGAGAATCTGACTTGGGAAAATACTGAACGCTACAGAATAGGATCCGGCCATTGGTAAAAAGACCCCAGTTCTTCCTAACCTATTAATGAGTCATGGACCTTTGCATGAGTCATTAAAAAAAAAATCCTCCAAAACATGTGCTCACAAGCATAAAAATAGAAGATTATTGCCCTTATCTTGTTGCTGCAGACTCCTAGTGACAAAACCCTCTATAATTCATCATCACAATCAGTCAGTCATTATGCAAGGCACTAAATAAAATCTCTACATTTCCACTCAGAATTTTTAAATTAGTTCTGTTAGCTACAAACACTGAAAAGGATTAATTGCATTAGAAACTATGCACAGTCTGGCTAGTGTGAAAAACATTTTTTTCTCTGAATGCGTATTTTTTCATTTACAGCACACACTTCTCTATGCAGTTATTTTCATACCTAGATTTATAGTAAGTTTAGTACTTTGTATAAAACTACAAGCCTTTCAGACCTTTGACTACATCACCATATTCTATTGCACTATATATGACATTGCATTGTAGAATGAACTACACAGTTCATTACTATTATTATTATTATTTTTGTCAGTTACTCCCAGGTTTGACCATAAAACTCCACAAGCACTGTTTATTCATCCCTAATATCTTACCAGCGATACTTAACTTGATCAGGGTCAGACAGGGCACTCCTCACCCCTGTATCCAGGCAAAAGCCTCCCTCCTTCTCCAGGCTCAAGACAATCTGAAGGAGGTGGTGTGACCTACACCCAGGGTTTCAGCAGCGTGAGAGGCTGCCCGACACAAAGCTACACGTTTCCACAAACAAAAACTTGTAATTATTTCCACACCAAATCCTGAACTGTGCCATTCTCCTTGGCTGTGGTGGTTCATGGAGAGGCAGCCCCTCTACCACATGGTCCCTGGAAAGCCACCCCCTACATTTGAAAACAAACCTCTCTAGTGCCTCCTGCATCACAATCACCCAGGGCACTTCAGCCTGAGGGGAACTGTATCCAAGACCGGTGTGTCTGCTTTTTTTACCATGTATTAGTCATACAATCTAATGTGGAGATTCAATCTTGCAGCAACAGGAGGGTTGTGAGGGCTAGAGAGATCAAAGGAGTTGCAGCCAAGGGGAGGACAGGTGGGGCAGCTGTAGGTGGAGGCTGGGAAGGAAGAGGATGGAGAGCTGCTGGGCTGTGCAAGGAAGGATCAGTGAGAGTGCTGTTGGTGGGGAGAGGAGGTCCTGTCCCAGCATCCATGCCTGGGAGAGAGCATTCCACTCCTCTTCCAATCCATTGTGGTTCAAGCCACTCAGACCCTTAGAGCTCACCATGACTCCCTCTCTCTGTCCCCACTCCATCCCATCCCATTCTGAACAACCTGACCTACTCCTTGCTCTGGGAGTGAAGCACCCTGCAGGAGAGGAAAGGCTGGTGCCAGGCCAGAGAGCAAGGCAGGAGTGTTTTGGAGAAGGACTTTCTTTTCTTCTTGCCATCCTCTTGTAACTATTGACCCCATACTCATCTTCCTCGCAGTCACAAAGCTTTTCAGGAGGGACATAAGTTAATCTGTTTGGGTGACAACAGTTGATCCCTGTATCTTCTGGCAAAGGATAAATAGGCAATCTGCTTCTCTTAGTAACCTCTCTCTGCAGGCTGTAACCTGCCACAATTAAATAGCCCCCAATTATGCAGCTGGTGTCCTTTTGCTCAGCCAAGGCAGTTCAAAGTCATCGCTGCACACTCTGGCAAACACAATCCAAACCCACAAGGAAAGAGGAGGGTGTGAACTATCCCTTTTGCAGGCCCGAACGGGCAAGGGAGTATGACAGCTGCTGCACCAATGGAGCTGAACCATGTGCCAGTTCACCAAATGAAGGTAAACTTTGTCCTTCGTAATCTATTTGATTTTATTAAGTGATAATAAGATCCACATTTTAAATTGAGGTGCCAACTCCTTTGCAGGGCTACTTTGAGAACACCCACATCCATTCTGCTCTGAATTCACCAAGAGAGCCAGGTCTGAAACAAAACATGGACAACTCCCTCAACTAAGGCAAAAGATACAGCAAATATAAGAATTACTGCCTTATTTTAGTCAAGTGCTTCACCTCTCTACCCACTCCTGCTATCCACAGTGAAGGGGAAAAAGCAACAGACATCAACAACCAGCCATTGTGAGTGCTGCATGGAACATATCTTAGAAGCCTCAACCTTCAGTTCAGACCTTTGTCCTCATAGTCATCAATGTTACTGTCAGTCTTGGGATCCTGACTTCAGCTGGAAGTACTCTTTTGCAAAAATGTCCTTACCCAACAGAACATCTCTACAAAAATATCACATTCTAATGAAATAAGGGGAAAAATCCCAAGCCTTGCAGCTCTGAATTTCTACTGCACTAATACTGATTGCATTTTTCACATATACTGAACAATTCAAAGAAAGACTAGAGTTCATGTTATCTTAGCCATTCGTACATGTCAGGAGTACCTGTTAGAGTAATTTTTGTTCTACACATAAACAGAAATGAATTCAGATTAAATGACTTCTGACTTGAAGTTTGAATTTCATAATTGAATTTGACATTCTGAATCAAAAATTGAAGAGCGAGACCTAAACAATCTTACAATAATGTTATTTTCATGCATTTATAATTATGACAAAGGAAGCCTGTCTTTCCTACTGAGATAGTGCATTTTCCTTCTATTTCTGATACAGGACTTATATGAACCTTTCCCATCTAAATAATTGTTTCAGTTAGAAAAGAAACAAGGTATTTACTCAACAATACACCAAATCAGTGCTTGCAGGTTTGGTTTTTGTTGTTTTTAAAATAAGTCCAAGGTCAATACTGACTATAAATCACAGTATGTGCATATATTTTCTTTACTTTCCTTTCTCAGTTAGCACATGGCATACAAATTAAAAAAGAGGTATGTGTTCTGCCAAAATAGTGGTTAGACTGGCCTTTCAAGGTGTGCAACAAATGCTAAGTCAGTAGCTTTAGGAAGAAGAAAAATCAATGTTATAAATTGTGATTGCAGCAATTTTTGCATGGTTGCTCTTTTCTGTACTCAAAATGGCCAGGAAAAATTTAATGAAAAATCACTTTTGAGTAGCTAGGTTTAATACCAAATACTTCAGGTATCTGCTGGTCCTTAGACATTAATTACTGATCCACCTATCACCATCATCATGTGAGAGAGAGTACATTACAGTTTCATGCTGTTTCTTCCTCTGTGATCTCCTACTAAATGGATTAGCTTTGCTAACATGCTTCTCAGTTTAAAAATGGAACATAACCTGTGTCCTATCCCTGCCAAAAACTCTGCTTGTTGTTTTCCACTCTCATTGTTGCATGACACTTCGTGGTTAAAAGCCTAATTATAAAAATTCCATTTAAGATGGAAAGTGCCAGTTGTTACTCTTAATAATTTCTTTTGGGAAAAAAAGCCCACACTGGTAAAATAGTTTCACTATCCATTTGATCATCCAGCCTGACTCACATCTACAGTAAGGGAGAGAGATTTAGTCTAACTTCCTTTCCCTCTCCTGTTCCTCAAGTTATTTTACTTCCTCCTTGGGAGTAAAATTTGGAAAACTGGCAAGACAAAAGGCTGGATGAAATGCAGCCTATACAGGAACATACCAAAATATACAAACTCATATTTGCATGTATTCAGTTCCACTGAGTATTTTCTATAACATGAGTTAATCCCACCCAGAGTAATTTTTAATAAGCCATGAAGCTATTAAATAGAATTTTTGACCCTATCAAAAGAAGACAAATCTGCTTAGAAGTTACTAAAATAAAAAGAAATTATAAGAAATGTGAAAAACATTTGCATACTAAAATATTTGAAATTCCTCTAATTTTAGGCTCCTAATAGGAATAAATGGTACTAAGATTCTGATGAATTTTCATTAAGAGAACATAATTATTTCAAAGATAAAGATAGATTTCCCATTACTGGTTTGTTCTGCTGTAATTACTTGGACCACCTAGGCATTTCATCTCACTGAATAAGTAAATCAAAACAAAGGCATTGTTTGCAGATATCTAGACACATTCATAATGAGAAACAAAGGCAACATCAAGACACAAAATCAGTTTGTCAGCAGACTGCTTGAAGAATTTGATTTCCCTTAAGCTATTATTCATTTTAGATGTCAAATTTCAAACAAAAAGTCACCACATTTTAAGAAGATGCAGGGAAAAAAGTGACCTCAATGGAAAGTTTGTTTTAGTACCTAGTTTTAAAAGCTCCTGATGACCTCAGTTCCTTGTATGCAGGGAATGGAGCAGAAAGCTTCCTCTTTCATCAAGTGCATCACTACATACAGGCTCAATTTACCTCATTAGATACTACAACATGATCCTTAAACATACAAACACATAAAGACTCTCTTATTCTCTGCCCTTAGGAACTGCAGATCTAGGAATGTGGCAGAAGACTTAGCTCTAACCCTCCCTGACATTCAAATCCTTTATCTTGCAACTCTGTATTCTAATGGGAGGGTTGGGAACAAAACCACCACAGTAATATTCTCTTTATGTCCATTTAAGGGGAATATCCTTTTTCAGTAACTGTAAATTGTAATACAATTTATATGTAATCCTCAGTTTGTTATACTTAAAAATACTGATGAACATCTCTCACTATTCACATACAAATGTCTTTTCTCAAATTCACTAGATCTCTTTTTGAAAGTGTTTTAGAATGTAACTAATGTGTAGTAATGAGCTTCCCCATCACCATAATCTGTTTTTCAGGCAAGCCTGACTCCAGAGAAATGGCAAATATAATGCTTTAAAGATTAGTTTGGAGGAGTGAAATCAGATTCACTTGTTACCAGATGAAGATGTTATAGTTGACAGATGAACATTTATATCGTGTTATTAAACAAACTGGTATTATCTCACTCCTACAACTACCATCATGCTATTATGTAACATTTTAAAAATTGGTTTAGAAAATAATAGTACGTTTTACCATATTCTTAGAAATATTCTTACGCTTCCTAGTAAACATATTTGCAGTTTCCCACCACCTTTTGTTTTTTTTTGGAGGCTGGACATAAACCCACCATAAATGTTAAAGCAAAGCAAAGATAACATTTGATCCCAGGCTACATGATGGAACGTCCTTTTGCTATACTACATATACCCCAAACTCTTGTGCTATCAGTGAGTGAATTGGCAAGATTCAAGACGCTCTTCTGAGGGAAGGAAAAGTCAAAATGTATTAAATGAAGCATCAGGCAGAAGCTGACTGATATTATCTACATTTCCTTTTATTTCCACAGACCTTCTTTGTTTTAGCAACCATTTTGGATTACCTGTGTAATTCAAGGGATTTCTGCAGTGATTTCTGTAGCAGTTGTCAACCTCTCTTTGCATGAACACATCACCCAGTATCAGACCTTCTTCATTAACACCTCACACAATGCAGTATGCTTCCCAAAAGTTCTGAAAAACTTGCTTCAGAACATATTCCTGGAGGTATAGCTGATGACTGCATAGCAGGACTCCCACAGGTTACTACTATCACCATCATATTAAGCTTCACTTAATAGACATTCTTGAGGACAGTTTTGGCAGAACAGCCAAGAACTAGTATAGTACCAAAACTGGAAACAGTTCACAAAGGCCATGAATCCTTCTCCCTGCCTTTTAAGGGTCTGACAGTATGTATAACAACATACATATAAATTATAACAATAGTATAACCTAGCTCCAATACTGTAATAGCACAGCAGGTGCTAGCATCTATACAGATATCAACATTAACCTAGTCTCATTCATTGAGCTTGCTAAAACAAAAGGACAAGGGAAAAAAAAGATTCCTAATGCTTTTTTTGCAAAGCCACTAGCATGGTGAAACAATCCGATTTGACATACACAAACACTGTACGCAGATCAATACTACACAGCTAAAAGATTTTTTCCCCTCCTTCTGCCTTTTGTTTACTACTTATACAGCATAACTGGCTCTTCACACTGGATTTCCATTTTCTTCTCCTTGCCATCTACCTTTTAATCTTGCCACAGGCCCTGTTCACATCAACTTACTCAGCTCCTCCTTCAAATGCAATTTAAAAAGCCTAGAAATGCTATTTTTTTCCTGCATTTCTTATTTAAGTGAGACAGAGGAAAGCAGAACTGAAATAATTTAAACTACTCACAATGATTTAACTGAAATGCCTTTCTCAAGTGTTCATCTCTATACTGCCCACACAGAAGATAATCTCTCTGTGTACCCCTAGCAGTGTAAAAAGCATTTTATAGATCATTAACTGTCACTATAGTCTTGCAAAAACACCACTGCATAAGAACAAAAAGAAAGGACAGAAATTTCAATTTAATAAAGATACCTAACATGGAAAAAACTTTAGCACTTGCAAAGTTTAGCACCTTGCAAACAAATTACACCATTGTTTGTAATAACTTAGAGATAGGCTTCAAACAGAACCCATTTTCAAGATGATTGCTGAGACCACTACTTGGCATTGCAGCACAATCACAAGCACCTGGGGTGGCGTAAGTCTTGAGAAGTTTTGAATTCATCTTCCAGCCTCAAAACAGGACCATCTTTACTGATGCCATCATTCCTGAGAGACAGTTATCCACTCTGTTTTTAAAACAAGGGTCTGCAACCTCTCCAAGTCATATCAATGTTCATACCACCTAAACTGAATTCTTTCACTGCAATGTAAGTATCAGATTACTTTTCTTATCCAGCGTGTCTAGAATAGCATGCATGCCTCCTTAATGCAGATGCCTTTTGTAGATTTAAAACATACTTATTTTCTGTTTTCTCTTGCCTAGGCCAAACACTTCTGGCTCCTTCCATTACTCCGAACATACTGTGTGCTAGACCTGCAATGCTTATTTTCTGCTGAACTTTCAACAGTTGGTCAACATGAAGTGTGCTACACAAAACTGGGCAGAGTACTATACATACAACAGGATTGTGTCATGTATTTTACAGGCCATAATTCTGCTTGTACATTCTTGTGCAATGCTGGACTTTTCTACAGTGGAAAATACTGTTGATTCATATTCAGCTTTTAATTCAGTACAACATTCAGATCCTTTCCTAAGGAACAGCTGCATAAACTGTTTTTATCCTCATTCTGTGTTTCTGCAGCTGTGCTTCTGCCTAGTTGTAGTACTTGCACGTGCCCACAGGGACCTATCACTTGTTTTTTCTTTAAATCTCTTCTCTAAGTTGTAAGCATGATTTTGAATCCTAATGCTGTTCATCAGCACTTCTCAGTTTTATGTCATCTGCAGGTGTAACTGGGAAACTCATCTGCTGCATTGTCAAAGTCCTTAACTAAAATAATTAACAGGAAATACTATAGCCACAAAATACTATGTTCTATACCTATACTATTGCCTGGTTTGCTGTTGTTGTTGTTGGTTTTGACAGTGAAATGTCCATAACTACTTTTCAGGCAGGTCTGCAATCACACTGACAGAACTTACTCCATGGCATAGCTCCACTTGTTTATCAGCTTATTAGAATGGCACAAGAGAAAGTATCAAAAGGTTCACTTGAGTCAAGTTATAAGACATCAACAGATCCTTCTCTATTCACGAGGTCTGTCACCCCATCAAAGGAGGAAATTATATTGGTTTTGACATTATTTGTTCTTGAGCCAGGTGTTATTCATTGTCCTGTCATCTCTCAGCTTTCAAACAGCAGAGCAATCATTTTGTTTCAGTATTTTTAGAGAAATTAAAGGCGACCTGACAGGGCCAACAAATCCCTTATTTGTTCTTTCTTCATTTTTAAAGAGTAGTATTGTATTTGCCATTTTCCAGTCTGTCACCTCATTCGTACCCCATCATTTCCAAAAGGCATGGCACTGAGTTTGTGTCAGGACTGGCTGAAGCATCCTACAAGGAGCTCAGACAAGTACCTGCCAATTTAAAAGCATTTTACAAAGTCGAGCACTTGAACATGTTTCATCTCAAGAAAAGGTGAGACATTGTCCTCTGGATGTGCTCTAATGGCTGCAGAGAAGGTTAAGGCATCAAGCTTAAAACAGATGTTAAACTTCTAAAGCTGAAGTTAGAAGACACAAACCCTAAAACTCCATGTCCTGCTGGATTAATTTTTCACTATCTAGGTAGCCCAAGTCTGATGTAACTAGCAATTTGGGTTCACTCTCTGTATGATTTACAAAAAATCTTATCTTCCTGATCTCATTAGTTTGATGGTCTGTAAAAAAAAAAAAAAAATAAATAAAACAACCAAACCCTCTGAAAGTGCTCTGATTCTTTCCCCCTTTAACATGATTATTTTGTCATGTCTTTTATTGCTCAATACATTTCTTCACGCTTATCTGAGTCAAGCTACAAAATCCCATATCACCATACCAGTCAAGTGAATTATTCTTCCAAGTATATGTAAAGTAAACATCTTTGAACATCTTTTTGTTTATTCACTTGATATATTGTGGTAGAATATCAATCCTCTGCTTTTCGGCACCATGATCTGCTACCCTCCTCTATTCCCCACACTCAATATTCCAACAGCAAGAAATGTGAAGATTAATCTAATCCCTTTTGTTTTCCCTCCAACCATAGCACAATTTACTTCAGAATGCTCACTAATAGAGACATTATAAATACAACCCTCTCTCTTCATGCAGATATGTTCAGTTGCTATAAACACAGAAAAAAGCAAGGATAGAAACATGAATCGACATGCTTGGACTCACAATTTTCACATCTCTTCCTTACAAATTCACCTACTGCGTCAGTCAGAACATACAGACCTCACTTCTTCTGAAGTCTGTTTTTTTATATTTTGAATTACTTGATTCTTACATTTATGTCTTCATAATGTGAACAGACTATTACTGGCTTGTAACTGATGTTCTGTCATTTTCAGAGTACTTCTCACTAACAGCTTACTACCTGTGATGCAGGTTTCTTTGCTTCCTTCCTTGTGTACTTGCTATGAATATGCTTTTGTGCTAAGGGGATGTAAAACGATAACACCAGCACATCATTACTTATTCAGTGGTAATCTCTAAATGTATTTATCAAAGCTGCACAACTTACGCAATCTTGGCACACACTGAGCACTTCCACTGCCCATCACTTCCCACAACACGACACTTATTGCAAACTCGAAGTTTGCATGTTTGGCACAGGTCTCCTCTGTCAAAGATTAAGCCCAGGCTTTTCTGACAGCGAACACAGATCCTGCTGTTGTCTTGTTGACAATGACGGCTTCCACCTTTCCTTCTCACTTCCAGAAGTTCATTTTTCAATTTCCTGGAAGAAAATAAAATATTTTAATTTGGAGATACAACTCAATGACCTGCAGTAGCTTTTTAACAGAGTAAAATTTAGTGCTAAAAACTACAGGACATAAATAAGTACAATACATTTTTTATATATTTTCACTGTATTTTTTGACACACACATGATAAAGAAGAATAAGTCTATCTTCCACCTCTCAGACACACAGTCAAGAGGAAAATCTTGTGGTAGATCAGTATAAGTAACTGCAGATAGCTGAGCAGTTCTAGACAATTTGTAAACCATCTTTGCTTGTCCCTCATTGATAATTCAAGTCATGCTGAGCCTAGGTTGACAGCAGCTCGAAACTGAGACCACCCTGCGAATCCACAGAAGGAAAAGAATAAAATTTTTACTGTCATTAGAGTGCATTCAATACTATGCCAGTGTAGAGTTAGCTAGGAATGCATTTGCCATTCTGCACTGGTTATTTGAAGCCTAAAAAAAAAAAAAAATTGAAGGAAGAAATTTCAATGCTGCCTGAGTTGATTCCTTAATAAGAAAATAATAAGTGAGAAGTAACAAAACAAACAAACAAACAAAATTTGAAGAGAATCAGGAAGGATGACAGGAGAAGCATCTTGCCCATCTTCCCAAACTGAGGACTCAAGCAGGACCACATCATAACCCAAACCTCTCACTAATAGCTCCTGGTACCTTGAGTCCTGACCTCAACCCCAGAGCTTTCCCTCCCACGCTACAGCCTCTCGCTATTATCCCTCCCACCCCGCCCCACAGAACCATCTAGGTTGGAAGAGAGTATTGGAGGTCACCTAGTCTAAACTCACAGCCAAAGCAGTGCCAATCAGACTGGACTGATCAAGGCTTTGTCCAACTGAATCTTCAGTAACAGAGTAACTCCAAGTAAAGAGTCTACAATGGGAACTTGTTCTATCTCTGGGAGCTTGTTCCAGAAGCTAACTTGTTCCCGTTGTCTCTTCTCCTTTCATTGTGTATCTCTGAAAGGAGTCTGGATCAATTTTTTCTATAACATCACACTAAGGATGTGAAGACAGCAATTATGTCTCACTTTTGCCTTATTTTCTAAGCAAACCCCATTCTCTCCACCTCTTCTTCTATGTCATGTGCTCCGGCCCTGTAATCATCTTGATGGCCCTCCATTAAACATGCTTCGGAATGTCAATGCCCCTTCTGTTATGGGGAGCCCCAAGCTGGAAACTGTATTCCAGATGTAGTCACACAATTGCTGAAAAGAGGGGATAACAGCCTCAACTGATAACGTAGTCCTGTGTGTGGTCAAAATCATTATGTCCTCTTAACGCTCCACAGCTGAAGCTCCATCCACTCAGCCCCCGGCTCCTCTTATTCTCTCATCCATTTCAACCTTCTCAATAAACAACCTACAGGTCCCCTGCTCTCTCCAGGAACTTTCCTAGCTTCCCGCCCCATCCAAATCTCTTCTATCTTAAGCTCTTCCATCCTTTCAAACCCTTCCTGCACTCCATTCCACCCAGAATACCTCCTTCCCAGGGCCTCAGCTCAGCAGCTGCTGAGTTCTTTCAGTTTTACATGCCTGGGTGTTGCTGTGTCCTCATACCTCACTTTTCCCTATGTTGTCTTGTTCAAGCACTGCCATTAGCCAAGAGCCTCCAGAGTCCTTCTATCGTGAAGCACTCCACCTCACTGAAATCACAATCTCTGCATACACATAAGTGTTTCAAGGGGGATTTAAAAAACCTGGCTACTGGCTACACCTAAAGATCAATAAAAAGGTGTGAGGAAGAAAAACACTTTGGGAAGATAAAACCGATAACAGATTACAGGTTGCAGCCCAGTGAAGGAGGCCAAGAACATTGCTTAGGCCACCAGGGACTAAGCTCTGACAGAATTAGGTTACTTGTGAAAACACTGCCTTGCTAAAAGGTTGGCTCACATTTTGCTTCCCACTGGGATCCCCCAAACAGCAGCTCTGCAGCAACCTGGCCTGTGGATGCTCAGCCTCTGAAAGCTTTTGAAAAAGGGCATATCCAATCCCTCCAGGCAGCAACTACAAATCCTGTCAAGACTTTTCCTCTGCTGGCCTCAAACGAAGTGATTTCTTCATTCTGCTTTGGACCCTTCTCCCACATTTAATCCAAATAGCCTTTCTCATGCCATAGCCTTCAGAAGTGTTCTTGGTACTTTGCTAACTGTTCTTGCAGTTTATCAATTGCATCTTACATCTGCCTGTCTCCTGCAGAGATGTACTTATTTATAGGTCCATGTCCATTTGCTTCTTCTGTCAGTCAGCCAGTTCCAAATGCAGATGGGTGACCTGCACTACAGCAACTGCCAACTGCACTGCAATATTGCCCTCCTGCGCAGGGAAGGTAAATGATCGCGGCTTTTGCCACCCCCTCTTTGGATCTACCTCCTAAACAACCCTGCCTTCAAACAGCAAAAGTCAATTTATGTGCCTCTTCTGGACTTAAAACAATGGGGGGCGGGGGGGGGGGGGGGAGAAGTGGGGCAGAGAACACAACACAAAAAACTCCTGTTACTAGAATACTCTCGACCACATCATTTAAAAACAGATAACACATCTATTCTCTTCAATAACAAATACACCTTTCAGTGCTTGTGAAGACATCTAATTACCACTGAGGTTTTGGTTGCATTTCACTAAATATCAAACAACATTCACAAAATCCTTGATGATTCACTGTCTCTCCTCTCCGCAGTGTATAGTTGTCAAAGTACTGTGACACATAGCCCTTTTATTTTAGTACAGCCACTCTGAGTACCAGTTGATCTCAGGGAAATTTGTTAAGATTGGATCATGGTTTCACACACTGAGATGTGTTGCATCTCTTTCCAGGTTCACCCCTAAAGCCCCCAGTGTCACAGCTGAGTGTCCTCCTTCACCAGGAATTCTTAATCTGGCCAATAATTGGTGCTTTTATCTACTTCTTGTCTTCCTGGACCTTGCTAAAGTCATCCACTTGTCTCTGCTTTGGGTCTACCCCAATGAACAGTTCTCAGAGCTGCAATGGGGAACGTTGCTGTCGGGAAAATTTCAATTTGCTATGCTATTCATTGAATTGAACTACTGACTAACTGTAACAGATACATTCACATCTTAAGAAAACAAAGAATTAAATGTTTCAAGGTCCAGGAAGAGCAGGAGTATATGGGTGAATCATCTGAAAAATCCATTATAACAGCCTCTAAACAACCACAGCCTAGTTGCACTAGTCCCACAATACTGAAAAGGGAAAGCGAATGCAGCATGCAGCTGGACTGCTTACTGCTACTCTTGTTCCCCACAATACAGGAACCAGCTGTATTATAAACATCCAATTTCCTTTCCCATTCTAACATTTGAGCTCTCCTTAATTTTAAAGGAATCTAATTAACCATGCAGTTAGATATTTTTAATCTCAAATATTAAACAAGAATTAATCTTTATCAATCCAGTCCTAGTAATATGACAGAGAAAATAAACTCAGCAGAGGGCAATTTAATGAGCTGTTGGAGAAAAATAATGTTATTACACACTAAAGTTTTTAAACCATGTATTACAACAGCTGTTTGATAGAAGATAGCTATTAAAGATAAATTTGTTACTGCCCAAGGATAGCAGAGTATTCAGCCATTCCCCTAAATGTGAATTTATATTAAGGTCCCTCTAGTGTCTGAAAAAATACATTAAGTGCATTGGAGAAAAGTTGTGTTGTAACTAGTATTGCAGGTGACATTGAATGACTTAATCTAAGCCTTTCCAAATAAGGCCTAAAAGACTCACATTATAAAATATTAAGAAGACTTAGCCTACAGTAAATCTGATGAATGACTCAGATCCTAGATTAAGTCCCTATAACAAGTAAATGTGAAAACCCGATGCCTTGAAAAGATGAGGAAAAAATGCAGGCAGTTAGGACGGCGTTCCTACAAAACCCAAACCAAGAGCAGCAAGCAATTGTAGATCTCCACACTGTTGCTCACTGCCTGCAAGAGGCACAAAACAGGTCCTAAAAGAGTCTGACTCTTGCCCACTGATGCTGAAAGTCATGACATGGTCAAAGGGACACATTCCCTCACAAATGCATCCTTCAGAGATGGAATATTCCCAAACCTTTGTAATCCTGAAAAGATGACAAAGCCATGAGAGGCCTTACAGATCAATTTTTTCTTAATAGTGTGCTTTACCCAAGAGAACGTTTATTCCCCAAATACAGAAAAGTAGAATAGTTGTACTGCTGAAGGACGCAAGACAGTCACTGCTCAAACCATTTAGTTAAATGAATACCACCATTTCTTCTAACTCTGTAAGCACAATCCACTTGCTTTGATTCAAATAACTTTTTAAAAAAAATACCAAACTGTGTTGTATTTTGGTTTTATTGTTTGTATTGGTTGTGGGTTTTGTTGTTGTCATGTCTTGTTTGTGGTTTTGTGTTGTTTCGGGTTTGTTTGGGGGTTTTGGTTTTTTTGGTTGTTTGGTTGGTTGTGTTTGGTTTTTTTTTTTTGGGGGGGGGGGGGTGTTTTCTTTCCTTGGGAGGCAGTGGGTGGTTGTTTTTGTTTGTGCAGTGGGGGGCTGGGATGTGTGTGTGTTTTTTTTCTCCCCAGTAGGATTTTAGAAAACTGCTTTTTATTTTGAAAAATTTTTCTACCTCACCTCCTTTCTCTTTTTTTTTTTTTTTTAACCTGCCAAATACACGATTCTTTGGTTTAACTTTCAAATGTCTCCTGCACTTTCCTTCTCCCCATTTCAAAAAACTTTTTTCATGTTAAGAGAGGACATAAAAGCAGCAGAATCCAGGTATTTCTAACTTCATTTTGCCATTCTAAAGTTCCAGACTTCAAAGAATCATAAAAAATTACCGTAGAAAAAAATCTGCGCTCAACCATCTATAATTAAAGACTTCAGCAGGAAAGTTTAAATGTGTGGGATTGCTCCAGTATTGCACCTGTTTTTAAGAAGGTTGTTTCCTGCACAGATGAGTTCCCACATCCTCCCTCTCAAGCTGTGCACCTCTAACTCAGATGCATTTTTTTTCTGTGCAGGAAATGGTATCAACACACTTCTGGAGGCTGAGGGAGAAAGGAAAATCCCTCCCCAAACTGATTCCCAGTACCTTCTTCAAATTCAACCAGATTCCCTTCACTGTCTGACACAATAAGTGGAAGGTAACAGTAAATAATGTTGACAATTCACAAAAAGATGGGTTATTGCATTGTAAAATCTAGCTAGTTGAGTACCTGAAGTATTTTTTTAGGCTCTTATTTTATAAGCACAGATTTTCACATTTTTCCTATGTAGCAGATCTGTATGATAAAAAATGTCATAAGAACATCAGAGTATGGAGGTATACTGATGACAATGAAAGGAAATAGAAAAAGGCAAAGAAAGAATTTGCAAAAGAAAACTGGTGTAATGAACAGCAGAATGGAGTCCAGTGAACAGAAGGAGGTATGGGAACTTAAATGATATTGGATACTATAATGATGACAAACTTCCATAGCTGAACCTTTTTCTGAGTAACTCCTTCATCCTCTCAACTAAAAACTAAGATTAAAAAAAAAATGCAAATTTCTTGTCTGTTTCTTAGTAGTCTTTGATAAAATAAATTGCACCCAGAGTATGAAAATTAATCATCGGAAATTCTTTCACCAGCAGAGGATCTTCATTCTCAACACTGGAAATCAAAACAGGTACCTCTACTCTTAGACTACTGACAACAGTAAAGTAACTACATTTGATAGAAAAGTCTCTGGTTCATAGAATAACAAAGTGTTAAATTCATTTGACAAATGGGATAGCTGCAAGACAAGCCACCTCCTAACTTCCCATACATGTATGGATGAGCAATATGCTTTAATATAAGGACCCTTTCCTTCAAATATTTATATGCAGCTTTGCCAAAACAGACCATGTGCTATATGCTATGCTATCTAGCAATAGTTTTGTGCTTATAAACAAGTCAAATGTATACTCAGCAGATAGTCAATTCCCATTCACATTACTCGCACTTATTTTTTTTCCTAAAGTATTTGCCTGTAGTTACCACATGGTGGTATCCACACTAACAGTTTATCCTATATTGTAATGAAGTTAATACCCTAAATTGCTTCTGTGGATCTCTTCAGACTGATAAGGAAAGGCCATTTTAGTTAACTGAAAAGACAGGAATGCTGACTTTCCTTTTCAGCACAGATCTGGGGCTGGTGCAATTCTTACACAGCTTCTGGTAACCTAAATGCTGAGGGAATGATTCAAGTAAAAACCCAATAAAGCCTTATCCTTGGAAGAAACTGGCATGTTCCTTCTTTGTTTTCCCAGTTCAGTAATTATTGCACTGGTAACTCCTCTTCTAAAAGCATGTATTCACAGCTAAAAGCAAGTATTCACAGCTTTACTTCATAAAGAATGAGAAAAAACTTTGTCTTTTAAATGCTGTCTAGGAAAACAGTCAAGGTAAGAAAGCAATGTACATTAGCAGTGTGCCACGCAAGTTTGCCCTATGGTAGCATAATAATATTGAGATGAAGAGCTAGCTCCAAATGCAAAATGCTATGACCACCAGACCCAGTTCTGCGTAACACCACAGCTGGAGAAGATGCACTGGGGCTGCTGTCAGAACATAAATAAACCAACAACAGTAAAATGAAACACACCTGGTACATCATACATACCCCTTTCAGCAAATTGTTGTTTCAATTAGGTATTGGTTTAATGACTTAGGACACCACACATTAAATGCGACATGGGTTTGCATAGAAAGGTTCCCCAAAGAACAAAATTATTTAAAAATAGTACAAGAATGGGGAAGTAGGAAAAACATACATGTTTCAGTCCAAAACATACAGTTCAGAATGTCTTGACTGATTCTATGACTATCTGGATGCAAGTTTCTCCCAGCAACTCACATGTTAAAAAAACCCAAACAAAACACAACAAAAAAGCCCCAAAACAACAACAACAACAACCAACCAAAAAACACCCCCACACCAAACTACTTTGTCACCATCAGAATGGTCAAGTTGACTATTTTTTAGCTCTACACTACTTAAGGATTTCACCCAAATGATCTTCACATTTGAACACAATCATGATGGTAATTCAACCGACATCAAAAGCATCATAAAGCAACATTTAGAACACTGTAGGTTATTTACACAAGTAATCTACTAACAGCTTTAAATCAACAGTCAAAGACAATTTCAAGTCACACAAGAGACACACTTAAAGTTAAGCACATAAACCTTAATATTTGTTAAGCAGGTTGCTTATTTGTATTGTCAAAACTAGACCACAGAAAGAGTACATGCTACCTTCTGTGTTTATCTTGCTTTTATGTGAATTATTTGTACATCAAATAAAAATATAAAAACAGCCACCTGCACTCCGGAACACAAATATCAGCAGTGACAGTGAAAATAACTCTTAACAATTTCATTATTAGGAGCGCCTCCTGCACTTAACTATTGCTTTCATGTGGAATAGAAAGACATTTTCAAGTTACAATGGCTTTTGAAGACTAATAGGAACAGAAAAAAAACAATTATCAAGGTAGATCCAGAAAGAGTGGAACAGACTAATAAAAGCTCTTCAGTACAATGTACAAGTAAGCATCTTGCCAGAACGAAAAGTGCCTTGAAAATAAATACAAAGGGATTTGTTCTTCTGCAAAGTCTCTCAATAAATTATATCACAGATTGCACCAAATGGAATTCCAATGACAAGAAATGTTCTTCTGAGTTATACTTATCAACCATAATTAAAGATATCCTTGCCAAGCTGTATTCAGAAAGAAAAGTTATGAAGCCTCCTAGGAAGAAGTTACCCACCCAGTTCTTCATACTTTGTATGTCTTGGAAGTCTTTTATAGGCTACATTCCACCATTATCAGGCATAGTATGGTCTAGTGACAACTCTCCAAATACACTCTGAATCTGAAAACAATTGGTTCATATACAGGTGTTAGAAGTATGCATAAGCACCACACTGCATCGTACTTATCCGAATTAGCATTTTATTTCAGATTAACTTCATTTTCAGCCTTTTCTTAGGGTGCTCTTTCAATTTTTGCCAATGCCACCTGTTGCTTTACTGAACCATATCCCCCAGAGGTGCTTTGGGTTCTCAAACTCAGTAGGTTTGGCAGAGTGACTGCCAGTGCTGCCAAATAAAAAGGCAGAACATTAGGGGGTTTAAGACATCATTAAAAACCAACAACAACAACCACCACCAAAAAAAACCAACAACAAACCATATCAAACCCTCAGGAGTTTCAGCTTTCCACTTCAGACTGAGAAATGACAGCAGTAGAAAATAAAGCTTTCTAGGGGTTTGGAAAACAGCTGATCTGATACAGTGCTGCACTTCATATTGATGCCTTTGATTGCTGACTACTGGCACGTCACACATTTCCAAGGCCAACACCTTAGAAAACTGAAATACTCTGAAATGCTTATACTACTACGAAATAGAGCACAATGCCTGGGACAAACAGTGCTCCATCTGTTTTCTTGTGTTCTGTTTTCTACTTCATCTGAAAAATCATGAAGGAGATGAAATTATTAATTTGCCCACACTACCATAAAAAAACACCTTTCCTTCCAGCAGAAGCAGCAATCAGTTTTAGCCCACTCCATTTAGATGAGCCACTACATTTCTCCAGTTAAATGGGCCCCAATAGGAGCATTGCGCTTAGGCTCGGTTCTCTCAAGGTAGAAAGACTTCCAAAACTGGTGGCTAACTCTGCATGGATTTCCAAATAATCACTTTATACAAAAGAAGCCCCAGCAAGTGCTGAATGTACATCTCTGCAGTGCACAATGTCTGAAAAGCTTTTTAGCAAAACAAAGGGAAGAACAATGCAGCCTGGCCTTGGAATATGCAGACAGAAACCAGCAAAGGCTGGAAATCTTCCCTTTGTCATCCATTATACTCAGCAGCCTTGCCAACACCTAGTGCTGTATACATCCACACTAAGCCTGTTTCTCAGAACCAGCTCTATATAAAAGTTTAAAAGGGCAGTGGGGAGAAGCGAGAGGAAGCAGCAACAGCGTACTGGAAAAGTATATGAACCTTTGCAGAATCAATACTCCACTGAACTAACTGAATTTGAGTCACCTAAAAGAGCTGACTCTCAGCCTGCCTCCACACATTGTTCTCTGAACTTTGATTTTTACTGCTTTTTTTTTTTTTCCTCTCAGAAAACAATATGTGGACTCTATTAATACCCTGAGGCTTTACGTCTTCCATCAATGTCTTTTGAGATCCATACCCAAGAGTTTCAATTTTATTTATTTATTAGTAAATCTAAGCCTCTTGAATAATGAAGTGTCCCTCCTTCTCCCTATTCTGTAAGTACTGTAGAGAGAAAAAGGTCACTATCTCACATTTGTCCCATATTTTATGGGCTTCTGTACACAGGCAGATACCTATTTTCTCTCCCTGTAACACCTTCCAAAGTTCCTCTCCCACAGTCAGCTCTGAAGGCACAAAGCATACAGCTCCTCTCAGAGGAAGAAAGTTTGAGAGCCTTATTAAAGCCTTCCATTCCTAAGGGGAAAATTCAGCCAAACCAGGCAAAATCTTCAGACTCTGAAATTTAAAAACTATGGCTGTGTATTTTTGTACTTGTTATCTTTTTACTTTTTTTTTTTTGCCTTGAAGCAATAGACACAATCTTCTGTTTACAGAGGGCCACACTAGCAAGCAATTATCTTTTTAATACATTTTACTTTGACTCATAATTAACTGTGCCACCTACCAACACCCATCCCTCTTCTGAGGCATCCAGAAAATCTTCACTGGCTACCACAAAAATAACTATGCTACGGACTGTATTTTTTAAAACAATAATAAAAAGGGTTACCTTATCCTTTTATCGTCAACTTTTTTCAGATACTCGTCTCTCTTCAATACTCCCAATATGGTTTCCCTTTCATGTTCCAACAAAAATGACAAATTGATGATCTCCAAGTGCTTCGTCATGATTCTTCAATAGCCACTGTTTCAATGACTGCTTTGCCCAATCAATTCTTCCAATGATTTATTTGCACAAATCCAAAGGCACGTTTGTGTCAGAGAAGCAAGATCCACACAGTCAAGAGGTATGTTGAAAAATGCTCCTTTAAGTTAACCAAGTGTCAAGATTGTATTGCTTTTCCTTCTAACTATGCAAGAAATAAAGGTTTCTTCTTGGTTTCTTCCTCAAGAAAGCCAGTCATTTTCCTGGTTGGCGAATACCCGTGTCCTGGACGACGCTCACCGGCACACCGCAGGCCTCCAGACTGCCTTCACAAGCAGCTGCAGAATCAGCTTCCTGGCATAATTGTTTTTTGGAGCCACAAAATAGCTGGGTATATTCATTTCAAAGTACCTGAAAGTCAAAACAAAGGAGTGTAAGTGATTTTGACATTACCATTGTAGTCTGATTTGAGAAAGGCTTAATCTAGTAATGGTTGGAAAGCCACCAAAAAACGCCATGCAGACTATCAGGGGCTACTTATACATCATGTCTTCTATGTTGTTGTTTATTTACTCACTAGTGTTTTATTATCATGCTCCTATGAGGGCTCTGCAATTTTCCTCCTACTGCAATACATTTAAATGACTATGTTCACTATGTAAGACTTCCAGCCTAACAGTAATAAGCGTGGGGGCAGGAGAGGAGGAATGATTCAACTCATTTCCCTGAGATTACTTTAAGGGAAAAGTACAAATTAACAATTGGAAGCGCTTCAGAGGACAGCAGTAAAGGTAAGACTCACCTCCAAACAGGTATACACCTGCATCTCAGCAAGTCATCAATTACACTCACTTCACAGTCAATTTAGATAAATAGGAAATTTCAAGGAGGGATTTATCTACTGACTGCAGACATTTAATTTAGGATGACTGTTCTAGACATGCTCATTCCCCTCCGATAAAGACAGCAAGGACTTAGAGTGACTTATTAAAATATAGCCACATAGAAGTAAGACAAATTTCAGTGTGTTGGGTGCTCTTTTTTTTTTTTGGTTCCCTAGCTTTCAACAGTTTGGAAATATTTGACAAAGATAAACAGCAGAGAGAATTGAAGGAGTATTGTTCAAAGTCTAAGACAACTATGGGTATAAGACAAGATACCCTTCTGTTTCTCTTCCTAACAAACCCTGAAGAAGCAAATACTGTTGCAAATGGCATCAAATGAAATTCTTGTGTTGCTTTTCACCAACTACTTCAAAATACAAGTTTTGAAATATGCCATTCCCCCAGTTATCTGAATATCAGTAAAGGATACAAATGTCACAATTTAACATCAATGGTGATTTTTTCTCATATTAGTCTTACATAAGCATGGGATTTTTTTCTGATACTTTGTAACCTATTTCAACTAATCTTTAAAACTTTCAAATTAATAAAAAGGAATAAAGTATACACAACTGGCATATAAGTATTTATATCTATTTTTTTCTTCCCCCACCCTCAAATAAAACAGTAATATACATCTTACTGTTTCTGCAAATACAGATTCAACTATCAGTGTCACATCAGGTAAGAAAGAAAGGTCATATACAAACTGAAGGTATACAATAAGCCAATGCAAGGCAGAAACAGAAGTCAGGGTTACCAATTATCAGCTTGCTACCACTGAAAATTGAGAAACAAACCACAGACTAGTACTTCTGACTAGATTTTTATCTTAAACATATAAAAGCCCAATAATAAAAACAAAAAAAAATTTGCTTTGATTTTCTGCATTTATTTTAGTAGGAAGAACAAAAACCAAAAACACTGGACCATTTTGTTTACTCTTAAATTATTGAAAATGCTGTTTTTATTAATACCATAAAGCCAAGTTAATTGTAAGCAAAAGGAAGAAATCCAACATGTGAATCATACTTTGCTACTATCAAGAAAGCTTGCTTCTTTCCTGAACTGCCTCACAAAATGCCTGGTGAAAACTACTTTCATCCCACCTGGATCCTAACATCAGTGGGCAAAGGAGAACGGGGCATCGGCATAAAACTCCCAGAGCCAAGCTCAGCGGTCAGAGAATACTCTCAGTTGTTTGGCTGGTCAAGGTGCTCCGAATTTCTGTTCACAAGTTTTCCCTGCAGCGGTAGTGTAGATGACACACAACATTACTCTGACAGGCAGCTATTATTTTTAACTGAGAAAAAAAGCAAAGTTTTATTGAAAAATGGAAAACCAAGAGGCTAAGGGGAAAGAACGAGCAATACAATTATAAATTTAGGACAACAAAAGTGTTGAAAAGGGTCTCTGAGAGCACCATCCTTGTCTTGATGATGCACTATAGTTAACTAGGATTCTTGCAGAAAAACAGTGCAGTGGTACAACAAGCAAGCTAACAAGAGCACTCTACCTTGTAAGACGTATTCTAGTATTGAGAATTCTGGGAAGAGAAAAAAAACACTTCAAAAGATTAACTTGACATCTGGCCATATTTTCTGAGCTTTTTTCTTTTAACTCTAAAGAGGTTATTATTCCTATCAGACATGTTAAATTCACAAAAATTCTGTTTGGCTAAACATATCACCCACCCTTGAATGTCTCGGAAGATTTTTCTCTCAATACAAGGAGGCACATATGAAATCCAAATTTACTAAGGTGACATACCATAATTGGGAATCCAATTATTTCACTTGCCACCAGGAGCATCAGGTCAAGTATGTAGACTCCTGAGCACAACTGAGCATTAATTAAGGATAATGAGATCACAAAATGTCATATTCAATGGACTTGAAATTTAAGAGAGTGCTACACCTCTCCTCTGCCAGATGTAAACCAGCTGAAAGATCATCCCATTAAGTTTCTTACAGCTTTCACCAGTGAGGAAATTCTAAACCACAGAATATGCACCATTGGCAGCAGAGGCAACACGTGCAGGTAGAAAGCAGGTAGGATCTAAATCCCACATGACTGGGGATCCTTCTGAGCCACAGATCAACAGGCAGTCACAGCAACCCCTGCCTGTGCTCAGGAACAGGTGGGAAAGAGTTTGGCTTTAGGGGCCAGCATCAGAGGTGGCAGTAAGAGATTTGAAGGCACGGAGAGTGGAAGCACACAAAAAGAGGTTAACGAAGGAGAAAATGGAAGAATTATTCTTACTTCCCACAGGCACAACCTGACATTGCAACTGATCTCTGAGTTATCATTTCTTTCTATGCCAGATGAGACTGGTTTAAAAACACCAGAGCAACAAAATTCTGGTACCTCATGCTGACAGCTGACCTTTTAGGTGAACTATGTGAACCTTGAATAGAAATTATCAAAACCTTCTTTGTAAAGACAACACAAACTACATTAGAGCTTTCAATATAGAGAATAAAACAGAGTATTATGATGTTTACCGACCAGACAGACCCACATTACATGAATGTTACCCATATTAAATGAAAGATGCTTGTAGTAAAACAACTTCTTTACAGAAAGACTATAATCAGCTGAAGTTTTATTTTATTCACAATGGGGTTTTTTGCTTTCTTTCTCTTTTTTACTGAACGTCTCTGAGAATAGGTCCTTCAGTCCCATTTATAATAAAAATATTGTGGGTTTTAACTGTGGGATCTGGCAATTGTAAGAAAATACAATTTTACCTGCTTATGTGTTCAACCAACTCTATGCAGGTTAAAAAAAAAAAATCTTATGAGTTAGCAAAAATATTATCCTGAAGAGCTGGCATGGCAGCCTGTTTAATGATCTCATGCTCAGTATTAGCCAGATGCAAAAGCCACCAATGAGAGTCTTATAAACCAGCATACTCCAATTTCCCGTTTCGCTTTGATGGAGGAACCCAGTCTCCAGTACAACACCGAGCTCGTTGGCAATACAGCTTTTGTGTTCAGGGCTGCAGGAACATATCTGATGCTGAAATAGGACAGTTTTTCTGTTTGCCAGCTATCCAACATACGCGTACCAACCAGCTAATTGAGATTCAGACACTCATAGAATCATAGAATGCTGTGAGTCGGAAGGGATCCACAAGGATCGAGTCCAACTCCTGTCCCTGCATGTGACAGCCCCACAGTTCACACCATGCGTCTGAAGGTGTTGTCCAGTCTCTTCTTGAACACTGTCAGGCTTGGGGCCGTGACACCTCCCTGGGGAGCCTGTTCCAGTGCTCCATCACCCTCTGGGGGAAGATCCTTTTCCTCATGTCCAACCTGAACCTCCCCTGTCAGACACTCCTCACCTTCCAGATTTTCTTCTGTGCTATAAAATTGCTACTCTACTGAAAAATAGTAGATTTACTAACTAGACACTGCCTAGTTGCTGAAGCTTCAGCAAATATCTCAAGAGATTGTATTTCTTCAGACAGTATTCCTCCCTAATACATTGCACTCGTGACCTCTGACTAGGTGATATTCTCTGCCCCAACGCAGCTGCAGTACTAGCAGCAGTTAACTTTGCTTAAGCCAGGTTTCCCCAGTTCTTAGATAAGATTACTCTTGCAAGGCTGTCTTTTAGGACTAAAGATAACATGGGTATCTTTACCCTACATGAAGCAGATTTAGTGAAAAATTCCATGTCCCTGCATCCTACTTCACTCCTGCCTGATTAGCCAAATTCTGTGTTGAAACTCTGACAACACTGCCTTTGTTCTGCCATGTGCTGGTACAAGAGGAACCCAAACATCCCCCACCCTCACAGTAGGGCACCATCTGGTTTAGCTCCCATAACTTTTGTGCTAAGTGGCGGGCATTTCTGTTGTACACATAGCTGTTAAACAAAAGGAACAGTGATAACAAAACACACTGGAACATTTGCTCTATGTAAAAGGAGACTAATATGTAACGAGATACTGTTTTTAACAGACTACCACTTAAGACTTCCCTGCTTTAGAGAACAGATGATTAGAGACCAGGCTTCACATTAAGATTTAATAGGAAAATCTGTGCTTCTCCGTTCCTGCACTACTCTCTGCTCTCTCTTTACATAGTCCAGGATAAATCAGCTGACAAAAGTTGAATTATGAACCAGTTTAGGGTTTAAAAACAAAAGAAGACAGACAGCTTTTAGAAAGTAACAATGATCCTTTTAACAGCCTTTTGATGTTTTATTAAGCAGCCCTGTGGCTGGTTAGGAAATTTAGTTGTTTTCATCCTAAACTGAGTGAGGATTTCGCAAACCAGAGCATTTGAAGAACATTAAAATGCAGATTAGGACACAAGGAAAAATGCAAAGCCCCCTAATAGGATGGGGTTAGTACTAATTTACATTCAGTCTGTTGACAGCATTTATTTCTTAAAACAGATCTAACACTGGAATTGCAAAGGAACTAGGTTAAGGAGAAGGAATGACTACTGTCATTGCCACATGTGTCCTCCTGAACTCAGCAAATCAACAGCTTCAGCTGCGCTTCAGAACACTTTCCCATCATCTCTCCCCCATCTCTTCAGGAAGGAGAAGAGTCATCCTGCCCCCAGGAGACAGAGCTGAAAGGAAGAGAGAGGAATTATCCTCTTTTCTTCAATGGCGTTATTATCAAATTGCTTGATGCAAGAAATTACTCCCACTGCCAAGCCATTATGTTTACTTAGCCAGAAGCCAATATGTGGAAAGATTTAGTGACTCAGCAACAGAGGCGGCATTTTTCATGTGCACTACTGTGCCATGGGAACCTCAGCATCACCTCAAGTTCCTGGAGTGCCAGAGCCTTCAGCTACTGCTGGTAGAAAAATCTTTGCCTACAGAGAAATGCTGTCTGCACTACCATTTTTACTAACACAGTTATATCTGGGACAGGCACAAACAGTATTTTCATGCTGGTAAAGATACTCTTACCAACAGTGGCCAAATGCAGCATGGTGGTGTGGACTGTAACTGACTTTTACCACATGAGAAACTGAGATTTGTTGTCTCTCAAAAAGGCACCAACCACTGCCCAAACCAAAGCTGCATAAGGCACAAAAGCAGTGTTTAAAACTCAGCAGGAGTGGGACCGATGGCACTGCTGCCTCTGGCACATGCATCAGGAGGCCACAGTTCCCACCTTCCAGCTCAGCCCTGGCACTATGTATTCATTTGCATTCATATTCACAAATTTAACAGGCTGAATATGGATCCAGTGCACCCAGCTTTGGCACTCAAATTAAGAGAGACATGTTTCATAAATGCAGTGCCTAAAACACACCAGTGCTATGTGTCCCAAGTTCAGTCATGTAGGAGTCCGAAAGAAAATTCAAAACTAAGATAAGCATTACTAGGTAGCCACCAAAAGATGCTCCATGTTGTCATTTATCTTTTCTGAGGCCCACAGCTGTATGTACAAGCCTATGATTGTAGAAGGGAGGGAAGGACTGGCACCATCACACCTAACAAAATTGCAGACAGACAGACAAAGGTTCCTGCCATGTAAAGAATCCTTAAAAATATGAAGTTTACCATGTTTAAAGTGTAATGGCCAACTCATCTCTCATCCTGGTTTAACTAAAGCATACCACTTGCAGAATGCCATACACAGGAGCAAGAAAAACCAGCTTCACTTCTCAATGATGTGTTTGCAGAGTGCACACACCCATGTAAGCAAACTAAGTGCCAGCAGGAAATGCTTGTTACACAACATCAATACATTTACAAGCTAAGGAAAAGCAACTCAAGAAACTGAAGTCAAGTGGCAAGAAAATAAAACCAACCTGAATTTGTTGAAAGTGATTTTGCTTAATGGCACTTAGATTAGATTGGCTGAGAGCTCTAGCCAGTATAACAAATCAAGTAGTAAACCAACAGATTATTTGCCTAAAAAACAAACTTCAAAGATCTTTAGATATAAGAGCTGGAACATTATGAATTGAAAAGTTACATATTACTGAGATAAAGGCTGAAACTCTATTTTTTTGTCTCTAATCCTCTGTAAGTCATGTAGTATGTTTGACTTCATAGTAGTAAGAAACTCAGATTCACTAAACAAAAAAAAAAATGGATTTAGAAGCAGTTAATTTTTTAGGTCAGCCACAATTCCAGGTTGCTGGTGATGTCTTGGCAAAGCTGTCAAATACCTACAGGACTGCAGATCTCTCTCTAACCACAGTCAATGCCTTTGAGCTACATCTAGTTTTTAACACTGGTGTAATAACATTTCAAAACCAAAATTGTGTTTAAAGACTAAAGCAATAATGTTAAAGCTCATTAAGTCTACAAACTATTCCACTTTACTCTGTAAGAAGGAAGTAAATTAATATGCCTGACTTCTTAATAAGAGGCTAAGACAAAGCTCAGTGCTGCCAGCCTCAGCGTTCATCACACCATTCTCCTACTACAGGTCTCCCTCTACTTGTTTTACAGCCTTCATACAAATTTTCAAGTAACATGAAAAAACATTTTTTTTTTAAATAGAAATGATGTTTTCTGTTGCCTTGCTGTAGAACTTTAGGGTTATCCAGCTCCTCAAACAGTCAGGTCACATACTGCATGCAATCGGGAACGCCAGTAAAAGCTCCCTATGGAGCACGATGCTTTGTTGCTGCCCCAACAACCTTGTGCTACTTTTTGAGTGTGCTATGCTGGGACAAAGGGAGGGGAGCAAGTGCAAAACAGACCAGAAGTAGAGAGTACACCAGACGGCGTTCACTTGTGAACACAAGCCCACGCTCTCCAGACATCCTACAAAACAATTAAATGAGAGAATTTAACTCCATAGGTGATGCTTTGGAATAAAAAACTTCTAATAATCTTCTCTATATTGCACTAGTGTACTTACAAGCAAGGAGAGGAAAGAATGACACAACAGGGTGGCAACCTTTTTCTTTTGTTTTGCTCATCATTGAGTAAACACGGTTCACTTACCTGGCTGAGCATTTAACCAGAAGAAAACATACCTCCCAGGGCAAGAATGGAAATAAAATTCAGTGCATCTGCTTGCAAAATTAAACAAACCAAACAGAACTGCACAGAACATTTGTGCAATGTTAAGTCATTCACAAAAATATGACTTAAGGCTTGAGTCATCTCAATTTTACTGCTTAGTCACAGCGTATATGAAGGCAGTATTGATTCAGCACTGAACTTCCCTTAATATGTTTAAGTTATTCCATGTGTCTCTATACTTTCTGTGATAAAATTGAAAGGGGTGAACCAAGGTTTAGAGCAGATTTACACACAGTTGCAAAACGAGTTCTAATATGCATCTTACAGGCATTTTGTTTTATAGCTGGACAAATTATAAATTTAGCTAAGACTCACAGTTATTAAATTTAACAAGTTGAAGAAAGTTTATCAACTGTTTACTTGTAGAGAATTTCTAACGGCCTTTCCCCACATTAAAATAGGCATCACCTGTGGGAGAGAGAAATCACTTCTTGATATTGAGTTCTCTTGGAAATATAAACCAAATACAATGTTGGCAAGTTTCCTAACCCTTCTTTCTGACCATTCACATTTCTTACAGTACACCCCTACAACTATGAACCACAGTGAGTTTAGGAGAAGTTAAACTGATAGATATTATGTTATGACATGATTATATTCGATACCAAGATGCATGGGAGAGGAATGAAGTACCATACCCAGGACACCTGAAAGCCATTATCGTTTCCATCACTGGTCAGCAGCTGCTGCTCTGGGATCTAGTCATGACCTATCTCCATCCTCTTTAAATTCTCTCTCTTCTATCCAATGGGACTTGGGCCTGCTCTGGGCAGCAACTACCATGTGTAACTGTGTGCAAGATCTGTACTGCAGCACTATTACAGGAAGCTTCATCTAACATGATATAGGAAATATGTGGTAAAACAAGAGGATTATATTCATCATGTTTCTTTTAGATAGAGCAAACAATTGACTGAAATATCAGTAGGTTTTCTTGACTTTTTTCCCCAACGGAACTTTCTCATCATGAAAACACCAACAGGTAGGTTCCACCGAAATGGATGAGGATTCTTCAGAAATTTAAATTGAAATTTGTTTGTAAGTCTTCAAGTTCAAATGTTCTCACTAATTTGCCAAATTAAGAGCACATGCCTTGACTTTATCAAACATTTCATTTTGCAGAAAGATTCACTACTATCAATCTGTGGTTTGGTCTGCTTGACATAATTTTGTCACTGACTTTGCTTTCTTCATGAGTGAAGAAAAATGAAATTATCTCTGAGCTTTACAAGAGAACTGCAGGAAGATTGCTGAGGAACTACAGTGTGGCTGCAGAGTCAGAGAGAACTAGCACTTAGAAGAGCGGCCATTTGGAGAAGCATCCAGCAAGCCAGTGAAACCCCTTCTGGGTTTGCGGAGCCCCAGACCTCAGGTGCAAATGCTTTGAATAAGGAAAAGTTCATGTAGGTGTAAGAGGAGAGAAATCCAGCCCTCCATTACTTTAGACTTCTAGATGCTAAGTGCTTATTTGCCTTTCTGCAGTAAGAGTACGGTGTAGCAGCATTCATTACCCACTACACCTGATAATATCTTTCTACTTCATTAAGCAAAGCAACTTTTTAATGAAAATATATGTTTGTTTTCACGCACACCATAGTTATATAATCATTCATTATATGGCTTATCTCTATAGAGCTGTGAAAAATCTTTAGGAGATTCATCTGCCCAAGGCAAGGGGGCACTGATGGATGTTGAACTAGACGATCTTTAAAGGTCCCTTACAACTCAAACCATGCTATGATGCTATTCTATGGTCTCTCTTATTTATTCTGACCTAGTCATCCCAACCCCATGACAAAAGCAACAGAGAGAAAAAGAGATTTCTAGGGCATGACTCACCTCAGCTACATGAGAAGCTTTTAAAAAGGTCAGAGAAGTCCTTGTACAGTAGCATCCATTTCTCTTTACTGACTGTGAAGGGGATGCAGCATGATGACCTCAAATGCAGGCATGCAAAACATGAGAGAATGCATCCTCCTTCTCATTTGCAATATAAAATGAGCTATTCACAAGGACACTGGTCCAGAAACTGACCACAGCATATAAACTGCTTAATCAGAAAATGGGATGAGCCTGGAGTGTTGTCTTGTTTTGTTTTTCATTAAATACAATGCTGCAATGGTTTTTTTTTCCTACCAACAGCAAATAAAGCTAATAGCTTGCTTAAGTCTTGCCACGAAATTCATCAGTGTGTTGTCCTAGCGGGTCTACCTCAAAATGAGCCTGGCTAGGAAGTCTGCATTTGTAAACATATCAGTTTCCAAAATTCTTGTGGCAGGCAGGAAAAAAAAACAAAACAAACCCACACCTCACAAAAATTTAGTTAGAAAATGTAATCTCACTTTCACAGGTTACACTGCTGTCTGTCTGAAGCCTGGGCTGTGCATCAGCTATTAAGAGTCCTGAGGAGGACTTTCAGCAGGGCAGAGGAGATAGCAGAATATCAGAAGGCTTCCCTCTGCTTTCCGAGGTGAATTGTAACATACGTCTATTCAAGATAGCTCAAAGTAACAACACAAGGTCTGTGGGGAGCAGCCATGCATATCATCTGTGACTGAAGACCAGAACTCGGTGAGAAAAAGAACTGCACCCTGCGGTCTGATCTGCTAGAAGCTCAATGAATTTCAATGAGCAACTTCAGCAAAAGCCTATATAGACTGCCTGACAGCAGCATACACAGAATAAGCATCATTTTTCATACACTGTTGTGCTTGTTTGACTAGAAATGGGTTCATTTTCTTCATGTAATTGGAAACCTTTCCTTTTCATAGCTAGCATGCTCATTATTTTGACTTAGTTTGAGAACAAGAGATAACACCCCAGCACAGAGCTAATGTTTTTAATTGCTCTGATTTGAGAGCCAAGGACGTTCTGAGCTCTGCCCACAAACATGAGGCATCGAGGAAGTGGGGGCAGAGATGGGGCAGAACTTGACTGACATCCATACTGATCAATAAGAGTATTCCATCCCATTAGCGTCATGCTAATTTTTTAAGGAGAGTCGGGACCTTCCAGTCTCTATCTCTCTCTCTCACTCTTTTGGGCATTCTAGCTCTTGCTTGCTCTGGGGTACAGCCAGGTGACTTTGGATTGGGAGCTTTTGTTCAGTCTTTTGCCGTTTTGCAGAGGCCTCTGAGCCTTTCTGTCTTTTTCCTCCTCTTTCTTCTCTTTTTGGGACCAGGTGCGGTTTTCTGGGACTGGCTGCTCAGTGTGTTCCTGAGGAATTTGCTTGAGTATCTTTTATTTCTATTTTATATATCTTTATTTATTTATTTATTTATTTATATTTACTAGTACTGTATTAGTATTTTGTTATTTTATTAAACTGTGTTTATCTCAATCCAAGTTTCTCCCTTTCCTTTTGATTCTCTTCCCTGTTGGGGGGCAGGAGGGGGAGGGAGTGAGCGGCTATCTTGTTTGTATTGCTAGCTTGGGTTAAACCATGACAACTGTATAACAAGCAAAGTGATGGATTCCTCCAAAAATAATGTTCACCAAACAAAGGGAACACCTGACATGGTTTTCTTGACCATTTTAAAACTCTTTGCCCTCACAGCACAGCCCATCCAGTGCCCCAGATGTGTCTCTCCTGAGAAAAGGGCATGCAGCTGAAGCTACCAGCGCTGAACAGACGGTCTGGCTTCAGTCTGGTTTGCACAAAAAGCAGCAGTAGAGATTTGGCAGCACAATCTTCAAAGGGGCTAGCAAGCTGCAGCCAGACACGAGGCTGGAGAAGTTCAAAGCTGCACAAAGAATCTCTGCCTTGGAAGTTCTCCAAACTAGAATGAAGCACATATATTATAATTGCTGAAGATTACTTCATAGGACATAGCAGAAGATACAGACTTGCGTTGCAGAAATACCATACGAGACCTGTGACTTTGACAAGTCTCCCTTAGAGATCTGACTTTTTCAAACATAAAGGCTACCTAATGTACACTATACCATGATAATTTAATTATAAGAGAAGGATTGCAGGCTCTCTCATGTATCCTTCTGGCCATGACCTGTTAAGGCAATTCCAGAATCACAGTATCACCGTATGTTTGGGATTGGAAGGAACCTCAAAAGTTCATCTAGTCCAATCCCCCTGCTGGAGCAGGAACGCCTAGGTGAGGTCACACAGGAACATGTCCAGGCGGGTTTTGAATGTCTCCAGAGAAGGAGACTCCACAACTTCCCTGGGCAGCCTGTTCCAGTGCTCTGGCACCCTCACTGAGAAGAAGTTTTTTCTCAAATTTAAGTGGAACCTCTCGTGTTCCAGTTTGAACCCATTACCCCTTGTCCTATCATTGTTTGCCACCGAGAAGAGCCTGGCTCCGTCCTCGTGGCACTCACCCTTTATATATTTATAAACATTAATAAGGTCACCCCTCAGTCTCCTCTTCTCCAAACTAAAGAGACCCATCTCCCTCAGCCTTTCCTCATAAGGGAGGTGCTCCACTCCTTTAATCATCTTTGTTGCCCTACGCTGGACCCTCTCCAGCAGTTCTCTGTCCTTCTTGAACTGAGGGGCCCAGAACTGGACACAATATTCCAGATGTGGTCTCACCAGGGCAGAGTAGAGGGGAAGGAGAACCTCTCTCGATCTACTAACCACCCCCCTTCTAATATACCCCAGGATGCCATTGGCCTTCCTGGCCACAAGGGCACAGTGCTGGCTCATGGTCATCCTGTTGTCCACCAGGACCCTCAGGTCCCTTTCCCCTACACTGCTCTCTAATATGTAATTTCCCAACCTATACTGGAACCTGGGGTTCTTCCTGCCCAGATGCAGGACTCTACACTTTCCCTTGTTAAATTTCATCAGGTTATTCCCCGCCCAACTCTCCAGCCTGTCCAGGTCTCGCTGGATGGCAGCACAGCCTTCTAGCGTGTCAGCCACTCCTCCCAGCTTCGTGTCATCAGCAAACTTGCTGATAGTACACTATTTCCTCGTCTAAATCGTTAATGAATATATTGAATAATATTGGCCCCAATATTATTAATATACTATTAGTATATTAATATTATAATATATAACTAATATAATAATATTATTATTAACATTATATTATTATATTAATTATATTAATATAATATAATAATAATGGTAATATAATATTAGTGGGTGCTGTACTAAGAGCAGGAGGACACAGAAACCCTCTAGAAGCAGATCCTACTCCAACACAGACAAACTTTTAATCATTTCTCTTCACTTCAGATTTCTTTTGATATCATACTTGATACCTCTTTCCTTCTTTCCAGCTAGATGTGTAATTCCAGTGGTATTAGAAGCAAAAGAGTTCAAGAACCTGGAGATGAGTTTCCAAACTTTCTACCTGTCCTAGAGCTACTCTTCCAAGCTTTGGGAAGACCAGCCGGTGGACACAGGCAACATATTTTATTGGGACACTAGCTTTTAGGTGAAATGGCAAAGGAGAAATTATTCAGGAGAAAGACTGCGCAGAGCTGCACTCACAGAATATTAATCATAGCTTGACCTTTCTGTAGCAGCTTTCTGCCTCCTTTTGGCCAAGATTTACTCCAACAATCTGCATAGTAAGTGTTTTGGTCTTTTCATTGCATTTGCAATACAGACAGTTTATGTCACTTGAAACGATACCAAAATATCTTATTATGTGAGGGCCAAACTACTCACGGGTCTGGGATTGAGATGCAAAGCATAGTTGGTGCACACTTCCAGTAGGAAATTTATGAAAGATCTTTCAGAGAGGGACAAGTCATCTCTGAGATAGTACAGTGTACACAGAGCAGGCAGCCAAAGTTTGCCAGCATGGAAGGGACTGTGGCTCCATGTCCTCATCTGGAGAGCACGTATGTGCTCCCCAAGATGATGGCAACATAGTCAGGAAATGCTAACAGGAATCTGTCGCTACTGCTGCCACCTCTTGCTCACCTACAGCAATCAGCTCATCACAACCTGACCTGCAAAGCAAAATTCCTCATTTATTAAAGACTGGTTAATAATTTATCAATGTGAACAGTGTTACATTTTTTCCAGTGATCGAATGCTAGATACCCACATTCCACTCTTGAGCATTTCTTTTTATATAGCACGTGCAGTAACTATAGTGTAACAGACACCCTCAGAGAGTATATAGGAGTGATAAGGACAGTCTTAGCTTGAGACTATTGAAAGAGTAATAAGATTTATCTATTCAAACACTGACTCACTTGCACAGAGATTTGGGGTAGGTTTTGTTTTTCTCCCCACATCTATTAGTATATCAGCTTGTTGTTGCACACAGCTCATGCTCTTCAGCCTAGCAGGCACCCTTAGAAGGATTCATGCATTCACCTTGTCTGGGGCTTATCTTCCAAGAAAATCTGGAAAAAAATGCCTCACTACATGATAAACCCAAATGGTCGAGAAAGAGAAAAGGACAGAATCTTTTCTGTGACTTATTCCAATATTAGATCTTCTTAGCCCATTGAAAGTGAATCTTCTTAGCCCACTGGTATTGAAATACCGTTCAACAGTAAATCCTGTCCCATATTTCCACTTGTAGACTATTGGGTACTAATAACTGCTTGAGTCCCCTCAGATACTGCAGAAGAGAACCTGTTGGGACTGGAAGTCTGCTAGTTTATAACAGAAGAACAAGGCTCCCCTGTTTTAAAAAAGGGCATGATTTTGACTCTATCTACATCTTTATTCCTTCCTTTATTATTATTGCAAATCAGCATGCTCAAACACACATGTTTTCCTGTTTTATTAAAAGCCCCTAAGGTAACATTTCCAGAAACCAGGTAGATAATGCAAACAGAAAAGAGGTCTTGACAAAAATCACTTTCTGGTCATCTCAAGTTAATATAATAACTCCTGCCTTTACCACTTGTGAAGATCAGTACCATTCCAACTCATAGCAATTAAGCTTGTGTGTGTGCACAAAGCCCCTTGGCAATTGTTGCTATATTGTAAATGCTATTTCTGGAATTCTTCAAGAAAGAAACAAAACACCTCTAAGGCACAAAGTCTTCAGCACAGTCTTCAGTACCACATCACACTTTCAACTGCTCCGCACCTTTTAGCCATGTAAGTTTTTATTTTGCTTCTTCAGCAATATGAGAAAGTTTTTAAAATACATAATTGCAAATGTGATTTTTCACAGGACTCCTATTCCATTCAGGATGCAGGCAAGACAACAGCAAGGCAGATGCTCAAAATTTCTGCCAAGTTTCACTATTCAGCACATAGCCCATGCCTTATTTGTGGCATATTTTCTCACTCTTGAATACAGAATACTTATAGACTCCCAGCATTTTTGAGTGTCAGAACCTGATGTATAAAATACTTCACCTTTTTATAGAGTACAAGAACCCTTCACTCATCCTCTTCTTTCCTTGCAAAGAGTTCCCTTTGCCCTCCAAAAAGTCACAAAACATCTTTTCATGGGAAAAACCCCCACATTTATCCATTACATATTTTATATACATATATATACACGTGCCCATATGCACACACCATTGAAGAACTGTAGAGCAACGACTATTTAATACAAAGTGATAGTGACATAGGTAAACTGATAAACTAAAAAAAACCCAAATAGTTATAAGCAACATGATTACATTTCTTTATTCAAATTCAACAAGGCATCTAAGATCAATTGGAAATCTGAAACTGTTCTTCACAACATTTGTTTAAAAGCAGCAGCACTATTGTAAAACTAATCATTTCCAACAAAAGCATAACAAGAGATGCTAAGAAAGCCAGTCCCAGAAGCTAAATGGCCTTTCCAGCTGTGAGATGACATCTTATTGGAAGACATTCAGTAACACATATTTCTGTAAGCTTTTTTTTATGTAAGCTTTTAAAAAAGACGCAAAACCAAAAAAATCAAAGGAGGGTGAATGTTATTAGGGCTGTATAACGCATGAGACAAAGCAGTAAAATCCAGCTAATAACGTACATTACAGTTTCAAATTTGTGTTTGAAAGCAGAAAATACAACCAGAAGCTAACAACATAAATAACATAGCTTTGTCTTTGCCACACATGATCTACTGAACAAAAAGTATAGCTTCATAAAGAACACACCTCAGGCTATTAAAAGCATATCAAAAGGATAAAATATTCTCCTCCAGTCTGAGGGGACTGTACTTAGTAACAGCTCATTGAACTTTTTAGTTCTCAAATGCTTCAAACTTAACTCCAAAAACTACAGACCAATGCCAATGACAGAAGGTAGCCTGATCCCTTTTATCCACTTGAACTCTCTCTGGAGGGGTAATTCAGCATTAAAAATGTGTTAAAAATTGTATCTAAAGACAACACTTTCTTTAGTACTTTAATCTAGTACTACTGAAATAGCAGATTAGATCACCATTAGAAAGGGCAGTTCCTTCCCCTCTTAAATGGTGAGTCCTAGAAACTCAAAGTTACTTTTTAGGAAATATATTTTAGATTCACAGCCTTCTCACTCCTTCACCTCTTAAATCTATAAATAAGCTGCCTGTAGCAATACTAAATAGTCTCTTAAAAGTGGAAGCACCATACATATCAAAACAATACAGCATGGCAGACGGGAGGACTTTCTAACTGAAATCAGTATTGTTTTGCAGCCCATCTGAAGGTGCAGCTCCGCAGTGCGGTTGTGCCAGTCCATAGGTCTCACACAGTGTGAACTCAGGCAGTTGCAGAGAAACCACGGGATGCAGAGCTGTTTGCACACAACATCCTCAGGGAGGTTTCCTGACATAAGGGAACATGTGGCGCTCAGGCAGGGAACACCACTTTATTAAACAACAACAGCTTAAGCTTTCCCTGAATTAAATTAGAGCTTGGGCACTCTCTTTGGTGCATAGCAGGAGGAAGAGTGAAGAGAAAAGGGGCGCAGGTTGAAGTGTACTTTCCTATGAAAAGGATCAATCTTTGCATCATTGAATTTTATGACCACAACATAATAAGCTAACTTGATGTATTTCAACCATGTTAAAGAGTAGATTTGGTAAACTAATAAACAGATACACTTTTACACAAGTTTAATATGCTACAGTAATGACAACTAATCTAGAGAAAATGGCTGGAAGTTCTCTCTCTACCTTATAGTTCAACGTTGTTAGCAGTACGCCAAAAGATTGAGTGCACGAAGATCCTGAAGTTCAATTAACTGTCTCTCAGCTTTCAAAAATCATTTTAAAAAAAACATGAAGGACTGGTGTGCATGCAGAGTGATGTCAATATGTTTTTAGTTTTTTCATGTTACAATAGAACTTCAACGTTCCATCACTGAAATGGGCTACTGGCACTACAGAAAACCTTAAGGAACATGCATCACATGCATCAGTAGAAAAAGTTATCACAAGATGCACTTTATTATGTTCATGAAAATCCAAGATGCAGTTAAGCTTCCTATGCAAGGTTTACTTATAGTTCTTCCAGTGTTACCTGAAATATCATATTTTCTGCATACAGCTTGAATACATATGTGACACAAATTCACACAAAAAGGAATTAAGATTTTGCTTTATAGTAATGACCTTATTTCTCAATAACAGTAACCTTTTTTGAGGGGAAATTTACCACCCGAGATGCAGACCTGTCAAATCTATAAGACTAATTCAATTCCCATCATAGGCTCCCTTATTGTTATATCTCCGTCACAGCCACACAAGTGCTTTCCCCAGTTTGTGAACTTGCATGAACAAATGCAGCTGGTCGGCTCATCATGTGCCTGGCAGATGAGATAAGTGGCGAAGAAATAATCTATTGTGCTGCACCACAACTTAAGATCTCTGCTGGTCATAACTCCCTAGGAAACCCATTCCCCAGGTATCGTTTCCTTGCGCAGATCCATTCCTTTCAAATGACCTGATGTGCATAGGAAGCATCCATCCCACAGCACAATGCAGAGGTGTGTATTCCCCGACATGACAACAGACACAAGCCTGTGCATCAGAAGAACAGAATGCAGAGGTTTGGAGATGACTTGGACCAAGCCTACCTTGCCCACATGTGGCCAAAATCTGGTTTGTTTCATTGGCATAGACTGCAAGATGAGCATCTCCCTGGGTCTGCAGGCAGACCAAGGAGAGGCCATCTCTCACAAAACATTCACAAGTTGAAAGGGAGATGATCTCATCTGTCGGATGTTCTCATCATTGTTTGTGAAGGGAGTAAGACAAGACAGTGAAAAATAATTTGTTTAAATAAATTTTTAAAAGCTTAATTGCTTATACACCATCCAAATGTTTAGATACAGGGAAGTCTTGCCCATGAAGGCAAACTGGAAGAGGCATAGTTAGGTTTCCAAGTGTCTAGGCGTGGTCAAAAATTGGTTTAATAACGAATCCACTGATCCTAGATGTATTGAATGCAGGCCCCATTGCTGTTACAAATCACCTGACAAGATGATTACTCATGACTTATTGTGGAGGCAAAGGGAACAAAAGTATCTGAATGCTTTCAGACATTGGAACATACCCTTCAACCTGGAGAAGTAGAGGAGAAATCAGGATTAACTGACCACTTAATTGCTAGACACGGATTACTCAGATTACTAATTTTCCATGCTGCCACAGAATGCAGTAAATAGGACTCAGAGTGCCAAGTTCACCAGAACATGGAGCAATACATAATACTCATTTTAAGTGAATTTACAGATATAATATTTCATGCAACTGTTCTCAAAACCCATCCATCAATTTACTTGCTCTGACATCTTGCTTATATTGAGCTCTCTGAAATTTTCATCAGCTTTTCAAATACTGTCTTCTTCTGTAGTAGCAGGCAAATCTTACTACAATTCACTTAAAGGCATTTAAGATAGGTTTAATATTATTTGGCACTCCCTAACTCTTCAATCAGATTGTATCTGCTCAGTAATTTGTTACAGAAGCTTCTAAAAGTTCCACCTATACAAGTAATTTCCATGTAAGTTATTATAAAATTCCATAAATCTTGAGAAGTTTCTCAAATGCTTTTGTTCTGCAATACATTATCATGTAAATCATCAATTCAGCACAGCTCATGAGAAGCTATATCACCTTGTAGAGATGTGAAAAGCGATAATCCTCTGAGGGGAACAACGAAGTCCTACTAAGAAGAAACTGGCTTTGCCACCTGTAAACTGCAGCAAAGCTCTTTGCTTCTCTATACTTCACCTCCGAGCCTGCTCAGGGAGAACCCTTCTCTTGCTTCAAAAGGTTATATCAAGGAAAAATATGTCAAGGATCTTGAGAGTCTCTGACCTTATGGGTATACCAGGCATTTCACTAAAATTTACACATTATGTCAAATCGCTGAAGTCCCGCATTTATTTTCTGTGGCAAATAGGGTCCCTCTTTCCTGGTTTACATTTAACATTAGATGAGCCAGGACATCTCCCCATTAAAGACTAACTGACTTTTTTTTTCCTTTATAAAACATCATTTTCTTAAAAACTTTGCCAACTTGCCTTATTTAAGATTAAGTTTTCCATAGTACTCATATTGAGGTTTTGTGATATATTTTAGCAAAAGTTTCTGAAAAAAGACAAGAGGAAAAAACCCCATCATATTGGTCTTACTTTGTCATAAGTGTAACAATTTCCATTTTCACGAATTCATATACAAGTTGTAGGACAGGCACTTCAAACTTAAACAGGATAGGGAGCATTTTCTGTCAGGGAGTATCTTTTTGCAGATGCTGTTAAAATCAATCTGGCTAAATCTGCATTTTAAACTTGTGGAGGAAGGCATAGGTCATACAAAACTGACAAAGACTTGCTAGAGCAACAAAATACATAAAGACAGAAATTTCCCAAGGGTCAAATTTGGGCTGATTTTGGTGGAATGGGAAGGAAAACAAACAACCCAACCAAAACACAAAATTAAAAAAAAAAAAAACCAAAAAACAAAAAACATGCTATGTGCAAGACATAGTGCGCAACTTGATCTGTAAGAATTGCTGGTTATGCCACTTATAATAAATCCAAATCAACTAACTCCATCTGTTCTCAGCCTTACCAGAAAGGAAGTTCTTTGAAGACTTTCCCATAAACATCTGTGTCACTCCTTAAGCAATTACATTCAAGTTTCTGGAACAGCTGAAAGTATTTGCTTAGCAAAAAGAAGGAACACTACACACCAACACAAATAATACATTTGATGACTTTCTTGTATAAGTCAATACTATAAATGGTTTAAAAGTTAATTAAATTGATAGATTGAGAGAGCAAGGCACTAAAAGCTAAGACTAATACCCTGGGGTATCAATATAGAAACAATTCAGCAGGTTTCACAAAATTTAGAAAGCTTGCTTTGATTTTAGACTTCCATCAGGTCTATTAATTGCCATAGTCCAGATACAAACTTAACTGAGGAAGCATAGGGGCACTGGTTCCACTTAGTTCGGGAGTTATGGAGAGCTGTGGGGAGGATAACAAAGGTATTATTTGGTATTTGCCCCATTTCTTCTGTTCTTTCATAGTCAGAAATGCCAGTCCTCTCTGGACTTTTTTTCTGACCTAACAATAAGTGGTCTTATGCTTTGCTCTCAGAGAATATGAAAAACTGCACCTGTACAGGCCATGAAACTTCACTGGAAAATATCATGGTTAATGGCTGTAAGTCTTAAATACTATTCTGCTGTTTTCAGCTTGGCTGACTGCTTTCCTCCTCTGTGAGCTCTCCACTTATTTACTTGCAGTCTTTTAGTGTGGGGAAGGTGTTAACCGTATTTTGCTAAGGTAGCCATTCTGACCTTAGTGTTCTGCTGGAATCAAAGTGTGAAGAACTATTGCAGCGTGGGTTGGAAAAAGGACTCTAAGGTTGAGATAATTAGAGCTGTGAGAATTTTTTTATTTTTATTATTTTTTAAAGAGCCTAAGGCAATTATTTTCTTCGGGCTGCAGTCATCATCACTGCAACAATTATTCTGTTCAAGCTCACCCTAAAACCAAACCAACTCAAACCCATTTTTAATGTGTTTCAGTGTAATTTTGTTTCAGTCCAGACCTACCACAAACCTTGGAATGCCTACTTTGATTTTCAAGCTTGTCATTAAAATCTGTCCCCATGAACACAGACATATTTGAATTTCACATTATTTGAGTTTTCATACAAGAATGAGAACTGGCTGTTCTCCTACTAACTTCCAGTAGATTTTCAGATGTGCAGGGGTGCACATGTACAAATTAGCGTTCATGTGTCTAAGCGAATTAGCCATTTAAATTGGTATCTGGAAGGACAGTAAAAGGACTCCCTCTACCCTTTTTTGCCAGACAAAATTCGTCATGAAAACAGAGAGCCCGATATAAAAAATTTTAAACAGAGAGATCCAGCTTCTCTGGTAATATAAACTCATGCAGCTCTGTTGAAGGAAAAAGAACGGTCATTATATTTTTTGGTCATGTTCAGTTTGAGGTAAATGAAGAATGGAGCTGAACCAAACTCAGCACTTTAATACAATGTTTTGTTACAACCATCAGAAGAAGAAAAAAAAAAAAGAGTCTCAGGTAACCAGAGCTGCAATAAACGAGCACAGCCCCTGAGCACATTAAAACATACTCTTTGTCTGCCAGAATCACTGGACAACTTTCCAGCTGAAGTCCACCGAAACCTGTAATTGGTAAAATTTCTGCTTCTTCCTCGAGAATCTTGGACATCTCAAGTATCACATACCATTTCATTACAACACTGTCATAATCATTACTGCTCAACTGTTTCTACATATCACCTCATGTTGATCTTCCATTTACATTTCTTTATATGACAGGGTTTCAAAACACAGCTGAAGAAGTCAGCTTCTACTACTGAAGACCATACTTTTGCAGTGCAACAAAACCCACAGGCAGAAAGCCAAAATTATGCTATACTATGCTGTGTATTTACGAATCAACATCCTCAAAATCCAGTAGGTATTAACCAAAGATGCAGTAATAAGCTGGTTGGATCAACAGTGTGACATTGCTTAAATAATAACAGAAAAGTTATAATGTATTAATAGTCAATGCAAAGAACATGGTCAGAGTCCCTTAACTGAATGATGCATAATTGGCATCTGGTTCATTCAGAAATATTTGCTTGGATGCCAACTCTAAACAACTGAAAGAGTCTCCTTATTTTTAGGGAGCAATGTGCTCGTACCATTTTCGTTTTGCACTACCCATATTTGCTGGTAAACAAAGAATATCATACCACAGGGAGTAAACTTTAGTATTAGAGTTATTTTCCACTGCTATTTTAATATATTCTTTCAAAAGAGCAAATTTCTGTCTATGCTATATAGCTCTTAAACCACAAGCTGCTTAGGTGTAATAGGTCCTTCAAAACTGAACAGGGAAACCCACTGGGAAGCAAAAAGAAACTCATTCTAAGCCACAAAGCACAGTCTGTTAATTGTCACTGGCCTCCTGCTTATTCCATCGTGCCCCTTGAGACATGATATTGCATAATCCTTATGCTGTTACTCTTTTGCATGACAACTCCTATTTGGTTATGCATGTAGGTATTACAGCAAAGGAAAACACCTTGTGATCCCATAAAAGGATGCCAGAATTATTTATCCCCAGCAACCCAAACATAACACACTTTTATGATCTCACATTTGTATTTTTAATGCTTTCCTTCCCAAAATATTGTTCAAATATCTGTTTAAAATACTGAAAGAGGAATGTCATGCCAGGTATTTTACCCTTCGTGATTTACAGGTCTTTTTGTTTTCCTCCCCAAAATACAACCAAAACAAACACACACACACAAAAACAACAACAAAAAATACAAGCAAAAAAACCCAATGGAAATAAAACAATGAGGAACCTTACATTGACAGCAAGGCTTAAGAATATTTGTAGTAACAAAAAGAAAGCTTTCAGCCTTCTCTCATATATTTTATTCACTAATAACTGAGCATTACTTCATTTTTTTCCTCAGGCGTAACTGTCTGAAGACATTTGCATAGTTAGATAACAAAAAAATATGTTTGTGAATCAACTTGAGAGAGTTTTCTATGTACATGAACATACACAAATACATTCTTCTTGAATGAAGCTACAGCTTTCATACTATACAGACTACAGTTAAACTCTAATGTTGAACTTCTGAGTGTCTTTTATTGTCTTGATCCATTTCATGCTTGTGGTCTCCTCTCTCTGAAGTCAAAGTGATATGATTCAGCCACCTGGGAACAAGCAATAGACCCCAGAGTGCTCTCTGCCCAGCATCACTGCATCTTCACCTAATGTAATGAGATGACAGGAGGGACAGGGCACTCAAAATCCAAAAAGGGAAAACCAGTCTGTCGTTTTTTCTCTAGCTTCAGCTTGCACTTATGTAAGTGAAATGTCTTCACTGTAAAACCAGTCACAACAGCAACACGAACAGCTCTGCTCCATTTAATGACCCCTGCCTTGTTAGTGGTTATTTTGCCAATGAAATCCCTATTTAAAAAAAAAAAAAAAAAAAAAAGCAAGTCTCATCCCTGGCTACATGAGGCTGCTATGTGGTGATACGTTATTCTATCCCTCTTGCCATTTCTCTGTTCCTTAAATATCACAATAAAAAAACTTCAACTTGCATTCCCTCACCATTAACAAGAACCAAAAGGTCAAATGGGACATTTTTGAGAATGTCAAAAATAAAGGCAGTTTCAAAAAAAGTCCAAAATTATACGTCACATGTGGTCCACCTCCATGCAGAATCAGAAGGATTGTATCAAGTCAAAAGACAACAGTATCAAAGGAGATTTGATTACTAGCTTTTGAGCACAGGGCAACCAAAAAAACATGTACTACACACACTACTTATAATAAACTATTCCACCATAAACAGGTTGCACAATTAAAATTCTCTCTCTTTTTACTAATTCATGGGGGTTTCAAATTTGAGATTAGCTGTTTGTGTGCTAACAATAAAAATTAACACAAACACCCCCCAAACAAACTTGCAATCCATGCTATAGTGTCCAATGGATGTTTTCAGTACAAATTAAATACGATGTTGCCCAGACTTAATCAATAACTGTTTCTTAACTTTTTCTAATATTTCGTTCTCAATTAAAGTGAGGTCAGGCTAATAAAACATCATTTGTTATATTGTTATGCATTTTAAGGTGGCATGCTACAAACATTGGGAGTCTCTGAATTGATCTGTAGTATGTTTAAAATAAACAAAATTAATCTACCTCTAGTAACAGCACTGACTCAGATCAATATCATGAGAAGCCAACATGGGAATGAGTGCAGATGTTCAGTGCTTGAAAGCCAGAATCTTCATGATGGTAGTAGGCACAGTAAGAGGCCAGAAGAAAGACTGCACTTGTTCAGAAAGATGACTTTAGCTAGGTCATTTTACTAAAGCAGTAGAAGGCAAGGACTTTTGAAGCAAGATTTAAAAAAAAAACAAACAAACAAACAAACAACCCAGCTCTTTTTTTTTGCTTTTAGCCAGGAGCAGATCCTTCAATCTTGAGGTTGGAAGAGAAAGAACAAACTTCAGAAGGTGATAAACTGTTCGGAAAACAGTTCTGCACCACTATATTTGAACCAGAGATCTTCTTACTTTTAAGTGTAAAAGTATCAGATATGTATTTTTAAATATACCCAAGGATTAACTCTATTCTGAAAAGTGATGAACTTAAAAACAGTAGCTTGTGACTGATTTACAAGTTTTACTACTAGATGTTGGGCATCCCTGATTCATGCAAGGAGGTAGATTGTGAGTTTCCTTTCCTCATACAACAGATACTCATCTACTAGAACATCATTCAAAGCAGAAGCAGGATTCTGCCCAGGCTTGTGCATGCACAATTGTCAGGCATTGTCCAGGCCACTGTAGATGACCATCTAATCAAATTAAAAGCATCTGCAATCTCAATGGAAATTGAAGGATGTGGACAATTAACACAAATCCTTTAGAACACTTCTTTTCTCTTGTTTTTGTCAAAACACAACTTTACACTGAAAATGGCAACACTGGAAACACCTGTAGCAATCATTAGCTTTATCCTCACTAAATGAGTGAGAAGGTATCAATGGTTCATGTCCTCCGTCAAGCCTAAAGCTGAATTATTAATTGCTTAACTTCCAAATTGTCTTTTCATATTTGGAAACATGATGTGGCAGACATTAAAATGTTCACACAAAATTAATCAGAAGTGAGCTCATAATTTCAATTCACCATATCTTTGATATAAACACTGTTACAATTATTACTGAAAGACTTGAGAATGTGCACTTTTAAAACCCATGTCTCACAAATCACTTTGACATATTTCTGCTCTCTTTCACAACAGAAATGTCATCAGTAAGTTCATGGTTCAAAGTGATTTGAGGGAAAACTACAAATTCCTGGCAAATTAGTGTGTCTCTCAAAAAAAAGTCTTAAGAAAAGGTTTGGTCAAGAGGGACTTGTACCTCATAATGGATTATACTGTTCACACGGTTCTCTTAAAGGATTCTCATAGTCCTCAGGAAAACAAATCGCTGCCTAAATACATTCAAGAAAAATAGGAAAACCAAAGGAATATTATTTCTAGTGAGAAATGTTGACAGCCCAAATACTGGAAAATGTGCAGTTAAATTCACCCAAAAGGTCTCCATTCCAGATCTGCACTTAAAAAAGCCAAAGCCAGACAAATGTCTATTAATGAAAACACAGGGTTTCATAGAATCATATAATCATTTAGGCTGGAAAAGATCTTTAAGACCATCAAGTCCAACCATTAACCTACCACTGCCAAGACCACCACTAAACATGTCCTTAAGTGCCACATGTACACATCTTTTAAACACCTCCAGGGATGGTGATTCCACCACTTCCCTGGGCAGCCTGTTCCAATGCCTGACAACCCTTTCTGTGAAGAAATTTTTCCTAATATCCATTTTAAACCTCCCCTGGCACATCTTGAGACCACACTATTCCTGATACAAGCCAGGATGCTGTTGGCCTTCTTGGCCACCTGGACACACTGCTGGCTCATGTTCAGACAGCTGTCAAGCAACACCCCCAGATCCCTTTCCCACCAGGCATCTTTCCAGCCACTCTTCCCTGAGCCTGTAGTGCTGCCTGGGGTTGTTGTGACCCAAGGGCAGGACCTGGCACTTGACCTTGTTGAACCTCATACAATTGGCTTCATTCCAACAATCCAGCTGGTCCAGATCCCTCTGTATGGCCTTCCTACCCTCCAGCAGATCAACACTCCCACACAACTTGGTGTCATCTGCAAACTTACTGAGGGTGCACTCAATCCCTTCATCCCGATCATTGATAAAGAGATTAAACAGAACTGGCCCAAATACTGAGCCCTGGAGAACACCACTCATGACCAGCTGCCAACTGGATTTGACTCTGTTCCCCACAATTCTTTGGGCCCAGCCATCCAGCCACTTTTTTACCCAGAGAAGAATACACCCATATAAGCTACAAGCAGCCAGTTAACAATTACACCACGTCACGATGGCATGAAGAATTCTTTACACCTTGGTCTTTCAGGGCACTCCTTACTCACACCAACGCCAGCCAGATGATACTTGTGTTTGCACAGGTTACTCATACTTCTCCACCTTTCTTTGCTGTCATAATCATTTCACACCAGAAAGAAAAAATACCAAGGAGTTATAGCCTTCTCCCTGATTAGTTTTCAGTCTTACCTAATAAATCATTATTCTCCAGCACATTAATCATACTACTTCTCCTAACTGCATCCTACTCATCCATATTGTTCTGACAGTGAGGGTTTCAAAAATTAGACAGGATTAAAAACTACAGTCCCATTATAAACTCAGCTATCATTATTTTTCCCCTCTAAAACTTAACATAACAATTTAGAGGGCTCTAATCTGGGTAAAGATGCAAACAGTTAATAGACATTTTCACTACAATATTATCTAAATCTACTTAAACCTATCTGTAGAGCAAAGGGATAGAAATGCTTCTGGAGATAGGTATATACTTTAACTCCAGAGCACGACAAAAGTCAAAGAAGCTGTTTTATAGTTGCCAACTTTGAAAAATGTTACAGGAAAAAAAAAAACTAGTATAGAAAAATCTGTTAGAAAAAGTGCCTTCAGCAATGCAACACTTAACTGCAGGCAGCCATATTGCAATTCTTTACTATTAGTCTCCAATGCAAAACCTAAATACATTTCAAACCTACAGGTTTCAAGAATACTCACTTTTGTAATTTTCTAATCTTCCAGATTACTTTACACAAGATGAAGATTCCCCACTTCAAATATAAATCTCAGGTTCTTGCCTGTCCATGTTAACACACTCCATGATGCAGTTAGTACTAGCGGTGCACTGATGCCTACAGTGAATGAATGCTAATTCCTACACCATAACTTTATTTAGTTGAATGTATGACATGCTTCTTTAGCCTTCTTAAGTCACATGTGTGTATGGGTGCCCATAATCCTTAGCATCATTAGCTTATTATCTTACACAGGTTTAATATTGCACATTGGTGCTTTATATAATTCCTGCATTGTCCCCATCCTTGCAATACATTATGTAAAAACTTGGGGTGATCCATGCTGTGAGCATGTTTTCCTCTGATCTGCTGATACACTGCTACTTCCACAGTTTGCAAGGCTGTTACAGATCAAAGGTTATTAGTCGAATCCAAAAGTTACCCGAGTTCCAGTGGAGAGACACTTGTAAGTTCAGCTGCATTCAGATCACGGGTTATCCCAAGGCATGATGCAATCACTCCTAAAAGAACATCTTCCTCACATGACATGGCTGTGGTAAAAGGTAACTCCTCACCAAAAAAAATCCAAAAAGCTATAATCTGGAACCAACATACTGAAAAGATAACTTACATGTCAACAATGAGGAATGCCCCAGAGATTTTAAAAATTCCAAAGATGCATTGAAGATAGAGGGCAGCTCTCTTAAAAATAAATAAGATGCACATTTAAGGATATTCCTGTTAATACTCATTTGTGGAAAATGGTACAAACCAGGATGGAATTTTTTTGTTGTTTCTCATATCCATTTATGTTTCTAAGTAATACCAAAAGCATACCCAGGGAAAAGTTACAGTGAAAATAAAAAGATACAAATTAGAGTAATTGAATTATGAGGAAACTCCAGTGCAGGCTGAGATAAAGATTAAACAAAACAACAAAAACAAACAAAATAAATTAAACAAAAAAACCAGATTAATTCAGTTCCTGAGCAACTGATTCTGCTCTGAAGCTGTGCCTCATGACAAGGACAGCTTGCCTTGTAGATGACACCAAGTTAAGTGGGATTGTTGATCTGCTGGAGCATAGGAAGGCCCTACAGAGGGATCTGGACCAGCTGGTTCATTGGGCTGAGGCCAATTATATGAAGTTTAACAAGATCAAGTGTTGGGTCCTGCATTTGGGTCACAACAACTCCAGGCAGCACTACAGGCTCAGGGAAGAGTGGCTGGAAAGATGCCTGGTGGGAAAGGGATCTGGGGGTGTTGATTGACAGCCGGCTGAACATGAGCCAGCAGTGTGTCCAGGTGGCCAAGAAGGCCAACAGCATCCTGGCTTGTATCAGGAATAGTGTGGCCAGTAGGACTAGGGAAGTGATGATCCGCCTGTACTTGGTGCTAGTGGGGCACCACCTTGAATAACGTGTTCAGTTTTGGGCCCCTCACTACAAGAAAGACATTGAGCATTGAGGTACTGGAGAGAGTTCAGAGGAGGGTGACGAGGCTGGTGAGGGGTCTAGAGCACAAGTCTGATGAGGACCAACTGAGGGAACTGGGGCTGTTTAACCTGGAGGAGGCTAAGGGGAGACCTTATCACTTGCTCCAACTACCTGCAAGGAGGTTGTAGCATGGAAGGTATTGGTCTCTTCTTCCAATTAACAAGTGATAGGATGAGAGGAAGCACCCCCCAAGTTGTGCCAGGGGAGGTTTGGATTTGGTACTAGGAAAAATTTCTTCATGGAAAGGATTGTAAAGCCCTGGAAGATGTTGCCCATCATCCCTGGAGGTGTTTAAAAGATGTGTAGATGTAGTGTTCAGGGACATGGTTTATTGTTTGACTCGACAGTGTTAGGTTAACAGTTGGACTGGTTGATCTTAAAGGTCTTTTCTAACTTAAATTCTATGATTCCATAAGGAAAGACACACAGAATTCGGCCACTTGCTTACACCCAGGACCAACTAAGATACAAGCTTAAAAAGATCTTTTTTTACAGCAGAGCCAGGCTGTTAGGAACAGAAAGAAGGCAGAAGGCTTCATAGGCATCTCTCATATGTATCTGTTATGTTCATTGTTTTACATTGGATGTATAGTTTATATGGTCCTTCTATATAAACAGATAGGGAAAAACTACTCTAAAGATCCAAAAAGAATACATAAATATCAGCTTCCTATGCCTACCACATGCCTTCTACCTACCACCCTTGGACTCAAAAACAGGCTGTTTTTTGAGGTCTGCTCTTCTGCTCATTCTTACCTATTCTGCCTTCCTAAGTTTCCAGGCTCTGGGACAACACACCAGTGTGTTCATCCCTGGTATGAAGGAAGTTTGATTAGAAAGCAGAGTAAATGTAGGCAAGGCAACAACAATAAAAAAGTGAGAAACAAAGTGCTCAGTCACAGAGCCATCCTGCACTGCAGCTGCCTCAGCAAACAGATTACCTTCCTCTGTCCCCACTCTGCAAGACCAAATGTCTTACTAATAGACAGCAGTTAATCATCAGATATGAAATTCATCTCTCTTGATAAGGAGATTTAGAGGAGAGATCATTATGTAATAAGAACATGTTTTGTAGATAGGAAAACAACTAGATGACTGCAACATCACACTGAAAATAATTTTATAAGATCCTTCATACCTACTGCTTTTCCACTCTAAAAAATACAGCTACAACCCAAAATGCACTCAGAATTTTGGTTAAATAAGCATTTCTCCCTCTTAAAAGAACTTAAGGATTTCAACTACCATGAAATCTTATAAAAGTCAAAACAGACAAATAAGTATTTCTTAAGGGTAAGTGTAGTGCCAAAGACAGCTTATAGATGTCAACATGTTAAATCACTTCAAATGTTTAAACACAGTGAAATTGTCTGGAAATCATACACATACCTCCAGCCTTACAAACCACATTCCTCAAACCTTACTCAGATCTACAAACAGCAGCTCTCGCCTTTCAGAGCTTCACTATAATTGCTTAGATGCAAAAACAGAAGCACAGAGACCCCTGGGTCTAATTGCATTTGGGGAATAATTTATGTCAGAGATATGCAGAAAAGCATATAGCCAAAGGCTAACCATCAGTACCATCAAGCTCTCCTACATCAAGAAAGTTGGGCAAGCAAAGAGAAGAGAGTATATGAAGAGTGTGCTCTCAGAAACGACAGAGGTTTCCTGATGATGTGTCTAACAGAGGCAATAAGGGTTCATTATGATCACCTGTTGCAGCTTCCCTTATATGTAACCCATAAGATTTCCCAATACAAAGTCCTGTTAAAAGTAGACCTGCCTTTAGAAAATAAAATAAAATAAATAAATAAAAAAATCCTTTGTTTAAACTTGTTTAATGATGAAAAACTTTAAGAACTTAGTAGTTTAATATGTGCTGTTAGTTTAAAAAACTGCACTCCCTGTCTAGTCTCAGGATGCCCAACTTCAAATTTCCAACACCGGTGGTTGTTAAACTTTCTCTCACTTGAGCTAACAGCCCATTATTCCTCACCTTGACATTTCTAGGCAATGATCCAATCACTTATTTTACTCTTTTGGATTCACTCAAGGCAACATATGCTCCAAGAGGCTTTAGAGCACATGGCTTTTTAATGTTTTATATAGTGCAGTGGGCTGCACCTTGCACACATCTCTCACCTGAAGTGCATACAGCAAAACAATAACACTTGTGCACCTCACAGGTAATTTTCCCACCTGTTTTTCTATCTTCTCACATTCACTTAAAGGGCTACTTCCTTGGCTGACTGTCTGCCCAAAAACCCCCCTACCCTGCACAAGCCTTTCCAAAAATCATTATCTCTGGGCCATAGAATCCCTAAACTCACTGTTCCTTGTGGTACAACACCAAATTTGATATGATGAAATGCATACTGACTAGCTGCACTCAGAAACTACCAAATAACCCAAACTGCTTTATATAAGTGGCTCTCAGTCTCCATCATTTACTCCTTTCTTTGTATAGTCATATAATAAATTTTAAGTTATACATTATTCAATAACCAGACTATATTTTCTAAAACACAAACCTGGAAGAAAAATTTTGGCAGGACAGAAGAGCTGATCTTCACCTGAGTGCCACAGAACCACTCACCTGCTCAGTGATGAAGAGGACAATTAAGCACCCGTTCCTTATCAACCCTTCCCCTGAACAATAACCACAAACAGCGTCACCGATGGGCAAGATCCACCACCTTCAATTTTCATAGTAACATATGGTAGAAAGCATTAAAAAATAAAACCCAATCGAACATACAAGCACCTCCGTTCAGGTTATTAAAGCCAAAAGCACCAGCTCTCCGCAGGGGATGCCGGACTAGCGCAGCCTCAACCGGGAAAGGGCACCGGCGGGGGACGAAGCCCCACGGCTGGAGGAGCCCAGCGCGGCGCCCCGGCCGCGGCACTTACTCTCCACCGGGACCGCGCCACAGGCTCGCTCTTCCACCCCTCCCTCGAGTCCTTCTCTCGAGTAATTATTAACAACAACAAAAAAAAAAGGCAGTAAAAGCAGTTGCTCTTAAGAAAGAAGGACTTACCAGGAGCCTCGGCAGGAGAAGAAAAACACCTAAAAGCAGCAGCATCCCCGCCGCGACAGCTGAGGGTTGCTGATGTCAACTCCGCAGCTCAATAGAGCTGGGAGGTGAAGTCCCGCTCCCGCCGCGGCGGGGCTCAGTTCCCGGCTCAGGCAGGGAGCGCACACAGCTCACACCAAGCACGCACACACCCGCACTCCCACGCACACCGGGTACGGGCAGACTCCCACTGATGCCCGCAGGTACAGCCCTGCGGCAGCCCCAGCCTCGCCCCTTCCTTCCCGCAGCACCGCTCTCCTCCTCTGCCGCGCATCGGGGAGGGCTGCAGCCGCCCGGAGCGGCTTACGGCCCCGCCTAGAGGGGACCCGCCTCCACCACCCCGCGGGCGTCCCCCCGTACCTCTAAGGCTGCTGCTGGGCGAATCTCGCCGCCCGTTCCCCAGCGGCTGCCCCTAGCAGTGCCGCCGCCCGCCAGCGCCCCTCGCCGGCGGGAAGCAGCCGGCTGGAGCCCGGGCCGAGCATACCAGGCGGGAGCCGGTGCTGCCGCCGTCCCGCGCTGCGAGGAGGGGGACCGCAGCTCCGCCGCCTGTTCTGCCCCACTCCCCTCTTCTCCTCCTCCCCCTTGGCTCACAGGGGGTGCGCAGCTGCCCGCCTGGGGGGCCCCACCCGCCAGAGCAGGTCTTCCCTCCCGATGGGGCTGGGGAAGGGTGCACAGCGCTCCTGGCTGCGGTAGCTGCGCTCTCCCTCAATGCCATCTCGTTTTCAGCAGCTCGGGAGGCGAGTCAGTGATTTCTCAAAATGGGCTTGGAAGGAGGGCAAAAGGTGTTTACTTCACAATTTTACAATTTTTCAACCATTAGTAAGTATCTGTTCTGTGCACTGGGTGAAGGAAACATCCAAAAGGCAAAACAGTGTTGGAAGTGTAATAATAAAAAGCACTTGTGGTAGCTGTCCTCCCTATAGATATATAGAATCTATCTAAAGCTTCATGACTATCACTTTTAGTAGTTCAAGTGAGCTAGATTTATCAAACACCTACAAGTATTACAAAATATTCCGAATTTCAAAAGCAACCAAGCAGAACAACATCTTGATTCATCCAAATGAACTAAATGATTCATTCACCCTCATAGGCATTCTCAGGCACCTGAAGAGCTCACATAACAGGCATCTAAGACTGATAAAGAAATTAATTCAGCACTTATGTGTACTTCCTCACGTTAAAATAGAGTGTTGAAACCAGTGTAGTAGACACAGGTAGGCCACATGAAAATACTTGAGAGCTTTTCTTTTTCACAGCTATAACTGATTTTAAAACTGATCTAATGTTATCACATTCAAAAAATCCTGATACATGCAACCAAAATCATCTGGTCAGCTTTCAGATTTCACTTTTCACATTTTTAGCATAAAAATTGCAGTTTATGCACAATAGCAATGTAACGTTACTTGTTACCTTCAGTTTCCTAGTGTTACATTTTTAAGAAACTATAGTATTTGCATTATTTCAAATGATGTTTACATTGAGAAGCTTGTACTTAGCAGGTATAATGTTCACTTGGTTAGTATATAAACGCAACCCCTTTGAAGGCTAATTTGAGATTGCTACATGTTATGCTCACAACATTGTTCTTTGACTTGTTCAGGAAAAGCTATACATTAAATGCTCTAAATTAAATGCTCAGGTACATCATGTGTCTGTAATTACCAGAATAACACATTGGTATCCGTAACAGTGTGAATCATTATCAAAAAGAACACAGAGATAAATATGTTTTGTAATGCATGATTTAAGTATTAAAACCTTCAGATTTATGTGGGGTTTTTTTTACATTTTCATCTTATAAATGATGTTAGGAAGGGCTGGTGAAATAAAGGGCTAATGTCCTTTTGCACAGCAGCCTGAGAGCTCAGATACAGCATTATCAACTAGGATACCCATGTACAAGGAGAATTTCTGAGAAACATGAAAGAACTGTTGTGTTTCTGTTGGGGTAGTGTGCTAGGTTAGCTGAAGTTGGGGTAATTTTCCATGCAGTTAGAATCTTTTCTTCTTAGTATCCAGCACAGTCTTTTTTGTTCTGGATTTAGTATGAGAATAAGATAGCACCCTGGGATAGAGTTAAAGTTTTCTTCCAGTAGCTTTGCAGTCTTTGGGATTTGGTATGAAAATGGTATAAGAATTCACTGGTATCTTGGCTGTTGCCAAAGGGACAAAGGACTTTTCAGCTGTCCAGCTGCAAGTGCAAGAAGCTGGGAGGGAACATAGTGGCACAGCACCTAGAATGACATCCACCTTGATCAATCAAGTATTCCATACCATGAATGTCACTCTCTGTATAAATGAGAAGTTGCTTGGGGTGGCCCTTCTTTGATGGCCACCATTCAAGCGGGTCTGCTGCTGGTCCTGCTCCGTGACTTCCCTACACTGCTGTGGTCTCCACGTTTTACTGGACCTGCTGTGCTCACAGTATACACCCTCTGGCGTTCATTGTTGGGAGCACATGTTCCAGGGAAAAAGTGTTGCTCTCCGTTGCTTTTATTATTGTTCAATTAAATCTGTTTCCATTTCAACCCACAGGTCTTTCTTCATTTTCCCTTCACCCCAGGGAAGAAAGGCAAGAGAGTGAGCAGCTCTCTATTGTTTAGCCATCAGACCAGGCAACTGTTTTTAGAGATTGGAGGGCCCATATTATTTTAGTAGCACCACCCCATACAAATCCATATTTGTCTAGCACCCTTTGTGATCCATAACAGACCACATGAACCAAGGGCTTTATAAATCAAGATTACAGAAATCTGTGGCCAGTAACACTAGTATCACTGTAAAGAATTACCCTAGTATGGTCCTGGGCTGCACCTTTATTGAGAATAGCTCATAGGATTCATGGTCCTTTTCCTGAGTGCTATGGCAATGCTCTTGTCCTTTGGGACAGTAGTTTTCCAGTTGATTTTCTTCTCTGGATATGAGACTGCTAACTCCACACACCAGAAATCAAGGAACTTAAACATTTATTGATATCCTGGTTCATACAGCCACAACGTCTTCCAAAGGTCAAGAACCTGCACAAATTACAGAGTTCAGTTCAATAATGTTAATGAACAAAACCTAGTTTCATTTCAGGCAGCATTACAGAGTGCTCTGCAAGCTTTTATTTCTCCTACCTTAACCTAATCTATCAGTAAATATCAGAAAACTAGGCTAGCAATGCAATTTGCTAAACCAAAAGGTTTTGAGTAAGAAATCGTGTGGCATGGAATAGAAAATAGATTTTTTTTTTTTTTAATAAGCACCCATAGCTATTAAGAGCAAGAGCTTCTGTGAGGTAACTATTTACATTTCACTCCTAAATAATGCAGGTGCTAGGAGCAGAATTTGAGAAAAAGATTTTAAAATAAAACTTTGTCAAGGAAGCTGAGATATGTTATTTCTCATCATCCAGTTGAGCACTCCCTGGGCTATTTTCCAAAAGTAGAATTGCAGCCTTAATGAAAAGAGAGAAGTGTGCCTTTTACTAACTGTCATTGCTCAAGGTTTTGAGCTGTCTCTCAGTGGAGATCTTCATTAAAAAAAATATATATATATAAAAAAAAAAAACCCACAAAAAAACAGAGACTTCAGCAATGACTTTCATCAGTCAGAAAGTTATGGAAGCGACTTCAATAGAAGTGTCCTATTTCTGTGGGGTTCTTTTCAGTGTTTTAAGATCTTGTGTGTTCTGCATTTTAAATGAAGAACTTTTTGGCATTTCTGTAAAAAGGCTCCCTGTTCAAATTTTAATGTGGCTTTTGATACTGATGTACTTCTCTCTGCTGCCAGTTAAATGGGGAAAAAAGGTCAAATTCTTGTTTTGAAAAAATGCCCGTTTTGATGCACTAATGAATAATAAGGCAAAATAACATTTCAAGAAGAAATACAGTGGCTGCTGGGGAAGAAATAGCGCCGCTATGTTTCTTGAAACCACTTATCACCTTGTTCAGCATTCCTTCTTGAAGGAAGACAGATTTATCCAATCAGTGTTATTATGCCTGCTGTTCCAATTTTATTAAAATATATTTGATTTCTTTTGAGATTGTTTTTTCACAATTCTTGCTTGATGAGTGTGTGGCATATGGGGCTTGTTGGAATTTGACATAACCCTGTCAACTATGGTTTTTTTCACTGTATGTCATAAACGCTCATGAGATCAGTGCAACCAAGCAGCTGTGGGATCCAGACCCACCTGCTTATCCTAGGACTTGAATTTTGTGTTTATAACAACAGTATTGGGCTGTGAGTCAGATGTTCTTGTCCCTGAGCCTCCTTGCCCCACCACTTTTACTTAAGCGACACAAAGAGGTTTTCTTATTACAAAGCCAAGAAACTTACCCCTGAGAGGAAACTAATATTTTTCAAGCTTCATTCCAGTTATTCCCTGTTGTCTTAGCACTCTTTTCCTCTCCATACTGAATAAGTGTTGTGAAAAGCAAGATGAGGATGCAGAAAATGTTATACAGGAAGAATGAATCCTTCTCTTGTACAATAGGGCAATATTTTGAAAAGGCAGTTATTTAAGGTTCTTCTTAATGTTAGTTACTACATGAACAGGAAAATTATATGCCACTGGCTTAGAAATGAAAAAGGGGGAACAAATGACATTAGCTGTTCCAAGACAAGGCCATTTCTGTTTCAGCCAGTGAAAAGATTTAGAAAAGCAGGTATTTACCAAAAGCTTTTCAGGGCAATTACAGTGTCCTCAGTTATTTTTAAAGGAGAAGTTAAAAGCAGACTTAGAGATATATCAAATGCAGCAACACATTTGTACTTCTTTTTCTCACATCATACAATGTGGAATTTATTTATTTGCTCCTGCTTTTCTTTAGTACATTTAAAAGAAAAAGAATAGGAGACTGAATTACAGCCTAGAATGAACTCCTGCAAGCCTTATTACTGTGTGTACTATTTGCTTAGACAATTATTTTTATGTCAGCTGTGGCATTCTTTGCACAAGCAAGAACCATGCAAAGTGAGTAAGAGCTGTAGGATGAAATGCTGCATAAAGAAATGTTCATCTAACATCCAGGTGCCCCGTGTTTTGCAATAGGATGTCAAGAAGTGTTCCTTGAGAAAACACTGAATGAACCATTAAAAGAACTTGAACATGTATGACACATCTGCAAAACATAAACTGGGAGCACAACATATAATTTAATCCTAAATGTACTAAGGTACTTTTTAGAATTGCCGTTTTACTTCAAAATAGCTAACTATAGTTCTATCAATTAGCACATCCATCAGCAAATTATCTGTATTTTTCACAAATGTTTAATTGCAATGAATTTTAACAGCCTCTACAAAGTCCAAAGACATTTCATTAAACCAATTGATTTCCTATATACAAAATTTGTAAGGTTCATCACGAAGATAGCTCAAGTCACCTAAATTATGTTAGTGATCATCTGTCAGTTGACAAGATTTAGGCCTTTTCAAAGATGCAGAGGAAAAAAACAAACAAAACCTAAAATTCCACACAATACAGAATGAGCAGAAACAGTCTTCTCCTAGCTAATTATTTATTTTTTTCTCACACTTAACCTCAATATTTCTGCTGGAGCTGTGAAAGAGTTATGCCATTTCTTCTAAAAAACACTTCCCTAAAATTTTACCAGATGCCTATAGTTACTTTGATTGAAAATGCATACACAGGACCCTTAGAGTCTGTCAATAATATGCAGCTTGCAAAAATTTCTAGGGTTTCAGGCAGAACTCTTCCTTCTATTTGCTGTCACTGAACTTCTCTAGGGTCAAGATATTTCACCAACATCTTTGCATCATCTTGACTCGCTGTACCACTTTGATATATGTTAACCAGAAAATGAATCTATAAAAGTACAGGGTTCATGCACTGGATTAACAGAGTGTACCAACTCACTGATCCTCAAATTTGTCTTTCATCTATGGAAGATTTCTGCTGCAAGCAAAGATAATTGTTAACACCAACACCAATCATTTCAAGCAAGGTTTATACCCAATGCTTTCCATTCCGGTCAGAAACTGAAAGGTCATTTTAGCTCAAATAAATTGGGTCAACTTGTCTTTGGCAAAAAAAACTGCTTAGGAAGTGAGAAGCTGCATTCTGCATTTGAAACAGGGTTTAGAAAAATAACTAAGGTGGCAAACATATCTTCACAGCAAAAAATGTGTCCATTTATTTTATAAAATATTCTTCACCCTTTGGAAAACTCAATGACATGGCAAGAGTCACTGATTTGTCTTTCATTTGCATTATGTTTTGCTCAAAGTACTTGTTCACGCTTGTAGCTTTATAAGATAATTTTTGCTAAAACTGTCATCTTGAATGAAGTGTTTCTTCAACGTCATTTAAGTGGCTTACAAACACAGCCTGTGTTGCCTTGAACACTATAGAAAGATAATGCTTTCTATAGGCACTTTTCTATACAAATGTCCAATATTCTCTTTGTAGAAAGCACTTTTTCCATAGTAAACTCTCCTTCTTAGAGTCCTTAGGGCACAATCACATCTCTTTTCTGGCTGTCCCTCCCTTAGCACATGAAGACAACTGCTAGTCCCTGTATTTCCAGTTCAGAAAAGCCTTTTAGTCCAACAAGTTTCTTTTCATACTTTTCTGTTCTATGTTGGACAGTACTCGGGACAATGTTTTTTATTGTCTCAGCAAGAATGATGAGAAAGTATGTTCAATGTCTCTTCCTATTTAGTTGGAATAAATGTTCAATGCCTGAAACTAGGACTGTGACAGAGATGAATCATTAAGATTTCTCACTGCCTAACAGTAGCTCCTAGCGTAGGTATAGGGAGACAATTACTCTGAAAAAGATAATTTAAAAAAAATCTTTTGATACCTGGGGAAAATGAGCCCATGTTTGGTTAAAAGGCTACGTTTGTGTGATAACCTGCAAAAACTGAAAGATGAAACCCGCTGTTCACTACTTTTTTCTCTGTTCTTCACTGGTGTCCTGCCCTCTCCCTTGCTCTGCTGCCTGTCTAACCTCTTAGCAAGCCAATGTAGAAAACTAGCAGAAAGTTAATCAGTTTTTGTAGCTGCTGATTTAGTGAGCCCCATCCTCAGGGTCAGGAGCTGATGGAGGACCAGAGAACTCTGCCTGGAAAGGCAGAGCTGTGCTGCTGAGGAAGGAAACCGAGGGACCACTCCATGTGCTGGCACTGAGCCTTCACATCAGCTCAGCTGTCTTGTGGTGTTTGCTCAGACTGAAAAGTAATGTGTGTTTGGTTTGTTGTTTGTTTTCCAAACAACAAGAAAAAGATCACTGAAATGTAAATGCATCCATGTAACGTTCTTGCCAGTTTTTAATTTAACATATAGTGGTATGGCATTTTGCATCAGCTGTATTAGGAACAATGTCAGGAGTGTATCCTAGTCCTCTAATGGTTATTTTCACCTCAGTAAAGCAAATAATAACTTAAAAGATAAGTGCTCTGGTCATGGTAAAGAACCATATGTTTATTTTAACTTTCATGCAGTTAAGGTCTTGCGTTCAAGAAAAGAATAGAGGTGTGCCTGCTTTTAGCAGGTGATTCTGCAGCATTTCTAAATTATAAAAGCCTCAGATTAAGAAGTTTTAATGCACAGTGCACGATAAAAAAATTCATAGACTAGATGTTTTTAAACAAATAATTTTTAAAACAATTCTTATATTTACTTAAATGTTTAAACATCATAAAACATGTTGTCTTCAAACGTGTGTTGTAGGAGTTTTTGGACACAAGCTCTCATAATTTATAATCTTACAGCAAGCATTTTTATGACTGCTTGAATAACATTTAAAACAACAGCATATTCCATGCATTTTAAGATACATTTAATATAATTTAACAGGAGCAAATGAAGAGTTAGAAACATGTGACCAAGCAGCCTTGGTACACTCTGATGTCTACCCAATAAGCTCACTGAAGGTCATTTTCTTTAACACACCGTACCATTCTCAGTTATCTTGAGAAATAAAACAGTTGTCTCAAAAATCATTGGAATTTATGACCCTCCATAGTCATATCAATAGCCTCACTAAGGCTTTATCTATTTCTGGTTCTTTGACTTGGAAGGTTATGCATGTACCTAAGTAAACCAAATAGCAATTGAGAATTTCAATATAGGGATCACACACTGTTTGTAAACTATCTGTGGCGAATTTTGATTTCTAAGAGGGACTCATTCAATAAATTTTGAACAAACAAATCTGGAACCATTCTAAATGGAACCCAGGCAGTTCCAGTTATTAAAAACAAAAACAAAACCACAACAGAAAAAACAACACCAAACAAACAAACAAACAAAAACCTTATGAAATTTATATACTTGAAGCTATTGATTTTAAAATTCTGATAACTGGCAATTCCCACTAAATTGTCTTGCACTTTGTTTCGCTAAACAATGTTTTGGAAAAGTAAAATATATTCTATAATGCTTATTTTATCTACTTGGGAAACCAAGTGTTTTGCACTCACACTTACAATTACATATTGAATTTCTAAATCCAGAATTACAGCTATAATTAGTCCAAAAATGTTAATACATAATTATGCTTTATAATACATGTGAAAATTAGTAATGCATCCTAAATATAGTGTGCATTGCCATATTCTCATTTCCTTATCTCCCTGGAACAAAGGCATCACTTTTATAACAAGAAAAAGAAAAAGACATAGGATGGAGAATGCCTAGTCATATCATCTGTGCTAGGTTTTTGCTTCAGCATTCTGCTCTTTAGCTGATCCTGCTGTTCTTGTTTTCTATTTACTGAATCATGAGAAAAATGACTGAAGTGGAACCAATGATAAACCGGACATGCATTTTCCTCTCATGCTCTAAGAAAGACGATATTCAAAGGCCTTCAGATAACACTTCCCACCCTCCTGCCTTTTTAGTGTCTCTAATTGCCAAGTATTACTGAATAAAACCATGCTGGCAGCTATTCTGCACCACTTAGAGAATCACAGAATCACAGAATCATGGAATGTTACGGATTGGAAGGGACCTCAAAAGATCATCTAGTCCAATCCCCCTGCCGGAGCAGGAACACCTAGATGAGGTTACACAGGAATGTGTCCAGGTAGGTTTTGAATGTCTCCAGAGAAGGAGACTCCACAATCCCCCTGGGCAGCCTGTTCCAGTGCTCTGTTACCCTTACTGAGAAGAAGTTTCTTCTCAAATTTAAGTGGAACCTTTTGTGTTCCAGTTTGAACCCATTACCCCTTGTCCTATCATTGTTTGCCACTGAGAAGAGCCTGGCTCCATCCTCGTGACACTCACCCTTTATATATCTGTAAACATTAATGAGTCACCCCTCAGTCTCCACTTCTCCAAACTAAAGAGACCCAGCTCCCTCAGCCTTTTCTCATAAGAGAGATGCTCCACTCCATCATCTTTGTTGCCCTGTGCTGGACCCTCTCCAGCAGTTCCCTGTCCTTCTTGAACTGAGGGGCCCAGAACTGGACATAATATTCCAGATGTGGTCTTGCCAGGGCAGAGTAGAGGGGAAGGAGAACTTCTCTCAACCTACTAACCACCCCCCTTCTAATACACCCCAGGATGCCATTGGCCTTCCTGGCCACAAGGGCACAGTGCTGGCTCACGGTTATCCTGCTGTCCACGAGGACCCCCAGGTCCCTTTCCCCTATACTGCTCTCTAATAGGTTCCCCAACTTATACTGGAACCTGGGGTTGTTCATAACCAGATGCAAGACTCTACACTTGCCCTTGATATATTTAATTAAATTTTTCCCCGCCCAACTCTCCAGCCTGTCCAGGTCTCGCTGGATGGCAGCACAGCCTTCTGGCGTGTCAGCCACTCCTCCCAGCTTCGTGTCATCAGCAAACTTGCTGATAGTACACTTTAGTCCCTTGTTCAAATCACTGACGAATATATTGAATAATACAGGTCCCAGTACTGACCATTGAGGCACTCCACTAGATACAGGCCTCCAACTAGACTCTGCCCCATTGACGACGACTCTCTGGCTTCTTCCCTTCAGCCAGTTCGCAGTCCACCTCACTACCTGGTCATCCAGACCACACTCCCTCAACTTAGCTGTAAGGATGCTGTGGGAGACTGTGTCAAATGTTTACAGAGTATAGCTTGAGGTTTGGAGAAAAGTGTTGTTTCCAGAAGTCTGCAGGGAGCCCTGACTACAGCACCTGGGGGGCAGTAGATGTGCTAGACCCTCACCCAGCCACTCCATCACTCCCCTCCTCAGGGCAGGGAGGGAAAATAACACAGAAAAGCTCATGGGTCACGATAAAGACATGGCAATCACTCACCAACTACTGTCACGGGCAAAACAGATTACTTGGGTGAGATTAATTTAATCTATTGCCCATTAAAAATAGAGTAGGATGGTGATAGACAAGAACAAAACTAAATCCATCTTCCCCGCAACCCTCTCTTCTTCCAAGGCTCAACTTTACTTCTTTGCTCCCAACTCTTCTACCATCTCTCCACCAAGCAGTGCAGGGAAATCAGGAACCAGGGCTGTAGTCTGTCTGTACCAGCTCCTCTCTGCCACTCCTTTCTCCTCACTCTTTCCCCTATTCAAGCCTGGGGTCCTTCTCACGCAATACAGTCCTTCATGAACTTCTCCAACACGGGTCCTTCCCACAGGCTGAAGTTCTACAGGAACGGTTCCAGCACAGGACTTTTTCCAAGGGGTGTAGTCATCCACAAACAGACTGCTCCTGTATGGGGTTCTCTCCACAGGCCACAGCTCCTGTCAGGAGCCTGATCCTGCATGGGCTCTCCATGGGCTGCAGCTTCCACCATGACATGACCACCTGCTCCAACAAGGGGTCCTTCATGGGCTGCTATGTGTATATCTGCTCTGGCATGGTCCTCCACAGGTTGCAGGACAACAACCACCCTCATCATCATCTTTTCCATGGGCTGCAGGGGAATCTCTGCTCTGGCAGCTGGAACACCGCCTCACCCTTCTTCACTGACCTTGGTGTCTGTGGAGATGTTTCGCTCATGTTTTTCTCACTCCTGTCTCGCACAGATGCTGCACAGTGTTTTTCACCCTTTCTTAAACACATTATCACAGAGGCACCGCCAGCTTGGCTGATGGGCCCAGCTTTGGAGCATGCTGGAACCAGCTGTATCTCAGATGGGGGCAGCTCCTGGTGACTTCTCACAGAGACCACCCCACTGCCAGCACCCTGCCACATAAACCCCGTACAGAAGGGTTGCACCATTATTTGGGACCTCTGTGCCAGCACAGGAGGATAGGCTGCGAGCGTGTTCTTCTCTCCCTAGGTAAGAGCTTCAAAAAGAGAACTGTTCTCAAGGATCACCTATTGCTTTCATCTCTTCCTTTGAGGGTGACATTTATATTTGAAACCTAGAGAGATTAATTAGATGCATCACAAACTTTTATTGAGTTTGGTGCCAAGGAAAATACTAAAGAGCTTTTTCCAGAAGAGATCTCCTTCATAACCTACTTGCCCCCCATTTCTTTCTCCTCAGCTTTAATTTTGGAGAAGGTAGAAGGCTTTATAAACACAAAACTACTGCAACCATCCTGAAGGGCAAGCAACAGCTTCTTCTGATGTAGTTCAATGAACTGATTAATTACTGCCACGCACAACATCATTCATTTCTTCAGACAATCACATTCTATGTTTCGTTAGTGCCTCACCCAATGTCCATCGATCACTTTTTCTTCTGTATTGCTAGATACACTTGCTGGTAGCATTTGGCTGCTTGTTCCAGAGAGTGTGCATAGTACTGAGCTTTTACATATAGACAGTACATATGGACCAGTGCAAATTAATTTGATCGTAGACTGTTTTGTCCTGTCATGAAAGCAACAACAAATATATTGCCCTCAGTGAGCCGGTGACCAGTTCCTACAAATTACATTTCATTTTGAAAATTATTTTTCTGCCAAAACCGTAACGTCTGAAATGCAAAATGTCGATCAGCTTTTATTCCAAGTGAAATATGTCTGTATAGTTGCCTGGGAACAAGGACACGACACTGTTCTCTCTGCTTCGTGCTAGAATAATTTTCAAATCTTAGGAAGTCAAGGGGGCAAATGCTCTGCTCTCCTTCCAGCTCAGTAGTTTCTATGTTATGTAGTAATAGTGCTTCTGACTTTCCACAGTCATTTGCAGCATTAGCTTGTGATAAGCCTTTATAAAATACTCAGTCTTGGGGTTGCAAGAAGGTGTGTGACTTTTTTTTTCTGTGCTAGAGTATCTTTCATTTTGCCAGTGGGGTTCACAGCTATTTGTTGACCAGCAGAGGCATTTTGAAATTCAGGTACACTGGGCTTCATGTTCCAAAATGTTCCATGCTGGCTGTCAACTTCTTGTTCCTTCCCTACCATGCTTCTCATTCCTTTTAGTCTGTCTCATGCCTACTCTGTCCATACCATATTCACATATAACACTGTCTCTCCATTGTATTTCTCTGATCATAGAGTCATAGAATCATTTTGGTTGGAAGAGAACCTCAAGATCATCGAGTCCAAACATTAACCCAACACTGATGGTGGCTTTTCTTCTCAAGCCAATGAGGTTACTGAAGTTTGGAAGCAGTCTAAATAGTTAAATGGAGTCTTGCAATTGAAAGTCCTAAACAACTAGCAGCAGTACTACCAAACAATATGTAAAAAATAGAACATTTAGCACATCAACACATTAAGAAAGGAATTGATTCTTATTCTCTCTAAAGCTCATAGTACCATACTTTCAAAGACATACAGCACATAAATCAAAGCACCACTTAGTGCATAGTGCGAGTAAGCATGTGCTCTCAGTTTTCACCTTTGAAGTGATTTCATCAAATGGTTGATCATTTACTTTTACCAAGCACGGTTTTATTGCACTTTTGAAAAATGCATAGCATCAAAAATTTCTTTGTTAACTTGAGTAAAATATTGTTGCTTCATTCTCAACTCAAACACAGCATGTGAGCTATGCTTATAGAAAATAAACTTACTAAAAATCTGAATAATATTAATTGTGAAACAATTTAAACTTCCTATTTATTCATCAGATGTCATAATACTAATGTTACTGGTTTGGAACATTTAAGAGGGTAGGCCACTACAGTGGGTGCCATTCAAACTTACTAGCATTGAAAAATTATTCTACCTTGATGTACATCTTAAATACTGACTACAGAAAATAAATGTTTAAGGCATTTAAGAATGGCCCCTGATCAAGGTTAACCTGGAAATCGACTGTGTATGTCATCATATCACAAAGCTGATCTGACAAATCAAATCAGGTTCTGAGGAAGCCAGCACAGACTTGCAATACAGCCACTCTGGTTCGGGACCGAGCAAGCACCCCGCACTCAGCAGCCGCAGGGGCTGAAGGCATCATCGTGCGGATGTGGTTGCAGTGATTCCAGCTCCACACTTTGTTCCATGGGGCTGGGCCAAGCTGCTTGCACGGACTTGGTGCTGTAGTTCTCTTCTCACTTGTGATCACCGTGTGATTCAACAGTACTCTGACAATTCCAAAAGTACAGAATCTGCTTTAACAGACTATTTGTAGCATGGAAATAGCAAAGTCTCTGTGACAACCTTGAAGCACTCCCCCCATCCCAATTAAAACAAAGAATGGTGTCATACCTTAAACATCTAGTTTTTGATACTTTGGGTGGAAAAGATAGATGGCTGTGGCATCAGACACCTTGTCTTTTTTTTCCCAAGGTTTTGTGAAACGAAACATAGATTTTTAAGATAGAAGCCATTAACAGTGTTGCTGTGAAGGCCTCATGGCCTAATTGGGATGATAGAGATGAACCGTCTGGTGGACAACCAGCGACCAGAATAAACCAGAAATCAACAGCTACCCCTGAGAGGCAAAACAACTCACTTCTGGTCAGTACTGTGAACTTTCCCCTAGTTTGAAGACCCCAGACCCATTTCCAGAAAGAACAGAGGGAGGAGACAAACCGCCCTCTCCTATCCCCCAGGTAAATGAACTGGGTTATAAAATGACCTCACGTGTGACATGAGGTGGCAGTATGTACTGAAATCTTCAACATGACCACACCCTCCAGAGAACGTCATGGGACTGATCAACCTGTGGAGAAGTGATATCTTCCTTTCTCTCTCTCTCTCTGATATCTTAGTTTTTCTCTTCTCTCTCTCAATTTTCATTCTTCTTGACCATAGAAAGGTAATATCTTTTTAAGCTCTGCTGCTAAAGTCTTATTAAGTTTTGTGATATAATAATAGACTTTTGACAAGCCACTAATCACTGTAATTTGTATTCTACCAAATGCTTTTAGTAAATTCATAATTACATTGGACCTCTCGAGTGATTGTCTGTCATTCACTTTGCACAACCACACAGAAATACCCAGAGTTAACTCACACCTGATCTCACATGGTGAGACACATCACGTTCAGAGTTAACTCATCTTTAATCCCACCTGGTGGAACAGGACAGTCGTTGGCACTTCACTGGGCATTTTTTAAAGAATAGTTGAGTGAGCATTCAGCTCTTCAAAGGAATTCTAGTAAGTCACTGCAGTTAACATTAAAGCATCTCTCAGGAAAATAAATAAATAAAAAAATAAATAATCAAAACCTCTGCTGGGGCCAAGCATCCCTGATCTGTCCCACACAAAAGCTGCTACTGATGTTGATTAGCCCAAGATTCCATCTAATTCACCGCTCCGCTCCCTGTGATACCAAGCAGTGAGTGCGTAGGAAGAGAGTAAGAACATGAGCAGCACACACTGAGCCTTCCTCCTGCTTCCAGCCACATGTAGCTTAGGAACTGAGAACAATTAAATACCAGAATTCTACTGATTTTGTGTTCAACACTTCAAAGTCAAAGTGAAGCTTTAAAATGTTTACAACAATTTAAAGGAAAAAATGAGAGATGAGGCATACTGTTTTAGCTGCATTAGGACTCACAGTTTTTACGAGCTGAGCACAAGCATGGAGGATCTGTACAGCCTTGCATGGCCTGCCACCTCTCCAGTATGCCAAATCCTCTTCAAATATTTGGATTTTAATCAACAAGCTATTTGAGCTGCTCTGTTTATTCTCTGTCTTTTCAAGAGCTCCTGTTCTGCATTTGAAAGATGAAAGCCTACAGCTGCTTCAAAATTAGGGTTGTATTTCTGAGCCACCTCTTTAATCACTTTTGCATTTTCTGTTACAGTTCATAGAACTAACTATACTGTCAACCATTAGCATTTTCCAGTTTACAATTTAAAGAAGTGTAATAAAGAATGAAGCATGTTACCGGGTAACTCCCCTTGAAAAGAAGTGTACTGGTTCCTTGGTACAATTTAGCATTACTCTTGTGAAACCAGTGATAGCATTAGTCATTCTTGGGAAGAAAAAAAAAAAAAAAGGTGATTTTTGTTATTGAAATTAAATAAAGAGTTGATCTGTAGGAAAAAAAAAGGAAAATAACCACTCAATAGTTGTGAAACCTTAATAAATCTAAGTCTAAAGCTATCTCAAAAGATGATTTAATACCTCCTCCTCTCTAAAGGCTAGCTAGATGCCTGGCAGATGTTATCTAATGCGTTATTGATCCAGCAAAGGTGATTCCAAACCAAGTCTGCTTCACTGCCTTATTACTCTTATACTTGGATTTTATTTTTCTAATATTTGACATAAATCTCCCTGAGTTCACACTAAAGGCATTATTTTTTGTCTTGACTTTCATCATACATTGGCCCATTAATAACCTTTTTTGGTGAATCGCTATGCAGTCAGAGACATGTACGAGGAAGACTGGGCAAGGGATACAAAACAAATGCAGTTCCTCAACAAATCACATTTTCTACACTTCCTTTTGGTCTTGCTGCCTTCAGGGAGAATTACTTCTCTGTCCCTGTCCCACCCTCACACTGGGCTGAGAGTTGCATTCAATGCCCGATCAACACACAGCAGAACAACATAGTGGCCCTCTGTGCCCTTCATGGTATTCTTCCCTGTATTTAGTTATTTATAACTTCATGTTTGTGTTCCTATTTATTGTAACTCCTTATTTTTTTTCTGCAGCATAACTGCCTAGACCACTAGTCTCGATTTTGTGTTTGTGCATTTGATGTCCTTGTTTTACAGATAGTACTTTATACTTTTTATTAAATTTCTTTTTGTTGATTTCTCCTACCTATTCAGTATTTTAAGCTTGGATCCTGTCACTCAATGTGCTTATGACTCCTTTCAGCATGCTGTCATTAAAAAGCTTTTGTAAGTACTGTTTTTATTCCATGATTCGTGTAATTGCAAGTAATACCAATGAGCACTTGGGGCGAAAAAGCACACATCTTCTTGTGTTTATTCCTCCCACTTTGATAACCCCTTATTAGGAATGATTCGTTACTTTTTCCTCAGATGATATATTATGTGGGAGAGCATAAAAAGACAAATATACTACAGAATAACACACCTACTGTTTATCTCCTCTTCATCCATTAAAACAGTTGTCCTACCAAAGAATAAAATCAGATTGACATATACTCTTGACAAATCTGTGTTGGCTGTTCATGGGTGATGCTGGATATTTATTTGTAAACGCTTTCTGTTTTAAAATTGTTTTTTTCATTTTGTTATTTTTCTAATGGCTCTCTGGATGTCGAGCCTGATATACTCAGAATTTCCTCAGACCTCCTGTTCTCCTCCTATCTGTAAAGGGTACTGGAGGAAGAAGGGCAGGTAATTTTTTTTTGCATTACACACACTCATTGATCATTCAGGCATCCTCTCTATTTTCCATGAAATTCAATGAGATAATTGTTGCTAATATTTCAAAGAATGCATTTCTTCGAATATTCCTAAGCAGAATTGAAAAAGTCTAGAACTATTTTAATTTGATAGTATTCTGCATCCAAAGATACAGATGCAAAGGTGCACGATCTCTGAAAATACAGAGAATAAAAAATGCACAGTATCCAAGCATAAGTTATCTTAGCACTGTTAGCTTTGTCTACAGGATGCCAATGCATATGCAAGATATGCTTCTGCACTGAGCAAGAGACCCTTTTGTAAGGTAAACATGTATCTGTCCAACTGTACGTCACCAAAACTGAAACTAGAACTAGAGACGCCCTTGGTCCTCTCTCTCATGCTCACTCTGGTTTAGAAAGATCAGATACCACAGAGGCTAAATCTACACAAGACTCCTCAATAATAATAATAATAATAATAATAATAATAACCCACCAGATTTTGAAAATTCTGCATTGTTTCATACCAGTCACCTTTCCTGTTTCCCAGGCAACTTCAGAGAGAGAGAAAAGATCCAATGTATTTATGTATTGAGTCAAAATTCAGGATCAATTTTTTGTTATTAAGTGGAATGAAAAGAACCTGAGAGTTGGCCATTATTAAAACCTAATGGCAACTTTGTGTCAGATAATTGATACAGATTCAACCAGAAAAAGAAGGGAACAAAGGGGGAGAGGGGCAAGCACATGACCGCTCCTCTGGAGTAACTTCTGTATGAATTCTCTATACCCAGCAAAGGGTATATATATAACGATATAGCTACAAATAAATACTTCACCGCTGTTATACGGGACTGTGAACACCAGGTCGCATTACCCGGTCCAGGGTTGCTGAAAACTGGCAACAGCCGGGGCGAAACGCACCGGCAGCCACCGAGGGCTGCACCTCCCGCACCGGCCGGCGGAGGAGCGGCCGCCTCAGCAGCCCGAGTGCCCGAGAATGGTCACTGCCAGCCTGCCTGAGACTGCGGGTGGACACTGACTCCTTTCCATTTCGGCTCAGCCCAGCCGGCTCCCAGCACCGCCGACCCGCGGAGATCGGGCCCCGCCCGCCCGAGGCGGAGCCGCGCAGGACTCGCCGCCGCCGCCGCCGCTGCTGCCGGAAGAGCCGCCGCCCGCTCCGGGGCCATGGAGGAGTTTCACCCCCACAACGACGAGGTAGGGGCAGTTGCCCTCCGACGGGGCTGTAGGCTGTGTCCGGGCTGGGGGGCGAGATCCTCCGACCTCGTCCCCCGCCCGGGCACAACCCACAGCACCGAAGCGAAGCGGCTGAGAGCCTGGCAAGGGTCGGGCAGCGCTGTCGGGGCCGCTGCCCCTGCCCTGGCCGGGACAGGCAGGTTGAGAGGTGTAGTGTTACAAGTGGGCTGTGCGAGGGGAACCTCTCGTTCCACGCCCTTCGGGTACCCCCGGGGTCCGTGCGACACTTGGCCGCCCGCCTCCGGACGGAACGGGGTGTCGTAGTGGGGGCTGGGGGCTCGGCGCTGCCCCCCGTTCCGGGCTTCGGTTTGAGCTGGGGGAGCTGGGAGTTGCTGTGAGGGAAAGTGTAAGAGGTGTTCCGGGGTGCTGCTGCCCGCCGTGGTGCTGTCAGTCCGCGGCCATTTTTCTTACCTCATCCCTGGAAAAAAAAACCCATAAGTGCTGGGCACGGTTGGCACTGCAGGCTCATCCCTGCCAGCCAGAACTGAGGAAGGAGCCTTTCCCGCCCCACCTCCCCAGGGGACCTAGCCACCAGTTTTCATTAACAAAAAGCAAAGCAAAACAAAACAAACGACTTGTGGAAACATCTTGTCCTTGAGGTTTCTGTCCTTGCCCACGTGTTTGAAATTGATGGGTGTGGAGAGACAGATGGCACAACAATGTATGTGGTGTTTCCTTTGGAAGACAAGCTAAATGCTGGTGAGTAGGAATGAACAGAAAACAGGAGGCATTAAAACTCGCAAGCTTTTTCTGCACTGGAGAAAGTAACTTGGGTAAGCTAATAATTGTGGAAACTAGTTGTTTTGATACTAGAGTTGCAAAACTGTGTGTTAGCATTTGGCAGCAAAATCATAGAATCATAGAATAGTTTGGGATGGAGGGGACCTTCAAAGCTCATCCAGTCCAACCCCCCTGCCTTAAACAGGGACATCTTCAACTAGATCAGGTTGCTCAGAGCCCCCTCCAGCTTGGCCTGGAATGTCTCCAGGGACGTGACATCTACCACCTCTCTGGGCAACCTGTGCCGGTATTTTAACCCATGGGTAAATCCATGACTCTGGTAAAAAACAAGATTAAGACCCAGGGTAAAAGGTTTGCTGAAGAGATTGTCTTGGAGAATATTCCCATGACAAGCATAGACAATGGTGGAATTTAATCTTTACAGAAAGTGCAAGTTGAACCTAAAAAAGCTTGAGACCCAAGTTTTTTTGTCCCACTGAAATGTAGTTATCAAAACAATACTAAATAATGTGTGTATGCTGCTGGGGAAAAAGTAAGATTTTAGAATTAGGCAAACAAACTACACAATACAAATAGTCAGCCATGGGGCCTGATTGTTACATGTTACTTGGAGTAAAACTGCATCATTTGTTTACTTTTCTATCAGAAATAACAACAACTCTTTTTTATTACAGATGATCTTCAATGCTGATGAGGCCCACAACATAGTTAAGGAGGTAGGTTTTAGCTCACTAGTGTATTTCAAATAAATTCTTTATCTCACCTTGCACTATAGTGAAAGCAGTTACTGTCATTGACCATACCAGATAAATTCAGTCTTATATGAAAGTATTATTTATGTAAAATAAAGACAATTTCATTTGGGGCTGCTTTATCTTCATCTAATTGCTGTCTTCAACTACTTAAGTAGGAGAAGGTAGATGAGAGAAAAGAGAGAATCTACATTACAGTGGAAAGACAAGGGGCAGCAGCTACAGGTTGCAAGGGGAATTCACACCGGTTTTTTTCCCCCTTTATCCAGCTAGAGAGTAGTTAATCACTAGAGAGGTCACAAGGAGAGCTTGTGGACTCTCCATCATTAGAGATTTTTAACACTTGACTGGACAAGGCCTTGAGCAGTGCAATCAAACTTGGAAGTGAGTCTTGGCTTGAACAGGAGGTTGCACTACATGAGCTCTTTATTCTCTTGAAAAATAATTTTCACACAACGAGAACAGGTTGACACTGAGTAGCCTGATAGTCTAAGTGAAATATGTATTAACTGGAAAGGGATTAGTGAAGGGCCTGTGGCATACAGGTACTGTCAGGTTTTGCAGGCAAATACCATTTTGAGAAAGAAGTGCCTTGAGGGGCTCTGCAGGTCCTTTCCCAACTGCCTTGTCAGGAAGGGAAAGAGCTGCACTTTGAGAACTGTTCCAGTAGACAACAGAAAGTTCCTGAATGTCAGATAAATGCTAATTCAATGCTTTATATAACTGAACCTGCCTTGAAAGGCTGGATATGGTATGACAGAGACTCCAGACACTGGGAGTAAAGCCAAGCATTTCTGCCTCTGATGGAAAGCTTGACCAGAGCTGAGGAGCTTTAGCACTGGGTACATTTCTGGAAGGACCAAAATCCCCAAGGGATCTTGTCCCTCTTCTCTTTCATGAATGTTTCTTTCCATTGAGCCCTTTGTCCAGCTTTATACACTGTGATCAGAACTAATTGGGCTTTTTAAGATCTGGGGCACAACACTCTTACACAGCCTGTTAGTGAGTGGTTAGTGCATGGGGTTCATCTTACTGAATCAGAGGAGAACATAGTTTTATTTTATAATATTTAGTTTTTCCAGGTTTGCATTTCTTAACCGAATTTCTCAATTTTAAGAAGTATCCATCAGCACGTAATTCTGAATTTCTTAGAAGTAGATAATGCAGTTTAAGAGTTAGAGAGAAGGCTTTGTGTTCAAACATTTTAAGCAAGGATTGGCCAATCTCTAGCAGTTGTGAGAACATGCAATTTTCAAGCAGTTCAGTATTTCTTGTGCTGCAAGATATGACCCTTGAGTATCTCTCACTCATATCTTGCTTATCTTTTAAGCTGGGGTGTGCATTTCACTATTGTTGCTCACAGGCTCTGAAAGGTTGGCCAGTCCTAGCTGACATTATTGATTTGAGTTGTACCATTTCCATTTATGAAAGCCAAGATGGAGCAGGCAGTCATGAAGAACAGTAGGATGTATTAATATCTTCAGTGGTAAATAAATCCGTTCACTTAACTTGGTACTTAAAGCATATGGCTAAGGTCTTTCCTATGATAGATGTTCAGTCAGAGCCTCATTTTTCTCCATGTAATAATATGGTAAATATGTACTAAAAATAAGTTTCCAAGAAGGCTCGTTTTGCTTCCCATTCAGCAACTGGTGCCTGATGAGCTCAAGTGATTTAAAGTAATCCAATTGCCAGATAAAATTCCTCAGATTATGTAAGACATTTTAAAGCTCTATGTTTTGAACTATGTGTACTGTAACTGATTTTGTTTTCTCTGTTTTAGTGCATAGAAAGTGTTTTAGGCAAGGCAGATTATAATCACAACAAAGTCAACCAGTGGACTGCTGCTATAGTAGAACAGTCGCTGACACATCTGGTAAAGCTTGGAAAAACGTATAAGTACATTGGTAAGTACAAGCAGCCATACTTTTACCACATACAATCACAATAAATAATTGCTGGAAGGTTCACGTGAATGCAGTGCTGTATTCAGTAGAAAGCTTTAAACTGTAAACAGATTCCTGAACTCTTCCGTTATATAGATTTTTAGTAATACCTGTCGTAAAACCATGGTGGTGTCACCTAGTGGACACAGTCTTTCCCGACTGCTAAGCAACCGCAAAACAATTACATAAACTTCTTGTTATCATTTCAGGAAATAATTGCTTGTCTTAAATAATATTTTCAGTAGGATTAAGCTTCCTATAAGTATAGACATTCGCAGAACTTTAGTCCTGTGTGTTAAGTTGGGTGCCATTATATTTACATGCATATCTGTGGAAGCGAAAGGGAAAAAAAGTAGTTTAAGCCACTTCGATTGTTTTGTGGAGTGTTGATGTAATAGCAAGTGTTTTCACTCTGATTTGAAAGTCTTGGATTCAGATTGTCACTGTTTTTGTGGCCATCACTGGTCAGTCTAGAAATGCTGCCTGTTACTAGAATGTGGTTTCAGAGAGCAGTGCACCAGTACTTCTGGGAAACAACTCTCATCAAGTGCGACTTCTGCCGTACCTGTGAGGACAGCACCTCCAATCCCCTTCTGAGGTGCATGTGACACAAGCCATGTATAAGCAGTTTAAAAGATAAAAGCCATAATCCTACTAGCAAGCATTTGTTAAAGCCGTTGTCTTTATGCGAGTAAACATAATTGTGAAATGAATACCAAGTTCTTGAGGAAAATGCTGAGGGCAAGGGTGTTGTCAAAAAAGGTTTTGACTTGGCTGAATGTCACCAGCCAGCCCTTTGAAAACATAATGCAGGCTTGAGTTCAGAAGTACTGAATGATTCACCTGCTTAATGACTGTATCTTGCAGTAACCTGTGCAGTGATGCAGAGGAGTGGAGCTGGTCTTCACACAGCAAGCTCATGCTTCTGGGATACTACAACTGATGGTAAGTTTCCTCACTCAAATTAAAAATTTACAGTAAAAGAAACATTACTTATTGCTCAGATGTAATAGTTAAGCTGAACATTTTCAGGAGAGATTGTAGAAGCAGGATTAGATGGTTGTTTACAATCCCAGCAGAAATATTTTGCTAGCAGTCAGAGTCAGAGCATTAAGAGTGATTGCTTTGTAAATTATGAGAAGCAGGAGTAGAAGTGCCTTCATTCTGAAACAAGAGTCAAAGCATTTAATCTTCGTCGGTAACCACAGGTCAGTTGAAGAGGCAGCAAAACATTGCTGGCAAACAATGTAGTAGCCCAAAACATACCTGCCTGTCTGCTGCAAGGGAACCGTGGTACTTTGGAGGAGAACAGAACTTGGTAAAAAACAGAAATAGGTTGACTAACAGTGTGTCTTTCCGTTGCTTAACTATCAGCCAGGCTTTGGATGTGTTTTGTTGCTTCTAAATCAGATCTAAATGCATTTTTTTTTCCCAGATTCAGAGTATCTTGGGGAAACAAGATTAAAATAATCTTACGCCTATCACAGTCTAAGGAAGGGCTTTTTAGAAGGGGGCGCCAAGATTTAACTTTAAAATAGAGATGGCATTAGAAAGTCAACTGAGCTTAAAAAAACCCAGAAATCATAAAATGAAGTTCAGCAAACAAGTACAGTTTAATCTTCATGTTTCCTTGGCTTGTAAGGCCTTGATACATTGATACAATAGAATAGGAAAAATTACAGAAAGCAAATACACTAGAATATATTTGATCCAGTCTTTGTTCTGTTTTTTTGTCTGATTATCTTGCCAGTTTCAGTATGAGATTTTCAAGGATTATTGCAATCCTAGCTTTTAAAGAGAAATACTGAAATGATGTTTTCCTGGAAACTGTCTTAAGCACACAAGGCTCGTGTTAGGTAGTAAACAATGTACAAGTTAATGAAAATGTTTTGAGCAGTGTGGTCTATTTATAGCCAAGATGACATAATAGTACTTGCCTTAAATCACAGATGAATTATTCATGGTAATTTTACATAATTTGCACTGCGATAAAGCGAATGCAGTAAAGATACTGGAATTCTATTTTTATTTTGTAATAATCTCTTCTAGGAACCTGCACAGTGAGATGGGAAAACCGAACAATGAACTGCATTGTCAATGTGTTTGCTGTTGCTATTATCCTGTAGCTGACTGGAAGATAAATATAAGCAACACCGAAGCCTTTAAAAAAAATAATCATCCAAACACATGGCTAAATGTTTCAAACCATTATTTGTTTTTGTATGAGGAGCATACACAAGTTCTCTACAGGGAGCATACAGTCTAAGCCAGTTCTCATAGAGTAATTATCTGAAAGCTAGCAAAAAATTTAAAATATATATGTATCTATCTAAAGAGAAATTTTTAGTAATTTAAATATTCAGAAGTATGTTAATGAGAAGATGCCACAAAGATCAATATGATTTATATCAAAGCTAATATCAAAGATACTTGATATTCAAGGGGAACAAAACACAAAGTCAAAGGAAAGGTCAGAGGGCAAGACCTCTTAGGACTATGGTGCATTTGTGAACAAATTATGAACGCAATTCAGAGTGGATATTCTGTAAACAATACTGGTGCTTCATGTTTGATTAAACAAAGTGAACTGTCAGATTGAATGTCGATGCTTGTGAAATTGCATGAGCATCACATTTCAGTCAAGCATGAACATTTACATTGGAATTAAATCCAGTTAAGCTTTTCCCCTGGAGGCAGAGGATCACTTCACTGGGACAGAGGTGAAATATACCTAGTCCTAGCAGAATTCTGATTTATCTTCAGAATGAAGAACATAACATTTGTTACTGACCAAGGGAAGCATGCTGGGGATCAGTCATCAGCCGTTAACTAATAGTTTATAAATCTAAAAACATTCTAAAGGTACTGAAATTTGACTTTATACCATAACTGCAGAATTTGTGACAAGCACTTTATTGATTCTTCATGCAGTAGCCAGGAGCGAGGGCAGTAAGACTGGACCCGCATTATTCCAAGCAGGATTAAGGTGTTAGGAGAGAAGGCACAAAGGCTCTTGTTAGCTTTGAAAGCATTTATCTTAAAACAACGTATCTGTTCTTTGTAGGAGTGTTCTCTATGTTCTCTAAGGCTAGAATTGGATCTTAGTCCTATGAAATAATACAACTCAGTTTTAAGCACTAAGAGTTCCCCTCTTGTGAAGATTTATGCAAGTTCTTACCTTTGCTCATCTGATGAGTCTTAACTTGAAATATTCCACGTGGAAGAAAAGCATTTGCACACACTCAAGTATTTGCTGGATTTGGGCCTACATTTTTGTTGATTAATGCACAAATTATATGATAAAGAGATGTATCAATGCCAAAAATGCCTAAATGATTGCTGCCACTAAGTGGCAGCTACATTAAGTTGTTTTCTCATATGCTGCTTAAGGATAGAATTTTTTCTTTATTACTGCATGTCTTTGAAAGAGACTGGTAACTACATAACAGCCACTGTGAGGCTGTTTTGGATTTTGGATTTTAAGAAATTAATATTAAAGCACTATTACACAGTTCTGTTTTGTTTGATTTTTTTTTTGTTTGTTTGGTTTTGGTTTTGTTTCCAGATAACTGACTATTAAGGCAGGTAGAAAGTGTCCTGTACAAAGAACAAGCTAAAAACCATTTCATTGCTTGAATTGTGTATACTTATAGCTAGTATGAGACTACAAAGGAACACGTGTACATGTAATTCACAATACCATCCAAAATCTCTTGCTTTGCAGACAGAGTTCTACTTTTTACCTGAGTGCAAGTAAAATTAATGCTGTAATATTGCATTTGCCTAACAGGCAGGTGTAACGTGAAGATGTATTTGTATGTTGTACTGACCTTCAAATGTATAATTATTTGACATTATTTGGGTTAGGACAGCAATTTCTGAACTAGGTGCCAGCATCCAAGAACTGAGTTGTGGACCTGACAAAAATGCAGTAGTTTCACTGATATTGGGCATTGTGGAAAGTGAAAAAATAAGTGGGGTAGCAACTGGAAAAAGGTTCAGTACAACTGATACGGTTTAAGAAGTGGGTGAGTAAAAATACCGGTGGCTTTTAATCCCTTTTAATGGGCATTCAGATGCCATGGTCAGAAGAAATATTCCAAATAGCCACTTGTAGTCTCATTTGGTATTTTCACTGTACTTGAAAACAAGATGCACTGAATGTCAATTTAGTGAGGCTTGGTGAAGCTCCTGCTGCAGAAGAAACCTAGAAAATGCTGCTGAATTATAAGAATGCTTCATTTTTCTTTCTACCAAAAAAAATAAAGTTTTGCCTTAGTTGTATTTTTGCCTTGTCTTTTTGATCAATATAAATAGGAAATGAGAAAAACATTCCCCTTTCCTTCACTTGTATACGATAGTGAGAACTTGGGAAATTTCTTGAAGTTGTGTGTGCAGTTTGGAGACAAAACCTCATCAAAGGCCAGTTCCTGGACTTGGCCTAATTTCTTACACCTCTTGTCTTCTCAGACAGATTATTGTGAAACTCTGGGAAAACTATTTTCATTCCACACCATACCCTAGTGAATTTAACTTCTTTCCTATCTTTCTTTTCCCCATCCTTTGTGGTTACAAACTTGTATTTAACATAACTCTTAAAAAATGCTAAACACTGTTAGTTGTTTTTCCAAGTAGTTTTTTTTCAAGAATGAACTATGAGTTGCAGAATATGAAAAGCCACAACAACTTTTCAATAGTATATTCGATCTATATAATGTTTTCTTAGCTTTTGCAATCAGGGGAATGAGTTACTGTTATCAATGAAGGTCTTATTAATGGGACAGAAGAGTTTGCATTTAAGTATAGCCCATATATATGGAGCATATGTTCCTACATATAACTTCATGACAAAATACACCTGTTAGTCTTCCCATGCAATTTTTAAAAATCTAAACAGAAAAGCATGAAAGGGAAAGTAAAGGAGCAGATTCATTATTTCTCATTGCCTGCCAGATGTCTGTCAGTAACTTGTTACCTTTCTGATTACTATCTTCCCATTATACTCAACTTGATCAATGAAACAAGTACAAATCCTGGCATGTTCCATTTAGATTCATGCAATTTAAAGCACTTCATAGAAGCCACTGAAATCCCAGCCTGTAGCTAGACTATTTAGAGTTGGACATGAATGTCAGAGTACTGGCATTTTAAATACCCGATAAAAGAGAGAACATGAACTACTGGTAGCCTATGTGCATTAGTACAGTAGCTGCCATATAGAGAAAAGATGGTTTTGTTCTAATACAGACAGCAGATGCTTGAAAGAGGAGTGCAGCAGATCCTGTAGTGAACAATTCTTACCTGACTACTGGGATGCACCTTGCTGTCCCCTGTACAATCTTACCAGGTCGTTTTGTTCCCATTTAATTCTGAGAAGGATTTTTTAGCGCAGTCACAGTGTAATACAAGCACAGAGCCAGATCTCATCCCCTGTCAGAATATCTGCCCCAACTCTGGAAACATTCCAGGCCAGGCTGGACGGGGCTCTGAGCAACCTGATCTAGTTGAAGATGTTCGTGTTCATGGCAGGGGAGGTGGACTAGATGAGCTTTGAAGGTCCCTTCCAACCTAAACTATGGTGATTCTATGATTCTGAGCCAAGAAGTTCTGTGTGTCTGTGGGACATTCCCATCTTGAAGCCAGCACCGGTTTGTCTCTCAGGGAGTACCTGGGCTCAGATGGGCTATACTGCAAATGCAGCAATAAACCCAGTTGGAAAGTGGCTCCAAAGCTATGCAGTCACGTTTACATTGTGTTGTATGTGAGCTGTTCTTGTCCGTTGGGTCTCTGCCAGGTAAGGATTCTGTGGGCATTGGCTCGTAGGTGGAATGGTTTCTCTCTTCCCCCTGCAATGGAAAGGAGGCTGCAGCCAAACAATGTGTGTCCACTGAGGGAGGTTTTTCTACTCCAATATGTCTAAATCACTATTGAGTAACTGGAGGTTTTAGCTCACATGTCCCATCAAGGGTCTGTTTTCAAACACAGGAAACATACTGTGACAGTAGATTTGTTTGTGATATAAAGGTTTTCTAATAAGAAACAGAGTAGTGCTAGAATGACAGCTACAAACACCCCTGTAACTCCCATCCCATATGACCTGAAATGACTTGAAAAGGAGAAAAAAGGTTGCAGAATCACACCTTGCTAGTCATTATGGTTTGTGTCAGGTGCTTACAGTTACTCTCTCATGCAAAGAAGCTACCAGGGCCACATTGCACAAGTGCGTGAAGGAACAGAGACAGAAAGGCAAGTTTTGTAGTGACACTATCATTTTAAATAGACAGTTTTGTGGTATCTCTAAGTTAATTACAAAGTTGGTAATCTATGCTCATATAGCCTCACAGCATAGAGACCACAGGCTCAAAGGTATTAAAATCCCACATCCAAAGGAGAAAGTGGCGAGATGGATTCACTGGTGCAGCTGCGGGAAACTCGAACTTCTTTCTAGTCAGCAGGTTCTCCTCCTCATAAGCCTATATATGATATAATTAGAATAATTTCTGAACAGCACCTCCTAAATTGGAAACACCATCATATCTGCAAAACTTCTCCATTGTACCTGTAAGCACCCTAGAAAGAAATTAAACATTCTCTGCTATCTGTTTGTATAGAGTTTAGTGAAGTTTTTGAGCCAGCCTTTATTCAGTGCTTGTTCATGACCACCTGGATAAAATTAGAGGTTGGGGGACAGGGGGATGAATGAAATGAAGTCCTTGTTTGACAAAAAGAAGTGTGATCTTTCTATATATAATTTGTCACACACATGTATATACATTTTTATAAGTACCTTCATCCCTTTTATTTATCCATTTTCCTAACGATTTTCAGTCATACACAGGTAATCTTGCTCCTTTAGAATTTCATCTCATGTTGCTTAATTCCACATCAGCAATGTCTAGGTATCAAAATAAGGGTTCGAAACAGTGTTTGGTACAAATAAACATCCTGGCCAGACATAATACAATTTAGCATTTTGGTATTAGCCAGCGGAAGTGAGAGGTAAGAACAGGACTGTGACTGCCATTTATCGGTACTCACAGCACTCCGCTTAAGCCAGTCATGACTTTATCCAATTTCTGGCAATAACTCTGCAGGCTTGTTTCCTGTGTGGGCTTCTATAGTGACTGCTGAAACTAGTCTGGACAAATCATACACAAATCCACCGCAAGGTTTCAAGTGATGTCATTTGTTATTTTGAAATGTCTCTTAAAAGTATGTAAGGACCTCACAGATGCAATAGCTACATAGTGTTCACGCCTGAGATGAGCATTTTAGGAAATAATTCTTAAACAAACTGTAACCACAGTTGTAACTAGATGGTCTGCTAATGTGAACAAATTATGGCTGCCTATATCATGGCACTCATTATAGGTCCCCTTAAAAATAATTGAAATGATTGTAGGGAGCAACTTTGCAGAAGCTGGCTTTGGAAGCAAAGAAACCAAGTAATTTTAATTTAAGGTTTAGGTCCAGATCAACAGAGGCTTAAGGATCAGTGCTGAGATCTTCCAAGATTATCCTTTTGTACCGCTGCTTTGAGATCTTAAGCAAACTTATGCAGTTTCCCCGGGAGGAAATGTGTGTGTATGTCCAAAATTTTGAGTTCATTTGAGTAGCAGCTGCTGAATATATGCTTTCTAGCTGGGGCTTCATGAATTGCTCCACATGAAACGAGCACGAACCTCTTTGAACATCAGCTCTGCTGCCGCTGGGGGGCGATACAGTCGGCGCCTGGACTCTCTCCGGGCAGCGCAGCCTTGGCGGGTCGGCCTTTAGCCGAGCCTGGATGAGCCCTTCCCAAACCTGGGGTGCTGACTCTGAGCTGCCACCCTACACGGATATTTCCCTGTTGGAGCCGCTTCATGGCAGTAAAAACTGAGCTGGCTGCATTAGAGCTTCAGCACACCCTGGTTGCCTGCACCTCCGGATTCCACGGCAGGCACCGCCATCGCTGCTAGGCGGGGTTTTGCGAATCCCTGCGTGCCGTGCTCCTGCCAGGGAGCCGCGGCTCCCTCACGGCTCCGGCCACAGCGGGGCCGGGTCGAGAGCCGAAGCCGGCGGCAGGTCGCTCGGCGCAGAGGCGCCGGGCCCGAGCGTAGGAGCCCCCGGGCGGCTGCCGTGTGTGCGGGGCGGGTGGCGGCGAGACAGTGCGCCCACAGCAGGCAGCAAACCCACCCGCGGCCGCAGCGCCTGGCGCGGTGCTGCCGGCAGTGGCTCAGGCGGGAGCGCCGGCACCGCCCGTGCCCGAGCGGGCGAAGCGCCCCTGGCTCCCCAGCCCAGCCGGGTGGGAAAGGGCCCGAGATAAGGGGCCGACGCCGGCTGAGTTTCACAGCGCCCTTACCAAAGGCAGGTGCTTCCCTGCCCGCGGGGTTGGTTGGCAGCTACTGCCAAGGGCGCTGGTCTGGTGGAGAACCAGGAGCCCGGGCTGGGTGCCATTGTGGGCGGTGAGGAACCCCGAGTGACCGAGATGGTGGGAGAGCAGTCAGCCACAGTCACTGACACAGGGGAAGAGCCGAGGTTGGAAAAGCCCCAACTGTCATCTTAAAAAGTGGTAGTAATAACACATAAACAGTAACTTTCTTACAAAACAGCATGGGACAGTTACGGTTATGCCATTCCTCTTGAAACGTATGTTTTCTGTGAAATTGCTGCAGCCTCCAGGTAGCGTGAGACTGCAAACTGCCTGCCATCGCCAGCCAGCAGATGCCCCACAGATGCTCTTCTTACATCCCTTCTGGGAATTTGGGAGTTACGGCAGCAGCTGTGGGCTGTGTGTGCGGCAATCACCCGCCCAACTTCTGGCTTGGGCTATTTTTGTATTAGCTGCTGGGCCTCATAAAAGCAAGCATTTTGTACACGTATTTAACTATATATACTACACACTTTTAATTTCAGTGTTGCTACTATTAAAATACTTTATCTTGAGAAGAGACATGGAACTGCCATTCTTGTATTAGACCGCAACAGTAGTGATGTCTATTGATACTGAATAGATGTGGGGCACTTAAAAATAGAATTGGTGTTATATATTGCCAACCTCATTCATTCACCCACTGGAGCTGGTCAAGGGGCTGTACAATCTCATAAAAATTTGCATGGTGTTTTCTCTTTCATAAGCCAAGCTTGAAATGGAGAAAAGCAAATAAGAGAGCTTGTGTGAAGGGGCAGGGAAAAATACCAACTGCTGACACAGAAACTTGAGAAAGAATACAGAGCTCCAGATGTACTTTTTATTTTCCACATAGGTAGATGATTTAAATAAGAGGCAAACTCTAGCTCGCAGGACCAACTCTGAAACGCAGCTGAGTTTACAAAACCTGGTCTCTGTCTCTCCCTTTTTCAGTAATCCATTTGTTCCCTCAGCTCCTATCTCATTTCTTTAGGAAAACAAACAAAACAAACAAACCTACCTTGGAAACCTAGGTTAAGAATTGCTCAAACAGTAGCCATTGGAATGTGTGATCCTGGATCTCCATAATAAAAATAGTAGCAGTGGTATTGTTATTGTAATGATGTTATTATTACTGCATCACCTAATAACGCTCTGTTGGGAAGAATGTCCCACTGTGCTGGATGTTATTCAAACATAAAATAATAGCCCAGCTACTATGTGAAAGCTGTTCAGTTTGGCTGCAAAGAGAAGACTTCAATGGATGGACACAGACAGTCCTAGGAGCACAAAGAAGCAATAGTAGCCACCCCAAAAGCAGTGGTCCTAGGGAGAAATTAGAATCCCACAGCTGTCTCAAGAGGAGTTGTCTCTGAGGAAGATCATGGCTGAGCATGTTGATGCTGACTGGTAGGTCAAGGAGAACAACTATAGAGGGTTAGGGATCTGGCTACTTAGAAACTTCAGTCACAGCATTTTGAGCATTGCACTGACTTAGAAGTCAGACAGGAGAAGGTTTAAGATGAAAATGGGAGCATTTGCAATCATATTAAATACTTTCTCAGTAAGAGACAGAAGAAGGGCTGGGAGTTAAGTCAGTAAGGAATTGTTTTGATTAGTTTTTTAAAAGTTGAGAGTATTCTCGAGTTGGGTGGAGAACAGGGCAAACGAGGTTAGAGGTCCCTTTGCAGCTTGTGTGGCATTTACAAGGTACACAAAAGTCAATCCTGGGCAATACTTCCCACTAACACTGTCCTCGGCAGCAGTAAATACCTACTCGGCACGTAAGGCAGCGATTTGCTAGCTTGCTCCAGCACTATTTTCTATGCTGATACAGCTTCCTTGGGTGGTTACAAAATGCAAAATCTGTCCCTGTTAGCTGGCACTGAACCCTGCTTTTGTCCACTGCTAGGGAGAGAAAGGGGTGGCCCAGCATCTTGAAACAAATGCAATATCTGGGAACATCAGCTGAACAGGGAGAACACACCTGTTACTTCTAAAGGGGAAGTAGCTGTCTTAGTGGGTTACAGCTTAGTCTTTGCAAATGATTTGAAAGTAACATGAGAACTTTCATAATTGTATTGGGTTTGGGGCTAGTTTCTGTTGCTTGCATGAATGCAAGTGAAACTGTTAAATTTTCCTAGTAGTAAGTTGCCTGTATCTATCACCCCCTGACTAAGCCTGAGAAACGCAGATTTTTTTTTTTTTTTTTTTTTTCAGCATTAACAGTTGGGAGATGCTGGTTTCCCTGTCCATCCTCACAAGCCAAGACTTATATAGTAGCTCTCATCATCTCCCTCTCCAGTCACTGCTGTTCCCTTTTGGCTGTCCTCAAGATCCTTCCCCAAATGTTGCTACAGAGACCTTATCTCTACTCTGTCACTGGCACCTGTATCCTGCTGATTTATAGTTAACCACCCCACCACCTTGGAAGGATTGAGGGCACACAAGTCCCTCATGCATAAAGGGCTTAAATAGGATATTGTCTTCTTGCAGCCTATCAACAAGGAATGCTGGCAAATGCTCTAAATATACCAATATTTTGTCCCTGTTATGCCAAGCTCAGGCCAACACTCATGTTACTACGGTTGTCCTGGAGGAGAGCTGTTACTCAGAGTGGTTGCTTGGGAAAAAGCTGCTGATATGCTCCAGGCAGTGATGTGAGGGCACATGGCATACAAACCTGCAGTCCCCCAAAAGTCATGTCATTCATTACTGTGGCTTTTACAGTGGTACGAGATGAAAGTCTGATGGGTTAATGCAAATAAAGGCATTGGGGGATTAATTAAATTACCAACAGCAATGACTAACTTGAGGAAAGGTTCCCCAGCTGTGTTTGCAACACAGGCTTTGCTACCTGCCTCAGGGGGTGTGAAATGGCAGGGAAAGGACACGCTTCCAGCTGCAGCAATAACTGTGGCAAAAACTATAATATTTAGAGGTTTCCTGTAAAGTGAATGCAAAGTGATATCGGGGAACTGAGCATCAGTTAGTCCTCTATAAGCACTATTTTGTTGCAACCTGTGTTGCTGTCCTTTGCACACTCTTGTTGTCATTATTTGTTTTGCAGCATTAGATCTTTGCTATTCAGTGCTTAATTTATGCTTATGAAGCAGTCAACAGCGATGGACAATGATCCACATATTTACTTAACTATGCAACCCTGTTACAGTGAGAGTATTTCATTAATTGTTAACAGATGAGAGGAACTTTCATAATTTTGATGCAGAAGGTAGCTGCTGACAGTCTACAAGGCCTTTTTGTGTCTTCTCAGGGGAATTTGCTCTAGAAAATATTTCTTACAGTCGCTTTGTCAGTCTTTGGTTATTATTTCCTTGCTGCTGTCTGGACAAAGTTACGATCTCAGAGGGCTCGTGTGAATTTGCCACCTGAAAACAGGCCTGAGCTAGCATTGGTTGTCACAGATGAAAGGGAAGTATGAGAAAAAGGCAGAAAGGGCAATAAAACCACAGCAACAACTGTCTTCATTAGCTGTTCATGGGAACTCGCCCAGCCTTGGGTTAATCTGCAGAGATATTCAGTTATGCTCTGGATGCGTGGCATTTCAGGGTAGAAATCTCTGGTCTGGAAGGGTAGGGAGTCTGTGATGTGAACCTGGACTTTTCCTAAAATGTCCTGCTATTTACCCTGGTATTGACAACTACATTTTGGCCTGTTAACTGCAAAGAGATGATGGCAATTGCCCTGCCCCAGTTTTATTCTGTGCCATTTCTGCACCCAGGAAAATTCCACTTGAATTTTCTCAGTGCTGTCGACAATTCAAAGAGAAACCTTACAGAGCCGCAGTGCAGACCCTGGATGTTTGCACAGTCCAGTCTAACTCACAGGAGTGTAAAAAGACAGAACCAGCATAAGAAGCATTTACACTTTCCTTCAAAGGTGACTTGACCATGGATGTCTCTGCAATCCCTTTGTCCTGAAGGCCATAAAAGTCATGGTGAGTAGTATTTGCATATTTTCTGGTCTTAACACCAGATGACCTAGAAGTACAAAACAAAATCAACCAGAGTTATTTGCAGGGTACTCTGTAAATTGTTTCCAGAATTATAAAGCATCACAGTTCCAAGGGAGAGGTGGTCTGACTCCCCCTTGGCTGGCCTTTCCATCCCTCTGTGATAATGCTCAGCAGGGTGGGTTGGTATTTGGGGAGGAGTGATTTTTTTTGGCCATTTGCCTCATTCCTGAACAATGCCAATTAAATATAGAGTCAAATGCAGGTATGTTTTACAGAATAAAATAACATAATTTGGCCCACCCATGCTGAAATTCTATAACATAGCAGCTCAGAAATTTCCTTCACTGTCTAATTTAAAATAAAAATCATTAAGCAGGGGGAGAGAATATTATGGGAGGTGACCAAAACAGTCTGTTTGGGCAATGCAGAGGTGGCAACAACCCTGGTCTATTTGTAGTGACAGGAAGGTTGCAGCTGAATCACGTTATGTGAGATGTGTGCTGCACTGGTTGGAGCTCAGAGCAAAGCCCTCGTGCCCTTGCAGTGGGTGCAAGCACTTGCAAAACTGGCAAAATGATTGTGGGAGCTGGAGATTTTCAAGAAACTTGCAGAGCTGGGGAGCAGGAAGGAGTGGGTAAGTGAAGATGTGGCAGTAGCAATTGGCAGAAGAGGACAGATGGAGATAAATAGGTGGTAGCTGGGTGGGCAGAGACACACCAGTTAGGCAAGCAGAAAGGCACCAGTGACAGCAGAGGGAATGGGGTTAGCAGAGGTGCAGAACGGGGCTGGAAAGCATTTTTTAAGCTTTCAGCAAGTCTCTCAACACTTTTCCACTCTACTGTAATTAATTTTGCTGCTAGTCTGAGCTGGTTTGTGTGTGGTGAATATAAATGAGACCAGCGCGTTGCTAAGGTCTGTATGAAATGCAAAAATGAATGTGTGGTTCACGACAAATAACTGCTCTGGGTTGTGTCAGCGGAACTGGTGCTGTTTTACACAGATGTGAGGATCTTGATCCTGCCAATGCTGATAACCATTAGCATCTTAATGTATGCTCCGATCTTCCCTTGAGCATATATACCTATGTGTTTGAGGTGTTGGGGCTTATACCTGGCTATGAATTCTGCAAAGAACTCATTGAAAGATGAAAAAATACACAACAATTATTTGCCAAGAAGACTTCAAAATAGACCAGGATCCTGAAAAAAAAGTGCTGTAATGAGACCCTAACATTATTTCTTGTTTGTTAAAAAATACCTTGTGTTTCACAAGCAGCTTTTTGTTTGTTTCTCTGTTTCTAATTTGGTTTACCCCACCATTTGAGGACTGAAAGGCAGAAAGTCCCCACCCAGCAGAGAAAGTCTTACAAGACTGAAAAGAGGAAGACCTATTTTGCAACCAGGGTGGTTTCCCCCTGGGATGTGCATGATGGTGAACAGTCAGAGTAGCAAACTTGGATTTCATTTGCCCACCTGCACAATTTGCAAGTATATACCAGGGAAGTAAGAAGGACTAGATGAGACCCAGTACATATCGAGGTCTCACTTGAATGTATTCTCTGAATATGGCCAGGTGCCATGCTACCTTCAAAGCCCACTTCCAGTTTCCAAAATCAAGATGAGGCCAATGAAAACCAGAACATCCCAGCACCCCAGAGGTCAGGATCTTCAACTGTAAGACTAACTACAGTGAACTGGGAATCAAGGATATTGATGAATTAATTAACTGCTTATTTCAGATTACTACATATGGGAAAACAGAGAAAATACCATGTAAGAAGGGAAGGAAAATATGCCAAGTTGAGGCCATAAGGGAGACTAACTTTTCTCTTTGATCACTGAGTTGAACTCGTAATTGCTTCCATTAGCTGAAACAGTTATTTTAATAATCCAGCAACTGGCTTTTCTTGCCATCAGCAGAGCATTTTTCATTTGAATAGGGAATTTGTGGAACTAGATGGAAGAACAGATCAGACATCAGTCTACTTTGTAGACTCAGGCACAGCGTGAGTCCAACACACATTCCTGGTAGTGTCAGGAGTCCTAAGAGGCTCTTACCTCTTTTAGAGTAATCTTTTCAGATGAGGCAGAACTAGGACTGAAGTTTACTGTCAAGGACAGCTATAATGGGAGAGCCGCTTGTCATATTCAGACCCCACTGCAAGTGGGAATGATTCTGGAGGGTACCCTGAGACCCTGTGGAGTGTGGGCAGTGGCAGAGCTCTGCCAGAGCAAGCACAATAACTCATTTACCTTGGCACCCAGCAAATCAGGAGCTTAGTAAAGATGGGAGGAAGAGTTTTTTGGTGGTAGTTGACCCTCATCAACGAAGCATGGAGCTCCACCAAGATCTGCCTTCAACCATTAACTGCCATCCCCCTTGTGCTGCTTCCCTGCACTGTCCACAGAAGCAACCTGGAGACATCCGTGCCTTTCTGAAAGTCTTGCTGGTGCTACTGAATCACAGAATCATAGAATACTTTCGGTTGGAAGGGACCTTCAAAGATCATCTAGTCCAACCCTACTGCAATGAGCAGGGACATCTTCAACTAGATCAGGTTGCTGAAGATGGGTCATGGTGCCACACAGCATTGCCTGAATTGCTGAGTACCATGTTCAGTTTCTCAAACAAAGGAGAGAAGCCACCCTTTGTTCCCAGGCCATTCAGAGTCAGCAGTTTGACAGCAAAAGAATCAGTTTATTGTGAAAGTGACTCCTTCCCCTGCCTCCAAGGGAGAAAATCCCCAAACACACAGAAGGAGGAAATTTTCAGCCAGAGGCCCAGCCGATAGCCTTGGTCAGATTCCAAGCCTTCTCCTCTGGGTGAACGAGGAACACTGTATGTCCTGTCTAGGAAACACTGGTGGTGTCGCAGCCACAACTGTCTAAGAATTTAGCACTGGCATGGGCTTTATATATATTATATTTGTTGTGAAAGATGTTTTATTAAGAAAAGGTCTGTTGTCTAAGGTGGCTTACCAGTTAAACCACTGATTTGGGGAACTTCCATAGACCAGGCAAGCACTTGGAGGAAGGGTTTTACTCCTTTACCACGCAAGAAGACAGCTGCATTGACTTAAAACAGTACCACTGATATGCCCCTGTGCTTTGCTGAAGATTAGGGAGGACTCAAGGTAGTTTGTTTCTTACGTTTGTATTTCAGTGTTGTCTGTTTCACTCACATGTCCTAAACTGAAAAAAACCTTTATGTTCAGATCACGACTGATAATGCTTAGCTTGCTATTTTAGCAGGATTCAACAGAACAAACCTTTGAAAGAAACTGGGAAGCTCTCACCTGCTTATGCGTTTATATGTTTTAGGAAGACAGGGATTTATTAGTAAGCACAGAATTCCTTTTTCTGAGTTCGAGGTGACAAACAACCCCTGGTACAGGTGTGCAGCAGGTCAAGGAGTGTCATTACAACTGCCTGAGTAAGGAAAGATCCCTGGAGTTTTAAGAACAAATGTGGCAATGTTTAGAAAATTAATGGGTCAATTAAAATACACAATCTCCAAGACTCTTGACATGACAAATATGCTATTTACATTAGACCACTTGCTATTCCTCTCTACCCACTTTCTAACAGCATAGAAGTCTGATCATATTTCCATTAAAATCAAAGCCAAATATTTCAGTGCTCTCTACACAGAATGGGAGACTTACATTGTTTCAGTAGCATTTTTTTTATTCCACAGAAAAAGTTTCTTTAATTTTGCTTAAGCTCTACTCTGACTTAATAGATGTGCTTCAAACAGAATTATGTGGATTTAGATATGCCCCTTCCGAGGGAAAGAACTCAAAAATTCCCAGCCAAGTATTGATCTTTGATAGCATTGACCAACTGTGGCTTCCTCCTCTTCAGATGTTGACATAATTCATTGTGTCATTTGACAGTTCACAGAAACAGATATTGGTAAATGGGAATGTGTAAGCTGTCCTGAAGTAGCATAGAGTGCTTGGATAACATGTAAAAATGGTGTACAGGAAGAACACATCTGGTAAGTTGAGGTGGCAAATATGCTACATGTAACCAGATGGCTGCACAAACATGTCTGAAATTGCAGAAGGAGTCCACCACTTTCTTTTGTGACTGTAAGAAGCTGTCAGCAAGGTCTCATGCTGTGTGGGAACTATCAAGAGGGCTTGGCTGCAGAGTTTAAAAGTGACCAACCAGGTGACTGGGCTGAAAAAGAGACCAACAGTCTACAAAACTGTGGCTTTTTCAAGGCTTTTTGAACTTGCTTATTCATTCTTTTTTTTTCCTGTGCTGCAGGTCTTAATGCCCTCTTTTTTTTTTTTTTTTTCTCTGCTACTGGTATCAGAAGTTTGGGTTCCCTTTTTTTGAGAACCTGTTACCTGTAATGTACATACTAAAGTACTGTGCTGTGTGTGGGTGCTTGTACACATCAGGAACTCTATTCATAACTATTCCAGATACTGCCCACATGATCATTGGTTTCTCAAACCTGTTTCACTACCAAGGAGGAACAGCTGAACAATAGAGCCAAAAGCACTGTGTGCGTTTAAGAATGCTTCAGAAAATACCCATTAAATCACTTAGCAACAAGATTTTTCAGCCTTGAAAATCAGAAATGACAGTTTTAAAAAACACAAAACCTCTTCTTGTTGGGAGCCCTGCACTCTGAATTTGAAGATGTGAAACTGAGAGTGTTTGAAGCAGCCAAGCGATGGCTCACATGCCAGGTGCAGGACTTGGTTTGACTCCATCCTTGTCACCGCCCCCACAGCTGGGGTGGGGATGGCTCTCAGAAATCCAGGTGGTTCCTTTCTAGTTCTCTGCTTCCCTAAAGAGCAATGGCAGCTTTTCAGCTGCCTGTGCTATTTCTTGGACAAGATGTTTAGGCTTTTATTCAGAAGCCTGAAAGATGCCGGTGCACAATGGAGATTTCCTCTTGTAAGGAGCAATCTTTCCCAGTTGCCCTTCCCTAAACCTTGCCTCATTCCAGGGACTGGCTGCAGCCAGGATAAGCTCTCTTCTAATAGCAAGCATTATGCTAGAATGTTTTATTGTTTAATAGCATTAAGCTTCACCAGCGTGAATTGTCTCCCAAATGCATATGGCTGCTGAGACCCTTCAACAGTGATTATGACTAATAGGAGGATAAAGGCAGTTGATTGAGGGAAAATCCCCTCACACAAAGAAAATAGGTTTCTGCTAAATTGCAGCATGCAGAGGGCAGTGCTAACTTCCCTAAGGTAAAACTTGACTTTTTTACTCTACCACAGTGCCAAAATAATTCCGAAGAAGCAAAGGGATTTGTGTTAGTGTAGCCAAAATTAGAAGCTGGGCTGTCCTTCCCAGACTCCAAATAGAAAAAGATATCCAGTCTTTAGACTTTGTATTGAATGAATCTCACGTGCTTGGGAGTTAAAAGTTTTCCTTGTTAAAAATGAAGTGTACTCCTCGTGGGTCAGCTTCTGAGTTACTGATGCTCTGCTTGTTGAGTGTGTCAGCTAGGGCCTCGGGTCCACAGAGAAAAACACCTATTCTGGATCTGTTAAGAAAATTAAAATATGGTCAGGAACTAGGTATGGAGCAGCTGGATGTTCTTCATGTAAATCAATCTTAAGTTCTGTAGGTGGAAGGTGTTTTTTTTCTCAATTACAGGAACTAAAGTAGAACTGGATATCTGCGCCTTAAAAACTTATAAGCCCTTAAAACTTGCAAGGCACCTGTTGCTGCTTCTAAAACAACTGGTGGGCTAAATCTCAGCTCAGAAGAAGTCAGTGAAGACAGTTTTATTGACTTCAGTGGAATCAAGGAAATAGAGCTTCAAATAGCTTACGCCACAAATTCTTGAAAGGAACTGTTCTGGTTTTCTCCTACTAATCTTGGGTGCTCAGCTAAAGGTCATCTACATTCAGGTTTGGGGTTTTGTTGAGGTAGAAAGTATTTTTGGAGGTATTTAGACTTCCCATGAAGTACTTCATGAAAAAGGGATTACTTTTTTAAAAAGAGTAGGTTAGAACAGTTTGGTCAAGATCGTGTCCATGACTGAAACAAGAACAGATAATACCTGGAAATTGTTAGAAAAAAATGCTCCTTAGACTTAATCAACCAAAGGAATAAGATTGTGGTATTATGTCATTTAGATAGAGGAAATCCAATTTGGACAGGTTTACCCAGGATGCTGCCCTGCAATAGTTTTGAACTCATTTTCCCAGTTAGGTCTTCCATACAAGGTTTTCTGTTTAAGGCCTGTAATCACATCTTTCTCTTCTTCATGATGCATTACAAAATGAGTGGCCTGTGGGAAATCAAACACAAAAGGCAGTGTAAAGACAGTCAGATGTGGCAGCATTATGTCCTGTTAAGGAAAAAATAATGTGAATCATACTGAATTATTTCCAAACTGACAATGTGGAATTTATGGTGTTTAGCAAAGAAAGCCGACATTGGTAAATTCCTGACTCTCAGTGTCTACCCCCCATTTTCCCCAGATTGGGCTTTCTCAAGAGTTAAACCTATGAAGCATTCAACACAACGATTAATTATATTTCTTTTGCAATTAACTGGTTTAGTCTAAGAATAAATCTGTAATTCAAAATAAAACTGTCCCTTCAGGTACAATAATACAAGTCCTTGACCTTAATGAAGTCCTGCCAGTTTGATCTCTGGAAGGTTTGATCCATATGAGATGGTCTTTTCCACCCTTCCTGTGTAACTTTTGCCTAGATTAAGTTAAGTAGATCCAGGAAGAGGAGAAGATGTAGCTAATGGCATAAATTCAGGCCTTGCAGAGTTCTGCAGCACTTTTATATGCCAAAAAAGTTACAGGTAACTTTCTTCCCAAGCAAGGATTGTGTGACTTTCCTTCCTTCTTTCCTTCCTATTTTGCCACTGCCTGTCTGATAACTTCTTACCTTAGTCCTACCCTGCCCTGTCCATCTAGCTGAGCTACAGCACTTCAGGCACATGATGAATTTTGTAACGGTGAGATATAAGCAAAAATAAAACATCACTAAAAGTAGTAGAGTGAGCACCTTTCCTGACTCAATCACACGTTCTCAAGCGGCTCATGGAAGAGCTGCTGCTCTGTATCCCCACAGCGACCTGCGTGCATGGGACCAGATAGAGAACTTAGGAGAGCACTGAAAAAAATATGCTGCCATTGGTCAGACCTCATGCATTAGCTTCTCCAGTTCCAAATGTCATTAATTAGTGATTTAAGCAGCACTAGCTGTCTTAGAGATACTTGCATGGTCAGCTGAGGCTGCTGCTGTGAGGAGAGACTGCTTCCCAGAGCGCACAGCCAGAGTAAACCAGAAAGCAAGTCAGAGTGCACATTAGCAGCCAATCCCATGTAACTTCTGCATTTGAAACCCCTGAGAGCCAGATGGAGGCCCAGGATAAAGACCATTTAAACATTTCTCGGAACAGAACAGACTTGCTAACATCAACCAGAGTGCATGTGGAAGTGGTATTTTCCATCGTGTTGTTACCTGAGACTCATCCCAGCCTGTAAGGTAGATGTTATAGCTGAGAAACTCTGCATTATTCCTCTCCTGCATTTGAGCCTCCAGAGATTGCAAGAGGTCAGCAAACCATTCAAAGGCATGAGTGTCCCTGCAAAGCCAGTAAAAATAGATCTGGAAGAGACAAGAGTGAGCTGTCAGGGGACACAGGCACTTATGATTTCTGGTTTTATGTCTGCTGACAGAATGAGGATTGTGTGGTTCTTGTAGAAATTGCCCTGACCACTACAGTAGATGAGTAGGCTGATACTGAAGCTATTCAGGATTTGTAATGTGACTGCAAGAACAAGGAAACATCTTTCTATTTCTCTTCCATGATCAGTTTACATTTTTAGTTCATGATGTTTTCTCACTTGCATCCTTGTAAAATACTTTGTTTGGACATAAATGAATGATTTAGAGGTAGATTTTATCTCCCTGTCTGCTGGTAGGCAAGGTAAATTACAGCAGGTAGGTAACAAAACCTGTTCTTCTATGAACATGACCATAACTGCAGAGTGTGACCCCATACCTCTGCCCAGAGAGTTTCCAGGAGCAGAAGGTTAGAGGGAGATGGTAGCAGTGCTCTTCCACTGACATGAAATTGCTCCCTCTGCACTTAGGGAAGGAATGCAATATTTACATGGGCTGTATTAGTGCCTTGGACTTTGTGTTTCTCCCACAGATTGAACAGCATCTCTGCTGTAAGTGGAAATCCCCTGGGCCACAGTCAAGATCTGTGTCTGATTCTGCTCGTAGGTTATTTCTCCTTTCATGATGTTTTTGCTTTTGACCCTCCCACTTCCCTGCCTGCCAGTCTTGTGAGGTAACTGGACTCCTCTCTTGCAAATCATGGATGTCTGGAGCCAGACCATCTTTGCTGGGCCTGTTTTGATATGGGCTGTTCGCCCTTGAACAATTACATGGGTTCTGGGAAAGGAGACACGCACCTTCTTGAGTTTTAGGTTGGTTGCATCGTGGAAGTATTTGTACCAGACAGACTTGAGTACAGATGCAAAGGGGGTGACCCCTATTCCAGCTCCAACAAGCATAACAGTTTCATAACTGAACACGTCCTCACTTGCTGTTCCAAAGGGGCCATCCACAGCTATCCTGAAATTGAAAATATACTTAATAAATCAATATTTATTAGCACCATTTAAAATAATAAAAAGGCAAAGCATTTATCTGCTACAATGCACATTTGAGCTGAGTACTAGTCAGCAAAAGAAGAGGTGGGGTTGATAGGAAAAAACTAGAAAGATCCATGTAAGGTCCACATCTACAATGGAAGTAGTTAAGATTTGTGTCACAGGTACCACCAAACTGGTTGAGAAAAATCTACACTGTCGTTGGCATTGGTTGACTTTACCGTGGAGATTATTTGTACATACTTGGGCAACTTCCACGCCTCCTGGAATTCCTGCTTATCACACCCGCATGCATTGAACAAGCCCTCTGTCCAGTCCCCTACGATACGGACGTGAATGCTGAAGTAATCCTCTTCTGGAGCAGAGGTTAATGTAAATGGGTGCCACTCCAGTTTAGACACCGCTGGACATTTGACAAAAATGTATTGCCCGACTTCCATCTTGAAGCCCTTCTTCATCATCTGCAGCTCAATTGTCTTGAAGGGATGAATGACCACCTACAGTGAAAGGGACAAAGGGAAGGATAAGGAAAACAAAAAGGCCATCTTCACTCTTCATTGTTCACTGGGTGTATCTACATCCTTCATCACTAACATTGTCCTTTGCTATGAGAGCAAGGAAAGCAAGTGAAACTTCATTCCCAGCAGAACTGGGAGCAAGGAATAGCACCTGACAGCCAGAAGGAAGACTGCAGAAGATGCAAAATTTTGAGTTGACATGTATTTTCACACCATGCTTGCAATCACTCCAAAAGGGACAGGGATGTTTTAACACATCGCCAGATCTATGTGTGCACATTGTTAATTCCAGATGCACCTTACACAGTGGCACAGAGCACAGTGTTAATGAATTTTCTGGTATATATATATATGTAGGAGCAAAACCATAGGGCTATCATATAGATAGGGAATTGGATAGATAATACCACTGGAGACTGAAGTTTTCATGTTATAATTGGGTGGGACCCATAATATGGGCATTTGCATTCTGCATATCTTTAGCCAAGAATAGATAGAAGCAACATTCTAGAAACAAGGCTAGTATTTCTGTCACTGTGATTTTTTTAATCCTGAAGTTGTTTGCCAAGGTTACTTTTAGTCTCCAGAAGAGATTTGCAAGAGGGAGAACCAAGTGTCTCTATCTATTAATGTAGATATTAATAGTAGTGCTTAGGATTGTGGAAGACATTTCCTGCTGTCTGGGAACTAAGCAGACACCAGAGACATATGGTGTAGAAATGGCTCAGAGATATTTTGTTTAAATTACCAAAAAGCACACTGGTATATAGGAACCTTCCAACATATCAGCATTGTGCCAGGGCACAGTAGAGATGTCTAATGTCATTCCCCAAACGCTGCTACGACTTGAGCAGGGTATGTCCACAAGATGCAGCACAGCGCCACGTTAGGAAATTGGACTGGAGAAGACTAGAGTAGCTCTTATACATTCGAGCTTAGTGCCGCACTAATTCGACTGTCATACTTCCAGAATCAACATTAATATTTCTGCAACATAACACAGAATGCAAGCTCAACTTTAGCTTTGGCTGCACAAAGAAGGTACCTCCTATTTTCAGGAGTCATTTGTTCTGCTGAAAAAAACAGAATTCCTAAATATCTAGCTAGTTTTGAAAAAAAAAAAAAATATTTGTTGTTTTAAATTACTCTTAAGGCTATGTAATTTCTACATTACATAACTTTTCACTCAATACTAAGAAAATTACTTTTTCTTTCCTAAGATTCAGTCCTGTGCCTTAGCTAACTTCCTCCTCTTGCTCTCTATTAGAGAAGGCTATGTTTACATGTTAGTGATTGGCATTATTTTTGCATGATAGCATCCATAACATTCCTGAGAGGCCTTTCACTGATAACTTTGTCTGCTGTGTAGGAGCCACTGGCTTTGCTGCACCATTTGGAAAAAGTGGTAAAGTTTTGCCCAGTGTTAAGCATAGCATCAACACATACCTTTGTGATAACAACCTTCTGCTGTGACCTCCAAAACCGCACCAGCCTCTCACATAGGTACAAAAACATGGGACCTACTACCCATTTCCATGTCTGTAAACAGAATAAAATGAGAAGTCAGGTGATGAAGGTGGCAACTTAGATTAAATCAAGTCATGAAAACTCTGCAGATGTGAAATTCAAGTAACGTAGATCCTTTATCGACCAGAGTAGGGAACCCATTAAGAGATATGACACCTTCAAAATTAATTCTGGTCAGAGAGGGAATTTCTTTCTCTGTTGAGAGTCGCAGCTAACTTTTTAATTGCTCCAACAGTTACAGCAGGGTATTTTCCTATGAGTGATTTTGTCTCTGTCTGAAAATTAAGATAACTAAGTGAAATGTGGAGTAAAGCTCTGAATGTATTATTGACTCAGGTCTGTATTACTGCAGGAGAAGATGTGGTTTCTGTTAACGGATCAGTCTGAAACGTGAAAGAACAATCAGCCTGATTAGTCAATAAAAGCTGAAGTTTCATTGTCACATTTCCAGAGGCATTAATTTTTTGTTAGTGATCATTAGTTCATAAACGATGAGAAACTATTTATTATGTGTATTATAGCACTCTCTAGAAATCCCTGCAAGCCACAAAACACATTCTGGGTAAACAGTTCTCAGATATGATTTGGTCTTTTGCTTTGCCTGTTAATCATGCTCATTTTATGGCACACTGGAAGTGGGTTGTCTGTCTGTCTGTCCATTTTACAATCCATTCTGTCAAAACCTACTTCTTTATGTAAAGAAAGCTGCCGCTGAAGAGTACTGGGGGTTATGTAGCTGCTTTTCTACAGCAAGCGCGTATGTTTCTTAGCAAAAAGAGAAAATTGTTAACATTTTAAACTGAATTTGCACTCAAGAAAACTGTTCTTACCATAGGAGGATTCCCTGAAAACTGAGGGATTGGGCAAGATCCCTCTTTCCCCCAGTGAGTGAAGTTCTTGTAGCAAATTTTTGGATCATGTTCAGCCAGACTCTCAGCTGTCTGGCCCCGTACAATACGCCTGGAAAAAAATTAAAATCACTAAGTCAATAAAATGAAAATGAAGGTATCTGTCCCCTACTGTTATTCTACTTCTACACCATCCTATTTATGTGGAGTTGTGGACTTCTGCAGTGCTACAGCTTTGATACAGCTTTACTGCACAAAATTGCTATTAAAATTATAAAAACAGGAGGAAAGTTTGTAGGGGAAAATACTGACTACAAGATCAGGCAAGGAACTGAGAGGTACGTCCATTACCATTTCCAGGAAATGGTCACAACAGGAAAACTTAATTCTTTTTTGGACTTATCCTACTTTTTACTTCAATAAAAACAAACCCTGGAGTGGACAAAGTAATCAGTTTGCTAGTGACCAGTAGGAAAGTTACTTCTGTCTGTTATCTTAGGAATTTAGGTAGCCCTTTCACAGACTGTTAGGGATTGGAAGGGACCTCAGAAGATCATCTAGTCCAAATGCATAGTTCCAATATGCATTCTTCCTTTGATGCTTCCTCGCCCTTTAAAGCTGTGGAGTAGCTGTTCAGCTGGCATGAACGAACACAGATGCTTCTGATGCAAAGCAGCTATGCCAGCTTATGTCAGCTGATGATCTGGCCTCTATATTCCTGCTTGGGTAGGGTTTTTGTTGTTGTTCGTTGTATTACAGAGAAATCTGACTGCTCCAGTTCAGCTGTACTTCCAGTGGCAGAGCTAGTGCTGAATGATGATTTCAGTTTTAGGGGGAAAAATATATTTTGATCTCATTCACTATTTCCTGCCTCTGTCTGGATTTGTGCCAACCTCAGGAGTGTGTGAGAGTCTCAAAAATGATGGTAATTAGTAGGATGAGGGTCATAGTAGAGAAACTCACATTAAGATCTACTGATTTTCCCTAGAAACAGTCAGATTCTGATCAGGCTGTACAGTTTTATGCCAACTGCTCATAAATATTACTAATGAACCTCTTCCTCATTAAAGGTTTCATTAACATACTGCCTGAAAAATAAAGGGAAGGCATGACACTGTCCTAGGAGCATCACGAGTTGCAAGTTGCAGGAACATCACCAGTTGCAGTTTACTTCCCCACTAGTGACAAGGGGTTCAGCTGAGCCGCCCTTGGGGTTGAGTTAGGGGAATAGGAGAAGCCCGTTTCCTGACACTCCTCACCCTGTTGCTTAAGGGAAAGGGGTCTGAGGGTTTTTGCCTTGCCCTGTGCTCTGTCTGAGGTTTGACAGTGCCAGTACTCTGCACAAGATAAATAAAGGACTTTTTTTCCCCCTTATTGTTCAGTGTAGATGCCCTTCCAGTACTGTAATTAAGCTCTCAGTACTATAGCCTTCTAATGACTTCTTTTTCTGCTTGAAGTTTTACTTTGGCTTCCAAGGCAGGGTGATCTGCATCTCTGTACCCTCTCCTCTTTACATTTATTATGATGGGAAGTTAGGGACATATTTCTGTGACACATAGGTCATGCATAAAAAAGAAAAAAAAATCAGTGCTACAGAAATGCAGTGACATTTTGTAACTAAGATGAATCTGCCCCTTTGATTCTCTTAGTTGTCTTTGTTTCAGTTTTTTATATATATATATATACATATATATATGCATGTGTGTACACATGTGTATGACACACAGCCTCCTGTCTCCTGAGATACAGTGACATCTATGCCTCTCTCTAACATGTTACTTTGAGACTGTCAGATCATACTTATTCCATAACATCCATCTTTGCACACCTAAGATACCTTCCTTGACTGTAAAAGCCCTGTTCAATACTTTTTAGTGTATTATCAATTTCTCTAAACTAAAACTATCATTCTTGCCTTTAAAGTGGAAGAAGTGAGGCCAATGAAGTCAGAGCCAGAAGGCATCCTTCTGTCTACAGACAATAGTATTCCTGTGTTTATCTCCTTCCAAAGGATGGCTGAACTTCTCTGATAACCAAATTCCACCCCACTGCTGGCCAAACTCTTGTCTGTTCAGTACAGTGCAATTAAAATGGTGGAAGTATACTGAACATCGAAGTAAATAAAAAGTCAACTTTTACAAAATATATGCTCCTCATTGACCACTAGAAAGAGCAATGCTTGCTTTCTGATAGCGTTGTGTAGTAAATACTACCAAGTGTGGATGTTTTGTCAGTAACTATACAATATTTACTGCAGGAAACACGAACCATTTGTTCTTTTCCTTCAACAGGTTTTGCTCAAACCTTCTTGTTTTGGAAGTTGGAATGGACAAATACGCTGGTGGCAATTCTCATCTGCCTTCTATTTTTGTTCTTCCTGTTGTAGTCTCATTTCTGTCTTTTTTTCTGGCACTGCTGGACTGAGGGGAAGTGTTTTTGAATAGTTATTTTTGCTGGGCATTTTTAAAGCGCACTTTCTAGTGCACCTAGAACTCCCTTTAAGATGGACAATGTAGTATAATTATGAACTATGAAATGTGGCTTGGATACTTCAACCTTTTTTATTCTTTATGCAGGAGTTTTGTCATTTTCTAAAATGGAACTAAAGTTCATTCTTTTAAGTACTAAAGTTGTTTCATTAGGCTCATGAGCTATTGCTGCAGCAGGTATGGAATGCACCATCAGTGGAAAAATATGTTCGTAATTTGGAAGTTACAGAAAATTACAGTCGCCTATATTGAGCTGCAACAGCTAAAAATCTGGTCTGCGTTATTGTAGTTTTCATTTACCAAACAAAATCCTGAGCTCTGTATAATTTTTATGGTGAGATCTCCTTACATGCATGTGTATGATGCAATTCCTTTTAGATGAGAAAGATAAAGTAACAGTTAGAAACAGGAACCTTGGAAAAGAACTTTCCCATTAAAATACCAGAAAAAATTGAGTGAGCTTAAGTATGCCAGAGTCCCGTAAAGCATCAGGCATGCAAATATCTTGTTGAATGTATCAGAGAGAGCTTCTTGGCTCTCAAAGCCTCTCTTAGCCCATCATTACCATAAAAAATAACTGCTGCTTAGTGACTTAAGTCCCTATATTTATGTGTGTAGAAAGCTATACTTTAAGATAAAGTAGTTGTCATGTATTCTGTGATAAGTGCGAATACTCACCCAGCACCATGGATGACAAGGCCAATAAAGAAGATGACAAAGAGATGGTGGGTGTACCAAAATACTTCAAAATACGACCTTCGGATTGTTTTGGTGGATGATGTGATGATTAGTATGAGGGCCAGCGTGATGATAACACCAGTGAGACCAGCCAAGTATGTGAAGGCCACGTATAGGCCCCCCACAGGATTCTGTGAAATAAATGCACATATTGATCTAAGGAAGGCACAGTGTCGAAGCAGAGACAGCTGAACCATCAGTCTGTCACTCACCAGATCCTTTACCTTCTTAAGTCACCCGCTATAAATTTGCATGCCAACAATGCCAAAATCCCACACCATTTTTGTTGCACTGTGGATTTACTTGTACTAAAGTAAGTGGAAGAAAAGAGAAAGGGTTTTCCACCGATTCACACACATTGTTTCTTACTCTGCCACTGCTGAGCAGTACAGGCTTGAGTAGAGGCTTGGGGAAAGTGAACGCTTCTGCATGTCTCTGTTGTTACATCCATATTTACAGAGCTAAATGAAAGCTCTCCTTTTCAGTGGTGTTGTGCAATGGGTCTCATAACTCATACAGAGACAGGATGCTTGCTGCTTCTGAGGAATGGGGAAGGTTTATTTTCCTTTTTTTTTTTTTTTCTAACTAGAATTAAGGAGCCCAAGTTCAAAACTTTTGCCTTAATTTCTGTGTGCCTTTCTGTAGGCCACATCTACCTTAGTCAGAAGACTTCTTTACAGGGTACCTGTGTTTACGTAATGTTTTAAAAGTACTTTGAAATCCTGAGGTGAAAAAGTTTGTACTACCAAAATTCACCAACAATGTTACTGACAAATATAGAAAAATGAATTGTGCAAAGTTTTGCTGCAAGATGGTCCAAACCCAGGCTGTGCACACCAGAAATAGGCAGTCAGTTCAGATTGTCTTACATGGTCATCTCATCTAATGTAATACTGATTCTTCACAGCCTGATGTCACTTACCCCAATTTTTTTTCTATAAAAGTTGATATAGCTTTCATTTGGGTTATCACCAAGGCGAGAAAGCACAGCTGCCAGAGTTCTGTCCTCCTCAACACGGGCTTGAACACTCCACTCTACATTGAATAAGTGTGCGATGGTGTGAATTGCTAGGCGTGACAGGAAAGAAATAATCAGGGTTAAAGACAAGAAAAGTTCTCAGTGGTTTTGGTAACATTGTAAACTTCATAATCTTAGTCAAGGGCAGTCTAAGACCTTTGCCACTCTCACCCTTTCCATCACAATTTCAGATCACTGACATTTTACTGTTGAAGCTTTACCATCTGAATTTCACATTTTTTGAGTGGGCAAAGGAAAGAAGTAAAGGGAAGAAGTTTCTGGCACATCTTTGATCACAAAGGCTTTCAGCAGTTCAAGTGGAAGAACAGTGCCCTAGTTTTATACCTGAGAAAATGAAGCATGGAATGACTTAAATGATCTGTCAGGAATTCTGTAGAAGAGCCAATAAGTGAATCTGGATATCTTTGGTGTCACATTTCCTAGTGCTGCTTTGCTCTGCTGTGTTGCTGATAATCACTAACAATGTTCTTGCTGTGCCGCACATGTCCCATAAACGTGGTACATCTGAGGTGCTTCATGCTATTTCCACGACACATGGTTGCAGGGGTAAGCCATACAACACTTCTCAAAATTTTTCTCCTTTTGTATCACCAGTTACTTATTCAGCTTCAAAATGGGGCCTGATGGTTACAGATCTCACACCCCCAAACAATTTGTCTCTGCTGCCTTACATTAACTGCATCACCCTGCTCTTTTCTATGAAGTGTTGGTGAGATTTCAGCCACAGCTCAAGAAGGGAGCCTGCTCAGCTCAAGTAACGTACTATTACAAAGGCTGTTCTAGGATATATATGATTTGTAAGGTACTTGCATTGACAAATGACAAATTTGAGAAGGAGAGTGCGAAAGACAGAAACTCCTTAGTTTAGGAAATGAGATATGAAAACATTTCCATGGCCTGTCCAAGCTTTTTATACCCTTTTCTTTCATCTTTTCTGTTGTTTCAGACATGCCAGTTAAGAATTAAGTCCAAACAAGAATTAAAGCCAGGGTATCTAGTTCTTGTGGCATTGCTAAATATCCTTTATTAAACAGTGTCGTGAGTTGTGCTAATGGTTCAAGAGAAGGGTATCTTTTCTTATTTATCTTGTGCTGTATGCCACTTGCAGAATAATATTTGGAAAATGATTTAAGACTTGGCACACGCTGACTCCTTCATGCTAATGAAATCAGGTCTCTGCCCATATACTTAAGAACTTGAATCTCACCTGGATACTGTGTAAAATTCATGAGAAAGCAATAAACAAAGAAACATCTGAGCACCAACCAGTGTGAAGGGCGATCATCCATGCCACCATTTTGTGAAAGGTGAGGTTCCTGTCCAGTTGTCGTCTGACACGCGTAGAGCAGCACTTTGGGTTTGAAGAAAATAAGTATTTGAAGACTATTTGTCATGTCTTTGTTTACTTATTTAAATGCAGGCAAAAAAACCAGAGGCCCTGACCACAACAATTAGTGGCATTGCTGGTAAAGATTCAGAATTCCTGAATACAGAAAAAAATATTGCCCCCCCAACTACAGAATATGGTAATAACAGATTATACTTTAACATGTCCCATTGAAACAGAGCATTTGATAATGAAAAAAAAGCTTAACATCTCCTATGGAAAAATCATATATCTTATCTGTGTTAAATTAAGATTGCACATTATAAATAGGAGGGATCACCCTTGGCCATGGCAGAGTGACTGTTTTGGTAGAGTCTCAAGCTGCCACCTAAGAACAGGATTCTACAGTGGTTCACAGTGTAGAAATGAACTGTAAAGCCTGGGTATAACAGTCTCAGGGAGCTTCCACCCGAAACATGCTGTTCACTTAAGGAAGTGATGCCTTCTCCAAAAAGCTGGGTGTACTTGCCTGGCATTCACTTACAACTTGTTGTTGGAGTTACCCAAAGAGAAGAAGAAAGAAAAAGACCCCTGCTGATACAAACTGAAGAACTTGTTTGTTATGGAAAACAAAGTGATATTTTCATTAAGAATGATGATGAGTTCCTAAGAGGCCCCATCTGAATTTTGCTGTGGTCAGTGAGAGTTTTCCTGTAACTTCATGTTCCTGTAAAGCTAGCTATTTGCTGTCTCCACACAGTAGAAAGCATAATTACCTTGTGTTGTGTCTTTCCATTGCTTTTGCTGACTGGCAAACATAAGATAACACTATGCAAACTAACACGCACATTACCTCACGAGAACTGTGTAGATGTTTCCCACAACAAGTTGAGACCAAAATATGCTCCTGAGTGTTTGCCAGATGTTAACTTTGTAGATGACAGGGTGAGGTAAAGTATCTCCCTAGGTGATAGAGTGAAGCTGAATCATTCCAACCATCCAGGAGTGAAGCAGAAGAAGGGATAATGAAACACCAGAACAATTTCATTTCTAATTTGTTCTTTACTTAGTAGAGATATACCAGCAGTGGCCTTGGTCTTCCATACTGGTCCTTTTCTAAATATCGCATGAATATTAACTGTACAGAAAAACAGATGAGCAGGAAACTGTTCTCTCCTCCAGTTATTCTCCAGCCATGACACATTGATTAAAGGGTGAATTCTAATACACTAGAGCTATTGCAGTGACTGTAATAACATCTAGGAGAAATTTGCCTTTCTCTGTATATCTTGAGACATAATTAAAAAGATTGTAGAAGAAACCGTAGCATAGTGAAAAAGTGCCAGTGCTACTTGACTGCCTTGATCTTGCTGTTTCAGAAGCAGAATGCCAAGCAATGGCAAAATGCTGCAGCTAGGTTCAGTAGTAAGGTTCATTAACAACAGTGATGAATACAGCAATAAAGGGTATGCAAAGACAATGCAGCTGTTCTTTCAATTAATGACAAAAAACTTTGTAGCATGTGATTTCTGGGTAGCAGGATGTAAAGGGCAAGAGATGCCAGCACATTCCCATTGAACAGTGGGTCTGAACAATTCTCCCCTCTTCTTAACCCCAATGACACTGATATTGGAAAGGTTGCTACCCTTTCAGTATGTTATGTGACACTTTAAACTCTGGATTTTTCTTAGAGATTCTTACAGGTGTTACGTGCAGAGCACAGATAATTAGAGACAACAGCAGAACAAGCGTAAGCAGCTGTACCCCTGTGCTAAGGCCACCCCAGTCCTCATACTACAACTGGCACACTGAGCTGTGCAAGTTTTGCTTGAGATATAAAATCACCTCCATCCTGAGGTATAGCTTTATTGCAAAAAGAAACAGAAGCTAAACAAACTCCAGCTGTCTAACAGTCCTATTTTATGTCCTCCCTCACCTCCTTCCTCATCCTCAGAGCCCTTCATGTCCTTATACAGGCTGGCACTATCAGCAAGATAGCAAGCTGTGGGCAGGCAGCAGAAATGGAGCTGTAGCTCTCTGTATGGTTTTCACTTGCAGACTGGGTGTAGCCTGAGGTGCTACAACAGTGCCCAAGGCAAAAGGACTTACTCTGTAGCTTCAATACTGAGATAACAGGTACAGCTTAATCGAGATCCTGGTTAGAAAAGTTAAGCTATAGATGTTAGGATATGAGCAATTCAGGACAAGTAGCATAAAGCCCTTGGAACCGGTTTTTAGCCTTCCAGTAACATCTCCAAAAGTATCTCCAGCTCCTTCTTTGTTTTGACCTCAGAAGACCTGACCAACCTGCTTTCAGCTTGACCCCGTGGAATCTATTTCAGACCTCATAAAGGCCTTGTACAATCAAGAGCTCATCAATATTTCCCAGTTACATTCATCCAATAGCAACATTAATCTTACTAAATTTATGTTCATTACAGACTTCTACAACCTGGGGAGTCACCTCTGAATCTTGGCAAACACTACTTTTTTTCAGAGCAGAGGAACCCTGTAGTTTTATTTATTATTCTTTTTCCTTTTACATGCATGGGGACATGGCTGCCTGCTTTTGTAGCACCCCAGATTCTGAAGGGGTATAGTATAGCACAAGTCTGAAAGCCTGGTCTGTGTGGTTCCAACTATCTATTCCTAAGTGTTATGCCTTAAAAAGGCCAAGACACTGGCCTTACTCCTAAAAGTAATTTAGGAGCTTAATGTAGCAGGCACTTCCCATTTATCCAGCCACACTGATTGTCAAGATATATGTACTAGATGAAGTTACAGCTTGGGATGTCTCTGATTACTTTCTTATTACTTTGTATCCCACTCTCTTCCCCTATGAAGGACTCTTGAAGCACTTCATCTATTTTATTGCTTCCTCTTCTGCTCTGTTTTTTTTTTTCAGCTCCTGCAGGCTGACTCTTTTGTATGAAAGAATTTATACCAGATTTACAAATCAAAACCGAATTCTGTGTACTGTTTTTGTTGAACATGTACATATTAAAGAGGCTAGAAATAAAGAAGCAATCATATATTTGGAAGGACAGTTTATGAGCTTGGGGAGAATAATCATTTTCACTGCACCATGGCATGCATTTTCTGCATTATTTCTGCTATAACAGCCAGAGACCTCGATTTCAGCAGCACTATCCTAGGAAGCCTCTGCAGCTGTCACTTAGAATCAGTTGTCCTTTTCTTAGTGATGGGTCCTCAGTGCTGTATATAAGATTTGCATTTGGGAGCTAGAAATGGTCAAAAGGCATTCAAGCTTGAAGAACTGAACATGCAAAGACAGAAGACATGGGCTAATATCTCCTGCAATAACTGGGTGTTGCAGGGATGACAATGAAGGCAAATGTGTGTGAGCACCACCAATTGCTCCTGCCAGGCAGAAGAGAGACTTTGTATCCAGGGCAGCACCATGCCCAGGAGGCAAGAAAAAAGAGAGGACTCAAAGGAGTCTAATTCAAGGCTAAACCTCTCAACAGACCTCTAGATACACTGTTGGCATATAGACCCCAGTCTTGCTCATAGCAAAACTCCAGGCTCACCTACTTCTTAAAAAAGGACATCCCCAAAGTACAGTATATTTGGGGAACTTGGACAACATTTCTTAGCATATGTGCAAGGCTGCGTGGGTTATTATCTTTCACAGATTTTGAAATTCTTTCTTCATCTTACCGCACTTGATCCTCTGAGGAAGGAGAGCAAATTTCGACATATTGGCAGCAGAATCAGCATGCAGTTGAAATTCAGACAAGCTGCAGGGGCCCTTGCCAGAGCCAAAGCACGCTGTAATTGGAGAGGTGCTGTTATTAAATAATTTACCAAAAACATTACCCAGGACTTGGATAGGCAGAGATTTACTTTATGTATTATATCACAACTTTTAATGAGTGTGAGATCTAGAGTTAATTAACAATGTTCACATTTCAGTGTAGTCATGTTTTGGCCAAGTCAGAGACAGAGATGCAGACAAAACATGTTCCTCCAAATAGACATCTCCTATTTCCAGTTTTTAAATAATATGATTGTATTAAAAGCTCCCTGTTGTGTCTGACAATAAATGGCCAAACACAGATGCAAGTCTAAGCCATTAGTAGAGTTTTCTGTCCCCAAGCTGTAAAGAAATTCTCACTGCTGTGGTTTCAGTTGGCGGGGGGTTATGGTAGACAGGACAGCTTATGAGAGAAGTGGTTTAATGTTCTCTGTTGTCAGTAAAGTGAGTCTAAGGAAATTTGTTGCCTCATCTCTTAGGAATATGTTCCCTTAATGTTGCTCTTCGTATCCTGAATGATTTCAGATTTGTGAACAAAGACTCTTTGAAAGGAGGGAATAATGACTGTATTCATCCAAACACGATGAAGTGAAGGAAAAGATAATGTTTACTTTCCTTGCATTGATTGGGACCCTTTCAGGTTTCAAATCACAGTTACTTACTTGGGGTTACACTGAGCTCTAGTTATCCAAGCATAGGTCTCTGTGACTTCAAAGGCAACTGCACCATGATTGCAAAGGATAGAATTCGATCCATAGATCTGAAGCTGTATTGCAGAATGGAATTTCATGCTTTGTTAAATTAAACCATGGCTTTGCAAACCTTTTATAAAGCGCTGTGTTCTGTGTATTGAAGCTTAGGCTGATTTTTATGTCTGTGATCAGGCTTTTAAAATATGTGAACAAATGCAATTTTTGCTGTCAATTGGTCATGACCCATGCTAGCTTTGGAAACAAGTTTGTAGCAGGACAGATAATGCTGCATTAACCATTGGGTTATATTGAATGGCCCAGGGTCCATGATCACTTGACTAGTATTCACATGCTTGATGAATATGTGAATGATGATTGCTTTTCAAAGATAATAGCTTTGTAAACTCTTCATGCTATGAAAAATAATTGCATGGAGAAATGATTGCACAATAATGCGACGGCAATATTTTGTTCATCTTTTGCTTAATAAAGCAGGCACAATGTATATTCACTTTAGTTACCAGGAGCATATTCACCTGAAAACATCTTTAGAATGGGATCTCTCTCTTCTGCTTACTGGCTTTCTGTTCAGAGGCATTGAACATCTATCTGCATTCAGTTATCTGTTTGCACATGACTTTTAACTCTGCCATGAACCTACTGCTACAGTCACTTGATCATGTTTCAATCAAATAAAACTAGGGAAAAGATGCTATGTGTTCAGTCTATGCCAAGATAGTACATGTTTTGTACTTACGCCAAGGAGTACTCTGGTGTAGAAGAATTTTGGTGGGATATCATATGCAAGATAGTACCACCAAAAGAGGAAGATGTTTAAGCCCAGCCACACAAGCTGAAACAGAAATGAACAGGAAACTTTACAGTTTGTTATTAGAGATCAGACATCTGAATTTACATAATTCAGAAAATGGTCAGTTAGCCCATTGTGCTCCTGTTTGCCCAGAGAGGCGTACTGCAGGTTGTGAAGGGTTTGGCAGGGGTGATAGAAATTTTTTTGGTGGAAGTGGGTTCTGAAGTGTGCACGCAAGAGTACAGGAGTGGCTTTAAACCAAAATACAGCCACGGGGAGCTGAAACAATTGCATAGCTCAAGGGGTTTAGACGTGATTATATAAGGAACGTCACATTACAAGTGTTTAGCTAAGTTGGTGAGTCTAGCTGAATCTCCAAACATCATCAAAGGTTCAGGTCTCTTCCAAATGGCAGTTTCTTAGACATATTAACTTCTGTAAAAGGAAGACTTAGGAGCCAGGCCAAAGCTTGAGATCTAAACATAAATGGCCTAAATTACACTGAAGGCTTCATGTTTTCTATGGAATAGGAGGCTCTGAAGGTCTGAAATCAGCCTGTAGGAAATATTCAACACAGGCATTTTGGTACTGTTGAAATTAGCCCAGACTGGGTTTCTTTGTAGCTGTACTGCAGTATTGTCTCACACTTGCACATCCTACTCTTGCAGGTTTCTTTAGGAAAAGATAAGCCATTAGCCCTTCTCAAAGCTGTCTAAGGCAACTACAAGCTTGTCTGGCCACAGAGATCATAGAAAATCCAGCCATTTGCCCTTCTCAAGATGGTTGGCTGATTTCATATCCCATAGTGAAACCAACCTCTACCAGTGCAGCCTCAGTCCAAGTAGATTTACTCTAAGTGGTGCATGAAAATAGAAGAGAGAAAGTCTGAGAAAGAGAACACCCAGTGTCTGGTTATAAGTTATGGATGCCAGAAACTGTGATATTACAGTCCCTTACCCCTCCTAAATGATATGTTTTGCTAGTTCTTTGGCCCAGTTGACACTGTAAAAACCTTGGGATTATTTAAGATCTTGAAAATGTCTTACACTTGTGGCATAAATGTGGGAAATGAAGGGATTTCCATCAGAGTAGGGCAGTACATGGGAAACCCCCAAAACTTCATTAAAAAACTAAGCTCATCTCAGGATTAAATGCTTAGGATATATATTCAAAGTGAGAATGTGCCTCTCCGATGTACGGTAGCTGAACAGCAAACCCAGAAGACCAAGAAGTTTGGCGTGATTGCTGATGGTCTCTCACAGTTCTTCTTGGTGCTGACACATATGGAACATGGACATTTTGAACAATACTGTGACACCCTTTGGGAACCTGGGTTAAGTTGCAGAGTTAGGAGCCGTGCTCTTTAGCTGGGGCCAGTGAAGGCAGCATTGGCTGGGGTTAAGGCTGACAAATTTCTGTTTTGTTGGGGTAAATCAATAGAAAGTGTTGCTGTTCTGTTTCTATCAAACACTGGATAATCCTGTACCTAATCAGTGTGCAGGAAAGCTGTAGAAGACAATGCAGAACATTTTGGTAAGACTTCCAGTAAACTCTTCTTTTAGCTGGTTTCTTTATCAGTGACTTCTTCAGTTTCCTTCCCTATTAGCTGACCTTGCTATAGTTTCGAGACCCTAAAACCAAATTCCTCATTTGAACAAAATAAGGGCCTCTTACTTAATTCTTTCAATATTTGAGTACTGGTGGAAAAAAAACGCCAGAATTCATCTCTTGGCAGTTTCAACTTCCTCAATTCACTGAAGGTGACAGCAAACACAGTTACACCTTTTCAAAACACTAAAGTGCCAGGGTTATATTCCTAACCTAGAGCTACACATCTACAGTGTAAAAGTAATATGTAAGTATTGATTGTCCATAGCAGCAAAAATATCTTTCAGAATAAAGATGTTCACATTTCAGTTACCACAAATACAGAAGTTCTATCTCTTCTTTTTCTTCCTCTCAGTACTTAGATATACTAATCACATTTGACAACAATTCCCTAACTAGTATTACACTTTGGTGTTGTATATGTTTTTATTTATATATCTATATAAAATTGTATACTTATAGCTCCTGTATCACACTGTGAAGTGAAAAAAACAAAACAAAACACTGAAATACTAACTTTTCCCTAAGTTTTCTCTAAGCAGGACTGCCCTGCCTTACACTTTAGCACTTTTAAATATGACTGGGATTTTCAGTACTTTTAGATCTTGCTCAGAATGAATTTAACCTACTTTCATAGCTATTCTATGCAAGTTGTCTACAAACTCCATTCAAATACTAGTTGTCTTAATGAAGGATTCATGAATCTCTGCTCTAAATTCTGGAATCTGACTCAAACAAATTTTATATCATCAAAACACGGTGTTTTCAGTTACACCCACTTCTGTTTATAAAAGTGCAAGAAAGGCTTGTTGTTGTAATTGCTTTCTCTGTTGAAGTGCACATTGTTAAATGAGGTGTAATGTTGTTTTTTTCATTAAGTCACCGTTGCCTTCAGAAAACCCAGATACTTAAATATTTCTAACATAGCAAATGAAAGTTAAGATACGATCATTTCTCAGTCAACAATGAAGCAATCGAGATACCAGAGAGAGGTCCTTAAAAATAATTCTCTTGAAGCATTTCACTGCACTTGCTGCCCTTGTTTCTGAATAACCAGATGCATCCTTCACTGACACAGTGAAACCTGCTTAGTACACCTTTCTGCAGAACTTTTTACTAGACACAAATCACAATAAAAATTGTACTTACAACAACGAAGATGGACAGTCCTTCATTCTCCACCCAGTTACCCATGATTGCATGAGACGAGCGTGCACAACAGCCCCGTTCTCTCTGGGACAGTGTCTATGTCTTCTCTCATAAGGAAGTGAGAGTAGAAGTTTGCAGCAACCTATTTCCTTTCTCATTCATTTAGGAAATAAGTTAACCATTGAATCATGTCCATAGTTCTGTTTCAAACATGTTTCTACCACCTTTACATATAATTTTTAAACCTCAAACTGTTGAAATAAACTGTTTTTCCCTTGTGATGCAGAGGGTAAAATAAATAACATAACTGGTCAGGTTTTCTGCTAAAAAAATGTATTGCCATTTTATATAACTTTCAATGCTGAAATCTAATACACAATGCACAGAAGAGTTATCTCTTTGCAGCCTTGTCCTTTTTTATCCACTCAGGTGTGAGCTGATGTTCCTGCTGATCCTCTTTGACAAATAATCACTAGAATTATTTCTCTTCTAGTAATTCAATGTCCACAGAAGCTTCCAAATGTAATCTACCATTCCTTCTGCCTGGTACATGCAAACCTTGGTACCTCCTCTCTGCTCAGGCCAAAATAGAGGACATACAACAATGGATAGGCTATTTATTTTCCATGTTTTGCACTCTTGAAGAGTCCCTAACCCCAGGAACCATGTCACTATATAAGAAAAAAAGTAAGCATTGTGCTTTTGTGATTAGAGATAAAAATATGGGAAATTGCCCAAATGTATTTTAGAGCTTACAGACCAGAGGATACTTATCCCAAGTGTATTTATTTAAAAATAAATAAAAAGAAATAAGTAAGGGAGTTTATCAGTTTCTGAATGTTTTGTCTCTGTGGTATCACAATTCCCAAACTTGCAATAAAGAGTGCAAAATGGTAGTTTGGAGGAAGCTTTGGGATTAAGAGCAGCCATCCTGCTGCAAGGTCCAGGCCCTAAGGAGCACTTTATGACCTTGAAGGTCTCTTCTAACCAAAATGATTCTATGATTCTATGATTTGTATGGCTGAAGCTTGCTCTCCAGGGTAAATGCTGATCTGATCCGCAACTGAAATGAAGATGTTGAAGAGCTAAAGAGGGCAAGAGCTGGAGAGGTGGGATAAAAACTGTGTGATTCACAGCTGTCAGAGAAGAGACTCAGTGGAGTCTACCTTCCTTTGGGCTCACTTAGAAACCAGCTTTCTCAGGGCCTGACTCGGCAGTGAAGAGGTATTTGGTCACAATGTAAAAATGAGGATGAAGGGAGCCCTGGTGAATACCTGTGATCTGGCTAGCAGTTCTCTTCCTGCCTCTTCTTCCAATATATGCCTGCCTTCATTAAATTTCTCCTGGGATACAGCCTCTACAAGGTGACATAACTGGGACTTGAACAAAGATTCATTGCAGAACAAACTCACACGTTTCTACATTTTTCTAAAACAAATAGACAAACACAGCTATCTGAATGATACAAGTGACTTCTGCTTTATTATCCCTTCTTGAGGTGTACAGAAGTAACAGCTCAAATGTAGACCAGGGACAAACAGCAGTCTTTCACCTTCTCATGTAGGCAGGGCTGTCTGTGTTTTAATCATCTTCCTTTGCAGAGGCCTCCCAAGCTTCAGTAACCGAAAACCAAAATGATGTCTTCAAAAATCTGTTAAATGGTGTTTGCAGCAACCTTATTTGACAGGCTCTGTGATGGGCCAGGCTCTCACATGGTGTCAGTTGCTTTAATGGCTACCCTAGAGGGATGTCAGCAGAGGGTCTGGTCTCTCATATTTTTGTTTATGGAGATAGATAGTCTTCGGGAGCTAAACAGCTAGAGTGGCTGGAGAAGGAAAGAAAGGGGACAATTCTGATTTGTGGATAGCTGTTCTTGCTGTGAAGACTAGCCTGTTCTCCCTGCCCAGAAACGCCAGTGCTTTCACTGCCTTTCCTTTAGTTTAGGCTGAGTTACTTATGGCTTCTATGGGGTGGGCACCCAGGATGCTCTGAGCTTTGGCAGCCATGCCTTGCCTGGAAGATCCTCAGGCACCAGAGACAATTAAACAAGGATTTGCTGGCTCAGGAGGTTTCTGGCAGGCCACAAACCCAGCAGGGGTTTATCTTCTATCAGTCACAGCAGTCTCAAAGTCTGATATCCTCTCAAGAGACTAAATACAGGTCATGAATCGGAATACAATTCAGCTGCTCCTAGCCTAGCAGTTGTCAAATGCAAATAGCTGATCTCACTGCCTGAACTAAAAAAGAATGTGAAGAGGTGCTGGATCCTTCCACAGCTGGTGATTTCTGGTGCCTTCTGATGTTCATGAGTTTTTCCATTAATTTAAAAAGTGACAGAAGAACAAACAGCAAACTTTGCCTGGTTGCTGCAGGTGACAGGTGTGAGTAGAAATGGTATCAAAACCACCCACGCCGCACTCTAATTTAGTTCTGGTGCTTGCACCTTCTGAATGAGGGAAACATCTTTGCTATTATATTACAAAGACTTCCATATTTTGCACTTCCGTGCAATTTGAAAAATGCATCCGGTTCAAGAAAAGGTAACATTGGCAGCTGTGTATTAATTACATCGGATTGTGTAAAACTGGAGTGCGGAAAAAACTGAATGCTATCTTATTCTGTTTCTAAAATTTCTTTCAAGCTAACTGATCATGCATAGCATTTTTATCCTTCTTTGCACTGAAAAGTTAATTGAATGGTGATCCTTTTGCACCATGACAGTTTTGCAAAAATATTCGTGTCTCAGGGTTCTTAATTCCTTTGCAGTAATTTTGCCCCCTTGCTTAGAAATTAATTTAGTTCCTCTCCTGCTCTGTGAAATAGTGTTCTGTGTATTCCTGCACAAATTTAATGCCAGACAGTTGCAATAGGCCTAGATATTTCACACCTTCATCCTAAAAGGGACAATGTAAAATTCTGAATATCTAAACCCCAACAAAGAGAGTGGTGTGAAGATTGGAATGAAAGAGACCCAGCTCCTGTATCACTGAAGATGTTGCTGAGCTGAGGTTGCTGGACCCCTTCCCATGTAGCAGGAGGAAAACTGAGAGACCTCAATTACCCTTTTTGATTTTGTAGGCTGAAATCTTTATTTTGAACACTGTGAAATCCTTGTTTACCAACCTTTCCTTAATTCTACACCGAAGAGGAGCTACGCTGTCTTTCCTGAAGGGACTGCCTTCACTTGCAGCCTGAAGCTGTCCCTGTATGCACTTGCCTTCACTCAAGGGAATGACATAGTCTGAAACTTCTGCTCTATTTAGTTTACAAAATAAATAATTACATGCTAAGACCAGGGCAGAAAAGTGGATAGATGAGAGACAGGAAAAAAAATGTCAGTGAGACTCCAGTAAGGACTGGCAGATTCTTCTATGTCTTTCCTAACCCTCAGTGTAGTTCCCTGCTCTGGCACTTCCTCACACTGCCTTTTGCAATGATCATGAGAGGCCCACGTGCTCTATTCAAAAAAATCCATGTGCGATCCAGACGCTATTTGCCATGTCAGTCTTGCTTAAAGTCAAAGAGCACTATCACAAAACAGGACAGAACGGCTGTGCACTGCTGTTATTGGAAGGAAGAGCCACCACCAGCAAAGTACCCTGTCTAAATACAGACAGAAATTTTATTACAATAAGCTGGCAGTAGATTCCAGGTAGAGCAGGATTAAAGTTAGGGTAGCACAACCTCCCATGCTGTTGCAGTTTAACCTGGCAGGCAGCTAAACACCACACACAACCTTTTGCTCACTTCCTCCCCTGCAGTGGGATGGGGGGGGAAGAAGGGGCAAATAAAAGGATAAACCTCATGGGTTAAGACAGTTTAATAGGACAGAAAGAGAAATTATAATAATAACAACAACAACAGCAATAAAAACAGCAATAATAGAATATATAGAATGAGTGATGTACAATGCAAGTGCTCAGCACCTGGTTATCAATGCTCAGCCCATCCTCGAGCAGCGGTTCCCCAGGCCAGCTACCCTTAAAATAGATACTGAGCATGACATCATATGGTATGGAGTATCCCTTTGGCCAGTTGGGGTCAGGTGTCCTGGCTGTGCCCCCTCCCAGCTTCATGTGGACTTGGCACGATGTGAGAAGCCCTTGCCTCCTTAGCAAGAACTAACACATCAGTGTGTTATCAACATTTTTCTCGTTCTATATCCAAAGCACAGCACTACACCAGCTACTAGGAAGAAAATACGCTCCACCTCAGCCGAAACCAGGGCCGATGCAGAAAGGCAGCCGACGAGCTGTGGAGACCCCGCCGGCGCCGCCAGGGGGCAGCCGCGGCTCCTCAGCCCGTGAATCGCCGGCGGGCGGCTGGGCAGCGCCACCTGCTGGGGAGCGTGGGCTGGCCCAGGCGCGGCGCCCGCGGCCGCGACACCGCGTCGCTCATGGGCTGCAGCTCCGCTGGGAGTGATGGAGGAGACGTGTCCGTTCTCTCTTGGTCCTTCCTGCCCAATGGACTTGCCCTTCTATCCCCTTGTACTGTCGTGTTACTGCTAAAAATCTCTTTCTTGCTTTCCTCTCCAGTCTGTGATCTCTCTTCTGGCACTGGGGTGTCAAATCCTGTTTCTGATGAGCAGCTTATGATCACAGTCTGGGGAAGGACCTCCCAAAGATCAGTTAGCCCACATTCGTGCTTCTAAATAGGATCCACTAAAACTGTATCACTCCTGACACATGTTTACATCACCACTTCCACAATTAGAAATAATAGAACCATAGAGTCATAGAATAGTTTGGGTTGGAAGGGACCTTCAAAGCTCATCTAGTCCAAACCCCTGCCATGAGCAGGGACATCTTCAACTAGATCAGGTTGCTCAGAGGCCCATCCAGCCTGGCCTGGAATGTCTCCAGGGATGGGGCATCTACCACTTCTCTGGGCAACCTGGACCAGTGTCTCACCACCATCATTGTAAAAAATTTCTTCCTTGTGTCTAGCCTGAATCTCCCCTCCTTTTAAACTAAAGTTTAAAACCATTACCCCTTGTGCTTTCACAACAGGCCCTGCTAAAGTGTCTGTTCTCAGATAAGCAGGGATGCCTCAGCCTGCTGCATCTGTGCTTTAGTGGCTCGTAACTGAAAGTATGCTGTGAGGACTCCATCTAAAAATGCATGACAGGAGAGGTGTGCTCAGATGGTGTTAGTGGACTAGGCCAGGCACTGGGGAGAGAGAGCTGTGTGGGTCTGCACATATTGCCTTTTGCAGCAGTCCCTGGACCGACTCTGGCAGTCAATCTCCTGTGCTTTTGTCTGGGGAGACACTTTATTGTTCTGCTCCCCAAAGGATGCTGACACAGCATGCATGGTGGTGGTCAGTGGTAAGGGATGGGGCATGTTTTCCTTAGGTGTCTGTTGTGGCACATTTTCATTCAGTAGGCTACATGCAGTACTTCTAAGCACGCTGGGGAGACTGTGAAATTTTTCTAAAAGACCTTTAAAAGCTGAGGAAGAAAACAAGTCCACTGTCAGTAATTGTAAGTTTACATTTTGTATTAAATGTTAAGTTGCCATTCAGGGATCAACACTTCCAGAGGGAAATATTTCAGGTGATAGTAAACCAGAAACAAGAATGAAAGTCACTGGTGTGAAACTTAGGTAAATACCAGCACAGCATCAATTCACTGACCACTGTGGCCTACAAAGTCCAGACAATGTTTTTTTTTTGTTTTTTTTTAACTAAAATACCACTTCACCATTGTTTACCTCAGGATCCAAGCTCCCACGTACATGGCCCATTTCTGACTTTTGCAGATGTGAGCTTCTTGATGGATCTGAAAATCTAGCAGCCTTGACTCATCACAAGCCTTCTGCTGTTAGAGTGAGGCAAGCTGCCTTGTGCTAGGATTTTCCCATTGCTCCACATCTATCACTCGTCTCTCATCTTTGCCTTCAAAAAACTATTTTTGAAAATGAATCTGTCCTTTCACTGCATTTGCACCATGGCCAGCATCAGATCTATGGCTTGACGGCTTGCATGTTATGATAGGACACAGGGAGGCAGCCTGGGAGCATGCACATGCACAAAAAAGCCATCACTGTAACCCCAGGTCTAAGCTAAACCTGCACCGTGCCCTGACACAGCTTTATCCATCGGCTGGCTGGGTGTCTTGGTGTCTGTGTCAGTGCCGTGGAAGAAGTGGCATCAATATAACAACACAGCCATAGAAATATTCCACTATCTCTCTTCATGTACAGGAACCACTACCCAGGTCTGAACACTACAGCACCTACACCCTAAGTACTCAGGTCTATATTACTTTACATTGCTGCAGTTTGTCTTATAAAATACAAAGGAGTGTTGTGATAGCTTTTTGCTGATTTTTCCCTCTCCCAGTCCTCAGCATGGTGGTGACAGGGTGACCCTGTTCTGTTAGCAGATGTCTGCCCATGACCAGACAGTTGACAGATACAGCCTCTGGCTCAGTCCTGTTTGTACTGAGGATTTTTAGTTTTCAGTAATGTTAGTAGAGGAAACACTGAGAAAAGATGTCGTGTTTAATGGACATGTCTAAGCAAAACAACGTGACACAATGAACTGTGGCACCAAGGAACAGGCTTTTGTTTAAAGCTTTTGCTTAAAAATTATCCTTTGGCTAGATTACTAAAGTGTGTGATCCCCATGTCAAGATCGAGCATGAAGCCTATAGCTACTGAATCATACTTAAACTGCCTCTTAATACAGATTTACACTGCTTCAGCCACACAATCAGTGAATTTATATGTTTCCCTTCACCCATTTGTCATGGTAGAGCTTTTTTTACTTCTGGATTTGCCCTAATAACTTGGATACTTGTCTGAGTGTAGCTTGCAAAGCCCTACGTGGCTTAAGTTACACTCAAGAGAAACTTGAATGCATGCATCCATCTCTTTGGAAAACTTAATGAAGACACAAATGACACACAACCTGGGATTTGAACAGGGATGACTTTCTGCCAGGCTAAATTACCGTTGGATTAATAGCTACCGAAGCCTCCAGTTGCAAGACCATTTACAGCACTTTATACATACATACGTACTTCCCTCCTGTAATACATTTTTAGCACTATCACTATTAAAAATGAAATTTAAATGAGTGGAACTGATTGGGGAATACAATTTCCACAATGTTATTTATTCATTATCTTTCTTGCTTTTATGATCTTTTCATGTAAGATTTGATAGTTTAATGATATTCTGCTATTTTTGTTGCTCAAGCTTTCATGCGAGTAGCAACAGGCTGGAGATATCTCAGTTCTTCTCAGTTAGATTTACAGATCCTTCTCCTGCATAGTTTTCTGCCAAAGCTAAGAGAGATGTGTCCACCTTGGTTGAAATCAGAGCCTTTGACTGCTAATTACAGCGATCTCTAACACTTTCTTTTGTATTCTGGGACACCACCCCACCTCACTGAGACTTTTGCTACCCGGCAGGGAGAGTCTGCTAGATCATACTCCAATCCTTTGCCAATATTTTTTTTTGCCATACAAATATGCTCTTACACATGCTAAAATTGCATTTAGTTTTCTAGTACACTAGAAGATCTTGTGAATGAGTGACATGCCTAAGACCATAGAGACTTTGTGGTATTTAATTTTAGATCTCCCATTAGTAGATGTTCCCTTTTCCTTGCCTACTACTCATTTGGTGCTGTACCCTGTGAAAAACAGTGATGTATAGTTTATTAAGACAGCAGCTCAAACACATAAGCCCTTGATTACTATAGGACAAGTGATTTATAGGTGTTCACTAATGGATTCCTGCTTGGGGCTGTTGGGGGCTTCCATTTAATTTTGTACCAATGACAAATTATGCTGAAGAATCAGGTGTAACTGGCAGTTGAGTCATTTGATAAGTTAGTGGTACAGCACCCTTCGGCCTTCCCTGAATTTGCCTTACTATCAATCTTTATGGCACCACATCAACATCATTACTGAGGTCCGTATTTCACGGCAAGGCAGAAGTAATTTTTCACTTACTACACGCCTTGCCTGTCCCTACCTGATAACCTGTCTCCTCTGCAATGTTTTCACTTTCCTCTTACTCTATAGCAGTTTGATTCATTTCTGATATACACAGCCAAATTACCATGAATAAGACTTGGCATGTGCAATGTCTTAGGTTTCTCCAATCAATTATATTCTGTCTTTCTGTAAAGAACAGACACTGATTTTTTAGGGCATCACATCTTGTCAGTTGACGAAGAATATATGATCCAAGCAAAAACAAGTCAGCTACCACATGGTTTTAAAAACTCTCTGATGTATTGCACAGGTCGTTGTTTTTATTTACATTCATAAGGAAGCTGCAATTAGTTAAGTAAACTGCACATATTATGTCAGTGGTTAATATTTCTGTTCTGACCATTAGCATAGAAATTGCCTATTTGTGCTGAGATGTGGAATCAAAACTGATGTGTGTACCGCAACACGTATATAATTAAGGCTATACTGATATTAAAACAGACAAACAATTACGATTTTTTTTTTTTTAATGAGGCTATGTCTAGATCAAGGACATCTTCTCAGCTGCCGAGGCTGGGGTAGACACTTCCTGGCTGTACTTGGAGTCCTCACTGAGGTTTGCACCATGCACCTCAGAGAAAACCAGTGGATAAATCTAGCACACCCTCAATGCAGCATGTTTCTAAGTTGCCCCACACATTTCTGTGGGTTTGCAGTGACCGTTTTTTTTTTTTGGTAAAATATTTATTTTTCTCATGTTTGGTCTTTCTTCTCCTTTTGGCTTAAAAAATAAGAAGGGGCAGAGAGTGCAGGGAGGAAAACACAAGAATCCATGAACACAATGAAAGAAACCCTAATTACTCTGCAGTTGTAAGGCTACCTTGCTTTCCTTGTAGTTCCAAAGTTGATGCTACTCCTGTTTGAAAAATCTCCTTTTGAATCTAATTTTTTAAAATGACACTTGCATGCTTTTGAGTTACAGTACTGCCCATTATTATTAAAATTTTCAAAGTGGTAACAAAGAACTGGCGCACTGCATGAGTTCAGCCCTTTTCAAGGCCATGCAACTTTGGCTCTCAAGAGCATCCCTACTGAAAAATGCAGATGAGAGTTTCACTGTGCCTTGTTTCTCCATTTCTGTTTAAAACAACCACCACAAGGCATCAAAGAGGAGGGAGGAGCAGCTACAACATGTATTCTAAAGAACATAACTGGTGCTATGAGGGCCACCAACTGCAAAACTAAAGCATCTGCAAGCACCACTCTCTCCTGAGAGCCGTCGTGTTCAGTGCACATCTTACTACAACGCAGATTTACAAGAACTGCAAATCCACACGAACACAAGAAAATGCAACACTGGTACCTTGTCTCAAGGTGCTTTGCTGCTGTTTTGATATTTAGCTCCCACTCTAGAAGACAAATATGAATTAATCTTCACCTTGACAACCTTTGGCATTGCTCTCTGTCTGAATCCATCTCTGATCATTTTCCTGACAGTATCTGTGGCTGATTAAAGCTCTGCACTGACAGGGCACATTAATCAGATGAAAAGAATAGCTGATGAAAGAATTTTCAGAAGTTAATATCTGTAACATTTATTCCCTGTCATTTTGTTTGCTCTGTCAAAATATGAACTTAAACAATTATGATGGCACAGAACATGTGTTTAGACAGGCTGTTTCTGCTTCATTAAATCAGGTCTCACCTTCAGGGTCAAAAAGTTAAAACTTGTGATGTTCTTCAGGAAATATCTCGGTAAGCAACATCCAACTAATTAGCATCTCTCCCCTGCTTAGATGTGTTTACCCATTAACGCTAAAAGCCTTTATACATCGCAGCATTCCCATCTGAATGTAACATCTGAAAGGCAAAATTTTCATACCTGAGTACAGACACTCATAATTTCTTTAAAATTTAATTTCAGCAGCAAGAGCTTTTCCATATGTCTGAGAAATACAGAAAAGGATAAAACTATTCTTTTTTTCCCAGGATATAAAGTTGTCATTCATTCAAGGGAGAAATTCAGTGAACTTGTACATTGTCATTTTGAAGCAATTACCTTTCATTTTGACTTCAGTTTCAGAGTGAACCCAACATACCTGACTTACTTTTCATGGTCAGTAAGAAAGTACATAATCCTTAACACCTCAACTGCATTTTAAAATACAGGATTATAAATATGCACTGTGATGTTTGGCTTGCAAATATCTCACTTCAAAATCCTATTTTGTTTGGTACATAAACCCTTCAAGTAGGTAGGAATATAAAACAGTTTATTGTTTTAGACTAGATATTCTCAGCTGTGATGGAAAAAAAAAATAGAAACTACTGGGAAATCTAAAAATATTCCCCCTCCTTATTTTTTTTAAAATTAGATTACAGTTTACCAACCCCAAGTATTTACCAATTCTAAGCCAGGCTGCAAATATCACTGGATTGGCTTGTAAGTAATCAATGTTTTTTAAAAAAAGTTCATTGTAGTTGTCATGTATTTTTTAAGTCTAACAGAACCTCATCTTTTATTAGAATGGTTAGAAACTTACTTTAAATAAGTTGTTCTGCAGTCAATGGAACAACACAGAAAGTAGAGTGTCCTGCAGAGTCCACACTGCATCCTCCAAACTGAAGTTATTCCTATTACCTCCCATGACTTTACTATGTTGTCCTCTTCCTCTCTGCGTCTCTTCATCCCCACAGCTCCTAGTCCTCCTGTTTCATGTCAAGGGCAAGAGGTAGCAGGTGTGTGGATCCCTAAGTGACACACAGGTTTATAACATGCCAGTTGCTTGGCTTGCTAAGTCATCAGCCAGAAGGCCAAAGAAGATTGCTCATGCCAAAACCTTTCTTATCAGTAGGATCATTTTATCAATTCCCGTCTTTTCCTCCTGGAAGCTGATAGTCTTCACAAAGCTTGGATAAGCCTGTTTCATTTCCTCAGGTATCTGTCCTCAGAAGAATTCAGTTTTAACATGTCCAGTGAGTTTGGTAAGTATTGGGGAGAATAAGACTGACAGAGAAACAGTGTGGTCATATCAGTTTTTCCTTAAGGAACTGTGTTAAAACCAAGTTATCAACATTGTGCCTAAACCTGAAATTTTTCATTGAGGTTGTAATATACATTTGATTCAAAAAAATAAATATTCTGGATATTCACTTAAAAAAAATCATCCCTAGAGACTAAAAAGAATGTCTGTTAGAAAGGATTAATTACATTCTATGTTTTAGAGAGTGCAGCTCTTACTTGCAGATAGTGGTGTCCATTGCCACCAGGACTTCTGAAACCCTTTCTTACCGTTCCTCATTTAAGTGGCGCGCACACATTACAACTTGTTACAATGTATCTATTTACACCTATATTTTAAAGCTACATATATATTATATTTATATAAATTTACAAACACTTAAACATGTTACAAAGTTTTTATGCATTCATGTGTCCCCACAGTAGTCCTCAGTGTGGATTTTGCGGGCTATTCCCAAGGTCGGAGAAAAGCGCATGCTAAATCCAGATGGGCATGAAACAAGAGCGCAGGAAAAAGTTACAAGATCCTATATAAGGTAATGATTTATTTCTGATTCCCAATGTAAGCCAACTAAATATTCTCATTCTGACAACAAATAAGTTATACTGATCTTGTCTGTTAGGACACTGGTCTCTTAAACTGCCTGCCTACTACAAAATTTTCTGCTGAGACCCCACCCAGCTGAACAGCATTGGAAGTACCACTGGCTGGATGAAAAGGAAGTCCCGATCAATCACAGCTTATTCTTCTGTCAGATCAACTTGAAAAGATTTCTTCCACTGCATGGTAACATGACAGTGTGCTGTATAACCTTTAACTTGGATTTTTGAAAGCAGAGGACTAACACAACTTAAAGGAGGTGTTTCAACATTTTAATTGGTGTTCTTTTACAAATATAAAATAAAACCTATGTATTAGATCTTGCATACTCTTATACACATGGATAATCTTTATTGAGCAATCCTTTGTGTGACTCAAGACTACCCAAGTGAGTAGTTTTTAACAGTAGCCCTATACCCTTCCACTGAACACATACACCTCTGATATTCATTGAGGAGAATCAAATCACAATAAACTTGTAGCAAGAGATCAGTCATTCACGCATTGCATCCTTTGTAGCTAATACCATCCTCTCAGTGCAGCCACTGGGTGTACTGGTAACACCACTGCCTAGACTGTCACTATCCTGAGCAAAACTGCCTCCCCTAGCACTACGAAACGCTTTTGAAAAATAAGCTTGTCCTTTAAACACCAGTCTTAACAGAACATCTTTGTCTCTGTGACTCCCTTTCATACACTCTTTCTACTAGCAGTGGCAGCACAGCTAGATCAACATATACATAGCGCATCAATGCTGTTACTTAATCTGCCCTCCATGCTATGGTGACATGAGGGACAGCAAAAGCAACAGCCCTCATGGTCACAGAGTGTTTAAACTGCATTCGGTTAGTCTGCACAACTAAGGCAACACTATATGACAGTAATGTAACCCACGCAATTTTCCTTTCTCTTACAACATGCGCTTCATGAGATTGGTATAAAATTAGGATGTAATATGGCACATTCTCTAAAAATATGCATATACAGTTGTCTTCATTATTGGTACATGAAGTTGAACAGGACTCCCTATGTATACATATGGGACTCCTGGCTGTGTAACTCTCCCACTGTTGACTTTACTATAGCACAAGCATTTCACTGGCTGAGGTTTGTGAAGCTTCGACTGTTTCCAAATAGCAAAATCACAATGGTACAATCACCTACAGTATCTAAAGTCTGCTTTAAGGATTTGAGAGCTCTCTCTTCAGGTACGAAGTGCTTCTATCTATGAAGCCACTTTTTTTTTTTTTTTTTTTTTTTCCAAAGGCTAACATTTCATACCTAGGTACATCCATAGATAAGCAACAACCATAATTCCCTCATCATTGATAAGCATCCAACTATGAAGTCAGATGCTCAGTTTTAGCTAAGATCAGCTGAAAATTTGGCTCCATGTGCTGAACTCTGCAGGTTTGGAAGCAATGGTTACATTCTCACTTGATCCTTTAACTCAGTACTTAAAATGAAAAAAATCTGAAATACTCTTCTACGCCTAGAAAAATACAGAGAAAAATTATACTGTACGTCTACATACAGAAGTACAGAGAAATACTGTAGTGAGTCATTTCACTGTTCTATGCTTCTCAGAGAGAGAAATTAGAACTGAGATGTTGGATGCCCTTCCAAGATACGTGAGGTACACTTCAATAGCAAGCTCAGGCAAAAAATTCCCACTGCCACCCACCAATAATTCAGTGAGATCTACACACACACACCACACACAGACAGATATTAAGCAAAATAAAAACATAACTCCATTATAAAACAGAAATATGAAGACATTCATCTACAGTGCAGTAAAGAAAAAAAAAAGCCAGCTTAGCTCTTTGCAGCATGGCATGTGACATATTTCATTATAAGTGACCTCAAACCCAAACCTGAGATACTTCTAATATAATGATGCTGATGTCAGCCCCACTGAAGAACTTCACATCCTCTGTAATGACAGGATGGAGGCTAAGCTTAGGATACTAGGAGATGCTTTGTGTCATGAATTCTTTGTTTCCACTAGCAGCCATAATATGTAATACTCAAAAGAAATGCAAGGTGTTAAGAAAATAAAGTGCAAAAAGCTTTCACATAATTTTTCAAGGGGGTTTTTTGTGTGTATTTCCACTAAATTCTTGGGTGTTCATTTGCTGATGCTTTCTCAGCAACTTGCAACATACAGAAACTGTTATCTGTGGTGATATAGTGCACAGAACAAAAGTCAATGACTTCCATTTCCTCTTTCAGATTTCAAGCCTGTGATACTTCTGAGGTAAAGAAGGAAGAGGGTTTTGAATTACTGATACTAAACTAATCATGACATATCACAGTCTGAAAAAGAAGGATTCGGTGTCTTCTGTCCCCACACAACAAGTCACTGAGTTGCCTGCTGGGTGTACTACCAACCCCCTGACAATCAGGGCAGTGCTCATCTCTGAGCTTCAGCCATCTAAAAGGGAGACAGCCAAAACCAATTGATGAGGCATCTAGTTAACACTGACTAATAGGTCTCCAGAGAATTATTTATATCACCTGCCTTAGAGGATGTTTTAAGATGGGTTGAATCACTCCTTGGAGATGTGCTCTGGAGAATGCCTGCATGATCAGTTCACACTATCTGCCCAGCTTCTTGATATTTAAAATTATATAAAGTGAACACCAGCCTAATACCAGAATATAACAAATGAAGTATTAGATACATGATAATGTCAGAAAAAAATAGTTATTCCAGAACATCACAATTAATGTGTTAAATTTAATTCCCTTAGTAACAAGCAGCAAATATGAAGGGTAAAACAGTGCAAATCCAGTAACTCCTCTGTCCGTTCTCAGTAACAGCATTATTGCTGGCTGGCTAATTGGCTGTTTCTTGGCAACCTAGATTACCGTGCATTGCAGAAGTCCAATTCTTATACCACAGAGAGAAGTATTATCTCATTACACTGATTAAAGTATTAAAAAGTCTGCAATTTGATCAAAGCAGACCACAGCTACAGTCAATATATGGTCAAGGTCTATGCACTATTTCCATGCTAGGGTGGCATGCCAGAATGAGATCCTATCTGAAATAAAATGCATTTCCTTCCATTCACAGATTTCCTGAGTAAGATGAGCATCAAGCCAGTTATTGAAGGATGTCTCCTATAATGATTTCAAAATAAGCATGTGATAATAAACCTATGTGCAAAAAATTCTGAAACAGAAGTCTACAAACAATGATTGCTCTCCATACACGAACACACACAGATACACATACTCGTACACTAAGTTTTCCAAAAAGGTAGGCTTGTCAGTCATCATGCAGTGCCACACCTGCAAGAAAGAAATCCCATCCACAAGACACGATGACCAAGATACACAACCTTCCCAGCAGGTGATCTGCCACCTTTCAAAGGCACCTACTTGCTTTCAGTTGTACTAGGCATTGCAAGAAACACTTTGATGAAGATTCCCCTTTTGAGAATCTATTGTCTTGCTACTGCTCCATGCTTCATCCGTATTTTCAGGAGATTTCACCTCTGCCTTGTTTGTCAGTACGGTGGATTTGGCAGGCTTGCAAATAAAGCAGAGGAATGTGAAACAGGACAGCAAACCTTCAGAAATGCTGGACGAGAAAAGCTTTTTGCACGGGTGGCAGAACTGGTAAAACACCAACATGAAGAGGACAGCCATGCAGTAACTTATCAGGAGCTGCAAGACCAACAACGGGGCGCAGACATACAGGTAGATATCGGTTTTATAAATGTACCACATCAGCAGGAGGAATGCGTTCTCAATGAATCGCAGTATGTAATACACAGTCAGTCGGTACCAGTTTTGGGATTTGTTAATTAAGTCAGGATCATTGAGCTTCACCTGTACTGCCGACCAGCAGAACATGTTAATGCCGGCGTACAGGAAGGTGAGAAGGCACAAGACGATGGTGGTGCCGACCCTGCTCAATGCCTTCTCTATGTTCTCAGGAAATGGGGACTTGCTTTGCCAGAAGAGAATCCACGGGTAGAAGAAAAACCCAAAGAAATTCACGAGCACAACGGGGAGAATCCAGATTTGAAGGACTGAACTGAAAAGGACCAACACCGTAACCCGCGTAGCAATCTCAAAGCTTCTCCACAGGAATATGCAGAGGTAGGCAGCCGGTTTCACGCTGACATCATAATCATCATACTTAATCTTAATAGCCAGGATGTTGCAGCGTAAGGCACCATATACAATTGACAGGAGAGAAAGCACCATAAAAATACCTACAAAGAGAAAAGACAATCAGGACCTTCAGCTTAGCAGAAGTTAAAGACATTGCATTAGAGCAGTGCAAAGATGTAGTTGTCTTCACAGCTCTCCAGGGGATTCCCAGAAGGGTGCAATGACAAAAAAACAACCAAACCAACCACAAAAATCCACCCTTCCTCCCCAACAAAACAAAAACAACAACCAAACAACAACAACAACAAAACAATATCAAAACAAACAAAAACATTCCTTGTATACACTTCTGGGTTCTTGCTCTAACCCTACCTCCCGTTTTGGCCCCCATTTGTCACTTTTCTGAGTAGCTAGAAAGAAAAAAAGGCGCTTAACAATCACAAGTGTCTCTTCCTCTTCCCCCGGCCCAAGGCTGTTCATACATATACTTTCTTTGGTAATTATACAGCTCAGTCATAAGAGTAAGTTGCTCTCAAACTCTCACAGTACCCCATGAGGCACAGGGGTGCTGCTCCCCCTCTGCACAGACGATGGACTGTGAAACAGAGGCTGAAATTTTGGAGTTACTTGAGCGTGCAGATACCTCAGTGTTTGTGAAGTTCTATGTTGAAGCAAATTGTCTGAGCTCAAACAATACATCTGCGATGGAGCTCAGAATTAAAAGCCAAAGGAATTTAAACCCAGAACCATCTGCACTTTTTCTGCTGGTGTAGACAGAAATTTGCTCACCTGTCAACACTACGCATCTATTTTCCTCATACATGTATCTATATCACACATTTAAAAACAATACTCCTTTTAAAAATGCCTTTAAATCCAGGTCAACTTTCAATGTCTTCCATCTACCGAGAATCCCCCATGTGAATGTTTTACAGCATTTGACTTCTGCAGAAAGTGGAGGTGGAAGACAGTTGTTACCTGGCTTCCTCTCCGGAAGCAGCAGGAAAAAAGCTTTCTGGCACTGCAGGAGGGAGTCTCGTCTTGCAACATTAAGCGGGTACAGATGTGCAAGAACTCTGGATGCATAGAATAAGCATTCGTAGGGAAGTACTTTGATGTTCAGAAGTGCTCACTGCCCATGGTTTTGTTAGCATTTGCATACTTTCTTCACAATTTGTACCAACATGGTGAATAGCTGATTTAGGGGACTAGTTTTAGGCACCCCTAATCAATACTTTTAGTTTCAATCTTAGCATTTAGTGCACGCAAGGAACACTTCAAATGCAGATGAGTTAAGCACAGTAAAAATGATTCAGTTATTTCTTTTAGAAAGTTTCAGTGAAGCCAACTGTGGTGCTACAGGGCATTCTATTGCATCAGATAAAACAAAATAATCAGAATAGAAAATTCTTGATTATATCAATTACTTTTGCAATGCTTAGCAATCAGCACTTTCTGCAGCCTTCAATTAGTTTAAGTGTCAATATCCTATAAATGATCTGGATTCCCTGCTTTGCTATAGCTGTATGGTCATGATGATCATGTTTTTTTTCTAATTAAAATTATTAATTTCTAAGCATGATTTTGAAAGAAACAAGTGTATTTTGCAATCTATAACAACTTTCTAACAGGATTTTCTCTATCACTTCAGCTAAACTCTCTCCCACCCTGATCCTCAAACACCTCTGAACTTTGGAAAAGAATGAATCAGTCCTTTACATCTAATTTTCCAATAGCAATCAGTAAGCTGTAGAACATTTGCCATTTTATATGGTAATTTTGTACATGCCAATTTTTTGGTGCATATATTCTCTGAAAATGGTTATGTATTTGCTTGTTCAACACTTAAATTTTTAATAGAAGTTTTTAAATGTTTTTTCTTACAGCAACATACTTAATAGGACAATTTTAAAATATTATGTTTTAGAGCAACATTGGCTGAAAGCAGAAGAGCAAGTGAATGCAGTCAAGAACACTGCTTGATTTCCTGTGGCTCTTTACAAAAATCTTTCTGTAGTTTTGAGCTGGCTCTAGAACTGTGAAAGAACAAGTAACTTCTATCAGCTAATGAGGCAAAAGAGTATCATCAGAGTTAAAGAAACAAAAAGCAAACAAAACAACCACAACTACCCACTGGGGACAGGGTGCTGATGCCCTGGAACTCTGCCTGCTTTCTGCTTTGAGAAGCTGAAACATCTGTCTTACTACCCAATTTCATCTTAGGGATTCTATATTAATCTCAAACTTGTCTTAAAAACTCAAGCCTTCAAAATAAGCATTTGTCCATTGATAGAAACTAGGTCATGCTGACTCTGGTTGTCCCATCCTTCTCCTTTCTCAAAAGCTCAGTACTGCCACCAAACCTTCAGTTCAAACATCATTTTTCAATTCGTGAGAAAGATGATTTAAAGCAACAACAAAGGAAAATGTGGGAGGATGACATTATTGTTGCTTTTAGTCATCCTGAGCAAGCAAAGAAGTGAAAATTTAAAAGGCAAAGCATCTTCTCCTGAACAGTCCCAAATCCTGTAGCAGTCCTCATAAAGGTGGCATTTCTCTTCTTCATGCCTACTCCCAGCAAGCTGTACTTTTCTCACAAATCTGAGGTGCACATTCACAGCCATTGAGAGAGATACTGTTGTACTTATTATTATGTTTCAAGTCTTTTCAAGACCTGGTCTTTCCCACTTCAGATATTGCTCAGAGAGTGAAATCTGCTCTAGATGAGCTACCTCATTCATATCTATTACTGAAACCTTACATTCAGCTGAAGAATCATAAGTTATCTATTACATAAACTGTATTTTTCTAAACTGACAATCAGAACCCTTGAAAAATAAGGGCACTTATTTTGTTGCTCAGGGCAAGGCACCTATACACAATATTTTTTTTGGCTTAAGATATAATTCCAATACTTAAAAACAACTATTCATATTCAAAAAGTACTCAAAGTATGTTGCTCATACAATGAGAAAAGTATTCTGTGGTCAGAGCTTAATGAGTTGAGGAGAAGCAACTGTAGAAGTTTGTTAATATATCTGGTAAGACCACCAACAAAGTGCTGTTCATGAACATTAAGAAAGTGACACTGCCAGCACCAGCAAACTGAAACAAATCATAAACCCAAAGCTTCTATTCTTGAAGATAGCAGTCACAGCTACAAATTTTCATTTAAAAATTAAAAAGTACATTTTTCAGCAGAATAATTTTATTTTCAAATAGTAGGAAATCCACCTTTTGAACATTATTTATGGCTGTAAGCAGCACTGGACAAAGATAACCTGACTGCTGTGAATAGCACAAAAACTTTCAACTTACAAAAACATCACTCTAAATGGAAGCACATCTTCCGCATTCAGTACTGCACACTGAGAACTGGCCATTTTTCAAGGGTAAGAGGCCAAGTCACACATCTCCCATCTCCAGCTAGCTGTTTTTGTAATTAAAGCTAATTCAGGTCTTTTTGGTACTTCCTCGCCTTGTGCTTCTCCAGGTGGTACTACTTAAAGGAAGAGGTCCTGGTAGCTGCCCAACAGTACCTAAGTGGACCAGAGCCTAATGTCAGCCACTGCTCCGAAGCAAGGCTGTAGCTGGCCCTAAGGCAACACATGGTACCAGCAGATGCTAAAGGATTTCGTCCAGGGTGAAGCTCAAATGCGCATCCTTCAGTGTCTGTTCTGGGAGGGGGCATTTCACACAGTAACAGGTCAGGGACTTCTTCCCAGTTACGCTGTAACCAAACAAAGAGCTGAATGTCTAGAACCAGGACTCAGATTATGCTATCACATGCGTGTTTCCAGTGTTGCATTTCATCCAACAACATTTCTATACATTTCATAAAGAACAATCACTGAAGCTTTACATCTTTCATCACTAACCTAGAGGCTGCATCCTGCTTTTGCAATACTTTTTAGTTCTCTTGATCTCACATTCTTGGCAGACAGTGAAATGACAATTTTGGAGAATGCCAGGCACTGGCAAGAATCTGATCATCCAGTAGAAAACATCCAGAGAAATTAATGAAATCATGAAATACAAGAGAAAGATGCAGAATGGCTCAGGTTGAAAAGGGCTAGACATAGGCATACTTTTTTCAGAAATATTTTATTCAGTGTTGGAAGCACTAGTGAGTTTCAAACAGATCTGAAAGGGACAAACCAACTATGTAGAATGATGGTGAACAGCTTTAGGTTCACAGGTGATACCAACCAAGCAGAATTTACACAGAATAGCAGATGGAGCAGTGTAGGAATCCAGAGAATAAGAGACTGATGAGGACACAAGACAAAAAAGTGTGGAAATCAAAATACAAGAAGACAGTGATAACTATAATACAGACAAATGGAAAAGAGTATGCACTTTGGAGGACCAGTGTCAAAGAGTAGGGAAGCTGAAGACATCTGAAGTGTGGAAGGAGAGTTGGACCAGCTGTTAAATTACTTGGACAACGCTGTAGGATCAAATGGTTGTAGTCATGTCCTTATACATGAGAATCTTTGTGTACACATAAACAACAAGATGAACTGTGCTACATATCGTTCCCATAGACTCGGGAGACTGAATAATGCTGGTTGAGGATGAATAATACTGATGGACAAAAAGTACTACCGCAGAAATAAGATGGCTAAAGAGATTGCAGAAAGTCTCGATATTTCACAAGGTAAAATACACACAAGAGGAATATGGTTGGGACTCTTGGGGTTTTTTTTCTGATGAATGAGCTTTAACAGACATTGCCATTGTTCTTAAATCACTTTTTCTTTTAATTTCTATATTTTAGAATCACACCTGCTATGGAGATGGCTCCTGGGAGACATGAGGTGACTACTGCAATTGCTGGTGGGTTTACTGAACTCCCTGATGAGCCAGCTTATCTCTGGTTGTTTCACTTCACCCACAAAAAGTCACTTATTAGTCTGGAATTCAGAATTTATCTCAGCAGTGACCGATAAAAGTCAGAAGTAATAGGGTGTTACAAATCATTATTAAATACGCAATACCGTAACCATCTGGAACACAGCACTTCTCTTTGGAAATCACGACCAGTAAGGTCAACAACAGTAATAGAAGAAATATAATAGAAATATGACCTTTCTCCAGCAAATGCCATCTGCACTAAAGTGAACAGGAATTTTGCTAATTGCACCGCTCAGTAGTGGATTTAGCTGCTTGGTTCTCATCCTGTGCCACAGATGCCATGGTTATTCAAAAAGCCAACCTTAGCAATGAAGTACTCAGAAACTGTCAGGAGCAATGTCTTTCAAGTAACTACCACTATGACCTTAAACAAGTGCTTTTCTATAAAGGCCGTAACCTGTTGTAATATCTTTATGTGCTGACTCACTCACTGGTATACTAAAGTTTTCCATCCCGAGTTGAGAGGAGCACCCTGATGTTTCTATAAAGGCTTCTCCAAAAAACTTAGTTCCTTACCTTGGTACACAGCCACCCAAGGCACCAGAACTGAAGAAAGCGTTCAGATTCTTAACATGTCACCCCAACCTCAGTCTCCCTGGCTGAGAAAGACCCCTGGCCTCCCAGGGCCTCAGGGACATAACAAAGGCTATTTTGTATTTTTGTATCTCAGTGAAAACACAACTCCAGTTCACACAGCTGCCAAAGTTGTTTTTTTGTTTTTTGTTTTTTACCCCAAAAAGTTGATGGTCCTACAACCAGCTGAAGTAGGTGCTTCATTTAGCAGCCAGCCAGCAAACCAAGACTTTTTTTCAAGGAGCTGCAGCACGTCATTGAGCAAGATTCAGAGTCCCATGGTAAGAGAGATGTGGTGCAGCACTGCTTGGTGCAGGCTTAACAGCTTGGTTCCACAGGTGAGATGCCCACATCTGCACGCCAGCCTATTGAGTCCTGCGTTTTGATTCCAAATTCGGTCTAGCATAAGACCATTTACATCCTCAGTCCATATTTGAAACTGCATTCCTGAAAGTACACCTTCCTTAATGCAGCATGGCAAAACATACTGTACAGTGTGCCCCAAGGAATTTTCCAGAATGTTTGCTCAAAAAACAATGTGGAAAAGTGGTACATCTTTTTTTTTTTTTCATGCAGACAAGATAATTCTTCCAGCTGCCTCTCTCTCATGCCATAATGGCCGCTTATCAAACTAATGTTTTTACAGCAACCCAAGTATGCTACAGAAAGCATCACAGGCTAAACCATGATAAATCTGAGAACATCACCATTAAAAGCTGTCAGGGACATGAAATCTATTGTGATATGTTTGGTTCTTGCCCAGGGTGGCTACACCTGACTGCTGACCCTTTCCCTCCCACCAAACCACAGAGGTGATAACAACAGCTCTACCTACTTCTGGCAGCCGTGATCTCCTGCTGCAGGACACAGATGTAGAGCTGAAGTGTGAGCTGGGGCGCTGAGCCGAGGAATGCCTGGATCACAGACGCCCTGCTGAACGCGGATCTGTGTGTACACAGCTTTCCTTCAGCCTGGCCCACTTCCTTCTCGATCTCTTCTGAGTACCCATCCTTGGGCATCTGCCTCTTCTTCGTGATGCTGACATAGGGCTCTTCAACTCTGCCAGCATGGAAGTAAATGTAAAAGACTTCCACACACCTACAAGCAAATCAGTAAATAGAGTGACAGGGAAAAAAAAAAAAAGAAAAGCATAGGTCTTCCCATCACGTACTAAGTAATCTGTTCACAGAGCAAAGCCTGTACATTTTATCTTGGTAAATTTTGAATGTACAGATTTCACCCTTTAAAACATGAACTACATGAAACTAGAGGATAAGAATCTGGCAGTGCCCTTTGGGCTGTCTGTAGTACTCTGACACAGGAGGTGGTTTAATTGTTTCCTATGAGCTGCTCTTGCTCTCTGCTGCCCCATTGAAGTCATTACACTACTCATCCACTACAGTATTCATAGGCTCCCAACCTAGGACCCAAACTGGAAGTGTTTCTTTAGATTCTCCTATCTGTCTCTTGGTGTTATCTGTACATCTGTGACATGGCAATAAACCCACTTCTTATACCTTATACAAACAATCTGGGACATTGGGGAGAAGCTCAGGGTACACACACACATCTCAAACAGTTGGACTCTAGGCCTTGCTTTACCAAGGAAGGGTCCCAAAACACAAGCCATAGCAGCAGTAACAAGAACAAGCAGTTTAGAGCCTCACAGCTCTGGATATAAAGTTTTTTAAAAGACAGAGAAATAGGAGCTTTGCTCCTTATGTTTGCTTACATTTGTGGCACTGTTTAAGGAATATTAAACACAATCTTGCAAAAATATTCTAAATAAGAAGATGTAATTATTCCAATTGCTGCAGCTCTTTGTACTTCAATCCCAGGTGGACCAAACCCTCTTGTCTATATAGGTCTAACTCACCACTGACTAATTTCCAAACAAAAAAAGAGGTGCCAGCACATTCATCTCTATTCTTAAATTACATATTGTTGTAATACAAGCTGCCTCTACCCATGCACATATAATAAGCCATACATTTGGGAAGGAATGGAAAAGGGCTAAAGAGGCTGGCAGCAGCAGCAAATGCTGTAGCAACAAGGACAAGTTGGCTCCCTCAGTATTAAAGAGGATAATACAGCCCCAGACACATTTATAACAGGAAAGTTTCTGAAACTTCCTTCCAATGCCTGTTTTCAGTTTGGCAAAAACTTCATAAAAAATATTTTGAGAGAGTTGCTTGGCTATGAAGGTGTCAAGGATGGGCTTAGGCAAGAAGCAGGACCCAAAAACCAAAGCAGAACAATTAGCTTTGTCTGGGAAGTAATAACAAGCAAGGATATACTGAGATACAGGAGAAGTCACAAACTGAGGGGGAAGGGAGAGGAAAGAAACACTCTTTCTGTCACATTGCATAAAATACAAGGCCTGCTGTGGAGGAGTCCATATACAGCAGGACCAGAAACGATAAATGACATTGACTACTAAAAAGTAAAACCCTTAGAAGCCCAAACCCAGTGCAGACACAACCTGTATTCTCTTTTATGCCTAAGACTGGTATGGACCTCAAGAAGAAAAACAATTGCAGTGTGAGCAACAAGACAGGTGAGGGCTGGCTTCCAGCCCAGAGAGAAGCTTGGGGAAGAGAAACCTCCACTGCAAGGGTGACCTGCAGCACCAGCTCTGGTCACATCTACTCCCATGGCCCAACACGCATGGCATCTTCTTCTTCGTAGGCATCAATCTCTGATGAGGACTGAGCTGTCTTCTTTCCTTCTATAGCACCTGCTGGGGTTCATCGCCTCCACCTGGTTGCCTCTGTAGGTAACGCTTGCTAGAACGCAGCATCTCTGAGTCTCTGACAGGTTAGATTTGACCAGTGAGTTTTTGTAATGCACATATAAGGCTTTTCTTCTATTTAAAAATATCTCACAATCACAAAGCATGGAACTACACGTGTCTGAGACTCTGAACTCTCGTTTCCTTCTCAGCTTGATTTTCTTCAACAATTGCTAAGTTAGACCCTAACACAGCCTTCTAGTGGAAAACTCACAGACTGAATTGTAAAGCAGCACTGATAGAAATTCAAATAAAAGCATACTGATTTTTGTTTTAATAAACTTGATTTCATTTTTCCCCTTACTGGACCACTAGGAAGTTTCACCTGCTCTAGATGAACAGTTTCAGGATCCTGTAATACTATCCTTGATTAACTAGGCTTCAGCTACTATTACTTCTAAAGCTATTTGAAGTGCCTTGTGCGCTGCAGGCTCCATTCACAGTGGTTACTTTCTATTTTCCCCTTGTTAATATTTTCAGTCCCTGCCAGTCTCGTTCCATGTGAAAGAATCCACAAAGCCAAAAGTAAAAGTGTGAAAAATTAATAAAGCACAACAGTTCATGAAGCCAACAGAGATTCTGAAATGAATAAATTGATTTTATTCCAAAAAAAAATCCCAGAACACTTCTGTCTCACTTAGTATTCACAGCCATCTACTCATCCTGAGCTGAGGGCAACTCTGAAGCTATTACGGAAAATGAGATCTCAACATCAGCCTCTGAACTCTCACCGTGTGTGATTAGAAGCAGATAGAGTCTAGGGACCCATCTAACAAATAAGCAGTAATCCCATAAAAGAGATTATAAGATTCGTGAGACTCCTGATTATAGCAAATGTTATAATCAACAAAATGTTGGGGTTTAGAGCAAGCATTTGCTTTGTATTTATTAAGTATTAAGTAGCAGTATATCATTTGTGATGGGAAATTTTATGTCTGTATAGAAAAGCAAACAATGCAAAATGAATTGTCTCACGAACAAACTTTAGGGCCAAAGGGAACTTTTACCAGTACAACAGAGTAATAAAAATCGTATGTGCAAGCATTCAGATTACATCAGTAATTACATTCTGCCCATCCCGTGGAAGACTGCCTCTGGAGATCATGCCTTCTGGGGCCAACAACAAATGTACTCAAGACTCTCACTCGTGCCACTGCTCAAGCAACAGCTTCAAACAGGAGCAGACTGGCAGCTGCTACACTAGAAAGAGCACCAGTCTAAATGTTTAAATAATGAAGTGTAAGAGGGGCATAAGCACTTGTAGAACCATCCAGGTGAGAAGAGTGCAGAACAGTGACGAATAATCAATTCAGATCACGTACCTGCACCACATTACGACTTTGTCAATGAAATGCGTTCAGAAAAGTTGTCTGTAAATGAACCGGCTTGTTCTTTTTCAGCATGAAACACAACTGAAAGACAATGCAAGCTAGCGACTGCTTCAAGCCAGTTTTCCTCCACACTTACAAACACTGCTACAGAACAGGGAACTCCCCAGAAGTTCAAGTTGCTCACTGCTCATTGTTGCTCTGCTCTGGAGGGACAGGAATGGGAGATGCCAACTTCTGCACAATCCATCTCCCACAATGCAGTGAGGTTTAGGGCCCTTTCAACAGATCCTCACTCATATGGCATTAACAGCAGGTGTGCAGCTGGCTGGTTTCTTTGCATATGAAGCAATGACAGTTGCAGTGCTGGCTCTGAAGGAACTAAAATTACTTTGAAGAAAAAAAGAAAAAAAGTCAGATCTACTTTCTACAATGAAAGTTAAAAGGTAAGAAAAATATAGTGCTGCTTTCTCCCCTGCTGCCAAATCTTGGCAGAAAGGAGAGCTATACTTTTTCAAGGATCCTGACAGTGCCTACAAAGAGTGAATCAGCTGCAACAAATTTGTCTTCTACACAGTCAGTAGGAGGAATAATCCTATCCTTATATGTCTGCTGAGGGCAAGCACCTCATTCCCTCTTTTAATCATAGATGTGTGGGATTTAAATACAGGCAAAATAATGGTGGTGTGAAGAAGGAGCAGGCAATGACAACAGGGAACTTCCCACAGCCAACAAGGGCTCCAAGAGCAAACATCTACTTGGGAGACTTATCCACACAAGCTCATTACAAACATACAAGCAGCTTTCTCTGATGACTCAATTTTTAATAACTCCCTTTCTTTAGAGCAGTGTGCAAAAGACTTATCAGTCCTGCAGACTGACTTACCTCTGTCAGAAAAAGGCTTTTTCCTCACTCATTGTTCTACCTTCCATCTGCACTGGCTCTCTATTCATCACATCTTGGACACCTAACACATCTGCTCAAGAATAAAGGGGGGAAAAAAAAGCCTGAAAAAGTTATAGGCATATTCTTCCCATCTGGAAAAGAGGGAGATGCATCAACGGTTGTAAAATTTAGTGCTAGCAGAATCTCCTACAGTAAAGTCTGCCAATGGAAGTCCTCCAAAGAAGAAAGTCTTTTAGACCTGTGCTATTCTGAACTATAAAGCAGGTCACTAGGAAAGAAAGACTATCCACAAGGGACAATGCTTCTTCACAACGTGACTGAAGCATTAGCTGAGCTGTTATAGCTCATTAGATTTCAAACTGCAAAAGTAGGTGCCCAAGACATTAGTGACTCTGATAATTTCAACCTATAAGTGGGTTTTTTTGTTGTGTTGGGTTTGTTTGTTTGTTTTGTTGTTGTTTGTTTGGGTTTTTTGTTTGTTTTTTGGTTTTTTGTACTTCCTGCAGCTTACAGAATCTCGCTTTAGCTCTAACAGCAGCCCCCTGGCAGTTTGGTGCAAACTTCCTACTGCATCTGCTTTACTGCTGTCCTAGCAGTCCATAGACACATGTAATTGCTTCTCCTTATACCTTGAGAAACAAAGCCCAAGATCCCATTTAAAAAAAAGTCTATTGTTTATATCCTTGTCCCATTAAAATCTGAGGAAAACATTCATTAGTGTTCTATATTGGGGTCTGCTATATTTGCTTTTGATCTTTTTCACAAGAGAGGTTCATCATCCTGCAGACATGGCCATCTCCAAATTGCGTGTTTCTTGTAAGGAAGAACCCGTAATTTCAAGGAGACCCACAGTCAATCAGCTTTCCTCTCCATGAAGCTGATATCAGAAGGAAGCACTGCCAAGTTAACACCAGCCTCTTCAGTCCTGTCTTCAATAAATCAGAGAGTAAGGAACCACCGTATCCAGCAGCTGTACAGTACAACACCACCAACACCCGCTGCTTGCGACTGTAAGGCCCGACCGTTCAAGTCAGTTTGTTGGAAATCTGCATCACTCACTTCAGCTCCTGACCTATCCAGTGCTGGCAGAATAGAAAAGGGCAAACAAGTTAACAGGAGTTTCTCTATCTCCCTTCGTGAAGTGTCGTTTGCACTTGGAACAAATCGCTAAATGAGGAGAAGTATGCTAGCAAAAATACCTCCAGTTATTATTTATTGGGAGTTATAGCAGCACCTGGCATCTCAAGATGATCTCAGTGCCAGAAAGCTCATCATGGCCTTCTGTAAAGAAAAGAAAAAATGTATTAAATCTCTCATTGGCAGAAGTTATTGTTTCAAGTCTTTTTTGGTGTGTGTAATAAATTACTTGATGTGGGAAAAGAGTCTCCTTTTACCATTAAAAGTATCCAGATATATGTTCTAAGCATCCAAACAAATCAGTGTGCTCACAAGGAGTGGAACCAACCTGAAATGCTGCAAGAATCCCCCACAGTGCCCAGAAACCTGCAGTCACTTTGTTCCAGCCAATTCTCTGTGTAGTCTCTGGCAGGCTTGCATCCCGGGGATCAGAGCCAGCCCACCGAGGCAGGGAGGAATTTTACTTTACAAATTGGTCTGAATTTATAGAGAAACTCCTATGGACTGGGAGAAGGAGTTAAAAATGGATGCATTAACAGCACTCTCCAAGTATAGCATAAGTCCTCTCCAGAAAGAGGGAAGCTTCCTAATTTTAGCGCTTCCAGTGGCAGCAGCAGGACAGCAAGTGCCTCCTGAACAGGTGGAGTGTGGGTGTTTGGGGAAGGTGGTGGTAGGCAAGAAGGTTTTATAAGAGACTACTTTTTTCTCTGTCACACAGAAGATTCAAAATAGGCTGGATCATTTGGCTTACAAAGCTAAATACCCTCCTTCCCTGCCAAGATATTTCCAACCATTCCCTAAAATCTAAACTTAACTTTTTAAGGGAAAAGGGAAGAGGAAAAAAATGTCTAGTTTTTATTAATAGGATGATGAAGAAAACTCCCACAACGTACATGGGGTGTCTGCAAACCAGCGCACTGGTATTTGAATATTTGAGTCTGAACAGAGAAATACTAACCATCCTGTATCATGTCATAAACCCAACAGAGATGGTTGAAAAGCCAGTGTTAGCTTTTTCAAAGCCAGTCAAAACAGACTGTCCTCCGTTGGAGCATGACCCTCTCACACAGCCTACGGGCCCTCTAACATTTAATTCTAATGCTGCAAGCAGACAGAGCCTGGGGTGGCTCTACTGTCTATGTGTCCTATTTGACCTAATTTGACCCTGCACTCCCTAAAGGGCCCTGGGCTGTGCCAGTGAGATATGAGAGAGACGGAACACAGGGGAGTGAGGCTTCATACTGGGGGAGCAGATGACTAACAGCAACCGGACTCTGGTGCAAAGGAGCAGAGGTTTGCCTAAAAGGATGGAAAAATACAGCTTCAAAGACAACGGTCCATTTCAGCTTACAATGGTTACAACCACAGTGCAATGATGATATAGCCAAATAGTATTTTGCCTTCTAGCTATCACCTCAAACTCATGTGTATTCCAGTCCACACAGGACAGAAAGTCTCCCATACAAAGTAGAGAAAGGTATTTCATAGGCTGAGAACATGTTGGCTTTTACAGTGCAGTTCTACACCCAATGGGAAGTGATTGGTTTCCTCTTCTGCGAGATAAAGTAACTTTTAGAGGCAGAGGACGGGAAGGCAAAACTTAGAAAAAAAGACCTTTGACATCTGTCTTGGACCAATTACTTTGCCTTCCCACACTTCTGTACTGTATCCTACAAACAGACTAATTTCCCTGAACTTAAAGAGAGGTTGTTTTCTCTGAAACTCGTAATTTGTAGAGTTCTTCCAGCCTTTAGCTGGAAAAAAGTTTTTCAGGTTGCATGAATGTACTATCCTCTTTTTTTTAGTAATTATAATTCCAGTTATCCTGGGTCTAGAGAGAGGTTAATGTGCATCAATTCAAAGCGCCTAAAGGATGCCAAGGGAACTGCGACACTGGCACACAGTGACGCTTCCAGAACATCCTCAAACCTCCTGAAAATGCTGAGTTAGAAAATCTTTGAGAAAGGCAAAAGTGCAGAGCTGGTGGTGCACTCATACACTGCAGCATCATGGAGAAGAGAAGGCTTCCATACACTCACTAGTTTTACAGTAGTTACTGCATCTGGGAGCTCACCAACACAGCCAAAATCATGTTCTGCACAAGAGGAGACTTGTGTTGTAAACAGATAAGCTTGATGTTGAGAGAGAAAGGGAAAGTGAAAGGCTTAGTGGTTAAGGCTGAGGCAGAAGTTTATGCGTCTTCCACAGAATTAGAAAGAAAATCCTCTAATTTGTTGCTGTTGTTTACAAACCTTTGTTTGCTTCTTCCCATCTTGCAGCTTGACATGACATATGTTCCTTGTCTGAGTTCAAGAAATTCATTGAGAATTACAAAAGTCATGAACATCATTTTCTCTTTGATAACTGTTTTCTCTTTAGTGCCACTCTTATTTTCCAAAAAAATGCGGAGGTATTTTGTTTGTAGCTTTTAGAAAATCAGAGCTCTTCATGAACTTAACTGTTTAGCCATAGCTTGAACCTCTTTAAAACAGTAACAAAAAACCTCAGACACAGTTATAGAGGAATTCAATGTTTTTGTGAAGTGTAAGATGTTCTGTAACATTCAAACCGTTCATGATGGTTAGTTTGAGCATCACAGATCTTCCTCTCCTCCACTGACAAGGAATTTCAAAAATTAGGGGATACTTCTCCTAACCTCTACTACAGACAGACTGTGTGAAAAGATTTGAATATAAATTTAAAACGAAAGCCTGCAGCAAATGTTTTGTCACCGGGTTGCACCACCTCTGTAATGTTTCACCTAACAAGCTGTTGTTGAGGGGGGAGGTTGTTTGTTTGATTTTGTTTGTTTGAGTTTTTGTTTGTTTTCCTAAGGAGATTTTCAGTCAGAAGTTGAAAAAAAAATCTCAAAAGCAATTTGGAGCAAGAAGTTCACTTTTGGTAAAAAGAGACAGACTAAAGCATAAGTAACATTTTGAATTTGCACAGATGGGATGGGTACTACCATTGTTTTAAACCAGCAACTAAGCCTTCATTTTTTTTTTCTTGGAAGCAACCTTGGAGTAAAGTGCTTTGTATACACCAGGAATGAACAAACACAACCATTTGCAAAAAGCCACACGGAGAGAAAACAAGAGAAGAACCCGCCACCAGGCAGCGGCTCTGCCAGGCGCTCCGCGCAGCGCATCCCGCCCGCCACCTGCACCTCCGGGGGGGGCTTGAAGGTCAGAAAGCACCACGCCCCTCGCTGTGCTTCTCCCTAAGGATGTTTTAAAAGGAAATTACTCCTCCCGCGGGCTCCAGGAATAAGACTGGGGAGGATGTGATCGCGGCTAGCACCGGTGCGGAGCAGCACCGGCCGCCCGAGAGCCGGCGAGCCCGCCCGCAGGGCACAAAGGCCGGGACGCTCCGGGTGGCCCTGCGAGCCCCCCCGGCTGCGATGGGAAGGGGCGGCGGGGCGGGGTGCGACGGGACTCACCGACCTGACGAGGGGCCCCAGCTGTAGGAGGTGCAGCAGCAGCACCAGCGGGCGGTCGCGGCTGACGTCCCGGTGGATGAAGACCAGGCTGAGCTGCACCAGCGCGCAGGGCAGGAGGGCGAAGAGCAGCGTCAGCCACTGCCACATGCGGTCCCCCGCCGCGCGGTACGCGCCGCTCAGGCACAGGGCGGCCGCTGTCTCGGCCACGAAGAGGACGAGGGAGACGAGGACCGAGCCCGGGAATTTCATCGCCGCCGCCGGCACCACCACCACCACCCGCCCTCCCGAGTTTTCGCCGCAGCCGCCCCACGCCCCGGCCCGCCCAAGCGCCGCTGGGGCGCCGTGCCGCACGGCGACCGCTTGGGGGAGCAGCTGCGCTCTCCGCGGTCTCCGCCCGGGACGGGCTGGGGAAGGCGCGGGGGGTCCCCAGGGCTCCCTCCGGCCGCGATCCAGGTGCGGGTGAGCTCGGTGCTGCTGGGGCTTGGGAGCAGCGTGGGGGCTGGGGGCATGCAGAGAGGAACGCGGGCAGCCAACCCCTCTTCACGTCTCCTTTAGCCGTAAGATACGTTTTGAACTTAGAGGTGAGGAGGATTGGTCGGTGGAAAGCTGGGGCTGGTCTTCAGGGTGAGCTCGGTGGGCTGGAGAAATAGCCTGAAAGAAGCAGGGAAGGGTGAAGTCCTGCACTCGGGAGAAAATAACCCCATGTAATAAAGGCCGAGGAACAGCTTATGAAAAAAAAAAAAACTGAAAAGAAGCGGTGAGTCCTGGTAACCCTGCCCTGATGCACCTGGTTCAAAGACCTTTTTGCCAGATAAATGAACCTGCTGGTAGAGACACTGCTTTATCACTTTGTTAGGTGGATCTTACCCTAGGCTGTCAGGCCTTCACCCTCAAAGGTTCCTAGGATCACAGAACACAAAGCCTTGCTGTGACACCAGCTGTTGACCAGCCTACCATACCTGAGCTTTTTCCCTTCACCAGAAGGAGCCAGAAGACTGCACCAGCCCTTTCTCCCTTGCCACCAGAGCTCTAGAGTAATTCTGGAAGTGTGTAAGGTCACCTTGGCAGTGTCACTGATGCCTGCGTGGACGAGCAGCAAAAGGTAATGGCCCGAGAGCAAGACGAGCCTTTGCAGTCTCTCCACAACATCCTGAATCTGATCACTTGGCAAGAAACAAAACTCCTGAGGTACCAAGTCATGTTGGCAGATGGTGACTGTATCCTGCACAGGAGTCACCAGTCACTGCCACTTTCCTCCTCCTCTTGGTGCAGTCCCTTGGTTCATGCTCAGCTGGCTCTGCTGCCTCCCCTGAGAGATCTTGTTTCTCCCTGCCTGCTCTCAGGCAACTGCAGGTCTGCATGTGGAGATTATCTGCAGACCTGAGACCTACCAGGAGCACATCAGGAAGGCAAGATACAGAGTCTGAGATGCTATTAGCCTGTTAAGGGGATAACACTAATGGCTACTTCTGCATGTCTGCTACTGTTCATTAATGCAACTTATGTTGTCACAGATTTATAGAGAAAATGCCAATAACATTTTATTTGGATAATTTCTTGAACTGCTGCATGGGCAAATCTGGAGTCTCAACACTTAGTTAAGCTCAGCTGATCATGGCAAAGATGGAAACCTTGCTATGGGCAGGCCCAGGTGAATTTAATTTAATTTACTGTGATACTGTAATGCTCTAACGCTCATCACTGGGGATGAAGGAGTCTTTTTGGAAAGAGGTCACATGTACTGGGCTTGAAGCGGGCTGAAAATTAGCACCTGGGGGCAACTTTAACCTACAAGCCAAACCCAATCTGTCCTGTCCTGTCTTATGGGAAACTACCATGAGGTAGTTTTACCTGGCCACTATGTGCAGCCTGAATGTTTTACCTGATAGTCAGATGAATGATTTTACTTTTGATAATGTACCACTGAAAAGCTTCTGGAGCCCTGAGTCAGGACAGCTCCAAAAGGAAAAGCTGCCAGGACCATGAAAGGTAAGCACAGAAATAAACAATCCAATGCAAAATCATACTGTTCAAGGTTGGGCTTTTATTTAAGGCAAAATATAATCACAGCTTCAATATTCATAATATGGATATACACAGAATTTGTTCTGCCACTATGAAGCTTATTATCATCACTGCTTTTAAAAAGCTATAAAATCTAGTTTCTATCTAATCTACAATACAAAACTAATACAATAAACACATTCTGAAAGATCACAGTGTTTGAAACATCAGAAGAGCAGGAGTCCTGCTTTGAAACGATAAGGTGCATTTCTAAAGAACCAAATTAATCTTGATTCTATAGGACCTGTACCATATTATGGCTGCAAATGGCTATTACACTGAGAAACCAATCTAGGGTGTGGCAGGTACTCAAGAAACGAACACTGTATGTTGGGATACATCGAATAATTGTCACCAACACAAACTAGACATGAAATAACACCTTTGTTAGTAATGCCATTGAAGTTCCCTGTACTTTTTATTGGTATTGGCATTCACGCATATTGCTGACATATTGAGGGAAAATGCGAGCCCCCGCCCCCCTGCTATCAAATAGGGCCCTGCATACGCAAACACCTGTGCTTTCCTCTTACTATACAAACAAACCTTACTAATTCCATGGGACTCCTGTGTAGAGGAAAACTGGCAGGCTTGGGGTCCAACATGATGCAGTGTTGCCCGTATTTCACACCCGTAGAGGCAGCTAACCTTGCATGCCTGAAATCAAGTGGAGATTCACCACTAATATCAGCAGGTGGCATGTCAGGCCTTTAAAATGAGCACAGGAGGCCAAATCAGTAGCAAAACCAGACCTTTGTGACAGAGAAAAATCTTTCTTCTCTCATGTGTGATCATGGCAACGAAGACAGAAGCAGAGTTCAACTTCTAGTTAGACAGACCTTCTATGTGAAGTAGAAATAAATATTTGAATAGGATTTGTTTTCTATTCACTATGCTATATAAAGGACTTCAGGACTTCTTAATAAAATTTTCTGGGTAGTACACAGGTATAGTCATGCAGTACTGTTGCTGAAATATCACTGCATTGTAAAGTATCTTTTATTCAAGTATCATTATATCACCAGGCAAAATGAGTTTTTAATTAATTTTCTGCCATTCTAGTTCGTATTGCTGTTCCTAACCTAAATGCTTCCACCTTCTCTTTCAGTCATGCAATGAATGAAGTTAAAGGGATCCCTTGTAAGTATTAAAAATAATTAATGTCCTTGTGTATTTTCAAGCAGATTGCTATTTATAAATTGACTTTTTTCAGAGCATGATGCAGAATTTTAAATACACAGCGTATAGGACCAACACTGACATCAGTGATGGTACAAATTAGTCAGGAGTTTGAATAGCTCAAAGGCAGGTCGAAAAGTTGGTGCATGTTGGCTTTTGGGATCTGTTTTTTTAAACTGCCTAAGCATCAATAGCGTATACCACTTTTATTCTGCTAAATGCTAGGAGTAGGCTGCACGCAAGTCCTTCCTAGGCAGCCTTTTCTCAGCATATGATGACTTTGCTGTAATGGAAAAGCAGTGTTGTTTGAAGCAGCTAAAACCTGTGCAGCGCACGCTGTACCACTATCTGTGCAATGAAGCAAACTGTGCTGTTCTCTTGGAAAATGCCTGTTAACATCCCTAAATTGCTGTATTGTTTCGTGGGCCCTGAGCATTTTTGGAATATGGCTTTGAGATATGCTGTTCCCTCGGTCATGTGATTTTTGGTCATTTTCTTATTTCTTTTCAATTTAGCTTTCTGCTGCTTACTACTTAGTCCAGGACATATATAAATAAACTGAAATGTCGTCTCAGAGCAATCTAGACTGTGCTGCTGGCCAGCAATTGCTCATTGGTGCAGTTCTTCACCAGAAGATTACTCTTTAAAAACTACAGGGCAATTCTTATTCCTGATATACTAATCTTCCAACAGATTAGGATATGCACTCATGCTAGTGAATATTCAAGGTATGCAGGAAAAGATTACCACACCTGAGATTTACTTGGCAGACCTCAGACACTCTGTCCATGGATCTTGTAGGTCCAAGTAACAAGGATATATTCTCAAGATGCATGCACATGCTAAAATAGGTCACTGTTTGCATAAAACATGCAGTATGTTGGCAGATGCTATAACCATAAATGCAGATAACAATGCAAGTACAAAAATTTGATTGCTTACGAAAATTCCTGTTTGTACATATTGCATTTGTATGTTTCTGAATACATCAGATAGCTACAACCGTTTTTTTTTCCGCAGTATTTATAAAACTGATCCGTATTCTTACAATATTCTCTACATGTCCATGTAATTATCATTAGAACATCAAAGTGGCATTACTTAATTTCATAGACTAGTGATAAGGGTGACCACTTTATTTGAATTTGTCTGTGCATGTATCTCAGAACTATATAAATGTGTTATTTTTGGATCTTTAGCCACTTCACTTGGTTTTGATTGTCTTAATAGAATTGAGATAGTAGAGAAGTGAACATGCTCCCTAGAAAGTCTCTGGTTTAATTAATGATGTAAAACATCAGTGACAGTTGTTAAACAGTATAATGATTTTTCCTTAGCAGGTGGGAAATGGCAGAGCCAGTGAGAAGAGACCACCCGGGAGTCTAAAATAGTGTAATGCAAATAAGTGGAACACCCCTCTTAAGCAAAATTAATCAATATTATTTTCAAGCACAAAAAACCTGCTTCAGTCTTCTGAAGTTATTGATGGGTTGGGAAAGAAGAGGCAGGGAAACGGGAGGAAACAATAATGCAAACAAAGCAGATTACGTAGTCATGCTGAGAAGAGTGAGTAGCAAGAAAAAAAATAAGATGTATTTATTAGAACTGTACTCTGTGCATCTGGCTCTATGAATCCTGAGATCACTAAATCTGGACATTACAGATCTAGTTTCCCTCAAAATTATTCTGTGACAGTAGTCTATGGATGACATACCAAAAGTCATGAGTAGTGTATAGCTCCTTAAACTGAATTGTAATTACAGCTTTACTCACAAACAGCACCACACAAACACAGGTACATCAAAAATAAGCACCAATACCCACACAATGCATCCTCTTGGCTTTAACAGCAAAATCAGAAATATGATTATATCACTTAAATTCCTATTGCCTACACTTTAGAAACTAAACACAGTCACGAAACTAATGTGCAAAGTGGATGTAGTAACTTGTGTTTCACACTTTGAAAGAGGATTCTCAAGTTGCTGGTAACACAGTCTTTTTGTCACAGCACCATGGCAGAAATCTGTTGACAAATACACTTTTTCAGTCTATCAGGGCCTGATTCGGGAGCAGGAGGAGATAGTGTACAGCTGAGATCATTTAGCAAAGGTTACCTAATCATTTTCTCCAAGCAGTTAGGAGGGAACACAAAGGACCTTAATTTTTTATTACACTGAAAAGTGCCGACAGCTCTGCTCAGGCTGCTTTCCTGTCTTCTTAAAAGCAACAAATACAGGTTGCAATGGCATGGATGTAACAGCATATATAGTACAAAAGAAAAAAAGGCAGATAGACAATTAAAAGGAGGAAAAGGATGAAAAAAAACCACCAACCTGCTCGTTTAATGACTGACATTTTCAGAGGAGCCTCGGGGTATATTTATACCGTGTTCAGAAGCCGTGACTACAGCACCTCTAGTAGCCACCTTAACCTGCCTAGGTCAGGAGAAAAAAGCCACGAAGCTCTAAAAATGAGTTCAAACTGCCATGTCTGATGAAACAGATGAATAATTATGTTCCAGATTGTACAAGACATATCCCAGAAGACTATATATTTATGTTGCTGTTACTGATCTTAAGCATTAGGGAACAAAATCTGTGTACTGCCCTGAACTTGCTTAACCTGCAGAGAGCTATTTGGGACCTAGATTTTGAAAACTGGGTGTTTGTGTGGGTTTTCTCACTGTTGAATGGGCTAGCTCTCACAGGATTAGTATCAAATGAAGCCAAACACATGGCTTCAGATATGGAGAAGGGTTGAAAAGACATAAGATTGTTTTGTGGGTGTTGTTGAACACAACACAGAGGAGCAGAGTCTCCTCTGAATGTAAATCAGAAGGATTTAATTCTACAAAGAGACACTTAAGGGGAAACTACCAAAAACCTGACACTGAGTCCTTAATGCATATTTCCTGCCATTTGCAAAAAGTTATATTAAAAAGATAAATGCAAACACTGTTGTTAGCAGTTAAGCATAATGAAATGGAGTGATTTAATTTACACCTCTTATGGTAAATTTTAACATATATGTGGTATACGTTACAATATCAGCATTCATGACTTGGCTAGGATCTAAGTTATTGTATTGATTTATTGTGCTCTAGATTTATTGAGGTTTTGGCAAAGATGTTGTTCTTCAAGCGTCTCCTGAGAAATTACTAACTGGAAATAATATTTTGGCCAAGTGATAATTAAAAAGCAGGCACTGGGGACAAAATCTAAAGGTTGTGATTACTATGCTGATACACGTAGATTCTCTTAAGGCTTAAGTTTGGAGCTGTTTGGGGTTTTTTGACTGCGTAGTTATCAAAACACTAGGCCTTTCTGTTTTATGTTTGCACCTCCAAAAAAAAGGATTGGCAATAAATGTAGGATTGCAACAGCTTGAGTTCAGATCATGGCAAAACCTATTTCTCTGTCTTACAATAAGACAGAACACAGTTACTGAAACACGGCTGAGCAGAGCCCATGCACATCTCCACTGACTTTTTGATTTAGCCTCACATGTCTACCTCCCTGTGAAATATATCCTCCAATGCATAAACATCTCACTGCTCAGAGTAATGAAGTTTAATTAATGGCTTTCTTAAAAGAGCTTTTACGTCACAACTAATGAACTCGTAACAAACAACTGTATATTGAATTTTAACATTCCTATTCACCAGAACTGCATTGCTGTATTCACCAATGAAATATGGTTACTTCTGTGATTAAGTAATTACTTAGAGCTGCACAGTGCAAGACAAAATAGCAGAAATTCTAACCTGCAGCTCATAATAATGCAAGCCATCTCATTAAAATAACAGTGGCAGGAGTAAGAATGGGATTACCATATTATAATAAAATACAGAAGGATTTTAAGACCTGGCTCCAATTTATAGCCTGATCAAGGCCCACTAAAATTAAATGGGAACTTTAATCCATTAGGCATTAAAAAAAAAAGAAATTGTAATCTCCTCCAGCTGAGAATGCAGGAAGAGAGACTGCATTGTTTGGCAGTGCATGTAGGGCAGCTTTTTCACCCTAACTGCAATTTTTGACATACTGGTCTTCCCAATCTGTCTTTAAAGGTAATTGCGTTACATTATTCCCCTATAAATAAAAATAAATAAATAGTAAATATATTTTAAATACATATATTGATCGTATAGGTTTTTTAGTACAAATCTATGTTAACATTTTCTTTAGCTTTCAAGTACCATATCATATATATAATATATATAAATCAGCATATAATTGCAATGTTAAGTGCTAGTGCAACTAGTGGTAAGCAACCCATTTATTTCTCTAGCTACAAATCATTTGGGCATATACATTATTTTGTTAACCAGGAAAATAAGCAATTTTTAATTTTGTTATCATTTTTTCCTTAAGATCAGTATGCCATCCAATGTTTGCATTCAGTTTGCAGGGTTTGTACTGAACAATTCATCAAGGAAAACAGATTTTCCATTCTTTGAAATCCGTATGTTATTGCTCAGAAATGCTGCTGTAAGTAATTAATTTTTAAAGGAAGCTTTTCTATCACTGAACAATACTTATCTAGCGACGCTGTACTGTCAAGAAAGCATCTGCCTGCTCTATCTTCACTATAGAACTTTTTGATCCAAGTCTTCTCCATGGCTCCACTCATCATCCCTGTGACAGGGAAGGTATTGACAACAAGTGACATGGTTACAGTAAATCAGTAAGGAGACCAGCTCCTCGCCACAGACTGAACTCTGAAAAGAAGAGTCAAATTCAGTTCTCATTTATACACATGAAACCCCAGTAGCTGAAATGAACAGTGACACTGAAGGCTGAATATATAGCTATCTAGGTAACTGTCTTTACATGCATATGAAGATGAAAGAGCTCCAAGATACAGGTATTTCTAATACATATTACTAGAACTAGTACATGTGGTGTAGGTAAAAAATCCCAGATTTTGCCTTTGTGCAGTGTAGTGACATGTCTACAACGTCCTCCCCGGTAAGTGCATCACTGCATGAAGACTTGTTTTTGCAGGTCTCTTTTTAAAAGCTACTGGATGCATCACTGTTTCTTTGCATGTCCCTGTAATTCTAGCTTGCCAATTTTTTCTCCTGTGTAACCACCAAATTAAAAGTTTGATAATGCCCCTTTCTGTCTCACTTGAATAATTAGATTTTGCTTCTTATTACAGCTAAATATCTAACACATCAGATTCAATCACTTTCCCCCCCCTTTTTTTTTTCACTGACCCACTTTTTTGGAGCGCACACTTCCCTCCCAAAGCCCCAGTGTATTTTCTTTTTCACCCAACTCCCAGCTACATTAAGGCTAGCATTACTGGTACCACTGACTTGTTTTGTAAATACCCTCTCTTGACAAATAAGTGAAACCGCAGGTGCTCTGGAGAATGTTACTCTCTAGACAAAGACACTGAAGAGAGGAAACTCGGCTTGGTTGGGTTGCAGCAAGTCAGTCAGGAAACACACAGTTCCTGAGAAGCCTTCATACAGACTATATACACTTTCTAACGCCCGGGAACCAGCCTTAAATTCTTCTGTAAATAAGAACTCTGCAAACCTAAAGAACAGGGGAAAAAAAAAAGAGTTTATTATTATTTGGTATCCCTGCATGTCTACTTACTTGTTGTTTGAAAGCATCATTTTAATAACATTCCATGATTAAAAATCAGAATGTTCATTATTTAACCTTATGTGGAAATATTACATTCTCCAATTTCCACAATAAACTGTGTTCCATGACATCTAGAAAAGCCAAACCTTTGCAATCTGTACAAGTGTTATGCTTTGTTATGCTTTGAGAGCTATAAACTTTTATTATTATTATTAAAAATATTATTAAATATTATTATTAAAAATACTTTTATTAAAAAATACTTTTAAATAACTTTTATCCTGGTTGTTACTTCAGCAGTATGCAAGCAATGTTTCACATCGATGCAATAATTCTGTAACGCTGAAATAACTATACAAATAATACGTTCCCACTTCAAAGCAAATGGCTGAAAATAAGTCATCCTAATTACTATACCACTTCCCCTCATTATTCTGTGCTGTAAGGAAAACAGTAACAGACACTGAATACTATCTTTTTAAACATGTGTGGTGAATTACAGGAATAAAAGCAAAGATAGTTGCAGCACTGTGACAGAATCTTCAGTGGAATATACTTGCTTGCAGCAGGACAAAATGGGGTTAACCTTACAAGCTAAGCTGAATAGCACAATGTCAAAGTAGCTAAAGCTGGGAATGGTAAATTAAAAAAAAATAGTAAAATAATAGCAAAGCAAGTCCTGTACTTATTTTCCATGTTTAGTAGGAAGGGATAGTATTAAATGCTCTGAAAATCAGAACAAATCAATCTAATGAATGGCATCACATTTTACTCAGCTCCTGGACTCAGGTACTCAACTTGGCCGTTCTGACCGCATGTCAGGATGAGAGTGGATGCCCAACGCTCCTCCCCATCCACCCCACTTCCCTCTGCAGGAGCACGGGCTGGGAAGGAGGGAGCCCAGGAGAACCATGGGCAGGGAGGGAGGGAGCCCAGGAGAACTGCCCGATGCTTCTCCCGGCACAGGCAGCTTAGAAGCAGAGCCACAGGACTCCCTGCAGAGCTCCTGCCCCACAACTCACGGGCACAACTGCACTTGAGGCTGAAACACTGAAACACTGTTAGTTATACCAGAGGATGGTGATCACAGACTTTTGAGCAGCTTTATAAACGTTCTTGCAACTTTCTGGCATTACCCTGGATGCAGAAAAGTAGGAATGCTAACCTTTGTGCCCTGTAAATGTATTTTGAGTTTCCAGTGAGCCTGTACAGCAGCAGGAACACATAAGCGCTACCAGCCACTCCATGGCATATTCCAGGTCCCTTCTTCAACAGGCCTTTCTGCCAAGTCAGCTCTCCGCAGCGGATACAAGTGTCCAGATATTGAGGCTTCTTGGAAACCAGGTAAGCTTTGGCAAACAGATACGCAATGCCTAGGAAAACAGCAGTGAGATTGTCTTTTGTAACAAGCAGGTCAAGGGTTTTGTGGAACACATAAAAAAATAAAGATTAATACACTAAAAAACTGCAGTCTCATGCTCTACACATGTCAATGCTACATATCTACAAGCTACATTTGGAGAGGAAAATAATATCTAGTATGCTAAAGAGCATATAGTAAGATGAACCCCCTGTGACAACACCTCTTTCAATCTTTTCAATGTATTATTGAATTTCAAGGTTTACTTTAACATTCTCAGTCTTTAACAGTACTTGCATTTTTGCCTTTAAAACACTAAACTGTTAGCACTGTCTTCTATTGGTTTCAAACCCCCATTCACCTCACCTGTTTACAGACAGAAACACAAGGATGGGCAGGATAATTTCTTACGTTAGCAACACATACAATTTTTTACTGAATGAGAAAAACAAAACTTGCCCCTTCTTTTTGTTCATTTTCAGTAGGGCCCATGCTGCTTTATTCTAGTTATAAAAAGCTATGCATAGTAACTTCTGTTGAAAAAAAAAAAAAGCTATTTTGCTTATTTTTAGAGGGGATTCAAATAAATTAACCAAGATCGGAGCACTGCACAGCTCAGTTTATGGTAACCTTAAAAGAATGCATATGAGGCATAACCAAATCAAGTGTCCAAGGAAATGTTTAGAATAGCTCACTTGTGGTCTGAATATAATATACAATGAGGTAGCTGAAAAGTGTTGTTGTAAACTATATGTGCATTATTACCCAAGAACAGTGATGGAATACAGGATTTTCTGTGGAAGAACAATAGCAATTAATGAATTTAAATGTATCTAAATTTCTCCTAAAGTAACTTCTTTATGCCTTTTTGGATTTTGTCACTTTGGTCAAGTCTCACTACACACATCTCCACTAACAGTTAAACCCAAGTCAAAGGCCACCCTCAAGATACTGAAGCGAAGAGGGCATCTTCCCTGCAGGTTTCATCACTAGGCCGGCCATGCTATAGAAGTAATTAAAAATAAAAAAGATTGGTAAGCAAAAGCTGTTTACACTTCATTGTAGCGTGAAAGCAAGAAGCTTGTTCCTTAATCATACCAACAAAAAAATAATGCATCAGCAAAAGAGCACAATTAAGTGATGTTAATTGTAATGTACTCTTTGTAATTTAAATAGAACACCTTTAAAAGTAGTGCATCAATGCTTGTGGACATTCTTTAATAAAAGTAAGTTTTTCTGTAACCTAGGCTCATGCTATTGAGCCAATATGACTATTTAGCAATAAAATTCTGCCTGGGGGTAAAAAAGCAATTTCAATATGCAGCACTACTTGCCAAAATTGCTAATGTATGGGACTAGATTCTGAACTGAAAGGCATCAGCCTTCCTCAGGAACTCAAACTAACAATTGATTCTCTTCTCTGAAAAGCAGTTTTATATGGGTGACTTCCAGAGAAAAATGCCCCTTTCTAGTACAAACTCCCCTTCACATGAGAATACTTTGGCCAAATTTATGCACTATCCATGTAATAAGTGCAGCTTAAACTTCGATTCTGATGAGGGCAGAAAAAAGCTACACTGAGGGCCTTCCCAAAACTCACAGATGTGTCTATAGCTGTGTTCTTATGCATACTATTTCTCTGCCCAGCCATATGCTGTGTTTTGACTCAGCTGTAATATTCTTTGAGGTCTTGTCATAAAAGGGAGCAAGAGCAGAAAACATACAGTTCAGGATCACGAGAATTCTTTCAGCTGTGACCACCTACACTTTTAAAGCAGAAAATAAACCTATCCTTCCAGCTGCTTCAGCAACAAATAAAACAGTCTTAACTGGAAGAAAAAGACTTAATAGTTTGCTTGCATCTCATGAAATGTCCAAACCAGTCAAATTAAACCTGGGATAATCATCTATATGGAATCACCTAACATGGAAAAGCAATGTGATCGGCATCTGGCTATTCATAGCATCAATGGGAAAAGAACCTGGAGCTCCATGGCACCAGTGCACAAGCTCGTTCTCCCGCTCGATGGTCTCTCCCAGCTCAGGAGGCCAGTTGCTGTTCTGTTCTTGGTCCATAAGAAAATCAACGCTCTGCCACACAAGCTCCTGATCTGCTGGCTGCAGGTACTCATAATGAGAAAGTAACATCTGAAGGATGGATGAAAGCCCATGTGCTGCACCTGCAAAGAACAGAAGCAGTCAAACTAGAGGGTAGGTCTAGGTCCTACCTCCATCTCACAACAACTTTCCCTTGGGACTGAATTCCTTGTTAAGTGCATGGCTCTTTCATCTTCTTCATGCATATACAATAGCATTTGGATAAAAAGCTTTCTAGGTGCATGACTCTATGATTTATTACTACTTCTGTCATTTCCAGTTCCCTTAGCTATGCAAAAATACATATTAATTTTTTCTGCTCTCACTCTGATATGACAGAAACTCAGTGTATGAGGTTAAACTGAATCTAAACTGAATACTGTTACAAGATGTTACTCTTCTTCATACAGTACTGGACTATTATTCTGAAGTCTTTGTTGAACTCAAATTGAAACTGGACTAGAAATGGTATTCCCAGTTACTGACTGACAAGTGTCAGTCAGCTAAAACCTGAATTTCAGTGGAAGAATTGTCTGTACCTGCCAGGGTTTGTGAAGCAGCACCACTCACTGACTTCTCTCTCTGCTCCCTGCCAGAGAACTCACCAACATCTGGAAACTAGCCTCACAATTTCTGCAGTGTGACATGCCTTGAGGACACCACTAGGAACATTCTCAATGGCCTTTCACCACTGCTTCAGGTGAGCTCCAACTAAGCTGCTCGTGATGGGCAGGAGTTGACCATATGCTTGAATTGCATGGCTATGGAAAAATATGTTTTGCAAGTCTGAGTGGCAACAGCAGCTAACAAATAACAACCCCTAGCAGCTCTCTCTCCTAATCATCTCCACACAGGCGTGAGCACCGCACCGCTCACTGCCTCCATCTGGCAAGGGCAGATTTATCAGGGCAGAAAGGAGAGGAGGGGATGAAGCTGCTGCTGGCTGCTCCCGTGGTACAGCACAAGCACCTCCTCCTTTCACCCCCCAGCACCAGGCAGCATTGCTCCTTCCCTCCAGCTCCTCAGGCCCACTTCGCAGTTTTAAGAGGTTGGATGGTCCCATCTCAAGAGAAATCCCACACTGCAGGTTTTATATATTTTAGTTTTGAAGTGTCTACTGGCTCAGCATCTATACACAACATCACTTTAAAAGCAGTTGGTGTGTTTTACTCACCAAGATACTCCGTTCCATAGTAGGAATACATGAGCGGGAACGGTTTCCTCTTCTTCACTGCGTACTGCTTTCCTGATTCTAGTATGGCCAGGCAAATAGATTTTATTTGTGCTGGGGTCAGCACCTAAGCAGAAACATCAAAACAAACATAAAGTCTATTATAATAATTTTCTTTTTTAGACTCTTTCAGGACTCTGCTTTTTTGCTGGTGCACGAGACAAAGTACTGCCTTTAATCTTATGAGTGTAGCATCTGTACATCCTTATTAAGAGTTCCGTACATAAAAGACTACATTTACATAATGTTTCTCAAAAACAGAGCCTCATCCCATCTCAGGAAAGTGAACGTCAAATCTTTGACAGCACAGATGAGGTGAAAAGAGGCTCGCTAAGAGCTCCTACCTTTCCTTCCCAGAGATCCATCAGACAATATAAAAAAAGAGGAAGCAAGTAAGAGGTTACTAAATTTTATTGAAAATCAATACTACACATGTAGGTCAGAAACATCTTAGTAAAAGAATCAGGCCTTCTTACTTCAATAAAATGCTAAGAAAAATGAAGTGCAGGATAGGTTTCTATGAAGAGAGACTAGCTATGTTTATGAAACTTTATCATCGTGAACAGGTCAACATTGCCTATAATGCATTCCTAAGAAATGACTAATGCCTTACTCTTAGTAGTGCCTAAAGTAAATGAGATTGATAAATTATATATCTCATAGACATGAACTTTTCCACATTACTGACCTAAAGCATTCAGTGAGGAATCAGTTTTACAGGTTTTAACTACAGCTCTAACAATATGCAATTCACTGCAACCATCAGCATTTCCTCTGTCAGTCACATCTGTACATTGCTGACCAATACCTATGTCATTAAAATAATTTAGCTGTTGTTTTGGCTTAAGAGGAAAGTTGTACTTTGCACAGAAAAATATTTCAACTTATAAAGAGAGAACTGTGAAAGAAAAAGAGGCAAAATGAGGCAGAAAAAAGAAAAAGGTTGTAGAAATAGCCTTGACAAGGTAAATAGCAATTCTAAAACTATCTGGAATCTTGATAGATAATGTCTTTAAAACATTCTAAACATGTTTGCTTTTGCTATAATTTATATTACCATAGGATTTCCAAGTACTTCCTCAAGTTCAAAAAATACTGTTAGCATTAAATATGGAGGCAACCTCTGTTATCGACTATGTTCTCTCATTTGACATGTAAAAGGTGCTAGAGATAATTAATGTCACTTAGAACTTGACTGAAAACTAATGGTTGAAAAATCTTGTTTGTCTATCTTACCTTGCTCCCTGATAATAAGGCATTTTATTACAGCCACCCCAAACGACTATAATATGTGTACAGTCTGGAGAATAACCTACTTCTGATCTTGATTGTGTGTTCTTTAATGTTACTGCAGTAGAAGTAAATAAGCTGTTAACATCTGGAGACTTCACTCATTTCCAGCCATTTTTAAATGAATTGTTTTAGCTTCACTGAATTTAAAGAAATGGTTTAAATCCTAAGGCAGGGGTGTCAAACTCATTTTCACCGGGGGCCACATCAGCCTCACTGTTTCCTTCAAAGGGATGAATGTAATTTTAGGACTTATAAATGTAACTACTCCTACGTTTATACACTGCCTTCTCTCCAGAGCTCTCATTTTACTGTCCTGCAGTTTGGGACCTAGTCCTCCAAATCCTGTACTTCATAAAAGGATTAGTAAGGTAACCCTTTAAAAATAAATGGGAAGAATATGATCTCCTAGTTGTAATTCTGGAAGGCAAAGGCATGCTGATGACAAAAAACATAATCAGTTCATTTTCTGTATGTAATGGCTCCTATACTTAATAAATCAACTGGCTTTCAATACAAACCGTGTTTTCCTAAGCTTATTTTTATGTTCAGTGCATTTAATTTTTTAATTGAATGAATATTTTAAAACCCTGATTGTGTATTTTGAATGCATTTACACTTCTACCCAAATCCAGCCTTGCACAATGCTCCATAAAGAAGTATCATCTACCAAAAATGCACTGCTCACCATTTTTTTAATATAAAGTAAGTGTAAAAAGTCAAACACTTATGCACTATGATTACTTAAGTATATAGATAGTATATTCTTCTGGCTAACATAATGAAATATGCTAATTAATATCACCTCTTTTTCAGAATGCAAAAAAAGCCCACATGCAAAGCCAGAGGAAAAATGATTACTTAAAATCATTATTGGACTGGATGATAGAAATCAACCCATCCTGACCCACTTCCACATTACCAAAGAAAACAGAAAAGAAGATAACCTATACGTCTTGAAAGGAACCTTCTCTCTGGCCACTTGGACTGACCTGTACACTTAAGGTTGGTAAGAGATGCATCCTAACTAACAGCTAAGTAAGAAAATTTTTGTGCTGACTCCAAGTATCTCTTACCAAGTGCCTCAATCCACAGTCATTGTAGGGCTGCTGCTTGTTTTCCAATACACTTAAATACGAAGGTTTTATATTTGATCCTTCTTCTAGGAAATGGTTCGCTGGAACAGAGACCCTCACCATCATTATTACTGGTCTTCCAAAAGCTGGATGATCAGAGATCATTTAAGATCTCCATCAGCTTGCTACATTTTATTTCAACCAAATCTGTGTTAAAATCTCAGATTTCTTTAACCTTGTCAAGAAGTAAAATCTGTGGCTGGTCTCTCTATGTTCCCTCACAACATCTTTAATATAACATCTACAAACTAGTGACCAAAACAACAATCATAGATGACATTAATCATAATCACAGACATTGCAGCTATGGTTCTACAAAGTTCATTTTCATTTCAGTGTAGCCTCAATGCCTCTTGCTCCTGGGAATTACTGAAGCGATATGTTTAATTAGGGACAGCAAAGAAATAGACTGATCATCCCAAAGGCTTTGAAAGCATATATTGTATACTGACATCACATCCTCTGGTGAAAGCTGTCAGCTGCTTTTGATGAAGAATAAAGACAGTATGAGAATTTGCTACCCAGAACAAAATTTCACGCTTGAGAAAGCTACAGTTTTTGAGAAACTTCTTGAATGTCATTTAATATGAGCTGGCTACACAGTGAGTAAAATTATTCTTTATCATGTCAGTACTTAGCCAAAAGACTACTAACACTAAGTGATATATTGCTGGTAGTTTAATATTTCAGCTAAAACTCTTTTTTGTATTTTTAAAGACACCAGAACCTATGCTATCACATTAGAGGTGTTCATTTTAGTCTCCTCTCTAGACCAAAGTTTGCGATACATATATTCCACATTTCCCCTCCAGTTTCCATATCAATTGGTCAGTGTAGTTGTTTATTTTCTGTATTAAATCATTGTCCAGTGATGCTGTGTGCTGTTAAATAACTGTTCCACTCACACTAGTGACAGCTGTATTCTCATATACCCTGTACTTTCAAGGCAATGTTCAAGCAGCACTACACTACTTAGTATTTGTACTACTGCCTGTGCCTGGGAGCCCTACTTACAGTAAAAAAAAGCCACTGTGACTGTTTCTGAAGTCTCTCCATTTTTGTCTTGTGCTCCTGCAGACAATATGCCTTCTCCCACTACGGCACTCAAAAAACTTGTGAATTATTTAAGGTGGGTACTTTATTCAGTAAATCTGTGTTAACAGTCAGCAACGAAGTGCTATGTCCATAGCAATCACAGAACATCGCCCTTTTTGTTGTTAGCAGTCTTTCCCAACCTGAGATTGTTTAGTTGGAAGTATAACATTTCACAACTCCCTTTAATCTACCAAGACAGATTTCCTAATATATTGGTTATGACAATACTAGGCCCTGGATATGTGTTTCAAAAACTGTAGACAAAAATCTCGACCTTGAGGATTAGGCAGAAGGAAGCAGGACTAGCTCTTCTTTGCTTTTGATTACAACATTTTCATTCCTCTGAATGCTTGTTACAAGCCCCTTAGCTCATGATTTGCCTTTTGAAAATCACTGCTACATAAAACTGCATACTGTATTGAGTATATTTGAGGACTGCAAGCTTTTAATTCTTTTAAATGAGCTGTCTTTATTTTCTCAGAGCTTATTCCTGTATGGAAGTAACAGAAGGTATAACTGAATGTCAAGTATCATTATCTTTTTATAGATGCATCAGTACTTTCAGGAGGTAACAGTTACACTTACATTATTGTGGAAAAAGCTGCCTTCTATGCATATAAAACCTTTTTAATATGCATCTAACACATCAAACCTCTTTCTATCACACTTCTAAAAAGCCATTTACGTGAATTCAATCATGCGCTTTTTCTGATGCTGTAGGAAGTGTCAAAAATAAGCTGAAAAAAAGGGTCAGTGTACAAATAACCTAAAAGGAGCTTTGCCATTAGCCTCCCATGCTGGAAGCCCAGCAGAGGGAGCTTGTGAATTAGTTATAATACTCAAAAATGCTGTTAAAAAAAAAGAGATATACATAACTGTGTTCAGCAGGACAGCTGACTCAAGCAGAAAGATGCTGGAGTCAACTTGGTAATTTAATGATACCTTACTGCACCATGTGATATTTAAGTTCACTCCTTAAGCTTGATCTTTTTCTACCAAAGACAGGCTGGAATTGTTCAAGGACCTTTCTCTCCAATGTCATGGCCAGTTTTTTCTTTCAGATGTGTTAAGACTAAAGCCATGGAAGAGTAGCAGGTACAAGGACAGAAGGATCTGCCTCCTGCTAATTATACTGACGTTTGACTGATGTACCTCTCCTGTAGCACAGTGGGAAACCCAGCTTAAAGTGCTCTCTGCTTTCCTTAAGAGCAGCACCAAGTACACCGTTCTTTAAAAAAAATCCACCATATTTATATATATATATATATTTTTTTTTTTTTTAATATCTTGAAAACTTTGTTCAAGGAACTGGATTAGTTCCTGAAGGTCTACTACAGGTCCCAGCCAGCACGGGTTCACGAGGGGAAAGTCTTGCATGACCAACTGAATTTTTTTTTCTACAACAAGGTTACCCACCCAGTTGACCAAGGGAAGCCTGTTGATGTTATCTTTTTGGATTTCAGTAAAGCCTTTGATAATGTCTCTCACAGTATCCTCCTGGACAAGATGTCCAGCACACAGCTGGATAAACACAGTGCAGTGGGTGAGCAATTGGCTGACGTGCTGGGCTCAAAGGGTTCTAGAAAATTGGGTTATACTAGCCTGGTGACTAGTCAGTAGCGGGTTCCACAGGGATCCAGCTTAGGGCCAGTGCTCTTCAATGTCTTCATAAATGACTTAGACTCAAAACTTGAGGAATATTAAGTAAGTTTGCTGATTATATAAAATTAGGAGGAATTGTCGACACTCTGGAGGGCAGAGAGGCCCTGCAGAAGGACCTGGACAAATTGGAGAACTGGGCAATCACCAACTGCATGAAGTTCAATGAGGGCAAGTGCCAGATTTTGCACTTGGGACATGGCAACCCTGGCTGTACATACAGACCGGGAGACGAGATGCTGCAAAGCAGCTCTGTGGAGAAGGATCTGGGGGTTCTGGTCGACGGCAAGTTGAACATGAGCCAGCAGTGTGCCCTGGCAGCCAAGAGGGTCACCCGTGTCCTGGGTGCATCCAGCACAGCGTTGCCAGCCGGGCGAGGGAGGTGATTGTCCCGCTCTGCTCTGCACTGGTGCGGCCTCACCTGGAGCTCTGTGTGCAGTTCTGGGCTACACAGGATAAAAAGGACATAAAGCTACTGGAGAGTGTCCGTAGTAGGGCTACAAAGCTGGTGGAGGGTTTGGAGGGGAAGCCGTATGAGGAGCAGCTAAAGTCACTGGGTCTGTTCAGTCTGGAGAAGAGGAGACTGAGGGGAGACCTCATGGCGGCTACAGCTTCCTCACAAGGGGAGGAGGAGGGGCAGGCGCTGAGCTCTTCTCTCTGGTGACCAGTGACAGAACCCGAGGGAATGTCAGGAAGATGTGCCAGGGGAGGTTTAGGTTGGACATGAGGAAAAGGTTCTTCCCCTAGAGGGTGGTGGAGCACTGGAACAGGCTCCCCAGGGAGGTGTCACGGCCCCAAGCCTGACAGTGTTCAAGAAGAGACTGGACAAGCCCTCAGACACACGATGTGAACTGTGGGGTTGTCCTGTGCAGGGACAGGAGTTGGACTCATTGATCTTTGTGGGTCCCTTCCAACTCAGGACATTCTGTGATCCTTCTATGATACTGATACTGTTGCTAATGCAGTATGTTTCGTGCTGTAACAGCACCACAAACAGTACTTTCCAGAGACCATTTTTCCTATTAACGTGACAATATATGTAGACTCAGCACAAGTACTAATATGATTGTGTGAGTTCATTGGAAAATGGTATTTGATTGCAATCTTGAGTAAAACAGACCACTACATATTCTATAGGTATTGCTTGTTTTTAACACGTAAATTTGGGGTTTTTTAAAGCTTGCTTTTTGCCTCAGCAACATGGAAACAGCAATGTCAGTCCTGTCCTGTTTCATGGGTCACAAATCATGAGTAAAATCAGAAACTGAAGGCTGCATTTACTCCTGATGAATCAGATGACTGGTAAAAAAGACAATGTGGCACTTTTGTTATTGCTAATGAAGTACAGAATTTCCACATGTCTCACTTGCCAGGACTGTGCAGCACTAAACCCATCAAATTCTGCTGTTAGACCTGTCCTTCAGAAGGGGAAAATTTCAGACAGGGCTGCAAATGAAGTGCTGCAAAAAGAGATGGAGCACAACTGCTACTGAGAGGCTGCCTGAGAGCAGTTGGTGCTGCTATGCAGTCAGTCAAATGCAATGAGCATCTCTGTTCATTGTGTCTCAAACACTGGAGAGTTTCAAGTGAAAAACAGGAATTAGCCTGTCTTCAAGCTCATGCTATACTGTGTCAATGAAGAGAGAGGGAAAACATGAGTTTCTCCGGTTACACTCAGGCCCCAACATCTTTCATGCAGCTGTACCAGGGACACAGCTACTTAGTTCTAATATATTGGCTCTCCTAGGCCTTGGGAAGGAAACCAGTGGTCCCTGTCACTCCCTTGAAGAAATAGGGAAGCACAACCTGCCTGCTCTCTGCTGCTGGGGAACTGAGGCATGAAGGATGTCAAGGAACAGATGTAAGAGCAGTTCAGATAACCAACACGACTGAGGAGGTATCAGTCTGCCTATTGAGAGCTTGGGTGCTGTTCAGCCCAAGGTAACTGGTCAACAGCAAAAATAGCAGGGAATTGCTCAGGAGACCAAGTCCCATCATGGAAGAAGTGAGGTACCCCGGGATGCACTCCTGTGTTATGGCTTTCAAGTGGCAGGTGTCTGCACCCCAGCTGCATGTTCTCTTCTGCCTAGTAGAGGGTTTGTGCTACCACAGAGCACAGAGAGTCAACAATTTAATTTCAAGCACTTCTCCCTAGAATTACACCTGAATTTGAGAGCAGGAATTGAAAAGCCTGTTTAAAAAACAATAAAAATATAAGAATTGCAAATTAACTGAGAAACAAACCTGGCACTGCTTGGAGAGGCTTTTTCTACATTATAGAATTCTACTCCAACTTTCTTCCACAAACAAGTAATATTCTTCTTTTCTCCTTTATTATTATTATTCGCCAGCTTCATAATGCACAGGTGAGCCATTTTGGGGGCACAGATCTTGGGAACTGGCCAAAATGCATGTATCTGTAATCACCTGTCTGCAATCCAAACCCCTGTTTGGAGCTCCTGTGTGTCAAACACACCTCCACCAGCCTCCAAAGCAATTTATGACAGCTGCAAATGAGTCAGATATTAGTGCTGCACGGATACTGCTTTCCTTCCATCTATGCTCCCCACACAGATAGGAGGAAGATTATTCATGTAAAAACCTCTTCAATCTGTGGGAAATCCTTTGACTCTGTTTAGTCTCAGTCAGAAAGCACATCAGTACCCAAGTCCTGTACTTAGCATATGCCAAAACTGCAGCGCAGAGCTGCCATTTCCTGATGGGAGATCTATTTGTCTGCTCTCTAGATACGTGTCTCTGACAATTCTGTGTTACAATGATAAACATCTTCAAAGCTGGGCACCTTGCACTTTAGTTTAAGTAACAGGCAGCCCTGTGTGTTGTAGCTGTGCTGCCCCAGGATCCCATCCCACTTTTTACACTAGTAAGCAATGAACATCTGCTCCGTCCGTGTATTTTGGATCAGCTTACTTCCCCTTAACAGTAGGTCTGCTGGTTCACTGGAAGTGAGTCCATGCCTTCATCTGTTCCACAGACATTTCTTGTAGCAAAGCTGCCACGGTGCTTGAACTGGTTGATGCATGCAAGCTATGCAGAGGCATAAGAAGTCCTATCCATTCCTCCAGCTCTAGAGGAGCAGGAAACAGGATTCATGAAACAGCCTTTGCAAAAGATTAAAACTTTGTAACACGGTTGAGAGACCCTCCCCAAACATTACAGTAACCATGGCAGTGCCTTTAGGTTGAACTCGAAAATGATGCAAGTTCAGTTTAATTGGGCACCACCATTTGCTACCAGAAACTTAGGCAGACTGCTCCTTGGAAAAATGAATTTGTCAGTGTCTGTTCACACCTGCAGGTCAACATGAGATGGGCAGAACTTGCTCTTGAGTCAGTCAGTAACAGCTAATATTTTTCACAGGGAAGCTGACCTAGGCTTAGAGTTCTACAAATCACAAGGGCAACTGTATTTTGAAACCAAAGAAAGTCAATAAGTCATATTTTAAGATGTCCTCAAAGTCTCCTGAAGAACTGGACACTTCCATTCCTTCATTCCTTTACTGCATCTGGAAAGAAGAGAACTCAGCATCTGACAGGCCACTGATCCAATGAAATGTAACGTGTTTTACTTCTGAGGAGTAAAATGAGCAAAGAGAAACGTTCATGCTAGGACCTCTAAAGATTATGAATTCTACTGCTGCCAAATTCGTGAAGACATAGTTAATTTTGAAGGTGCCACTAAATATGGAAATGAAACCAGGCACCAGAAAGCACTGTTGTGAGGGCTAAGAAAAACACAGAATCACAGAATGGTTAGGATTGGAAGGGACACTGGAGATCTTCTAGTTCAACCCAAATTGAGGACATCTCTGATTATCTCCAAAATTCAAGCTCTGAGAAACTTAAGTCTTGTTTTCCATGGAAAACTGGTAATACCTGTAGAGTTTGTCCAAACTGATATTTCTTAAGGTAAAGGGACAAGAGAACTTTGTACCACTTCATACACCTGACTTAACAAAACCTGACTGCTGGAGTGATCTCCCCCTGGTAGAGGCCACGTGCTGGGTGGCGGCTGCTTCCTTGTGTTCCTTCTCTGGGCTGGGAAGGGCCAGCTGGGCACTACAGGGCAAGAGGTGCCACAAAACAAGAGACAGGCTGGTGTAACTGGCCCTGGGAGAGAGGGGAAGGGGGTGAAGAGGGAGGGAGAGACAAATAAAAGGCTGGAAGAGCTCCTGGGCCCTGCAGGCGATGGTAACTAGCTGTGTCTGAAGAGAACGGTCTACATCCAAATTCAGTGTGGCACTGGCCTGGAGAAAACAGCAGTTTGCATACAGTGTACTCGGATGATTACATGTTTTTCAACTGCACCCTTTGCTGAGGCATCTCTCCGACCAAATTACTGCACAAAACCTGTATGGTCAGTTCCCAGCTGATCCTAAGTACTACTGTCATGCTGCAATTGTATATAACATTAAAGCTTCACTTGTTTCAACAACAGTAATTATGTTGTTCAATGTGAGATCACAAACAAAAAGATTAATAAAACAAAAAGACTGCATTGAAAACACCTACATAATACAATTTTTAAAAAAGTATAGGACATAGATAAAGAATGATTGCTAGTTCCTTGGCCATATCTCTAAGGATGTTCATAGCTCAATTCATCTTAAGTAACACTGTCATCTTAATCACTCAGAGTGATGGAAAAAGAAAAAAAAACCTTTTCAGTCCCATGCAGTATTTATTTTTTTTCAATTTGTCAATGTCATTTCACCTATTAGATCATTCATATGACTTTTAATATCAAAGTCCACATTGACCTCAGTGGATCTTGACTTGGTGGGGTGTTACCTCTGACAAGTATTCTGTAAGAAATGCTGGAAGTTTTAACAACTGGCATAATGTTGAACATAGATACAAAAATAGAGCAATTTCATGATCCCCAGGAATGGAGTCCAATAATTCACTTGGTAATCAGGTCAAAAAACTAGGGTATCTATGCCATGTAATTATTCTTGTAAATTCTTGTTATTCCATGTCTTGCCAATAACACCATGGGGCTGGCTCACAGTCTGTTGAGAGTGATAATAATTTTGTCTGAGGTAGCAGTCTTTAAAGGTTGAGACTACGGAAACATGGATTAGTTGACAGAGCAAAATGCTGACTTTGCTTGCAGAAGCTGAGCAGATAAACGTAATAGACACAGCTGAGCAAACATCTAACTCTTCAAGGATTGATCTTACTCTCATTTTAGTCAGTTTGGAGGGAAGTGACTAGCGGATACATCCTTGTTCATTGCTCTGCACCAATGTGGAGTGCGTGAATAATATGCAGTAAAAATATTTGGTGTGTTTTTCATAATTTTTTCATAACTTAGAGGTGGTGCACTTTATGCCTCTATTGAATAAAAGTGCATTTATAAGCAGTAGTTCTCCCTGTAACTCCTAGAATAATTTTGTTTCATGTCAACAAATATTCTCAAGGAGATTTTTTCCTGTGATGAACTGGACAATATACCATCTTGCACATCTAAATGAAAGCGGATTAAAAATTTCAGTCATGGTATGAGTCACCACGCCCCTGCAGCTAGAATTCCAAATAATGGTTCATATTTTGTGTAGAGGCAGAGCTTTACATTCTTGCTGCAAAGCTTTGCTACTGCAAATACATTGTTTGAAGAACTAAAACCATAGCAAAAAAAAAGAAAGATTGCAGTTTATATACCCAGCATAAAAATGTACTGGACAGAACTACGAGATCTTGCTCAACTTTCAGATTAACAGAAATTCATTTGCCTTTCAAGCTGTTATGCCAGGTCATGATTCACAGATGCAGCTGTGACTGCAGGACATGGGTCAAATTTCTGGTTTTCCAGGGGGAAATTTTTGCTGTAAGGACTACACATTTGGGCCTGGAGTACGCCTGTCAAAACTGTTTAAACACTTTCCAACTAATCAAATATGACAATGTACACACATCCATTTACTCAAATATATATGAAGTGGTTTGCTGGGTATCATCACTTCTTTGTTCCTCCTTGTTTCGGCTATCTCAGAGTTTTGCTTAACATTGTTCACATGGCTGCAACACACAAAAGTATGCTGGGTACATTTGAAACACAGGAAGAGAGATTTCATTCTGTACATTATTAAGCAGCCTGATGGTTTTTTTCCTCCTCATGTTAAAGACACTGAATTCCTCATTTTCCTTCATCATCCAGAGCTCTCATCTTCCTCATACAACAATTCCCAGTATACATCTTATGCCTTTATGGTTTTGCAAGTGTTCAGACATCCTCCCCCTAGACAAGTGAACACACTTCATTCAGGCTTAGCAAACTCAGTAAGAGAACAGATATACCTCCTCAAAGCTTCATGGCAGAAGTGTCAGAAATAAATAAACAAATTATGAGGGAGGAGAGAGGCTGAGAGGAGAGGCCAAGGCAGAGCATCCATTTCATGCTCTCCTGCCCAAAACCCTACCATTTTGTTCTCAACTCGGAACCAATTGTACTGATTGCTAATGAATTCTGCTGCAGAAAGCAGCATTTGTAAAACTATCCGTAGGAGACTTTGTAGTTTGTTACTATGCTAAACTTGTGGAGATGGACTCCAGAAGAAGAGAAAATCAAATTAATATTTTTTTTTCATCTGTTTCAAATTAAGGTTCAAGAAAGAGAACACAGTTGCTGCCAGCTGGAGGCTCCCAAGTGCAATGCTTTTGGTGTTTTGCTTTTCTCTTCCCATTTACAACCAATAAAAGCTTGTTTTTACACGTTAAGATGCTAAATAGGGATGCACAGAATGCCCTGATAGTAGCTGTATAATATGTGCACAGTTGTAACAGTTCAGTACCTTAAAGAAGTGCTTGACCTTCTCAAAATCTTACTCTCATGGAAGAGAAGGACCTAAACTCTGTGTGAAAATTCTCATGGTGCTGCGAACAGCTCAGGGAAAATCTCCGCTTAGTGTATTGCAGCACTGTACAAAGCAAACAAGAAGTGTTAGGATGCATGAGAATAATACTGAAATGGTTATTAAAAAGCTACTTTTTCAGTCATTGCTTTGTTCTTTCTTCTGATGTTTCTCCAGGTCTGTTCTCCCATCATCAAAATACAGTAAAATAAAAAAATCAAGCAGAAACAGATATTTTACAGACAAGTGAGAGATTACCCTAGAAAGTGAAGCTAAAGACTGCAACGTTTATGTTCCGGCCAGAAGATAATTAATGTGATAAAGAACACAAAAAGTTATTTTAGTTTTGTAATACAAGAACAAAACAATAGCTTGTGAAAAGCAGCAAGTTTAAAGACAAAATATCTCTCTGCTCACCCAAGACCCAAGTAAGCTAGGGAATATATTTCTGCAAAATTTATCTGAAGAACAATTGCATTGTGGAATTTTAACAAACCTCTCTATAATTAAGGTGAGATTTTGTAAAAAAGATTTCTGAGTTAACTGCAAGAAGTTCCCCAACACTCCAACTGAATTAAATTTCAATTCTTCAGAGCCTGTGTTGTCTAAATAAATATTTTATCACCTTTTAACTCATCAAATATTACAATGTACAAACATTTATTCCTGACAGATGTTGCACGGCCAACTCATAAAATCAATTCCTAGAGCTCAGCTCAACAGTTCCGGAAGAAAGGTAAACCCTTGTGCTCCAGGGCATAAAACTAGTCCTTAAGAAGTGCAGGTTAAGCACATTACAGACAACACATTTCAAAATTACCTTCCACAGACATTCGTGCAGCTACTCTGAGTCATCTGGTAATGGTACAAGATATTAAACCAGGTGGAGGATTGGAAACTAATCCTGAAGAAGAAAAATTTGTTTGTGTACCCCTGTGCTCCTTACCACAAGCAAGTGGAAGCATTCAATTGTGTGGACAACCTCCATGTTGGGCTGTATGTAACACAATTTGAAAACTGTTACTCAAATCTGTTCTACAATTAGTGTGTCTCTGCCATGCAGGAACAGTTTCTTTCCATGCTTACACATTGGGTGGCAAAGAAACAGAGTGACTTTGGGGCACTTCCCTGCACACCCTGCTCTGAAAAACACTTGGGTGTTTTATATAAGTAATTTCAAACAGTGCTGCAATAGGAGAGACTTGCTCTACCCATCAGCACATTTAGCTTAGAGGCACCAGTTTCAACTCTTGCACTGTGGTGGAAAAAAGAAGAGATGTGAATTTGAATTACCAGGTTAGTGATGAAATCTCAAGGTTATTGCTAAAAAAAGGAAGAGACTGTGACCCCTACTGCGACTGTAATTTGCTCAGAGCCCAATTTGGTCTTAAAACCTGTAAGGCTGATGAGAGATAAACACATCCTGCCCTCGCTAGTGGGAAAAGACACGATGCTCAGTTCACTTTTACTCCACAGCAGGCCAGACCCTGCCTGGGGCTGTGTGGGAAAAGCACCTCCAGCAAACTGGGAGAGACTGCAAGAGGGAGAGAGGAGCTAGACAGGACGGGTGGGACACTGGGATGGTGGGACAGTGGGATGTGCTCCCCAGCTGCAGCTTTACAACCTCCTTTGGAGAAGGCAGAGAAGAGTCACAGCAGGTGAGCTTGAGTGCAAAGTGCCGCTGCTGTGGGAGGGCAATGGGAAAGAATTGCATAAATGCCCTTGAGAAAAGTGAGCTCTATAAATCTGCACCAGAGCTCTGTGGATTGTAAGTGATGTAGCCGCTGACATACGAATTCTGATGTGGCTTATGTGCCCCACAACACAGCACTCTCAGGATCTGCATGCCTATCAAAAGATGCCCAGAAGACTCAACGGCACAAACTAGATGACTTGGACACTTAGGCACACCCAGCCTTAGGCAGCAGCAGGGGAAAACTTTGACTACGAAACTTTCAGGTCTTGGCATACAGAGTGGGTTTTAGGCAATGGAAAGGCCTGAAGAATTATGGAGAGGGAATGCATAATGTCTCTACTGCGTAGGCAGTTCAAAATTCCACTGACCTCCTTCATTCCATGTTGTGTTAACCTCTGTCAGGGCTGGTTATGACTTTTCATTTACATTAGCTGTTCATTCTCACACAGAATAAATACAAAGAAATGTAACATTAATTTATATTAGAATAAGCATAGAACTCTGATGTACTATCATGTCACATTCAGATGTACAAGCAATAATGCAGCACATCTGCAGATAACACACTAACACTCATGTGAACTACACACACAAGCAACTCAAGCCCTGTCATGTTCAGCTTAGTTGAATCTCGTTTTCTTCCTAGCATAGAGGATAAGTGTTAGAGATAATTCTTCCCAGATACGTGTGCTTGTACTGCTAAAAATAAACCTTATTTCAGTTCATTTTTTAATCTCCTGAGTTGTTTTCATACTTTCCCTCTGCCTGCATATGGTATTTGGCACTTGTCTCAGTTTAAAAGCCAAAGTGATTCTCATCCAGTGAGCTGCCTCTTCTGGATCATTAACGAAGATAATAAATAAGGCTGGTTCCTACATCAGTCCTTTATTAGTAGTTACGATTAGCTTTGCTTGTGGTCTTTCAGCCAGTTCCAAATCCACAATGTCCCCATCCAAGCCAGCATGAATTACGTTTTCAAGGAAGATTATCTTTGACACTGCATCAAAAGCCCTATTCAAATGTGAACAGGGTATTGGCTACTGCTCTTTCATCAGCCACTAATTTTATAATTCTGTTATTTACAACAAGTGATCTTGTTTGCCTCGCAAGACTTCTTTATTCTTCTAAGTCATGCTGCTTTATCTGTATCATTCTATTATGCAGATATTTATGAGGCATGTGACATCTAGAAATATGTCTAAGTATTTGCTGCTGAGGAACAATGTGGCTATCTGCAAAATTAGTTAAATGAGGTAAACAACAAAACAGCATCATTCACAGGCTAACAGAAGCATCCGTTAGTCACTTCAAAGTAGCACCAGCATTGCTTTCAGGCAAAGGTAATTCTAGAGAACTCCATGCTGGCATCATGCCGCTTTTATCTTGCATGATGATCTGCAATTTGTGCCATGCCAGTAAGCCACTGAATGAAATATCAACTTAAGCTACAAGAAGAATGCTGACAGTGTAATGCAGGAAAACCAGATGAAGGTGATTGAGTCCTCTGAATCACCTGAATTTTACCCTACTCTTAGACTGTGGTAGCAGCCTGATGTAGTAAAAACCCTGGTGATCTGTATGTGACTCCAAGACCCTACCAGGAACATCGACAAAGATAGTTCTGAAGCAAAAGACAGTAACAAAAGAGTTTCCAGTAGCAAACAGTGCCATTAGCATTACCTGGAAATATGCCCACAACTCCAAATACAATTCAAGTCATACTTCAGATACAGAGAGTCACTTATAATTCAATACTGCCGCTTTTCAAGGGCAGAGTAAGAGTCATGAGACTAATCTGAGGAAGTGTGGGATACTGTGCTCTTTAAAATGTACTTTACTTGGTAAGCAATGAATGGGATTACCATCTGTACACTTCTCCTGGTTAAAAGATTGCCATTTCTTACTACAATAAAATTAGGAAAGTGTTATCAATCTTCCCTTTGCACTATTTATTCTCAGTTGTGACTGTGTATAAACCAAGCATGCTCTGGGAAAAAGAGACTGCTGTGCTAGAAGGCGCAGTTCAGATTATGAGAGTTCAAACCCCACATAGAAAGCAGGAAGAGCAGTAGGAGCCACGAGACAAATCCTACCACCGTCACCAGCAATAATAAACAAACATTCACTGCACTTAGCCTTTACCTTGCATTTGAAGATTTCAAAGTGCTCTATAATTAACTAACATGAGTTACTATTAACTCATGCTACAGATTACGCTGTCCCGTGGCTGCCCTGGGAGCACTCAATGCCATGCTTCTCTTTCACTGGATTTGTCATTTTACATAAGTATTCTCAGCAGCCATACAGAAGGAACTGCAAAATGAGACAGGAGGGCCCGGCCAGCTATTTCTGGACCTATGGATGACAACATGCGTTTTCCAAGTACACTTGTTAAGCATGTATTCAAAGTTATTTGCCAGATGCCTTTCTTACCTGTTCTTTGTGCTTAATATTCTGATGCCCTTGGAGTAAAGCAGCTTCACTGCAACAGCCCAGAAGACACAGAAGTCCTCTGATGCCTGTCTTGCAAAATTTGAAAAAGATCTCATAAAAGAAAAAAAAATACACACACAAAACCAAAACAAACAAACAACAACAAAACAAACAAAAAACCCCTACAAAACCAACGAAACAAAAACAAACCAACCAACCACAACAGAAAAGAACCTCCCTCATAGGCCGTGTGCCTGAGGGGTGCCCTGGCTATCTGCAGACAGCAGGGACAATGTTTTATCACCCCCACTGGGTAAATCAGCTTACAGAATGGGTTTTGCCTTCTATCCCCCAATGCGTCCTTGGCTCCTCACACGTGATATGTGACAGGGAACTCCCCTCCTCCACTGGCAAACAGCAATCTGTGTGGTTTGATTTTTGTGGGTGCTTAGGAAATAATCTTCCCATAGCTCAGGGGGACAGGTACTTTTAGGGTATTTCTTGTCTTCTTTTAACTGTGGGGTACAGCCCACCTCTAAGGATCACCCAGACATTGTCACTAACAGACACTCTCAGCTCAAGGCACTGAGAAGGCATTAGGCTGCAGCATGCTCTAAGAATGCTTTGTTTTTTTTAAAAAAAATCTATACATTAAAGATCTTCAGATTGAGAACCTTCCCAACTACCTGCGAGAGCCAGGAACAATTTTGTCAACCTTAATACTTAGCTCCTGGGTAAAGATTTTGCCCTTCCCTGACACAGCAAAGACAGACAAGGAGGGATGCAAGCCGTGTTTCAGGCTTTGCGGTAGAGCACGTCTCCTTTCGACCATTTAGACTTCAGGCTCTTCCCTGTTGGCAACTGCAGGAGAAAAACCTGCAACCCTCTGCCTTTCCAAGGTATCAGGGGATGTCTGAGGATGTGAAATATCATTGTGAGCCTGCCTGTGGGTAAAGAGGCAGATGGAATAGGAATTACTGCAATTTATGGGAATCTCGTTTAATTTTTCTGGCTTTCCATGGGTCTTTTCCATATACTAACACAGGGGTTGTTCAGCCTGGAGAAGAGAAGGCTCAGGGGAGATTTTATCAATGTATATTGACACCTGATGGGAGGAAGTATAAAAGAAAGAACGAGGCTCTTCTCAGCAGTGCTAGTGACAGAAAATTACACTTAAGTATAAAAATAATGTTTTTTTTTACTGTTAGAGTGGCAGAAGACAGGAACAGGTTGCCCAGGGAGTTCATAGAGTGGATCGAGATAATCAAAATCAAGTGGACACAGCCTCAAGCAACCTGCTCTTGCCAGCCCTGCTCTGAGCAGGGGTCCAGAAGTACCATCCAGCCTTGGCCATTCCATGACTCTGACCAAGCCAAACCCAAATGTAACTGAGTATGTCAATACACTGTTCAGCCAGATGGTGTGGGTTTCACTCCTCTAGAGATATTCATATTCAACTCTGAGTTTGACTCAGCTTACCTGCGTGGTTTTTTAAAAATTTACCTCACAATATTTGTTTTACCAAAATAAGCTAGCAGTCCCACAGTGCTTAGATAACAAAATCAAAATAGGAAAAATGCGTTCCCACTATAACTCTGTCTCAGTTTTGTCTTCTGGATATGGAGCAGTTGTATAAGCATTATTGCCAGATATTTTTGCTGGCGTAATAAAAAATGCCTATGTAGGAAAATAGCAGCCTGGCATAAGAAAGCTCATGATTGATTCAGCTCTGCAAGACCAAGAACAAACAAATCAATATTTATTTAAAGAGCCTGAAGGAGTTTGCTTTGCTGTTCTACTACTAAGAATCTTCCCCAAGTTCATATCTGATCAACTTATGTCTGTTCAAATTTAAACAGCTACATGTGGAATGTGTATCTTGGGGTTCATTGCTATTATAACTGTAATTTCGACTAATTAATTGCTGGCTTAGCCTTAGAAAACTAAAACTATTAAATATAACATTAGCCATTTCACGGATGGCAACCTCACCTAGGTGTTCCTGCTCCGGCAGGGGAATTGGACTAGATGATCTTTCGAGGTCCCTTCCAATCCCTAACATTCTGTGATTCTCTGATAGAGATCAGGAGTTAGGTTTACAAAGGGATGAAGTTAAAGCTTCTCATTTTGCATATCACAGCACAGCTTTTGCAGTTCAATACTTCCTTGGCTTTACATGACCCCTACCTACTTCACTTGTTCAGAAGCCTTTCCTAATGAATACCTGTCCGTGTAGCAGCAGCCCATTAAAAGACGGCTGGATAACAGCTGATCAGGAGCTGGATATGAGTCAGTGTCACGCTGGTGTGAGATACAAACACCTTAGCAAGCTGTATAAATAGAAACTGGACCTGGAAGAAACACAAAGTTGTCTCTCGACTCAGTTAGAAAGGGCCTGTGCCAGAACCATGTGTCCAGCTTCTGGCACTCTTCAGGAGACACTGGAGGGACTCTGGCAGAGTGTGATGGGAATGATGAGAGGTATAGAAAATATGATATGTGGGAAGATTGGAAAGATTAGGATTGTTTGCTTAGAGAAGATTAAGGGTAGAAATTATAGCAGTCTTGAAATATATAAAGAGCTTCTGTAAAGAGGAACAGAATTTCTCACTATTTCTCAATGGACAGGACAAGAAATGTCAAGCTTAAATTACAGCAAGATTCAGGTTAGTCTTTAGGTTAGTCTTTCTAATAGGGAAGCTAACAAAACAGTGTCTCAGACAGCCAAGGCAGACCTCTCAAGGTCCCTACCAGTTCTTTGATTCTGGTAGGGATATCCTTTGATTGTTAGGACTGAGTAGACAAACTGCAGAACACTGACAGTATTTGCAATACTCACCATTTTCCAATTCTGCACCGCCCCAATGGCTGAGAGCTACTTTTCCCTGTGCTGCTTCTAGCCCTGGGCCCACACTCTTTGAAGAGCACCTTCCATTTCCTTGACACTGAAATCTAAATTTGACCAGCACATCCCCAATTTATAATCCTCAGTCATGTTAACATTGTACCAATGAGGGAATAGAAGTATTCTGTGAAGCAAAACTTTAGTGACACAAAATAACCGAACACCTTGGGCAGCTAGAAGGTGTCACATCTGTCACATTTTCTTCTCCTAGGTGATTAAGTGCTCTATGACATCCATTCCATCTTGCTCACAATCCACTGCTCTTCAACAAGAAATATTAAGGCATTAAAATGAGGAATTCAGGAATGCTGATCTGCTGCAAAAATAGAGTTACAGTTCTGCTCTCAGGCATCAAAATATACCCATCTGAGAAAGACCAGAAGACTCAGCAACAGCTTGGACTGCTATTACGACACTTCTAGATCATGTTTGCCTGAAAAGAAATAGCTATTTCCATTATTTCGCCTTGCTATTCCTAGAAAAATTAACCAGCTCACTATCACTTGAAAATAATCCTACAACATAGATAAGAAATAATTGTTTTTGACAGGGTATTTTCATTGAGCTTTGTTGTAATGGAGTGGACGTAAGGTTACACAACATCACTCGGTGCTTAATCTCATGCTTGTCAGTGGTCAAAGAATTGCATGACAGACACAGACAAAGAGGCATTTTGACAGACTGTCTTATCAAAAATGGTGACCTGATTGCATATATTGAATTCAGATTTTTTTTTCTAAAAAGGGAGTGGAATAGGCAAGATGGCTGACAAACCAAACCCCTATTGATAGCAAACACCTTACACTGCGCTGCGCTGGGACGGGATGCTCTTGCAGCAGAGCAGGACCACAGGACTTGCCCATTTTAATTGCCCCCCAGATCCTACAGGGCTCCTATACCGCTTGGAGGTCAGGCTGGAGGCAGCAGTTTACAGCCTGTCAATAGGGTGGTGGTTGATTAAGATGGTCTGGCTGAATTAACAGAGAGAAGTAGGGTCTATTGATTTAATAGAGGAGAGAGGAAAGGAGAGTTTCTGTATATAGGTGCTGCTAGTTGTGGTGCATAACTGTGCTATGATTTATGTACAAGTCTAATGTTATAACAATGTGCATTAAATGGCTACAGAGAAACTTACAGTTTAATTTTATCCCTCCATTTCAGTGCTGTAATGTGCTGAGGATGTTACACTTTCACTGGTTATTGCTGCTTTCACTGGTTATTGCTGCTAGCCTTGTGCTCTTTTCCTTCTCTCAGGAGCAGCTCAGTCTTACAAATTTCCACTTATTTAGCCTGGTGCCAAAGTAAGGTTTACTAATGGCATTACCATTTAGTTTATATATTAATTTATAGTATTATATGCATGTAATAGGAAAATGGCAGTGTCAGAAGTAGTACAGCAATGTTCATGAAAATGCCCATATTTCTTTCCAGACATCAAGTAGTTATCTCAGTTATTCCTTAGAGGAAGAAAATATGCAATATGAGACATAATGTTGTGCTCTGAATTTGCAAGCACTGAATGTGATGACAGCTATTTTTGTAAGTGTATGATCCTATGCAAATAGAATATGGTGACAGAAGAGTGACAAACAAAAACCAAGCAAAACTTGTAATTTTCTTCAACAAAATGTAGTTTACTCCTCTGTCTGCTCCTTAACCTGTTTTCTCCTTGTCTCTACTCTTCTGTCGAACCTTTATCTTCTTCTAAATCGAGTACATTAGCCACCAAATATACACACCAGTTTGCCAGAGAACCTGATTCTAGTTTTAAATTTCCCCTGCTCCAGGGTCTGTTTCTTTCCTTTTCCCCTTCATCTTTGAATTCTGCTACGCCTCTGCATCCTTCCACTTTTACATTTTGCCAGTAACTTATTATTTTGCTTTTTTATCATCTTTTTCATTGGCTCCTTTTTTCTCCTCTCTGTTCAGCCACTGTGGAACATCTTTTTTTCCCCATGCCTGCCTTTTTCCCTGCCTTCACACACTCCACCATATATGCATGTGCTACATATGCAATTGTTCTTCCTGTATGTCACCCAGCATTAACTGTGGCTTTTTGTCCTTTGTGACAACCACGCCAAAAAAATCACTATTAGCCTTTGTCATGGAGGAAAACATATATCTCAATATAGCTGTCTGTAGAACCACAGTATTGTAACAAAGTTCTTTGACAGATGGAGAGTGCAAAGACACTTGGCATTCCACACCTCTGCTTCCAGCAGGCGAAGGAGCGGTACAGACAAACTCCAAATGATGATGATGAGGAAGATGACTGAATTGACAAAGTTCAAAAGTTAACTTACAGTATGTGAATTAAAAGCAGTTAGCAGAAGGATGGCAAAGTAGAGATCTATTCTGGATACAAGAGATGCCTCTGGATAAATATATTTCCTTTTTTGTTAAAAACTGATATTATAACATCAGTATTATGGCTTGGGCTGCTTTTTCAGCAAAAAGATGCTGCTGCATAGGCAAACATTCTTCCAAGAGCACAAAGCAGTACAGAGATATGACACTGCTTTTGTATAAAACTGTCTTTTTAGAAGACGATGGCAGATTAATAGCACTCTTCACCTATAAGCTGTTGAAATCTGTATTTCTGCAACAGAATATATAATGTATATAGCTAAACTTGCATCAATCAAACCTCCAGTCCTGGCAAGATCCACACCAAAACCTCTGTACTACAGTGCTTTTTACTGGTAGTTAAGCAATACACATGAAATACAACAATTTCAAACCCAAATTTTCTGCTTTATCCCTACAACTGGATATTCAGTGTCCACTGTGTTGAACTGAATCCAGGTGGCCATTATCAAGGCTGCTTAAAATAAGAAGAGATTTGTGTTGCCTTGCTGAAGAGGAACAGAGAAATTCTGAATTATAGACCCAAACTATTTCAGAATGCTTTCTAAAAAAAAGCCAGAAGTAAATAATTCCCTTTCTTTCACTTTTTACTTTAGAAAACTCTCACTGTCAACTCCCAGTTGAAACACATCAATTTAAGCAAATTAAAGCAAAATCTAGCCCTTGTGTGCAGTTTGAGAAACCATGCCTAAAAGAACGTACATTTAAAAGAGGCAGGCTAGGATCAAGATTTTTATCTTTACTGGTATCTTATTTAAATCCTCTGTGGCAAAAAAAAAGGAGACATCCTGGCTGTGTAGTGGCCTGTGTAAAATGAAATAATGAAATCAGTACAGCTCCAGCTAGCACCATGATATTTGACATTTCAAACACTACAACACTTCAGACAAACTGGCAAAGTCTTCCACAGAGAGCAATGACTTTAATAGGCATAGAGAAGGAATGAAATCTCATCTCAAAGGACAACTTTCCCTTTCAGCTGTAGCTGAGATTAAAAGCCCGACATGGGGAGCCTGTGCTACAGCTCTCGGAGGTGCATCTCTGCTGTGGGTATTTTGCAGACCTGCCTTCCTAAGATCAGTCCATCAAGTGTCTTTCATTAAAAAGATGTTCAGCACAAATACACTTATATCTCACGTTAAAAAATCTCAAATGAAATATGTTCTAGGCAGGACTCAGGAAACTCTTTCCTCTCACGCTTCCTGTTTTTTTTTCTGAGATTGAAAAAACGAAACAGACAAAAATGTGAAGTAACATACAACAGTATTTAAATATTAGGTGGAGGGAAGACTGAGGAACAAGTAACATCATCTACACATGTCTAAGGAGTTGAAAGAAAACCATTTCATTCATTTTTATCTTCTCTTGCAGAATATTAAGAAATACACTGGCAGGACCTGTCAGGTCTCATGCACTGCACATCAGTCTGTTCCACCACCTTTGAAAGCCGGTGCTGCCTCACATCTCCCTTGCTCTGGCACCCAGAAATCATAGAGCAGTGCTGTTTCTGTTTTCCATGTACCAGGCGAAGTTGGTATGCCTCATTTGCAATCTTGTGAGGTACAAGAGAAAAGAGGCTCTGGTGACAGACAGCAGCCAGGGTAAGCATGGTTTTTAGCAGGGCCTGACACTCAGTGGAGTCCTGCTAGGAAGACCATTGCCCTTTCTGGGCATCCTATAACAGAATAACATCAGAATTATGCCCTCTCTGAGACAGGAGAGCAACCTCAGAAATACACACCAAATCATGACATTACATTTGTTGCAAAGGGAAATTGAGATGCCCCTCTGCCACGGAGACAGAAAGCTTCACCATATAATGGCATGAAAGAGCCCAAAGTCCCTGCAGGCTCACAAGTAACCTCAGGGGCTCAGCCCCTGAGGGAACTGGTTTGGACATGCTGCAGGCAGAGTGTGGGGGTTCAGCCTGCCAGCACTACAGCTGCAGGCAAGGGTCTCTTGTGGTATTCCCAATGTCTTTCAAAAACCACGTTCTCTAATGAAACCACAGCATCAGGCAGTCATGCAAAACACCGTCCTGCCCCCTGCATGGTACACAGTCATCCAATGCTGTATTTTCTTCTGCAACTCAGAGCTTGTGCAAGTCAGTCAAGCCCATGGATTCATGCAATTATTATAAGGAAACCTGAGCTGTACTAAAAGCTTGTAACATCTTCACAGATGGTGATGCAAGAAGCCACCTGAAATTCTGTACCTTCTCCTCTGTCATCTGACAGTTACATTGCTAGAAGGAAGTGCAACTACCGAGACACGGTATGCTCCGACAACCACGAAATGGAACAGAGACATCACTGAGAAAAAATGAGGAGAGGGTAAAATACCACCCAAACAGGGAGCTGGAACCACCATTTTAATGGTGTCTTGCACAAGCAAATACAGACCAAGTGAAAAGAATTAAAAACAGGACTGACAGATTTCCACAAGAACACATAGCAAACCAACACTACAAGCATCAGAAAAAAAGAGGTACCTGAAGAAGACAGAACAGAAGCAAAATTTCCCCTGAACAGCAATTAAGGACAGCTAACTTACAGGTACCTTATTTATCTGTACCTTATTTATCTGTACCTTATACAAACAACACATTGTTTCTGCCACGACAATATTTTACTCATCTCTGCCTGGGAAGCACTGACTACAATGCCATGGAAATTAAGGAAAGGATGAAAACAAACATCTTTCCTAATGCACGGTACATCATGAAAGTCAGATCCTGTTAAGCCCAGGCTGTTGAAGTAATCCTTACTCATGCAAAAACTCCAAATTAATTCACCAGGGGAAAATGCTGCATTAGCCTAAAACTCTGAAAACCAGCTGAATGCAAATGCCTTCTTCATATGAGGTCAATATTGTTCAACGGACTGGAGCCTTCCAGACAGTCCATTAACTTTCTGAAGAACATGTGAAGCTTTCAAACACTGAGACTCTTTAGTAAGAAACTCAAGCATTAGGGCACAGCAGCTGAACTAAATTGGGGTTTACTGAAATAAAGCAGTTTCCTTCCTTCCCTGCCTGAAGAAGACAAAACCAAACCAAAACCACAAATTGTAAAATGTGCTCAAAGAGCGTTTCTTCAAGGGCAAGCAATCTCTTGTATGTAGGTCACCATTTGACTTCTTCAGAGGAAAAAACAGCCATACGGGCAGCAGCAGCTGTATTTCAGTTTAAGGAATGGATTTCACTTTGTGCTGGAAATGCACAGCATCCTCAAAAAAAAAAAATCAAAAGTGGGAAACAAGAAAACATGCTGCAATGAGCCATGTGAGACTGTGCACAATCAAATTACAGGAGGTAGCATTTTCCAGTGGTTCAAATCACAAGACATTGCTTCTATTCTGGGCTGTACCTGGCTTACCATTTGACCTTGGATAATAAATCACACACACTCTTTCTGGGCATCCCTTTCTTCATTTGTAAAAAGATGCAGGGTCTAGTCTGGCAATGTACTAATTAAAATAATTCTGTATCAGAGTGGGAACACTTATCAATGGATCCAAATTTCGCTCAAGCATGAATACACATAGACTAGACATCATTACCATTTTCTCCAATAAGAAGCAAAATATTTTAACTAAAAGGTTTTTCTTTAATTAAATTAAAAATTAAAGTTGGTTTTATTAATACTTAACAGTTTAGATTATTTCGATTTATTTCTTGTACTATATATTTTAAATTACAATGTGGTGTCAGAATAAATAATACTAAGGAAGGATGTTAGCTTGCCAATTAAACATCAGCAAGGGGACACAGAATATGTTTCATTGGCAAAATAACCCCTTCTGTGATTGTACTTAACCCACTTGCTAAATAGATTCCATAATAAGTGCACACCTGTGCACATCTATGAGGCTGTTTAACTCTTTAGAGTTGTGTAAAGTATAAATTTTGAGCAAGCAAGCAGAGAGGATAGTTTCCCCCCTGCCTGTCAGCGGTGATTGCACCTACTCTTGAAACTGTTCAGTGATTGCTCTCAAGGATGCAAAACAAACAGATGAAGGAATTAAATGAAGCAGTAGAGTCTGAGGTGCCACCTCATTCAGCTGGTATGTTACAACACCATCACAAGCACTGACATGGGTACTAGACACACTCCCCCAGTGCGGACTGAACTAATGGGGATGGCTTATTTCTCTGTGACGAACCTTCCCCACAGGCTAGCACTGAACTTACGATGGTGATGCATTTACAAAACTTTTCTTGCATAGGAAATGCTGTCAGAACAAAAGGTTTGGTAATGTTATCGTCACAAATAACATAAGCATTTTTCTGGTTATGACTGTTAGACAATCCTGTACAAAGAAGCAGCATGTATGGTATGCTACTTTAAATGCTTAGTGCTGTAAAAATTTTTGTTTAAGGCAATCAAAACATTCAACTGACTTAACATTCTTCTTGCCTTTTCTCTGGATACCCTGGAGTCTCCTGAGTCCTCCATTAAATGAATTTCCTTGAACTCTGACTGCAGTGACTGGTATTGGATGGGGCAGAGCCATTTGTTTTTACATCATTTATTTACTTGTAATAGTTGCTTCCTCTCCCAGGAGGAGAGAAAGCCAGAAGCATATGAACTTGCAAATCAGTGATTAACGGAGGAAATATAAATTGGACTTGACAAGAGGACAGGAACAAAAATCTAACAAATGCCTGCACTGACCACATAGTAACAAACACCACAACAAACTGAATCAATTGCATTAATTATTATGCTGTAGTCAGTGGAAGCTCTGAATGACATGTAAACACTGACAATGACAATATCCTAGGGTAAAGTCCCAACTACTGAAACCAATGGCACACCAAACCATAATCACATCTTATGCTTCCAAAAAAGAAAACAGCTCTTGTTCATGAAAAGCACCAAAATACATGACCAGATTTCCAAACATCTATCAGCTTTTGTGGGCTGGGGTTAGTAAAACTAAGTGCCTCTGAAAATCTGGTTCTTTGCTTGCAAATTATAGTACCGCACCACTTATACTAATAAGGTTCCTTACTCCATTTTACCCAACTTTATTCCCTTTCTTACCCACTTCATTTTATGGAAATATTCTTGAATAGCCTGGGCTGACTCCCGTTAAACAACTCACCACTTGGCTACCAGGAACTGATGCTCTAGGCAAGCCCGGGTGCAGGATGCAGCGCCCTGTTCCCAGCGCTCTGCCCCAGCAGCGGGACCGCATCCCACACGCCCGGTGCCCCCCAATCCCGCTTGCAGAAGATGCATCTTTTGCGTCAGGAGAGGAGCGCTGTGGAGGAACAGCTACTAGAGAAAGCCTCTCCAGGGGTCTTCCTGAACCGGTTGGGGTTTGTTTTGTTTTAGGGGGGCAGAGGGGAGGCTGTGGGGTTTGGGTTTTTTTTTTGGTGAGAGCCCCGGCGCCGGTGCATTCCCCTCCATCGCGGAGCAGAGGCGAGCGCACTGTCCCGCCTCGGCAGCAGCCCGGGGTGCCAGCCCGGGGAATCGCCGCCGGCTCCCAGGGGCCGCGCCGACGGCGGTGCCGGTCCCCCGGCGGATGGCCCGCCGCTCTCCACCCCGCCCGCTGCCGCCCTTACCTCCATGCCCAGCCGCTGCTTCAGCACCAGGGCGGCGCACAGGTATCCGGCGCGGCCGACGAAGAGCTCGTCGGAGCCGCACTCGAGGAAGGAGAGCGGGGCGCAGACCTCGCTCAGCTCGCGGAACTTGCCCAGCGGCCGGGCGAAGTCGGGCAGCCCCAGGGCGCGATAGACCAGCGCCGCCACCGCGTACACCCCTGCGCCGCCCAGCAAGAAGGCGGCGCGGGTGTCCGCGTCGGCCTCGCCGCCGCCCTCCTGGTAGCGCAGGCAGGCGTCCACGACGCGGCGGGCGGCCCGCAGGTAGGCCTCCCGCGACGGCGCGAACAGCGGGCACTGCGCGACGTGGTACAGCATGTAGGCCACGCCGGCCACGCCGCCGTACAGCCCGCCCTGGCAGCCGCGGGGGCCGCCCAGGGGCGGCAGCTCCCGCAGGATCCGCTCGATGGTGGCCGTCACCAGCGGCACCGTCGCCTCCCTGTCCGGCGCCGCCGCCGGGCTGCCCGGGTAGTCATCGAAGCGGTTGGCGAAGCAGCGCTGGCTCTCCATGCCCGAGCCGGCGCGGCGCTCTGCGCAGCGGGGAGCGGCGGGAGGGAGCGAGCGAGCGAGCGGGGAGCTGCCGGGGGAGGGGGCGGAGGGAGCGGGAGGAGGGAGCGCGGGAGAGGCGGGAGGGAGCGGGAGAGGCGGGAAGGGGGCGCCCCCGCAGCCGCCCACCGGTGCCCGTGAGGGGCGGCGGGCGAGGCGTCCGCTGCCGAACCGCCGAAAGCCGAGGTGGGGGCGAACCCGGCCGGTCGGCTCGGCTGTGCCGAGGACGGGTCTGCCACAGGGCGGCCGCTGCGTCCCCCACCCCGGGGCGGAGCGGCCGCCGCTGCCCCCTCAGCGCCCTTCGGTGCAGGGGCCGGAGGCCGCCGCCCCACCTGCGCTCAGGGAGCGCTTCTCGAGTGGCCGCCGGGCTGTGGAAGAGATGAGGGTGACTGACCGGATCTCCAGAGCGCTGAGCGGAGCCGTGGGCGAGGCCGGCCCGGTCCCGGTGTCCGGCTCGTCCTGCCGGGGCTGTTCTTTCTTCCCATATCGAAGGCCGTGCTGCGCCTTTGCCCGACCCATCTGCAAATCCCTGGGGAAAACGGGTTTATGGTGCTTTTTATCCTCTCCCGCCCCTCCGGTGCCGGAGGATTTGGCTCAAGGCTGAGTGCCGGGTCTGCAGGAGAGATGCAGGGCCGCGAAGGGTGTCCAGAGGGCTGCTGGGTTATTCCTGGCTGGGGAACAGCCCCTCGGGGGCTGCTGCAGCCAAAGCTGAAGGATGTAGCCAAATACAAAGGAGGGCAGCCCGGGGACAATTTACATAGAAAGCTAAGCAAGTCCTCAGCAGACCAGGAATGGCACAAGGCCATCTTTGGCCCCTTTCCTTCATGCATGAGCCAAGTAGAGCTTATGAGGAACAGAAAATTTAGGCCACTGAATAGATGCCCAGTTAAAAGAAAAGGGGAAAAAATGAAGCAGATACGAGGAGCAACTCTTATCTGATACAAATACATATTACAAATGTAACAAATTACATGTTACATGTTACATGTAACAAATACTGTTACATGTGCCCCTGATGATGAGAACTGGTGCAGCATAAGCAAATTTATCATTAAAGACCCATGACTTATGGTTACCTAGTAGGTTCTGGTACTTTCTCTGGAGATGAAGTCTCTGTAATTGAGGGTTTCCCCAAAGGAGGGTGGAAGGACCAGCTTGCTGGAGACGTCAGCAGCTGGCACAGCAGTAGCAAGAGTCAAAGCACTGTCCTTTGAACACTGAAAAATCTTTCTAGAGTTGTGGCTGACTTTTCTCTGCTTTGTGCTGGCTGCCTGTTTCAGCCCTCATTCTGCCTCCCCTTCAAAGTACTTTCAACTCCGTGCAGCTCCTTGCCAGCACTTTCACACCCTCTTTTCGTTTCCTTCCTTCCTTCCTTCCTTCCTTCCTTCCTTCCTTCCTTCCTTCCTTCCTTCCTTCCTTCCTTCCCTCTCTCCCTCCCTCCCTCCCTCCCTCCCTCTCTCCCTCCTTCCTTCCTTCCTTCCTTCCTTCCTTCCTTCCTTCTTTCCTTCCCTCCCTCCCTCCCTCCCTCCCTTCCCTTCCTTCCTCCCTCCCTCCCTCTCTCCTTCCTTCCTCCCTCCCTCCCTCCCTCCCTCCCTCTCTCCTTCCTTCCTTCCTTCCTTCCTTCCTTCCTTCCTTCCTTCCTTCCTTCCTTCCTTCCGTCCTCCCGTCCTTTTTCATGTTCTGCTCAGAAATGTTTGTTTCCTCCCTCCGCTTTTGCTTTCTACACTTTCCTTTGGTTCATTTTTTACCATGTTTATGTACATTCCAGGTACCACCTACTAGTCTATGTTTGTACAGTGTTCCTTAAAGCTCCATTTTTTCGCTTATTCACAACTATACTGTGTGTGGTTTCTACTGCACAGATCTTGGTGATCTAGAGCATTGAAAATGTGAAAATGCCCTATCAATGGATAGGACATCCCATTCATATTTTATTTTCTGTCATAAGCTGTTTTCCGTAAGACCTTTAATAGAGTTCAGGGTGTAGCTAAAGGGTTTTCCAGCATAATTTCTGTTGGTTGTAGAGAAATGTATTCCTTAAGTGCTCTTTTAAGTGAAAATTTGGGAGGCTTATTTTTCATTCTGACACCACTGATTCAATTTTTTGTGGATGCTTGCTTCATTTTTTCAATTATTTTTTTCAGATTAAAAGAGTTTGTATTTCTCTTTAGGCTTTTGGGGCAGGAGGTGTCTCAGACACTTCCTGCTATTGATGTGAAGGAATCCTGTCACTGGAGGTGCTTGTCTCCCTGCGCTGAAAGTGACCGACCAAGTGACTTTCAACAAAGGCTTTAAGAAAACTATTGAATTTACAGGAAAATCAGTTGGGTTAGCAACACTTTTCTTTACAAGGGTCAAATAAGACAGCTACATTATTTTTTAAAAAGGAGTCAGTAATGATGTGCCAAAAAGTGACATCTTCTGTACTCTTGAGAGTCTTCTGACAAATTGAAGAGTGCTTAGCCACTGTAGGGTTCGCAGATGTCATGTAGCAATCAGCAAGGAATGAGGATGACAGCTTCTGCTCTCTTTCATATAAGAATATTAAACCACAAAAGCCAAAAGGAGGAGTAAAGAAAAATTACACATATGCTTTTTATGGCTGTATAATTAAAAAAAAAAAAAAAAAAGTCTTAAACTGCTCATGTTTTCATCTACAAAAGTTTCATACTTTTAGACAGGATGTGTTCTGTATCTTTTTCACTCAACCAGGCATAGATGCTGTCCTGATAGGAATGGAAGGTAAGTCGGGGTGATACTCAGATGTAGCTCATATATATCTCATCAGATCATTGAGGTTTGCTCTTGTTTTGGGTCCCAGAGTAAGTGTGGGCCTCCAGTGTATGGCTTCAGATTGTGAAAAATGTCGATTCCTCCCTCTTGCCCCTCTGCACTGCTGCAGCTCGCTGTTTTCTGCTCGCTGGGCATGCCATGCCTCGTCTTTGGCTCTGTACATCTGACAAAATTACTGATTATACAAGCAAAGAATATACTCGTGTGGTGGGTGGATGTAGCGGGGGAGGAGGGAGCTGAAGCCTCAAAGCTGTTTCTTCTGTTGTAGTAAATCCATCATTATAGAACCTATATTCTGGAGATATACTTGTTGCATATTGATAAAATGTAGAACCATGGAATAATTCAGGTTGGGAGTGACCTTAGGTGGTCATCTAGTCCAACCTGTGCTAACTACTTATTGGCGTACTTGTTTGTGTATGCTTATTCACTTCTACTTGTTTAAGGGAATTTGTGCCATCTGATATTTCCAACAGAGCACCGTAGTCTGTCCTCAGTTGTAGTGCTGGGACTGGAGGCATCTCCTAACAAATGTCTCATGGGTTAGTCTATAATTTGTCTTGTGTACCTTTTACTGATGTGACAATTCAGTGTGTCTACAGGATTTTTGGGTACCCACATGGTTGCCAGTTTCATTCCGACCCTGTCTTCCACATCTCTCCTGAGCCAAAGGTGAAACATTGGGCTCCCATACACAGGCTGAGCTTCAATAGCAGGAGTGTATTTAGTGGTGTGAATGCATTAGCAGGGTTGTGCTAGAGAGTCTTCAGGCTGGTTTGAGCACACCAACTGTTAAATTCAAAATTAGTTCCCACCATACGTATTAAAATCAGCCATCAGTAACCCTTACTGCCCTGTGCTGCTGTTCCCTTCCCGAAGAGCTTTGCAGCTGCAGGTCGCTTTGCAGCTGGCTGCTCTTCCTGCCTTTTTGGGCTCTGCCCTGGGAATCCATAGTCCTAAACAAGTGGCTCTGGGGTTTATAGGGTCACCTCTATCTCTGCCCTGTAATCAATTTGTGTTTGATAGGCAGTTGGCCCTTGGATATTTGGCAGAAGGGAATCAACTAGGGAGAGATATTTCATGTCTGCATGAGAAAATATGTACTTGTATTCCCTAAGTGCCCTTTGTCTACCTTCCTTCCATGGGTTTCTGAAGAGGAAATTGTCACTCTGCACTGCAGAGACCATGCCAGCAGACAAAATACGGAGGAGTCTGACCAGGAGTCATACAGTGGAGGCAGCCCTGAGGATTTCATAGCATTGTCATTTGGTAGCCACATTGCCCCAGCAGTCTCTGGTTGCTCAGTATATTCTGGTTTCTTACCATAAGTATTTTTTTTCATTTCTCATGTTGTACTATCCTGTTCTGTATGGACTCCTCTTACAAAACTACACAAAAGCTTTTGAGTTTTTTGTTCCATGACAAGCAATTGACAGTGATACGAGGACCTGTTTTGAAAATGAAGTGCTTCTTGGCATTGCACAGTGGAATCTCTTAAGTCAACCTTTTATTCTGTTACTTGTGTATAGTTGATAACACAAACACAATTTCTGCGTGACAAAAGTGATATAAGTTTTAGTAGATGTATTGCCATTTAATCACAAGGAAAATTACACATCAGAAGATAAAGCATGTTATTTCACAGAGATTATGTTAAATATTATGTCAGATATTTAAATTATCCTACCTCATTTGAATTCAAATAGGCATACAATGACTACTCTTGTGCTTTTATGCAGCAGACCTGCACTCTGAGACTTGCATGTTAATTAAGCTGGTTCACGAGCAATGGAACTAGTAAGGTCTAGTGTCTGACTGATTTGTTTTCTGCTTTCCATTGTCACCATCTTACTCCCAGGCATTACTGGCATTTCTCACCTTGGTCTCTGCATCCCAGATGCGCTTTTCCCATTTAGTGTGAAGCAGGTGCTGCTGGTGGCTTGGGGGGCTTGGCAGGTGTCCGCAGGGGATGGGTGAAGTTGAGTGACGCTTGGGCGAAGGTAAGGGGCTGCACTGAGTTACTTTTTGCTCCAAAGGTGTACTGAATTTCTGTCCACCACTCAGTTCAATTAAACTTATGGGTTGAACAGAAGTTTGATTTCTTTTATACTCCACCTTTATTGCCAAATTGGTTGAAAATGGCCAACAGATGCAAAATTATGGAAAGAGTGGGAAATTCTGAATAGGTAGATGGACAGTCATGCATGATCATGCAAACCTTGCTTCCTTAAGAAACAAGGCTGGAAAGTTTTCATGGACAGTGGGTTGTGAGAATACACAGTGAACAACTTAAAAATTCTTGTAACAAGATACTGACTGTGGGTAGAGGTACTCATTGCTTACAGAATTGAATCTGCTTACAGAATATCACATTTTCCATTTGGAGAGGTGGGCTAATTTTGATAAGGGTTTCAGCTTAGATAAAAACATAGCAGCTGCTACAAAGTCTCTGAAGAGACTTTTTCAGTGTCTCAGTGTAGACTTACTTGCAATTGGTGAATTGCCATTCAGCTGTTGACAAATGCCAGGGCTTTCTTCAGAGCAGAAGGTTTGCAATTCTGAGTTTTGTCTTAACCAGCAAAAATCTAACCTCAGAATAGCAATACTTTGACCCTATCCTGGGCTTTTTCCATAAGCATTGTTATTCCCAGCCTTCCTTCCCTTGGTCTGAATCTACTCAAACTAGCAGGATGGTGGAGCCTTTTCTGTAGACAGGTCTGTCACAATCCACAGTTTCTTTGTCCAGCAGATCAGATTATGTCCTATTTTTTATGTTCAAGGTGATGTCATATGAACCACAAGTAGTATTTTATGCTTAGAGAACAGCAGTTCTTTTGCAGTTCTCTGCATGGTTCTGACATTGGCTAACAGTAAGGAAGGAAAAATCCGACTGTACATTCTACTGTTAATATTAAAACAAAATAGTTATTTTTGTCTTACTAATTAGTCTGTCAGTACAACATACATTGTCAATTCTAAATTTCCTTAAGCGCATCTATTCTACAATTGATGTCAGTGTGAGAGCCAAGATTTTAATTGTAGCATTTTTACCAGAGCTGGAATTTGGAAGCATTTCGAAGTACAGGAACAAAAATCTATATCTGAAATCAAGTAATATTTTTACCTGAAAGCAGCTAACATTTTTACCTATGATGTTTTACTTGAATTTTCTTCTCTGTATGTTTTGCTGTTGTCTTTGTGCTAGCTCATCTTGGTAATTGCTGTGATGGAAACCTTATATTTTTATTAATGAATCATGCTTCTTGCCAGGGCAGGGACCTCACCCCTCTGCATCCGTCTGCATCGGAGATGATTAAGAGGGATGGGGATGGTGACTGGGCACAGCCACAGGCACTGAGTAACAATGCACCTGGGTTGGAATTTCAGGCTATAAGACTACGTCTGATAAGAAAATGTCCTGAGGTCTTAAATGCAACTAATGATGATAGTGATGATAATGTTTTTTTGCCCTTGAGGAAAGATAGCACCTCCAGAAACAAGTTACCCTTTAATGATGTGCTGGGAAGTTGGATACATACTAATGTGGATGGAAGATTTCCAGGTTCTGAATCATCAAAATTAGTGCAGCATTTGACCTTTTATAAAATTTCCATCTTGGCCATCCATATTGGCCAGGTCTGAATTTCTTAGCTTGGCATATATGAGATGTTCATAATGCCAGGTGGTACGCTGTGTTTTACAGGCTGCGTACACACGCATGGTCACACACATAGAAACATAATATTGTCCAGAAACAAAACCTCTTCCAGGTGGTTTGTTGGGTGTTTGGTTATTTGGTTGTTTTGTTTGTTTGTTTATTTGTTTTCAGACTAACAAAACCATAAGACAAGGCTGGGCTTGCAAAAATGAAAACTTTATTATGAGACTTTTTCTGAGAACTTTTCATCTCAGCTATTTTCAGCATAACCTAAGGAGTAAAGTAGCTTAGGTTAGGGAACATGGAGTAATGCAAAATTGCATGGGTCTAGCTTTGTGCAGGTGAGAGCAGTGTAGTCTAGAGGCTTTCATGAATCTGCAGAATACTGACTTCTCTCTATGAGATACTGATGAATTATCCTTTACAACTGCAGACCTAGGAAAACATAACCTGATTTTCCATTTACAGTTTTCATCCACTCGAAGAATGAAACAGATGACTTAATTTAAGACATAGAAAATAAATGAGTTTGATACTCAAGAAAATTGCAGTCACCTCAGGAATTTTTTGGATTGCCACATTTTAAAGCACAGTTCCCAGTATATTCACATGATGACAGAATGGCTGAGGTTGGAAGGGATCTCTGGAGGTCATCTGGTCCTATTATCCTGCTCAGGCAGGGTCACCTAGAGCCAGTTCCCCGGGACCATGTCCAGAAGACTTTTGAATATCCGAGTGTGGAGACACTGTGACCTCCTGGGACAACCTGTGCCAGTGCTTGGTCACCCTCACAGTAAAAAGTGTTTCATGATGTTCAGACAGAGCCTCCTGTGTTTTGGTTTGTGCCCTTTGTTCCTGTCACTGGGCACCACTGAGAAAATCCTGGCTTCATCCTCTTTGCAGCCTCCCTTCGGGTATTTCTGTACACTGGTGAGATCCCCCGAGCCTTCTCCAGGCCAAACAGTCCCAGTTCTCTCAGCCTCTCGTCATATGAGAGATGCTCCTTTGCCTTTGTGACCCTTTGCTGGACTCTTTCCAGTAGCTCCGTATCTGTCCTGTTCTGTGGAGTCTGAGACTAGACACAGAACTATTCCTGGTCTACTAAGTACATATAAGTGGTTGTGGTTTTGTTTTTTAATGTGGATGTTGCAACTGAACTGAAAATAGGTCTCAGAAGAGAAAAGCTCCCAAGGAGGCCAGAGTGTTTAGTTCTTAGGAATCCTGAAACAATGCCTGAAGCACTTTTTTTTTTTTTTTAAAATACAGTGATAATGTTTTCTTGGGAAAGTGCCAAGAACATTTCAAAATCAATTTCTGTTCACATTCATTTACAGCTCTTGCACTTATTACACCGTCTGTCTTCATTTCATTGCTATATGTTGGTCTGATGGGATGCATAGGAGCTGTGCTAGACTGTATGAGATGAAGATTCATCTGTAGCAGTTTATGCCATTTTGCTTGTTCAGTATCGAAGGGGGAGATAACAGAGACATGAAATATACTCCGTTGGTTTAGTTTGTTTTTTTTAATAGGATCAAGCTTTATTAGTGGTTTGAAGTTGTAAATTGAAAGAATATGAAGTATTGTTATTGGACTTCGAACAAAAATATTTTGCTTTTTTTTTTTTTGCACCCTCAAATGTATATGCGATGATCCAGGGAAATGTTTACACCTGGGATTTATCTAACATGTGAACAGTTCGTCACTGCTCTCAGTAAATATTGTTTGGAAGATTGTTCCAGAATGCTGTTAACCATTTTTCTTTTTCTAGTCTTCAGTTTGAAAATGCCTTTTTAAAAGAAAAAAAATTAGAGGATATATAAAAATAATTCACAGCTTCATGAATTATGCAGGGAGACATTCTAGTTCTCTGTTGATAGGCAAAATGTTGAGGTACTGAGATATAAATTTGGATGGGATATTACAAAATCAGGCTCTGATTCAGTAAACCATATGGGTTAGAAGTGTTTCTCACATACTTGATATAAAGCACATGCTCAAGTGGATCAGACCTGTACTGCTCCGGCACAGGATACAGCACATCTTGCCCTTTCCAGCTTTCTGTAAGTTGAGATTTCTCCGAAGTAGGCAGGATCAAGGCTGTTTAAAGGGCATTTTAAACCTCTTAAGGCTTCACAAAGTGACACTAGTGAATGACAGAACAAAAAAAAGAAAACAACAAACCAAGAACACTGCCTTTCCACACAAGCAGGGTTATTATTAATACAAGTTCTCTATGTCAGGCAGATGATTCAAGCTTTTTAATGAAAAAGCCGATGTAGATAAAGGAAATTACATATATGTAATATTTATATGCAAATGTAAATTTTATATGTATATATATGTATAAGCTTGTTTCAAATTTGAAAATAAAATCTGCTGTGGTGATTCTGCAAAACATTTTGAAACAGAACTTTTCTGTGATTATTACCTTTACTTTTACACCTCATCAAAACCAAACAAGTCCAAACAGTTATATCTACTCAGTTACTGCTTAGTTTATTTGCCAGTTTCCACACTGCTGCTGATTGTCTTCCTTTTTTGTGTCACCTCACTGCTTTCAGCACTTGTGTGAAGGAGAACAGCCTTGACACTACTTTTTAGAATCACAGCTATTTTAGAAGAATTTGCCTGATTTGTGATCTTCTCTTGCTGCCTCTCCTTCCCTGTTCCCCTCTGTCGGAGTCAAATCATGAAACAAAACCACCACCTCTATGGAATCGAGCATCAATACACAGTTTGATGAGGAGCCTGTCCTTTGACAAGGTCACCAGGCTCAATCACTGGAAGTCACTGCAATGAGAACTTTGTGCTTGGAAATGCAGCTGCTGATGCTGGCAGGGCTGGCCTGGGCTGGCTCTCCGCACACCCCATGTTCGGATGCTTGTTCTTCAACGCACAGTGACTTTCACAGACCTCAGTGCTTGTTACCTGCTGTGGAGAAGTTAAACTTCTGCGTGTTAGCCAATGTACAGACTGTTCCCTCTTTTTACCGTCACTTCACCTTGCAGCGTAAGAAGGCTCAGAGGCACACGCTGAGTTACTTAGTCACATTTTCCCATATCCACCTTTCAATTGAGGCATTGTTTTTTTCAAAAGACGGATTTAAGTTTTGAATAGTTATTCTGATTAGAACAACCCTATCTCGGCAGGAGATCTGATTGATGTTTTCAATGGGCTTCACTCCCATTTGCATTAAGGTCCTGAACTCCTATTTACATCAAGGTCTGACTCTTGCTTAATGTTTCCTGGACCTGCATCTGGATCAGCCTTGGCTGTTACTCCAGTTGCTTTTCACTGCTTGGACAGTTTAAAAAGATGGAAAATGAGTATATCTGACCTTGTAATGCGCAGGAATTTTCCACTGGCATCCTCCCCACCATTGCCACAGAGGGAGTTTCTGGGTGAGAGAGGACATGTTCCAAACATTTTATGACCAAGTGATGACCTCTTCCTAAAATAGCACCTAAAAACCATTAACTTCTGGAACAAGGTAATGAACCTCCTACTCTCCCACACACATATCCCTGGCACACACGTCCTGGAGAGTGTGGGTGCTCTCTGCTCGCTGACAGGCAGTGAGTGGATTGTGACAGGAGCTCTGTGGCACTCAGACAATATTTTGTTGCCAACACATTATGTCCTTGGGTCCGTGTTCTTCACCTTATGGCCCACTGGCGTTGACTGTTAAAAGGTTAAAAGGTTAGGAACAGAGATTTACATATGTCATCTGCAAAATTATTAGTTAATTCATGGTAGGTCCCACTCTGGAAAGAAAGATTTCTGAAAAGCCATCTCTGACTCCAGTGTGCGGCAAAGAGAAGACAAGATCTGTAGAAGGTGACTTGCCAGGTGCAATTTCTTCCATCACCAAAAAGTCTCCCTGCCTTGCTTTGTTAAAAGTTTTCCCTCTTTGGTACTTGCTTTGCAGGCCCAGAAAGCTCAGGTTTTAGTTTTCCCAAAGAGTAAGATCCCAGACATGGGGTGGGGAGGCACTCTGATCTGGGGGCAGACAAGGTGGGACAGGAGCCAGGGAAGTCTGCTGTGATGTGATGTTCCCTCACGTAGTCTATTTTCTCCTCCCTTGTCCTGTAAGCCAGAGGAATAAGGGATGGCAGCTGGAGCTGCTGCCTGCTTCTGGTGGGGAGGTTTCATCTGGTAAGAAGGAAGGGATGGAAGGGGTAAAGCCTGGCAAACAAGTGAGATGTAGCCATAGCCGGGGGCCGTGTGAGATGAGCCAAGTGTATTAGTGTCACGCTTGGTGTGTGGGACTTGACAGGTCTTTCATATCAGAGGCACAAGGGTCACGTGTGTTTTTGGAGCTTGTCCCTTAAGGCAGCATAAGCAGAATGAAAGACTTGAAATTAAGTCCGTTTAGTTTAAATAAATTCGAAAGATGTTTCCTTCTTCCAGCAAGTTTTATGATGGTAGGAATTAGTAAGAATAATATCATTTCCAGCATGCGGCATAACTGAGATGAGTTAAGAATTCATAAATGCATTTGGAACAAACAACTCCATGTTACTGAAAATAAGATCAGTTATGTGATTAAAATGAATGCAATCAAATTTGAAGCATCAGGCACTGCATCTAAACAAACTGATACCTCTAATCAGCAAACTATGCTCTTTTAAGGAACATTATAATTTAAAATAGAGAAACTACTTTAAAACTGTCTTCTCTAGTCAACAAATGACTATGCGGCAATTTTTACGTAGACATATATAACATCTTTTAAATAGAATTTGTGAAGAGTTTGTAATTGGACCACTTTGCACCTCAGAATCTGATGCAAGGGAGACATCTGGTGAGACATCCCCGCACTGCCATGGCTCTGCGCTGTTGGACGCACAGCAAGCCGAGCAGGGCTCGGCTCTCTCTGTGCAGAGTTCCTCTCTGGGCCTCCAGCCTGTCTGTGTGTGACACATTGAAAATTCTCATGTCCCAGCAAAAACGTGACTTCTCTGTTGTAAACTGTTGGTTGATACAGCGTCGGCCTCATGGATTTAGAGAACTGGGGAAAAGAAGAAAAGGGAGAAGGAAGAAAAGAAAGGAAAAAAAAAGCAACAAAGAGAAAAAAAAGAATCTGTGTCTCTTGTAATTTATGCTTTTCTGTGATACCTGCACACAGAAGCAATTTCTTCTAATTTTTACAAGTTCCCTATTATGCTTTCCTTTGAGGCACTTTAATTAAATCAGCAATGATGTGATAGGATAGTGACTCTCTCCCAGAACTGAAGATGCATATTGTATTTTATTTAAAAGCTGACATGTTAAATTCTCTCAATTCTACATACAGACTCCAGTTGTCTTGAAATTTGCTGTGTTTAATGGGTGCAGAAATGAAAATGCATTTCATTTATTCTCTGCTAATGCTTTTTCACCATAAGCTGGTGCTCATGGAATGAGCCGAAATATCCATGTGACCGGGCCATGCTAATCCCATGATGTAGAAGAGCCACGAACATAGATTGCCTGTCCTTTGGTACACCCTGCTTTTGGAAGGGGTGGTCATGCTGGTGAAATCACTGAATGTGACTCCAAAGAGTCTTGGTCCTGCATCCAGTCCTTCTTTTCATTTACAGAATGAACTGAGAGATTAATTGATCCTCTGCAGGAGAGCAGCTTACCTGTTCGATAAAGCACAGAGAATTGGTGCACCTGTTGTCAGAGCTGACATCCACCAAGATGTCTAAACCATACTCAGATTTCTTGATGCATGAGCCTATCGAAGTGTAAAACTTCAATAAAAATATGAAAAGCTGATAATACTTGATTACAATTATGGTTTCTTCCTACGAGAACTTATTTGGAAGTGACATTTTTACTGTTGTAATACTCTGCCTCTTTTAACACATTTTTGAATGCACGTCTTTGGCTGTATGCTTCTATACAAACACAAAGCAAAGGTGAAAAAAATAAAGCCATTCCTAGTTTACTGTGACATTTGTGTGGGAGACTTAGATAACTGGTTTCCCTTTTGTTGCGTTTTCTGTTTTTGAATTGCTGGAAACATTTTGGTAACCACACATAAGGAACACTGCAAACACTGTATTCTTTTGCACACACAATTCAAAATTGAGCAGGTCAATGGAAGTAACATTAGAATGGCTTATCTGTTGCTGCAGATAAATCTGTTGCAAGATCTGCTGTCCACTTTGTGGTGGTCTAATGTAATAATTAGGCTCAAGGTGAATCCTCTCCTGAGTCTCATTTGACAAGTCTAGTGGTTTTCCAGATTTCTTCTTATGTATAAATCTCAAGTCACAAAATAAATGTATACTTTAAATGACCCCTGTGGTGTCTGTTTATAGTTCTGTCAGGCTCCGGCTGGGGTCACGCTCCATTCAACTGCCCTTCTCCCCTCAAGATTTCAGTTCTCCTGGGCTCTTGAGATGCTGCCCAGCCCTCTCTTTCCCTTCCTTGGATCTGCACCACTTGCACTGCTGCTTCACCTGGATCTTCTGCTCTTCAGAGCTGTGAGCATTCCTAAACTGCAGTGACGCGCACTGCCAGAGGTGCCCGCAATGCTTATCATGTCGCGCCCTAAGAGTAACTAAAATTTCCTTTCCACAATACAAGGTGCTGGTCCTGCCAGATAAGGCTGCCCATGGTCTTAATACACTGTTATCTATCACAGACACAACAAAAACTTGTTAAAATTATCACCAGACCTACGTGGAGTCTTTTCATTGCGTCTGATAACCCCTGCTGAACACAGCCCGCAGAGGGCTGCCAGTCAAAATTTCCCGAGTCTCATTAGTGATGTTTGAGACCATTCTCTTTAAATGTGAAATCAGAAAAGGACTTTGCCATACACTGTAATTAAATTGTGTTTATCTTTGCAGTCATTACTGATTTTGTTGAGACAAGTACAAAACCAGCACTTGTGGGTACTGATTGGCAGCTTCTATGTGGACACTGTTTACTTCAGAAATTGTGTTTTATCATCAGTTACCCGAAGAACAGAAAGAAGAATTTAAGGCTGTCACATTTGTCTTAAGGGTGTAGTATTGCGAGGATAACTGGAAAAGCAACGAAAAATGCCTTCAGAAAAAAAATGTGCTGCTGTGCACTGCTGTTTCATCTTCCATTTTCCCTGCTATACTGTATTTTTCGTTTGTGTTTTCAGAATGCCTAAAGCAGTAGGTTTCAGGCTCCTGCTTGTAGCTTCCTAGATTGTACTGCAGTGCACATAATAAAGATTGAATATTTGCTCCTGGAATAAGTGTTACCTAATCAGGTGTCTCGGATACAGATTCACAAATCAGAGAAACTCATCTTGGTTCTTGCCTTAGCTAATGATCTACTGTGTGCCTTCAGTGTCTGTGGCAATTTCTTGTGAATAAAGTAGGGAGAGTAGGACGTGTTTTTCAGCATAAAGAGCTGATCAAGTGAAAAAAATATTCTGAGATCTTACTGTGATTTTACTATACTTTAATTCCCTATTCTAGAGAACAGTGATATCTCTAAATTAAAAGCGAAATATTATTGAAGCATATAAAAGCAAAATTTTATTTTTACAGGTCTAACTAGGACTTATTTAAAAGCCTCTGAACTTCAGTGTTGAGCTTTCTCAAATAAGATATGTAAATCTAATAATGAGTGAAACAACCAAAGAACAATATCATACTTATTTGCAGACCATCTTTTATGTGTTCATTGTAAGGAATGCAAAGATTCAGAATTAGAATTATAAATAATATTTTATTTATTGTGTTTGTTAAACACACACACACACATATGCAAATAGGCCTTTCTTAATTTCTGGTGTTCTGAATAAGAACGAGCAACAAACAGTTTGGACAATCAGAAAAAGATAAACATAAGAACCAAGATAAAATAATAATTATCACATGTTTTCTAATTATTTAACCACTCCACAATAATTTCTTTAGACTTTGTTGTCTTCATGTCCTCAGCAAGTGCAGCGTGTTTTTTTCTGCTCACAGGCATGAACCCATTGTTGTTCTTTTTATTCTGTGTAAGCGAGATGAGTTGATATTTCTTCCAGATGGAGAATTCTGCATCATATGTGGAAAGTTGTCAAGAACGATCAAATCAGACAGCAGTATAAAATACATAATATAACCCACCTGAAAAATAGAAAGGAAAATTGTTACTATATTCCTATTCTCTTTTGTTCGAAAGCGAGCTGAGAGTTTCTAAACCCTCATGTTTTTCAAACGATTGACATCTAACTGAAGTGGCCAAACGATGAAGATATTGCAGATCGACACAACCTCCCCAATATTTTATGCCACTGAAAAACGAAATATGATATGCTTTCATAGACTTTTCATAACTTGATTAATAGAGTTGAGTCAGAGTTGGGTCAATAGTTGCTCTCTTTCAAAGGGCTCGTTACTCCCCACCTTTGATTGTATGACTTTATGAAATGAAGGCAAACATTGTCACTGCTGCCAGTTGCTGGTGCAGTAAATCTTTTACCTTTATCACTGGCCGGAATTAGGGACTAAGCATGACCTATAGCATGGTCATTGCAGCACTGGCCTGCTGACAGAACAAATGAGTTTGAGTCTTTCATTGTCCATTAATTTTTAAGTATTTTGTGTAAAATTGGCAGCTTTAAGGAGAGTTTTCAAGGCCAAGGATTGCAGCATACAAGGAAGCACATCCCTGCCTCCTTCAGTTACTTTCTCACTTGCCACTAACGCTACAGCTCAAGTTGAGGCCAGCTCTGAATTACCTGCCATGTAAATTGTGCCAAGTGAACCCAGCCTGCCTTTTCAGTTCATAAAATATTCATTCAGTCCCATCTGAGATTGTATTATAAAATATGAATGTTTGCTTATAATGTTGATAACATACCCTTTTCATTCTCTTACATATGTATTAAGGAAATAGTTATATACCTACTCATGAGTTAAGCTATATGATAAACTATAGCTCTAAACAAAAAAATTAACTTTTGCATCTCACTCTATTGAAAGCCTGTTTGACACTACAATCATCTGTCTAATCCAAATGACAGCCATTGCAAAAATGTTTCAAATTTTCACCCTGCCATGAATTCCTACCCTCTCCCTTCATATCCATCTCCCACATGGGAAATTTAAGTTCCTCAACATTACCTTCTCCTGGCATTTGATATTCCATACTGGACAAGTATTTGTGGTGGGATCAATGCAATGCAATTCAGACCTAAAATGCTAATGGAATGAAGAGCTTTGGAGTCTCTCAGAATGTATATCTACTGTACTAGTTTAGGGAACTGGAGAGTGCTGAGATATATACAAGTTTAAACACAGAGAAGCTTAATGCATGGAAGAGTATTTTAAGACACATTTGAGAAATTTTGCCTTATTACTCTTGGTTTTTCTCCCTCCTGATTTACAGGCAACGATCAAATCTTACAGAGATTAAAACATTACCCTCCAAAACATATTCTGAAAAATATTTAAAATAGAGATTTTTGGTAGAAAACAATATACATACATATCTATTTGTACTAGGTGTGTTTATATGTGTGTAAATTAGTGTAATGACATAATGCATAGGTTTATTTGCAAGATTTGGGATGAATGTGTTGTCTGTATAAATAACTACCAACAAAGTGCTCAGAAAGCCTCATGCTGAGAAGCCTTAGGAGAGACAAGCTGGGATGAGTTTGCCCTGTAGCCGCAGTGTTGTGACATGAACAAGAATGACACAATGATAGACACTGCAATTTGAGTTGGAACTATACCCATCACTTTTAAAGAGAAAGAACGCAGTGTACTTTGTGACGTGCAAAACTTTACTGTTTGGTCTTTATTGGCATCTGATTTACACAGTTCAACAACCTGCTAGTTGTCTTTAAATCAGAATAAGGTCCCACTCCAGATGAACCCAGTACTCCCCACAGGGGCACTTGCATGCTGGTTTAAAAATGGTGTGATATATTCTACTGGTGTTACATTTGGATCATCCCAAATATAAGCAGCTTGCTGCTACAATTATCATATGATGTCTCTGTATTGGAGATAAAGAACTGAGGAAGGGCTGTTCCCTCTTTGAATAAAGCAAAAAAATCATGTTTAAGAACTAGTCTGCGTTATGTTGCCTCTGTTGCTGATAAAGGCTATTTTAGTCATGACCAGAGAAGGCTTTTTAAAAAAAAAAATAAAATTAGGTAGGAATGAGAAACAGTTTGATTAAGAATTTTGGAAATATTTGAAATAAAATGCTGTGCCATAGAAAAGCTTATACAATTAGTACCAGTGACAAAGCAGTCATAAAAGTCTGAATCTCTCCAACTTTTCTATCTGAAGTGACAAGAGAGAAAGGTAAGGGCAGATATTGGACATGCTGAGTTCAAATGTATGGTTCACTACCATTGCAAGAACCAAATACAGGTCCCAGTGAGAGAGGAGATTCCTGACTAGCAGAGAAACTCTGAAGAAATGTAACAGTTGGAAAAAAACAAAGCACTTTCTCTGTGTCCTTAAGTTTCAATAAGTACTGTAGCATCATGTTTGAAGAATCCCCTTATGTGTCACAGGCACGTTTATACATAATGCCAAAAACCCAGTCCACTGGTCTTCATTCAGATCTGCTAGATTCCTTTGTGTTCTTTTATAAAGAGGTTTTGTCCTAGGCAAGATCAGTGATGCTCTCACCCCAAGAGCCTTCCATCCACGGTGCTGTGAGATGCAGGGGTTTGAGGTTTAGAGGAAGCCACTCTTCTCAAAATCCCTTTACTAAAAATATGTGACGTTCTACCTTTCCAAGTCATAACAAAATTGATCACGGGGCATCTCTGATCGCAGAACATTTTGTGAAGATACTCTTTTTATTTACTTAGACCATCTGCAAGAATGGCAACACACCCTGTAGTTTGAGTGGCAGAGGGGTAGACTGAAGAAAACTAGTCAGGGACATAATGCTCCACATACAGCATTCTGCTGTTTCTCAGCAAAGGGAAAATGTCCTGGTACTTCCCTTAGTGCTGCATAGAATTATCATTGACCACCATTACCTGGATATGAAAGGAAGGGCTGACACGCTTTCCAGACAACCCATGTCTCTAAAGAACTGATGGTGGCTCTTGGGTGGACAGGAAACTCAATTTTATAGAAGTGAACAAATGAGTACACTATACTCAAGCCTTGAGGCATCTGTTACAGATTGCCTCAGTCAGAGTTTTGTTTTGAAAACATACTTCTTCCAGCTACTTAAAAGTTCATGCTACTACAAGAGAGCATACAGTCAGGCAGGGGATTGACAAAGTGGTTTACACTGAGTGTCTGCTCATAGATGATCCAAAGAGAATACATTTTCTGAGGGAGAAGAGTCATTGATGTGAATTTCCTTCTTTCTGAGACGAGGAGGACTGGTTGTCTAGCTCCTATACTAGAAGAGAAGTCAATTGCTGCAGAAGTTAAAACTGGTGAGAAGAGTCTTCAGAAAATGATGAGGAAGGTGAATAAGTAGCACCAAAGCAGCCACACTGTAGTCTGTCTCATGAGTTGCATTGTCCAACACCTCAGCGTCTGAAATGGTTGATTCCAAGGTAGGAATATACTTGGGCAATCCCTATGCATGCATTCTACCAAGACTGAAGAGGCAAAGCACCGAATGGCTGTGACCATGGCATCGAGTTTCACTTGTAAAACACTCATGGAGGTGACAGCTTAAATAAGGAAAATATTAAGAACTCTACCTTGAGACAGTTCATCAACAACCGCTGTCATTTAGACAGAGAAGAAATGTCTATGAAGGCTAAAAGAAACTCAGTATTTGGTCATTCTAAATAAAAATATTTGCTATGTACAATCTTTAACTTACTGTATCCTCTGTCTCTAGATTTCTTACATAGTGATTATTGAGCAGCTGAGTCTTTTCCAAGGCTCCTGCTGTCACTTACTAAACCAGGATAAGGTGAATCTAAAGGAAAACCCATTTCAGACGCAGAGTGCTGCTATAATTGTCTCACATTTTGACTTAGGTGGTACACAAGGTCCTCTAGATGAAGACTGTTTCCACTGTGTTTGCATTGATTAATAGATCTTCTTGAAACAGAGCACACAGATAAAATGGACATTACATGATGCTTGAGTCCTAGCACAGAGCAATCTGAGATAACCTACTATTTCATCTCAGAAGAGCCAAGGAACCTCTATAGCTGTGTACCTTGGATGAAGTTACAAAACAATCCACTCCTACCAAGGCAGAGAAGTAATAAGAAGATCTGTTGTAGGGAGATGGCCTGTAGTGAGAGTGTGCACTTGCAGGGTCTGCTCTGGCTTGGCTGCTGGGAAAATGTGACCAAATGGGCTGCAAAAGGAGCTACTGCTGGAAGGACCGGCATGGAGAAGGGAAAAGGTATAAATCACGCAACCATCCTGTTACAAACGATCTCAAAGGAACTTAAGACTCATCTAGAGGGAGATAGTCTGGACATAAGGAGCAGGATGTATGGTCTCTGAGGAGGTAGAGAGGTGCTGGTAAAGACCCTGGTCTAAGGCAGGGGCCCAATTTTGCCTACCTCACTGGTGCCTCAGAGCCACATGTGGGACTGTGAGAGAGTCCCTTTGGTAAAATCCCTTTCAGCTGTCTGACAGCCAGATCTTATTCTGACAGGCATGAGGAGTTGAGGATAAAACCGATGGATTTGAAACAAACAAACAAACAAACAAGCAAAAAAAAAGAATAATTTAAAAAATCTACAGTGTGTTTCAAAAAGATGGGCCCAGTTTCAAAGACATAGTGATTTCAAATTGTGTCTGTCTTTTTGAAACACTCTGCAGATTCTCTAGAGAAACACAAAGTCCTCATTTACTGCTTGCTGATAAGACTCAGGGCTGAAGAAGTGCCTGAGAAGTGCCTTGAAACCTGCTTTGTGGGTGAAAGAGAAGCCATGTATTTTCTCTTCTCTTTCATGTTCATCATATTCTAGAGACCAGGCATGCCAGTTTGGAGGCACTGATAAGGAAAGGGAGCTCACTCAAACCTTTTTATATGCTTCAAAGATATAGAGAGATCTCACATCATGAAAGTGTCAATAGTGACAGAGAAGCCACTTGCCTGGGCTGCTTTGCAGGTGATTGATGCCTCCTTTCTAGCCCTGGAGTTGCGGCTAGTAAAAATTCAGCAGCATTAGACACCTCTCATTTCTCTGTAAGTCAGTGCTGAAGTTTCAGGAAATCATGTACTTCCCAGGAACATACTTTTCTCTGAGGTGATACAGTTGTATATGGCTTATCTGGCAGAAAGGGAAATCACCCTCCTGTAATCTGAACCCTGTTTCTAGGAGTCAACAGACAAGGAAAGAAGTCCAATTGTTAAATTAAAGAAAGCAAAGATGAAAACAAGCTCAAAAAGGAGTAAGGTCTGTGTGAGGGCAGAATGCAAAAGGAAAGAAAAAAAGAAAGAAGCCTCATTTGGCTGGTAGATAGACAGTGATGAGTGTGTTCATCTCATAATTATGCGACTAAGCAGGAGGTCCATCAGTATGGATGTTGTTAGGGCTAAAAATCTTGTCTTGCATGTTTGGATGTATGTACACCACAGTTTGCGTGCTCATATGGACAATCACTTGCAGGGAAGACACAATCTGCTATAATGCCTATCTGCTAGACAAAATGTGCATGATTAGTTCCATATGGCTTTTCTATCTGAAACAAGAGAGCTCCAATGTGAGGAGAGATTTCAAACAGAGATGATGATGTATTTCAAAATCCCACTTCAATAATGCACTTATGGGCAAAATTTGCCTTCAGTGGGATTTAAACACACATTTGAGTGCTTTACTGAATAGAGATGTCCTTAAACATCTGCTTAAAAATATATAGATACTAAGATGTGATCTTATTTGGGTGGGCTTTGAACCAACTCCCAAGCGATTTGTTGAATGAAGATTCAGGAGAAGATATCTGCAGTCCACAGAAAAAACAGGTTCTGTTTTCTAATTTGGCATTTTCCTTTACTGCTGAGCTGCATTATCAAGCAGAAAGGTGCTAATGCTGTTCCTCCTCACACAGTCACATTTAGAAGATACACCACTTAACGGAAGGAGGTGCCTAGTCTTCTATGTGCTTAGTCTTATAGGTACAGGTAAGAGAGTCCTTTAGAGGACAAATCAGAAAATCCAGTTGTTGGGTTGCATTTTGACATGACCCACTGCTGATGATTTTAAAACAGCTGAGCACAGGCAACAACCTTTAGTTCCAGCTTTGAAAATCTTCTGGGTGAGTTTTCTTTCTTCACGCACTGTACAAGGAAAATGAGACAGGCTAGTCTTCTGATTTAGATGTCTAAATTTCTTGCCTAAATTTAAATGCTGTTAGTAAGCAACATAAATAACCCTTTCCACACAGAATATTTTAGGGGAGATGGGCTCTAAAATCACTCTTGGTCATAAATGCAAGAAAGGAAACAAAACAGCCTGTCCAGCATAGCTGTTTGCTTTCAATGCTCAAGAGCACTTTAGCAGGTGTTCAGCAGTCTACAGCAGGTGGCATCTCTCTTGTCAGCACCTGTCCTGCCACTGCCATCTGCAAGGGTGACATAGCGGTGTGACAGTCACACTCCCTCATAGACAGGAAAATCAGGTATCCATGTGGGAATACCCAAAAGCCAAATCGTTGAGCACAGGAAAGTTTTAAACTAATCAATGAGAAACACCGAGATAGTTGTGTGTCTGAAACCTTGTCTTTGATGTTTCCTCAGAGTAACAGGGCTTCAGAGCTCCAAAAGCACTGTCTGCAGTGTCTTGCCTGCACTCTTCCATAGCCAGGGACTAAGAAATGTGCCCAGGAGGTGAGAGCTAAATCCCTGACCAGCATCACCCTTGCAGACATTTGAACCAATGGCTCTACATTACAGGAAAACCTGTTAGCTATCAGTTTATGTGGCATTTTGTACAGAGGGGATCATCACCTCTATTACTGAGCTCAGGCTGCCCTGTAATCAAAAGTGCTGAATTTATGAAAGCAGATGGCAAGAGTCCCCATCGGGGACTGGGTACATAGCCTTGGGTATATGCACTTAGCTTGGGCAGGGGTGCTCTGTGGTTCCTCAGCTACTACGAAAATGGAAATGTAGTGCTCATAAAACAGAGAAAATGCTCTAGAGTAGGAGCCAGAGTCCTGCTCTCAGGAAACACACAGCCCACTGAGCTCCTCTCTGCTGGTGCCATGGTCCTTCTTTGCTCAGATGTGCAATGGCCCAAGACAAATGGGGACCATTCCCACCCCAAATAAGCAGTGCCTGGTGTTTAGGGCATTTTTCTAAGCTCAGGGAGATGGAGGTTCAAACTTTCATGGCACTAGAAGTACCTGGGCCACAGGTTTTATATTTCCTGGAGTAGTGCTCTAGGTTATTGGACAGAAGCAGGGCATCATGTTCTGTGACAAAGTCATTGTCATTGAACTCCAGGACAGTTCAGACTAGCGAGATGAATTCTTAACAGCAGGTCAATCCCCAGAAAGCCTCACAAATTAAGCATGCATCTAGCTGGCCAGCTCAGCGAAGCCAAGACCAGGCCTGTTTTGACACTGCAGCAGGCTCTTGCGGAAAGTTTTTCTCTGGGGATATAGGTGTCTCATGTGCATAAAACAAAGGAGGCAGTGAGTACTTTCCTCAGCTAGTCACAGCATGGTAGGACAAGACCTTCTCTTGATTCCTTCACCTCTGGGAGCTTTGCAGGTTGTGCCTTCTCCTCCGCCCTTACATGACTACAGGTAGCACAGGCTGCATGTGAAGTCCTAGCTGAATGTGGTTCTATTTAGGAACTTCTATTTCATATACAGAAATAAATGGTTTGTAACATGAGTTGAACCTCTGTCACTTTTCCTGTCCCTCAGGCAGAGAAGAAAACTCCCTGCCAGCTTCCTGCATGCCAGCAGACACCTCCTGCCATTGAACTGGGCTTTTTGCAATGTGCATTTTGGATACAGACTCTTCAATTCTGCCTAACCACCACTTTGCATGCATAAATCTCTTTTTTTTTTTTGGAGCTGAGAATTAATCTGTGTGTCTCACTTTGTCATCTGCAAAATGGAGAATTTCCTTACCTGACAAGAAAAGTGAGAGGATAAATATTTCAGAGACCATGAAGTACTCAGACAACTCTCTCAGCGCGGGTGACAAAAGTAGCTTGGCTAGACAGGAAAACGCTACTTTAAAATTCCCAGAAGAAAAGCACAGAATAGAGATGAGATACAACAATGTGGGAGGCAATTGCAGCAATCTGTGTGATAGATGGCATCATTCCCAGTAAAGCAACATAGATCTGTGTGTAGACTTTCATCCCTGGAACTCTTCACTACTGACATGTGCTTCATCCGTGCGCTGTGGCACCAAATAATGTTGTTCATCCTCCTGCTTTTTAGTCACTGTTTGCTCCATCAAGTCACGCAGAAAGAGAATTTGGACTGCTCATTGTTTGGATGTTATGGGACGCTTTGCAATTCCAGCAGGGACCTCGCCTCAGTGCTGTTTTCTGCAGAAATGCAGAAACAGAATATTTAGAGGAAAATGGACTTATTTGACTAAATGTTTGCCGTGCGAAGGTCTCCGAACACTTTCTCTCAGGCAGGGCATCACCTGGCGTCCAGCTCAGGTTGGTGACACTGAGGGAGGGAGCTGGCGGCTCCGGCCTCTTCAGCTGCAGTTCCCAGCCTGGCCCCACGAGAGGGCAACATAGCAACATCCATTGCACTTCCCTGCCTTCATGGGAAAAAAATCATAAAAGGATTAGGCTCTTGAACTAAAAATTTCATTCTACAATATATGCATAGTATTTATAGAAAGAGCATTTACTCCTATAAAGTGTTGCTATTTTACTTATAGCAGTAACATATAATCAGTATGCATTAAATTTCTTTCATCTCGCAGAAGCTAATATGACCCTCTGCTGCTAACCGTATAGGACAACTGAACATCAGAAGAAACCTTCCTTTTTTTCATACCTCAGGCACTCTATAAGAAAACTAAACTGGAGGCTCAGTGCTACAACTCATCCTCAGGGGGCAGCCTGTTTATCAGTCGTTTTAATAGGACTAACAGTGTGAGTAAAATTCTATGGGTTCATGTCCTTACTTTCATTGGCTCATGCAATTAAATACTGTATTTTGTATCTTGCCCTCAGGTCTGTAACCTCCCTTGTTAAGCTGACAAATTTCTGTATCACCTCCTAACCTGGATGATCTGAATGTGCTTTTTGAAAATGCCACTGACAGCGAATCAGTGCTCCTACTGCAGTCTATAAAAGGTTTATCTTCCACTTGACTGGAAACTGCTACCATATGCTAAACATTTTTGATAATGCCATCCAGAAATGTTTTTTTCCCACATATTTCATATTCTGTCTTATATTCCAAAAGGCCATGCCTATTTTGCAGCTGTCTTATCAGATGCAGCTGAAATATTTTTCTTCCGAGTGACTCAGTTCTAGACGAGCGATTTGTCTTCGTTTTGTGTTACACAGAATTTACTTGCCAGCTCCAGGCTCTGGTAGCGATTTGCATTGTCACCAGCTATTAGAAAGGAGAACAGAGAGTCATTAACCAGATGTTGAGAGGTAAATGGGAGACGAACCACATCAGAAATGCTATGACTAATGCTGTTGGATGGAGGAAATGCATTCTTACAAGCCACAGCTTAAAATGAATAAGTAAGGAAGGTGAGATAAAGGGTCGTACAGGCTATGACTGCACTATTCACAGCAGGACGGGCTGCAGATGATGAGGACAGGAAGGCAGGGAGGACATTGCAGGGAGGCCTGGCAGGACCGACTCCTCCAGAGCAAACCAGCCGGTCAGCTGCAGCCAAGCGTGCCGGCGTGGGCAGGTGGCAGCAGGGACCAGGGTGCACGTTGTGCCAGGCCCACGGCCACAAAAGGGTCAACATTTTTAGCACGGCACAGACACTATTGCGTGTGCTTCTCCCACATATCACGCTATTTAATTGCTGTAAACTATCAGGCAGCTCTGTGGAATGGAGGAAGTAACTGGTTTGACTAGTCACTGTTTGTGAAATCGTTGCCCACGTACATGGTCCCCTGCACACACTACGTTAGACACATGCACTAAGCCGTCATTATCGGTGAGGGTGTGCTGCCACCCTCTGAGGGCAGGACTGAAGATGCTGGAAAGCAGAGAGTCATTTATGCCACGAAGACTGTGGCAGCACTGAGGGGGCCACTCTGCAGGTCAGAGAGAAACTGCACTCAGAGAATAGCCTGGATGAAGCAATTACTTCTGCACAGATGAGGGCAGATCAATCTCTAAAAATACTGTGCCCTGCTGTGAAAAGTGGCTGTGCTGCCATCATGAAAAATTAAAAATTAATTTACTCTCATTTTTGTTTTGTCTTTCCCTTGGACACCACGGGCAGATGGAGAGCACTGTTAACCTCTGCGCTTCTGCTGCCCACAGCTTTTCTGCTGGCCCGGAGAGGCACCATACACTCACAGGGAAGTCTGATACGGTATCTTTCCCCATGAGATGTATTTGAAAGAGTTCTTTAGTAAGCCTGCAGTTTCCAAATTTACTTCAGGAAAGACATCGGGAAGCTCTGCTTTGAAAAATGTGCAGCATGAAGCTGAATACACCCTGATGCAGGGGCCACTGAGTGGCTGCTGCTGGACGCACATGCTTCCAGGGCAAAGAGCGAGAACGTATTTCTGATAAGAACGTTTAGCACATTAAAGCACGAGTAAAAATAGTGACACACCAGGACTGTGCCCAGGTATGCCAAAGAAGCAAAGGGCATACTGGGGCTGGCCTGGCAGGCTGTTGTCCTTCTGTCTGCCCCATTGCACCTGTGTGGAACAGCCTGGAGGCAACAGGCACAGAAAGGAGGAACCTGCTGGTTATGGGGATCAAACTGGTGCCTGGGCCAGGGCTGGGATATCTCTGGGCTCTGAAACCCCTGCCCTGGGCTGCTTCAGTGGGGAGCTGGAAAATTTCCTTTGCGTCAACAAGGTTTACTTAGTGGAAAAGGACATTACTATCAGGGAAAGCTGTTTTTTTTCCAGCCTACAGAACCAAAGGCCAGCCAGCAACTGAAAAAAAAAAGGGAGAAAAAAAGATGGAAACTACGAAAAGCTCTATACCTTTTAAAATGTGAATTTTTATTTGTGTTATATATTTGACCGTAAATTGCAATAGGCTTTTAAGCAAAAATTAACTTGAGTAGACTTTAAAGAAATTCTATCTGTGAGATATATATGTAAATAGAACAACACAATTTTTATCAAAGCCTTATCACAGTATCACAGTATGTTTGGGATTGGAAGGGACCTCAAAATATCATCTAGTCCAATCCCCCTGCTGGAGCAGGAACGTTTATAAAAAAGACAATACAGTTTTAGTGTGACATGGAATATATAACCAACTCATAAATCTCCAGTTAAATTTGTGTACTGTGAGGAATGTGCATGTATAGGGGTTGGACTCTGGATAATCCCCACTACTTAACTGGGGGAAAAAAGAGAAGAGTGGTGAAGCCTGAAGAGTTTTTGTCAGCTCAGCCACTTCCAAAGTCACATCCCACCCACGCACAGTCCCATTCTCATAGGACAAGCTGCTGGGCAAAGCACAACCAAACAGGATCAGCTTTTGATTTAAGAAGCAGATAAGATTAAAATGAAGCCAACCTGAAACTTTAGCACAAGTGAAGAACTTACAGGACAGGGCTGGTTCTGCCTCATGGCAGGGGACAGGAGCAGACAGCTTCTCCAGCCTCTTCTCAGCCTGTGCTCACAGCAGCCACCTGTCTGGATGGTATTACACAGAGTTTGCAGCTTTCCTGCTTTTAGCTCAATCATTTTAGCCTGTAGCTAAAATACACTTCTTTAAATTAGCTAGCTTTCAAAGTGCCTCTTCCGTCTATGTGGTTAAGTAAATGTATGTTCTTAATAGGTAAACATAAGCAAAGAGGTTCACATTTTTATCTTTTATTTGATTATTATCTTTGCTACAAGATTTGCAATAAATACAGCATCCAGATGAATGACATGTTACAGGGCTGGGCATCAGCCAGTACTAATTAGTCACAGTTTCATTCTTTATATTTTAAATAATTTAACTGGCTGAATCAGCTTAATATTAGGAGAATTCACAGACCATTTAGAGCTCTTGCAGTGAAGTTCATGACAATGCCCTTTCCCCACAAGCATAACTGTTTCCCTGAGCACCTGTGTACTTACTTCTTGCCTGGGATGTTTACCTGTTACAAGGGGAAGGTCATTAATTTCAGCTGAGACAGATTGGCAGAGTTAAGCTCAACAGGAGCCTGACCCCAGGTTCCATAACCAATAGATTAGATAATAGAAGTTTATTACTTTTCAGAAGAAATGACAAAACTAAACACTAACAGACAGATTGACTTTCCTGTGGGGTCACTGTTCATTAAATTTCCTACTGCTTTTTCAATCTGAACCACTACAGTCATTTAGCTTTGAGCCTAAGTCCCTAAAGCGAGAATATTGTTTCTTTATTACCTTGAGACCATTCATCTTTTTAATGGTGTTTTACAAGCTCTCTTCCTAAAATGGGCAAACGCTATAAAAAAAATAAAAATTGTGCCTTCTGTGGCTTAAACACAAACAAACCCAGTTGTTTCCATCCTTCTCGTTTAAAATCCTTTCAGCACCTGTTTGTGCCAGGCAGGTAACTAGGTATCTGATGGAGACAGCTTGGTATGGATTAAAACCTTCACAGAAACTGATGGCAGATTCAGAAATGATCGATGGAGATCTAGCTCTGTAAAGCAGTGGGCTGTGAAGGAGGCTGTAGGAAAGCGTGTACTTGCCACGTGTTGTCAGGCTGAGGAACCAGGACAAGGAGCTGGGGAGGGGTGGTTGAAGGGAGGACAACGTGCCAGAGAGGGGTTTTGCCACTGGGAGTGTGCACAGGTGCCTTAAGGGGATCATGGTGCTGTAGCTGGACCAGAAACTAGTGGCTTCAACAACTCTGACATGTCTTGTCTGCTTCTCCTTTCCTCCCCCTGAAAGTCAAGACATGGACTTGGAACAGATACCACCACTACAGAAGGTCCCCGGGTACATTACAGAGGACTGTTGTGGGAAAGGAGTCACACAGAAAACAGTAAGAAAGCATGCAGAAACTCCCTGCAAAAGATCCCACTCATCAAAGAAGAATGATGTCTTTTTATTTCTTACTAAGTAGATATGCCATAACATTTATAACCTTGCAACAAAAAAAAGTTTTAAAAGGATTTATTACCCATCTTAATCAAATTGTGTATCTACTGATTTCAGTAGCTACAAGGACAGTATTTTATGGTCCCTTCTTTAAGGTCACAGGATATTAAAAAATACAAGGGCGGTGACATGAAATGTTTGAAGAGTGGACAGAGATCCCTCTTATCTTACATTGCCGATTTTCCAAGGAAAACACCTTTCTTGCACATACTACATGATTTACAGCAATCTAGTTGCCTTGATTTCTGACAAAACAGGGCTCAGCTACTAGAATTTGCATTGTGTTGGTGGAAGATTGAACAAAAACGTTGTTTCATGCTTGCCTCCTGCTACTAGATTGTGACCCTTTAACTCTGTTTGCTATCACGGACTGATGAAGGAGCAATGCAACCTGACCAGCTTCCTTTCTGCCCAGTCCAAAAATGGAAAGATGATAAAAACATGAGACAAGATAGGAAGAGGCAAGCATCTGTTGAATCAGTGTTCTGTGACTTAGAGATGTTTTTAGAGCCCTTAACCCAGCCAACTCTAACAGCTAAGGATGCCTAAACCAAGAAGGGAGAACTTTGCAGCTGAGCAACAGAGGGGGAAGGAGGCTGTTCCTAACATTACAAGCTCCAATTGTTCTTCTTTTCTAAACCCAGATTTATTGTTTGGGGCCATCACCAAATTGCTCTTTGTTTTTCCACTATGAAACAGATGGCATAATTATGCCCTGCAATTTTACTGCTATGCTACAATTTCGTCGTGTCATGCTAAAACTGGTAGGTTCATTCAGTGTACAAAAAAACTTTCATTCTGCTGAGCTGCCTGTGGATGCATAGAGTAAAATGGCAGTTTAAAATGTTTCAAGATGCTAAATCAATATTTCATTATTTGTCTCATATCCGTTTTATTAGTGATAAATCAAAGCTCAACAATAGATAAAAGCTTGAACTGGTTATATGGTAAGATGTAATGAGAATGGACTTTTGCACAATCACTGCATTTTTAATCTTTCTTAGAACAAGCTTAATATATCTTTTCCGACATGATAAGATTAGACAAAATTGCTCAACTCTGTTCTTTGTAAGGTTAGTCAAACTACCAGCTGAAAGAATCTTTCTCAAGGTTATACACAAGTGAAAGAAAACTTGTATTATAAATTTACCTTCGTACAGGCTAGAATAAAAAAGAAAGCCTAACCCATGAAGAGGTGTTCTGAAGAGTGTTCAGTTTAAGACGAACATGACTAAAGGGAAAATACCCGAAATACAGAAAGATTTAACTCTCCACAGTTCTTGATCAGTGTTTTTCATCCACAGTAAGTCAACCATTGAACACATTCGATCATTTAAAGCCAGAGGCAGGTACAGGAACTTGCTACTCTAACCTCAGAGGTATTCGCATACCCGAGGCAGAGCAAGAATTGATACCTGAATGCATAAACATATGTAGAAATCCAACTTCAGTCACTCTGTTGATTTCTTAAGGTGAAATAAGGCAGGCCAAACTCTATTGTTGTTACAGACAGAGCCTTAAAAGGGATATGACAAAGAAACATATTGATGACAGAAATTATTTTCTTCTACAAGAAAAATATTGCAAACCTCTTAGCTTTAGGGGACACTTTATCAACTCGCCCTGTAGAGATAACTTTATACACATCATCAAAGGAACAGAGAGATGATTTAAAAAATCCTAAGGAATGAAAACACCTACCAAGTTAGAAAATCACTGCAAGGTTGCTGGCATGACCTCAGCATTCCTGCATGCCTCCCTCCCCTCTGCCTCCATGTATGCCAGGAGCCTCCAAATAACCCTCTCTGGAGGCTGACTCTTTCACACAGGTACCACCAGTGCCTGCACTGGTTGATCCAGTTTAGCAGACCAGTATCTCTGGTTGCCCTTGCGGGTGGATAGTACTGTGTGACTGGTCCAATATCCCCATTTTGATGATCTCCCCACTGTGGATTTGCTGGATATCTTGATATCAACCACAGCATGAAGGCAGGCCACGTCAGAGCAGAGAAGTGTGCATTCACTTGATCTAAATATAGACAATGAAGTTATAAAGATATCAGAGATAAGCGTACATGAATAAAAACAAGGGGGTTGAAGGACTTCTAACACTCCTGTACTACTACTAGTATAACTGATTCAACTGACCTGGCCTCTTCCTTTTCTTTTTCTCTCTTCTTCTTTTTTTTTTTTTTTTTTTTTAAATTATTATTAAGAAAAAGACTAGACCATTATTTAAGTGTATCACTTTCTTTAGATTTGGCATTAAAAGAGACCTTTTAACATTTCTGAGTGAGTGCCTCTCCAATAATTAGACTTGCAAAACCCACCCTGTAGCATTTTATTAAAATTAATACCTGCTGGCAGTTTAAATAACAAAGTGAAGAAAACAATTTGCATCAGGCACTCGACAGCGATGGCAGGAACATTCCCAAAGCACTCTTGCATAACTTCTTTATACTCCCTTCAAAGCCGTGTAAAAAAAATGCAGCTTTTACAACATGCTCCAAAGAAATTAAAATTAAGACCACATGAGTAAGAGGGAAAGAGGCAACTCTGTGGACCTGGAAAGATTTTGATGCTCACCCAACCTCCTCTGCAGCACAAACCAGGTTAAGATGTTGCTGCCTGTGGTTGCATGGGTATGGCACAAAGAGAGAAGTGATCTCTCAAGAAGGGAGGTCCATGGCAGGTTAGGTGTTAGTAAAGCAGAACAGCTATCTCAGGCCAACAGGCAGCCAGCACAGGTCTCGCAGGCGTGCAGTTGTGGGTGTCACTGTGGCAGAATGCAAACCGCCCTCTCTCCCCCTCTCTCCTTCAGTATGGAAGGAAAAGGCACATCTCCCTCTCTCTCTGCTACTTGAGGCTGACAGCTTCTTTTGTTTGGCCCCAGAGCACCCTGGCCAGGGCCATTAGGAGAAAGGAGTGCCGAGGCGCCAGGGAGCTGCTGGGCACCCATGGCCAGTGTGGGGGATGTTTAGAGGCTTCAGGGGCACCCACAGCCAGTGTGGGGGTGCAGAGAAGCTTCTGGAATGCCTACAGTCAGATCTGATCAGCCAATATAAAAACAAGATTCTTGTTGAGACTCCGTCCATTGTCGCGGGTCTCTCAGAGCACGAGCGAGATGCTGCCGTCGAGACCCGCCCCCCGGGATGGAGACTCTGCTTGCCGTGCCGCCACGGCTGTGAGTAAAACTTCTCGCAGGATTGCGAGTATATTTATACTATTCCGTGCACATGTGTAACTTTCCATGCACATTTGCAGGCGTACTTTCTGTGCTTAATACAAGCACGTGTACTTTCCGTGCACATTTGCACATGTAACTTTCCGTGCTCAATACGAGCACGTGTATAAATTATTTCCTCGCACAATCGTGAGTGTATTTTCCTCCCGTGCTTCCACATAAGCACGTGTAATATTCCGTGCACATTTGCACGTGTAAGTAAATTAACCCTCGCAGGATTGCGAGTGTATTATAAATTTACCCTCGCACAATCACGAGTGTACACTTCCCGTACTCACTACGAGTACGTGTATCTCTTTAAAAATAATCCTGCATCGTGTACAGTCAAGTGTGTACTTCTCCGGGACTCAGGGACGGCTCCGGCATTGTTTTGGTGAAGCCACGTGCATGCACACTGTGGACCGCCTGTTGTATTAGTTGCAGCCCCTCAATAATTTTCCTCAACTGATATCCGAACCTTTATTTAAGTCACTTTGGAGTGCTAAAACCCTGTTTCTCACCGGTTTAATAAAAGTTGTTTTGGACCTTGTTGTCCCTTAAACTAACCTCGGGGTGCCTCCGTGACAGTCACCACAGCCAAGCAGTTCTGTCTGTGTTACCTTTGGTCATGCAGAGCATGTTACCACAGGCTGGTGCTGAAGTAGAAAAAGGCTTCTTAGGTAGTGACAGCTTCTCAGAGGTGCTACTTCATGGCCAAATGCAGTCAGCAGGCCAGGCAGGGTGGCTGCTACCACAGGGCATGCACCACAGCAGCCTGCGCTCCAGGACCACGTCCCGTTCATGAGCTCTCCATCAATGCTGGATGCCCTTCTTCAGGAGGGGGAAAGGATCGTATGTCTGCCATCTCTGTCACCCAGTCACATCTCCATCATGTCTATGCTGAATGTTAGCCAGTCTCAGGTCAACACACAGTGGTGTGATGGTGACATACAGTGTCACCGTAGCCTGAGGAGACTTATCCGAGAAAGCAGAGGGGAATGCCAAGAGAAAGGGGATAGCAGGGTAGCATCTTGCAGCATCTCACCTGTGCAGTCTTGTGGAAGAAGAGCATTTGTTCACAGCTAACCACAGCAATCACTTTAAAAGACAGGATTATTGAAATGATGTTGTCTATAAGCAAGCCAGTCATTTGTGATTGTCACCGGCACGGAGGAGATGCAGGCTGTACCTGACTGAAAACCTGTGTGACAGCAAAATGAACTCGGCAGGTCTCTCTCTACCCTTTGCAAGCCCTGGCACAGAAGAGCTGCTGGGAAAGGGCAGGCCAGAGGGAAGTGAACGTTATGGTGATGTGGGGTAGCACTGCTCAGCTGCCTGAGAGGACATTTTGCATATGTCTTGCGCCCAAAACAGGAGACTGATAATGGGGCTTATATCTTTAATGTTGCTCTTCGAGAAGCCTTTTCAACAGTATGGCACAAAATTTGGTGCAGGGAGTGCTGATGAACTGAGATGGTTTAGTCAGCCTCATGGAGATAAACATGTTTTTACAGAGCAATCTGGAAATCTCTGGACAAATGAGCAATGTGGAATGATCTTCTTTTCAACCAAGTTGCTAGGAGACATCAGTGTAGTCAATCATATAGCCATCAACTACTGCTGCTCAGGAATTTTTTTAATAAACTTTCTATACTGAAGAGTAATTCAGTGAAGCTAAAATTGCTCATGGGATCATGCCAGTTTTGACAAAAACAAGCAACAAAACCTGCACTGGCAAAGCTTTTTAGCTTCCAGATGGAATTTGTGATCCAGAAAGTATAATGGGAAGGTTGGTGTCACCAGCACATAAAAACCCAAGAGGAGTAGCTCAAACTCACGCCCTGTGATATCCCTTAACAGGAAAATACTGGTCTGCTTTCCAACAACCCATAAGGAGCTAATAAATAAATTATGTCTAGGGTACATAGTTCAAATTCACTATACCCAGAAATCTGCATATGCTATAGGAAATTTCAAGGTATTTTGAAATTCGAAAAAGATGAAGGCTGCTAGACTACTGTAATGTGCAAAACAGCCTAATGCCCGGCAATGGAAGAAACTCAAGTTCAAATCCTTGCTCCAGGCCTGTGGGTGAATGGCAAGGTCAGGGCAAGAACCAGCCTTCCGCATGGGCTGCGGGTTTGCTGGCAGCCCCAAGCCACTGACTGTTTTGGCATCCGTACCATGATTTTGTGAACAGTTTTCAGGCTGTCAATGTTGTGCTGATGCAGAACAGTAAATTTTGAAATCTGAAAGCATTGTGCAGGACAGAAAATGCTTTTTTAAAACACTTCTGCCACTGGGGGAGATAGTAGCATTTTCACAGAGCCAGTTGCCTGTGTGGAAAGGCTGAAAGGTAATAGAGGTGGCAGAACAAATTAGCAAGAAAAGGGAAACTGAGCTACAAAAAACACTTTATAAGGCTGAAAAAAACTATCAAAGAGAACATAACATCAGAAATTATTTCCAAACCTACATTTCTTCTAAAGAATCTGCACAATAAAAATACCAATTTTTATGCACTTTGAAAGCATGTGGCAGATTTTAGGGAAAACAGAAAAAGGAAGCATCATTATTCAGCACTGTTATTACACAAAATGCAAAAATCAGCAAGTTCAGAGAAAAAAAACCCAACGCCCAGAGACAGGAAAACAAAACATCTAGCTTTTTACCATTACTAGACATATCTGACTAAATATTCCAGACATCCTTTCATTTTGCAAAAGTTATTAAACCGTTAAAAAAAAAAAATCTGGAGCTCAGACTGAGAGTAAAAATAGTTCCAGCAGTGTTAATATCAATTCCTACAGTCAGTAACAACTCTACTCCAAGCACGACTTCAGTTGCCAGAGTAGCCCGGGTTGTTCTGAGGGTGCGGGGACATTGGGGCAGGCACAGCTGGCAGAGCTGGGCTGAGCCAACACAGTGCACACGTGGAACAGCAACGGTCCCTGGAGACCATTGAGGATGTTAAAGCAACGTTTTGTTCTCAGCTGCCCCCACGTCTCAAATTTTGGGGAGCACCCACACGTGGAGCACAAAATCTAAAGCACTACAATATGCTTATTGTGGGCAAAACCCACAGAAGCACCAATGTACAAATGAGTGAGTTGTACTCATTGTCAGGATGTTGAGTCTTTTCCCAGAGTCAGGCTTAGGTTTGGGGTCAGCACTTTTTTTGCATGGAAGGCAGTTGTTTTCACTTTAAAGCTGATATTTACCTTCAACCTTCCCCACTGGTCAGGTGCTTTCACAGGCAAATTTGCTTACTGCTCCCCACACTACTAGCAAGTGAATGTATTAAAGAAATTATTTTACTTTCACTAGCACTGTTGATGTTGTAGGTAAGTTGGGAACAATCCCAAACACAATTTCACACAGCTGTTGGATGGAAAAATTACATTTAGAGATACCAAGCTGATATTCAGAACTACAAGCCCACAAGACTGCATGTGAAAAGGGAATACTGAGAGATAAATATCACTATTGCGAGACACAGTAGACATCAGCATTGAACTTTTTGTTTTTAATTAGAACACTGGTGAGGTGGGTAGATACAAGAAATTCTAGTCTGATCTACTCTCATATGTGGGGTTTTCCTTAAGAGAGCAAATGTATTTTACCTTCATGCATCTGTAAGGAAAAATCCATGGTTACAATAGAACCATGAGCAGAAAAGCAGACAATACAAAACTGAGAGGAAGAAATAAAAAATAACAACAATTCTAACAGTAAATAGATATAAATGCCTTGTGATAAGACAGTTTAGGAGTACCTGCTAGGGAAAATTTTTGAGCTGGTCACATTGTCCTTGCTTTTCTCTGACAGCATCACTTTCCAAAGAAAATCCTGGTGAGAAATGCTGTCTGCAGTGGTTTTAATCTTGGAAATGATCCACATATGGTGGGCAGCATTAAGACTGGAAAAGGCCAGAGGTGGTAACAGCCTGCACCTTTCCATGTGTCACAGCAAACTGCTGCTGTGTCTGGCCCCAAATGCCTCCATTCAGCCCCTTGTGTTTGTCCAGCACTGAAATACTGCATGGTGGGGGAACCAAGCCAGTGAGGTAGAGGAACAATGAAGGAAAGGAGTCCCAGACCCTTGATACACAGACCAGCAACTTCAGTCCTTGTGTGCAGCGAGGAGTAGGTGCTGCGCCACTGCCAGCATCAATGGTTGAGTATGAAAACAAAGAAAAATCAAATTGGGAGCCTCTGACCTATGGAATTGGTCCAGGGTCTGTTCTGTAGATTTTTTGACCTCTTTTTTCCATCATGCTTTAAGCTCCTCAGCTAACACTGGGCACCACACAAAGCTTCCAATTGGAAAAGGAAAGAGCAGGTCACGCTAAAAGGTTTTGATTCTTAGTTCTCGTTTTTAAGATGGGGAAAACAGCACAGTAGTTGGTGTGGTTTTATTGCATGATACAGTGAGATAGGACAGGGAAAGAGAACACATGTCCTAGTATTATTAGCAAATGTTGCAAAGAGCTACATGGTAAGCAAATGCTGCATAACATTTACAAAAGAATACAGGCAAAGCCTTTCTTGCATGGACTTGTTACTTTGCATTCAATAACTCACTGCCAAATCTAAAATACAATTACTGAGATCCCATTGCAAAAAAAAAAGTGTAGTTCGACTCTTTGGCAAAGCTCAAAGTTCAATTACTTCGTAGCAAATCAATCAAATATGTGTGTAGCAAGCAATGAAATAGCACAGATGTCACCTCATTGCTTTCAGCCGAACATGGTTTTTCTACTTTTCAAAAATCGGCAAGCAGCACTAGGAAATATTTACAAAGTTCACATTATGCAGAAGATAAAAAGTAATCTACCAGTGTGATTTACAGAAGCAGAAAATGGTGTTAAGGGCATATGAAACAACAAATAATGAACATTCATCACTAGTAACCTGATGTGATGATTTAATTTTTTATTGACACCAAGACTCATGATTTTAAAGTTGGATCCACCACGTTTCAAGAGCCAGAAGCCCTGCACGCAGAGCAGTGATGCACTGAACCCTGTGCAAACACATTTGCCAGTGCTGATGGATGTACGGCCAGGACGTTGCACACGTACAGGCACGGTGAATGCTGCTGAACCAAACACCGAGCGTTCTCCTCAGCTGGTGTCGGTCTGAGTGATGCAAATAACAGCTGACCCAGGGAAGCCAGGGGCTATGCTCTGCACAGGACGGCTTGGAAAGTTACACACACTTCATTGTTCCTCTACCTTGCTGACTTGGTTCCCCCACCATACAGTATTTCAGTGCTGAACAAACACAAGGGGCTGAATGGAGGCATTTGGGGCCAGACACAGCAGCAGTTTGCTGTGACACATGGAGAGGTGCAGGCTGTTACCACCTCTAGCCTTTTCTAGTCTTAATGCTGCCACCACATGTGGATCATTTCCAAGATTAAAACCACTGCAGACAGCATTTCTCACCAGGATTTTCTTTGGAAAGTGATGCTGTCAGAGAAAAGCAAGGACAATGTGACCAGCTCAAAAATTTTCCCCAGCAGCTGCCTCTTTTTGCATTTTTGTTACAACCAGTACAAAACCGCACTGGTGCTCATGTAACACCACGATACGTACCTCCCGTTGGAATTCACCTCCATCACAAACACGCTCCAGTGGTGCGACAAGCCACTGAAATATGCCAGGGACACATTATCCTGTTTACCAGCAGCTGACTGAGAAAGGATGACACGAAGTTTGTCTTGACTGCAATAGAGATCTTTAGTTTCCAGGAGAGATCATTACATAAGGTTGTTTTTTCTTTCTTTTTTTTTTTTCTTTCTTTTATTTCTTTGTTCACTATTAATACATCATTCCCAGAGCTGATGCAAAATTTTGCAATCCCTTTCTTTCAAATGGCTGAAGCCAACTTTGAAGTTAAGTCCTCTGACTTAAACATTTTTTGCTACAGCGTGCTGTTTCATTTTGTTGCAACAGAGAATAATTTCTGCTTTCTCTCTGCCTGTGACTGCTATTTAGCTATGGCTACAACAAAAGCTTTTTTTAAAAATGGAAAATTAAAAAAAAAAATAAAAATCACAAATCTGATTTAAAATGAGCCTGAATTTTGAAAGAACATCAAGTCTACCGGCAAACAAAATTATATTTTAATTATCAAAACAATTGATTCACTGCAACTGATTAAAGTACATATAACAATGGAAATTAAAAAATTTTATTTAGCATATCCAAAAACAAATGTTACAAAAAATTTTCTATAAACATAGGCAAAAATGTTTAAATAGGATAATTTAATGTAAACCAAACCCCTTTAAAATATGCAATACTGTAATCAGAGGTTATTTACATCCAGTGAAGACAGAACAACCTTCACTAATGCTAAGTATCATCTAAGCAAATAATTAATTTCCATAACTTCTTGAAACACCAACACTTACATTTAAGTTAGTTTTAGTAGATAAATCACCTCAGTCCTCACACAAGACGAAATTCAGTGTTATATTCAGAAGTGGGAAAGGCAATATCCTGACTGTTCATGTCATCAGTCAAGACAGTACTGTATTCACACTTGCAAAACCTTTAGGGAGGTACAATTATTAATTTATAATATTTATTGCAGGACAATGCAATTACAGGACAGGTAAAATAACTAAGTGACGTGGGAAAAAAAGCTGTATAAAAACCCAGTACAAATTCAATTTTATTTTTCAATCAGATTAGAAAAGCCAGCCACAAACCTAAGCTATTTTCCCACATTTCACAAAGCAGAACAAAATAATGTGTAATTTGACATTATTTCAACATGGAGAAAGCTGTTCGTGTCTTAGAGGAAACACATTTGGATAATTGTCCCACGCAAGCTTTGTTAAATTATGAAATTTATTCACCAAGACATAAGTTTATATCCCACAATAGCTTTCATGCTCATGTACATGGAAAAGGCACAGCCCAATAAATTTAACTCACAGATCATTTCAGATATTTGGTTGTGGCTTTTTTGGAAAGACAAGCATCATTTTTGCATTGCACACAAAAGTATCTAGAGAATACAGAAACCTATTTAACTTAGGAGCCCAGAAACATAAAGCTGTAGTAGTGGAATATAGAGTAAAAAACAAAAAAAAAGAAAAAACCAGACACCAGCTCATCTCTAAACTGTGCTGCCCATGTTCAGGGGATGATGACAGCTGCTGAATGACCTAATGTGAAATGGGCGATCTCCATTTATTTTCTACAGGAAAGCCTTATAACCATATATAACAACACACAAAAAAAGAGTTATTGCTAAAACTACTACTACTGTGCTAGCAGGCACAGGAGATGCCAATATGGCATGGACATATTGAAATACCAGCTCTTTTTTGAGGTGGTTCCTTCATGTTGAGGTGAGGCACTTTGTTTTGGTAATGTCTGCCTAAAGCAGTATTATTAAGTGTTGCTCAGTATAAAAGAGCTTTGACTTCTACAAGTGGTGATTCAGGACACACAAGAGCTAAAACCACTTCAACCACTTCAGACAGTCCAAAAGCAAGACGCAAGCAATTCTTTCTACAAGTGTCCAAAACATATTGTATTTATCTGCCCAATACCTATTCTAAATAATAAAGATAAACAAGAGTTATCTTTTTGACAACAGTTTGGTCTGGAGTTCATCCATTAACTCTAACATAACTTGCCTCAGCAACTAAATATCCCAGTAGACAACTTAAGCAGCCTACTCCTTGCCAAAAATTAGACCACAAAATTAATCATAAACTTCTTACTTCATTTGTCAATACATTATATCAAATTCTTACACAAGTGTGCAAATACACACTCATTTATGACCGCACATTTCTTTTCAGCAGCTTTCTGTAGAATCCCTTAGGGAAAAGATGAGCCAAGCCCCCTTGAGCCGGCAGACACCAGCACACATCTCAGACATCAACAGCAATTTCAAGTGTATGGCACTGGGCATTTCATTTGGGGTCTTTGAACAACATGCAGTTGGGATTTCTGCAGTGAGAAAGCCAACACACAAGTCCTCCAGGGCTAAATACATCTCAATTAGTGCTAATTGGTGAGTAGAACACAGAATACTACTAAAGCTAATGCCACCTAATGCTACCTTGGTGTAGGGGGAAAAGAAAACTGAAATGGATATTCACAGGCTAAACTGAGCAATGAATTTTTAAATCAAGGTGGGAAAAAAAAATTGCCACACTAGAGCTTGCACCAGCTTAACTGTCATCAGTGGCTGAACAGGCTGGTTGAAATTCCGTACAAATCTCTGTTCTAACTTGCACCAAGTCTGACAGAAATCCACATGTCTTCAGCCTCAAAGAGTCACTCCAGACTAACGCTTGGGGATGTGCCTGCCTTGTGTTCTCAGAAATGCAACACGGTGGGGCCTCACAGTTCTGCCCTAGTTGAGGTGGGCTCTGCAGCTCACAGCTGGAAAGCACAGAGCCAGCCTGGACCAACATGCTAACAGCACCTCTTACCCCCACAAGCACCTGTAACCTAGGAGCTGTGAAGAAAAGGCTCGTGTAACTGGGAATTGAGTGTGCTTTGAGAATTCATGTCATGGATAAAAGCACTATATTGTTCTTAAAAACAATGAAAAAAGTAAGTACTTTTATTTCAATATTGTTAACTTTTGCGGCAGAAGCACCTTGTTGGAATGGAGAAACAATAAATACACTTCTTGTTGAAAAAAAGGAGTCTATATTCTCTGCAAAGGACTTCCATAGCCCCCAATACAAGGTGCACACACGGTACATATAAGTATGCAAGATGAAAAAGAATATCAGGATTTGAGTAAAGGTTTTTTTTTCCCCAACTATGAAATAAAAAAGTCACACACACTGAATGCTTTTCCTTTTTTTCTTTTTAAAAAGGAAACTAACACCTTTGGGCTTGTGTTTATGGGTAATATCCTGGTTCCAGTGAAGGCTATGGTAGGAAGATTATGATCAGGACTTCATCCACTCTTGAGTATCTCAGTATTTCATTATTTACCATTGCATGAACTTTCAAGTTCTAAAGTTAACATATTATGCACACTTCTCACTTCTAGAATACACAAGTAAAAACAGTCAGGAAAACAGAGAGGAAAGGCAGAACACAGACAAAAAAAAGTACACTCTTAAATTCACTAATTAGTATCTTGAATTGTCAGCTTCTGGAAATTTACAGAATTTTTAGCTGTAATAGCAAAAGCTTAAGAATACGTTTCTTCTGCTAGGACTCTGAAATTATTGCTATTGAGCCAGCATACTCTAATGAGACACTGGTTTGAACACAGAGGCATTCTGCTCTCAGTCCTCCAAGGGCTCAGGATAGGATACAGCATATAACACAAATTCAAGTGAGAAAAAGGAACCAATCAGACAAAAGGCAATACTGCAAAATCAGTCCCCTTCAGTGTAAAAAACTATCTAAAATGTTGCTTAAGGATTCCCTATTCCAGGCAATTCTGACAGTCTACAGTGAGAAAGGGGAGAGGAACTCCACAAATTTTGCGGGGAATGTGGGCAACGTACAGAATGAAACAAGTGACGTGTCTCAAGGCAGAGGTACTTTTGAGAAGTATGACAGAGCACCACACTTGTACCTGCAATACACTCTCAATACAGTATCTTTTAAGACCTGCTGTAGGAGAAAAAAATCCCAAATCCAAAGAACAAGTGAATCTAAACCAAAGGTGAAGTTCATTGTAAAAGTCCATTACATTACCGAAATGCATAATAAGCCAAGATAAAGTGCTACAAAATGATTAGTAATTTTTTTTAAAGTCCATACGATTCTTCTTGCTTTACTTAGTACTGCTGACAACAGGAGTTAGTGCAATTGCAACTGCACTTGCTGAACTGGAATTCACAATGTCTTCGTATTGCGGGGGTGGATCTAAATGTTGTTCAGTTTCGCTTCTTATACTGACTTCACCAGTGGCTTCCTCATATGAAGGAGGAGGATCACAGTTTGAGAACCTTGTGGAAATTGAGTCTGACCGTCCATCCATATAGCTTAGACCTCCTGGAGAGAGCCCACTGACTTCATACATTTCGTCCTGTGGGGAATGAACAATGCTGAGAGGCGGCGGAACGGGACCTCTGCCATCAGCCACAGCACCATCACCCATCGCTTCGTGGGCTCCCCTATGCATGTACACGGACTGTCTACGCATTTTCTTTTTAAATAGGCATCTCCATATGACAAAAATGACAATGAGGATAATAAAAAGGCCAATGATTAATGGAAATGCAAGGTAAAATGAATACCAGTTATGTCCTGTGTTACTTTCTCCCTGAAGTCCATTTTTGTAGAGTTTCCAGAACTCCTTCTAGAAGAGCAAGACAGGATAAGTCAGAAACTATAACACAGTCAAAAAAAGAAAAAAAAAAAATCACATCAAATTGTTTTAAATGAATGAGGAAAAAAAAAGGCATTTCAAATACTGATGATTAAAATAAGAACTGGTATGGATAAGCACACACAATAGACTTTCAAATTTTCTTCTGATGTGGTTAGTGATACAAAAGGGTGTCTCTTTTATCTAGCCCAATTCCTCACTGCTTTTAAGATTCTTGTACCTGCATTTAATATTTACAAACCTGCAGCACAGACAGGAGTAGGTAAGAAATCTAATCAGTGTGCCTGTCAGCTACTTGGTGGATCAAAATTTTCAGCATCACTCAAAGTAAATTTTAGGGTTTTGTTTGTTTTAAAATTATAATAACTTAGTAATACAATTTGACAGGGAAATACTGTGTTGGAATGACATACCATTTTGGCAAAGCACAACTATGTTTTACTGTCATCTCCTAATTTAGACTTCTCCCACCCTTTGGCTCATATAGCAATTGTTGTCAGCTTATTTTGAGTTGATTCAGATCCTCTCTTTATAGCTAAAAATTGCTTCAGCAGTATAAGACTATTACACAGCTTATTATATTCTAGAAATTTTGACAATACAGCTACAGATAAATGGAACAGAAAGTGAAAAGTGAAAATATGAGCAAGGGAAAACAAAGATGAAGGTGGACACCAGTACCTGAAAGTATTCTTTGCTAGATTAATATGCACAAGCAGGAGTACAAAGATCATGTCATCATTCAGTTTTCTCTGCAGTGAATGGTATGAAAAGCTAGTACAAAGAAAAGCACACCCTGCCTCAAAAAAGTGGTCATCCTCACCTTTAAGGTCTTTCCTACTAAGAAACACTTCTATTGTGTTTTATAGCTATGTATAACTTAAGAAAAAAATATGACAAAAACATTCCAAATCCATGCCAGAAACTCTAAATTCTTTAATTTCCTTTAAAAATACGGAGATCTGACCCACTCATATTCATACCATCATCTATTTTAAATGACAACATGCATCTCACATGCAAGTATTTATAAAATACTGACCAAGTAAAATTGATACGGTCATTGCACTGTTATTAGTAAGTTATCTATTCAGGTTTCAGACTGACTTTGTGTACACACAAGGCAGATCCACAAATTTTCCCCGTTCAGAATTGCTGCCACATGATCAGCATTAAACAGATAGAGCCACCAAACGGATCTCAGAGGTAGCTTGAGTCCAGAAGCACCACAGCTCCTCTAATGCGGAGGCTAAGCTTGCCCTGTGCAAAGCCAGGACGACGACATCACAGGCAAAGCACATGTTCACAACACTCTGGATCAGAATTTACTAAGGTTAAGAGCAATGCAATGTGCAATGTGCATGAAACAACTGGCTATGGTGTGGTTTGTTTTTGTTTTTTTTTTTTAAATGATCAGTGCAGTTGTTTTTATCCCTATACTTACTGCAAGTTAAAAAACAAACAAACAAACAAAAAGAAGTCTCTCTTAATTCCTATGGCAAACCAGGATCAGGTGTTTTTCCTAAATTCCAAGGCTTGACACCAAAGCGGGTCACCACAATGCCCCTTTCATGCAAACCCAGGTCCAAGTCATCTAAGCTAAGTCAAATAGCCTTGACTTCAAACAAAGTAAGCAAGTCTTGGAAGATGCACTAACCTCTCTAGCTGCTTCTCTACAAGGGCCTTCCTTGATGCAGTTCTACAGTTCCAGATCAACTGTGTTGACTTCAGAAAAACACTTAAGGGGAAAAACTGACACTGAAAAATTAAATGAGCTGCACAACTGAGAACTTTTGGGATCTCTGCATGATAAAAAACAAATACCCTACCTCTCCCCATCAGATCAGGTGGGTGTCAGTCTCCAAGTAGCAAGTGATAGGAAGAAAGGAAATGGCCTCAAGTTGCAACAGGGGAGGTTTAGATTTCATTTAGGAAACACTTCTTCTTGAAAGGGTTGTCAGGCATCCGAACAGGCTGCTCAGGGATGTGGTGGAATCACCATCCCTGGAGAGGTTTAAAAGATGCATAGATGAAGCTCTTAGGGGTATGGTTTATAGGTGGATGTGGCAGGGTTAGGTTAACAGCTGGACTTGATGATCTTAAAGGTCTTTTCCAACCAAAATGGTTCTAAGATTCTACGATCAGGGAATTGGGGAGATCTGTTACATATTACCTTTCCAACTGGTTTGAATACAACTACCTAGATTCTTCAGTATTCTCAACTGAAAAAGCAGAAAAAGATTCATTAGAATTAACTGCTATTATTTGTGTGGGAACCAAGCTTCCCACTTCACTGTTCTGGCAGCCTCAACAGCAGTAAAGGAATAAAATGGTACAATGTATGTTTTCAAGGCCAAAGTTGCAAAGATTTACTTGAAAGTAATCAAATATACTGGGCAAGGCTGTGTCATTTTAAAGACTCTGTGGAGGAGAAATGTAGTTTTGATAAAAAAGAAGAAATCACACTTTTCCCTTAGCAATATATTTTGTGTTGCAGACTGCAGAGGAAATGCACCCTTTCCAATGTAAGGGCAGTAAGTTGTGACTGATATTTTAGTAATGTTTCCATGTTACTTTAACTCAGCTCTATCTGCTGGAGAAAATGTCTCTCTACCTTTTTCGGAAAGCTGAAATATCATCATCTCTCTTTGTCACTCTGCAACATGGTAAAGCAGCAGAAAAGCTGATTTCCCAGAGTGGCAGGCAATTAGTTCTGAATGGGGTATGTGGGTGTGTGGGAAGTTGATGGTGTAGCCAGACAGGTACATAAAGAGCTTAAGGTAAAGAGTTTAAAGTGCCTTAAAGACGAAAGTAGTTTAATGCCCGCTTCCATTTGCATGCAAGGCAAAGAAAATCCCAAGACATACACACCCCTGTCAAAAATTACAGTGCTTCAGATTTAAAGCAATCTTGCAGAGACAGAGGAATAAAATTCAGCACACAGGTGAAAAATCCTAAGAAACACACACTTGGTCAGTCATTAAAAAATGAGCTTTCTTTAAATTTTCCTCTTCATGGGGGAAAAAAGACAACAAAAACCAACCAAACCTACCAAGATCAACAACAACAAAACCTCCAAACCTACAAAACCTCACCAACGAACAACTTAATAGTGTACTAAACCAAATGTTTCTGGCTTGCAGAAATGCAATGCAGAAATCTCAAAGAGAAGCACAAAGACTGTTAGTTCCAGACTAACAGAAATGACAGGAACTACAGGAAACTAACACTCCAGGTTCAAGCTGCGCAGCTGCCAAGCAGCTCCCGGCTGTAACGTGAGGGCACAGGAGGAGGACAAGGCACCTGGTCAAAGTCAAATCATGCCAAACAAAACCATGGAGAATGGGGATGAACTTACACAGTGCAAAGATTTGTACAGACTGCTACCAAAAAAAAAACCAACCAAAAAACAAAGCAAAAAACAACAAAAACCCACCCCAAACACCAAGAGTGGAAAATACTGAACATCTAGGAAGTAACTATAGAACTCATATAGAAAGTTAAAGAGTAATTTAAAAGTTGGAAAACTCACAGCACAAACACCCCTTCTATAGTCGCTGGTTTCTTAAACCAACAACAAATAGGACTTTCTTTCTACTTGACAAAATGATTAACTCGTGATTTATGAAAAGGACACTCCAGTAATCATTTACCCTTGAGCACTATACAGCTGGGAATACCAGGCGAATATGCCTTAAAAGGCTGAAAAGCTAAGTTAAGCAGGCCACAGAATCAGATAACTGCAATGGAAGAGACTTAGAAAACATCTAACACGTAATCCCGCCAAGAACTACTTTTCTGCTTGGGCAAATCCAGTTTGAAATAATCAAAAGGCATTCTCAAGGGCATCCCACACAAAGACAGTTACAGCCAATTTGCCAGAATTTTGTTTCCCTTTTATTTCTAATACTTCTCAGAACAGAGTCAGCATCAGTCAGCTGGATCTGAATGCTGAATCAAATAAGGGATTCACATGAAAGTTAAAGAGACTTGCACCCTGCTGAGAATTTCAGCCTTTCAGGCCTTTACTGCATTTGGCAGCATTGTCAGCCTCAAATTATTCTTGGGCAATTTTCTGACTTGTTTTAGAGGTGGACTAGTAATATGCCAGTCAGAAGACTGCTTGGTATTCCGTAGGTAGAGGACACGAACAAAGCATTAATAGGAAGTGAGTGTACCTGCTACACTGTTTTCTTCTGTCTGCCCTCAGTTTCAAGTGTCAGGAAAAGATTCACCTCTTCTCTTCTGGGTATTTATCCAGCATCCATAATTAGACACAGATTGATGCTAGAAGTCTTATTTGATGACATCATTTTAGATCTGGTGCTGACAAGTTCTGAGCTGCTTGCTAAGGTTTTCAGTGGTTTGTTTTGCTAGAGTAGAGCTATACAGATAACCTTGCACCTTCTGTAATATTTAAAATTTGCGGGACATTTGAAATGAAAATAAAGATCTGTGACTTAGCTTTTAAAATCTTCATGCAGTATAATTAAAAAAAATAGTTAATGGAAATAAAATTAATATCAGTGCTCTAATCACACCCAGATACTTTGCACAATAACCTTTGAACAAAACTTTGAGTCTCCCAAAAACCTTTGACAACTGACCACATGTAGTGCTGCCTGCATGCTACATGTACTACAAATAAGCAGCTTTACTAGATCAGACCTAGGGTTCACCTAATCCGTTACCTTCTCTCTGACAACAATCATTAGAGACTACTGAAAGAAGAGTTCAGCCATAAGCAGGCAGTGATACTCCCCAGCTTCCAAATATTCGTACTTCAATAATTTACTTCCATTAGCAAAAGCTGACCCCTTTTATTTAAGGGTCCCAGATTGATTTATCTTCCATTCATTTATATCATTGTTCTCTAAACCTACCTAACCTTTTAGCACCTGAGACATCCTTGTGGCAAGGCAGTTCACAGCTCTGTTATCTGTGGTGAACAGAGATACTTCTATTTGCTTTGAACCTGCACCTTCTTGTTTCCTTTGAGACCCTCTTGGCTCCCCTGTCAGAAGGATGGCAAGTAACTGATCTCAGTTCAACCTTCATGATCCTCACAGACATCGTCACGTATTCCCCAATTTAACACTTTTTCCAATCTATTGTTGTCTTTTCATATCTTGGTCGATTGTCACACTTCTCTGGTCCTCTGGTCTGTCCTCAGCCACTAATTTGCTTTTTAGGACAAAGGGAGGTCAGAGCTGTACATGGCACATTCAAGATGCGAGTGTGACGTAATTACATTTTCCATTTTGATCCCTATTCCTTTCTTCAGATTCTTGGCACTCAGGTTTTTATTTTGTTTTGTTTTTGTTTGACTGCTGTACATTAAATTCAAGTCTTCATAGAGTCAAATTTAGAACTTGTTTCTGAGTTCAGTTCAGAGACAATCTCATATATAATAACTATTCCCTTTTCCCCGTGTGCATTACACTAGTCAACACTGAATTTCATATTCTATTTTATCCACAAAGTCCTGCAAATCTTCCCTGTTTGCTCTAGCCTTTACTAACATAGTACTATTATCTTCATAATTAACTTTGTCATTTTAAATAATAATTCTGAAGCTATCAAAATTCTAGAGCCCACACAGTATTAAATGTATTCAATATTTCTGTGACAGCTATTGCATGTACACTCAGCATACACAATACTAACTTCCAAGAAAAAACTTAAGTATCAAAAATAACTCGAGGGATCTGCTCCATATTGTTTTAATATAATAATTCCGAATGTTGCGCACCTCCCCAGAAGACTGCAGAAAAACAAAGAACGAAGTGGACAAGATAAAAAATATTAAGAGAGAGATTACACAAAACAAAGTTATGATGAGATAAATAAGCTACAGACCCTATTTTAATTCCAGTCTATATACTTAATTCCAGTCTATCTATACTATGAAATCACTGCATCTTTGTTACTCTCAATGTACTGTACCATGATCCTAATCTACTGCATTAATTTCCTTCCCCTGGGATGCAGAAGTTGTGTCTTACTAAGTGGCTGTAAGGATGGATACTGCTGGGGGACAATGGACTAAACAAAGCCTAAGTAACTGAGGTTAGTCAGGCATGACTGCATATTAGCAGAGCCCGGCCCATTAGCAAGCTACCAACAACAGAATAAAGCAGCTCTGCAAAAAGCATCTTTTCCACTGTGTCACAAAGGTTGCGGCAAGGGCAGAAATGTAACTATTTCTTTTGTACTGTTTCCCAAATATCTCCACAAGGGAAATTCTATCTACCAAACCAAAATGTTCCTAAATGGGGGAAAAGAAGCCAAAGTGAGAGGTACTGTGTTTAGGATATGCTTTCTCTAGTGACCTGAACTTCCTGTGCTACTTAAGCACAAGTGATACTGTGTTTGAATTTTACAGAAGTAGTGTCATTGTAAACATTATTTTTAATTACACAATGAGCTACCATTAGGAATGGCCACACCAAACCAAGTTTGGAAGGTAAAAAACAGGTGTGTGCATGCACTTTAAAGCTTTGGAAAGGTCTAAAGAGACACTGCACATCTTTCTACTTCATTTTAATAAATCAGGAAGTTCTCATTCCAACCTTGCCCACCTCTCCAGGTATGACCTCCAATAAAAAGATGACAAGAACTTCAAACGTTCAGTATGCCTTTACAATTAACGTAGCTATTTTTTGATGCACAGCTCAGCCAGTGAAGAGTGGAATGCACCACCTGTGCAGATTCTGAAGAAATCTGCAACACTACCCATGCCACTTCATCCAGTAATCTATTGCCCTGGCAAGTACAATTTCCCTGTGCAAAACTACACAAGGGATAGAAGCTTTTTTTGAAGATAAGTTCTCTGAGTAGTTTTCTAGCACCTGTTTTTCACTCTCAATTGATTCTCAAATTCAGCCCTAATTTCATCCAAGTCTGCCTTGAATTTAAAAAAAAATATTATAATTCTTGACTGTATAGCATTAAACAGGTCAGATGCCACCATCCAAAACCTGTGTGCTGTTTTTATTTGTTGCGGAGGAATCTGAGATATGCTGGGTATGATGTGCAGCTATGGCTTGCAGAGCCATTAGCCCACAAGCTTCTTTTAATTAGTGAAGCCAATAGACTTATGCAACAATTCTGTGTGGGCAGTAACTGCTTCATTCCTATCAAGTTAATGTATCACTGCCCTTGCATAACACACACAGTAGCACTGAAACTGTTGTTCTTTCCATATTTTACATCACTGCGGCTTAACAATACTCTCTGGGATCTGCAGATTTTAGCTTGAAGAAGGCCACTAGTCTTTCCTTATTTTTAGACTATTAATAGTCTGAGCAATGAACACTTTGGCCAGCTACACAAGCACCTGGGATTCAAAGGTGTATTTTAAATGGAAAGCTTTTTGAGTTGCTCACTCACTTCTTGATAACATATTCAATACACAAGTTATTCCACAAAGAATGAGATAAGTGAAGACTTGTGCCCTCTGCTTCTACATATGCCCCATAAAAATCCCAATTCCATAATTTTTTCCAAGCAAGACAACTGCATTTGTGATATCCAGGTCAGACTTAAGTGTGTGATGACAGGAGAATCAGGCACAGGCTATTTGGGTCAATGGTGCTGCCAAACAGACAACAGTTTTGCCCATCTTTTCTCAAGCTGGGTTATTAATTCATATTCCTTCTCTTCCCAGCTGCCCATTTTTACAACACTTAAAAGATAATTATCTTTGAGACTTCTACGTCCTTCAAATTCAGTTTAAATGGGATTAAGGATTCAAAAGTTATTGCTGTGCGGTCTATCCATCCCCATTGTACACCTTATTAGCTTCAAGAAACAGGTGAAAAAGAAAAATCTAATGTAATGTTGGAAAAAACACAAGCATTCAGCACACCCCGAAATTTAGTATCGACACACACCACATATTCTTAAATACACACCAAAACATACCGTTTTTTCCTCATTTTCAAATGCTTCTCTTGCTTCTTCATAGCTACAGATTTCTTCTCTGCATTCATGTTCTATGTTACCTTGCTTTAATTCTTCCAAAAATGTGTTGGCTCTTGGGTATCTTTTTAACACAGAATTGGCTTTGTCCTCTGTTAAGAACACTGAATAAGAGAAGAAACAACACAGGTCAATTCTAAAATAGATATCCAAAACCTCATGCTGAAACTGCTCAAAGAAAATGATTTTTTGAGGCACGAAGAGCTTTTTCAAAGTCCTCCCCTTTATTTAATATGATAAAAGGGCTTTCCTAGTTTTACTCACTGTCCTAAGTAGTTGGGCCTCCAATTTCAGTAGTTATTGCTCATAAATGTGATGGACCTCAATTCAGTATCACAGCCAGGTACGCTTAAACGAGATTGAAGCTGGTGCCTAAGAGTGCTCAGAAGAGTCAGGCACGTGCTCAGCTCAGGCGATTTCTTAAACTGACATAGAACAAACAAATCCTGCCTGTGAACATCCAAAAACATATTTGCCGATGCCTGAGGGCATCACAGCCAGAATGTTCTGAAGTTTTTTATATTAATATTTATGAATATTACCCAGAGTCATACACACCAGAACGGCTTGCATTTATCAAAGTTTAAGTCTGTAAGTTTTCTTAAGCAATTCTGAAGCAGACTTGTTTCCTTTACTCCAGAACTGTCAACCCTGAAATAGTGATCCTTTTGGAGGTGTGGGGGGAAGTAGCCTCCTTTCCTTTTATTTTCTTGAATCAGACACAAATCCTCACCTTATTTGATGAATCAAATAAAACAACCCCAAAAGACAACCAATTTTCCAACATAGGTATTCTTTATTTGTTTTCCTTAGTTTTCTGTACAAAGAAGAGAGCTGGAAGCAACCTCTTCTGATGTTCCAGCTTTCCTTCAAACTCCCTGACCAAATGATTTTACACAGTAACATGCAGCAACTGGAATACTCCAAAACCCAGCAGACTGAATTACCCAGGAGGTACATCTGCAGTGAATAATGCAGAAATTCTCCAGATATTTCAGGTCAGGAAGAAAGAACATCACGTCACTACAACACTGTTCTTGGGATCTCAGCGCCAGCAGGAGTGGCTAATAATTCAATGCACTACCATACTAATACACACCTATCACTTTCCTGACCTAGTCAATCATTTCTACATTAGTTCATTTACAACTAGTGTGGTACCACTGATATGCTATGAAGACAAACTCTCACTAGGTGCTGAAGGACAGAGACTGACTGGTTTATGCAATGGCTTATCTACAATTTCATAAGAAACAGTTTTCTGGTTTTTGAGTTTCCTCTCCTCCCCTCCCAATTTCCTTACTCATCTGGTTTCAAATATTTAAAAGGGATGGCAGCAAGTCTACAAAGATGGTCACTACACTTCTGCTTTCTCATAAGACATGTGGCATTTTGCAGCAGCGAGGCTACTACCATAATTAGGCTGAACTACTTTAATTGAATTGTTTAATCTCTGTGGTATGCTTTGCTGTAAGTCATTGGACAGTCATCTTCCATTTGCAAAGGATTAAATCAAGATTTGAAGATTAAACTCTAAAACACCAGTCACTCCTATACTTCCAGTTGAATACGTGTGGTACATACATGCACCACACAAATTACACTATACATGATGTTACCAGAGGTTCGGTGCATACAGCTCTAAAACTGCACCTATTGCAATTTTGGTTTTGTACAGCACCGCAGGTGAGCACAAGGGCATCTCCTGTTGTGTAAGTTCATTGACTAAATACCATAGAAATTAATATTAAAATTATATCTTCAAAAAGGAAAGAAAAAAAAAAAGGATGGCTTCTTTCAATTTCCCACACAATTCCCCTTACTTCTCTCTAGGCATGAAGAAGTCAGTTTCCTTCAACATGCCTCAGTGATCATCTAAACATGATGAGATGAAGGACCTGTGCACATCAGGAAGCCATCATGCAGCTATGCACAGGGATGGACCACCAGTGCTCTCCTACTGCTCACCAGCTCCTCCTGGGGACATTCCTGAAGCAAAACAAGCTACAGCCCAAACGCTCTTAAGAGCACCTATATGTGGAGTCACCAAAAAGTAGATAAAGTGCTATAAATCGAGCTTCCCTTCCTTCCGCAGATGAAACCTAGGGAATTTCATTTCACAGCTGGAAATCACCCCTGAAAAGAGCAACAAGAGAAACTACGACAGGTTTGTACTGGCTGCAGAGGGAAAAGAAACAAAGAAAATGCAGGTAGCTCAGAACACCCTGATTTAAAGGTTCTGGCCCTCAGAAACAACACGCAAATCTTTGTTTCTCCATGCACTTCCCAATTTACCAAAGAAACAAACTGAGAACAAAGGTTTAAAAGCTAGTATGTTATGAAATATTATGTCTGATACACATTGGGATGAGTTTTTAGGTAACAGTTTAGTTTTCCAAAGAGAGCTAAGCAGGCATTTCTGCCTCAAAATGCATTGACAAAGCACAGTAAAACATTAAAAAAATTCAATATTCAAGAATAGGAAATATATGACTATCTATAAAAAACAACTTTTTTATCTAGCAATTCCTATTCAGAAAGGGTCTCCCTTCTCTTGCAATACAGCACAGAGAATGTCTACAGAGACAAAAAAAGCCCACCAAGGAAAATAAATCACACCCTATGTTCATACTGAATTTATCTGATATATAATGATCTATGATTAGTCCAGACTTGGAACAGCTTTTGACTCTGCAAGGCTGGAAAAAAAATGAAGTATATTAATGTATTTGTTTTGATTTGACATTTTTAAAGCTCTGCACATTCCTAATGACTTTAAATCCTATAGAAAAATCAATACAAATGTAGCAAGAAAACAAAAAAACATACACCGATCAAAGCAATCTTGATGGAGATACTGATTGAAATACAGTGATTTAATGAGAATCAGTCATTGCCTGATGAATCCTATAAAAAGAGATAATGGAACCATATTGCAGAAACTACTTTGACTTCTTAGTATTCCACGACCATCATCACATAGACATCCAGTCATAATTGCACAGGAGTGTGTAAAAAAAACGCTTTCAGTTGGATGCCCACCTAGCCAATCTACAGCGTAGCTGAATTCACTACAGCTGTTACTATGGAGCTGAAGATTATCAGGGAAGAATTGCATGTGGCAAGAATAAAGTAATGAAGCAAGATAAAACTTGTTTTTTTCACTTTGTTACAGAGATTAACTAGCAAATACAAGATAAAGGAGAAAAATCAAAATTATGATTTTGGCATTATGTAAGATAGACACAGAAACAAATAAGTTTTTGTAGAATATAGATGAAGACACAACTACCGAACTTAATGCATTTGCACACATATTTCTTCAGACATACTTATGCTCTGTGTGTAACTGTAATCCTTGGCTTTTAGCAAGTTTTATGCAGAGAGCTACAAAAACAAACAAATAAACAAACAAACAAATCATTCCAAAGTCTTAGTTTCATGTGCTATCATCGAAGAAAGCAAAGAAAGTCAGATCAATCTATTATACATTCTCTGGAAGAACCGTGTGCCATCATAATAGTGAACAGATACCCTAGCAAGGTGAAATTCAACCAGAATCAGAAGCAGACAAGCAAGGACAGGAGAGGATAAATACATCTCAGCCTGCCAGCTGAAGTTGTCACAGGCAAAGAAAACAGACTTCAGGTATTTAGTGACAGAAGGAACAGGGAGTAGCAGTGTGGGAAAACTATTCTGAGATACAGAGTGGTGCCGAAGCAAAGCCCAGAGCATCCTCAACACCAGAACCAGCTCTACTGAGACCACCGTTGAGGCTGCCTTTTTCTCACTCATAACCAACACCCAAGCAGATAAAAAAACCCCCTAAATACTAGAAATAAACATTACATTTTAAATTTGAAGCTGCAGCTACTGATAAATTTGAACCTTTCTATAAGTGATCTTAATAAAACTATTTGGTTTGCATAGGGCAGAAGGGAGAAAAATTGAGCATTTACTTATAAAGCTTAAAAAGTGACTTCTGCTCTGAGAAATCTGGAATTACTGGGACAAGCTTATGGGCAGTTAAAACTAAAGTACTCCACAAATGAGTCTGTGATGGTTACTATGGTCTGCACCTCTGTCAGAATAGTATTATGATTCCAGTTCAGTTTAGTGTAGGCAAAGATCTGCATCATATGTAACACCAAAACCAGTTCAATTGCAGTGGACATTTTTTGTGCAAGCTGAGTGGGATTTTGAAAAGAGGACAGTTTTGGGATGTGTTAATGCCCACTTCAAAGGGAATAAGAGAGAATGCATATTCATCACTAAGTTGACAAACTTACCACTATCCATGATGATTACTGTCAAGGCAGGGAACTTGCAAATATCAAGTCTGCAAACAAAAGAGGAAAACATCTTGTTGAGTCTGTGAATTATGATGAACTTGCAAAAGTTTCTCCTGATTCTCAAATATTGTTACAAATATATCAGTAATGGAAACCCTGTGAACAAGATTAATTCCTCATTTGAGTTGTTCCACTACTGCACGCAGACTAATTTCAGTAGTATACGAATACTATCCAAAAAAAGATGACTCTTCTGAAATGGTGAACATTTTAACCTTTTTCAAAACTTTCCATATTTAGAACATGCAAAAATGCTAATATGAAACAGAAGGTGTGTATAATTTTAAACAAATCTGCAACCTCTGTTTTACCAAACTGAACTTGAAAGGTATTACATTCCTCCACTGCAATTACTTATGCCTTATCTTAGACTTAAAATGACTCTGCAGAGATCAAGTCAACCCATTATCTTTAACCTATGGATCACATTTTTTGAAATCACAATGAACGCAATCAAATTAATTTAGAGTCTGCTACTGATTAAAACAGGATGCCTGTATAAAGTTCAAGGGCAGAACAAGACCTGCGATTTGGCAAAGGAACTTGCAATACATGAGAGAAAACCAACCTGCCCTACAAGAACTTATGTTTAGTTCAGAACACATCTTGGAAAGAGAACAGACAAGAGATGCTCTAAGTCAAGAAAGTGCCTGAAGCTCAGTGCACCCACCAAGCACAGAGCCAAGAAGAACTGCATCTGAAGGCAGGAAGAGTAGTTTGAGGGGTTCTTTTAACCTCTTTTCAGTTTCTCCGAGTCTTTGCCAGTACACAAAGTTAAGAAAATAAAAGCTTTCAGCAAAGTACGAGAAAGGTGAAGCTGTCTAACCAAGCTGGTAGAACACCATGAGGTAAAAGCTGTTGGTGTTTTGTTTTTTTACTAATAAATTACCTACTCTTAAAGGTTAGCATTAGTTCTACTTCAAAGGCCAGGTTACACATCAACGTGTCATACCACACTAATGTCCTCACTCTCCATATAAACAAAACCTTATAAGCAAACCTCTCTGTAAAAAAGTGATAACTATGCACAAAGGAGGAAAGTCAACATTTCCAGCACAACCCGTCCAACACTGTAATTCATCATGCAAGAGCAAACTGCTGTACTTGTAACTCCTGACGAAGTTAATGGAACTCCATAAAGGCATCCCAGTCTGCTAACAAAATTGTAGGACTGGGACTATAGGACATGTAAAATGGAGGAGTAAACCGATTTTCAAGTAAGTACATCAAACCTCTGTAAATGTAAATAAATGTGAATAAACAACAGACACTAAAGAACTTTTAAATCTCATCACCCTAGTATTTAGCTTCTCATTACAAAGTATTACAGGGTAACAGGAGCAGAGGGCTTAAAAAAGTCTTCAGAATATATATAACCTCTTTTATTAGCCTAAATTTTTCTTAGCAGACTATGCTGTGCAAAGACAAAACCACCTTTGCCACTTGTTTCTTGAATAAAATTAGTGTCATTTTCTGTGTAGTCACACTGTTACAACCCAAATATCTGCACAGAAGAAATCTTCAAGCTCTGCCTACTGGGAATTGTGGTGGAAACATGGGGATTCAGGTGCCTCCCCCACATTATGGAGATTTTCCACTAGGAGCAGAGTGCGAGACTGCCCCGGAGCACAAGCGCTGCCTCAGCACCTGGCACAAGGTGATTGGTACGTCATGATCTTTGGAAATAAACATCAGAATAATGACATACACAGACTGGGAAATCAGGGGAAATGTGGAAGAGAAGAAGAAAAACAAAAACCACCACACAAAAGGAAAAACACCTTTTATTTTCTTCAGTGGAAATTAAAGCAAGTATATTACAAGCTAGTGACAAAATAAAGATTTGCTAAATTAGCAAAAAAACCACAAATTACATTTCTCTTCACCCTTCCGACATTACAAAATACAGCTTTCCAGAGCTGTGCTACAGAAACTTCCCTTCAACAATCTACATCAGATTCTAATACCAGTTAAAAATATTTAGAGCTCCCTGGAACTAATTACGTCAATTTTCCTACAAATGTGTGTTGGTTTGTGCTCCCCTGCCTTCCCTCTCCATATTTCTCCAAACCTTTTCATTTCCAAGCTCCCACAAAACATTGCTAGTGTCCAGCTACGACACTCAAATACTAACTGGGCAGGAGGCTGATAGAGGACATCAGCAATTGTCACCCTGCCACTACATGGCCATTACACTCACAGAACAGACTCCGCCACTGCGGAGGAACAACTTGGGTCTTTGCCCTCTACTTAACTGTCTCTTTCCCTAAAGGGAAGTAAGTTAATTATGTTTTGGTCCTCTACTCTCCAATAGTTGGTTCAAACTGACTAAACAGTTTAAAAAGCTTGTTTGAAAGAAGGGATCAAGCACAGACAAGTACATACATCTCTTTTTAGCTTCATAAACCAGCAAATAAAACTGAAGAGGGCTGGCAACACTACAGGAACATCTTGACTTGCTACTGACTCACTTATTCCTCTACCCGATTCTTTATTTATTTTTCTGCTTTTAAGTCTTCATGAACCTTGCTGAAAGCTAGGATGGTCCTTTGGTGTCAGAGCAGTGTTTGTCATATATTTACACAAATGCAAGAACAAAAAAACTCCCATAGATAGTATATTACTAGTAACACCAACATTTATTGTTTCAGGAATCCCTCTTCCACTGTCTTCTATGTATTACCACTCACACTCTCCAAGAGGTTATACATCACCTTAGATTTGCTTCTGAAAAAAGTGACAACATGTTGGGCAGCATGGCATTGACAGCCAGGCTGTGGGTCAAATTCTGAGTTCAGTGGCAAGCTGATAAATGATCTTTTCTGACTTCCTTCTTAGGTGTCAGTATAATGGTAAAGAATCACCACCACCAATCAAAAAAACCCACAATATAAAACAAACAAACATAAACAACAACAAACCCCCAACCAACCAAAAATAAAAAACCCACACCAAACCAACCAACAAAACCAACACGACCATCCACTTTTAGTAGAAAATATGACTCAATGGGAAATACAATGTGTTCTAAAGCATTTGAAACAGCAATGGAGACATACCTGACAAGGTCTGTTCTATTTACCACCACCAAAGGCCAGTGTCTTAATGAGGAAAAACATTTTGCATGACAGTTTAAGGAACTAACATTGAAGTAACAAAGCAAGCTGTGCGTTTCTTTCCGCAACTAACCTAAATATTTTTTCCTCAATCCTGAAAGTGCCCAAACCTTGTATTCACTATGTATAAGCACAAAGCATAGAATATTTTATCCACATTTCCAAAGCTGGTAATCATATTCTAGCAGTGCAGTGTGTCTGTTAAATTGGGAAGCGAACTGATTTCAGCATTAAAAAATGTTGGGTCAAGACAATATATCTGCAAGATTTTGTTGCATTTGTTAAGATAACAATATTTGGTTGGCAGGTACACTTCTTCTGGGCACATTTCCTGGCTACAAGTTTGATAGAAACTTGTGTGCAGCTTGTACCATTAAAGGGCAGAGGATCTGATGAAGGGTGCACAAGTTCAAACTGCCTTCACTGTTCTCACTCACTGACTATCATGCGTTCTAGGGAGACAAAACATCAAGAACAAAGCAAGTCCTTGCAGGAAGGGATTCCAAGAAAATAATGATAACATAAAGCAGCAGCAGTATTTTCCCTTGCTCAGTTTCCCACTTGCTGCGCTATCACGGACTTAAAATGCTGCAAGGCCACCATGCTCCTTTCACAGCTGGGCAGAGACATGCAGGACGGTGCTCAGGTAGGGAAGAGGGAAGTCGCTTTTTTCACTCTGCAATACAACTCTAATGGGATACAGTTGTATTTTAGTTTTGTATTCTGTACAATTAATGAGACCACCAGGATGCAATTTACAACCAGATGCCATAGAGAGCTACACAGTTTTTTAAAGTTATAAATATTTAGGTTCTTCTGGAGCTTTTTATGAAAGCAGGTACATTCATGGGACACTGCTAACTAAAACATCAATAGATGTTCAGTCTAAAAATAAACACTCTTTTTCTAGTCTCCAGCCCCAAACCACATGCAGTGCAACAACTGAAACACTCCTGTGGGAGGTTTGTTAGAAGAAAAAATAAAATGTTAAATAATTACACAGGAAGACAGTTAATAATTACCTGATTGCCATTTATTCAAAATGTGTTACCTGCCTAAAAGTCCCAGTTCTACCACATGCGCCTTTGACATCCTTGGAAAAAATGTTAGAGAAGACTACAATTTTACTTACTATAATCTGTTTCAAAGTAACTTTTTCCCTAGGAAAAGTGCACAAAAGAATTTACACGTATTCAAATGCTGGACAACTACATTGACTTTTCTCTGAACAGAAAGTCCACGTTTGAGAAGTCCATATGTGAGAAGCCTATATTTATTAATTTCAGTTAGCTTGGAAAAGCAAGGCTTTCCAGGGAATTTGGGTAAGAATAAAGAGGGGTGGAACACTTCAAAACTACCAAACAAGGATACAAAAGATTTGTCCCACCTGAGACTACACAGCAAAAGGTTAAGAGTGAAACAGAGAACTGAAAAAAAAAATAATCTCTGCATTGTAGATACTATCCAATCACGGCATTATAAAACATTATCATTAATTTTGATTATACATATACCCAAAACCAAAGACCAGATCACTAAGGGAAACCTGTACTTAGTGGATTGCCATTATGTCTTAAACCAACAAAATATATAATTACTCACAGGACAAGCACACTGAGTACAACTATTGAACACCGCCCTGCTAGCAGAGAGAAGGGGGTTCCTCAGGAATGCAGCTGAACAGAACTTCAGCTGGCTGACATTGAACCCTAAACTTCTGCCTCAACTTTGCCATCCCTTCTGTACTTTGTGGTTTTTGTTGTTTTTAAAGCTGCAACAATATTCTGGCTGGTTATTCTCTGGTTACTTTCAGGCTTCTCTACTTCAAAGGAGGAGCGATGTAAGATCTCTTATTTCCGTTCCCCTTCAAAACCAGACAGGAACAATCTCTTAATACATTTTGGTGAGTAGGACACCTGGAAGAGGTAACAATGCTATCCCTTTGGCAAGGGAGAATTTGGGTGGGTTTAATTGTTATGAAGCAGATGGGAATCATCTGGGCCAGCTCCTGGGAGGCACAATTGAATGCTTATGTAATGATCTATATTGAAACCAGAATTGCACAAATCCTCAAGAGATGATACCTTTCTGAGCAGCCTACAGAGCTTCAGACACCTCAATCTCCTGTAAACTACTGTTAAAAGACATTGCTTTAGGTTACAATAACCCTATACTTTGGGAATTCCTCTCCTTCTTTTTCAAGTGGGAACAGTGAACACTTAAATAAAGTAGGATGTGTTTTTATCCTCATTTTGTTTGGACACAAAACTAATGATACTGCGTTACTTATCCATTCTACTTTCTGTTCCTCCCTCAACACCTTTTAAGGAAATGTGACACTGACCATGAAGAACAGAGAAAACCCACTAATGTTCTCACTGAAGTGAAGATAGGGTTTGCCAATTGCATCGGTATCTCAGGAGGCATGGCACCTTTGGCAACTGTAAATCATTATCCATTTTCATTGGCAGAAAGCAGAAAGTCAGAAAGCATCCACCATGCTCAGGACCAGCCACAGCCTGTACATAGCTTTGCAAGCTGGTAAGCCAAAAAAAACTTGAAGAGATGAGAATAGAGTGCAGCCAGCACATAAGAGGGGTGACAGTATTGTCCTGATTTGGATTAGTGACTGGGTCACAAGAATAAGCATGTTGGAGAATGGAGGAGAACTCAGACTAATGAAGTAGGAAAAAGCAAGAAACAGAAAAACAGCTTCATTATAGCTCTCCTGCTCACTGACCTAATTATTGTTTAAGTGTCAGCTTCCAAATCACACTCAAGTTGTCAGCTACTTTGATATTATCTATTCTCACTTAGGTTTGAATAGCTGGACTCTGTTTGAAGCAAGTACAGTAGTCATGAATAATATCCTCTAAGTGCATTATGTTTATCCATGACTATACTCACATTAGCCAGGAATGCAGAGCAATAGGAGTGAATCTGGAGAACAAAACAGTGCTGAGGACCCAACATTAACACAATACACCCACTGAGAATTATACTTTGGGGTAGCTCTCATTTGATTCCATGACCTGAACACTGTGCAGCAGTGGGACTGCATCACATATGTTCTTGGGGTGCATGTTCTGCTTCACTTTCATCCAAAAGTAATTCAGTCTGAGTGCTTTGAAATTATTCTGAACGTAAACCAAAGCACAGTGACAATTAAGAGTTTTGCTTCCAAAGCATACTCCTAATCTGAACCGAAACGCTACTGCACATACACTCAAGGCATACTGTTTGACTACACTCAAGGCAGTAAGGAGCTGTAAGGAAGGAAGCTCTAGATAAATGACCCCTCAGCAAAGAACCAAAGGGTGTTATGGCGTGTCTGGCAAAATTTCCTGCAGAACTACAAAACTACTTTGACAAATAAGTTGACAAAAACCAGAAGTAACCTGAGGCTCTCCCTCAGGGAAAACAAAACCACGAAATCGAAATCAAAGAAACAAAAAAAACCTTCACCATCGTGAGATTTCTGAAGTAGTCTACATGCTTGCCTCATGTCTTCAAACACTGTGTTCTTACTGTGGAAGTTAAACATGGATAATACACACGATACCACAGGGCCCAATCTAAGAGCTAAAAACCTGAAATATAATACTAGAGTGTTTGCTCAGAAATATCAGAAAAAAAAGAGAAATATACACTTAATCTGTGAACTAGGAGACAACCTAGCCAACCTCCATGCCCCCAAAAAACTCCGTAAAACCAAAAAGCACATTCTCCCCCCATCCATACCCAAAGAGTGGAAGGTTGCAATTACAGACTACAAAGTTAACATCCAGTTTATGATCACCATTATGTATATTGTCAATAACTTCCTTTCTTAAATGTAATCAGTTTCTAAAATAAAGTAACACACAAAGTCAATACACAATAAGCCAAGGAAACTACATTATGACCGTCCTGCCTTGCATTTACAGGTGGCTGAAGTTTTAAATAATGTATTGATAAATTCTTTTATACTTGTAAAGTGATAGCTGCTTATTGAATAGCTATTATGTATCTAAAAGAACACAGTAAAATAGAACAGGCAATGAATCTGCTAATTCTTTTTAAAAAAACAAACAAACAAAAAAACCCCACATCAACTGTATCAGAATTGATGCAGACTTGTTTTCTTTGCAGAGTGTTTTCACTCACACCCTCCATAAACTAGAAGCAGCTTTGAATGTGTACTCATTATTTTCTCCCCTATTTTGCTTCCCCGTTTTCATACAAATGAAACATTTGCATGTGTTTTGCAAATCACAAACAAGCCAATTTTCACTTTGCAGTTTAGATCATGTCCGTAAGAGAGAAGGTTTAAGCAAGAGTGTAAGGGCACAGTCACTTCACAAGAATATAATTCCATTGCAGGTACAGTGTCGTCAACTCAAAAGGTCACAAGATCAAAGCTAAAAATGTACTATTTTTCCTACTTTGAATCTCTAATAGATACTTACTTCCACAATACATTTTAAAAAGCAAAACCATGACTGAAATATCACAAATAATACCCTCATGGACTTCACAATAATACAAACTGGCTGTGCAAAATTCAGCCTCCAACTGTATCAGTCTGTATCCAATATTCAAGTCTCCTCTTTTCACAGAAAAAAAAGAGACCTGACAGTTCCATATATTTGAAAAATATCCTCAACGCACTGAAGTTTTTCTTGAAATTGTTACAATACTGTGAAGGGTAAGGAGCAGTAGCTATTTTTAAAAATCTGCTTCCCTCTAAACTACCAGTATTTTTCAAGCTGCTATTAAAAAGAAACAAAATATCAAAACCAAAAAACCAAACAACAACAAAACCAAAACCCACCAAACAAAAAATCCAGAAAGATTCTAGGTCTCAGAATGTGCATTTCTGTAGCCAAAAGAAATCTGGATAATTTCAGATTGGCATCTTTGTTTTGCATGCAATAACGTTATAACAAACATAAGCCTACTACTTCATAAAGTTTATTTTGCTTTCCTGTGATGAGGCAAAGGTGAGGCAAATATTCTGCTCTGTAGAGAAATAATATTTAACACTTGTTTGGCACATCCATGTCTTATACCTCATCTAATTTAGAAAAAATAGCCAGAAAATAATAAAAAGGAATATCGTTGTGAAGTGCTAAATTAAGCTAGAGGAATGTGCAAACAAAGTCTTCTCTTCCAAATATTTATGCACCGTCAGCACGTTTTAATACAAGTTTCCACCCTGCCTGCCTTCCCCTGAAGCACGGCACATATGACAGCATTTCAAAGCATGTTTTAATGGGATTTTCCAGTCAACCAAATAGCAAACTGCATAGAAATGATGGAAAAGTCATAAATACATATTTCATCTCACTGAATTTCATGGTAACTAGGGAAAAGATAATGAGGCACAACTCCTTTACAAATCTTTATGAAATTTTCTGTCACACTGGGAAATCACATCAAGAGAGCACAGAGAAAGGTGTACACCAACAGAACCCACAGAACAGCTTCAGTCATACTTATCAGTAAAACAGAAGGCTAAACAGCCCTACAAATCAGGAAAAAAAAAGAAGAGTTTTTTAAATACTGCTATTTCCCTCTCTCAAAACACCCATGTCCATTTCCCCTCGTATCAGCTTTACCTGAATTCGCAAATACATGAAGATGCACACATTATGCCTGTCTTCTTTTACTGCCTTACACTTATTTTTTCTAAGTAGGATTTGAACAAACCTACACACGAAAGTACGTCAGCTGATTTACACATCTGGAGTATAATAAAGCATGATGTTTGGGCTTCAGCCTTGAGGAGGAGTCAAGGAATTTCTCTTCCCTTCTTACCACTGCTACCCATTCTTCACCAAGGATCGGAGCCCCCGATGTGGGCTGATGCAGTTCTGTGCTCTGCATTATGGCTTTGTACCTCTCTCACTGACCTCCCTCTCCTCCTCCTTCAGGCCTTTGGTCTCCAAGAAAGGAAGAATGAGCTTCCTAGACTGTATCTGCCACCCAAACCAACCTGGCAGGCAAATAGTTTTGCATCCTTCCTTATTTACCTTGTAGTCTCAATAGCATAAATTACATTTGGTTCAATAAGATTGAAATCAAGTATCAATGTTTATTTTAAATGAGTACCATTCTGTAAGAATTATCAGAAATGCAAAAATTGAAAACTTCAACAGTATTTCTTTTCAAAGGGTGTGAACACAGTTTTCCTATTTTGAGGTTGTTTTCCTTCAGTAAAAAGGCTTAGTGTTTACATGGGGTCTCCTTATGTCCTCTAGTCCAACAATTTTACTTATTGGTTCTTCCCAATCAACTACTACAGAACAACAGAAAACCTTAAATTCATGTAAGTTTGCCTAAAGCAAACCCAACAGTATAGACGATGAAGGCAGAAAAATTAACACCTAATTCAAATTTGTCATTTATGAAGAAATAAATAAACCTTTAAGTCACAGCTTATAAATGATCAACCACACAGCATAAATCCATGGGGAATGACGCTGCATGAGTTCCAGCAGTCACAAAACTACCAGTATCAGGGCATACTTACGAAGAGTTCTGCATACTTTCCAGCACTGGGAAAACACTAGAGGACCTCCCAAAACTAAAACAATAATTCTACTGATGCTCTCTTACCGGTTTAGTACAATACCCATTCTGCTTGTGAGTAGGAAATACAAAAAAGTGTATAAGAAAAACAATTCAGAAGGATTTTAGCTTTAGAAATCAGTTTTAAAAGATTTAAAGCAAGAAAAATTTTACACATACTGAGGTTCCTAACACTGACATGTCAAATTAATGTATCAAATTTGTGTGCAATTAACCATATTTGAAGATATAATTGATCTTAGTTGTGTCAAAAGCATATACATGAAGTTAATTATGAATTAACTTCATAATTTAAATGAAGTTAATTCTTGAAAACTTTATTCACAACTGGAAGATCCTCTACAGTATCTAACATTTGTTCTTGGAAGATTTAAAGCGTGTTTCCCCCCCATTTCCCAAGAAGCTGTACACCTACTCCAGCACCCAAACAATGTGAAGGAGGAGTCTTCTAATGCAAACAAATACACTGCTGCCATTTTTAAAATCTGGTAATTCTGTTATATTTATTTACATATGTAATACATTGAAGAAATCATTGGAGCACCTTCCTAGACAGGCTGCCCACCAGTAGGTGCATCTCTACCTTCTGTATTTCAGGTGTAGATCACTTCAACCATTCCCCCTCAGGAAAAAAAAAAAAAAAATTAAAAAGAAATCACAGAACCATTGGGCAACACAGGAACACAGGTCAGAAGGAACATCAAAAGATCATCTGGTCCAACCTTTCTCAGGAAAGGGAGCCCAGACTAGGTTATCTAGCACACTGTCCAATTGCATCTTGAAAACGTGCAGTGATGGAAACATTGCCATATCCCTGGGGAGGTTGTTCCAATGAATATATACTTCTCACTGTAATAAAGTTCTTTCTTTAAGTTAGATGAAAACTTTAAGAACGCTTGGCAAAGGTTTGATCAAAGAATGGCCACAGCTAAAGTCCTTTGACGCTTCAATTTTTCTAAGACAACTGTAGATCTCATGAGTTTGTAGTGTGGCTCTTCTTTACAGTTCGTCGTAAGTGGCCTTTCCATAAAAGATGAATTTGTTCACCTTTCTGAGTCTGATGCTAAGGTTCACCAGGTTCTTGGCTTTCTTGAGAGACTTCCTTGTATCCTCCTCCTCCTTGAGCAGTTTGCTGCTGTCCTTTAAAGATGTCAGCAGAGGAAGATACTGATACACTGCTGCTTCATGGAGAGTTTCAGAGTCAGTACTTAAATCCATCCCAGCTAAGGTGCTGTCTGAGCAGGCAGTCCCCCCACACAGTCATAGTCCCACTCCCTCTCCCTCAAGGTCTGCTGGTAGCCCTAAGGCTAATACCGAAGTGGAAAGCCTTTTGTGTGCTTATCAGTACGCCTATTTTTAGTTTGACTGGTTTAATTTTAAAACATATCAGCTCCCCAGTTCAGTTGACCTCACAGCATTAACAGCACTACTGCCAGCACAAGGGAAGCAGTCAGAATGCAAAACACAGCAAGGATGGAGGGGAAAAGCAAGAACTGTTTTCATGCAGTAGTGCAAGCTTAGATCAGCTAAGCTGCTTACAAAGTCACACACTCAGTTTTCCAGACTAAGCCATGCCTTTATTTTGCTGCTGCCTGCAGCTCTGATAACCAACAACAGCAAACAGAAAATAGTACCGTGAACTGTTTCATTTCTGATACTCAGAACTGCTCAGCAGTGCTGAAATAAAATGTCATGGACTGTTCTAATTTCAGCTGCCACAGGGGAAATCTATAGGAAGACAAGCAAGAGAGTCTGCTAATAATTATGTTGAGACCTCATGCAACCCTTTCCCATAGCCACGAGAACAAAGACTAGAGACAAAAAGATAAACAGAAAGTTGCTTCTCATCCCAGCTTTATTTAGCAAATAGTTTGAAGAGAAATATTCTGCAAATCAAAGCTGAATACACATAAGGTCAGTAAACAGCACACTGATAAACCTGAAGGTAGAGGGAGGTGCAAAAGTTCACACATCTGATGAAGCCACTATTTCTGAATTTTCCTGGTAGCATTCCCACAAACTGTCTCTCACTAGCAAGCTAACAAATTCACACTTTGAGCCAAAAAGGAATCATTCTTCAACGCTAAGTAGTAGACATTTAGAAATACAGCTAATTATAATAAATATTACATTTTAGACAGTTATATTAAACAGTTAATTCAGCAATAGGGATTTAATGATTAATTGCTGTAAATTGAATCTTGAAACCAGTCCACAGCATTCATTCTTATATTATAGGAAAACAAAGAGCTCAGCAAAACTGGAACATCCAGAATTACAACAATAGGGTATAACACCTTGGTGTAAACAAAAAAATCTCACCTACCCTAGAGTTCTGGCAAACATACTTCACTAGGATTAAGTTTTATCGATGATGAACTACTGCAATACCACCTTTCACATATTCCCTCTCTGGATTTTAGTGCCATTTAATCTGACCACTGTTGGACTAATCATATTGGTCCAAACTGACCACTGCGTTGAAAAACTGAAAGTACGTTGAGTACGTGATCTTAAAACCTGAGGTGCCAACTTTCAATGAACATCATTCCAGAAGCAATATGAGAAGGTTGAATCAAATGCTTTAAAAGAAGCACTCCCCTGAGCAGATACACAGTAGAATGTAGTGTGTAAAATGCGAGCGATCTCAAACTTTCAAGATGCAATTGCGGAATAGCTTGTCTCTTCCTCAAGGAGAAGAAAAAAAAAAAAAAAGACAAAAAAAAAAAAAAAAAAAAAAGACACAAAGCAGCATTCTTAGTTTGAAAACAGGTAACACTTCTTGTGCTACTATATTGTCCAGGAGTCTTAGCCCTGGATGCTAACTCCAATGTGTTGGGCTGTGTAAATACATTTCTTGTCAGATTTTACAAGTGTATTTTTGAACAGATATGTAACTTCAGATAAAAGTTAATCATTATGTAAAATATCTGTCACTAAAAATAAGCGATAGCCTGAGATATGCATAAAATACCTTCCAACAAACATGTTTCCTTAGCAAGGCAAAACACACTGTGATTTTAGGTAGTTAGCATGTAATTTCTTCAACTTCCAGGAGGAAGACAGGCTTTGCTTTTGAAATGTAGCTATTTTAATAATGGTGTTCAGCAACCTTGACTAAAACACAGACACCTGATAATCAGTACCATCAAAATGCTGGCAACAAGAAAATAGATTAAGCGTATTTCAGAACTCACAAATGTGTATCAAATTTTACTTCACAAAAATCAGTAAACAAACCAAAGGTAAACAAGGAAAGGGCTGGGTATTGTCAGATTAGATTTTAAAAGGTCAAATAGTTATCGACATCTGAACTTAAACAAAAATAGCTGGCAGGAGAACAGATATTAGACATTAGGTCATTTAATCCACTCCCTGGCCCATTCTGTATTGTTCTCTACTGAACACTGCAAGTGCTTTTGTTTATAATGTGGAAGAGGAGAGGAAGCAAGGGATGGGGGAAAGAAAATCGATTGTCTGTGGAGGCTGAAGGAAAAAAAAGACATTACAGAAACACGAACCAAAGAAAGACAGTATCCTGGAAACATAGCTGATAGAAATTCGTATAAGGGCACGGTGAAAAGCAGCAGAGAAGTTCAGAATTGAGGTGAGAAACCGAAAGTAAGAGCTCCTAACAGGATGGTGCAACAAAAGAAAATTCTTGCCTATAGGTCCCTGGTGTCATTTGTTAAGTAAACGGGAAGAAATGAAGCATATAAGATTTATGGGATTAATGGAAGAGGAAAGTGGAGGGGCAAAACGGCTTAGATTTTTCCGAGCACTCATACTGGGGGTTAAGTGGTACCAACTGAATCTCTTGTTCTCCCCAAATCTAGCTGTTTACCAGAGCCAGGTAAGAGTCAAAAGTCAGATATAAACTTGTTTTTCAACCTGATTAATTCTGTGATCCACCTCATGAGGTGGATATGGAAATGATTATGCTTTCACAAATGAAGGAGGTCACAGCAGTAGGCAGGACAAAATGATGGGCAAGAGGATCACAGGAAAAGTGACCCGTTTAAGATGACACAGCCAACAAAAATGGTTCACAATACTGTGGTCTAAAATAAGTTAGCACTGTCCTAAAGTATATTTTATCCCTGCTTTTGCCACAGAATTCATTCAAGACACCACATAAATTACTTAAAAATATTGTTTCAATGTGAACGCTAACTACATGCATTTTATTCTAGGGGTGTCTCTCCCAAAATCTGATTGCTTGATTTGCAAAAGCAGCATAGGCTTAGACAAAAAAAAAATCAATTTGTTTGCACCTGTGCACTTAATATAAACCAGGACACTGAACTCAATACCCCTGAAAAAAATCAGATCCTACCTGGACCAGATTTGATCTCCACAGTTTTATCTTTCATTTTTCATGTGGAGCAGGAAGATGATTACTTCCTTGTCTTAGCAGAGGTTTGTCAATTAAGGGAGGAATTTGTCTAGTACTGAGTTATTAAGGTGATAAGTACAAAAGAAGACACAAGGACACTTGTAATTCCACAGTCAAAGCAGAATTTGAACACAGATTTGAGTCACATTCAGAAAATAAATCTTGATGTCACACAACCAAATTAATGGGGATAAGACCAAAATACTTCATCTCCTTAATACTTTGAATATAACAGGACTTTTTAATGCAACAAAAAATATGTTATTACTTACTAAAAAACTGTAGTCCAGTCTAGATGTACAAAGACACTGAATTAAAGCTAACTAAATAACTTCAGTGCTCTCTTCTTCATTTATGAGTGCTTCTGGAAATGACCATGTTAGTATTTTAAGCATCTGTAACTATCAACTTTAACAAAAGAAAACTGATGCTACCATGTTATAATTTCAACACCTACAGGTGTTACAACTAGATGCAATGCCTTGCCATTTGAGCTAATACACTATCTTGCAGCATTAGTTGGATGCAAATTTCTGGATGAACCTGACAGAGAAAGGGATAATCCATGTTTTGCCTGGGGATTTTCTCGTATTTGCTAATCCGAGAAAATGAAGATGCTCAGGAATCCCAGACTCTATCCTAATCTGTTCTGGAAAACAGAATTTTATTGCCTAAAAGACATTGAAGTGAGACAGCTGAACTGATGAGTGTAAAGTCTTGCTCCTCTGTTTCCATGCATTACTTTCACACAGAAATTTCCCATCCCCTCTTCTCTGGCCTCTAATCTCACCCTGTTAGTGTAGCAAGAACTACTCTTACAAACTCACCCTTACTGGATATGTCTACTCAGACTCCTAGTCACCTCTCGCACTTGTAAACCTCCCCCACAACCGCTTTATCAACGGCACTCCCTCTGTTCAACACAAGGCCCAGAATGCACAACATCGCAGTTGCACAATTCCTTTACAAAGGCATGTGTGCCTAAGTGTATGCAAACACATACGTACATAAAAAGCTCAGTGCTTTTACACAGATACCTATTAGTTTATACACAAAAAAATAAAGTCTTTCTCTCCACATCACACATCTTTCATTGAGCTAGCATAAGCGCCACTATGGCAGTGCAGAGAACCAGAGCTGAACACTAACTAGCTTAATCAGAAAAAAAAAATGTTTAAAATGTTAGTGTAAATCTGTGGGTAATGCCCCATGCCACTTCACCCCACTGCTGTATAAACAATAGTGTCAGCATGGGGAGAAGATGGTACAGAAGGCGACAACGAGCAGCAAGCCTGCAGAAAAAGCAGAACTAGGGCTTTTTTGAGTGACAGCACCAGCCTATAGTAATAATAAATTTAAGATATCGATTTTAATCTAGAACACCAACATATGCATAACCGTACCTCTTATGTCCCCAATCTTATCTATGACAACACGGTTATGAAAACCTGAGATTCTTTCAAGTGTCTTCATTTGCTTACAGCCATCTTCCCTTTCCTCACTGGCTCCATTCCTCTATGTCTGGTTGCCAACAAGACTAGCCACTGCGTGCTCTTTCACCCCTCCAACAGTGCAGCATTCAACCCCAGTTTCAACTGTGATGACACCAAGGCTCCCTGCCTCCCTCTTGTGTCCTGTGGATATGAATAAATTGTTGTATTGCCCATGTTAGGCCTAGGAGAGGTCCATCAGACCCCTGGAGAACCAGGTTCATAGCCTAAACACGCCTACCCATACTCAGCACCTTAAAGCTCCAGCAGCAGTGAGTGCTGAGGCTACTGTGGGTCTAATACAGATGGAGTCTTTGGGTGACCCTGCCAAAAGTGAAAAAAGTTTTAACAGGATTGTGAAAGCTTCAGATGGTTGTGGTTTTATTTTGTGGTTTTGGTTTGGTGGTGTTGCTTTTTAAAACCTAAGAGAAAAATTTATTAGCTGTCTGTTTTGAAGAAAACCATTAGCCTCTTTCGAAAAAGAAAGTCCGCAGGATTTTTCCTTTGTTAAATATAGTCAAAATATTTTCTTCCCTGGCTTAACTGGAAATGGCAAAAACCCCTTGGGGGAAGTTTTCCGGGCGGCTCCGCCAGCAGCCGCCGGAGCCCGGCAAAGGGAGGAGGGAGGGCGGCCGGCTACGTTTCACCCATTCTCCCCTTCGAGGGCCTCCCCACCGCCCCGCCGGGCGAACCTCCACACGGGGCGCAGCCCCTCACGGGACCCCGGCCCCACGCACGGCCGCCGGGCAGCGTCAAGAGCGCCCACCCCGCCCGCTCACCCCCGGGCCCCTCACAGGCGGCCCCACTCCAGGCAGCCACCTCCCCGGGACACCCCGAGGACCCCTGCCCCGCCCGGCGGGCGGCAGCGCCTGTGTCTATGGGTGCGCCCACAGGCAGGCGAGGGTCACAGCCTTCCTGCCAGCCCCGATCCTCCCCCACCGCGCGGCTGCCCGCGCCGCTCCCGGGACACTCCGGCCCGCTCTGGACAGCTCTCCGCCACGCTGCGCCTCTCCGCTCCGCTCGGCCCGCGGGACGGGGCAGAAGCCCCCGCGACGGAAAGGTGCCGACCGACCGCCCGCGCTGCTCCGTACTCACCGCTGCCGCCTGAGACGGGGATCTGCCGGCGGGCCGTGTGCGGGCGGCTGCGCTGGCCGAGTGCTGCCGCCACCCCGCTCGCTGCCCCCGAACTGTCCCGTGCGCTCCCGGCGGAGCAGGCGACGCCGCCGCGCATGCGCCGCAGGCGGCTGCCCGTGCCGGCCGCCAGGGGCCGCGAGCGGAGGGCGGCCGTGAAGCGGGGCGAGCCGCGGGGCAACGCGCCCCGACTCCTTCCGCGCTCGTTCCCTCGCCTCCCTTCACCTGCGAGGGGCCCGCGGGGGAGGCTCGCTTTCCAAACTGGCCTGGGGCCGGCCTCTTCTCCCGTGCAGGGTGACCCCTCCCGCCACCCCCGTGAGGACCTCCCCTCGGCCGTCTCCCCGTGCCCAAAAGACCCCGTTAACGGTCGGGAAGGCGGGCTCGGCGGCAGTTGCTTCACTGCTGCCCGATCGAAACGGCCCCCACGCGTTTCCAGTCCTAAAGTTTATCTCAGTTTGTTTGTGCACATAAGTGCAGCCTTTCTTGTGGCGGGGAACTATTCCCCCCCCTTCCACCACGGCAATTACGTCCTTTGATGGAGAGCTAAAAATAGCGAATAAAGTGATGATTTTCCCCTTTCCTGTGTCCTCAGGGGTGACTGCGTGAGGTGGTGGGTCTTGCTTCCCAGAGATCTCACTCTCTGGTAGATATGTTTCAGGAACCCTAAATGCCTGACGTTCCACCTTAAAAACGAAGGCTAAGTTGTGTTTTTTGTGCTGTCTAGAATTAGTGCTAACTAATTTTTGGTCCTTCCTCTGAAACCGAAGGGCTTGTTAGATTATTTTTTTTTGTTTCTGATTAGTACCTTCATTTTCTCATCTATGATTTTTCATGGATGCTTATGGAAAGAGGATAAAGCTGCTCAGAAAATTCACAGCAAATTAATAATCCCTACCTGGCTTCAAAGGTGCTGTTTTTTGTCAGTGTTGCAGTGACCTGGTTATAAGTGACTTAGGAACGATTCACAAAAGCAACATCTTGGCTTGCCAGAAAAGACATTGAAGCCTGAATGGTGTGGAGTGTAAAATACTATTTATTCTGTGAAAATGGAAGTAAAGCTCCCTATCAGTATACAATGTTCTAACTTTATATTTGCTGCTTGTCTTTATATTCAATGTTCTGTGGCTTAAATTTTTTGTAGATTACTATGCTGTATACCAGTACTGTTTACTTTTATATTAACAGGCAACTGACAATCAGCAGAAAAAGCAATGAAGTAATAGTACTGTCACAGAGACGTTTAGTGAACAGAAAGATGAGACACAGGTTGCAGCAGTTCAGGCATGTCTCAGCTTCTTTAATGGGTCTTGACCTATAATTAAAAGTTAATGCTTTCATATGTGTCAGCTGAGACCTGACACTGAAACCATCGGGATTTAAACAAAAGAAATTACATTAATATGTCTGACAGTACTTTGACAGAATTGTCTAGAAATTCAAATCCTTTGAATCAATGAGAGACAAAAGAGCTCTGCTCTTTGAAAGTTTGCTGAGGCTCTGATAAAAAGTCATCAATAAGTGCCTTATAGATTTCATATGTAGCTGAGTCAGTCAGGGTCACAATGAAGCTTAAGAAGAGAGAAAAAGATAAGGTAGTTGATAACTGTTAATATTAGCATCATATGTAATATACCTTTCCCAGTTCACAGTTTTCTCAGTTTCTGAATCCAGTAGCTTCCATGTTTCATATGACCTCTTCTACACAACAGACTTCACCCCACAACGAACAGTCTTTCCAGTGTTGTTGAACTGACAATCAAAACCAGTCTGCAGACTTAATTCCAGTTGGATACAAAAAAAGTATTTCAATAAAGCCCTCAACCTTATCCATTCATCCGTGTCTGTGAAGGATAAAATCTGTATTAAAAAGAAAAAAAAAAGAACGCTTCAACTAAACCATTTAATATTGTCTGCATAATTAGATTTTCATTTATTTGTGTAAAGCATTGATTTCTATAAATTCCAGAGTATATGTCAAAAATCAAAACTGAGAGGAGGAAAGGGACTTTGAAAGTGATAAAATTGTATTATGTTCTCTGTAATACACGACCAGTGTAATAACAGTGTAATACTCTTACAGTCAAAAGACAGAGAGGCACAGGGAGACACACTGTACAAGCAAAAACTGTGCATAGAGAAGAAAAAGATAACGTCGCAAGTAATTTTCATGTTTCATTTTTGTATTGCATCTGTCATGGTAAGATGTATATTTAGAGAATATGGATGCTTACACTCTTATGATAGATTTTTACCTTTTCCACAAGGAAAAGTTGTTGTAAACCCATTTGATCTCTTGAGAAGTACCACCTTTGTAAATGACATGTGCTTTCAGTTGTCTGCAGAGACAAAAGAGGTTATTTCTGACTCATTTCTGAACTCCAGCAATCCTTGGTTGCAAAAATGACCTCGGAGTATGAGCAATTTTCATAAATTACAACAATCGCCAGACATTAAGTTTGTCCTGAACACTAACCTACACTGAGATGGTTTCATTACTGGAAGAACATAAAATTGTTTTAAAGTTACTCTAAATTGTTTTGGTTGCCCCTTGTCTGCAGCCAAAGTAGAAAAATGTTTGCCAAGAGAATAGTGACATGTTAAGGATTAACTGAGTGGCATGACAAAAACCTTATGATTTTCAAATGCTCTGAGTCTGATGTTTCAAGGAATGTTTAAGTTTTGCTAATAGCAATTCAAAACAGAAGATTAAAATACTAAATTTTATATGCCATATTGACAACCTTTTAGTTAATTTTCTCTTTTCCGAAATTAGTTTCTTTTTGTTTTGTTTTCTTCTGTTTTGCATTCAATACCAGTTGCATCAGTGAGAAAAACACTATTATTACTGATGTTGTTAATACTTTCTAGGACTAGAAAAGCATCTTCAGTGCTATGAAGAAGAAATTCAGAGAAGACTCAAATACATTTAAAATAAAAGGTACAATTTAAATTATGGTGTTGTTATTGCTTTTGAATTGCATATAACTATATTCTATTTACAGGTCGGTCTGAATCCTCAGAATGTTTGTTTGTGGTTTTTTTTTTTTAATTGTAGACATAATTCACTAAACTAATGATTTATTTATTTACTAAAATGAAACCATATTTTGTAATTCAATATACATATACCAATTAGTATTAAACACAATAAAAATAAAAGGGCATTCTATGACTTAGCTGCAACTTTTAAAATAGTTTAATAAATAAATTATGGGAAAGGTACAAGTTTTAGAAACTATCCTTATCTTAGACTAGAACATTCGTCAGAATAATGGCTTCAAGTTTGTACTAAAAGAATACCACTTGACATTTCCATGGCATGAACAAGGAATAGTGGCAAGTTCCGTTAGGTTTCTTGAGAGAGTAAAATGCCTTCCTGGGGATGGTCTCCTCTGAACTTTGCATTTTCTTGTGGGTGATTTAGACCAATTTTCATGTAAAAGGCTGAATTTTCCTGCCTACCATAGCCTAATGCAGGTCCTGTTGATGCTGTTTTCCCTGCTGGTGAGAATGGGAATATCTGGTGGCTCATCCTGGCCCTCTCATAGGACAGCAGCAGAGGCAGGTCCACTCTCCTCAGCTCAACCTCTTCCCTTCTCCTCTCTGAAGCAGCAGCTGCTCTGGGTCCTCCTTCCTGTCATTTCCCCATATTTGGCTGTAACCTACAAATTGTTTGGCAAATCGTTGTTGTTAGAGAGAATGAAAGGGGGAAAGCAACTGCTCATGCAGAGATGTGGCCATCGGCTGCTGCAGCATTTGAAGTTCAGGATGTGTGTATGGCTGAGTCATGAAACTTGAGTTTGACTTCTAATCCCAATACTGCCAAGGTTGGCCCATTCTGAATTGAGGGCTTAACATTTTCTTCAATGTCCTTACACCTAATTCTAATGCTATGATACGTGATGACAAAGCACTTTCCAGTGGTCCACATTCTCTGTTATTCCCATACACCAAGGCACTAGTCTGATATCTTCTAAATACATAGCAGGCAAAATGGCAAACTGTGATCCTTCTCAATGATGAAGTTAGAGGGGAGAGCTCCAGTGTCCACACATACCCTTGAAATTTGTTTGTGGGTGTGTGGCAGTTGCATGCCCTCTCCCCTGATGAGATCTGGAGCTTTCAGTAGGACAGTTGACGGCCCTTTAGCACCTTTTGTGCCTTGCTGTGCTGACAGTCATGTCCTCCCATCCCAGGGCATGGTGACTCCTCATTTTCACACCCCTCCCCACCATCCCCTGGCTAGGGGAACAGGAGGGGTGGGACCCTCAGTCAGCAGGCAGTGTCCTCAGCCAAGGAGATGCCCAGACCTGGAGAAGCTGAGAAGCTTCTAGACCATGCTTGTAATGCCCACAGCCAGATCTGACCAGGCTGTAAAACGGGACCCCCACTGCAGACCCCCTTCGAGTGAGTTTCTTCTGGATATATCCTTGAGTGAGCCCTTGCCCACCCCAGGGCAAGTGATTATTTCTTCTGGGCACCCGTGAGTGGAAGAGGCCTCTGGTTTTGTGAGTGTGTGCATGCTGTGGATCCTCATTATCCTCATGTGGTCGTGCAGCAATAATACCCTGAACTGGTATATCAAACCTACAGTTTATTAAATGTTGCCAGAGTGCTGAATAATTTTGGATAAACCCTGTTTCTAGTTGGTTTGTTTGCTAAACAGTTCAGGCTAGAATAAAGCCTGTTTGCCGCTTGTTGTCTGCCTAAATTGACTTTGGGATGCCTCCATGACAGTGGAGAACTGCCTAGCTCTTCCATGCACCTCCAACATCCCCCATGAGCATCTTGCAGATCTCTGAAAGTCTGGAAATAGATGTGTACCATGTGAAGAAAAGAGGAGGAGAAGTCAAAGGCGTATGTGTAGGCAAGGCCTGAAAAGGAGCACCAGAGAGCAGGAAGAAAAGTGACCTCTTGCCACCACCTCCTAAAATATCTGTGGGAAGGGGTGGTTCAGCAGCTTGTGTGGAAGCTCAGATTAATTAAGAGGCAGGTGAATATGAAAGAAAGTGCAGCAAAAGTACAGTTCTTGTAGTGGAATGCTGTTTGAAATGTAGAAGACAGCAAGATGAAGAAAAGTAGATTTTGCAAGTCTGTATCAAAGGCAGCTAATCAATACAAGCAAAAAGAGACATGAAACCTGACTCAGAAACTATTGTGGAGACAGGAGGAGTTTTTAAGGAATGAAGGAGATTCCCAAGTCAGGTACAAACTCTGTGGGCGCCTGGAATTCACAATCTCTCTGCAGCTTGGCAGGACAATGGGACTGGCACACACTATCGTAGGTTAGGTCTCCAAGAGTTGTGAATTTGCATCTGCCTTTCTTTGGAAGGCAGGGAATTTTTCTGTAATAATTTACAAATGCTTGCCACAGGATGTTTGAATAAGTTGTATTTGACCATGTCTATTTAACTTAGTAGCAGGTGGTTGGGAAATAACCAGGAAGGCAATAGATTAAATATATAAGGGCTAGGAGACAATATTTAACTTAATAATTATGCAGTACTTTCTTCCTTGATTCCAGGCACATTGCATAGTTTGTTTGTGAAGGCTTAGAGCCCAAATCTCAAAAGGGCGATGAAAAAGTTAAAAAAGACTATGCGAACAGAGGACGAGTAATGTCACAGCCATATTGAAAGAGAGCAAACTATTATTGGGCCCTGCTGAAAAGAGTGGAGGCATAAAACCAGACCAATCTGTAAGCAGAACTCATTGGGGAGTCTTACAGTTATGTGGACTTTTTCCTCAGAAATGAGTCAATTTTTAAGGATATAGCTTAATAAAATTTAAATTGGGAGAGGTATGCCTGTTCCAAGGTGGAATTTCCAGACAGAAAGGACCCATTAATACGGGTAATGGATTTGCTCTGTAGGTACTTTCCCTGCATTTTTGAAAACAAATTCAAATCCCTACTCCTCTACTTCCCATATATGAGGTGGGGAAACATTTGGGTTCTACTCTTGGAGATTCCTCACTTTAGATAAATAAGTATTTGCCAGAACAGCAGTGGTAAACCCACCTGAAGGTCCCAACTTTCTGTTAAGCTGAATGACTTTCAATTTGCATGAGTAAGACTTAAACCTCAGTTTCTTCCCAACTTCTGTTTTGGTATAGAAATAAGTTTGGTTTTTTATCTCATATCTGCCTTCATCTCTAAGAGTAAACAAACAGTAGTTTGATTTTAAAAAGATTGTCATAGGCAATTAAACAATTGCTTTTAACTCCAGGGGACCTTCAGGAGCTACAAAAGGTACAGAGGTACGAAAGTGAGAATCCAGCCAGATCTTTCTGAGGTGAAATAACTATCATTGTCGTGCAGCCCAGAGGCAGGATGAGGAGTGGGAGATACAAGGATTCCAAATGAAGGAAGATGGAAGTCCCAAACCTATTTCAGTAAAAGAACTGTCAAGACTTAGAAAAATGGATGGAAGCAGAGTTGTGGCTGGCACAATAACTGTGATATTATATTGTTTTCTAGAAAAATATTTTATAGTATATACCCTAGACTTAGGGACAGCATAAACGTATAAAGAAAGAGGGCTTTACAAAGTATTTTTTATTTTTTTTTTTTTTAACATGTATAATATGGTACAAGTAAAGATACTTTTAAATACAGAATTTCCTTGAAATGCACAAAGGAGAAATGTATAAAGTATCATTTACTGCCAAGAATAGTGCAGGTTTATTTTGAGCACTGCCTTTCAAACTCATATATTAACTTTTCCTGTTTATGCTGTGCATTACATTTGCACAGCTAAATTGTACCTTGCAGTGGACTACTTCCCTGGATATCACACTTTCACATAAATGTAATCGGTTTATTATCTTTTTATTATCAAACCAAGCAAACAAAGGTAAGACCAAGAGCTTTCTAAAGTGCCATGTCAGACACAGATCCAATGTCCTTGTTACTCAATATTTCCTGCTCCATGACTTTTTCTCATCTCCTGACAAATGACAAATTTCAGCACAGAAAGGGCTAATCTGATAACAAGAAAACAACACAAACTTCCCCTCCTACTTTTATCCCTTCATCTTGTTTTGCCTTCTAGTTTTGAAACTTCTCATGGCACAAAGAAGCAATAACCACTGTGGGGAACTGTACAATGTTTTCTGGTGTATTCAGCCATTTCTCCCCTCCAGCCCCTGTGCCTTGAGGTCTGGGACTGGAGCAGTGTTCCTCTCAGCCATGTGGGGTTAGATCAGCTTCCCTTTAAGGCCCATTGAATTTGCCTCTTAATCAGGTGGAGGAGTTGGTCTGTACTGGCAGCACTGATGAGTGATGTTCCCAAGGAGCCGAACACGTTGCCTCATAGTGACCCCTAATCCTGCTGCTGCTGCGCAAAATCCTCACATCACCAGAAAGGCTTCACTGAATGGTTGCTTCCTGCATTGTGTGAATTTACACCATGTTAATGAATTTTACAGTCTTGGGTTATTTTCAAGTATGTTTAAATATCACTATGTAACACATTAACTCGAGTCCAATATTTTAGATTTTTTGGTAATCCATTATTATTCCAGCACAGTGACATTGGAATGTTTAGTGTTCTGAATGACTGAGTGCTCACATCTAAATGGCTTTGTGCTTTCTGAAACTGATTTACGGTTTGCTACACTCGCTTCCCAAACACTGACAGAATTTGATGTGTGTACCAGTTGTATTGTGAATTGTTTATAAAATGCCTTGCATATGTGAAGGTATGCGCCTGAATCATTGTAGATGATACAAGAGTTCTATTGATCAAAGCCAAATATTACAAAGTATTTGCAAGTGTTTTTCTATTCTGTAACCTGCAGTAAGGAGAGCAGGTTGCAGATTAGTCCTATACCATTGTTTTTATAGTGTATGTTTGTGTTTGATTGATGGCCTCCATGTGACCTGTGAAAATGCCATAATTATTTTTTGGATCCTGAGCATTTATATTTATTGTAATTTCTTCTGTAGTGTTGAAACAAACAAACAAACAAAAAACGGGAGGGGAAGGAAGAAAAAGAAACAAATACAGGGAAATATTTAAAAACAAACTGGGGACTTTAACTGTGCAGTCCTTCCTTAAACATTAACAACCACAAAACCCCCTACATTGTTTGACATGAATCTGCAACTTATTTAAGACAGTGATAAACACTGGAACCAAAGATTATGTGCCCAGATCCCTACTGGGGCAACAAAATAAGCAACTTTCTAATCAGAGCTTCTGAGTAGCTTTGTTTCTCACTGGATAAGAATGTGAGAATATTCAGACTAACATCCTGGAAATATAACAAGTAGCTGATGAAATAATACCATTCTTAAAAGAGAGTCTGACAACTATTAGGAAAATTCCACTTCCCATGATATTTGTGGAAGTAAGTGATTTTGGATTCACACGGCTAGACTCTACCCCTTGAGTGTGGAAGATATTTCTGTACTTTTAAGCAGAGAGGAAGAATAGGAAATAGATGAATGACTTTTTATTTTATAACACCATGCAAAGATTTTAAAAGTCCATTTGATATAAAAAATAAATAAGCAACTATAATAGAGCTATTCTAGCAATCTCAGCATCCATGTAACAACACAGGCAACTCAAATTTCTTTTCTGTGGTTTATAGTCTCTCCAGAACATCTCGACAAAATTGCATCCTTGCAATGTATTTATTTTCTTAAAGTCTGTCATGCTGTTTGTAATATATAGTTGATACAGACATTTAGTGACAAGGTGAGCATACAAAAAGAGCAAATATCCCAAGTAGAAAATGCAACATAATTTAAATGACTGGAAATGGATGTATTTAGCACTTTATTACTTCACACTGTCAGAATTCCACTGACATGATCTTACTAGGTGCAGTATTATGTGCCTTCTGATTATTAAAAGTCTAAGGAGAATTATATTTATTCTGTATGGTCTGTATGGCTTCAAGTGCTCATCTTGAATTTATTCGCAACACAATGGTTGAAAAAATCTTCTGTTGCGCTATAATTCCGCTAAATGAGAGACCTTATTAGAAGACCCCACTTCTTTTCTGGGTATAATAGGTCTCTTGGGATGAATGACTGATAGATCAGATGGGTGTCCTGCCATTCAGAGGACCTTGGCAGGCTGGAGAGATGGGCCAACACAAATCTCATGAAGTCAAACAACTGGAAATGACAAGTCCTGCCCTTGGGGATGAAAAATGCTGTACAACTGACCTCCTGGGAAGCATCTTGGCAGAAAATGACCCGTGAGTCCTGGTGAAGGTCAAGTTGACCATGCCATGTACCATGTGCCCTTGTGGGAAAGGCAGCCAACGGCATCCTGGTCTGCATTAGGTAGAGCATCAGCAGCAGCTGATGGAGGGAGGTGATCCTTTCTTTCTGCTCAGCCCTGGTGAGACATATCTGGAGTGCTGGGTCCAGCTCTGTCCTCCACAGTACAAGGCAGACATGGGCGTTACTGGAAAGTGTCCCATGACAGGCCATGATGACAACTGAGGGACTGGAGCATCTGTCATATGGGGAGAGGCTGAGAGAGCTGGGACTGCTCAGCCTGGAGAAAGGAATGTTTGGAGGAATCTTATTTGTATGTGTAAATAACTGATGGGAAGTTTATCCCATAGAAGACAAAGCCAAACTCTTGTCAGAGGTGCCCAGGGACAGGACTAAGAGGCAATGGTGCAAATTGAAATAGAGGCAATTCCATTTAAACAGATTTTTTTTTTTTTTTGTATGATGAGCATGGTCAAACACTGGAACAGGCTGCCCAGAGAGGCTGTGGAGGCTCCATCCTTGGAGATATTCAAAACTCGACTCCATGGCTTTTGCTGCCACCATCGTCTTGAAGCGAGCCTCCACTCCCGGTGCAGGTGTTGCAAGGCACTGGGATGCTCCAGGACCTGACATCCAAATTATGCCCACGCTGACTCACTGTCCAGTTTAAATCAGCGGCTGTTTCACAGCTACTCATGACTGACCTAACTGGATGGTCAGAAGGGAGCAATGGGAGAGATTATGTCAGAAAAAATGTGCCTGTTAGTGTCAGGAAGGACAGCAAGCAGAGGACCTACTGGTGAAGCACTGCCTTGGTTTTACTGAGTAAGTTAGTGAGTTAGTTGAGTTCGGCTCTGAGGCTTATCCTTCTTAGCATTGCAAAGAGCTAGTGACTTGCATGTATTCATTCACAGTTTATTTTGAAATGTCTGTTTCTGCATATCTGCATATCTGAGGAAACTGTAGGATGACACAGAAGGATTGTTGCTGTATGAGTAATACTAGCTTGTTTCTACATAGCTAACAGCCACAGTTTGCATCTCCAAGGCTCACAGAAGAGTAGTAACAAATTACCTTAACAAAACCATGAGCTCTTAAAGAGAAGAAATAGTGAGAGAAAAATGGGAAGCAATGTCAGATGAGTGAAGACAAGCATGAAAAAATGGTGTGGGTGTGTAGGGATCTATTCAGAAATATTACAGAACAGCAACATGTGGAGAACTCTAGCAACATAAAGGGTAACAAGAAGTAATTCTGTAACATGTTAATGGTTAGAGGAAGCCCTAGGAATGATCTTGCTACTACTTAATGAAGAGAGGTGTGGAGAGTAGTTATCGATATCTCATAGTCAAAAATTGCTTCTGGTGAATTTGTCCATAGCCCTGGTCCATTCAGTGAGTGATAAAATGAAAAATAAGCTAAGTACATTGTCAGATAATATGTAGAGAAACTGCAAGTATGCTTGAGGACAGGATTAGGATGAACAATGGTCTTAATAAACTGAAAAAATATAGGATGGAATTCAATAGAAACAAATAAAAAGTAGTACAATTAGGAATAATCACCTGCATAAATATGGCATGGTACATCAGTTCTTCAGAGGAGTATCTGGGCAGGGTTGATGATGTGGTAGGTCACAAGCTGAAAGTGAGGCTAAACTGGAATTCATATTGGAATAGATTGAGGGACATAAAAATTCTCTTTTCCATTCCCCTTGTCACCATTAATGACTTTGCTGCAGTACCATCACCTGTGTCTATTCTGCAAACATAACGTTGGTTCTGAGATACATGCTATGATCTTTTGGCAACAGAAGTGCCAAAGAAACACTACTTTCTTGAAAAATATGCAAACCAACAAAATAAAAAAACCAATGGCTCAAGGTCTCTTTTTATGTAAAACAGGATGTATACATAATGCCACACCTGAGATTTGTATGTGGTTTTTCTCGAATCTTTCCAGATACTTCCTTTCTTCTGCTAAGAAAAAGAAAAGCTCGTAGTTCACACTGAAATAATGATCATTTAAATCTCGCCTTGTAATATGATTTTGTTTCTTATTTACCAACAAACAGTAGAATTTCACATGCTAATGGCAACAGATATATTTCCTTTGCTTGGGAGAGCCTGGAGAATCCTTATTGTTTTACCTTTCACTTTCCCTTTTTTTTTTTTTTGTGTCTCTTGGCTGTAAGGATCTCCCAATTTACATCTTATTTGATCTCTGCTATTAAATGGAATGCTGACCTACATCTGTTTGGCAAACTGAAATTCCTGGTGTCTTGTCTGTGAAGAGCCTGTATACCCCAAAAATGCCATAGAAAGATTAGAGATATCCCTGATATGTCTGTTTACCTGTTAGAAGAGAGGGCTTGCAGATTGATTGAAGACAACCTCACCACTCTAATGCCACTACATCTTGTAGTGAAGTGTTAAGGATGGGGAAAAAAACATAGTTCTATGAAAAATCCTGTCATATTATGTCTTTAGCTATTGCTGCTTATGGTCCTGATGAGTTAGCCAGTTAAGTTCATGAAGAGCTCCTCTAGGCAGTGCACTGTATTCTGTCATGGAAGCTTTCTGTTTGTTGGGCCTGAGTTTCCCTGACCAGCCTCCTGCCAAGAAATGGACTTTGTGGGCCTAGACTGTTCCCACTGGCAGCCTCCCCAGGGAACAGCAGCGTTTTCCCAGCCCTTTGCTGTTACGTATCATTCCCTTGGTGCAACTTCTGTGGTTTACTGGAGCACTGCACTTCTCTGTTGCAGTGCCAAGTGAAACAAGTTTGTATAAAAATTCAGTGGCAGTTTTGTGCTAACACGTTTTATTTTGCTTTCCAGCCCTCTAGCAGCGTGTGCATTGTCAACTGTTACATTTAGCGGTGAGATGGCCCTCTAAAACTCAGGCCTAGTAAAATATCAAACTCTTATAACAGAAAGTGTAGTATTATCATACTCTTCAAATGTGTTAGTGATAGTATTTTATCCAAAGTATTTGATAAACAACATTTGTTGTTTCCCCAGAGAAAAATGTCATTAAATTTGTAGTGTCATGCAATCAGTTACTGCATCCAGACTTAATAGCTAAGGAGACAGGAGGAAGGCTTTTAAGAGGAAAACAATTTAAATTAGTGTGCCAGCCAAACCAGGGAGATCAAAATTGTGTTTGTCCTCCAACTTGTGATTTAACCAAGTTCAGTGTATCAAAATGAAGATTGTGTTTTTGTCCTATGGTGTAATTTTTTCCTAACACAACACTCTGAATGTGTCCTAGAAATCCGATTTAAATGGCGAACGATCAATAAAATGTATAGCAGCTTTCATTTTTAGAATTTGTTTAAAACTCAGAATCAGGCCAAGTAAGCAGACATTTTGAATGCTTCAATAATTGCATTTATATTGTGCTATGCCAAATTTGTCAGCAATAATGCAACATATGTGGACAAATTCAGATATGGCTGGAAAATAAACATTTTTGTATTGCTGTCTGAAGTGGTGCATTTTGGCTCTCCATTAAGCAAACAGATATTGCAAAAATAAGTTCCATTTCCTTATTTCATATTCAATTTCAGGTTAAAAATAGTTATTTTTACTGTTGTGTTGTATTTCTTTCCAGTATATGCTGATTATTAAATAAAGGATTCGAAATATACAGGTGGCAAGTAATTTGTTTTGCAGCTGAATAGTGGTTCAAAGTTAATGATTTTGTCCTTAGGTTTGATTCTTTCCAAATATGAGAAATTCATGAGAACATTTGTATTAGCTGTTTAAGATAATACAAAACAATTTTGATTTCTTTTGGGAACTCTTTATGAATTTATACCATAGTTGCATACGCCTAATGATTTCAGTTCAAGTCATGCAAATCATTAGTTCTGAAAACTATCAGGTTAAAATTCATATTATTCAAGAAAAAAAAATGTTACAGATGGCTTCTGAAGTTATTGAAATGCAAGATGTTAAATTATATTTTCCTCCATTGTTTATCCTTATGTTCACTTTGTGCCATGCAAAGAATATGAAGAAAATTATCTTTTTCTTCTCAACTTGTTCTTAGGCTTCACACACACATGGAAAGTTGTTGGTTTTAACTGAATTTACATTTACATCACAGAAAAATGTTAATCTTTTCTATTGGTCTCAGGTTGTGCAAGTGTTTGTTCTTAAAATGTCTGGAAATTAAGTTTTGCCTCAAAATTGATCTCACAGTGTTCTTTAAAACCTCTAGATCAAAGAAACTATTGAAAACACTTATCTAATAATACCACAAGGTGAATGCTTTCAAACTCTGAGACTTAAATTAGAAATTGGGTTCCACAGACAGCTGAGCTGATTACTCACTATGACTGAAAGAAGGAGAGTTTCCTTCCCCTTTTCATCTTCCAGTTCCCCTCCAGTTCTCCTCTCTCCTTTTCTCTTACCCAGCCTCCTTTCTCCATCTTCCCTCCTCCAGCCCTTCCCCACTTCTGACCATCTGGTACATTCTCCCCACTACCCTGCCTTATTCCAGCTCTGATGCTTCTCAGGACCTCACCTGTACTGGCTGCAATGAGTTTTTACTGACCCATCTTCTAGAAATGAACTCTGTGGTGCATCGACATGACAGACTTACGAGACACACAAACAAAAAGGTTTTGTGAGTATTGTGTCACCAATAGTCACCCACAAAAATTACTTTGACCTAGAAGTCTGGTATCCTACTGACAGAAAGTCCCTCAATGTTTCTGAGTTCTTCAAACATAGAGTTGTGGTTTTCTGCACTTCGTAGTATAGATAAAATCAAAAGCAACAGTCTGCCTGCGTCTCTGTTTTGTCACTCGGAGTTACAGTATGGCTATTTCGAAGCAATAATGCTAATTTATGTCCAGCACTGGTTAATGAAATTCTTTTCAACATGAGCATTTTTACACTTCATTGGCCTTTGTGGATGGCTTCCTGTAAACAAAGATGGTGCATTCAGTACAAAATTGAATAAATGGAGAAGAACAGTTACAAGATTTTGTTTTCCCTCTTATAATGTGCCTGGCAACTAAGAACAGGACAAATTTGATTGCAACAAGAAACTCCTAATGAGTTTGCCAAGATGCTATCCCCAGCATGTCTCCCTAATGAAGCTGAGAGACTGTGGTTGGGAGTGATATTATATTTATTCTACACACACAGAGACGTTAGCAACCCTTCGGAAAGATTAAGTTCCTTCCTTGCAGTATTAATGGATGGAAAATTAAGATTTTTTTTATTTTTTTTTTTTCCCCAGAGAAAACAAATTAAGAAACAAACACAGGAACATTTGGTTCAAATCACCACCAGCAGTTTGCAGTCCAAGAGGATTTTTGCATATTTTATTCTATCATTTAAAAACTAGACCAATCTTTTTTTTTTTTTTTCTTTTAAACTGATGCTCTAAGTCCATCTTACTCAACCCAACAAAATCTCACAGTAAGCTTTTTAGAAATGATAAATATTGTCCACATTAATGAAAAAGTCATCCCTTCCCTTTACCTAAAAGAGCCTAAACATGCCAAAATATCTGATAATCTGCCAGACCTTCACCTACTTTCGGTTGATGCAATCAACTAAGGGCACTGGGTAGGGCCAGTAAAGCTTATTAATGCACTCATTATGTATGGGCTTTCCTTTGATGGCCAGTACACATCTTTTCACGGCTATCCTAGCTCTCTTAAAGAGAGTTCAAGGTCCACATTGACACAGGAGAAAGCTACTTTTTTCCTCACCTGTTTTGAGGTAAATTTGGAGAAATTCACTGGTATGGGAAAACTTTATCAGCTTCTACAGATAAAGTGTCCGTTAATTTTTTTTTTTTCTGTATTATATTAAATATAAAACACTTTGTGGAGGTTGAGCAAAAACTCTGAAGTCACTTGCTACAAGTCATACGGTGAGCATATTACATGTCTTTTGTACTGAACAATAAGGACTAAATAACAATCAATGATGTATTACGGATTTGGCTTTTCAATAATGTAACTGTTCAGCAGTAACCAATGCTGGGAAATGGATTTTATTGAGGTAGCACAGCTCTGAAGCAGGGATAATGCTGCACTGAGTGCCAGTGTAGGTGTAACTGAACAAAGGTTAAAAAGAACACTATTCATAAGAAGAAATCTTCTTTAATGGGTTTATAAGCTTAAACATATTTTGTGAATGTTCACAAATAGTACTCATCAGAAGGTAAATGTGCTCAGCAGCAGGAGCTACATTACCTACACAAGAACAGTTAGAGAAGCACTGCTGAGATCAGAGCGTCAAAATCCCAAAAGTCAGGAATGGCAGATGTCTTTGTAATCTCAGTCAACGGCCTCTTGTGCTTGTCTTATAAGTTTGTATTTAGTTACAACCTCACTGTTCCATTGAATTTGCAGAAGCAAGGCTGATCGAAAGTGAGATTCATCCTGCTTTTCCATAACTACTTACAAATTAGATGTTTAGTCTATGCTATATGTGTAAGTTCCTTTTCTAGTTTCTGGAGGAAAACAGTGATCTCCAGAGGACATGTGTCCCATCTAAAGATGGATATCTAGGATTTTCAGAAAGGAAAAATTCTCAGTAGTGTTTTCCTAGAGTGAACTTTGATAATTTTTGTAGACTAGAAATCTAGGATTTAAATCACTACAGTTAATGAGGTCAATTCCCTTCTGAATATATAGGGTGAGTTTCCTTCTCTATCTTCTAGCCCCTGGCTGTACATCAAAGCAAGGGAAGCAGAAGACAGGAAGTCTTTCTGAAATACAGTTTCCCATAGATGATACATATTCAGTTTGGGCATTCTGAGAAGCTGCCAGTGGTTTGGCTGTTCAATGACATTAGACTTTTCATGGATTGTAGTTACTTTTCTAACAAGGCTTTACCAGTATGTGCAATCTTACATCAGGTTTTTTTTTTTTCCACCGGCCAGTTGTCAGATTTTCACCAGGTGGCAAAAGACTCTTCCCTGACAAAAAATTAACACCGAAACAACGGTCAAGGTCCTGCACTAGGGCCTGGAGAAAACAGAACGTTCGATGAAAAGGCAGGCAGGACTGTGTTTTAACCTGGTTAGAACAGTGTGATTCCCTAGCTTTATTCTCAGAAATGTCTGAATCGTTAGGACTGAATCTTTTCAAAGAAATAGCGTTGTGCAAACACTGCATAGGGGAAAATTTCCTTGTAAGCAATTAAAACTTGCATGATCTTAAGACTTCAAAACCAAGGTCTTTTAACATGACTCCATCTGTAGTAGAAATTATTCCAGCTGCTTGTATTGTGATTAATCCTAAAATATAGAAAAGATTACCTGACTGTCTGGCAGACCCCCTCTGATTTTCATTATGTCCTGGACATTCAAAGTATTTTGAGAAAGTTTCAGTGAGCATCTTATTCTCCAGAGATTTAAACAACCCTACAGTCTTTTACAGGCAGATATGAATTAGCTCACATCACATTCTAAGTCAACTGGGAGTCATGCTGATGTTTTAGCACATTGTTGAGCCCAAGCTGATATACTCTCACAGGTTTTATTTGCTTTGCCCCTTGACAACAACTTTACACAGCTTCTAGCTTGGAGATGGCTTGTATCCAGTCTCTCCAGACCACGTCTGCCTGTGGAATGTGTGTAGGGGTACCTGTGGGAAAGGAGTTTATGAAGTGCTGTCTGTCTTGTGCACAGGGGAGGCTGCTGAGACAGTGCTTGTAATGTGAATAGTAAACTCACTTACAGCTGTGAGATTTCTCTTTGTCAGCTTAGAAGGAACTGACTGCAACCATAAATGCACGCTGTGCAAATGGTTCTGTATTAACTCATTATAATGGTTTCTATTTTGTTGCTCCCCAGCACCGTTATGCACGCTGCACAGAAACTGGATTATCAGGAAGAGTGAAAACTCATTGTGGGACAGCTATGTCCCGTTAAATCTGACAAATTAAATAACTTGCAGTGGCTTTCAGAGCATGTATTATTTATTATCAGCCATACAGTCTCCCTCAGCTGTTTTTTGGATTTGACCTGCACTGTGGAGTTTTGCCAGCAGAGTTATTTCAGCTGCGAGTGTGAAAATAATTGTACTCCCTTGCTGATAGAGCTGTGCTGCAGAAGAGAGCTTTTGTTGGCTTGATTAATGTTGCAAGGAAAAAAAACCATAACCAAGTTGACAGAAATCCCCTCTTCAACAAATGCACATGGCATCTTCACTGGGCTGCTGTGCCAGAATAGCTGTGCTCAAACCGGGGATTCAACAGAGGCTCTGTAGGAGAGATGAGCTCTCAGAGATAAACAGTCTTTAAAAAGCAGCCAAAATGGAACCCACATGTAAAAGGAGTAATAATAATTTCACTTATTATGCATCACAGAGAAGGTTACATATTATGTGAAATCCTGGATGTGTTGAATTCAATAGCAAAGGCTCTGTTCTTGTAGGCACAAAACTAAAAGCAGGATTCAGGCTGAAATTTATTATTTGGCTCAGGCAGTCCCTGTAGAACTGACCTGTTTATCTCTTTACATTACATCTTTCTTTTTGTTTGTTTGTTTTTTAAAAGACTTCTAGTATTTAGTTCTTTAGTAAATTGAACTATAATATTTATGCTTCATTACTACTTATTGGAATGCCAATATGCTCTCTTTCTTTATTGTTGCTTTATTAATGCATTGTTTTATCAAGGTAATGGAAATCGTTAGCACAAGAAAAATATCCATGGAGAACCATGAGCTTGTAGGAATTAATCGTCTTTCTTGTCCTTTGAGAGTTTGTTTTTAATTCAGGGCAATCACTTAGGCTGAACAGACTGGAGGAATGGACTGAGGGTCAAAGGAAGCCAGAAAAGAAAATAATCATTCAAAGGAGAGCATTGCTCTGCACAGTGAACACAAAGGTAACAGCCTGAACAGAGCAGAGGTGTGGAATATGCTTTGCAGATAAGCTGCAGACAGGACCCAGTGGGTAGTTATTGCAATACAATCCAGTGCTGTCTTCATTAAAACTGCTTGATTTCCTGAGATGTATAAATTGTGTTTGTGTCCCCCCTGGTACAACATACAAAGGCTCTCTTCGTTAGTGGTGGTTAGTCTTCCATGCATATGTCAAGTCAGTGTTTAATGCCTTCAGGTAGTTCCAGGGTACTCCTCATGTTGCTTGAAATCCTCAGAGCTAAGCCTTAAACAGATTAAAAAATGAAGACCAAACTATATTAAAGGCTGAATTTCAGTTTACGAACTACTAAGACAGCTGATATCCTCTGGGGTGGTGCAGCTTGCAAATCAGAAGATAAAGCACACAGAGCTGGGTGATTCCATCAGCTCAGGATCACACACAATTTTTCTTCCTGAGGAAGTCTCTTTACATGTCTTTACATCTCCTGGCTAACCCAGTCTTCAATATGGTAGTCAAAACAGTAACAGTAAGAAAAATACACTATCCTGAGAGTAGATGTATATACTGAAACCGGAGGGAGACCAGGTATTTCATAAAACTCACTAACTTCTTCATTGCCAGAAATCTGGGTTACAAGTTGAAATTGTTTAGCTATGACAGTGATGGGTAGGATTTTAAATCCTCAGATAACTTGACACGAATTAGGAATAATGTTGACAGCATTTTGTGACTTTTATTGTATTTATATGAAATATGAATAGTACGGTGTTAATTGCTTATGTTTTTGTCTGTTAGATTTATAATGTAATCATACAGATTATTACACTCAGCTAACTGGGTAACATATTTCATATCTCAGGGTGATTAAGGACGAATAGGACTGAATACAGAAGAAGTCCCCATTTTGAATACTGGTCTTTCATCGGAAACCATAAAGGCCATTTATCTGCTCCACTGTACTTTATTTGTCATCTGTTATTTGAATAGTATCCTTAAATTTTTACATACCTATTGCCAAGGATCACTGACTAGGAAAAGTAGTAAACTTCATGTCTGCACAATAGTTCACTAAAGGAAATTATTCAAAATTCAATTAATCATATTAATTTCTTCTTAGAGGTGGTAAAAGCTGTGTTTTTTGAAACTGAGACACTATTATTTGGGCTTGAACTGAGATCTGAGAAAAAAACCAAGTATGATATATAAACCCACAGGTTAATCAAATGCATAGGTGTGTGGATGTCATCTAATATACTAATTCTGTAGTTACAATTAAATAATAAAAATAAAAGTTAATAAGAAAGCCACAACTGCTTTCCATCCTAAAAACAATATCCAGAAGTCCCAGAGGCATAATTAAGCTAACATAACAGAACTAATATAACTGTCTATATAGACATATATTTCAGTATGACAGTGGCTTTTTCTGGTCTAGCTGAAATCAGTTCTGAAGGAATGAATGCCAAAACTGGAAAAAAGCCCTCTTCTAATTAGATGAAAGTGTCCACATATGAATTTATATTAATGACATTTTAGCACTTTAGACTCACAGCTTACCTTTATTACCATAATTTTCCATGTGAACAATCTGTAATCTTCTGTCAAATGCCAGTAGCATTAACACAATCTGAGTTCAGTCTTGCATGAGGGTCCTATTGTAAAATAAATTCAGCTGTGTTTCAAGCTGTTCCCTGCATTTCTGTTCTCTTTTTTTTTTTTTTCCCCTGTTTTTGGGAAGCTATGCTAAAAGCTGACTAGTCACATTTTTTGACTTACAGTGCTGACATTTAAGTTCTGTTAGAATTTATAGTATTTTATACTCTCTATTACAGTGTTTCATTCTTCTCCAAGTGAAAATGTGTATTTGCACATAGTGTGTCTTAAATGGTCTTGCCAATTGAATACTGCTCTGTATGTACAAGAATATTAAGTTACTGAAACAAACACGTAAAAGTGTCTTAGCTGATCTAGGAGAAAAGCATTTGTGATCCTAGTGTCATGTTGGTTTCTCTGTGTTGATGAGGACATATACTGGTTAAAGTAAGTAAATCTGCTTGTGCAATTTAGCAATAATATGAGTCCATAATAAACCTGGTTTACTTTTGTGAACATCTGAGAGATGTGTGTTTCAGGTATGACTGAGGATTAAATGTCATCTCATATTTGCAGACACCTGCAACATGTAGCACCAGAGCTGTTCATGCACAGGCCATATTCTTTACTTCACCAGAGCATCAAGCAGAAGGCAGCAGTGGTGTCTCCCAAGAAGCACATACACATAATTCCTCCCTTCTCAACACTTCGTTAGTTGTCATTGCACTTTCAGATGTCATGCTTGATCAACTGTATCAAGATACCAGTAACAGGAGGACTGTTGTAAAAAAGAGGTCTCTCTGTATCTTTTCTGTTACAGCTACAGATGAATCGGTGCATGTGGATTAGTTTATTGACCTCTTCACTCTTAGGATGCACATAATTCTGTGAATAATGAAAGCCATATTTAAGATGATTTTCATAGCTGCCTGAGTCCCTGAAGGATCTTGAGAATTCTTTCAGACTCTTGACTATGGCCCCTAAAAATTGCTGGAAGATGCCTTTTCCTTTATTTTCATGTCAGTTGCTTTTCCAGATGTCTGGCAGCCCTGCCAGTTGATGCATGAATATCAGCTATTGCACGCGTGCCGTACAGCTGCTGTTCAAAGGTGTGCATGCTTGCACAGTGAGGCTGCTCTACCTCACTCGCTATGATAGCAACGTGCTCATCACGTACGTACATCAGCTGTGTGAAACCACAGAGGCCCTCAGCCAGCATTGCTCAGGGTCTCCCAATTCCCTCTGAGAGCCTCCAGCAGGGCCTCTTAGCCACGCTTTTTCTAATTGAGGGCAAATTGCCTTTGGACTCAGTAGTTCAGCATCCCTTTTCATCCACTTCAGGGACTTGTGTACTCCTACAAGTAGCTTTTCTGTGACCACAATGCTGAAATGTACAGCCTTCAGAGGAATGAGGGCAATACCTGTCATACCAAACACTGTCTGGCTGGCTTATTCAGCCCTGCCAAAAGTTGCCACCCTGTTGCAAGGCTGGCAGAAGTAACCGCTCTTGAGCTCCTTCCCTTAGCAGCCTCGTGGTGTGGCTCAAGCCCATCTTTGCTGATAATTTAAGGATTTGCTCTGGAGGAGTTGAAATATGTCTACATAACTAGTCTGCCAATCCTTCTCTGAGGAAAATAGCCTCTGGCAGAAGAGACAGTTTTGAGACAGAGATTATTGTAAAGTTCTTTGGCAGGACTCACTACAGCTCTTCTGTTAAAGCCCTCTGTGGTACTGATGTGGAGGAGTCCTACAGACTACTGTAGGAAAAAGAATAAAGTCTCATTTTATGTACAATGACAGTATATCTTTCTGATGTAAAGCCCACATTCCTAGGTGTACTGGGAAAAGATAGTCATTGTGGACACGTTTCAATGATGAAAGTTACAGCTGGCTTATTATTTCTTTATTTATCTCATTATTCTGTGAATAATGAAAGCCGTATTTAAGACTCTAGGAAAAAAGGAATAACCTCATTCATTTAAAAGTTACAGAATATTTCTGTAATGCCACACAGGGATGAGCATAGCTTTGGCCCTTTCATAGTTTCAAATAATTTATTATTTCTTAATCACATAATTTACTAAATCTTATAACAAAGTGATAAAGCTAATTTCATTTTTAGTGATAGAGTGGAAGAGGTAAAAGAAATTTCCAGTTACTGCAACAAAGCACCAGGATCTATTTAGAGAAATAAATTGATTTAGATGCCATAAAAAGTGGCAGCACAAAGTTGAAACATTACTCATACTGTTAAATAATTTAGCTGGTAATTTCTGTCTCTCTTGAGTATATCTGACTTGCTGCACTTCAGGATTTATGTTTGTAGGCCTTTGATCTCTCTGAGCTGTCTGCATTTACATCCTTCCCATGAAACTCAAAGGAACATCTTTGAAATGAAGGCTGTGCCTCAAAATGTGTCTGTTTCTTTTTCCTGTTCATTTGAGATCCAAAGGGACAAGGCCTTTTAGAAGTGTGAAGCATTTTTTCACCAACCATAATATTATTCTGGGCAGCTCTTCCTCCTCCTGCAGGAAAGGCTGTTGTTTCTTCAAGTGAGATTTCCAGCAGTTGGGTGTATCTCTCACAGCAGTCGTGATGTCTTGCAGTCAGTTTCTCTGAGAAAGCTTCACTTGCCTGCGGTGAAAGAGGGAGCCGGTCCCCCACCTACCTACTCTCTATTTACAGACAGTAGTTAATTTTAGCTATGATGTGTTATCCAATGTCTGATCCAATATAGTCAGGATGAGTTACCTGATTTCTTAATCACATGTCTATTTTGAACTCCACTGTGGCAGTTAACGATAAATGAATAATCTCTGGGCTTGAAGTTGATGGTTACCTAGGGACCAATGGTGTCATTATACTCATCATGAACAAACCATGGGCAGTTCCATGCAGTGTTATATATTCACTTTATATATATCTATATCTATATATGCATCAAATAGCAAATTAATTTCTGAAGTTGAGAAAATTTCTGAGATAAACTAGGTTAAGACAAAAAAATAACCCTTAAATTTGTGGAATAACCTCATTACCAGATTGATTCCACAGTCAAATAAGAAGCGAAGTAAGTGTTGTTTGGCAGTTTACTTTGTTCAGTGGTAAGTGAAGGAAGAAATTAAAGGAGAAAATGAGAAAGAAATTAAAGGAAGGAAAAAAACTAAATTTCCAGTATTAGTGAGTACAAGTTACAAGTTAGAAAGAAGGGAATGTCAATAAGGAGAGACAGATATATCAGAACAAATGAGATTGGAAGGTCTGAGGACAAAAATATCTTCTCAAGGGTGTTAAGGAGAATATAAAATGTAACTCGTATCTGTTGCCACAAGGAGACAGAAGTTTTTGAAGAGCAATAGGAAGTGTTTGCTCAATAAATGTTTTTGTATTCCATTTGAAAAGAAGCAGAGGAATCTAGTCATAACACATGAGGAAGATGAAAAAGTACTTTCCAGTCTGCTGGAGTGGAGGGCATGCCACTAACTCCAGTTTGTGACTAGTGGTCCAGCCCCTGCTTGTCGTCTGCACCTTCTCTCCAGTCAGTGCAGGCACCTCCAGAGAGGGGCACATTACCCTCTCTGCACTTGGGACTGTAGCAACCAAACCACTGCCAGGCCTCAGGTGGGGAACCAGGACAGGTGTGCATGTTATGTTGCCATTTTAATGATAGTAAAACGATGCCCACGTTTGTAGCAATACAGGCTGCCCTCGTGCTCGGTCCTACACACCCAGTGTGCTGCATGGAGGGAACGCAGCCAGGAGCCCTGGCTGCTGGGCCTGGGCAGGGCCTGGTGGGGGTTCCGGCTCTGCAGTGGGTTGGAGGCAGCTTCAACTGGTTCTGATTGTGGTTAAATTATGTGATTCCCCCTATACAATGAATGGTTTGGTCTCACAAAGAAAACACCCTTTTTTTAGCAGCTGTCAGGATAATACTCTTTGACAGCATAACCGTTGTCTGTTCAGGCAGAGCTTATCATTCTTTAACATATTCTGGCAGTGTTTTCCAGGTGTGGCTTTGTGATAGCCTCAGCACTTTGTGGTACCTTCTTATTCGAGGTTCAGTGACGGTCACGTAGGTATTCTTGTTTTAGGATTCCTGAAAATACCTTTAGCACAGCACTTTTTTCAAGAATATAGCTATACTTGTATAAAATGCTTTGTCACCCATGTGTTATTAATATCTCTGTGTTTACAGTAATATTACTGGTATGCTCAAATTTGTTTGCTTCTCTTCAGGCTACAATAATTCTCTCCTTCATGGTGACCTGCTCAAATCTCAATTTCCTTAAGAGCATGGTTGGTCAAACTGTTTGGTCCCCAGTCTGCACATAATCACCTGCCTCTTGAGGAAGCATTCAGGGTTTGCCTCATAAAGTATTGATTTTTCGGTGCCTTGTTGAAAATAACCTTGAGACAACATATGTAACAAATTACCACTATAGTACATAATGCCATAACCTGCATTGCTAATAGTTCAGTAATGGATGAAATAGTACACATAACAAACTAGATGGTGTAGGACTTTAAAGCAGCTTATCCTACTGAGACTTACTAAATACTGTCTTAAGCTCTGACGCCCATATTTTAATTTCTTGCTGATATATTCAGTTTTCTTCTTGGTTTGTTGAGACAGTGTCAGTGATTGGTTTACTGTGGACTCATAATAAAAATCTTCCACAAATCCTTCTGTTGAGCTCCTGTTGTTTCTGTTCCAGTAGCAGCTGTCATCCACTGGGGGTGGTATTTGTTATTTTCAGTCTTTCTGATTGGTGAATGAAGTTTGGTAGTACACCTAAAACCTGCTAAGTACTGACCACAACACACTTGTAAAGTGGAGTTTCAATTTTAAAGTATAGTCTTACTCTGAAGACACTAAGATACATGCTTTTTTTCAGGCCCGACAAGCTGACTTTTGGATCAGAAGAATGCTTTGTGGTGACCATTTGCTTTTATTTCTCTACAGCAAGAATACCAGCATAATTCCTTTCTGAAACTAGCCAGTCAGCTCCTTCTGAAACTAGCCAGTCAGGAACACCTGGTTTACACAAGAGATGGACTTTATCTGTCCAAGGGTTTTTAGTTTATATGTTGTCCTTTCATGTATCTGCAATACAGCTCCACACAGGTCACAGTGTTGTAAAGCTGCACTTAGTGGTTTACAGCCTTCTAACATACAGTTAAGATGGTGGACCTTTCTATACCTAATTAGGTCAACTTTGCTTCTATTAATCCTTGCAATAATGTATTTTAATATCAGCAATCCACATGGACCTGGTAATATTGCAATCAGATTCATTTGCTATTATTATAGCATTTGAAACTAATCAGAACACAGCTTTTTCAAGGAGCAATAATTCTTGGCTATGTGCTAAAACCTGTAATATTTCATTTCTCCATAGGAAGGCTTTAATCACATCACTGCCCATCAGTGATAATTTATCCCAAATGGATTCAAGGTCTATCGTATTCAGTGTTCCATTCACTACACCTAAATTTCCTAATAAAGCACTTAAAATGCTGCCTCTCCCTTTCACTTTCAAATATTTCTCAATCCATTGCTTAAACAGGCTTTGCTCAGCATGTATTCCAGTTGAATAATTACGAAATTTAATTGAATTGTTACTTGGGTTGATCTGAACCATATGTAAATCTCTATTCCAGATTTGAAAGACCTTTCCATAGTGCCTTTGGAAAGTTGGGCTTCCAGGGACTTTGATTTCTTTCTAAAACATTAGTTGACATTTGCCCAATGAAAGGAAACTGTGTGAGCAGATAGAGCTGGTCTGTGAGCACAGGTGGATCCAGCACTGGTACAAAGCAATCTGACTTGTTCTGTTCATGATTAAGCCTATTCTGGCAAAGCCAGACATTAGGTGGAGTTGGTACTGTGTGATGGTGGCTGATGCAGAGCAATGGGTGCACAGCTGCCTAGAAAGAGCAATTTTAAGTGCTCTAATATCTCAAACCCAAATCCATCTGCAGTATATAGGAGGTTTTTAGGCCAGGGTACAGGCTGACTCTATAAAACCCCTTTGGAACACCACTTGGGGAAATTGTCACTGTTTAGTTATTTTTCACTCTTTTACAAAGTGGATGGAAGTAATTCCTGTGAAAAGAGGTGTCACACTGTTAGCTGTGATGCAATTACGTGGCATTTTATCAATGGAGAATTCCCAAGGAAGCTATGTCAATAGGAAATAATGAGAGAGTTGTTCATAATCTTAAGAATAAAGAAAAAATCCCACGAAGCAGGAGAACCCCTAAGTTCTGAACAAGTGAAATATTCCTGCAGAATAAGTAAGGAAACTTAGAAAATTAGTAAAAGCTGGTGATAAAAACTGGGATGAGGGACTGTCTACTATACTCATGGCACAAAGAGCAATCACTGTGGTTTATTGGTATATGCTTCTTGAGACTTTCATTTGAAGTGGACTGAAAACAGCACAACAATGCTAGCTGTAATCTGAGTTCCTTGTTGAATAACAATCTTAGCTGAAATATTGAAAAAGTTCAAATGATAAATTGTTTGTTATAGAATCTGGAGAATGAAGTTTCACATCTATTAATACAACACTGGAATTATACCACACTGGTATCATTTTCTCCAGGTGATTTCCAACCAAGATACCTGTGGAAATATCTGGAAGTGTTTAAAAGTTAAAATCAGTGGGCTAACTGGACTATTAATATTAACAAAGGTATCGTACAAAGTCTAATCCATTTTCAGTGTAAAAGGCAAGACATGAATTGTCAGCAGTCACTGGTGTGGGTACATGTAACAACCACACCAGCTTTCCTACTGAGGTCCCTAATTCCTTTGCTATTGCTCTGAGCTCAGTGGCATCTAATTCCACTTTAACCATGATTTGTGCCAAGTCTGCTGTTAGAGCTAATTTATTTTTCAGTTGATTTTTTTTGAGATGAAATATTTTTGATGTCTCCTTTTATTTGGTAGTATAATCCAAACAGCATCCTGTGCGTCACTTAATTTGTGGCTTAACTCACTCCCTCTTCTGGGAAGTGTCCACCCTGTTCCACACTGGTGTCCTTTTCCTGGAAATCCCATAACATAGCTGCTGTCCTTAATCCTTCTGTGATTGCATCACATTCCCAATTATGCTTAGGCTTGGATTCAGTTTTCAGCTTGCTTGCCAAACACTTCAGCTCCTGAACTTCTCATCCAATAAAATCTTTGGATACCCTTAACTTGGTTTTCATTAATATCCATGCCTTCACAAATATGTTTTTCATTTCCTAACCGCCCATGGAAGGCATCCTCTGTCTGCAGATTAGGACTTCAATGAATCATGCTTCTAACTGGCATGGAATTTTTCCCATCTTAGAGATGGCAAGACAAAGGTGGTGATCCTTTCAATTTGTTGCTTATACTCCCCTATTCCCATTACTGGACTGGTTACTGTTCCTTTGCATGTCCAGCCATCTCCTGCTGCAGAGCTTGTTTGGATATTTGGACCTGGGTTGCAGTCGGAATGAGACAAAGAATCCCCCTTTCTCTTCCCTCAGATTTTGAGGAAAGCCTGAGCTGACTATGCTGCCCGCATTCTCCACCAAGCGCAGCAGTCGAATTACCACCAGGCCTCAGGCGGGGAACCAGACCAGGTGTACGTGTTGTGTTGCCTTTTAATGATAATAAAATGATGCCCATGTTTGTAGCAATACAGGCTGCTCTGGTGCTCAGTCCCACACATCTGTTGTGCCACAGGGAGGGAGCGCAACTGCGGGCCCTGGCTGCTGGGTCTGGGCAGGGCCTGGTGGGGGCTCTGGTTCTGTGGTGTGTTGGGGGCAGCTTCAGCTGGTTCTGTACATTTTTAAAGTTATGTGACCCCCTTACAACTCCTACAGAAGGTGTCTGTTTTTCTTTAGCAGGCATCAAGACAATAGTCCTTGATGGCATAAATGGTGTTTGCTGGGTCACATACACATCCGTGTTTTAGGGTTCCTGAAAATTTCCTTTACACAGAACTGTATACCAGAATATAGGTGCGTATGTATGTCATGCTTTTTAACCTAGTGTTATTAATATTTGTGTATTTACAGCGATGTTACTGATACGTGTTTAAATTTATATGATTCTCTTCAGGGTAATTGGAATCAAAATACTCTGCAAGAGCTTTTCTTTCTCTCTGTCTCTCTCTTTCTCTCTGTCTCTCTCTTTCTCTGAAGAAAATATTTCACTGCAGCAGACATCTTTGTTGCATAGTCAATGCATCACTGCCCCTGAACACCTATCCTTCAATAGTGTAGTTCTGTCAATTAAGATTTTTGATGTCTTCAAAAGAGGTTTATATATATTTATAAAATTTCTCAAACAAGATTCTATATTGGTGGCCTCAAATTAGTTCTTTATACATATAAATGTATATATATATTCCTGAACTATATGGGAAGAAGGTCAGATATTTTGCTTTGATTTGTTACTCTCACACTTCTCAGGAATGTACTAACCACTGCTACACCTCTGTGTGTGCTCAGTACAATAAGAGATTGGCTTACCTTACAGCAACACAAAGAACGTGAAGTATATGTCCAGAAGTCCTTATGTATTAAGCCAATGAACTGAGCACTGAATGACGACACACAACATCTGGCAGAGTTTTGCAACATGATTGTTGCCATATAGGCAGTGCTAAATTAAATGCTGTTCAGCAGAAATAGCCAAACCTCTAAAATACACCCTGAGATGCTAAAAAAGTTGGACTGCTTTAACTTACCAAATAGAAGGTGGCCTTGTGAGAGTGTATAAGCACTTTCAAAGAAAAACAATGCTAAACAATAAAATGTTCTCAGCAGAACCAATCAAAGCATTAATCTGTTCTTGGTTATTAAGGCAAAAAATATTCAAAGTACAGATCTGACACATTTTAGTTTTGTTACTTTTTAACAGCAAGGCTGATAAACAAACAAACAAACAAAGCCAAAAAAGGTTGAGTTTCCACTATTGATACTATAAAATTAGTAGTGGTATCTCTTGGAAGATGTGATGGAAATTTTCTTTAGGAGTTACTGGCCTCTATGAAAGTATTTATGTAAAGTTAAATAGCCTATGCTTTAAGGGAAATCATATTACAGTATCTAATATTGTCACCAAAGGAAATAATCTCTGAATAAACTATAGCAAAAGTATTACATGAGAAATTGGATTGGAAAGCACCATTCAATTATCTTATAGGTCACACCAATGGCTGTGATCCTTTCTTGAAATTCTGGGACAGAATATTTTTTTAATTTCCTGCTAAGGTTCGGGTATTCAAACTCAAATTGCCATGAAACATACCTTTCTCTCACATATGCCTCTCATATATAGTGTCACACATCACAGTGATATTTGGAAAACTGAACCAATTGGGAAGGCATCCTGTACAATGTGATTGTTGGAGCTGGAAGGAAGCCCTACTAAGACCAAAGAGGTTGAGTAGAACAGAAAAAGAGGACATCTATCCTTTATTAAATGATACTTGCAGTAAAGGGAAGTAACGGAGAATGAATATTGTTAGTTTTCTGATGCTCGAGATTAAAGCAGTGTTACGCTAAATTCACACACATTGCAGTAGTTACTCTTGCAATGCTGGCACAGTACCTTGAAATCAGCACACATTGCTGCAAGTATGAAAGATATTTCCAAAACTAAAAGTAAAAAGGATTGCTTTGCAAACTGCAATTATGTTGCCTTACTGATTAATTTAAAGTGGTGATTTCATGATTGCTGCCTGCCATTAAATTGTTTCTTGCAGGATCATGCAATGTGTTTGCTTTGAAAAGCTACACCAATTTGCTGTATAATTGCAAGATCTAAGTGGAATAAAGTTGAAACAAATTGGAGGAGACAAATTCAAGAGCTATATCTTACAGATGTAACAGACCAATTTGTTTTGTGATTCCTAATTGTTAACAAGTCAGTGGAATGAAATGTGCTTTCAGAAGCTGCTTTGCTGACATCATCCTGTTCAGCAGAGAAACTATTGCTGTATTCGTGCCCTTTGAAAGTTCCAGTAGTTGATGCTGAACAAGCAGAAAACAGCTACAAATAGAGTAAAAGCACAACGTATGGGAAACACAGACTGAGTCATGGAGAAGAAAAAGAACCAAAGATTAAAAATAAATGGGAAACAAATGAATCAAAAAAGTGTTGCTCGAGGCAGGCTGGGATATGAAATAAATCATCAAATGAAAAAGAAAATGGACAAAATAATGACAGTCAGAAAGAATTATGATAAAAGAATATAGAATAGTGAATCGGACAAATATTAAATCTTAGAACTAGAAAACATCAAAAGGAAGAAACAAGATACAGAGTAACTCAGGCAGAAAGAAAATCAACTTGAGAAAAATAAATTTAAAAAGTGATTCATAGACGAACAGATCTAAAATCAGTGAGCTGGTCAAAGATAGAGTCATAGCTAACAAAGAGGGCTGTAACTAACAAAGACAAAGAGTAGGGACAAGCAGAGGGAAGAATCATTGTACTCTGAGCTTTCACAGCTGTGAAACCCCAGTGTATGCCACAGCTTTTGATCGCTGCATAGGTAATGATGGGGTGGGCTGAAAAAGGCAGACTTTAAAAAAAAAATATGTAAGACCATGACTTTTTGAAATTGTTTTTCTCATTTGAATAAGAGTAAGTTGAGCTATCTGAAGGTCCTTTATTTGCACCTTGTTTGTAACATTCCCTTTCTAGGGAGTTACAAAAAAGCCTTTTGAAGTATGTGCTATATTTAGTCACTCAGTTTTAAAATACAAACTCATATGTTTTCTTTTTTTTTGCCAAAAATGCTTGCAGATTTTCAATATCTAGATTTCTACAAATAATGCCAATTCTAGGACTCCCTTCTAGAATCCAGGAGTGAAAGATGTCCCCTTTTCTTTTTAACTCTCTGAATACCCTTAACTTTTACTAAATGACAGTCATGGCGTTGTCTAATCCACTGATCTAAACAGGATATAGTTGACCTGAAAGACCCATTGTCTTTACAAGCTTGTTGCCAAACAATGTGCATGATCTCCCCGCCTAAAAATGACTCATTGACAGCAAAGGCTCAGAGCAGCTACAAAGAATTGCCCTTATTCAGAGAGAGTAAATAACTACTGTAATCTTTTGTGTTTGAATACAGGCCACCCGATGATGATAGAGAAGGCTGTGTACAGCCCCCACATATTTTTGTCAGAGAGGAAAAAGTATAATTGTAGATTCTACTTGTCTCTTTTAGCTGAATGCAGTAGTATTTCTACTATTTTACCCTTTTTGCTATTTTACATAGTATTTTCCTGAGTCAGGGTCTTGCTGCCTACAAGTGGCTGCTTCCCTGCTCTCCTTGAGTCACCTCCCCAGCTGGGAAGCTACTCACCGGTCTCTGGACCTCAGGCTCTTCTGCACCTTTGAAAAGGTGCCAGTATCACAGCACCTCACTTACTGCCTCTGATTCCTCTGGAGCACGTTTGAAACCTCCAGATAAGTATTTCCTTGAATCTCTTAGGAGCCAATTTTCAGCAGTAAAATTGACAGCTTAACTCCACCAGAAGCTCCACCAGCAGCTCCACCAGCAGCTCCACTGTTGAAACTGCAGTTACTGAGACTAAATCTCTTAAGAATCTACAAGCATAGGCTTAGCATCCTGGAAGATCAGTTGCAGTGAAGAATGGTAGGGAATCATTCCCCAGGTGTCATTTAAAGTCCATGCTCTGTACCTATCTGTCTTATCTGTGCCTTTTTCAACCTCTAATACTAAGTATTAATGTATTCTTTTACCATATTTATATTGAATAATATACATACTTTTTAAACTTTTCCAGCTTCTCAGTCTGTGATATTTAATGCGTGAATTCTTCCACATCTTTCTAGATTGCAGCTACTTACCTATGGCTCTTGTTTGCTCATTAAATAATTGTTTTAACATGTTAGACTTTTGAAATGTTTCATTATTCTGCATTAATTATTTTGTTCTAGCAATGTGTGAAATGTTTTCTAGTTGCTTCAGATACTTAAGAGTTCCTTCAGATACTTCAAGGACTTTGTGCCAGAACTAACAAACTTCCTTAGAATGCTCAGTTGAAACCACCCCAAACCATGCTTCAGTTTTGATCTTGGTAGTGTGAGAAAAGAAAATTTACTTATAGAGGTATTTTGTTAGGTTTTTTTTTTTTTTTTTTAACATTCACATTTGTTTATCTTTCATCCATAGTGTTTAAATGCTTCAGAAACAACAAAGACTCTCAATATCTTACCTTTTAATGTCTGTCACATCTGGAATAGGTGATTGTAAATTTTGACTACATGTTAATAGACTATGCTTATGTGACCTTGGAGTTTCTAGTTTTTAAGTGGAGACTGAAAATAACTAATATGAGGCTACTTAGAGATTTCTGGAATGCCAGTAATGTACTTTAAATGCCAGAATAATGTTCTACTATTCAACGTGTCAGTAAAACTTCTTTTTGTGTCCTTGATTACCTCTGCAGTCATGACAGCATCTTTATTTGCAGCCACAGATCTTGGATTTAGAGATGTAGTAAGTTTGTCCATAGATGATGGACCCTGAATCTAGGACAGTATAGTGAATGAAGAAGGAAAGATAAAAGGATAATTAGCTGTTGGAACCAACCAAAAAATACAAGTACATCAGAACTGGAGATCTTTACAACAAGATCTCTAAAGGATAAGTAAATCACAAGGCTTTTATATTGCCAAAATTCTAATTAGATGTTCACAGGACTTTTTTTGGTCTTAAATGTTAGAAAAAGTCACTGACAACTACGAAAAATCAACTTTGCTGACTACCAAGGAATGCTTCACAATCTCTGTCAAGATATAACAAGAGATATGTCTAATACTGTAGGCAGTTGCACCCTGGAAGCTATATAGGATGATGGAGGAGTGCTGGCCTTGTTACCATAAAGAAATACTTATCATGTTCTTGGCAAGCAACTTGAAAAACTTTGTAAGCTATCTTCTATACCTGTGGGTAAGAACTTGAGGGGAAATGTTCCAGAGGTTGCTGAAAGCTGAATTTGAGTTACATTATGCCACTGTGAAATATAAGCAGCTAATTCAAATATAGGGAATTTAAAGTCAGTATTAAAATGTTGTTATACTTCCTCAAAAAGTAATGACATTTGACAGGTGAATTCTCAGAATGTGGCCAAAAATATAAAAATATTGTGATATTTTATAATTCAGCAGTATGAATTGCTGTGCTACATCTGACCACTCTTTTAGCAACAGAGAAAAGAAGAACACTGTCATAAACATAGTAGTTTTCTTGATCTCTGCAGCTCAGTGCACAGATGTTCTCAGTGCTGAGAAACCTGCAAGGGAAGACAAATGGGAAATATGCATACAAATTCCTAATGTGCTACTGTTCTCGTGGCTAATAGACTCAGCTAGGTGGTCTTAGGACCAACGGAGAGTTATAATCTGCCTACCATTGATTTGTGCAAAATAAAAGACAAATCCTGAAACAAGGGTCATTAACAGTAGAAAATGGGGAAGAGTGTAAAAACACTTTCCTCAAATACTCTACTTATTTTGAAAATTCAATACCCAGAAATGTTTATCAAGAAAACTCTACAGAATGTGTGTATGGTAACTATTTTGGCTCTTACACAGGAAATTTCTGAGAATACATGGAGGCATAAGAAACTAACGTGCTAAACTGAATGTTTTATTAAAAAAAATTACAGATATTAAAAGATGAGACCACAGTAGCTTACAGTGTATATGGACACTGTTCATTGGTAGTCACCAAGAACAGCCTGGCTCCATCCTCGTGACACTCACCTTTTACATATTTATAAATATTAATGTGGTCACCCCTCAATCTCCTCTTCTCCAAGATAAAGACCCCCAGCTCCCTCAGCCTTTCCTCATAAGGGAGATTCTCCACTGCCTTAATCTTCTCTGTTGCTCTGCACTGGACTCTCTCCAGCAGTTCCCTGTTCTTCTTGAACTGAGGGGCCCAGAACTGGACACAATATTCCAGATATGGTCTCACCAGAGCAGAGTAGAGGGGAAGGAGAACCTCCCTCAACCTACTAACCACAACCTTTCTAATATGCCCTAGGATGCCATTGGCCTTCCTGGCCACAAGGGCACAGTGCTGGCTCATGGTCGTCCTGCTGTCCACCAGGACCCCCAGGTCCCTTTCCCCTACACAGCTCTCTAATAGGTCATTCCCCAACCTATACTGGAACGTGGAGTTGTTCCTGCCCAGATGCAGCACTCTACACTTTCCCTTGTTAAATTTCATCAGGTTATTCCCCGCCCAACTCTCCAGCCTGTCCAGGTCTCGCTGGATGGCAGCACAGCCTTCTGGTGTGTCAGCCACTCCTCCCAGCTTGATGTCATCAGCAAACTTGCTGATAGTACACTCTGTTCCCTCATCCAAGTCGTTGATGAATATATTGAGTAAAACTGGTCCCAGTACTGACCCCTGAGGCACTCCACTAGATACAGGCCTCCAACTAGACTCTGACCCATTGACCACAACTCTCTGGCTTCTTCCCTTCAGCCAGTTCACAGTCTACCTCACTACTCGATTGTCCAGACCACACTTCCTCAGTTTAGCAGTAAGGATTGCGTGAGAGACTGTGTCAAATGCTTTACTGAAGTCAAGGTAGACCACATCCACTGCTCTGCCATCATCTATCCCCCTTGTTACGTCTTCATAAAAGTCAATGAGGTTGGTCAAGCACGACTTCCCCTTGGTGAAGCCATGTTGACTGCCCCTAATGACTCTCTTATCCTTGATATGCCTTGAGATGGCACCAAGGATAAGTTGTTCCATCACCTCTCCAGGGATGGAGGTGAGGCTGGCCAGTCTATAATTACCCGGATCCTCCTTCTTGCCCTTTTTGACGTCTGGAGTGACATTTGCTTTCCTCCAGTCCTCAGGCACCTCTCCCGTTTCCCACAACTTAGCAAAGGTGATGGAGAGTGGTCCAGTGATGACCTCAGCCAGCTCCCTCAGCACCTGCGGGTGCATCCCATCCGGACCCATGGATTTATGGATATCCAGATTGCTTGATTTCTCCCTAATCCAGTCCTCATCAACTGAGGCAAACTCCTCCATTATCCTGACTTCCTCTGGGCCCTCAGGGGTACAGGGCTCCTCAGGACAGCTTCCGGCAGAGTAGACAGAGACAAAGAAGGCATTCAGTAACTCTATCTTCTCTGTATCTTCCTAACCAAGGCACCCACTCCATTCATCAGCATGCCTACATTGCCTCTGGTGTTAGTTTTATCTGCCATGTTTTTGAAAATGCTCTTTCTGTTGTCCTTGACCCCTCTCACTAGGTTTAATTTTAAGGAGGCCTTAGTTTTCCTAGTTGCCTCCCTGCATCCTCTGACAACAGCCATATACTCTTCCCAAGTGGCCAGCCCCTCCTTCCATGATCTGTAAACAGGAGTTCCCTGTTTAACCACGCAGGTCTCCTGGCTCCCTTCCTTGACTTTGTACGTGTCGGGATGCTCTGATCATAAGCCTGTTATAAGCAGTGCCTGAATGCTAATCAACTATCTTGGGCCCCTTTACCTTCAAGCAGCCTTGCCCATGGGATTTCCCGTAGCAATTGTTTGAAAAGGCCAAAGTTCACCCTGCTGAAGTTCAGGGTTGCGGTTCTGCTTGCTATTCTGTTCCTGCCACATGAGATCCTGAACTCCACCTTCTCATGGTCACTACAACCAAGGCAGCCCTCAACCTTTACCACTTCAACCAGATCATCCCTTTTAGTGAGGATGAGACCCAGCAGTCAAGGGAGGTGATTCTGTCCCTCTGCTCTGCTCTGGTGAGACCCCACCTGAAGTCCTGTGTCCAGCTCTGGAATCTCAGTACAGGAAAGATATGGATCTGTTGGAGAGGGGCCAGCGGAAGCCATGAAGATGGTGAGGGGGCTGGTACAGCTCTGCGGTGAGGACAGGCTGAGAGTTGAGGTTGTTCAGACTGGAGAAGAGAAGGCTCCAGGGAGACTTTATTGTGGCCTTTCAGTACTTAAAAGGGGCCTATAAGAAGGATGGGGACAGACTTTTTAGCAGGGCCTGTTGTGATAGGATGAGTGGTAATGGTTTTATACTAAAGGAGATGAGGTTCACGCTAGACACGAGGAAGAAATTTTTTACAATGCGGGTGGTGAAACACTAACAGAGTTTGACCAGAGAGGTTGTAGATGCCCCATCCCTGGGCATCCAAGAGCCATCCAAGAGCCAAGAGCCAGGTTGGACAGGGCTCTGAGCAACCTGATCTAGTTGAAGGTGTCCCTGCTCATGGCAAGGGGCTTGGACTAGATGAGCTTTAAATGTCCCTTCCAACCCAAACTATTCTAAGATATTGCAAAATTATTAAGCAAAAATCTGCTTTCATCATGACTTGCTCAATTAATATTTTGAGCATGATTTTCCAGCAAGAATAGCCACTGCTAGGATAGCATTGGGCTATGGAGAAGTTAACCACTGAGGGCTGCTTCTGGAAAGCAGCATCGCTGTGTCTGGCTGCCCTGGGAAATGGGGGTTGGTTGAGCACTGGCTGCTGCACTGCCAGAAAATGTTCACACTGTTGCAGGGGGCATGGGCATTTCAGCACACAGCCAGCACTGAAGCACAATGTATGTGCTGTTGTCATGATCAGGCAAAGCTTTTCTGATATTTGCTATTATTCTGCCTCATATGGTGCTGCTTAGCGTTCATTTCCATCCACTTTTCAGAGAACCTTCAGAAAGACAGGAAGGTAATAGCTGTTACAGTGGCCAATAGATGCTGCAGTGGTGGAAGCTCACTGTTGAGAGGACCTCTCCACATACAAGACACATGAACTTGTGCTAGCTGTGAATTAATCTAGGATATTTTGCAACAGTTCCTCTAATTTCAGGAATGTGGATCCCTCTTCAGTTAATACAAAGTAATAAGTATTGAAGAAATGAGATTCAGCTCTCAACAGTTCCCCAAACTATTATCTCTATGTGAATAGCCTTCAAGGCTGGTAATAACAGTGACCTCTATTCCCACTGGATAATTGCTTCTGTTATGCACTGCTTGTTTCTATTCTTGTCTTACAGCACTGATGGATGTAATTTTGTTGTGTACTATATAGGTACTTAATGAAAATGCTGAAAGAAAGTTTATTGCCAAGTTAAAAAAATGATGTCAACTCCTGAGTCTCAATGAGTGTCTTGCGTGCAAGTCTGCTGTTTTTTTCCCTCCATTACATTAAATGTTTGTCACTACGGCTAGGAAAAATTAGGAAATGCAAAATGCCCATCAAATGTAGCCTAAAATACAAACATATCTATATTTCCATAACGAATAAACATGCTGTATCTGTAGCTGATAAATTAGGCCGCATGATGGGAAGTGAAATGAGTGTAGGTAAGGTGAAATTGCTGCATGTTGAAGGGAGGCGCTGAAGACCTGTGGAACTTCTATGTTGATATGACCAGTCAGAAAGAGAAATGTATGTCAGCAAGAGGAAATCAATGAAATATCTGCTTTATGCACAATATCAATACAGACAAGATATTAAACTGCACTAAGGAAAGTATCTACAGATAGATATACAGGTAGACCAAAACATTTAAAAACAGTGGGTGACTAGAAAAAGAAAAACAAATAACATGACGTAATCCTCAACTGCAGAAAAAAATATATAAACACGTAATTAAGCTCAGCATGAAACATTACGATAGAGATATATAAAATAGTCAATGGAATAGTAAAGGTCATTTGAACATCTGTATTTCTCCTTTTTTCCTAACGTAGGAAGAAATGTTAAAAAAGCAATCTAAAAAATATCAGTGTAAAATTCATACAAGAAAGCATATGTCGACACAGTGAATCATTAATCTATCAAGTAACATGAATTTCCCAGAGTATGTATCTTCTTTACTCTGCAAGATGCGTTCTATCCTATTTCCCATTTAATGCAATTCTGAAGCTTTGCTGTTGATCTTCAAGGCCATTGTTGGATAAGGACCCAGCTAAATTGGGTAGTATGTTTTCATCTGTAACTTATGAAGACAAATGAGCTCTTCTAGTGTAATGCAACAAGCTTGGTGCCACTCATGAGGACTAGGGATAGTATTTTCAGGCAAAGTTGATTGATAATGCAACGAGTAAGCATAGAAGGTTATATTGAACCATAGTCTGATTGCTTTCAAAGTATAAAGACATATCTGTTTGGTGATGGTTTCCAACAGTAATTGAAGTCAAGGAAACTGTCAAGCAGCTCAGAAGGCTGAGTACCTAAAGAGCTGAAAACCAGGGAGTGATCCGACAATCCAAATGATCACAATGCAAATTTAATTTATCTTACTGAGCACTTGGATTCTAAGGAAGTAAGTTGTAGAAATTGCATATAAAATGTAAAAAATACACGTATAAAAATACATATAATTGTACCACAAAATGATTAGGCAGTAATTTTCAGCCTTCAGGAAAAAGAAAATAAATTCATTAATATCTGAACATGGTTCTCAATAATTTTATAATTACTGCCTGAGAAAAAGATCATTGAAATTGCATAAAGTCATTGTGATGTATAGAATTCTATTTTAAATACCTATGTAAGGGGAGAGGGATTATCATCCCGTGAAGGTATTTATCTCACTCCCAACCACAGTGGAAACTTAGACCAGATATTGATTTTATATCAGTGTGACAAGATTAATCCCACCATTAGTAACTTTAGGAAATTGCATCTTAGTTGTGTATAGTGGAAATTTAATATTGATTCATTGATGCCAACAGCTGTTGACATTTTGATATCAGGCTGAAAATTCTTCTGCTCTCACTCAATATGGTAAATACAATGATTTTATGAAAGTCTTTAAAAGCCACAGACAGCTGTTGAAGAACCCCTGATTTATATGAGTGATTTTCAGAACTATCTCTTATCTGAATTTCCTGTTATCTATCTATCGATATATATACAGTTCCCCCAAAGTTATGTTGTATTTTGATCAGAGTTGATCTGCCCAGAGCAGAAACATACATCTTGATCATATTTCTCTGTGCAGTTCAGTGATGCTTCTTTCGACTCAGCAGTTTTCATATTTGTCTAATACATGAAATCCGTGAGTGGATATGGATGCTTTTAGAGCTACTAAATTTTCCATGAACAAGGACGTTTTCACACATTGTGACTGAAAAAAAGACACCAGATACAGAAAGCATTTCCGTTAGAGCAGTCTGCAGGAAACAAAGGGCACTTTTATAATGTGTTACACAGAGCCTGGTGCTGAAAAATTTGGACTAACTGCCTCAAGCTCATAAGACCAAAGTGTTTAGCTCAGCACTGTGTGCTGGTAGTAGCCTTGGTTCCCAAATTAGTATTGTCATGTTACAGCAGTACTACGACTTCTCTCCTAGTCAGACCATTTAGTTAAACTGAAGGGTTACATTGATAAAAACACTCTGCTTCTGCTCTATAGATATGTATAATAGGTCAGTGTGTGGTTCTTGGAGCGCTAAGTCATATTTCCAAATAATGGAAACTGTATGTATTTATGATATGGATTTTCCATTTTGTGGTGGGTTGCCCTTGGCTGGATGCCAGGTGCCCACAAAAGCTGCTCTATCACTCCCCTCCTCAACTGGACAGAGGAACAAAAATATGACAGAAGGCTCATGGGTTGAGATAAGGACAGGGAGATCACTCACCAGTTACAACCGTGGTTGACTTGGGGAAATTAATTTAATTTATTGCCAATCAGAAGTTAGAGGAGGGTCACGAGAAATATCAATAAAACCAAATCTTAAAGCACCTTCTCGCCACCCCCATTCTTCCTGGGCTCAACTTCGCTCCTGATTTTCTCTACCTCCTTCTACCAGGTGATGCTGGGGGATGGGGAATGGGGGTTGTGGTCAGTTCATCACACTTTGTCTCTGCTGCTTCTTCCTCCTCAGGGGGAGGATTCCTGACACTCTTTCCCTGCTTCAGCGTGGAGTGCCTCCCACAGGAGACAGTCCTCCATGAACTTCTCCAGCATGAGTCCTTCCCATGGGCTGCAGTTCTTCAGGAACTGCTCCAACATGGGTGCCCTCCACAGGGTGCAGCCCTGCAGGAACAGACTGCTCCAGTGTCGGCCCCCTAAAGAGTCACAAGTCCTGCCAGCAAACCTACTCCAGTGTGGGTTCCTCTCTCCATGGGACAACAGGTCCTGTCAGCAGCCTACTCCAGCATGGAATTTCCATGCCATCACAGCCTCCTTCAGGCATTCATCTGCTCTGGCACGGGGTCCTCCATGAGCTGCAGGTGGGTGTCTGCTCTACCAGGGACCTTCATGGGCTGCAGGGACACAGCCAGCCTCACCATGGTCTGCACCACGGGCTACAGCGGAATCCCTGCTCCTGTGCCTGGAGCACCTCCTGCCCTCCTTCTTCACTGACCTTGGTGTCTGCAAGGCTGTTTCTCTTGCATATTCTCACTCCTCTCTCCCACCTGCTTCTGGTCCAAGTGTCCCCTTCTTAAATGTTATCCTGGAGGTGCTACCACCACCAGTGATGGTCTCAGCCTTGGCCAGTGGCCCTATCGTCCAGAGGGGAAGCTTCTAGCTGCTTCTTACGTAAGACTCTCCTTCTGGCAAAACCTTGCTGTGCAAACCCAACACACATTTACCAGTTTCTACAGAGTCTCTCTAAAAAGACAAAAAAGGGACGGCATTTGTGATTGCCTTGTCTAACTGACAATCTCTCTGTAGCTTCCTTTTTTTCAATAATTTTGGTCCCGCTCCTTTCAACCTAATCTGGCAAGGAAGAAGGTCTCAGATGTTGGCAATTCTTACATATTTCGTGAAGACTGATGGTTTCATTGAGGAAAAAGAACGAATAACATCTTCATTATTTCTGCTTCTCACAGAATGCTTTGTTTAGTGAAGAGACCTTTACAGAGAATTAGAACCCAAATCTGTTATTTTGAACATTCTCATTTTCCATTAAACAGAGCAATTTGCAAGATTAAATGCAAAGGAATAGATCTTATTAGTCATCATTACTTGGACTTTGTCTGTTTCTGTCTCCTAAAAGATGATATAAAAATGCACACACTTTATTTGTTTTGCCAGTAAGTGACTCTCTTTCCTTCTAGTATATTCTAAATATACTTATTTCTCCTGAAGTAGAATAAATAGGTCAGCATTCACAGTTCAAATCACAGTTCCTCTGGATTCAGATTCCAATAACAAAGTGCAGTATGAGTGGCCATTTGTTCAAATTAGTTTAATTATCTCACTTATCACTGTAATTTCTTATTGTGGAATTACTGTCAAGTAAACCACGCTTATGATCATTTTAATTACCTTTTTTTCTAACCTCTGCTTGGAACACCCTCTGAAGGGATTTGTCTGTGTTTTTAGAGATGCCTGGATGAGTGAGAGCCACCTCTGACCTCACAGATGACTTGGTTGGTGCACAAGCATCTTTGACCCGTGTTTAGAACATGGGCATATAGCTCAGGTCTAGCTGTTTTCTAATACGTGTTTTCTAACAATGATGTTCTCCCCTGTGCAGCAGGGGAAAACAGACTGGTGATGGCTTGCTGATTCTGACTCTCATTTTACACTGGTCATGGCCACAGAGAGTTCTGAACAAGCTGGGGACTATTTAATTTTAAACAAATTAACCTCATCTATTAAATGGAAAGAACTAACACTGCTGTTCTGGTTTTCTGCCTGGAACCTGGGAGGACAGTCAGATCAGAGGAGAGCCAAACAAGTTCCAGGTCTGGAAAGTCTGCCTTGTAAAAGTTGGAAGTAACTCAGAAATTGAGGTGTGATGAAGGTTTATGTAGGGTTATACTCTTCAGTCTGATGACTATAACACAATTTTCAGAAGTTTGCTGTGAAGCTTTATTATTCATCATCTGATAGTGCTAAGGTGAATGCAATGTGAATTGTGCAGGTTACTGCACTGTAAAATAGCATGAATTTCTGCAGAAGTCAAATCACTCTTAATGTGGTCATACACTTTAGTGATGAAGGAGAAAGAATACAGGAAAACCATACCCTAGTAGTAGTTATAAAGGATTCTGTCATCAAAACAAAGTACGCCTGTTGCTTTATAATAGTTTTCTCTTCGGGGATGTTTATTAGGTGACTAATAAAAAAAAATTATGAAGCCAGCATAAGCTGAGGAAAGAAAGGGGCAGAGTCCATTATCTAATGTTGTTTCATAATGAGGTATCATAGTGATGGCAATAGTAGGCATTTGGATATAATGGTCTGCAGGAGAGGAAGAGAGCCTAGCCAAACTATTTCAGAGAGATCAGGATTCCTTTAATGCAGAACTTGGCTCCTTCATATACAAGCTAAACCACAGCTAAAATTAGTTTTTTAAAGAAATAGTTAAATTGATGGAAGTTTTGTATGGACATATCTACGTTGAATCAAGTGAAAATAGGGCAGTGTTCTTTGCTACTAAAGAATTAATTTTATGGCAGAATTGATTTTAAAAGATTTCTGTCTCTGCTGCTTGCTCCGGTCCCCCACTCACAAAGTTACCACCCTGTCAATAGTGCTGCATCAACTGTTCATGAAATAGTGCTCTGAACTGAAACTGAGAAATTATCTTACTTTAAGACAATTCTCCTTCAACACCACCAAAAAAGAGATGTATGTATGAATGCTTGTACTGTGGATTGTTTTACAGGTTGTGTTTAATATACAGCCCCACTTGGCAATCAGCAGAATGAAGGCTAGTGATCCGGCTGGGAGGCAGATGGGAATGTAGAACACCAGGAAGGTCAGGAGTAGAGAGGGCAGAGATCTTCTAAGTATCCTCTTGTACTCCAGCAAGGTCTGAACTGAAATGAATATCATAAGCAACTTTTGTTTCTAATGGTTTTTCTAAAAATATTAAATATTGTTACAATTCTCAGTGAATATAAGGCTGCTGTTAGAGGATGTAGGAAGGCAGCTAGGATAGCCAAGGCCTCCTTAGAATTACAGCTGGCGAGAGGGGTCAAGGACAGCAAAAAGAACTTTTTCAAATACATAGCAGATAAAACTAATACCAGAGGCAATATAGGCCCACTGATGAATGGGGTGGGTGTCCTGGTGGCAGAAGATACAGAGAAGGCAGAATTACTGAATGCCTTCTTTGTCTCTGTCTACTCTGCCGGAGGCTGTCCTGGGGAGCCTTGTACCCCTGAGACCCCAGATGCAGCCAGGTCAATGGAGGAGTTTGCTTTAGTTGATGAAGACTGGGTTAGGGAGCAATTAGATAGTCTGGACATCCATAAATCCATGGGTCCAGATGGGATGCATCCGCGGGTGCTGAGGGAGCTAGCTGAAGTCATTGCTGGACCGCTCTCCATCATCGTTGCCAAGTCTTGGGAAACGGGAGAGGTGCCCGAGGATTGGAGGAAAGCAAATGTCACTCCAGTCTTCAAAAAGGGCAAGAAGGAGGACCCAGGTAATTATAGACCGGTCAGCCTCACCTCTGTCCCTGGGAAAGTAATGGAACAACTTATCCTTGGTGCCATCTCGAGGCATATCAAGGATAAGAGGGTTATTAGTGGCAGTCAGCATGGCTTTACCAAGGGTAAGTCATGCTTGACCAACCTCATAGCCTTTTATGAGAATGTAACAAGGTGGATGGATGATGGCAGAGCAGTGGATGTGGTCTACCTTGACTTCAGTAAAGCCTTTGACACAGTCTCCCACAGCATCCTCACAGGTAAGTTGAGGAGGTGTGGTCTAGACAATAGAGTAGTGAGGTGGGTTGCAAACTGGCTTAAGGAGAGAAGCCAGAGAGTGGTAGTCAATGGTGCGGAGTCTAGTTGGAGGCCAGTATCTAGTGGAGTGCCTCAAGGGTCAGTACTGGGGCCAATATTATTCAATATATTAATTATATTCATTAACGATTTGGACGAGGGAATAGAGTGCACTATCAGCAAGTTTGCTGATGACACCAAGCTGGGAGGAGTGGCTGACATGCCAGAAAGCTGTGCTGCCATCCAGCGAGACCTGGACAGGCTGGAGAGTTGGGTGGGGAATAACCTGATGAAATTTAACAAGGGAAAGTGTAGAGTCCTGCATCTGGGCAGGAACAACCCCACGTTCCAGTATAGGTTGGGGAATGACCTATTAGAGAGCTGTGTAGGGGAAAGGGACCTGGGGGTCCTGGTGGACAGCAGGATGACCATGAGCCAGCACTGTGCCCTTGTGGCCAGGAAGGCCAATGGCATCCTGGGGTTTATTACAAGGGGGGTGGTTAGTAGATCGAGAGAGGTCCTCCTTCCCCTCTACTCTGCTCTAGTGAGACCATATCTGGAATATTGTGTCCAGTTCTGGGCCCCTCAGTTCAAGAAGGACAGGGAACTGCTGGAGAGGGTCCAGCGTAGGGCAATGAAGATGATTAAGAGAGTGGAGCACCTCCCTTATGAGGAAAGGCTGAGGGAGCTGGGTCTCTTTAGTTTGGAGAAGGGGAGACTGAGGGGTGACCTTATTAATGTTTATAAATATATAAAGGGTGAGTGCCACGAGGATGGAGCCAGGCTCTTCTTGGTGGCAAACAATGATAGGACAAGGGGTAATGGGATCAAACTGGAACACAAGAGGTTCCACTTAAATTTGAGAAAAAACTTCTTCTCAGTGAGGGTGACAGAGCACTGGAACAGGCTGCCCAGGGGCGTTGTGGAGTCTCCTTCTCTGGAGACATTCAAAACCCACCTGGACATGTTCCTGTGCGACCTCATGTAGGCGTTCCTGCTCCAGCAGGGGGATTGGACTAGATGATCTTTTGAGGTCCCTTCCAATCCCAAACATACTGTGATACTGTGATACTGTGAAATGAAAAATATAAAATTTTATGTCTGACTACTTAGCTGTGTAATAGTATAGAACAAGTGACATATTCGACACTTTGTCTAAACTAGTTAGTTGTTCGCTTTTGAATTTGATTATTCTCAAGTATCAGAATATGTGATCAGAAAGACAGAACATTTTCATGCTACTTGAATATGGAAACTGAGGTATAACCTGAAGTAAGATAAACTGATGAGCTTCTCACTTTTTGGCATTATCATGTTGTCTGTATAAAGTCTCAAAGTCTCTTTCTTTGGATCTGATATTTCTTATGTCTGATCTTGTGTCCCTTGACATTACTCGAGAGTTCATTCAAGGATCAGAGAAACTATGTAGGAGTGTTCTCCATTCTCTCTCTAGTGAAAAAGCAGAGGGAGTTTAGTTCTATGATAAGGTAATTTTTTGTGTTCGTGAGTTAAATGCAATCATGTTACCATAAAACAGATTCAAGTAGTTTCCCCAAAGTACTCTTCTCAGATGCCTTTACCCTTAGTGATTACAATGTTGTATTCTTGCTCATTCTTCAGTAATCTACAGATGGGTAGCTATCACTTAAAGTTTTAAGAGGGACAAAAAGACCTGTTAGTGTCCTTCCTCAAAAACAGAAACAAAGGCTCTCTCTTCTTGTTCTCTCTAGGTTTCTTGGCCCATTAAAAATAGGCTTTTTGCACTTTTTGTACTTTGTAGTTCTCCTGATCTGTGCAATCCCTGTTTGCAGCTTCATACATTTGGCTTTTAAAATATAAATAATTTGAATCCTTGCACACTTTCAGGGAATGAAGTAATCCAAGGCAAAACACTTTGGGTTAACCAAAACTGATGTTTGAGGTTCTGTGTGCATGCTGTGCGTGCTGCTCCCTCCTTGCTCCTGGTGCACTGAAGCAAAGCACAACATGCCCCATTATCTACCTCCAAGTCTGCCTAAGTGCTGGATTCTTGTCAACTTCATTTTACCACTTAAATTACTACACAGGATGGCAAACGGATACAGAACAGGAGCACATCTTTCACTGCTCAGTAAATGCATACAATGAATTATTAGTGTAGGCACTTGTACTGCAGACGCAGAGCTTTCTGTGCACAAACAGGAGCCCTACCTGGTTCTATGTAGGCCATGGCTGTGATGAACATGCATGCCCAAGAGAGAAATTGGGCCATTTTATTTCAGTTGAATCCATCTTTACTTTGAGAAATCCAGGGCGGGAGGAACATCCATGTTTACATGGCCCTTCACTGTCCCAGGCTTTTATTAGAGATGGACTTGTAGCAGAAAAACACCTCAGGTGGACAACAGCGACCATGCTGGACAAGCCCACGGCAGGGCATTGGCTGAGGTATCTCTTAACTGGTAAACCCATACCAAAGAGATGTGGGTTTTCATTTCCTTCCACCTCCTGCCCAATCTGGTGACCCTCCACCTGCCCCAAGAAGTCTGCCCACCAGGGCTTCCTGCACCTGCCCCGGCGGCAGTGTGCGGAGGGAGCAGCAGGGCAGGCTCAAGCTGCACGCCTGGGGGGACCACAAGGAGAGACCACGAGGAAAGGCCAAGTTTCGAGGTAAATTTTCCCTCCTTTGGGCAACGACACCAAGCGCTCGGGGACACCCAGACCCCACCAGCTCCTCTACCTGCGCCGAACCGCTCGCCCCGCCTCTGCCCCGCCCCTACCCCGCCTCTGCCCCGCCTCTACCCCGCCTCTGCCCCGCCTCTGCCCCGCCTCTGCCCCGCCTCTGCCCCGCCTCTCCTCTTTCGATTGGTGAGTTTGGAAGCGCCGCTCTTTTGCTTCCAATCAGCGTCCTGCGTCCGTTGCTAAGCGACTGTTTCCAGGCCGCGCTGGCCGGTCGGGTGAGACGGTGGCGGCCATGGTGGGCGGGTGGCGGGATGTGGCCGGGGTGCGCATTAACCCGGCCGAGCTGCGCTTCAGGGATGCGGTGCCGTGGTGCTGCTACCGCGCCGCGCTCAGCGTCCAGAACCGGCGGGTGCAGAGCTGTCGTCTTCAGCTGCTGCCACCGCGCCGGCCCCAGGTGAGGGACGGCCGGGGGGGAAGCGGCGAGGCGCGTCTGTCCCCCCGGCCCAGGCGGGGGTGGGTAACGGCGTCGGGGCCTCTCTGCAAGCCGGCTGTCGGCTCTGTGTTTGTACAGCACTTTGCACCCCTCCAGCGTGCACGAATAACCGTAGCGCCTTGTGGAGGCACTCCTGCGGGTCTGCATCCTCCCAGGATTGCCATGAGGAACTGGTCCACAGCCCGCTCACCTGGTGCTTGCCAGGCTCTCCCTGAGGCACAGAGCGTGGCCAGAGGAAATGTGTGACAGGCAGGTAGGTCCTGTGGAAGAGGGTGATTGGGCAGGTGTAAGTGCTTGTCTGCTTTGAGCCACTGCAAATGGAAAATGCTACCATGGATGCCTGAGTAGCTTATAGAATCATAGAATTGTTTTGATTGGAAAAGACCTTTAATATCATCAAGTTCAACTGTTAAGTTAGCACGGTCAAATCTACCAATAAACTATGTCCCTAGGAACCTAATCTACACATTTTTTAAACACCTCCAGGTGTGGTGACTCCACCACTTCCCTGGGCAGCCTGTTCCAATGCCTGACAACCCCTTCTGTGAAGAAATTTTTCTTAATATCCAATCTAAACCTCCCCTGGTGCAACTTGAGGCCACTTCCTCTTGTCCTGTCACTTGCTACTTGGGAAAAGAAACTGACATCCACCTCACTACAACCTCCTTTCATGTAGTTCTAGAGAGCAATAAGGTCTCCCCTCAGCCTCCTTTTCTCCAGGCTGAACAGCCCCAGTTCCCTCAGCTGCTCCTCATCAAACTTGTGCTCCGGACCCCTCACCAGCCTGTTGCCCTTCTCTGAACTCTCTCCAGCACCTCAATGTCTTTTTTTTTTAGTGAGGGGCCCAAAACTGAACACTGGAATTTGCCAGTTAATTGGAAATTAATTTTAAATAGCTGAATAGCTGGATAAACAGGAAAGAATAAGGCAATATTCAGGGCCAAAGTTGTCTTAATTGCTTCTTGTGTGACAGTTCTGAAGGAGGGATCCTGGTTTATTGTTTCCTTGTGAGAACATGTAGCTGTTATTTCTATGATACTTGAAAAATATTCTCATATAGACCTTCAAATGAGGCTGCTCACTTGAAGCTTTTAAGTCAGAATGAAATGAACTCCAGTATTTCCAGTGTGTTTTCCTGAGGTCGTGAGCAATTTGAAAGAGCTTCCTTGTTTGTTAAATCTGTAGTTTCAAAACAAGTAAATTAGCTTAGTTGTATGTCTTACTACATCATATTAACCTTGTTGGTTACACATCCTGTTCAGTTTTGCTGGCTGACTTTGCACTTTCCAGAAATTTTATCCCCGAAGGAGCTGAGTTTCTTGTTATTTTAGGAAGTGTTATGTAGAAATGGATCACTTTGTTATGGTGTGAACAACAAATTTGTGAGTGTTCCAGATCAGCTGAAGGGCACAACTTTTGAAATTGTTTTTTCTTGCATTTCCTCAGGGCTGATTGATAGCTCTATTGCCTCATTTCTCTATTGTATTCTAAGATTTTTTTGAGAGGAATAGTTCACGTGTGGTGCTTTCTTGTGGAGAGCTTTCTCAGAAAAGAGGATTTTACAATATTTTCTCAAGGTGGCATGACTACTATTAATAGCATCTGATTGGTTTTGGAAAAATCATTGCCTAGCCAGACTTTTTAGAGCCAAATGCACCTTTACAATTCTAACCAGTTTGTGGTTGACTTGTAACCTGTGTGGGCCCAGCAAAGCCCAGTTGTGATTAGTAGATTTATATTGGTCCTTCATCTAACTAGTTTTTTATCTATTAATTACATCAAAATTAGGATGAAAGGATTGAACAGAAGCTAATGTTGCTTTGTGTTCGCAGCAACTTAAACTATGAGTAAGTATATTCCAGGGTAGTCATCAAAATGATTGTCAGACAATTGAAGTTTGTATAATTGGATAATTTAACTAGTAGTCAGCCTTTCTTTTTGAGTGGCCGAGTCTGTGCATGCATTTTATTCCCCCTAAAATTTGATAATTTGTATGATGTAGACAGCTTTATTATTTTTTTTTGCGCTGTAACTGAAGAATTTAGGAACAAGTTGGAAACTGTCGAGTGCTTAATTTAGTAGGGCTGTGCTTATTCTGCCTTCGTTAGTTTTCATCAATTTTTCATGTGCTCTAGAAAAGGCAGAGTCAATTTTAGAAAAGAAAAAGATTACTCAATCATAATTTATGAGTTTTTACCTCTGTGAGTATCTCATGCCTTTTGTCAGCTGTTTTAAGGCTATTGTGTGTGAGATGACCAATATGATAAGATTCCACTCATGTGCTCAGTTCCAGAAAGGTCTGTTGTGTTGCCCTTTCTCATTTCCAGACCTTATGCTGCTATCTGTGATTACATGGCTTTGACGTGTGTGACTCATCTGTACATTTTCTGAGACATTGCATTCATGGAGTGCAAGAGCTGAAAAATAACCTTTCTTGAGCTGTCATAGTGCATCACCAAGAAATGCCTGTCAAGGAATTTAGCTCACAAAGCAGTTTTCCATAGGTTTCACTAAAAGCTCTTAGTACAGTATAGAATGGATATGCATGGCTGTTTCATTGTCTTTAGAGAAGGCATACATTTTACACACTTCAAAATTAAAACATGGCTACTCTTTCAAAAACAAGTCCATAATCATGATGCATATTATATAACAAACTTTCTTTGGCTGAGTGTTAATACTGCTAGAAAAATTTTAAACAAGTAGGAGAAGATGCTCAAACAATAGAATCAAAACGTTGTAAGCTACAGGTGTGCCACTCTCAAGTATAAATTAGAACAGAAAATGTAAAGAATACTGGGATGATTATCTTTCAGAAAAGAACATTCATTAAACTGGACATAGAAAGCAGACATGTATTGTGCATATGGTGATGTGAATTATAAGGAAAATGAAACACCAGAGAAGCTCTAGACCTTGCTGTGAGGCTTTCCTAGGAACATGAGAGCTGCTGCATTTCCCATGACATACTAGTAGGTTATTTGTGTCTTCTGTTCAAGGAAAGATGTGTAGGAGGTGTTGGATACAAGCAGATGCTCACAGTCAACAAGAAATACAGAACTAGTTTTTGAGAGAGGAAAAAGGTGCTATACGTCAGCTGTATCTGTATTTTTTCTATTTCATTTGACCCCCAAAAATGGAAGTGCCAAGGAAATTGCAAGCAGATTTTCAATGTACGCTGAGACTTTCTGTTAACATCAGCTGAATGTCAGTCAAACCTAGATCAAATTCTTATGCTCTCTGCTTTTGCGCTGCTTTGGACTGATACTTAATCCTTGTTACTTTCTTAGGTACTAGAAAGATTCTGCATTGAGTAGTAGCTGACTTGATTTTTTGTTGTTTCAGAAGGTTTATTGCAACAGTAGGAAAAGCTAGAGCTCTCTTGGAAAGACTAGAAATGATATTTTGCTAAACCAACTCTTCTGTGTAATTTGATGGGTTAGGATTCATTCTGTCTTTCTGTTTTACTGAAGTCCAGACTTTTTACAATTAATAGGAAGAGAATTTTTTTAAAATACTGCCTATTTTAGAGTTGGTTGTGAATTTTAAATCAATCTGCATATTCTTCTGAAAATGAACCATATGTATGTGTGTTATAATCTAGAATTGTTTAACTGATTTTTTTTATTTTTTATTTTTTATTTTTTTATTTTTTTTTGTAAATTACAGTTTAAGTTGATTGTGGAGAATCCAGAAAAACCTGTTGCGTCTGGCCTTCAAGTTACAGCTTTTGTGGAATATTATCCCGAGAGTGAAGAAAATATTCAAGATAGATTACAACTTTTAATAGAAGATGACATAGTTGATATCCCTGTGCTTGGGTATGATGGTCAAAATTTCATATGCTGCCATTACTATTTGCAGCTTAACCTTGTGGAAAGTTTACTAACACATGTCACATACGTCTATGTGATTAATCTGTCAATTGCACTGTGAACATATAGTAGGTTTCCTTACAATTATTTATTTTTATTTTCAGAGCAGCACACGGGTTAAAATTTAATTGGGGTGATGTCCCTCTAAGATCCTAGAGAGGGGCTGGGTTTTTGTTTTTACTTTATTCTAAGTTGGTTACAATCACATTGGTAATTTCCAATTCTGTATCAGCATTAGACAAGTTAATATCCACTCTTAATGTCTTGCTCCCTTACTGAGCCACTTACATAAAAGATTTTATAGTAATAGTTCATATTTGAAGAACTGGATAATAGTGAAATATATGTTGCCTAATATGTGTGTGATCATGTGTACCTATTTGTATATATATGGATATGTGTCTTACGTATTGTTTAGAACATATATATTGGTTGAAAAAAGTAAGCTGCTAAATATAGTTTATCAGACTTAGGCTAGGTGATTATCTGAGGATGAGGTGGAATTGCTGTGGAGTACCTATCTCTCCTCTCTATATAAAGAGAAACTAGAGTAACAAACTTCTGTTTACAGGTCCACCTTTTAGATGCCTGAATTAGGACAGATGAATCCCATAAACTTGATAGCTGTTTGCTGGGTTTTATTGTTTTGTTGGGATCTTTTGCCATATCCTGCTGGTCTAGATAATTTTTTTTTTTTTTTTAATTACAATAAATTCTTAAAGAGAATTTTAAACAGCATATTGACATTCCCAAGAGCAACTTCTTTTGTTGCATTTGCTTGTCCATTTTTTTTTTCTTCTCCCTACCTTTCTCTCTTCCTCCTCACCCCTCCTATGCAATAGATTATATGGGCAGGGTCTATCTAGCTCAGCCAAGAAGATTCATCTTCCTTCTTCATCTAGTCTTCTGCACTGCATGTAATGCAGATCACGAGATGCAATTGTTACTGCATGTTCCTATTTGTGGTTAAGAGGAGACAGACTGCTGTGCTGATGTAAAATTCCAAATTATTTCAAACACAGTTTTATGTGAGATCAGAAGTGTGATTGTATTAGAAACTGGGGCCTTTAAAATACAAGTTGCCTGAAGCAAGTTTGATCTTTTCATTATGGCCAAACAGTACCCAATACAGCGATGTCATCATGCTGGCTGAGACTCTTGATTAAATAATAGAAATAACTTCTGTCATTATCCACTTCTGTCTGTTATAATAAGCTTTATTGAAGCCACATAAAGTGTCTATAAAACAAGAAGACTCTAAATTGAAATTTGCACACATTTTCCCTCTGCTTTTATTGAAGGCAGCTGATAATGAAATATGTTGAATGTTAACTTTGACTTATTTTGTGATGCAACTAACTCAAGATAGTTTTAATTACAGTTCTTTGTACTATAATAATTTGTTTAAAATAAAATAGAAATGTATATATTGCATTTTGACTATTTGTTTAAAGCTATACTGTTTTAAAGTTATAGTAATTAGTCATTAAAGTAAACAGCTGGATAGATCTTTTTTACATCTTCTCTATATATACTATACTGCTGAAGTGAGGTGCGTAAACATTGATAGGAGAACTTTTTCACTGGAGTGCTTAGTCAGTTTTCTTAAAAAATGCAAAAGTATTTTCAAATTTTAGCAAAATATAACCATGTATTTTCTCTGCAGATTAATTCGGTGCTGTAATCTGGAAATTGACTCAGAGATTAATTTTGGTTCAGTGATTGCAAACAGTAGAATAATTAGTAAAGAGATTAGGATTGCTAACCGTGGATCGTCTTCAGGTAAATATTGAGTATACATCAAATTATATAAATATTTTATTTTATTGGAAAATGTAATTTTATTCAAGTTAACACTTCAGTGGCCAAGAAGAAATTAACTGAAGTTCTGGTTATGCAGATTGTGTGTAGCTAAAAGTTCTGTCAATGGCCCGTTGCTTCTGTACTCAGTACTATGTTTCCACTTCGGGAAGAAAAATTAATTTAAAACTTTGCCAAGTTTTAGGAGTTCTCTACTTTTGAGTCCCATCTGAAAGATACTGTTCCTAACATAAATAGTAGCAAAATAGGTCTGTTCTTGCTTTGTTGTCTTTGTGATTCTGTGATCCCAATAGCTGTCTATGAAATAAACAGCTACAAGTTTCCTGTACTTTCGGAGCTGAAGTCCTATAGGGTAGGAGTTGAACCATATTTATTACCAGAAGTTAATGAAGGGTTGTTTATCTTCCTGTCATAGCTTTTGAAATCATACAGCTTTTAAAGCATTCACATCCTTCAAATTCTGTGAGGAACCACTCCGAGGAATATAAGAAATATGGAGAATGGAGTGTAAGAATGCTTATATAATCAAAGTAACTCATTTAACTACCTTTTCCACTGCACAATGTTGCAGGCACCTTTCTCCAGAAGTAGGGTGGCAACTCTGCTGAATTTGAAACAATAAATTTAAGGCATTTAGTGATTTTTTGTTCCTCACTTATACAGCTGTTTATTATATCACAGAGTATCTTTATTTGCATTAGGCCAAGGTTGTGTGAACATTTGCTTCATAGATTTCCACAAGTAATATTGTACCAAAATAAAATACATGATGCTAGAAACACAGAGGTGGGTTGCAATATTATAAAAAAAAAAAACCCCAAAAACGAATGATACTCTAGTTGGAACAGATTTTTAATTTTTTTTTTTCTAAAAAGCAAAGGATTTTTTTTTTTTCTAGCTACCTCAACTTAAAGATGTAGTATGTACTTTATATAATCAGCTCTTATACATAGTAACTTTTTTCTTTGAGGACTGATGATTAGATAAAGAGTTAACCTACATTACCTATGCATCTTCAACTAATTTGCATAATGTGGGATTTCTCATGTTGTATAGCAACTGTTTCTAGTTATGAACTGCTGCATGATAGAGTTTTGCAGGATTGAACATAGGAAATAATTAGAATGAAAGCAGTGATTAGTGAAGGATGTATTGAGGGCAGCTGCCAAATATCTGTTTCTGTAGGGTCTGTAAATCATAATAACAGCAGGTCACACTAGCAGGCAGCATTTAAACTGTGTCAGCAGGAAGTGCTGTACGCTGGCCTGTGACTGAGGGACTGCCTTTCACCCGACATCCCAGGCACAAAATGAGTCCTTTTTTTTTTTACTTCTGATCTCATATCAGATATCATCTATTGTTTGGGACCAAGCAATGCATTTTTGCCATGTCCTGCACTTGGTTCACAACAACCCCAGGCAGCGCTGCAGGCTTGAGGAAGAGTGGCTGGTCCTGGCGTAAGAGGTCCTGGGGGTGTTGGTTGACGGACGGCTGAACATGAGCCAGCAGTGTGCCCTAGTGGCCAAAAATGCCAAGAGCATCCTGACTTGTATCAGGAATAGTGTGGCCAACAGGACCAGGGCAGTGATCGTCCCCCTGTACTCAGCACTCATGAGGCCCCACCTTGAATCCTGTGTTCAGTTTTGGGCCCCTCACTACAAGAAAGACATTGAGGTGCTGGAGAGAGTTCAGAGGAGGGTGATGAGGCTGATGAGGGGTCTGGAGCACAAGTCTGATGAGGAGCAGCTGAGGGAACTGGAGCTGTTCAGCCTGGAGAGAAGGAGACTGAAGGGGACACCTTATTGCTGTCTACAACTACCTGAAAGGAGGTTGTAGCATGGAGAGTGTTTGTCTCTTCTCCCAAGTAACAAGTGATAGGCCAAGAGGAAATGGCCTCAAGTTGTGTCAGGGAAGGTTTAGATTGGTTGTTAGGAAACGTTTCTTCAAGGAAAGGGTTGTCAAGCAGTGACAACAGCCTGCTCAGGGAATTGATGGAGTCACCATCCCTGGAGGTGTTTAAAAGCCACGTAGATTAGGTTCTTATGGACATAGTTTAGTGCCAGTGTTAGGTTATGGTTGGACTTGATCTTGAGGGTCTCTTCCAACCAAAATGATATTATGTTTCTATGATTGTATTTTTCCTACCACATTTGAAACAATTTCTTGTTATCTATGAGACAATGACAGATGTGCTGGTGGTTAAATACACATCTAATATTTTTTTCACCTTTAAAAAATATTTTGTAGCCTGGAAATATTCACTGTTCTCTTCTGTGATAAACATACCAAATAATGGAAACTATTGTTACCTGCAATATGCACTTAACTTTTTGGCTACAGTAGCTGCCTAGGGCTGTGTGTAAAATATACTGTAAAATGTTACTGTAGAGCTACTTTAGGATGTAGTCACTTTTGTTTGGAATGTCAGTACCTTTTCTGTTACAATCAGAACTTGCAAAGTGGCATTGGACATGAGGGTGTAATATTTAAAGAAACCTTGGAAATAATGGTCTACTCTGTGTTAGAAATAGTTTTGAAAGGATTAACTCAGTGTTTCCCATTTCTATAGGAAAATGTACTACTTGTGAATATAAATCTGGGACTTTGCTGTGTAACTTTATGTTTATTATTCTGTTTCTTTTAGGCACATTTAAAATATCATATGATGGGATTGTTCTGCATTACATAGAACCTACCAGTGGAGTGGTAGAACCGAAATCTATACAGAAAGTTAAAGTGGATATCTGCACAGATGTACCCAGAATCATCAAAGAAGTCATAAAGTGAGTGTATGACTGAAATAGTCCAGCTATATAAATTACATTTTTGTCTGTTATTAATTCTAGTCTTTGCTATGAATGTTTATTTTAAAAAAGTTAAACTCCTAAGAGTCAATTGCTGTCTTCTTCATTTTTTTTATTAAATTAATTTGATGATTATATTATCTCCACAGAACAGTGATGCATAAGTTATGTACCTGGCTGTGTTATTGAAGATCTCTTATAATTTATAATGATATGGGATGTTTGCACATTTCTGAGTATACAACTAACCAAGAGCTTTTGTATCTTTCTCCTTCCTAAACATCCTGTGTTCCATACTTTTTTTTTTAAAGCTTCTTTAACTCTGCTATTCTTCTTTTTTTGGCTGTATATGTCTTAAGAGTCTTAGAAATGTTGTGATGTCCTTTGGTGAATCTTATTTTGAATGGATGGAATGTATTTGCAATCATTAACTCTTTTAAGAATAGACTATTTTTAAATGTCTTCCTTGTCTCTCTTCAACTGGTGAATACAGCCTTTTTAGGAAGTGCCAGAATTGGAAGTGGTTACCAATCTGGAAAATACTTTTCAATATCTTGTTTTCTTATAATATGATATAGAGAGTGGGTTTTTTTGTGTGTGTGTGTTTGTGTGTTTGTTTGTTTGTTTGGAGCGGGGGTGGGTGGATGGATGATTCCTGGTTTGTTTTTAAATTATTAAGATATATGACTTTGAAGTTCAGTTCTTCCTGTTTCTGGTTTTTGTAGCATGTTGGAAAAGGACATGAAATGAAAGGAAGAAAATTCTAGTGGAATGACAGTGGAGACAGTATCTTTATTTTGCCTCACAGTTACATCCTCCTTCATGTGATATTTTCTTTGGTTAATGAGTTTCAACCTTTTGGTTACAATCATACTTTCTGCCTTTCCTTTGCTGTCCAGGCTACCACCACTGTTTTCTTCACCCCATCTTGGTGAAAGAGCTGCTCTCTCCTGCAGTTTATGTAGTAAATAGAAAGAACATAACTACACAGAGCTCAGATTTCATCTTTCACACCTTCCCTGCCTTAAATTCTACATAATTCTCTCAGTGAATTTGGCATTTCTTTCCTTGTCAAACCTTACACAAGTATATAGATATATGTGGATATATGTATTTAAACAAATAGTGTAATATTGAAAGAATTACAATGGGTATTTGACAGGAATTTGACTTGGAGAAATAGTAGAGTTTTGATGAAAATATCCAGATTATTTCCATTTGCCTTGTCCTCTAAGCATTTTGCTTCTATGTGTAATAAAATTATTTTCAGAGCAATCTGCTCATATTTTTTGAGATTTCTTTTCTATCTTGTAAAATCCCATAATCATGCTTCAGAAGTTGAAAGAAGATGTTTAGAGAGTTTGAGATCCCCTCCTAGATCCCTTGTGTAGTTATATATGTGGCTATTCAAAACAAAGTTGTTTGTTTGTTTGTTTTCCAAAAGGATAGTTTATACTTGTAGAATAACAAATTATACTACTAAATTTGATTATTTTTTTTCAACAAGATCAAATACGTTTTGTTCCAGGAGAATTCTACTAACAAATATTTGTACATTGTTGATATAGTCCTTTGATGTTTTGTGGTATGATCAAGATGAACCATTCAGGCAGAAACAACAGTATTTCTTTTATGGTTATTCAGATAAAATTCTAGCTCCAGTTGCCTAAGAGAACATTACTAAGTATATGCCAAAATTGGTATATAGATACAAAGATTCTCAGAAATAAGAGCAGTGTATTTTTTGTGGACATCTCTGATTCTTTTGAGAAGCTGTATTGTTTCAAGCATTAAAAAAGGGAAAAAACTCAAAAAGCTCCTTAAAATTCCACTACATAATGCCAGATTTTTCCTGACTGGTAATATTTCTGTTAGGTATCACATTGTCAAGTACACTTTTTCGCCCCCCTCCCCCCTGCTTAGTTGATCTATGGACAGCCATTGATTTAAATACTTTGATTAGATTCAGTTTGGTATGGGTTCTAATATAAACTAAACTAATTATTTCTAACACTTTTCTGCATTACCTATTGCTGCTTGCTACTCTTACTGACAGAGTGAATTTGCAAGGTCGTGACTGTGCTGAAGTATGGATCAAAGCTGTTGTGGTTGAACAAATTCTTAAAGTCTTAGGAGTCTCTTGTGGAAATGTATTGGAATGCATTAACTTTGGACCAGTTTACTATGGGTCTTCAAAGACTGAACAAATATTTTTATACAATGAAAGTCCTGAGCGCATGGACTGGGTAGCAGTACTGGAAGACAATGCCGTTGGAGGAGAGATGGTAAGAAACAGTTCTGTTTTTAATTTTAGTTGAAAACTTGTTTTCATTTCTGCTTTTGCAATTTTTGTGACTCCTTGTTCATTTTCTAGTAGTTTTATAGGTGATGCTATTTCCTGACCTATAGCCTTTCGGAAACTTCTGTCCATCCAACTATTTTTTTACTATAATTGAAGTTTGGAATTAAGTTTTTCAGATATTTCTGTTTCATTATGTGACATCTTAACAATGTTAAGTACATTCCCTTATTTTTTTTTTTGTTTTTTTTTTTAGGGGGTTTTTTTTTAGTGGCTTTGCTTGATCTACTGGATTTCTTATAATTTTGTTAGAGTTGTAGTTTCACTTTTTTTTTTTTTCTCAGATAATAAATTCATCTGAGTGAGTATCATCTTTAAAAAAAGAAATTCAAAACATTGACATGAAATTTAAATTTTAAAATTGGTTAATTATCCATGTGATATGTAACTGTCAGTTCTATTACTTACATTATGTCTTTCTACTTGTGAGAGGTATGAAAATGTATGTGTAGGAAAAAAAAGGGAGGGAAGCAGAACAAGCTGACCTATTCCACATTTTGACTGTTTTTTAGGGGACAGATCTTGAGGGAAGTGCAGATGCTGTTTTACAAGACTTAAGCCTCAAAAACGGAACAAGAGATTTAGATGTTTCCACCTTGATCTTGTGCATTCCCAATCAAGGAGCCTTGCTACCTTATGAGAAATCTTTGGTTACATTGTGCTTTAGTCCGAAGTGAGTGAGTAGTCCAAATTAGACACACAGACACAAGTTGATTAGTCTAAATTATTCTGTGAAGAGCTGTGTTAGAAAATAATTTTTAGTTTATGTGTCCACTAATTTTTTTTCCTAATGACTTTTTACGTATTTACGTGTTAAAAGAAATTGCTTGGCATGATACTATAAATGAGAAAGCAAAGTCTGAATTGATTATCTGTGAATTATTTTATAATATATTAAGGATGTATTTGAACCAAGAATTGGTTAAGCGTGTTTTGTGAGAACAATAATTTTATTAGATTTTGCCAAGGGAACTAATTGCAGTTCTTTTTAAATATGTTGAATTCCTAAAGATGGTTGAGTGCTACAGTATCAAATTAAGTGCCTTTTTAATGACTGCAGATTTATTTAATAAAGATATAGTTTATGTGCAGCATTATGGAAGAATATATATATTTGATCACCAAGAGACTTAAGTGTTTTGGAGAGCTCTCATTCCATTAAGAAAATGTAAGCATAAGGAAACATTTATTCTTTGGGTAAGGAAAACAAAAAGAAAATGCGCTCCTGCCATTTTCCCTTACTAAAACTCTAATTACAAGGGATTACTATGCATGTAGTGTTAGTTTAGAAAACTGTTGTAGACTGCAAAACATACCAAATGACCAGTATAATAAGCATACAGATATTGTTGAGCATAAATTTGTTACTATTCCATTTTCTGATGGGAAGTATAAAGATAATTTGTTCAAGCTGCAACCAACAGCAAAGAAGCCAGACTGGATGATGAAAAATAAGGCTTCATTTTTGTGTGGGTTGGGGTTCAGTGGTTTGTTCTTTTGCCTGTCTTGTAATTAGAGATTGTGACTCTTACAGAAAACTTGATAGGAACTTTGGAGTGAGTGACTCACCCAGGAAACAAGATTATGTGTTGTTTCTGAGATTTGAAGCTGTTGAGAATAAAGATGGCTATCTGCAGACCCTCAGTGATGGTACCACAGCAGTCACAAGTATGTTATTGGAAATGTATATAAATGATAAAACTTGGAGCTGTTATTTATTTCTCTCTCTCTCACCTTAGCCCTTTTGTGGGAAACCTGTGTTTATTTATATCAATACAAATACATTATTGTAACTTATATCTTTATATCTTTAATGATTTGGCAGCAAGAACTCTTTGAATAGTGAACAGAAAAAAGGAGGGAAATGTACATGCCATGAGTACACCTGCTGGTAGTGAACACCTTGAACTTAATGATAAATGTAAATATTTGGAGAACATTAAAAAACCCAGCCATTTGCAAGTCACAAGCACTTTGGTATAGCAGTTTTGCACATTTTCAAGTGAATATTTGATCACCTTCAACTTCCTTAATGAGGGAATACATTATCTAACAGCTATTATAAATAAGCATGTCTGTGTTTGGAGAAAATTGGATTATAAATCATATTGTATTATGGTATTATTTTGTTTTTGCAACAATACAACCACAGTATGATTTTTTTTTTTTTTTCTGTTTGTAAACTAATAGGTTTGTTTGTTTGTTGTGTTTGTCTAATGCAGCAAATCATCCTCATCACACGGAGTTAGCTTTGACAGGTTCTGGACTTCCTGTCATGTTAACTGTTAATCCAGGACCACTTATTAAGTTTATGGACTGTTTTTTTGGTGAACAAGCACAAGTTCTGTGCACACTCAGAAATGAATCTGAGTCCCTTCCAGTAACATTCAGCTTCCGCAAGACTGCTCACTTCAATATTTCTCCTGAGAAAGGGAAAATTAAAGAAAGATCTGCAAAGGTAATTACCTGTTTCTTTCAGTTTATGTAGACATGCAGATTACTTTGCAGTGGTTAGCAGTGGAGTTTCTCTAAGGTAAATCAGAATAACTCAGTTTCACTAGCCCTGATGTTTAATATTTTCTCCCTATGTAGAATCTTCTAATGCTCTTTCCTGTACACAAGCAACAAGTATTATTTAAATTTGGAAAAAATAATTATAGTACTAAAGAAACTTTACCCATGTTTTTCCTGGCTTTGAATTTTTTATATTTTACTGACTTGAGAAGACTGATTTATATTCAAACTTTTGCAAGATCCTTTTCTTTTATTTCATTAAATTGCAAGTACTCTCGGGTAACACAACATTTCTTTTAATGGAAGAAACTTTTCCATATTTAAATCAAATATAGAGACATTTATAATTTGACAAAACTGTAACTCAGGGCACAAGAGGGAACCATTTGTGCCAGAAATGAGCAGGTGAGACTTTGCGGTGTTCCACTGTGTACCAGTTTTATGTTTCTATATATTGCCAATTTACCTGTGGCAGCTGACATATTCTAAAAGCCCAGTTTTGAACACCTATCTTAGAAGTACACGTGGAGAGAAGTGACACAGGTAAACAGATAATGACACAAAACAAAAAGTCTTTTTGCTTTTCTGCTTTGTATGTCTTATAATGACTTTTCTTTTATAGGATGTGATATTTTCATTTTCTCCGCATCAAATAGGAACATTTAAAGTGAAGCAAGTTGTTGATATTATTGGTATAAGACTAGAGAAAAATAATTTACAAGCCTTGAAGACAAAATCCTTTCACCGAATATATTTAAGCTTTATTGGTGTGTGCAAATCTAAACGAAAAAACATCCTATTCAAAATTAATCCTGGTAAGATGCTAAAAACATAAATGAAAAGCGATAAAGTGTTTTAAAAGTACACTTTTAACATTTCAAAGATATTTTTTTACTATAATTTGTTTGTTTTTTAAAAATTAATATCTCTTTGACTGTCGAGGGAATGCTCAATTGTATGACATATACTCATAGGAGTAAAAAACAATGGCTAAAATAATGGTAAACCCTCCCTCATATTTTAACTAAAAGTTAACTATTAAAGCATAAATTTTTGTTGTATGATTATTTAGCTTTTATAAATCAGAAAATAAAAGCTTCAGTTTTTGACAGCAATGGCATTCCAAAGTGCTAATGTTTCAGTTCTAACTAGAGAGATCTGTAAAGTACAGAAAAAAGTCAGGAAAGATAACGGGGTATTCTTTATTGATTAAAAGTAAATACTTCCGGATGAATTTGCTGGCAAATACCTGACCCATGTCCTTTGAGTCTTCTCATCCTATGAAGCCTATGCCAGCATAAATAATCTTCCAGGATATGCAATAATTAATCTCTAATTTGTTCCTCATGTTCCTTCTGTGTCTCATGAACAACCACTTTACAGTAGATTTGACTCAGCCTGTCAATGGATTTTAAAACCAAAAATCCAGAACTGCATTTTTCCTACTTCAAAACCACAATTAACATATGTTTCTGTAGATCAAAGATTTAATGTGGTATTCAAGATCTATCAGCTTTTCTAAATGCTCTTGTTTACCATTTGCTTTATTAATGTCTCCATTCTGCTCCTATTTGCAAGTTTATAAATAGGTTATGAGGGGGTATCTGTACTCTATAGGCCACTGGCATCTGTGCTTTTTTTTTTAAGCTTCATTGAAGTGTGGAAGGAAATTAATTTTTTTCAGGTCCTTATATAGATGAATTCTCTATCTTCCTGTTCTCCCAGTCTCTGGCTGAGTACCTGTCCTTGTCTCTCTGCATTCAGTGGAGGGGGGAAGAGACTGGGATGAAGCTTCTCACAAAATGAGCCTGCCTGGGCAGTGGAAGCTGTAATCACTCCTGCAGTTTGAAGGATGGAAAGTAGGGTTTTTTTTGTAACCCTTAGAGATTAAAGCAAGGGTAAAGAGGGTAAAACCAATATGTTTAGTTTAATGTATCAATATTTTTGCCAGTGAGGGAGGAAGGTGCAGTTGAAGAATTGATATATGTATTTATTTATAGTGCTCTTTTAAACATGTGTCAGTTTATGTAGGAGAGGTGAGCAAACACATGGCCTAGTTTCTGTCGTAATTTTTAACTTTAATGTATATGTGGTTTTATAAAACTTCAGTGAAAAGGATCTAATCTCTCTTGGGAGTTCTTTCTCAAAAGTCATGTTTGTGTTTGCAGCCCTTAAGACAAGCTTTAGGACACCACAGACAGTGTTGTGACAGAGGCAGCTTGATGTGTTTGGTTATGTGCACATGCAGGACAAAACATCACAGCCAGACATAGTATTAATAGTAGTAGTTTGTGCTCTCGTGTTTGTCTACAATCTAGGCCAGGGAAGGTGAATGCCTGCTAGTATGGTCTGAACACCTTCTTCCTCTTGTCTGAGGAAAAGGGGATGAGTGACTGATTGTTGAGTTGCTGGGTGGACCAGTATAAATTAAGAAATATTTTTCTAATACTTTGCATTTTATTTAGAAAGTGTTAATGTAAGTGTATGTAACGTGTTTTATTTGCATTTTAAGGTATAACACCAATGATTTCCAATGCAACTGGGCAATTTGTAGTTGATGGCACAGGACAGTGCATGGATACAGCACCTGTGGCAATACTTAAATCAACCCAAACACAAGTTCATACTCACCGGATAAACAGGAATTGTAAGGATGATGCACTTATAGCTTTTCCTAATGACCGTGCAGCCAGCATTAGGCCTAGTGAACGGAATAAAAAGTACAGGTAAAAATTATACAAATATAATACTGAAACCACACATTTGTATATGACAGGTTTTTTTTTTTTTTAAGGTGAAAGTTCTTTTAAATTCATAACATTCTACTTAATCTTGAGCCTCTTGCACATAAATTTCTTGAGTTGCTTTTCTTATGTGAAACTACAAATCTAGCTATTACAGTTTCAATATTTCATTTTTATAGTTGCCTTTACAAGGTCAAATATTAATAATCAGCTGTGATAAAAATAATGTTTGCAATGAAATATGTATGTAGCAAAATCAATATTATTTTTTCTAACAAGACTCAGATTAATTTTACATATGTAGTGAAACTACAATTCTCTTTAAATATTTAGGACTATTTTCACGAAGACCGAGAGATATAATTATATAGATCCAGAATTTTCTTTTACTGACGATGAACGACTGTCAAAAGAAGCACATAAGGAATACTATGCGGACTTCATTTCTAGTTTAAGACAGTGTTGTTTACAGAAAGATGCTGCTAGGTAAGACTTTGTTTAAAAAGGATAAGTAAATACTTTAGGCTCATATTAATAATATTTGTATATACATGCTGAATTAACTTAGTGACACCAGACATACACCTAAATTTGTGCTATGCTGAAATGCTTATGGTCTTGGGATCTTCATTTATAATGCATTCAAAACCCATTTTGTGCAAATGTTCGTTTAGACACTGAGAGGTCACTTCTTGGGTAAAATGTAGGGACAGAGGCATGGAACTTAAAATAAGATGCCAAGTTTTAATAATAATTGGTTACAGTTCGTAGGAAAACCAAAACATTTATTATGTTGGATTTCCTTTTCTTTTTTTTTTATAATAAATGGTACATGTTTCCAACTATTATGTCTAGCTCACCCAATTGATGGATTCAGTGCATAAATTATGATATAATTTGTGGAATGAAGCAGATAAGATTAAAGGATTGTGGTCATCTTCTAGCCTTATAGTAAATTCGCGCTTCGTTAATCTGTGTGGTTGATTGGCATGCTGTAGAACAAAATCATGGAAAAGCAGAACTGACAGGTCTTCTACTTTTCCAAGTTTTATTAAAAAAACCCAATAAACCTGTAAAGCCTCTAAAACAAGAGAAGTAATACCTTAAGAGTGTTAAGTTTACAAGATCCATTATTTGAAAATTAGTAATGCCAATGCCTTATTCTTGTAATCTCAAATTACCTCGCTCTCTTTATATATGTCATGATTAAATCCTGCAGAGCTGTATTTAGTTTATGCATGCACATTATGTACGGTTTTCTTAAAAAGAATTGTTGCGTAGTGAATGAACTGCTGTTTATATGACCATAACACATATGTTCAAGATATATTCAAGGCATGTGGCATGAGGAGCAAGAAAAGAAAGGAAAATTTCACAGTTATCAGATGAATTTCACTGCTTCTATCAAACATAGTAATAATTTTCTGAATACTTGGTATGAAACATCTGTGCAAGATCTCTGGAAGTTTCAAATCACTTGGTTTCAGGTGAAATTGATTGACTGGAGTTGAACTTCGACCAAGAAAGGCTAATTGCTTTGGAAATTAGTAGTCCAGGCATATACAATTGAAGGATCCTTTGTAGTCTTTCCATTTGCTGACTTTTAAGCACTTTACTTCACAACTTAATTGTTCTTTAAGAGGCATTTGAGACATGATATAGTATTTATATTTTGATAGCCATAATGCTTGCACCATATTTAGTTAAGCACTTGCCACAAATGTGTGACACATGTTAATCCTTGCCTAAACAATACAATAAAAGACTTTTCAAAGCATTTTCCAGACTTGAGCACTTATTATAATGAAATATTCCTACTTAAAGTATTATTTGTTATATTTAGACATAAAGTAGTTTAATGTGTAGAACATTGAATACTGAAACTTCTAGACTTCCATATTATGTTTTTCCCCTCCCTTATAGGCAGTTTCATAAATACAATAATTCTGTGAACATAGGCCTCAAACCAGCTGAAGGGCTTGTGTCACCAAGAATTTCAATCACAGATCTTCACAAGGAGAAGCTACAGTTTAAAATGCTTCCTTCAGATGAGAATTGCCTATTAACGAGTAAAAAATTGGCAGCAATAGGTTCTAAATCTTCAATTAAAGAAGTAAGTTAAATACTTGAGTAGTAATGCAAGCATAATGTGATTACCATATAAAAAAGCATAAGAATCTTGATCTGCACTGAGAAGAGGTCTTGTGCTTATAACAGATTTGGAATGGGCTTAGTGCTGTGCCATCTTCTACCCAAGAGAAGGAAGATTGTAATCTAACTTTGACATCAAAGCAACTTCATCAAATACTCATTGGTAAGATTTTTTAATTTGGTTACTAAATACATATAGGTATAAAAGCACTTAATTATAGTAACACAATTTATGTTCATAGTACTTCACCTTAAATAGAAAATAGCTTAATTTGGTGGCAACTTGATCAGTACAGTAGTGTTAAACTAAAAATTTGTATTCCTCAGAAAGTACTGAGGTATGATTAGATATGAACATTTTAAAGGAGAGCTTCCTTTAAAGACTGCTCAAACTACAGCCTAGTATAGAGAAATCAATACAGCATAGGAGTATTGCTCATATCCTTATGCCTTGTTATTGGATAGTATCTTGAATAACATTAATATCATCAAGGTTCATGGGAGTGTTCAGGATGTTTCCAGGAATTAACAGTGAAAAGTGCTACCCCCAAAAGTAAAACAACTTCAGAATCTTCCTTCAAAATAATTTCAGTGGAAGGCTCTGTGCTTAGAAGTAACACCTTGAAAGTCTGGTAGGAACTTATCAATTATATTATGAACACTTGGTACTAAAAGTGGTCTATTTTAAGGTCATCTTTTCTTCAGTAAAATTATTTAGCAACAAAGTGAAAATTTTCAATACTTTTGGGGCTTTTTTTAAAAAAAAATTCAGTGAATCCAGAACTTGAATAGTGTAGATGTGTATGCTGATACACTTCAGGAAAAGTAGAATAACAGAAACATATTAATACAAAGAATACTTAGAGTTTTGTAAGGTGCTGGATTAGTGCCATGAGCACTAAGGTTTGCAGACCACCATAAAAACTGGTGATAACAATAAATATAGTAGTGAGATAGTTCTGTCACCATCAAACTACATGCATTATTAAAACAAATGGTCACACATCAGGGAGCAAATAAACAGGTTAGGTATACAAATTTTCAGTGAATTGCCGGTTATCTGGCCACTTAAATATCTGATTAATAAAAATAAATATTCATGATTATTAATAATGCTTTTAGTAATTAGCACATTACTTTTCCTATTTTAACACCTGGCTAACACAAACAGAATTAAGAATTACGTTGGTACTGGCTTTTGAATTGTACTACTGAAAACATTCACAGAACATGCATGGCATTTACTTCCAAATTTTCATGTGAATTTGTTCTGCTACAGGATTGTTCTAGCTGACTGATTCTGTAATTTGAGGAAGTAAAACATTTTGATTGTGATGTTTTAGTAGTTATGCTTCCATACATTAACTTCTAGTTTTTAATGTTGAAGTTTTGATTTCTTATGTGTTTCAGGTCCTTCTACTATAGATTTTGGTGAGGTTTGTGTGCATTCTACAACAGCCAGAAAACTGCATATCATCAATAACTTGTTAGTTCATATATGGATACAAATTGAGATTGAAATTGATGAATTGCAGCAGACGAGCCCATTGTCTCAGGTGGTGCCTCCTCTTACAAAGACTCATATTCCAGTTGTATTTGAGACAAACACTCTTGGAATGTTTAAAAAGTAAGACTTCTTACATTTGGATTGATTTACATATTTTCTTTGCAGTAGCATGATAAAGAAAATCATGTGTCTGGTTTAAATGCAATCTAATTTTGATAGGTGTTAATGGTGTACATTTATTTGTGGTGATATCGCAATAGTTAACGCAGTTTTATTTTGCAAAATTTTGCTAGCATAGTAATGTTTCTTAGGGTTTAAAACAAACAAGCAAATGGCAAAACCAACCCCCCAAAACCAAACTATTCTGTCAAAAGCCCAAATAGCCACAGGTATATTAGGGGAAAAAAGTTTATTATTACAGTGTTTTTTTAGGAGAAATTTTATGGAAAATACTGTGCTCTTTTGGGCATAGTGTTGCATCACTGCATCTATGCTCAGACCTTTTGATGGACCTCATGGGTAAATGTATAGGCAAACCATTTTATAGCCTTCTCATATGCAAACAGAATTCTCACTTTAGTAACGTTGTTAAAATGACTATATGAGGTAGATCATCCTTTAGGATCATCTTCACTTTTAACATGATTTAAGCTGTTTGCAAAACAGTTACAACTTGGTTTCTCTTGTCACTTTTAACTGTGTGTTCTTACTCAGTTATTTTGTTAAGTATTTTCTTGCTAATTATTACATTTCACATAACTATTACTCTGACTACAACATAATGCGTACAAATATTGAGAAATATATATTTTTGTTACAGATCTTTCACTTACACAATAAACAACCAACACCCTGGGCATGTGCTGGTAGTTGCAAAAGCTGTGTCTGTTGAACTTGAGCTGTCTGCAAGGGAACTGATCTTAAATCCTACTCCTGGCTACCTAGCAGGGACAGAATTTAGAACAACTGTCACACTATACAATCCCAGAAACCATCCTGCAGGATTTACTTGGAAACCTATAAATACACATAGAGGAATCGCATTTTCTGTACAACCAGCCAAAGGTATAGTATGCAAGTACAGTGTGTGTGCATGTATCTTAAATGTCAATAATGTTAAGACAAAGATTCAGCTGATGCTATAAGCTATATTTGTTAGATTTGGGTCAATATCGGTGTATCCCAAAAGCAGCATCAGATTAGAGTGTTAATTAGTACTATAGCAGCACTCCCTGTATAAGCCCTACCATGAATGCATACTCAATGGAGTTCGTTGTTTCTATGTCCAGCAAGCAGCGCTGACCATTTTTCTCAGCACAGATTGCTTATATTTCAAAAGTGAGGCACCTATTTAATAGCAGTGAGCAATATCATACAGCTCATCAGGATAGGAAATTTTCCAAAAGTACTGTATGAATGAAACTGTTAAAAATTTGATGTAGACAGTCTGAGTGACACAAAAGGAATTCAATCTGGGATTAGTTTCCACTTGCATGATCGATCAATATTTGTTAGAAGTGTGCGAGACATTAGATTTTACCTTTCCTTTGAAAGACAGTGTTCTATCTTTCAGAAGACAGACAGACAGACAGAGTATGTTTGAGCTCCATTATTAAAGAGCTAACTGCTAACTGAATTGGCATTGTACAATTGAAACAAGAACTGGCTGGATCAGGAGCTTGGTGTGCTCTGATTCTTGAGAAAATATATTTCTGCTGAGATGAGTTTAGAATCAATTGCAAGTGAGAAAATGTGCATAGTCTTATCCAAAGGTGTTATTTTACAGGAAGAATAGTCTGTTCTTTTACTTTTTTCAACCTTGACTACTTGAGTAGCTCATGGCTAGAGAATACCAGTGAACTTTTAGTGTGTTTAACTGCAGGATCCTAATAAATAAATTATGCAATTGTCATGAGAATTCAGAAACTAATTTTACTTAATTCAGCATACTGTTCAACACCTTTGGAATATAGGCTTAGTCTTGTCTAATAGAAGGTAATTTCACTTTAATGTGCTTATGTTATTTCTAATTATACAATGTAATTTGATAATTGTACATGTGTATGCTGTAACATGTACATTTTGCAAATTTGTTTAGGCTTCGTGGAGGCCTATAGAGATCTGGACTGTGAAGTTGTTTGGCATCCAGGGTTCAACTCTCCAAGAGCAGGAGAATTCAACTTGTGTGTGCGTAAAGGAAACAAAATTAAGTTGAAATGTTTGGCAAAGGTAACAATTCATATAGCAGATTTAACAAGTAATTTCTTAAATATATTTCTATTATCATGTATTAAAAAAAATACTTTAATTTCATATATCTTTATTTGAGATGTTTAACAAAGAATATTGCTCCACAGACATGTTGGAGAAGGCAAGCCAAAGACAATTTGCCTTTTTCTTGCTGCTCAATGTTACACTTCTTTTGACATCACAACCTAGTGGTCATTATAGATAAAGCAGTAACTGCTCTTCTTGGCTTACTTAGTTTAGCCAAACAAAGGGTTGAGAGGTGGTATGATAGTTCTTCAGATATATATTAAGGCAATAAAAATCAAGGTGTGTGTATGTTTCAGAGCTTCAGGGTAACAACAGGCTGTAACATAATTTTGTGTTGTTATTCGAACATGGTATTTGATAATTTGAAATGCAATCTTCTGGATAGTCTTCTAAACAATGAAATTCGCCTTAGGTTCATCGTTTGTTATCCTATGTTACACGGCAGGGAGTGTGAAGGAGACAGACTGTAGTGGTGTTTGGTTTTTTTTTTTTTTTGAGTTTTTTTATTCCTCCCAGTATATAAACCAGGATGTGTGTAAATTAGAATATTAGTATTTCTACTGCTATTAAAATCTCTGAAGTATCTTGTTCTGATCACACATTTAGGATTAAAGTAATGACAGAGCTTGTGCTGTTAATTTAAATTCAATTAAAATACTTTTGTTTGTCTTGAAGCTGGCTCAGAAAATATATCTGGGGTTGTATCTGCTCACTTTGAATGTAGATGAGTTCAATACATTGGGTAAATCTTGTCTCACACTTAAATGGTGTTTGTCTGTTTGAATACTTCTAATTTATGCATTTCCAGAAGTATGTTAGGTCATTACGTAATGAAAAGAAAATTAGGCTGAAAAATTTATTTGTAGTCAGTAATATGTTATTTATTTTGCTTATTTTCTCTTCCTTTTTATAGCTTGGTACTACTAAAGTTCAGTTTTTGGAACAAAGGATACCCTTCAATCATAGTCCAATGGGTTTATCTACTTGTAAGAAAGCCGTTCTTCAAAACATAGGGCACAATCATGCATACTTCCAAGTAAGCTAACGTTATTTTTAGCACATCTAATTTCTTGGGGTGGGGAAGAAGAAGGCAGTTCATTTTATCAGATCATGTTACAGTTTTGTGTTCTCAGTTGTTAGATACATATCTACTTAAGGTTTTGTCTAGTTTTCTGAAGAAACAAGATTTATGTGAATAGGAATTCTGTCCGTCTGTCAAATTTGGACTGATGGATAGATGGAGCAACAGACAAGTAAGGTGGTTATGGTCTAAAAGATTCTGGAAGTTTCATGAGAACCAGTGGTAGCGATAAAACCCCATACTGGTGTACCCTATGAAAAAGCAGTTATAACTTGGATGTTTTTATATTTTGAGAGACAAAGCAAACTGCCTGGTCATCCTTACTCATACTGACTGTCCACTCAGTGCATGCACGGACACAGACCAGTCATAGCAAGTGTGATTGCTTTGCTAGATTAACATCTGAGAGGAAGGTGGGCTGTAACACGAATTGGGCTTATCCAAGATGAGATGGATGCCAGAGTAACATAATACATGACTTAGTAGGAAACCTATCTGCATTAGTTCTCCTGATCTCAGAAGAATTTGCTGTATTTATTTAGTGAAGTGAAATAATTTTCATTAAACTCCCCAGAATTTTTGTTACTACAGTATTATGGTACTAAGAAATTTGATTTGATTTGTACCATATTTCTCTGTTCATCAATGGAGCATTGTAATAACAAGTGTTATTACTACACTCTTGGAGGCTGGGCCTCAAAGAATAAAATCAGCATAATCAATAAGACGAACATACCTAGCATTCTAAAGCCTCCACACATACCCTTCAGCCAAGTGATGTCTGGTTGGTCTTGGTCATTGTCTCTTGTGTAGCTATGCTTCGAATTAAAGTTTGGAGTGCATTAGATGAGAACAAATTCTATTTTGTCCATACTAATTATGGCTAAACTGAATATTTACTCTTAGTATTATGACTGAACTTTATGGTATTAGGATCCTGTGTCCTGCCTTCTTACTGTGAATGGCAAAAAAGTAGTTATCAATTTACCTGTCTCTGAAAAAATGCTTTGTAGGCTATTCTGGACACTTGCTAGATAGCAAATATTTATTTTAATAACTCATGAAAACAACTTGAAAACCAGAATGTGAAATTTCCAATTGCTGTGCAAAAATGATTTCATAATAGAAATATGTTACTTTATATTGTTTACCTGCATTTTTGCCCCAAACTTCTAAGTCTTAGTTAGCATTATGTATTATGAATGTTCTCCTTGTAAGAATATAAAATCTTCATGATAGATATACTAGTATTTTTTAGCAAAACAAAACAAAACACCTTTTGCAGTATTATTAATATTTCATGTTTGTGTTTGAAGGTTCTTGATACAAACCCACTTCCTGGAATGATGATCACCCCTTCTGAAGGGGTAGTACCTGTGGGAGGCCATGCTGATCTCAGAATCTGTTTCACTCCGATTGCAAAAATGAGTTTTGATACAAGAGTAGAGGTATTCAAAACTGGAAGAATTTGTCTCTTGAGTTTTATGTTCTGTGTTTATTTGTGGAGATGTATGTACATTTAAGCATTTTCTGGATTTTTTTCTCCAGTGTGCTACAGCTTTTAAAGAAAAAAAAAATGTTTCTTACAGCAGTTGATGGCTGCTATAATATATTCTGTTATTTTGGTCTCAGTCCTCCTCTGAAGTATCAAAACAACCTTGCAGTTTGAGCTGATTCATATTATACCATTGGCAAACTGTTGACATGAACGTGTGATTGTCTTCAGAAGATCACGTAGACATATCTACAGTTCTTATGGTCTACAGAGGAGCGGCACTGAAATACTGCAATGTCTTTAATTTCATGACTTCTTTTTGTGGTCTTCTTAGAGACAGATTTTCTAGTAGATTTGATGTGATAATAGCAGTGCAATAAACATCTAATCCTATTTCGTTTTCTGCATACCTGCTTCCTGAACTTGTCCTTGATCAGATAAGTGAGAACAGTAAAAAGGATGCTACCATGAAGCTGATCTTTGCTCCCTTTTCTGACTCTAATCCTGGATTCTCCATCTTCTGTGGCTGCCTACATTATGCTTGCTAAACCTAGTATCCATTTCTTTTTCCCACTTCTAAACCCAGATTTAGCATTGCTCAGAACAATAGTATCTACTTTCTACCAGCAGCTCTGTCAAGCAATTTGTGTTGTGATGTATTTTCCACTCAGCTTTCTCCTGCAGAAGACTGGTCTTTTCTAAAGCTTTGACAACTATGACTATCCCAGAAATGGCAGGCTACAAAGGCATGATAGATCCAGTGAGATGTGGTTTCAAAGAAAAATCAGTCTCTCTCTATATATATGTTCTAGACAATGAAGGCATATTCTATATTTCTATATTTCTATATTTCTATATTTCTATAACAAAACCACTTTATATTATAAAGGAAGAGTTGTTTTCATATTTTCATTACAAATTCTGCTGAAGGTCTCTCTCCACTCTGTATCTGTGGAGTACTGTTTTTGTTTTGTTTTGTTTTCTAAATATATTTTTTCATGTATTTATGACAGATTTGCTGACATAATTATGTTAAAATTACCTTCTTACACTGTCATCCATTCTCTTAGGTATCAGTGCGAAATTCAGAAGTACTAGAACTTAGGATTGCTGGATTTGTAGAGATCCCTGAAATAAACATTGATGTGGTAAGTATGAAGAAATTGTGGCCATTGGTAAGTTTTGCTTTATCTAGACATCCAAGTGGCTCATCTCTACTTTGTATTTTTCATTTTTTGTATGATAACTTCCTGAGAAAATTATCAAAGAGAAAAACTTAGGAAATTAAAAACTAAATGTACGTATAACAGTTGCACTAACTGATAGCTGACAGCTTTATCTTTTGAACTTGACAATGTGGAAGAAAATTGTTAAAAGGGAGAGGATTTCTTTAAGCTAGTTGTAGGAAAAAAACATGCATTGAGGAAAAAGGAATCAACTGATCTGTTTAGTGAATGATGAAAACTTTCCCGATGGTGTAACTGGACTTATTGTATTGAATTCTAAACTGTTGTGTTTTATGTCCTGGAAAGATTTTAAAGGTAAAAGTTACACAAGACAATTGATTAACCAAGACTAGCATATTATAAATTTTGAATCCTCGAGCAATTATATTTTTCACAGTTTGTTCAATTATAAACTTTACTTAACAGTGCTTTGACTCTTTTTTTTTTTTTTTCTTTAAACTTACAGGGACTATTTGACTTTGGTGGTGTTTATGTTGGCTCTACAAAATCAATTCCCTTTTTGCTGCAGAACATGGGACAAGCATGTACTAGAGTGGAGTTTGATTTTTCTAAGTATAAGGATTTTAAATTGAATCCTAGTGACCATTCAGGTATTTGCTTTTGCTACATCAGAATTTTCATTAAGTAAAGAACGGATAATGCTCAGAGAAAATTTGTCAAACTAATTCTGGTATATATTTTTTTCTAATTTAAGAAAACCTAAAGCTATAGTTTTGAAAATGCTTGCCAAAAATAAGCACTTGGAAAATGTCAGGTTTCCAGTAGATTTTTTTTTCCTACAGTTGCTAAGGTATATACCAGTTAAAATGAAACAAAAAAAAAACGAAAAACCCCCAAACCAACCAAATAAAACTGAATAACTGTACTAATTTCCTGTTCATGGACTTTACTCATGGTTTTGATAATGTTTACCCCTCAGTTAATTCATCATCAGTATAAAGGTCTGGACTTCTCTTTTTCCTAATGGTACAGAGTGTCTGCAGGTTCATCACAGGACCTCAGTTCTACATGATGCCCAGCTCAGAACAACATGGGGGCAATATGGGGAATTAGGTTGCTATTCTTTATTTCTTGCTAGAACTAGTGTGGATTCTTATCCTTTACCCATTGTTGCTCATCACTTTCCTGCTTCAGTCCTGGCATCTCCTTTGCTGTTCCAACAGATTTATCCATGAGGGAGTTTTGCAACTATGCTTTTATGTCCTCTTGACCCTCAGAATATTGTGTCCAATTCTGAACCCCTCAGTTCAAGAAGGACAGGGAACTGCTGGAGAGAGTCCTGCACGAAGCCACAAACATGATTAAGGGAGTGGAGCATCTCCTTTATGAGAAAAGGCTGAGGGAGCCGAGTCTCTTTAGCTTGGATTAGAGAAGACTGAGGAGTAGCCTTATTAATGTTTACAAATATGTAAAGGGTCAGTGTCACAAAAATGGAGCCAGGCTCTTCTCAGTGACAACCAATGATAGGACAAGGGCAATGAGTACAACCTGGTACACAGGAGTTCCACATATGAGAAGAAACTTCTTCTCAGTGAGGGTGACAGAGCACTGGAACAGGCTGCCCAGGGGTGTTGTGGAGTCTCCTTCTCTGGAGATATTCAAAACCTGCCTGGAAACATTCTTGTGTAACCTCATCTAGGTGTTCCTGCTCTGGCAGGGGGATTGGACTAGATGATCTTTCGAGGTCCCTTACAATCCCTAATAGTTTGTGATTCTGCATGAAATCAAGACTCTTTCTTTTTCAAGACAGTATTATAATATTTAGTTGTATCATTATGTAGAATTGTATGTGGATGATGCCAAAAAATGAACTGACAAGAACAGAGGGGTTTTCTTGCCATGTGGTAGACTTCAAAGGGAAGGTGAGGGCTCCTTGTCAGACATCTTAACTTGGAAGACTGTCTGCAACAGGCAACTGACCAGCTTGGGGATTGACTCATTGCACGTAATTTCTAGATCAGTTTGTGTTTGAAATAATAATGTGACATCCAGTCAGACCCAGTGCTGTTCAGATGTTGAATACTGGATGAATACTGATCCTTGTGTTCCAGGATGAATATTGATCTCAGAGGAATGCTAACTTGTTTAACGGAAACTCATGCTTCTGCCAGTGCCTTAAAATTGGACATGAAAGTCTGAAACATGAAGCAAGCCTTAGTGGTAGACATCTGTAGTCTAGATTGTACCTAAATTTCGTTTAGAAAACCAGTTTCAGGCAGCATTTTTTCTCCCTGTGGTATTAGTTTTCATTATTTAGTTTAACTGTTTTTGCCTAATGCTTTTATTCTAAGGTAAATGCCAGTGATGTGTCTGTCTTTGTTTGTTTGTTTTTCTCTGAAATATTGTGTTCTCTCAAATCAATAACTTTAATGAAAGTTGCTGGTGATTACTTCTTCTCAAAATTACCCCTTCAGAATCCTTATGAGAAATACTACATTCATTCATAACTTTGCAAGAAAGGCTTACCATACAGAAATGTAGATAACTTATGCTGGAAATCGCTTTGAAAAACTGCAGCTATTTCAAAGGTGATATTTGTTGCAATAACAACTGTAATTTGATTCTGATTTTTGTTTGACAGTGGTTGACTGCTGTTCTTCAAAGCCACATTTGTATTCCGTTAACTTAAAGGGAAAGTCAGCTCTGCAATGTTTGCTGTCCTTCATGCCAAAAGAGGTAGGTTTATGGGGCAGTGGTGATTATGGTAAATTAAAATCATGCTTTGTAATACTTCTATAGCGAAAGAATACAGACATTTTAGATGCACGTTTTAGTGTGTGCAGCAGTATTGTAATAGTAATCCAATTCTCAAGAAAAGAAGTTCTGAAATAACCTTTATATAACTTTTGCTGCTTTCCTTTAATGTTTACATACACAAAGAAAACATACTTTCTCAATGACTTAAAAATACAAAAGGTATAAACTTAAACTGAAATGTCTTACCACACAGTCATTAAATCATTGAAAAAGCTGGCAGTCATTTTCTTTTTGTAGCTATTCATGCCTTAACTCTCAGATGACCAAGGGACTGTAGAAGTAGAAGTAGCAGAGGAGTTTTATGTGTCATGAAGATTGGCAAAGTTGCTTCCTGATTGAGCTATTTAAGGGAAACCAGCTGAAGATACAAGATTTTATGGGTTAGTTTTACATCAGGAAAATAGCATTTTATTGGCAGTAGATGTCAATAGAGAGTGCTATAGAAAATTTTAAATCTAAACCTGTTGAACAGTGAAGGTTTGGGGTTTCCGCATATTTGGAGAACAATGACCTGAAAGAAAACGTAGTCTTGGATATTAAGCACCGGCTTCAGAACAAGCAGCTGGGGACCATTTCTAGAGCACATAAACTGGTTGCATTAGCTGCGTTTTTAACTTAAAAAATGTCAGAGACAATGAGTCTTTGAAGGGTCAACAATATAATTTTTTTACTGTTACCCCTCTCCTTCCCAGCACTTTAGTTTTTGAATAAAAGGTAATTCCTTTGTTGAAAGCACAATTCAAATAATATTTACATATTACAGGCCATGTCTGGTAACACTGTGGTTTTTTTCCTCTTATTACTGTCAGCTTAGATTGTATGTATATGTGGAAGCTATTGTTAAATAACTGATGGTGTGGATTTATAGTACATTCAGTACCCTGAGATGATTTTTCCTGACAGAAAATGAGTCAATAGATTAATAAAAAATGACCTATTTCAAACCAAATTAATTTCCTCCTATAGCACAGCAGACCTTGAGGTTATGGGAGAAGCAGTAGATGTCATATCTTTAAGCATCTTGACACTGACTGATGCAACATTGTCATAAGCAAGCTTCTCAGATTTAGACTGGTTACAGTGTTAGGAAAGCATGTAGTTGTTTGCTACCAGTGATCTATTGTCCAACTGGAGAGAAACTCAGTAGGAAAAGTGCTGACATTTTTATTTAGGTAGGAAAGGGCAATATTCCAATATTCTGTGGAATAGAATTGATATGTGCTTGTTCACTGTTGTAGATAGGTGATAGGTAATGAGTAATGGGTTTAAATTATAGCAGGTGGATTCGATTGAATATGAAAACCCATTGTAGCAAAAAGACTCAAATATTGGAATAAAATCACACCAAATCACAGAATCACAGAATGTTAGGGATTGGAAGGGACCTCGAAAGATCACCTAGTTCAATCCCCCTGCCAGAGCAGGAACACCTAGATCAGGTTACACAGGAATGCATCCAGGCAGGTTTTGAATGTCTCCAGAGGAGACTCTACAACCCCCCTGGGCAGCCTGTTCCAGTGTTCTGTCACTGTGAAGAAATTTCTTCTCGAATTTAAGTGGGATCCCCTGTGTTCCAGTTTGTACCCGTTGCCCTTGTCCTATCATTGGTTGTCACTGAGAAGAGCCTGGCTCCATCCTCCTGACACTCACCCTTTATGTATTTATAAACATTAATGAGGTCACTCCTCAGTCTCCTCTTCCCCAAGCTAAAGAGCCCCAGCTCCCTCAGCCTTTCCTCATAAAGGAGAAGCTCCACTCCCTTAATCATGTTTGTGGCCTTGTGCAGGACTCTCTCCAGCAGTTCCCTGTCCTTCTTGAACTGAGGGGCCCAGAACTGGACACAATATTCCAGATGTGGTCTCACCAGGGCAGAGTAGAGGGGAAGGAGGACCTCTCTCGATCTACTAACCACCCCCCTTCTAATACACCTCAGGATGCCATTGGCCTTCTTGGCCACAAGGGCACAGTGCTGGCTCATGGTCATCCTGCTGTCTGCCAGGACCTTCAGGTCCCTTTCCCCTACACAGCTCTCTAATAGGTCATTTCCCAACCTATACTGGAACCTGGGGTTGTTCCTGCCCAGATGCAAGACTCTACACTTTCCCTTGTTACATTTCATTAAATTTTTCCCTGCTCAACTCTTCAGCCTGTCCAGGTCTCATTGGATGGCAGCACAGCCTTCTGGCATGTCAGCCACTCCTCCCAGCTTGGTGTCATCAGCAAACTTGCTGACAGTGTACACTGATGAACGAGGTGGGTGCCCTGGTGACAGAAGGTACAGAGAAGGCAGAGTTACTAAATGCCTTCTTTGTCTCTGTCTACTCTGCTGGAGGCTGTCCTGGACATGGGTTATGATCTGGTGTCAGTTACAGAGACATGGTGGGACAGCTCACATGACTGGAATGTGGTCATGGATGGCTATGTCCTTTTCAGGAAAGACAGGCTAGCAAGGCACAATGGTGGACTCGGTCTGTACATGAGAGGGCAACTACAATGTATTGAGTACTGTCCAGGCATGGATGAGGAGAGAGTTGAGAGTCTATGGATGAGAATTAAGGGGCAGGCTGACAGGAGTGATACTGTTGTGGGTGTCTATTACAGGCCACCAGATCAGGGTGAAGAAGTTGATGAAGCCTTCTACAGACACCTGAAAGTGGCGTCACAGTCATAGGCCTGCATTGGTGTACAGGCATTTCAGGGAGTGAGCTGAGCACACCGATTTCACCCTGGGGGAATGGGAGGCCTCCCAGTCTTCATCAATTCTAGAGTGCTGGCCCACTGGTGCAAGCCCAGCTACAACCCCATCCCACTTCAAATCTAGTTTAAAGCTTTCCAAATGAGCCCTGCTAATTCCTGTCCCAGCATCATTTTGCCTCAGTGAGATAAACCTTTCCCATGTATCACTGTCCACACTGGTGTCTTATAAAACCAGCCGTTATCAAAGATAATACATGAGCATATATTTCCATTACTGAGGGAGGTGGACAAGCATCACCAGAAATGCTTCACTCTGTCCTGAAGGGACAAGTCATGTGTCAGACAATCATGTTTATGCATTGTAAAATCATGTTCTAACAGCATGTTGTTGTTCTGAAGATGTAATTCTGACCCCACTAAGGCCAGTGCTAAAGCTCTTAGTAATTATAACATCACTTCTTAGTGTCTGTCTCTTGCTAAGTTTGAGATTCAAACCAGTTAATAATTAATACAAAGGAATATCAATTTTTGGATTAAAATGATGAAATTGGAATGTGGAAAGGCTAGCTTCCTTTATAAATAAAAAGAAGTACATAAATTAATATAGAAACATGAAAAACAAAAATGGTGAAAAGATTGATAGAACTTTTAATGAGTAGGTATATATTGTTACTGTTCTTACAGCCAAGCTTCAAAACTTAATTAGTTTTGATTTTTATTTTACCAGTGAAGTCCTCTGAGATGCATATTTCATTTAAAAAAGCAACCTGTTGTAACAGCTTAAAATATAAGTATTGAGCAAGATCTAAAGTTCTTTTTGTTTTAATTGAAAGATTGTCAACAGAAATGAGAAACAAAATGCTGCTTTGTAACTACCATTTAGCTTCTAGTAAGCCATACGTACAACACTAAACAGAGAATGGTTGCCAAAATTATAATAAAGTTCTGCAAGAACTTTCCAAATCTCCTAAATTTCCATTCCTTCCTGTTTTTCATTTTGTATCATCTGATTACTTTGGAATAGAATATACTTTCTTTTGAGGGGTTTGCTCTGTTGATCAATTAAATGGGAATGAAGAAATGATGATACAGCTAATACTTCAGCTTGGTTAAGCTAGTGGTTAATTTTTTTTTTTCCCTCAGCATCTATACAGAAAATTCAGTTAGGAGTTGTATAAAAAGACGATACCACGTACATACTGACTTAAAAATGATAAATAGGGTCTAGAAATAGTAAAACAGGGTCTAGCAATATTATTCTATGGATGATACAAGGGTACATGCTATGTATAAGACTTAGCAGATAACAATATTTTAATTTCCAAGGCCTTGATTTCAGTTTATTTTCATAAAAGAATTTAACTTAAGTTTTCTTAACTATTTAACAGAAGTATTTCTACTCTATACTGTAGATGCAGTTTTCATTTATTTTCCTTTGGTCTTAGTAGCTAAAATCACATAATTGTATACGAGATCTAACTGCATATATATTGATGGGAGCCAGAACCTGCAATCTGACAGCTTATGGCATTGGATTTCTCTGGTGATGGTGCTTCTGTACAAAGCGATCCTTCATTCTCCACCATAGTGGAAAAGCGGGTAGTAGAAGATCAGTTGTCTCCCTTACAGACTAGTGAAATAGCAGCTCTCTAAAATTCTAAATGCCTCCCACGTGCAGCTATCAAACAGGGATTTTTATTTGCCTCCCAGTACTCTATTTTCCATTGTTCCAGTTGAGCTCTATTACTGTTTTCTTTCCTTGTCAGGTTGCAGGATAGATTAAGAGTACAAATGTTGCTTCTGACACTGCTATGAATTCAATTGATTAACTTAATATTTCTGAAGACTGCTGAAACAGCAGATGGTTCTTTATGCTTAATTTGTTTAATTTCACTTCTCATCTGAACTACTGTTCAGTATTACTGTTTGTTATTTATGAGCTTCTCCAACTGTCATTTGATACTGGTGGTATGGTAACTGAAGACACTCTGGCAGTCTGCTTTAGTTATGATATAAGCTTAAAAAAAAACCCCATACATTTAACTGGATCTGTTTTGTGACTGGTTTTCTTACAAAAAAAAATATCTGTAAAATATACTGCAACTATTGGTTACATATTTCTATGTAGAGTTTTTTGATGTAATCCTTTTTTAATTTTTAACTCTGGGTCTAAGTGTTTTTCAGCTCTTAAGAATAATTTTTGGCAAACAACAACTTTCTTTAGAAGTAAGGGAATAAACATCTTCAAAAAGGAGTTTTTCCTGAGACCCCTTATAACTCATAACCAACTGATAAGTGCCGCTTCAAGGAAACGTCTTTGTTGTCAGTACCTTGTCTACAGGTGCTCATGGCCTTTCTGTCTCCCCTTGTTCGTGGTGCTGGGGAAGCTCCCTGTACAACCTGTGCTTCCCTTTTGCTCCAGGTGTGCAAGTCCCTGCCTGTCAGGGGGCAGCTTGCTCATAGCTGGGCAAGACGTGCCCAAAGACACAACTTAAAACCCACTGGTGATCACAAGTCGACATTGCTGAGAGTTGGTGCAGCACTGAGAGCTGGCAGCAGTAGCACTGACTAATGTTAAATGAAGTTAACTTTGAAAACTAAAATTGTTGCCCAGCATGGCATCACTGAAGCACATATCTGAAAGTACATCTACCCCGCAGGGTGCTGTAGCTTTTCTTTAATTTACCTCCTGCAAAGCAGAATGCTAATAAGAAGCATAGTTCTGTTAAGAAAGTGGTCCAGGTACAAGCATCTCTTATTGTGATCAGAAACTCTCAGTAGTTACTGATTCTTAAAACATTCGTCATTGCATCTGAGTTCTTTGTCATTCTAGCTCATCTAGATTGCCCCCTTTTCTCTCTCTCCTTCCCTTTCCTGACATTCCGGTCTTGAAAAAACCCTGATCTTCTCCATATATTGAGCTTTCCCTATTCAGGTTTCATGGTTGCAAGCGCTGTTTCCTGCCTCTGCACTTGAACAGCTGCTTCTCTGATCTCATCACCATTTTCTGGACAACTGCTCTTACCCAGCTACCTCCCAGCTGCTACAAACCATCTGTATCCCTTTGAGCTGCTTTATTTTCTGTCTGCCTTCTGGTTCTACTAAAAGTTCCTGCTGTTGTTGTAGCCATTACTGACATCACTACCCTATAAACCAACAAACCCCCACTATATTGATGTTATTGCTGAGAAAGTAGCTACTAGATCTAAGGAAAAATGAAAAAAAAAAAATTTAGAAGCGTTGATTAAAAAATCACAAAAGCATGAAATTATTTTAATATGCTTTAAAATGTTATTAAAACTACTTGAATTATTAACTTAAGGTTTTAAGTAATTAAGTCTTGAATACAATCTTGAAATCTCCTATTAAAAACCAACTTGGCACTAGCTTTCCTTCTGCCACAAAAAGCTTCAAATAAACAAACTAGGTAAATACATTGGAACTCTGAGTAACTCCTACAATTCTCACTAAAACTTAGTGTATACAAACACACATAGCATCAAAAGATGATCTTGGAGATTAACTATATTGGCATGCTTATAAGATAGTATCTAAAAAATTGAGATTATTCTCCCAATATTTTAAGTGGTAAAATGAAGCCCAGGCATTATAGGTAAGGCTAGAGTGTTGCTCAGACATGGCCTAGCTGTGCCTCCCTGTTATTCCAGCATCTCAGGAGGTGTTAGAGGTGACAGGACTCCCCTCCTCACTGAGGAGAGTTTAACCTCAGTATTTGATGGCTGTGAAAGTCAGAGCTGTAGTGAAAGCAGTATAAAAATATACGTAAATAGGTAAGCTAGCAAATACTTCTTAGTGTCATATTGTATCCAGGCTGTGTGCTGCTTTCTTTTCTGTTTTGATACGATTTTATTTGAAAGACACTTCAGTTATGGTTTAGTTTTTTTTTTTGCTGCAGTATAAGGAGCAGCAGTATAAGCCAGCTGAACACCTGATGAGCTAGGCATTTTTTTTCTGTTCAGCTCTGAAATGAGAACAACTCTCTGACAAACAAAAAACCCCACGACTATCTGGCCAAATATCTGTTGTAGCTCCCTCATCCTTATCCAGAGAAAGAGCTAAGAGTTATTACTTGTTGACTGATTGCTAGCAGTGATTGTTTTTGAACCGAGTTTTAAAATGTACAGGGTGTTTCAAAACGATGGACTCAGTTCTAAATCACTGTATCTGTGCAACCACAAACTGCCCATGAATGAAACTCCTACAGTCTGTACAGCGGGTGGAGGGAACATAGAGCCTTCATAAAAAGGTTACTGCAATTTGCTAAACTGTTTGTAAATTTTATGTAATTGTATATGTTTGGTCCATCTTTTTGAAACACCCTATACTATCCAAAATTGTAGAAGCATGGCTTTTCTGACTGCAGCTCTCTCTGCAAGCTCCCTGTCCAGGTAACAGAGAGGAGCACCTCATTCCTTTGGTTTTGTTCCAGGGAAACCGGCAGCTTGTGATCACTTTAAATATTTGCTCCTCTTTGTTCCTCAGCTGTGAGTGTGTTTTAGCAGGCAGGATGGTCCACCTGCTCTAATAGCAGTGTTGTGTGTTGTCTGATACAGAAAGGGGAAAGGAGGCAAAGCAAGGTGCAGGAGTGACTTTTTCTTTCTTTCTCCCTCTTTTTCTCCCTCTTTTTCTCCCTCTTTTTCTCCCTCTTTTTCTCCCTCTTTTTCTCCCTCTTTTTCTCCCTCTTTTTCTCCCTCTTTTTCTCCCTCTTTTTCTCCCTCTTTTTCTCCCTCTTTCTCCCTCTCTTCTTTTTTTTTTTTTTTTTTTTTTTATTCTTTTTTTTTTTTCCCCCCCCCTTCCCTGCTGGAAAATAACAAATTCCACCATCTTGGAAAAAAGACAAAACACACAGCTGTCTAATAATGATGCCTATGAGAGGCCTTTGATTGAGATAAATAGAGCAAGTCACACTTGTCAGAGCTTATTGCTCAAGGTTTTTGTAGACAAGTGGCAGGTGGTTTTGTGCTTTTTTTTTTTTTAATTTTTGCTTCATTTTTAATGATGTACTTTTACAAAATTTTTATTTATTTTTTTTTTAAGTGAAAGACATTCAGAATTCCTGGTGTAAGACATGAATTCTATGGAAAATCTGCAGTTGTGGAATTATAGGGCATTGCTGGTGCATCATCTCTGACCATATACAAGGGAAAGCTTTAGTTTTATCTCAGTGTTTTGAATGATGGGTTTAAAACTAGTTACATTATTCATTGTGGAAAGCTGCTTATCTGTGATATAAAGCTAGGGAATTTAGGCTGTGTGAAAGATTTCAGTATGTTTGAAGGAGACACTCATGTTGAATCTGAGTGGAGGTTGAGAATGTATATTGTATATAGTTGCAGAACATAAACCATTGGTTTTGCACTTAGGCTTAAATTTGAATCAAACTTGTGTGTTTTTCTTTTTTAATTTGTTTGTTTGTTTGTTTTTTAACGTACATTATATTTTGTCCTACTAAATCTCTATGTTGTTAGTGCTATAAATAGAGAAGCTTTAGAATCAGCCTTTACACAAAAATTCAATGACTTGTAATGCTTCAAGAAATTGAATAGTTTGTATCTAATTGTATGATAAATACAGGAGTATTATCCTTTACAGGTGTTTTAACTTTTAAGTCATAAATTAGCTGATTTACTTGCAATTCCCTGTGAAGTGTGAAAGCAAGTACTGTAATTTTAGGGAGATATCACATATTCTTTGTGCCAAATAAGCTACTTGATTCCTGGATTTGACAGCAAAATTTTTACTCAGCCTTTAGAATACATGGTGTATTACAATACTAATTAACAAAATATATTTTATAAAGCATAAAATACATTATCGCATTGGGGCACTTGTAAAGATAGAAATGAAGTAACTACTTTGAAGGTGTTTTTTGAAAATAACTGAATTATTTTTTTCTACTTTCAGATTTCCCTCCTCAACCTGAAAATTAAGCTTGAGTTTATTTTTAATGCAATAATTTTATATAAAATCCCAATTTAATTGTCGTGGATGCTGAGATAGTTTTTTCCCCTTTTGTTTGTTTCAGTATTTAGGCCTGAGGCAGGAAGTCATTCAGTGGTGTTCACTCTCCAGTGTTGGGCTTAGAGCTACCATGTACTTCCTTGGTCAGGCAGATTTCTTGAAATAAGCAACTTTTATTTGTTTAGCAATTATAGTAAAAAAGATTGAAGGTGTTTTAAAATTCCCTCTAAATAAAAGTTTGCAGTATTGTGAGCTTTATTTTAAGAAATGTTATGTCCTGGTGGCAGCCTACACAAGCATGTGCTTTTCGGGCATCATTTGGAGGTGTTCTATGTGAACACATAACTAAAAGCTCCTTTGTCTCACATGACTAGTATTTTTAAAGCTTCTTTGGAAGTATTTTAATTGCTGAGACTAACACTTTCTAGGTGATCCCTCCTTTCCAATTAACATGCATAATTAGTGTAAATCAGGACTGGAAAAATAGTTCTTGTAATGATATAAACAACCTGGAATGTTTGTGAAAGAACTCTTTCTAGTCTGCTTCCTTCCTGCACCTCCCTGTGTTCTCTGGTTTATGAAGTTAAATGCAGCTTCAGAAAAATATCTCAATAGATAAACAACTGTAATGTACTCATATATAATTTAAAAAGTAACTGCTAGTCCAGGAATAGTATTTTTTAAAGCATATTTTCATCAATTTTATTTAGTATATAATGTTACAAAAGAGAATTTTCCATTATGGAGTTCTAGATTTTTTATTTTTCTTAAAATATGTGTAAAAATAATGATTCTACTTATGAAAAATTGTAAAAGTGAAATTAAGGTTACTTCTGTTTCAGTAATATGTGTATACATGTGTGTATGTAGCTGTGTACATGTATGAAATATATTTTCAGTTCTAAGTTTATAGGATTTTAAAATCATTTTTCATTTGAAGTACAGGTTAGTTAATTGCAATTCATGAGGCAAGGGATGTAAGAATGAAATGGAAGGTCTACAATGTGTTGTCAGTTATATGAATACCTTTCTATGAGTTATGTTTGTTTTAAATTTGCACCATTGTTCTTCAAAGCAAATGCAGATTTTCAGTGAACATTATGTCCTACATGTAATGGATTGAATGTCTTGCATGTACTTGGTTTTGCTTACCACACTTGCTCTTAGCATGTAAAACTCTTGTTGCATAGTAAGGCTAAACAAAATTTTCCTGGTAGTGGGGATGAAAAACAAATTTTGAATATCTACTTTGGGAGAGGGATAAAGGGATTCCACCTTTTGTTGTCCAAAATAAACATACTGAACACAACAGCGTTGATGAAGAACAATTGCAGTGACAGCTTGTACTCTTTTGCATAGCCAATGATGTAGTGGTTTCTGTTGTAGACTAAGCTTTTGAATCTTACCAAACTTTAAAAAGTTAGTGGTATTATATAGTGTCATATATGTCAGGCATGCTGGCGATAGAAGGATTTTCTAGCTCACTTTTTTACTGCAGTTGCTGGCAATAGTGTTCCAAGTGTTAGAATTGCCATGTAGGGAAGCACCTACTGGCTACAGGGAACCTGAGATGTGCACTGAGAAGCGCAGGCACTTTCTCTCCCTTCTCCTTACAGTGACTCGTATACTTGGGAGATAAGTTGATTGTTTATGCAGTATTTTGCATATTGCACTTCTGAAGATGTATTCTGAGTGCACTATATCCAATAGAACAAACTTCCCTTACAGTTGAAGGAGTGTGACAGAATATTTGGATTGTATCTGTGTTGTGACTGGTGCTTGACCTAAAGAGTCCTGCACATTTTTTTTTCTGTCTCTCTCTGATATTGATTCACTTTACTGTTCTCTCTTATATATGTATTTTAACAGCTATCAGGGTTACCAAATACTCACGTATTCAGCTCTATTACATCAAGCTTCTCTCATTTTTTTGGAAAAAATTTTAAAAGGTTTTATATTTGACAGATTTCACAGCCTTGAAAAGCAATACTTATTACTTTCAACTATAAGAAAAGAGAGCTGTTTCTCTGAAACCGTGAGGAGCCACTGTTGTTAGTGACATGAAACAGTGTATTTCATACGCATTTTGAAGTGAAAGGAAATTCTTACGCTATGAAGAAAAGGTCCTTTTCAGTCTAATTTTTAATTATGTGGTTTTATGCCATAAGAACACAGTTTGAAGATGTAGTGATGAATTTTTTATATGGGTGAGTTGAGATACTAAAAATAGATGAGTATGTAAACCAAATCAGTAGATTTTTACTTGATCGTAGTTCATAACACACCTCAAACATTAGTTACTAAAAAATCTTAAATGGCATTCACCATGTTAATATTGAAAAGCTAATTCTATATTAGAAAATCTAATATTCATCAGATTTGAAGTATCAACATAAATCAAGGGACTGTGCTGATGTCACTAGAATAACTTCCCTCGTTCCGTGCTTTCCTCTTGCTAAGCACAAATACACAAAATGTTCCACAAGGCTCAGCACACATCTCCTCACCAGGAGTCTCTAATTGTGTGTTACAAACTCTGTTGGAACTCCAAACATAGTAAATGCCCTGTACTTCTCCTTATCTAAGCTCTGTGTTGATTCTGTTACAAATCAATATGTGCCTCATGTCCTGACTTAGGACATTTTTTTTTTTTATTTCCTCTTGTGTATATATTCTACACACTGTCACATGTGTGAACCTGAAGCATCATGCACTATTTTCTGTAGTTTTGGAAGGCTTTTAAATGATTCATTACTTTTTTTGACATAGCTGGTTGTACTGCAAATTTTAAGCAGCATGTAGATTGTATAGGCCAGAGTTAACCATACCTTTTTGTCTGGAGAACATACCGTGTTGATCCTTGGAAAGGCAGGGTGAAATGCCTCGTTGAAAATGTACTGTGAAATAAATTTGACCTCTCAAGTGCACAGTCTGACAAAAATGAGGATTTGTATAAAACATGCTATCTTTTAAATTCTAAACCTTATTTATTGGGATGTGAGGGGAGTGTGATTGCAGAGATAAAACTAGGATCAAAATCACTGGAATTTGGACTCCTAAAATTCAGTGGCGTTCAATGACAAAGTTTTTAAGCATGGTGTGTTTCTTTGTTTTCTTTGAGATTTCTTAATTTTAAACTCATTCTCCACCTTGATCTTGGACCCCATTTTATTTGTGCTCAATATCCCGTAACAGTGGATCTTTTGTCTTCAGTGTTTGGGAAAGGCTTTCCGAACTTATGTAACTTTGTTTCCCCCCTCTTTCCTCATGCTTATACATTTGGGGCACTGCTCCAATCTTTTTTTGATTCAGGAGGGTGGCTGGAGAGGAACACAGCACAATGATTTACCAGAAGCCTTGTCTGTGGCTGTACTGATAACTCTGATAGTTTTGAGCATTCATTTTTTTCCTCAGTGGGGGAAAAATTAACTGTCTGCTGCTTACTTAAAGGGCCAATTCTTAGTGCTAATAGACAACCATCTTATTACTATTGTGATCAGGTCCTAAGCTGAATTTCAATAATTCTTCTGGAAAAGTAATACCACTCAGGTGGTTCAAAAAGTACCTGCAGTTTCTTGGGGAAAGTGACCACAATGATGTCTTTGTCCTTTAGGTGGCAGCATATGACTTCACTCTTCCAGTGAAGACTCCTCAGCCTGACTTGACATTGACCCAGTCAAATCCTGGATCTGCAACTTCTGTTGGATCCGCAAAGCACGTCGTTGCTCCTCAGCCACAGGCGGTGACTGTGGCTGTTCCGCTCTGTAGAGTGAAAGCAGTTGGTAGGTAAACGGGGACTTAAGCAGATGGTGGATACTTATATTTGTAGTGATGTTTTTGCTTGTTTTCTAGTGCAGAGAATGACTACTCAACTAAAATTCCATTGAGAATTGTATAATTTGTAAATTGTTTGGAAAATTGCAAAAGTTAGACATTTTGATTCATATTTTTAAATACATGTAAAGCTCTACTTAATTATGGTGTGCTGGGAAAGTATGTGTGGGTGTTTTTTTTTTTAATATATATACAGCTATTTGCCTTATATAAAAAAATAATTTACTAAAGCTATTTTTTTTCTACTCATTCATTAGTATTTCTAGACCTTATCATGCAGACTCCAGCATTTACAGCAGTTAATCTGTAAAGAGTAGAAAAGTAGTATGTCAATCATACGCTTTTTTCTGGTTTTACTCTGTCAGAACTAGGAGCTCTAACTGTATTCAGAACTCCTCTAAAGTGGCTCTGACAGGTCCTGATCTCATATGAGAGAATTGGTGCTAATTTAGTCCATTTGCTTCTGTTTGCTTTTATGTGTAGAACTGTACTGTTCTGGCCTGTCAGAGTTTGTTAATGGTCAAAGTTACAGGCCGTTTGCCTGCAGCAAGAAATTGATATTTTAAATGTTTCTTCTCTGCTTTTCTTAGAAATAATTTGTGGTTCTCTTTGGTCTCCTGTCTGATCCTTATAGTCATATAGAACTACACATTGTTAATACTTGAATCCACTAGCTTGCCTCATGTTAGTTTTTTATCTGTAGTCATTGTATATTTGAGATGAGACTAAAGTGCTGAGTGTCTTCCTGGAATGAAGTCTGTGTAATGTTTAGACATCTTGGGCGCACTGAAGGAGGCTTGGCCAATTAAATGCATAATGTGTGGTAAAAGCAATTCCAATTTATTAGGTTTTATCTATTTTTTTTTTCGTTCTCTCTCTGTAAGGTCTTAAGGCTTACTTTTGAGACCTAAGATATGAAAGGAATCTGAGAGACCTTCTTTAGATCTTGTGGTGGAAGTAAATTAATATTAAATATTTCTTAATATATTTAGTTTAGGAACATGCAGAATAAAGATAAATGTACATATGTATAGGAGATTGTTAGAAAGAATGTCTCTAATTAAAAAGTCATGAATCAAAGTGACAAATTTCTAGTGCAGAAGTGATTAATGTAACCTGAAGAAAAAAGAAATGTTTATTTCCTTTTCCCTTTCTTTGTGGAATAATGAATTGATACAATCAGTAAGTCTCACTAATAAATTACAATCTTAAATAAATTTTCACAGATTTATACTTCTGCCACGTAGAATTTCCCCAAAGTACCAGTATATGCCAACAACAAATAATAATCATGGTATTAAAGTGAATATATAACACTTTCAATTCTGAGAAACAGTTGAAAAAAGTGTAGCTTCTATTCAAATTTGAGCACTGGAATTACATTCTTACTGGGAATTATGTTGGGCTGGGAGGAGGGAGAGAAGTCTAAATAAATGTCTCGACCACTCAGTATTTCACATAATCATGCAGATGCAGGCAAGTAGTCAAATTATTTTTACCATTAAAAAAGAACTTTATAATTTTATTACATTTTGACAACTTAAAAATCATGTTTGTTATTGATTGACCATTTCAGATGGTCACTTTAAAACTTAAAAGTGGGTAAGATGCAACATGCAAGGCCAATGTTTTGATCTGTGAAATATGCTTAGTTCTTACTACTGTGTGCTTTATGGCATGTTTATTTTCCACTCTCCCAACCTGGCCCATGACAGTTTTTGTGGTTGACTGGGATCCAGACTGCATAGGACAGTGCAGCCGGCACTTAAATCAGTATCTTATATCTGATGTTTGTATTTGGGATAGTTCACTCTGAGAAAAGAATCACAATAATGTTGAGTAATCAACCTAGTCTTTAACTTCAGTATAGTCAATATGTGTTCAATCTGTCATGCATCTTTTTAAAAATTTTTTAAAACAAAGTTTGTAGACTGGTTCAGTACCTGGGAAGCAAAGCAGACCTCTTACTTAAATACTTGTAAGACTCTTACCTTTGAGACTGCTTATTGGTATGTAAGAAAGCTCCAAAAGAGGAAACAACCACAACAAAACAGAAAGGTCAACTGGAAATGACACAAGCTCTACCTCAGCCAGACACAAATGCAGATGACATTTTATTGATGTAATGACCTCATATGAGCTGACTTTTTTTTTTAAAATAACCAATCTCACAATCATTTTGTGGGATAGATATTTTACTTTCCTTTTCCTCCTAATCTTTCAGTTGTGCTGCCTTTTCCTTCTACAGGCAGTTTCTGAGACGTGAGGACTTGACAAGTGACATATTTGCCTGTTACTGGAAGCATTCCAGCAGATTAGGTTCCTACTTGGAAACAATGTTAGTTTATAGCGTTTACATGCCTGTGCTTTAGAGAAGTATGGGTAGTATTGTTCTTCACATAATGTAAGATACGTGATTAGGAAATCCTTCAGCCTTTTTAGAGGCAGAAGGGAGCTGATCAACACACTTCCTTGCTGAGTGTGAAACAAACTTGCAGATTTTAATAAAAGGATACTTTGGGATTGCTAGGTTAATTTCCAGTGTTTATTCAAGAAGCAAAATGAGTCTCTGGGAATATATACCTTTGTTTTCCTAAATCCTCACTTTAAACTTCATCCTTTGTGATGGTTTCTTTGTTTCAGCTGTACAAATTTAAGAGAATGTTGTTTTTCAGAAAATCTTTCAAGTCTTTTCTGATAATTACTGTCACAAACGTAAATGAATTAATCTGCAACAGGAAGATCATGTGGCTCTCTGTTTATAGCATATTTATAGGAACAAGATGCTGCAAGTCTGGTAGATACACAATTTAAATAATTTTAATGTGACTAAAGAGTCATAATAAGACCAAGTTTCATGGCAGTAATTATGTATATAGTATGGGAACACCAGAAAGAAAATACAACTTTAAAACAAAAGAAGAAACACTTCTGCTAAGTATGTGCTGAGAAACGATTTCATGAAGGGACTTTGAGGAAATATTTGTCAAATTTAAGTGTATAAACATCCTAAATTCTTTTTTCCAACAGTACTTAAATCACCATTGGAGTTCTCATCAATGGAACTTCAATTTGCACGACATTCGAGTGGCATGAATTCAAATATTGCTGATGAAAGACTGGATTCTCAGGTACATAATCACAAGTGTTGCTATTCTTTGCTATAGCTTTTAAATAATCAAGTGACTGGGAAATAAAACAGATTTAGAACTCAAAATTCATTCATGCTCTAAATATATGCTTTAAAAGTTTTCCCATTGTCATTTTGTTCCGTTTTTTGTTTTATATTCTTCTTTTGATCAGTAGAAATTTTTCAAAAACTCAAAATTGGACTTGTTGTGACTTTCTCATATATGAGAAAGTGTGTGCAACATGAGAAGCCCACCATGAGTTGTTTAAGAAGCTTCCTTCCAAAGATTTTCTGCCTTTGCCTATGCCAGTAAACCAGAGAGCGACAGTGCAGGAATGCAATTGATGTGCAAATGATGGTCCATACATCTGAAGTACTGTCCCAGTATGCTGTATGCTATTGATCTGTGCCAGCTGGCACTCTCCCCAAAAATTCCTGGTCATGATTTAAGGCTTAATGTGAAGAGGCACTAAATAGGATATTTGGCCATTCTGTTTTGGAACATAGAGAATTCGACTGTACTAATGCAAAACATACCATTACATAATCTATTGCAATTCCCAAAGGCTTTGTTTGGAAATCATAAAAAAAAAAAAATTGTCAAAGATGAAAACACTTGAAACTTTTTGTCAAGTATCTTCAGAAAATGATAATGCTAAGTCAAGGCCTCTTCCTCATTGTGGATCTGTTTGGAGTTGAAAGAATAACTTTGAGATGAAGGAATGGATTTGTTTGTTTGTTTCTACCTTCATTTTTGAATTGAAAGAATGGTGTTGAAAACCGATTCTAAACTTACTTTTTCAACACATCCACCTCGGACTCTAGATGTCATGAGCCATGTGTTTAGTGCTTGCTGTGCTTCATTTATATCAGGAAAACCCCCTCATTTCTGTCTCGGTAAGCACTCCGACCATGACACTTTGATCTGTTTACCTTGCACAAATGAGATTTTTCCATTCTGAAAGAAAATATTGCTCTTTGTGAAAATGGTGAGTGACTGGAAAGCATCTAGTCTGTACTGATAGTCATACTCATCTTCTCAGCTTACAGACAGAACAAACTGGGTTCTCCATTGCTTTCTAGTACCTTCTGGCTTTCCTGCTTAGGATAGGGCAATGTGAAAAACATCATGGTCTTTGCTGCTTTCCCTCATTCATCATGTCCTTCTTACTCTGCAAATAGTTACAGAAGCTTGACTTGAAGAATATCTCAAGGCAGCAGTTGAAATGGAAATTGAATTGGGATGATGAAGGAAAAAATACAGGAGGTGATATTTTTAAATTTAGTCTGCGAACTGGATTCCTTGATCCAGGACAAGAAATCAGTATTGCTGTATTCTTCTGCCCTCGTAAGTAATTTTCCGAATTTTTCTAGATATAGTTTGGCCAATATACCATTTTCATTGATTTGTCTGACTTTTTATGATGAATCATAACTAGCACTTGTTTTGATTAACTTCCAGTTAACATGAATAAATAATGAACTAAAATGCCAAAAGACGGGTTTATTGTTGTTCTGAGAAAATAAGGCAGCTGCAGACCTAACACAAAGCATAGAATCACTTGATAGCAGTATTTGAAAAGTCTTGTTTGCACATACAAAGCATTAAAGCCTGGGATACCTGAATAATTTTCAGTACTGCTCCTTCACATGCATTTGGGTTGACTGATGTAGATGCTAAAGCTTTCCAAGAGTACTTGGAATACATATAGACTTGTTTTCTAAATAGCCATAAATTAGATAAGAATGGAAATTTCCTGCCTCAGTGAGATACAAATCACTTAACTATGGTATTTTCTCAGTAGTCTGCTCAGGCAACCAGACCCTAAATAAAAAAATAGATTTCTAAGAAAACTTGGGAGCCTGCAGGAAGATGGTTATCAGCCATATACACTGGAAGAGGAAGGGCAGAACATGAATATTAGGATTCCACCTTATTCCCAGTCAAGCGTTTAGGGCAGGGAGTAGCGTAATGCTATATGTGAGTCGATACACCCCACCAATGTATGCAGTTGATGCCTACAGAACTCAGAGTCATTTTGACAGTTTTAAGTGTCTTGCTTTTGGAGAGGGAAAGAAAAGTTGCTTTGTTGGTTCTGTCTGATCCTGAGTCAGAAAGTGAGTATCTCTGTCCTAAAGAGAGATGTTCCTGCTATTCTTTATTATATGATTGAAATCTATAATGTCAATTAAGCATTAGGAAAAACTTAATATATTTAGAAATAAAAAAAACCATAGGTATGAGAGTTTTGCCATGATTCTGTATGATAAATTGAGAAGACTATTAAATCTTGTGCTACAAACATGTGAATATGCAGGAACAGTATTTAATCACATGTTGCTTGGAGTTGCTAGCTGTACATTTTTCCATTATGATTCATGCCTTGTTGGTAGCTTTTGTTTTCAACTTATAGTTGATGAAATGGAGAAGTAATGAATATATAATGATTTTTTTTTTTTTTCCCCAGAATTATTTAGAAGGGCTTTTGGTTTAAATCTTTTAATTGTAGGTTTGAGTACAAAACTTGGACTTTTCTGAAGTTTTTACATTTCTGAGCTGTCCATGAGATATCCTTTTAGAAGTATGTGTTTAAATTAGTCTACTAATTTATGTATTATTAAAATTAAACTGTTATAAGAAAGTTAAATGCCATTTACTATTGGAAGACTCAGCAGAAATATTTAGAACATGTTTCTGGCTTTGATGCATCATTCTGTCTCTTTTTCCCTTACGTTCCTCCAATGTAAATTGCAAAAACTGTTTTTTGGGTTTGAACCATGTATTTATGAAACACCCATAATGTGTCCAATGCAATAAAGACTTTTTTCTAGATAGGTTCTATTTTTTACTTGGTGTAATCCTTGATTTTGGAACCAAGTGATGTGAGCTCATCTTCCTCTCAACTATGCAGGTCCTCAATCAGTTTATAGTGCTAACTTACATAGGTTATCAAAATGGAATAAACAGAGATGGAAAACTTTTGTTAAAGAACTTGTTTTGGGAGCAATATTAAATACAAAAATCCAAGGATAGTAAGTGACTTGAACAAAATTATTGTCCCGGGCTGTGAGAAAATGCTAGAATATAAAAACTAGAAGGAGTTAAACAGTGGGAGCAGGATGGCAAGAAAATTGGACAAAACACAGACAGATATGATAGGAGAAAAATCTGGAAGTTATCTCTTTTCAGTAGTTCGATTTTAGCAAAGTTTTAGATATATGGCCTTGAAATCTTAGTTTGCTTATAAAAGATATAAGAATCTACTCAAAGTGCATCTGGAAAGGTGTCTCTACACAGAAGAAAGGCTTGGGTAAACTGAATTTTGAGAAACTGTTGAGATGAACCTCAGAAGAAAAACAGGTTAAAGAAGTCAAGGAGCAGGAACATATCATAACCCCAGGTCTTTGGAGTAAGAATGTAGAGGAAAGAGAAATGGAAATAGACAATGTTACAAAGTGAAAAATAAACACTTCTAACTTTCCGCTGTTCCTTGAGATGCAATTAAAAATACATGCTGTTTCCCATAACTCTATTTCTTTAAAACATCTTTTTCTCCTTTCATAAATTTTTACTTTGCTTTCAGTAGGGTATTATATTTTTTCTGCAGCATTTCAGATAATAAAGCCTACGTATATTAGACTTGGAAGATTAAAAAAAGATAAAAATCTGTATTTTCACATATTTAATGATTTTTAGGGTCTGGATGACCACGGGGTCTTATTTTCTCTAAGGACCACTCTAACATTTAAGACAGAGGAAATTTTAGAAAAAAATTCTCATAAAATTTGGTGCAGCCGCTGGAGAAGGATCATGTGGTAATGAATAGGTGAAACGATCATCCATGTGATGCTTGTTCTATTTAGGTATTTACATCATGAGAATGTATTAAAATTGCTTGTGTATTGCAAAGACTGAAGCTGAGAACAGTATACAGATAAAAGCCATTATTCAGAATTACTGAAAAAATCATATGTGTAAATGCAGATGTGTATATACATATATATGACAGATAAACAATTGTCACTTGAAGTTAATTGCATTCTTGCTGTGTTCCTGTATCTTTTATTAGCAGAAATAACTGTAAAAATCTATTGCCGTTAATTCAGTATTTTAAGTATTTTCCCATGATTTATAGCTTACTTGTCCTATACCTTCACTGAAGTTAATTATTGTAAGAGAACGTTAGATACATCAAAACCCACACAGGAGACCTTGTTAGTCAATATGGTGTGCTAATCACCTTCACAGGTTTGTACTGTAAAGTTGTAGTGTGTGGGGGGCGAACAAACCTTAAAATGAACTTTGAGTGTGCGTTGCAGTTATTTTTTTTAAATACACCGCAAGATTTATAATGATGAGAGTGCAAAATGCTATCATAAGCTACAGTGTGAAATTAAATGCTAAAATTTGTATAATGCATGGTAATATGATGCTACCTGTGAAGAAAAGTATACTAAATTTAATAGAGATTCTCAAGAACTGAAGGTATATTAATATATGTTCTTCTGCTGTACTACAGTATAATGTGTTAATAGTATAAGAAAAATATCACTATATCATATTGTGGTGTGAAAAAATTTATCTGCAGCGTAGTGAGGTACAATAAATCTGTGCTCTGGGACTCCGTGAGCAAAAATACTCACAAATGCACCACTGAGTTAAAAGGAGCTCAGTGCCACTGGAAGATGTGATGACTATGGAATGAGCAGAGATTACAATCATGATCTCCATGTTCTAGTGTTTTTTTTTGTTTGTTTTCTGCAACAGTACATTATTAAATAACTGTGCCCCTTAACAGTTTCTGTGGAGAAATGATTAGTTTGGTTTTGATTTTTTTTTTTTTTTTTCCCCCCTTCATTTTTTGTAGGGTCTTACCTTTAAGTTTTAACTACCTGTGAGTTTTCTACTTTGAAGTCTGTTTCAGTGTATGCAAATTCTTCATTGGCTCCTGTTTATGCTGAAGGTGTATATATGCAATGAGGCATGAATTTTTGGGAAGTCAAAGGCAACTAAACTAAGAAGTGTAGTGGATGAATAACAATCAATGTGAACTTAAGAGGTTGAGAAGAGCAGATGGTGATTTTACACTTTCCCCACCCACTCTCAAAAGATCAAAAAGGATGCTACTATACATTTCAGATTTCTGGGGGAAAAAAGAATATCAAAAATTAGATTTGTGCTGCTAGAGAGGAGTAAGGAATATGAACATTCTAAAAGAGGTGTCTGTTTAAACTGTCTTTTGCTGCTAGTTTAAATTGCAACTGCAACAGGTAGAGTGAAAGGTGTGGGGACTTTAAGTATTTCTCCTCCAGAAGTGCATGAGCAGTATTGGGAGGAGAACTTGCACAGGCTTATAACTGACTTTCAGCAGAATTATAATCTGTTCATGTTTCTATTAACAAGGCATCTGCATAAAGTATGGTCCCACAATAGCGTGCTAAGGAGTTTAGCACTCTGAACTGGATGGGCTTTCTAGTGCAAATTGGACTGAAAATGAAGCAACTAATGAATATATACACATATGTAATTTTAAAAGTTGTGTTTCTTTATTCAGATTTTTTTCTAAGGTAAAGCAATGAATGTTGTTTTCCCCTAAAAAATATATCTAGAAAAGACAGAGGGGAAGTTTCCCATACAAGTCTTCAGATTTTGTTAGCCCTTGACAAATTTAGATTGGCAGATTTGTAAATACCATCAAATCTCCCCGAGGAATATGTTCACATCTGCTGGACTCCTTGTTGTTTGCCCTATAGAAGTTCATGGTGGTATATCAGAATGGTAACAGCAGCACAACCTTTGATAGTAGTTGTGAAAGGTGTGATTAATAGAATAAAATCATGACTTCAGCTGTTAATTCAGAACATAATTCTCATTAATTTCAAGGTAATTTACTTAACATGAAATATCAAGAAAACATTGGTCCTAAGCATTAAAAACTAATGAACAAAACTTCATGGAATCATTCAGTATGGCAACATCTTGGTGTTTCTGACATAAGCAATAAATTATTGGCCTACATATTATGCAGAATTTTGATGTTAGTAAATGTGTGGAGCCACACAGAATGATCAGTGGTGCAGAATATGCACTGTCCTGCCTTCTGAGTGAGTCAGGGATTCTATGTCAAATGGATGTGATCATGTAGTTAATGGATTTGCTATAATTATGTACAGTATGGTCGAAAAGTGTGTATGAGGAAAGCTTGATGCTATTCTTACATAACTTTCAAAGGTTTAACTTTGGAACTATGGTTAATACGAGTATTTTACAATGTGAGTTAGTGGAAATTGTGTATTGTTTGGTACTGACATATGCTCCTCTAGGTTCCTTCCTTCACAGTGTTCCATCCATATGGCATTTATTGGTTATAGTTTTTCACTTTCCTTTGCCTTGTCTTATATATGTCTAATATGAAGATAGGATGCCCAAAATATGGTTTAGTTAGAGCACAGCTGTAGGACAGTAGACTGTCTAGCTCATATATGGGACTAACTTGTACAGAACATCTGTTCTTACAAGCATGTCAAAAATACTCTGTCTCTTCATACATCTCCATTACCTTTTCTGATACTCTCTCACCTTTCCTTCATAAAAGGGCTAAGTGTCAGAAAAAGAGTGTGTTCTTGCTCTATCAAAACCTAGAAGCACAAGCTTCACAGCATTCTCAGCAGTATCGTCTCTTAAAGTTGATTTCCATCTAACAGAGAATTAGTCAGAGGTTGCAAACACTGCAGCAAGTTTCCCTTTCGTCTGGTTTCATGTTTTCTAGTCTGAAAAGAAGGGTTCTGCAGGCCATGTTCTGGTGAGCTACCAGTCTTCTGTGAAACTGCTCGGTTATCATCTGTGTGAAGAAATTGGCTCTTATGAGGAGAGAATGAGACAATATTTTGAAGACACTAGGTTTTCTCATTTGTGTATGTAAAGAATGCCAGCTCTTTCTCAGGCTGTGAAAATAATTATCTGAGTTAATTTCAGAAAAGCTTTTTTTTTATCTCTTTCCTCCTTTAATATTAGCTGAGGATATTTCCATACTTACTATTCTGAAGACAGAGGGGAACCAAAAGGAAAGGTGTTTTTCTCAAAAATTAAAATGTAGTTTTTGTGCTGTCTTACAACACGTCATGCAGATTTGTTTCTAAATACATGAAGTGTTCCTTAGTTGTCCCTCAAAATTCTTTATTTTGCTAGCTCTTTAGCAGGTGGGACTGACTGAAAATTGGGGAAGTGGCACTGCATGGAACACCATTTTGATAGTGTAACTGTTGCGGAAGGAAGCACCTTTCTCCCTGTATCAGTGAAAGAACATGTACTTTTCCATCCTAGAGCAAACTGGCTGTTAGCAAGATGGTGGGAGAAGGGGCAGAACTCAAGGGAATGGGAGGTGCTCTCAGTGGAGGATAGAACCCATCCTGCTGGCTTATGTGGGGCTGACTTGGCAACAGTACAGCGTTTGGAGTCATCTATTAAAATGTAGTGGTTGCCATCTTAAAAGGCACCAACTTTTTCTCGTCTTGGCAGTCAGATGGTTCTGATATTTTTTCTTTTATAACATTAGCATTCTCTCTGTTAGTGTAATTTATGATGTGATTGCAATTTTGAAAATTCTGAGAAGCTTGCATTGTTGTCATATATAAAGGAATATTAATACAGTAAATGAAGAATGCAAGCTTTGAAAAATATCTGACAAATTAAGAAGAAATATGGGTTTCTGGTTTGCTACAGGCAAGTGTCTTAAGCTTTCTTAATAGTTCTTCTGATACATTGACGTATGTTAAGCTACATTTTGAGTAAGAAAGAAACATTGATTTTTTTTTTAAAAAAAAAACCCAAAACCCTAAACTAAACCAAAACCTTCTTACTATAACTCTTTTAGTTGTATGTATTCATGTTAATATATATGTTTTTTTCTCCCTCTCCTTCTCCCCCCATGTTTTTAACAGCTTGTCCTGGGACATACTCATCTGAAATATCAGTGTGTCTAAATGATAATCCATCACATTACAAAATAACTTTGTCTGGCACTGTGAAGTCACCAAAAATAAATTTTGATCCCCCTTTTATAATGCTGATGCCAGTTCCTCTGGATGTGAAAACTGAAACAACTATCAATATCATTCCGCAAGATTATTTAAGGTAAAAATCTTTAAGGAGATTTATTACAGAAATCCTGAATATTTTTTGTTTTGTTCTCTTCTGAAAAAGTGAACTATTTTTGGTTTGTGAAGGTTACTATTTTCTGCTCAGCAGAGGGGTTTGCATTATCAGGAGAAAGTTCCTGTAATTAATATTGCTGTATATTCAACAAGCCCATGTTCTGTTCTCAAAATATTCCTGCTTCATGAATTGACCATCTTCTGATTTATTCACTCTGTTAGATGCTTTTAAAATTACTTTGAATAGCACAAAAATTAAGAAGAGTGTCCTACCAGGATTTTTAAACTTTAGCCAGATACTAAGATCATTGTCTTATTTCTTTTTTTTTACATTGTGATCAGAAAAAAAAAAATCTCTTGTTTTATTTTCTCCACTCCACAGATTATAAATCACTAGGTTCTTTCTTTCTTCCTAAGCAAAGTTTTAATATGAAGGAGGACAGCACAAACATTTTACTCTTATCCTAATTATTATTATTTTTTTGTGTGTGTGGATTACGCACTTGATCCAGTTATTTAAATTCATGAGAGCCTTTTTATAATCTTCATATTATGTAGCATAACCCATCACCACACCTATTCCAATTTGTTAAAAACCTTAATATTTTAATCTTTCCAAGTGCTCCTGTGCATTTGTATCAAAATACGCTTTTCTGTTTCCTAAGATATAGCTTTCCTCTTTGTATTTAGTAAAGAGCAGTAATATTAGTTTGCTGTCCTTATGTAGGACAGCAATACTAGAAGACATGGAGCAAAACTCTTTAAGTTCCCATAAATTAATGAAATTAACTTTACTATCAAATTACTATTGTTTTACCTTGTTTGAGTTGTAGTAGTTTGTCAAGTGATTTGTCTATTGTCAGTAACTCAGTTGTTTGAACTGAAATGATTTTGTAAGGGCCTGGACTGACTGCCATTCTTATTTCAAAACTGCAACCTAAAATTACATAACTGGGGAAAGCATCATCATTATCTTCACGAATTTCCCCTTAATAGTTCTATTTTAAAACTTGCTTTATCTTGTTGTGCAGTAGTGCAGCTTCATCATTATTAACTAAAGCTTTGAGTTAGGAAACCTAGAGTAAGGAAGTAATATCTATGCCTTTTGTAGTACTGTTAGTAGAAATTGCTGTTCATTTGGATGTTGAACTGCTGCGGGTAAATATAAAATGTTCAGATACATATGTAGAAAACAAACTAGCATCTAAATGCTAAAGGAAATTTTATTCTTCAGTTAGTTTCACTCTATTTATACTTCAAAATTGAAGATATTCTTCTGTATTTAAGTATGAAAAGCAGTTTTGTAAATGTGTGAATCTGTAAATCAACTTTACTGTCATCCTGTGAGCACAAACTCCATTACTATTTATTTTTAACACAGGCAATCACGAATTCAAGTTGAACTTCCAGAAATTGAACTTGAAGATGGTGACAGGATTTGCCCTTTTTCAGTAGAGTTCCCAGAAGGACAAGATATTGTTCTTTCATCAGATGGCACAAATAAGGAACTAATTTGTCATATCAGCTTCAGATCATCCAAGCCAGTGTCATTTTCAGGGCATATGTTCTTCACTGATGATAAAGAAAACAGGTAATGTGTGCAATTCAAAGTCATTTGGGGGTAGGGTCCAAACTGACAAAGTTGGAAGTCAGACACAGAGCTCCTAATGGTTGGGTAAAGGCACTCAAGAATAATTCTGAAAAAAAAAAATGAAAGTAAAACATAGAAATGTATTTCTTTTTGCAACTGAATTGCAATTTGAAAACACAAAATTTGGCTTTGGACTCTAAGGTAAGATTCACCTGAGTGGCCATCTTAAGGTCTTGTATCTTGTTTGTGTCTAGTGGTAACTCTTATGTCTACTTCAGTCTTCTCAGACTGCTCTGGAAACACATGGTCTTGATTCAGCAAATCCCATTGTTTTCTATTACAAAAGATTTTGCTTTTTCAAAAATACCTGATTAAAATTTTACAGTCCATGCTGGATTTCAAAGTGGTCTGATTTTGAGTTGATTCAAACTCTGTGAAATTTTATTCTATTGACCCTGTCTCTTACAATTATTATTTTTTTTAAATGAAATATTTGTAATTGGTTTAGAATGTCTTTTCTGGCTTTATTCTAATGGCATCTGGAAGAGCTGATGATTCTTATCACCTATTTGCAAATCTTTACAAAGTTGCAGTGATATGATCTTGCAAAGGATTGCTCCATTTTCAATCCTCTCACAAGCTTCAGGTGTTCTTCTGGTTCCCAAGAATTTAAGAAGACACATCTTATGACTAAAGGTAGGGAGACTTCTCAAAGGAGAGTTACACTGAAAGTCTCACATACATCTTATTTTTATTTTAAAGTAGTAGGCGCTTTTTTAAGGTAACTTTAATGGTAAAAAGCAATGCAGAAGGTCTCCCTGCCCCTACTAAACAGAGATCGAATCTGTTATTAAATGTTTTCAGCATTTTTCCATCTCTCCCCTTGGTGGGATGAATGGGTGTTTGCACGAGAAGGAAAGATCAGGTACTGCTGTAATTAAAAGTCATTCCTGCAGTTAATACTTTCAGTAAAGCAACTATTTTGAGGGTTAAGTGTCTCCCCCCTACAGCTTAGACTGGTTTTTCCTAAGCATAAAACTAAATTTTTTATTAATTTGATGCAAGGGTTATGGACCTTTCAGTTATTACTGCTCACATTGGACTAATATTTTATATTTTTCTGTACAGATTGTCAGCCAAGAATCTATATCTTACTCATTTTATTTAATTCAAAGATTTAATCATTGTGTGTGATGTGATTCATAAATGTGTGCTAAAGCTTGCAGTAATTATGAGAAAAGGATGATTTAAGCTTATGATGTGGCCTGAAATATAGCTGCTGAGCAGGCACAATATTTAGTTTTAATAACTATTTTTATATGATGCACTAGCCAGCTTCTCAAGCCTTGTTATAGAGAAATAACACTTTCTGCTGTATAATAAACTTTTTCTATATTTACCATTAAAATGAAATGAAGGATACCATTATCAGTTTAAGGGCAAACTCAATGTGTTCTTGAAAAAAGATACCAAATAAAAGTCATAACTTTAAAAAGCATCCTTGTTCACAATGGTGAAAACATAATGCTCAGGAATGTCAAACCATTTCAAAATTGCTGCTGTATTTTAAAATGTGGTACATAAGTATTTGTTAAAGGACAGAACGAAAAACGTTGTTTTGCCAATGCATGTGAATTTCCTCTCAGGGAGGGGGGTGTGTGTGGGCTGTAGGAACGGATGATGCAAAACCTGAACACAACTGGATGAAATAGCACTCCATCCAAAACAAACGGATTCTGTGTGAGCTATTAGTGTAGTAATGTTATTCATATTGGCTCTCGTGAAGAAATTATTTTATCATAACCAGAAAAAATTATTTCCTTCAATTGGAAAAGCCCTAAGTGCATGCCTGATTCTCTAACCCAAAGCATATTGTTGTTATTCTGATTAAGTCTATGACAATTTATACAGACCTGAGTTTTGTTACTACTGTTAATGTTACTATGTGCTTTGATATTCCATTCTTTAATAGTCTGCAGCTGCAATTTCTTCTGCTCTGCATATCTACCCTCATTCTTCTCAGTGCCTCCCTATGGGAGACCTATGCAATGCATTCAAACTACAAACATGATTTAACTAATTATCTAAGCATTTGATCAATTTGTTTCAGATGTTGTAACTAATAAATTTATGCCGCTTTGTTAGTTTGAGACTTTTAGAAAGACAAGATTTTGGGGCCTTCTGTGCCTTTGATGATAAAATAATGAAACCTATAACCTTTTATAATATATGTGAAAGGTAACTGGTCTTGAATGGGTTCCTGATTCATTTAACAGGCTGTGAAAACTCACAGTATCAATTGCTGAAGATTTATTACTGTGTCGGGTATTCTCTCTTTATATTTCCATTTTCAAAGTAATAATATATATTTTTAAAGTATTTGAACTAAAATTTTGGACTCCAACTCATCATCTGTGTTCTGGGATAGAATTAAAATGAGCAAGTTAAAAGGTTATTTTCATATGTTGGTACAATATCATGTCCTGTATTTAACTATTTAGAAGAGGAGTCTTAAATTCTAAGCATAATTAATTCTAGGCATATTCCAAAGCAAGAGTATGATGAGACAAATACTCTGTTTTGATAATTTTTTACTTAAGCTCTTCAGTGTTTTGCTTTTCTAAGTTCAGGTCTAAAACTTCAGTACAATTGATTTGTGTAGTACATATTAAATCTATCTCTTTTTTTTTCTTTACATCAGGCTGAACATTGAATAGAGGATAGATATTGTTGAATTTGGCTGTTTTACAAAAAGTATTTGAAAGATGATAGGTAATCATGTTTTACAGCAAAACTAAGCTATATAGAGCTGTAAAAGAAAACTGAAGAGAGATATGGTGATCATTTATACAAGTAATTTACTGTGTGCACAGATTCCATTAAATTGATCATAAGAAAGTACATTAATATTTATTTAATGGCTGCCTTAAATGAGAATTTGCAGTTAATTTCTGATCTTATTTTTAGTCTCTGTTCTCCCTTTTTCCTCCTTTGACTCCAGAGCAGAATGAATGACATTTCCTCACACAGGGCTGATACAAATACAGAAGTAAAAGATAATATAAAATCGAAGAATGTGTTGAGCAAGTATTTAATGAAAGAGAAGAAATATTTAGCTATGACACTTATTTCCTTCAACTGGAAAAACTAAATTATAAAAAAAAAAAGGCCTCTGCAAACATGACACATTTGTATATTTGTCCTCTAGTTGTTATATCTTTTAATTTGCTGATCAGATAAATAATTTAGGAGGAAAGAAAGCTTTCTGCTATCCTGATTGAAATGACATTTAACTTCTTATTTCTAAAAAATAAATAGTAAACAACAGATACATGTTGTGTCATACAATCAAAGGAAATGGTACTCTGGACAGCAAAATATATCCCCCCTCCCCTACCCCCACATGTAGTGGGTAGATACATCACTGTGATCATTGATGACACAAATGTACTGAAGCTCTTGCCTCTCAGCTTCTATAGTTCTTAATTTTCCTTCCCTCTCCCATTGGCAAGCTGGGGAAACTCATGCAATTTCTGATGTTACTTGTGTTGTTCACAGCTGGAACTTCAGGTAGAGGATGTCAGGGATCTCAGCCTCTAATAACATGATGCAACTGAGATACAATCTCTATAAGGTACTCAGTTATGAATCAGTTACAGTTGTTTTTCTTGTCCATGAGATCTCAGCATCTTGCTGATGGAAAGAGTCCGTTGCCTTTTGCTGTTGGGAAATGTGCCTAAGCCATTCAGGTCTTTAATGGACACTGCTGGGAAATGTCAAATGCATGTATTCTGCTGGCGTGCCTTAGAGAATTTGGAGACAGCAGGGATCTAGAAAGTATTGGAGTTCTTCATATTTGCATGCTTCTTTGCTGCATGCTTCTTTGCTGCATGCTTCTTTGCTGCATGCTTCTTTGCTGCATGCTTCTTTGCTGCATTCTTCTGACCTAATAATATATTGGTGTTTTAGATAGGTGGAGTGCTTTTGAAAACCAGGATGGTCCAAAGCCATTAACCACTCCTGTTCTTTTCTGTGCTGTGGCTTTCTACCATTTTGATGGTTCCTGCCTTAATTCAGGAATTAAGAACCGACATCATTGCTGCTACTAGAAAAAACATGGCTGCTTTCCCAAGGATAAGTCTTGTGTATCGTGTGAAATCACATGTGTCACTATTCATTATTTCAATTGCTGTGGAAGCCTGAGCTCCTGCTGCAAAGAATAAGGGCTCCTCAATGTCAGGGAACTGCTCATTTGTGAATGAAAATGGCAGAGCTTGCATGGATCATCTTTTCTTCTCCCTTCCAGTTCTGTCATCTCTGGATCTGTTCAAGCATTTTTGGGAGGAGGGAAGAGGGCAGGACTTTATTTATTTTTAAATTAAAACTTCTAGTTCCCTGCCTCTAGGTTATTCCTTATTCTTAAAGATCTGTAAAATGCCTCACTCTCATGTCAAGTTTGTTTTGTGTCCTAAACTAGCAGTGTGAACTTCCCTTAAATATTGTTTTAAATTTACCTAAGCAATGTTGCTACAGAAATTCATCAATTAGTTCCTAATGGCTTTGCATTATTTCTCTTTAGAAATTGTTAGTGATATTCTGCATCTGTTAATGAGTACTGTTGAAGAAGGATTATTTAACTATGCCTGTATTTGTAGAGCATTTGGGGTACACTGATATAAAACAAATAACTTGTTTCTGCTTAGAAAATGTCTGAAATACTATAGAGAAAATAAAAGGGATAAGTATGTTTTGATTCAGGTTCCTTTGGCTTTCCACAAACATTAAAACAAACAAATGAAAAAAATTAGAGTTAATTTAAGTGAACAAATTGGTTTTATATGGTACTTTCTTGTCATCACAGTTGGAGCTTTAGTTTTTAGTGATCAGCAGATTTCGAATATTGGTAAACACAATATATTTAATGGCCATTCTCCTGTTCTGTGTTTTTGGAAACATGCATTAGAGAATAAACACTGACATACCAGCGGCAATGATGGTTCATGTATAAAATTCTTTTTTACTTGCTTTATTAAGCATTATAAAACTAAATACACTGAATAATTTAACAAATTTAGTAACTCCATGTTTGCTAACAATACAGGTACTTTTTCATTCTAATAGAATATCACAGACTTTTATATTATTTATTTAAGCTCTGCTGGAAATACAGAACAAATATGTTGCACAAGACTTATGGCTTTGTAACCTCACTTAATGAATGGTGTTATAAATAAAGATCAGTGCTAGAAGACAATTTTAAGCACATACAGAATACATGTCATTGTAATCTATTTGCTATATTCATATGGAAATATGTGTGCTTTTGTCTGGTGCCCCATATGTCAGTGCCTGAAATTTGTATGATAAATATTTAGCTCCTAGCACCTTTGTTTTTTTTCTGTCATACTTCCTTATGAATGGAGTGTCATCCTTTGAAATGTGGGTGAGGTTTGAGCTACTGACTCATTCTTCTTGAAGTTTCCTTTCAAATCCCACTTTTGGGAAAATGTCATATTAAAATACTTAATGATGATGAGTCAACAGGTGGCCAATAAGTGACTTGATATTGATTATCACAGAATGGCTATGGTTGGGAAGAGCCTCCAGAGATCTTCTAGTCCCCTGTTCAGATCTCCTCCTGAAAGCAGAATCAACACTGTTCATTTGTTTTTCGAATATCTCCAAAGATGGAGACTTCACAGCCCTCTCTGGGCAGATTCTTCCGGTGTTCAGCCACTGTCATGGTATTTTTTTTTTCTTATGACTAGACAGAATTTCCTGTATTTCAGTTTGTACCCATGGCCTTTTTTGCTCTCACTGAGCATCATTGAGAGGATTTTGGCTCTACCGTCTTTACTCCCTCCCATCGGATATTTATACCTCTAGATAAGATCCCCTTAACCTGTCTCTTCTCCAGGCTGAACACTCACAACTCTCACATTCCCTCCATATGGCAGGTTCCTTGGTCCCTCTTTGATCCCTGTGGCTCTTTGCCAGCTGAAGTCTGCTATTCTGAATTCCAGGGCTGTGATATGGCTTTTTGCCTTGTTTTCTCCTTTCAGAATCCTGAACCTCAACCTCTCATGGTCACTGCAACCTGTGGCCATAGGAGCTAAATCCTTGCTGTCAAATTAGCTACAGAATCAGTTGGTGACTTGCAGGATACAATCGCTCATCTTCGAGCTCTTTTTCCTCACTGACATGTTTGAAGAGAAGGCCACCTGTGCCCCATTCCCTTGATCATTGCCCAAAAAGCTGTGCTGTTGTGCCTGATATGTTCCAGGTCTCCCCATCAACTTCACTGGTGCCCATGCAGAATTGTAGCATGGCCAAGGGTTGGACAAGCTTCATCCATTTCTTAACAGCAACCTGGATGAAAGCCCCAGGCCAGCATCAAACATCCAGAGATGAAGGGTCAGGTTGGCAAATGAGGATCTTGGTCCCCTGTGCAGGGCATTTGCCGTTTCCTGGTGTTTCTTCACAGCTCATGCTCAGCCAGCACAGGTGCATCATTGCCCATGTCCCTTTTTTCATCTTATGACCATTCTGAGGCTTCTGAATTAGTTAATAATATGTTTGCATTGAGTTTGTTAATGGCTGAGTGTATTTGTTTCCCTTACTATAATGTTGCAGCAGCCACAGAGACATGTTTTTGTTGGATTGTAAGCAGCACGGAACAGGGAGGAGCTTCCATTACAAGCAGCATTGTGAGGTCTGAGGCATTCATTTGTACACAGGTGTTCTGTAGCAATGCCTGTTGTTTGTATTTTAGACTGTGCAGTAATATCTTTGTTTTGAGCAGTATCACTCACTGAATTTGGGTAACTGGGTTAAGATATACTGCAGTAGTTCTCTAGCACATCTCAAGATGGCTGAGATGGTTGCCTCAGACAGAAATCAAAAAGTTCACTGAGTCCAATAATACAGACATCTGAGTTACTTTCATATAGCTCGAGAACTATGTCTTTTATTAACTTTCATCCAGCTTTCTTCCATCCCTGCCCCCAGTTCTGTTGTCTGAAGTTAACCTAACGTGTGCCTGCAGAGTATTGAGAATTGTCATTTAGCACAGTAAAGTCACAAGCTGGAAGCTGACAAATGCTTTTGTGTTGTAGTTATTGATCCTGTGTGTCTTTAAAAGGCTTAGTAAAGGTAGAAAAATATTATGCTCTGACATCTGGCTTGGGCGTGTAAAAATGTACATTTTGCACATGTAGATAGATACATATATACCTCTCATAGCCATCTGACCTGCTCATGTCCTACTGCTGAGATTTTTGGTGAATAAAAGCAGAAAGCATGAAGTTAGCTGAAAGAAATACTGTGCTACAAGGTGAAACTGGCCAAAGCATTTACCCTGTTCCCAGCCAAGTTCCCACAGAATTGACATGTCCTAAGAACAAACCAAAACATTGGAAAGCTAGATTATTGATTTAAATATCTGTTAGCTATGAAATTTGAATTGAAATGTGAATATTTCCAAACAAGAAAGATGGCTATAGGTTTTGTTGGAGCCTTTCTCTATTCAATAGAGCTACCCTAAAAGTGGTATCTAAGAATGTTGTGTTTGGAAAAGGAAATAGGAAACATGAAAGAAAAGATACTTTCCAGTACTTTTAAAACATTTATTTTTTCCTTGATTGTTATTCTATAATAAAGCAGTAGAAGCTAATTTATGTCATAGGATAAATTAATCTGAAAGGTCTTGTGACATCTTTTAATATTAATCTAAATTTACATTAAATATTAATTTATCCTTCAATTTTTAATTTAAAGAAAAAAGAAAATAGTTTATTCTGTGCAAGGTGTATTTTCAATATGCATAATTCTCAGTATACTAAAGCAAGATGGATATCAGCATGCTGTTTGAATTATTAAAATACATTTTTCTTTGTATTTTTGACAGCTTAGTCAAAATGGTTAATTAACATTAATGCTAGTTAATTAATATTAATGCTAGTTAATTAATATTGATGTGGGTTAATAAGTTAATGTGGAGTAAAAAAACCCAGGTGTATAATGACAAAGAACTAAGCTCAGCAACCTGTTGGTTGCAATGAGCTAAGAACATGTACACAGGTGTCTAACAGGGATCCATTCATGGCAATAATTTGCTTGTTGACTATATGCTGAGAGATTGAGGTGAAGTATGAAAAAAAGGTGAAAAGGTGGACTACTACAAATTGATATTGCTCCTACAGACAGTACAGACATGCTAGTGAACACTGGAGCATGTACATCTATATTATATTCTAGCGACTGCAGTCAATATCTCATTGTTTTTTAAATTGAATATTTATTTCTAAATATGTATTTTGAGATTTCTGTAAAGTCTTAAAGAATAAATGTTAGATCAAAATAAATGTTGCTTTTCAAAAATACTTCCCCTGTCAAAAAATATAGTATATATTTAGGAAGTTAGCAATCTCCTTTAGGACACTCATAATGTCAATTGTAATTTTAATTGTTTTTTCTTTTCAGAGAGACAGAGTTTATTTATTTCACAAAATCTCTGCTAACTCTTAGACTTCCAAATTAATGATACATTCATTCTCATAGTAAAACTATGAAGTGGAAATACTATACTAAGCTTCATCATTTCAGCAGATGCAATCCCATCTGTGCACTCCCCTACTGAGCTAGAATAGAAGACGAAAGAAATTATCCAGACACTTTTATTCTGTCTTTTATTCCTGTGCTGAAATACCTTGATTACTATGCTAAATCGAAAACTATCACTTTTGTGTTTTGTTTTGAACAGGTTCTCCATTCAAGTTGCTGCAACAACAGAGAATTGCCTTCTCACTTCATACCCATATTTGGCATTTCACCGCTCTGATCAACAGATTACCTTAAGAAACTGTAAGCAGTTCACATTCTACCTCTTAAAATTATATTATATCCTGCAATATTATCAGTATTTTCAGTGTGATAACAGGGATGTTCAAGATAGTATTTTTCTCATTAATTACAATGGGATACTGCAATGAAATTTTAATAAAGGTTTAATAGCTTTTGTTTTCTTGTTGAAAACGAGGAAAACTTATATAAATGATTAGGTAATGTTTATTGAAAAATATTGGACAAACCTAAATTTTACAGAACACTTTGTGAAACTTTTAAAATATGAGTAAACAGACAAAACAATAGACAGTAAAGGAACATAAATTATATTGGTAGTGATCATCAATAACATCTAGGACAACTGTTGCATATGTTTTGAAGAAAGCTAAAGAGAGGAAAGCCACACAGTGTTATAATCAAATGTGATCATTATTTGCCTGTTGGGAATAGTTTTCAGGTTTTTCAATTACTGACCTTGAAGGCTGGAGAGCAGAGTCATATTTTAAGGCCTAATAAAAGCCTGCCATCAGAGACTAGAAATATTTCTAACTGCAACGTGTCTCTCTGCCTCCCTCTCTGTCTCTACATCTCTGCCTGTGCCCACCCTCCCCAGCCACATCTTTACCAGCATCCTGCCCTTCCTCACCCACGCCCTTTGGTTTTCTTCCCGCCTCAAAGACCTATAATCTCTTCATGTGCACCTGTGCTTATGGGAAGAGGCTCGGATCATTGTATAACTCAAGTTGGAAGGGATCTCTGCAAGTCATCTAGTCCAAACTCCTGCTCAAAGCAGGTTCAAATATTTTTTTTGTAGTTGTTGGGATATGATATATTTTGATGAAATAGACAAGTTTTTCAGGTAAGCTAGTCATTCCTTTTGTCTGAAATAGATTTAGAATTCACAGTCTTATAAGATAAGTCTGCATTAACTTAAGTGTGTTTATCGGACTATCTAAGAGAAGAGAGCTGGTATTTGTGAAGTTGAAAAAGAGATTAGCAAGAAGACGGGTGATGATTTTTTTAAATTATTTTTTCCCATTTAGAATAAAGATACAGGTTCCATATCATTAATGGAAAATAACACAATAAAATCAAGACAGGAAAGGGGAAAAAATATCTCTTGTAAATGTGTGATTTTTTTTTTTTTTTTTTTTTTGTGACCAATAGATCATTTTTGCAAGCTTAACTTTTGAAGTTGCTTTGTAGGTTTTTTTTATTGAGGATTAAGACATACACAGAGTGATGATTTTTAGAAGCGATCTCCCATTAGTAATGGGATATTTGTCCTGTATTGATTGATTATTATTTTGTTCACAGTACCAGTTTGTATCAATTTTGAAGCAAGTCATTACTGCTAAATTCCATGACAATTTATGTGGGTTTTTTATGGACTGTTTTGGTGTGGAATGCTGTTTAATGTGACCAAACCATATCGATACAACACAGTGGCTTTGAAAGCTATTCAAGAAGGCTTTGATTCCACATATCTGGCATCATGCTCTTGTTTTATTTGCTCCAAACGACATGAATAACAGTGCCAGCAATAAAAAATTAAAGATAATAATACAGACCTCTTTCTTTTCTTGCTGGTATGTTTACTTCTCTAGAAACTCCACTAGATTTCCCATCTACTCTTGTTCTGGAGACTTACAACAGAGATAGATAGCAGAGGATCCTCTAATCCTATCATAGGCCAACATGAGAATGTCAGAACATACATTCTGACAGAACTGATGGATTGACAAAGCATACTTTTGAGCTTGGTTTGTAAAATATGTGTTGCTGAGTCTGAAAGAGCTTGGTAATTGTGTGCTGAGACTCACTACAGAGCTGTGATAAAAATTCCTTAAGAACATTTGGTTCATGACTTAGTATTCTTGAGTTAATGCTGTTTTGATGGGCGCTTTTCTGCAAGTGTGAAGACCCATCCTTTAAAACATACAGTTAATCGAAAAAATATGCAGGCAATTTCCTTTTGTCCCTGGTCTAAATGACCAAAGTGAGATTTTCATAACGAGTAAAATGAGAACTGTTACTTGATTAAGTGAGGCACAAAATACAAAAATAGAGAAGCAGATATCCATTTGTAACCTATTAGCGAACAGGCAATAAAATATGTTTTCTCAACTGCATCTTGTAATCTTGTTTTATAGACAGTAAACACTACAGTTGTGGAGAAATAGTTCTACATCCATGCTATACTCCCCAATCACTTTCACATAGTTCTTCCTCAAGTTCCTTTGGTGCAACCACTGACTCAACCTATGAAGATTCTGAATCAGGTATAATGCAGCTGTTAAATTTAAGCTCTTTGAGCTCTTAAAACTGTTTTTCAGCTTACTGCTTTAGAGAGATATGTTTCCATTTGTAAGTTTTGTCTGCCTCTGCATATATAATCAATGAATATTGGGAAGACTATCCTCTCCTGTGATACCATAGGAAACCTGACCTAGAGTATAGAAGCTGACAAAACTCCTTCCTTTTAGCCAATCAAGTGGAAGGGAAATAAATAAAAGTATATTATTATTAAAAAAAAAAAAAATGTCCATGGAGAAGCCAGCAGAAAAATAAATGACTGAACCTAAGCAATTATTTGCTAAGAAGGGCATTGTTTATGTAGTTATGAACTAACCAATCACATACACTCTGTAAATATGCTATATTTTGCAAAGGTCTAGTTGTATGCCCAGGTTAGACTTCAATATTTGTATGGCATTTATGAGGTACTGTATAAAATCAACTGCTGTCAGTGGGGCTCAGTTAAGATTCCATATGAACTAAGAGTAATAGATCTTCTGTAATGTTGTTAGGTGACTAGTATCTGAGGCTGTGGTCATCTCTGTCATCTGCTAGTTTTCTAACTAGGAAGTTAAAGCAGCTGAAGTTACTGCTGCTGTTTGATCACTGTTAGGATTTCACTCTTATAGATCTGCTGTTGTTTGAGTGATTGTTCTCCAAGGCATTGCCAAGACAAATAGAGGTAGTTAAACAGATTAAATAGTTGCTCTTTACCAACATGATTCATTTTAATGGAATGATGTAAGAAGAGTTCAAAGAGCAACTCAATTTCAGATCTCAAAAGGTAATAACCGCTGGCAAAGGTGACAGTGATGAGATGGGGAAAATAATCTTGTCAGCTGGCAGAACTGCACAAACTCAGATCTCTTTGGGTGATGATCTTAAAAAGGATGAGTGTATTTTCTCCATATTGTGTTGTTTTTTCTTCTTAAATCCTAATGAGATTTTTTTTTTTTTTTTTCCCATTCACTGTCTAAGGTATTAGTTTGTTTTATTTTTCATCATTTAATGAAATATCAAAACTTCAATAGTGGTATTAAAATACACCTTCAAGGATGTGATCATCTAAGTTATTTGTGCTAAGGAGAAAAGTGTTCTTTGTTTTCTTAGTTATCCTTTATGCAATAATATTGTTGTTGGTGTTAACAAATAGTAGTTGTTAAAATATACTATCTAAATTTTGACCAGGTCAGAATTTAGGAGAGAGAAATCCTAACAGAAGTTAGAAGAGTCCAAATACTTACAGATTGGGATGTAGGCTTAGTTGTACAATACCTGACAAACTGTTTGAACACAAGTCAGTTACTGAGCCATGCAACGTGATTGGGATGAGGAACTTAGCACTGGCTAGCTGGTAAAGCTGTACCTACGGGGACTGTTTCTTTAAGATTCCTGTCTGTGGTTTTGTAAGTCATGCCTGAATTTCTTTTTTCTGATTTGGTAATATTTTTTTTCCTGAAGCAAGTTAGATTTCAAGAATATATTCTGTTCTTTTCCTAAGATGTGTACATGTCAGTTAAATTGTTTATTCCTGAAATAAGTCAATCATTCATTGTCTGAAAGTTTATTGTTTTCTGAAAACAATTGCATATTAAAAAATATTGGTTTTGCATTAGACAAAAATAAGGAAATAAGGAATCTTTCTGGATTTTTTTGTGTCATTCAGAATCAGACACTACTTCTGAAAGTGAGAGTTATGAAACGATAAGTGAAGAGAGTGAAGGTGACAGTCAAAGTGATGAGAGAGAAAATAAATCTGAATTATCATTTTTTCCTGATGAAGATGAAGAGGAGTACAACTTTTTTCAGAAAACCCTAACTGCTGTTAAGAATTGGTTTACTCTCTTTGGTTGGTCTAAAGGACAAAATCCTATTTCAATACCATATTCACTCAGACGGTAATTCATATCTGCTTATAGCTAACTTATGTCTGCCTAATAAAATGTTAACATATATACTAAAGAGACTGGAAAATGATTTAGGGAATGTAAATGCTCTAATGCACAGTTGTATATTAAAATTGTAATATCTACATGCTGTTTTTTGAAAAAGTCATTCAGGTGTTACTTCTCACTTTCTAAAATATATTTACAACTATGATGCTCTGATATATTGTAATGCAGTGTATGTTAAATATGCAGTTCAAACTGTATGTCACCCTCTTAACTGAAATTGATTCTCCTCCCAGAATGAATACAGTTACAGCAATTGTCTCATCTTTAGTGGGATAAATGTTTTAACAGTTTGTGTTTTTTCTCCCCACGTAGTCTGAAGATCAAGTAACAGATGGGAAAGCAAATTTCATAATTGTCTTGCACACGCCCTGGAAATATATAAGTCTTAGTGACATCACTTAGTTGGTCTTATCTAGCTTGCTATAAATAATGAAGAAGCCAATCTCCTGGGACACAAATGCATCGGCATTTATAAACATGATAGAAATGAAAGTTGTGTTTGGCAGAAAGCAGTGACAAACACAAATTTCTTTATGAAATATTTCACATATTAAATATTCCATGAAAAGTTCTGTGAAAAGGAAAAAGTCCTACATTTTTCAACCTTTTTACTGCTGTTTTTACTTCATGGTTTATTAAATTTCTCACCATGATAGATATACAATGTTAGCTCACTCTGTGCATTTAAAAGAATAATATTTGCTTTTTCTCTCTCAGTGATGTGTGTAAAGTCCAGAAGACCTCTTCACAAGAAAAGGTTTTTAAACAAGACCTTGGCAAAAATACTAAGACTGTTTATGACATGTTATTGCATCTGAGTGGACAGCTGGTGCCAGGGGTTACAGCAAACCAGTCATTGCCTCTTGATCCAGTGGAACGAATGTTACAGCTCCACTATCAGCATTCTTCATTGCTTGCTTTCCTTAAGTAAGTACATGTATGATAATGTACATGCATCTGTTACACTTTTTTATTAGCACAGTTTAAACATAATTCCAACTCAACATTATACAGCAGGTTTAGGGTTTCCTTTCTGTTGTATCTTTTGTGCTCTAAGATTTATGTATTATAAACTTTAACTAATTTTTACTAAGTTTGTCCTCTGCAGTTTACACTAGTTGAGGTGTTCTCTGGTAAGGTTATATCCAACACAGGAATTTCACAGGAACTCTGCTCCCTTAATTACAAAAGATGACTTTCAACCTCGTTACTGAAACAGACTTAGTGGATAGTCAGACCAGGTTTGTCATTAATGATCTTACTACTTCACTGATGCTCTTTGTCCTGTAATTACTGGCTTTAGCAAAAAATTTATAGACTTACTTTGTAATCTATTTGTCTTTTATATTAATAAAATGCCAAGAAATGGAAGCACTACTGCTGCTGAATAAATTTAGCTATTAGCTAACCTCATTGATAATCTTATCTTGTCACATAATATGGATCAGCTGTCAAAGACAGTGCAAATCAAAAAAGGTTTATAAATTCTTCTTCATCCTTCTTGGCCGTTGCTGCTGTGAAACAGAGAAGAAAATTAACTTCAGAGAAAGTCTAATGTCATGAGATCCTTAGAGATCATCAGAAGCCCTGAAACACAGCATTTCTGCTTCTTTTTAGCACACTTACCTAGTGTTCAAGAGGCTGTAAAGCCATTTAAAAACTGTAATTTACATACTATTCTAAATATTAGCTTTTCATTTGAGAATAAAAGTGATATAGCTGTATCTGAACTCATAATGAAGCCAATGCACATTGCTCCAACAACACTAGACCTTTATTTGCAACTTCTATCCACGTCGGTTTTATTAAGAAGAGTGAGAATAGCATTCTTCTGTGCACCACAGATAACATAGCGGCAGTTGATAAGAAGGAGCCATCACGGCAGTGGCAGAAAAAATATCTTTGCCTTTCTTCAGTAACCAAGAACAATGCTTACAGATTCCTGTTGTTTTCATAACTTCAATATCCATTCTGATACTAAATAAAGGAATTGATGGATATGTCCCATTGTATTTTGTATCAAATCTCAAAGGCTAGTGTCATCTGCTATCCCTGCATGTTCATTGTGATTTGTGGAAAGTGAAATTCCCTCCTTTTGAAGCTCAGGAAAACACTCTGAGAACAGAAACATACAATTCTCAGCTTTCTTCCCCCAAACACTACTTTCTGGTTAGCATGGTTAAAAAAAGTAATCTTTCATTTTTTCCACTTGCTAAAGCAGGTGGATGTTGTTTGCTGTTTCAAGCAACATTCAAGTATTGCTTTTATTTTCCTTCCTCAGAAGTTTTTCTTGGTACATTTCCACCACAGTAAAGGAAAATTTGGGTATTTACAATACAAGTAGCTACTTTGTTGCAAGCTGTATGTCTTGAAGAAAAATATCTTAGCAGTGCCAAAATATTAATCTTGGAGAACTGGAATAATTTTAAATATTGACCTTAATGAGGAAGGACTTTTTTAAAGATAGTGTTTCTCAATAATAAAATGCAGCCAATTATGAAAACATTGTTATACAGAACCCATCTTAACAAGATTACGTTCCATCATAGTAATGTAAGTTTTCTGAGCATGAAAATTGTACATTACACCTCTTCCTGTACGTCTACCAAGTAAAAACATTGAAATAAAGATAGGACACCTGAAACGATAAGTTTTTAAAAGCTTCCTTGTTTTATCATTTGGGAAGAAATGCAGTTTTAAAGGGGTTTCATGGGACAGAGTGTATGACTTTAGTGGAAAATGGGAATTGAAGACATGGTGATTCTTAGAACCAGACTACTAACTTGATGTCATTTTGGGTCCTTGATTAAAATATTTGTGTCTTAAAAAAACATACTAGGTAATTGTATGAGACATGAAATTTCGAATTTCTGGCTAGATAATATTACTATGCATAATATAGAGACAAAAATGTGCTATTGTCAGCAAGTTATAATTCTGTGGGAAGATAAGTTTTTGGATCCTAATTTCAAACTGTGATGGATGACTTTTTATGTACAGAGTAAATTGAATTTGGACTGTATATGAGAAAAGTATGATCACTTCATTTGAATGACAGACTGGTTATATAACAAGAAAAGCTAATTTGATTATTATTCACTTTAGCCATGTTCATGGCTAAATCATGGAGAACAATATAAATCTAGATATGCTAAGATAAACTTCTGACCTGTAAGTCAGGAAACTTTTCTTCTCCACTGAAGAAAATAGGAATTCTTCATTATTTATCCCTCTTTCCAACATTTGTTTAAACTGTGTCATTTTTTGATAAAGAATAGTGTTTCTTCACTTGGAAGATAAGGTTTTTTTGGTGTTCAGTCTAATGAAGTTGCTTTTAGTTACTGCAATTATTTTTCCTATTGCATTTATTAGTCACCTGAGAGCAGATAGCAGGTCAGTTTAACAATTAACAGAGTTTTGAAATATCTTTGCTTACACCCATAAGAGTTCCAATATCAGACCTGCAGGCAGATAAAAGCATCATCAAGTTTTAATGCCAATAATGTTATGTAACACCAGTTCTTTGGCTTTCACATGGAAGTGGGTATTATGTGGTTTGATGCTTTGTGCTATAATAAATCCTTTATGGAGGAGCAATTCTCCTAAAAAAGCCAGCCTGTCCAGAGATGTATGTGCTTTTAGTATTTAGTTGTAAGCATAGGAATTGAACATGAACTCCATAAACAGAAGCTGTCTAAAGCAATTAGTGTAACTGGATTATTAGTCCAAAGTGAACTCTGATAGAACTCAGAAGAGCTTGCACATAGGTTGAGCAAGTTTTAAAAGTAGGACTGCTCTTAAAAAGAATTATCTTGCTTACCTGTTATCTTTTCCTGCTTTATGATTTCAGAAGCCAAGGAGCATTTCTTCCTCATGTAATGCCTGAATTTCTGCTTGAACCTGACGATTACAAGAAATGGATTAAAGTGCAAACTGAACTGAAGGTAGGTTTGGGGTTTTTTGTATATATATATATGTGTGTGTGTATCTATATATATATGTGTATACACACACACACATACACATACACACACACATATATATATATATATAAACAAAAATCACATGCTTATTGTCAGTCCTTTGAAGACTAATGGAAGTCCTCTGTGGACCATGAGTATTCCTACTGTGCTGACTCTCTTGGATTGCGGAAATCTAAGCACATGCATCAGATTGAGCAGAAATGTAAACTGATACCAACACTTACACCCTCCTCCCCTGTTTTTTCTCTTTTGTTCCTTCCAATACTGCTGATACCTGTGATTAATTTCCAGCAGATATGTTTTCTCAAAGTTGAATTAATTGTACAGTTTTTTACAAATAATATCCATGTATTTTCCCTCTGTCTTGATTGTTGCTTTCGACTCCTGTCAATTCTGTATTGTGCTTCTTGTTCCTGAGATAGCAGTGAACTGTAAATAGTTCTAATGCTGATTGCTATTGCACTATAGTGGATATTATCAGTCATTTATGGTGTTGATTCATTATTATACTCTTGTGAGTTTACTATCCAAACTGCTGAAATGAATATCAAAACTAAATCCCATTCTTTTATTTAAAGGGTCACGCGGCTGAGTTGAAAAATGGAGGTGTGAAAAGCCCAGACATATTTAGTGACTATCATCTCTTTGTTCTGGAGGACGGTGTCTTTGAGAAAATGAGCAAACGAGCTTGGACAGACGTGCTACTGCAAGTATACAAGGTAAATTGTGGATACATTTTGTACTGAAATTCTGAAGAATTGATGGCAAAATACTCTTTTGATTAAGATCTGTGGTATATTCAAGTGTTGAAGTGTTGTGTGTTTGTTTTTGTTTTTTGTTTTTTTTTTGTTTGTTTTTGTTTTTTTTTTCCAAACAGATATTTAAAACGAACTAGTTTTAAGAGTTTTATTTCTCTTTAACTAAAAGAAAAAAAAAAAGAGTGAGAATATTTTAATTTACTTAGTTCTGAAAATTTAGCAGTGTGTTAGTGTGTTTCAGTTAGGAAAAGCTATGTTAGAACTGTCTACATTTTGTAGGATTAAACATTACAGAAATATTTTCTTATGAATAAAGAAAACTCTTCCATGCTTCTGTTTTGTTTTGTTTTGTTACTCTGGTTAGAAACACTTTTCACTGTAAATACTTAGTTGACTAGACATATACACAGCTATGGCTTTTATTATCTTATAATAGAATGGAATGTTAAATTAGGCAAGCATTTTTATAATACCTATTCTTTTAAGATATAATGAACTTGGTCACTATGGACTTCTCAAATGTTATTTATTTTAACTGATGTTACATAAATATTTTTGATATCTAAATAATGTTTTCCAAAGTAAATCTGATATGCTCATCAGTGATCAATAATGCTTGTATGCCTAAAAAGAAGTCATTATTTATTTTTATGCAAATGGATGGAAAATAAATGAAAAATATAATTATTATCTGGGCTTCCCAGTACAAGAAAGACATGGACACACTAGAGTGTGATTCCAGTGACGGGTCCCAAAGATGATTTAAGAGACTGGATCATCTGTCATACAGGGAGAGACTGGGAGAGCTGAGACTGTTCATCCAGGGGAAGGGAAGGTTCAAGAGACATCTTATTAATGTGTGTAAATACCTGATGGGATGGTGTGAAGAAGACAGTGCCAGACTCCTCTGTAGCACCCAGTGACATGGTGACAGGCAGTAGGCACAAACTGAAATACAGGAAATCCATTTAAACATAAGAAACTTTTTTAGTGTGAGGATGGTCACACACTGGAACAGGTTGCCCAGATGATGTGTGGAGTTTCCATCCTTGGAGATATTCAGTACCCAACTGAACATGATACTTTCAACCTACAGTAGCTGATTCTGCTTTGAGCAGGAGGTGTGAACTAGATAATCCCCAGAGGCACCTTCTAGCCTCAACTATTCTGTGATTATGTGGTTATTTACTGAAAAAGCGTAATAATGAATGGCAAAAATCATGTTAAAGAAGGAAAAACACCGAGAGGGTAACAAATAAGATGGACGTGTAGGCTGAGACTCATGAAAGGACACATGACAACATGGATGTGGAAGAATGTAATCATAGTGGCCAGAAAGCAAGTCACACTGCTCTTTTTTTCAGTTTGCGAAATTATTCATAGCTGCATGAAAGATTAGCACAGAGAAAAAAAAAACCACCCAAATTAATAGTATGCATGTGTGTTGTTTTGTTTTTGAAGTTTTTTTCCTGATGAGATGAAACTCTAAAGGTAACTTGAAATGACATGATTCATTCAGGTATTGTATTGCATTCACATGACAAGGTCTTGGTAACAAGGGACTACAGGGGTGTCTTCTGTGAGAAGATGTCAGGAGCTGCCGTCATGTCCCACAGAGTCAATGCCAGCTGGGTCCAAGATGGACCCACCTCTGGCCAAGGGTGAGCCCATCAGCTCACCCAGGTGGTAGTACCTCTGGGATAACATATTTAAGGGGAAAAAAACTGCTGTGCAACAGCAAGCCAGAAGAGAGGAGTGTGAAGGTGTGAGAGGGACAGCCATGGACACAGCAAGGTCAGTGAAAAGGAAGGGTGAGGAGGTTCTCCAGGTATCAGAGCAGAGATTCCCCTGCAGCCTGTAGTGAAGAGCATGGTGAGGCCAGCTGTGCCCCTGCAGCCCATGGAGGTCCACAGTGGAGGACCCCATGCTGGAGCAGGTGAATGCTGTGACCCCATGGAAAGAGGAGCCCACGTTGGAGCAAGTTTTCTGGCAGGACTTGTGACTCCATGGGAGGTCCACACTTGGAGCAGTTGGTTCCCTAAGGACTGCACTCTGTGGAAAGCACCTATACTGTAGCAGTTCATGAAAAACAATCTGAACTTGCCCTGAAGCAGCTTCATTCCCTTTCCTTGTGTCCTATTGCTAGTCACCAGAAAAAGGAGATCAGCACCTCCCTCTCTGTTGTCCACCTTGAGGAAGTTGTAAACTGTGATGAAGTCACCCTTCAGCCTTCTCCAAGCTGAACAAGCCAAATGACCTCGGGTCCCCCTCATAAGTCTGACCTTTCACCATCTTAGTTGCCCTCCTCTGGACACACTCTGAGTTTGATGTCCTTCTTCTACTGAGGCACCCAACACTGCACACAGTGCTTGAGGTAGGGCTGCACCAGTGCAGTACAGAGTGAGACCTTTCTCACTTGGCTAGCTATGCTGTGCTTGATGCACCCCAGGACACAGCTGGTCCTTTTGGCTGCCGGGGCACACTGTTGGCTCATGTTCAACTTGCCATTGACCCGAACCCACGGATCTCTTTCCAAGGTGCTGTTCTCCAGCATCTCATCCACCAGCTTCTTTGTTTAAGTAGGATTACCTCACCTCATGTGCAGAATCCGGCATTTACTTTCGTTCAATTTGATACAGTTGATTGCTCACCTCTCTAGTCTATCCAGACCTCTTTTGCCTCATGAACCCATGCTGTCTCTGAACAATGACTACATTGTCTCTCAAATGTTTTTTTCAGTAACTCCCAGAATAACCTCTGCAATTTTATTAGACACTGAAGTGAGACTGCAGGCCTATAGTTACCAGGGTTTTCCTTCCTACTGTTCTTGAAAACTGGGACATTTGCCAACTTCCAGTTGACCTCAGCAAATCTTTTCTCTTGTGCATTATATGTTTATGCTAATGTGTGATCTCTCAAATATTTTCTAAATTTGAAAACCTTTTGACTTTGAAGTGATTGTTTTTATCATTCAACTTGAAATTGTTCTTTTTACATTTCATGCTTAAAAACACTTTTTCTAATTTCAGGTGTTTGTTCTTGCACATGTTTCTTCACATAAAACCAGTGATCCATTCAGCTTGGAAAGCATGCAGAACATGCCAAGAATAAAATCAGAACCTTTATCCAGTAATATATACTCTTCATATGAACGAACCATCCTCACCTGGATGAATAAACATTATGAGAAGAATCGGAAAACTGTGTGGAAAGATTGTAAAAAAGGTGAAATATTTCTTTCATTATATTCTTCCACTAAACCATGCTAACAGGACAGACAACTCACTAGGTTAATGTATTCATTTGTGCAGACCTTGTTGCAGATTTGGCTCTGAGTCACAGGTGAAAATGAATGTTGTGGTTACTGCCAGGGTAATATTTATTTGCAGTATAGTTCTCTCTCACAATTGCTTAATTACACTTTTCTGCTTTCAGGGAAGTGCAAGATTGGAATGAGTGAGAGGGCAGAGGTTATATATGCTTTCTGTTTGTCAGAAGTTACAGATGCTGCCTTGCTATATCAACTTGTATATAGCTTTTCTGCTTCACGAGTTCTGTATTCTGTTTGCTAGAGGACAAAAGAAGTAGCTTGGTGTATGTACGTGATCATGCCATTTTCCTTCTATTTCCATTTCTCTCCAAAATTACATAAATGAGCATTGCTAAAGTTGCAGTAATTAAAAAAAAAGACAAAATTTCATCAAATTATGAAATTGATAGTCTTATACCTCTGCATTATAAAAGTTCTTAACTGTGTGGTCTTATACTGTTCTGCTCCTCAGATATCTGCCTCAAGATCTCTTCGAATCCTCTATTTTAACCTTCACTTTCCTCTTATATTTTTGCTTTTACTGCCTCGAAATGAATTGATTTCTACTACTGTGCTGTCCTTTTTGTTAAATGGGGCAGAGATTCTGATGACAAAGGACACAGAAAAGACTGAGGTACTCAATGCTTCTGTCTTGATTTTTACTGGTAAGACTGGCACTGAACAATCCTAGCTCCTCAAGATGAATGGAAAAGTCTGGAGCAAAGAAGACTTATCCTTCGTGGGGGAGGATCAGATTAGGGAGCACTTAAACAAATTTGACAAATGAAAGTCCATGAGACCGATGGGATTCACCAAGAAGTATTGAAGGAGCTGGCTAATGTCATTGTGAAGCCACACTCAGTAATCTTGGAAACGCCAGGGCAACGGGGAGGAAGTCTAGAGGGAAGCAAATGTCATTCCTATTTGGAAGAAGGAGGACTCAAGGAGCTATAGGCCAGTAAGCCTCATCTTTTTTCTTGGGATGGCGATGGAGTGAATAATCATGGAGACCATTTCCAAAAATATGAAGGATAAATTCTTTGGGAGTAGTCAGCGTGAGTTTACAAAGGGGAAATCATGCTTGGCCAACCAGATTCCCTTCCACAATGACATGACAAACTCAGTGGGCATGTGGAGTTCAGTGGCTGTTGTTTATTTCAACTTTGGCAAGGCCTTCAGCAGCCTCCCATAACACACTTATAAACAAACTAATGAAGTACAGGCTAAATAAAGAGGACAGTGATGCGGACTGAAATTAGGATAAACTGCCAGGATTAAAGCGTCACGGTCCCTGGCACAAAGTCCAGCTGGAGGTTGGTCACTAATAATGTACCTCAGGTGTCATTAGATTGGATTTGTTTTTTAGCATGACACACTGGAGAAGAATTTCTATGTCTCAGTAGATTTAATATTCTTATATAGCATTGGTCCTTTAAAGTTTATGATGTTAAAGTTAATAGTCAAATTTATACTTAGTTATTGTGACATTTTTAATCATGTTAGCCTTAAATGAAGCATTTAAACAGGTTATTTTTTTTTTCCCTTTTCCAGAGGAACTGTTAAAGGTATCATAAGGAAAAAAGTTAGTCAAAGTATAGCAAGTGTTCATACAACCCAACTGAAAGTCCAAAATATGCTCAATTTTGTATGAGTTTTTGTTGTTATTGTTAACTTAATGTCACTAATTTTAAGAGAGGGATTAGTTCTTTCATTCTTGCTACAATATAGATCAGAGAGAAAGTACCACTTTCTGCCTGATGTTTGTGTGCCTGCATGTTATCATCCAAACGCTCCGCCTTGCAGAAAGAATTAGCCCTGATCAGCAATATGTCTTTACCATGGAGCTGCTTTCAGCTCAAACTCGTCAGTTGGGTGATACATTCATATGAAATAAATGAAGATCTATCCAGGTCACATTTCTCAGTCTTTCCTCTGATACCAAGGCTACTTAAAGTGAAATGTGACAGTGAGCCAAGCCTAAGCTACTGCAGTGCAAAGTTTTTAGCTATACATCTTTACTACTTCCTTCTAAAGTTGAAGATAACTATTTAATCAGAACGCTTCTCTTGCAAGAATTAAAATCTCATTAGCATTAACAAGGAGTTTACTATCTCCACATTTTCTGCCCCTACTGCTTTTAAAAAGTAAATGTTTTAAAAGCAGCTTAGCATATGTTTTCAGAGGGCAGTCTTGCACTGTTTCTTATTGACTACAAAATGGAAAGCAGGTTTGAACCTTGAGACGAAATGCACTAAAGCTGCAAAATGCAACTTTGCCTATTCTACTGACACATTAATTATGCATTAAATATAAGATTCAGTGTCCACTTAAGGCATTATATGGGCAGTAGTAATGGTAAGAGAGGAAGCATGAATTATTTGAATGTAATAAGAATTGCTTAAGAGGCAAGGGAATTGCTGATCCAGTGCCCATGTAGGTTTGTCTGACAATGTTTGGCTTAGATTCATCTCTCAAGAATCTTACTCTTGAGTAGGAAAGTTTTGGTTTTGATGCATTTTATTCATTGTAAGGGTTTTTTTTTTTGTTTGTTTTTTAATTTTGAAATCAGTTTAGCATAGCATCTGCAGTAAAAATTTTGAGGAAGGAGAGATTTAGTATGAGATGATGTCTTCACAAAACCCTATGAGAATTAGATAGAATTTTGTTTTATTTTAAAACTGATTCTCTAGAGCTTTTAATTAAGGTTGTTTCTAGTACAGGAATTAAAAAGCACAGTCTTTGCCTTGCTTTCACAAATTTTTCTTTTTCTACCCTTTCCTCTCACATCTCTTTTTTTCCTCTCCCCAGTTTTTAGAAAGAGTATTTATGGAGTTTATGATTTCTTGCTTCTCAATTTGATAGCTCTCTAGAGACAGAGGAGAAACAAGAACTAAAGCATTTTTTTGTCTTTGAAGGGTAGAAAGGAAGAATCTTATGTAATTTCATATAAGATTTCATTCAGTTAAAAACATTGCAAAACAGACTTCTCTCAATGAACAAATCTTGCTTTTTGCACACTTGAGAAAAAGCTGAATTAAAGAAGGGGAAGTGAGTACCTAATGAACTGCCATCATAAGTATATTAATTCTGCCTTCCAAGAAAATGTTGTGGAGAACATTGCTCTTAATTGATAAGTCTTGGAAATTATTTCCTGAAATGTAAATTAGCAAAGTTTTTAATCATTTTTCTGTGTTATATTTCCTGATTTAAACAGAAGACGTAAGAATTAAGTATAATATGTAAATGTGAAGTCCAATACGTAGGATTTTCTGTCCTGCTCACCTTTCTTAGTCAACCTGAATACTCTGTGTTTAAGATTTACATTGTATCTCATTCCTGATAGCTGAAAAACCCAGGAGATCATATCAGGATTTTATTTGATAGAAAAGAGAAAAAGAATTACCTTCCCAAGTTTTAAGTTCATATGAAGTTGAGAAATAGGCAAAACTCCATGTTTAACTTACCTTTTAAGACTTTGAGGTAGTATAAAAATATTTTGGTTTGTACAATTTTATGGTTTTATATTGGCTGGCATTATGCAGCTTCAGGGAAATAGAAGTATGAATAAAGATAGTCCTTAGAGCTCTATACTGAAAAGATTCAAAATGTTAACATTTGGAAAACTGTTGAAAAGATCTTTAAAAAAAAAAAAAAAAAGCCTAACTCTTATGACCGCCTATATTTGTGTATATATTTGTGTGTATACATATATACATACACATATACACCTGTGTAGACATGAATTCTTGCATATAAAAATGTATATGTGTATATACATATATGCTGATCCTCAGAAAGCTAAATGACCTAAGTAAGAATAACTGGGTAAATATTTACCCAGAAATTTTGTTTCCTTACTTACAGTACACTTTGAGATGCCTACACAGCTATTCCACTTTCAGCTAAACAAGGCACTTTGCAGTGTTTTTATGTTAATTGGAATAAATAAGTTTTCTTATTACTTGTGTAATTAATGCTACTTCTACAGTGCATAATAAATATGTAGATTGAGTATGGTATAGCTGTGGATTTAGTAATACAACTTGAGGTATTTTGTGAAGAGAAAATGTATTTCAGACCATGAAGATTTAAAAAGGTTCTGTTAATTCATTTTAAGTATGAAACTGTGAATTTCACTGAAAATAGTGGTTAGCTTTCCTTTTTCTTTCTTTCTTTTTTTACTAAATGAGATGATGCAGGGATTATAGTATTCATTCTGAAGCCAGTATAAAAGCCAGGTATGCTATAATGAATTGCTGTGACTTATTGCATTTTAAATCAAAGTGGTCTATAAGTGAAATGCCATGACAAAAAAATACTATCAAAGGTGACGTTTTATTCTAGAGGCTTCTAGTACCACTTCGTGATTTTAAAACTAGTTCCCTTTACAAATGGAAACTTTCTGTTGAAAAGCAACAAAATGGAGACTGATGTAAGGTAGCAATATTCTTATGTGATGCATAAAAATCTAAGAAATTTGTCAGTTTAAGATATTATTTGGGATAAAAATCAGCAAAATAAACTAGAACTGCACAGATAGCAAAAGATGATTGGAAAAATTTATTAGGAACAGAAAGGTAAATGTTCTTGCCTCAGGGTAAAAACCTTCTGCAACAGATGGGAATAAATGAGACATATCCCCAGTGTATCTGTTTTTCTGTCATTGCCCCATGTGGTCCTTCTTGAACTTTTCTGCTTAGAATTATTACAAACTGTCAGTGGTATTAAATAGATCTGTCCCTGGTATTTCAGGAGTTCTTAGAAGAATAATTATCAGTTTCAACAAGCAATGATTATAGTATTCTGCCTGAAGTAGGAACTGTAACATGTCTACAAGTTTCTTATAAAAGACTTCTTGTTTTTCATTTTAAGATAAATGTAGTCTCACATGCTGTATGTGCTGAGGGTAGATAAAATATCATTCTGTTAATCTTAAATACATTTTAGGAAAAACAATAGTGTTGTTTGTTTGTTTGATACTCAAAGGCATATGTACTCTCATCTTTATTGTGCTCAGTGTTGTATATTTCGGTACCATCATTTAAAACCGTGTCCTGGTTCTAATGTCAACACTTACAGCAAAGGTTACTGTGACATATTTCTTCTGTAAATATTTGTATTATTCAGTACCAGATTTAAGCTATTGAAACAGGACTATAGGTGTTATTATAACTATAGATTAGTTCCACCTCCAGAGATTTTCAGATCTCAGAATAGGAAGTTGTTATATAATATTATATGCCATTATTACTGCAGTAATTTACATTAGAAAGGACATACTGTGGCAGTTTAAAGATCTATCTGGATCAGTATTCTTCCTCCAATAGAAGGTGCTTAGAGATGAGTAACAGTGAAAACATATAGCAATACTTCATACATACTTTACACATACATACTTTATACATACATACACACCATTCTGAAGCAGTAAATACGTTTAATATCTATAGTGTATGTAAAATGTTTTGTTTCAAACTTATTGTTTAATACTGTAATTTGGTACTTTATTGACAAATTTGTGTATTCTGCTGAGATATTTAACAATAAGATCTGTTTCACATTCTCAGTGCATGCTTACTTATATAGACTGCTGTCATATGACAACTCAACTGTAAGTTTTCCTTTGTAGTTCTGTAGTCTAATTTATTGTTTTGTTATAAAGAGCCACCTCATACCTTTGATCATTAAAGGTATTAGTTTCAAAATTTTTATCTGAATGTATTAGGTATATTTGGAAAGTTTTATAGAATATTAGCCTAACCATATTTATTTTTTCCTCTGTTTTTTAGTAACTCAGATTTTGAAATAATTGCTTGTAGCTATATGAAAGATTTATCATTTGTGAAGACATCTGTTGTGCCTCCTTAAATACATATATCTGTTGATTTTGCAATGGATAGCAAGAATTTAGTTTTTTTAGTTGCTTGTGAAAACAGCTTCACAAGAAACACAGTACTGTCTTTAAAGATTTATTGCTATTCTTTTCATATAAAATATCTCTTATACTTAGTAGATTAAACCAAATCTGATCCTTTAAGAGTTTTAATGCTTGGTATAAGACCATTTTGTTTTTTCTGGATGATCTTCTGATCCAGGTAATAACAATACATCATACTTGTGTGTAATAACTTTTTTCCTTTCTTATCAAAATTTTTCTTTTAAGATTAATGATAATTTCTAATGGTCAGGTTTTTTTCCAGAACAAAAGTAATGTGGTGTGTGTAGTGGAAGAATTGTTTAAGTGTAGTGGTTTTTGGGGAGGGCTAAACAGTGTTCTTCTACCAGAAAGAAGATAAAGATTTTGAATTTTGGCTTGCCAGCCATTTTATACTGTTGGTTTTTTGCTTGTTTGTTTGTTTGTTTTTTCTTGTAGGACTGATCTTTAGGGTACCTTTGTGCATCTATTTAAAATAAGATTTGAGATAATTTCTCCCTGGTTTTCAGGAGAGAGGCCAACAGCTTTAAAGATTTTATTTTCACTGCTAACAGTGGATTGTTTTATTTTGGAAAAGTGAAATGTTTGACTTCATAACCATAGGGGAGAATGGCTTCAGAGATTGCTGGGAGCTCACGATCCAATTAGCCATGTTTTCTGGGATGTTTCTTTGAATAAAAACACTACCATCTATCTTCAGAGAGATACTTAATTACAAAAAAAATTTGGCAATATTTCTCTTTAATATGATTCTCTTAAAACATATCTTTTTCTACAGTGGGTGAGAGATACAATAATGTGTTACGGGAGGTATAAAGGGTGACTTCAAAATGTTGGAGGAACTGTAATAAAAGCAGATAGTGGAAAGTAAATTGTACGTTTCTGAGGTTTGGAGCACAAAGCAGGCATAAACTAGTCAGTGAGATAAAGCATACTGATGCATCAGTTAATAAAAGCAAAGCTTGAAAAACCCCACAGTTAAGCAGAGAAGGCAGGAAAGGGAGAAAGGTAACAGAAATAATGTTTCATTCTGATGTGCAAAGACTAAACTGACTATACTTGTAGTGTACTCAACAGGTACTGGCCTAGACTGTCATAAAAATCTGAAAAAGGAAATTCCATGGTCCACTTTATACAGTATCTGCCAGTATTTCCCACTCACTTCTCATTTCCATTTGAAAGATTTTTCTGTTGTCTAACCTAACCAAGAATTTCCTCTGCTAGAGTTTAAGTCCATCCTTCCTCTTCTAAAAAGAGGTGTGCAGTAGATATTTGTTTTTCTGGTGACTTTGTACATATATACAAATTGTTATGTCCTGCTTCAGTTATCTCCTCACCCCCTCTTGGCAAAACAATTCCATTCTTTCAGTGTTTCTGTGGTGGCGATTGTTGGTTGATTTGTTTTTTTTTCTGGTGCTCTCTTAGTTAATTCATGCCTTTCTTGAAGTTTTGTACCAATTTCTGGGTCTTATACAAGGTGACACTTCACTAGAACTGAATAGAAGTGAAAGGATCAGTCTACCCTTTTAAGATCCAACTCTTTATGCATCCTAGCCAAGTATTTGCTTTTTCTGCAACAATATGAGATTTGCTGTTATCTCGAGATTCTTTTCTGCAGAATTTCTATCTATTCAATTTTCCATGTAGTATTTGTATAATGAATTACTCTTAATTAAGTGTAGCATACTGTGCATGTCATTATTGGATTTTATCCCATTTCTTCCAGATCATTACTCCAATTATTGAAGAGCTTAAATTATAGTCCTTTCCTCACGAATACTTGCAACACATTCTTTTTCCCAGAGTCATTCAGCCTAGAGCAGTTTATGGTGACTGTTGCATACTATTCTGCCAACAAATAAATCATTCGTTATTTTACTGGAGAATCATTACAGATGTTTCCTTGGTTATCGCCATTTGAAAAGTAGTCTTCATACCCTGCAAGAAATCTTGAGGCTTCAAATCTAATAATATACATATAAACCCACTTATTTTTGATTAATTGAAAACTAAGAATTTTGGCAAAAAAGCTTTGGAAAACTTGTAGCCTTATGTGCTATTTATTCATCAGAGGATGAACCCAAGTCCAACCCAAAGAGTGGCAATGAAGAGTGTTTGATCTCTTATTTCTCTTTCTTGGACAAGAGAGGGAAAACATCTAAATCTGAAAACATTCTCACGTAAATTTTGATTTTGACAAATCTGATTTTTCTACATTCAGGATGAATTAGGAATGAGACTATATATTAAATAATTGATGTAAAATATGTTTCAGAGACTTCTTAAAAGCCATAAAATTTTTAAAAACTCAATAAATCTGGACTTCTTCAATTAAAAATAATTAAATATGGAAATTAATAATTAGACTGCCATTGAAAAACTTTGTTTCTATCTGGAAATGCTTCATGAAAAGAGAGGGCAGGTTAAACCAACTCTTAAAGACACACTGCCATGAGAAAGTTGGCCAATGCTGTTGTTCTTGATTACTGCACGCATGCTGCATGGTGCCACTACAAGTTAAAAATAAAATAGCCTATTAAAATAAACAAATGCAGAAATTAAGTTAGTCCCAAATCACTGAACTGAATATGAACGTTGCTTACTTTAGTATTGAGTGGGATCAACAATTGAAACAGAACTCCTTTTAGTTCACTTGCAGATGCATCTGCAATATATTTTAGCTATACATAACCATAGTAAATGTCTGATTTTACTACATAACAGTGACTGAATGTCTGCTCTAAGTTAATCCTGTGTGATTATTTTCTTTCATGAAGTATTTTCACCTGTTGTCATGGGTGATTCAGAGTAAATGACAGCCTGTGATGGATCAGGATACTGGGGTTTATTGAAGAACCAGAAAGATCAGAACTCTTATCCCATATGATGGAATTATAGAATCATTTTGGTTGGAAGAGACCCCCAAGGTGATCGAAGCCAACCATAACCTAACTCTAATACTAAACCATGTCCCTAAGAACCTAATCTACATGCCTTTTAGACTCCAGGGATGGTGGCTCCACCACTTCCGTGGGCAGCCTGTTCCAGTGCTTTACAACCCTTTCCGTGAAGAATTTTTTCCCAATATCCAATCCAAACCTTCCTTGGCACAACAGTCACTCCTCACAGTGCTATGTTCACAAAGTATCAAATTCCCTTTCTAGCAGGGAGGTTGCTACTGGTCTGAGAAGATCACACAGATGTCATGTAAATTCATGTTGCTGCTCACAGTTACCAGTCTCAGGAGTCACTCACCAAAGTCCTTGGGCATCTGCTGCCATTTGCCTTTATGCATTTCTCTGATCTTCAGGGTTTTCTCCCACTTCCAAGATCCTTCATCCAGTTAGGAACCTCTTCACCTTCTTTCAAGTCTCCTATTGTGTCATCAAGATTGCTGCTTTTTGGGAATGCTTGTTTTTAGTCTCTTCTTTCCATAACTCAAAGTTCCAAGTTTTGTCAACCTGAATAGTCCATGTGCAGAAGTATAACTTCTGATCAGCCTTATTGGTGCTTCTGTCTCATGCTTCTTCATTAATGGGAGGATTCAGAACATGCCACTTTAGTCTAGATGTTATCAAAATTTGCAGCCAGTCCCTATTGGAAGCAGCTGGCAGGTAGCAGGAATCTGTATCAGAATTAAGAAGTTCAGCTTTGGACAATTTCCTCTCCTCCCCCCTCCAACCAGACAAAGTTATATGCTACTTGTTTGCATTTACATTTTAAGCTATTTTTGGCCTCCCACACCCATCAAACTGGCTTTCATCATGATCTTGTCTGGGAATCTTTATCTTAAAGATCCATTAGTAGTGGTTTTTTTAATGCTACTTTTTTTTTTTTTTTTCCACTAAGTGCCGATACAAATGAACTTCCACACATTTATTTGCTTAGAAGAAAATGAGGAATCCTGAGTAAGACTTCTGATTTCCACTGTTTATTTCTACTGAAACTGAGTAATTATATTTAAAAACTTAATTATAGTAGAGTTGTTAGCTGGCAGATTTGCTGCTAGATTTGAAAAATCTAGGAAAAATAAATTATGTTTTCTGACTAATTTATTCACAAGCATTTAAGTAGGTTGATTGCTAGTAGAAGAATTGACTGGAAAACAAGAAAAATAGTTATAAAAGTATTTAATTAGTCAACATGGGAAAGTATTTCCCTTTTTTTTTTTTTTTTTTCCATGTTCCCATTTACAGAGGCTATTAAACTACAGTTCAATAAATATTTTTTAAACAATAGTACTACCATGTTTCATTTTCACAGGCACAGCCATTTATGTGGCTGCATGGTAAACCAGATTGGTGTGATCCAGATTAAAAAATAAAGAAATGTTTTACCCTTTCTTGTTAAGCCCCACATCCACTTTGCTGCCATGTGGACAATTCTACCAACATGAAAGTATTAGTGGAGATAGAAGAAAGTATATTGATGTAAGGGACAAGCGTGCTCAAGTAATATTTTCATCAGAAGCGTAAAGGTAGCTACTGGTATGCTTAAAGTAACATTTAAAGTTAAAATACGTTAAACAACAAAGTTTACTTTTTGATCGAAGTATCTAGTTTAATGAGTTTTTGTAACCAGGCTGAGCAAATCAATCTAGATGACTAACCTGAAGAACAATTCAATATTGGACCTAATTTAAAATGAAAGCAGAAGTAGTTAATCTTAAAAGTTAAAAATAAAAATGTGGACATAGTGATTTATTAAAAATACCAATATTGTATACTGAGAATGAGTCTGAGTTCTATTAATAAAAAAAGATAACAGATTGTTGAATTTTATAGGTCCCAACTATGATCAATAATATGATGGATTTATATTAAAAAGACTAAGTTTGTATTTGTTTTTGCAGTGACTACATTAAATATTTTTGAAATACCTGCAAACAATTTACCAAGGAGTTGGGATGAAATTTATGTCTCCTACTGTTGACATTTGTGAAACTGAGGTCTGCATTTAGTTAAAATTAATCCCGTCCTGATTTAGATGTTGAGGCCGATATTTACTATGTTCTGTTCCTGTCACAGGTAACAGGGAGATGTTATATATCCAGTCAGACTTCATCTTCGGTACCTTGCCCTCCAGAATTATCAAGGACCTTTAAACTTGGAGTTTTCTGCTTGAAAAAAGTTGTTTTAGTTAAACAATAGGAAAAAACTAATTCTTACACATTGAAATTTTTCATTTCCTTTTTTTAAAATTATTTCTTAAAAAATAAATTTATAAATGAATGTTTTAATTTTGATTTACAAACTTACAGAAAATGAAATTTCCATTCTAATATCCTTTTAAACAGTTTTAAAATATTTTTTTAATTGTATGTTACATGAATATTTAGAAGAAAATGTCAATTGTTTTCTGTCTGTAATAATGAAACAATGACAATAAAAGAAACATCATTTGAAATCTTAAATGGATTAAACTTTCTTCAGAAAATATTTTTTTAGATAGTGATTTGAAATATTTTTTTTTTAATGTTCTAGAAGAAACTTTGTTTTCTGTAAAAAGGAGGATAAAGTTTGCCTCTCATTTTAAGCCAGTTCTTTTATTTAAACTATTAGAGGTTATTTTATAAGAATTTAAATGGAACAAAATAACACTTTAGGACCTTCCAGAAGAAAAGAGCCTGTTTGAGAACAGTGTAATTGTTAACAGAATTAAAATCTGATAGAACATATTTTATATAATGATTCATTCATAGTAAGATCTCCATCTGTCTTCTGAAATGGCAAATGGGTTTTAGACAGAAGGGGAAGATGTTGGCTAAAGTTACACATGCTTAGATCCAAGATTGTAAGGCTGTGAAAGCCAGTCTTGTTGACTGTAATTGAATGTATGAACAAAAGCAGTGGGAAGAGATTGAAGAGCGTGATGAGACAGATCATTGCAGACAGAGGTGTGGGCAGCAGCAGCCATCGACTTTCAAACGTGTTGGCCTGCTGATCTTTTCTTTCATTTGAAATAATGTTTGAAGTCACATTACAGCATGAATAGGAAAAAATAAGGGATTTGGGACCAAGTCTAAACATCACCACACAGAAGTGGTAAACTAAAATAATTAGTGGTAAACTAAATTACATGTCTTTGGTGCAGCATCTGCTTCTATTCTTTCTTACTAGAACTATCTGCATATGCTGAAGTATCTTCAAATAGCTAATGTGAAGTGATAGACTTTTAAGTATTTCAGATGCTGAGGCATCTGTATTCCATAAATGACAGAATGAACAAAATGAACAAAAGAATCTTGAAAGAAAGATTTTGCTTAGAGTATGTTACAGAAGTTTGTAGGTTGACAATTATTTAATTTTAATTAATTATTAATATTCCAATAACTTTCCTACTGAATTTTTGATACATTCTTTTTTTCAACTTGCACAGGGTATTTATTGTAGCACTTAACAAAATTATCTTTAGCACCCTGCTTGAAAGTCTTTTGTAGGAGTAATGTTAAATCTCTAGTAAGGTAGACCAAACAACATCTTTATTCCGACATCATTGTACATGAGCGTGAAGTTAAAAAAACTCAACAAACTAACAACAAAAAACCCCTGTTAGAACTGACAGACTCTTAAAGTATCAGGCTGTAAGGTTGTTTTAGGTGTATAATATATTTCTTAATAGCACACCAAATCCTTCTGAAGCTCTTTTTCTGGTGCTCATGACACAAAGAAGGATCTTTCCCTACAGAGTACGTTTTTTTTCCTGAATGCCTTTTTTGTGTCAAGTCATAAGTTCTGTACAGAATTGTCTTCTAAATAATTATTTTTGGCTGGTACTTCAAATGCAGTTTTGGATCACTAATGGAAGACTTGATTCCTCCATATTTTTTTTTTTTTACTTTCAAAATCAACAAAGGATAATTCTGAAGCTTCCTCACAAAGTACTAGTCCTTCATCAAAAAGTACTTGGTAATGAAAAATACTTCTGCTTTGGGTGTTTTCTGTGAAGGGTATTTTTTTTTTTTTTGGTTATAATTTTTAATTAAACCATTTTCGGGAACTTCTCGCCAAATTTAAATTTACCAAAATATACCAAAACATTAATATGTTGCAGTGATTCTAACTTCTTCCTAAGAAGTTCATTGTACATAAAGGAGCCAAGTGATCCACATGACAGTTAACCTGAGCAGGCGTGGGGCTGTGCTGTGCTTCTCTCTTGGCTACAGGGTCAACTTCTCCAGCTGATCGTAACAGAGGAGTCTGTAGGCAGCTCTCATTTGGTGCCAGTGATTACGCCACCAGCGTGCCCTTGTCTGTAACTAACTAAAACTGCAGCACCAAGTTCTCATGTTAATGTCATTTTCATCTGACAGTGGAAATGAGTAGCAGAAGTCTTTCGTTTTAACAAAATCCTATAAGAGGTAGCCCTCGCACAGACTGCGTCTCTACAGTGTGCTGCATCCTGAGTGGAGGTCGGTTCCAGTGCTGCACAACCTGGGGTTCCGAGTGTCTAGAGAGATGTAAGGTTATTTGTAATAAACTCTTTTTCCCTATAGCGTTAGCTCCAATACCTTGCAGTGATACTTAATGAAGTCTGAGTGTCTTAGTGGGATCATAATGAACCAGCACCTCCTGGTGCAAAGCATATGCATGTCAAATGTTACTTCTGTATATTCATGAAAATTGCATGAAATTTCACTCTTCTATGATGTATAAAGTCACAATTACATAAAATTATCTTGTGTGTTAGCTAGCTTATTCTTCATACAATGTGTATACAGTGAGTATATGTATACAGCAAGTATATATACACAGCAAGTATTTAAAAATGAGCCTTTCCTAGGATTAATTTTTATTTGAGGTCATAATTTGATATATTTATTTTGCATGAATATAGGATTCTATCTGAACGTACTTCCTATTTAATGGTTTGCCCCATGTTTTTTTTATTCTATTTGGTTCTTGAATAGTTTTTCTCTAAAGTTTAGTCTGAAACACAGTATTTACAGCACTGTAAAACAATTTTATAAGCTTATAACTAATCTGTTTGGTATAAATTAGGAGTTCCACAACCAAATTTATGCCTGTATCTGTAACAGCTAGTTATTTTCAAATTTGATTTTACTGTACTTCTTGGGGAACCAATTGAAGTTACTTGAGCTGATGTTGATAAATTATGATCTGACATTAGCAACAACATTTATCTACTTTTTCCCTATCACTAATTACAATTTTGCAATCACATTTAATATCAAACAAAAGTAGGTGGGTAAAGGCAATCAAAGAAGTAGAAAGTCAAGCAAAATAAGTGGTGGTAAAAGAATAATTTTGAAGATTCATAGTGTCTTCAACTCTACATGGAATGGTTAGCACTGTTTCAGTTTAAGATTAGAATTTATTTTTTCCAATTTGATTGGTTTTGGGTTTGTGACCTGGCTTTTGGACAATAACTTGCTCGATTACATCAGCCTGGCTGATGTCTGGAGACACTTAGGAGTGAATGAGGTTACCTTAAGAAATTTAACGATTTTTAATATACAGCCTACTTTCTTTCTTAATCAGTGTAGTTTTGATAGTTTTTATTCATAGAGTATGTAACACACCCAAAAATACTGTCTCAAGTTTAAAACTCTCAGTAATATTTGTAATATAGCGTCACCTAATTCACGAGAGCAAAAGATTCAACATTCTTGACCACATAATGAGACAAGTTTATTCCAAGTGCATAAAGAATCTATCCTTTTCCCTTCCTTGAACTTACATTTAGTTTATAGTATTCTTTCTTTAAAGTTAGAGACCTTTAAAATATACATGATTTGTGCTCCTGCTTTCATGTGTTTGGTCTTGTAGAATGAAGCTCTTAATAGGGACATACTTGAAATAAGGGTCTGAAATGTGTGACATGGTGAAACATTTTACGCTTTTGTTGTTTTAAATTATTTCTATGTCAAGTACTGGTACCTTCAAATTCTTCTTTTGCTAATGAAGATAGTGGACTGAGCTGAACATTGTTATATTACTACCATAACAGTTCAGTGCTACTTTTTTATCTTTTAATGGTAGCATTTTTTAAAGAAAAGAACATTTCTTTATATTATAATGTTAATATGTTTATCTGTTTATAATGCATAGGAGAGTTTTGATCACCTCAGATTCTGTAGCATTCTTAGGAAGCTTCAAACTTAGTAAACAATACCCTCTCTGGATGTATAGTGAAATAAAAGCCACCTAATTTGTCCTATATGAGAAAGCATGGTCCTGGTTTATCTAAAAACCTTGCCACTTGCTGAAGTCCAAAATGTTCCCTAAATTTGGGAGCTTGGACCTGAGACAGTAAGAAAATAAAGCAAAATTAGACAATAGATATTTTTGCAAGAGAATTTGGAAGAAACTGCAAATAACAGAATAGAGAAGGCATGACTCAGTACTTGAATCTTTTTGACAAGCTTCCTCTCCTTAAAAAAGGATCAAGTTCTCTATGTTCATGCTTCACAAACTGTACATTATCTGTACTGGTAATTTGGTATAGACATTGATTTAAAATGTTTAGTCATTGGTATGTCAGCAACTTTTTTTAGAGAATATCTCAGGTTGAGAGTTTTCAAATGATTGTGTTCTTCCTATGGTTTATTACGATGCTTACGAGCAAAAGCCTGTTGTTTAAATGCTGTATTAAACATGTAAGATATGGAAGGCTTTGAATAAGAAATACTAATAAATAAACTATATTTACTTACTTACTTAATTAATTATTTTTTAAATAAAAACATTAGAAATGTAAAAAAATTAACCTTGTGAGGCATAGGCTTTTATAATACAATTGTAGAAGTAATGATCTATGCTGCAGGAACTGAGCTGTTAGCTTTCATTTATTTTGCATTTGTGCCAAATAATTTAATGACCTTAAAGAAAATTAATAACCTTTTCCTTCTCGTGTGTTTAAACATTACAACTTTAAAGTATTCATGCATATTTTTGTGAGTTTCTGTGGCCCTATGATTGTTATGCCTATAAAAATAAAAGAAATTTACATGTTTAGGTTCCAGATCTGTGAGGTGAAGTTTAGCTTACCTGCTTTCCCTTCCTTTGTGATGAATACTCTCACAATCTCTATCAGTGTATGAATAATAGTTACAATATTCTAGGTGAGATTTTTCATGTTTTCAGCAATGGCCTTGGAAGAGAATTGTGCCTGGGAAATTCTCCATGTGAACAGATGTTTCCTTTTTCTGTTCGTTCTTCTACTCAGTCATTTCACATAGTTATCATATCTATCTAGAATAAAACTAAGCATCTCAGGGGAAAAGAATCTGATTAATTCCGTTCTCTTTTAAAATCAGGCGAAGTACCTCCGATGAGATGGATAGTAAATTTTGACCAAGATCTTCTAGACAGTCTGGTATTGGCAGCACAGCTGGCAGCTTATTGCCCATATTTGGTAAGGACTTTTCTTGATACTGTGCAATTTTTATACAGTTTATTAATTAAGGCCTTATTTTCTGTTAGAACTGTTGCGTTATGTGGTTTTTAAAAAGAAAAAAAAAACACATTTAGTAAGTCTAGAGTGACTATTTCAGTATTTTTATTTTCTCTAGGTATATTCTTCATAGGGAATTTTAGTTGAAAATTTAGATCTCATGGATTGCTGAAAGCCTGAAAATACAAACATAGTAATTTTGCTTAATGGAAGAACAAAACTTTGATATTTCTTTCTTCTCTAGATTGCTACTCACTTTGTAAGAATGTATACTAAACCAAGAACACCTGAACAGTTTCTGCACAACGCTTTGATACTTGTGAATGCTATGCGTGCTGTCAGTCTGGCTATAGACATAGAGGTAAATGATTTTATACTAGCAGTTCTTATATATATACACACATATATATGTATATTCTTTTATGATATTAATATTGTACATCAAATTAAGTTAAGATTTTAGTGAAGCAGTTTTGCTTCATGATGTGCTACTTTATGATGGTAACTAAAATATTACTTCATAAAAATGCACTGAATTACAAATAGTTTCCATGCTTCCTTAATTTGTAGAATCACATATATACAACTAGCTGAATATAGGATTAATTTGGTTCAGAATCTAGCACTGTAAATCACACAATGAAAGCCTGAATGGAATTTATTTTTAATATTCTAACATCATTTAGAAAACAGTATATTCAAGAATAATCATCATGCACTTAAACATAAAAAGGAGTGGTAAAAGAATATATGAATGCCTGATGACACTTTTGTGCATCTGTCTAATCACAAAGGCCCATGAGGCTTCTGTCCCAGATTTGATGCACACAGAAATCAGTAGCTTTGGACTTCTGCTGAGAGTAACACTGTAAGCTGTCAGTTTCCGATGTCCTTTTATGAGACAAGTATGATGTTGCTGATGTTAGTTTCTTCTTCAACATAGGATCCAGTTAGGATCATTTTTATATATTTAATAACATGCTTTACATCTGTTATTTTTCATTTGCCTACAGCTCCAAATTTTCTCTATATAGTGCCCTTTACATAAGGTAGTTATCATTTCTGTATTCTTTTTGTTGCCCCTGAAACCAGTTTTCTCCTCTTCCCAGTTTTCATTTCTTTAACTGGCCATTTGTGAGTTATTTATAGCTGTGAGTTCTGGTAGGACCATACAAAGATAAAACAAATTAGTCACAGAGGCCTGATCAATTAAAAAGGTTGCTGTCACAGCTAAACCAAGTAAACCAAAACTCTACAAGTGGGTGAACAAGCTTTCTGACAGAGACTTATCAAACCCAAGTGCTGAGGCCCCGCAAATTCAGTAGAAAGCTTATGGCTTGTTAATAGCAATGGAAGTAGGCTGTATCATGAGGTTACATGCTCACAAGGATTCATGCTCTTCTCTTCCATGTGCTAGTTGTGTCTGTTAGTTACCAAACTATTACATATTTAAAATAGCAGATTCCCTTTTTTACTTTTGCTCCCTGAGTCATTAAAAATCCTGTCCTTACCAAAACTAGCAAAAACTTTAAATGCACATATTTCTCTTAAGAATTTGCAGAGTGATGTAGCTTCCATCATGAGCAAAGTGGATGTCAGGGACTGTGATGGGCCAGGGTGGGTTTGGAGCATGTTGGGTTGCCTAGAGTAAGATACAGTAGAATAGGCATCGTATTTGTTAGTGTATGAGGAAACTTTCCAAATAAATTAATGGTATTAGGAATTAGAGAGAGAGAGGTCTGGTGTGAATAAGGTGGTATGAAAGGAAACTCAGCTAAAACTTCTTAATTCCCTTTCCTTTCAATTGTGTTATGATTACAGGGAAAAATTAACCCTGCTGTTTCCAGTAGTATCAGCTACTGTCTTCCTCCCACATCCTGATACAAATATGCTGTTATAAATGCCTTTGCCATGACAGGCTAAACCAAGAAAATCTAGCATTTTGTATACTTGTGACTGACAGGAAGTGTAAAAAAAAATCATCCAGGTATAATCCTCAAAATTAAGGCATATTTTGCCTCAGATTTTGATAGGAAAAACAGGCAGTTCAGCACATGAAGGCAGGGTCTGGATGCAGATATGCAAAAGGAATTAACCACATTAAAGGTGGAAATAGAACTCTAGGACATTCTCCTTACTGCACTTTGTGTCTTTTAGGACTACAATGTCTACAGTACTACAATATTATTAATTTGGCTTTTTTGCCTTTTTTTTTTTTTTAAATTTTTTATTTTCTTTTTTCGAGTATTGGTGTTTTTATAGATGGAAAAATCTGTTTCTGTACAGACTAGTAATTTTAAAGAAAGCTATATGGTCGGTCAACACCAGGAAAAGGAACAGATCTTGGATCTTCGAGGGCTGTATTTTAGTTCTAGCTAAGGCATGTTGTATAAACAGAATATTGTGGAAAGTAAAAAAAAAAAAAAAAGGTGGTGGTAAAGGTTACTTTTTACGTAGATTTATTGGAATTCATATATGCTTTTCTAAGACTACTGTAGAAATTTGTTAAGCTTCTTGTTCTTCAGCAACAAAAGCAGTAAAATACATGAATCCTGTTGCTAAAATGTTCTAATTTGGGATTTTTCTGATAGTCTTTTCTCTTAAATTTAGCAGGCTTAAATGTTCCAAGAGCATTGGAAAATTTCTTGACTATCAGGCAATCACTACTTCTGAACTTTCAGAACAGCTTTGCATTAATTTGTGCAGGGGTAGTGGTGAGAGCACGAGCTGAAACTTGTATTAGGTTTGCAGTAGATGGCACTTTCAATCATGTCAAAAATCTAAGGTTCTGTAATAGTAAAGAAGTTTAACTGTCTGGAAGACTTCAGCTGCAAGTTTAAATGATACTTCTAATGGAGTTCAAGGCTTTTAAATCCTCTAAAGGATTAAGATATAGGCTTAAGATGAAGCACTTTGGGCACGAAATTCTTTGTTTTCACTTTCTAATGATGACTGACCGTTCAAGCCTGGAGTATTAGTTCTGTATTTCTATGTATTTTTACTTTGTGTTTGATATTTTTAAGTTCTAAAATGCTTTGTTTTGAAGAAGATCTAATTGAAAGCCCAAAATAAAATATTGCAAGGTAGGATCGTGGATAACAGTGATATGGAGGGAATGTATGTGACAAGGATAAATTAAGAGAGAAGATGCAGTAATTGGGGATATCCAGTAGAGAAATTCAATTTTCTAGTGACCGATTTAAAGTTGGGGCTAACAATACTGACGTTTATATTTGGCACCAAGTAAAAGGGAGCATATTTTCAAATGAGCTGTAAAAGATGACATCAGTAAAGTTGGAGAGTGTTAAGAAACTGAAAATAGATGTGTCTGTTCTGTTGAGATGAAGGCAAGAATACAGCATCATTGTGGAGTAGAAACTAGTGAAACTGGGCAGTAACATTGCCATATGAGTAAGAAAGAGGGTAGATGATAACCCCAAGACCTGAGTCTGAAAAGAAGGAGAGAAGATGCTGTTGGCAGCCAATGAAGAAAAGGACAGAAATACAGCAACATAGAATTTTTTTATTTCCAGTGTATGTAAGAATCTTCTGATCTTTTTTCCAGACTTGCTGACTGTTCTATTCTGACACTGATTTCCAGCTTACAGAAAATTTATCTGCTGTAGTTGTATAAACAAAGTGTATACAAACTTAGGAGCCTCCTTTTCTTCACAAACAACATTGTTTGCCATATGTTTATCTTTTAAGGTCAGTGTTTAAGCCTCACAAATCTGGAAATAACTAATAAAGATTAACATATGAATCTGTTTCTGAAATCTAGTATAAGATTTTTATTACCTTCTATTTGTTTAATACTTCCACCATAATTTTCATTAGGCATTTGCCATTGTTGGTTCAAATTGGTTACCTAGGTAATATTTCATGGTCACTGATTCCAGGTATATTCTATTTTTCAGTTATTTGTGTCTTTCTAGAAGCTGTTCTTTGTTGCAGAATGTCTTTTCATCATCGCTTTGTAGGCTTTGTAATGGGGCAAGCCTTATGTATGATTTTTGCATCTGTCAGATAAATTGCTTTATTATATTATTCAACTAATAATTATGTGTTCAGAAAAACCGAGAGTGTTATTGCCAGAAGAAGTGGTTCAGTGGTCTACTGCTTCCTGATATCTTTTAATAAAGTTTTTCTCTTTTTTCTGTCTGTCAGAGCTTTGGCTTATAGTTACTTTGATTTTTTTTTTTTTATTTAAAATACCCTGATTCGTATTTTCTTTTCCTTTTCTAGATATAGGTTAGTATTTGTTGGTAGTATTCTCTTTTCTAGGTATCAGTCCACTACGGTACTATGCTAATAAAACAGAACTGCCAGCATTTTCTAAATATTATAGAATGACTTAGAGGCAGTTAATGCCATTTAATTTTTGCAGTACATTGTAAACCTATTTTCATAAAATCAATAGTCATTATTTGTAAGCAGTAACAAACTGTTTTCTGAGTCAGTCATACCAGCAATACTAAAGACCAGCCTTTAGTGTACTATACAGGTGATTGAAAATGTGGAGAGTTGGTTATAGCGTTAACAGCAAAGAGCTGATGGTGTTGTAATATTTAAGTAACTTTGTTTTCACAGTAAAACCAATCTACTGGTCCTTGAATTTCTCGTCCATTTTTGATATAGTCATAACTTGGAATATTTAGAAATTGAAGGATGATAACTTATCTGATTTGTCAGCATCAGTGTTTTCTTTATCTAGGCAACACTGCAGCACAAATAAAAAGCTAACAAGCAAGCAGCCAACCCTTCAAGAAATGTGAGGGGCTTTTTCGTATTTTGAGAAACTTTATTATGTATACCATTTAAGACATAAATATGGTAAACTTTGTTAATTGTTATTGTTTGCTAAGACAAAGTTTTAAAAGCAAAAATAAATATAGACTGTGAATTTGCTGCTGAATGCTGTTATGAAGTACACTGACTTTTATTTTTTGTTTAATTTAGTTCCTAGAGTAGTAGATTAATGTCAAATATGCAGTTTTATGAGTTCAGCTCAGAATAAAATGGAATAATGTAGTCTGATGGATTAAGTTCTGATCTAAGTGGAGATGAGTAGAAGTAGGTGACAAAAGAAAGTTAGGCTTCAACAGATAATCTACTCTGACATCTTTGCTATCTTAAATGAAAATGCAGGAAAGACAAACAGCAGAGGTGTAAAACCACAGTTATAGTAGAATAATTTGTCCTACAAGTACTAGTTAACATTCAATAGCCACTACTGAGGTAAGTGAATGGAAAACATCAGAATATTTTTCAGACTTCAGGTTTAATGGTTTTGTCAGGGAGGAAGATTTTTTACTTTGCGTAGTAAGCGTGTCCAAACATTACAAACTTAAAAAGCAATGATGATGGAAATAAATAGATAGACAAGATGAAGCGTATGATTATATCACTGAATGAAGAGCGTATGATATGAGTCTTAAGAATGACAAGAATAAGCATTATCTAGGAAACTATAGAGAGCGACAAGGAAACTTCAGGTCAGTGCTGAGTTGCTGTACTCTCTCTCTTAGGAGGTTGGAGGAGGAGCAGTGCTAGAACTGCTGGGAGTAGGACATGATGTTTGGCTGGGCACAGGACAAGAAAAGAGGGAGGAAGGAGCCAGTAATTCTTCCTGCCTTTGTGCTCTGTGGAGTCAATGTATTTGCCACCAGGGGAGATGCAGTTCTGCCTGTGCTATGGGATCTCCTACCTGCCTCTAACTTAATAAAGCAGAAAGGAAATTAAGACATCTCAGAGGTTACATAGTGAGATGTAATGCAAGATTAATTTAATAAGTATGTAGGTAAAAAATCTTGTCTGTTCTAATACATCTTGACAGGTTTCTCCTTCTTGTTGTACCAAACAAAACAAAAATTCACACTCCTTATAGTACAAAACACACAGAACACATTCATGCAGGACTAGGGGCCTTTAATTTGCAGGCCTACAGGCATTTATTTTGATTAGGGCTGAGCTGTAGTCAGTAATAAGTCTGTGAAGCTTTTTGGGAAATGAAGAAAAAATATAGTAAGCTCCTTTTATTGACTTCTTGGTGTTCTTCTCTTGAATCTTTGAAAATAAAATTGTACTTTTTGTAGGACTAGAATGCTGTAGGCTTGTGAAAGTGAGCATTACTTCAAATGCTTGGTGTTATTGCATTTATTTAGAGCATGTTCATTAAGAAAACTTAGCTTGCAACTCCATCTTTTCTTCCAGCTTCTTTCTTGTTTGTCCTGAGCGTAACTTCAAAAGGAGGCTGTTTTCTCATGCTGCTTTTACAGTTTTTACACAGAATCAAAGTGAGACTGTGCGTAGGCGTGGAAGAAAAAGAAATGAAGATTTCAAAGTAGACAGAAATCATAAATGGTTCAGGAAATCTTGTGCTTAAGCCTGGGAAATACTCACATGTATGTGTACTTACCATATAATCATTTTCATTTAGGCATCAGTTTATGGTGGTGTCCTTTTGGCCCGTGGTGTGAGCCAACAGGCTGCTCTTATGTTTTTGTGTCATATAAAGGTTTTTCTACATGGAATATTTGCTTTAAGCTACTGATGTTTTTTTACATTGGCTGTTTTGTAAAAGCAATGCAATATATGGTCTAGTGTGAAACTTTAACTTGGAAATAAAAATTAACCGAGATAGTTAGGTGATAGATATATCTGTACATCTCTCTTGTTGCAGTAATGGCAGTCCAGAAAAGGCAAAAAAAAAGTTTTCTTCCTTTTTCAGCCCATGTGGCCAATAAATGTCACGTCTTTTCACCAACTCTCTTCATAAATACTTGGGAAGCAGAGTAGCTGCAGTTATCCAAATGTTTCTGATAATGAGAATGAAATTTTTACGTCTCCTTTAGCCTCCTTTCTCTCTTCTCTCTTCTCCTTTTCTCCTTGTCCTTCTTCCTAGAATTTTCTGTTATCAGAAATTACAAGAAAAAAGAGTTTTTAAGTAATCATCCAAAAACTTTTTTTATCACCTCAGAGAAATTTGAATAGGGGAGAGAGAAAAACAAAACTTCAAATCCCATATCTATAGTTCATCATGATTTAGAACATATGAGAACACTCTTAAGTCATGTGTTTTTTTCAGATGTTTTGATAATCTGGATTTTTACTGTTCGTTTTATCTTCTTAATATTGCAGAGGAAAATATCATCTGTACAATAATTTCATTAGATTTAAAAATTGCTACATTTTCTTGTTATAATCTAGATGTGTAACATTTTTGCCATTCAATATATTACAGAATTGGCTCATCTATAGGCAGAAATGTACTCAGGTGAAATATTAACTAATGCAAATAATATTTCTACATAGACTCACATCAGAGAGCAGGTCACTGACTAGCTGCTCTGTTTCCTTTATCCTGCTGCTTTAGAAATAGTATCCATTCCCATGATCTATCTGCTGGAGAGTACTGAGACTCTGGAATAGATGGTTCATTACGAAAATTGCCTCATAAGAATCAATTAAAATAGGATTGAAAGAGTTTTTTTTCCTCTAATGCTCAGTTTAGGCTATAAAAATCTAATCATGTTGAGGGCAAGAATATAGCTGGTCATAAAAATAAAATAATGTGGAGGCTGAAAGTATGGTCCTGTGAAAAACTGGTATAATGTAGTTTATAGAAGCAATATTAATGTATAGGAATATTTGCCATTCTGATAGATCCTTAGGAATTTTAATAGTATTCATAATAAATATTAAAATGAGACTTGACTGACAAAGTACCAAAAGAAAATTAAATCAATACAACATACAATCAATACAACTCCTCATAGTTTACTATTAAGAGGTTTTGGTCCTAAAAAGGTTCAATGGTAATAAAATTTACCCAAGTTATCTAACGTGGTTTTTTTTTTTTTTTTTTTTTTTAATAAAAAGAGCAAAGTTTAAAAAATATTTCACAAAAGTGTTTGCACCAAAACCCTAGTCTCATTATTCACTATAATTCAATTAATATTGCATTTTATTAGATGGACTGTATTTACTTTTAATTTTTTTATTAATCTGACCTCCTCAAAAGTGTCACATTACCATTTATATTGCTCTCTTAACTTACACAGAAAAGATAACCAAGACTTCTGCTGGAGTATGACATGCTCTCTCCATACCACTGCAGCTGGAGTCATGTGGCAAATATCACTTGGAGTTGCTCTATTCTCGTGAGGGATCCCACACATTCTTCTACTGCAAGTCTTTGCTTCGTATCTAGCAAGTTGCAGGCTTGCTGATTTTTCAAGTTACGTTACAAGACTGTCCTTATGAAGCTCTGCCTGAGGGAAGTATGTACATGCAGAGAAGCAGGGAAATTTTAAATTGGATTTACAGATAGATTGCTATCTTGAATCAGCAAATATGTTTGTGCTTACAATACACATGAGAGATTTTTGTTCCCGTGGAAGCAATACTTAGGCAGCAGTCATTGGTATAAGCATTGCTCGTCTGGAGGGATCTGTGTGCTCTTACCAACTTAGCTGCGATTTTCTGACACACAATCTGGGCTAACATTGTGTGTGGGAGGTTTTATTACTTGCAGTAGTATTTGAAGGATAGATGATGGTGAACATTGAGAGCTGGCTGTTAATTTCATGCAACTTTTGATTTCCCTTTTTGCCTGCAAGGCACAGACTTTTTTTTCTAGACCTTTGTCCACTGATACACTGCCATGTCTGCACTTATGAAATACACTAAGTTCCCCTACAGTATACTTGTTTCTAAACAAAACTGGTGTTATAAATAAAACTTGGGCAAATGAAACTGATGTTCTCAATAAAACTGGTTGTGTATTGCTCTTCATTTGTCTTCCAGATAAACAAAAAGGGCATGCCTTTTGACGTACATTTTTGGTTTTTTGTTCATTTTTTAGGACAGTGTAAAAATAATGTAGTCTTCAGTATCCTAAGTACACCTGTGCTACAAAAGAATATTATAACATTTGAGATGTGTTTGTTCATGTCCTTAGAAATGGTTGCAAATCTTTCAATAGTTGCTGACTGCAAAATGCTCTTTTTCCTTATTACTAATGTATTTGAATACGAAGTAACTCCTAGAGGTTGTCAAATTCCTAGTAAGTTCAAAAAACAAGTAGTACAGCTGTTTCATAACATTAAGTCTTGGGATTTCAAAGTGTCTTCTACCTGTTTCCTGGCTCCCTCACATGACCCTGCAGATCTAAGAGAAGTTGAATTTATGTATATACAATGCTTGTAAGTAATGTGCAGGTCAATGTTAAAATAGATAAAAAAGTGCTCTGTCTATTCATTAAGCTGTTTACAGCTTCAAATTCATGACATGATGAAAATATGTGAAGAAAGAAGCTTGATTCTAAAGTGATGACATGAGGTTACCTATAAATATGTGCAACCCATGCAAGCTGCTTAGAGAGGGTAACAGTGACAATCAGCAACAACACAATAGATTAGGGGTTTTTTGCTTGGCTGTTGGGCAAAGTTTTTCCTGTAAAGTGAGCAGATTTAAAATGATAGTCATTTTCCAGGCATTAGGCAAAGGACTGTCTTTTTCAAAATATTGCTGTACTGTATGACTCAGTTAAGGGATCAAAATAAAATGTCTTGACTTAAATGTCTTGAAGTAAAAAAGTGCCTTTTAATGGGATGTTAATGCAATGATTTGCTGCTTAAATCTCCTCCCAAGTGTGTGTATTTTTCCGTATGAATTTATTTAGTATATTGTGGACATCTTTACTTTGATAATGTTATAAGTTAATAAGCATGAAGTTTCAAAATACTTCATTCAATTAATTTGCTTTAGGAAGTACAGAATCTTATTTGTTTAAATCTGTAGCTAGATCTTTCCTGCCTGTATTTTTGGGAAGCTGCTTATATCATTAACTCTCATTACTATTTGATTAGCCCTCTGAAAAGTTCATGTATTTGACAGAGGAGTTTCTACCTCTCTCTTTTTTGTGACTTACCAGAATCACTGAGGACTGAAGTTTTGACATGTTTTGCAGTTGTCATTTAAATTCATATCTGTAAATCAAATGTGTAAGATGCAGTAATACTTGCTACCTCTTGTAAAGCAATTTGGCACCTGCAATAAAAATAAGTATATAGGTATTAGCTGAATGGTGAAAAATGTCTTCAGAAACAGTTGCAAAACTGTATCTAGGAGTATTTGGGATGGTATTTTACATAGAGATGGAAATATTTTAAAATATATATAATGTATATTTTTTTAAGATAATAGATATATGTTTTTCCAGTCAGTGAATTTTACTTGCTTTTTCTATTTTGCTTCATTTTAATAAAATTAACATCTGTTTTTGCTGAACTGTTGGGGAAAAAAGGTGGTTTTAATTTTTAGCCTAGATTTTTTTACCAGAGCATGTCAGCAGTCTTCCAGAATAAAATATTTTTTGTAGTGACAAGATTCATATTAATTTTAGTTATGGCCTGATTCAGTTATTAAAAGTTAGGTTGAAAATATTTGTATAATAAGAATTACCTTAAATGTTTTGTTCTTTGTGTCTCTAAATGACACAGGCAAAACTTGAACAGAACCTGTTTTTTTTTTTTTGTTTTCCATATTAGGCCACGGACATCTGTGATCCAAACCCAGTCATGATGCTCATTTTGTGTGTCTACCTGTATGAGAGTCTCCCTCACTACTTACCCAAGAAGACTATAGAATTTACAGGTGCTCTCCATGAAACTGTTGTTAAACAGGTACTAATACCATTGAATTTAGTTTTGTAGCAGTACAAGGTTAAGACACTCTATATATTTCTGTGTTTGTATTATGTCTGTCCTACAAAGAATGAATGGGCTTCATGTCATTTGGCTACTAATTGTAGAAGATGGAAACATGCCGCCTCTTCTTCTTTTCAGGCTTGGGATCCTAACTTCTGCTGCAGTTTTTCCCTGTGCTTATAAGCATAGGAATAATCTACAAATTTTACAAATCTGAGATTAAGGAAAGAGAGGAATAAGAGATTAACAGGCACAGGAGTGCAGTGTACACTGTAAAAGGAATAGTCTGAGGCTGAATAGTCTGTGGAAAGTTTATATTCATTAGGAAGAAAAATGATCTACCTAGTTATATGAGGTACTTTCTTATTTTGTGATATCCTTAGTTTTTATTTTGGAATTTAGCTGCAGAGCACACCTTTTATACTCTAAAAATTGAATAAAAATCAGCTGATTTTGTTCTTTTCTTGACAGGTACGTCTGAAAAACCCAAGCAGTAAAACTTTGATGTACAATGCTATTCTTGTAGGAAGAGATGCTGATGATTTCTCATTACCTAAAGGAAACACTTTCACCGTTGCCCCTAGGTAAGTAATGATTTTTTTAGCGTTATTGATAAGTCTATCAGTATGGAGATATAAACCTACTAATTTAATAGTGATGAGTAATAATAGTAATAGTTTTTCCCAACTAAAATTGACATTTCTCCTCTGAGCTTGATTCACATTTTTTACATCAATGCATTGTGGAAGCATGAGCATGTAAAAATTATTTTTCCTCAGGTTTCATTTTCTGTTTCTTAATCTTAAAGCATAGCTGGGAATTTAAGAGACCATGACACAGGTTTGATAGTAGTGTTAGACTACTACTTTTTGTGCCCATCTGCCATCCCCGCCAAGATGGAAACTGTTGGAGATGCAATGTGGTTATTTCTCTAAGTTACACTTCTAAAATCAATCTAAGATTTTTGGAGAGATTTGATTTGGGGGAAACATGAGGTTGTTAAAATTTTTGGTAATACTCATGGAATGTTGCTATCTGTGTCTTTTTGTTCACTAAGTACCTTTGGTTCTTTCTGTGGTATGTAGCTAGATATAGGAAGTTCACTAATCCCTGATTAACTAGTGAAGATGAGAACTGTAGCAGTGACTGACTGTCAGTTAAGAGCTTTTAGATTTAGACTGCAAGTACATTTAAGATACTCTTTTGCAGATAAAATGGATTAGAGATTGTGAAGACAAAGGTCAACATTTGTATGAAAATAGCCTATGAAGAAAAATTTCAAATTTGTACTGTCAAATTCAAGAAGATTCAATGTAAATACAGTGCTCTTTAAGGATGATCAATATTTCAGTATTAAATGATACGCCTATTGTAAATATATGCAAAAGGGACAAAAAGTAATGCTATGTTTTCAGCAAGCTGTGAGGCTGATTTGATTCCATTTTCATTGCAATTAACTTCAAATAAGAATTAACATAAAAATGTAATCCTTGAAAATATCGTGTATTTCTCTGAAAGGTCAATGTCATAACTGTTTTTCACTTCACTTTAAAAAAAACTTCAAAGAACAGGACACAAGTAAATGTCACTAAAAATGTTTGTGGGTTGAGAGACACAGGGAAGCTGCTTACCAATGTCCATCATAGGCAAAACAGGCTTGATTTAGGGGAAGTTTAAATTCATTTTCAGTTAAAATAGACTTTTGTAGTGGGAAACAAATACAAAATTTGAAACATCACCTCATCTCTTCCCCACCCTCTTCTCCCAGACTCAACTTCAGTCTTTAATTCCAGAGTCCTCTACCTTCTCCTCCTGTGACCCTGAATGTCACAGGGGTTAATGGGGAGCAGGTGGCTGCAGTCACTTCATTACAGTTCCTTTCTGCTTCTCCTTCCTCCTCCCACTTTTCTCCTGCTCCCTGAGTCCTTCCAAAGGTTGCAGTCCTTCAGGAAAAATTTGCTCCAGCATGGGTTATCCATGGGTCACAATTCTTTCAGGAAATATCCAACTGCTCTGGCATGGGGCCCTACATGGACTGCAGTGTGGATATCTGCTCTGGTGTGGTCCTCTCCACGTGCTGCAGGGAAATATCTGCTCTGGCAGCTGAAGTACTTCCTCTACCTGTCCTTCTCTGACCTTGATGTTCCCACTGCTGTTTCTTCCTCTTTTCCTCACTTCTCTGCCTTTCTGATATTTTTGCACTTTCTTAAATATGCTTTCACAGAGATGCCACCAGCTTGGCTGATGGGCTCAGCTGTGTTCTGTGGTGGGTCGGTTATGGAGACAACTGGAACTGTCTGTGTCCTGCACAGGGCAGACCCTGGTCTCTTCTCACAGAGGCTACCCCTGCACCCCCCTGCTACCAAAACTTTGACACCTACACCCAATACCTGTCAAGAATGAATATTTTATGTCAATTGGTTGAAATGAAACTGGCTTTAATCCTAAGCAACTGAACATTTGGGAAATCTTCCGAAGACTATATTGTCATTCTGCTCTGGCTTTTGGGATGCATCACAACATTCTCAGTGTAGCTGAGTGTCAGATCTTGCTTATAATGTAATTAATCTTTGATCCGAGACTCCCAGTCTACCAGGCACTGCAATCTGCCATATAGACTTGCAGTTCACAACAGTAAGAGCATAAAGGTTTCTAAGCTGCCTTATGTGGTGTAGACATACCTATAGTTTACTCAGTCTGGGTATCTTAACAAGAGAAATGATGAAGATGACTTGATCAATACTTATAAGTACCTACCTGGGAAAGGGGCCTATTTAACTGCAAACGATATATAACAAACCTTTACATAAGAACAACAGCGTGAAGCTGGAGTTATACAAATTCAACCTGAAATTACAAAGTTGATTAGCTATTGAGGGGAAGAAACTTCATCTGAATGACAAATTCTTTAACTGCAGGGGTTTTGCAAATCAAAGAACACTGGAAATAGCACAGGAAGTGACCTCACAAAACTATTTATTCCAGTCTTCTGCCTCAGATAATATGGGGTGCTTTCTCAGAGAAATGCTTCTGCCAATTGGTAGTTATCGGAAGCAACTAAAAGATGTTTGGACTGCAGGTAATGGCCTGCAATGTATAACTACTTTGAATTGTGTTATCTAGTGATTTCTATTGGCCCTAAACTCTGCAACTTTGATCTCTCCAAACAACTTTCTGTCTTTCTTTTCTTGTATTGAAGTATAGCAAATAAAAGAGAGACAATTGTGTGCAGTTTTGAAAGATGGTGCACACTGAGCTGATTAAGAAATTAAGAATATTTGACCCCTGCCCCAAATAAAGTGGTTATGGACAGAGCTAGTTATAATAATATAAGAACGAACAAGATTATATAACAATTCCGTGAGCTGAATTTTCCCTCAGTTTACATTGACTACAACACAGATGAATTGAGAAAAAACCGCTTTGTGTTTTCCCTGAATGCTGGCTTTGCCACAGAAGGCAACAGTTGACAATTCAAATCAGATTTCTCTGCTGTTGCATGAACCAGAAGGCAAAGATCAGGCAGAATGTTCCATACGCTCCATTACTCTGTCATTCCTATTTGTGACAAGAGCACAGTAGAATCCCTAAAACTTGATCTGTAAAGTGACTTTGGGAGTGGATATCTCAGGCAGTCCCAGGATACATTTTCCAGGATGTTTTGAATGGCAGGGTGACTTAGGAGCCTCAGACTCTGCGGAGATTAGCAGCTCTTCACTGTCAAAAATTGTAACGTCTGGGGACTCTGCAGCAGTAACATGAAAGCTCTAAGAGCCAAGTTTTCAGAACTTCCAGGATTTCATCATCAATTCTCAGAACTGAGATCCTGAGATTTTTGGTGTTAGGAAGAACTCTGGGTGATATATACCAGGATAACTAGGTGTTAAGCCTAGAGATCATGTTGAGTTAATTCTATAATCTACAGTCATCCTTTCCGCAGTTTGCTGAGCTCTTTTTTTTTTTTTTTTTTTTTTTTTTTTTTCCCAATTTCACTGTATCCTTTTTGAGGTAAAGAAGTGTAAACTGTAATTAAGTTTTGAGCCCTTTGAATGGGATCTAGTGGCCTAGTGGTGATCTATGTTTTTTGTTCCTTTTCTAATTATGCCTAACACTTAATTTGCTTTATTGTATGTTTCCCATCACTGTGCTGATATTTTAATGAGACTATCTATTGCAAATCATGACTTCTCAATCGTGAGTTATGATGGCTTGGAGATCACAATATTATGTAAACAAAGAACTGCTTTCCCTGTATGCATCTCTTTACATCTAAGTACACTGAATTTTCTTGTCATCTTGTTGTCTCAAAAGGTCCTACCATCTTTGCTCTGTCAATTTTTGTCCTCACAACCTGGAGCAACTTAGAACATCAGTAAACTTCCTTACTTTCCAGTTGTCACAGACCCTTGAGGACTTGATTAATGGCCTTCCTACTTAGTAAGAAGTGTTAGTTCCTACATAATTTCTTTGCTTCTTTTATTGTTTCTCTCTGTGCTTCCTTCCTTTCTGATAGTTTCATTGTAAGTTTATAGAAAGGGACTTTGTTAGAAATAGAATAATTAAATCACCCTCAATCATGTTCCTGTTGAACTCCTTTAATGAATTCCCGTAAGTTTATAAGGCAGAACTACATTTTAAAGATGTTGACTCTTTCCAGTAAGATCACATTTATGAAGATCTTGTTTATAGTAGGTATCATTTATAGATATCCTGTTCTTTTATTCTTTATAATTGTTTCTACTACAATGCAGGTATAGATTTGAGGCTTAAAGGTCTGTTATTCTTCTGATCTTCCCTATTTTTTTTTAAGATATTGATGTTCTATTTATCACCTTCCAGTTCTCCAGTCTCAAGATAGTTTTTAAGTAGGAATGCTCGCTCGCTGTCTCTCTCTCTCTCTCCCTCTCCTCCTTTTTTTTTTTTAACCTGGTCCATTGTAAGAATTAGGTAAAGGATCTCCCAGAAAGTTTCCATCCAGGGACAAATCCCATTACTACTCCTATCAACATAGTTTTATAGAACTTCTGCCATCCTTTTGATCAGCTTATGTGAAGAGATGTTTGCATTGAGTTCACTTGAAAAAGTAGCTCTTATTATGAAACTTGTGAACCAAATGTAAAATAACATGATGCCCTTGAAGACATGGTATGCTGATGGCTATTACAATTCCTTTACTTAAGCACTTACTTGTGTAAGTATATATACAGACAAAACATAATAGTCATTTTTCACTTACCACTGTTAGTTGTTAGGTATATTCATGTTTAGAGAAAGCTCTCTCTGCTCTTGTCTTAAGCGTGGAATGACAGAATACATTTAGATTCTATCCTACACACTAGAATGTAGGATAGGTTCAGAGTGTGAACTTCATCAACTAAATTTTTCTTATTGAACTTGCTTAATTGCAGGACTAATGGAAATAAAGTCTAAACTCAACTCTTACCTATTCTAAGCTCTCATTCCATGTGATGTCCCCTTCTCCAGTTTCCTGTCAGAGACATGAGCTGTTGCTTGTATGAGAGAACTTTGGTTTTTCTGCCTCTTAGTTACTCAACTTTGCTAAGTATTCTGAAGGTTTTTTTTTTCTAATTTCCTTATCAAACTTCAGTGAGGATTTGATTAAGACCATCTAGATGTCCCTCACAACATACATAACAGGATGTCTGTTTAACTCACAAAAAAACTATTCAAATAGGGGAGAAAAAAGTAAATCAGTTGTTAACTTAGGGTAATAATATAAGGCAGAAGAATTTCCTGTGCTAGTGTATGTGGGAAATAAAATTAAGCTACATGCTGAGGTCATAAAAAGAAATAAGTACTCAATATTGTTCTTTTTCTATCTATATAGTTCTTTTATTAGAATGTTTTATGGTGCTCTTAGGCAGAATATTGAACTCCACAAAAGTAATTCAGAATAAATAAATGACTTTTCTAGACCTCTTGCCTTACAAAGTGTCTAAAACATGCTCCTGAAATGACATTTCTGAGTTAGAATTTTATGTGTAACTATTTGAACTATTATTATTGTTATTATTTTGCCTAGGAGACAAACAAGCGTAAATGTGGAGTTCACTAGTCGTTTCCTGCGCCCTGCTGAAGCTGTGTTGCTGCTGATCTCAAAGAGTGTGGGTGGAATAGGTGGCGCCACACTGACCTTCTCTCTGAAATCTGAAGTTAAACATGTTGAGCCTGCTGTAAGTTTATGTGTGTATGACTAATATTGTAACAAAAATATTCATCTGTATGTTGTATCCAACAAAGGTGAACTGAGGTAAGAATTAAAATGTGAGTTACCATCACCATTAGCCTTTGAATGATGAATTTTCAGATTTCCAATATTAGCCTATATGTTAATACATGCAGAAAGAAGCATAAAGGGATATCTAAGATACATAAGAATATATATCACACTTAGATCCTGAAAAAGTTTAAAACTTCTACACTGATTGCTCTGAAAATAAATCTGGAGCTCTTTCAGCATATGGATGCTTTTGGAAATTCAATTGTGAAGGTGCTGGTATACTCCTTCGGCCGAATTATTTCAGTTATCAGATACAGGTGGACAGCAAACTTTTGTTCGATGTTGCTAGGTTTATTTGTGCTGTTTATCATAAGACATTCTTTAGATTTAAGATGTGTCCTAGAAATAGTCAGTGCAGAATTAAGCATGTGTTCCATCATTTGTTATCAAACATTCATTAAGCAGACCTCTCTTTTTGTCCCCACGAACCTCTTAATACCACAGCAATAAATACTGATGAAGGCAAAAAGCTAGTTTGATTCTTGGCCCTGTGCTGTCACTTTGAAGAGCATCTAAAATATGGTGAAGTTCAATACATGTTTTAAAAGAAATATGCTTTAACTGCTCTTCACTGGCAACAAAAACTAACAATTAAATTACATTAATTTTGTAGTCACTAGTGGTCAAATACATGGTTCTATTCTTCCTTCTAATATTTTCCTGTTTGGTTATGTATTATACTCGAATGCTGTTTTGTAACTTTTTTATATTGATGTAAACTTTCGATTTTTTTTTTTAGGATGTATTAAAATGCAGATCACCATGTTATGAACTGAAGAAAGTTATCCTAAATGTTACTAATCCCTTCAGAAATGAGGGCATATTCAGGTAGACAATGCTTTAAAGACAGCTCTATAATGATCATGCTGTTTTATCAACTCTTCCATAATTTTCTCCTTGTCCTTAAAAATGTAACACCTTGAGGTTAAATTATAGGGATTTACATTACCAAAATTGTTACAAGCACTATGAGGTGGAAGATATAGCAATGAATAAAGAAGATAAATAAGCCTTAATTGAAATTCATCTCAGTGTAAGCAATAAAGCTAGAGTTTTAATCAAATAGAGTTCATGAACCTTGCTTGTATTTTTGTATTTGGCTGAGGTCCAGCAGATTTCCAAAAAGAAACAAACCATGTTAATTAATAGTTGGTTATTTTTTCCCCAATCTGTTTTATCTTGCTGTTTAAATTATTAAGCAAGCAAGCAAAAAACCAAAACAAAAACCCAAAACATGTTTTTGCCTTGGGGCTCATGCCACTATCAGTTAATCTAATTTTTCATTTGTATTCGTCATAGATATAAGAACTGCAGAGTTAACTGTTGCTTTCCTTAATAAAAGAGTGGTGTGCCCCTTCAAAATCTATTTATGCGATCTGACGCCACATTTTGTCTTTAGCCTACAGACCTGAACATTGGTTCATGTCATTAATTTATTTACCAGAACCATTCTTCCATAACGTTTTTATGTTGTTTTACTGATCTGTGTAATATACATGTTGCATAGGCTGCAAATTAAATTTCTCTTTCATCCACAGAATAGGTTTGGTATAGACACCTGTAACGGGATTGTTTTAACTGCTCCAGCAGTGTGCTCTGGCATAAGCCTCCTATGTAGGAATCATATGAGTTTATTTAGCTTTCATCTTTTTTTGAAGTCCTTGAGGTGGTCAGTGAGACTGCCTATAATCAGTTCTGTGATGTGGATAAATCTCTTGGAAATAATAGATTAAAGGTGATGAAGTACTTTATTTTTATATGTATATCACTCAAAAGCTACTTGACAACTTCTTGAAGTAATGATCAATTTGGGTAACCAGTAATCTAAAATAAAAGATTCTTTATATCATGTTTGCAGTGCTTTGAACCATCTAATGATCTATCAGATGGTGCATTGCTTAGTTGCAAATAACACTAGGAAAAGTACTTTTGATATCAAGGAAGCAACTCTTTTTCAGAAAACTGGGCTGAAAAATCTTAAAACTCGGTATATAATATATTACAATTTAAGAAAAGGACAAATTAAAAATGTAAGTGCCTCTTTGCCTTTGTGTCAAATATACAGTAAATGTCAGTTCCAAAAGCTGTAAATTCTGGACCTGAAACTATTAAAGAATTAATAAACTATTAAATAAAAGTTTTTTAAAAAAGTTTAAATATTTTTTAAAGTTCTTTTAAAGTATCCACAATTGAAAATAACACTCCTCTTTATCAAGTGTTCATTTAAAATTTAGAATAAACTAAGTTTTGTCTTAATTCTGCAAGTTTAAAATTATGATTGATTATGTGTATTTGCCATACTCCAGGGTCATTTTACTGGAATCCACAAGTTACTTAATGCAGCCAGAGCAAGTATATCAAGCCAGGCAAGTAAAACAAGAGCAGACATTCAGGTGAGTTTTAAATGGCAGTTGCTAATTACAATATACTAAATTATACAATTCTATTAGTATTACAAGTTTATGTACAGCTGTGTACATGCCTATTGTAAATAATTCTATGGAAATATAATAAAATTATGTAACATTTTAAAAGACTTTGCAGATAACTTAAACAGTGGAGAAAATATTAATATGACATAAAAGATAATAATGTGTGTAATATACCATTTGAAAAAATGTGTTAGAGAAACTAGCATTTAAAGGTGAACTACTGAAGCTGTCATAGGGCCAGCCATGTGACTTAGGTGACTGAAATGCTGAATGCTAGTTTTTGTTCACTAAAACAGGATTAGTTCTGATTCTAGAAATGAAGAAGATAGAGGTATTTGAAGAAGCAACAATAAGGTCCAGTTTTTATTTATAAATAGGCAGTTTATAGAATTCTAATTGTGCTGAAGTGTAAAACATTACAGCGTCAGTAGGCTCCTGGAGATGCAAAAACAGAATAAGAGGTTATTAGTAGCAATATATTGATATAAATAAATATCATTTTGTGTCTAAACATGATTGCTTGACTACTTGTGAACTGATTTTCTAACACAGAAATTGGAGGGAGAAAGAGAGTTCAAAGTAAGCATGGTAAAGATAATAAAATGGCAAAGAACAAGAATCAGAGAGTAATTGGAATGGGAGTCATGGACATATATAAACAAAGATCTATGTTTAAGACTTAAAGTCTTAAAGAAGGTATTTTTGCCTTCACTGTCTGATTGTTAGACAGTGAGATAAATACCAATAAACTTAGATGAACAAGGCAGAAAACTTTGAGGCCATTGAAGAGGTGAGATTTAAATCAGAATCACTAATAGTCAAGGTTAAAGGCAAAAGATAGAATCAAAAAAGTTTGAGAACTAATTTTGTGACCCTCTCTAGAAGTGGCTCAGTGTAGAGGAAAAAACTTCCAGAAATATCTGAAATATTTTTTTAGAACTTGTCAGATACTAAAAATTGCACTGTTTTAATAATTGGTACTTTAATAAATCTACTTTTTTCAGCCATAGACTGAAAGAGTTAATTCTAAGTCTTTTTGACGTTAGATTTTGCATTCACATATTCGGCAATTTATAAAGGTCCATTTCTCTAGTCTTCTGTCACTTCACCCATGTTTTAAAATTATTTATTCATAGAGCAGTATTTATAATCATCAGCTGGAATAAGATAGTAGCTAAAAAAATACCCCAACAAAAGTAACAAGTCAGCTTGACAGAAAAGCCAATCCAAGCGTAACCAATCAGGTTTCTTCTCATAGAGGTGACGTCTATCTTTGAAAATACACTATCAACAGCCCTTTCGCAATACATGTGAAAAATATTCCAGCCTAGAAATAATATCAAGAAAGAATACTATATCTACCAGAACTCTATTACACAGACACTTCAGGTGAATGCATTCAATACCAGTCTGCTCCTCATTTGTGTTCTGTGGACTGCGCTGATTGCCAGTGTCCTGTGTCCCCATACAGTTAACCTACAGTTTGGTATGTGTGCTGCAATAGCTGAACCTCCAGTGGTTAATGATTGTTAGTTCTGAAATGTTCAGCCAGAATCAGCACAATGATTTTTGTACAAAACCTGCAGGTACGTTTAGCAAGGCCTGTACTGTGTCCAGCTCTGGAGCCCTCAGTGCAGGAAAGACCCGTTGAAGTACCTGTTGGAGAGGGACCAGAGGAGGCCACCAAGATGATCAGAGGGCTGGAACAGCTCTGCTGTGAGGACAGGCTGAGAGAGTTGGGAACAACTTATTGTGGCCTTTCAATACTTAAAAAGGGCCTATAAGAAAGATAAGGACAGACTTTTAGCAGGGCATATTAAGAGAGGACAAGGTTTAGTGGTTTTAAATTAGAAGAGGGGAGATTCAGGAGAGACATGAGGAAGAAATTTTTTACAATGAGGGTGGTGAGACACTGTCCCAGGTTGCCCAGAGAGGAGGTAGATGCCCCATCCCTGGAGACATTCAAGGCCAGGCTGGACAGGGCTCTGAACAAACTAATCTAGTTGAAGATGTCCCTGCTCATTACAGGGGGATTGGACTAGATGACCTTTGAAGGTCCCTTACAAACCAAATCATTCCATGATTTTATGCATATTTCATGTAATGCATGTTAGAAAAAAAGAGTATGTGAACACTAGTTACTCTGATAAGATCTCCAAACCCTCAACCTACTAAACAAATGTTGGCTTGATTTCATAGGGCATTGCTTCTATTGATATTTTTTTTGCCAAAAAGGTTATTTGGTCTTTTCAAAATGTGATGCTCTAAAGAGTCAATATTAATGTTTTGTATGCCTATGGGAGAGACAGATAACATTTAGAACTCAAATGCCATTATCATATGCCAGAGTAAAGTCTTCATCTTTAATTTAAGCAAGAGAAGAAATAACTTGGAAAACTGTATAGCTATTATTAAATATTCTCTTAGGGCAAAACAGTGATTTTCTAAAACTACTATCCAAGGCCTCTCACAAAGAGAGAAAAAATAATAGAGCTACTATGGTAACTCCATCCATGTCTACAGATTTTACTAGTATATTGTACTTAGAGGTATCAGAAGTTGTTGAAATAGAACAGTATTTTTCATCATGGTAATATTTCAACGTAATTTATCCTAGGAAATAAATCAGTCTACAAAGTCTAATTTTAGTCAAACATGCAGGCCTAACTCTTACTGTAACTGATTTGAGGGCATCTTAATTCTTTAGAAATCTCCAGTATTGATTTGCTATTATCTTAGATATTTCTGTTATCTGTCATAGTAGAAGCCACTTAGGTACTCTTTTTAGGAAGATATGTTAATTGAATGGAACATAACAAACTACTGAAATTTGTCTTAAAAAATTAGTATGTGTACAATTCATAACTAAGAAGATCCTATCTGAAATATTTTTTTTTTTTGATAAATCTGAAAAATGCCTTCTACAAAATGGGAGCCCATTGACCTAAGTGTTCCATGAACAAAGCTACTGTACAATCAGTGTTTACACTCTAAGTAATTGTGTCTACATGATTGATGCCATTTCCATGCTTCAATCCTAATAACTTAATAGTCTGTGCAAATCCAAATGGATCTCTCAGTCTCATAGTTCCTTCTGTGTCCTCATACTATGCCTCCAGATGTGTCAGACACACTATTTTAAACCTTCCTGGAACAAGCTTTACCTGGCAGGTGACCCTCTTAGTGCTCACTTTTCCCCTCTGGCAGTATCACAGGCACCCAAAGCAGTGTCATTCATACCAAAGAGGAGACCAACTCTTGAGTCATTATGGCATGGGCTCATCACACTGTGACTGGAAAGATATCCCAATCTGAAACTGGAGCCTAGACAAACTGTATCATTACTGGGACACAGTGCTGGCTAAGCTAAAAATATCTAACAGTGGTCCTCGTCCGCGGCAGGGTGTTATTCAGTGGTTGCAGGCAAGACCTCTTTGTCCACAGGGAACTGAATGATGGTTGGTGAGAAGGATAGTGTTCTTCCTTTCATCCAATTGGCATAGTTTTTCTTTCAAATACACTGTGATGCATGTGCCTTTATTTTTTCAAGTTATGAACTTCCTTATGCATTTCTAAGTCGTTGACGCTTCAGTTATAATTCTTGGCCTCCATCTGTGTGCCAGCATGGTCTACTCTCTGTAGGAGAAGGAGAACCAGGTGGAGACATGCACGTCACATGGCCTAGGTATTCTAATATAAAAACACCCATAAGTAGTTTTCAAGCATGATATTATTTTTGCATTGAGAAAAGCTCATTCTAAAGCAAAAAAGGAACCACTAATTAATGAATTTCAAGTCAAGCTTTGCAGAATATTGTATATAGCTTCTCAATGTTAACTTTTCTTTTCACCAGAGAAATGACAGGTTCCAAATATTTTTGATTTTCTGAATTTTGTTACACTTTTTGCTCTAAGCAGTTTAATGTGCCAAGGAGTTACATTAGAGTACGTGTATTTACTTAATGATAAGATAAATAAAAAAATGAAGATCTAAAAGCATCCTTTGTGTCTCTGTGTAATATATGTCATGAGATACAGCATTAATATCTGTTTCAGAAAATATTGTTTAAATACATACTATCAGGAGTCATCACAATATATATATATCAGAATATATCAGAAATCCATCTATATTTATGTAAGCCATACTACTCCTTTTGAGCAGCTCCTGTTTTACTTTCTATCCTAGCCTTTGTCCTGAGATCACAGACTACCCTATAGCATGCGGAAACCGGCAAATATCTTAGATGTGAGTTTTGTGTCCAAATATTTCAGTATTTTGATTGCATTAGTAAGCAGTTCCTTGTATCCTTTCTCTAATAAAATGTTTAGTTGCTTCTGTCTTCTGACATTCACTGATGAAGTCGCTGCTGTGTGGACTTAAGATTTCCCCATGGTGCCTGACACTTTTTATTTTTCTTTTTGCTTCAGTAACATGTACAATCTGGAATGGGAAAGAACTAAAAAGTTAATCTAGTAAGTTCTGCTCCAAATACAGAAAGTAAAGTAATTTTCCTTTTCTGAGAATTTGTTGGATGGAAAACAGAGTTATTGGCTTGTTTAGACTCTGGACTGAAGAGTAAAGGCACACCATTGCACATATATGACAACATGATGATGTATGCAGACTATGTTGACAGCACAAGTGATTTTTGCTTTCAATTTTGATTTTTGACATAGCTGATAGCATGGCAAAATCAGTCTCTCTGTGGTGCTATGTAAGAACAGGTAACTGGCAACTCAGAGGCGATAGCTACTAAGCTATTTATTACTTGTCCACAGGTATGTAAGTAATTTGTAGTACAAGTTCAAACCAGTTGGACTAAACCATGGCAAGAATGAATTGAAAGTATTCACACCTGCCATTTTGTCTGTCTCAAACAGGTCTTTATACCAAGCAATTGAGAAGTGCCCTCCTAAACCAGCCCTCACCTCTAAACTACTCTTGCAGAACTTTTTGTTGATTTGCTTTGGAAGGGACAACTTGTGTTTGCAAAAAAACCCAAAACAAATGAGAGGCAGTTTGTGAAGCTACGTGGTCAGCATTCCCCCATTAAACCAAAACACATCTAATACCTGAGTTATCAGACTTAAAGACCTGATCTACAGTGTGATATAATGTTCTTAGTCTCACAAGTAGATTGCTGATCCTTTGCCATTGTATCTACACAACACATGCATAAGCTTGATGGGGGAGCTCGTCTTGAGTCCTTCAGCAGTGATATTCTTCCTACAGTTAATATAGAGAAGAATGATTGGTGTGTAAGGTGTGATAGGACACTACTGTGAATTTAATACCGTAGAATCAAAGAAGTGTTTGAATTGGAAGAAACCTGTAAAGATCGTCTAGTTTCAACCCCTTTCGCTGTAGGCAGGAACATCTCCCACTGTATCAGGTTGCTCAAAGCCCTGTACAACCTGACCTTGAACACTTCAAATGACAGGACATCCACAGCTTCTCTATATAACATGTTGCGGTGTCTCACCACCCTCATAATAAAGAATTTATTCCTTGTATCTAATGTAAATCTCCCCTCTTTTAGTTTAAAACTGTAATACCATGTCCTGTCACTACATGCCTTGGTAGAAATTGTCTCTTCATCTTTCTTATAAATCATCTTTAAGAAGTGAAAGGCCACAATAAGGTCTTCCTGGACACTTGTCTTCTCCAGGCTGAACAACCAAATCTCTCAGCCTGTCCTCACAGCACAGCTGTTCCAGCCTCTGGTCACCTTGGTGGCCTCCTCTGGCCCCTCTCCAACAGGTCCATGTCTTTCTGCACTGAGGGCTCCAGAGCTGGATGCAGGACTCCAGACTCCAGGTGGGGTCTCACCAGAGCAGATCACAGGAGCAGGATCGCCACACTCCTTTCGATGCAACCCAAGATATGAATGGCATTCTTGGCTGGAAGTGCGCATTGCCAGCTGATGTCCAATCCTTTATCCACCAGTACCCCCAAGTCCTTCTCAGCAGGTCTGTTCTCAAGCCCTTCATCTCCCAGCCTGTACTGATACCGGGGGTTGCACCAACCCAGGAACAGCAAACTATCTGTGTAGACTTATTTTATGGCAGCTTTAAGCTATTCTGCTGAATCAATTTCCTTATTTCTCTGTGTATTGAAAGAGGATGGATTAAGCCAGACTGAAATTATAACGGTGCTTCTTATACCTTCCCGATCTTAACTATATTCCTTTTGTTTTTATTATATCATGAGATACTGTCTCTTTTTGTTATAGAAGAATGAAACACAAGGTACATGTCTTCCACAACACAGTTTTATTTCCCTTTCCCTTCACTTATATTCAAATGCTTTGTTCATTAGGGTGAGAGTAAATTTACAGAGAGAGACATTCAACACCATGTAAAATCAATGCAATGAGTTTCTCTGTCATTGAACTCTGAAAATAGGACTTATTCAATGCACAGTTCACCCCAGTGAAGAAATATGTTGTAATCTGTATCTTCTCAGTGTGTGATCTATGTTCACATAATATACTTTTTAAGTTATCCTTTTTTCATGCATCTTTTGAGCAATTTGTTATTTTTACAGTGTTTCTTCTGTTCTAGTCTCTGGTTTTGCAATCATTACTTGGTGTTCTAATTCAAAGATAAACCATTGAAAGAGATGACATTTCATATAAAATTTGTACTTTTGTATTTTTATGTGAGATCCTTTTTTGTAAGTACAGAATAAATAGTATGTTTTACTTGCATACCTCAGAGATCATTTTCCTTTCTGAAAAATGGCCTTTAAGTATAGGTATTAAAATGAATCTCCAAGGTAACATATTCTGAGAATTTTACAAGTCCATTTATTTAAGGTTGTGATTTTTTTTCTTAGGCCAGCAAGATTAATTATTTATTTTAAGAGACACCCAATAGCTATCAAATGCTGTATGCAATAATTGTTTGCTATGAGGAGGTTAATCAAATTTTACTACTAGAAGAGTATGACTTTTATGTGTGGATAATATTAAACCTGACTCTAGTGCTGAAACTCTGCTTACAGTATTTTTTTGACATACATTACAGTACAGTTTTCAGCATCTATGAGCTCTGTGCTTGCTGTAAATTAAACAAAATTCTCCTTCCATAAATGTAACTGCACAGTCTTAACTTGTGTCAACACTGATATGAATTTGTGAAGAAGGATGGAAAAATATAAAGTAATACCAAGGAAAGATGATGGTTAGAAGCACAATTTGCTTTTGAGAAAAAAGCAAAGATTTTGTTGTAAGTTGTTTTTGCAAGTATATCTGTTACTTTTGAATACACTTGCAAAGCAGTATTGTCATTAAGAGAATTAAGGTGTTTAGGTTAAAGTTCATGCCATTCACTCCTTTCTCAGACAAATCCTTGTTTATAGTATGTTCACTGTGAACGCTTGACTACACTGCTAGTGAATGTAGATCATTCCTGTAGCCTTGGTGTAAGACAGGTAGAGAGGGACAAGCCTTGCTGTTTCCAGACTTTCTCATCCCCTCTTTTCAGAGCTACAACCTTGTGGAAATGAACCTTGCATGTGAACTAAATTAACTGAAGCAAGGAGAGAATTATTTTTAGTAGAAATTGCTAGAAGAGCTTCACTTATGAGATTTGATGTTTTTTAGCAAGATCATGACCTACATACTAACACGGGTGTTTTACATACCTAATTCCTCATTGTGTGGTATAAATTCCCAATACGGACTCAAAGAGCCAAGGGTAAAATTAGCCTTTTTACAGAAAATCATGGAAAACTATGTCCCAGTTTATATTTATTCTGTGAGCAGAAACATTGTAAGCCGTGTGTACAAAAGTCAATTTCAAGTGTTTTAATTTTTTTTCTTGTACAATATATTTCTCATAAAAAGAAAAAAGAAAACAATCTAAGGAATATTTTGGAGAAAACCTACTTTAGGTAATTAATTTCTACTCCAAAATTAAAAAGACACAGATTTTGAGAATGGTAAATTTAAGATGCAAAATTTGGTCTGTTTGAAATCAGAACTGTAAGTAAGAGAAATGATTTATACCAGGTAGAGACAGTGACAACATCAGCCCCCTATTTTCAGTCATGAAATATGCAAAAGTTCCATTCTCTGTGCTGCACTTTTTCTTTAATAATTGTTCTCTGTTTCTTATAGGGAAAAATCATGGCACACAAATTTTAAATAATTTGTTTACTATTGATTTGTTGCAATTTTTGAATCTCTGCTATCCAAAATTGTGGGATTACAGTGGGATTTTTTTTTTTTCTGATGGCTTAAATCTGACTCTTACACTTACTGGATTGAATTTGAGTCACTCTTAACATTTATTAGGGTTAGCATAAAATCCATGTTTTACTTAGCTTTACTGATTTGGTTTAAAAAAATGGATATCTTCAATAACAAAAGAAGAAGAATTCCTACTGAATTTCTTAATTATATTGCTGTCCTAGGGTATGGTTGTCTGACTTGAAAAAATCTAAATAAATGAATGTGAACTTACATGTTGTTTTTAGGCTTGATTTTACAAAATTAAATTTTCATTTAAAAATCTATAGGGAAAACATTCTGAAGGCAGTATTTGATTTTGTTATATATTTATAGTAAATTATAGTTTAAAACTTGTATTTATCCCTTGTAAGTTATAGATACTCACGAACAGCAGGGACAAGGGATGCCAAATCAATCCACTGTATGGTCCAGTGATTATGTCATCATTTGAAATCTGGGTGCATAGTGAGGTTACTTAGGTACCTTAGAGACTTTACTAAAATTAAATTTGTAGTTAGTGATAAACTGTTCTAAATTATTTAGAGAAATTTTTACTGTTGAGCTGTAGTAGTACAAAACCCAAAACATTACTGTTCGACATTCTAAATAGAAAATATTTTTTAAAGCTAATGATAAGTCACACTACATACAAGTTATTCAAGTGATTGACTTGCAGATTATAAAATTTGGTCTTCATAATTGTTAATATTCTGCACAGCAACTGAAGTCTCTGCATTTAAGAATATATATCAATGAAATATAAAAAATAATGTAAAAAATATCGCATATTAAACTCTATTATCTTTAATGTCTAGAAACAGTCAAATACAGAACTTTATAAAGCAATGAGCCTCTCATTTCCTTTACTGTTGAAAAAACAAACTTCCAAGTGATGACCTTTTTGTGCATTTCTAGCCAAGATCTACAATTTATTTTTTTCTTTATTTGGAAAAATACAATTTATTAAGTGGACAGAGAGGGGAAAAGAGAAATAATTCATTACAATCACAAGATGTTACATTTAAAATAGTGTTACTCACAGGTAAAATTTTCAGATTTAGGTGGTGAAATACTAATGTCTCTGAGACCAGAAAACTGCACTGAAACTAAATAACAACAAGAGAAATAGAACTGGCAACATTTTAATTGGAAAAACTTAAATGACTTAATGTTTCAACAGTGTTTTATTTCAGGACATGAAAGCAATTAATGCCTGAACCTTCTTTAGGATATGGTAGTGTCGCCGCCACATAAATGCAGACTTCTCTTGAACTCAGTGGAGCTCTGCACAGGAGTTGGATTTCTTGTATTTCTCCAGGCCTAAGCAAGGAAACAACAAAAGGGATTTGTTAGCTTTATGTGATATTTGTTGAGCTGGTGTTGGGGAATTTTTGAGTCAGATTATAAACACATATTTGTGCTTAAAAATAAAGGCTTAATGAACAATTGTATTGGGCAGAGACCTACCACTGTAAGTGGTTCTACAAGGAGTCCTCAAAGATTCCTTGTAAATGCCCACATCAACACCAATCCTATGAGTGCCAGCATCAGGTACCTTGATTGGGTGTGTGGTTCGTTCTCGAGCAGCAAAAGTGGGTCCTGAGTGTTTTCATTCTACGTTCCATTGCTACAAGATGATGCTGCATCACTTCTTATCCCTTCCGCAAGTGAAACTTCACCACCTGGCAGGGAGCTGTTCTGTCGTTGGCATTCCTGCTTCCAGCCAGTTGCGCCTTCTTGCCTGCTGTGCTAGATTGTTCCTTGGTTCCTGAATTATCATTACTGAGCAGTTAAAATTTTAATTTCCCCTTCACTGGACAGAGTTCATTTCCAGATTGTCTTGGAAACAGAACTTACATTTAGAATAGAGTTTAAACCATGATTTCTGATTCTAGAATAATGACTAATAGTATACCCACGATTTCCAGTAAGCCAAAGCCATAGACTAGAATCTTCATTTACTATATAGTTCTCATTTTTTCATATATGACCTGCTGGTATGTTTTCTAGTTAAGCTAATAAATGTAAAATTATTGCCTAAAACTGTACATGACACATGTGCAAAAATCTATTGTTTATTAATGTACAAGTATATAGCCTAGTATTACACTATTTTTTAGTATAACTTTAAATGTCTTATTTTTTATTTTTTCTAAATGTTAATGTTGTCTTAAGGTGATTTAGGTAGGCAAATAAAGATGAATAGATTCAGTTATCTCTCAGGACAGTTACTGGATAAGATGATTGGGTTAACATGAATAAAGCCAAATGATCATCTTGTCTTCAAAAAGTGGAAACTGTTGAGCTAGAAAGAAGGTAGAGAGAGCTAGAGAAAAAATTTGGGGCTTAAAAAAACAGTTCAGGTAAAAGAAGATCTAGTCTTTGAAGAGCATTCTGATAAGGGAGAAAGGAAGACTGTTACTTTTGCAAATCAGTTTCTGTAAGAAGCAGCACTCTGAAGTCATGTCCACAAGGTCTGTGAATATAAGCCCTAGAGTGAGCTCTGAACTGGATTTGCTTTGCAGATATTTAGGTGTATTTCTATAAAGTAGTTTTTTGGGGGAAAATGAGAAAGACTTGATGAAAGACAACTGAGAGCATCAGAGGAACTCAGACCTTGATACTTCATGAAGTATCAGGGAACAATTCTTTGCCTATCACCATAGGATATTGAAATGATAGAGAGAAGAATTTGGACTGAAGTCCCCCAAAGGTGTTATAGGGCAGGAGTGCTTTTGACTGGTAAAATATAACTGTTTTTTTAACATGGCATTTTGCTTATATGAGAATTGCAGAGATATTATACTGGTTAATTGAAGGAAGCATGTTCTGTCTCTGCTGTAAATATGGCTACTAACTTCAGTGGAAAAGGTGGTATTTAACATTATTGCTAGGTAGGTGGTTCCAAAATATAGAATTTTGTTTTTTTTCTTTCATGAAAACATTTGCTCTTCCAGTATTTATTCATAAAAAGCGGAATGAAGCTATCTATTAGTAATAGAAATGCCCAGCTTCAGAGTATTGCCTTCATTTTTATTGTTTTTCCTTTTAGTTCTGAAAAGGATATATTAAACTTTAAAAATGATGCACTGCCTGAAGATTCAAATGAAGAGAACAACTTAAATTCCTGTAAGTACTTCTATACAATGCCTTTTGTATCACTACAATAGACATTAGACTACCTACATAACCAAGATTTTGACATCTGAAGTATGTGCAGTAATTATTATTTATAGGTATGCTCGGTAACACATTTATAGGAGAGTTTATCTTCTGATATGCTTCATTTAGTGAAATTATTTCTAAGGTTGCACTGTAATGGTAATGATTTTTCCATTTAAAAATAAAGAAATTTTCTTTTAAGGGCCCATGGGTTGGCTTCATGGCAGTCTAATGTGGAGCATTTGCATCTTACCTAGTTTGTTTTTGAAAATACTCATCAGCAGGGATTGTTTTATTTCTTGCCCTTATTTTCTATGAAATGTCAGTCAACAGTTCTGTTAAAACTAGAGCTATAACCTTTACTGAAACTGTCGAAATTCCACTTGAGCAAAATTTGGAGAATGGCCTTATGAAATGAATTTTGTCATTTGAAAAATATTGTTGTGTTTCTGAGGTCACATGGAAAGCCCTTCTTGATATATTGATTATCTCATTTTATATTCTGAGAAGGGATTAACAACCAACTACTAAACAGTTCATAAAAATAAAAAGAATATGTACTTTAAGTTGTACCTGAAGTGAGGTACCACAATTGTACCAATTTGTGAATAGCATACAAAGGTTTTTATGGCTTCAGGCAGACTGGAGCTACAGGGACATTTTTGAATGGAATTTCAGATTTTGGGAAACAAAATTGTGTTTTCAATTTCTTAGAGAAATGCCCTTCTGCTTTGAAAATAATTCCCCTTCATTCTCTCAATAACATGGCAAACAAAACCTAAACTGTTAAGGGTAAAGTCTTAAGTGGAGAGCAATAGGAATTTTATTTTATTTTATTTTATTTTATTTTATTTTATTTTATTTTATTTTATTCTTTTTTTTTTAAATTTTTTTTTTTGAGCAGCTATAATAAAAATGATGAAAACTGTGAAAAAAATTTCAAAATTATTTATTAGATGTTACTTCTTTGGTGATGTAATTTCACAGAATCCAGAAAGAGAAATAAGAGGGCTCTTACAAGACTAATTCAGTCTGCTGCACAGTTTGAGACACTTTGAATAAGGAACATTTGAACAGGAGACAGGTTTGGCAGTTAGTGCCTTTAGTTAAAATTAGTTGCTGTTATTACCACTTTACCATGTTTGATGGAAGGGTAAAAATGAAACTTCAGGTTTATTGGTTTGTTTATTTATTTTTGTCATTGTTTATGTAGGTTTTAGAACCACTAAATTCATATCAAAGCATGAACATTGGAAAATTTGTATTCTTATTGTTTGGAAAAGAATTTGGACTATGGAGAGAAAACGTTGCTGGTGGCTATGCCTTTCTTCAGTTTGGTTCTCAGTGATTTTGAGGGGTGAACCAGTTCTATTTAATTGGCCAAAGTTTGCCATAGGTTTCTTACATGATCTTCCCTTGTTTCTGTTGCCTTCACTTTCCCTTTTATTCTTAAGTCTGCTTTACTTCCTAGGAAGCTAGTCAGCCAAACCTGAATAAAAGTCTCATTCTAAAGTAATCTCCATTATCAAAATGTGCTTAGCAGATGAAAAACACGTAGTATCAAAGTAGCCAGTTTCTGACATATTCAGCCCTAAGATTCTTAGTGTCTTGTGAAGAAAGCTCTTTGTCAGGATAATGCTTTTGCAAAAGCAGCACAAAAAAACCAAGATTGCCAGTATTTAGGTTTTGTCCATTCCGGAGGACTGGAGACTATAACATAAGTTACTGCCACCGAGGGCAAGATTGTTTAAATAGTAGTAAACTGTAGTCTTCTTTCTGGCAGGAGTAGTCATTTGCTTATAAGCTGCACATCCTTAAAGAGTTCTTTGTGGTGAGAACTGTCTGTTTACCCTAGTTTTGTCTAAGTGCACAGAATAAAAACATAAGTGCGTAGCAAAATGTATTTAAATAATACAGCAATCATAACTATAAATACCGATAACTGATTACAAGGGCGACTTAAATACTGATTACTACAGGAGGCTATATACAGTATCCTTATATGTAAACTCTGCTACACTATTTTACAACTTGTGCTGTTGTATCTAAACAACCACTTAAATTTATTTTAACAGCTGATCAATCCAGCCTCCTGCCTGAATTCTTCAGTCCAATGGAAAACCTATTCTTGGAAGGAAGAAGTTCTGCAAGCTTAGATATTCACTTCCTTCCCTTCAATTTGGAAATACGTTACTGCACTGTCATTCTGGTTAATGAACAGGTAAGAATAGAAAGTATGATCTGTGAATGGTTTTCCTGTCATACCCTAGTCAGTTAAGAATCAGCATATTTTTTGTAAAGCTTTCAATTGTGTTTGCCAATTACATCCAAAACTAAATGACTTAATCTTTTTCTCCTGCATGTTCTCAGCTTCCATATTTTTCGTTAATATAGAACAAGAGACTCCTGCTACTGTTTAGTGGTTCTGTATTTGGTGTTTGTTTTTATTTTTAACCAGGACTTTGGCTATGCCACCTGTCCAACTTATTTTTGTCTTTGCCTTTAAAGGAAAATCAGACTAATGCAGTGACGCCTAAGCCTATCTGATCCCATTCAATATTTGAAACCGCTGGCCTTTTTAAAGAAAGCAAGCTATATGACTGGAATATATTAGGAATAGCGGGGGAAAAAGAAAGAAACAAGGATGATCAGAATGATGTAACTGTTCCTTTACAGACATTGATTCTTAAAATAAATTCCTGTAATTAAAGGAAGAGATTCTTAAGGGACATAACAGGTACATGAGATTATGAATAGTGTGCAGAAAGTTAACAAAGCACCTTTGATGTGATATACAAACTGAACCAAAGGAAGTACTTTTTAATACCCAATGTTTAACTTACAAAACTCAACTGTCATAGGACACTTTGGATGCTAAAACTGATAACTCATTCAAAAGCAGTTAGGCAAACTCATAAAGGTTGGATCCATCAGTTTTTATTCAATGTAATGACTGGATTCAGTCTCCACACAAAGAAGACCCTAACCTACTGGATTCTGGCAGCAGATCTGAGAAGTTTCTTGTTTTACTTGTTATGATTTTATACTCTATTTAAATCTCTACAATTGGCATTTTCCCTCTTTGTTTCTTCATTAGAAGCAGCAGTATATACCCTGGCTGAGAAGAAGGCTCATGATACATTAGGTATATAGCCTTAAAACTTAATGATTTAATGAAGAGAAGGGAAATCTAGACATTTTAATAGGAGGAAAGCAGATTGAAGAGATTTGATCAGAATTATGGGACAGTTAGACTGCAGGTGGAAAGAGAAAAGAACATTTCTGACAGCCTCAGTGATACCTCCAGTGCTGATGTAGAAACACCTAATTTAAACACCTAGTTACTAGTCACTGTTCTTTACAAAGAACTTGTTGACTAGGAAACATTAAAGCCTCAGAGAAGTCACTGTCACATCCTGTGTGGTAACTATTTCTGGAACACCTGGTGCTTTCAGCTTAGCTGAGTAGGTGGGATTTATTTAAAGGCTGCTGAAAGTGCAAAATTTTTGATATGTAGCTCTTCAGGTTAGTTAAGTCAAGCCCCATCCACATAATTGTATAATTTTTAAGATAATGTGGTAAATCTCCTAGGGAAAGATGAAACTGCAACATAGCTAACATGATTTTAGAGCTGTACAGCAATGGCACAGGAAGAAATTGCCTTGCTTAAATATTGTGTACATGGCTGCAATATTTCAATCATAGCATTTTCTAATTGACAAACCATCGTAGCTAACGTGCTGTATGATGAACAAATGGCTTCATAAAATGGTGAGGCTTGTATCATTCAAATATAGACCTGTGCTGTATATAATGTAATAAACAATTTAATTTAGCATTTCTGTAATTTCTTCCTACCTACCTTCCCTACTCTTTTTGACAAATGGACCAAAATAGTAATCAGAGTAAGACTGCTTCTTCATTACAACCAATGATGAAGGTATTGAGATTCAAATCACTAGTTAGACTTGAATCTAACTGTGAATCCTGTCATTACATTAACAATATATCCATAATAAAAGCAAGAAGATACACTGATTAAAGTTTGTTGGTCTGCTCAAGTATGTTGCTTTGATTGTTTTGGAATAACCTGGTTGTTAACTTCTCTAAGGTTTGAAATGACAGCACAAGTTGTTTATAACATTTCTCAAGGATTTTTTCAGTATTTCTTTGGTTTTCAAGAAAAACTGAAACTGTCATTCTTCAATTTTTTTGCATAGATCTTTTCAGAGAAGAAACTTTATATTGGTTAACATAACTGGGTTGCATTTTCTCTATATCTTTTTGGTAATTTAAGTGTGAACAACCCATATTAAGTCATAGTTTAAGAGTGTCAGTCCAGACTTTCACAACTAAATATCTAATATAAAATTAAATAGTTTATTAAGAGAATGCTTTGCTACCTGTTGTTCTTAATTACTGATTTGCATAGAGAACTGAAAATTCATAGGAGCTTTAACTTTTTTAAAATATCAGTTAGCAATTAGATTGCTATGATTAGATAAATAACTAATGGTAGTTCAACAGCTATTTTATTAACTGTTTTAGTTAACAGTGAACTCTACAAAGTGCTGATGCTGTCCTATTTGCAGCTGATGGAAAATGGACATATAAAACGTTAAAACCATGGGAATAGTAGCTAAACTCTCAAAATACAGTAGAGTAGCCACTCTGTTCCAAAGCATCAGAAAAAATCTTAGCAGAAAGAAAACTGGATTTTCATTCTGTGGAGATCAAAAAGCAAGAATTCTTCAAAGCAAAGAGGGAAACGGGGAAGTTTGTTCCTACCTATAAGCATATTGATGTCAGCAATGACAAGAAAAGTAATTGATAGTAGAATGGCATCCTAGCAACCAGTACCTTTAGGAAATTAGTTGTATATGCTGTGAGCTTGTTAATAGTCCTTATGGGGCCAACACACTGTGTCAAACAGGAATAATTCCTGCTTAAATTGGTTCCCAGGAGTGGCTATTAGTTTGTGAGTGGGAAACCAATTCTGATATAGATTTCTTTAATCCTTCTCAAGGAAGATTTGTCTGAACTCTTGAACCAAGGAAGGGGAGAAAATGCCATCAAAGGCAAATAGCTTTCCTTCTTCTGGGTCAGAAACAGAATTGCAATGTTTACAGCTTTAACACAAATAAAACTATGAATAAGGTAAAATAAAAAGGAGACATGTCTTATGTTATTGACTAATATTAAAGGGAAAACATTGCACTGGTTGGCAGTTAGACTAGATGATAAAAATAAATTATTTCCTTCATATCTGGAATGAAGAATAAAAGAGAAAATATGCATTTTTAGGGCAGAGTTTTACACAATGTGGCTTGTGGAAATAAAGAGATGACCTTTTTGCAAATTATACCAGTTGTTGCAGCAGCATTTGATCCTTTGCCTTGCAATCAGTAGAAGCTAAAGTTGTCCAAAAAGTTTGTGGTAAACTAAAGAGAGGTTATTGAAGCAACCATAATATATCTATTGAATCTCCTGCCTAGTTCAGATAGATATATAGCTACCTAATTTAGAAATTTGTAAGTTTTGGGATGTTCTGATTGTGACCTTTATAATTTTGAGTACTTTACTGATTTTTCTTTTTTGAAAAATACTTTTCTGTCTTTTACTTGCAACTTTTAAAAAATTTCACGTATAATTCAAAGTTTTATTTCTCTGCTAATTTATTTATCCTTTCCTCTATGAAAATTTATTATCTTCCTTTGACCTAGGTCATGTTTATGTTTACTTTAAGACTTCTGTATCTTTTCCATTATTTTTAATGGAATCATTAAGATTTGTTAATGCTATTTCTTCTTAATGGAGGATTTGTACATGACGCTAACCTGCCTTGACTTCTGCTCTCTTTTGCTTTCTAGGGAAATGTTACTGACTCAAAATTACTGTAAATATTTTTTTTTAAAAAGTTCTTAACAGTGAAGGGCAGTGAAGTAAGCTCCTTTATATGTTTAAATTATATAGGGCTGTAGCACACAATTAGAATTCACTTTATTGCTGTGTGTACGTGTCAGGGAATCCTCATTTGGTAAAATGATATAAGAAGTTGGAAAGGATTCAACTCATGGAAATTTCTTGACTTTTTAGATTTAATATTCTCAGTTAAGGGTATTTTATTATCATAGCAGGGTTTGAAATTATAATTTTCTTTTATTTAAACATAATTTTAAGATAATGGATCTCCTGAATATATACATTATTTTACAAGTCAGATCTCAAGTGTTACTAGGATGTCTTTGGTTTTAGTTTTTGTATTTTGCTTTCTGTTCTGCATGAGTTGCTTTCTGAATTGTATGGATGTGTATGTTCTTGTGTTTCAGATTGGAGAATTCTTATACCTGATAGAAGGAACAGGTGATATACCCTTGCCTTCAGGATTGCTTCCAATGGATAGTCCAAATGTTTTGCATGTTAGCAGTACATTAGAAGGTAAAGTCAATAGAAGGGAGGAAAGTAGAACAAATCATTCTCTTTTTCAAATATTCTTTAGTTCCCATTCATTTTTCTTGAAATCAATTAAATAAAACTGGTAAAAGCGGTTGTTCATAGTTAAGTATAAGAAAGGTGTTATAGTGTAGCTATCAGATATTGCTTTTAATGCTGTCCAGTCTGTTCTCTTCAGAGCAGCATCTGTTGTTAGCTATCTTCAACTTTCTTGTATTGTTTTCAAGGTGGTCTACATAAGCATTTTTCTTACTTTGTCTTCTTTTCTGCTTTGGAATACAGGTTGTAGCCAGATGAATCAGGCCAAGTTGTCTTTACTTAGGACTTTTCTAGTTTTAGAACCCGTGAGTTCTGTATGCAATGTTGTGATTTGACAGGTGATCCAGTACCTTTGTCTTCAAACATCCAGTGATAAACTGCTGTCAGTCCTATTTCAGAAACAGTGTACCTATTATTTGAAATAATTGCTGGTGATTCTTTTATAGGGGATGCAACATCTTGTACAGGGATAAAAGAATGGCTGTATTGTGCAGGTAGCAGAAAGCCTTATTTAAACTTCCATTACCACCATAGTAGTAGTAACACTGAAGTCTGAGAATTTTATTAGCTATCAAAAGTAACTTTTGGTTAGAATTTCAGTCTGTGTTAATTTTTATTTCTCCATTAAGACTAAAGATTAAAACATAATACTGGAGTAAATAGAATGTACTAGAGTAGTAGTATGTGACTAAACATCACAGGAATTTTGTATTCTGGCTTTTCTTTGAGGGTTAGGGATATTAAATAATAATCCTTTATGTGGTTATACTAGCAGCTAAATTTTTTTTTTTTTTTAAACAGGTCCAAGTGCAGTAGATCCAGTTTTATATTTGAAATGTATTCCTGCTCAAATTCTTGAAGAAAATCTGAGGATTCCATTGATCAATGAGTCAAAAGAGAGGGCTCTGGCTATTGCTGCACAACAGCAGATGTCAACAACTGAATACAAAAGAAGAAAGCTCACAGGGACTCTGCAAAGCAGTAGTGTTCGAGTTGCAACTGTATTATTAGGGCTGTCCAGAGTAGAGGTGGGAAACACAGTAATCTGTTACTGCTGTTAGTTGTTCTTCATGTGTAGGACTGGATTTTTTAAGTTTCAGGAAATAGTGTGAATATTTTTCACACATTCTGTAATCTGACAGTTACTTATCCCAATTCCTCTCATACATTGAAATATTTTATGTGTTCATTCTGAAGCTGCTTCTCAGTGTTATTAAGAAGTGCTTCCTTATAAGAAATATTTGCTACAGCTAAAACGAGCGTAACATTTTAGTTTAGTTAGCTTCTGAAAAATACTCATTAATTAAAAAAAGCATTCATGCTTTATGTAACAGATATCTATATTAGTATCCTTCCTTATGCATATTGTTGTAAGAAATGAAAATTCTCAAACAGGAGATATATATATATATATATATAAAATAATACACTTCGGGAATAAACCAAGGAGCAGGAAAGAACTGGAATCACAGAATCATAGAATAGTTTGTGTTGGAAGGGTCCTTCAAAGCCCATCTAGTCCAACATCCCTGCAATAAGCAGGGACATCTTCAACTAGATCAGATTGCTCAGAGCCCCGTCCAGCTTGGCCTGGAGTATCTCCAGGGATGGGGCTCTTCTTGTCCTGAAATCAATACAAAATAGGTTTGGGAAAACACAGATTTTCCTTGTAAGCTATAGCTCCCTACTTATATATCTTTCTGCCCTAGAGATATATTCCCAAGATTTCAACAGCTAGAAACAAAAAATTTGCCCAAGGTAGTTCATTTAACATTCAGTTAATACTTGTGAATAAATTTATAATAGCAATGTTGCTTTTTTCTCATGTAGAATTCAAAAGTGGCCTTCTATGGAAGACAGACACATTCTGGGTTTTAATTTCCCTTGTGAACCCAGTGTTACCTGCCCTCAGACAGGTTGCTGGGCAGCTCTATATTATTCAGGTTTTCCAGTTAGACTGTTCCCTGAGTATGGTTTCCAGCGCTACATGATTCCTTGTACTAAGAGGAAGAGAATTTTCCCTAGTGTCTTCATATTGCTAAATGTATGCCTTCTTTTTTACAGATAAGTATAAAAAGTAATATAAAACAAATAAAAAGAAGAAAAATGGAAGAATAGATTTAATCTGTTACTTGTTTGTAGTGGGACAAGTGATGTAACCATGCAATCTAGTCTCAAGTATTTTCTGCTGCTGTGGTAACATTTTCTAAACCTTTCATAATTGAAGTCCATTAATATCACAGTCACTTAGCAAATACTTGAAAAAAGACTTGACTGCTCTGAAGCTGTGGATGTAATCAAGAAAGAACACAATAGGAACACTCTTTGTAACACTAGGTATGCTAGGATCTAATATGAGTTCTAAAATTACTTATATCCAAGAGGAGTGGAAGAAAATTAGATTAGTTATAAAATACGTAATGATGGATACTAATATTGAATAAGTTATCATGTCATAAATAAAAATATACAGAGGAAGAAGTATTTTGCTCAAGAAAAACATAGAATCATTTAGGTTGGAAAAAACTCTAACGATGGAGTCCCACCATGAATATAACACTGCCAGGTCCAATTCTAAACCACAGAATCATAGAATGTCCTGAGTTGGAAGGGACCCACAAGGATCATTGAGTCCAACTCCTGTTCCTGCACAGGACAACCCCACAGTTCACACCATGTGTCTGAGGGCTTGTCCAGTCTCTTCTCGAACACTGTCAGGCTTGGGGCCGTGACACCTCCCTGGGGAGCCTGTTCCAGTGCTCCACCACTCTCTGGGGGAAGCACCATATCTATACATATTTTAAACACCTCCAGGGATGGAGACTCCACCACTTCCCTGGGCAGCCTGTTCCAACACCTGACAACCCTTTCCGTGAAGAATTTTTTCCTAATTTTTTCCCTGGTTCCAACTGAGGCCATTTTCTCTCGTCCTATCACTTGTTACTTGGGAGAAGAGACTAACACTCTCTATGCTACAACCTCCTTTCAGGTAGTTGTAGAGAGCAATAGGGTATCCCCTCAACCTCCTTTTCTCCAGAATGGATGGGCAGAGTGGAAAATGCCTTTATTTTATTACTACTTGGTCCATTTTTTGCCTGTAAAATTAAAGAATAAGTAAATAAAAATTGCATGCTTTTGATCCCTATTAAACTGTTCATTTTAATAGTGTTTACTTAAATTGCATAGAAAATAGCAATAAAACTAGGCTATATTTTTGGAGTCAAACTGGAAATTCATATTCAGGAACTTGTGCTGTGTGTTTTTACTCGACCCATCTATACACATGGATAAAGGCCCTAGATATTTTTGTATTGTGTTTTTACTGCTTCTTTTATTTACTATAATCAACAAAGATCTATTTTGATTGTCTTTAATAATTAGAGTTACTAAAAACATAAGGAATTTTCATCTCTTTCCCGTAAAAGTTATTGTGCTTATCAGAACCTATTTATCCTGATGGTGTTACTACTAGACTAGTATTAGATAATGCGCAATCAGAGTACAGAAGCGTCAGTCAGCAAGTCTGAGGAGCTTGGAAGTGGACATTCAATGAAAAGGAGCAGGAGTTTTAACTAAATCTTTATTTCTATCTTTTACTTTATAAATTGGATTAAAATCACCCAGTTAAATAATTCTGTTAGAAATAGAATTTTAATAGTTTATTTTACAGTCTTGGGCACTGAAGGACTTACTAGCAGCTAGGCTAAGTAACCTGTCATTCTCCCTCCCTGTTTTCCCAGAAATAGCTTCTACTGCCAATAGAATAAAAAAAAAAAAAGTGATTTTTTTTTGGTGCTTAAACTTTAGTATAACCAAAAAAAAAAAAAAAAAAATTAAATTAACAAACTAGCATAAAACTTAATAATACAGTTAGACAAATTAAATAATTAAAAGACAGGAAGCAAGGATGCTATAGCAAAAGGAATCCAGACCTCAATATTTAAAGGAAAATGAGAGATTGAAATCGGTAGTCTTATGCGGTTTAATTCTATTAGTATTTACCCTATAAATATATAAAAGAAATAAAACCCCAGAAACTGAATAATAACCTGGTTGCATGCCCATTTCTGACTGTGATTTTTTTTTAAATTGTTTTTAATGAAAAACAGGAAAGTTCTGAATTTTATTTTTAAGTATACAATTGTGTTAATTTCTTGCCTCCTGAGTATATAATTAATTTCATTCTTCCTAAAAGATTTTTAGGTAGTAGTAAAGGTAATATAGGATAGAACTCTCTGCCACTATTAAGGTTGAGACTGGCATTATTGTGAACAATTGCAAATTACTTTTGCTAATTATGAAGAAGAAAAAGGCATAGATGGGAAATTCAGATGAACATAGCTAACAAGCGAAGAAAAAAGGGTATCTAGAAAAAGAGGGGAGAGAATGTGGAAGAAGAATATGTTTCGATTGAAGCTGATGATGGTGTTAAATAGAGAGAAGTGAATAAAAGAAAGAAGGAAATATCAGAATAACTAGAATTCATTCAGTTTGGTATGTGAGGGGAAGGATGTTGCAGGCAGTGAAGTGGAATACAAAATAACATGCCTCAGTTTTCCTTTTTTTCTAGAATCTACCTAAAGTGTCTAAGTGTCAGCGATGCTAGTAATCTACTTGTATAATTAGACATTATGATAGGAAAGGAAGAAAAGTTCTGTTCTACAAGAATCCCAAAACTAAAGCCTGCACTTCTTACTGTGTCCAGATGTGTCCTCATAGTTAAACTATGAAAAGTAGTTACTTAGGCTTCATTTTGCTTCCATTCAAATGCATGGCTTATTTAAGAGTGGGCACCAGATCTCTCTATCCTCAGCCATATTCCAGCTGTTAGGACATTGTGCACTTTTTTGCTATGCTGCTGTCCATGTGATTAAGCAATCCTGAGTATTTTTATCTTAGTACATGATGGTGGTGGTGATGAGTTTCAGTTTAGATCAATGGAAAATGAGCAGAGAACTTGTGCACTTGAGCCTATAGCTTCTGCTGCTTGGCTGATGTGACAGAATCTCATCCTACATCTGTCCTGCTCCGATCTTCAAAGTTTGTGCTCTTTGTAGTCCCCTAGGATTCAAGAAGGATTTTGTGATCTTGCATGTGATTATGGAAAAGTTGTAAACACAGTTTGAACAATTAGCTTTTTTAAAATTCAGATTTGTTTGTTTGTTTGTTTGTTTGTTTTTGAGAAAATACACTGTCCTTGAAGAGAGATGATAGTGTAATTGAAAAGTTACTTTATATACATTTTATGGGAACGAACTTTTCACAAAAGGATCTGTGGTCCCATTTCAATTTGTTGAAATTATAACTGGGACTAATGTCTTTTATATTACATCACTTATCTTTTGATATGGGATTAAGGGAGATGGCAAACATGATTGATCACAGGGATTCTGAGAGACTGAGATCTTAAAATTCTTTTATTCATGAGGAACAGTTAAAGAAGTTAATTCTTGGAAGTAGGAAATGAGGCTAAATTAGGATTTGGAAAACAGTAATATACAAGAAAAGAGTAAGTTGCCTCAGCACTCTGTAGTAGAATCTGCTGTCCTTTGCACACAAAAAGTGCAGATGGTGAATCTAAGAAAATATCTTGGAAAATGAGTCTTTGAAAAATGTCAAGTTTAATTCTGATGCCTTATATACCTTCCAATCCTTCTTTGAAAAAATATTCTAAAAAAGAAATTAATCCTGTGAATTGAATGCAAATACAGTTCTTAACTGGTAATAACACTTCCAGACTTGGAATATCATGAACCATTAGGCTGATGAAGTACTTGTTGGAATCTGACTTACTGTAGCACAGCATCCTTAGACCTGCAATTGATAATGAGCGTTAAAAAATATTAAATTCCATTTAACACTCACTGCCTTGAAAAATACTAAAAAGAAGGAGAGCAGCTGCAACATTTATCTGAATTGTGTTGGACATTTTTCTCTTTTCTTGGAAATGTTACCCTTTGAGGCAATAGGGTTTAGTCTTGTGTGTATTTGCAGGATTTTTTTTTCCCCTTTCAAAAAGATCTACTCTCTCATTAAATACATTTTCATCCTTTACTCTTGTATCATGTACCACGAAATACTTGAAATGTTCATAGACTATGCAATACTAACCAGCTATCTTTTTTTCTAACATATCTTTTAAAATTATGTAGCATGAACAAAGATCTTAAAATAAAGTACTTGCATTTTTTGATATCATGAGGTATCTCAAAGATAATTGTAATTTAAATATGTTCAGTGCTTCACCAAAGGTCATCTTACAATCATTTTGTCAATTAAGACTTCCCAAAACCTTTAAGTCATGTTGGATATAATTTCAATGTTGGAAAATAATCTAATTGCCAAAATCAAGTGTAGATATGAATTAATATTTGAATAAGCAGAAGGTTAAAGTCAAATTTAAACTGGTAAATATATGTGATTCTTTTGGTTTGTAACTTCCAATTGCAAGTGAGAATGACGTATCTTTTTCCCACTGGAAAGTCTTCTGTCATTTCAGTTTTATCAGAGAGAAATGGGACTTGCTAATAATATAGCAAATGAATTATTAGCACATAGAGATTTTATTTATTTATTGTGTGTGTGTGAGAGAGTGTATGATCAGTGAACTTCTAGTCTTGCCTGATATAAATTAATAAATAGTGAGTTCAGGTTCTCAACTCACAAAATTCTTTTTGTCTTTTCTGTAAATTTGGTTTGTGCTGTACATGTGGTGCAAATACACTTAAAAAAAAAAAAAAAAGAACCATGTTAATGTTTTGTTTTGATGAATACTTTTTTAGTCACATACATCTGTCCAGTTGCCCTTCATAGAACAATAATCTTGAATAATAATGTTTCTATATCTATTGTGTCAAAAAACTGTATTAGCAACTAAAACTTAAGAGGTTCCCAAATTCCATATGTACTTTGTGTTTCACACCATATTGATGCTTTGGATAGATAGATTAACGATGCAAACAAAATAATGGCAGAGTGTAGGTCTGCTTTCTAAACCCAGCAAGAGAATAAGAGTTTTCTATTAAAACCAAACCAAACCACAAACCACCAACCCAAAGCAGAACCCCAACTCAGTTGATTTGAACAGTAATTTGACCATATTACCCTCAATAGTAATCCTTAAGAACAATCAAATTTCCTTTTAAATTTTCTTTTTGAAATCTTCCAGTGGATCTTCATTCCTTGTCCCATTGCAATATGTCCTGTGATACCTGCTGTCCTGGCATTATTTAAAACCAATAGGCTTTCAGAATAAGCCAGTTTTCCTGGCACAAACTGAATAAATATATCTGTATTTATCTCTTCCCTGGATGTTTCAAGATAATTCACGATGGTCATTAATTCAAAGACTTGTCTATAGAATAGATGTGACTCATTTCAAATTTTAAATTTGTTCAGTTTACAAATAATCTTGAGCATTGCAACTGTACTGTGTTATTGGATTGAAAGTGGCAATTTTGAGCAAGGGTTGTATTAAATCATTGCATCATTTCTGTAATGCTATCATAGAGGAGCCAAATTTATTGCATTAAGGGGCTTAGATGCCTATTTTGAGCTTGCCTTCACATACTGTGCTAATCGTTTACTAATATGTTTCGTGTTGTTGATCAGTAGTGCTTTCCCTAAAATTAATTCTAAATTCTTTGAGTTCTAAAATATATTGTCAACATTAAAGTATCAAAGTTAGCTCAGCTAACTATATAGTTATCCCTCAGAAAATATAAAAATAATTTTTCTTTTTCATGTTTCTTATTATTTTGAAACTTCAAAGTAAAAGAACAAACATCTGTCTACATCTGATTCAAAATACATTTTTCTTTTAATGCTTTTTTTTTTTTTTTTTTTTTTCCCCATCTACTTTTCTTGCCTTTCCTGAATACCTATAAGGCTTGCAGAGTGGTTGAGTGGTTTCTTGGTGGGAGGTGGTTTGACTGTAAATGTCAAAATGCATTTTTCTTAAATGAAAGTTTCAGATGTATGATGTATAAAAAATTAAACAAGACAGTTTTTATTTAGAAGAATCTCTCAACAATTTCTATTTAACTTGTCTAATTACCATTTCAGTTTCAGAATTGCACCCTTAAGCCTGTATAATTTTACATTTCTTAATCTGAAATTATTATGAGATGATTGCTTATATGTGTACATTATTCTTTCACTTGCAGAGACATGCACTCCTGAGACCTCGTAAATTCCACCCAGAAGTGAAGCATGTGGATTACAGTGTAGAAGTAAGCATGCAAGAATTCTTTAAGGTTCCTGAGAAGTTGTCTATTCCTGTGTTGACATCAAGCAGAGTTAATTTGAATGTTTCATCAAAAGACCTTTCACTGCAGAAAACAGGTAAGAATAGTCTTAAATATGATGAATTTGTGAGTGTTCTTCCCCTGCACCCCAACATTGTGTGGTTTTAAGTTTTTCCTGAACATTTTCAGAAAATGATCTTTCCATTCTACAAGTGATCAAATCCTCAACATTGTCTTTGTCATCACTACCCAAGTTCTATCTTATTAGCTCAAAACAGTGCTTTCCACTTGACCTTGGTTTTCTCAAAGGCACACAACCACAGGAGACTTGCTCTAGAAATTAATTTGGTTAGTTTATATGACAGATCCTGAATTGGAGCTCATTTCACACTTCCACTTCTCATCCAGTGCTGATCTGTGCTCAGATTGTGCCATTTATACCACATACCTTCTCTTGTTTGCCTCTTGTCAGTTAGCCAGAGGGAGGAGTTAACTAATTGTATGTTATTTTGTCCCTGTCCCTCATCTGTGAAAAGTTTTGCATCAGTCTTCAGCTTTGGTCAGTCTCTGTTGCCTCTAATTTTTCTAGTATCTGAAATTTTATACTGAAATACTAATTACTCTCTTTGTTTTGTTTGCTCTTTGTCTGATCCCTCCTTTGCTAGTTTTGATATTTTTCATTGTTGTGGGGTTTTTTTTTGTTTTGTTTGGTTGTTTGGTTGGTTTGGTTTTGTTTTAATGCTTTATTTAAATTGATAAAGCACTCTAGGTTGCATTTCTTTAAAAGAACTTGAGCAGCTGAGGGAACTGGGGTCTTTTAATCTGGAGAAAAGGAGGCTGAGGGGAGACCTTATCATTCTTTACAACTACCTGAAGGAAAGTTGTAGTATGGAGAGTGTTGGTCTCTTCTCCCAAGTAACAAGCAATAGGATGAGAGGAAACAGCCTCAAGTTGCACCAGGGAAGGTTCAGATTGGATATTAGGAAAAAATTCTTCATGGAAAGGGTTGCCAGGCATTGGAACAGGCTGCCCAGGGAAGTGGTTGAGCCACCATCCCTAGAGGTGTTTAAAAGGTGTGTAGATGTGGTGCTTTGGGACATGATTTAGGAGTGGACTTGGCAGTGCTAGGTTAACAATTGGACTCGATGATCTTCAGAGTCTTTTCCAACCTAAACAATTCTTTGATAAAATTTATATTTATCTTTACCTGCTAGAGTATCTGTGTGTGTTTATATCATAGGTAATGTAATGTTCCACAAGTATCTGATAACAATACAAATAATTTTTGATTTTGCTACTTAAAATGGAGGTAGTAGTTTTCTTGGTAAAATTAGTGAAGACCACTAATGTGAAAAATTCATAGATTTGTTTCATCACTTCTTTTCTTCTTCTGCATGTTTCTGTGGTTCACTTTTACCGTTGTCATTCATGGTGTATGTTTTTATACTTGTTGTATCCCTTACGGTTTTTGTTTTTCTATGGAAGAAAAATAAGGAATTTCTTGATTATTTCTGACAAGCCTTTTGTCACAGATTGATTACAGTATCTGTGCTGTAAGACATTCTAGGGTGTCACTGGGCATGTTTTTAAGAAGATGACTATAGTTACTGCAGTATTAGAAGCAAGACTAGACTGACTAACTACAGGGCTAGCAGTCAGTAGAAGTTGTAGAATAAATGTAACACAAGTTGGAGGCTGAAATGTTTCTTGAATAACATGGTATTTAAATTCTAGTTAAAATGCTTTTGTTATCAAGTTAAAAAAAAATTCCTGTGTTTGTAATGACTGATGTAGAGACAAAATAAAAAAGATCATAATGGCTTTTTTGAGTGGTTTAGAGGGATTCTTTGGATTGCACTGTATGAGAGGAGAATACCAGCTGTGAGAGCGCAAAATCTGCTAAGGACATAATTAAACCTTCATCATGATCTCAGAACAAAGGTTGTTATCTGACCAGATAATAGGTCACTGTTGCTTAGCAACTCCTCGAATTATTTTTAAAGTTGAAATGTGAATTAACAAATCTGAAAATTTTAGAATATTAATTGATAAAATGTAGTGAAGAAACTACATTACAGTAAGGAAGTGGTTATTTTTCTGTTAGATCATCCTGCTTCTTTATCCATTAAAGGAAATTATAGAAGTATCAGAGAGAGGGAAGTAAGCAGTGGAAAGTCAGAAGCTAAATCATACTGCAGTGAACACAATTTTTTTTTTTTTTTTTCCTTTTCTTTTTCTTTCTAGGACAATTAAATTGTTACATAAGGGAGTAGACTTGTCAAGATGATGCAGAGAACTAAATGGGGTTTTGGTAGTGAATTCAGAGGGGTAGTGATCTAAAGAACAACTGAAAATGGAAGCTGAGATAGCCAGTTGACAGCATAAAAACAAAGATGTGTTCAGTACAGAGACAGTGCTGGCTGATTCATTGTATTTGTCGTGCTAATGAGGAAACACAGGAATATTTACAGGCACTTAGAAAATCTAATATTGTGGTGGAAGTCCCCAGGCAGTGTTCCTGTGGATAGAGGGAAAACATTGATCTCATCTGAAAATTTTGTTAACTTCATTATCTGAAGATGAATCAGTATTTTAGCTACAGTGGTAGCTTTCCTTAGGGTGAGAGTAACTGCTTCTCTGACAGAATGCTTAGATTTATGAAGAAAAAAAAAAAGGTGCAAATAAGCTAACTAAAATCAGAAAATCCTGGATCAGAATTTTTTAGACTGCAGTAGCAGGAAAAGTGTCTAGCCAATATAGTAAGAACTCTGCCAACAGGGAATTAGAAGATAAAAATCAATGCCACTCAACATATTTTTTTTTTTTTTGTAAAATAGATCTTGTTAAATAACCTTATTACATTTTTGGCAGTATAGCAGATCTAATAGATAAAAAGAATACAATATGTTTACTTCTAATGTGACATCTTGATCAAAACTCAAACCATAGACTTATATGGAACTAAAATAATACATAAGCCATATTGGAAAACTGTAGCAGATTTTGTTATTCACTCATTACTGGAGAGTCATCAGAAAGTGAGCCCTCAGGAACTGCTACTTGTTGGACAATGTTAACTACTTTTCATCCGTAATTTAGACAATTATATAAAGTCTTTGTTGAGTGAGGAATAATCTAGATTTTATGAAAGAATAGTAAGTTGGAATTGCTACATAGTTATAAACTATGTGTTTTAGTGCAACCAAACATGTAGTAGTGTATGGGGAACAGAGTCTGCATACAAAACCAGGTAAACAGTTAGTGAAAAGGACTGCCTGTCAACACAAAATTATTATCTCAATGAGAGCTCTTTCATAATGCTGAAATGACCAATGAGATCTACAGATAAATGAGAAGTGTCCTGAGAACTGGGGAGATGATCTTGACATAGCTCATGAGAAAGGTTCTTGACCGTAAAGCTTTAATACTTTATAAACTGAAGGATGGTGATTGAGCATTTGGAAACTTGTGTTAGGCATATTTAACATTGAAATAAATTTCCCCTTTATTAGTGGTGTGTTATTAAAGAATGAGAAGGCAAAAATGTCAAGTGGAATTAAAATAATGGCTCCAGATTTTAAGCAACAGAGAAGCAGCATCCAAAATCAGCTCCATGCTTCACCAAACAAATAAGTTGCTGGTTTCCTTGGATAAAACATCCATAGAAATGCTTTGACTGTCTTGCCTCATCTGTCTCTGTATGTGTGTTTCCAGAATAAAACCAGTACAAGATACGCTTGATCCCAGCTTTTAGCTAACGGATTCTATCTCTTTATTTTCCCATCTTTCTTGCTCCCCTTGCTGTAATCACTTATGAGTCAGAGAGTCATTCATTTTGTGCTTAGTGATAAAAGGAAGATGTGACATTAAAATTGATGACCAAATTGTTGTGTGATGAGTGAAACTATCAACACAAGGAATGACAGCTAGGACAAAACAAAAGGGCCATAATACTGTCAATATTAGACTGTAGAATCATAGGTCACAGAATGGTTTGGTTTGAAGGAGGCTTTAAAGATCAACTAGTTACAACCCCCCTGACATGGACAGGGACACCTTCCATTCAATCAGGTCACTTCAGGCCCCATCCAGCCTGGTCTTGAACATTTCCAGAGAGGACGTACCCACATTTTCCCCCCTGAGCCAGAAGACAGGGATGAAGAGCAGAATGAAGCCCCAGTAATCCAAGAGGAAATGGTCAGAGACCTGCTACACCACTTGGACACTCACAAGTCTATGGGGCCAGATGGAATGCATCAAAGGGTGCTGAGGGAGCTGGCAGAGGCAATCACTAAGCCACTTTCCATTATCTATCAGCAATCTTGGCTAACTGGGGAGGTCCCAGTTGACTGGAAGTTGGCTAACTTGATACCCATCTACAAGAAGGGCCAGAAGGAGGATCTGTGGAACTACAGATCTGTCAGTCTAACCTCAGTGCCAGGCAAGGTCATGGAGCAGGTGATCTTGAGTAACATCACACAGCACATACAAGAAAATCATATGATCAGGCCCAGTCAAGTTGGGTTTATGAAAGGCAGGTCCTAATGTTCTACAAGGTGACCCACCTAGCAGATGAGGGAAAGGCTGTGGATGTTGTGTACTTAGACTTCAGTAAAACCTTTGGCACCATATCACACAGAATTCTCCTGGAGAAGCTGCAGCTCATGGCCTGGATGGGTGTAGTCTGCAATGGACAAAGAATAGGCTGGAGGGCTGGACCCAAAGGGTTGTGGTGAACAGAGCCAAACCCAGCTGGCGGCTGGTCATGAGTGGTGTTCCCCAAGGCTCAGTACTGGTGCCAGTTCTGTTTAATCTCTTTATCAATGATCTGGATGAGGGGATTGAGTGCACCCTTAGCAAATTTGCAGACAACACCAAGTTGAGTGGGAGTGTTGATCTGCTGGGGGCATAGGAAGGCCATACAGTGGGATTTGGACCAGCTGGATTGTTGGGCTGAGGCCAATTGTATAAGGTTTAACAAGGCCAAGTTCCAGGTCTTGCACTTGGGTCACAGTAACCCCAGGCAGCTCTAAAAGCTCAGGGAAGAGTGGCTGGTAAGCTGCCTGGCAGAAAAGGCTGTGAGAGTGTTGATTGACAGCTGGCTGAACATGAGCCAGCAGTGTGCCCAGATGACCAAAATGGTCAACAGCATCCTGGCTTGTATCAGGAATCATGTGACCAGCAGGACTAGAGAAGTGATTGTTGCTACTGTACTCAGTGCTGGTGAGAACCCATCTTGAATACTGTGTTCAGTTTTGGGCTCCTTGTTATAAGAATGAGGCACTAGGGAGAGTGCAGAGGAGGGTGACGAAGCTGATGAGGTGTCTGGAGCACAAGTCTGATGAGGAGAGCTTGAGGCAACTAGAGCTGTTTAGCCTGAGGAAAGGGGAGACTTTATTGCTGAGGTTGTAGCATGGAGGGTGTTGATCTCTTTTACCAAGCAGTAAGTGATAGAACAAGATGAAATTGCCTCAAGTTGCACCAGGGGAGGTTCTGATTGGATATTAGGAAAAAATTCTTTGTGGAAAGGGTTGCCAGGCATTGGAACTGGCTTCCCAGGGAAGTGGTGGAGTCACTGTCCCTGGAGGTGTTTAGAAGGCTTTTGGATGAAGTTCTTATGGACATTGTTTAGTGCTAGGATTCGGTTATGTTTTGACTTCATGATCCTGAGGGTCTCTTCCAACTGAAATGATTCTGTGATTCTATGACTCTAATTTCTCTGGGCAATCTCTTCCAGTGTCTCCTCACCCTCACAGTAAAGAATTTATTTCTAATATCTAATCCAAATCTACTCAGTTTAAAGCCATTATCCCTTATGCTATCATTACATGCCCTTGTAAAAAGTCCCTTGCCATCGTTCTTGTAGACCCCCTTTAGGTACTGGAAGGCTACTATAAGGTCTTCCTGGAGCCTTCTCTTTTCCAGGCTGAACAAACACAATGCTCTCAGCCTGATCTCATACGGGAGGCAGTCCAGACCCCAAGCATCTTTGTGACATCCTCTGGGCTCATATTGACAGGTCTATGTCCTTTGTATGCTGGGTGCTTCAGAGCTGGACACAGGACTCCTGGTGGGGTCTCACCAGAGCAGAGCACAGGGGCAGAATCTCCTCCCTTGACCTGCTGGCCACGCTCCTTTAGATGCAGCCTATAACGTATGGTAAAACTTTTACTCATTATGCAGCGATATTAAGGTATACCTGTTGCTATAATTCATTCTTATCAAACCTGTCTTTTCTGTTCTGCTTCCTTTTCTGTCCCATGAAAGCTTCGACTTCTAATGAAATACAGAAAATTAAGAAAGGGTTGTGATAAGCTTTTCAGCAACATAATCAGCAAGTTTAATTAAGTGACTGTCTTACTAAACAGAAATCCCTTTGTTATAGAACAGATTTAAGGCTTTTTTGACCTGTTTTTTCCCCCCCTTATCTCTTTTTGTCTTCTATTTATATGAGTACAGACTAAGCTAAATGTGGAAATAACAAGATATAATTGTGTTATGATCAAATGTTGTCATGTGTCGTGCCTGTTGATGTTGGAATGGGGAAGAGATTTTTTCATATTCTATACCTTTAAGTAAGGACAGTGGTTTTTATTCTTATTTTTATCTTCTATAGTCTGTCAAACATAACAGTATGTAGATTACTTTTCTACCAGTAATAATGACCAGTACGTAGATTGTACAACATAAATACTTTCTATTTGATCACTTCATTATATATAACATAATTTCATTTAGAGGAGCCCAGCGAATACTTAGGTTGGCATGACTAATGAATTTTAGTCTGATATTTATTGGCAATTTAAAAAAAGAAAAAAAAATACCACACCTTAGTATGATATCTAAAGATATTATTCTCACTCCTTAGCAGAGGGGGTGTCAGTTTCATGTTCTGCCCCAAAACCTACATCTTCAGCAGCAACACAGTATCTCTACATCTAACAGTTTTTGATTAGTTGTTTTTTTTTTTTTTTACTCTTTTATTTATTTCCCCAAAGCAATTTCCTAGGACTTTAAATCTGTTATTCAATAAAGCATTATTGGTAAGTCTGTTGTTTCATCCTAGTTTTCCATGGTCCCCAAGCTGTATAAATTTTCCTGCATCTTAGTGTTTTTGTTTGGTTGTTTTTTTAATAAAGCCTTGGTCTTTTACAGCAAATTTACATAGTTATTGGCCAATAACATGAATTTTGTTATTTCATTTTACTGTTTACATTTTGAGGTTTTATTCTAGCTCTATATCATGTTAAGACTTTCAGAGTTAAGTTCTGTGACTTAACTGACACTATACTAATAAAAATTAAATTACATTTGGTGGTTTTAATAATTCAGAATAGTGAGGCACAAATGGGATTAAAAAGTATAAGTGGTAGCATTCCTTTTTACTCTTTGTTCATGCAAAGTCTCTATTTAAAATATAATTCTGTTTCAAAATGTGGCTCTGAAAAATTATGATATGTCTTTATATTAATAGTTTTCATTACAGTCATATCTATTGAATAGCTGTTTCTACTATACATGTATTAGTAGAAAGTTGGTCTGGTTTTGCAAAAGTGAGAGGGAATTAAACATTAGTCTGAATGCATTTCTTTTGTGTTTAATACCTACAGTAAGAAATTCAGTGGAGTTGTATTTGCTGCAAGCCTTTTTGTACAGTGAAAAACTTTTGGAAGGCCTCTCTCTTCTGCTGCTGTGGTGAAGAAGGATGTCAATTCTCAGAAAACATTTCAGAGTATCATTTACCTCATTCTCTGATCAGAGTTGAGATTCAGAAAATTCATTGAAACCCAGAGTCTGCCTAGAAGAAAAACATGTAGATAGACAGCAAAGGCTTCAAGCGTTCTTGACAAATGAAGCCTTTAGGGCTCAGGATGCTGATATGTGGTTTAGGTTTTTGTCAGTGAAATACGACATTTGCTTGCATCACTGTCAGTGTCAAGGCTTAGGTTTCTCTTTGGTGCAGTCCTGAAACCACTGCATTTGTAAGGCTTAGAAGATACTGCTTTTAGACATAAGTTTTAGAGAGATCTTAGCTTTGTCTTTGTTGTGATTTTAGATAAAGAGACTTTGAATTATTACTCTACTGTGTTTTTCTCGTAGAATTGTAAAATAGAATCATAGAACAGCTTAGGTTGGAAGAAACCTTCAAAGGTCATCTAGTCCAATTCTCCTGCAATGAGAAGGGGATGTTTCAGTTCTCAGTGTAATACTTTATAACTTGGCTAATCCTTTTCAGTGGAGGCTACGCACTGGATGACTTCAGAAAGCACTTTAGCTTTACTATATTTCTTAAGTTGTATCAAGCAAACTTTTTACTTGGTAACACTACAGTTGCCCATTGACATAGTGACTGTATAGACTGCTTGTTTCTAAAGCTTTTATGAATATTCTTCAGAAATACTAAGGGATAATGTGTATTAAACAACCATCCACCAAGAAACTCTTTGTTCTACTTTAATGTAGTGCCACACAGCTCTTCACTGGCTGCTGAATATAATACATGAACATGGCTGCTGAGTATTCATAACAAGACATTGAAAAAAAGTCTCTGCCATTTTAATTTTTAAATAAATTAAGGAAAACCTGTTTTCATTCATTTTTTGTTTTTCTCCCAGTAGATCTTCCTTTTCTGATTGATCAAGTGTATTTAACTGTTTGGTGAGATATGTACAATATACTGTATTTAAGTGGGAATAAAGAACCAATAAACAGTAGGTTTTTTTTAGAAACTCTTCTACAAATCTGTTGTATTCACATAAAGTGAAAGTAAAATCCACAAATAAACATACACAGTGATAGCAAAAACATATCAACACTTATTAAAGGATGTAAAAGAATGGTTGCTTTTTCAAGAATTCTGTGTAGATTGATATTCTAGTTCAGATGAGCTCTTTTGAAAACTTGATGTTTCACCGAAAGTCAGAAGAGTCTGGGCTCTTCTGTATAGTTAGTTATTTAACCTTCTAGGTGTCCATACCTGCAAATTTAGTCTTCAGGATAATTTAACCAGCTATTAGTGACACATGCACAGTGTCAGAGGCTTAGATAAGTTCACTGTGAAATTTAGCTTTGAGCTTCTAAATAGACAGAACCATCACTGCTGAATAAAAGCAAATATAATGTGCAAGTAGTTGACTAACCGTTGTAGGCCTGCCTTCAGAAATAATGCCAACAGATCGTGATATGGAAGAACAGCATTTTATTCTTGTTCTTTCCCTCCTCCCACAATTTGTAACAGGGATAAACAGAGACTACTGACTGCTATTATTACTAATCTCTAGACTACGTTTTTTCTTACATTTTAATGTCAGAAAACCTGTCCTTTTCTTTGAAAAGTACTGTTTGTTGGCTAATGCAGTTAGAGGTTTAACTTCAGGTGAGGAGGAATATCTAAAATGAGTTGTAAGATGGACTTTGTTAATTCCAGGTGGTAATCAGGTTGTCTTTTGCAATAAGTAAATGGCAGACAAGATGCTAGGCAGTTGCCAGAGAACACGACCAACAACTATGTACTGTGATTTAGTTTTCCAAGAATGTGTGATGATATTACACACCAAAAGTTTTGCTTTTGCAAATATCCCTGTTTTGACAACTGTCTCACTACTCAACCCAATTCAGATCTTGAGATTCAGGATCAAGTAAATGTTTCTCATATTTGTCTAACATAAATCTATAAAACAGAACTGTTTGCCTATTACACATGAGGTAGCTCCCCATCAAACAATAAATACACTGTCTAGGAGAGGAAACTATACCAAACCCCTATATTGTTCTGCCCAACTTTTCATTGTTGGAAAAATGCTGACTGTCTCATTCATAGATGCAGACTGTGCTTCCTGTTACACAGAAATAACATAAATGCTGCCCATTGCTTACTGTTACTATTTTTGTCTTAGAAATGGTTAGGCCAGTTGTGACTCCCTGTATTATTTTCATTAAATATTTGAACTAATTCTGAGACTAAACTTTGCTGAATGTGTTATAAAACTGAGAAAGAAGAAAAGATGCTAAGGTGAGAAGATTTTAAGCCCAGTTCACTTCATGGTATTTGAAATTAACATGAAAAAAACATTTTGCAGAATAACAACAACCTTCACTTGTAATTCATAGGCAAGTGATTTCTGTAATCGTTTGGATTTGGAGATCTTGTCTCACTTCAGAAACAATGTCTTATTGCATGAAATACTTACCATGTTAAAGAAACATCACCAATTCACTTGCTTTGCTTTTCACTGATTGTAGTTTATCTTAGAATTTCAATTATTCAACTGACCTTTTTCCAATATAATTTTAATGCATAAAACCAAATATTTCAACAAAAATAATGCCAAAATAATATTATAAATATGAAACAAGATGGGTAGAAAGACTCGTCTTGGTTTTCTTTTTAATATTTTCTATAGAAGGCATTTCTGTTGGAAAGTATGGATTTCAGAAATGGGTCCAACTCGGTGAAAGATGTCCCTAGTTATTAGTAATTACAATTTTCATTTAGTGCAAGAATGTAAAGCTCCTGCAAAAATATTTTGGAACTTCCCTTCTCCTTTGACACTGTATGATCTTTCTTCAACTACATGCTGTAAACATCTACTTGATCTTGAAATGCAAGTATTTAAAATGTGTACTTTAAATTTTAAGTAAATGCTTTGTTTCAACATCCTAAAATAATTCTTGTAGACAAAGAAAATTAAGGACTGTTCTAATGAGCTGAAGAATAGAAAGGACCGGTTCACTCTTTTCATAACTGACAAACTCAGGTCACCTTTGCAGAAGATAGCCAATGGGGATAATAACTTGGTGACAAAACAGAAAAAAAAGCAATAATTCAGAAATTACAAGGCCATTAATCTTGTCTTTAAAAGAGAACAAACTAATTTATTTCAGAGAGGGTTAAACCTGAGGTGCAATTTATAATCTTTTTGATAGCCTGGTAATGTCAAAAGATTAATAATATCATTCTGTATGATTTGTTTCTTGAACTTGAGCTATTTTTGTGAAAAATCTGAAATAGTGATGACATAAGGCAACAAGAAAGCTCCAATTTGCTGTTCGTTTACAGAGAAGTGAGAACTGCATACATGAGGAACACCACTTTTTGAAATAGAATGAGCAGCGTCGCAAATGAAGATTGATTGCACTTTCAAAATTCAGTAGTCATCATTGAAGATGTTAGAATAGTTCAAGTCCAGTTGTCATACATATCATCAGAAAATAAGACAAATTAAGGAAGAAGAAGGGAAATTCCACAAGAATTTCTCAGGAATTCCCCCTCAGGGAGATGCAATTTGTTTGGAGATCTATCTGTAAGGTTCTGTTGTGTCATCACATTGTCCCTGACCTTCCTCATTATTTTCTCCAATTTAAGGTGTTGATTTCTAACCTTGGAAAACAGTGAACAGAAACATTGTTGCATAAAAAACTACAGTGAAGTTTTTACAGCTGCAGCCTTCATGTAGTTTTTCAGGTTTCTTAGAGACTTCGGGGAGTGTTGGAGTGGTGAACTCTTTTTGTGGTCAGTCTCTGAAGTTGCTCACATGCCTTCCCTTCTCCTTTGACAAGTGTCCTACAAGGGCTAGTGAAGGGCTTAAAATACCATGAAAGAGTCTGATCCTTTCTGTAAGCAAGGCCAGAGGAGTCTTTGCAGCAGAAATGTTAGACTTAGCTGTGTTCAGATATGGACAGCATTTCACAGAATCACAGAATGTTAGGGATTGGAAGGGACCTCGAAAGATCATCTAGTCCAATCCCCCCTCTGGAGCAGGAACACTTGGATGAGATTACACAGGAATGTGTCCAGGCAGGTTTTGAATGTCTCCAGAATAGGAGACTCCACAACCTCCCTGGGCAGCCTGTTCCAGTGTTCTGTCACCCTCACTGAGAAGAAGTATCTTCCCATGTTTAAGTATAACCTCCTGTGTTCCAGTTTGTACCCATTGCCCTTTGTCCTATCATTGGTTGTCACCGAGAAGAGCCTGGCTCCATCCTCGTGACACTCACCCTTCACATATTTATAAACATTAATGAGGTCATCCCTCAGTCTCCTCCAGGCTAAAGAGCCCCAGCTCCCTCAGCCTTTCTTCATAAGGGAGATGCTCCACTCCCTTAATCATCTTTGTTGCCCTGCGCTGGACTCTCTCCAGCAGTTCCCTGTCCTTCTTGAACTGGGGGGCCCAGAACTGGACACAATATTCCAGATGCGGTCTCACCAGGGCGGAGTAGAGGGGAAGGAGAACCTCTCTCGACCTACTAACCAACCACCTTCTAATACACCCCAGGATGCCATTGGCCTTCCTGGCCACAAGAGCACCGTGCTGGCTCATGGTCATCCTGCTGTTTGCCAGGACCCCCAGGTCCCTTTCCCCTACACAGCTCTCTAACAGGTCAAATTTGTCCTTGAGAACATTTTCCTTACTCTAGAGATTACTGTGAGGAGTTATTCCTACATTCTGTGGATTTGAAAAATGGGACTTGTCATGATTTTGTTCCAATTTGCACACCCCAAGTATTTTTGGAGACTCAGACTTTCAATCCAAAATTGTGTATAGGGAAAGTCTAATGAATAGCTCTCATGAGAACTACTAAACTCCACAGAAATCCATTGTTGTTGGGGCTACTGTTAGCCAAATATACTATATAGTTGTTGATATCTCTCATGGTAAGTGTTGATAGAAGTATAATAACTACTCTACTTTTCTGATATTTACAGAAACGTGTATACATTAACATTTTCTACTGCATTTAATAGACCTTTTAGAATACTTCTCTCTGTGTGCTACTAAAAACAATAGAAAATATTGTTTAGATGCTACAATATACCTTTTTCTAGGAAAATAAAAAATTGTCTATGTTTAAACGGTAACATTCTTAAGATTCTATTGTTTGTTTAAAATTGTTGCATGTTGCGGTCTCCTACAGTTTATTGGAACTCTTTCCAGATTCTGCATGTGAATTCAATGCTTCTGAAAAGCTTTACAACATTGCAATTTATTTGTTTTGTTTTTAGATGGAAGTGATGCAGTTGAGCTTCCTATAAAATTCATTCCTCAAAATGCTGGTTGCTACCATTGTTGGATTCTTCTAAAATCCTCCTGTGATGTTCGTGTCTATGAGATTGAATGTGTAGTGAATACAGACCATGCTGAAGCAGAGCTTGAATTTGTAACTCCAGCTTACCAACCAGTCATTCAAGATATTCCAATAGTAAGTTCACTTTACTACTAGAAACTAAACTAAGATTCAGGATTTTGAAAAACTTGACTCCAGATCAATTCTATTAAATTGTATGGTTGTAAAATGCCCAAATGCATGTAAATACTGAATTGAGTATTATTATTCAAGTCCATATGGGACATAATATAACCTGTTAGGAAATATAGTTTCTGGTAGTTCTTAAAGTAAATTATGAGTTGGTGGGTTTATTTCTGATGTTTCACTTCTGTCCTGATAATTGTTAATCTGTTATTTAATAATGTTGTCACACTGAAAGTGAAAAAAGAGTTGTTTAATCTAGGAAATAAATGTATTGTTTCTCAAAAAAAAAAAAAAGAAAAAGAAAAAAAAAAATAGAGATTTGAGGAATAAATATAAGAACAAATAGGGCAAGCATAGGCAGTATAGCACATATAGTTTTATCATATCGATTTTGTATATGAAACCTTTGAGAAGTGAGACCAGGGAGCAAATATCCCTCAGGAAAGTATTGCTCAAAATTTAGAGACGTTTTTTAATTTAAAAGAGGAAAAAAAAAAAAATAATAGGGAAGGAGGTTAAGCTGAGAGAGAATTGATAAAGATTCTTTAAAAGATAAAACAGTGAAATATTTCCAGAGATTTGAACTGTGATTTGGCCTGTGTACTTGATGTAACCTTTTGATATTGGAGCCACTGAAGAATACTAGTGTGTTAATTTATAGAAAAATTGCTATGAGATTTTGTAGACAAGAGCAAGGGCAGATACGACACGGAGACTTGATGTCCAAGGAAAGACCATACTGTGGATGCTCTGTGAAAGTAGATGAGGAACTATTTCATTAAGAAAGAAAAATTTAAGTGACAAAACCAGAACAAGAATCCCCCTGAATCTGAAATCTGTGATTGTTTAGTTTTTTAAAATGGGAGTTAAGGCTGAACATTTGAAGTTTTCTTAATTCTCACAAGCTTCAAATGAATGTAATTGTTCCATCATTCACTTTAAGCCTCTCCAGTGAAAGAGGTACAGGTCGTATACATGCAGCCTTATTATGCACCTTGGATTTACTCACCTATCTTCCTGTGAAAAGATTCTGACTCCTTTAGCATTGATTGTGTTTCTCTTTGACTTAACAGGCTTCAGATAAGATATTGCATTAAGCAGAGATCTTATAAGAATTAGATTATTGAGTAATTAAAACTGTTAATGCACAAGTTCAAGGGAGTAGAATTTAACCAGTATTTTATTTTCATTTTCTAATGTTTGTGTTTGACCTTAATATCTTTCTTCAGAAGATATTTTTAGACAAATTCATGCTGTATTAGAAAGATTTGTTACACAAGAATTTCAAAGTGACCATGTTTGTCAACTAAATTTCTCCAGCTGACAAGTTTTTGTGTTCAAGATTAAGCAGAAATTCTTATTAGTGTAATCATCACTAGTGTGGATGAAAGGCAGCATCTAATACCAGTAGCACCAGAAATCATTGAACATAAAACAATTTATATCCCAAATTTTGGCTATCCTCTTTTCCTTACCAAAGAATAATCATGGTGATATTTTTCCTCTATCCACCTTTTAAAACAGTAAATTAGCAAAGGGTGATGACCTGCCAGTTTTAAAACTGATCAAGCTGTTTTCCAAAAGGATCAAGTTGTTCCTGGTGTTGTGGAGAAAAAAAGTAATCTTTTGATGCCTTTTTTCCTCTTTCAGTTTATCTTCAACCTGAAGATAACAGTTAAACACCAGTTAATTATATTTTTTTTTCTTCCCTGTTTTCTGCCAGACATGATGTAACTCTTGTTATTACAGAATTGGAGACCACAGTTGCAGAAGTATTTTGAAAAACTGAGACACTGTACAAACAGATTTCAACATTCCAAACAGGCATTTGTCCTCACCTTCTAGGAAATTTACCTCTTAACAACTAAGAATTAAGTATTAATCATACACATTAATTAGACTTTAGTTTTATGATATTGAAGGTCTTGTGCCATGCCATGGGGTTAGCTCTGATGACCACAAGTGGTGGTTCTTAGTCTCTGAGCTCAATATAACTGAGCTTGAGAGACTTTCAAAGAAGGAAGTGAGGATTGAAGTATAATCTCTATTCCCTGAAATCCATTGTTTATCTCTGACATTTATATACAGTTTTCAATGGATGAAGGCCATTATGGGTCAAAGGATTACTTCCTCTTTTCATAAATCAGATCAGTCTTCTCTGGTTTTGACAAGGCAGGTCTTCATTCTCAAATGCCAGTTTATTTTCTTCTTTTCAAATGGGTATTAAACTTTTTGCAGGCTGAAGGTTTGGTCATGTAGTTCCTTCAAATAATAGGAGGCTGGATAGCATTATCTTATTTTTACTATTTTTATACAGCCCACAAACCTGCATTAAGAAAGCTCACTTTCTACTATAAACACGCACCCTTGTGATACCTCTGGATGCAAGACAAACTTGTCTTAATAGCCTTTTATACTACTAAGGACAGGCATTCTTTAACATAGATTAGTCTCCTGAAAGATCAGTTTCTGAGAACACAGAACTGTAATTACTCCTTTGGAGATGAAGTCCTTAATTCATAAGCAAGACTGATCCTGTAATGCAGTCAGTAGCCAAATTAGACAGTATATGCTAGTACAGTATATCAGCACTTCAAAGAGGCACACTAAGATTTTCTACAGATGGAAAAGGGACAGAATTTTGGGAGGCATTAAACAGTATAGTAAAAATACTTGTAAATGTACATATTCTTCTAATGAGTATTTCTGCTGACAGTATTGCTGCTGATAGTGTGGGTGCCAGTATCTCTGGCTGCCAGGAATAAGGGATTTATTATTAGCTTAATTCATTTTTGAAATATGCTTTACTCTCCCCAAAGGTACTCAGGGCCAGTACTTTGGGAAAGTAGATACTGTGCTCTGGTTTGATGCTAACTGCAAGTAAAAGCTGCAATCCATGTTAAGAGCTTTCAATGCATAATCTAATTTACATCTTTACTTTGATTCCAGAATAACATGTCTAACCACAAGTGGAAACTTGAAGCAATTTTGGAAGGACATGGTTTTTATGGTCCTTCTCTAATAAATGTGGGCCTAGGTGGAACAGCTCTGTATCCTCTCATGTTCAAGCCTGTTGCTGAGTGCACAACAAAGGTAAGAGGAAAATTAGTTTCAATATGTGAAAAGGATGTATCTGTCAATAAAATTTGAAATAATGTTATAATTATGAAAATGCTTAATCACTTACTGACATTAAGTACCTGCTTGAGAGTCAGAAATTGAAAGATTGCCTACTAGCTGAATTAAAAAACAGAAGAACTAATTTGCAAAGCTGAAGATTAGTTGTTGATTTCCTCACCACCCATTATTATCTCTTCCTTTTTTGGTCTTCTACAAACCTGCCATTCTAATGAAATGACCAGTTACTCTGTAGAGATTCTGAACTTGGATCATAAAAATGTACATTGTGCTAGTCTGAATTTAAAGACATATATTAAATTGTATTTTATTACCTAAGTACTAAAGTGGTAATGTTGGGTATTTCTCATTGCATGCAAACATCACAAATGAATTTCACAGAATCACAGAATGTTAGGGATTGGAAGGGACCTCAAAAGATCATGCAGTCCAGTCCCCCTGCTGGAGCAGGAACATCTAGATGAGGTTGCACAGGAAGGCGTCCAGGCAGCTTTTGAATGTCTCCAGAGAAGGAGACTCCACAACCTCCCTGGGCAGCCTGTTCCAGTGCTCTGTCACCCTCACTGAGAAGAAGTTTCTTCTCAAATTTAAGTGGAACTTCTTGTATTCCAGTTTGTACCCATTACCCCTTGTCCTACCATTGGTTGTCACCAAGAAGAGCCTGGCTCCATCCTCGTGACACTCACCCTTCACATATTTATAAACATTAACAAGGTCACCCCTCAGTCTCCTCTTTTCCAAGCTAAAGAGCCCCAGCTCCCTCAGCCTTTCCTCATAAGGGAGATGCTCCACTCCCTTCATCATTTTTGTTGCCCTGCGCTGGACTCTCTCCAGCAGTTCCCTGTCCTTCTGGAACTGAGGGGCCCAGAACTGGACACAATATTCCAGATGTAATTTAGGTGACGGGTACCTTGTTTCATAAAATAATTTCTGTTATAAGTTAAGCCATTACTTAGAAGCTGCTTTTTCCATCAGAGTATTCACTATTTTGAATGCTAAAATGAAGAGCAGAGCAAAGGCTATGATGCCTTTAGCAAGATGCAGTATACATATTTTTGTGTGTACTAGCTGAGAGATTTTGACTGCAGGTTGTTATTCAAATACGTGAATTGCCAAAGACACACACACAAAATGTTCTGTCAAACATTAGTGACACTTCTACATGCATTAATAACTAAATATAATGTAGTTTAGGAATCTAGTATTATAGAATTATGAAAAGACAAAAGCCCCGAATCCTTTGACTACAAAAAAAATATTATGAAGTATATTTTTCTTGAATGACAGATGGAAATGATTGAGCAAAATTATATTTTATATGAAGACTAAGGATGCATGAGAACATATTTTCTTGGGTATTTGTTTTCCAGGAGGAAACAGAGAAGTATAAAATCTAGAACATGAAGGCTTTATATTGTTGATTTTCATAATTTAGAATAAGTAAAAATAAAAGCTTTTTTTTTTTTTTTTTCCATATTTTTCTCTGTTTAACAGCAGAATTTACTTTAGACCTAGAAATGTGCATAGGAACACTTTCTTGTGAGCAAGCTTTGTTGCCTAGATTTAAGATTAGTAGACTAAAGGAGTTGGTTTGGCAGCCAAGGGGACTTTTACACTGCTGAAACGTTTTTTTTCTTCTTCCTTTGTCATAGGGAAAGCTTATTCTGCGAAATGATGCAACTGGCACTGAAACCATCTTCATCCTTAAGGGAATAGGGAAGAAACCTCTGGCACAGGCTCACTTTGTGATAGATTGCCAAGTGGCAAAGATCACTCGAAAAATTTTATGGGTGCCCAATTATACCAATAACAAGCTAACTTACAAGGTAAATTTTTGTCATAATGTGACAACTGTTCTTCTATCCAAGGGCCTACAAATGATGTATTGCAATGACAAATATTATAGTAATTACAGATAGTCTATTAAAATTCATATATCTATGAGAAATTATATCCAACTATAGTCTATAGTATGTGGATGTGTTTGTAGTCAGAAAATCTGTGAGATAATGTATGATTTTACTGTGTGTCCCATGGAAAAAGATTTCTTAGTTTTTTAGTCTGGTTCCTAAGGGGACAACACTTCTACAACTGCACTCTGTTAATTTACTAGTTTTTCTTCCCTTCCTCCTCCACTGGTTTGAAACCAGTGGCCAATTCCGTTAATTTTGAAATCACAGAAGGGGCTTCAGAATTACATGGTTTCTAAAATCTTCATAAAGTATTGGAATATCATGGGAAAAGGACAAAATTTATTACCCTTCTAAGGGAAAGACTGCAGCATGAGTTCACTATATGTCTCTTCCTAATGGCATAATGGCCCAGCCAGTCAGTGTTTCCTTTTTTGGAACAAATTATAGCAGTTAGTGTCTTTTGTCTAGCTGTTGTTTCAGGGATGTTGGAGGAAGCTGGGAATACTTTCTGTGTCTTTTTGCTGTTGGGAAAGCATATTCAGAGGAAATAATCAACTGGGATTGTTAGAGGGCAGTGGGTCACCGAGAAGAAGGAGTAGGGGATGCTGAGGTAGTTGATGTAAATTCTTAGAAAACACAGTCTTGTTAGATTCCATGTTCAATAAGATATTTTACTATTAATTATACTTATTATTTTTCACTGTTTAAATTAAATAAATATATTCCTATTTAAAAGCACTGTTGAGTGACTGTAACTGCATGATTTTATTACCATTTATCTTGTCCCTATGTTTAATTTGAAAGTGAGAAAAGTATTTCAGTAGTATTCCTCACCTTCCTTATCCATGTGTAGGACCCCATGTCATATGCCAGCAGAGGGAGACAAGACAAAAAAGGGCAAAAAAGATGACTTCTGCTTTTGTTCTTAGCTGTGGAGAAGCTTCCTGAACAAGAACATCCTGGATTTTGCTCAACAAAAGCCATCTTTGTGACTTGTTACGGCATTTAAATCTAGAGTAGATAGTATCTGTGGCTTTATACCATTTGCTAGAAGGGCTCAAACTATGAAAACACAACAGGGGAGCCTGCTCTAAACATTGTCAGCATATGTAAATACGTATTTTCGAACTGAGGTTTGAGTGTCTTTTTTTTATTTTTTCTTCTTTTCTTTTGTTGCTGTTGGGGTGGATGAAGGAGGGAAAAGGAGAGAATGTAGATTCTAGAGATGAAATCTGACTAGTTGTCTAGTATGGACTTGTGGAATGAGTGATCTTTTGATCTCAACTTTGGTACCAGTAGCACCAAACACAGCTTTACTCAAAATGACGGGTATCGGTAGAGCGGCCTCACCTTATTTTGTAAAGAGAAATCAGTATGCTTCTCTTGGTTTGATGGGAATTCATGGAAATGTGAAATCCTTCCTTAACTCTTGCTAGTCTCTGTTTTTTCAGTCTTACAGGAGGATTTACACTTAGTAAACTTCAAATATCACAAAAAGGTCCAGCTTCATGTTTTTATTTTTTGACTCATTGTTAAACTTGCCAAACAAAGTAGGAAATATATTTTTTTGGGCATCACTAAGTTTGACATTATTCTTTTCAACAATCTTAGCTTTTTAGATGTGATGCATTTACATTTCTAATACATTTGTACTTTTATCTCTGGAAGAAGTGAACATTTCTGAAAGCTGACAACACAACAGTTTGCTCTGCTTTCCCATTTTGTGTGAACTCAGTGCCAATGAAAGTGAAAGACACTGAAATATCAAACTTCAAAATGCATACATTAAAATAATTCATTGTATATTGTTTTTTCCAGAAACTTTGCCTTAAATGGATTTATGAGAGTTACAACTACTCTAGGGTGAACTGAGTCTGATTGAACTTTGATCTCCTTAAGGGTGTTCTCTGGGTACCGATCTGTTTTCTGGGTGTTTATTTTTTTGGATATTTTTGTTTTGGTTTTGTTTGTTTATTTCTTTTTTTCTTTTCCTTTATGAAGTACCACTTGACAGTCCAACCATGCGTGCTCTTTTTACTCTGGGGCTTTTGGGAGAGAAATAGTAAGGCCAGCTATTTCATGCTTGTATACATGTAATAAGTTAGTTGATGTGAATAATGTATTTTCTCTGTGCTAGGATTTTACCCAGAAGCTGTTGCAGAACAGTTGTTGAAGCAAGGTAGGCTGGAATTGTTGGAAAAGGCAATTACAAAATGACCAATGTCTGAAAACTCTATCCTCAACAAAGCAAACAGTATTAATCACTTCCATCACTCTCCAGCAGATGTCACGTAGTGTCTTTCGCTGTTGTAGTGAGTGAAGATCATTTGCTTGCTTTTAATTCCAACAGGGTTAGTCTGTAAATTAGGATTTAATCAGGAAATCCAGAACATGATCATCAATATCTATAGTTTTCAAGAGGAAGGGGAAAACCTCCTCTAAGAGGGAACTATGACCAACAACCTTGTTAGAAATGCAAAATAAACTTAATTTACTCAGATGTGTATAGCACAAAGGGCAAGAAGGAAAATAACTTTTTTGTTGTTGTTTCTCATTTGATGCTGCCTGATTACTGTAATTTCTGGATAGTCTGTTGTGAAGCTTAGCACAACAGACTGTGATTTTGTCTTTGTCATTGTTTCCCTTGGGGGCTATTGCTGACAACCCAGTAACTCCTCCTCCATTTTAATCCAGCATCTTTGAAATCTTACCATATTGTCCTCTAGCTAAGTTGCCAGTTAGGCAGAGGAAGTCTTGTCTGCTTTTGTGGAGACGGAACAAAAGTAATAGTTTTAGAAATGTTTTTAGTGGGGTCATTTGTAATTTCATAGGCTGGTGAATATCTTTATTATTTAATTGGTTGGTTGATTTGCCCTGTACATCCTCCATTGATGAAATGTATGCACTATACAAGGTAACTTCTCAGACATAAATTGGGACATACATGATATTTTTAAAAAACATAGGTATTTCATTTACTGAAGTAATAAATCTCAGATTTATGACTTATTTATTTTTAACATCAAGAATGGTATAAGATGTGCCAGGAGCTGACAAACATAATTATTTACAGAAATTTCCATAAAAAAATAACTGCACAATGAATACTTAGCAATAAGTAATTTAGCTGTGTGATTTTGCCTTTGAGGTGTAAATTTAGCTTCACTATTCCATTTTAGCAACTGCATATATTAAACTATAAACTTAATAAAACCCTATTGCATTAAAAAATTAATTACATTGTATATATGATACTATGTTTCTCAGTATTCACTGTATATATCTAATAGCTTCAGACAAAATAAGATACTACTGAAAAAGTGATGATTGAAAATGAAAGTTAAGTCTAGGAGGAGGAAGGGGGAAATAATTCTTTCTTTTTTTTCCATTAAGAAAGGCCTCTTTCCTCTGAAAATTGCTTTTCCTGTTTTGAACATATATAGAGTGCTCAGGTCTGGAGCAGCCATATTTTTTGTATATGTGATTTGCTTGTCTGTGCAAGCACTAATATCTATAAAGAGAGTCAGGAAGGGAAGAAGTGCCTTTGGAATTCAGTGAAGGTCAGGAGCTTGACTCTATCAGTTTGCCTTTAAAAATGCTAAGCAAGACACTTTCAGGGCCCACAAAATTTTCCATGATTAAAAAGACAATTTCCATAAATTCTCTTGAAAAATGTGAATGTTTTTATCAACTATTTTCTCCTGATTTATGTGTAAACCTTAGGGAAATATTGCTACTGTGCTCTTCATGGCTGGTTCTAGGGGATATTACAACAATAGTATTTCTTGTGATTAACTCACTCCTGGGTCTGGAAAAATGTCACAACAGAATTCATAATGAATTTGTGCACATATAACGTCAGCCAGAAAGCACATCCTTCTCTGATGCTGAATTAATATAAGGTTACTGACTGCAATGTAAGTGGATTTTAGTGGCTGTAAAATTAGATTCAAATCATCCTACAAGAGTAGCGAGTGTAAAATAGTTCAGTCAATCAGTCTCATGACAAAACTTTTTATACGATTTTCTTATGATTTTTATATTAAACTCTGTCTGCTGGATATAAATAATTGTCTAGTGTGTTGATGGTTGCTTCTAACGACACCTTTGATAGTAACTTTAGCTATAAAGGTGCCTAATTCTTTCAAGGCCTGGTTTTGCAGTAAAAATATAAAACTGTGTAACTGTTTTCCTCATTGCTGTTCGAAATAGATGTCATTAAAGTAAACTCTCCAGAGGAATCTCAAGGCTCTGCTAAATTACATTTCAGGTATTAGGTTAAACAAACTGTTAGTGATTTCCAGAAGCATTATAGAATAAATACATAATCAAAAAATATGAAATCCCGTGCTCTTCAATGCATTTCTCTATCCTCTATATATCCGTTTCAGATCTTTAAAATGCCAATGAAAGAATGACAGGAAGTTTGTGTATTTGCAACAAACACCTCAAAATAATTAAATTATATACTGTAAACCTTTAATGAGGGGCTTCCTTGTTCAGGCTAATTTTTCTTTAGTAATGTATGTGAGATTTCCTGAGAACAAATTCCATGCAAGTCTAGTAAGCTGATTGCTGAAGGTCCTATACCCTCATCAAGTTTGCATTCTTTAATCACAGGTAAATCCATAATCCTTCTAATTTTATCTGTTCTTCCAAGTTCAGTCATTTTGGCTTCCACATTGCCTACCATAACTTCTGTAACAGGCTTCACTACAGAAAATGCATTCTTCATAGAAATAATGAATGGCACAAAGGCCTACAGAATGTAAGAAAAACTGTAGTCGTTGGCACGGTTTTTGTTGTGTACTTGCTAGTTATGAAATTGTTTGATTAAGTAAGGGTCTATTAAGGTCTTAGGTCTGATTTGTTTGAGGGGGAGACGTCAGTGGTCTTGACAGTTGGTCTGGCTGGGTTACGAATCTGGATTATGCAGCACTCTTTATTATGTAGAATCTTATACCTCAGACTAAAATTGTGTCCTATTCTTACGTACAATCCTAATAAAAATACATTCTGATAAGAAACAGCTATCTCTCTAATATTTAGAAGGAAGTTGACTTAAAGCTTACTACATATAAATTCTTCCATTGCTTCACTGCATGCTTTCCTCTACATTTATGAAAACTTTGCAAGAAGTTATTCTTATAAAAATCTGAAATTTCTAGACTTTTTCTTATACATTCTCCATATTTTTCAATTTCTGAGTGTTCTTGGATGTATTGTTATTATATTAATATATGTCCCATATTGGTACCTCAAAAGTCTGTGAACACTTCCCATTAGATAGGATCCTTGAGACCAATTCTAATATTAACATAAATTTCCATGTGGGCATGTACATTTAGTATCCATTTGCTGTCTGAGATTAAGCATGTAATTAGTTTCAATAACACAGTTGATAAATGGCATGGCCATCAGAGCAAGACAAAGTTCAAAGGAAAACATAAAAGGTAACCATCAAATGATGTCTGTTACAACCATAGACCTTGTCCAGGCGTTGGAGGTAGGAGATAATATTGTTGTGATCACTGTTTGGAGGTTGGAGCTTCTAAGGTGTTAATAATTTAAATAGTAGAGACAAATAAGGTTTCTTATAAAGGTAAATTAATGGGAGTGATTCATTAATGATAAGATGGGGAGTATTCATATTGGTATGAATAGTGAGCAGCATGGAGAATGCTACTGAGTTTAATGACTGCAGTAGGAAAGGTGACAGGAGACTGAGGGCAACATCAGTTATGTACAATTTTTAACATGGATTTATAATGGCCAGAGAAAAGATGAAGTGACTCTTTCCTGGGTGCACTTTAGATCCCTTCTCTAATATTTACTTTAGTCATTATCTGATCCCAAAAGGTTTTAGAATGCAAATACATCAACATTTTTGACGAGAGGGTTCACATCTGTAATAGTGTAAGAATTCTTTCTGTTGCTGTTTGAGCAACTCCTCTTGCATTTCCAGTCATCTAAGAGAGTCCAATGTGATGTTACAGGAACAGCCAGTAGTAACTGTCCATTAGTACTTTCCCCTGAAAGTATTCCCACAAGATCAGTTTACTGCAGAATCTTCTTGACTTCCAAAAGCAATTGGGATTGTGATGCCCAGAAGTTCTTACTATGATCCTAAGCCCATTCCTACTTTCACTCCAGAAAGCACTTGAGCAAAACATTAGTCTGTCCATTAGTTTTTATTTACACTGGATTCTAACAGCAGAACACAATGGTGTGAACATCAGTTTGTTAAAGTTGTTTCCTTTCAAGCTTAATTTTATCTCACTAGAGTTAGAAAATGGGCAAAATAGTTCCAGTATTTTTGCTATTTTGACCTATTTTCTTAAAAATGCATATTTAGCAAGATCTATCTCATTGTGGAAACACTATTCAATACATAGCAGTTAAAAAGGTGAAGGGTGAGGAAGGAGTGGCAGTGACAGCAGAAGCTGGAGTACGTTATGTCAGGATGTTCTGTCAGGGAAAGTCAAATGTGTGTGTGGTGATGGGGAGCTGTTGTAACTTGGGGTTAAGAATTTGGCAAAGTTATGAACAGAACTATGGCTTTATCTGTTGGTACAAAGGTTTAGGTAGTAATGTAGATTAGTTGATTCAGCATCAAGTTATATTAATGCTTAAATTAATACAGAAACAGTCATTCAGATTTATGGTTCCTCAGATGAAAGCTGAGATCATGTTTTGAATTGTTTTTGTGGCAATAATTGCTTTACAGCATAAAAAGTATTCATGCAACTATGTTTATAGCTAGAAAAAAGCTATTAAATACAATACTGCCATATATGTTTTGTTTTACAATTCATTGGGTAGTTTGTAATTTCAAATGTGCAGCTTTTTGTATTTTCTTCCTACAATCTTGCTAATAACCTTAAGAACTCAGGAAAGCTGTTTGAGTGGAGAGGATGGGAGAAGGATGGGGTGCACTATAGTTTACCTTGTAGTCCCAGTTCTCTCCTAAATTAGACTTGGGGCATTTTGAAGTATATGGCATCTATCTTTCTACCCTCGAATGGAAAACTGTGTGAAATGGTAATGTGCACTCAGATTCCACCTTGACGTGCAGCTGTGGAGCAGGACACAGGATGTACATGTGGGTGAGGACAAGAGAATACACCATCTTATGAGAACTTGAGGAAGAGTTTGGTAAATAGGATTGTAGAAGGCAGACTGAAAAGAAAAATCTATTTAAAATTTTAAAATTCTGGGATTGGGCTGTGTAGAAAATTATTGGCATGCATATTTATGTAGTAGTGTGATTATAACCGGATTAGTAGAAACTTTGTTAAACCAAAGCATTAGCAGGAAGACTGAATTTTAGACACAATGGGGGAAGAAAAACTATCAGATGGAAAAACAACATTTTTTAAAGTCCAATTACTGTTAAGATTTGGTGGGAACAATGGAAAACCTATGGAAAGAAAGAAGGAGAATTAAAGGTTCATAAAGAGCATGGTCCAGGTTGTGCTAGCGCTTGAACAAAGGAATATATTAACATAAATACCTCAGAGAGGACAACCATTACAGGCAATGATTGGCTGTAATGGAAGACAAGTTGATAATAGATTTGTTGTTGTTGTTGTTGTTGGTTTGTTTGTTTTGATTTTGGTTTATTTTTTTTCATAAAGTACAAACAGAGTTTATTTACTAAAAAAAAGGTAACTTTGAGGAGGAAGAAAACGATACACACATCTAATGCTAATGCTTTTACTGTTGCAAAAGAGGTCTCTGTAGAATCCAAATCTCTGCTTGAATGCTTGAGAGACTAGCTGTAGTCATTAATGAAATAGTTAAATGAGCTGGAAGAAAAATCAAGCCTTTCTGACTTGCTTTGTGATTTCTCTCAAAATTCACTTAAACACCACAATTTTGTTATTTAATATAAAAAGAAATTACTGAACGCTACAGCACTACATGATATCCTGAAAATATTTCTTAAAAGCACCCCATGTCTCAGTGGAAAATCATCACCTGTAGTCAGATACCCACTGCAGAAATCACCATATCAATTTAAAATACTCTAGCTCAGCAGCAGTTTGCTCTACCCAGTGGCAGAGGTAGCAGAAGAGAGGGTGTGAGCAGGACCATTCATGCAGTCCAGCTGCTGGGGTTCTGCACAACAGCACAGTGACTATAAGCAGATAGTCATCAGTTGTGGCTGGCAATGGCTCAAGCTTGGATGTCTCTTCCATAGGGTCTGTCTGTAGTAAACTTATCCAAGCGAAAAGAAATGAGATGCAATTAAAAAATACTCTCAGCTTCTAGACCTGCAATCAGCTTTATAGTTTACAAAATCTAAAATTCAGTGTATGAAAATTGTATTTTTTTTTCCATTGGTCTAGTAGTTAATACATGTGCCATTGCATACATGTTAGTCACAAAATACGACCTCTCAAAAAACATGGTTTAATATCACTTGAGGTATATCAATTGGTGTTAAAACAACACTTCAGATTTTGTTTTGCTCAGTTTAGTTAGGTGGACTATGACTGTTAAATCTCGTTGTTAGACTTCTAAGGAAAACGTATGTAAAATATTGAGGGCCTGACTGTTCAATTCTACACATATGTAAGTGGTTCTATGATCTAAGTGAGATACTATTACTCAGGTTGAGCAGTGACTTCAAAATTTGTGCTTGATATGATCTGTATACACCAGCACTACTCTTAGAGTACGGATTCTTTTCACATGCGTAAAGGATAGAACTTACTGATAGCATACTTTGTATCATAGTCTACTTTTCTAAGCAAGTAAAATTCATAGTGTGTCTATAGTGTTCTTGCAACAGTAACTTGCTTTTGATGATTTTTCCTCTTTGTGAATTCTCTTAACCAGGTATCTTCAGATCTTTCAATGGTGGGTGGTGCGCCTGTTATTACTGTAGATCCAGACGACACAGTTGCTTACATTTTGAGTGTATCTCCGTGGAGACGAGGAATCTTTCAAGGTACAATGTAGAAACCAAATATGTAAAATTCCTATAATTTAGCAGATTAAATTTGTTTAGATTTAATGCTTCCATTTCTGTTCAACATAACCTTTCTTCTGGAAGAAAGGCTATAATTACCAGTGATACTGTTTTATAAGCTGGCTCATGTTTTTATTTGTAAAGGTTTATTACAGCTAAAAATGTAGTCAGGTCCTTCAAAAATGGCTGTATATTTGCAACTTCTTGCATTTAATTGCTCCCATGAAAACTGGCCCAGTAGGGACTAATGAGTTTGAATTACCACGACGTTCTTCAGTCCTAATTTAATTTTCCAAAGTATGTTGAATAGCTGTAGTTATCCTAGCACTACTAGAATCAACGATTTAAAGGCAGAGACCAAAATTTGGTTTTTCCCTTGGTTAAAGTTTCATTTGTTGATCGCAAGGCAAGAATACATACACTGAATGCGGTGATCTCAATTCCTTCTTTGAGATCTATGGAGGGTAGGAATATCTAATATTAACTGCAAATATTTGATGTCAGTCCATATTTATACTGATGTTTTATGATACAATAGCAAGACTAGTGCTTGTTTTATGCATGTCATATTATTTTTTACCTTTACAGATTTTTTAAATGAAAATTTCTTTAACAATTCACATTTCATATTTTTTCAAATGCTTAGTAATAATTATACAATTACCTGGTGCTCATTCTTTACCTCATAATCTAAAAGTCACGATTGTGAGAATGAGGCAGTACAGCCTTTTTCTTCCTTGTAGAGTAGCTATTGTAGTAACTCTCAGCTCTTGTAGCAACTCTCAGCAGATCAAAGTATGAGAGTGTGTTTGGGAAGGAATTATGGGAACAGAAGAGACCATCTTGAAGTAACTGAATAGTACTCAGAAAACCTAGATTTGAACAACTTCTTAAATGAAAGGATTTCTGATATTGAATGGATCTCTTAATCCAAAATGCTTAGTGTATATCTTGGATTTTGTGGGTTCCTAATTCCAAATGCTTGATTCTGCCACTTTCCTAGACAATTGAGATTAATGACAGCTGTTTTCTCAACATTAAAAAGCTATTAAGTCTTGTCCCTTGAGAAGGCCAAACTAGTTTGGTCTCTGGCCATTTTAGTTTTATTATCTGTTGTGTAAAATGTAGGTAATAGTGCCATCTCAATTCACAAGCGATTTGTAAAAATAAATTAATACTTGTAACAAAGCTTGGCCTAGTGCCACAGGAAGACTTTAGTGACTTGTTGCTAAATCTGACACAAAATTCAGTCTGTCTGATTATGGGTCAACTTTCAATGAAATTTGTGACTACTGAAAATGTTCACCAGGAAATATTGAGCATGCACTATATTTTAACTTATGCCTTTATTTCAGATTTTAAAGATTTAGGAATATTCTCTTCTTCTGGCTTAGAAAATCCCCAGTTATTTTACACATACTGAAAGTTTCAGTGGAAGAGGTTCCAAGGCTTCTATCATACAGCAGATTAATGCCAGGTGGTAAAAGCCATGCCTTCAAAGGGACAGAGGTGACACATGTGAACCAACATCTCTATATGTTCTGTTGTCCCCTAACTTCTATTACAATGGTTTCCATTACATTTGGAACCATCATATGCTCACTGAGTGAGAAAGAGAGCAAACAGTCTCTCTAACCTGTTATCATTCCAAAGGCTGGGAAGACATGTACGTTCTTTTTTTCAGAAAACAGTTCATTTATTTTATGCTTTAAAATAACTTGATAGAAGGCTGCAGTTCTCCTTTGGAAAGAGACAAGGCCCATTTATCTGCCATCCACTCCTGGCTCAGTGCTTGCTTCAATCACTACTTAGGAAAACTTGTTCATTCTTCCTCTGGAGCGAAGACAGTTTCGTGTATGTCACAGAAATTTGTGCATGATCTCTTATCATTCAGCTGCTGTAGGAAGGAGAGAGGTGGAGGGAAGAAAGGCCACTGTCACTGGTTTGAAAGGCAGCAGCTGTTTCTGCTGTCTGATGTGAGGTGTGATACAAACTTAACTACCAGGTATCCTATTTTAGGTAGCATAAGTTAGGAAGTGCTTACTTTGTGGCTTGAAGGAGAATGGAAGTCGGTCTGCTTTGTACTGTGCAAGTCTGGGAAGTCATATTTATTCCCCAAAGCAGAATTTTAGCTTCTGGGAAACTTTAATGTCAAAGCTGAGATATATATGACTTTTTGGCAATTTTAGGATATTTTAACAGCCAGCCTGAAGCTTGAGGATCACAGGTTAGATGTAGGTGATTCAAGTGGGAATTAATTAGGACTCGGGAACCATAGTCCTTTCTAGGTTAAAGATACTACAGGTAAAGTATAATTTAAACATCCAAAAAGAAAAGTACTCTTTATACAATTTGGTGAATTTCTTTAGAAGGAAATAAATAATCCATGGGAACAAAATGTTCAATGATTGAAAATAAAAAGCAACACTTAAAAGCTATCCACAAAGCAAATTTTGTCCTGTGGGCATCTAGCTGAAGTCTCTGTCACAGTGCTGGTGGATGATTTCAAGTTTAGAACTCCCTAACTTGTAAATACAAAATTTTGTAGCTTTGGTGTTCTAGTACTGTTATTGTTTTATTAAAATCAATTGTGATAGCACTTTTACCATATAAATTGTTGTATGGAACAAAACGTTTTTATTTTTCCTTTACATTCAAAGTCTTTTTTGTTGCAAATTATGTAGCTGCAAGATTATACTTCTTTTAGTTTCCTTCTTGCTATTTTATTGTTTTTATGCTAAAAATGGGCCCAATTCTTTGGAAAAGTCCATTTGGCAGCATTCCAATAGAGTGCTAATACTATATGCTTTGGCTGTTTTGTAGTTCTATGACAGCTTTAACATAGAAATAATAGCTAATAAACATATTGCACATATTCTGACACCAGATAAAATTCTTCAGCAATCTGTTTTCTAAGTAATAGAACAATTTCCTTTAGGTTGGGTAAAGCATCTTCTACATATTACTTTATTTTTTATCAAACTCTTATTTCTGCTTTCCACAGAACCGAGCACAATTTTCCCTGTACAGACCAGAGCTCATAATGCTTGAATATTTCTTGTGCAAAAAATACACATCTGTTATAGTCAGTGCCCTTTTATCCATTAAAATTTACTAGCTTTTAAAAAGGAACTTTCTAATTTTTTGTGTCACCTTCCATTTTTTTTTAATTGTATCTCTACTTAGTAGGCAGCACTTTCCCATGCTACTTAGAGCTTTTGAAGCCTACACTGAGGAAAAAGGGCAGCATATTACAGGCCATGGCCTGCCAGACTGGAGCATGTAGGACAGTTTTAAGAAGATGGTGAAAGTCATGGAAATACATTCTGGCCTGTAAATGAGCTGATTAAACTGGTTTGTTTCAGTATTTTCCCTTTGACACTTGCATGAAATCTACATTTTTAAAATACATTGTTCATTTATTTGTTTGATGGAATTCTGCAAATTGATTTATTGATCACTCTAATTTCGATGGAATCATAAAATCACATGTGGGAGGAAGACCAGCTCCATAGCTTCTGGTAGCCATTGCTGTATTTCCAGCATTTGTCTGTACCTTTGCTTTAAGCACTTGCTCATCAACTGAAGCACCCTAGCAAATTGAGTCTAATGCATCTGTAATAAACACAAAGTTAGAAGGAACTTCGGGTTGCTTGATTGCCAGGAATGGCTCTGGGACACCTCCGCTGGGGGTCACTGGAGTTCACGGAAGGAGGGCTGTTCTATTGGTATGTGCCACCACCTGGCAAATTGATCCCCAGCAACCCTTTCCATCTCTCCTAGTGCAGCTGGACTTGCAAACTCCTGTGCTCTTTCATATCATGATTTCATTGTCACATAAAGAGCAGACAGTGAAAGTTATAAATAAAACAATTCTCCTCATTATTGAATGCTGCAAAACCATGTATGAATGACATTTGGCAGCGGGATTTGCCACTCACTCTTTTCTCCCATGTCTGAGTCTTAAAGATTATTCTGCTTCCTTTTTGTTGATGCAGGGAGCAATTCATGTAGTTCCAATATACAAATAAGTAGCAGGATTTACAGAAACTCTTTAGTATTTACAGATATCATCATACAGGTTTTCCTATGCAAAAGAGAGATTATAAAGTTGTGTTGTAACCTACAGTAAATATATATATTTTTATTTATTTATTTATTTTTGTCAGAAAATTGTCACAAGCACAATTGGCCAAAGCTATAGCTTACATAAATTACACAGATCTTTTAATTTATCTTATCTCTTCTGTGAAACTTTTCTGAGGCAGCTATACATTGATTTAATTGGCCAATTAAACATAAAAATGCCTCCCCCTACTCCCAAGACCTATACTCCTATACTTATTAAGATCATGTTGGTATATTTAAACCACAGGCCAAACATTTCTATATCTTTTCAGATTTGTGTGAAGAATGCCATGGCCACAGAGCCTTCTGCTCTTGTTTCTAGTGAAAATACTGGGATATTGTGGGCTTTTATCATCTCTCTGCAGCAGAAAATAATCATGTAAAATATGTACCTTTCAAATAGTTCATTCAAATTATACAAAACGGAAATAGTTGATTTTTTCTTGTTTGTTAATTGGATTCAGAGCTGGGGTATTGTAGCGTGTAGGCAACGAGTCAGTCTAACATGTGGCGTTGAAATTACAATTTTATTGGGAAATAGAACAGCCTGCATCCTTTTAAAGGGATGTATCTTCTCCAAAGCAATATAAAACAAGGCTTCAGTATTAATATGTGGATTGAAGTTGTATAAAATGTTTGAACACTGGATAGTAAAGCTAGAAAATGTGCAATGATGTTTTGACCAAGAAACCTTTTAAAACAATGTTGTATTAGCAAAAAGAAAATCTCCATAATTCATGTAAATTTTATTTATTAATTTTCTGTATAATTCTAGGTATACTTGTATTGTTGCTTTGACAAATTCAGTATTTTATATATATATATATATATAAATATATATATATATATTTAAAAAAAAAATATATATATAAAAATATGCCAAAAGACAGCTGAGAAGAGTGGTATTTTCTAAAATACTTAATGGTGGCATAATTCTGTGGCCAGTCAGATGAGTGTGAAATGTATCTCTGTGATGTACATTAAGTCTTGTTTGGTTTTGAATATACACTTTAAAAATTGCCAGCTGTGGTATTTTGACGAATTACATTGTTACATAACGCCTGATACAGAAGTCAAGAGTGAGCAACTGGATGGAAGAAAAAAATCCTGAACATTTGGAACTGTTATGCATGAAGAAATTAACATTTATGCATTGCTTTGCACCATCAATAAGGTAACATAAGGTATTGCTGCCTTTGCTGAAGAGGGAGTTAGGCAGCAGTGGGTTCTGTAGGCTGACGGTGCCTTTCACAGCTGAAAGACTAAGACTTCCTGTATCAAAGCCTTCACATAATGTAGGAGCCAAGCTCAGCAGAACCTTCTGAAAAAATGTAAACATGCCTATTTGTTGTTTTAAATCTGTCATGTTTGTTGCAGTGTTTCTACAACTTTGCAATGCATTTTTTATTACTCCATAGAGTGCTGAGGATTTTTTATTACTCTTCATTGTATAAAACCCTTTTCCCCATCCTGCAAAACACCTTTTGATTGACATTTTTTTGTCACCCATAATTTGAATAAATGTATATATTTGTATTATCATCAACTACCTTAATGACCAATACCTGTCACTGGATTGCACGATTCACTCCCAAACCAGTAGAGCATTTCCCTTAGGAATACTTCCTAGAAAAATATTCTGCCTTAATTTAAAGAATCAAGTAATGCAAAGCATACTGCGTACTAAGTGTCCTCACTGATAAGGATTTTACATTCTATATTTGACTTGAAAATAATACACTTTTTTCTTTATTTTGAGGTTTGCAGTTCTTGCCAGCCATTATTATCTTTTTTTCCCCTAATAAAAAAATTAAATAGCTTTGAGCCAGTAGTAAATACTTTGGTGCCCATGAAAATTATGTAAGACAATTTATGAATATTTTAAGATTAAGCAGATGAACTGGCTTTAAAAATTAATGCCACCTGTAGTAAAACTTATTTTTTATTGAAAATTTAATTTGAAAGATTTAATTTAGTGCCTTGCAGAGATCTGAATATATTACATCAATCCAGTCACCCTTATCAATCAAGATTTTAACCTCATTGTTAGTAATTCTGTTTGTTTAAGATCCATTTTCCATAAAGAAGGAAAATGGAATGTCAGCAATTATGGTGCAATTCTTCACTGATTTTTGTTTTTGTTTTTGGTTTTTTTTTTTTTTTAAATTATTGTTATGTGATTGCTGGATTACCAGCACAGTGGTTTAGCAATTCAAGTAGTTTTTAGTTCTCCCAGTAGTCCTTGAAATATTCTTTTGCATTAGCAATTTACAGTTCTTCAGCCAATTATTTTGATACTTTTGAGAGCATTTTATGCAGAGCCAAAAATTTAGTTTGTTTTACCATCCCCCTGCTTACTGATGAAATAAATGTTTTTAAACTGTGAACACTCATGTTCTGTCTCACTTTCTTTCACATGCATATATCCACAACACAATTTTCTGAAACACAGACAATTGTTAAAGAAAACCCTTCCACTGTCACTGGAAGCAAGAACTATAATGAAAAAGTACTTAAATTTTAAAATGAAGTGTAACAAAATATTTTCTGCTCTAAGAAGGCTTTAGAATTTATGAATTCAGTGCTTTGCAGCATTTAGTCATTTTTTAAAGTATTTTAATCAACTTTAAAGATGTAATTTTGCATTTTTTTAACTAGTTTTCTTATAATTGTTGACATCTTTCAAGTATATTGATGTTTACGTGTCTGATGATATTTAAAATTAATGAAGTCTTTCTCTTGTGGTTTACTTCTGTGCATTATTGTGCTGCAATAGAACAAAATTATACTAGGATTTTATATTGATACGTAAAATCAAGTTAATTAGTTAGTATTTACCCTAAGATCCATTAACTATTAGTGCCATCAAATACGTCCTCTTACATCAATATTTAAATACTTGGAGCATTTTCTTCAGACATCATTCCCCTGAGCTTTCCATAATGGTTTTATCTATCTTCTCTTTGAAGCTTTTTTTTTAAAAAAATCAATTATTTCCTGAAATGGCATTGTTTTAGGAATTTGTAAAAATTTTCAATTTAGAATGGTTTTGTCAGGTTTTACTTATTTTAATTCTCATTTTTATTTTATTATTTTATTTGTGTTTTCTAGACTTTTCTTAACAGAGGGAAGAAAATCTGGGATTCTAATATTTTTAATATAAAATAACGTAATTCATTTATCTGGATTCAAGCGCACACCTATTTCCATTTCTTTGGTTTTGTTTTTAACTTTGGTGTTTTATACCTGTGCTACCCAGTTGCTATCTCTCAGAGAAAAAGAGACAGTGGCAACATGAAAATAATAAACTTTGCTTCCTTGTAATTATTTAATGTAATTGTACTTAGCAGGAATAATTTGTCGGCATTTGTCATGTTGAAATTGCCACGTGGTGTAGCTATCATTGAGCATATAATGAAAAAGTTTTGCTTTTCCAAGAGACCGCACCTGAAGTATTGTGTCCAGTTCTGGGCCCCTCAGTTCGAGAAGGACAGGGAACTGCTGGAGAGAGTCCAGTGCAGGGCAACAAAGATGATTAAGGGAGTGGAGCATCTCCCTTATGAAGAAAGGCTGAGGGAGCTGGGGCTCTTTAGCTTGGAGGAGACTGAGGGGTGACCTTATTAATGTTTATAAATATGTAAAGGGTGAGTGTCACAAGGATGGAGCCAGACTCTTCTCAGTGACATCCAACGGTAGGACAAGGGGCAATGGGTTCAAACTGAAACACAAGAGGTTCCACTTAAATTTGAGAAGAAACTTCTTCTCAGTGAGGGTATCAGAACACTGGAACAGGCTGTCCAGGGGTGTTGTGGAGTCTCCTACTCTGGAGACATTCAAAACCTGCCTGGACACATTCCTCTGTAACCTCATCTAGGTGTTCCTGCTCCAGCAGAGGGATTGGACTAGATGATCTTTTGAGGTCCCTTCCAATCCCTAACATTCTGTGATTCTGTGACTTCTTGGCAGAATTTGACTTTAGTTATGGCTTAGTTGCCTCTTTTAAGTTTATTTTTTCCTTTTAAGATTAACATCCTTCTGCCTAATATTAGTATCAAAATTAATTGTGAGGTGTTTTCCAGGTCCCACTTGAGCCTTGCTATTTAGCTTTAGCTTACTCCTGCTATTAAGATGCTGAATCAGCTAGTCAGAGAGCATAGCACATTCTCTCTGCCATGTGATCTGTTGCCATACATTTGTCCCATTCGAAGCTGGAGAAACCAAAAATACCATTAGATGTAGATATTTTCACATCAAATTGTTCTGGGACTCCCATAAAAGCATATTAATTCTCCATTTCAAATTAAAAAAAAGTTCCACTATAAATAACTTTCTCAAACTCCTAATAAGATACAGTTATGTAAGGTCCTTTTGGGAGACCATTTCAAATAAATTCTAATGGTCTTGAATAGAAAAGTTTCTTACACTATACTATACTATACTATACTATACTATACTATACTATACTATACCATACCATACCATACCATACCATACCATACCATACCATACCATACCATACCATACCATAATACGTCACCTCCTCAAATTAGTTTTCCATTGTACATATGAGGCAAGAATTAAACCTGCAACATATATTTCTTTCAGCTTTGAAATTCCTGAGAATATCTTGAAATACTGAGGGACAGTCATTTGGATAAAATAGTAATAATATTTGGATAAAATAGTAATAACAATAATATAATAATATTTTTAAAAAAATTTGTAGATTTAAAATTCTTAATCAGAGGCACATAATGTAAGAAATAAAACCTGCTTATTCAAAGCTGGTATATCTAATCTTCCAGAGTAACATTAGTGTTATTTAAAGGAACCATGTGCGTACTACATTTTAAAAACTAGATTTTATGTTATCGAATAGCAATCTGCCAATTTAAAAATCTTGGGCTTACAATCTATGTATTTTATCTTCCCTAAATGCTTGATTACGACTTAACATACTATACAAAAATGTATCACAGGAATGTATTAACTATTACATTTATTATCTTATGGCACTAGAATGAGTCACTGTGATATAAAAGAATAACAAAAACAATCAAGACTATGCATAGAAGATTGCACTGGAAATATACTATTATTGCCTACCATATTTTATAATTTTAAAAAAGTTTCTCTGCTTGTATTTCCTGTCAATGATCCTTACTTCAGGTGAGTAGGAAAACACTTTTGGGAGAAAAAATGATTTATTTCATTGAACTCACTCAAGACTCTATTACCATAATTTATAATTAGATAGCTAACACCTGTAGGAGAAGTATTACTTCATTTTTATTAGTTTTGAACTGAGGAAATACACGTCTGGCAGTCTGTTTTATAAAGCTAATGCCCTGGCTAATATAACACCTGGTATCTATTTGCTTTAGGTGTAATTTCATTTGTTGCTGAAGATGAAGACCAACAGCAGTCTCGACATAACAGCTCACCTGAGAAGACAGATGGTGAACAGGCCCTTCAGAAACTGTCAGCAGAGACACCACGAACTGTTGATGCGGCAAACATGGGTATGTTTGTTCTAATGGTTAATTTCATAGCCAGTTTGTATAAACTTATAATTTATTTTAAAATCAAATGTATATTTAGTATGCCAGGCTACATGCCTGCAGTGTTAAGTCAAATGTTTATTCCAGGTATATATGAGACTTCTACTTTTATGATTATTGAAACATTTTAATGAAATTTTAAGCTGAACTTATTTTTTCTTTTTCAATGATGTCACTGAATGTCACTTAGTGTCACTTATTGTTGGAGAGGGGCAGCATTTGTTAAATGCTTTCTTTTAAAAGTATCCAATAATATTAATAGTGCTGATGTCTAAGCAGGCCATTTCTGAAATTCACATTGCTCCACTTCATTCCACTGTGGAAAATACTTCTTCTAACTGTCAGTCATGACACTCCTTTGTTCAGTTCCAGTAAAGTCAAGAAGAGAAACTTTCATAATATCTCGTTACTTTCACATTGTCACCTCCTAGTTTATTCTAGATAGTTTCTGCATTATTTTTGAGATTTTAAGTGTTTCAGAGGGGAATTCTGTGACTACAAATGCACACTAAATACACAAAGGTAGGGGGTTTTCGTTTGTTTTTAAATTAATTTCTTCGTTTTCTTCTTTACATTGCAAATAAAGCCTTGCCAATAGAACTGTGCTTTTTTTTGCTTTTAATACCTATTATAATTTGGAATGTATTTAAATTATCAAACATTATTTTAGATGGCTAAAGCATATTTCTTGCAAGGAAAGCTATCAAGGGAAGTTCTTTTAATACTATAAAGGCATTGTTTTAGTCAATATCTAGTTTTTAGGAAGTTGAAAAGGGCTTGCAAAAGGAGATCTCTTTACCTTATTTATACCTATAATTTCACTTTAACAGAATTTATCTAGTTTTTAAAAGAATTAAAAGCTAGTTTTATTATTAATAAATAATATGAGTTAACCCAAAGTCAATATCAGAAAGTTTTTTCTTTTATAGTGTGTTAATATATGTATGTAATCATATGTAGAGACTCAGAGATTAGTATCTCACCTCAAAAATGAAACAATCCCAAGAATTTACAATCTGTATAGACAGGACAGAGGCAGGAAGAAGACAGAAGCTCACAAAAGTGACTCTCTCTGACCACACCAGTAGCTTAATGTTGTGGTGTTTTTCTAATTCTCCCTATTTTTTTTTTCGCACAAGCCAGAGCCCTATCAATGGATATACATTGTCTTCTACCAGATTCGTTACCACATTTTTTTTGCTAAATATTTTATGTGAATTTTGAAACACTTTTTTTAGGGAGCTCAGACTCCTGGTGTACTTAACTTTGTTGTGTGCACTCTGCTTCATTTTAACAACTGTGTTTAAAACTAGCAATAGGTAGTAAAACGATTTCTGTGATTATGTAACTCTTATACAAAACCAGATATTTTAAAATGTTATTTTGTGCAAACAGTTGACAATACAATGTGAGTTTAAAATAGAAAAGGAATAGAAGTGAAAGAAAATAGTGTAGCAGGACATGGCAAAATGCTGTTTTCAAAAGGTGACAGAAAATAATAATCGTAAAACAAGTGATCAAAGAATTACAGTTTTCCCAGAGTAGTTATGGTACAGGCAAGACAGCTGCTACACTGGTAAAATGATAACAAAAAAGCAAAATGCAAGTCAATGCTTGACAAATTAAGGGACAGGGAGTTGAGAAGAAGTCTAGAAATATTTAGTAGATTTTCAAAACCAGGGGGGGTGGGGAGGGGGAAATGAAAATAAATCCAAAAAGAAATTAAGAGTTTTGTGAGGACAATATAGACTCAGTTCTCCTGTCTGTTATGTTTAAGGTGAACACTAGTACTGTTTTTCAAAATTCTGGCCTGAAGAGATCTAGAAAGAAGAGAAAGTCCTTAAGAAGGCAGTTAGAAAGAAATTAAATAACCAGTATTTAGCTTTCCTTGCTTTTCAAGGTTCAAAAATATTTTCTAGCATTCTCCTCCTACAGTGAGCTTTTTTCTTTGAATTTTAATGTACACCAACATAGAAATTGGTTGACATTAAACCTCTCACAACAAATCATTATAAGTTTACAGAAGAAGCATTTTAACAAAGGTTAAATTAAGTTGATATATGGAGACAATACAGTAGGTATGAGAATTCACGGGTGTTATGAGGAATTATTTCTAAAAGAAATATCAAAACTGATGCCAAGTACATGGAAATCCTGGAGACAGTCTTCAAATTTTCTGCAAATGTTCATGAAGTTAACTATGTTTCTGTTGTCCAAACTAAACAATTCTACTTATGAGATATTTAGGCTTTGAAGAGTTACGAATAATCAGTACAAAACTAGTAGAGGCTATAACTGAAAGTAACTGAAAATAGAATGTAAAGTAAGAATAGATGGTTAAGTGGATTTCTCAGTCCCTATCACTGACGTGACTTTAGGGAATTGTTCTTAGATAGAGAGTCAAATTAAATATCATTGTTTGTTGTTGTTGTTATTATTATTATTATTAGTGATAAGCCTTTTGCTCAGTTTTACTCCCCATTGACAACGTGAGACTGCCTGATCTACATATGCATTTGGAATATATTTTTCAAATATGTTGGTGGGTGACTAGTCTGATAACTTGCTGAAAGGGGCCAGGTAATCGGCTCTAACTCAAGTCCATTTTCACTACATGCTAATTTATATGGATATAATAACTACAATGGAGTGCCATTGGTAGCTGGAGCATTCTGCACACCTTGTTCATATATTGCTGTATCAAGTTAGTGCATCTTATCTTTCAGTTACCATGTTTCGCTAATTTTGTGCTACTGTAGAGTTATATCTTTGTTTTATTTTAACCTATGTGTTTCTGGTAAATTGTACCAACTCAAGTTTCATGATTGCTAGCAATGCTTAAGTCATCATTTGGATTACTTTCTAAAATGGACTTAAAGTAGGACATGAAGTGACTCTTCCCTAACACAGTATTGCTTAATTAAAAAACAAAAACAAACCACTGACTTTTTTTTTCTGCAATACAGAAGACATACCATTGCAATGCCCATATCCTGGGAACTTCAAGCTTCTACCTCACCTTTAAATCAACCAGCTGCTTCTAGTCATTTCACAAAACATTGTCTTCCATCGGAACCATTCATGTGTACTAGACATCTATAAACAGGGAAAGTATCTGCTGAAAATAGCTGAATAGAAATGGAAGGTAACAAGGTGTGATCTAACTTATATAATAGTCATCGTCTTTTTTTAAATTTACTTCAAAGAGGAACTAACAGAATCTTAGCTTTATCCTTCATAGCTTCCTTTTTACATCTATTTCATTACTGTAGTTTTTAACAAAAATTAAATATTCTGTGGCTTTTCAGGGTAGAATGACTGCTGGTTATTTCTGAGATACAGAATTTCTTAATTGCATGGTGCATGCCATTAATAGAAAGCAAACTACTTACATTTGAACAGAGGTATCACACACTGAAGAAGTGCATCTGAGAGCTGAGAATCCCCAGGGATACTGTTACTGATGTGGGGCAGCAGAAAATAGAGGACTTCTGATGTTGAGAAAATAATATACAGACTTTAATCGGTAGAGGCCAAAACAAGTGTGAGGTTGTCCATAGCTGAATAAGGTTAGGAAAAAACCTCTAATGATAAATTACATGTACACCAAGCATTTTTGTGTTGCTGTCACTCAGTGAAAATTATGCCTTTTAAGCATACTAGAAACTGTTACCTTGTTATACACACCTTAATATTCAATATCATCTTCAGCTACACACACATATGCATTATGTAAGTATGAATATACGTATTTACTTTTTTTTCTTCTCCAAATTACGTGGTATTACTGAAGAAGATGATAATTTCTTGAACAGTTTTCTTATATTCTTTTCATAATTTGTACCAACAGCCCTCATTATGCTCTTCCAAAATGCTAATGATTCTGAAATTTGTTCGTGACTTTTTTCTCCTTCAGATGCCGTAAAGAAAAAGCACATTTAGAGCTTACAGTGAAAATCATTGATACGGCAACTCTCATAACAAATCCTTTTTATTCTGCCTTATATAAGAGGAAAATAACAAAACAAAACCAAAACCAACCAAACAAAAAAGCCCCCCAGGAAACAAACCCAAACAGAAAAATGTCTGCAGGACAGATTTAATGACAGGGGCTTACCCCTTTCTAAACTGACATGGATTTTCAGTTCTTTTCAAAGCACATTTCTGTCTTTCAAGAGAAGAGGTCCTATGTTGTTTTTTTTTTTTTTTTTCTCATGGGAGCCAAAAATAAACCCAGGCCAAGTGACTGCTGAGACTTGAAAGTAGAATGCAGCTGGTCTTTAATATAATTTTTACATTTACATACTCCTGTATACTAAAGTGCTAATAGACTAAATATTAGTCATTATTAGATACTTATTTCATGGTCTGAGCAAAAGCTACAAAGCTTATGCTTGTCAAAATTTGCTCTCAAAGTAAAGAAAATTGTTCTGCTCTACTGTGGATCCCATGGTATCTTCATAAGCTGAACTGCCCTGTGTTGGGCACTTTGCTGTGTAGCAGGTGGGCAATGGGGAGGGTGTTTGGCTCGGTTTCTGCCAAGTCAGCTCAGCCATCCTCAGGAATTTGATCCAGCAGCTCCTCTGCAAAGAAAAGTGTGAAGGTGGTGAAGTTGCTGCAATGACTAAGACTTGCACAGCAACAGCAAACCTGCTCCTCCTCCTCCAAAATCCCCCCCTTCAGCAGTGAACCCCAGCAGAGAGCTGGCACTTAAGCAACAGCTTTTAATGTTCCTGCCAGTGGTGATGTCTGACAAAGCTGAGCGCTACAGATGCAAAATGTTTGTTTGTACAACACAGGGGAATTTTGCATGTGCTGTTGTCTTATTCTGGCTGCCCTAAGCATTGCCTTTATCAAAAGATTATACTTCCTATTGTTTTCTTCTTATGGGATGCATTTACATTTTTATGCCACTGCCAAGTTTTTGAATTCCTTTGTACTTGAAAGGCATAACATAAAAAAGATACACTATTTGTGAGTAAGCCATGATAAAAAGCATATTCAAAGTGGTTAGGCCAGGCATTCATTTTGGCAAAGCCTGTTTTAATTATCTTTTTTAGAGCTAATTTATCCTTCAACTAGGCCTTCAATGACAGGTGACGTTTTCTAGTCTCAGTTGTTATTGTACCTCTCATGATATGTCTCTGATAGTGACGTGTCTTTCCGTTATCTTTAAAAACAACTTCTTCCAAGCAGGTTAATTGAGGAATTGATGCCTTTGAAAGGTAACGATACCTGCACACGTTGTCCTCCTGGACTTTCAGGATTGAAATCAATCCCTGAGAGCTGAACATCTGTGGGAGCACATTGAGGTATTCACATATGGAAGATAATGAAATTATTTCTTTGTTCTAGCCATTGCTAAAGGCAATTAAGAGGAAAACAGTGTTCGGAATGGCAACAATTTAAAACTAGAGTTCGTATTTATTCATGATAATTATTTAAAAATATCATAAGAACTGAATATACAATGGTAAATATTAGGATTCATTCAGGATTAATGCAGTAATATGATTAATGTACCCTTAGTATATTAAAGGTATAATTGGTATATCTCACATACATATTTATTTCCAAAATTAGCATATTTCTAACAGGAATATCCTTAAAAATTGAGTTCTCTACCTCACAAATTTTGATTGTGTAGTTAACCTATTTTTCAGTTTAATCTGCACACTGTACGTCCAAGCATATTGTGCTCCACCTTCAGATTAGTTTGCTTTTATTGAGTCTCCATCTTCAGGGAAAAAAAACCCAAAACAAACAAACAAACAAACAAACAACAACAAACAAAAAAGCCCACGTTACAACAGGAATATCCAAAGAAAATAATCCCCATGTAAACCACATGCTTATTTGAAAATGTAAAATACCAACCAGGGCTTGCTGGTTTTTTTAGCATTTGCAGTTATACTTCTGCTTGTGCATACAAGCTTTTGAGGATGGTTTGGCATATGTAAAACATTAAGGATTAGACCGTTTTTTGTTTCTTCCTTTGTCAAAAAGAATGTTCAGTTATTGTTAGCTTTCTCAGTAGGTGCCCTTCTGCAGTACTGCAGTCTGCTAAGTGTTATCCATTTTCCTGTGCCCTTTTGAGACTCAGAACAGCTTGACTTCCCTAATAAACTAACATGTTGTTTTGAAACAATTCAGATGTAGCAATGCTTCAAGGACCTGTGGCCCACAGTGAATTTTGTGGGGCATGGTATGTGTGCAATTAAAAATCTGTGCAAACAAAGCATGGCAGCACATTTTAAATTAATAACAAAAGCAATCTGTAGTTGCTCACAGTGTAAGGCTGGTGGTGAACTTAAGGTTACATCGTCCTTCATGCAGCAGGTGTTTTAGTATCGCTGTGCTGAGAAGGCTGGTAATGTTGCATCTGCCCTCACCACAAATAAGTCACTCTGTTTGTAAACCTGTACATCTGTATATTTTTCGAAGTCATAGCATGTAGGATTGCATTTGCATATAAACAGATTGCATTTTCTTACCTAATTAAAAATGTCTGTGGTATGCATTTTGCTTGTTCTGATAGTCTATATGAACTGTACACTTTGTTTCTGAGAAACACATTCATTCTGTCATGGATGACACATTTCAAATATTTGTCTATATGAGGAATTCTGTCAGTTAGTAGCCTATTTAATAAAAAAAAATTCTGAAAAAAAAATCCTTAGCAAAAATAATGGTTGTAGTTGCCATGGTTACATGGCTGGATGTACTTTGGACTTCTGCCTGTCCCTCTCAAGTTCACCTGTGCAATGACAGGCATGACTTGCACCTTGCTGAACTGAAACAGCGCAGCGGGACCACACTTACATTTCTTCCATTTCTAATCCACCCTTCAGCAACAGGGCTAATGTGATAGGTCCAAGTGTAAACCCTTGCTAGGATTCTGTGACAGAACACATTCAGAGTGATATAAAAAAATAACATGTTTGAAACTATATAGTAAATAAGCTAGCAACAGAGCAGTAGTTTCTTTACAGCCAATGCCCTTGCTATTAGGTTTGAGATGCTCTGTACCTAGGTCATCATTTTGCCTTTCCTACTTTGTCATGCCTGAAAAAAATATTATTTTACCCCTTAGCAAGTAATAAATTATAAACACACAGAAAGCTCATAATAGGCATGGAAAAGAACACTAATATTTACCAGTTCCTCACAGTCATAACTATGTCTGGGGCAGAAGATAATGTGGTGAGGAAAGGACAGGGGGAAGGTCCCTATCAATCTCCTCTTTTCACGTTTCGATTGCTATGGGCTGTGAAGGTATGCACTGAGCCAGAAAACAAGAAGAAAACCTAGAAACTTTATAGTCTAATACTTGGGACAGTTCATAAAAAGTGGAGTTCAAATAAAATATGTGATTTTTGTAGTCTTTTACAGTGCTGTCGGTTTTTTTACTATCTAGATAACACTTGAGTCTGTAACATGAATCTAAATATTATGACACATTCAGATAATGCTAACATCGAAAATATTCCCTAAGAGCAACCACCTTCAATTTCTTGTTACTTAAAGGTGAGAACAATTTCCTTCAAGGTATATGTTCAGTCCTTCAAGCAGAGGAAAGAATTGCATTTAGGTTCTGAGAGCCTTGCAGAGCAATACAGCACTTAAGCTATTGTATAAATAGAGTCACCAATGGAGAGCAAAGTTTTTATATTTTTTATATTTTTTGTTTGTTTATTTTTTGTTGCAAGTGTCTGAAAACTGAGCAGTTCAGAAATAGCAATTAAAATATTAGATTCAGTCAAAATTATGTTTTTAAGATGACAGGGAACATATTGATTTCCAACAGGAGAAAATAAAACACATTTCTCCATCCAATCAAATTTATTTTTTTCATTTTACCATCAGGCTCCCCTACAAGGATTATTATTATTATAATTCTATTACAAATAGTGCTGTGCTTTTATAACTATGCAAGTTTGCATCACATACTACTGACATTGTCTGCCTTTGAAGCTATAAACGACTTGTTCCTGAAGACTTCTTATGATTAGGTATTTCTGGTTGTGTAAGGCCTGTGTTTTGTTAGTAAAAAAACCTATAAGTTCACCTTGTTTTGTCATGGATGAATTTCTCTCATATCTTAGATCTTCTTGCTCACTCAGTAGCCTGCTGCTGGAATTTTCGAAGGATTTTTATTTCTATAGGAGCTGCAAAATAAATGGCTTATATAGAATTCTGGCTTTTAATTTATCCCAGACACTGGACATTCCTGCATTCTCTTACATTCAGTTATGAGGTAGGTTTGTCTAACTAACCAGTAAAGGACCATTCTAACATTTTTACTGAGTAGGCAATAGATAACCATTGCAGTGATTTGTTTGTTATGGTGTCTACTGTCACTCTCAAAATATTTATATTGCTTTCTCTGTGGAGACAGGAGACTCCTAATTTTTCTTGACATACTTATGAAATTATAAATATTAGGGAACTACTGTTTCCCATTGTGGCAAAGATAGATGGCATTTTATGTTATCCATGAGTGAGAGTTTGTGTGTGCAAGAAGCATAACTGAGAGATTTGAATGAACTTTCAAGGCATTATTTATTTCTGTTTATAGCATTTGGCACTAATTTTGTAGTAGAACTTTCCCTGTGGAAGGGTTTTTTTGGATTAAATGGAAAGAAGCCCACCAACTATGTCTGTTCTTTTCGTATGGTTTATCCCTGTTTATCTTTCTCTAACATAGCTCATTAAACCTTCCTACAAAACATTCATATATTCACAAATAATCATTCCCTTCATGTTCAAATATACATTTCAGAGTGGGTATGTAACTGGTTTGTGTTGATTACCAGTACTGATGACTAGAAGGAAAAGTCTCCACCATCGCAGTCATAGACTGGAGCATGTTCAGTTGCTGTGTGACATTTGCGTTATCACTATGTGGGTTAACCAGAATTCAATTTTTTTTCTGTGAACACTCTACTATTTCTGTTTCAAGTGGTTTGCCCAATTTTGTGCCAATAAATTTATAGAGAGATTGTGTAGCTTTATTTCTTACTCCTTATAATGTCTTGTGTGTCACACTGGGTCTATTAAAAGCATGCTTTGTAAGTTCTATGTTGCAGATCTGATCCCAAAGATCTTTCATACAATCCTTGCTTTTCTATAGGCAAGTGAAGAGATGAACAGGTAAAAAATGCCAGCAAGTTCTACAGGAATTTCTGTGTCCTGTATGTTTAGAGTTTTCCAGTCAAAGTTCAATTGTTTTGCATACTGTTCATTTATCAGAATGTTCGCATTTATACTGGAAATTGGGAATTATTCTTGAAAACAAACTTTAAAAAGTATTCATTTTACCATTTGGAGATTTTTTTTCATACTGAATAGTACAGAATGGTGTTTGCTTCTTTTTTTTTAAGAAAGATGTACTTTTTCTTTTTAAATTTGAAGATGTACACTGCATTCAAATTCCCTGTTCTAGAATATAAATCAACATTGTTATTACTCTTTGTAAGTGATATAATATTTTACTCAAATAGTATTACTTACTGTACAATGTGGCAATTAGTATTACATTGTTTTGAAGTGTAAAATGTACATTTAAAAAAATATATTATTTTCTTTAGGCTTCACATAGTAGTCACATTGCGTTTACAGTAAATTATGCTTTTAATCTAGAAGACGTTTTACAGCTACACATAAAAAACCATCTAGCACAAGTGTTTTTTATGTCGCTATTGTGGATGCGTGCAATACTACTAAATAATGTGCAGGACACAGGACCTAGCAAGATCTAACTTTGATTTTTTTTTAAAAAAGTGCATAGTGTATATGAAATATGACAAATGTGCATATGTAAATTGCTGTCCAGTCATTTTCATCTGGCAATGCCTCATGCCCCCTTATCTTCATGTTACTAATATTTCAGACTCAGATTTCACGCATGTTTAAAAATGTAGCCCCTAGTAATGAGAAACCTCATGGAAAAGCTGCAGTCTAGTGAGAACAATAACAGTTATTCCTGGGGTTTTGGGGAGTATACAAAAGCTTATTGTGTTTTTGACTATTAGAATAAACTATAAAAACAGGATTAACATTCCTGGTAAGATATTAAGTTAAACTTGTGCTATTTAGGAAAAAAGCTTCTGCTTACATAGTTTGAGTGATATACGTTGAATGTTGGAAAGAATTAAGGGATTGCTTTCACTGAACTCTCTGGATTTATCAGTTATCCACATCTTATTTGTCCAACAATATATTAAGAAATTAGTAAGAGCAACCTGATAAAGTTCTGCATCTGTAAATATGGCAGACAATATCCATGAAATTAATGAAAGGTTGGTTTTATTTATTGTCAAAATACATGAACATAAAGCTCCTCTACTTGAAGATTAATAGAATTTGACTTAATCATTTCTTATTTTATTGAGAACATAAATTTCTCACACAACTCTACAGTAGGTTTTGCTGAAATCCAATGAAAATCTGTCCACTTCATCATTGTGGTCAGGATTTCATTTCATATAACTCGTTTTATGTTTTATGGATATATAGAGAAATAAATATAGTTTTCCTAAAATGACCTAGGTAGTCAACAGAAACATGTTAAAGAGGTTATAAAATTGTACTCTCTAATAAAGGGACCACACCAGAGGATTTTTAAATAAATTCTAACAGGTCTTAGCTGCTAAGATTTAAAACCAAAATATTTACTCAGCCTTTACAATAAATGCCATATTTATGAGTACACTTCTGAGATTTAAGAATATGTGACACTTTTCTGCTGCCTTTTTTATTTGACTGACAGTTTGATCTTCTGCCTGTCACAAGACATTGTTTCACTATTGTACTTTTATATTTCATTCAATAACTTGTGTTTAACTGAATTACAAATTTTAAAAGCCATTTATTATATATTAATATGTTGTTTCAGTACCATGAAGATTTTTTACTAGTTCTAAAATCATACTAATTTCATATTTGTATTTTTCTGGCTGCAGTTCTTTGATATTAAATATTCTATGTCAAAGAGCTCTTAGTAGCCAATATATCACCTATTTTTAAAAAATAAACAAACCCCCCACTATGACCAAGTAGATTTTTGCTTTTTGGAGTAATTTAATTATTTTATGTATAAATGTCTGTATTTTATATCTTTTGTATTCATCCTGATGTGGAACAGGAAAACACTTGACTATCATTTTAAGGAACTTCACGACTGGAAATCATCTGAGTCCAACCTATCCTACTGTGTCAAGGGTATATCAACCATGACTATGGGTACATGACTCCTGAGCTGGCGTTTATTTTTTCAGACATGTTAAAATGTCTGTGTGACACAGCTTACCCAAGCTGTTCACCTGGCAAGTGATTCCCTAACATAAGTCACAGTTTATACCCACTTAAAATGTGCAATGATATGCTAAACCTGACGAATAGTATTTCTGCCAAGACACAGGAAAAAAAAAAAATCCTCAGTTATTTTTACTTCATGGAACTTCTTCAAGCAATTAGTGTTGGTGGCCTTTCTACTACACTGACACAAGAAGTCTTCCCCTTCTGTACTCTTTCCCATCCCATTCCTCATTACATGGTTTATATTATTTTTATAAGTGTCCTTAAATATTATTGATGATTGTCCTACCCCTCCAGAGAGCCCACAGTGAAATTTAAGGACCCCTTTTCCATTATCACCCTTAGCAGCTTTATACACCAGTGTAGAGAAGAATGAGCAGTAATCTTTCTGTTCATTATCTGAGACTTTATAGACCAATACCCAGAGACTGTGTTATCTTTGGATTTTTTCCAAAGGTAAGACACAGATAGACAAACATTAAAACCAAAACAGAACAAAAAGAGAGAAAGAAGAAAGAAAAAAATCAATAGAAATGAAGCCAGATACGGCAAATGGAGAAATATCAATAGACTTCTGGAAAAATATCTTAAGAATTCGGATAATTTTAAAGGCTGTATAAAGGAAGTGGGAGCAGGGAAGGTTAGTGCATAATTTGTGTTCATTGGGTTAAGAAAATGACTGACATGAATATCATCATGGTTGCATCTGTGTTTTTCAACAGAGTGCCAAGAATTCTAGTTTCATGTGAGCTAGAGATTATGACTATGATTGAGGGTTTGCTGAGACATTTCATGGAAGAGGATAGTATGTTAGTTAGCTATAAACTGGTAGATATAATTTGTTTCCTTGTTGATTTGGACAACCATTCCTCTAGGATATTTTAAAAAACTACTTACTAATGAAGAATCAACAACATAGGTAATCTGTCCTAGCTTTTTTCTACCTGTACCGTTGTAAAGTTTTCTGGATATATTTTACATGCACTAAAGCCCAACTTTTTTACTCTTTCCATCAGGCACAGGAAGATAATCTTCACATGCACAAAAAAAGTTATAATCACTGTCTTTCTGAAGAAAAAGAAAACAAAAGAAAAATACTTATTTATCAATAGCTGTTTTCTGAACTTCAAATTCATACTGGTTATACAAGTTTTTTCTGTGTTTTCATAAGTCTTTTCATTGTTATCCAACAATTGCCTACTTTATTTTTTTTTTTTTTACTTTTCTTCAAAAGTATCTTAAATTGTTCTTGTCTCTCTCCCTCCTTTGGAATTATCTGCTTATTTTACTCTTAAACTAGATTCTCCTGAGTAACTCCTCCACTTAGCCTGATCTTCTTTCTTTGACACATTGTTGAACTAAGGTAATTATAACAATTGAATAACATTCTTAAAGCAAATATAATTTATATTTACGTTAGAAGTGAAAAAGCATTTAAAAAGTGTGTTAGTATTCTAAGCAACCAGATCACTTCACTATATAATCTCCAATTATATAATTTTTTTTTTCTAATTAGTGAAAAGTTACAGTTCCTCTTGCTTGCTTTTCAAACTTCTAAAACCACTACATCACAACTAATAAAGTACCATCTTCCTACAAATTACTTCAGAGATTCTGCTTGTGATGATGATCTGATTTTGAGTTTACCATTTGAGACATGTTGATCTTCTAGGCTAAGAATTGTAAAACCAGGCAGTAAAGGCCTAATACTGTAAAAGCAAAGTTTTGAGAAAGACGTGATTTCTGAGGTGCAGGCCACTCTCAAATATACAGTCCATCCTACTTGAAACCTACTGGTGCTCCCCAAAGGTGCTCAGTTTATTTTCAGTGCCTCAAGCATGACAAATTCCTTATGCAGTAGAGTGTTTCATCCCCTAAGTGTCCATTTCATCCTGTCTCTTCCCAGAGTATTCAGTGGCTTATGATGCAAGTCTGGGCTTCTTTTCAGTGTGTGGCTATATAGTATTACTAAAGAAGGCAAGGTCAAGAAATGCAATTGACCTTGTGCACCTACTTTGGTAAGGTTTGTGACAGTCCTTTGAATCTGTTCCTCCAAATTTTATTCCTCCAACTATTAATATGGTAGAATATTCCCTTGCACCCCCATTCCAGAAATCCAGTGAGTTTTCAACTCTTGTGTTGCTGATTTTTGATCTCTACATTTACTAGTGTCACAAGTACTTGGTGTTTGGATGGCATTCTGGCAGATGATCTGAATTTGCTTGCCATGTCACAATTTCCTCAGAAAAAGAGCCAGATCAGACCCTGATTTCTTCCCCAGTGTGTACCAGAAGAAAGGTCCGTGTGTCACCAATACATAGCTGATAGCAAGCTGGTTTAAATTTCATGGAACATACATACATGCCCTGGATAAGTGCAGATAAGTGCAATACAAATGTAGACTAAAAAAATACCCTCTTGAAGCGGAATAACAGTATTTGCCATATGTATATTTTATCACCCAAATGCAAGGGAGAAGGGAGAGCTGTGACATCATCATTTTAAGACATTGAGATTTTATAAAAGGCTTCAAGAATGTTCCAAGTAAAAGATATTTTCTTTTTTCAAAATCCCATAGACATAGCAGATCTGCTGGATCACTTTTTTTTAGGCTGTTGCCTGGGAGATGGAGATGAGAAATTGTCTTTATGCAGGTTCACCTAGAGCAGATCACACAGGAATGCATCCAGGCGGGTTTTGAACGTCCTCAGAGTCTCCTTCTCCGGAGACATTCAAAACCCGCCTGGATGCATTCCTGTGTGATCTGCTCTAGATGAACCTGCTTTAGCAGTTGGGTTGGACTAGATAATCTCCTGAGGTCCTCTCCAATCCCAACCATTCTGTGATTCTGTGATTTATGGAGTAAAGTCATTGAACTGAGAAATGATGTTTACAATATCATACTGGAGTGATATTAACAGCATGGAAGACTGAACTTGAAAAATGGAAGGTATCAACAGCATTAGTTGTCTGTTTATTTGAAATAAGCTGTCTGTGGAGTTAAAATTCTCTCTTTTCCTCACAGTTTAGGAGAAAATTTATGGAAAAGAAATATCATTCATAGGTTAGTGGTATTTGAGTTTCCACTGTTTCTCAAATCTTCATTTGCGAAGATGGCTTTGAAGGCAGAAAAAAAGAGTTCCTGAGATCGTGCATTATAAGAGATCAGATGCTTTTTTCAGAGATTTGTTTCCTTGTGATCATAAGTAATTCCAAGGGCCAAAATATGGTTTTGATTTTAGATTTTACAAGATTGTTTCATTTCTGTTTCCAAATTTTCCCAAGTGACAAAGGCTTTGGGGATGCAGTCATGACCTAGTTTAGGAAAAGTCCTAAACTAGGAAACCTACTCTAGCTTATAAATTTCCCTCTTGTAGAAGGTCCTTTGTCAGCAATCCTATCTATATGTATTATATTAACTTGAAAAATCTCAATTAGTTCAATATTAAGTACACTTTTACACATGAAAGCATCATAATCTCATTTTAAATTGCAGCATTTAGAAGTGTACCACTTTCATACATCAACTCCAATATAGGTGAACAAACTAAAGCAAGCTTCAAACCTCAGTGTCGCTTTAGTACTGTCCCTCTCTATGACTTAAGTTCGATGCGAAATACCAGGCACACCCGATAAAAGTTTCCCTAAAAAAATTATAATGTCATATCCTTTAAGAACAAGATTAATGTATGAGGAATACAAGCAGTGTTGTTGGGGATACATTAAATCAATATTCATTTAAACATTAGGGTTACTCAGACGTGTTCAGCTAAGAGCAAAGTTTATTTTGCCATGTAGTGCAAAAGTATTTTTAAAAGCTATAAATATTGATTATATTGAAAAAGTGTAACCCTTAGGTGAGAAAATGCATGAGCTCAAGCAGTTGGTTAGTCATGGATGTTTTGTTTGCATAGGAGCAGAATTAAGTCTAAATTTTGATTTATCCTGTGCTGTCAGTGACAAGATCTTTACATATTGAAAACTATTACATATTTACATAATGTAGGGAACTAGACAAAATATATTTTATTATGTATTTTTAAATTTACATTTTGCATTCTGTGAAGTCTTGTAATATACTATGAGAACAACATTAAGGGCACCCACTCAAAGAGAATTTAGTTAACTACCAGCCTGGAGAATATTTTGTGGAAAGAAGAGCTTAAGCTATATTATTCCTTTGCTTGTTATTCCTAAGAATGTGTGCTTAAAGACACATCTAAGTGTATTTTTGCTGTTTTATTGCAAGCTGTAATTGAATCTAATTTATTTATTTTTATTGCTATATTAGCTCTGCCAATATTAGGTTCAAATGCTGTGGAAAGAGCGCATGTTGAATTTGAAAATATCACTTTAATTCAGCTTCTTGTTTAAATAACCATATTTTTGATGCCAGTATGAGAAGCCTGATGAATTAGGATAAAATATTTCAAATAAATTAATTTTATTTAGCAATACAATTGCAATTTCTCCATCATGTCCATATCCACCTCCCTCCCAAATCACCCTTGAAGTCTACCATTTTCAGGAGTCCAAGCCAAATCTTCCTTTATCGTCAATGATGTGTAGTTCAGCTCGATGATATGGAGCTGTGTTCCAGTAAGGAGAGAAGAATCTTTTCTATTTTTAGGCCAGTAGATAACTGCTGATGCTTGACAGCACATTCAATGGCTGGTGTAGCAGACACAGGATGAAAAGTAATTTAAAGGAAAGGACAAGGGAAGGGGATAGATAGAACAGAAATTTCAGTTTGTGACTGATATGGAAGTAATATATTCTCATCCAAGTGAGTAGAGAAAAGCATCTTCTGAGTATAAGGAAGGGGATTTTGGAATTGATAATTTTTCAGGGCATAATATGAAGTATAAGATTAAAAGTGTATGGCTTACAATGGTGATTTGTTAAGCAGAAATTTAATAATATTTTAAAAAATTCACAATAAAATGTAGAGATCACGCACAGGAGGGACAGCTTATTTACATCACTAAAAAGAAGTAGGACAAGACCCAGACTGAATAGATTACAAAAGGATATTCAACTATCTGGAAGAAAACCTGATGATTTTGGTATATTATATAACTTAGAATGAGACTGTGAAAATTTTAACCTGAAAAGTTCGTTGAAGGCTCAAATTTAATTTTCATGAGAATTGTAATTTAGTAGTCCCGTGTTTTAAACACAGAGCTTTCTATTCATAAATGTAACTATTGAAGATAAATATTAGTTGAAGAAATTGACTTATTGTCAAGGAATGGATACAGAAATATGTCTAGGTTTTGTTTTGGTTTATTTTTTATTCTCCCCTCAAATTCAGGGTAACAACATGTAACAGAAAGTAAAGGGCTTTCTATGCTTCCATGTACACAAAAAGAAGATTTACAAAATTATCAGGGAAAGTTCTAAAAAAACTAAATATAAGTAAGATCTTCTGTAGTGATGCTGAATGAATTTGCATTAGTTACCATATGGAAGATGCTTGTTTGTCTGAACCATTAATGACAGATTCTTGACCCTAACTGGCAAGGACAAAAGGCTGCTGACCAAGGGTGGGACCAAAAGAGAATGTAGTGGAGGTTAAATAATTAAGTAGATTCTTATGTTCAGAAGATTTATGCTCACTTCTTTTCAGTTGTGATTTCCCTTTGAAGTACTGACTAAACTTTTTGGTTTTTTATGAACTCTGACAAAATCATGACCTGATGGTTGCTTAAAGCAGGATAAGGATTTTTATTTGTCATTGAAGCCCCAGAGTGAGATGATAAAGAGATACAGGCCTAAAGTCAACCAAGGTTTATCTAATACCACATCAAAATATGGGGCTCAGGGCCTAAGAAGAGACTTTAAATGCATGAAAAATGTCAATACAAGTTTAGAAAAGTGGGTGTATAGATAAGCATGAGTTTATACTTGTGTTTGCAGTAGTATACTCTGATTTGAGTTCTTCATAGAGCTCTATGATCACATTCTGGACTGAGATGTTTTATGTGGAGAAAAAAGCATAATTGCAAAACAATGTCATCAACTTGGGACATTTTTGTATCAGAATAAATATTTAATGGGCCAGAGAGAAAAAGAAGTGTGCAATTTTTTTCTGCCTGTTTATTAAGACGTATAGAAAACAAAGATTAATCTTGTTCTGTGAATTCAGAATGAGCCATCGGCATGAGTAGATTGAGATTATCTCCATTGCTTGTGAAGTTTCAGCCTGGTTTTCCCAATATCTACTATCTGGTAAAGTAAAACTCTTTAAAAATACCTAACAAAAGCCAGCAAAAGAACTCCCCACACACCCAGCTTTCTGCTCTATACATTAACAAAAGAAGTTCTAATACTAGATATATTTTCAGCCGTAAAGTTCTTCTTCAGGTTTAAAACACCTAGACAGAAGGAAAGGTCAAGAGCAATTGTTGTGGTTTTAGTTTGCTTTTGTTAACTTTTTTCCAGGGAGCTAAAGCTTTAGTGTAGATTTTTATAATTTTACAAGTGACTTTTAAGTATTCTTAGGCTAAAAAGTATGTTCTGCCTTGTGGATTGTGTTGGCAAGAGGAGAAAAATTAGTAAAATCGGGCTACAATTGCTGGAAAATGAAGCTACTTGAAATCAATTAACTTTGGGCTAGCCCATTCAAATTAACTACATGGATAAAGACCTGAGGTGGGACTCATCTACAAAGAATTGTATCAGGTTTACAGCTAAGTGAGGGCAAAGCTCTAGGTTTTATATTTTCAACAGTGCAAATGGACAGCAAAGCAACCATTCAGCTATGTTTTCACTGAGTAAAAGTTGACAGAACATACAAGTTTATACAACTGCAAGGATTAATATTAAACAATGCTTGCAGGAATGTAAAGAGTTTGGCTGCAAAAATAAAACAAAGGATGCTTCTTCAGCAAAGATTTTCCAGGTTCCTTGAATGTCTTAAGAAAAGAACTTTATTAAAATATTTGACACTTTTTAGGGAAATGCCTGTTGAAAGTGTTATGCAAATAATATTATGGTCTAAAGTATCTAAATATATGTAATATCATTTAAAAATGCATACAAGATTTTCCTTCTCAAACATGACAACTGTTCTCCAGAAAGATAATCTGTGGCCTCTGTTTTTTAATTAGGGTCTCCAGAAAAAATACTTGATTGTACAAAATTGAGGAAAAGTTAGAGAAAAATGAATCTAAACATTAATAAAAAGTACAAAAAGAAATTCAGAATTCTCAAAAAAATCTAAAAAGAAAGCAACTTTACTGGAAGTTTTGCTTTTGAGACACGTCAGGAAAAATCTGTGATCAGAGACAACAAAGAAGGCTGTAAGGCTATATGGAAAAATATCTTGGTAGTAGTACAGATGTATTAATTGCTGAAAGGCATAATGTTGTAATGATAAGTAAAAAAGCAGTTCCACAACACTTGTGGCTGCACGTTAGGGAGAAAGTGAAAGTACTCACAGCATGCTGGAGATCCAATTCCAGTTGATCAGTTTGTAAGAGACAGAGTATGATACTTTAAGTATCTGTCCTAGGGAGAAAAAATGGTTAAGGACTTTTCATGCCAAAAGTAAGCCTTTTCACTTCTTTGCTTCTCTCTCCATGGTGAGAACTAGTAATTTCTTCCTGTTGTTTGGTTTCTGTATTTTAATCCCTTCTTCTAAATTTCCCCCTTCTGCATCTTAGTTTCCTCAGAAACCTTTGGAAAGGGATTTTAGAAATAGATTTTTGGAAACCAAGGTACTATGTGAGCCGAATCTTCCTTATTCACACAGCTGCTGACTCTGCCAGAGAATTAAAATAGATTTGTGTGTAGTGACTTTCTCTCCTGTATTGTGATTCTTAATAATTTTCTTTGGATTACAGAAACAAACTCACATCTGTAATTTCTCATTTTATTCCAGAGATCTGTCTAAAAATTGGAAGCACATTCTCTGCCTTTTCATTTCTTTCTATCTAAAGTTGACTTAAGCAACAGGTTACATGCCAGTTTGCACCACTGGACTTTTGTATATTAATTACTTTTGAATTGTTGGGCAGAGACTCTCTTGCCCAGATGATTTGCTACATTCTTCTTTATCAGTCTGCTCCAAAACCTATCCTCCTGAAACCTTAATTTATGAGAGTTCTTCTGACCATTCCCCTCAAAACAAGCTCTAGGGTAGGTGTAGGAAGCCCCTGAACTTCAATGGAGCAAATAATTTAGATTTTCTGCTGCAGCCTTATTTACCTGGGCATTCCTTTTTCCATGATAATAATCTACCAGAGTTTGGCAGGCTACCACGTTCAGATGTGTTTGAAAAGTTTTTGCTACTGCTTTTTTAAGTCTTTAGCAAGTTGTCACTCAAGGCTCTGTGGTGTTTTTGTGTTTGGTTTGTTAGGTTTGTTAGGTTTGTTTTGGTTTTTTTTTTTTGGTGTTTTTTTTTTTGTTTGTTTTGTTTGTTTGTTTTTGTTTTACCTTTTTTGATGTGTGCGTAGGGTTTTGTGGTTTTGTTTGGTTGTTTTTTAAATTTTCTGTTTAAGTAACAGTTCATGCTGCTCTTTTCTATTTCCCTTAATTGTACAGCACATTCATTCATGAATGTGCTACTTTAATAAATCCCTTTGTTTTGCTGTTTAATCACATATCCTGTGTAAATGGAACTTTATTGTTGATATTTTTTGTTGTTTCCTGACTGAATTTTATAGACTTCTGTGATACCTTTTTCTACAGTTTAACTGCATTCCTGAGGGATGTGATGTCCCAAACTATGATCGGCCTTTGTTTTTCTTTTGTTTTTTAATGAAAACTTTTATATCAGGTCTCAGGAGATGTGTTCTGTTTTGGTATAAGGAGATCCTCCCTTTTAGAAGTAATTTCTCTTCTGTATACATTTTTAAAGACTTTAAAAAATTGATTAAACTCAGGGTGATGTGCATACCAGAATCATTTAATGGACATTCAGAAGATGTCTTTACCTCACTGATATTAGTTTTTATATATCTTAAGATACCGATGCCGTTCCACAGACTGGAAGACTGTAATATTCTGCTGGCATTAAAAACCAGTAAAGTGTATGCACATAAATTCGCCTGAACAAAAGAATGGATAATTTAATGCAGGATGTATTCTGTGAAGATTTCAAGAAACTAATATAATCAAGGCTAGTCAGACACAGTTTTATTGGAAATACGGTTTAGAAGTAAAGTAATAGACGCAGAATAAGGAAATGCAACAAGGGAGGCATTGACTCTGAGAAAAGCTGGGATCAAATCAGAAAAGAGAAACAGTGGGAGTTCCCAAAACTAATGCTGTGGTAAACCAGGATTGCTAATGTAGCGCCCTAGTGTATCATTCGGGAAGTGTGATTAGGAAGACTGAGGTTATTTTTATCTCATACAGTATACTGATAAACAGAAATACTGCAAGCAGTTCATGTGTATGCATTTTTAAAAGGTGCTGAACAACTGTCTATACTTGCAAAAAAATTACGACATGAAATATTTGTGATGTGGACATCAGACCTTATGATGAGAGACTTTAGGCTCATGTCTTTCACTTATCTGAACAAGACTGAAGAAATAAATTTGTTAACATTCAAGACTATGTTTTAAATACAGGAAAACGCTAGATAATTATTGCTAGATCTCTTCAACTACCAGAGAAAGTCATTACAAAATCTTTTGGCTGGCCATTGAAGCAAATCTAATGGAAGCCAGGAATTACAGTCATATTTAAATGTCTTCCAATGCCAGTAATGAGCCACCAGAACAAAATGCTAGTGAATATCTTCAAGATTCAAAGTCCATCTGGAAAAAATGCTTTAGCAAAACACAGATAGTTTGACTAAAGTCACACAACCACAATTCTGTGTAACTGAAAGGAATTTAATTTCTGTGATATACCAAAGGTCATTTTAGATGAACTAATTTTGATTTCACTTTTCTTAATATAATATAAAATGATAAAAATACTGTCAGTCTGATATGGACTGCCTCCATTTGGAAGATCTACTTGCTCGTGCTTCCCATGGTTATTGATAGTAAACACTTCCCTGTTTCTGGCCTTAATTGTGACATTCATTCAAATTCCAATTATTTAAGAGCTTCATAATCCTCAGCATCAGCAGAATTTGAAATATATTATTATAATGTTACAAGCATGCACATGTGTGTGATAAATAGTCTTCTGTGGCTTCATAAATGATCTCCAAAATTTAAAGAGAGTATGTGATGCATTTCAGCTTTTGTACATATCATTAGAATTTATCGTCTCTCCTTTTTGGACTAAATAATGCAAAATACTGAAGAGAATAAAATCTTCTGGGTTTCTTGCCCATTTATCATGTAGTTAAATGTTAGTTTAGAAGAGTTTATTGAATGATTTCTGGCCAAACTTTTACTAGTTAGTGATAACAGAGCTTGGAATAAGATAGATAGTGAATGTGATCTAATAGGCTGATACTGATGCATGAATGTTTTGATGCATGTATTTACCATCTTTGAGCATTCTCAGTCTCTTTAATACCAACTTGTTTATTATCACAATAACTCAGGAGATCTTGTCTGAAAATCTGATGAAAAATGCATTACAGTATAATTCAGTGTGTTTTCAAATATGTATTTGAGGATGGATTCCATGTAACTGAAAATTCTGATCTGTTTAATGCATAACTTGTGTTTTTGAATCTATGGTGAACAAGTTTTTAATTAAAAAAAATCAGAATATTTTTAGCAATGTATTGAATAAAACCAGTTAAGAATCAATGATATTTAAAATTCTGAAACAATGTGATAGTCTGGGAAACTAATTTGCTAAAGAGCTATTTCCATTCATGTATATATTGATTTTGTTACTATTTTGAATACAGACAAGAAAGGATTAGATAATGCAGTTCTTTGTCAATAATTAAATCGGTCCATCATTTGCTTTGTCTCAGTATGAACAATGACAGACTGTTCTCCTAAAAGTCAAAATTTCTCATTGATTTGTATGCTCTGGGATTGATCACAAGATGATTTGTAAGACATTTTGTTCTTTTTTAACATAGGAGGAAGTTCTTCAAATTGCAAAGTTTGGTTCTCCTTAATGATTAACAGCATACCTGCACCACCAGAAAGAGAGATAGATGTGAAATGCAGAGCTCTGGTAAGATTACTCTAAATGTTTAATTTTGTTCTAGTGCATTAGAATAAAAACCTAATTTTTATTGGCTGTTATCAGAGAAGATGAATCCATTTTATTAAGTGACCACAATCACTTTCTGAAAAATAAGACTCAATAGTTATTCAGGCCTAAAATGAATGCTTGAAAAAAGTGTCTTTATCTTATTTGAATAATTACATTTTTATTCTGCTGACATCTGATTCTAATTTTGCATCTAAGATAAGGTTGAATTCTCTAAGAACTTCAAGCAGTTTCTGTAGAGTGCACAACAGAATAAGTCTCTTCTCCTCCCTCCTTCCTTACACATACCAAATTATTATTGTTATTTAGATTTCATTAATCATTGGAATGTATTTAATAATATTTGTATTACTAGAGAAATACATACTTTCACTCTCAAAAATATAATTAAATAATGTTAATCATTTAGAAGAAAGTTCACATCATATTAAATAAGTTGTATATCTTAGTGTAAAGGTCTGTAAAGATAAAATTACTGTTTAGTATATTTGCTTAATTGATATTGTTTTTATTCTCCAAAGATTTGTAACTGTATTTATCTTTGAATTATACTTTGCAAGGTTTTTATTTTCAGAGCTAATATTTTTCTTATCTTCTCTAAATGGATATTTGCTTTATTGTCTAGAAGACCTTTCTGCATGATTTGTAAGCATCTAAGAAATACTGGATGCTGGTAACAGGTTCTATGAATAGAAGTGGTATGCTATTTTGCTGCAGGAACATTTTTGCAAATAAAAATATGTGATGCAAGTACTAGGGGACTACTTCTTCCAGTAACAGGTGCTAGGAAGGCAGAAGAGTCTCCTCAGCTGATTTTACATGTCAGCATGTGTTGATGTGCTGGAAAAATTCCAAACCAGTAAGCATTTTCAAAACATTTACAATGTCATTGTTCGTGTATCACTTCTGGTTTGTCGTTATTTCCTTGAAGTGTAGTATATGGCTGATATATATATTATCTGAAATAGATAATGATGTTTTCAAAATTTTGGAGTTGAGTGAGCATACTTGTAGAGAGGTGTCTGGTGCTTGTAAGAAAGACAAAAGCTAGACTAAAAGAGATCAAGACTTGGGTCCTTGAAAAGAATACTGTAGGTTTTTGTCTTACAGGATCATGCATGGTCTTGTATCATTTTCTGATCTGAAAGTATTGTTAAAACGGTAAAAGTAAAAGCTAGATTTAAACTATATTGTTGACTCCTATTTTATAATAAATTCTGAAGGTGCGTGTTAACTGTGCCTATATTTTTAATTTAATTCAGTATAAAAACTTGCTAAAAACACCAATAGCAAAATCCAACATACTTTAACAATGTATGGGGTGCTGAGATTCATGACCTGAAAGGGTATAGTTCCTTTCTAGGAAGACGAAGAAGGTAAAGAAGTAGCTATACTTCTTCTTCCGATCAGTATGTAAAATCTCAAAACAAACATCTTTATTGATTACTTTTGACTAATGCTGTTGCAGAATAACTATTACTGAATTGACTGGTTACAAGCCAGGCAGTTCATTTTGGAGTGGGAGAGCTTTTTGTCTGAAAAGTCTGGGATTATCCTAGCTAATGTCTCACCATAGATTGGCAGTGTAACACTAGTAAAAAGAACTAATACAGTACTTAACTGCTAATAAATGGTCAAATACAATCAGAAAGCTAATAATGTTGGTCGTACTGCTATTAGAATATTGTTCACAGATCTGTTTCTCAAAGGTTAAGAATTGTATTGAAATACTGGAAGAAAATTGAAGGAAATCCACTAAAAGTATGAGGGACTGAGAAAGCGGGCCTTGTCATATGAATGCTAAGTATCTCTCAAATATCTACTAAAAAGGAGCTTAGAAGAAAGATGGGGACAGAAATTCTAGCAGGACCTGTTGTGACAGGACAAGGGGTGATGGAGGAGGGGTTCAAGCTAGACACGAGAAAGAAATTTTTTACAATGAGGGTGGTGAGACACTGGCACAGGTTGCCCAGAGAGGGTATAGATGCCTCATCCCTGGAGACATTCCAGGCCAAGCTGGATGGGACTCTGAGCAACCTGATCTAGTTGAAGATGTCCCTGCTCATGGCAGGGGGGTTGGACTAGATGAGCTTTGAAGGTCCCTTCTAACCTAAACTATTCTACGGTTCTGTGATTTTATGATTCTCTGATTCTTTCTCTCAACCTAAAATTCAAAGTGGAGGTTGAATAGTTAAATGAATCAAACCCAGGTTTATGCTTAAAAATCTTTTAGCTTGTCAGGAATGAAAGCATTTAAGCTTGTACTTTGCTAATAAAATGGATTATGATTACGCTATTTAATGGAAATAAAAATATTTTATAAGTGTAGCATATTGAAAAAGACATTATTTTTAAGCTCTAATCTAATTTCAATTAATTTGATCACTGTATATCAGTAAAAGAAATATCCTTGTTTGAATAGAATGCTTGAAAGAGGTTCTCTGGCTGGATGAAAATGTCATTTTCGGTAGGCAGAAATTTGCCACCTCTTCAAGGGAAGCACACTTCTGCTTTCCTCCCTGCAATAACAGCCCTCAAATTAGGGAAAATATTAATATGGAGAACTATGGTCTTTTTCTGTCTTTCTCAAATGTATATATATATAAAGCTATATCTAAAGTTTTATATATATACACATGAGTATATTTATTAATTTATATTAAAATATACAAAGGCAATTAACTGCTAAGGATGCATTTTCTGGATCAAGCAGAATTTCTGCTAAATGCATATAGAAACAGAGTAATAGAATGTTAATTCCAATAAATAAAAGATGATGATTTCTTAAAATTCGTATTTTCATCTCGTATCAATGCCTGATGGCAGCAGAATCACTGCAAATTAGGATAAGTTAACTTTTAGACTGTGTCATCCAGCTGTAAATAGTAACTTCAGCTTTCATCTTGTCTCAGATGTAGGTCTATTAAAATGAGAAGTTTAGTCTAATTGGATGTTGAGGTTCAAGTCCTGTTATAGAACCTACTCTTTGGTAGAGAGTATAGGTTTTTGGGAAATGGATGAATAGACATTTCAGTAAAGACCTCAGAATTTGACACATAAACTGAAGTAAGTGGCTTTTTAATTTTAAAAGATAATATTTTTTTCCCAGTTTTTATAAGAGATAAACCCAAAAATTCCTCTAATTTGAAACACATCTGCCTTTAAATTGAGTTAGGGTGAATTTTTGTTGTCCATGGTGCCACTAGAATGCCCTCCACAGATTATGTGGCATGATACAATGCCTCAAAGATCAATACAGTGCTTGAAAAATAAAAATATATTAACCTCTTTTTCTTCTTACATGTGCATTCATTTTTTTTTTATTTTTACAAAGAAAATGAGATTAAAAAAGAAGTTGCCTCAAATTTGGCCTTTAATAGTGCTAATAATCTTTTATATTGTTACATTCAGACTTTTTGCAATACAGAACTACTTCCATTTCTCAGCTTTTTTCCCAGATTATCAGTTCTCAAGATATCTCCTGTTTCAATAAATATATGGTACCATTATTTTGCATATAGTAGAGTCAAATATTAATTTTAAGTTTGGTCATGTTAATTCCACATGCCTGTATTTCCAAGAAAGGACTGAATCATAGTCTGTTTCTTTAGTTTTTAGCTGATCTTCTTTATTATTATATATTTATTTATTCCTTGTTCCCTCCCCCACACCCCTTTTATTTTTTCTCCCAACCTTGACCAAATGGTACTCGATTTCTGATTACATTTAAAATCTATTTAAATTAATGGGGATATCATGAAGCAGAGTAGTCAAGTATAAACCACACTTTTACTTTCTGGTGAAGTAGATACATCACTTGGTTGAAAAACAGCTGAAAAGTAGTGTTCGAAGTTCAGAGCTTTGTATAATTTCTGAATAACTCTGAATAGTCACAACCTCAGTATTTGTCTCTTAAGCCATAAAAGGGTAAGTTTTCAGTTGTCCTTCCTCCAAATTTTTTGTTGGACTCTTTGAAACTCTGAACTCACCAAACTCTCCAGGCACAGCCTATGAAGAGTTCAATAGAGCAGTTCAGGCATGAACCCATGATGTGAGACCTGGACTTGTATCCAGGGTTAGTTGGAAATGTCAAGTGAAAAAGCAAGAGTATGTAGATATAGTATGGTACTTTCATAGCTTTTAAAGGTTTTCTGTTCAGGCTTTTTGCTGAGCTGCCAGGTCTATCATTAAACTTCTGTATATGTTTAGTATGAATATCTTCTTTTGACTTTGAATTTGAAGAGTTTACTGACCATTGAGTTTATCTTTATTTTTAGCAGTGTTCTTTATTTAAATGTGATGTCCCTTAGTTCTTAAATTACAGGAGTCAGTAGACATTTAAACCCTATTCAGTCTCCCTAAACTACTCATGATTTTTCAGGCTTCTGTATATCCATTCTGAATTATCTGTCTTCCAAGATGAAGTGTATGATGGGGTAATCACCTTCATTTATGTTTTCCTCTTGGACCTTCATATTTTATGATTGTGGTATTTATCCAAAAGTATTTCTTTCTAAAAAGAAAAGATCAAACATATTGAAAGGAAGAAAATAATTTGGATTTTAGCAGTGCTTGCCCTCTAACTGCTTCACTTGATGCACTTTGAAGCATATCTATCAAATCCAAGCATTCCAAACTTAGATCTACCATTTAGCCTTTTTCGTTTTTATTATTTGATATAATCAATGAAATTATGAGATAATTGAGCAATATCTTAAAATTAGAAATGTAGCTACTTTAAAAAAATCCAATGCAACATAAAAAAAAAAACCCAAACCAACAGACTTCCATCAATGACTTTTAAAAATATCAGGTGAAGAGTAACAACAGTTGCTAAATCCCATTGTGCTTTTAAAGCGATTCATAGTACAGCAGCTCTTTATATCAAAAGTCAGTCTGTGACAAACTTCATTGGTGTCAATACTTGACCACACTAACCATTTAAAGGAAATCATAGAAGCGGTGTTAGGAAGACCTCATTATTTATTCTACTCTCAATAATCTAGCTGTCTAATTCATAACCTGCAATTGCTGTTAGTAAGTATTGAAGTGAATATTGAGCTGTGAAGCTCTGATTGTAAAACACCTAAATAAAAGAGGATTATTTTTTTTTTCCTTTTTTGTAGAAGGAGAATTTAAGTTGTCAAGTAAGACCATACTTTTTACCTCAAAGAAAGGACCATACCTCCAGTGTGAGGTTCCCTCAATTCCTCATCTTTTCCTGCCCAGTATGTGCATGCTAGGAAACTGCAAGAAGTAATACAAATATTTTCCAGCATGGGAATGAAGATTCTAATGGCCAAGACCTCAGTGTAGTGCCTCGTGCAAGGGCTGGTTAGGGTGAAGTACAGTGTGAGAAAAGTGTTAATTTTAATAAGTGGATCCCCCTCCTATTCCTTACTTTATTCCAACTGTTAAAAGGAGTGAGTCCAATCAGTGATTGAGATCCTGAACTCATAGGAAGGCCTGGTTTAGCTAAGTTTTATTTTATGGAATAATGGTACTTTAATTTTCCTATATGTAGTCTCCATCTTTTGTGTCTTTGGCTCACTTTGACTATGTCTTAGAAATAATTAGGAGTTCAACTTTGAATTCTTAAAACATGAATTAATTGTTATAAACATATATGCAACTGTACAGAATGATACTTCGGGTTATTTGCATGAAACATAGATCTTTATACATTGTATATGATAGTGGTAATAGTTTCATATACAGAAAAGGCTTGGGTTTAGATCCTGAATCTTCAATAAATGAGAATTGTTCAATGGACTACTATGTAGTTTCAATACAGCTTGCATTTTCTTTGAATGGTTCATTTTTTGTATGTATCACACACTTGAGAACGTCCACAGAATAACTAAAAAATCTTAAGAAAATAGTTCTCTAATCAAGAATATGCCTTATTGTTATATATGTTCTTATATTTTGATTAAGTAGATGGATTAATCAAGATTAATGATATTTTTCATCTAGTATGATAACCAGATAAGTATATTTTGCAGCCTTTATTAGATGAAAATAAGTTATTTTCCTGCTTTTATATTGAGTACTTGTGATAAATCTTGTTGTACCGTCAACAATGTACAGTTTGTGTCTTCTGAAAATAGTGGCCATTTTTATTTTTCCTGGAAACCTAGCATTTGGTCTACAACCATATACTGCATCTCAGGGAAAGAAGACAATACACTCATCCAGTGAACACATCATCTAGGTTGTAAGGAATTGCAATGATTCTTGTTGTAAACCATGTAGCTTGCTGATTTGGGTATTTTTTCTAATCCAGGTCCTGAACACTCTGAAATCCACTCATCAGAATACCAGAGATGGGAAGAACCTTGCTGAAATGGAGAGGGTTTAGCCCAACACAGGATTATTTTCTAATCCCTATGCGTATTAGTAGAAATTAGGTGAATTGGTGAAACCACAAAATGTTGTAAGGATGCATTCCAGCTGTGAAGGATTCCTGTCCACCTTGATTATTAAAGCTTGGCAACAGGGAAACCCTTATGAGTGCTTAGATGACAAGCCTGTTTTTCAGAGGAGGGATACTATCAAGTATTGTTAACACTGAAATAACCCAGCCATTGCTAATGCTACTTATAATGAACACCTCTGACCTTACCTTATGACTTTGTCAGTCACTGCCCAGCTTCAAACTGTATTTTTTGCCAGCTCTCATAATGAAAGCAATCAATCTAAATTCTAACTACATGTGTCTTTTGTCCGTGTTCTTTGCCTTTCAGTCCAGCCTGAGAACCAGTTCCAACAGTTGGCACTGCTGGCCTATAGAGAACATTTCCCCACAGGCATTAAAAACTCCATCAGTTGTGCTACTTGTATAAACATTTCCATAGCACTGTGCTGGAAATAATTCCAGTAAGGAAATTTTGGATTTATGAGGCCTCATTACTTATTCTATCACTTTGAAAAAACTCTCTAAGTTCTGTTTTGTTTTGCGTGATATAAGGGAGATTGAGTAACCTGAAGTTATGAACCATGCCCTAAGACCGTTTTTTTAAATATGCTTTCATAACAATTGGTAGCATAAAAAGTAACATTCTGTAAAAGAACCATGGCAACATGGATTGCAAAAGAAAAACAAATTTGGAAGGTGGTAGTTATTAATCACTGTAACAAAAAAGCACTTTCAGCAAATAATTCAGAACAGAACATCTTTGTATAGCCCATTTAAAATAAAGAAATAAAAAGAAAGTTATGAAAAGGAGGGTAAATTATTATTATTATTAGAAGTGAGTGAAAGTTTTTAATAAATATATAGTAACTGCTAACGCCCTCCTGTCTTCTCTACAGACGCATTAATCAGTTCTGTGATATAAGAGCAGAGAGCTAGTCTAGATCACAAAATGACAGCCAAGTTGTCAGTGCTATTGAACAAAAACGTAAGGTTAGATCTAAACCAAATAATTAGAAGCGTGTTTCATCTATGCCAGATGAGTGGTCATATATATATAAAATAATTTTTAAGTGGAGAAAGAGGGTAGCTTTGTATTATTAAACTACTATGTGATATCGTCTATGCTGTTTCTAGCCCTGTGGCTTATGAATCAAAACAAGAGGGGTTTTTACTCAACCGTTAAATACAGCAAGTCCAGATAAAAAGTTCTTTTTAAAAAATTTGCCCACTGATGGTATCTGGAGTACAGCTTATATAGCTTAGTGAATAAGGTATTAAAGTAACATCACTGAAAGGAAAACAGTGTTTGAATTCAGCTCCCGGGATGTGCCTCTGTAATGACTGTCTTTGTAATAAGTGGAACTTATGCTAGATTTTTAGATCAAGACAAAACATGGTTGTATATACATTCTGTATACATTGTTTGGTTGTTTTAATAACAACGAGAGAAACCTGAAAAATAACAGCAAGAATTTCTCAGTCAAGTATAGGTAAATATAAATTCTCAAACTATGTTTGGAGGCTCTTACAAGTGATGATCTGTGTATTTTTCTGCAGAAGTATAACCTTGAAATCTGTCCTACAATTTTTCTGTGTTGCCAAGAAAAGTGGTGGTACTCACGCAGATTTTTCCCTCAGTGTTTAATGTGACTTAGTAAGTAGTGAGAACTCACTGCTTTCTTTGTAATATGAAGAAAAAAGGAAGAAGGGCTCTTTATTGTTAATTCCATTCCTACGAAGTTTGTCCATCTACATAACAGGAAGCTGTTTCTTTTACTTAAGACTTGTTTGGCAGGGGTACTACTGCTTGCACAAAATGTAGTAATATAGTGTTGCTGTGTTTCCATGAAAAGAATACTATTTAAAAATGCTGGGGTGAAAATCAAACACTATTTTATAGTTGTGCATCTCCAGAACATGGGTCAAAGCAGCTAGCTGTTATTCTTTTATGCTTTATTTCTATGGATAGTATGAACAGCTTCTGAAACAGCAAATGGTAAATGAATGGTGTTAGTACAATGAGCAACAAGTTTATCTGCATGTATATGCATTCGCAAACAACATCTGAATCAGCAGCCTCAAGTACATAAAACTAGTTGATTACAGATTTGATTTGAGAACATGCTGTGTAGAAGTCTGTAAAATGTCATGAACTCAGGAATTACTTGCTTTAAGTTATTCAGTTTTAGTTGACATTTTTACTTTAGGGTGAAATCCTACCTATTTTAGATGGTTTGGCCTATTGAAAAAGGAATGCAAACCTTTCCTCTTCTGCTTCAATCAGAGTAAGAAAGGACTATATAATTGTGACAATATGAATCTATCTCTGATACTTGCTTAGTCATCATCCTCACTAGAAAAAAGGGACCAGTGTCTGTTGTTGTCTGAAGGCTGTTCTTCAGCCTTTTAAAAGTGAGTTTGCTGCTTGATTTCAATTTCTGATATAAAGTTATATGAAAATCATTGCAACTGAAATCTCAGAAGACTAAAGAGAAGCTCTTGGTGAGCATAGAGACATTAGTTTAGTCTCTAGAACTATTTGTATAAAAGTAACCTAAAGGTCATTCAATTGGTTCCGTGCAGCAGATATTTTGATTGAACAAATTCCAACTGAAGTTGTTTGAGAGAAATGTGGAGTAAGAATTCGCACTACTCATTTCACATGGAAAGAGACAGTGAACATGTACTCAGTAATTATTCATTTATATAGTTCTCTTGAATTTAGAAAGGATACTTTACAAAGAATTCTAACAGTTTGAAGGAACCATCTGAGAAAGCAGGAAGCTTTCAAAAGCCAAATTATTTGTTCATGAATATTAATTATTTATTAATTGAATAACACTTCCAGTTATTATGACTTGTTTGTACATTTACAAGTATTTTTAGTTCTAAATACAGAGAAAACAACCATATTTTTTAATTTTACCAATTGATAATTTTTAAGTATCTTCAGCCATTGACAATATTGTAGCAATTCACAATGTAAAAGACCTATTTTTTGGTTACTGTATTTTACTTTGGTGTTTATTGTGGATTTCCCAACAGGGAATAGTAGTATAGAGGCTGAATTAAGCCTGATAAATTCAGATTCATTGTCTCAGATTGTTTAGGAAAATGGACTGTAACAGTTCCTTTGCCTTGCAAATATTCTAATGGATTTATTCAGGTTGCACGCAGAGGTCAAGAAGTAAGCCGATTCTTTAGTTTTTTTCAGTTATTGCTGTGAGCACACTTACGCTTTAGCAGTTGTCTGTTTCATGGAAAAGAGTCATAGTGTTGCTGGTTCACTGAGTCAAGAAACTTTTTAATCCATCCATATATTGGAAAAATAGTATTGGCTGTTTGGAGAGGAAGTATCTAATAGGTGAGCTCCAAGCAGGATCTGTACAGCAGGAGATAAGCCAGAGGGAAAGGTCTGTTTTGAACAGTGAATTATTAGTTTCTGCTTTAATAAAACCAAATCCCTGGAACGGATTGAGTTTGGTTTCCACACAAGTGAGGAGACAATAGTTTTCTCTGTTTTCTGCCAAATATTCCTCTTTTTTTCTCTCTCATGTCCCCGAGAGCCACATGAGCACTCAAAAGTTGGTAATGTAACTCTGAAACATATGCCGCTCTCCCCCACTTCAAAGGAGTTTTTCTTGCTGAGATGAAACTTGTGCCACTGCTGTCATTTTTCATGGCTCCTAGATCTGTGCCACCAATGCACTGCTGCTGCACTCTTCACTGGTGATTGTAAAAGGTCACCGTCACAGTCTTCACACTTTGCAAGATGTTTACATGCAGATCTAAGAATAGGCAGGGTTTTTCCATTCTTGGTTCCAGCACTTTGCCACCTTCAAACCTCCTCGTTTTTGGCAGTCTCTTGAAAAATGAATGCAACAATCTGTTTTGTGTGATCCATGGACAGCAGATGGTGACTGTAGGATGAATATAACAATTGAGTAACACTTAATTGATATTTACCCAAGTTTTAAAATTAACATCTCAGGGGGATACCTTTTACTCTATAAAAGCTATGGCATGAAATAATGGCTCATGTCCAGATACCTGGATGTGCCCAAAAAAAGTATATTTCAGTTGATTGTAATAGCTAGGTGATCTGCCAGGTACTCAGAACTGATCATAGAGAAATATGGAGAGATCAGTATTTACAGGGCTTTATATTCTTACTCATAAATCCACGGTTCTCTAATAAACACTTTCATCCACATCCTTCCAATACAGTCCCATACAGAAGGAGAGATGACTTTCTGGGTGACAGCAGAACTAGTCAGACTGCCTAGAGAGATCCAGAGAAAGATAAGAGTGAGACTAGGTTCAGATTGCTCTAATTTTAGCTCTATCAGAGGTTCTAGTAACAGATATCAATAAAAAATAATTAATTTTAATAAGAATAAAAATTGTATATAGTGAACTTGCATTACTTTTTTAGAGTAAATACCAAGGGAATGTGTGGGACAGATTGCTAATACACCTCTAGTATGTCACATAATTAAGATGAAATTAATAATGCAGCATTTGTTGTTATGAGTAATCTGTAAGCAAACTTCGAAGACTTAAAACTTAACTTTGCTTGGAGCAACAACTAACAATGAGGGTGTGTTCTTTTAAAATTTTATCTGATCTTTTAAGTTGCAGCAAAGCACAGAACTAGATAACTCATAGAGACTATTCCTTCAGATGTGTATATATATATATATATATATATATATATTTGTTTTCAGAAAAGCTGTGAACATTTAAGAAATTCTCTTTGCATTATAATACTGATACTCTCTGGCTCCTGAGACTGCAGAGATATGCCAAAAATAGAAGTAGTTTTTTCAAAAAAAAAAAGTGTCTAGGATTTGGGATAAAAAGGGTTTTTTGAAGCATTTTACCTGTCAGTATGAACTTACTTGTTATTTTCTACTAATGGAAAATTCAGGATGAAAAGTTATTTTCCATATGAATTCTGACAATTTCGGCTTTGTTCCAGAATTATCTCTACCTGTGTATGTTTTGTACCAGTGACAATTAGGGTTTCAGTCTTTTAAATTGCAAAGAAATACCCTTCCTTAAAAATCTCTTTTTAAACCTACATAATAAGAGAGATATGGTAGGTGCAAGTTCTAAGACAGTCAAATTAATCAGCATTTTACCTCTGCTGATTAAGTTACTTAATGGTAGGTGATGTAGCTTAGATGTAAATTATATCATTAGTATGGTCATAAAAATTCAATAAAATGAAATATTATCAGAGTTGGTGACTAGTTCTAAAAATTAAGGAAGTACTTTTAGTTAGCTCATGCCAGCATGAGCTGGGACTAGAGGAACATGATAGAATATTTGCTTCCATGTGTGTACCAATAGTCACTACGTTTGATGGAACAGTAGTAATAATTACTGCTATTCTACCATTGTACCACTGGGTTCTGACAGGTGGTTGTAAGTTCATTTTTACCAAGTATTTCTGAAAGCCTTGGAAGTATGGGAACACAGGCAGTGCTGGTCACCGCCTTTTCCAGATCAGTTCTGAGTGAGCTGATACATCATCATTACACTGATGCCGTCTTTGTAGTTTCATGCCAGAAAGAGCTTTCTAATCTCATCACGTCGAATTTTCAATACAGGACAGCATGCCAGTTTCAATGTCTAACAGAGTAAATTAAATGCAAGTAGAATAAGTTTCTGGAAGTAATTCTATTGTTTCAGTCACTGACTTAATTATAAATATGCAGAAATCATCACCACTCACCAAACCTTACAAAGTCTGTTCTAATCCGTTGAAATGAATTTACAGCACTACTGTAACTTCATATAGCACTTGAAACCAAAACAGTGGGACTAGCAGAAAATAATTGTAGCTGTTTGTGATAGGGGTAGGCACAATTTGCTCAGGAACTAACCTTTGTAGTTCTGAATATATTCGAAGGCGGGGATAATGGTGCTCTTTGATAAATAAAAGAGTGATGAAGATTTGCTGAACTACCTAGCCTGACTTGACATTCACAAATATATCTGTGCCTAGTAAGATTTAGTCTAGATGTGAGTGAAACAATTGAAAAATACAGGTTTTGCTAGTTTTCTACCTAATATATCAGGAGATATTTGGAAACTGAAAGTATCCTCAATTTTACATCTCCTTGGCTTCCCTGAAAGAAATAACTGGTTACAAATGGTGATTGTCACTATTTTGATGCTGGTTTGGGGAAAATATCTCTGTGTTGTGACATGCTCAAAGAAGAATGACATATTACCTTTCCATGAGACATTACTGACTCTCTGAAAATGATAGCTCACTTGACTTCATTGTCTAAGAGCAGTATATTTCTAACTCAGAAAAGCTACACTTTTTAGTGCTTTTACTGAGTAATACTGACCTTAAGTATTTTGTTCTGGCATTGTGGATATGACAGTCTGTGAAGGAGATAGAACTTTTGGACAAAAAGAGAAATGTCTCCTTTTGAGAGATGCAACCTGGATTTACTGACATGTCTGTCATTCAAAATAGTCATATTGAACAAGGACTGTAAATGCATCTATTGATTTGATTCAAACCATGTTTTCCATCATTGGCACCTCATATATTACATATGTATTTGCACAGCAAGGTGACCTGTAAGAATGATGAATAGAAGCCATATTGAAATCTGCCAGTTTCTGAGTTATGCTTTTCAAAAATGTTGTTGACAAAGTAGATGGATATTATTTTCCTGTAAAATCCTCTAAAGATGAATTTAGTCCTTTTTACATCAATGCAGTGGCAGAGAAGTCCTGAGGAGAAGATATTAAGAATGTTGGTTGATGAGAAGCTCAACAGGACACAGCAATGTGTCTGTGCAGCCCAGAAAGCCAACTGTATTCTGGGCTGCATTAAAACAAGGGTGGCTAAAAGGTTGAGGGAGGTGATTCTCCTGCTCTTGTGGGAGTACCTGGAGTACTGCATGCCGCTCTGAGGCCTCCATTGTGAGAGGAACACGGACCTGTTAGAGTGAGTCCAGAGGAGACCACCAAGGTGGTCAGAGGGCTGGAACACCTGTCCTGTGAAGACAGACTGAGAGAGTTGGGGTTGTGCAGCCTGGAGAAGAGAAGGCTCCAGGGAGACCTTATAGCAGCTCAGTACTTAAAAGTGGCCTACAAGAAAGCTGGAGAGGGTCTTTTACAAGGGCATGTAGTGCTAGCACAAGGGGTAACGGCTCTAAACAGAAAGAGGGTATATTTAAATTAGATATAAGGAAGAAATTCTTCACCATGAGGGTAGTGAGGCACTACAGTGGGTTGCCCAGAGAAGCTGTGGATGCCCCATCCCTGGAAGTGTTCAAGGCCAGGTTGGATGGGGCTTTGAGCAATCTGGTCTAGTGGAAGGCATCCCTGTCCATGGAATAGGGGTTGGAACTAGATGATTTTTAAGGTTCCTTTCAATCCAAAACATTCTATGATTCTCTATCTCCTTCCCAAGTGGCTGTGGTAATGGAAATTATTTAACCTAGATATATTTTTTTAGTAGTGCTCTCTAACCTGATTCAGCTTTGATAAGCCATGATGGCTTAGGCAACTCAGCTGGTCACTGAAAGTGCGAACCTTCAGTGCAGTGGTTGGAGAAAAATAGCTGTAATTAATACTTTCTTCATGTCACAGTGCTGGATCTGAAACGAAAATCTGCATGTGGTCTCAGGAGGATGGAGAATGATTGAGCTTCAGTCTAAATAGACTTAGAGATAGACTTGATTTCAAATGCAAAGGAATATTCATTAAGATATAAGCATAATTATTACTTCCTCAGGTGTGGGAATCTGGGATATTAATTTGACTTTGAGTCAATCTCTATGCCCTTGTCACGTATGTTTTTTATAATTGTCTTAATATAGCATTTCTCTTATAAATCACCTCAAGCCTTTGCTGCAACTTCTTCTATTGATCTATATCAAACCAGAAACATTATACGGATGGACAAAACTGGGGTGAAGTGGAAGTCCAGATATGTGCGTATTATTAAATTTAGTCCATTAGCACTTCCTATATGTGTCACAAATTATTGTAGTATCACTTTGGTGTGGGCTTCTCAATGTGAATGATTTCTGTTGGTGAGGACATCATAGATTCAGAGTCACAGCTTTTGCAGTCCCCTCCTTTCTTTCAATTTCAGAAAGACACTTTTAGCAATCATCTGTTGCAAAACATTGTTTTCCCTGTTTGTTTGCTTGCTACAATGTCTAGACCCTATTAGAGGTTTACAGTGTTGTATTTTTTGTCAGTGAGCTTAGAATTATTGTAATAACTTATAAACTAATAATCTCTGTATTGTGTTTTAGGGCATTATTACTTAGCCACTAATGCACATTTCAGATAAGCCAAATTAATTTCAGTGTGATTTTTATATTTAAATGTATATGTAAATTTACACCTGAAACTCATTGCACTATTAGCCTCTAATACTAAATGTTCTGTGTCCATTTTTTTTCTTCTAGTTAGTTTCTTGTACTGTAATAGTGATAAGAATGAATTTCTCACTAGGAAATTTTTACAAATATATAATTTGCTTAGGGTGTTTAGTCCTAGATTTCAAGTAATTCAGTTTGCTGTTTCGATAATGAATTAACTGATGATGAACAGCTGGTGCCTTTTTGCAAGCTGATATTTTGTAAAGAAAATATGGCAAGTAAAATGGGAAAATATAGCATCAAGATACAGCAGTGCTGTGATTCTCTGTCATTATACCCCTACATGGAAATAAGATGGTTATCTTGGCAATTAGTTTACATTACAGAGAGGAGAAATGAAAAAAAAAAAAATAGAGCTTGTACAGTAAGGGATGTGTTCATTCACAAAGATCTGCTCCTTTAATTTACGAGTGACTAGGAAGCTGAAAGGACTCACTCCCTCAAGACATAGTTAGGACCTCCATGCGTTTGAACATTCAGTGGTCAATGGGAGAAAACCACAGCTGAATGTGGACATGTGGGTCTGGGTTAGAATTGCGTATGAAGAGAAGCAGTGGTGAGGATAGATGGGTGTTGGAAGCAGCTTGCATCAGGAAATTCAAGACCCAGCTCTGATGTCAATAACTCATTTCACCAACAGGACTGAATTATGCCCAGCATGGCCCTGAAACTGTCATCTACTCTGCTGAGCCACACACTTGAGCCTCTTTTGTTCCAAGAAAGGAAAATGAATAATAATAAAAATCTAAAGGACACTCTAGCTTAGCTCCTGCTACGGATGGTGACATTAAAAGCTCTGGTCATTTTGAGCCTACTGTAGTAAGGCAGCCAGGCTATATTTTCAAGGATATTGCCACGATTGCAAGCTTCATCTTTGAGTAAGCAATATTCCTACTTGTCATCAGGTGTGGCACAGAGAAAGAGGGCACTTGTTACTTGTCAATCTAGAAGAACAATTATTTGAATAAGGACCTACAAAGGGCAGAATTTCTGCTGCAATATCTTACCAGGCCTATCAAAACAGTATTCTTACCACTTACCTGACTTCAAATTTTGCTTCTATAGCAGCAGCTTGGCAAACTCAGGAGCAAGTACAAATGCTTTCTCTTCAAAGTGCATGGGCTGGAAAAGGTACAAAAAATATGGTGTGAATGTTATATCTTTCATGAAACTGGATTTTAATTGAAAACAGTTGTTCTAAAACATTGAAAAGTGTAATTAGTCTCTTAGAATTTTTGGCCACATAATGTTTTTACTGACACCTGACAATGGTTACAATAGGATTATTCCTGAAGAATGAACACACAGAAGATGATGATGCACAGTAAATTTAGAATGTGTTCATCTTTCTATATGCTACTTTGTCACATATTGGGCAGTCTTGATACAAGAAATACCTGAGGAATGAGAATATCTTCTTTTTTCAGCTTTTACATTTTTCCTCTGTCAAAATGTTTGCTAAAAACACAACATGGAAATGTGGATGTAAATTAATGACTATAAGTGTATTTAGAATTTGTGGATAATGTTACTCCTTTGCATTCTTTCTGATGAAATGGTACTTTCAGGAAAAACAATACTCTTAACCATCTCATGGGCATTTTCTTGTTTATCCCAGTGTTATGCCTCCATAACAATCCATTAAGACCTAGAAATGTACAATATATATACATTCTGTTTATAAATGTATATCTGCTCCTATTGCCATCCATGAAGCAGTAGATATTTCAAATGTTTATAGAAATTCCAGGGAAATTTCCTAGTAAATTATTGGGAAACACATAATTCTAGGAGTTCATTTTATACTGGCAAGCGAGCACTGTTCTACATTAAGCTAATGTTGGCAATATAAAATCTCCTTTGTGTACAAGGTAATGAAGGTTTATTTGGTAGTTGCTGCTTTTTTTTTTCCTAAATAAGAAGTCCAATATTTCCTTTTTATTGTAAGAAGTATTTCTTCAACACAGCATGTAGATGTTTTACTGTAAAATTGTTATGAAGCCTTTAGCAATAAAATGGCAGATAGATTCAGAAATATGTTTACACTGGTAAAAACTATTAATCTGCACTTTAAAATATTTTATGGCAAATTTAAATCCCATTCTACTGAGGCAAGTCACTTGAATGATTTAAATTGTTGGCATAGTCTTGCCATCTGTAGAACATTAAATGTGTTTTATCTGTGTTCCAGTAATCATTTCCTATAAATATAAATACATAGAAATTTACCAAATTGTAGGCAGGCTCAAAGTAGTGTGAGGCATCTATGTGTGGGGTTGTAAAGTATTTTGTGTTCAGTTTTTAGTGTATTAATTTTAATATATATTTTATCTTTTTCTCCTATCATATTGCAATTCAAATGATTTACTTTTTACAAAAAAAAAAAAAAAGGCAAAATTTTGCTGTCAGAACCAAATCACCATATATTTTTTAAAAAACTCTGCATTTTTAAATAAAGTGCTTGGTTAGAGCAAAGGCAAGAGACCAAAATAGGGATAATGATAGATACAAAGATGTAAATATGTATATTTGGTTTGGGATTTTGAGTATTTCATATAGCTAGCATATATGACTAGAACATATGTATTTTAAGCAGTAGGTACACATACTGAATTGTGATGGTGGAATTCCTTCATTAATATATTCCTTCCTGTCTGTTTAAAGTGTTTTTTTTTCATAAAGTGTGTGGATATTTACACACATTGGGTATGTAGAATGGTTTTATGCTATTTTTCACCATACAGCAAAGAAGTGCACATAGCAGTGTTTCAAGAGTATCTCAAGAATGAAGCTATGTGAAGGGAGCCACCTCTACCCAATTCTTGAGCATCTTAAAGGTGTCCCACACAGAACATATGCATAATTATCTAATCAGACCCTAGTCTGCCTCTCTTTTATTATAGCAACTGGAATTTATTATGCATCTTTAATAGTAACCATGTTTTCCAGATCTTCAAGAAAAGATGTTCCTTGCCTGAAGTGTTCATAGGCTTTAAACAGAAAGATGTGGAGACCACTAATAAGGGAAATGGCAAAAAGAAAAGAGAGAGCTAATGTTTATTCTGGTTGTGGTGTTTTAATGTGTAATATTATGATGTAATTTAAAGAGGAATAGATCTTGCGGAATTCAGCCTGAATCATTTGCCAGCTTGCAAAATGGACCTTTTCAGCTTTCTGTGCTTGGCTGCTGGGAGATGTTTGCCTGGCTGGGATCTCATCAGATCTGCCTGTAAGGTGTATTTTGGCAAGCCTCAGCCAACCTTGGGAGGTGAAGTAGTTTATTAGAGTGCAGACTGGCCAGGAAGACTTGAACTTTTCCTTACTTATAGAATTACAGAGTTTACTATTTGAACATTGGCTGAAATCTCTCTTTCTGCAACTTCCCTCTTTTGGGTTCATTCACACATCAAACAAAGGTATAGTCTGTGTTTGCTTATGTGTAAATCATGTAAGCAGCTTACACATGTGTTTTGTTTTGTTTTGTTTTGTTTTCTCTAGAGTACTACTGAAATTCATATTCCCATCACTAATCCTGCAGATAAAATTCTCCAGCTGAGTGTGGTGCTGGAGAATCCATCACTTTGTGGACAAAAGGCTTTGATTCTTGGGCCCAAAGAAACATTTTTGTATCAACTAAAGTTTTCCCCAGCTGTTGTTGGCACTTCAGATGGAAGGTAAGTTGCAAAGTTTTAATACTGTGGTTGTGGCTTTTGTACTAATAAGCGAAATACCTTCATTGAAACCTTGGTCATTTAATGTATGTATTGCCCTAAGAAAACCTACAAATAGTAATAAATAGACTTAAAAAAACTTCCAACTTTAAATATATTTTATCCCAAATAGCAGCTTTCCTCTGAGGGTAAAACATGTCTGACAGCCAGCAGAATAATTTCTACTATTTGAAATATCTACTTCTAGTTCACTAGAATTCAGCAAAAAATGTTTTAGAAATATACACAATATTAGAAGTCCCCTCTGAAAACTTCATATGAGTTGTTAGTTGTATAAATTTGTAAGTTCCATAGAGGATACAATGTGATTTAATTTCTTCTTCTGAGAAGGAAGAGAACTGTAACAACATAACTAAATCCAAGTAAAGAACTGCTTAACAGTCTTCACATAAATCCATTTAACTTCAGAATCTTCCGTTAATTGACAATGATTTACTAAATGAATATGGAGAGGTTTTAAATGTCATTTTTTTTTCTTCACCTTGGAAACCCCGAAGAAACCATGCAGATATGATAATTAGCAATACAAAACCAGATGACCTCTTGATCTTAGTCTCAGCTAAAACAGTTCAACAAGTAACTGAAGAGTCCAGAATTACAAAGCTTATTTTCCTGAAATTTGGTTAGTAAAGCATATTTAATGTAAGGGCTGACTGAAAAAATACTCCCTGTTTTTCAAGTTTTCCACTGACTGGCAAAAACATGGGGATGGGAGGAGGGTAGGCTGGTGATTTATGAGGAGTGCAGAAACAGATGATCTGTGTTCAAAGACTGAATATTTACAAAGCCAGAATCTATGTCTTTCAAAGTTTTGTTCAATTCGCTTTTACTGATTTTTTCCGAAGACCAGAATAATGGCATGTATCATTGTACAATACAGCTTTCAAGCAATACCTTTTTATAAAAATGAGTACTGTTATCACTCTAGTAAGTTTGTTTGTTTGTTTGTTTTAAATTTGTAGAAATTATGCATTCTGAAGCTGCAAATGAGAATTATATCTCAGCTTTCCATACCAGATAATATTTCTGATATTCTTCAAGTGTAGAATTTTCAAATAATAGAGTAAAGGTTTATTTTAACTGGCAAAACTTTGGGCTCAACCAATTAGTAGGCTGAGACTTAGGGGTACATATACAAAGATGACATAAAGCACACCTGTACATATCAAATACGATGATGTCGTACTGTACTAGAAAGCTGTCTAATAGCTGCTTTAAATTGCAATAGCTCCCAAGGACTACAGTTACAGCTGGACAAAGGTACTCCTGCATGGCATCTGCACTATTATATTTTTTTCTGAAGTCATGCTCAGTTTCCTTTGCTATGGTAGCAGCTGGGAAGAAGTGTTATGAAAGTGTTTGTGGCAGATGTACCTTTTCAAACGAATGATTTTTTCCTAAACTGTTTTATACTCACTTTAAAGAGTCTGTTGGCACAGAGGATAGTCTGGAACCATAAAGTCATGAAACAGACATAGTTATCTATCATTTAGAGCAAGAACTAGTCCTTAGTGGGTCATGGGTTTGCACAGTGCATTTCACGTAAGTTTTTATATGCTTGCAGTGCTTTGGTTTAATGTTAGTGTGACTCTGCTACTCAAAAAACCCCAAGAAATAGAAACCTGCAATAGGGATGTGTTAGAAGGTCTGTCACAGAAATATACTGCTGTACATATCTCACCTAGCAGCAAGCAATTTTCAGTCATGACAACATTTGATTGCATATCATACCAGTATATTGAATAATCCTTTGAAGAATATCTCTTTGTCATGCTGATAAATGTGTCTATATCTGTTCCTCAGTTTTCACAATTGGATTTGAAAAGGCTTTACTTTTTAAAGTCAGTGAATACTATTACTATTTAATTGTTCTTTGAGTTCAAAATGACTAGAAGGAAAATACTGTGACACTGAAATGAAATTAAAGCTGAATTTTCTAAGTCAGCAGTTGAAATGCTTTTGACTTTTTTGGAAAAACAAACACACAAAAACCAACAAACAACTTGTTATGCTAAAAAGTTTAAAAATATGAAGAAGAGATTTTGTTGAATCAATAATTGTAAATACTATCGGTTTTTGGTAGCTAAATTAAATACCAGCAAGAAGTGTTACAGGAAAACTGGGAGCTAATTAAAGAACTCACTGTGTTGAGCTCATTAGGTTTTTCCTGAATTTTAGTATGTACATTTTTAATTGTCTGCACAAAAGCTGTACTGTATTAAGCTTATGTATCTGTTTTTAGTGTTATATTCCTGTCAGATGTCATTGGAGAGTTTTGGTATGCACTGAAGCTGATTGTAGAGACACCATTGCCAACTAGTCTACCTGAAATAGAATGTGAGCTTGGAAGGTAAGTATGTAGTTCATCTTGCCAAACTTGGTCACTTGTTTGTGTTTACATCAAAAAGCCAGAATAGTGCAGTATATGTACTAGAATAGTTTGCAGATAGTTTTCATAGATATATATGTAGATAGGTGAAATTCTCCTTACAGAAAAACATTTGAAATGGAATTTTAGCCTATATGTGGACTTCCTCTGAAGTCCTTGTATAGAAAACACTCTGAAAATACTGCAGAATGTGATCATAAATATCCATAACAAAGAGTTGTGTGGGTTTGTTTTATTTTATGTTTCTTTTGTCTTTCCAAACTAGGAAGATATCTGAGAGTCCTGCTTTACAAATGCTTGTATACCAGTTATCAATTTCTTGTAACCTCTCAAGAAATGGCAAATACAACTTCTGTTCTGCAGATCTTAGGGTTATACATGGCTGGAACACTGCAGTTATTAAGAAAATTGTTTACTTAGAGTAGATAGAGAAATGAACCCAGTCCTTTTCTTCCTTCGATAAAATTTCATCTTGTGTTTTGATAACATAGTGTTCAGTTCTGATTTTCAAGATAGAAATCCAATCTTTTAGGATGAGACTTTAAAGACACACTCCCTTTCTGAATGCTAAATTCCACTTCACGGTTATCTTATATTTGACAAATTTCATGATTAATGTTCTTACAGAGTGACCAAATTTTACCTGAACAAATTTTTGTAAGTGAATATATTCTGCTGTTCAGAGTTAACATATAATATATTCTGCACAGTCCAGAGTTAACTGGCAATGCCTTTTTAACTCTGTTTTTCTAAGAAAGTCTGTTGGGCTATTTCCTGGTTTTTACTGTAAAATTCTGGGCTGACTGGAGTAAAACCCATAATTTTTCTCTACTGTGTAGGCTGACACCGTTAGGACTTAGAAATAACTTAAAATCTTTTCAAAATGTACATTGGAAAGGATTAGCCCCATTAACTGCAGCACTTCCCTGTCAAAAAGATCAGCTCAAATTAATTGAATTCCATGTTTTATTTTTTTCAAAAGAGATTTCTTTTCATTTTACAAGTATATGCAGGTTGTAATTCTTGTATGTATGTACATAAACTCATCTACATCTGCCCTGGGCAGATAGTGGTGGAAAAACAACGAAGTACTAGTTAGTTTAATTATAGCAATAGCAGCAGCAAAAACAATGTAAAGCAGGAAATTAACAGTAGTCTCTTTCATATATGTTTATATATATTATAAAACAGTATAACAAAACTAGACAAACTTCTTCCTTTTCTGTTTGCATTATCTGCCATATTCTCAGATTCGTAGAGTATCCTTTTTGTTCAAATATTTCCTTCAATATTCTCCTTTTTTCCCCAGAAATTTATTTCGATAGTGTTATCAGCACATTGTCCTCTTCTTGAAATTCAAAATTTTGGACAATGATATCAATGATGACATTGATGTTACAGTTAAATTACTAAGAATTGTATTCCTGCTGAAAAGATGAGATAGTCCCAGTAAATTGGCTGCATTAATATATGCTGAATATGTAAAGGCATTGTAGGTAGACATATATGTGTCATCTGTTTAACAAAAGTATCGACTGTTCTTTGTTTTGAATGGGTGTACTTCTTTGCTCTCTTCCCAGAAATGTGGACTGTAAATGTCATAAAATGTTTGAAGCATTTCTGGTTGGTGAAGCTTTGCAGTTTTTTAAGACTCAGTTCCAGTCTACCACCTTTTCTTTGATCGTGGAAGAAGTATTATCATTTGTGATATCCTTCTAAGAATAGTGTTTTTCATTATGTGCTTGCCACATTCTTGTTGCCATCAATCTGAAAAATTCAGAATTTATGTTCATGAAACTATCATTTGGAACTGGATTGGGAGCCAGGAACTATTGAGAAACTTAGAATCAATTTCTGACAAATTCTTGAAAGATAAAATAATACATATTAACAGTTTATCTTTTAATCTTTCTTCAGATGCCCTAACATTCTGAGTTTATAACTTTTTTTCCCCAACAAAGTAGATTGAATACATCCTTTAGCATACACCTCCAAGCAAAGAAGCCTTCTCCTTGATAGTGTCCATCTTCATTTATCCATCCTCCTATGGGCTCCATAGTGGAGTCATTGAAGATGAGTCCATCAAATGATGTTTACAGTGGTCTTGAATTTACTGTCATATGCAACAAGTTTTTGTAGCATGACCACTATAGTCAATGTATGTGGGGTGGCAGAGGTTCCTAGTGGATTTTGATCACTTGAAGAACCTCTATCAGTCAAATAGTTGCTCACTGAAATTTCAGATATTCCAACGTAGTTTTCCCTTCGACAAAGCATTATGTATGAAAGAGATGGTAAACATGAAAAATAGGAATTATCAAGAGAATCTCAAGTTCTTGTGTGAAAGTTTCCTGATATTTCTCTACTCTCTGCTGTTGAGACATCAGTGATGTAGTTCTTTGACAGCGTTAGCCAAAAACAAATCTACCACTCAGCCACTATGGATTTATATCACTGCATATATTGGAAGAAGCCCACCTGTACACAGGTTTTAGGGCCTGAAGTTACACTCCTAAAACCTGAACTGAAATACCTTCTCTTCTGAATGTTGCTTTTTATTTACTTTTTTTCCTTACTGATTTAGCTATGATTAACTGACTAGTTTTTTCCAGAGGATAAATATGTGGAGCAATCTGGCAGTTGACCTGCCATAGCTTTGACTAGAGGGAATATCCATTAGGTAGATAAATTGCAGCAAAACCAATATATGTATCTCATTTTTCAAACTTTTCTTATTTACTGTGTTCACTGATTCACCTTGAATCTCTTTTCTGTGTCCCTTGGTGTTATAACAAGGATGTGATTTATGGTCATTTATCTTTGTTAAAGGCAAATAATATATTATTTTGATCAGAATAGAGGAATTTTTGGGAGTCTTATAAATTAATTTCAAAATTGTGCTCCCTATTTAAAGTATCTTATGTTTGTTTATTCTTTAATTAGAAAATAAAGAACAATCTGTAGAGCCGATCACCAGCTGATTTAAAGTACAGCATTTAGGCAATCAGCATACTCCAGTCTTTGTTCTGGGACAGAAATACATAATCAACATGTGAAACATGATGATTTACCATTATGTTATAATGAACAATGCAACAATTGTACAAAATGAAACAGATTTTGAGGTCGTGGAGAGGAAGACAGAGGAGGGAAGCAGGCAGAACCTCCATTTAAATGGCTGGTGTGGAACCAGTTTGTTTTGAGATCTCAAGGTTACAAGATGATCAAGAAGAATTATTGCCTCATGGCAGTAAATCAAAAGCTATTGGCAGCACCACTTAATTACAAACTTCTCCTGTAAACCATTAGTTAGACAAAAAGGAGTTACAACTATCATTTATCTGATTACTTTTAATTTCTGTCCAGTGCTTTTCCTGAGGCAGGCTGTGAGACCACGGATAGACTACAGAATAATAAGACATACTTACAATTATTTTACTTTTTGGAACGAATTTTTTTTTGTTAGCCTTGGCACTCTGAATTATCTATTTGACTAAAATGTTTTATTCCAAAGTTAGACCTACAGAAAGTAAGGAAAGACAGGTGAAACACAAATCTGCATATGGGAGCCTAATGATAAATGTGAAGTTGTGGTACTGGAGACACTAGGATTCATTTCCACATCTTCCTACCTAAAAGTTAAGGATTAAGTTTAAGGAATTAAGTCTAGGCTCCTCCTGTCGACAATGAATAATGATTCCATGTTTTAGTGATCTACATTAGGACGAATATACCCTGAAAATATTTTTCTGCTTGTTGAGCGTTGAGGGAGTTAGGCACTCCCTTAAACCAATTAATTTAAATTAAATTCCTGACAACTGAAGTACAGTGAGACAAAATCTGCCCTTATGAATGACCCAAGTATTTGAGCAGTTACTGCTACCAGTTTTTACTGTTATTAATATTAAATATGTATCCATACTAAGGGAGACATACTAATGCAATAGAACAGAATTGTTCTTTTAGAAAGTGCTAATTTTTCAAGAAAGAAAACATGTGATCATTGATAAAATGCAATTGAAGAAAATAGTAATTAGTAGTCATTGGATATGTATATTTCTTTCCAGATGGACTCATCTATACATACCTCTATTTAATCCTACACACGAAACTCTCGAGCTAGAAGTTGAAAACAGCAATCCTAGCAATTTTTCAACTGAGACTGATCCAAAACACCCTGTAAGTAAGATTTGTGTGCTTTCACAAAAGTAGTACAAGAAAGCCTTCTCTTCAAAACACATTAAATTGTGTATCATACTTTGGATTCAGAAGACACAACATGGTCTCCAGGGTTAAAGACATTATAAGTGTGCATTCTAGAGATTTTATATCTTAAGGACAAAACCAATTAAACTTGAAAAACAGTATAAGCTGAAGTATAGATTTTTTTTTTTCCCTGGAATGCTTTGTGGAATAGTTTTAAGAAGGACTGCAGTATTGGTTGCAAATAATATTTGAAAGATATTAGGAGGAGAAAATGTAAATAAAACAGCTGTATTAGAAGCTTCATATGATTCTAAAAATCAATACAATAACTGGGTAAGTATTTAGGTAAGTATATAAAATGTTAGTGTAAAAATATAACCAGTCTGCAAGGCCTATGAATAAGAATTTTGTCAATCTAGCCATGAGCAAGCATCAAGCAAATATGTGGAATGATTTTATTCTCCAAACTTGCATTTACCCTGAGACTGATTTCTACTGAGAAAATCTTCATCCTGTTGAGCAGTGATTACTGGTTAATAGTACAGGTCCTATAAAGAACTCTTTGGTTGTTAATAATTAATGCTATTCATTTGTGTCCTTTGTATGATGAGAAGATGAGAAAAAGGACAGATGCCCAGAAATTCTGTTGCAAGAGGTTAGGGAGACCTCTTATTAGGATATGAATATAAAACCCTTAATGTGAAAAAATGAAGAAACCTGTTGCAGACAGGAAAGAAATGGCAATTGCAACTTTTCTCGACATGAAGAGGATAACACAGGGAAAACATACACCAGATCTGGTTTATTTGTGTACAATGGTATAAGGGTCAGAGGGAGGTGAGAGAAATATTGTAATAAGATCCTAAAATAAAGCTGAGAAAGTAGAAAATTGATTGTATGGGCAAAATAGAGGAATGCCATGAAATCATAATGTGTACATTTTTGGCTTTCAGAAACTAAACAGCTTTCAGCCTCAAATATAGTGGTACAACAAGACCAAGTGTGCTTGAAAAGGCCTTTAAAGATAACAGCTAAAGGGGATTGTATTTATTTAAAGATCTGCCCTGTGTTTTCCATACATACATTAAATTAAAAGTATACATTAAATTAAAAGTATAAAACATGAAATATTTATTCTATTCTGTCTTTTATATCATGCATATTAACACATCTTCATAGATTATGTTCAAATGAGCAAGTGCTATTACTAATCATTTCGTCAATTGGTATTTTAATAGGAGCTAAGATAATGGACACAAATTATATTAATAATCTCAGAATATTATACATATTGTGTTTAGGTCATTGGCACAGAAGTAGATTAAATTTAACTATAGTGACTTTTACCTCTTGCAGATTGCACATTACTTTGTCCAGGAAATTAAACAAACAAAACCATCCTCCTTTCAACTTGCTAATTTATTACCAGAGATTCACATATCACAAATAACAACACTACATCACTTAGGAAAACTGACTAAAGTAATTTTCTTTCATTATTTCTTTTCTCAATAGAATACTTGATTTTAAATATAATTTATGCATTGAATTGTGAAATGTTCTTTGTGAATTACAGTAGTTCTTCCAGTTGAAGAATACCTTTGGTGAATTTGCTAGAAGCAACTATGTAATATTTATTTCATATATCTGTCCCTTTTGGAACTAGTTTCTATCTGTCCCTTTTGGAACTTGTTTCTTCCATTGCAGACCCATGTTTGAAGAGATAATGAGATTTCTTTCACAGTTTTTGATGACAAAGGCAGGGGATAGGTTTTAAATATCTGCTGCTTCTCCTGAATATGTTGCATCTTGCGTCTAGTTCCTCCATACAGCACTGTGTTCAACTTTCAGAAAATTACTACTTGTTCTTATAAACTGTAACCTGTGTTTCAAGTATTAGTTCATATTAGTGCCTGTTTCAATGTTTTGGTGATTTAAGGAAAAAGTTTCCCATCTTAATTATTCAAGTTTCTGCTCTCTTTAAAGCAAATAATGCTTTTTTTTGTCAGCAGAAAATTTCTGAGGCTACACTAATTTGAGGGATCCTCAGATGAAATGCAAAAATAAAGAGCAAATTATTAGAAGCATAGATTGAAGACAGTATTGTCCAGTTAAGATAGGTAATGTTTGAAGAGAATGAGTAGATTTATTTTAGAATGCTGCATATCCTAAATTGGTAATTTTAGTATTTTGTACAGCTATCCATAATTGGTTTTGTCATCTAAGATGTAGAAAAGTTAAAAATATTGGGCTGTCAGTCAGAAAACATCTCAAATGCATTTCATCAGTAACTGAGTTGTGTTAGATAGACCAGATTCAACAGAGATACCAGATAGAATTTTATTTTTCCTAGAGATAAATTGCCTAATATGTTAACTAAAATTTTGATTAATATTTCAGAATTTTTTAAAATTTCATATCATATTTGTCATACTTCCATGTGTGTTCCCACCTTTCCAGTACCAGTTCGCAAAACAAGGCATTACTGAAATACCACAAATTATTACTTTCTGTAGATCTGATTCAACTTCAAGTACTGGCATCATTAATAATAGGCTTTCCTGAGGTCCAGCTGAATTACACCGAAGTATTCTTGAACTTTTGGGTTCTTAATGAAGTCTAAGTGAAATTCTAAGGCTTTAAATCTCTTGTCAGTTTCATGCAAATTAGAAGCAGCTCCATTACATTCTTTGTAAACAGACAAAAATGAGAAAAGTCTATGTATCTTGTTAGCAGCTTTGCAATTGTAGCCTAAAACAGCTTTAAAGGGAATATAGCATCTTAGTTTTCTTTAAAGAATTTGGAGGACTTTCAAGGATTTCCTTTACGTGATTATGGGCTCCTTTTCCTTTTCCTTTTCCTTTTCCCTTTCTTTTTCTTTTTATGTGATACACCTAGTTTTTGTTTTCCTTCTTTTCTTCCTTATGCTATCTAGGTATACAGGTTCATTTTTATAAACATTTTTATAATTGCTGCCAAATTCCCTAAAAGTTGGAAAAGAAATTATGTCCCATAAGTTTGCTTCAAAATTTCTAACTTGTTTTTCATTAACATATTGGGCATTATGAATTCCTGGGAGAACAGCTATTAGGATGTTTTGTTTTTTTTTTTTTTATTTCCTAGCCACTGCTATCTTTAGTTCTCGTAAAGGACTCATGCCCAGTATTTAACAGATCAAAATTCTCAATCATCAGTATTGCTATGTTCTCCAACTTCTTTCTCTCTATATAAATACATGGACAGATTTCACATGTGTGTGTATTTATACACACTATATTTATGATGTAACTTAAATGTATAAAAAACTCCTACAAATGGGATCATCTATATTACTAAAAATAAACATACTTTCACTCTAAATCTTCAGCTTACTATTTTCCCGGCTTATAACTAGCCTAGGCCTTTTTCATGAAGCTGTTTTCTATCCTGATTGGCTATGAAACACAATTTTAATTGAAGAAAAATAGCTTAATAAAGAAGAGCTGGCAGAAAGGAGTGCAGTTTCAGCTTCTGTGTGCAAGCTTAGTACTTTGTTAATGATTGAGAGTATTGTTTTGTATCAAGTTGACAATAAACTTGTAGAATTAATGAACATTTTCCCTCCTTTGTTTGATTTATAACAAGAATAATGCATGTGTAGTTGCTCAGTCTTCTTTAGACTCAGTTTCTGTATTTGCACAGTTATATCTGAGATCTTATGAAAAGCCATGATACCAGTTCCCTTTCATAAGAGTATCTTAGGAGACACTTGTTTGTGTAAACAAAATGAAAGGCGGGAGATGGGTTAAATTCAGCATATTTTATTGAGTGATTGTGGTGAAGCATGGCCCTTCTTTAAACATGTTGTTAGCATTATTTCTCAAATCTAGTGTTCAAAGCAATTTATTCTTTGGTTTTCAGTAGAAAGTAAATGCTCTATTTCAAAAGAGTTGGGTATTTACTTTCTAGATACAGCAGAACATCATACTGTGCAATAAAAAAGTAATTTTGTAAAACAGATCTATAATGTAAAAAATAAAAATATTTTCTGCTTTCAGAGCAGGCAATCTTCTGCATTATCATAAATCTGTGTTGATTATTTAAATTCATTGTGGCAGTGCATTTTCTGTGTAATGATAATATGTCAAGTAATGTTTATAAAAATGGAATTCCAGCCTGTTTTCATCTTTATGGGAGAATTATTATTCCAAATAATGTGGATCTCTTAGTGAAATTATTATAAATTTTAAAATTGTAGTTTTAATATAATCATGTTTTCTTATGCTGTCCCAAACTGACCTTGCCTTGCTCTTTCATTTCCTCCAAAAGTATTTGTGAGAGGGTAATCATTAAGGTTCTTTCTCCATTTATAAGTCTGCATTTGATAAATGGGGCTGTCTGGTTCAGACAAAGTAGGAAGGAACTATACTGCAAATGAAAGTAAAAAAGGTACATCTTGAAAAAAGGTCTCTGGATACTGAGCATGCCCAGGAACTCACTGAGAAATGAGCTGTTCAGGCTCATTTTAGATGATGAACAGCTAAATGAACTCTGGGCAGTGGGGCAGATGGGGATGGAGGTGGCTTGTAGGAGTTGACTTTCCCTCACGTCTGTTATTCTGGGTAATACAGAAACCTTGAAAAGCTGACAAGTATGGGATGGTGGTAGATAACTGCTGGCGGCAAATGTGCTTTCAAGTTATCACCCACCTATGGGACGTAGGCGATTGTGAAGTGTGGGCGACGCAACAGCGCTGCTCTCCTTGAATGGGAGGTGTAGGTGTTGGAACAGCTGCATGGGAGCAGACCTGGAGTGGTGAGATGCGTGCTCTGTGTGTGAGACCCACCTACTCACCCTTCCAGAAATGCTGTTGTCATGCAGTGGAAGCTGTAAAATTAAATTTGTTAAATTTGAAAAAAATACAGTTCCTCCCCCAATAGACAAGACAGTTAATGTCTTCAGACCAATATACTGCTATGGCAATATTCTGACAAATTATTTTAAAACTTGCCTCCCAAAAGATAAAAATAACATTTCAAGTTCTGTGTGTTAATTGACCATATCTAGGCCCTGTCCTCTCTTCTGCTCAATCTAGCTCCCACCACTGTCAGCAGGAATATCTGTTGTTCAAAGTACACCAGCATCCCAGTACATAATCATGCTGGTACCCTATGGACACACCCAGAAGATGACTGACAAGACCAGGACCCCTGTCTGGGTCTGGCTCTGAGATGTCAGGGAAAGCCATGCAGCAGTGAGGAAAAGCAACATAAGCCTCATTAGGGGCTGGGAGTGGACACCTCTGTTTCTGTTCCACCCTCTGGGGCTTCAAGGTTGGCCTCAGAGCTGTGGCCATGGCTAGTGGTCCTGGTCCCACAGTGGGTCCCTATCCCCATCATGCCTCTGCTGGCTGTCTCTGGGTGTGGTGGGACAGGGCCACTGGTGGAAGTCCCTGCCCTGCTGCGCCATTAGATCAAGCCTTCCTCAACCTCAGAGCAAGCACTGCATCAGAGCAGAGGCAAACCCTTGTGGTGGGAGAAGGTTGCAGGGCTTGGTGCAGTCAGGCATCTCGCAGCCATTAAACGCAGTACACAAAGATGAATGTTTTAATAATTCCTGTTCACTGCCTGTTAGCAACCCATTCTTCCAGGGCTGACATTTACTTTATAAAAAGGCTTGTCAGTGCCAGCTGTTGTAGGGTGTTGCTTTGGCCTTTATTAGTTGTAAATTATATACACTTTACAAATATAGCTTGAGTGTCCATAATTCCAATCATCTTTTTATATGTACTTACACGCAAACTTTATTTAAACATATGTATGATATTAAAAGCCTAGTACTTATTCAAATTAAAGAAATAGATACAGTAATTGTGTATTCAATGATTCTAGCTCTTCATTCTCCCAAAGCACTGGCATTTTTATTATTCATAGTTCTATTCTTTCATTGCTTGTCTGGTTCTTAAAAATATTTATGACCCCATTGTGGTCAGCTGCTTTGCTTTTTTCCATGCAATTGAGACTCCAAAAGTATACTTCAGAGGAAGAGGAAACTAGCAACACCATTTACAATGTTAGTTTAGATAACGGTAAGCAGAAGAGAGGCAAAGCACTAGTTTATTAAAACCTACCATGTATTTCCCTTATGAGTCCAGTTCACGTCTTTGGAGGTCAGTGTGATAACCTTTTAATGTCATCAATATGATCAGATACCAAAGTCATGTTTAAACGGTATTTGTGAGAGCTGCTGTCCATGTCCTTGGAGCAATCTGTAACGCCAGCTCTGTAGTTTCTGGGGAATGAAAATGCAGTTACTGTCACTGGGCTTGTTTACCGCAATATACTTGCTGCTTTAGCAGCCTATACTTGCTGAGAGAAGAGAATGCATCTGGTGGAACCCATTAACCACGTAAACATCAATATTGTCAATACAAAGCACAAAACAGAAACAGACTAAAAAAAAATTGATTTTTTTCCCCATCTCTTTCCTTTGCTACTTTCTTGTACAGCTGATTGTTGCTCCCCATTCCACCACTGAAGTACCTGTGCAATTCTGTCCATCTGCTCTTGGAAGAGGCAATCACAACGCATCAATAACCTTCAAATGTTCACAGGTATGATACTATGTTTTCTGCCCACAGCACTTGGAATTCAGATTAGATAGTATTTTTAATGGACACGTAAATAAGAGTTTCAGCCTGAAGGTCAAGTTGCAATTTAATGGCTGGATGCATAATGAAAGAGCAAATGCAAAGATGCTTAAAAGTTATCATTTGTTTTAACCTTAGTTTTACACAGAAATTATTTTATTTACAGTATTAAAATGTGGCATAATGGCCTGGGAGCTAGAATAAGTAATGAATAATTTTAGCTTTCTCGGTAATTAGTTCTGGTGGTTTTAACACCAGTGGACTGGCATCTTGTTGCATTGTCACCTCTAAAATTAAATATCTTGATTTTTTTTTTCTTTTTCCCAACCCCAGACAAAATTAAATTGTTTCATTTTTTTATCTGATCTGAATTTTGGTAAATCATACACTTGAAAAAAATGAATTTTCTGTTTGCTTGAAAATGGTTTTACTTTGAGCATCTTAGAATTGTTGACTCTGTGAATTTTCCTAATTTTAAATGAGAAACAAGTAAACAAACAGACATGAGTCATGAACATGAATTACTAGCTGATTAAAAATTACAACGGGAAACGAAAAGAAAAACTGAAAATATGATGTAAATTATAATATTGTCTCACATGAGCTGTGGTTGGTTGAAGCATTTGACTTCTGTGTTCTTGTTGGACTTTCAGACATCCTAGTAGATTGCTGACTTCGGTTAAGTGCTACCAGGAGTTTTCAGTAGTGTTTGAAGTATTACTTCAAAAGCACTCATTCTTTTATATGAAGAAGACAAATAGTGAAGAAAGTGATGTGGTATTTTTTTTCCTGAGAATGTATGTTGGACAGGTTATTTGTAGGTAGTGTTAGCACAGCCTTTGTTTTCAGAATCTATCTTCTTAAATATTTATTAAGGATAAAAACAGGAGCCAGCAGTTCTCGTGTGAATGGTATATATCCAAGGCCAGTTCAAGAGGACTGAATGTCCTTATCTTGTCTTGATCCTAAAGGTACACAGAAATCTTACCTATATTTTTAAAAATAAATTATTTTCCAAATACAGAAACAATAAAACAATATAATTAATTTAAATGTTTCAGGAATGAATTTAGCCCTGACACCTGACTATTTTCTTCTAGTGCAATTCCTTTAAAATTACGACAAATCTCCAAGTTTTTATCTGCATTAAACTTTAGTCAGTATCCCATCCTTCTAGTTTCTTTGTCCAGATCCCTTTAACTGTTTCAAGGTATTGGTATAGCCTTTGTAATTTCTTAGTGCTCTTTTTATGCCTGAATCTTTTGAATTTTGTAAATTTTCATTCATTTTCACTGCTACAGTCCTTATCAAATTAATCCCAGTCTATTTTAGTTTGCTAATTGTTATACTGATAGCTGAGAGTGAATGTAACTTCTCTTTCAATGAAGACCTGAAGAACATTTCTCATGAGTGTTTGATGCCTCAAACAACTTTTTACACAATGCCCCACCCTGACATTGATTTCCCTCCCTTCATTTCTCTGATTAAATATATCTGAATGGAGAATTAAGCTATCTGATAGCTGAACAGCTGACTAATCTGAAATCAGTTAATGACAGTACTTGTAGGAGAGGCCTTAACTCTTTCTGACTGTGCTTCTTTGCTGAACCGAGAGAAACTGCTCTGTGCTATTACCTGCTTCATTTGTTACTGGTTTGAAGATACATGCAGAGCTCTTCACAAAGTGAATCTGAGTTTAGCTCTAATCTTTGTGAAAATTGGAAATTAAGTTTGTTGGGACAGCACAACTAAAAGGTCAGCTTGAACATACCTGCACCCAGAGTTCTAATATATCCATATTATCCTGTTCTTTTAGCACATCGCTAGCATGCAGGTGTACCGTAGAGAGTTTAGCAGTAGTAAGTGATGTTACAGAGAACCAAGCCTAATCTTAGATCCTGGGTTTTTTTTTTGTTTATTTGTTGTTTTGTTTGTTTGGGATTTCTTTCTTTTAATCTATTTTTTGTCTTGATTTCATGCACTGAGTATGCATGATCTTGAGCTCTGCCACATAGTGGGTCAGTGCAGAACAACAACTGCAGGTCAGGCAAAGCAGGCCTATGCCATAATCTGTACAATTTTTTGGTTGTCTTGTTTTATTTGCCAAACTGACCTCTGATTTTGTTTGTCTCCTTCTTTAGCTGCTCAGTTTGACAAAGTTTCAGTGCATTGTTTTAAAGGTGCTCAGCACTTGAAGCAATAGTGTTCAAAAAAACCCTTACAAAACAGTAGAAGCTATAGTCTTTAGTGTTTGTAGACAATGAGCCCAAGTCTTAAGCAACAAAGCTCAAACTGGACCTTTACAGCTCACCTGTACAACATATGAGCATGTGCACTCTTTCCACCCCTGCAATGTACCTTAATGTAAAATTACTTGCTATGAACAGAGTGGTTCACACAGATTTACAGTGGTCCTGGAAAGCATTGTAAGATTAATGCTACGTCACAAATTCTGTATTAAGAGTTTTGAAAGAAAAAATAATAAATACTGTAACTGTGCTTGTGAGCAAGAACTAACTGTCAATAACAAGCCAGTGTACACCACTAATAGCTTTACACATCCAGCTTTCTGAAAACATGGTCTTCTGGCATTCTCATGCCTGCATTTTATTTCTTCAAAAGAAGCTTAAAAAGTGTGTTCAACCTTTTGTTTGCATTTAACTTTCTGAGGCAGATGGGATAAGGAAGATCATGAGTCAGAAACACAAATACTATGGCATGCTGGCTTGGCAACTCTTGGGCAGTTTCTTGTTGACTGTGACCAGCAAAGGGACTTCACTCAAAGAGTTACTCCTCCATTGCTTTTAAGTCTGCATAGCAGCAGCATTCACCTTCCCATCAGAATGTGAATAGTGAGCAGTGCTAAATTCCTACTCATGAATCTGTCACCATAAACTATAGGTCATGTTTAAGTCAACTCTAACCAAATAAAATGCAATTTTAAGGGGAGGTATTTTTTAATTCTTATTAGTCTGAGGAATGCAAAAGTCCCCACAAACCAGGCTACATAAATCACTGTCTAAAACCTAAACAAACGTAAGCTCTATTTTTATATTCTGACTTCCACTACTGAGTAATCTCTACATCACTGCAGAAACATTTCCTCCTTTTTTTTTTTTTTTTTTAAATTCCATTAAAATCCTATTGCTGCAGATGGATTTTACTAATGAATTTCCTTCAGTAAGATTAAAATGTCTTTTTCCTTGTGAGATCAGATATTTCTCTATAAAATGATAATTAAGACATGCAATTTTCCTGTCCAAAGCTATTTTCTGCAGACAAATGATGTCCCATTTTATTTAGCCCTGTTTATACTGAGAAGTTTCAATGGATTAGTCATCTTTTACAGTAGTTAAATTGATTGTTGTTAGATTTTTGAACTCTATTACTCTATTACGGATTTTCTTTTCAGATATGACAATAATGGTTTGATTTATTATTTTCTCTTCTCTTTGAGATGCACACCTTTTTGAGTGATAACAAATAAAACAGATCAGAGGGTCACTTGGAGCAGTTTGTAATAAGCCTCAGATTTTAGTCTGTATGGTTGATATTTAAGTTAAAGACAACAACACGATTGCACAAATTAAACATTTTGCTTAAAATAACAATAGTATCTGTACATTTACCATACACGATTGCTGCTTATTCACCTTTAAAGGTTCCATAATGAGTGGCATTATTAACATTACTCTTTAAAACCTTGAAAGAGGAAATGTGGAGCAACTAACTCTTTATCATCATTCTGAAAAATTGATCAATCATTTCAATCTTTTCAGTTCTTCTGTGTATAGTAGGTAACATTCTTTCTTTGGAGTAACAATTTTAGCTTTTGAGTGGGGAGCTGTCCCATCAAAGAATTATTTGCCTTCTTCCTTTGTTTTCTAAAGAGGACTTCTCATTTTATCTGCTTTCAGGTTCTGATACATGGGCTTTGAATTGTCCTCTTGCAACCACCTAAGTTTCCCTTCAGTACACTGTAAGCTCTCAGTAGCTATATGGATGTTAAACATTCTGTACTCTGAGCAGCACAGAAGTTAAATTCAAAAAGGAGATGTGGCCATCTCCAAAACTGGAACTATTGATTTCCAGACAGCAATGCTTAGGGTAACATAACAGCTTGAGGGAAGAAGAAAAATGTTAAACCACTTACAACAGAAAAAAGACATAAAACACTAGAAGAAAGAAGTAGGCAAAATGCCTTAAAATGCACAGATCTGACTCATCAAATAATAAATAATGATACACGTTTTATCTACAGCTGAAAGAGTGGATATTTTACCTTTCGGGGACTGGTCTTCCTCCTCAGCCAATGGAACCAACCAGCATAAGTGCATGCATTGGCCAAGGTTCTTCTGTCAAGATATCCTTCAAAAATCCCACTCCTGAAAATGTGTTGGTAGATGTTGTGCTGACAGGTAAAAACATTTTTTTTTTTTTTATAAGGTGTGGGGAAGAACTTACACTCCTTGTGTTGCATTAAAAGTATGAGTGGAATGGGATTACATTTGCTTCATTCCATTGCCTGGCAATAGAGATATCGTGTATTATTAATGTCCACATTGAAAAGCTCTGTAGACTGTGCTGTGAGGGCTAAGAAATAACACAAATCTGTAACACGTGTTCATAGGAGACCTCTTAGGTTCATACATCCTCATGTATACAAGCAGCTGGTTGTTGACAGTGGACTGCATTATAGCATTTAGGTGATAAGAGACTGCTGGTGTGCATTTTGCGAGCTGTTTGTCTAAGCCAAATAGCTAATGTATTGATTTGGTTTTGTTTCTCAGTTATTTTCCAAAATATTTTATATTATTTTGTCAGAATCTAGATAGCTAAAAGAGTTAAATAGGACAAAACATCAGAGTTTTTTTCTGATCGAGCTTCCAAGCAATTATGTTTCAGCAGTATTTTCAAATATACTTTGATAATTCTGGATCTTACGTTATTTTTAAAGATTGCCGATCGCTGTCTGTACTGAGATTTCACAGATCCTATAGAACTCAAGTTTAGAGTCTCAGATTCTCCTTAATGACTGAAATTTACTCAGTGAAAGATACATTCACTCTGAGTAAAGCAGACTGCAGAATGGGTTGAAAACTTCACTAAATTATTGGTTTCAAATGATAGTGATCAACACCTTGATGGTCAGCTGCTGGCTGGTAATGAGCATAGTACCTCAGAGGTCAGTACTAGGACCCATATTATTCAAGACCTTCATTGATGACATGAGTGATGACGGAGAGTGCAATGTAAGTTAGGGGAAGTGGATGACAAGATGAATTGTAGAACTTCAGTCCAGAGGTATCTTGATAAATTGTTGGAATATCTCTTTTTCAAATTGCTCTTGTTTGTCAATTCATCATCCTCGGAGCAGATTAAAATGTGGTAAAATATTATATTGTTAGTAATGAAATTTTATTTCTATTTTTCCTTCTCATTCTATCTACCTTTTGTCTTATTTTAGCTCTAGCACTTGACAGAAGCATTGTGAATTGCTAGCTGTGCAACTCACCCTATTTGACCAGGAGTTAAATGATTGTGTAATCTCTTGAAGTGTAGGTGTGTATTATATGTGTGACATGAAGGTTTGCATTACAACTCATGGAGTCCACTGCATTTTATTCTAGTGTAAACTGCAGGCTGGTGTCCTGATTTGAACAAGAGAAATTATGAGAAGGAAACTGCTTGGCCTGTTGATCATAAATCTAGTGCCAGATAGCACAGTTTAGTACTCCAATACTACTATTAATAAGTATTATTTGTAAAAAAGCTAATCAGATGTTCTATTTGCAAAATAATTGAAAAGAACAATCGAATTTATCCACAATGGAATTTCATCTGAGACTATTTATAAAGCTTAAATATTGGTACTAAAACCTAGCGAATTGTGATATTCTGAGAGACATTAGCAGAACCTGTATTGTTTAAGTATTTTAGTTGAAAACAGTCATTTTTCTAACTATAGAACATTAACTTGTCCCAGGGATATTTTCAGTAATAGAGACAGTGCAGAGACAACTGGCTGAGACAGTGAAATACTGATCTTGGTTTTTATGCATCAGAAGTTTTCAGTCTTCATTTTTCTTTACACATCAGTAGACCTGACATGATGATGATCTAATGTTTCTGTGATCTGTGGAATTATGAAAATTGTTCTTTGAGAAAATAAATTTTGTACTGTGATCTTTATGGAGGTAAATGATACTTGTCCTTTAAAACAGCTAAATTATGAGGGAGTAACATCTTGTCCTTTCAAAGCTGTCTTGATTTTTTTAATCAATCAGCTTATTATGTAATGTTAATTTTCTAATTCAGTTTCTTCTGGCAACCTGTAAATAATGTTTGCTTGTTTGTAATCACAATAAGATAGTTGAGGTTTGTATTCAAGCTGTTCTAAGAAGTGGCTGTGCATGCTATGATTTTCTCTCTCTAGAAATATTTACTGTAATTCCTATTTCCTTCTTTCTAGAGCAAGAGAAATCTAGTCTTAGAAGCAATGTCATGGGTGTACAAGTTCAGCTTAGCATTACTGGCCCTTACATATCCTGGAAAATAATTTCCATAATGCCTATATATTTAATTGAACTTACATGTTGTCAAGACATAGTTTACCTGGAAAGGAAGCAAATAGTATTTTAATATGCTAACTCAGATAATGTAGCTACCATAGCAATACAGATATGTTAGCCCAGTGTACATTGAAAATGAATTAACTTGTTTTTTTCAACATTTTTCAACATTAAGAATGAATTTGCCAACCCACAAGGCCAATCAGTCTGGTGAGAGTTATCCTAGTATGAATCCTTTACTTCTACTGTACTTCCTTTCCTACCAAGAACTGAACTTTGGTAGTCCTGAACTTGCTCTTCCACCAATTTCACACGCGCACACCGCCCCCCATTTATTTTGCTTGTATCAGATTGTTAACGAGATGTCCAAATCCGAACATTATTTCAAGACCATTTACAGCCATAGGTTAGGGAGAAGACTGGTTCTCTAATTCATGTTGTGATGATCTATACTTTATTTTAATGTGTTTTGACATGAAGAGCCTATTTTTGTTCTAGGATCTCTCATAGCAGTGCAAGAACACACTTGGGAAAGTACAAGCTAATTAAGAATGTCAGTAGTAATAATTCAAACATAACAGTAGAAACCTTCTATATGAGTTAACCACAAACATTTTAGTCTGAAATATAAAGTAATCTTAGTTTATTCCTTAAAGAGAGAGAGCCTAATCATTCTTAAAACCTGTTTTTTCCTGACAAGTTTGAATTCAAAAAGTAGAAATGACCCGATCAGCAGGAAACTCAAAGTCACAGAAGTTTTTGAATCTATCTCTGAGAACAGCACTTAAAACTATAGGTATAGTAATTTAAAAACAAAGCCAGTACCATTTTGAAATCTCCTACCTGATATTTTAGCATTAAAGTAAGTTACTAGAAATCTTTATTTTATTTAATCTTGCACTGCACTCCTCATGCTCATTGCTGGTGTTATTGGAGGCCAGAGAGAGGGCAGAATGCAGAAACTGACAGAAAGTAGCAAGTCAGAAGGCAGAATTAAAGGTTTGATTGATCTTGATCTTTACAAATTGTGTTTCAGATCATGTGCCACTTGCTAAGAGAATTAGAAGTAGCAACAATGAAAATCAGGCATCTCAGTTAAAGCATACAAGCAATAAACATCAACATTTATAGATTTAATAAATGCTTTAAAGAAGATTACAGAAGTTATCTGTATCTTGTTTTTGAGTAACATTCCATAGGCAGTTTCTGCCTGACATAGACGTGAAGTTATATTTAGAAATATGTAGTTGAGGAATTAAAATAGAGATTAATTTGGAATTGTTATATCTGGACTATTTCTGAAGCTTTGTCAAACTCAAAAGCATTATTCCTCAGAAATGTTTCTTTCTGTGAATTTTGACTGATATTGTATCATAAACAGTCCTTTATTTAGGATTTTTCTAGAGCAAGTAAAGCCACCCACTATCTAATGATTTGTGATGAAAAGTTGAAATCTTGGACCTCCTAAAACCTGCTGTTTTCGTACTGAATTTAATAGCAATAAATTTTATTCCCAGGATTGAGATACATATCTGTGGTGTAAATCTGCAGCTCTTGTTCACATAAGCATTCCTAGCTACATTTAGAGTATTCATAGGATTAATACTTATTTGACAGCAGGTATGTTTCCCCAATACGAGCCAAAGATCAGAGCTATGGAGTACACAAACTCTAATCTCAGGTGGTTTAGCAACCATTTGTCCTAGTTCAGCTCCTTCAAGTTGAATGTTACTGCTCTTCTGCAAATACCACAATATAATATTTCTACTAAGAATTTATGGAAGCAACTAAACTGATTTAAATAAATGATAGTACTGAAATCTCCAGCATCAATCAGACCACAAAGAATAAACCTGTATAAGAATTGTCTCTGAATATTAGTGTCTTATTAATACCTATAATGCTTTCTTTTGGTTGACATAATTTAGTTTCATGTTTTTAATGGGCCAAATGTATGTTGAAGTTTCAGGAAAAATGTGCAACTGTTTTTTAGAGGATATTAACTTTGAAGTTTGAAGGGACATGGTCAAATAAAAGATTAAGGCTGCAATGGTAATTAAGAATTGGATAAGAGAGGTAAATTGGTTCCTCTCTGGAATCCACTGTTATCTGCAGTATCTAAACGAGTATCTTTGCCAAGGCATAAGGTTGCTTTTGATAAGAGTGTGTGCACAGTCATATTAATTTTTTTCAGGGGAAAAAAAATATATATATATTTCCAGAGATTAGACAGCTAGTTCTGTGAAAATTATTTTTAGCTGAATATTTAGATAGATATAAAGAAAAAATAAATAAAAGGTATTTTAAACTTTGGGAAAATATTCTAGTAGGGGAAATTTACAGTACTTAGTTTGTTTGCATCACAGAGAAAAAAATAGAATTCCTTCAGAATAACTAGCATTATAGGGAAAGCTTTCAAAATAGCCTCATTTCTGCCATTGCAGTATCTCAGGTCAAGAAAGATAGCAATGTAGTTGCTTTTTGATATATTAAATTGGTTGTGTATGCTTTTCTTATGCACTCATCTTTTAGTATTTGGAAAGGGCTCTTCAATTTTTAAAGTATTTCCCTACAGATGGTAAATCTTATTTTAAAGCTCTAAGTTGGTTTCCAAAACCTGCAGCTTTGCTTAGCAAGACATCTTTGACTGTGTGAACAGCTCCAAAATCCTTTTATAAAATTGGACTTCAAAACAGCTTTTCCTATCTCATTTTTCATTTATCCACAACATTGACAGTAATCAGTGAAAACAATCAAAATAATGTCCAAATCCTCTGTCTCTATGAAGTAATCTGTTAGTTGATCCAGGAACTTGTCATCAAGAGACCAATTCTTGTCTGCTACTGTTGTAGTACTGCTGGTCCTAAACTTGTTTCTCTCAAGTTGTCTCTTACAAGTTTCATATCACCATGGGATTTCTTGGCCATTTTGTTTTTTTTTTCTTTAATCTAGAAAACAATTTATTTTTTAAGCGTTAGGTGCTATTTACTGAAAACATTCTAAACTTTGGGTTTTCCTGATGGTGCGCTATTTTATTCTAATTCTATTTAAGAACATCTCCGTATTATATCTGTACTTGTCTTCATTTACAATGAGGAAAATACTGAGAGAACTTGTAAGCAAAGTGGAAAAAACAAAAAAGCCCATGCACTCCTATTTGAGAATGTATTTTTAAAAGCCTCCCTTTGTGAAGCTCTTCTATTAGATAAATTATTAAATTAATTTTGACTTGTAAATGAATTTCCCTGAATTATAATTTTTTGAATTACTTGTAGATCAGGAGCAGTCCAGTTGTCATCTCAATGTCTCTCTCCTATCCCAGTCCACCAGTAAAGAATCTGTTTTCCGTCTTCAGCTTGAACAACCACGAGGTATGTACTTTCTTAAGTTCTGCTTTGAATTTTTTTTAAAAGGTGTGATCTTTTATGGTCCCTGAAATCTAAAGTGTGCATAAAATTCCATGTTTTGATGAGTGCAGCTCATCAGCTGATGTGTTGAATGTGATTCCTCGTGGAAACAGGTATTAGCCACATGTCAATGAAATTTGTTTTACTTAAAATTAAAAAGTAACAATCAGAGACACATCCAGTAAAGTTCCTCTGCAGTGTGTATTGTTCATTTTTTTACTTTTTTTTTTCCTCACACCTGAAATTATTTTCTTGGACTTTTGAAATATGATTTCTTTTATAAACCACGTCTTCCCATCAAAGAACAAATGTCATGTGTGAAGTCAAAGTGATGTTTATGTGTAAAAGAAACAAAAGGGCTGCAACCTGACCTCATAATAGGTGTTATGAGTATGATATAAACAGGGTGAATGAGCCCATATAGTAATGCAGTTTTGATATATTGCTAGGAAAGGCTTTGAACAAAGAGACTAAATCCAAATAAACAAAAAACATAGAAATGTTTATTAAATACTAGATAGAAAAGCATCATTTATTAAAACTTGTAATTAAATTTAAATAGAAAGGCTTTTTGAAAGCTCTTCTAATGAGAAATTATATGTTTTTGTGATAAGTGCAAATGCATACACTTGAAAAGTAATATTTTAAATATATTTAAACTATTATCAACACTTATTTTACCAATTTATCCTGCAACAACTCACAGTTTCCTAAAACCTGAAGTACCAGAAAGGAAAAACCTGTAATTGCTAAGAAATTTCTTTTTAGAACAAAATATTACTAGTTCAAAGGAGAAAATGAAGAGGTAAAAAATTCCAAAAGAAATCAGTTAAGCATTTGTAACTGCTTTTACTTTTCACTGAATTAACAGAAAACAAAATGAGATACAGACTTCATAGTTATTTGGTTTTAGATGTGCTTATCTTTCTCCTTAGACTTGTCTCTCCTGTCAATTGTTGTGGGGTTTTGTTTGTTTTTGTCTTTTTTTTTTTCCTAATGTAATTTTTCTGTTTCAAATTACTGTTTTCTGTATTTTCCTGTGTTGTTCCTGATAATTCCAAATGTGGCAATAAAATCTAGAAACCATAAACCTAAATTATCTGGAAAGAATTAGACTATTTGGTTTTATTTTTTGAATTAAATTTTAAATGATATTGCTAGTCATGTCTGATCTGAGACAGAATACAAAAGGAGTGAGTTGCCTTTAGGGTTGTAATTATACCAAAATTTATTTATGTCTTGTACATGATAGCAATTGATTTATTCAATTTATCCAGTGTTGTGGGAAAGCTTGGATGACCACAGAATTAGTATGTTTTAATCATTACAAGTTATTCATTTATAAAGTATAGGAGGTAGGTAGATTCCTATATTTACACAGATTGTTTAAATATTTTTCCTGATAATTATTTTGATAGATTACTTCTCAGATAAGCTTTCTAATTTCAAAACAGATAAATTATTAATATCTTAAATTATTTGCCAAATAAAATTATTTTCCTTGCCAGTATCGTACACAAATATACGTGTGAGCATGCATTTCATGTTAACATAGCTATCAGCATAAGCCATACCATTTACCTTGAAGAAATGATATCTATCTCAAGACCTGACTTAGAAAAATGAAATAAGGGTGAATTGTTTTCAATTTCTTCAATAAATTTGCCATATACTGTGATTTTTCCTGAAGATGTACTTGCCACATCTTTATTTTGTAAAAGATGTTGTAGACCTTGCTGTTCCCATCAAGGAACTGTTTTTGCTTTCTCTGCTTGAAGCTTGCTGTGCCTCAACAATATTTCTAGGTGATATAAAAAGAAGGATTTAGAATAAAAAGGAGATGTAAGTATTCGTCTGGAGATCATAACATTTCCTATATGTACATTTTACATATTTTACACAGGCATATGTATAACTTGTAACTGTTGTCATTATATTGTATTTATTTTTTTTCACAGAAGCAGTGAACTCTCCAAAACAATCTGATTCACTTACACAGTAAAGCTCAAAGAGCAATCACTTGAAAAAATATTAGAGCAGCAGGGCAATCTTTATAAATTGTACTTTCCACTACTTACACTTTTATATCTTAAATAGTTTCTTGATGTAAATATTTTGTTCTGAGCATTTTGCAGCCCAGTCCACCTCGTTGGGAGTCCATAAAACCAGTGAATGCATGCTTGCTTTTTGTCTTTTTTTTTTTTTTTTTTTTTGCATGTGGTCTCAGAAGTCAGGGACAACAGGATCATGTTGAGAATAATTTTTATGGGAAAACTTTGTGCCTCTTTTTTCTCTACACTTAACAATAGATTATATGTGGATTAGATGCAGGTGTTATTGCTTTACCACTGTTCCCTATAAGGAAGAAAGGATGCCTTGAAAATGCGTTGGAACCAAATATTTCCACTTGCTGGAATGATTGCTAGACCATTTAGAGCAACATTTATGCTTGTGTAAAAACTTTGTGTGTTGCTAATTAATTACTTGTTTTTCTTCATTGACTCTAAAATCTGAAGGGACAAATTCCAAAATAGTGAGATAGGCTGAGAATCTTGGAAACATTTTTTTCGTCATATTTTTACAAAAAAAAACCCCAAACACTAGCCATGCTGTGAAATTGTTTCTCATGGTAGATTGTCCTTTTTTTCCTGCCTTGGCTTCACAGTAGCATCATAAGTCTTCTAGAATCCTTGGTACTCTTTCCTGGTAACGCAGACTGCATTACATCACCTGGTCCTAATACTGAGGCCATGATGCCAGTCATTGCAGGTTATGGCTTAGTTGATGTTCCAAGTGGTCAATAAACTTGTCTGTCATGAACGACGTGGTGTAGCATCAAACAGGAACAGTAAACGGGGCAGTTAGTTAAACCTAGTTTTTTAGATATCTCCACATTTTATCATAATTATTATATTTAGAAACGTCAGTCTTTTAAAGCTGTTATGTTACCTGTTCTGTGTTCCTCTCTTTTCCCACTTTACTGAGATCTCTATGATTAGCTACTTCATTTTGCCTTCTAACTTTGCCTTGGTGTAGAATAGATGTATTTATTAACTCTCCCAAGCACTTAGGAAAGAAAGATAAAATCTATCTGATAAATATATACACTGTTAGGGAGATATTTTCCAAAAGCTGCCTGCAGTTTTAAATTACTTTGAAGGCAATCAAATTTGAGATATTAAAAGTCTGTGTTCACAGTTTGGAAGCATGTAACTACTATAGTTTCATATTTTTATTCAACAGTATTTGAGAAAACATTTTAGTGTACTTTTAATGTGATGTACAGTCAACTATGATTATGGATAATTTGTTTTTTAAACTAATTTACCTAAGAAATGGCATAAATTTTATTCAGGTCTTCAGGCCATTTTCCTGAAATATTAGATTTCAAGACTTCATTCTTTAGTTATGTACTTATTTGCATCTGTTTTGTGGTTTGTTTGGGTTTTTTTTTTTGGGTAATTCTGAATGCACAATCTGTTTTTTCTTGTGATTGCTTTCAAAGATGGAAATACAATTATACTAATGTACCTGATTTTCCTGGTTTTCTTAGCTCCCAGGAAGGCTCTGTCTGTGCCTCTTTTATAATGCTTTTATTATCACAAAATGACTTGAAGAGATAGAAAAAAAAAATATGTGAAAAATAGTTCTCCATTGTAGCAGACTATTATGAAATTATGTTGGAAAATGTTGAGCCCTCTTTTCTCTTCCATGTTTTAACTGCATTCTGTGACCATGGTTTGCTCACTTACAATAGCAGAAATACTTTTACAATTTATAACTTACATCAAAGATTGTGTGAAGAAGTAGTCAATATTTATATAATAGATTCCACAGGAAAGGAGCATTCAAGCGATAAAAAGACTGAACAACCAGGTACATGTCTTATGTGATACTATGCTATAATAAACAGTTATTAATAATGAAGTTAACTGCCTTAGAAGGACACACACACACACTGAGACCTCACTACAAAACCAAAATGAAGTTATGATAATTAGGAAATTAACTTCAAAAAAAAGTATTTTCCTTTTTTTTTTAGGATTTCATATTCAAGATTTCCTTCTTTTTGGCACACAATTTCACAGAGAAACTCAAGGAATTTGAGTTCCATTCAAATGCTAGAGGATTCAGGTGCCAGATTTTCTTTGAACTTCCTTAGTCTAAAAGTATTTTCTGTTTTATGTATTCAAGTCTTCCTTCTTTGTGATGAACTTTTGTTACTATAGTTTTGATTTTCTTTCATTAATGTTATTGCCTTCAATGAAATTTTTACTTTTTGAAACTATCAAGTTTAACTTTTCTGAGTAAAATTGTTCAATGGGTGTACTATTCATCAGTAGTTCTTAAGCTGTGGTACTTTAATTACTTGTGCCACAGAAGATTCATTCAGGTATTGTACAGCCTACTATAAGTCAAAAGCTGCCTGTCAGTGAGAGCAGCCTCTAATACCCGTGGTGCAGATGCTAACATATGGAAAAAACAAAGTTCATGTTTCTTGATTTAGATTTTCTTAAACATCTTCAAGATAGTGTAAATAACTTCTAGTCCAGATTTATTTGCAAGAAAGATTTTAAACTTGAATGTAGAGAGACGGCTTTCTTATTGTGTAGTATCCACAATAAATAATACTGTATTTGAGCACCTAATACTAAATTTGAGACTGTTACCTTTTCTAAGCCTTCAGCTGGTGTTTTTCCTTCCTCTGAAGTGTCATCATGGAACTCAGAAACTTGTACAAATGCAGATTTACTTTGTGAAACTTTCATCAGAAGCAAAGACGCAAGACTTCTTCCTATTCCATGTATATGGCAATTTCCTTACTGCTGAATCACCCTGGCATACCTCTGTCTATCAAGTGACAACAGGTGAAACCATTATTTCAGCTGGACACGGTGCTGGGCCTTCTTGTCTAGAGTGTGCTTTTGCCAAGAAAGGTTGGGCCAGATGATCCTCGTCGTCCCTTCTGATCTGGTATTCTATGATTTTAAAAGAGTAGTGTTCTCATATTATAGCTGACAGAGAAGAATGCTTTCTTTAAAGTGGTGTCAGTACTAGGATATGACGTGGCAACACAACAAGTGATGGAGTCTAAGCCACATTTATCTTCAGAGCGATATGCTGGCAAAGTCAGTGCATTCCAGCTGGTGGCATTTTTGTGTGCAGGTTGTCTCTACTATCAGCATGGGAAGCCTTGGAGAGCTCTCTAAAGTCACAACACATTCAAGACCTTCCTCACGAGGGGAAAATCAGTAATCAACCGGGACTTTTTTGTGTTCCATTTTAAGGCACTTCTGCAAACTGACCGTGTAAACATATAGCTGAGAAATCTGTGCTCAAAAATATCCTTGCAGGAAAGCCTAGTTACAGGCAGTGGGAATTATAGTGTTGGGGAGTTAGATGCTTTTCAGCACCGAAACAAGTGTGGTTGATGTGTTGGTACATCGAAACATGAAATATTCAAATACAATGATCAATAAAATGTGAAGATTTTTCTTTGTACTTTTCTGGAATGTCATCAAGCCACATTTTATATATATTTATAAGCTCTTCTATATACATTTGAGTTTTACTTTGTTTACAAATTATATGATGTGAACATATAAATAGATGTTTTTGCAAATACAGGCAACTGTTTTAGTATAATAACTTAAAGTCAATGAAGTGAAAGGCAGCACTGTAAGACTAAGCAGAAAGTCCTCATTACTGTTCTTTTAAGAATAATCACTTGAAGTAAAGAAGTAGAACAGTACATTCCCTTGACTACATAAGCAAATTATTTCAGCATGTTCTCTTGATGTTGCAAAAAGACAGAGGGGAACAAAGATATTCAGGATGCATGTAAAAGAGGACATCAGAAACCCATCTTTTGCATAGTCTCATGCAAATCCGTGTAAGACTTCCCATGTGGATTTATCATCGAAAACAGATTTTCTAGCTACAATTGCCTCACAAATTTAAGCTAGGCCGTGCAGTAGGTTTCATCAGAATCTCATGATTTGTTACTGAGCATCCAAGAGTATAGCACTTCAGAGCATTTAAACTATGCAAATTGGCCTCAGGGAGGTTGTTATTTCACATTATCTTACTCTATTTGCCTATTTAAAAATGTCTGCTGTGTTTTAGAACTTGATAAGAAATTATCTCCCTCAATTTCAGTAAAACTAGAAAATGAAAAGATGATTAATTGTGACTTAGAATAGCATATTGCTCCTAATCTATTTGATAGCAGCTGTGGATGGACAAGATGGAGCCAGGATGTGTCCTTGAATAAGACAGAACTGCTTACTTGCTCTGCTCCCCTTTTCCTAGCTCTTGCTTCTAGTCTTCACCTCTTTTGGTAATTAACCCAGTGAAGACTCCAGAGACACAGATTTGTTTCATCCTATAAATTAACTGGGAAGTCTATGTCGAGTTCTAAATTGGCTATAAAAAATTATCTGCAGTAATCGTTTGTTTCCAGCCACACCAGCGCAGTGGGGAAATTACCAGCAGCATCCATCAGTTGTTTCTTGAGTAGTAGAGCTAAAGCAGCCTGATTTTCTAGACTTCTATCAATTTTTCCTGTCCTCTTCTCCTCTTAGAATAATCACAGCATGTCTCTGTCTCCCATTAATTCATCTGTGCAAGGCCCTTCCATGTTCATGCTCCATCCTAAATACACACTGTTTCTCCCTTCCCTAAACTGGCTAAGAATTTCCCACCTGAGAACTATAAGTGTTCAATCTGCTGTAGCTTTTCTTCATTTGTGTTTCTAAGTTGACATTTCTTATCTATCCAGCTGCTTTGTTCCAGAACACATTGAAGGAGTGTTGGAGATCTATGTCTAACTCTGCTGAAAATGGACAGAGACTAAAAAAAGAAACAAACACACGGGCCCTGCCACCTCTCCCAGCCTGCCAAATGTTATTGATATTAATAGCAAAATGTATGGAAAAACAATTGCATAGATTTTTTTTTTTCCAAAATAAAAGACTAAAAATACTTACAGAGTTCTTGAAAACATTAGCTTAAGATACTGTATTTTTAAATGAAGAGGTATATGTAGGAAAGAAATTGAACCTCTTGAACTTTTAGACACGGAAGATCATTATAAAAGTCGGTGGTTTTTTCAAGGTGATCCAAGTGATTGAGGGGAAGAAGAGCTTCTTGGTTTGAATTTTTTTTTTGTTTGTTTCATTCCTTTTAATCACTCTATTTTGTCCAGGAGAGAAAAGACAATTTAAACTGATCTGTAATTAACTGTCTGGGGCACAGATTTTATTTTAAAGCATAAATACTAGAATGCAGCATTGAAACTGAGCTTTCAACTTCGAAGTTTTATGCCTTAAGAGTGCTTGATAATTACACTGTTGAATTAGTGTGTTGGTTTTTTTCCTACACTGAGTAGAACTCTTTTGTAAAACATTTTCATTGATTATTTTTTTTTCTTTTGGTCAGTGAAGAATAGGTCTCAAATATAGGACAAAACCTAAGAGAAAGTCAGATTCTATAAATAGCATGCATTCAGTAGCTGAACAACAATTTTTACCCACAGTGCTAACAGAATTCTTCTCTAGATAGTTGCCCACGCTGTAAAGTCAGTGAACTCTCAAGACTTTTCTTCATCAGAATTTGATTTAACTGGCCTGCAGGAGCATTGTGTACTTCAGCTTCACTTTTAAAATTTTATTTCCCAAGTGTTAAGCTTTTTATATATCTATTTCAGTATGATGATCCCTGCTCTGACCCTTTCTTTCTCATCTGAAGTGTCATCTTGGAAGTCCAGGTTTCAGTGCCAGTGCAAGGAGTCATTGGGCACAGATATTTAGAAGACAACTATGGGAATTTTTTTGCAAACCCTTGGTACTTTGTATAGCTGCTATCTTGAGGAACTGTGAACAGCAGGAATGTGGCTGGATACTCTTTTGGGTTTCAGTATCATGTAGCACAGCCCCTGATATGTTACACAGGAGGGTCTCTTTTTTATCTTGTGTTTGTATAAAACCCCATCACACAAGTCAAACTTAGACAATCAAATCATTTCATAACTGCCAAAAAAGTGACCTTGCTTCTACACATTTTCCAGACCTCTATGAATTCTGTTGTCTACCTTCTCTACTCATAGTTCTACAACTCTTTGATAGATATATATTTCTATTGCCTTCTGAAAATTTTCTTAGACCTCAACCTCAGCTGGAATTACATGAAATCTCAATCTGAATTGCAGTCAGAAAGGAATGGAAAGGTAGTTTTTTTCCTTTTTTTGTTAGTTTAGTTTTGAAGTCCTCAGTACTAGTTGTTTGAATTGGTTAGGAAAGCTCCCAGAGGGTGCTGGGCATGCGAATATGTGTTTTTTGCTTCTTGGTGTAGACAGTGTTGGCTGTTAATTTAGAAGTATACATGATGGCTAGATAGAAAACTTGCTAAGATTGTACTGTGCTGGAGGTACATGCACACGGTTTCAATCTGTTGGTGCACTTACATAGTCTTTTAAATGTTAACATAGACTTTCAAATTTCTCCAATAACTGTGTCTGCCTCCTAGGCTCCTTGCCTGGTCAGTGGTTCAGACTTTGGGTCTTTTCCTACCTGCTGGCTTATCTAGCTCAAAATTCACTAGCAGAACATAGACATATGTTCAGTGACTCAGCTCACAATGACTTGCATGCCTGTTGGTCTCTTGATTACAGATTTAAGTCTGTCCTGTATGTGTGCTTAGTGTGCCTGCCCTTTACCTGATCACTCCTGCTACTTGTTGGCTGGTCTGATTTGATATTAGTCAGCACCTGACACCTAGCCACCCACACAAAAGTCTGTTCTCTCCAATGACTTGTCTTAGACTTACTCCGTGCAGTAGCTGGCACTCAGGCCAGTTTGAACTTTGTTAGTGTCCAGCTCACAGAGAGGCTCACAACAGGGAGAGTACTTACACAGAAGATAGACATAGGATTTAATAAGAGTATAGGATAGAGATCAAGCCTGAGTTGTTGTCAGACAGTGTATTGGCCAGCACCTGCTTACATGATTGGCATCTTTTACCCTCTTTTGCCTTTATTCTCCCATGCTTCTTCCTCCCTCATCCACTTCAGTCTTTCTCTTTTCCCTTTAATGTTCTCTCCCCTAAACATACTATAGTAAGTTTTGTGCACACTTAAGTAATATGTTTAGTTCTGTGCTAGGGTTTGTGACTAATTGAAATAACAGCTGCTAACAATTGCATTCAAAAGTTAGAAAAATTATTCCTTATATGGAAAGATGCATTTGATTTATTCAGTTCTGACTAATGGATGAATCTCTTGATATTTGAGTATACCTGTTTTCAGATGTGTAAGCCAATCCCTAAATAGCAAAGAATTTAAATTTAAACATCTACTTCAGTTGCACTGAAATGAAAGGAAATGTAAATATTTATGTTCGGCATGTATTCTAATTGCTGTGGTATGAAGTGAGGTGGGATTATTTGTGTTTAATTATTTTGATAAATATTTTAGTACACCAATATCGATATGTTCACCTCAAAATTATATATTTCTTCTTGCTCATAAGATATAACCTGGATCAATAATACTGTAGCTCCAGTTCTTTAAAACTGTTCTGTGTATGGGAGGGATAATTTAATCAAAATGAACATCATGTCCTTAGTACTCTGCTGCTTTAATTCTCTTCCCTAGATATTTTGTCATACTATTACTAAGATTAACAAGTTATTAAAAATATTTTTTTTTATGAGGGAGATAATAAATTATTCACATTCTCATTGAATATTGATATCTTTCAGTTACTGGGGGAATTGGATTCCCTGAGTTACTTTTCTGTCACAAAAGCTGTATTACTAGGCAGGGCCTATTTTGGTTTGATAAAGCCACTGAGATCTTACCTGCCTGAGTGTATTTGCAAAAAGAATGCATATCACTAGTACTTCTTTCCTTTTTAAATAAGTGTCAGTAAAAATTGATTTAATTTTCTCTTCCGCCTTTCATGATGCATACAGGACCTTATTTTCAGCTTTCACAATATTTATGCTGAAACACTTCCTATTTACATGATCATGTTGATACCTTCAATCATCAACATCAGTAATGATTTTGCAGCTTGCAATAATATTTAGGTTTAAGCAATATTTATTTCTTTAAATGCTTCACTGATACCAAGCTAAAAACCCACCCAAACCCTGGACCAACTCAGGAAGAAAAGAATGTGGGCACCCCTGCTATGTTTGCCATGTGTGAAAGAGGAGGACATCCTTGAACTGCAACTCAGTCCTTGCCTCTGTTTTAATGTGATCCTGATCCTGCTCATAAATCAGAGTATATAAACCAATAGAGGGAATTTTAATATTAAGTATAGGACATAATTTTGGTATTCTTAGAGAAATGCAGAAAAAAAGATTTATTTTACAAAAAGATTAAAAGTGTTTGAATCATGACCTTTACTATTACAAGGAATAATATCTCCATTATATATATAATATATAATATCACCATTATGTATAATATCACCATTGAAGTATGCAACACAAAATTCTTAATTGAAAATCAGAGTTTATGTTAACAACATACCTAAGATGCTTTATTACATCCATAGTCATTTGGTCTAGTATCATCTTCTACTGAGTGGAGGGATATTTAGCTTATTTCTTTTCATGGTGATAATATCTTCCAGGGTGACACAATGTAAAGGTTTATGAGAGCAAAGCTGGAAGAGTGTTTGACTTTCTGGGACTCTTCTTGCTAGGACATTAATTTTACCATGCATTAATTTATGCCCAGAGATATGTTATATTACTATTAATATGCTATTTTAGGTAAAACTTGTATTTGCAAAAATAGTTATAACCTTTAAAATTTAAATAGGTAATGAAAGTGCACTGATACTTAAGTACTTAAGTACTTCCCATATTGCATGTTGTTAAGGTACTTTATAATTTTATTTTCACCGGTCTCCACTTACTTGAGGGAAGGTATTTAACACTGTATTCATTTTAGTGCAGAGGAACGGAAGTATAGGTGTACTAAAACTTTACCATACTAAAGCCGTGACTGTTTCAAAATAAAACCTAGAGGCTTGAAAGTTAAGTAAATCCTCTGTTCTCATAGTTTTTTGGTGAAGCATTTGGAAAAGAGTTTTCATACAAAGTCTAAAAGAAGACTTAGAAAGCATGCTATTCTATGCAACTGTCAAGAAGTTCATGAGGCTCCTTGATGTGACTCAGTTTCTTTTATCCGTAAATTTGAATTATTAACTTCCTCCTTAAGGTTTGAAACTCAGTCTAACTAACATATGAGAGTTTCTTTGTAATAGATTAGCTTATTAAATGCAAATCCTTTTTTTCTGATTGTCTTGTTTGCCTGCTTGTGTCATAAAAATGATAACATGCAATATCATTTTGTACATTGACTTGAAAACTATGGTATTGCAACAACCTTTGATATTGAATTGTCTTTTATCTGATTGCTTCACAAGCACTTAAATCCCCTATAAATTGAATAATTTTCTCCTTCATATAGATATTAAGATAAAACAAAGGTTAATAGCCTATTAAAAATTATATCTATTAATTACAGGTAACACTGTCTTTTTCACAACAAATATCAATAATGTCAGATAATCCATGAGGTGTGCTGACATTTTTATTACCTTGCTACATACAACCAGCAGAAAGCACAAGCTGAATAGGATGCAGTCCTACTAAAGGCTGTTACAGTTCATTTTTTTCCAGGCATTGTATACAGCTTTTTCTATTAAATGGGAAAATAAGAAGTTGATTGTTGGAAAGAACTGTTATTCAGACCTGTATGAATCACACATTAAGTTTTCTACATGTACAAACAAGCAATTCAGTTTTATCACAGTAGCACAAGACCACAATAGACTATATAATACCATGTCAGTAGCAGTTGAGGAAATTTTGGATGATCCTTATCTCTTCAGCATCCTTTACGCCTCTTCAAGTGTAAAATCACCAACTGTATCTCATTAGTCTTTTTATTAACTTGTTCCTTTTCCAAATCAAGAATGACTTTTGATTTTATTTTTGTTCCTTGGATCCACAGACTTACCTAATTATCCCAACCCTGAATTAAGTGGAAATGCTTTTTTCCCCCTACTTTTTGGTACCTCTGCCTGTTACTGATTAGAGATACACAGTTTTTTTTTTCCCTGACTTCTCGAAGCCTATTTATTTATAGAATCCCTTGGTTTGGTATACAACATTAGTTAGTCTGCGTTACCTTCTGCAGGTGTTGTTAATCTTTGCAACACAAGCAATTTTAAATTATTCAAGATGAGAGTGAGAGATTCAGTGATCCCAAATTATTTAGTTTATCAAAAAGAATTTTGGTGGCAAGTCATTTGCTCTCCTCAGTAAAACCCAGGATGTTGATAATGAAGAGTGTTCACTCTCTCAGGAATTTAGCTAAATTTAAAAAAAAAAAAAAAATAATAAGCAATGATGTTGCTTTTTCTTCCTTCCTGGAAGAACTTGTCTCTTACTAAGAACTGTGCAGAGGTTTGATTGAGGGGTGACAATAAAACCGTGACAGATGTATTCTTATCCCATCTCCCTGCCCCCTTCCCCTTTAGCCCCCCTTCTTCTCCCTTCTCACTAAGGACAGGAGATTGGAAGGGAAAGAAGGACAGAGAGTTGGAAAAATTAAAAATGTCTTACTAATGCTACTAATAAAAATAGAGAAAATAATACAAAATATACAAAACCAATCTTGAAAATCCCTGCAACTGCTCTAGCAGATGTAGGGCTGGCACCCGAAGTCCTGGACTGGACTCTGCAGGCAACCGGAACTGGATTCAGTCTGTCACTAGGCCTCAGTTTGCAGGGACAACTCTCCTAATGTCGGCCATAAGGAAAAAGGGACGAGACCCTCGTGATCTCCCACTTTTATATGAAGTATCACATAAATGGGATGGAATACTTAGTTGGTCAGTTTCAGTTCACTAGTTCTTGTTGCCCCTCTCCCGGGATGTACATCCATCCTTATCAGCCCAGCAACCTTGCATAACATTGCTGTGTCAAACTTGTTTTTAACAAAATCAGGACAAACTGAAAATGAGCAGTTTATGCAAAAATGAGTAAAAGCTAAGTTGTAGACATTTGTTTTGTATTTCCTATGAAAATGTTGATGTTGGTAGTCATCTTGCCTCCTGAGTTGTGGATTACATATGATTTCCATTTCTGGATTCACACAGATGTGCAGGATCTGTAGCAGCCACCTCTGTTCAGAAATACTGCAGCTCCCATTTGCCATTGAGTCATCCAAAACTTGTCTTCTGTGCCAGTACAATTCAGAATCAATCTGACACTGTCAAGTAATTTGGGTCCTTGGTCCTTTCCAGACTATCTTAATAGGAATTCCCACTTTTAGTGGCATTTTCTTTCTCTCAATTTTTTAGTCTTCTATCATAGCAAGTCTTTCCAGTCCATTTGATTTGCCACATATCAGTTTTCTGTTTGTTTTTGTTTGTTTGTTTGATTGATTGATTGATTTTTAACCCTGTTCACACAATATGAAGCAATGCACAATCCACAACCAAGAACTGCTAATTGTCCTTATGGCTGGAAACTCATGGCACATTTCAACTACCACTCAGAAAACCAATAACATTTTAATAAATATCATAGTAACCAGAGAAATTCAGGGGATAAAGGATTATGAGACTTTATTAAGCCTTAATAAACTTTAAATATGATATGTATCTGTACCCGAGTCTGACAGGTAAGTAGCTATGTGCCAACATGTCCCAGACCTTTGCAATAGGGCTAAAATATTTCTGAACATATATCTAAACTGATGTGTCCTTATGTGGTATGACTGAGTAGCAGAGGTGTGCATAAATAACGTGTGAGACTGCAGTGACAATAAAAGATGATTTTGTGTGGACATGAGAATTTTCAGAGTTTGAAAAATAAATTATTTTGTAGTTTAAGACCTATGGACCTAAGTCAAGCGTGGTATTTATGGGTTCTGTCAGAAAACATTACTTGTTAAAAAAAGAACAAGTCGATGTGAATTACCAGTTTGGCTGTAAAAATCCAAAATGTCTCTGAAGTAGAAAGGCACTTGACAGCTAAACATAGTTTCTTGCTAGAGGATATTGCTGATGGTTTTTTTTCTTTACTTCCTCTAGGAACAAATTATTATTCTGTGCTAGTCTTGATAAATTCTGGAGCAGGTTTTGCATGACAATGGCAACAGTCAGTATTCTTTAAATTGTCATCCTGAACATATGATTACTGGCCTCTGTATGAGGCTGCTGCAGTTAAATCAGTGCTCACTCCTAGAACTATAATAAAATCCAACAGCAATGACAGCCTGGCCATTATTTGACTTCATTTTCTCCTGCACCAAGGAAGTAATCCAAATGACTTGCTAATAAATGTAAAAGAAATAAAGTTTCTTTGTCTTCTCTGAGGGATTTTCTTTTCTTACATGAAGTTTTATAAATTGAGTCCTGACACCTTATTTTCAGAGTGCATGATTTTTATTTTTTTTCCTTTTCACTTGCATAATGCCACAAGATACATCTTGAATCATAAGTAGCGTTAGGATGAGAAGACTGCTTGGTTTAAGTACCAAGTTATCTACTGCTGTAGTTGATAATGTGTCACATTCTATTTCTGTGGAAAGTCCACAATACATCTAAAACCAAATAAGCAAACAGAACTGTTTTGCAGCTGGTATTACTTTATATGTGTAGTGTATAAAACACAGTAGAAACAAGGATTTGAAATGTTTATTTTTCTGTCTGAGAGGAAGAAAGTACTCAAAACTGTGAAACAAAAGTTCTATAGGGAGAACTTGAGGGCGATAGATGTCTCAAGCCTTGAGGATATTGTCTGAAGATATCAGCTCCTGGCTAAAACCCAAATGCTTCAGTTACATTGTAGCAGTATTCTGGCTAACCTTTGAATATTTTATCTGTAACAACAAGGACAAAGAAAGTTGATATGCAAAGCTGTGAGTAGGAGAAGAATTTTGGTCAAGGGGACAACTTTTAGAATAGACATTTCCACATGTTGGGTGTTAGGACAGTAGATACAAATCACAGTAGGCAAAAGGGATGTAAGTGGAGAAAATTTTTCTTGTTTATCTAATTTGAAAGGCTAATAAAAGGTGTTGTTAATACAGTTACAGTACTACTACCACTCATATCCAACAATAATACAGAAAAGCCTCTGTTAACGTAGTTGAAATCATTACATAAAAAAACCTTTCCTATTATGTACCTTTTTTTTTTTTTTTTTTTTTCTAATATAATTCTCATCTTTCTGGTGTCCTCTGGGTCTTAAGCTTCTTTGCTTGCTTGCTTTTAAAATGTTCATTCCTCAGTAGTTTTGGGATCTGTTTGGATTTATTTTTATGCATTGTCTTAACACAGTCTAAACGAATTTTCTCTTTACTGGTTCTTTGTTATTTAGTTGTCTATTTTCTGCTTTATCTAAACTGTTTTAACAAGATTGTGTATCAAGTACCATCCTGTGTTTACACTCTTACAAACAATTTTTTTTTTTGTTCTAGTGTCAGACAATTCAGTCTCCACAGATGTTTACTCATATGTCTATAAACTCAAAATATCCTAATTCAAACCTGATGGGTAAACAATAGCTATCATAAATAAAATAAGCTAAAATCAACTTATACCAAGACAAATGTCCTTAGGCCCTGCCTTGCAAGGCCACTAAATAGCTTTTTAATAGTAATGTAAATAAACCATATTTACTGGGTTAAAGAAGTGTTCCCTCCAGTAGGAATCGTAATACTACTAAGGGAAGTATTTAGCTACGAAATACATGAAATAAATGTAGCATATTATTGATTCTGTCATTCATAGAACTACTGATTTATGGCACAAGCCAAATCAATGGGCAAACTTTAGTTTTCAAGAGGGATTCTTCTTACCAACTTGTCTATTTTCTTGAGTAAGACACAAAACCAGTGTAGAGCTCAATTCTACCTTACTACAGAAACCTGTATACCTTGAATGATAAAGAGTATAAATATGAGACTATGTAAATGCATACCTGAGGAAATATATATTTATGTGATTCACAGCAGACAATACTAGCTAAACTGGCTGTTTCAAATGTTTATAAACTTATATCAAGGATACAACTTTGAAAAAGACCAAAATGTTGAATAATCATTCTATCCCGTTTACTTAGAAAAGTCAGTTGGAGACATACATACGTATGTTTCCAGTTGCTGTCTACTGTATGAATTGTAATATGTCTCCTGGAAACTTGTAAGAAGCAGTACAATTTTTGGTTGTATATAAAAAGTAGAAGGATACACCAGTGTCATCGTTGATTTCACAATACTTTGCAGATTTTGATTAAATCTGCCATAGCTTTAGAACTTGACTGTGTTTTCAAAGATTGGACTAAGAGATACGTGTATCTAGGAAAAGTTTAAAATGAAAGTAAAACTATATCTCTCAAAAATAATCAGATTTTGACATATGTCAAAAATTCAATTATGCCTGAACTGAAGCAATTACTGGTTTCTTTCAACCATAGACTCAAGCCATTTTTGTGTGTGTTTGGGTCTAGAAAAAGATTAAGAGAAGGGGAAGCTGTTCTAGTCTTATTTGCTGCTACTTTATCTCAGGATAACATAAACTTTCAAGGAGAAAGGATGAAGTCTGGTGTGAGTTGTTTTTTTTTTTTTTTTTTGTCGCTGGGCACTAAACAGAAAGTCACACTTGTTTACAAAGCATATGACATTTCTTCTGTGGCTCTTACATTTTCAAAATATTTATGTAGTTGTTTTCTAGTTTTTGTTAATCTTTGAGGCAGGCTATCAAGTGCTGGTAAACTGTCTTGTTATATACAGAACACAGTTAATTTACTGTAGTAGAGGGGCAGAGAGGATGAGTAGCCAGTAAGGCAGAACATGTAAGATCCCATTTCTGAACAATATGACTGTCTATTCCTCCACTCACCTCACCAATCTTTCTCCACCAACACTGTGGTTTTGGTCTTTCTTCTTTTTCATTATTTATCAATGAATCTCTTTTGGGAATATCAGAATTATATTTAAATGTGTGCAGAAATAAAATGAAAATTTAGTTAAGGAAGGACCAAGTGACCCAATGTAACTGAGTTTTTACTTGTCTATTTTTTAGTGTGTCACAAATAGTATCATTCCGAGAAAAGGTGTATTGAAAGATCCTTGACAGTGCTAATGTAAAAGAGATTTTGCATTTTTTTTTCCTTTAACTTTGCAGTATGCCTTCTGCTTTCCGTGACTTTGAATCTAGGATATTATTGTGCTGCAGACCCTTATATTTTGTATGCCTGATTGGTCTCACAAAATTTTATCAACATAAAGTTGTCCTCAGGGAAATAAGCATGATGAACAATTTTCAAATGTATAAAATAAACAATGGAAGATGAAATAGATCTACTGTCTATCAGAATATTGCAGTGAAAAAATATATTTGGAAGGAAAATCAAGAGGAATTGCCAGTCCACCATAAAGTTTTAGAAAAAGTGCTGGACCATAGGATAATCAGAAATGTTTTACTACTCTTATTCCTGATTATTATTCTTCACTCCTTGCTCTTATCTCTTTGGCTTCCCGTCTGCCACACGACTTTCATATAATAAAAGTCTGACCTCCTCCACTTATTCTGCTCTCTGCTACAGCATCATTTTGCAAGTTACTTTCTGTGTCTGTTACTCTTTTCCTGGTCCTTCAGGTGTTTGGTTTGTTTGTTTTTCCAGGACTATTGCTCACTATTCCCTGTCTTTACAATAATTTTTTTTTCTCTGATGCATTTCTTACGTGTAGGTCTGCACTACTGCTCAAACTTGCTCTCTTCCTCTTCTCATCTCGTACCATTCAGATGTGTTTTCCTATTGTGCTGTTTGACTGGATTTCTGTAAAGTGAACCTGAAGTCCATCATCACAGCACCTCTGAAGGAAAATTGCAGAGATATCCCATGCTGTCAAAACAAATGCAGAAGATAACAGCAGAGATGAAAAATATAATTGAATGTGGCATGTATATGAATGTCAGGCTTTTTTTTTTTTTTTTTAATTTAACACCTACCCAAAGCCAAAGTTACAGGTGCAAGAGTTTCAGAGATAAGAGAGGTGTTCTGCGATAAACCAGTTTAGGAGGTTGCATAATTTCTGTATTACTGCAGAACACTCTTACATCAAATTTGACAAACACATACATGATGGAGACTTTGTTCTGAATTATATTAAGCGATAAGCTTGTACTGGGGGTTAAAGAAAAATGATTGTTTTTCTAACCCTCAATAAGAAAATGCGATCTTCATTATCTCAATTACATGTATTTTTTAAAGCTTTCACAGCGTTAACAATCTCAAGTGTAATTTTTTTGTTTTAGTTATCACCAAAGAAGTGAATTACTGTAGTCAGAAACATTTTCTTCCCTCAGTGTGCTTGACTCTTTTAAGCTTAGTTTTTACTGTACTTCAATGATAAATAAACGTAATAGTTATTTCTGTCAAGATAAGAGTTTTAATTTTGGCTGCAACTGCACTATAGCCTATTAGTGAGAGAAGGATAATGTTATAAATGAAAAGGAAACTTTATGCTTGGCCTTTTAGACATGCTTCATTTAAAAACAAAATAAATTGCATTAAATGAAACAACATATTTAATTACAGAGCCCTGTTCCCAATCCATTTATTTTAATCTAAATAGCAAATATTTAACTTGTATCCATTATTTGGTACCAGAAAGAAATTATGTTAAATTAAATAAGTCAGAAAGACTCTGCCAAGAGTATACAAAATTGTATTAACACAAGATTCATAAAAAGGCAAACAAATCTTACAAACATGCTGTATCTAATAAATTTTATTTTGTACTTATGATAGTGATGATGTGAAGCCTTTCAGTTAAAGACTCAAATCCATTGCTTTATTTGTGCCATTTATTTCTTAAAGCAGCTTCTCAAGTTTTAATTAGTCATTTGTGAAATTGTTTATTATCATCTGAACTGCATATTGATGACTTAACTTTTTCAACTAAGGAACTCAGCAGCTCAGAGGGGAGATCTTATTAATGCATATAAATACCTGAAGGGAGGGTATAAAAAGGACAGAGCCAGGCTCTTCAGTGGTGCCCAGTGACAGGAGACACAGGAGCTTCCATCTGGGCACAAGGGAACACTTTACTGTAAGGGTAACTGAGTGCTGGAACAGGTTTCCCAGAGAAGCTGTGAAGTTTCCATCTCTGGAGATGTTCAGAAGCCTTCTTGGACAGAGTCCTAGGCAACAGACTCTAGGTGACCCTGCTTGAGCAGGGGTGTTGGACCGCATGTTTGCCAGAGATACCTTCCAAATTCAACCACTCTGTGATTTTGTGAAGCTTTCAGAGGCAGGGGAATGGACAACTCGTAACTTTTGGTGGAAGAACGCATAATTCAGGAAGCAGAGACTCCTCCTAGAAATGCAGTCATTGTGGACTATTTGTGAATCTCCCTTGCATTCCACCTACCTAAAGAAATTGTACCAAGGGAAGGTAAATGGTGATGTAAACATTAAAAAGCAGGATGAGATTAATGTAACCTCTAACATTCCGCAGCCTTGTTGTATTAGCCCTTTTACTTAATTTATTGTATTTAAGTTGATTTAAACTGAAGTGCGTTACATCCAGTTTTTTTCATCTCAGAGAACATGCAAATAGGAGCTTCAGCATAACATATTTTTATATATCCACATCTTATACTTTGTTTATTGATCTTGCTCTTCAGCTCTGAGAGGACATGAAAGACTGAGCAACCAATTAGCTGACCTGGTTAATTTCAGATATAGAAAAATGTGTTCAGAACTTCACTGATATATGGTTCAAGACACATGAGTAACTGATATTTTAGTAATACATGTGTCCTTCAAACATTTATCTTGAGATGGTAAAGTTTCTTTCATATCTTCCTCGGAGATGTAAGTTGGTCATCTTGGAATACTGGATTGCAGAACCACAGAACTCTTTAGGTGCTATGGAACCTCTTGAGATCATCTTGTCCAGCCAAACCCTTCCTTGATCAAGCAGGGTTATCTAAAGCAGGTTGTCCAGGACCACATACAGTCAAGTTTTCAATATCTCCACAGATGGAGGCTGTTGTGTGATGGCTATCAATTCAGAAAATTTTATTCATATATACTCCTTGAGACTGACTAATTATGTTATTGATGGAAAATCAACCCAGGCTGCTACAATATCACAGTTTGTTAATTGGAACCATAACAAGGGATTGCGATACTGTTTTACTCAAAGGGAATAAAAAATTCAAGCAACCCCATTGAAAGCACTAAAAAAATTAAAAGATGTAACAAAAATTAACCCATCCTAAATAAGAGTCGAGGCAGAAATGTTGTCTGTTCTTCATTAAACTCTGGGAAATTAGCACTGAACCACTTTTGGAAGAGCTGCCGTTAAAAAAATCTTAGTGTTAATATGCAAGCCAGGCTTTTCTCTCTTCTAGCAGTTGAAAATAAATGAAGAATACCTAGACCTGACTTTTGTTATGTATTTCAGATACTTACTGGAGTGCTGGAAATATCTCACTCTTTACTGTCTGATATAAGTTGTCCTTTTCTGCATGAGTTCCTTGAGAAAGAATTAGTAATCCTTCCCCAGTAGCAGCTGCTGTCTTTGAATATTTTGGAGCTTGCCCTTTCCAGATTCTGAGGATAGCGATTAAAAAAAAAGACCTGATTATACTGGGTTGACATTTATATGGCCAGTGCTAATTTTAGCAGGGCCATCTGTGGTTTTAACTGAAATGATTTTATACTAATAATTTTAATGGAGAAACTATCAAGAAAACAAACCAAACCAAACCCCAAAGTGCCCACTCTTAAATTATTCCCCATCATACTTCAACAAGACACAGTGAGCTCTGCCTCATCTGTCTTTTTCAATTAGAGAAGTCTGAACTGAATGCTGTTCTTCTGGGTACAATCAATGGGAGGCACTCTGAGATGCTACAGGATTAAACACAATGCATCAAGGAAATAGTCCTTTCAAAATCTTGAAAATCTGCCATCAAAGTACCTTACTAATATGAAAAATTCATAGCTTTAAGGTTAGATGAGAGGATGATTATTCTTTTCAAAGATATTGCAGGATATTTTGCTCATTACCATCACAATTTTATCACTGTGGCACTGCCTGGGATGCTTGCTCTTAAACATTTTCCTAAGCTAGTATAGAGGCAACAAATGCATTTTACCCATCTGTATTCCTTCCAAATAACATCCTAGCTATGGAGATCTACTGCTTCATTAATTAATTTTAGCTCTCATGGTGCTATGCTTTCTTGGGCTGACACAAAAATTACACAGAACTCAACCATAGTGCAGTGCCCTATAGAAGTGAAGTGGTGAATTTGGAATACACTCATTTTGATTTAATTATCTAATTCAGTTCTGAGTTCTAGGCTCAAACGTCAAAAGATGTGGTCCCTAAGGAATCTTTTACAGAATGAGTGCTCCCTACCAGCCTTTGGAGAGTCTAGAGGCAAGGCTTAAAACCAGAATGCCTAAAAGATACATGAGGACACAGATCTCCCCTTGCTTTTCTGTAAGGCAGCTGACTCGCAGCTCTTGGTTTGAATTTGATGGCTTCAGTCTTTTAAAGGGACAGCTGAGCTCACTCTGCTAACTGTCACTGTTTCCTAATGGCCTGTAGGGCAGAGGAAGAGAAGTAAGGTATGATCAAACTCTAGTCCATAGCTTTTTACCAAGCATCATACAGCTCTATTCCAAAAAAGTCTTGCTATGGATTTCTTATGAAGAATTTGTGGATACTCATTGCACTTTAAATATTTACATGAAGATAAGAGATCAGCCATTGACATCAGTTCTTGGTATCCCTAGCAGAGTAGTTGAGGTCCACAGGCAGATAGAAGCAAATTGGCTGGTAACGCTGACTTGCATTAAAGTTGTCTGCACAGATATTGTCTGTTGTGCCAGCAGTTGCTGGCCCATATTTTCTAAATGGGAAGGAGGAAAGAAAAGCATGAAGTAATGTGTCATTTTTGCAATTAGGCCCATTTAATCTATTTTATTAACTAGGAAAATCATAAGGAAATAAATCTGTACTAGCAGTTAATGATCAGTTGGAGAGTTGACAGCTGCAGGAAAACCCAGTGATATAAAAATGACTGTCAATATGAACAGCTTCTACAAAGAAGATTTTTTTTAATTGAAATTGTGAATACATTCTGTTGCAACAGCGATATTATGAAATTTGTCTCTTCATGATCTTCAATAACCATTTTTCTGCCAGAATGACCTGGAATGCTACCATTTGGGTTCTGCATTAAAATTTGTTTTAAAAACTAAGGCATTATGTCCTGTATCAGGCATAGTTGAGCTACACTTCAAACAGTATATGCTGTGCGTATGTAGTATAACTAGGTATTTTATTTGTTATATGTTAGAAGAGTTGCAAATGAAACTCAGGGATGTGCCATAATGGTGTTACAAAGCACTTACATACTGTTGTTGATTACACTATTTTGGTATGCATGTATTTAGATTCAAGACAAACTAATTTCAAATATATAATGAAAAATACACTTCTAATTTAAGGATAGCGCAGGCCTCTGTGTTACCTACACCAGAGTAGGCCCAAAGTGGGCAAATCATGGTAGAGAGCTGCCTCTTCTCTCATAGAGGGAGAATAGTGCATCAGTGCTATAGCTGACTTCTGTTCCAGAGGGATGGATCCCATTTCAGATGTTTTCAGAACTATGACAACAATGTCTGTGATCAGCTTAGTTATTTCAGATACTGGTTTTAAAAATTAGTTGTTAATTTTCAAGGGTTTTCAAGAAACCCTCTGAACACATTATTGCCAACAAAGTGGGTAAATATATGTTGTATATCTTTAAAATTTTGGGTATGTATGTATGTATCTTGATGCATCAGATAGGGAGAATAAGATCTAAAGAAAAACCTTAAATCTTTATTAAAAGAAAAAAAAAAGAAAAAGAAGAAATAGAGTTTATTTTTTTCACCTAGGTATTAACACTTTTAATGGATTTTTGAATTAGGATATTTTCAAGCTATTTCAAGATACAAGACTGGGCAAGTAATTATGTCACAGAAAAACTACTCATGCCATGATGGATGTCTACAAATACACAAACAATAAGCAATTAGGAGTGCAAAGCAGTTGGTTGATTTCCACGACTGCTACATAATAAACTTCTTATATATAGAAATCCAGATATAGTTAGATAAGAATTCCCTACTGTTTGTAGGATCCATAATAACGTGAGACAGTGGTCTATATTTGAGGTCTTAAGACATTGCTGCTGAAAAAGGCAGAAATCCTGCAGACAGAGTGGTTTGTCTTTAAATAGTCCCAACTTTCCTAATTTAAGATTGACTTTCCAATCTTAATTTCATTAGCTCATTTTAATTTCAGTGTGTTTCTAGCTAAAAGTTTTACAGCTACAAAATCACATCGACTCCAGTGGGGTTACATGATATAGGAAGTACCTACATAACACAGTACAAGGTAATTCTTTGTAAAGGTAATCAGTTTGGACAGGGCAATTTGTTTATTTAAATATGCTGCTAATATACGCAAGCTACTCTTTACTCAAGGTTGCTGTTTCTGCTGAAGGAGCAAATGATAGCAATAACACATTGTGAGGTACCAACAGAAGCTGCAATGGCCAGTAGATTTTATATTATGATCAAACGCTAGCAGAAGATTGACACAGATGAGGAGTCTTGATTTTTGTTCTGCGTTTTGGAGACCTGTCTTTCAAACCCTTCTCTCCCACCCTGCTGTGACTTATGTGACCTGTTTTGCTTTTGGCCATTCGTGTATGTCATCACTTTACTCCCTCTCCCTACACATCCGCCTTCATTCCCAAACTTCCACACATCCACCTCTTTTTTTTAATTTTGTCTTTCCTGAGACTGCATTACAGCTACAGCTCTCACCATTAAGGTCTTCACCCCCTAGCCACTTAGGCTGTAGGAAGGTGAACATTTGGAGCACAGAGAAACTTTCCCTGCTGACATGTTTTGAGCACACAGCAGCCTGTGGTTATCAGAAGTAACCACAGCGACGGTGCTGCTTGTCCTATGCATACCAACTTGAACAGATTGAGTCATTCTCAGGGATTGATACTCAGAGGCCTGTATTGGCATGTATGCATTGTAGCAGGCATGAAAAATTATCACAAAAATGGGTTTAAAGCTTAACATAGAAGTAGTTACAACTAAGAGGTTTTCTGCAAATAGCTGAAACCCTAACCCTGCAATGTCAGTTCCATCAAATTTCAAGAATGATTTTCAAAGAAAGGAGCTTGATAGTGAAAAGACTGTATGACTTACTTACTTGTTCTGCGTTGTGTAATTTTTTCTATAACTTTATTTCTGAAGTAGCTGGAACATGGCCTGAGGTAGATGTTCTGACACTTGGCAGACTGGCAAATCATTGGAAAAAGGCCCTTAAAAATGCAGTGTATCAGGCCACCTTCATTATGCACAGCATAGGGTGGGGTTTTCTGTTGTTGTTGTGTTTTTTTTTTCCAAACTGCAAAATCAATTTGATGAATAATCGCACAATAAAGACATGGCTTGTATAATAATAATGTAGATTATTTCAAATATATTTTGACTATGTCTTGAACATGAACAATTGCTTTCAGATTGATCTTTTTTATGTAGTGTTACTCTAGAAAATCATGGAATTGACTTACATGTTAGATGTGATCTTTGAATATCCCATGTTTACATGGGATCTTTATGTGATCTCCTCTATCCAGGATATTGAATCACAAAGTACCTTATTACAGGAAGACATACCACAAATGTTACGTTAAGATGAGATTTGGCTGTAGTAGGAGCAGGGTAAAATGAGATTTATTACCACAGGGAGAAAAGTATACTATGGTAAAATGTAAAATAGTGTATTAAACAGAAAAAAAAAAAAATAAAAATACATGAGTAAAAAGACATAAATAATTTTCAAAACTTTCAAAATACTATATCTTTTCTATCTTACAGGAATCCGATTAGCTCCAAAAGAAAAACTGGACATTCCATTGTTATTTATGCCGGATACAATGAAAATGTATGAGGCTGTGGTGGTAATTCATGTAATGAGGGAAAATGGTGAAAACTGGCCTTATGAGGATTCTGCTGAATTAAATAAAGACTTAAAGAGGTAATTTATTCTAAACAGGGAAAAGAGAAAGTGGTTGAGGATACTCATTCCTATCATCATTTTCCCCTTCAGCTATTTGTGTGTAGCTCCCAAGGGCAATCAAGTGTTTGAGTTTGAGGGCAATAAGTGTGCAACATAGGCTTTCAATCTACCCTGCAAAGCATGCAGATTTAGAGTAAGACTTTTATGTGTTTCGATACTTATCTAACTTTAAATTAAAAAAATGTGAAGTACTAGCTGCCAGTGCATTTATTGAGCAAATGACAGCCCTTAGATGCTTCTAATTTTTCAGTATATTTGGGCTAATAATGATTCTCTTGTGGATATGTTTATGTAATTATGCATTAACTATATTAACATTAATTAGGAGTTGGACTCAATGATCCTTGTGGGTCCCTTCCGTTTCAGAACATTCTATGATTCTATGAACTGCATAAACTTTGTTTCAATGTAGACGTGACATAAGAGAGAGTAAATCAAGCCAAATTTTCTCATATCCCAACAGAATAATATTCTAAGACAATAAACTAAATGGATGTAAATTATTGCTGTTCTGATTTGGTTGAATTTTATTTCATATTTTTCCTAGATATGTTAAACATTACAGTGTACAATAAAATGGAGTCTCAACTCTCCAAAAACTCTGAAGTCTAGATTACTTTGGAAAAAAATTCTCAACTGTCTCATAGTGATACTCTTCACTTATTTTCCAAGCAGTGTTACTTTAGCCGAGAATGGAGGAATTCAGGGAATACTCTGGATATATCCAGTTCGTGGAATACCAGAAGTACCACAGCAGAAATTAGTTCCAGGTAGGTAACGATTGAAAAAAACTCAAACTATAAATTTAAGAAAATTAAATAGTCAATTGTGTTCCTACTGCTTCATCATGAGAATATCCAGAAGCACTTCGCTGCATGTTAAAAAATCACAAATAGAGTATCTCCTTTCCCAGCCTATAAAGCAAACCTACATATTTTGTTTTGTTGTGGATAAAAAGAGACAGAAGTAGTCTTGCAAATCTCAAGGCTCATGCCCTTAACTGTTCCAGTTAATGCCCAGTTAGGAACTGAAGGTAAATCAAATGAAAGAGTGACACAAGTGTAGATTTCTGCTTGCATATCCAGAACACCCTTCTGTAGAGCTTACAGGGTACAAAATGTCGGAGTAGATGTCCACTGTTTCTCTCAGCCTTGAATTTTGTTTCTTAATCAAAACCCAAATATAGAGTAGAGTGAATAGTAGTGACTTTTCTACTTGGTCCTGAGGATTAAACTTGCAGTAAAAGATGACTTACATTCGTAGGGTTTTTGTTGTTGCTTAATTTGGGGATACTAAATGTTTATAGATTTGATGCACCTATTTTTTAAAGGTGTAGTACAATCCCAGAATTGTGAAATAGAAATTATGAACAGACTTTTAAATCTATAACATTGATGAAACTACAGCTTAAGGTGCAGATGAGGGACAGTTTTACACCAAATGGTCTTTTCATCTTGTCTTTTCATGAGTGAATAGAATACCTTTCTACACTAAATGGACTAAGGTGCACGAATAACCTCTGAAAAAGTGTAGAAATAGATATTTTTACTGTCATGAATTTAACTTGCTTAAAGACCATTTACTTGCAGACAAATGCCTATGATGTGGTATTAATCAGAGCTTTCATCTCTTTAATTTCCACTTTAATACCTTAACAAATGAAGCAGAATATTATGATGCAATCAACTGTTGTCCAGAATTATGGTTTTAATGAGTCTCATTAGCATTAAAACTGTGTATTTTGATGTAAATGTTTGCTGTGTTATTTAAAGGTGTTATGTAATTCATTGGCAGACTTTGAGATATTTGTCCATTTATTTAGTTATTGTTTTCATTATGTATAGAAGTTATTAATTAAAGCTGTTAGCATTCATAAGTTGTTTAAGTGATATCGCTTCTGTATATGATCAGAAACTGAAGTAATATCAAATCTTAAGTAATTTTGAATTCCTAAATGTTTCTTTAAAACAGCAAAACTAAACTGCTGAATATTTATGACTGAATGTATTATATACTAGTTTGTGTTCAGTGAATGTCTGCAATGCATACAGGGAAAATTGCATTCATTTTGAATACATCTCTTTCTGGCGATCACAGTGTCGTGTTGGGCTATTTTTCTTTTTAAGGAAGTACTAGATTTTCCATTGAAAATTACCTGGAAAATTAAATACCTCTTTTTAAGTGTATTTACGAAATAGACTCCATTCCTGCCTTGATTCTGAAAGCCCATAGTTTTCACTTATAAACTGACTTTTTAAAAGTCCCTGTTGTAAGATATGAATCCAAAGCAGGTAATTTACAAGAAACCTACTTTGTTTTTAAATAATTGTTTTTAATAATGATTGAAATAGTATTGTAATTTCTTTTAATGCAGACATTTCTTAAAATTGCCTGGAGGCTACAAGATGCTATGTCAAAACCCGAAGCTGCTTTGCTAATATATTAGACAGTTCATCTTTTGTGTCATTCTTATTTGCATCTTAATATACTTCAACTTCTAGAAGTCACTTGGCTTAGTATCTCATGAGACCAATTAAAATCATCAGTGGTCACAATCCGTGTAGTACATGTTCAGTAGATTACAACTTGGCTATCTTATAAAATTGATTACAAATGGACAATCATCCATATTTTTTTTAATTTCTTGTCGAGCATACAATAATTTAGGTTGGAAGGGACCACTGGAGGTCACCTAATCCGACTCCCTGATCAAAGCCAGGTCTAATTAGATCAGATTGCTCAGGGAATTGTCCAGTCAAATTCCACAGGTATCTGATTTTTATACATAAATATTACTTAGCCATTTAGGAAAAAGAAAAGGTAGAATCATTTCTGGTAGTAACTTGAGCTGCAGAGTAGAAAATTACGTGGATACAATATGTGCATACAGTAATCTGAAATACTTGGTAAATTTAGAGAAAGGAAATTACTTGAACTTTATGTGCAGTTGTCTATTTTCCAAAATAATGATAATGAATCAAGCTTCAGAACTGAAAGCTGAAGTTAAATAAACATAGCATAGAAGTAAGAGTTTAATTTCTGTTTTTTTTTTTTAAACACTTTACATAATTACCAATATATAGTCCTAAATTATTTATCATTAAATCCTGATGTTAAATTCAGAGTTAATCTTTAAAAAATCATTGGATATAATTGTGATAAAAATAATATTTACACCTTGAAACTGAGAAGTCTGTAATCAGCTCTTCTTTTTCATGTTGATTTCTGTAACTCTAAAAAATTCTAAGTCTTTTCTTGGGGAAAACATTTTTCCTTTCCATTCTTGCATTTAATTTTCTCCTCTTTCTGCACCAATAATTATTGAAAGAACCATAAACAAGAACTATTGAAGTAAGCTTTTTAGAATCAAGTGTATAAGCTAAAACCCAACTACCTTGTAATGAAAAGAGACATCTTTTAGAAGCAGTAAATTAAAATCGCTTACAGAATCAAAAAAAAGCCCTGTCATGCTTCAGAGAGAAACTGGCGTGAGAATGCTTCCTATTCTGGCATAGTTCTGTAAAAGATGAAGTTTGAACAACAGTATTCTTAAACTAAGAAATCAAAGTGTAACATAATATTATTTCATTTAATTTTTAAACTCTTTTATTTATTTGTTTTGCTTTTAGTCTTCCTTTGTCATTGTCATCTCTCAAACTATGCTGTAATTTCTGTTTGCAAATGAAGTAAAATGAAGAGGGAGAAACATGCAAGTGCTGTTGTGAACTAACTGTAGAAAAAGATTTTAATTTCCTTAGTTTTCTACTACTTCAGCTCAACAGAACAACAGAAACTCTGGGTTGGGGAAAAGCTTTTAATTGTCCTGGTCCTTATTGGAATTATGTCATTCTCTAAACACATTTCACTTCTATATTTATTTTTTTTTGTTTAAAATTGAGATGCTATTGCTTTACAAATAATGGATTCTTGCCTTTGTGTAGCTGTGGTACGCTGTCGAGCCAGACAGAGAGTGGAAAGAAGAGTAGAAGTGCAGCTGGCTGGTGTAGCTGCTGGTGCAACTGCTGTGCCTGCCACGAGAAATTCTGCCATGCTCAATACAAATAAGCCAGCCAACATCCAAGAAGTTCAAGTCACCAATGGTAAGAATAAATAGCTTGGATATCATGCTATTTTAGGAACATTGCAAAGAAGGTAAATGCTTCACCAAATGTAGCTCTGCCATGACAACACATGAGGTTTAGACAAATCCTTCTCTCAGTTCATATTTCTATCTTGTAGCAAATAAATATGTGACTTTCATATAAAAGTATGGCTGCAGTTATAGGCACCTTTTAACCTGAACTTTTCTTCTGCTATCTGTCTTAAATATGAGGCTTGGAAGCATACCCTCTCTCCTTTAAAACAGAATAGCCTCCACGAAGTCTAAAGTTAGCAAAAATATGTCTGTGTAAGCACTGCAGGGAAATATTTATCTGCAGGTTGTCCCTGTTTGTGAGATGCATTCCCACCAACAGGCCAATATCTGCAGCAAAATGGATTAAAGAAGGAGGCCTTGTTCGAAAGAAGCAATAAAGCTTTGTAAAAAGATAGTTTTCACTTACTGTTAATCAGCAGAGGACACAGTGAAAATCAATTTCTTCAGAGATACACCAGCTTTTCATATTATATATCTCTGAAACAGAATGATACAACATATAAGTAGTAAGAAAAGAATGCTAGTTACTGCTGTATGTCTGGTATTTCTGTTAATGACGTATGTTAAGAGTCATGCTTGCTACAACAAATTATGCGTTGTTCCATTTTACTTGTATCAATTATTGCACCTTTGAGACATAACCTATGATACATTTCTTTTTGTGTTCAAAGTCATCCTACTTTCTAAGAAAAGTGTTATATAAAAACTATAATACATGGCATGAGACATCCTAGTGAGTGTTTAACATAGCTGTAAATAAAAGGAAGGGATTTCACTCATGCTCCAAATTTGACAGGAGTGTAATGCATTGTGTTGTGGTAAAAGATGAGCCTACAGAAGTTGCTATGTTTGCAATCTATTAGGCAATCAGTTTGAGAAGCAGAAGCACTTGGCTTTTGTGTCTCACTTACGATGTTTAGACTCTGGCCCAGTAGAGCCTTTGCAGGAATACCGTGTTACAGAAACTCTTATGCCAAAGAACTGTGAAAAACTGAAAAGCTGCCAAATGTAAATCAAAATGCATTGCATCCTTCCTGTAAGAATAGTTTCATGCAAATATGCCTTCACCATGTACACTGACTATCAGCAATCACTACCCAGATCTTTAAACAGATTTTTTTTTTATTTAATGGTTGTAAAACAGGAGGGGATCAAGTTGAACTGTTAACATGAGTTTGCAGAACATATACTTACTTATTAATATTTGTAACTACTTAGTTAAACTTTATATTTGCTTATATTATGATGTCAAATATAACTTATTATCTGGGCAAATTATTGTTTATATTCCCATATTTATTGTTTTATATTCCCATATTACAAAGCAATAGCGTTCAGTTTAGTAAAATAAAAATGTGAAGTTCTCAACGTACATTCTTGCCTCTTTGGAGAACTGTAAATATTATTTTATAACTTTATCCAGCCTTGTGAGGACTGATGTATATCAAAATACATGTTGTGGGGTTTTGTTTTTTTTTTTTTTACTATAGAGTGGCAGGCTTAGCTCTTTATTGGCTTTTCACATATGAGTAGGCTACCTTAAACATACCTGAGCTATTTCCTTCCAACATGGTGGCATCTGAATTGGCAAAAATAACATGCCTTGAGCAAGCTGAGGCAGCATTTTGAAAGATGTGTAGTTCTTGTTTTATTCATAGGAGTAGTATCTCATATTTATTAACACTGGCTTCTGCACATACTGCAAGACATTGATTTGGGACAGTGCATCTTTTCAAGCAAGGAGTCTGGTAATGAAATGCTTTACATCACAGCTATTAAGATCATTTATAACTCTGGTGCTTTTCATGATTTTCAATGACATAATAATGTCATTATTGCTAGATGAATTTGATACCTCATAAGAACAGAATTTAGTGGTACTATCTCAGCTTTCTACAGTCTACTGGTAACAACATAAATAAAAGTGTAAACCTCTAAGATGACTGCCTAGGAAGTTGGTTTTTATTTTTACTTTTTGGAAAGTGCAGTTTATCAGAGTGTATGCTTGATGTGTAGTAAGCTGCATCTACATCCAAAGATAAATGATGAAAATTATGGGCAGATCAGATTTAAACAGTTACTACTGTGCTTCAGTATTTAAATTATTTGGACAAGTGTAACATCTTGAGAAGTGAAAAATCTTCAAGCATGCCTTTTCTGTTAAAAGAATTCAATTTCATCCAATCCAGAAGATATCATTTGAAACAAAATATTATTGTAATTTCTTAAGAAATAATGGACAATCTAAATACTGTCTAGCTAAAATGCCAAAGTTTGTTTTTCAGGAGTCAGCAAAGTTCCAGAGATCAAATAATTAAAACTTAATGTCTTAGACTTAGTAATTATGATATGGCCCTTTAAAATATAATCCTCATTTGTTTTAAATGTATATTCGTAAGTTATATGTATTTTTCATTTGTTTTCATATATATGGCTCTAAAGACATTTTTTTGTAAACGAAATTTAAGATCCAAGACGAATCCAAACAAGTGTTATTTTTTTTGTTTTAAAAAGCCCCAACTTTTTTAGTTTATTTTAAATTTTCAATGGGAAATACAAACATGTTTAATTTTCCATGTTCTTCTAAGGAAAACATTGTTCACAAATTAATAGTTATACGTATTTTGACTGAAATTCATAAATTTCTAAGCAACCAAATTTGACCCTGTTGAGACCATGTGTAGTGCACAGCCAGAATATCTTTTAGTTGAGGAAACACACTAATCAGTCCTGTTCTGGATCTGTGTTTGTAATGGTCCCTTGTATCTCATCCCTTCAGATGGCTTCAGTTTATCACATAAAGCAACCATAAGGCTGTTTATAATTTACTTCCCTAATCTTTATTCATTCATGGCTCTTCTCATAGCCCAAAGGCTGGTCTTAGTTCCTTGTTCCTGGGTTCTTATTTTTAGGAAGGCTTCATGGCAATTGATTTTTGGGGGAAAGAGTGCTGTCCAGCTTCTGTAGGGTAGCATAGGTATGATTTTTTTTTTTTCTAACGTTATTTGCAAGTTGCACAGCTATGCTGACTTCTGACTAAACAAATGTACAGTTCCGTTGCACCTAGTGCTTGAAGAACATCTTTCCAGATATGCTAATCCATAATGTACATGGGCATACATTATGTACCTTGACATACATCATGTAAAGTCTATCTGTACCCTATGTTTTACCATTTACGAAACTAGCAAATATATCTATTCTATACAATTTTATAGTCATTATCTAACATGCAAAACTTCACAACACTCATCAAAATATACAGAAAACCTCTGTTTTCTTTATTTTCATTAAAGAACCTCTTTGAAACAGAGGAAAAAAATAATATGTCCAAACAATTGTTAAAAGCTACCACCACCACCATCCTCTCCCCCTGTCCCGGTCCCCCCCCAGAAGGTTTTGTGTTACCCAATGGTATGGATTTCACTAAATGCCAATTTGATGTGACAGCCCTAGATCAGGAAGCTCATCTTTAAGAATTAAGTTCAATAAGATTGGGTATGACCAAAGAAATCTTATTAACATGAGAAAGAAAAATGCTAGCATAGGTAGTGACAAAATATTCATACCGACTTATCTCTCATCCAGAGATTTTAATTTCATTGTTAATAAAGTGTAGCAGGTTAATATTGAAAGCAATACAAAGAGGATAATAATGATGAGGATGGACCTGTATTTACCTAAGCCATGTCTCTATTTTCAGAATAATTTGGCATTATTTTTAAATGGCATTTGAGAATGAGAGAATTATAGCTACATATATATATGTGTGTATATATATACACACACACACACACATATATATATATGAGACTTTAAAGTGATTTTTTTTTTTTACTCTGTAAGAAGTAGAAGAAAGAGCAACAAAGTGTTTGTTTTGGATTAACAATTGGTGAAAGCTGTGAGCAATGGCAACATGAAAGTGTTGACATGGGGCTGAACCCCCTACTGGGTTATGAATCATTACCTTGTTGTTAAAGGTGCCAACTCCTGCAGGAAAACAGGGAACTAGCAGAAGTCAAAGAACTGGGCATCAGAGTAGAAATGGAAGCCTAGATAGATCATTTTGTCAGCTACATAATTTTCATTAACATCTCTCTGTTTCTTTATTTATGACTGAACCATGGGAGAGGTTTGATGCATTGTTTATTTTCTTTATTGAACTGCATTATGCACATGAATTTCAATGAAGAACTTCAAATAGGCCTTTATTTACTTGTTGTTGATATACAAGGTTACCACTTGGTCCATTAAAAAAAAGAAACAATTTAGCATATTTTTTCTGTCACAAGTAACCCCTCCTATTCCCATTTCTCAGTACAACTAGAACAATAATGACAAATGCTTAAAAAAAGAGCTTGTGAATTGTGAGCAAACATAGTTTGCTTATATTTCTGCTTACAGGATGGTCACACATTTCTGTTTCCTTATCATTTTATAAAGTGTTGAAATCTGCATGCCTTGAGAGTCAACTTCATGTAAATTAAAATTACATTCCAATACCTATGCAAAATCATGCTCAGTTAAAATGTTTAACACTTACAGGGAACCAGATCAATTATGAACTAATCTGAAGTTATTTATGTTTCACAAAACTAAAAGAAACAAAAAAATCTGAAAAACAACAGACAAAAAACCCAACAACCTAATAAAAAACCAGAATTTATTCCAGTCTTACTGGTGTGACTTTTCGGTATGATGTACATCCAGGAAAAATGAGAAATCAAAACAACTAATTTGGCAGCCCAACACGATGTATTTCTGAAACAAGAATACATGAGTAGATAGCTCTTAAAATGTGTTTTGGGGTGGCAGCTAAGAGAACACTAGTCAATATAATTTGCTGCAAGAGTCTATGCATTACTTTAATAGTTATATGGTGGTGATTGCCAAAGTTCCATTTCTCCCATTTCTTCTTCACAGAATTTCCTGTAACTTCTTTGGCTGGGTGAAAAAGTATTGCTTCCACAGCAACAGCACCACTACACCTTTGTTTTGTAAAGATATTTTGGGAGAGCTTCTGTAAGTCAAAACACTACTCAGCACATCTCTCCAGGATCTTAGTTTTGTTTCTGCAGCATTTTGGCACCTCACAATGAACCACCTGCATTAATTTCCATGATTTCTTTGGCATAGCTGATCAAAGCCCTTAAGATGCAATCTTTGTAGGTTTTCCAGAACAGTGAGGCAGTGCTCTACCTGTCTGTCTCAGCTGTGTTTGCATGCTTGTCATCACAAAAAAAGCAAGCAGAGGATTTATACACCTACATTTGCCTCAGACAATGTATCTGACAGTCACTGTAGTAACAAACACATGCACACATACAACAAGTCTATCTAAAATATTTTTCTATTTCCAGGTTACTACATCCTATTGTCATTTTTATGCTAAAATTATTTGTCCTTGTTTTCTTCTGTCTCTGAAGTTGCACTGTTCAAGTATTGTTTTTTGTTAGAGAAAATGAACATAGCTACTCTAGATCTCCCTCTTCTCTCCTACATTGCATATTTCCAATATGAACATGAAGCAAAAACTACGAAACAATACTTCTCTACTTGTTATGGAGAAAGTATACAACTTTACGTTTTTGTAAAGAAGTACGTTAGGTCTGTGGTTTTGACAGGTTAACAATAATTTGATCTGAAGCTTTGAAGATATAGGTAGAAATTAAAATTATAAGTAAAGCAACTAGAAGTTACATAGAATCACCACAGAACATTGAATTAAATTGTAACCTTGAACAATTACTCTTTCTTCGAGACAGCTGAGGAAGACAGTGAAACCTCAGAAATTTACTACAGAAACCTTTTGTTAGTTCTGAAATTTACTACAGAAACCTTTTATTAGTTCTGAAACTGGATTTATATCCAAAAAATAACAAAAGTGGATACCTCCCATGAGATTACAGCTGTCTTATAGTAGAGGAATTTACAGTCCCCTGTGCTATAGATGTTCAACCTCATGTATAACTGAATGCAATTAATTGGATAAGAAAAAGGAAGCAAATGAATGTGAATTTAGTGATTAGGTCCTGTGTTCTAATCTCTGTGGCTAAGTCTGTTTTGTATATTATTCAAGTCAAATGATAAAAAGATTCATCCTTTTGTACCAGACCACAGTACAGTGTAAAACTAAGACATGCTTATAGATGTTAGTGACAGTAATAGAAACAATTTAGCTCCATCAATACAGAGTTCTGTGTGCATAAATTTACATTTTTATTAATTTTCAATAAAAATCAATACGTGATCATAAAATCAATAGTTATATCATAGCACAAATATTAGAATTGAAATTATATCCAGAAGCATAAACAACTTAAGCTATTTTGATGTGATATAAGACACAGATTATTTCTATCTCATTTTTAAGTAGACTTTTATGTGAACAGGTGAGGAATACTTGCTAGGAAATGTTTATTTTTTCTATAGCCTCTTACAAGTTAGAAAGAAATAGGAGAATCACTCCATCTGAGATTGCAATTTTATGTTACCCATTTTTACCTGTGTTTGTTGTGTAGTATGTTTTTTTAATTTACAGAGCTACTTTGAGTATGTGTGGCTATGTTTTCAAAACACAAAAATCTGGTTTTGTATGGGAAAACATTCAGGCTGTTCTTTAGTCTATAGTTACACATGCTTACTTGCTTAGTTATTTAGATTAAGATACTGGGGAATTACATAACCTAGGTTGACATCTTCGTCATCCAAACTTCTGAAAAATGCACCTATTAAAAAAAAAAAAACAAAAACCAAAACAAAACCAACAAAACAAAGCAAAAACCCCGCAACCACCACCAACAACAAAGACCAAACCAAACAAACAACAAACCTGCAAATAAACAAAAAGCAACAACAGCCAAAGCAACCAAAGCCCAAACCCAGAACAGACGGAGTTCCTGTTCTGTAAGTCCCCATTTCATATGAGGACCATGAATCAATGGATATATTGCAACTCACAACAGCTAGCATACACCTTTCTCATGTCCTCAAGAAACAAGACCCAAAACCTTACAATACACACATTCCCTTGCCGCATCTCTCTTACTGACATCCCCCACAAAAAGATGAAATTTTCATTGTATTCAACAGGCAACCAGATTCTGATCTGTCTGGACTGATTTTGTTTAGAGAAGATATTGCATTGTTATTAAGTAAAGTAATGTGTTTGTCTGAAATGCCTGCTAATTAAGTCAAAACATTTTAGAGCACACTATTATTAATCTTCTAAAATAAACTTGCATTGTAATTGCAAGTGAGGAGTAGCTTAACAGGTCAGACTGAAAGGTCTTTTCAGTTTCTGGAAGTGCTGCATTCTGTAGCTGGCAAACTCAATAGATGTAAAAGTGCAACAAAAAGCTCGTTGCTGCATATGTGCTGTGTTATTTCAAGCATTGTGAGTTTCAGAGTTTTCAAATTAAGAAGTCTCAGATTGATTTGTGTCAGCTCTACAGAATTTCAAAGGGCAAATAAATTCTACTGGATATAGGAATATTTTAAACAGCAGTATTTTATGCTTCATTGTAAAACTGAAACTGTCCTTGCTAAGTAAGTACTACATCTCAGTGAAGTTTAATACATTCAGATTTTTAGCAGCAATCAGCCAAGTTGTTCCTTCTCACTCAAAATTGTTTCAAGGATGATCAGAAAAATCTATTTTTGTAAAAGCAAAATGGTTCTAATTTTGCACCCAAATTACAAGACAAAAGTTGAAAGTAGTCAGAAAGCACTTATTTTTGTACGGAACAAGTATTTTAAACTTATTTATTGTATTGCCATAAGTTCAGGAAAGCCACCATACATTGTAGGAACACACAGCTGATTTACGAAGTGATACTTAGATATCACAATATTTTAAGATTGTATTCCTGGACACAAAGAATTTATAAGTAACTATGAAAGAGCTTCAACAAATTAAAAATCATGTTTCTATTTTGCGTGTAACACTGGAAGAAACTGTGAAGGAACTGAAATAGCTAGTGATAGGCCAAATCTATATGTTTTTCTCAATTTTAAGGTCACATTCACACAGCAGTAAAATGATATTTTAACTGGAAAGTGATGAAGTTCCATGAATGGAAATGTTATGTTCCAAAATATGGAAAAGTGTGTTTTCTGTCTCAGAGAAGTATACATGCCACAGTACATGTTGGCAGTGTTGGAAGAAAAGGAGTAAGAAGGATTTCTAAAGCAAGTGCTTTAAACAAATTTTGAAAAGAAAAAGTGACTAAATATATAGAACATAATACAAAAAACTAGAAAATTATTTGAACACAAGAATATGATAAAGGAATTAGAGCAAAATCACTGGCATCCTCTTAAGCACCTACAGGAAATTGGTAATTAGAGTAATTGATGCATTGTCAAAAAAACCAAACCAAACCAATTAAACTTGCCCTGTGAGTTACATGTTTTCAGTAAACCACCAAACAATAAACAAAAAAGCTAAAAACTAGGATGCTTCTGAGGGTGAGAAGGCTGCTGGGAGGGAGGAAAGAATAGCAATAGTGCTGACATATAAAATGACTAGAGAAAAGAACCTTGCTATTGCTTCATGATTTGCGGGTTATCTGGTGGCCTGTCTGCAAAGACACTGGCCCTCCAAAGGAATCTGAAGAAATTTGCTTGCATTAGAAGGTGTTCTTCCAAATGACAAGCATAATTTCTGTAAGTCATTAATGTAACTGCTTTAAGCACTGAAGTGCATACACATCTTCATGGTGAATGCAGCGGAAAAACCTGTGAATTATAAATAATATTGTTTTCAATTTAGCATTTCTGTTGGCCAATACAAATTGACTGGTTAGGTTAAAAGACATCTTGAGTTGTTACTGGTTGCAGGGGGCAACATTCAAAGTGAGGCAAATGAATCGGAATACCATGGTAAAAATAATGTCTGCTTGAATAAAGAGTACATCATAACATATGTTCATGAAGAAGCTGTTTTGACGTTGCATGCACCCAGGTACAGATGTGATCTTTATTTGCTAGAATTGCTAGATAAATGAAGACAATGTTAATTAGAAAAGGACAATGTTGAAAAAGGAATACAATGTTTTTGAAAAAAAAAGCATTTTAATTAGTTTATTTAAAGCCTTAATTTATAGATTAGTGTACAAATCTAAGTACAATGCCAGACCAAAGCAGGATAATGTGAGAGATCCTTTGGGCTGATGAAAATCCTTTTGCCTTTCCTGAGGGTTTTGTTTCAATTCACTATGGTAAGTAACATCAAAATAAAGATAGAGCGTTAAGAGGGAATTATAAATAGACATAATAAAAAAGGAATTAGTCCAAAAAGAATTCAGAGAGAGAGAAAATATATGGAAACTAGCTGCAAGGAAGAATGCAGAAATGTATGTGGAACAGCAGATGCTAGATGCACGCCATGTATTTCATATAAATGGATTCAAAAACTTCCATTTTGTTCACTAAATGGTGCACTGTCTTGAAGACACTATGAAAAAAGAAAAACAAAAAAGAAAAGGAGGAGTAAAGTGCTTTCTATGGCTTTTTTTTACAGTAGAAATCTGCCTTAGCAGTATAAAACTGTTTTAAAGAACTGTTTTGAAAGAGAAAAATTAGCAAACAGAAAAATCAAATGTAAGAGAAAGTTTAGAAAAGAAATGTTGAAGTTGGTTGCTAAAGGAATAGGCAGTGGGATGCAGAGTGAAAAAAAAGATGAGGCTAAGAGTGGAATTTTGCAGAGCCTTGAAAATACGGATGAAAGCTTTTATTGGATATGGAAAGAGAAATGAATTTGCAGGGAAGAGATATAAAGATTTATACACAGAACTACACTGAGGATTTCCCTGAATTGTATTGAGGAAAAATGAGCATATAATCAACAGAAAAAGACCACTTTATTATCCCTTTATTTCTTGTATTTAAGGTAATTTATTGTCTGGCATTTGATGAAGTGTATGATGTTATCTTTGCTAATATTTATAATGCTCCGCATACAGCACTTTTGTAGTGGTATGAATAAATCTAGTGAAAGGCATATTCAACTACAACCAGTTTTTTTGAGTTCTTGTGCAATTTGTTTACTCTGCTGCTATTATCCTAGATTTGTGACATTTTGCAGCAAGAAACAGATATTTCTCAGATAATATTCATTTCTTACTGCCCAGATGATACTGTCTACTTGAATGTTAGGGTGTTCTTGAACACCAAGCTTCCTGTTATTGTTTTCCTTTATTATTGTTATAATTCATTTTTTTGCTATTCACTTTAATATTTACTTGAAAACTGCTTTAAAACAATCTGCTGTACTGTAATATATGCTGTCTGCTGCTGCTTTTGCTGGTAAGGCATAACTGCGTACTTAATGTTCATTAATTAATATTCCTCACAGTGTGTGTGAGGACTCCTGGAAGATGGTGGAAAAGCAGGAAAAGGACGAGTGTCAGATGAGAGCTGAATGGGACTATGAAGCAAGCTGTTTCACAAGGTCTATAAGGTCAACATTAGATGCCAGCTGTCTGGTAGAAATAAGTAGCTAAGGTCTGCTCCTGTAGTTTCTATTTTCCAGTTTGGAGACTATTAGATGAAGAGGGGAAGAATTCTTTGTTAGTTGTCAGGGCCACAATGGATGCTTAGCCTTGAAGAATTAGCACAATCAGAGAAAAAACAAACAGCGAGACAGTGCAATATGTTTACATTCAGCAACAAACAAAACAATTTCTCTAGCTTTTGAAAAATATAAAGCTGCAAGTTTATGAATAGCTGGACTTTCATTCTGTGTTTGTATTCTGTGATTGTGCTGACTTCTTTATTAAATAAGTGCAAGTAAGATTGCAGCCTGCTGAATGGGAGGTGAGGAAGGCCAATTGAGTGAATTCGCTTGCAGCTCTGTTTTATTGCATCTTCCAAGGAAAAGCCTCTGTAGTAAGGACAGGCACTTTTGTGATTTGTATCTCTTTCCGTCACAGCTTTAATTTTCTCCCGTCTCATTGGGAATGGGAGACAGTGTGAAATTAAGAAGAGTCCCTTAGAAGTTCCTCTCCCTTGCCATTTGCATGTCACCACGTCTGATGCAGGTTAAGCATGATTTGCAAAGACCTTGGGTTCTTATTTTGTGAAGCTGTTGGACTCATCTTTTAATTTTTAGATGTATAGCATCTATGAATTAGTAAATCCTAACAGTCACAAAGATTCACTTTTACCCAATTTATATGGTCAGAGTGTAAAATCCTTGGAGTTTCCACACTACCTTTCTTATGAGTTAGAAAATAGATTAAAAAATGGTCTATTTCCTTTCATCTTCTTAGAGGCAATTAAAAACAAACAAACAAACAAATTCTTAACACTTTAATTTTATTGCTTTTTAAGTGTCCTTACTAGCACTTGAAAATAAATGACAGCCAAGTCATAGTACAGTGTAGCTCAAAAACTGCATTGGTTTTTAAACACAGCTGCTTCAGTAATTCTGCCTACACAAATCTTGCTTAAATAGATACTACCTTTTGGAAGACTTGGTTTACACAAAGGAAAACACTTAAAGACTGAGATTAATTGCCTTTGAAAACAAAAATGTTTAATGTTTAAAAAATTTGCCTTGGAATAATTACCTCAAAACCATATTCTTCCTTCTTTTCTTTCTTACATAATGCATAATATTCTTCAGAAAATTTGAGAAAGTAATATGTTTTATAATTGGAATTTCTATTCCCTAGACGTAACAGGCTGTATATAAATAGTGTGCTTGTATCTTCCCAGTGTTTAGATCAATAAATATCTCTATGTTGCATCAGATGTAGTTTAAAATCTCCCTGCTGCTCTCTGTTTACAGAACAAAGGTGGATAAATTGGGGTATACTTTATATCTGCATGTGTATTTTAGAATTTACATTAGATATAATAATAATTTTACCTTCACTAAAATGGTGATTTAAAAAAAAAACCACAACAAAAACAAAAAAACACAACCAAACAACCAAACACAAACAAAAAACCCAACAAAACCCAAACAAAATAAACCAACCAAACAAACAAAAAAAACCCCACCAACAACAAAAAACAAACCCTAACGACTGAAAACATGCAAAGACCTGGGCTAAAGGGTCAAAGCACATTTGAACAGCATGCTATATTGTATTTGGCATTACTTTAAATGTGAAAAATGTGAATCCTATCCCCAGTATTTTATTTATTTCACCATTTTAATTGAAACTGGAAATTGTAAGAGTCAAAAGAACTCTGAACATTTGACAATTTGCAGAAATTTCTAACCATGATTCACAACTTTTCCCCATCCCCCCTCCCCTAGCTTCTGCCAGTTGGTTTAGGCAGCATGTGTATTATGGAATTGTCTAGAATAAAATATTAACATGTTCATAGAGGTTTCCCATAGTAAGATGATATAGTAGTGTTCAGGGCAGCTGTGATGAAAATCGAATTACCTTTTTTTTTTGAACAGTTCTAAACTAGATTGACAGTGTAGGTCAAAACCAGCTAAGGGATCAGCTGAACAAGGCTTTCAAATATTGACACCTATAAATGCATCAATTTTTCTTAAGCATTGTAAATATTTAAATATTTTAACTAAATACTTAACATGGGCATAAAACAGGTTACAAAACACCCTGGAGCAGAAAAAACTATAAATATTTAGTTGCTTCTGACTAAAAGGTACATATGTCAAACCAAACCCAAATGGTTTTGGATACTAAAAGCAGCATGCAATTCACAACATCTTCTTCCTAGCATCTGAACTATAAAATAAGCTTTTCCTGGCTAGTGGTGTGTGATATAACTGCTGAAAGAAACATCTGCTCAACAGTTGCAATTTTCTCCCTGTGGAATGCTTCAAATGATGTCATCTTTTCTTGCCCATAAGAAGTTAATTTTTATGTCTGAATCTTCATGTTTTGGCATTTGTCTAGCCTTGGGCTGTGTTGGGCTGAATGTATCACGCAGACATTATATTTTTCAAATAGAGAAATAATGAAGCATGGAGCTATGTAGGAGGATCTTAGGAATTTTATAAACTCTAGGAAAAATGTTAATGTTTAATTTCATTATAACAAAGTATGTTTATTGTAATAAAGTTAATTTATAATAGATGGATTAATACATGGAAATCCTTTTAATTCCATACTCAGAGTGTATGGTTTGCTTACATCTGTGTAACTCTTTGGTCTAGCATAAATTGTACAGATATTTGTGCAAAGGATCTAATTCAAAGAGTCAGAAGTGTTTTAATATAAGCTGCTACATTTCTTAGTGTTATCTGTATGTTACAAAAATATTGGCAAAAAAAGTTTACGTTTCTAGTTAGCTAATGAAATAGGAAGAAGGAATTTTTACTTTTCAGAAAAGAAGAAAGGACTTCAAGCATAGGAAGGTGTCTCCCTACTCACTTAAGTTTGGGCAGCATTAGAGATTGTCAAAACCCAAAGTAAGCTTTGTTCAACTATCTCCAGTGCTTGGTCTTTCTATATAAAGAAATATTTAGTCTCTGTTTTAGAATTTCAAGTCAGAAGGTCTTGGGAATTAACTCTGCAGCTGCCTGGCACTCCGTAATCAGCATGTATATACAAGGGTACATACACAGGAGTTCTGCACAGTATGATGTACTAAGCTGTGCAAATTCCGAATGTGCCCTGAGGTATGTGGTCATAGTAAAGTGAAATCTCCTGTAGGATTTAGTAGTTGTGTTAAAAGACTTTTCATCTATAAAACGTGTAAAACTTTTCAGCAGATTAGCGGCTTAAGATTCTTTTCCTCATAGAAATATTCCCTTCTGTACACAAGTTACTATTGTATACTGAGTATCACGGTTTTCTATATAACAGCTGGAGGAGACATTTGATTCAAGAAGCTCAGCTGTTTATTCTTATGTCATTACTACTTGGCCTTTTCATAGCTGCTACAGGGAATAAATGAAGAGGCTACTAGTGACATCTTCACTATTTTTCTATATTCTGTTTCTCAGGCTTGCAGCCATCAATGGCACTGATCTCCTTTATGACATTTTATTTTTTAAGACTGCCCCAATGGCATTACTCAAAAATAGTGTTACCTTCTTACAACTTCCACTTGGCTGATAAACTAGAAACATCTCATCTTAATGCAGAAGTGGTAGCCAGAATAATATTCCTGTAATTGTTCACAATGCCTAAGTAAGTTTTCCAGCTTCCATTTTGCCAGAAAACATGTAGCCTGTCATGAAACTAGAAGATTTTGCTATGCATTCAAGAGCAAATCATCAAGTTTTGGATAACTACTAATTTTACTTGTTTGTCATTTTTAGTAACAAAAAGAATTGTAACTGCTAGCCAGCCAGCTGTGTGACCTTAGAATACATACAGACTGATCTTTTTCTCTTGTGTCATTTAGGTTCCCCCACAACTGTCGAATTTCTGTATGAATTGCAATATCAATCAAATGAAATTAAATCTCAGCTTGAATCTTTTGTTGGTTTGCATCTGGTTCAAAGAGAACAGGATACAGGATCTGGAAGTGAGATGCTGACTTTTAATATAGTGTTTGCACCTAACAAACCAATGAGGTAAGCTCCTGTTCCTTCTTACCAACAAGACGTGCAATAAAATCCTGTCTGGTCAGGAGAGCATCTCCCTGCATTGTTTTCCTCATTTTATTTTCACCTCTGATATCTATTATTCTAGATTCTATTCTATCCAATGCCTGTGAGACATTTCTGTTGAGCTACTGCTTTAGTCTGTGTGTACATCAATGTACTTCTAAACATTGGAGTACTGGAAGACCTCCACTGAAAATTAGTTGTTCTCAGAATTTGTGGAAACACACAGACAAGACAGTCTACTAGTCTTGAAAAACTTTTCCTACATGATCATGTGTGTGTATTGTTTGGCTGAAAGAGATGTCTGAATTTGAAGTCAGCCTCTAGAAACAACAGTCCACAGGAAAATATTTTCCTATTCTATAGCTGTGATGTTTTGACTTCCATTAGTACATCCCATCTCTTTGAAAAAAAGAACTGTGTGACAGGGAGATTCTTTTGGAGAGTCAGAAGTTGTGCCTTCTTTTGAAGGAGTCAAATGCATATGAGGAGAAGGTTGGGAAGAAGCTTCAGTAAGATGCAGGCACAAGGTAAATTCAGAGGTTCAACATTACCTGGATGATTAGGGAGAAGTCACTGCTGAATAGCGCGGGTTGCATGCAAAGAGACTATTTTTATGGTATAGGAGAGCACTGAATCTGTACCCACTGGAGATCTATCAGGCTTAATGTAGAGGACTCAATGATTGCAATTAATTAGTTTCATTGCTATCAGAATCCACAAGAACAACTTTCTTCTTAGGTAGTCTGAAGACATCAGAGTCTGGAATTTTTCTAAAGTACATAGACCTATGTCAGATCTGTTTGATTCTAATATGAACTGCTAACATGATCTAGAATAAATTCTCCTCTAACAACACAGTAAATAAAGACTAATGAGTAAAACAAACTGAGTTAAATTTGTTTAACTTCAACAGAGAGTAAGCAGAAGAAGAATCAAATCTTATGGCTGTGCCCATAATTTTGATTTCATTTTATGCTCTTTCTGTACTTTGATGTAAATATCAAATGCTATTTAATTTACAGTCCTCTCTAAAGGGCAACTGATGCATAATATGCCAAATAAAATTAAGGATGTATTCCAGTTTAAAACCATCTGTATTTTTGTTTTACTATGGTATAGTTCTACACACTCAAAGGTTTTTTTGGACATGTTTGATGATAGTGTTCTACATAATGAATGTTTTTATCTGAAATTTTAAGGAATGAAGCAACACTAGTAGTTCAGCGCGCTACAGGAGGTGTTTGGAAGTTTCCAGTGCTTTTCATTGCTATGGAGCCAGAAGTGGATGATGTCATTAACATTGAAGCAGTTGGCCTGAATAAAGAATCTATAGTTGGCTTTAAGCTTACAAGCCAGACAAGGTAAAAATGTTTATGATAGAATATTTATGCAGTTTTCTGAGGCTAGAACTCACATGCAAACACATTGGATAGGATAGAATTAGGCAACAGAAACATAACTGAGCTGCACCTATTTCAGTAATACATCATTACTTTCAAGTGCTGCGTAGTGTAGGTAACAAATTTGATTTTTGAAGCTGTACTCCAGCAAACAGAAACATCCCATGGTTAGGCTGTAGCCACTCAACAGAAGATTTGTGGAATAGATTCAAATGCTTATGTAATGAAGTCTTGCCCCAAAATGGTATTGGGTCTTAGACTGTGTAATGCAATGTTAAGGCATGTGTGTTTTGATACTCAGGGTTCACTACTATGGCCTTAGTATTTTTACTCATTGATTGTTTTTCAAAGTACTTTATACTTACACCAAATTAAAAACAATCCTTTGCATTGTGCTTTAAAAATCTTTGAATCTGTCATTTAAAAAACATTCCTGGTTTATTATATAAGCATATTATGAATTAATCTCTACCCTTTCAGTAGATAATTGTGTCATTCTTCAGTATTTTGTTACTCTTTTTTAAAAGTCCTGCAGAAATTTCTATTAATATATTTTTACATACTTTTCATTATTTTCTGAGTTTCATAATGTTATAGCAAACCCAGGGTGTCATTTGTCTATGGCAGAAAGTCAAGGAATAAATTCTGTGGTACTGATAGATAAGCTTTAAAATAATAAAAGTTGATCTTGAAAGAGTCATGATGTTTACTCTCTAATTAGCTTATGGAAGGTTTTTTTTGTTTGTTTTTTGTTTTTTTTTTTTTTTTAATTGACTTTTTTTTTACTGTATATTTAGAAACTGTCCCAGATGTGCTGATTCATATTTAACATTCATTGTGGCTACATGTTTTTGTAGCATCCCCAGCAGGAAGTTCCCTTGGTTCCAACTGATATTTTTTAAGAGCTTATTTCCAAAAGCTGTACATCTAATATGGACAGTTGTTCCAGCTTTTATGTTGTTGTCAGTGATGATAATTACTAAGGACTCTGAAAAAAGCTGCTATCACAGTGTTCAAGTTAACGGGTTCAGTGAAATGGACTGTTTCAGGAACAAAAGTGAAGAAATTGTTCTGGCAATACTATAATCTCCTGGTAGGTGTTTGATAGTAGTGAAGAGACCTGGTGTTCTCCAGAAAGGTATTATAAAACTTGAGTCATTATAGTTATAGAAGGAAGGAGACATGCTGGAAGACAGATTTGCTTTTTCTCCTAAACAAATTCTAACTTTATTTTACATAACAAGGGTTCCCCCATACATTTCAAATACAAAATGTGATGCTTCCATGTGCTGAATAGACTCTGTGTTGTAAATAGTGCCAACAACTGCTCTGTAAGTTTTATATTGCTTTTTCTTATCACTGATTTGCTTAGGAGAGTTTGATGGTGGAGGTTTTGTTATAGAAATAGAGCACCCAGCCAACCAACATTTAGCATATGGGATATGCAGTTTAAAAGCAATTACACAAAAATATGTATATTACAGATATAATGTAATGCTTGAATAACTCAAATGATGTAGACTATAAATAAAACCATGAAATATTAATATATGGATTAAAAGTTTCAGTTGGGAAATGGAGCGTCATCCTGCAGGCCTTCCCTGAAAAATACAATCAGCCCTTTGGATTTTTTCTTAAGTAAATAATTAGCAGCACAATCCTATAAAGAATTGGTTCTGGTACTTAAGGAGAGGCGTTCATTTTGGTTTTTTGTTTTTTTTGTTTTTCACCCTGCATATAGATTTTGTATCTTATACTGGATATTACCATATGGCACTGCTAGTTTGAGAGTTACTGGGGGGAAGGAAACAGATGAATTTGTGAGTAACATGTTAGAAAGGGGCTCTGCAGCTGTGTCTGTTTCTGCCTCTGGTACTTGCAAGACAGAGTTGTTGCACAGCATTGCTGAGAAGACTTCAACATCTTTTTAGGCTAGCAGGTGATACACCAAAGAAATATTTGAGAATGATAGGCCCAAATAAAATCTCAGTATCTTATTAAAAATTAGGAGTCTCTTATAGGTACCAAGTTGAAAGAGGATCTTCAGTGATCCACAGAGCACCTTTCGTGACAAATCTATGGGGTCAATGATTAGATATCTTTCCATCCTTCCATCCCAACTTCTCATTCCAGTCCTTTTGTTTATCATAAACAGGATACTTGTTACATTGAGGAAACATCTCAGATGACCTCAGACTGTTTCAGAAAAACATAGTTAGTCAGTGGCTGCTATTACAAAAGAAAACAGCGTGGTATGAGTATAGTCTCCATGGAATGGTATATGCAAAATCCAAAGCTCTACCAGATAATGTAAAAAGAGTTAGAAAAAAGAGACAGCGAATACAGGTGGACTGGGGAGATGAGAAGAAAGATGAAATTATATTTTAAAATCACTGCATGTGCAGACTTGGTTATCTTAACCTACATTTAATATTTTGAACATCACTGTGGATATTTTCTTTATTTCTTCTATGCACATTTCTTACTACATAGAATAAATGTTCAACTAAAAATATTCCTTGATCACACAAAGTAATTTTAGTGCTGTCTGAAGAATACCGGGCAATCAATTTTTTTCTATATCCTCCCAAATTGTGGAGAGAAAAAAAAATACTTACAGTGACAACCTTGAGAAATATTTCCATCTTACTGTAATTACTGCTGTATTTCGTTAGAATTACCATAAGCCAGAATTATATATGCTACAAGAAAATACATTCATTAATTTCTCAACACACGCGGCTTCTCCTCACCCTCTCACATGTCGCTGTGCACATTAAAGGCCAGGATTCCTATGCCAATCTCTTTGTTACTAGTTTGGCAAAATTTTACCATTAATGCAAAGATGTAATTAGAATATTTTATTTCAGCATCTCCCAGAAAGTGGCATCTGCAAAGAACAAATCTTGACTGAGCTTCATATTTGTGAATCTCAGTGGAGGCTAGTGAAAAATATTGATAGACATGTGGCAGAGCTTCCAAAAAGTTATGATCATCCTTCCTAATAATGCAACACTTGGCAAGACACAGGTTTAGCCAGGAGCTGTATCTAGCCATGTCACCTTGACCACTTTTAGCAGGAAAAGTCAGTGTAGCAATCTGCTACACTGGGTAGAACAGGAATGAGACAGAAATATTAGCATTTTGTGAAGATAAACCCCGTAACTCCTTCTTTGATTTTACAACATATACACATCAAAAGTGGTGCTATATTTAGTTAAGCATTCCCAAACAGTTGTCATGTAGTGTTTCCTCATATTTTTTGAAAGTCCTTTAATTCTGAAGTAGTCTTTCCAAACTTACAGAGTGATAATTCGAATTAAATATTTTCTAGTGTCCAGAGTTTGGGATTTAAAGTGGTCAATTAAACCAGAGCTGGTTTTAGTACAAAACATAACCAATTCTGATAAATAATGAAGATTTCCTTTTTTTTTTTTTTTTTCATTGTCTTATTCTTTTTTAAATTATCTAAATAATACTAACAATCACTAATACTTTTATAGAATTTGACAAATGCATGCAGTTAATAAATTTAAACAACTTCACTACAAAATAACTGACATTTCTTGTGTCATCCAACAGATGATAACTAAAAATTACAAAGAAGTAAGTTTACTTATAATCAACTATTTTTGGAAGCATGTTGCAACTTTTTCAAACTGTATCCCTTATTTGCTTAAGCAGTCATGTACTTTACAGATTAAGACATTTTGTCATGCTTCTTTTCTTGAAAAAATAAGACATTTGACCAAAAGCACTAGGTGTTAGTTTTTATGTATAGTTTGCAAAATGTTGATTTTTGTAAAGGAATAAATGTCTATGGGAATAATTTACTGCTTCACTAGTTTGAGGAAGAGAAGAGTAAACATTAAAGCTATTTTGTGCCTTAATTTAATAAAGTCTTATATTTTCAGATTTGCTCAGTATTTTATAAGTTTTGCAGAGAGATCTCCATGGGAACATAAATTTTAAGGTTTTATTTAATTGAAGACATAAGGTATAATTCTTTTCTAGTTTACTAATCTGAAAATTATCTAACATGAGAACACTTACGAGCACAGACTGCTATTTGAGAATAATGGTATTTAAGAACAAGATTAAAGGAGTAAATATAAATATGTCTATTAAATACTAGCTTGATTTCCACTCTTCCTGGTTGCCATGATTTCACTGTCTCATTATTATTTAAATTTAAATTAATATTTGCTCTTGTTCATTATTTGAGTAAGGGCAGAGTTCATCTTTCTGATTGCAATTTCAAATCATTATGACAGGAGCTATGGAACATGCAGTTGGGAAGACACATTTGCTTTCTCTGGTTTCTATGGCCTCTGCCCTTACATTTACTAATTTATTTGTGCTTGGTTCAGGTGTGTTTTCAAAACTCTATACATCATTAAACTTTATCAAGTAGGTCAGTATCTACCACCCTTGGGTAAAACAAAAGCCTTCTTAAAATATATAGACTGCCTCATCACTGTCCTTCATGGCTGAGAAATGACAAGATAAACATTGACTCCAGACCTGTTTTACCTGAAGCCGTAATAGAGAAGGAGGAATTAATTTTTAATCATTTTAAACCACATAATTATTAATTTTTAATTATGTACTAGATATACAGAAAACAATAATGTCTGAAATTCAGGTGCTATTCTGGGGATTTTATCTCTGGCTTTCTCTGTGCTATAGAAGATGAGAATAAGAAAGCAATTTACTTATGCTAGTGAGCTAGCCAGGATGCCAGGTCATAACTGTGTTGCGAACAACAGTGAAAACACGGTTTGTTTTTTCCTGCGAGGCCATCTTTGGAAATATTTTTAAAACAAGAATTCGTGATTTATGAGCACTACAGACACTGTGAAAGTTTCCTGTTTCTGATTGTGTCCGAGTAAATTTTTAATTGCCAGTTCTTGTGCTGTTAGCCACATCTTCAGCAGAATCCCTGCTAGCCTATCATATTATGGCTATATGCTTAATTTGCCAGATTTTCTGTTTTCCTCATTTGGACATAACTGCCACTTTGAGGAACATTTTGCTTCCAGTAACTGACTTGACTCTTTTGTTTAAAGCTACCAGGCTCTGGGAACGGGAGCAGGGAGATTTTTAGGTGTGACTTTATGTGTTCATGTAACAATGTATATGTGTATATATATTTTACTCAACATAGAAAAAAATTGTAGCTGCCTCTGGTACATTGTGCCAATGCTGTAAAGAAGCATGCAGATTTTAAAATAATCTTTATTATTTTTTCGTTATTTTTCTTCATGAGAATTAAAATCTGACAAGGTTGATGCAATAAGATTTTTTTCTCTGACTTGGCAAATCTATTGTGTACACAATTATAGATCATTTTGTGACAGTTTCATTACAAACTGCCTGGTCACCTTGTCAGGACTAAAATGATAGCTTTTTCTTCTGTTTGTTTTCTGACTAACTGCTTTGAGGAATCATCTACAGTCTCTGAAAAAAAGTACCATTGCATCACACCCTGCTAAGATGCAATTTCTGCAGGAATGAAGTCCTTATTTTCCCATGTCTTCTGTGCATGTAGCCTGTCCGATCTCCCTTAGCATTTCTTCATTGCATCTGTAATCTAAGTCACGCCCTTGTTTGTCTTAGAAAAACAGGAAGTGCTCATTAGGGGTCATCATCCCTAAACACTTACCAGGAGACAGACTGAACATGGGAGATAAAGAAAGTGATGTCTTAAAATGTTCCTAAATCTAGTCTATAGAGCAATAATGCTGTTGGAAATGAAGAGCTGTTTCAAGTCTCTATTTCCAGAACTAGCATTTGAATATTCATCACAGATGTTTTTGATGAGTGTTCTACTCTGCTACTCAGTCTAGGAGGCACCACTTTTTCATCCTGTGCCTGTTCTCAGTGTGCAGTAAGTAGGCTCTAGGCATTCACAGCTGAGCAGTCCCTGCAGGAAGTGCAGATGTGAAAATTCAAGGCTTAGATGGCACATAGATGGGAACTCAGGCATTAGCAGGATTGGTGCTTATGGCCCAGGGCTATAAACTCAGCTGCACAACTTCAGGCATCACAAAAAGAGGTTGTCAGCATAAGTTTGATGTCACAAGACTTGAAATGTAGTTTCAGACATTCAGTAGTTTTCCCCACCTTGCTGTCACCTAAGGGAAAATGTAAGCTAAATCTGCTAATACACCAGCCTGATGGCACTGCTAAGTGTAAGTGGTTTGCACATTGGTTTTTTTGTTGTTGTTTTTGCTTTTGTTGTTGTTTGATTTGGTTTGGGTTTTTTTTTGAGGAGACAGAAGCTTTTTGGTTTCTGTTTTCTGCACTCACACTATTTGTTTCTACAAATTACAGTGTGACCTTTTTTTCATGAAGATATTTTGAATTTAGGAAAACCTTTCATGAGAACGTATTCCAAAGGAGAGCTATTTTTAAACAAGATGACATAGACCCAGCATACCACCCACAGAACAGCACTTGCCTGGGAAATGTGGGACATTTCCATAGAGATATGAATTTTCATAAAATATTAAATTTCACTTCTTTGTATTTTCTTTGAAAAGCAATGTTATTTCTGGTGTGACAATCCATAAGTAAACAGATTTGAACAGCTTTTCTTTGAGGTACTGTTAGTTTTTCATTCTTTAGGTTTTATCAACTGAAAATGTGTTCTAAGAATGTATAATACTTGCCCTGCTGTACTGTGGCAGGGTGTTGTGGATTAATTTTTGACCATGCTGCTGCATTTCTAGTTTCAATTTCTTTTGTACTCTTTCTGTCCAGATAGTGATAGAGTTGTCCTCAGCAACACATCAAAAGACTAAAAGGAGAATGCCTGACTGGAAAATACAAAAATGTATATTCTTTTCATGCTGAGAAAGCTTGTGGCAAGGAGTCCCTGAGGAACTGTGATAGACAGGCTTCAGCTTGGGATTGGCCTAAGATTGTTTTCTAGTCCTCAACCGCTGTCTTTACCAGGAATACGACATTTTCTTTGGCTGCAATAGTGCTGCCATTAGACAAGATCTGTAGTACCTGCAATAGAAATTCTTTAAGTTAAGAGATAGATAATAATATCAATGGAGGAACATTATTATTTTTATTGCAATATCTTAAAGTGCTTAATTTATGGGATATGAAAAATGTGGAAAATGGTGATAGATAAGCATTGTTTTCCATATGTTCATTTCAAGGTTTTCAGAGCTCTTTCCCAGTCTACTAATGCTCCACCAGATTGCAAATTCAGTTCTAGTCATAAAACTTAATCAAATGGGTAGCTTGTCAGTTTAATTTGATTACAGATTGGAAAAATGAGTGGTTTTTAATATGAAAAGTGGATTTTCACTCTGACATAGACTTTATTTCTATCGTCATTATTATATCTTTACAGGTCAGATGATTCTTCATAGTGGCAAATGCTATCATTATTCTGTAGTTATTATAACATTTATAATAGCCTGTAATTATATTTGAAATGGAAGACAGTATGCAGGTCCCTGTGTATAAAGATTATAAATATTTTTAAATAAATGTAAAAAATTACTACAGAATATTCTGTAAGTAAGAATGCTATTGATATTCTATAGCATTCCATGGGCTGCCAAGTTTCCTGAGTCATACCACATGGTGGCCTAAACATTAGATTGTAGATAAATTGTATTAAGATACTGTAAAAGGCACTATATCCTCCTGTCCTTTTCCATAGGTACCCGGAGCCATTCACTGCACACTTCCTGGCGGGCAGCGATCCTGAGTTCCTTGTGCTGCCCCAAGCTGGAGAACTTCTTCCAGCAGGCACTGTGGGAACCCATATAACAGTAGGATTCAGGCCAAGAATGTACGGCAAGAAGCATAAGGCAACATTGGTAATTGAGGTAAGCCTTCCTGAATGCCATAGGCAAATATACCTTCAGGAGTGGAAGGAAAAAAAAAAAGTCCTATACTAAAAAGCAACACTTTGATTGTTTTACTACTCTTCATAATGGACAAGAATAAAACTAAATTTTGAAAATTAACTCATGAGAACCTGGAAAAAACATATTATATTTTAATTTCTATGTTATCCCTTTGTCATCATCATCAGAGAGAGATATGTTTGATGTTTGCCCCAGCTCTGTAGACGACATAACAGAATGACTTTTCACAGAGAATCAAAATAATCATATTAAGAACTGGTGGAGAATATATGAGTAATTGAATATGTGAGACATTGGTTATTGATTTTACTTATATTATTGTATTATATTACTTGTATATATCAAAGCCACTAGAAGCTAGATACTAAATTGTAGAAGGCCAGGAATAACTTTTTTTTAAATAAACTTCAAAATAAACAATAAGAATTTATATCCAATAGCTTCTCTAAGTGTGAAAGTCAAGAAACATTTATTTCTTCAGTAGTAAAAATGTTTTTATTACTGCAGGAAATAATTTTTAATTTTTAAGTCATTCTTTAAAAGGAAACTGTTTGTCAAGAACATACAGTACCAGCAAATACACTGAACTCTACAGATCATGGCTTGCACTTTAAATCTACTTGCTGAATGCTGGTGATGTTTTTAAGCTGCTATAACTGAAGTGAAACAACAATATTGATTTAAGAAATAAGATGGTCAAAACAAGGTTGATAAAAAGATGCATGGGAAATTACTATAGTGTTTTATCTCCCTGAGTGACAATTTGTACAACAGTGAATAAGAAATTCTGGAAAAAAATGTGGCCTTTTAATCCCTTCTACACGTTGTCTTTTACCTTATTAGACATTTCATTAATTTAGTCTTTTTACATAAACAGCAGTGATGCCTACCTCTCTTCCATTTGAAAAAGAAAATAACTGACTGAATTTATTCTGTGTTCTTTTATATTTATATAACATATGTACACAGGACAGATTGAACCCCTGTTTTTAGACATGACACATATCAATGTAGCAACCATGTTAGTCTTTGGCTTAACTTCCATCACTAACAAAGAGCTTTAACTGAATAAATTTGTCTGGAATGGGATAAATATGATGACCAAAGATCATTATTAACTTTCTAAAAACTCAGTCAGTAACCCAAAATTTCCTTTTAGTATAGATGGGCTTTGGGTAATTGGATTTTTAACCTACATCTGCTCACACCTCAGTCTCCGATTTTGATCTAGGTATATGGCTTTTTAGGTCTTGACCTTTGGTACTGTGTGTGGGTGTAGGAAGTCACTCGTAGATATTACATATATATATATCAGATCACACCATGCCTTATCTATTCCTGTCTTCAAAAATGCATTGTGGACTCTTAATGCTTATAAGTGCAATTTGGACCAATATTATGCCATCACAGTATGTTAGAGATATTTCTAACATTCTTACTCTAATTGAAATATTAAGTTGTTTCAATAATGTTTTGATGAGGCTTGTGTTGTCTTTGCTCTTTTTCATAGTCCTTTTGTGTACATCTGACTTCCCCCTCTCCACACACGCTTTAATTCCTGGAGTTCTGATGAAAGCCAGAGCATCTGCGACTGTCTGTAATTCTGCTGCTGCATTCTCAACATTGACCTGAAATAAGACTTGATGACGTGTTGAGAATACCAGATACTCATTTCTGCCCTTCCTGTTAGTTGAAATAATTTTCATTAGTGACCTGAGGGAGTCAGATTTAGTTAGATGGCAAAACCAGGATTAAATCACTCTTATTTGGGGAATAATAATGGACGTGGTGAAATGCAGTTAATGTGGGACCTAACACTAAAGAACCTTCCTTGCACATACCCTTTCTAGCCAATACACTGGCTGAGACTTTGGGCTATTTTTAGAAAGAGTGAGGATCTTTCTTTTCTTTTTGCAGTGTCACCTCTCTTCTGATGCTGCTGTAGTAAAGGGCTACAGCACTCTTGGTGTAAAATCTCCTTTGCATTTCTGAGGCTAAAGTCATATAGTTGAAACACTAATGTATTTTTCTTATTAAATTCTATGAATAGTGAGTATCAGAACTGTCATTTTTGTGTGCTTCAATGAACAGTGATAATTAGACTGCAAAGTAGCAGAGATGACAGCGTAAGTTCTTTGTTTTATTTTGGTCATTACAATTGTGCTTTACAAAGTAAAATGTGAAGTCAGGATTATGGACTAAGATCCTGCAATCATATTTTCCTCATTTTTTTGTAAACTTTAAACCAAAATATTGTACATGCATCTTTTTTTTTTTTTTTGTTTAGTTGCCCTACTGAGAACTCAGTCCTGAGGAGCTAATTAGAGTTAAGAATTTACAATTTGTCTTCACCAGAATTTAGTATGTACATTTTGTTAACTGAGCATATACATATAATTGAAATAATATAGCCTCATTTATATTTTCTGCACACAAATCAGGTACTTTGTGTGGTATTTGGTGGACTCTTTAAGACTTCGATGTTCATGAATATTTATAGTAGATTTGATTAATGGCAGAAAACATTAATTACTTTTCTGAAGCAATTAAGTGTTCCTTAGCCATAACTGAAACTTCTGTTCTCAGTCAACTACACATCAAAACAACTGAAGATAGACAATTAATTGAATAGCTGCTAGGAATCTTAATTTTGCAAAAGTGACATAGAAAACTCCTTTTAAAATTTCTGTAGATCAGAAAATGAAATATAAAAAACCAGTAAAGAAAATAATAGTTATTGTTTCTGTACCTGTGAAAGAGAACATCATAATCTAGCTGAGCTACAAGTAATGCCCAAAAAGCATTTTTAAATAGGTATTATTCCATAATCAAACTTCTACATTTATAATAGCCTTCATAAACAGAGTTGTTCTATGGGGGAAAAAAAATGTATTGCCACTAATGATAAAATAGTGAAGAAAGCATGCTTCTTAGATAAGGTATAAAGTGCTGTGAAGACAAAAAGTACTTTCTTAGCTATACTGACATCTCAGAGCTGGCCTGTGATATGCTGGGAAAGATGAGCAGAAAACCAACAAAGCTTCAGGACAGCTCAATGCAGCTGAGGCAGGGGATGCTCTGAGAAGGCCGCCTGGGGCAGGAGTCACTGCCAGGCACAAGGAGGAGCATCCAGGGCATCAGAAAATCCTTGGAAAATGGTGTATACCAGTTGACGTCCAGTTAATTTGCTTGCACTGTGCTGAATTCAGCTGGAGACCTGAGAAATTGCTTTGTAATTCATGGATGAGACTTCAGAGATATTCTAAAGCAGAAGGCACACAAATTAAGTCTTACATGATAAAAGAGATGTCAGAGTAAACCAGACTGCAGGTAACATTATCAAGGCCTCCAGAAGTCAGGCTAGCACACCTCTTTTAGTGAATAATCACTAACTTAGCCTATGGAAGATGGCATATCAAAACCATTTGTCATGCTGTTCTAGAGATAAATGATGCGCTGTGCAAGCCACAGTGCCTGGGTGGGGCTGTTCTAAGCTTGTCTATGCAAACTTGCACATCTCAACAGAAAATGGTAGTTATGTATTCAGTAGCTTAAAGAAAATACATTCTGTATTGTTTCTGGTAGATATGTTAGTTACCACAGCTTAACGTAATTCTAAATTGTAACTCTTAAACACAATGAGCAAGCTAAAATGAAACAAAGTTAAGAGGATAATGGAAATAGTTTCACACTAAATAAGTGGTGAGGGACTACCTTTGTATCTCTTGTTTTTTGTCTTGCCTTGTTTGTTGTTGTTTGTTTTGTTTTGTTGGTTTTGTTTGTTTGTTTGTTTTTTGTTTTATTTTTTTTTTTCCTTTTTCCCCTCTTTCCTTCACTTAACTCAGAGGTCAAGATAAATACAGTTTTTCTTGCCTTTGCTCTTGCTTTCCACAGTTCATATAAAAGTTTGGTTAAATTTCATTCTATATGCTGATCACAATTGGTCATTTTTTGCTTCTCAACGCTGCAGTATAAATTAGGGGTCAGGGAATACTGGATGCACTATCTGTTTATTTTCTGTGTTTAACTTATTTGCAAGTCTTGCAAATTTTATTTGGACTTCCCTGAGTTAACATTGTTTGTAAGATAACTGGAATATCATTTTTCTTAAAATTCCTGATACTTGCTCCCAACATTTAACACCCTCCTAACATAGATTTCTTTGCCAATTAATTAGCATGTAACTCAGCAGCACTTACAGCCTACAGTGAATACACATGGATGATCTGTGTTCTGCAAATTAATCTTATGAATCATGAGCCATCTGTAAGACTGGGTTGAATACCAAAAAATATACTTTTATATAAATTATTTGATGACTGTTACCAGTACTTGTGGAACAAATTACTTCATGAACATTACTCATCAAGATGGTTAAATAACTTACTTGAATGTCTTATGATATTTAGTAAAAAGTGGCAGCATGCATGTCATATTGAATTATTTAAAATATTCCTCAGAAAGATTTAGCTCTGCAGGTGGCCATTACTCCAGCCAGGTGAGCCAAGTTATTACTAGATACTAGTCATAAGGGATTTTGAGGTTTTGATATGAGGAAGTAATTCCCTCAAAATATCAAGGACATTCAGAATGTGGTCTGGTCTCCCATCTGAAATTGCATGTGAAATAGGCCTAGAGATGCATTGCAGGGAGCCTGGGATATATCTTCTGAACAGAGACTCTCTTTTATATTTCTCTTCTCATAAATTGTAGTAGATTCAATACCTTCATCTTTAGACTTTGTTATTACCAGTGCTAGTTTCAAATTTGATTTAATAAACTGCACTGCCTTAAACATAATAAGAGTTCTTCTAATATGGGAAATTTTGATCCACTTAGGCAAGTAAATACAACTTGTAAGTCAAATATTCTGTCATAATTATATGGTCATCTATATATGACCATTCAAAATCTCTCTCTTCAACAACCCAGAAAAGTCTGAAACTTTATCTGCCTTTTCCTTTGCTGAAATATGTCTGACCTGGAAATTCAAAGCAGCAACTTTGGGACACTTGCATGAATTATGAACTTGGTGGACTTGCTCTTGCTACAGTTTTTATATTGGTTAGAATAGTTGTTGTAGTTAAGCTGTACAGCCATATCCTGAAATAAAATACTTATTATTTCAGCAACATTTGAAGACTTAATATTTTGCCCTTGGAAGTTAAATATTCTAAGAAAATAGACATTTTTGGGTGTCTAACATTTTCTGAAAATTACTGACTTTTAGGTTGTTTTAAAAATTACTGAATTCTATGTTGTCATGAACATTTCTGAATTCTATCTGGTTCTAGTGCTGAACAAAGAACTAACCCAAGTTATGTTGACAGTTACAGTAACTCTCTCCTATTTATGCAACAGCTGTTTCCCTTTCAGCAGAAAATGCTGAACCAAAACAAAAGTCAGTAAATTAATTTCAAAATTTCAGTAAATTAATACATAAACACACAATTTTTTCACAATGGATGTCTCCAGCTGTCTTGGATGACAGGCGTGATTTACAACAGATGGACTACCATAGTTCAAGGTGATAAATTAGGGTGGGGTTTTTTTTGTTGTTATTGTTCTCTCGTTTTTGTCTTCTAGCTTGAACCTATTTTATGGGTTCACGTTATAATGGCCACAACATTTTCACCATTGAACCTACTGAGTTTTCATCAGGAGAAGAACAGTCTCTCCTGCCACAGAACCACACCTGACGCAAGCTATAACAGTAACAGGATAGTTGTCTTTTTTTTTTTCACTGAGGCAAGCCACAAATGTTTTTGGTTTTTGTGTTTTTTTTTTTTTTTCTCCACAATACATAAAATCTAGGCTATCTTTACAGCAAACAGGAAATTAGCAAAAGGTTATTACTACCCAGAAAGCCATATCAATCATTTGATTCTAACGATAAATGAAATTGAGAGATGGCATGGCTCACCACTTTGTTTCAATCCCACTTCAAACAATTACTAATACTATAGTCAATAAAGGCACAAAATGTGTGGATTTCATGAACATAAATGATTTTTAGTAGCTTGATACTCAGTTTAAATCATTGTCTTAAACACTTTTCAGATCTTTTCTCTGATCTTGAGGTGATCAATGAGATTTGCATACAGTGAATATGACCCTGAGGTTAAATTTTCTTTAAAATGTATTGTTCAACTAACATACTAAAGAAAGATAAAGCATTTATCTTGTACTGAAGTTAATAAAACAGCTAACTTTAGAGACCAATTTACTTTTCTTAAATGATAACTGTCTTCAAATATAAGATACTGATGTTGGTACATGTCACACCTGCTTTTGCTGGATTTCATCTTTACAGGCAGTACAGTTACTAGATCACTTCACAATATTAAATAAGGTTGAAAATAAAGATGAGTTAATCTGCCTATTTTACACAGGAATAATATTCAATTTAAATTAGAGTTTGATTTTAGCAGAATAGTAATGAAAGTTTAAGAAATTATGCATACATGTTGAATATCTATTAAGATCTTACACTGACTAATCTTATTTGAATAAGGCAATTCTTTCAGAAGACACTATGTAAAACCAATGCGGCTGATTTTATAGAAGAGGTTTTTAAAAGCATTTCTTTAAAAATACACAGCAAAAAGGTTACCTATTCTTTCAACACAAATACAGAATAGTATATATTCAGTTACCAGAATACTGGTTGAAACCAGTTACGTAACAAGAAGCACCACAATTAGGGATTGATATGGTGATGTCATTTAAGAGCTGTGACCGTATGCAGCCTATATGTGAAATAGTACAAATACTGTATAAGTACATAGCAGAGAACAAAGCTGATGCCAAAGGGTTTACAGTTTAATGGTCTGAAACTTCTTGCTGTTGAATTGCTGCTACATGAATGCAAAACTGCTTGCAATGACATCTCTTAAATATACTTCAGCCATGACAGGGTAACAATCAGAACAACAGAAAGGAGTCTATGAAAGATAACAGAGGTAAACATCAAACTTTTTTAGTGGCAGATATGAAACTGGTATTTAAAAACATTAAATAAGGTCATTGAACATTTTAACATTCTTTTAATTCTCTTCTATATATTGTTATAAATATGGCATGACTGTAGAGAAAGTCTGAGATGGAGAGGGTTGACTGCTTTTCTCTATAGCCTATGTAGTGCTTTACTTAGATCATAATTTGTTGACATAATGCAGCAAATAACTAGAAAATATGCACGCTATGTGTTGGAGATGCTTGATAGCATTTATGATGTGTGAAAATTTGTCACAGTTTGTATAGGTATTGTTACTCCTCTCTATAGGTCAAATCTGCTTGGCGTACTGACATGCCCAGCAGCAAAGCAGAACTCTCAAACTGGAACGAGCAAATGGGCCACAAAGCCAACCATGTTGGAAGCTGGACTGTTAACTAGTGCTTGAGGGAAAAACTCCTGAGTATTGAGGTTTATTGTTGCACTGATTTCTATAACAGATTGGTTTGAGAGCATACACAGCCTTTCTGACCTTTTGTTTCCTTGAATCAAAAATGACACTGATCTTAAGTGTAATGGTTATATCTACAAATTATTGTTCTAAGGATTAAGTTAGTTTTAAATAGGAGTTGAATTATATAAATCACAACTGTTGTTGTAATGATCAATCTTGAAGCAGCAGAGAAAGGTGATCCTACAAACCATGTCTCTGTAGTTCAATGCAGCATGTTGCAAAAGTCTAACAAACACTGATAAACTTGCTCTGGACCCCCAAGAAGCCCAGCTACATGATTGGAGTGCTATGCCAAAAATAGAAAGGCAGATCTTTGAAATTTGGAAATATCACTTTTTTAACATAACTCCACTAGTTTGAAGTTGCAAAGTCAGAGTCTGCTATGTTCTCTATGCTGTGTACTAGGTATGTATGTACATGTGCTATGTTCTATATTCAGTATTTAAAAAACAAAACAAACAACACAAAAAAGCACTTGTATGAATGTATTTTAACTGACTTACATCATGCCGTATACTTAGTGTTCCTTACAAAATTTTCCTTGGAAGTAAATCAGACCCCAAACATAAAACCTGGGATTTCCAATCACTGAGTGAAAAGGAATAAATGGAAGTGTATGCCCGAAGTGGGAATGCAATGTTTTGCCTTTCTTTTGCATAGTACAAAGCTTGACATAATGACACATAATTTGAAATCTTTGGGGTCTGTAATATTTCTGTTGTTTGTTTGTGATATTTAATTAAAGGAGAAGGAGAACAGAAAACTAAAAATCATGGATAGACCTTTCTCTAGATGTAAAGACAGAAAAATGCTAAAGACTTGGAATAAAGACTTTTTAAAGAATTCAAGTGATATATTTTTGAAAGAAAAAATACTGAAAGAACTGCAAAATCCACACTTGGGTTTTTAGCAACCAAAATTCTGCTTCAAGAAACAAATTAAACATAGGAGATGAACAGCAATATATCCTTCAGATGCATAGAAATAATACTTCTTAAGTATGGATAGGTGGGATGTGTAGTATGAATAAGAATCATGTACTCAGTAAGAATCAAGTACTCAAGCATTACAAGACATGACACAGAAACATGAGCTCCATTCTTAAGAGACCAGTTATAAACAGAAAGCAAATGAAGAGTGTAATTTTCAACTCACATAAATATTCTTCAAACTAGAGATTTCAACATGAAGCTGGAAGTCTCTTGTGCATACTCAAAATCCTTTTCTTTTAGTCTTGTTAATGTATTTTAATGCAAAAATTCCACCATTGGTTAATGCTATTATTACCAATACCAGAGCTGCAATTAAATCCTACAGTATAAACCTGAGGCATTTATGTTATACTCTGGAATAATGACCTTTGAACAACACACAGAGTATGGGCTTTACTAAATAAAAAAGGAAATTTAGATCAGCTAGGAGGCTAAATTACTTGTGTTTCCTATGCTTGATCCTGAATTAATAACATTAAATATGATTTCTGGTCTCTGTGTTCCAGGGGAACAATTATCATTCTGTGTTATTCCAATACCTTATATGGAAAAGGATAAATATCTTTTGAAATCATGGTAAAACACTGTCAAAAAGTTTCAAGGTATTTGAGCACCAATTATTTTTTTATTTCTATGTCTCTTTTCATTATTTGCAGACACAATCAATGCAGTGGACATATGAAATCAATGGACTACCTCCACAGACTGTACCACCTACAAGCCCAGCAAAAGTAGTTTCTACCAGCAGTTACATAAGATCAACCACAGTCAGACAGCGCAATTTTTTACGTGAAAATCTGAAACTTACAACCACTGGAGCATCCTCACCAATCAAAGGAGCACCCTTGGTCCTGAGAACAAAATAAAGAAACTTATCATCTGATATTTTTTTTTTGCTGGGGGAGGATGTCAAGTAGACATCTTTGTCAAATAAATTCTGCAGATAAAAAGAACTGTGTTTTTACAATTTTTTTCTTTTAAAACAAGTATGATATGCATTCATTCTATGCTTTGTATTAAAGATCCAGAGTGTCCCAGCTCTAGTAGTACTGTTATTTTTCCATGTTTACCTAACAGTTTATGTATATCATACAGAAGTCAGCAAGTTCTAATGTGAGAAATGTTTGAGTTGAAGAACTCTGCTTGAAAACTGGGAAATTCAAACTAATGCTTTGCTTTCTAAGGAATTTTTGTTTGGTAAGACTTTAATAGGATACCTTAATATCCACTAACGTGTGTGTATATATATATATATATATATACACACGTATTAACATATTACACCCATGCAAACTAAACAAGCAAATCAATCTCTGATCTCTTTCACAATAAAATGTTTTCCCAAAGTTTGCAGTCTTTTGCTTAGGTGAAACAGGTTTACATGTTATATGTCCAGAACTTGAATACCTTTCAGATTCTATTGCTTTGGCAAATGTCATTAATTATGTAATCTTTGTTTTTTTCTGAAATATGAATCCTATTTTATTCAGCCCACAACAATTCAAAATCTTAGATAATTATACACAACATATGTTGTGGTTTAACCTGACAGTGATCGATTCCCAGCCTGTCCCCAGGAAGTGATTGCAGCCCTGGCCAGCTTCCCCACATTTATATACTGAGCATGACATCACATCCCTTACATCAGTTTGGGTCAGCTATTCTGGCTGTCTCTGTCTCTCCTCCCAGCTCCTTGTGCACCCCCAGCCTCCTTGCTGCAAAGTCCATTACTTGTTAGAAACATCACTTGGCAATAACCAAAACATCACCGTGTTAACAACATTCTTCTGGTAGTAAATCCAAAACACAGCACTTTACCAGCTACTAGGAAGAAAATTAATTCTATTCCAGCAAAAAACAGGAAAACATAGAAAAAAAATTGGAACATGCTCCTTCAGTATTTTTACACTGAGTCAATTTTAGACAGTGCTTTAGAATACTGAAATATAGAAGGCTATGAAAAGTCAGTGAGAAATCTGAGCCAGGTTATACTTTTTTTTTTTTCCACCCTGAAAAGGAGATGCCATTCATATTGTGTTTCCATTTCCATTCTTACCATCCACGGGTGACTTTAGATATGTGGTCAGGTTTTCTTTGCTTTTGATGTAATGTGGAAATTAGATCTATGCAGATCTGCATTTTAAGATCACTGGATGGCTAACTCCTATCTTCTTTCTTCATTGAGATTGTTTTTCCTGTTTGTACTAATAGAATGTAAAATGTATCTGTGCCTTTATTTTAATGGTGGAATATACTTTAACAGAAAAACAGCCTGGAACATAGTAAGTGCTTTCTTGGCACAAATATAGAATATGCATCATTGCTCAGGAATGGGGAGCCTGAGAACAACCTACGTAGGTCAGTGTAAATGACCATCAATAAAACCATTTTACCACAATGTGCCTGAGGATTTTGTTTATGCCACACATTTTAGTAAAGCTATTACAGAAAATGTTGGGAACATATAAAACAGCAATGGCACCTTTTAATATCTCCTTTTAAATGCAGCATGCCCCATTTTGGTCAGAAACCAGGTAATCTGAAGCACAGATAAAATCTGCCTTACAAATTCATTACACATCACAGGAAAGAGATTGCCAACAGTGATATCTGGTATATATCTAAAAGACATTAAGAAGCTATTGTAATATTTGTCTTAAATGCTACTGGGACCACAAGTTCAGCTAGATTTTGTAGGAAGGTTCTATCTGCATATATAAATGAAGCAAGAGTTTTGCTGACTGTAAGAAATCAGTATTAATGGGTCAGAAACATACAATAGATTCACAATTGATTATTGGTCTTGGTGTTCAGGAAATATTTCAATAACCACTTTTCTTTTCAAAAGATTTTTTTTTTCTATGTTTCACTCTCTTAAAGTTTTGCTTTCCTATTAAAAAAAACCAAAATAAAACAAAACAAAAGGAGAGACTTTATGGCTCTCTCCAAGTAACAAGTTATATGACAAGAAGAAACAGCCTCAAGTTGCACCAGGGGAGGTTTAGATTGGATATTAGAAGAAATTTTCTCATGGAAAGAATTGTCAGGCATTGGTACAGGCTGCACAGGGAAGTGGTTGAATCACCATCCCTGAAGTTGTTTGAAAGACACATATACAAGGTTCTTAGGAATATGGTTTAGTGATGGACTTGGCATTGCTAGGTTAACAGTTAGATTTGATGATTTTAAAAGTCTTTCCACCCTAACTGATTTTATGATTCTGTGAAAATGACGCCTGTTTACAAGATGCTCAAAGCTTTGTAATTGCACCAGAGATGGATTAGTAGGTGTCATACAAGTGAATCGCTCAACAATTAAATGATGTTCACTCCAGAAATTTTATTTCACAATGTACTTGCCTGCACTTGCTGCTACATGTGGTAGATTTTCAAATTCTGTCATACATTCAAACATTACAAAATCCAGAGGCAAATATTATGCAATAAGACAATAACAGAGAGGTATTTTCAAAGGTGCAGCTAAATTATATTACCTTAAAAGGGAAGCATCCTCTATGATTTCTGGACCAGATTACAGGTTTTTTTTTTTCAATGTATACAAGGTCACTCATGACTTACACAAGATATGCCTTCATTGGTTGAATTTGTACTTATTTTTAAAAAAATATTGCTTTTTAAAAATTTCGTACAGAGTTTAAACTGAACTAAAAGGATTTCTTTTGATATTAGGAACTTACTTGCAAAGGTTCCTAAGACCATTGTATCTGTGTGGTTGTAACATCCACAATGTTTTACATATTATACGCATGTATTTATGGATTACACTTACTGTATAAGCTGTCTTAAAAAGAACTTCCTCTCTGCTTCCTGGTTTGATACTTTGCACTTGATCAGTGATCTGTCTGTATTCTTTACAATGCAAGGGCTAATTCTAAGCATGTATTTTAAAATCAGGTTTCTAAGCAGCAGCACTGGCAGATTTCCAGAAACATCCATTTTATTAATTAATAGCTCCCTCCTTTTTACTAGAACTACTGAGCCATATTGAAAATCTTGGAGTTTCAACTCATGGAAGCAAAGAACTACCATGAGAAAAGATTATAAAATGCTTTTGTTTTTTATACATGGGGATTTCAGACCTGCTGTAAATATGAGCTTCAGAACAGCTGGGCAAGCTGCCCACACCTTAAAAATTTAATCTGCAGAAAAGCTTACCTATTGGAGGTAGGTCTAAATACAGTGGTTGCAGTTAGGTCTCAGGACTAAGAAAAGTCAGTCCAAGTGATTTAGCTTAGAATTCATTCTGAATTACAATTTATTATCATAATCTTCTCACAAGAAACTGGAGAGAATGAACACAGTCTTGAGGTTATGGCTTTTGAACAAGCCCTTGCAATGTTTTCTAAACCCTCCATACTACACCAGACGAACCACTAACAAAACTAGAGAGAAAAAAATTAGGTTTGTTTCTGCACATTAGAGGACCCTTCAGGATCCTTTTCTTCTGAAAAAGATGTGGGGGGTTGGAAAAAAAAGTCTCTCCTTTCATGTTAATCTATTTGCAGGTAGTATAATCTCACAGAAATGGAGGGATCTTAGTTATTACTGGAAATAATAGCTCTTCATTTGTAATTGCTATTTTTTATTAGAGAGCTAAAATTAATTGTGCAACCTCACTTATGTATTTTGATATGTAAAAATACAAAAATCACAACATATAAGTTTTTCAAAGTCAATACGTCACTTAAGGCCAATGCTTTAATCCCAGTCTTATATGACATACATGAGTCAGTTGTGCATCTGCTCGTTAGTGGCTTACAAGAAATACTAGTTGGCTAACCAATATAATCACCACCTGTTTATTTATATTTCTTCCTCCGTTGTTTCTTTATGTCTCTCTATAATGATTCATCTTTCAGATTATTTTAATAAAGAATTAAAACCTTGTGAAGCAACATTATTGTGTAATGTAGAATTATTCCTTTGGGAATGGGGTCTACAGTTGAAATTATTACTAAAATACCACGCAACTCTTGAGTTCCTGGTTTTGACATGTCCAATAGTTGGGACAATCAGCCCTAGGGGTCTTCAGGACTGTGCAGTCAGAGCAGCAGCTTCAAAACAGTACAAAAGCAATCAAACTTCTAATTGTTCAAGGTTTGGTTGAGCTTTATTTGGCACAGTACCACATAGGAGAAAGACATGAGTAACACAGAGATGTTTTTAGAATGCCTGCCATTAGCAGCTCAGCTTGGACTTGGTTTTGCTACTGCATTGCTCAGAAGGTTTCAAGATTGCTGTTCTAATCATGTCTGGCTAGCCATGGTATCAATGACACTTTAAGACTTTTTATACCTGATCTCACTAGTTATAAAGCAGTTTTAGAGTACCAAAATCACCCTTCAAGAATAATAAGAGCCTAATGTTAGCACCTGTGTCACTGCAGATTTTGTCTGAGTCAGGAGAATTGAGATATAAAGAATGCCTTAAACACACAGAAAGTAATCATGATCAGGTAAAGAGCCCGCTAGGGCATAGGGCCATATGCATTTCTGCTGCTAGCGGCAAGGAAAGGTGTTAAAGACAGCTCTTTGGGACTGAAGCCAGGTTAACAGAGGACATAATGCTGAACCAACAATGTCCCTACTTGAATAAAATAATATGACAGCAGACAAATCTGAGCACACACCTTTTTTCTCTTTCATCACAAACCCAAACTATCTGAAGAAAGTGGAAATTCTGACTCATTCTGCATTTAGCAAACATCAGGAAACAAACAAACAAACAAAGCTCTATATTAATAAATATTCCTAAGAGGAAGACTTAATATTTAGAATAAGAACAAAAATCCCTGGCTTTGCGTATTTATTTGCTTGTGAGATGCTTAATAATTTCATTTCTCCCTGCAGTGACTGCTCATTCTAAAATAAATGACTGAACAGTGCTTTACTGCTGACACAGATCACAGTTTGTTGCTAATGGAATGTTAACTGCTTTTTAAGTAACTCTGAATAAACCTGCTGATCCATAGAAGATTCATCTAAAAAGAAATCCAATTCATCTACTAGCTTTTCTGCTTCCACTGAAACTTATTCTTCCGCAGTTCACTTTACTTGCAGTTATTGTAATACTGATGGTAGTGTCAGTTTTCTCATAGTAGGATATTTTACATTTTGAGACCATGGAATGATGACAATGTAGTGAGGTCATGGCAGGACAAGGATGCCAAGGTCACTGCACAGAAGTCTGTCCAAAAAGCAGTGCTTAGTGGCCAGAGAAATAAAGGAAAAGACACGGGCTAAGGAGAATCCTTGAGGTTAGTTCCATTGTTTCACCACCGTCATTGTAAAAAATTTCTTCCTCATGCCTAGCCTGAATCTTCCCTCTTTTAGTTTAAAACCATTATCCCTTGTCCTATCACAACAGACCCTACTAAAAAGTCTGTCCTCATCCCTCTTATAGGCTCTTTTTATGTACTAAAAGGCCACAATAAGGTCTCCCTGGAGCCTTCTCCAGGCTGAACAACCCCAACTCTCCCAACCTGTCCTCACAGCAGAGCTGTTCCAGCCCTCTCATCATCTTGGTGGCTTTCTCTGGACCATTTCCAACAAGTCCATGTCTTTCCTGTATTAAGGAGCCCAGAGCTGGACACAGAACTCCAGGTAGGGTCTCATCAGAGCAGAGGGGCAGAATCACTTCCCTTAACCTGCTGGCTGCACTCCTTTTGATGCAGCCCAAGATACAATTGACCTTCTGGGCTGGAAGTGCACATTGCCAGCTTATGTCCCATCTTTCATCCATCAGTACCCTCAAGTCCTTCTTGACAGGGCTGGTCTCTATCCTTTCATCCCTCAGCCTGTATGGATACCAGGGGTTGACCCAAACCATGTGCAGGACCTTGCACCTGGCCTTGTTGAACCTCATGAGGTCCCACTTCTCAAGCTTGTCCAGGTTTCTTTGGACAATACTGAAGTGCAAAATTTACCTTGCAAACCAATGAAAACCTCCAACTGTCATTTCAAAAAGACAATATAACCAACTTCTGTCACCCATAAGCTGCTCTAAGACCTGAACCTCAGAAGAGAGGTTTTCATTTTGAAGAAATTAATCAATAGAAAAAAAATATTCCTGATGACCTGTTAATGAGCAGACCTCAGTGTGAGGTGTGAAACTTCTGTATTCTTTGATGAATAGGATGCATTTTTCTAGTACTGTTTAGAATCATAACTGATACCCAAGATCCAGTATTTAATATATGGGGCATCCTTACCAACAATCCGTAACACTTCTGATGTGAACAAAGAATACAAATTCTAGGTCACCAATGTTTGTTGCCAGCATTGAAAGTCCATTCATGAATAGCACCCTCTAATGTGTGGTAGATTATGGAGTTAACATGTATACCTGTTAGAATAAAATAGTGATTATTTTTATTCCTTGATATATAAAATAAATAAAATAAAAGCTACCTTTTCCAGATCCAAGTCTTGTGTTCAGCTATTCATCATTACAAAACAGTTCTTTGTGAACTTGAACCTAAATTGCATGGAGATATCATGAAGGGGAGACACAGACAAGCAAGTTCATGGTTACTAAATTAAATCTTTGTAATAAAGAAAATATATTGTACTAAATTTTCTACGGAAATGTATTTTACCTTAGAGCACAATATCTAAACACAGTGGCTATGATTGCTTCCAAAACAGAAACTAATTGCTAGATGACATGGTGCTACTGTACTGAGACACAAATAGGTCACAAAACACATTAGATTAGAAATATTGTTAGTTGGGGGTACAACATCTGTAAGAGCTGTTTAGGTATTTCCAGATCACAGAAATCAAGCTCCTCAAGTTCATTGACAGGAGGTGCCTGGGATTATGATATCCACCCATGCTCCTATCTTGGAAAACAAGAACCTGCAATGAAGCTGCCTGGAGAGTTTTCTCCTTCTCACCACCCCCACACTATGATGCTGTAGCTGCCAAGAGCACCTCCCTTATGAAGAAAGGCTGAGGGAGCTGGGTCTCTTTAGTTTGGAGAAGAGGAGACTAAGGGGGGACCTTATTAATGTCTATAAGTATATAAAAGGTGAGTGCCATGAGGATGGAGACAGGCTCTTCTCGGTGGCAAACAATGATAGGACAAGGGGTAATGGGATCAAGCTGGAACACAAGAGGTTCCACTTAAATTTGAGAAGAAACTTCTTCTCAGTGAGGGTGACAGAGCACTGAAACAGGCTGCCCAGGGGGGTTGTGAAGTCTCCTTCTCTGGAGACATTCAAAACCCACCTGGACGTGTTCCTGTGTGACCTCATCTAGGTGTTCCTGCTCTGGCAGGGGTTTTGGACTGGATAATCTTCTGAGGTCCCTTCCAATCCCAAACATACACACTGTGATAAGGCAGAGCTGTGCTGCTGTAAATAAGAGGGAGCAGCTGGGTGATATTACCACTGGGGGTCCCATGGCTTCAAATATAATCAATCCATGGTCTGACATAATCCTTATCTTAACTTTCAGAGCATGCTGCAAATTATCTCTGCACTGCTTTGGCAGGTTTGTATTAATAGGAATAAATTACAAAGAAGAAATCTGTATTTAGCTTACTAATGGTAAGTGATAGTGTATTGTGATCTTGCTCTTGGGAGGATATCTTTAGCTATCATCTAGAATGATGGTTGACTCCAGTTTCTATTGCTTCTCAAAATGTAAAAAAAATAACTTGATTATTAACAGAGAGGATCGGTGACAGAATCAGCTAGGTAGATTATCAGTGTCTGAATTAATGAATTAAAGGCAGCATGGAGAGGGAAAATATTAATGTGCAGGGCTCACTGGAATTATTTATTAAGAGAAAGCTTGTGAGGAATGGCTCCACCTTTAGGAAGACAGGACAAGACAACTGACATAGAAAACTGACAAGGTTATGGAGGACTATTTAAACTAGAAACAGGAGAAAAAAAATCAGCAGGTGTTAAGGAGCTGCCTGGACTGTTAATGCTGTGATAGTATCTCTATCACAATGTAAAAAATAATAGAAATTATGGTAAAACTGAGGGAAGGAACAGAGCAGATCCCAGAGAGGCATAAAGGAAAATCAGCCACAGAAATTGTCCAATAATAAAAAGAAATAAATACCAAATATAGTTAAAATCGCTTACAGAAAGAAAATAAAAATCATATTGCCAAAGAACAGTACCATGAGAGGAGGACAACTGTAATTCTGGCTGTAAAGTAGAAAAGGCAGAATAGCCCTTAACTGCAGCGTAGAATTGTGGTAGTGGCACAGTTCCTTACAAATACATTGAGAGAGTATTTGTAGGGGAGGAGGTGAGTGAAATAGGTCTGTAACCATGTAGGGGCAAGAGTGGACAGTTCCCAGGAATTGAAGCATGTTAGAAGCATAACACTATCAGCTCAAAGGAAATAACACTATATTCATAATGTTGAAGAGGAGTAATTAAAAAAAAGATTTAGTAATGTCACTTGGTAGACAAAAGATAGCAGGTGGTTAAGAAGAACTCAGTACCCCAACAAAATTTTATGACATTTGGTTCACTTCCAGGAAGTATATGAGGTAATTAAAGCTCATATCAGGACAAAATTAACAAGGCTGTATTGTGACACGGTATAGAAATGTGCCTAGGAAAAGGAGTTCAACACCATCCAAGAGATTATTATTTTTAACATAGTGTGAAGGTAAAATAAATAAATAACTGGTGTTGAAATTGTGAGCAGGTAATGATCCTCATTTCAATGAGTTAAAAATGAGAAATCACCACTCTTATAATGTTCAATAAAACCTGAAGAAGCAGCAGAGTTTTCTCCCTAGATGCCAGTCACAGTTACTGACACATATACCATCTTCCATCTGTCACTGTTCTCCTTTACATCAATATTACATATATCTAAACATTAGCATGTAAAGACACTAGCTCTGACATATCGCTTTGCTTTTTCCCCCAGGCAAAAACATCTCTGAGGAAGAAGAATGTGGGTGTACAGAAGGAAATAGAAAGTTAACCAATAGTTTTTAATCTCTCCCCAAACTAATGCATACTAAACCAGAAGTGATGGATGTGGGGGTGGCAGTGTGGTCATGTGTCACGGAGGGAACTCAAAGTTAGTTTTAGGTGGACAAGCAGGTCCAAACCAGGCTTTAATTCTGTCTGGGAAAGTCTGGGAAAACAACCAACTAGAAATGAGTTTTATACAACACAGATTCGGATATCAATTTTGAGGAAATTATTGAGGTACAGCAAATAATAACAATGGAGATCCACAGCGTGCATACACGTGGCTCACCAAAAACAATGCCAGAGCCATCCCTGACTCCAGAAAAAATACATCCACGTGTTTAGTGAGAAATTATATTAAGGATATACGCTTGCCTGAATCTGGCAAGGAATTATTAAAGAAAATACACATACTTATATTTAAGCATGGAATACACTCACATGTCTAGTGAGGAAAACACCTGCCCAAGTGGTGAGGAATTATTTAATACACTCACTTATCTGGTGAGGAAATATCTAAGCTATCATTCACCCACACGTGGAGATGAGGCAGCCCCATTTTTCTTTCGGGAGGTTACCTTAGATGGCATCCCAGTCCCGGGAGGGCTCTTGGCAGCAGCATTTGGCCCAGACTTCGAGAGGACCACACAAAAGGCAGCCTCGGCAGACCCCATTTATAGCCATGTCAGATCTGGCTGTGGGCAGTCTAGAAGCTTCTCTGCATCCCCCTACTGTGGCTATGTGTGCCTCTGCACCCCACTACTGTAGCTACATGCATCCCCTCCTCTCTCCTAACAACTCTGGCCTGGGTCTCACAATAAGAGCCATTAACTTGCTCCATTGCAGGAGAGGGAGGAGGTGTTGGGGAAGAGGGGGGGTGTGCACACATGCAGCTACCACAGCAGTTCTCAGTGGAGTGGGGGTGTAGGAGGAGAATGTACTGCCACATCATGTCACATAACCACAGCTTTGGGCTGGAAAAATATGCTTGTATATGCAAGTGCTGATGAACTGGTGACTGGATGAAGAAAAGTTTGGTCTTGCCTGGGTAAAATAGCCAGGATTGTAAGCTTGGGAATCCAGCAGCAGTAGCAATCCAAAAAACAACCTCGAAACATCTGGCATTGATTACATCGTCTTCCAGTTAATTACTCTAGCAACTAATTAATATGCTTAGTGGAGATAATCGTCAGCTGTTAGTGTCAGAGAGGTCAGCATGCCTAGAGTCATCTTACAGCACTTTCTGCTTGAAGAGGTGCAGATCACAGGTACAATTTCACACTAGAAGAAAGAAACAAACAAAAAACACCCTGGACTTTTTCAGAATTCAGCACCTCAGATTTCTGTAGGATTTGATGAGCAATTAATTTCTCAATGTCACACAGAGTAAATATCAACATACCCTCACATAATTCAAATATAAAATAAAATGTTCTGAATATCAGGTATAAAATTATAGCTGCTAAGACTATAGAGGCACCCTTTCTAACTTTGCTTTAATTTACTCTCATCTATCAACAAATGCTTAATACTTTTGCCTGTTATCTCCAAAGTAATGGGCTTTTGCAATATTTACTAACATGCCCATTCTCTTAAGAAGGTTGAACAAGATGACAAAGGACACCAAAGGACTGCCTGAACTCGCTGAAAAAGTGATAACTACATTTAGTTAGGAAAACACCTTTGGTGACACAGCCTGTTCTATTTTAAGAACAGTCCCGAGCTACACCAACAAGTGATTTTTTGCTGCTGGAAGCAGCATTGGTCACATGTAGGGCCATGCTGTTCAACTGTGCTGGCAAAAATGACGTGTTTTAAAGAGTCTAAAATAAAAATGATCAGCTATAAAATGAACCAGCAAACTGAAACCAACAAAAATAAATGAGGCCCAAGTAGGGACGACATAACAGGTCTCTGCCCACTTTCTCCCTCCTGGAATCATGCTATAGTGGCAATATCTGAACTCTTTCCATTTTGAAAGAACTGTAGTTTTAAATGAAGAAGATAAATTAAAACCAAACTAGACTTTTAAAGAAGCTGAGGAACAAGTTGTAAGAGTATTGAAAACGGGGAGTCAGAAGAGGGTTGTGCATAGATGGTTCCCATATATAAAACCACAGGTAGGCAATACAGGCTGTTATCGAGTAATTTCCCATGTGTGTGAGCTATGCTGCAGCTGCTGAGCTCAAATGACTGACCAGCACCTGACAGCAAATGGGAAATTATGTTCCTACAGGACCTGTTAAAGCTGGAGGTTAAGGGGGAAGAGGAAGAACCATTACCCTTTGTTTATGTAGTAACTGTAATAAACTTCAACTTACTATACGCAACATTACCGTCACTCTGTGTGAAGGGTTACTCACACTAAGGACATAACTGGCTGAGAAGATCCAATGTAAAGCATGAAGAATCACAGAATCATTTACGTTGGAAAAGATTTTAAGATCATCAAGTCTAACTGTAAACCTAAGCCAAGTCCACCACTAAACCATGTCTCTAAGTGCCACATCTACACATCTTTTAAACACCCCCAGGGATGGTGATTCAACTTCTTCCCTGGGTAGCCTGTTTCAATGCCGGATAGCCATTTCGGTGAATAATTTTTTTCCTAATATCCAATCTAAACCTCCTCTGGTGCAACTTGAGGAGTGAAAAGCAAAACATAGGAAAAGCAGATACAAGAGTTTCATTTGCAGGGCAATATGGAGTGAGTCCTTGGGGACAGGTGTCCTGTCTGAAACAGGGCATGAGGATTTGAGAGCCTGTCTCCTGTTGTCTTCAGAGAAATTGGATTTCATTTCACAGATGCCCCTCTTCATAATGAATTTCTACTCACATCAGAAAAAATTGCAAGTCCCTGTATTTCAGTTAACTGCGTGGGTGTGAAGGAGATAAATAGAGTTACAGCTGGAGATTCTTCTACCTCAATCTCTCTTAAGTGGCAACTACAAGTGAAGCAGAGGAAGAACTGCTGTAAGGATCCCTTTGGGTGTCAAGACAGACTTACAGGAAGTTGTTAAAAATGGCATAGTTTCTACGACTTGACAGCATGTCTGACTTAAGGCCTTAGACTTGTTTATTGCCTGCAGATTTAGAGAGTCCTGGGGAGCCTGGAGTCATTCTTGGATTTTTTCTCCAAGCCATGGCTAGACAGTAACAGGCTGCAATTAGGCTCTGGAGGATTCAACACGTAACCACTGGCCAGAAAGATTAATAGCCAATGAATTATAGCCTTATGGACAAGAAAAATGTTTTTTGTGATTGAATTCCTGTGGACATTTGTGATAGGAAGCAACCACCAAGTCCTTGTCACTGCTTTGTACCATGCAGCTGTTTTTCAGAGGCATATGGGGCTATCTGCACTGGTGGTTTAACACCAGCTGAGGCTCTGGTTTTTTTGGCATGTCTTTGCATGAGTCTTTATGCAGGGTTGAACAAGGACCATGGAGGCTGTGGTTTTCAAAGTTCAAGAGAATGAAGTCCAAATCTTGAGGACTGAAGTGCACCCAAAGCTTCTAGACTACCAATTTAAACCATGATGGTCACAGAGATTTCAACAGTGGAGATATGTACCATTGACGCAACAGGTCATGATACAGTTAATAGTTCAGTAGGACTACTAGTCATATTACATCGAGGTAAACTGGGTGTCTGAGACCATCCCCTTTCCAGGGAAGCCACAGAGAGTCATCTCTAAACTTTGAGCATGGCATCTTTTCTCTGTGTTTGGTACTTCTCGTGGTTAAAAAGAAGCAGAAATAGCTCAAATTTCACCTCATGGCTGCTCCATAAAGACAAGTAAGAGACATGAAGAATTCTTTTTTTGAGATTATTGCAACGAGTGAATAAAATGGTGATTTATTTTTTGTCACTGAAAGGCTTAACACTTAAATCTCTCTATTTTATGTACACAGCCCACAAGACAGAGCACACAAGTGTAGTGAGCTCTTCACTCAGTGTTGGGAGGTTTTCAGGTTTCAGAACTCAATGTTTCAGGGTAACTTGGTCACTGATTATTGTCTGCTGCAAGACGTTGCCCTACCAGGTGCAGCCACCCAGCAGGCACCCCGTCGGTAGATCAGCTGTCTTAGTAAGGCAGCTGGGCAGAGGCCAGGAGAGGAGAGCTTTGGGTACCTCACTCTGATAGCCAGCCCAAGGCGAGTTTTCCCCACTTCTGAGCTGGATCTCTGAATAGCAAAGGCAGGCCCAACAAAACAGATAGCTGCTTGTCTCAAGTCTTAAATAGCCATGAAAAAATTCAAAAGGAGGAGAGGTGAAGTCTGCTTTAACCGCTGGACTAAAGAAATGTACTACCATGCTCTGTGGTGCATGGTTCCTGTTTAAGGTGTAAAGAGACCATGCCGCTGCACTAGCCTCTTCTTTGGCCACAATGACTCAGGCTCTGTTTTGGGTGAGGTGAATTTTGCTATGACAGATACTCTCTAAAAAGCTGTTCATCTCCACAGCCCAGTAGGGCCCCACAGCCAGCTTTTGCTTCTACCTTTTGAAGGAACAGAAATTCATCCATTTCTCAAAGGAGTAGGATGGATGGGTTTCCATGGAAGGAGCCGATCCTGCTAAGCTGGTGCCCACCTCCTGGCTGGCAGAAATTGTGGGCAGAGCTCTGATAAGCCAGGAGCACAGTCATGTGCATGTAGCTAAACGAACAGCACCTGCACTTGCAGGCTGAGGTGCAATGCTGGGGTGACACTGCTGCTTTGCTTCTGAGCCTGATTCCCAGCAGTCATGCAGGATATACAGCAGCACTGGGATAGCTTGCTTTCTTGGTACATACCCAAATATACATCCCCTGCCTATGGGGTTAGGGCCTCTTTTCCGAGAGCCATCTCTCCACCCTGCATTTCATGGAGGATTTCAATGTCCGGCTTTGATTTCTTGATGTTGTGACAGGGAGAAGACACATTCCCTCATGAACTCAGGCCTTAGTGCCAGGGTAGGCTACAGAAGTTAGATGTAACAGTGCTGCTACCAGACTGGCACTGCTCCGGGAGGGCATGGGGTGGGATGGGGGTTTTGAGAAGCTGGTGGAGAGCCAGTGTGAACTGAACTGCAGTGCGGTGAATTAGTGAGCAGGAAGGTTGCTGAGCCACAAGCTGGTGTGTGTGCAGGGCTGCAGGCTTAGGAAGCGACCTGCCAATTCCAGCCTTGCATCCCTGCTCTAAAATTCCAAACTTTAGCTCAACAGCAATTGCAGTTGTACTTTTTCTTCCTCTGAAGAGGCATGGGCTTTTTCACATCAGGCAGTTTAGGGACATAAGGTGAAAGTGAAAAAACACAGACAAAATATTGTTAAAAATACAGAATACGTACTTCTAGCACTTTTATAGCACTCTTTGTCCAAGAACATGTGTGGTACAATGAAGATCACTGGTTCAAAGACCCCATTTCATAGCAGTCACAACTGAAGTCAATCACAGATGGCACCCTGGTTGGTCATACCATGGTTCGTCTGCTGAGCTGATCTACTTTCTCTTCTCAAGGCTGATTTAAGCAACATTACAAGATATTTATGTTATTCTTACTGTGTAAATAAACAGCTTGAGACTCTCTTTGCAACACCTTTCACTAGCATTGGAATTCATGAAAGAATAAACAAAAACCAAACAGACCTCCGTCCTTGGCCCATCAACATGTTGAGCAGGCCATTCATCAGAGACGGCTGTACACCGCAGTCACTACAGAATGAACAAAAGCATTTACAGAAAAATCCATGACACCAAACCCTATGGCACAGACAGTACTGTAGTGGGTTTAGCACCCACCATGCTTCACCTCCCATTTTAGAAGTGGCCTATTTCAATTGCAGTAACAGGAAAGTCGCAGATGACATCCCTGCTTCTCAGGGTAGACATGCTGTACTCCAGAGAGCACTTCAGAAAACTACTGCCAGTGTCCCTTTTAAAGAAACACATAAAATAGCTGTGGATATCTCAGTGATAAAAGGCCCTTATTCACACAAATATGCAATTTGATGCAGAATTGTATGTGGGTATAGAAAACCAACCTCCAAGCCCACTCCTCAACTGAAAGCCACATGGCTCACAGTGAGATAGCTTTTTGGCAGCTGCCTCCCCTTCCCTGTGCAGCTTCCCTGGCTCAGCTCCTCTGCACAGCCTAATGCTGTTTTCTCACTCATGCCCAACACCAGCAGATTACTTTACAGCCTGCTGCTATTTTTACCTTTAAGCTTCTTTACTCAGCTGTCTCAATCAGCTGCTGCTTTCTTTTTCCTCTCCCTCTGCCTGCGAAATAACAGGCTGGAGGCTCTCAAGTCTTGCTCCTGTTCCCTCTCTCCTTGAAGGCTTTTCTGTAAGACTCTCATTAAAGTCACCCTTTTCTTTCTTCATCCCAAACTTTCAACAACCAAGGCATGACACATTTGTCTTCTTGTATCTGTCTCCTTCAGCTTGACTGTGATAGAAAGTGCCAGTTTCTAATATTTGCTCACACCCCAAGCAAAGACAGAGAGGCGAGCAAACCCTCATTTCTCAAGACACCAGCTAAGAACCTTAAATAAACTGAGAGAAGAAAATGATTCAGCAGTAACAGGAGGTCTCAGTAACAGATGGCAGAGTAGACAAGCTTGCTAGTATTTGCTTGCACAGCGAGGCTTTTTGTGATGGTCCTCTGGAGGGGCTGCTTCACGTGAGCAGTAATTTTACTGGCTGGCAGGACAAGGCTACAACGAGAGCAGGTCCTTTGTGCATAGATCTTTACAACACTCACAGCTGTCGGTGAGTGGTTTTCACACTTCTACCTTTCAAGTAGATAAACATGTTTTTACTGAAAATTTTGCCTGTCAGAAAAACTAATTTAGTTGTTCTGGCAGTTGTGCCCTATAATATTTAATTGTTAGGTTCTTTACTTCAAGCACACTTTAGCTGTTTCAAAACAGAATGCTCCTCTGTAGATACTTAGTTTAAACAATGGCTTCATATCCTCCATCAGATAAGCCATTATCAGGACATGGAATCAGTGACCTCTACCTTTTTTTCTATGATTTAAAGAAACAAAACACTATTTTCCACATACTCTAGGCAACAACAAAAGAAGCTATTGGATATTGAACAACAACACCCAAATTGTGTAACTAGAAGTAAGAAGTAGGGTAAATGGTTTTCTTGTAGGCCGTGACTGCTAGATCACCAGATATCCCAATTATAAAGTATCACCTAGATTAGTAAGCAGGAATAGAATACTTTGGTATCTCTTAAAATCCTGGTTTTTGGGGTTTGTTTTATTTTGTGTTTTGTTGTTGTTGTTGTGGTTAGTTGGTTGTGTTGTTTTTTTTTTTTCCCCAGATGCACAGCTGGTGCTATCTCTGACCTTTGTCCAACCCAAAGATCAACCCCCCATTTTAAGGTAAAAAATGTACTCGCAGGTACCACTGCCAGACCACTGCTGCCATGTCACTGTCCTTCCACTCTGTGCAAAACCCACTGCTCTTTATTCTCCAGTGCTGCAGGGTGTACAAGGTGACCTTGAGTATGTAAATCTCATTACAGACTCTCACTGGAAATCTCATCCTCTACCAGTTGTTAAAAGTGAAAGATCCTTTAATAAATAATATATCAGCCACAGGATACTAGTCCAAGCTTCCCCTTCAACAGGCTGTTGCAGCCATGTCATAGGCATATCTGTAGGTTTAACTGTTTCAATCTAAAACCAGACAGATCTATTTTCTTCTAAGGTGGGATGCTAAGGATTGTTTCTGTCTGGTGTTATGGTCTTGTGAAATGGCTGAGAAATGGCCCTCATGCCATGTATAATTGGGATTCTTCTTTGCCCATGTTATAGAAAGGTGTTCAAATCGTATTTCAAAACCTTGGAGTTTGACTCTCTATAGCTCCATGTGGCAGAGGTCTAATTTTCCTAACTTGTTATAATAATGATTTTTTGACCATACCATCTATGCTAGCAGAATTTTTAAGAACATGTATCAACAGGTATACCTGTATTTATAGTTCCTGTTTAAAACGTTACATGGTTTTGCTCTATGCAAAAGCAATGGCATGTTCTTTAATTGCTTTACAAACAAGTATTTTTAAGATTGTCTGAAGAACTTACTGTTCAGTGAGCTGCGAATGTAAAAAATGTCAGTGTGAAACTCCTGACCACTTTTGAAAATACCCTGTCCTTGGAAGGAAATAAAAAGCAAATCCAAATCAGAAGATAATGCTAGGAAGATCATAAAACCTTGTTTTATGGGTCATCTGATAGACACTTTTAGAGAGAGATTTTCATTGAAATAACGTGCTATAAAAACCTAACTCGGAGGTCAGGTTAACTTAGTCAACAACACCTAGGACACTCTATATCTGGGAAGGAAACAGAAACAGAACAAATTCACTATGTATGGAGGAGTGACAGCTGGCTCTTTTAGAGGACAGAGGACTTAGACAATGCATTATGTTGAGGTGTTAAGACTAAAACATGAAAAGGATGTGACTGAGGCCACACTCTGTCTTGAACCAACCCTGCATGTATCCCAATGAAGGTGGGATCTTAATGACATTTCAAGATACTGAAAGGCGTGATTTTAGTGGTGAACAGACTTCCAGCTTTCTAATTTCCCTTGAAATGGGCAGTGTAGCAGTATGAATTTATTGGGGAAGTACACAGGACTCATAGGCAGAGTTTTGTGCAAGCAATAATGTGGCTGAACACTTGGGTCAGTTTACATGCACAAAAGAGTGTTATAACCTTCCCTTAGTCCTTTTCCCATGAATAAAATGGCTTAATAGGGTGCTGTTTGCTGTTCTGTTTCCAGACACTCACTTCTCTGTGCACAGACCAAACATGGAACATTTGACTACCAAAAGGAGTCTGTGCTGGAAAATTATGAGTCTGTGAAAACAGGGAGCTGCAATGCTTAGTGATTTGCAGCCTTAACTATAGCAGTTGCAATGGGTGACAGCTGTAATGATTAAGAAATACAGCCCAACAAAAAATTACTGCATTTTCCAGGAGTCACACGAGACATAAAGCTGATAAATAATCCTCTAGGAATCTACCGCCTGTAGTGTTTTATTGCTATTATGAAACAGTATTATTCAATAAAATTAAAAGAAAAAGGCAGGCCTATTCATTTATAAATCAGTGCATTGATATAGCTTACATCGCTAATAGTAAACCTCAAAATGTCTGTTTTCAAAACTATTTGAATTAGCCTTTGTAATTAGTCATTTACCATGACTATCTCTAATCTACATAATGCTAGCTTAACCACTATGTTTAGGTGACCTTTTCTATTAAAAAGCTTCCATCAAAGCAATGAAGACTTCCAGAGCTAACCAAAGACTTTACAACAAGCAGAGTAATTTTTTTTTTCACAGCACATAAATTGTTCATATTAATGCATGAAATCAAAATCGCAAAACAAGTAAAATAAAGAATGTTTACATAACCATTAACTTAAAAAAAACCATCCAACAACCTGTATTTGAATAGCCACCAGAGGCTGCTAGAGACTGAACCTTGCACCTATTGCCCTCCCCACCATCACAAGTTGTTTGGTCTCCCTTGCAATGTTACTTGTCTTCAACAGCCAGAAGGTCTGTAGTGCCTTGTTTTTTCCTGTGTGACAACTAGGATCATAACTATACTTTTCCGCAATAACCCTTAAGTAGCCTTTCCCAGAACAAGCATGTGAAATGTAGATTAAATTCTGCTTTGAACTATGCCAAATAAAGCTTAGCTATTCTAAATGTGACCAACTGCGAAAGCACTGAAGTCCTTTGGCCATGTTATTATTTTTTTAAATCATATGTGAAAGCGTGCAGGATATTTTACCAAGGAGATAAAATTTCTCCCCTAAAGACCTAATAGTCTCCAAAGGTTTAAAAAGACACAGGTACATTGACTACAGGCTAAAGGACTCATTTGTTGAAGGTGCATGGTAATTCTAGAAAATAAAATTTCACATAATTTTAAACACGCTTTGCGGTCGCCTGCCGTAACTCTGAAACCCTCTGGCTCTTGATGATGTGGAGCTGCTAATGCTTTTCTGACTGTGAAGGAGATTGGGGCTTGTGGCTATGCCATGATCAACATCTTATTCTTCTCTCTCTCTCTCTCTACTCCTTCAGACTCCCTAAATCCCATATTAAAATAGGTGGAGCAGTCGTCTTCTCTCAGGTTGAAGTCAAGCCACCCACACGTCAGATATGAAGGTCTGAGACCTTGATCTGCCCAGACAGCAGGACAGCCAAGGCTACCCCAGCTCCACTAAACTTTTATTGTTTGGGGGAAAGGTTTGGTGTAACATTAGGATTACAAAGAAAATTCATTTTGGGATTGCATGTGAAGGGCAGATGGCCTCCAGGTTTTTCTCATGATGTAGAAAAGGCAATAAAGAGCAGGCTGAATGAGGGATTCTCATACCAGAAACATTACTTCTGAGCTTAGATTTGTATTCATGGTGTGGGAAGGTTTCCGAGAATTATCACTCTAAGCCACATGCTATCTACTTCTGCGTATGTAAGAAGTTATAAAGCTCCTAGAGTTTGAGCTTCCGGTAATAATATACATTTTTTCTTCTTTTAGATATGAGTAGGTATATATGATAATACTTCAGAGTTTTCTTTTTAATGATACTTTAGAGCTTTCTTATAAGCTCCATAATAGTTTCTGCATGTATACCACAATAAAACATTGTAACTAAATAACAGCAGATTCATCAAAAGTGGCATAGTCTAGGCTGCTAGGTTATTAGCATAGCTTTAAAGTTCTTTACTGTTGCTGCAAATGTCACTGTTTTCTTCTGAAGAGTTTTCTTCTAGATCAATGCAGAATTACTTAATTTGATTTTAAACAAACAGTGGCAGCACTTCCTGTTAGTCTAAACAATAAATGACAATAACAACAATAAAGCATCGTCTGGCAGGATGTGATACAAGATATGTTTGTATGCCACCAATGACTATGCATCAGCATAAACCTGTCTGCTTTCCTGTTTCAGTTCATAAAAGCTAAAAAAAATTAAGTCTACCAACTGGATTTTTATTAGCTTGGCTATTGAAGTCAGAAAGCAATAAGGGCTGTTTATCTTAAGAACGGAAGAACACTAGAACTTGATTTCAGCAGTCAAATAAATGCAAGTAAGGAAAAAGGAGAAGGCATGTTAAGAACATACACAAGTTTTACCAGCTAAAAGCTTGTCTGAAGTGAAGCATGCTGAATAAAAGTGATGCCCAAGCTGCAGTGTTGGTATGCCTGGCTGTGTTGCCCTTCTGAGACCCACTACCAGCCAGCTGCCCATTCCTGGGCAGAGCATGGGCTCCAGGAGGGGAGCACAGAGAAGGTATATCCCTCAGGATGGGACAGGCAGGGATCAATGGTTATTAACAGTCCTAATGGTCCTGCCTAGACCATAGGGGTTATAGTCCCTCCTACTGCCCAAGGAGGATCAGCCTGTCACCCCAGGCAGGGCGCTGTCCCACCAATTAGTTCAAAAGGGTTTCCACAACCTTCTCAGACAATGGGTTCTGACTTTCACCCTTAGAAACATTCCTTTGTGTCACTCAGGCATATGTCCTCTCAGCATTTAATTTCATTACTTGTCCTCTCACCTCTGACCACGGAGAAAAGGTGATTCTTTGCCCCTCTGAAGCTGCCCTTTACATATTTAAAGGCTTTTGCTCCTCATGTGTTGGTTTCTTCTTTTGGTTAAATAGCTGTTCAACTTTCCTCAGAGCCAACCTTCCTCAAATCTCCGTTATTTCCTCCTCTAATCTTGGATAACTGGTCAGAAATGTGAAGCTGAAAACCAGAAAAACAAGAGCTACGACCATATCACTACCACGTGTAGCAGGAGATGCACTTCACATGATGCACAGGCTCAACATTTGTCTCTACCTCCCAGTCAGCTATTGCAGCAACTTGAGGTTGCAGATCAGACAAAATATGAGTTGAAAATAACCAAATGCAACTGTTTCGCAATTATCTTATGTGTATTTAAATAGCTATTTTCTCCTAAATGTAAGACCCTATATTTGTCCCTGAATCATACTTTTTCATATAAAAGTGTCAAGAACATTTTGAGCTCTAAATCTTGTATTCAGAAGAGTGGCTGGTCCCTGTTTAGTTCCATTAGTTCCTTTTGGTGTTGTCTGCAAATTTAATTTGAATACCCTGTCCAGTCATCTAGAACAGTAAAGAAAATATTAAATATTACCAGACTCAAGAGAGTCTGCTCAGGATACCCTTTCATTTTGGCAGCGGCTCATGAATAACTAAGGTTTAACTACAGTTTCCCATCTATCTTTGCTCTCACTCTCTTGTGGTTCCCCTAGTTTGATGATGAACATGTCATTCAAAACACTACTAGAAGCCAAGATATGACATCTTGTGCTTCCCTTCTATCACAGTGTTTCATGTCACATAAGGCAATTAGATTTGGCAAAAGAAAGACTTGTCAGACTAATCCATGTTTTTTTTTTTTTTTTTTTTTTTAAATTCTGGTTGCTTAAAATTAGCTGGCTTGATGATTAATTTCCCTGGATATTTTTTCTGAAATTGAAACTAAGCTGACACCTTTGCAAGTTTCTGGCTCCTTCTCCTCTTTTTTAATTTTTTAGGCACTTCATTTTCCTTCTTTAAGTACCTGGCATTCACCCATCTTCTGTAAATTCAACAAGATAATTACTGATGACTAGTGAGATTCCCACCAGCTAGCTTTGGAAGCAAACCAAGGGTCAAGTTCATCATACTAAGTAGATATTAAAGGTATACTTACCTAACCATTTTACCTGTCTGAGGGCTGAAATTCTTGCCTTTTGGTCAAGCTGTATCTGTTACTCACATTGGAGTCAATTCGGGGACTAAAGATTTTTTTTTTCAGTCCATCACATTAAACGAATTTAAGAAAGACAGACAGAAAAAAAAAAATAATCACATCTAATGTTTTATAATGATGAAGAAAAAGCAAACAAAGCAAGAGAGAACAGCTGCATTGTTGCCTCAAAACAGAGAAAAAACTATCATGACAGGCAACCTTTTGTCTTTCATTGTGCATCTTGTTCAACATAAAGAAGACAGACATCCTGCATTAAAAGAGAAAGAGGTGCGGCAGAAGAAGGCACTTCTCCCTGATCTCACAGTGAGATGCACAGACTCTTACTGTGCTGTAAGATAATCTGTTTGGTTGCCAGCCTCAGTAATGCTGCCTTTTTATTGATATTGTAAAAATATTGATTGCCCCATTTTATTGTTGCTCATTCAAAATCTGATTTTAAACCTTCTCCCTGTCCCAGCTACAGCTATTTTTCACTGGAAACCTCAAGTGTATTTTTGCATGGGGTTTATCTCCCTGGCAAATTTCTATTGCTAACTATAGTTACTGGAGAACTGTTTGGAAAAAAAAAAGGCTTAGAGCAGAAAAACTGTATTAAAAATAGTTTACCTTTACACAAAACCCCATATATATTTAGGCAAAGGCCATACGTGAATGTCAGCCTCAAAGGAAGCTGCAAGGGATACAACACAGGCAGTTATAATAGGCAACATTAGCTCTTGCTGCAGCATTTATTTAACTACTTCATAACACTTCAAATTCCCTTTCACCACTATGGCCCCAAAGATCTAAACAAACGCTCATTTAAACAGTCTCCTTGCTCCACAAAGATTTCCTTTAATGGTTGTTTAAAAAATACAAAGAATGCTAGAGGAATGCAACCACACAGGCAAAGCACTGATGAGCTTGCTGGCTATTACAAGCACATCACTGTGGTGTTCATTCCTCTTTCCATACACACCTTGGGGATAGTGTGGGTGCAGACTTACCAGAACTTTAAAAACTATCTGAAAACTCTTTCAGAGTATTATTTTTCTCTTGCAATGACCATAGGTGGTGAATACGCTCACTTCAAGCCCAGAAACACGAACCCAGAATTACATACCGAAACAGGGTATAACATGCAGTGTCCATGCAATAATCCTCACTTTTTCTGAGAAAAATTCCCACCTAAAAATGTGTTAGAGTCACCACTGCATGCAGCCATAGGCTATCTGTAAAAGCTACCTCTGTTTTTCTTGAAAAAACATTTAAAAAATTTTTAAAAACCCAAAGCATCGCTCCCCCATCCAAATAATGTTTTTGCACTGGAGTGGTAAGCAGTAGTCTCAACAAGGTGAGTTGCAATTATGTGAAGTTCTATATGTATGTCTGTACATATAAACCCATACTTGCACACACACACATATATATCTATTTATGCTCAGTTATCACAATTCTCAGACTGAGCTCTAGAGGAAGACAAACTGCAGAAGGCAGTGCCCAGAGGAGAAATCATCTGCCTGTGAGTGAAGAGCAGGTGGGTACCAGAAACTGAAATATGACTGCTTCTGTAGATTACAGTTGGGTGCTCCAGACTTTATAATATCCCTTCTGCCTTCAGGACACAGCTGAAGCTTGCCATATGTCTCTCCAAACAGTATGGAAAGACGGGAATATAAGGAGGGTTGGTGTAGACCTACGTCTTACCCACGGTTCCTATCTGGAAGTGACTAGGAATATACATAAACCAAGGAGTCTTCAAACCCTGCCAGGTTCACCAATTTTCCTTTTCTAGAGTTTTCCCCAACTTTACAGAGCCTGTCTAACTTGGTGCTGCAAGATCTCCTGTTGCCTTTGTTGCCGTCCAGGTTAACACACTCCAGGATATGTCAGATAGAGAAAGGCAGGAAATTTCTTACTTTTGATTGTGCTGTCTGCAAATTCAGTGCTATTGAGACAATGTTGGGACCCTTCCACTACCAACTCTACCACTCCCAGAAATGCAAATGGTATTCAGGGACAAATGCGTGAGCTATGTGTCCCCATAGTCTTAGCAGAAAAAGGAGTGCATTGAAGGTGGATTTGGTTAACTTTCTATCCTTTTCCCTCCTGCCACCATAAATCATTTTTGTAGGCAGACAGGAAAAAATAAAGTATCTGCAGAGTTATTTCCTAGAAACAACATGGCCCAGACATTTGTTAGCTGTCTAAGTAATGATCCCATTTTCTATGAAAACAAGCTTGCTACTATTTACTACAAGAATAGTATGTATATGTCAGGAAAAAAAAAAAAAAAGGAAAAAAGAAAAAAAAAAAGAAAAAAAAAAAAAAGAGAGAGAAGTTGAGAAAGGTTACAGGCCCAGAGCTAAAGGAAAGCACATTTTCACATAATATGCTGAAGACATTTAAGAACACTTCATTTAGACATAGTAAGTCCTGTAATGTTGCCAAGGACAGTGTAAATTGTTGGTCTCCTAGGCTGGAACTGACACAGAACAGTATTTCTCATAAGTAAATAACTTTATTGTGTAGCACAGAAAAAAACAAACCAAACCAAACCAAACCAAACCAAACTATACCAAATCAAACCAAACCTAACCTAACCTAACCAAACCAAACACCATCACCATAAGGCCATCAGTAAATGTGTACTAGACACTGACATTTTGTAAGTCTTCTAAGCAAAGTAGGAAGTTTAAAAATAGGTTTTTACTTTGCATCTCCCTCACATGCAACTTTTTTTTTTTGCTTTTTCACTGCTTGTGATATGTTCATTTCAGTCTGCTCAAAGGAGCCTTCAGAAAGTCCACAGGTGTTGCTTTTTCTGGCTCCCACAAAGTGTTAATAGCCAATGTTATAAAAACAAAACTGAGAAACCTCCAATATTTTGAGTTCAAGAACTGTAGTAAAATATATTGCTGCAAAGGACTGGGGGAACAACTCAAAACAATGTATGTTCAAAGTTCTCAAAACTTTTCTGTGTAGAGCTTTACACTCCATTGACACCTACATTTGTTGCTGTACTTTAAAGTTACCTTAACTATTTTGGCACCACTAGATTGATGAGTCATTACATGTAATAGCTGTGGTGAATGGACTACTGATTTTTTGAAAAGTGCTTAAAATCTAGTAAAAATTTTCAATCAAATTTTGTTTATTAAAAAAATATACCTCTGTATACAGCTCTGATGTCTGGCTTGCATACTAAAGGGAATTAAAATATTTCTCCTACTTAAGTATCTATATATTTCAACTTTCAACCATTGTATGAGTGCTAAATATAAGCACCATAAAGAAAATCACAAGGCTGAGAAATGAGCCTCTTCTATACAGATGCAAATCTGGGGCAATACCTTTGAAATCAGAGCACGTTACTTTTGAATATTACTCTTGTTCTTTGCTATATGTTGATAATATTAAGATGAATGTTTTAGCTTTCCACTGAGTTTCATTATGGAACAATCTTGCCCTATATTGCTTCTTTAAATCATGGGAGAAAGAAACAGCACAGCACTCTTCTCCAGAATAGAGATAACGTGGCTATAGACCTCCAGATTTTAAGACAGGTATGAAACTCTAACCTGTGCTGCAATTGGCCTCAGTAGAACACTTTTGTATTAGGCAGCATTATTTACTGCTTGCTAAAGAAACAAGGGAATAATAGAAGAAATAGTAAAATTGCTGTGAAGCAATTTATTGACTCTTGTGGAAATAACAGGAGGTAAGAAAAGTGGGAAGGTATGAGATAAAGCAGGAGAGGAATAGGAGATGGAAAATAATTTTGACTTACGTCCATAATAATTTCCTGGGCTATGATATTGTCTGGAGGGAGAGGGGATTGAAATGGATCTGATTCATATCTTTGGACTTGGCCTAAGCAGTGATTTCAACACCACAATATTAAGGTAGTATCTGCCTCCTGAATGTTTACAGATAGTATGGGTCTGGCAAAATATAGGAGTTGCCATCAGTCCAGCACATATATGTATATATATATATACGTATATATATAATATACACACACACACACACACACACACATATATATATATATATAATGTATGGCTTAAAGCACTGGTACGAGAATTTTTACATTCAGTTTCCTTTGTAAGCTCATTTGATTAAAATATATGAAGGCAGAAGCCACCTCTTTTGCTTTTTGTTGAATACAGTATTAACCTTCTGAAAAATTGCTGGTGGATGGATTGATATGCTTGTAAGTTACATATTCATCCTCTTAAGAAATTCAGCACCTACTGTCAGTCGTCTTGTTCTCTTAAATTATGTTAACTATTAAAAGGAGATTTGGATGATTCCAAATCCCTTGGAGGCCAGCCCCATTAATTTCTGTGCCCGCTACTACATGTAAGTCCTCTTTTGTCCTTACTCTGTAAATATGGGAGGTTCTTTTCCCTTAAAGAAGTAGATAACTTTTCACTATGTGGATTTGCAATTACGCTCATCTTGAAATGGCTGCAGTAGGTTATTGCTCTGAGTGCATTACTGGTTAAACCATGGGGATTTTGGCTTTCGATTTTTTGAGGCAGTGGGCAGTAGGACCTCTGGTAAGGGTGCCAAAGAGGAAAATAACCTTAAGGGGGAGTGTTTCTGCCCAAAAGAAGGGGATGCAAATTCATGTTGTGCTTGGGAGGAGTTAAGATGGAAGCCTGCAGCTGGAAGACATGAAGGAGAAAGGAAGGAAGGCACTGAGAAGGCTGTCTGTATCCTGAACCCCACAGGAGGTGGCTGAGATCCTGCCAAAACCACCTTTGAAACTACGTGGATGACTCATTCTTACTTTAAACATATCAGAAATAAAGGCCATGTAGAAACCAAATGTTTGAGCAAAAGGTGTAACAGTGTTGAGATAGAGCAGGAGCTGGGATTGTGATGTGCTGCAGGATCTTGGGAACTATTCAGGCTGCAAGAGGCAGTCTTGTATGCTCTGCTTTTGCTTGAGGGAATCAGTGCTATCAATCTTGGATCCTTTGTCTTCCATAAGGTCTTCTACCTTTGTTTGGGGGAATCAATTCCTGAGGGGTTAACAGCAAAAAGCAGAAATTTTACTTGTATGTTTGAGGGATTTATTAATTTTTTTTAATGCTCCATCACTTCTTGCTGAGTAAAATCGATTAGGATTTAGGAAAATTTGGAACTGTTTTTATCACCACCCTAGGAAATGGGTTGTTTAATAGAGAAGAGAATGAGATTTTTACTAATGAGCTCTGTAATGGGGCAATACTCTGTTTTTGCAGCCTGTTGGTTGAAGAGGCTTGGAATGTGTTTACTATTTCATTGAAATGGGTTGGAATTGTGGTCAGAAATAATTCCTTATGGTACAATGGAAAATATGAATGAAAGATTTGTAGAGAAAGGACAAATGAAGTGCTGGATTCTGTGGCTACTCTTTGATTTGTTTCTGTGCAATATCGTTATTCACATTCATGTAATTCTTTAGTCTAGTCTGCTGGTGTACAAGAAGTCACCAACAAGTTATCCATCCTCATATTTTGGTGAAATTTTTGCCTGAAATCCAATACTTTATGCATAGGTTATAGTTCCCTAAAAGTATAATTTTCCTGTACCCTAAGATAACTTGGGCAGCAAGTATATAAATTGCTTTTAAATGTTTGTATATCTGGAAAAATCTCAAGACAGAGATAACTGAATTGTACAACAGTTCTTTTGTCAGAGACAGTTATTTTAGGATTCACAGGACCAAGATGGCCTTGCTGATATGTATCTACTGATCAGGAAATCCACTTTCACATGGAACATAATTTTTAGGAGGAATTACAATTGGAATTCTCATAGCAAATAGGAGCTAGTTTTAGTTAAAACCATTATATTTGAAGGTGACAAAATGTTTAATTGAAAAAGAAAAAAGCAACACTTGTGTCTTTCAAGCTCTCTCTTCTTGATAAAGTTCCTTTTTTTTTATTATTATTGTTTTTATTTCCTACTTAAAAAAAAAAAAAATATTTCCTTAAGGTGCAATTTAAATTTTTAATGTTTTTTTCTTAATGGAAATGTCCTACCACTGCTGTGTTCTGCAATGAGTCTTGATAAGTTGCTTAGGGTGTACATACAGGCATTAACACAGCAGGTAGAAATTTGAATAGTACTAAGAGTTTGAAGCTTTTCAATCAGTAAAATCATAGCCACTCAGTGACTCTAGAAATAGCAGACTGCTTTGAAGTACAGTAATTAATTGTGTACAATCTCACTTGTTCAAATTCTACCAAAGCTTAAAAAGTATCCTGTGTTTGCTCAGGAGTGTATTATCTTCTGCTGAAAGTGTAGACTGGGAATCAGCTTTTGATTTAGTTTCCTGATAAGACCTTCACCATCTAAAGATTGAGTGCAGAAGACCGTGAATGTAAACTGACTCAAAAGGAAACGATGTGCCAATATCACTTCAATGATAAAACACAGCATAGTCCAATATTATGTTGTAAAAGGAAAATATAATAAATTCAGTATAGCTTGTCTCATGACTCCATTGTAAGCAGCAGAAGAAAGTGTAAGAATTCTTATTTGGAGTTCAAGGTTAGCAGTAGGGGAAGACTCTTATCAAAGAAAGATGTGAAATGGATTTATGCTAAATATAAAGATCACTGTACAGCCCAAGACAGGTATGGTAAGTTATCATGTTGCAGTTCATTACCACTTAAAATATTTGTACACTGTAATGTACAGAATGAAACTTCAGTTTCGATCTTTATAATGATGTTGACCTTTCACTTACAAGAATCAAGGATTGGTATCTTTGCTCTATTGCAGCAAATATTTTTTTTATCATCCTGTGTCTGTACAGATCGAACAGCCTCTGTTCACTGTCTGATAGAAATTTTTCACATTTGTAATGCCATTTCACCCTTTTGCTATCATTCTGTTACACTTGGTAGACTGACATATGTCAGAATTTATCAAGCTCTGCATGAAGAAAACTTTGCAGGTAAAAAATATTTATTTATTGTTGTATAAAAATCTATATGCCATTGATATATTTAAATATCCTGGCTGTATAAATCAGACAGCATAGAGGTGTGTAGTTCACAGGTACATGCCACCAGAAGTTAAACTTTAACTTATAGGGAAGATGAATGCTGTGCTGCTTTCTCACTTGCTGTAGGGTCTCTATAGCCTCTTGTCACAGGATTATTTTCATGTCTTCCAGCTGAGCCATTCTGTTTCAGAGCTGTGATGTCAAAAATTAAAATCAGCTTCCACTGCCTTTTTTGTTTACTTAGACAAACATGCAAAATATAAAAGAAAAGAGCATTTTTCCTTCTCCTAGCAAAGAACTCAAGTGCAAGTTTGCTTTTCATTGACCTCAATGAGATTTAGCAGTTCTTAAGAGCTTTGATTCAGGGCTTCTGTTCCTAATCCTGGTTGAATGCAAATTTCTCATTTACTGGAGTGGTGTAGGGGACAGGTCTTGATAGTTTATGAAAATGTTACAGAAATAGCTTGAAACACTGTAGAAAGCTATTCTGTGTTTGTACAGCTATATTATCTCGGACCATTACTTTAAAATATGGCAGTGTTTTGTTTTTATAGTGGAAGCTACAGAAGCAGTTGTGTGTATTGCTCATATAAATGGAAAATAGTTCTGAGTAGTGTCTTTGTTCTGCTGATTCTCTGGATTAGTTACCTCTACTTTCAGGATTAAAAGCTTGAGGACTATTCCAAATTAACATATCTTTCTTGGTATTGTCGGTTCTTTAATTGTGAACGTGATCTTAACCTAAATGCCTCTTTAATCATATTTCAGATATTGGTGCAGTACAGTAAACATGACTTTGACATGCTTAGATCAAAAATCCAATGCTGTCAATGAAAACATCCAACTGTAGAGTGAATAAATAACTTGTATGATCTTACTAAGGGAAGGAACATGTTACAGCATGATCCTGCAGGCCCTTTAACATGCATTAGTTAGAAATGTCACCAACAGTAGTGTACAACTGCAAACAACATGATTATTCAATGCTTAAAGCTGGGACATTTTCAAGAATTTGTCATGCTAGGCATAAGAATACCTCACCGAATCTGCATTTTTCTCTAAAGTGGTAGTACAGTTTCAAAGCAAGTTCCATAGATGTCCCAACTTCCTGCAGGTTGCTTTGTTCTGCAGAGCTCTTCTGCTGTCTGTCAAGTGTTCTCTTCAGAGGAAACTAAACAAATTCTGCTCCAGGTGTGCATTCCAATGCACTTCTAGTCCTCCTGAGGATACAAATGTTTCAACCGGTGAGTCTACTTTAGACTGCTTGGTCATGTGCATGGAGAAGGGATGTTCAGTCCTGATGATCAGACTAAACCTAGGCCAAAGCAAAACCTGGAAGACTGTGTATAGCAAAGATGTAGGGTCCTCAGCACCAACAGCTTCCATCTGCTGATCCCTTCCTGTCATGCTGGATGATTTGTTAAAGTTGACATCGCCTTTTTAAGGCTCTAAATTGGATAAAAGCTTTACTTCCATGAGTCTTTATCAGATATCTGTAATTTTTTGCATTTTTGAAAACAAACAGACAAAATAAAGGAAGAAGTATAACCTGAAATTAGATACTTGATGCAAAAAACTTCACTGACAAAACAAATGAAATGGAGTACCGTGAGGAAGTAATGGAATATTAGCTTCTAGTGAGTGTGTTCATGGCATTTGCCATTCTCATGTTCTTTTGTTAAAAAAAATCCCAAACTTGTATTAAACACACTACACTGCTTAGCAAGTCACGGAAAGTAATTACGGGTAACAAACAAACATGACATCTCAGTTTGTATTTTGACCTGGTTCTTAGTACAGAGTCCTCTCCTGCAGTGCTGTTCTCCTGGAATAGAGGTCTGTAGGCCTTTGGTATATCTTACCCTACTTATGTGGAGATTCAGAAAAGGAAAGCTCATGTATTCTGTATGATCAAGATCTGAATTTTTAAAAAGTACTTGTACATCATCACTGCAATAACTTAGAAATATACAGATTAAGGAAATAGAAAGCTTCTGATGTAGATAATGCTATCTCATAAGTTCGATAATTTCCATATGTTCTCTTTACAATCAAATACAAGATAATATAAATCAAAATTCAACTATGCAAAGTCTTCTGAAATAAGTGATATAGGAGTTGTCTGCTCTATCTTGAATGAGGTATGCTGCAGGCTTTATTCAATCCTTCTGTTTGGCTTTGCATACGCTTGCCAGTTCTGGCTGACATTTTGTGCCTTTACCATTTTTAGGTGCATTTTGTTGAAATACCAATCAAACAAGGTGTTGAAACCAGATTCTCAAATATGTTCAGAGCCTAAATCAGTGTAAGTTAATCTCTTAAGTACTTGCAAGTCTGGTCCAGAGTGCCTGCAAATATCATAAAAAAGATTAAAAGGATTGTCAGTACCAAAGAAGGATAAAATTACATTTTCTTCTAATGCTTCACACAAGTCCCAGGAAACAGAAAAATTAATTGAGATCTTTGCCTCTCTTCACTTGAAGACCAGTTTTGAGCTGGAGTTGAGGCAGAGAGAAATAGTTGCAGTGTATTGTGTTCTGATGTTCTCTAGTAGGTATATGTTTCCAGTCATACTTGGTGAGTGTAAATTAAACCAGTCTGATGGGTAGTCCAGTGTCAAAAGTAGGACTGGGAACCATAACTAACAGCCTTTGCTATGTGCAAGAAAGAATCTGCTGATGACACAGGCTTCTGCGGGAAGCTTAGAAACGTGTAGGAAAAATGCTTTGAGTATCAGAGCGGATTAATGTCACTTCTTATAGGTTTCCTTGTTATGGTTTTTTATTGTTGAGGTTTTTTTCTATTTGAACCTTTACTGACTTGTGTGATAGATGAGAATATGTGAAAGTGACATAGGAAAAATAGCAGAGTCAAAGCTTTTTGGTATATTTTCTTGTTCACTGAACCATGAACTGATCTCATCCTGATATAACCTGCATGTTGGGCACTATTTCATGTTGGAGAGCAATGAGACTGCTGAATCTGGTTTGGAGCACCAGTAAAGGAGGGGCATACACAAACCAAGTGAGTTTAGGGAATCCCACAGCATGACCAGGGAAGGAACAGAAGCCTTGTGAGAAGGTGTTTGTGGACCAGGGCTTGCTCAGCCCAAGGAGGGGGTGGTTACAGGGTTCCCACAGCTGCCTGTCCCCACCTGGTGGGAGGTTGCTTGATTCACCACTGAGGCATTTGACCACAGAACCTAGCTCTGGGAGGTTCAGGCTGGATTCAGGAGGGGTATCCCTTGCTGGGGCTGCCCATCAAGGCTGCAGGCTCTCTGGGGTGTGAGACTCAATGAGATCTGGGCCTGCCCTGAGCAGGAGACTGTGCCTCTGACCTCCTGGGGCCTGTCCCACCTGAACTATTTTAGGATTCTGAGATGACTCTGTTTAGTTGTCATTTATAAAAGGAAATAAGAATAAAAATCCAGTTTGCAAGTCACCTTTTTGCAGAATTTCCACCATAGCCATTAATCACTTGTTTTTCCCAGAGTGGCTGTTAAATATGGCATGTAAATCTCTGGCAGTGGGTGCTTTTGTCCTAGTATTTCCAAACTTGATACTGGACATAATCCACTTAGTTGTATCACACCTCTGCTGTCACAATTTGAGAGACTCAACATTTTTGCCCATATTGTATGTATAACTAGAGCTGTGAGTTGTGTGGCATGTTTTTATACAACTTAGTATGCAAGTAGACATTTACATACTTCTTTACCTTAAGTGTGCCAGTATATGTTTGTTTAGCCACTCTGTTATTATTTAAATTACATGAGCTGGAGACTTCATTACAGCTTGTCACTGATTAATAAACACTTTGACATGTGATTGAAGGTGTCTGAGATCACAAGCTGGCCTGCAATATTAGACTGGGAACTAAAGAGACCATCAAGTCTGCCTTCTGCTCCAGAATTGACAGTGAAGGGAGCAATACTCTGGCCACCAAGCACTAGCGAGAAGATCTTCTTGGTACCTCTTGTAGCACCCATCTGATGCTGTAAGAGGGTCAGGACCTGTGAGATTTGAAACAAACATGGGCAAGCTCTTTCACAGGGGTCACTACAGCAGGCTAGGCCCACTAAATGCTACAGTTGTGTGTGCTTCTACTGCAGCCTGCAACAGCTCTTGTCTTCTCATGGACTCATGACCTTCCTGGGTGAGAGGTGCTGCTTCAGGCCCCGTAGCCAAGACCCCTGACACTGCATTAGGAAGCAGAAAACTGTACGTGAGCTGCTGTAAGTCTGGATGGAGAGGATGGATGAAGAAGTCAATAGTCAAAGATGGCTTAGATTGAAAATGTACAGAAACCTGTTAATGTCTATGTAGGTTAGGAAATAGTACTTGTGAAATAGGTACAATTAATATATTTGCTGATTTTTAGATATCTGTTGTCATGTGGAGAGGATGATTGAAGTGCTATTTCTGAGGCTAAAAAATAACAGATCACCTTACAACATTTTATATTAGAATACCAGGATTAGAGTAGCATTATCATTACTCTGTTTTGTCAGGCAATGTAACTAAATTTTCAGCTGCTCTTTGGCAGCCTTGGCCTGAACAGTAGCCACCCCTTCATAGCAATTGTTTTGAGCTGTGAACACTATTTAAGTTAGTTAATATGCTAGGTAACTTTACAGAAGACTGTAACTTCTCATCATCCCTTGAGGAAATGTTTATAGAACACCACACCACTACCTGAAATCATGACAGCTTAATGGATTAAATGATAGAAGTATCTTATATTTACATACTATTTTGAGCATACAAGAATATCTGTATTAATATCAAAAGTCCCAGAAAGATATTAACTTTTATAAAACTGAACTAGGAGAATAAAAGCTTTGAAATACTGTTCTTAACTAAAGAATGTAAGTTTCATATGCTGATCCTCATCACTTATTTGGCTCTAAAAAAAACCTTGGCAGAGATATCTTCAAAGGCATAAAGGGTGACTTTGTTAGAAGGCTAACTTTCTGTTTCTGCCTCTGAATAGCTCAGCACTGCTACACAATGACACGTGCATATGCTTTGGGCAGACAGGGAAATCGCTAAAAGCTTTGATTTCATCCCAAGCCATTTACCTTTGTCTGAATTTGGCCTTTAGAGAGAATTTGACTAAATACAGGACCAAACTGTGCTGATGTTTGTGCAACTGCAGCATAGCAAGGCTTTACAGTGGAACTAGAAGAGTCCAGGCTTCCTGATGGGTTTGTGTCTTCCTTTGCATTTATCCTATGTAGCTTAATTCAGAAATTTTAATATTTAATCAGACGTTTCTTACTTTCCTGTCTACTTATACTAATTTATTAAGTTTGGAATTTGGGCATATGTCATTGAATATGATTTTTTACATTATCAAGTGCTTTCCTTGCCTCCAGTCATTTTTGGCTTTTTTGCATTCCTTTGGTTTCACATTAACTTTTTTTCCTTTAGAAAACATGATTAATGTAAGGTGATCAAATGCCTCAGATACTTTTTTCTTTGTGGTGTCTTCACATCTCACAGAATTCATCAATATCACTTTTATGTACTTATTTTGTTACAATCTTGAGCCCTATCAGCCCAAAGTCAGTCCTAAACAGCTATTTTTTATCAATCTACTTGTTAATAAAGCTTGCAATAATTATACCTATAAAATCAATATCTAATTATGATACACAGTAGCACACTAAATATGGCACAGCTTTAAGTGTATAACAAAATACTAATATATTTTTATGTATCTTATAATACATTGTTTTATCTTCACAATCTCAATCTGTTATCATTAGGAACACCCTTAGGGTTGTGCTTGCTGGTTCTGCTTACTGTATCCCAGAAATGTGCCACCATGTTGGCAGTTGTGTAGGTATATGGAACGTATGAAAGCATTATTGAAATTTAAGGGAAATTGTACAAGGATCTAGCCTGGCAATGTCAGCAAATCAATCAATTGCTCTTTGCCTTGCTTTCCCCCTGCCAGCTTTTGGGCAAAGGGCTCCCTCTTCCTGTGTTTTTTGAGTGTTGAGGTTCAGCTGGAGACCTTGGGAGTTGTACAAGTATTAATACCTGTGTATTAATACATCTTCCAATGAGTGTACAAGAGAGAAAAATCTTTAAGTAGAAGAAAAAGGAGCACATAAGGTAAACTCAGTGATGTTCAATAAATCAGTGGTGTAGTCTTTGGTGCATGTATTTTCTGTTTCTTTTCTACCTGGAAAATAACATAACAGAATTGCAGTAGGTTTAGGGATAACAAAGAAAATGAAACACGAGTCAATGAAAACAGCCAGAAAGGATTTTTAGATTAGAACTTATTACTTAAAGAAACAAAAAGACCCAAAAAACAAACAAAAAAAAACCCCTGAAAAACCCTAATAACGAGTCAGAAGAAATACATATAAAATGACAAATGACATGGTGAAAGGAAAGTAGAAGCTGCTTCTGCTCTCACTATGCACAAAAAAGGTGAAAGACTGTTAGATGAAAAACAGGAAATTCCAGCATGATAAAAGCAAACACATCTCTATACAGTAGGATACTAGAGTAGGGAACCATCACCACAGGAAATTAAGGCCAAAGCCTCTGTTGAAGCAATCAGTACAGGTATAAATGTATCAGGAGTATGATGATAGCATATTAGAAGAGGATATTAATCCTATTCTATCAGGACATAAGGCACTAGAGTGATATCTAGTAAGATTTCTACCCAATTCTTGCTGCATATTTGTTATACTTCCTTATGCAGTGTGATCCCTCAAGAATCTGAAGTCCCATGTTGTGAAGAGTGATAGAAAGCCAGACTTCTGCTACAATTGTATTTTGTTCTTCTATTGTTTGGGATTTATTTCTCATATAAATGCCTCTCGTTGCCGAGAAGCAGTACAACCAGTTGCATTTCATGCCAGTGTTGATTCACCAGTATTTTCCTGAAAAAGTGTTCTGCTGCAGTTTAACCTGCATGCTGCAAAAATGAAGCTGTTTTGCAGCGGGTGACCCTCCTGATCAAAGTTCAGATCACCTGATTGTTTTGAAGCCATATGCCTAAGGCTGCACACAAATGTGAATTTAGGATTTTTTCTGAATGTCCAAAAAATCTCTCTTGTATTTAATTTTTTTACTTATTCCTTGCTTTGTTTATACACTTACCAGTACCTTGCTTTCTGTGCACTATGCACTGAAAGTAATGAGGAACAGCATGCACAAGATTTGCTGTTAATGCCATTTTAGTTTATAGATGTAGAAAAATATTCACAACCAAAGGGACACAAATAAATATGCCCCCTGTCTGACTGTCATAATCTTGACTCCATGGCTCAAAAAATTGTTCACATATCTCTGATTTAATTATTTTGCAGTCTAACTATTTACTACATAAATATTTTATACAAAGCTTAAGTATTGTATGAAGAACACATGCAAATCACTTGCAGAAGAGCCAGACAGGTTTTCCTATGTTTCATTCTGCTTTCTGTGAGCTGCTGTTTTACTGTCTTGGCCTGATACCTGTATGCACAATTTGAAGCTTATATAAATAAAGAAAATAAATTCCGCCACAGTTTTTTTTTCTGATATTGCTATCCTTGGTGAATCACAAGGATCAACACTTGCTAATATGAAGGGTTGTTTCTAGCAAACAGTGTAGGCTTCCTAGAATACCACAGAAATGTAAATTATGATTAAAAATTAATACAATAACACCTATATGCTTTCTGTAATCTTCCTGTGGGTAATCTTATGCTGTCCTCCTCCCCTTCAAAGCAATTCTTCCTCATAGTGCCTAATGTAAAATGTCTGCTACAGGAGAAAAATAATGTAATCATTAAGCTACCCAGTTTACCAATGAGCATTGGTATATTATGCAGTGCTGTCATAACTACTTATGGCAGCTGAGGATTCCTATAAATTCAGTTATAGCAGAAATACCACAGTCTTGTCTTTGCTGAAGATAGATTGCCAAGATAAACATTTAATGACTGTAGTTTTCCATGTGACAGTCAATTGCAATGCAAAAAGAGCACACACAAGGGCATCAGATGTGTGGAGTGGTGATATATTAGCAATTACACGGCAGTAACAACATATTGGACAGCTTTTTATTTTTAAGACTTAGGCAGTGCAAGGTCAGAAACAAACTACCAACAAGAAGCCTACAGTATAGATGACTGTGGCTTTAAAACATATGATAAAGTGGAATTGTAGATGCAATTTGATATGCGATGTGTACCATGTAACCACTTGTCCTCCAATAAGCTCTTTTGCTATAAGTGGAGCATAAAATATTATGTAGAATAAGGCCCTAAAGATCTTAACAGACCATGTCTGTACAGTAACAATTTAAGATTTGAAGCAATCAGTACTGGTATAAAGGTATCAGGAGAATTTAAGATGACTGTTTCCCAGTGCAAAAAGACCACATGCGTCATATATAAATACTAAAATATTATATTGGAATAGAAAAAGCTGAAGGGCAGAAATATATGTATTGACAGGTTATCTGGTGTCTACATTAGTTGTTGTCTCTTTTTCAAGTGGTCCTGACATAGGATTTTTTCAGATATGTGAAAAGAAAACTTACTGGAATCAGAAAAATATACGGAATATGAAAAACCTTCTCAACAAGAACTAACTCTTGTGCTGAAAAAGCAGGTTATATATAATATCTTAGAAGCTGAGTTTTTAGAACAGACTCACTGGAAATAATGCTAATTTTCAGCATTTGCTGACAAGTAGAAAACAGGTAGGTAAAGTCAAGTTCTTCATCTGGAAGTGCATATGATGATGTTCTCTTGTCAGCTGTGGGGCAAGATCATCTTCAGTGGTGCTTAAAAAATTCACATCTAGTTGAGTAGATGTCTAGCATTTATGTTCATGAAGGGCTCTATGATCTGGAAAAAAGTTGGTGATCTCATCCTTCTAATAATAAACTTCAAATACTAAATTATGCATGATTTCCCACTGATTACAAATTTCAAAGAATATGTTTCTATGTTGTGTTTATTATGTTACATTGCATTCCCCTGAGTACTTTGCAAGCAAGCTGTAAAGTCAACTATTAATTATTAGTATTGTAATTAGTGTAATCATAATGAAACTAAATATCATGGAGTATATAATGAGTAGCAAAAAATCGAACTGTGTATAGATTCATATTGCTGTAGAGGTAAATGTTCTTGTGCTATCCGAAAATAATTTTGTTTTGGTGTCTGGCTGTCACTTTCAACACATCTTGGAAATTAAGAAAGTATATTATTCAGCATGAAAGTGGTTGTGTTGTTGTAACACAGGTAGAATACATCAAGTTTCTTCTATCCCAATATTTTTCTGTTCTAATCTCTCCTTTTCCCATCTCCTCTCATAAATGTGCAAGTGACAATGTCTAAAATTTTTTTCAGGATCAAAGGCTTTGAGTTGCTGCATCCATAATCTTTAGGTATTGTCTCAGTCTTTGCTTTCTTATTCTACTAAAATCATACCTTGTTCTATATGGTGTAAAATGTGAAGAGTCCGCTCTTTCAGAAGATAAGGGCCACATTTCAATTTTGCAAGTGCCCAAACTTTATTTACTTTAAAGCACACTACTTTCAGAGGACAAAATCATTAAAAGTTTCCAAAACAAGGAAACAGGAAAACACACGATCAAATATCAGAAGTTCCTCTGGAAAATCCCACACTCATCCAAAACTACTATAGAAAATGATTGCTAGCTTGAGCAAGGCAGTTGAGTCCCCATGTGTTACCCTGGCATCTTGCTTTACAAATCTTCTCCAGACCTTTGCAGAGCAGTCTGGAATTCTTCAGCCTTCTGGTGCAGGGGAAGAAAGAGTCTGTGGCAATAATGTCACAGCTGTGCTAATGTCTAAGGGTGTCACACAGGAAACATGCAGATCAAGGCAGCACCTTTTTTTAGAGCAACTATCATCATTGGGAAAACTTTCAAGTAATCAAAAGATTCATTATGAGATTTGGATAAGAGGACTACTGGATAAAATGTGAACAATACACATGATTATAGTATTTCTTAATTTGTTATTTATTTGTTAAAATAGCTACTAATTTATTTTTAACTTAATGCTTCATTATTTAAATGTAAAATATAATTAAAAAATTAAATATTTTTAGGAGGTAAACATCATCCACAGGTATTTATCTATTCTCTTAATAAAATGCAAGTTAAAAAAGAATGGATAATTTGATATTCAAAAAGCAGTACCTTTGGCAGGTATGTACTTGCCTGCTCTGTTTCTGAAAGCTTGATGATACTACCACTTGCTTGCAGTGCAGTGACTTCTGGATCCTTTTGTAGCTGAGAACTCAGTGGAAAATGTGAGCTTATGCTAAAGGCAAGATATTGTTGAACAGTGACACCTATCTCTGAGGTCACACCTGCCAAGCCTATGTGTAGAAAGCTGAGAGAAATTGAAGGTGAGGTGCAGTGTAAAGGCAAGGAGTTGAGCCCTAGATTACTCTTAAACACAGTTTCCTGCAATCAAGCAAGTGGTTTGGGTGTGTCAGATTCTGCAACAATTAAAACCTGGCACTTAAGTACCTGTTCTCAGGAATACCAGTGACTCAATTCACTGCAAGGCAAGTAGAGATCAATATCTGACCAGTGTGAATACTTTAGGTGCCTGCTCCCCTGAAAAAAGGACATTTGCTGTGTCCATGACCCCTGTTTCTGCCATAGAAGAGAGCCAGAAGGGAGCTAGTTGGAGCCACAAAGAAATATTCATACTCTTGCTCTGATTAGTCCTGACACACCTTTTAGGGACAATTTTCAGCCATTTTCCTTCCCTGCTGCATCAGGGTGGCAGGGGGTACCCCGGACCTCCATCCTTGACAGAAATACCTCTGGGGAGCCCTTCAGAGAGGACTGGGGATGCAGCCCTGAGTGGGCACATGTACTGGGTAGGAGACACCATGTGGCCTCTAGAGGGAGAAAGAGCAAGAACATCGTTGAATACAGGGGAAAACGGAGCCTATAACATCCTACTCTGACGTCCCGAGGTGTTTGTGAACTTCAAGACGTGTTTGAAGTGGTCACGCAGTGTGGCATCATGTTCTGTTCCGAGAGAAAGAAGGGTTCAATATGGCGTGGAAGTAACAACTTATGTATGTTTGAATGTAGCAATAAGCACTGGGATTATGTCTGACTCTCATATAGATATTATTATTCATTATTGTTATTGACAGGACAAGAAAGGAACCATAGCAACCAAGGACAGCTTATCAAAAGCTATTTTTGCCTGTGTTGTGATTTCCCCTCCTCCCTCTATTTTTTTTTTTTTCTGAAGACATATACAACCTTTTTCAGCACAATTGATTCCTCTGAATCAATCTCCTCCTCACACCTAATAGTGCCTTAGTAACCTAATCAGCCAAGAGAAGCTTTTCCTGCACTTTCTGCATCATAATCTCTCTGTGCTCCTAGATAATCTTCTGCAAGAAACTAAAGATAAAATAAACCTGAAACTATGTTCATCTTCTGAAGATTTTGTACAGAAAAAATCATTCTCATAGTGACATAATATGGTTGCCTGTTTTATCCTTGTGTAGTTATTTATGAGCATCCTGGAGAGTTTTGCTTTGATGTGTGAAAGTATACTGGCCTGTGAAATCTTCCAAAGTGGACACAAGAATGTGAATGAAATTACTCTTGTGTTAGAGAGGAAACATGAAATCGGAATATGATCCAGTTTGCTTCAATCTACGTTAGCGATGAGAAGAAATGCCCATGCTGCCTTGGGCCTGATCCTGATAAGGAAATGGAGTGCTAGGTGCTAGATGGGCTCCTGAGCTCAGTGGGTTTGAGCACAGAGGGCTTTGGAGAGGGGGCCATGCGTTAGGAGAATCCATCAAATCAGACCATTCAGGGACCTTTGTTTACAAACACTATAACTGTCCAGGTATTGGGGGGTGGGAAATTCCTTTGATTTCTACTCTGATTAAAATTTTATGCGAGAGTTTAAGGTTTAGATTTAAATTACAGATATTTACCTAGCTCTGTGGAACTGCATAAGTGTCTGTGCCTGGCAAATCCCTCCCTGTGTACATGCACACTTTGACTGGCCATGGTTGAATGGCCTGGTACTGAGGTTCTGTCCTGGTGCTCTGCCCAACTGTGAACTCCAAATCTGCTTCCAACGTGCTTGAGAATTCCTCTGGGTGGTGAGTGGCAGAAAAATTGTATTTCTGTTGATGTTTTCTTCCAAGGGACTCCTTATACAGTACTATCCAGGCTGGGTATGAAAAGGTTTAATCTTTCATTTTATCAGCTGATAGACAAACTCTTTGCTCAGTAAGAAAAGCTAAACTATGGTTGAAATCCTATTTGAAGGACAAGACAGTACAGAAAGCATTTCCCATCATGTGAAACAGCTTAGTTTTGGCTATTTGGTCTCCCTGCTTCTGAAATAGGATATTTCTATTATTGTTCACAGATTTGAATGCATAAATATTATCTGATGACTGGGAAAGGAAATTGCTTTTGGTAGAGCAAGTGAATAGAAAGAGGTAGTGAAGAAATAAAGAACTATCAATTGATATAATGGGAAAGAGGCTTTGCTGCTAGCATGAAGGAAGAAATACTTAACAAAACAGAAAAAAAAAGAGTGACAAAGACTCCTATGTCACTGGAACTGGACATGCTGAAAGAGGGTCCGGAAGAAACTGGATCTGTGTTCAGCAATAAAACTGTGCAGGTTGAAAGTGGTATTCAGACTGGACAAACAAGACGTTAAGACTCATGACAGGTGCAAAGACTGAGGTGACATTGCTGAGTGGGAAGATATCATATATGCCACTGTATTTCATCAGCATGGTCAGAAGACATCAAAAGGTCAAAAGTCCATTGTGAAAGTCATATAGGCAAAGATGTGTGGCATGGATTCAGCAGAAAGTTCAGATAAAAGGTCAATTCTCAGAAACGCAGCAAAATAAGAAATAAAAATTCTGAGGGAGGAACTGGAATGTGATGGAAAACAAGGAGCTGAAAAAAAATGTGAAACTGCATGCACAGATAAGAACTTTGTTATGAGTAGTGGAGGGGAAGAAAAGAAAGCTTAAAAATCAAGACTTTCATTTGTGTATATACACTAATTTTATTCCATATGTGAATGTGAAAGTATGTGAACAAGTAGCCTTCTGTAATTAATAAAGTAAACAAAAAATATTGAATTGTCATACTTCAACTGGGTGTATCAATACTTGTCTCCTTATTTTGATTTGCATAGCACGGCACACTAGTAAATGAAACCACACCAGGCCAAGGAACATGACTACTTATGCTGTTCAGATATTAAGTAGTGGCCAGTATGGTTTTAGTTGATGACTATCCTGCTTTGGAGAGTGAGTGTTTAACACGCAGGCAATTCCATCCCAGTTGGCCCCAGTGGCAGAGAATAGTCCTTGGTATATTCATGTGAGCATAGACAGAGTAACCATAGTGCAGACAGCTTAAAACACAGTGGTTTTTTGTTGTTGATGTTCACTTCAACTATTATGTAATGGCAGTGCATTTAGCTTGCTGCGAATTAATTCCATTGGACTTCTGGGAAAGGCAGAAAAGTTTACTGCCATATTGATAACATGAAGTTTAAGGAATGACGACTTCAATTACAAAAAAGGACAGTTAGGTTAAATATTAGAGAAAGAATTTCTAAAGCTAAGAAGACCAGATAGACCACATTATAAAAGGCACAGGAGTGCTACTCACCAGGGATATTTTTTAATATGTTGGATTTTAATATGTTGGATATCTGTCAAGGATAGCTAATCCTGTCCTAAGACAGAGACAGATGACTCCAGATGTCTATTCCACTCTGTGGACAGCAAGTCCATACATGAATATTAAATAGAAAAGGTAGAGATATGCCCCTAAATATCCTTAATGCACTAACAAACTGGGAGAGGGGGAAGTGAAGGGGAGCAGAGGGTGATCAGGCTCACATGCTTTCCTTACACTGTTTATCTACCGGCACTGTAGCAAGTACAGGCTGTTCATGCGACACAGGATAGGATTGTTTTGTGCGTATATTCTATCATTATGGTGAAAAGAGAACACTTGGTCTCTAGAGGAGAAAAGGATAAAATGGAAGAGAAAAACTTTATGTCATGATATAAATAAATACTATTTCATAATTTACAAGCTGGGCATATACGTTGTTCTCTGAATGCTTGACTTAGGAGCTTCAACATTCATTTTCCAGCCTGTAAGTTAACGTGATTTCCTAAACTTATCCATAATTTCATTTCACATAAGAAATTCTCCAAATTCTTTAACTTCAATTTAATTTTCAAGCTATGTTTATCAATTTAACAATACAAAGCTGTTAGTACACAAGCTAATCAGAGTGGATCTTGTGGACTCATTGTCGTCATCATAGGAGAAGTGCACAGTAAGCCTATGAGCTCTGTGCCCGCTTGCTGAACACAGGAACAGAAAAGCCTGAAAGTCAGTTTGTAACTCCAAGTTAAAATCATCTGGTGTTTGTACACATCTGTGTTTCCTATGGGGTCCCATCTTCTACCTGGGTTCTGTTATTCTTTTCTTGTCCATATTGTTAGCTCCTGCTTGCTAATATATTGTATTTCAACCGCCTCCACATTTTGTCTTATCTCTCCTTTCTCATCATACCATTGTTACATTACCTTCTTATTAATTCTTATTTCCTCCATGATTTTTCCTACTCCCTTTTGCCCTTCTTCTCTTAAAGTTTTTACATTTCCATTTTTTTTTTCATGTGGCAAATATACACAAAGCGTATTTTCATCCTCTTTGCCTATGCATGGGTAAAATATGTTTTTGTAGTCCTTTCTAGGACTCCTAGTATGTTCTACCACTACTTAAAAAGACTTACATACCAGCTGGTAATTTTTAAGCATTCTTCATAACAGGGGATGTTGCAGTGACAGTTCTGCCCATCAAAACCTCATTCTTCTACACCACATTTTTGATTCAATATTTGAGAAAATATGCTTGCAGAAGTCCAGAATCTGGAAACTGATGTTCACCTGCAAAACAGACAACATATTCCATCAGCATTTCAGGCTTAGTCTCCAGAGAGCTACAGTTAGTCTAATCCAGGTATGGATTTACTGTGAAGGAAAGGATGGGTCTAAAGGGCAAAGTTCTGCACAATGGCAGCGCTGGCATCAGAGGCATTTACGATTGTGTGATGCAGTTGGAGCTGTGTGCTAGCCTTGCTTTTCTTTCAGGGTTAACTTACTTTTGCCTCGGGTTTGAATGAACATTACACAGGTTATTTCTTTCATAAGACTACAGAGAAAGCATGCCACCCGTGACCCCAGTGTGCAGCAGGTCTCCACTGTAGAAGGGGAATGAAGACACCCCTAAAAGTAGGCAAGTGAGCAATGGGAGTCAGACTCTGTATCACAAGTTAGGTGATGTACATCAAAGCACCTTGCTGGGCTGAACCAGCACCTCATTTCACATAGGTCAGGGAATGAGCATCAGTTTGTAGAAAAACTTGAGCACTGATCTTGTGTGGTATTTCAGAAAGTGACTTAAAGGTGAATGCTTCCCTATCTCATTATGGTCTTGGTCCTGGGAGGAATCCTGTTTCTCTTCCATCTTTTTGCAATCTGTCATGGCATAACAGCAACACTTGAAGAAAATCCTTGGGGAAACCAGTCTCTTCTTATTTCTTAAAGATTTGTGTATTCAAACAGAAGCTGGAAAACAAGCACAAGCCATTTTAGTCTGTCATTTCAGATATTATGTCAGATGTTTACAGTTAGATTTTTCAAATGCCTTTATGTTGCGGAGAAGCAGAGTTGAGCCAGACAGCAAAAGACAGATTAAGCTCACCTGACAACTACCATCTGGCCTCTAGCTCTGCCTTTTCATTTTTGATGAAACATAGTAAAAAGTTGTATGCTGCAATTATAAAATAGCTTTCACAAGAAAATTGCACCTTTCTATTTATATATTAAACTTCTTTTCAACTTTTTTTCCCCACATTTTTCATTTTACTATGGCTTGGTGCCCTTGTCTTATGAAAATGTATACCACACCCTGGGGTTTTCTGATATACCAGCACTCACGATTGAATAACTTATCTGTGGCAAAAAACAGAACCAAACAAAAAAAACACAACAACACCCCTCCCCACCCCTGGCTCCCCCCAAAAAACCCAAACCAAACAAACCAAAACAAAACCCAGGACACTGGTTAATACTTGAGCTTCAAACTGAAATTTGGTCTGGTTTAAATTTCTCTCCTTTCACAACCTACTGCATATATGGAAATTCTTCTAACAGTTGGAGGACATGTGGCACCTCACAACAATGCAAATACTGCAAAGTGAAAAAACAGTGTTGAGAAAAGCTGTTGCCAAACAAATTCAGACTTTCAGATTTCTCTGCAATATGTCCAGTTTGTGTTCTTAATTTTCTATGTGTGAAACTTGCCTATGTGCATAGTTCGTCCACAAATCTGTCCACCTCTTGAATAGTGAAAATAGAGCTTATGAGGCATTTTGATGTAGGGTACTGGTCTTCTAAGGATTGGGACAGTGGAAAGAGAGCAAATCACTTCAAATGGAGACAGCCTCAGGTATCCTATAAAGAAAAGGATGTATTTAGAAAGTAAGTACTCTTTTTTTCCCTGCTGTCTTATATTTGACCTCTTCTAAGTAATTTGTGCTGTCTTTTAAGTTATTAACAGCCTCAGCAAGCAGTTTAGAGAGACCAAATAATCCAGTGGCATAAATCTGGATAGCACTGCTGAAGAGCAGTTCCCTGCCTGGCTACAGCATTGGAAATGTGTTATATTAGCCAAGAGGAAAGTCACATTCTGCTTTTACCCAGATCACCTAATGGAAATGCAAAGAGCAGCATTAATGGCCAATAAATTAATTATGCTCATTAGTGAATTAATAATGAAATGAAGAATTAATTTGAATTTTCACTGAAGATCGTCTTAAATGTTTCATTCCTTCTTTCATTTTGTTCCCCACTGTGATCAAGACTTCCTGTCCAGGCACCTGAATGACTAGACAGACCTGAGCACAGCCTTCAAGGTTTAGATAAGATCTTAATCTAAGAAAATGTTAGCTCTTCTTTTTAAGCATATTTCACATTGCAAAACCCATGAAAAGTTTTGTATTGTACAGTTTAATGATATCTGATAGGAATACTTCACAATAGACAAGTTTTCCCTCAGGTTTTTCATCCACATTTAGTCTGTTTTTCTCCTGACATGTTGCTTATTTCATTGCGTGCAGCATGTCACTCTATTCTATCAGCAGAGTAAAGACAAAGTACTCATGAGTCACCTGAAATGAAAATAAGTAGGAAAAAAAAAAAATTATGTAATAGTTAAAAGAAAAAGAAAAACAAGGTGAGACAGGCATGAAACCTGAGAGGAAAATTCCTCCTTTCCAGCTTGGCTGTTGATACGTAACAGTTGCTAGTTGTGCAGGAAGCTCCCTGTGTGAATCTCTGCATTTCAGTGATGTTCCACTGCATCTCATCGACTCATTAGGATTCTTGTGATGTCTGAAAAAGCAAAAGAATCAACAGCATTTGAGCATACTAAAGACCCTCGGAGTTGCAGAAACAGATGTCTAATGTCTTGGTTCTGAAGTTCAAGACTACTAAATCAGGTTTAGTTAAACCCCAAGGCTCAGGTTACCATAGCATTCGTAAACATAGGAGACATGCAATTCTTGACATCAGTAGATAGCCTTAATATATATTATCAGGATGGACAGGTAATTCCAAGAGTGGCTTCTATTTATGTATGTTTAGACAGACTTCCTTTTTTTCAGACACATCAACACTCTGACAGTGATTGTGGTGTTTAGGAATGCCAGTCCCATCCATTATAACCTGCACTCAGTCATGAGATGTCACTCTGTCAACATGCAATTAGTTTACAGGGCAAGTTATATATGTTTTTCTTCCCTTAAAGACAAAAAGAACCCTGAAGTATTCAAGGTTTCTGAATTACGTGTTTGTCCATGGTAGCTGCTGGAATTATACAAGCTAGTAACAAACTCTAAACAGTAAATCTTTCAGCTTTTGGTGAAGAAAATTAAAGGAAAACAGAGGTCAGCAGCCACTGTAACATGTTTTTCCAGAGATACAATATTCTAATGTGGTGAAAATGATGCTGGTTGTGATCCATAACCTAGGGTAGCTGCCTTTTTTCCTTCAGCAGCAGGACTGCACCTCCTTCAGCATCTCAAACTCAGGGCACACAGGCATGATGTTCTGTTCATTGTAGCAAATGTCATGTGCCTCTCAACACAGAGTCCATCTTTCTTTCTCTTTCCAATTCCACTGTGAAAAAAAAAAAAAAACAAACCCAAACAAAAAACTCTTCCTTACAGTCTTTCTAGATTCTTGGCGTAGTCAGAGCACATCATCCCATTGAAAATGTTTAATGAATTTTATCCGTTGCAGGAAAACTGACAATCAATAAGGAAATTGTGTGAGCCTGCAGTAAGCCTTAATAGCCTGTCCATATACTATAATTTTTAAATGCTTTCTCCTGGATCCTATTTTGTTTTTATTTCTGAGTTGCTGGGTGGAAAATGTGAACCTGCAGGTCAAAAGTTTTAGAGATATTTTTAGCAGATAGGTGTGAGAAAAATAAGAATTTAATCTCTTTTTAAACTTGTTTTTCTAGTGCAATTCAGCTTGTTAGATCTAGAAGACAAATGCACATTGAAAACCATCTCATCTTTTCACCTTCTCTTTAAAAAGCATCTCAGCTGAATCTTTGTGTTTCACTTCTCTTGTCCTCAAAAAGCACTAGTCATCATTGCCTCTGACTTTTCTAAGGAGAAGCTGCTATTTTCACCCTGTGTATTTAGGAACGTGTTCCCTTGAACTATATCTTTATTTACACTATTGTACTAGCAATCTAACTGGGGTAAAAGACGCTGGAAAAATGTTTAATAATTATCCTGTACTTTGATTTTTAATTTCCTTCTAAACTATCATTGCAGGTGTTGCCATTTTCAACACCTTTCTCTTGCCAGGCAGGCATAGAGAAGGTACCCCTCTTTGAGGGCCTATGCAAGCTCTGATGATGCTATCAATGACACTTCACTGGATGGCCTTGAGGAGAAAGCTATGTATTAATGAGCTGTCAACTTTCCTCTTGAAGTAAAGTAGCTGTTATGTACTTGTGCTTCATGTGCACAAAGAATGGAGCCAAAGCCCATGCCAAAATGCACTTCCCTTCTGAATCACCACCATTCATTCTGTAGACAAGAATAATCATTGTGGCTGGGCTCATCAGCTGAAGAGAAGGCATTTCAGATACAAAGAGTTACTCTAGATACATATGCAGCCTTGTCTTTTCACAGCACCAAAGAATCATTTTTACAGTGGATCATCTACAGGGCTAATTTTGCACAGAATCAATTTAGATAGTGTAACTAAAAAATTTTTCACCTGTCAGCTGAACCAACCTTGCTGTGTCTGCCCTCAAACTTCCCCCAGCTGGTGTCAATGATCAATATCTCTCTGTATGCAGAATTTAGCCTTTCTTATTTCATCAGTATCAGGCTGTACATTCCACATGTGTGCCTCTTCAGTTAAAACAGAACAGTTGAAAAGAAAGTAAGAAATATCCACTTAGGAAATAATATAACACAGTGATTCAATGTAAGCTGTGTCCTTTACCCAAGGAGCCTCTCATTATCCCTGTCTCTTTAACTTCGGAGTTTGAGGTGGAGCACTATGTTTAATTATTTACTGTTTGCTGTAGCGGTGTTAAATGAACATTTGAGACTGTCACATGATGGTTAGAGCAGTCACCTCACAAATAGTAAGGGAGATCTGCAACAACTTAAGTTTCCACACATTCAAGGATCCCCATATTCCCATTTTCAGAAGGCGGACAAGAAGAGGGGAGAAATCAAACCATGCATTCTGTATTTAATGATCCAGGAAGCTCACTGAAAGTGAGCTGTTTCCCTTCAAACTGTCCCCAGTTTCTTTTTTTCTGCTCCCTGCAGGCTTTCAGATGCTGAAGCTGTTAACTTACCAAATCTCTCCATATGCAGACAAGTTCAATCTGTATGAAGAACACAATGATGCATAAAACAGATGCATTGCATTATGCAGCAGTCTAATTTATTTCATGAAATATATAACAAATGAGCTAATACATTTCGATGTCATAGTTATGAACATTGTAGGCTTACAGTAATTCAGCATGACCGATTGAGTTGAAAACCATTATTTGTGAAGTGCGAGATGATGAGTTAGCAGTGTAAGATGTTTTGGGTGTCCAGATTGGAATTTAATGAAAGGATAGAAAAATTATTGAAGGAGAAAAGAGATGACCGAAAAAAGAAAGGGAAATAAGTATGTAAAATGAAATAATCTGTGAGAAAAATCCAGGACTTGCTTGCACTGAAGAAAGAAGCAACAAATGGATTTTATATAGAGTTGTCATTCTCCCTCATAAAACTGACCACTTTATCTTTTAGTAGTTTATGCAAAAGTACTTCAATAAAGCATTTACTTGCACTTATTTTTTAAAGTAATACCGTGTGAGGAACTTGTATAGGAGAAAATGTCAAGAATCTGGACTCCCTTTCCTTCCCCTTCAGATAATGTTGTTGCTGCTGGCAGGGGGAGGGAATAGAGAGAGAAGAAAAAAGATCTATATAGATCAGATTAGAGGTGGAGACCTCATTCAAAAATATCATCTGACAGTCATTGAGTCAACAAGGAAAGGTGCCAGTAAAGACATTTTTCTATGAAGCTGTGTATTTAATGTTGCATCCTGGGTGTTTTAAGTTCCAATGGTGTCCATGGAAGTTTTGAAAAACAAAATAGGAGCTTTGTGACTGAAGATGACTTTAGAATAACCTGTAAGGGAGGTAATTAGAGTCAATAGTGACAAGCTGACAAGCATAAGTCAGAGACAAATGTACAGACAAGCATCTGAAGCAGCTCTACATCAGCATACAGCACTTGTGTGCTGGGGACCTGTCCTAGTTCCACTGAAGCTATGAAACGCAAGGCTGGAAATATGGCTGTGGGGGGAGCCCTGTACTCCTGACCTAAGAGAAAATGAATACATCCTGAAATATATCCCCTTGCTAAAAAATTTATGCATATTGTGGAAAAAAAAATAATCTGTAGGATTGCCAGCAAATTGTCAAGTCACCACAGTACTGATTTTATTTATGAGTGTGCTAATAGGTCTTATTCCCTTCTGCTTCAGTGAATAAATCTCTATAGGAAAGCAGGCAAATGGAAAAGAAGCACTGGCTAGGTAGAAACCAATATCTGATAGGCAGTATCTGTACATTTCCTACTCACCTTTTGCCTAGACCTTTTATTTTGAAAAATATACTGGGCTGCTAGCTTGAGGACTCAAAAATCTAATTTTAAATCCATGTTGAAGAAAATGTTTAGTGAAATTAAAGCAGTGAATTCTTGAATAAACAATATCCTTAACTCATCCTGACGAGCTGTAGTAAGCTAGAGAAGACAAACCATGGGGCATGGCCTGTTGTGTTCCTCCAGCATCCAGGGAGTTCATCTGTCAGTACTTTGCACAGCACAGGAGGAAGCAATTCTTAGCTTTTGTCAAGACCTTCCTACTATAGATCTACAAATTAGTAAATCTGCCATTTACTGGAATGGACTTCTTGATAGCTTTGAATAAATTTCTGTCATGTTTCCATAGGAAAACTGCTTCAAAGGCTTTAATAAACGTGAGCTCTGGCAAATGGAAAAAAAAAAAAAAGGTGCAAAAATATTTAAGAAACAAGTCTGAAATATTTCAGCTTCCAAAGTCTCAAAGTTGCCTATGTGTGTAAGTTGCATCAATGCCATTAATAAATTCTGCTTTAGGAAATAACTTAATTATTTTTCACAGGTTACAAAAGCAACCTTTACTTTTCTGTATATATACAATTTTTCACATTATATAAACATAGATTTGTTAATATGTGACTTCCTTTAAAACAAAACAAACTCATATATTTTTCAGTGGTTCTGCATTGTATCTTTTTTATATGACCATCAGAAATGAATGTACATTTGGTTAATTACAGATTTCTGGTCTATAAATTTCTTCTGTATTCATAGATTTAAAGTCCCTTAGGAACCATATAACAGTTTAAGTCTAAACATTGACATTTATGGTCACGTCTCAGAATCAGCTAAATCATCTTTGTACAATTCCTTTAACCACCAGATGACCCTTTATTTTCAAAGTTCAGAATATGCTGAATAAACCTGGTAAATGATCTGTGGATAGGAAGGACTGTCTTGCTTTCCTGAAAACTTTGCAATGTATTCTGGTTCATTAAAGACATCCTAGAAAGTGTAAGTAACAACAAAACATTGTACGTCTTCTTATTTCAGCCTTAAATGACAGTGACACAATTCTAAGATGTTATAAATAAACCCAAAAGAGTACAAAGTAATTTAGAAGTGAATTTTTTTTTTCAAAAATTTAAGTTTGTTCCAAATTCTCTTGCCTTCCAAGGTAATTCAGAGACACTGGCTACAGAAGTCTTTTATTTAGAATTTTTTTTTTTACTTGTGTCCTTTAGAGTAAAATTATTTTGAATTTTATTTATTATATTGTTGCAGATAATCAATAGATTTGATCTAGACCGGCAAGTGTGCTTTCTATATAACAAGACCTCAAGAAGAGAGTCAATTACAGCAGTTAGAGAGTAACTCCTCAAGAGAACAAATCTGTAAGCAATCTAATTGCTGTCATCATTTATCAGGTGGTGCTGCATCAGCTGGCATTTTTGTGATACAGGTAAGCAGAGCAAGACTTTTGAATGAAGGATTGCACTTTGTATAGCATGAGAAACTCAAGCCTTTTCAGCATAAAAAAACCCCAGGTGTAGCTGTTCTCAAAGACATATTTATGGGGATTGATTCTTCAACCTCTTGTGGATCTATTTTCACCAGGCAAAATGAGGCACTGCAGGAATGAAATGCCATTGCTTCTATTTGCACACTGCTTGAGCAGTGCAAGCTCTCCAGCATCAGGCTTTCTGGCCCCTTTAACACCACACTGAAGATGACAAATTGCCTCCTGTATGACATTAGTGGAGGTGTTCTCATACTGAAAATATTAAAGTGAAGTTGTTGTTCTTACCGTGTATCAACAATGCATTCACATATTCCTGAAGAGCAGAGAAGTAATGGAGAAACTCAATTAGCAGCACACAGTGTCTCTTTGGTCCACCAGGACTGTGGAGCTGTTCATCTTAAATACTGTTTTGCTGGATCCACCTGTTGTGCTGGGGCGAATAGGGAAGGTAAGACTTTATAAAAGTGACGAAAGCAGTGTGACCTCCCTCTCTTCCCATTATTGGTCCCTGCAGTCTACTCTAGGTGAACCTGCTTTAGCAGGGCGGGGGTGGACTAGATGATCTCCAGGGGTCCTTTCCAACCCCAGCCACTCTGTGTGATTCTGTGTGGCCAGTGCTGCAGGGTCCCAGGCACATGGCTGTGCTGTCCTGGCTGTTCAGACTGTCATTTGCCCAAGCCAGAGCAGGGCGAGTGGGAACACACATGCACAGGGTTAGGGCTGTAACACATCTTTGTGTGGTTTAACCCACTGGAGTGGAGGCAGGAGTGTAATTCACAGCATCCCATGGATTTCCACAGAATTCCACTGAGAGGCAAAACCACCTGAGCCAGGGCCAGGCTGCCAGGGAAGAGACTTTCAGGAGAACAGCAGTTCCCTTGTGACTTCCACTAATGTGACTGAAAGCACCTCGTTTGCTTGCAAATCTCCATCCTTCCTTGTTAGGAGGTAGTAAGATTCTTGTGAAATGGGAGATTGGGTTTTGGACCACTTTTCTTTGATACTACTGGAGTAAAAGAAGACTTTCTGCTCAGTCAAATGGCTTTCAAGGAGAAAAGCCAGTTAAGAGAGGTATTGCACAGTCTGTCTTAAATAATTTGAGTTATAGATTAATTTCCTTCATAAATAATCACTCCTTTTTTTTTTTTTTTTTTTTTTTTTTTTGGCTGTTGTGAATCTAAATTTGAATGCATTCATGGTGTACAAATGTGGATATCCTTCTCTTTGAAAATAGAAAAAGACAACAAATACTGCCATAACCCATTGTTTTCTTTATGTGCTACTTGTCATGTGGCTAAGTGAATGGATTTTTCAGACTAGAAATCAATTTCATAAATGATAATTCTGCTTTTTCTAAAATGTGGGACTTTTGGCTTAATTTTCACAGTTTCACCATTCTTAGGATCATGAAATTAAAAAAACATTTTTCTTACTCTTACAACTGCCAGAGGCTACAACAGGGCAATATCCTGAAAATGTCCATTGCTACAAGCTCAGCGCTGTGACAGAGTATTTGTGCTATGCTGTGCAGGGTCTTAATGAGGTTGTACAAAAGACTGCACTTCCCTCTTGTCTTGTGCACTGAGGCAGGGCAGATATATGACTGTATTTGAGTCCTGCCACAAATGAAAGCAGCAGCTCATCGAGGGGGTAGACAAGGACAAAGCTATGGCTTCATCTTCTCTGTATGGTAAGAGAGCTCAATGGAGACGCAGAGAAACCAGTCCATCCTTTCAAAGACTACTGCAAAGAACTTCTGATCATCCTTTGATTAATGTTTTGGAAGCTTAGGGTCTCCTACTATTTATCATACCTGGGCTCTTTCTTTAGATTGTATGGTATGTGGAGGCAGTAGCTACCTTTTGCCATCTGTGTGTACGGTATGAAAGCACATGTCTTTGGAGATCCATTTGATTTAGCCTATCATATCTAACAGTGAGGATTCCCAAATGCAAAATATTGAGGAGGTCATTATCAGGTGGGACAAATTTCTCAGTCTTCAGGTTTTGCAAGGGTTTTGTTTGTTTGTTTTGGCTGGAGGGAGGAGCTTTATACTTTTTTTTTTTTTTTTTTAAAAAACAGTAAAGGAAATCCAACAACGATTTCACTTGGAATTATTTTTTCCAGGACGACGTGGAAACTGTTCATATATTGGCTGTGCTGTAAGATTAAGGTATTTATTTTGAAGTGGTAAAATAAGCCTTCAGCTTTTGGAAAGGTTTCACATCTTAGATTCATCTGTTTCCTTTTTTGTATCCTTATCATAGACACTGTGGAATCAAGAGATTTCTAGAAGTAGTCTTTCATGAAAGTGCTCATAACAAAAATAGGTTCTAACCACAGTCATTGTGGAAAAAAACACATAAGAGCTAATAATTAACAGATACTGTTTCTCCTGAATGTTCCTTTCGCAGGTTAGGGCAGTACAGTGTTCCCTTCAGTGGATATAGCAGAAGTAGAGATTTATTCATCTAGACCACTGGGCTAAGAGTCTGTAAATCTAAGGTCTATTCCCAGCTCTGTCTCAGAGTCTGGCTTTGCTACCTAATGCAAGTCATAGACTCTCTGTACCCCAATATTAACCTGAAAAATGGCAGTGATAACTTGTGTAATTTTCTTCAGCCATACTGAGATTTAATTATATGAGACTGTAGAATACATTTCCAATTCTTGTACATATGGGTGGGTGAATGGAGTAAGAGGGTGGATAGCATTTTTAGTATATCCAAACATGGGGAAAATCACTTATTTGTCTCCAGTGAGTGGACAAGGTAAAGATATTAGAAATTGTTTCCTTCTCTGGTATATGAATATACATTAGATACTTGTGGACCTATTTTAACTGCTTCTGGCTAAAAACTAGTGGAAGTATGTGGGTATTGGTGAATGGATGGCTATAGGAGCAAGCTGTTGTAGTGATCATATTATACAATAGCTAATAACCAATTTGCATGTAAAATTAGCTGTTGAAAAGACACTATTAGAGAAAAATGGGAACAGGATAAACTCTATCCTAATATGTATCTAAAATGACCAGTTTACAAGAACAAAAATGTACAGTTGTCACAGGCAGAATAAGACTGCTGTACTGACCATTTAGCCATGTGGTAAAGTACTTTAATTTGTCTGTGCTCAGCCTGCCAGTGATCTTATACTGCATCGTGCAGGCAGGTGAAGAAGAGACTTGTTTGCTAATTAGTGTTATGATTTGAGATGCACAGCTGTAATGAAGCATGAAATGGCCATCACAAGTGATAGTCCTGCAACCCTTGTATGTCAGCCTGATGAGATGGCTGCACTTTGTCAATAGCAGTGAGTAGAAAGTCCCAGAAGAAAAATACTAGATCAAGTGAGAAGGGGTTATTTAATAGAGGGCAATTAAAGAGAGTGATAGTCCTAATTACACATGCAAGTGCAGAAACTAGTTAGGTTTTTAGTACTGTGGTGACAAGACTTACAGTCTGCATTAGGTTCTGACTGTTAAGCATGCTGCAAGGGAAACATGTTAATTCAGAGCATCAAAGGGTGTTAGAAAATCCCCACTAAATAAGAGAAATAGAGAGAACCTCACCAACTAGATCTGCTGTTGTTTAGTGAATTATATTTTAGAAAATCCTAGTGTGAATCCACCAGAAGCTATGAAGTCACTACTTCATAAACATGTCCGGGTGGCATACAGCACACGAGTAATTTGAGGCTTCCAGGGTAACACATCCAAGATGATTGGCAGTAGAACAGGTATCTTTTTCATGACATTCTCTTTCAGATATGAACTTTCAATGACTTTTTGAAATAAGACTAGATGGGACAAATTCTATTACTGAAAGTATAAATATGTGACGGGTGAGTGTCATGAAGATGGAGCCAGGCTCTTCTCGGTGACTACCAATGATAGGACAAGGGGCAATGGGTACAAACTGAAACACAGGAGGTTCCACTTAAATATGAGAAGAAACTTCTTCTCAGTGAGGGTGACAGAACACTGGAACAGGCTGCCCAGGGAGGTTGTGGAGTCTCCTTCTCTGGAGAAATTCAAAACCCACCTGGACGCCTTCCTGTGTAACCTCATCTGGGTGTTCCTGCTCCAGCAGGGGGATTGGACTAGATGACCTTTTGAGGTCCCTTCCAATCCCTCTGTACACTTTTATTACTTCATAGAAGTGTATTTTGAAATGTCTTAGTCATCAAGCACAGATAACTGCTTTGATGAAAAGCATAAACTAAATTGTTTACTATGCTTCTATGCATAGACTTTATAAGAGACACAAGACATTTAAATTCATAGGCTGAGCCATGAAAGAAGTCACACTATGCAGTGAAATTATTATTGCTGACTTAAAATCTTCACATTAATTTATACTTATTCTAAAACACTCCCCACTTTTCTGGTCTTCCTCTGGATTTTGAAGTGGCTTTACCATGTCTGATCTCTGGCATGCCAGTTATTTTCTCCTGACTTTCATTTGATTCAGCTGTGCCTGATATTATCATTATTAACCCTGTCTGCTCTAAGACCGACCTGCAGCTGAAAGCCATGTCAGAACAGTTTATTCTAGTTCATTAAAAGCTATCCTTTTTTTTTTTTTTGCTTTCTGCATTCCTTCAGTAATAGATAGTATTACATTCCCTTTCTAAGATAGTGTTTCATTAGTAACATATTATCATATAAGAGGACCTGTTAAACTTGCTGGAATCATGCACGATACATGCCATATTTGACTTTTGTATGTGATCTGCATCTGGAAATAACATGAGAAATATTATTGTATTCTTATTCTGGGTAGCTGTGGAAAATCAGTGGAGTAGCATCAATCTGGTCTCAATTCATACCTACATAACATTTTTAATAAGAGAAAAAGTTTTTGCAATTCATGATTAAAATTTGCCAATTACCACAGGAAATCACTGCAGTGGTTTGGAGTGTGTTCTCCCTCTCACCATTTTTCTTCTACTGACCCTGAACTTGTTGGACTAGCTCTGTTCAGGACAAATTGAAGTACCTGGCTACATTTTAATCACTGTATATTATAATGGATGTTTTTAATTCCTTATCTTTTGTTTGGCTTAAAATACATAAGATTAAAAAAACAAACAAAAAAACCCCAAACCAAAACAAAAACCAAAACAAACCAAAACAAAAAAAAATCAACCTGCATTTATTTCTTTTTTTTTCTACTCCAGTTTTGAAAAGCTGTGTAAATTCAATCAATTCTACTTATTTCTTTACTTTCAATGGAGCACTTGGTTCCTGACCATAACTACAGAGAACAAATGATGTTTTAATGGTACTTGAACAGAGTAGATCATTTTAGTTTTGACTTTTAATTTTATCCTGGAATTAAGCTGCATTGTATAATTTCCATTTTATTTACAACTAAATGTGGAATTTAAATTGGGACCACAGATGTTTAGAAAATTCAGCTTGGAATTAATACTTTCCATGTATTTTAAGCTTAGTTTCTGTTAATTTTTGAGTATGAAAATGTTGTTGTGGAGATAGGTTTAGATTAAGTTTTATTCATCATTCCACATACCTAGCCTTCTCCCTCTTTCTTCTTCCCCAGTCCACCAAGGACACACTTTAAAACATCATGACAACTTATTAGTGGTATATGACATTAAATATTGTGATTTTTGGAAAAAACAAATATACTAACTCTAGAAGCCATCATTTACTAAGATATGCTACCTACCTAATGAAAAAGTCTGATTCAAAGGCTCCCAAGAAAATATTCTATAGGGAAATGAAATTGGCTCAGCAACAAGGGGGAAAAAGGCAAAAAATGATTTGAGAACTTCTATTTATAGCTGAAACACCTGTCAAGGTTTAAAGCAAGTCGACAATAAACCATGGCAGATGCTCCCTGTTACCCCTCACCCTCCCTCCACCCTCTCCTTTAGGTCAGAAAAGATGATAAGAAAGATAAGAAGGAAGGGAGACTTAGACTTCAAGTTGGAAAGGTTTAAAGGGTTTTAGTAATGCTACTAATAAATAGAGAATATATACAAAATATACAAAACCAATCTTGAATGCTCGATATGGAGTTGGCGTCACTTCAGCGGCGGTGGAGCTGGGTGGGTGGAGCTGGCAGCTCCAGAAGCTACAGAACTGGCACCCAGAAGTCACAGGTGGGACTTCACAGCAAACTGGAAACTGGTTGCAGGGATGCAGGGCCTGAGGCCTATAGGTCAGAGGCACACAGAGAGGGTCCCCTCTAGGTGCCAGCCACGGTCAAAGAGAACTTGACCCTTGTGGTCACCCTCTTATATAGGGAGTATGACGATTATGGAATGGAATACTCAGTCAGTTTTTAGTCACCTGTTCTGTCCACCCCTCCTCAAACACACTCTTCTCAATTATGGGATGTGTGGAATTCTTGGCTGTCATAGCAATAAATCTAAACATGAGGCTTCTTCAGCATTCTGTTGGTCTTGACCTTGGGGATATCAGCACCAAGCACAGTGTCCAAGAAAAACATGCAGGCAAAAAATTCTGAAAAGTACAGTTACTTAGAAGGCACTTAGCTGAAAGGAAAATTCACTGAAAGAGAAACTGGTCTTGTTTTTTTAAAAAAACAGGACAACAGCTCATACTATCTAGATGATAGAAGTGACCTCAAAGGAAATACAAGAAAGAAAATCTTGTAAACCTCACATTTGTTGCTTTGTGTAAGGAAAAACATATCTCAGAAAAGCTGGTCTTTACGGTCATTTGAGAACTTGTGTACCAAGATTCACATGATGAAGAAAGGGTTGACTGTTATAATAACTACTAGAAAACTATTACTTCTAATTTAGTTTTGTCTCTGTACACATTTTTCTTCCTTTCTATATATTCTTTCATCAGCCAAGTTTATCTATTAGCATAACGACAAGAAAGCATAAAATCACCCCTGTAATGAATCCAGAAACCACATCTTGTCTGACAGTAAAGAGATTTGAAAAACATTACATTCCCAACTCAGAATGAATTTCAAACAGTTTTGAGTATCAAATTTCTATAGCCTTATAATAAAATTGTCATCTCAGTCTTTAGGTGTATAAGGGCTAGATGAACCTATTATTTGTTTATGAAATTTAGTCAAGATCATTAACTAAACTGAGTTTTCCAGTTCCATCCCTCATCATTGTTTCTTAGATTACATGTATATGAGCTGTACAGTTTCTCTGATCAGGGACAAATCTCAGTCATGATTTTCTTTTTTAAAGAGCTACATTTAACCCAGGGGAAAAAAATCTGGTTGTTCTGGATTTCAACATGTCCTACTTAAATACATTTTTTTATACATCCTTGTGAATATACACACAGACAAGAAAGACAGTTGCAATTCTTGCAACAGGTAACAAGGAACTGCAAATGACAGACATAAAACCACAAATGGAGGTATGATCACTTCCAGGATAATAGGGCACTAACAATCCATACAGTACACTTCAAAGGGCAAAAATTGTGAGAAAACTCTTAGATTAACATATTGAAATTAAAGGTAGACTCCACTTTTGCTATTCACCACATTTTTAACATGAAAATAGAAGACAGACCTCAATTCAATTAAATTAGGACAACCTCAGATTCAGTTGAAATATTTTGATGTAGTTGCCATAAAGACAGAAGCACTAGCTGTGAAGTCTGTGGTTAATCTCATATATAATGAATCTTTTGTAGAGTACATTGTTTAACAATTATAAATGCCAGTGCTTCGATAATGTTTGTTTCTCTGGTAGGATAGTACATGTGAGCTAGGTGGTCTTCTGCCTGAAACTTAAAACCCAATCACAAGATCCTTTTCTGCATTGTTTGTACCTCTTTTTGGTACCAAAAGGACAGAAAAGTCCTTCACCACAGGAACCGGTGATTCTCTCTGGGTCCAGATAACAGTCTCAAACTCACAGAACAAGTGCGATTATCTGGTCCAAATGACCTCCATCTCCAGATTGATCTGGAGGTCATCTGGTCCACCCCTGTTGCTCAGACTAGGGTTGTTTTCTTTTGGGTTTCGAGTATCTCCAAGGATCACAACTCCACAGCCATTCTGAGCAACTTCTCTCTGTGTTTGATCATCAGTAAAAAAGTTTCTTCTTTTGTTTAAATAGAATTTATCACACTTCAATTTGTGCCTATTATCTCTTGTCCTACCACTAGGTACCACTGAGAAAAATCTGGATCTGCTTTTATGCCTCCCATCAGATATTTGTAAACATTGACAAGATCCCCTGCTAAGTGTTCCCTTCTCCCCACTCAATAGCTCTAGTGCTCCCAGCCTCCTCTCACATCAAGGTGCTCCAGTCCCTTAATCAACTTTGTGGCCCTTAGCTAGATGCTCCACAGTATGTTGGCGTCTCTCTGTTATTGTGGAGACTTGCACTGGATCCAGGACTCCAAGTGTGTCTCACCAGAGCCAAACAGAGAGGAAGTACCACCTCTGTTAACCTGCTGGTGACGCTCTGACAAATACAGCCCAGAGTGCTGCTGGCTTTCTTTGCTGCTTGTAAAAGCCTCCAAATGCTGTAAAAGCAATTGCTTATGCTAGAGACTCTATGACTAGGACTCGTTAATCAGGAGTGGTTTTTTCTTGTGGGATCCTCAAGGTCATTTCTCTTACAGCCATTTTGCTGCGGCTGACCTTGGCCCTGGCAGGCCCTAGGAGTGAGGTAGTTTCAAAGGAAAAAAGTAGGTTTAGATGTTGGTAAGGAAACGTACATTCCACCCTAGTTTTGGTCTGCTCTGTGTCCTTGGCAGAAATTCCTTTAAAGGGTTTTTGTGTTGGCATTAGCTATGTTTCTATAAGTGAGCTGGTTCAGAGCAGTGATACTGCCTAGATATTAATCCTTTTGACTGTTGCCATTTACTGACAGAAGCCTCAGCTTCCAGAGTGGTTTTGGTATGTTGGAACTTGGTTCCTTTTTGGAGGGAAATAAGGAAAAACTCTTTTCAAAAAGTTCTCCAATGCTTAATGGGGAAATTAAGATCCAAACCAGGGGGAGGGTTGCTCCATGACTAAGCCCCGTGGTATGTGATGCTGTCTTTTCCTTGCAGAAAGCTTTGCGTTATGAGCAGTTGAAGTGTTCTCACCAGAAGACGAAATCCAATCTGAAATAAAGTCCTAGTGCCTCATGTAGTGGGATATGTGAGAGGCCTCAGTACAACCTGCTTTAATCTACTCATCCACGCCTGCACTAAATTGTTTGCTAAATTCAGCCTAGCTGTTGTGGAAATGATAAATAAATCACAGTAATATAAAGAAGCCAGTGAGTTAGGTTGCAGCTTATTAGAACAAAAATGTGTAATAAAGACTGCAAAATATGTGCTCTGTTTCTTTGTTTAGCTCAGGAGCAACAAATAATGAAGGAACTTTAGAAAAGTTAAGGGAGATTTAGGAGTTTACTAGCCTTTGATTGTTGTTTAGCTGAATTTTTCAGAAGCAAGTTGATAAAAGCCACTAGCCTTATTCCATCTTTTTTTCCCAGCCAAAGTAGAGGAATGTTTTATTCAAAGATAAGTGTATTTATTTGATTTGTATAAAATGAGGAAAGTTTTAGTCAGTATGAAAGATCACACGACTGGGGATACTGGCTGAAAATCAAAACTATTTATAGACTTTCTAGCTTGCATTTTTTTTTAAGATGTAGAGCATGGAGTCTTTGTAGACCATTGTTTGTGTAGTACAGGTTGAATTAAGTGATGCATCAACTCGTGGACAAAATGCAATAGTGAATAAAGTTTTATGCCTATGAATTATCCAAAAATCCAAACATTGATTTATATTCAGCTGGAGAAGCAGTGTGAATACTGGGCAATGCTAGTGGAACTATGAGTCAAGGATATCCATCCCCTGTGACATCAGAAATATTTTTCTTCCTCTGTATTCATTCCCTCTACTATAAAAAGGCTATAAATAGTAATGTTTGGAGAAAAGTATAATAATTAATATAGTATATCATCTTATATAATTACAAATATCTGATACTGTGCCTGTATTTTCAATAACTCATGTACTAATGTATGTAACAAGTACTTTCAGAGTACTTATTTTTAGAATAGTAATAATCATTATTACTGTGTATAGTCCAAAGAAATGGTTTGAAGGATTTTTTTGAAAAAAAAAAAAAAAAAAAAAAGTTAGGGTAAAAACAGATTATACTGTCTTAAAAATAAATAAATAAATAAATAAATAAATAAAGAGATAGAAATTTAGATGATTACAGAGTTGCCTAGGCAGGAAGACCATGAAATCAAGCACAGACATTCAGGCATGTTTCCTCAACCTTTACTCTGTAATTAATTTTTCTAGTATTAACAATCATGCCATCCCCCTCTACATCCTATAACATCATCCTTTTTTGATGGAAATCTGTCCAAAACTTTTAGTGCTTCAGAAAAATAGAAACTATAATTTTTAAAAATGGTTACTTCAATATTTTCATGCAGGATAAGATTCTTACCATAGTTAATACATTCATGATAAATACCGTCTTCTTGAAATGTAATGGTGTTTTCCACCATTTTTATGTGTGCTCCAAAGTATTAAGAAGTGGCTCTTTATTTCTCTGTTTAATATGATTTTATTTTTCTGATGTTTTCCTCTGGTGCACCACATTAATTACACTTTCCTGTTTCAAGCAATAATGGATATAACTTCTGTCTCAATTACTTCCTAAGCCATGGACAGTTAGATTCTGTGAAGCATTTGGGGGATGCATAACTATAGCTTTATCCTAGTATCGTACTCTTTGCATTGGTCCTGTCTTATTGACTTATTCTGAATAAAGGATACCGAGCCACATGGGCCTTTGGTCTTGTCCAATAGATACAATTTGTTCTAAGTTTATGGATGCTTATTTTTCCTTTACTATCTGTGGGGTTTTTTGGGGGGGTTTTTTGGTTTATTTTATTTTTAATCTTATTTTTGTTTATATCACACAAGGCAGAAAGGATATGTGAAATTTTGCCAATATTTTTGCTAATATGTCAACTTATTTCATTTCCTGGAAAAAGAAAAAAAAGTTGTAATCATTTGATCCCCTACACAAAAGCACTACTCTCAGTAGCTCAGGACAGAATCCCAGTTACTATTGCTAATCATATCATCCTTCATTTTTTCCCTTCCTGAATCCCAATTAGATTAACATTTTCAACATTAACATCAACATTTTTACATCATTTCCACCCTATCATTTTTCAAACCTACCCTCCTCTAGCTTTGTTGTACCTCACTGTGACACTGTCTTAGGATCTGTGTGGCCTTTGCAGAGTGACGGTCTTTTCTGAACTGTTCTACCGCTCTCTCTTAACTATAAGCACATCTGAAAACTCATTTCTTCAATGACACTTAAGAAAATCAATTGAATTTTTTGCCTGTGTGTTAACTTTATTTAAAATATAAATGAGAAGTGGGGTAAAATGTTGTAAGGAAAACTAAGGACATTAAAAGCTAGCATGGAAATTAATGGGGGGAAAAGGGAGAGACACAAGAAGCAGCTTAATCTATGGAAAACCATGGGGGAACAGAGGCGTAATTAATGCATTACACATGATAATAATTACATTATTGTGTGCTGCTGATTATGACCAAAGTTCAGGCATCATCTTTGTTTAAGAGGACAGGATATCTGTTCTATACAGGACAGGTATAGCTTTGGTCCTGTCTTCTTTCCAACAGACGAGTAAAGATGATGTAGGAGATAGAAGTCTGTGCTTTGGCTTGCAGTCACTGCTTATAGCTGAACTTCTGTTCTGATTATAAAATAGAGTACAAGTTTGCAATGTTAATATCTTTTGTTTTACCACTCCATATATATATATAATACATGAAGCTTCCTGCTTTCCTCTCTCAGCCTCCAAATCCCATGGATTACCATTTTTTGCTCCTCTTACTTTGCTCAAGTTCTGGCTCACTTTAGTTTCAAGAGCACTTCTTCAGATGAATAAATACTGAGAAATGTGTTTTTGCGGAAAATTAGTTTGGTTTAATATCTTATTTAGTGCTTCTGTTTTAACAGACCCCTGTTCCTAAGAGCAGAGATGTTAGTCTTCACATCCCTCAGTGATTTTAGGTTAGATAATAACATTCTGACTGTAGCTTAAAATGGGTGCATTCTGCCTGCAACTCTTCTAGCAGTTCCCCTCTGCCTTAGTTTTCTGTCCTAAAATATCATTGTGAAGTATTTCTGATATCATTGCTGAGTGGTTTTGCCCTGTTAAAGAGCCGCTGTGCTCTCAAGTGGCTGCATTTCGGTGACTGGCTAAGTATATGTGTATATGAGTATGTGTAAGTATCTAGACATATGTCTAAAAATACAGAATGTATATAAAAATATGTTCCTTTATATAAAGATGAAGGAAGGTTTTATTTTTTTTCTCTGTAAAATTTTAGCAAAGGTTGAACAAAATGCACTTGCAAATAAATGAAAATCACATTTGTAATTTTCACTTACTGTGCCATTAAATGTATGTTTCATATCTTTCCTCCCCAGGCTAGTTCAGCATTCCCAGGGCAGGTTGAAAGATGAGAATAATGTGCAGAGAAGTAGAGAAATGCCGTGGGAGTGGATAAATCTGCATGACTCTGGACATGTTCCAGCTACTGCCCTGCAATGTGCTCCAACAGCTGCTGGCAAAGCTATCGGTTGATCCTTGAAAGTCACCTATCATAATCCTGATTCCACAGTACCACTTCATGCAGACAGGTGCTGACGCAGCTTATGTGTTGGACATTCAGAGAGGCTATAACCAGTCCGAGTTCCCTGTTTCTGTATCTGTTTGCATGGCAGCAAAAATACGTAGAATCCACAGCCAGGAAACAGACAACTTGGAAAACAGACTACAAAGTTCAGAGCAGAAAGGATAAAGATTAAATAGGGTAGTTTTTTAATAAGGGAACAGAAAAAAAAGAGGAAAAAGCCCCCACAAACCACAACAATAACCAACCCCACAAACCAGAGACAAAAAAACCACAGAAAGAGATAAACAGCAAAAATAAAGAAGACTGAAATTTTCTCAACAATAGAGATACAGAAGATCTGTAAGAGAGATAATTTTTAAGAGCCCCAAATGAAGTAAAGGTACAGCAAGATTCCTTTTTTGATCCTTCTCATAGGGCACTGTTTGTTAATTCAAATTAAACCTCACAAAGTACAATCCCCTCATCTGCTGCCAGTTTGTCTCACATGAATTTGCCCTGTCAGCTGAGTATTCTCTCTAAGGTTTTCTTTTCCTGATATTACCTGTCAATTAGTCCCCCTCTAGCTTTTAAGCTAATGGGATTAACTGCTCCCTGAAAAGCAGAAAGCCACCCTGGTACAGATCATCAGTGTGGCACCCCAGGAACATGATTAATTTTGAGATCCACCAGAAAATTTGTAAGAACCACATGGTGACTGAAGAAGTCAGCTGTTGGGTCTTGTTCTATATACCACACTTGAGTCTTTCCCCACTTCTTTCAGTAATTTAAATGTTTTTACTTAGAAGATAAAGAACAACAAAAAGGCATTTCACTCTAACTGGAGCTGTCATTTAAAAACATCTCTCAATATGTCTGTACCGAATGACTTAAATAAATAAATACCTGATATATTTTAATATTATTTTTTGTTGGTTTTTTTTGTTTGTTTTCTTGTTTTTTGTTTTTTGGTTTTTGGTTTTTTTTTGGGGGGGGGTGGGTCGTGGTGTGTGTGTTTTGCTTTTAAGTGTCCAATACAATCTGTATTTCCAGTAAATAAAGACGAGAAGATAGACGGGATTGCCAAGCTACTGACTGGAAGAAACTCGAGACTCCTGAGGGAGGAGGGAAGCGACCTTGAAGTGCAAGTATTGCTTGTGATGAATGGAGTTTAGCAGGGAGAAAGTTCTTATGCTATAAAAGAATATTTTCCTGTCTCTGGAGCTTTCTTTCTTGAAAAGTAACGTGTTTAGATAATTTACTCATTTATTTTTCCGATAATCCATAAAAATATTGTGAAGCTGACACTACATTAAAGAAGTAGGCAAAAGAGCCAAAAAGATGGATAATTTCACGTATGTGGGTTCCAGTTTTCTAATTTTTTACTTTCTGAGAATGAAATTAATGAGATTTCTGAGTATGCAAAGGACTTGTAGGATTTGAGTTTATCATATTATATGAATGAAATTATAAATATTACAAAATGTTATGCTTTGAAGTATGAAATGCTCTGCTCAGCTGACAAATTTTTTTTGTCTGTTTTTTTATACAGCAATTGGCCAAGGTTTTTTAAAAAGGAATTCCTATCTTTTTCTTCAGTATTGTTATCAACCTGCTGTGATCTTTGGACAAAGAACATGTTGGAGAAACATGTGGCTGAGAAATATCTTCATCACTCCTTGTCAGAAGTAGTTAGTAAGTGGAACAAATCCACAGAGCTATAAGCTTAAGGTTTTGGAGCAGAAAGCATATAAAAAACAAAACAAAACAAAAAAAAACCCAAACAAACAAACAAACAAACAAGCAGTTCTCTATTTGTCATAATGCTTAGGACAACAGATATATCTTTAAGTTCTGCAGAAATATAGTCTATGTCCAGGCAGTAAAGGATTGTAAAATATGTTTCAAAGTAGTTCTACTTAATTTACGTGGCAACAGGGATCCTGCAACAGCTGGACACCATTTTTCAGCTGAATCTACTTAAGACAGCACTTTATGTTTAAGGACTATTAAGTAAGTAAGTTAAACTGGTTTTGTCTCAAACTTGTAAAAAGTTCTCTTGGAAGATCCAGGGTCTGCTCTGCTGTAATGAGTAAACCTTGGTAATCTATTTAGCAGATGAAATAGCTTTAAATAGATTAAAAATAATCTAACAGCAAACTATCTTTACATATATATTATACCTGTATACTTCTTATTTGTTACAGAGAAAAAAATATACCACAAAGATAAAACATATGCAACTGTAGATTAAAGTCTTTCTTTCTATTTGTTGAGGCCTGATTCATCTCAACTTTATTTGACAGACATGCTGTACTTCTTGTACAGTGTGATGCCTTTCAGAAACATGAGGAGGTCCACAAACCCTTTAGTCTTGTTTGTCCAAGATGCTCACATTACAAAAACCATTTTTTAACTCCTTGCTTTTCCTAGTTATCTTAGCCAAAGACTAGTGCTATATCACATCATCATGCTTACTGCATTTCTCAAGTGCCTGTTTTCATACTGTCCTTAATAATCCTTTAACAAAGAAGAAAGTATTTTCAAATGATGCTCTGGAATTTTTTCTTTTAAAATTTTGAATGACTTTCATCTGGTTTCTTGCCTAACATTTGCACTGAAAATCCAAGCATAAGTAATCCTACAGATACAGAAGATGGTCATAGAAACCACAGGTGAAAACTTTCTCAGTAGTATATTTTAACAGATTAAGGATTCTCAGAGATTCTTTGTTTTGTCAGAATACAGATTACCATCATCCAAGTCTAGATTTTTATTCTCCGTGCCTTATGCCACATGTGAAGCTTTTAGCATCCTGTAGACCTTAAACTGATATCTATAATGTTTGTTTGGCGATAGATGGATGAATGAAATGGTGATTTCTGTTTTAGTATGTTGAGTTTATTGTCATCATTATGTTATTTAGGAATACTTTTCCTCTCTCTCATTTTAAAGTCATTTTATGTGCAGTGTTTCATGCTTCAGCTCCAGTAGTTAGATTTCTTTAGAAGTTTTCATCAATCCTGCATGTTACCTGCAGTTTCAATCCAGAGGGATGAGACCAAATCATGTCTTACACTATGACTTGCTAGTCAAACAGGAGTGCGAAACACGGGGCAATCAGGTGAATATAATATTCTGGATTACATTTAATTCTTGAATATACTGCACTATTCAGGAGGTCACACTGGATGATCACAGAAGTTCTTTCTGGTCGCTCTCCCCATAAACATAAACTGTTGAGAGTTTCTGCTTCAGTGAGCACCATTTTTTCTTTCTCTGTCAGAAAGTCAGGCATGGTGGATGTTGCTGGCAAAGCATCAGCACTCCTAAACTAACTAGCATCCAGTAAACTTACCTTTGAAATACTTTAAATTAATTATTCTTTGCAAGTTAGGCTTTGTAAAGGGAAGGCGAAGGACCTTTGTGTCTTTAGACAGAAAGGGCCAAACACTGAATGAAGGCTGGCAAGAAACCCAGAAGACAGTGTTTTTGCAGACATATCTTTTGTTATTTTGGGGCTAAGGAACACCCAGTTTGATAAGATTTTGTCTTACTTCTATTCTCTAGGGAAAAGAAATACACCTAGTCTAGCCTTGCTCCTATAAGGGGGCCACCTATTACTCAGCAAGTAGCAACTACTTTATACTGGACCCGAGTTTATGTTAATAAGTACTACATGCTTACTCTGAGTGACTCTGTGAAAACTATCCTGCACAAGAGGCGACAGCAGAAATTTTCTTTCAGTAACTCTCTCTGCATAGTGACAGCTTCCCAAAAGGTGGCCTCTTTCCCATGCACCACCCCAGTCTCAATATATCGCTCAGATTCAGCTGCTGTTTCAGTATTCTGTTCAGCATTTTTTCAGTTATTATTCAGTTCAGTTGAGTTCAGCATTTGTCCTTGATTCAGAACTCCAGTAGGCACTTAGGTAGTCTTCCAGGGTATCCTTAGGGAAGTTATCTTTTGAGCTAAATTATGATAAAATAGGCAGTTTTGAATGGATATAAAGGTAGACAGAGAAAAACATAGATATGGATATTTATAGATATACACCAGCTTCTCTAGTGCAATTCCATAAATGTTTAGGAGAAACAAGAGATAATTAAATATACTATCATGTCGTGTCTGATATTCCTAGATCTCTTATTCAAATAGAAACCAAAACGTTATAGTAATCACTGACAGAAAAGTTATTTCCTCTGATATTTTAAGATGTTTCCACATGATGGTAATCAAGAAGCTTCCATTAGTGGAGCTAACAAATATTTATGTATTTAATATATTTTGGGATGTCTATTCCAGTTGCAATGTGAAAGGCTTGATGTTCTGCCTGACAGCTGCTAAAAGCATGCTATAAAGTCAAGTCTTGAGCCTTGATGGGACTTTGTGTCCCATCCTACAGCCAGTGTCTGACATCTCTTTACCAGGGCTGCAGTCTTAGTGCTCTTCCCCAGGTCTGGGTCGGTTAGTCATGTGAAATTACTGCTCAAGAAGGTGGTGGTGAGGTGACATCTTTAAAACACCATGTTGCCAGACAGCTATTTGGCTTGAGGCTGGAACTGAGAAGAGAACAGTTATAAAAGAGAAGTCTCATCTTTTCCATGGAGTGCATGAAAGCAATGTTTGGCAGCATAGAAAAAGGGAGCAAGGCCTGGTTGGCAGAACAAGTTGAGTTGTTTTTTAAGAGGAAGCTGCAGCACTTATTATTCAGTTAGGAAAAATCTATTTCAAATACTCCAGGAAAAACTGCAGTGTTTCTTCAGTTCTTTGTCTGTATAAAACAGGGCAAACACAAACACATTAAAGTGAATAGAATCTGCACTCCTCAGTTAAAGCATTGAATGGTTTTTGGTGTTTTAGTTTAACAAGTTTTGTCCATTAATAGTGAATAGCTTCCAATTCATCATTAGCTTCTTTCTCTTGTTTTGCAGAATAATTCTTCATAGTTAAATTGTACAAGGAGAACCTGTCCCACTGCTTTTAGGGACAGGATAAAATAACATGAACAGCAGGAGCAGTGACAGTTCAATTAGCAACACTGGCAACTTCTTTGGAATGGCAACATTTCTAGAGCCAAAGAGTTCACTGGCACTGAAACAACTCTTGTGAAGAGGAAGCATACAGTCCTTGGTACAGTTTTGTAGAATAGCATGACAGACAACAAAATGGGTAATCAAGTTGGGAAGCTGAAAACACAGGACAAAGGTCTTCCACAGCACACTATGGGACTGGGCTGAAAGATTTTTCTCAACAAGAACAGCAAGATTTTGTTAGGCAATGTATATACCATTTGCTGCTTTCAGTACATTCACTACAGAAAGTCTGTATTTCTGTTAGCTTTTTAGATTACTTTTCCTTTTAAACCCATGTTCCTGTGGTTTTTTTGTTTGCTTGGTTGGTATTTTTTTGAAGAATGGCCAAATTTCTTGGTTTCTTGTGTCTCTGTTGTCACTTCTTGTTGAATGTATGAATGGACTGTGTTTCTGGAGCAACTTCTCAATACACATCTCCATCAGAGATTTTACTTGAAGAGTAAATAAATTTCCATAATGCCTTTTCATGAGGAAATATGGTAGTGAACAGTGGCCTCATGAAATACAACTTATGTGCAGTAATCTGCATAAATACTTCCAAACTGTATCTCTTCAATAATTATTATGTTGACATTTTATGAGGAAAGAAGGATTATCTTTTTATAAAGCCACAGTCAGCAAAAACAATTTTAAGTTCTGTTCCCAGCTCCTACTCCAGATTCCCATTGTGATGCTGGGTAGGTCGATCTTTGTGTCTCCGTCTTTTAAGCAGTGAAATATTAAGTAATTTTTTAATTTGTTTATGTTGGAAAGTTAAGTTCATCACATTTTTCAAGTTATCCACACAGTACAGCTATCAGTGACAGAGTTTTAAATCTTTATACCTCATCTCCTCAAAGGGACAAAATCACATGAAAATTGAATTCCTCCAGATAGCCGAAAAACCATCTGAATTCTGTGGTCAGTTCTGAATCAAAGGCCTACAATGAGGCCTACACCAGCATGATTTCAATAAGGAACATCATCTGCAGACATTCTGAGGGTTGTAGCATTTGTGTCCATAGGAAGTGGCGTGTAGGTATCAGACATAAATGCAAAAGTTGTTGATTTGGAGTAGTAAGGAATTTTAATTGTTCACAAGGTGGGACCTTAAAAGCATTTAATGAACCTTTTTATGAATGTTACACAGTTTTTGCTGTAATTATCTGTTTTCACATTTCAGCAATAGGTTTAATTCTGCCAAATAAGTCATGGTCTTGCCTAAAACAATACATTAACTACATTCAAGTATATTTGAGAGACATTAGAGGGGACCTTTTTGATTAAGACTTTCATAAATGGGATATGAACTAGGGAAAAAATGAAGATTTAGAGATAGCATTTATTGTAGAAATTCATAATTTACAAGTAAAATGTATTTGTTTCTGAAAATTACTCTCAGACAACATTTAGCTCTGCTTTGCTGCAAGCTGGAACACAGAACACAGTATAAAGTAAGGGATTGTGTTGTGATTGATTCTTTCCATAGAGGACAGCTTTTAACTTACCAAATTTTATAATTTGAAGTTGCTGGAGTAACACATCTACATTTAGCAGCAGTTACCACAAAAGAAACTTGAGCTATATTAATTTCCAGAAATACTTTCAAAAATTATTACTGTGTGTCAGATAAATTATATTCTAATTGTGGGTCTCTGTGGATCCTTCTATTGGTGACTACTGTACTGCTTTTGATCTGGACTTTCAGGCAGTTATGACGTTAAAAAAAAAAAAAAAAAGGGAGAAAATGAGAAAGTGCCCACAAAATTCCATTGCCCTGTAGGAGGTTTTATCCATTCCTTGTGATTATGGGGTTGCAGCATACAGAGTTTTAGAGATGATCAATACTTGAAACTCTGTGTTGTTTTATCATCTGTGCTGAGACTCATGAAAAATTAACACTTTTTACCAGCACCGGAACAAAATCAATATCTAAGGTAATGAATTCTTACTGTGTGACAGAGCCTGTTATTGCATAGGTAAAATTTTGGGACTTCATGCATAATAAGGGCTTATTCTTGGCAAACTGAGAATTTCAGGTAATAAAATATTTGTAGTGTTTCCATGGAAGGGATTCGGATTACTCCCTTGCTCTAGGACAGATCGAACTGAGCTGTTCAGAGTAACACTTTGTGACTTAATTCACTGTGGCAGGGCACAGTTATCCCAAAGAGATCCTATCTGTAATATAAAAAAGTACTGTTTACAGATACATATTTCATATTTACTATGAAACCAATATTCCATCCTTCAAAAGACTGTGATTAGGAGAAATACAAGGCTAAGGCTTGGGCCATAGAATCAGGAATTTTGTGTTCAAGTCCCATCTATAGGCTCAGTATTTTATTTCTTCCTCTAGATAACGGTGATACCAAAGTTTCTCATCTCAGAGATCAGTAACAGGCTAGAGTTCTACTCAGCACTCAGCATTGTAAGGCTTTCACATATGTTAGTTCTTATACCTATTATTAAAATAACAGTTACTTTTAGCTATCTTTCTCACTCTTGAAAGTGATCAATAGTTTTCTATGTGTGTATCACTTACAAAGAGTTATTTTGAAAGTGAACTTGAGTATGGGAAAATCTGACTCATGGTGGCCTTCACCCCTTGCCTAGACATTTGGCTCATGTCCTGGGGGATTAATAAACTGTAACCTATGCCCACATCGTTTCCTGTGTTCCTGAGGGCAAGTTCCAACAAGTTTGCGAACAGACAGTCTCAGAGTTCTTCTCAAAATGAAGTACAGATATTCCCACAGTGGTGAGGAACTCTATATAAGTGCAGAAAACAGCAGGGCACCTATATTATATTGTCTATACATATATTGCCTATAGTTGATTTCTTTAGTGGTCATGTCACTAAGATAACCAAACAGAAACAAATTTAAAAAGGCAACCAGCAAAACAATTTTAAGATTGAAATACTTTCATTCTGAAAATAGGATTGTTATACAGATCTAGAAAACTGAGCTTGGGCCACTTTTTGGAATACTTCTTCTACAGCTGCCTGTAGAAAGAACTTGGTGGGGTTTGTTTTATCTTGTTTGTTATTTTCCTTTTGGTTTAGGGTCAGGAAAAATGATGTAGTGCCAATACTGACTTTGTACAAAACTACAAATTTGTATGTGATCTGAAGCAAGGATCTTAAAAGTGGTAGTAAAAATACACATATATTAAATGCTGGGGACAGAGGAGAAGAGGACTTTTTATCTCAAGTATTAGTGAAAGGAAAACCAATGCAAAAAATAGCAAATATAGTGGCAAACCTGGGATTTTAATATACCAGTGAGACCTGTGAGTTGACTTAAAAGCTCAAATGCAACCACTGAGTTAGTGGCTTTTAATTCTAAATGAGATTTTAAGAGAAAGGCGAGAAGGAATTACATTAACAGGTTCATTTCCTTCAAACACATGAACAGAAGATGTTATCGTCAGCTGCACGTACGGTGCATATCTTAGCAGTCTGTAGTCATTTATAATGTTTCTAGTGTTTTTAAAATACATTGCCTAGCTTCCACTTAATAATTTTTTTGTGTACTTTCATTGACAGAGAAGAATCACTTTCATCATGCAAGGATGTTGCAATTTCTCTCAAGTTTAATTTCTCTCCAAAAATGCAAGATTCCCAGTCAGTCAAGGCAGCGTGAGAAAGTGTATCAGCAGACCTGGGATCTGCTCTAAGTACTGCCAGGGGCTTGCTACCTGCCTCCAGGGAAATCACCTTGCAGTCATTCTCCTTATGTATGAACTGCTTTCAGAGCTACTGCTGAAGAGTTCTGTACGATGCAAATACATTATATTAATACTCTACCCTATTCCAATCAGCGTGACAAAATTAAGTTTTGAAGATATTTTCTAAACCTCTTTTCTGCCTTAACAGACAGTTCTATTACTGGCAGAGTAAAAGAATAAGACTATCCAAGCAAAACAACTGACCATAACATCACCATTCATTAACAAATATGTCCCTTCATTACTTTAACATTAATATAATTGGAAGGCTGTACAGATCATCCAATGCTTTATATATTTCGCAGGTTTTGCAATTTGAAAAGACTAAAAAAATATTAATTATTGTCAATTAAAATCTGAGTAATTACTAATGATCACAAAGGTAGAGAGTTAGATTCCTTAAAGAAAACCTTCAGAAGCTGGTTTCTTGCTCAGTTCTTTCATAAACTATGGAATATATTTATAAAGGAAACAGGTGCTGAATCCAACTGGTAAGGATAGAAAAGAATATATAATAAATAGGAGTAAAATATTTAAAATATAATTTACATTGTGGTAGCCCTCAATCCAGATTTAACGATTATCAGTCATAGTGAGACTGAAAATTAAAGGATAATGCCGTGTTTATACTTTTAAAATTTTGTTTGTTTATTTGGTTGGGGTTTTTTTGTTTGTTTGTTCATTTTTGGTTTTTTGTTTGTTTTTTATTGATGAACATGCTTAGTTCTCAATGATGCTTCCATTATTTTCACAGTTACATAGTTTCTTCCTGAAATTTCTATTTCCCCTAATCATTAAAAATGTGTTTGTGTTTCAGGTTAACAAAACAGTCTGTATATACCTATTTCTACCCAAGTCAATGTATTAATTATATCTTTCCCTCGCATTGTAATTAGTCATGTACTTTACAGCAACACCTTATCAGGATGATCCTGTAGTATATACATAAGATGAATCTGTCAGGGACACTCATTCATGGACAAGCAAAATTAAAAACCCTTAAAATATCTATAGCAATGTTAGTATGTCTAAATACTGTGAACCGGCACATCTTTGCTGTGGGTGGAGTGACAATCCTCTGAACAGTGCATAGAAAAAAGAAAAGGCAAAATTGACTGTATAATTTCCTTTGATACACTGACCACTGTATCTAATATGTGTGTGAACATAAAAACCCTCTGAATCTTGCTGTGTATCTGTATATCTCTGATAAGCACATTGTAAGTCTGCATTAGTCAGTGGTGATCCAGGTAGAATTTGGGTTTAGGAAAGCACTGACAATAGCAAACACTGCAGTTGTCCCTAATGGTACTATATTTATTAAAGAGTTACACTAGGAAATCAAACAACTGTTGCCATATTTAATACTATGGTATAACTGTGTGGCAAAGGTGACAATGAAGCACAAGTGGATGCAAAAAAAATATGTCTGAATCTTTGCAAGTTGCACTTAATTGTGACATAAACGTGAGACACAGTTTTTTTGCCTCCTTTCTTTTCCCACTCACTTTCCCCCTTGTCCCATGTATTATCATTATCTACTGAATATCCAGTGGTTTTTCACATCACAAATGAAGAATGTCTTTCACAATGCATGCCTTTATGTTGTGCTGCACAGATACAGAGTTTCAGGCAAAGATTTTCAAAACAGACATGTGAGTCATCATGCCTCAACTCACATCCAAAATCACTGCTAATCTTGGAATAATAACTACTAATCTTGGAATAATAACTACTAATCCAGCTAGTGAAGAATATCAAGCCATAGATTTTTGACTCAAATCCATCTGGAAATGTCTGCTTTCTCTTTATAGCCACCCAGTAGTTTTTATTCACCTCAGTCCCCTATTTGCCTACTGATTCCTATTTCTGGCAGGATTCCGGCAGTTTAAAAAAAATACTACAGTTTTATTTAAATCCCATTTTCCAAAATGTGATGCAGTAATAGAAAGAGTTTAATGAGGAACTTCATTATGTGTTCAACAGAGAGTTTTCTCACTGATCTTTCCACAAAAAAAAAAAAAAAAAAAGCATCTTCCCCTCATTATTGGTGCCTTTCTGACTCAGCCAGGCTTTCATCTAAAAAAAAACCACTAAGCTCACAAACTTGTGATGGAGTGGCAGTTACATTAGACACAGTTTTATTACCTCTTACCAGTTATTTTTAGAAACTACAGATTTGCTTTCAACATGAGTGGCAGAGTAGCAAAGACAGAAAAAAAATGTTCATAGTTGGAATTTCTCTGAGGAAAACATACAGAAGTACCAAGGGGAGATAGAAACAAATGCTTAAAAGAGAACTAGTATTAGCTAAGGAGCGTGTAAAACATCTGTATTGATTTTTTGAACAAACTGTGTCAATATGATGCTATTTTAATTTTTAAAATGCTGATCAGAGATTTCTTGATACAAAAACCCTCAGAAAGTCTCGCATTTAATGCAGGTCATGACAGCTCAGAACAGTGTTAGGTATGTTGGGCACTGCACACTCCTGAGTGTGTGTTCTAATCACTCTGACGCTTTCCTCCATTTCTGAGGAACTGATGTGTGAAGAAGGGCCAGGCTAGCTTTTTGTAAGACTAGAGCAAAGTAAAAACAACAACAAAAATACTTTATTAATGAAAATTTGGAATCTTGTTTCATGCAAAGTGTAAGGTTTGCACACAGTGACTTTGTTGCTTCCAGTCAGACATAGCAAAAGTCAGAAGAAGGCAACACTCTTGTTATGAAATCCTGTGGCAGGATTTACCAACAAACCCTTCTTTTACATTTCATTTCTAAAATCTTTTCAGGATGCCAGGAAGATAATTCCCTGAGAAAAGGGAAAGACAAGAAACATTTTCTGTCATTCTCACATTCTCACCCTCAGCTGTTTAGACAGGACTTATCAACTTTTCCTTCTTGATACAAATATGTATCTTAATTGATAGCATTTTTTCTCATCTACCATATCCCTGTAGCTTGTGCTTACTTTCCTTGATTGACAGGTATGTCAAAAAGGAGTTGAGTCTGGAATGCAAAAGAGACAGATGTGTTTAGAGTAGCACAGGGAGAAGAAATAGAAAGGAAGACATACTAGGGACAGAAGAGACTTGTGGAGTAGGAGAGTAAGGTAAAGGTAAGTAGAAGCTGAATGGAATAAAAAGTGCTGCTGGCATCTGAACATGTACGAAGATAGAAGTGGGTAGCCAGATGTGGTTTCCTGTTGATACCTGTTACAGCATCATGCAACTGAAGTAACTGGTTGCTATTTTCCATTTGTCTAAATGCAAACTCTAGATTTATATTCCTCATATAAAGTTCACTTGAACTGACTTCAAAACAGTTCAACATTTGCATAGAAAACTCTTTTACCAAGGCAGAAACTTTTATAGTTAGGCTGCTGAACAAGTGTTATGAATCAGAGATCAGTCAGAAGGTTACTTGCTGACTTGAAACTGAAGACTATCAAACCCCAGTTTATGTTGATTCAAAATGAAGAGCTTGTTAAGGAAGACATGCAAATTGAGGGACTCAGATTTCAAGGGCATGTATAGTTCAATTTTCATGAAATATCCAGTTATGAACATGTGGAAATGAAAATCTTGATGTCTGTAGATCCAATGCCACAAGTTTCTAGCACAGACAGTACAAGTCATCCCTAGGAACCTGCTGTAAATGAGACTTTAAAGAATAAGGACTCAGCTTTGTTGGAATTTTTGGAATTTAAATGCCTTTAAGACCTTATCTGCTCCTCTAAAATTCTCAGCTATCTCCGTTTCTTGTCAGCATTCATTTTAAAACTGTTTGTTCTCTCCCATGGAACAGAGAAAGCCTTTGTGTAAGAGATCATGTTGTACATGATTTATTGATGTCTTGGTATCTCTGATGATATCTAGATGGCTCTGCTTTAACATGGGGGTTAGACCAGATGGCCTCTGGAGATCTAACCTCAACCATTCTGTGATTCTGAGATACAACAGGAAGGATGCAATCCATGGCAGTAAGAAGAGATATCAGTTCTTTATTTGGGTCAGTGTTTAGGCCCTGTTGTTGCAGACAGCCCAAATAAATCCACTGAATTCAACACCTGTCTGCCTGCGCACAAGATAGTTCTCAGAAATGGTCCTTGACCCAAGATGTAGTCTTACCTAGAGTATGGCAGAAGTGAAAATTTGCTTAATAGAAAGTAATTGTAATTTCTTCTCACTAAGAAAAAAGGGAATTCCTGCAGATATTTTTCAAGAAATAAATATTTAGCAGTCATGTAAAACAGATGTCCTATAGAAGTATTTGTTTCTACTAAGTAGCCAATGCTGGGATGCAGTTATGGTTACCAAATAACTGAAGATAAGCAGTGGGGAAGATGTATACTGTTTCCTTTGTCTCCTGAGAGAAAAATGACACAACATAAACATTTTACAAAACTTTTCAGTCTTGCTTACTTAAGTTGCCCAGCATTTAAGAACTTCAAGATCCAATTCATTTTCTGTACTCCTTCACCTTTTAAACCAGGAAATTCTCTGTTCATATAAGCAGTTCTGAAACTGTACTCTCTACTATGGACCCTTCTGAGTGTTACTGACAGAGAATAAAAAACTCCAGCATGTTGTATAACTTGTAAACCTGCACATGAAGACTCCAGGTTTCTTGAGTCACCTGCTGCATCCATGTTTGAGGGTGCTGATGTTTGACTCCAGAGAGTGGTAATCTGGGCAAGATAGGGAAGAGACATAGGGAGGCACAGGCAAATTACAGGAAAGAGACATACTTTATGGAGAAGACGCTTATTGTAATATAATGACGTGTCAAAGATCTTACAGGTTGTGCAGGTCATAAAAATAAGTCAGATCAGACTCTGCTCCTATGATCTGAACAGAAAATATTTCTCACTTCTCCTAGTTTGTTCCCTCAAACATTTTCCTCCAATAGATTTTTTTTCCTTCCTAGAAAACATACAATGAATAGAAATTTTATGTTCTGCCTTTAATGAGTATCAAATACCAGTTAATGCTAATAAAAGCCTAGACAAACTTTCAACATTCTTCACTTTTAGATTTATAAGATGTCTTTTTTCACCTGCCATCAAACATCAATATAGACGTCAGCTTCATCAGGTACCACATATTCATTCAATTACTTTTCCTAAAAAGTCTCGCCATGAATGCCATTGTTTCTATTGCAGAAAATGTCTGTATGATGATTGTGCTCTCTGTGGCATATGACAGAATGTCAGGTAGCTTCAACAGGCACTAACGTTTAGGTGATTAAATTAATAGTGATAAGTTCAAGAGGTAGCTTGAGGTTCTATGGTAGCTTCGGCTCTCTGACATCAGTGGTGGAACAAACCTAACCCTAGAGGATAAAAGAGATTCTTCTCAGACTCAATGTTAGCATTAATGCCACCTCCCTCGGGCAGAGCAGCCTACATTGCTGTATAATCAGTTTATAAAGACACAACAGCCTGTTTAATCACACAAAGTGTCAATGCTGGTATTTGACTTGATCATATAGATCCCCAAAAGATTAGTTTGTTTTGTTCCATGGCAGGATTTCAGTGCACAGACAGCTCCACAAATATTCCCCCAAAGCTATGCTGTCTAAACAAATTGCTGTGTGCTTTCAGGTGGTGCAGTATGATGTCACACCACTTAAAACAGGTTACCAGAAACAAGCATTGTGAGGGAGAGAAAAAGTAAACAATTTCAGGGAAAGTTCAAGACTGCAGTTTTAAAAGCAACATATCTTTGGTAAGCCTGAGGGAGCAAGAGAGTTAATTATCACCCATTCTGATCCTACACTTTTTTTTTTTCAATTTTTTACAAATATCTGCCTCAAAGTAATTCAGTGAGATCTTCAACAGGGAAAAAAAATAATAGAGCAGACACCAGGTATTTTCTGTATGCAATAATATAGTATTATTGGATTGGAAAGAAGTAATTTCAGCATGTGTTTATGTGCTAGACTATAATGACATCCATCCATTCAGTGATTTTTTTTCACCTATCACTTTCAGTAGTATGTAAATTGTTTGTCAGCATTTTAAAAGTAACAAAAGTCTCTGTAACAAGTAATGAAACATCTTGATTGTAGAAATGTAAATTCTGCAAAAAATTGATTTACTTTCTTAGGAATAAAAACCTGAATGGCAAAAAGTATTCATAATGTGCGAACTTCTTGTGTTTTAAAAATTCTAATTTTCCTCTAAATTTTTCACTATGCTATCCTGGAAAGACTTATCCTTGAAAGTACTTAATAGACCTAATGTTCATATGCATTCGTTCAAGTGGGAACTCCAAAAGACAAGAACGCACATGCAGACAGATAAACACGCCAAACACGTGCTTATGTTGGTAATTACTATCCTCTTGAATAGTATGTTCATATATAGTGTGAACATCAGAGACTACTAAATTGCCTAAGTAATTGTTGCCAAATTTTCATTCACATCATCTTTTGTTTGCTCCTGAATAAAGTTTCCAAAATAAAATTAGTTCAAAAGCAAGAAATTCAATACAATATAATAAAAATAGAAATGAGAAGGGACAGAAATAGTCTCTTTGAAATTCACTTGATTTCCTAACATTAACATTTTCTACTCATGACAGATTTTTTTTTTCAAAATGTCTGTCTCATTAATGTGGTCCAGAGTTGAATGAAAAAAAGTATAAAAAAATGTATACAGTGTAAGGCACCAATGAAGAATATCTGCACCATATAGTTATAGTGGAGCTCTACTACCTTTCTATAAACTTTTGCGGGAGGGAAGTAGTCTAGTGATATTCTTTATATTCAGATGCTTTGTTTCCTGTAAACCAGTGTTATTTTTTCTTTAGTAGTTTGCATTTTCATTATCTTTTAAATTACATAAATCCTGACTTCAATGCTGAAAACTTTCTTCAAGAAAAAAAAATATCCAAAAATGCAAATAATATATCATAGAACCCAATGAAAACATAAGTTTGTGTAAGCTCTATCTCCTTTTCAAAACATGTTTGGGAGGATTTTTTTATTTGGATAAACACAATAAACACTGTTATGGACATTTGCTGAGAGACCTCCTCAAATCCTGGATTTCTTTGTCTTTTGCTTTCTACTATTCTTTCCTGGTCTTCCTTTATATGGCCAGAATATATTGATGTTTCTGTCTAGACAGGAGGCGGTTACATGACTAGAGCGGGGAGCAGAGCTCAAAGATTTTAAAGCACTCTCATGGGTAAAAGCAGAAGATAAAACCATGCAAAACCACCTTCCAACCCTTTTAATATAATTATTATTTATGCAGACTTAAGACACAGAAAGGAATAATTACAGTGAATATCTAAAGCACAGCAAAGTCATGGAATCTTGCTGCTTTACTCATTCATAAATATTTTATGGCTCCATTTGAAAACCTCAAGAAAATAGAAAATGCAAACAGTCCCAATTGACCTTTGGCTTTCTGACAGACAAGCCCAATGGCTTCATGATGTACCTCACAAATTAGATATGTTTTGATTTTGTTGCTTTCAGCTGATTGAGAAATGAAACTTTTGAATCTGGTAGAGGTTGAAACTGTTATATTTTCCTGAAGTGTAGCAAAGGAGAAACACAGTATATGTTCACAGGATTCTCCCTAGAAAGATGTCAGGTTATTTGCTCTGAATTCTGTTAAACACAAAGGAAAAACATGACTGATCTTACAGTTCATGCAAATTTGACAAAAATATGCAGTCATTTTAAGGTTTTTATGCTGAAGTGACTATGATATGAATTGGACTATCAAGGCACTTCTTTTAATGATAATGAAAAGAGAAGAAACCCTGCGCAGTTCAAAGATGTGTGTGTGTCTGGTATGATCCTTGTTTTTGATCTTTACAAGCCAAAACCTGTCTTTCCCTTCTTTGCTTGGTAGTGGCAGCAGGAGTTCAGCCATGGCCTATGCTTCTCCCTTTCTGCCTCTAAGTTTCTTGGAGTAACAGAAGCACTTCTTCTCCCCTGCACGTCAGTCACTGGATTTCTCACACAACAGTGTGGTCTCTTTGTGGAGATGCAGGGCAGGACTTTACCTTGTGTTCCGTTCCTAACTGGAGTGCTTGCAGAATAGCAGTTAAAATGTAACCAAGTTATTTTGACAAATACAAATCAATCACAATGTTCAATCATAAAGTTTGAGTGCAGGTGAAACACAGAAGATTAACCTCTACATTTCCTGCACCTATACTACCCTATACTGAATCATGTCACCTACTCTTGCTGCACTAAGCCAATGCTGGATGAAGTGTATGAGGTCACAGATCTTTCATATTTTCCACTCATGGTAGTTCAAATTTAATCTTTCTTGCTACCCATAAAACAAAATTCTGATGATGACATCTTTAAAAAAAGGACAACTCAAAAATTAAGCCAAACTTCCAAATTTTAATACTAAGATAGTAAAACAAGATTATTAAATGATCAATTCATAAGCTTAGAGAGGGAAGTTAAGTGAGAGAAAACCAGACAGCACAGATTTGCTAAGAACAAATTATGTCAAAGCAATTTAATTTCCTCCTCTGACAGGATAACTGGCTTAGTCAATGAGGAAGAAGCTGCGATTTTGCTGTATCTTGACTTCAGTGAGGATTTTGACATTGTCTCATGTGGCATTCTCATAACCACATACTGTCTACATGAAATTATCGCACAATTTATTTAAAAACTTCACTTGAACAGATGTCAGTGATTTTTTTATTAAAGACATCAATTCTCACGTAGCTGTGCAGAGGTCTGGTTTTTACCTAGTTCTAATCCATATTTTCAGTAGTGTGCAGTGTGGTAGTGTAGTTGATGCATTTAAAAAATACATAGATGTCAACACAGAAGATATTTGCACAGAAGTGAAAATAGTTTAAAAACTGGCACAGAATCTAGAAATGTTTTCGTCAGTTGAAGAAATGATCCAAATCAGTGATGAGATCCAGCAAAGAGAAGTCTTACCTTTCAGGAGAAATCAAATGCATAATGACAAAATATGGTACAAATAGGTAAGAAACAACACTGTAGAAAAAAAAAAACATCTAAAGGATCTAATGGATGACAAGAAAAAAATTAATTGTAGATATTGAACTGTCGGGGAAACCACATTGTATTTCAGGACTATCACATGTAAAACACGGAAAGAAATTATTCTGCTCTACTTAGTGCTGCTGATGAGGCCTCATATGACTACACTTTAAGGAAATGTAGATGCAGGCAAATCCAGGGGAGAGTAGCAGGACATGAATTTTAGTAAGAGTGACATTTAAGAAAATGAGAACAAATTTAAACAATTTTACAAATGGGAAGATGAATGAGGAGGACATGTAGTCTTCCAGTATAGAAGATAGTATACTGAAAGGAAAGTTACTAAATGCTTGTTCTCTGTGCAGTGCTTGCAGGGCAGGGAAATAAAATACTGACTTAATATGTAGTAAGGGAGATTTAGGAATATGCTGTAAAGAAAACAAAGCAGTGAGTGGAACCAGCTGCTCCTGCAGACTGTGTACATGTTTCATTGGAGTTTTTAAACATAGGTTTGATATGTACCGGTCTTTCTTATTCTTTCACTTCAGCATTTCTGTGGGTGTTCAAAATAGGGCTTCTTTCTTCTTGTAAACTACATGCTTCACTTCTCTTTACCATTTTTTGCTACAATATTTAATGATTTATTATAAAGAAGAGGTGGCTAGATTTTAAAGCTTATAGAATTTTCTCTCCACATATCAAATGCTTTATAATATTCTTTGGGGTACTGAGGCTAAATACAAAATATCAGCAAACTATTGTAACAAGAAAAAAAGAAATCAAAGGGGCAGAATTCTTGAAGGTGTAGTTTATTTACACTGTTCTGGTTTTCAGAAAAGTGGTTGGTTTTATTACATCGTCCACTGCTGACCCTGTTCAGATATTTGATGCTGTACTATGGCTTTCACCTCATCTCATATTATTTTACACAGTAGTGTTTCTACAGCTGGGAATTGTACATTGAAATTCGATATATGAGTTTATAGCTTGATTCCACCTATCAAGCACAAGCACACAGGTTACCTAAAAGCACTTTGAAATCCACAAGCCTTTTGTATAATCTATGGCTATGAGGTATATTGATGAATATAAATGTTTGTTGCTTCGAAACAATGTTCTTTCACTATGGAAAGAAGAAAGAGTGACTGGTGTTGGGTGTAATATATGTATAAGCACAAATTTCCACCGCTTGTCAGTGAACTATGCCATCTTATACTAATGAGCAGTTTGGGCTGCACATTGATTGACAGATTGCTGAAAACAAGGAGAGTTTGCCAGAGAAAGGATGGCCACAATCTTTCCTTGTTCCTTTTATTATTTTTTCTCTAGGCATCTACCATCAGCCTTTGTTCGAACTGTTTTTCCTCTGCTCTGGAATAAGAAACAGGTCGTTCAGTTGCTGTGATCTCTCATGTCAAGTGGCCACCTCCTGGTGCTGTAGATCACCAGTGAAGCCACTGATTTATGGGAAGATCCTACTTATTATTAGGGGAAAAGGAGATGAGGGGGGAAATAAAATTAGGATGGGGAAAAAATGTCCATCTGTATGGAAGAACACAGTGAGGAAAGCAAGGAAAATTCGGGCATAGTAAGAGCTCCAGGCTTATAAGATCATGTGCACAGGGAGGTGAGGTAATGCCAAGAGCAGCCGTCTCCCCAGAGTCACAAATCCTGCCATGAGTGTCAGTGAACGGCAGGGCTGTGGGAGATGTCAACTCAGGACAGTGGGGGTGTCTGGTTAGGGTGATTATTTATTCTCCTCTTCTGCTTCTCCCTTTCTTTGACTAAGTGCAAGGTAGGTAAAGGTCAGAGTGAGATCTCCAGGAATAGGGTCTACTGTCAGCGTGGCCCCTTCTCAAGCAGTGGGGCTTCTCTGCCTTATTACTGGAGATGGCATACTGGCCTACAGAGGTGAGCCTGCTGTTTATCTTCTCTCTCCTCTAGAGGCAGAGTACACAGTGAAGCCAATAGAGAGCAGTGCTTCTATAATTTATTATGATTTATTTTAGAACAACAATCAAGTTGGTGCAACGTATAAAATATACGGTATGTTATAGATCCATTAATTCTTAGGAAAAATCTGTATTTGGAGTACTGAAAATAGCAGTTCTTCCCAGGGTCCAGGTACTGTGAATCAGAATCAATATTGGCACCTATTTGCTAGTCTGGTGCATTCTTCAAAACTTAACAATCTTAATGATCCCAGGAGAACAAAAGTCCTAGCATGATAAAAAATGTATGTATGTATGTAAAAATAGTACCCTGTTCAGCTTGTGAATTGAAATGACGATAAGGAACTTGAGTAAATGAGGCTTCCTCAATGACACCATTAAGTGCTCAAACACTTAATTGCACTGACCGGCAGGGGAACTAAGTGTCTTTATGATATTCTTCCACAGATTTTTAGAACTACAAGACTGTGAAGAGTGAAGGAAGAGAAAATACCTGGCAAAGTGTCCTTGCATGTTCCAAGATTCCTCAGAGTCTAAGTAAAGCTTTTTCTGTACGAGTGGTTATGAGAAATCTCTGCCATTGAAGAATGCATACAGCAAACTTATTCACTTCACAGATCTCACTGTTGCAAAGGTATCTGAGATACAATAAAGTGTGGTCCATTTTCTGGAAGTAAAAGTAAAGTTTCTTCTTCCATTGAACAGACATCGTACATGAGAGCTGAATCTTGTTTCTTGGTCCTGGTCAGCTAGGTCACTGCAAACACTAACTTTCTTTTTAAAATTTGCTAGCTTGATTTCTGTTAGGTCTACAAAAAAATATTGTTCCAGCCAAAGGGATGGAACTCAAAGGCAGCTAGAGAAAGATGAGATAAAAAGATCCAGCTTGGTGCCTGACATTAGTGAGAAGACATTTGTCTAAATAAGAAGGACATGGTTATCTGATTAGAACCCTGATTTCACTTAAATGCATAATATGGGCTTTACCTGAATAAGAATTTCACATTTGTTGCTTTGGGATATCTAGGTAACAAAGTGGTGGTACTGCAACATGCACTTTCTTGTTCAAATGCCACATTCTGCGTTCTGGTATCTGGACTTCAGTAACTGTTACCATCAATTGTAGCATAATTGTTAATTAGAAAAAAGACATGAACTCTCTTCAACATTTTTATTGTAAGATATTTAGTGTCTTTTAATGGAAAACAACATTAAATATTTCCTTCCCTATAAATTCTGCAGTTCCTAGGACCACCTGTATAAAAACAAATATCATCCCTCCCCCCACGCACTCCCAAGACTTCAAATACAAGTGCCTGCTTTTAACACTTTGAAAGAGACTTTTAAAGAGAACATTGTGCTAATATTAGTCTGTAGCGCACTCCACTCTTTCTCTACTTTTGATCCTAGCTCAACCAGCCTAACTGCTTCTATTCTACATATGATGCTAAAGAATGGCAGATCTATTTTGGGCAACAGATGTTAAGTGTTTTGATTTCAATATGAATTATAGGTGATGCTACTTTTACTTTAAAGCTCCTAGGACTGATTCCCAGTTTTTGAATCTGAAAGCAGGCTCTGGACATATCCTTGTTCTCTGCAAAGACAAGGCACAGATTTGCAGCACCTTCCCTTCCACAAATCCTATTTGGTACATAAAGGAAACCAGGCCACATGCTCAAGGTGAATGCCATTAAATGCTCCAAACAGGTATTGGTCTGAATGATTATAAAGAACCAATATGCTAGGCAGTAAGAACACCACTGTACACATAAAAAATAAAGTGTACACCTGGGATAGGTAAATAAATTATTTTTGTTGCTTTCTGAAATGCTAATCTTGGGTCTTAAAGTTAGCAATTTTTTAACTTGGTTAACTGAGTTTAGTATGTGAGGATGCCGAAGAAGAATGTATGAATTGCTGAATGAGGAATTGCAATATTAGGATAAGTGGATATACTCTGAACTAATGGAACACACTTACTATTTTCTGTGTAGCTTAGAAATTAGTCATAATTTGTATAAATGGGCGAGCCTTCTGAAAGAATTTCATTAGAAGTCAGACCATTCTCATGGTACATTGACTTTAAAGATACATTTGTTCTATCAACAAGAACCACTGCTTGACATTTCTTTCAGAAGACAGGAAGAAAGCAACTTGGAGTACTGCTGATCCCTGCCAGTTCAGTGCAGCAGCTCTGGAAATAGTTTTATCCTAATGGCAACTGAAGAAGGTGGCTTGACCTTATGCATTCGTGTTCAGGAATACTGGAAGAGTTATGTTCAGTTTATTAAGAGAAAACTGCATTTAAGAGAAGTTGGGAGCATTACTTTGGCAATTTTCTAATTTAATGAAAGAAATTAAATCATGCAGGAAGGATGAGAATAGCATTTTGATTCCTACTGAAAATATATGGTAATTATGATAAGTGTGAATTTTGTTTTCTGTCATAAGTTATTGTTCCATTGATGTAGTTTTTTTCAGTGTTAACTGGCTCATCTGGAGGTCAAATGCTGCATGACAAGCAACTTTTAGACTCACTTGATAGTCTGGAGTCTTGAAAGGGACAAGCAGCACCAATAAAAGTGGGCTGCAGCAAGCACACAAGAACATTTATAGTTCCTCTGGGAACATTAATCTGCCTCTTGACTCAGAGAAAGCAATTCCCTTTTTCCATATTTTTTACAGTCATTAAAATATAGAAGCATGCTTCTGTGGTGCCCTCTGAGCAAAGTGGAGTGCAGAATTAGACTAGAGCAAACAAGTCTGGAAAGCATAGGAGGGACAAGGGATCCTTTGGTCACAGAGTGACACAGCAGAAGACTGTGGAGATAAAAGAAACTGATCCAAGCACTGCAGAGCCCCGATGTATCACAGATACTAAGCAGATGTTTGCAGCATTTGCTCCACTGCCAGATTCTTCTGTTGTTTCTGGGCAATCATCCATTTACTCTATTGCCTCAGCTACAAGCTTTTTCTTTCCTGCCTGACAGCTGCTGATATCCACTTTGGCAACAATACTTGCTCAGTCTTCCTTGTTTAAAGAGCAACTTGTTTCTCTACATATAATTCAAAATGTCTGTCACTGATTAGTGTCCTCCTTGGAAAATCTTCGTTTTCCTGCCAACAAATTCCAAATGTGGGAAATAGAAATATTATCAAAAGAGATAAGGAGTAAGAATCCCTGAAAAGTATATGGGCTATATAACCTACTAGCAGATAGCTACTTTCCTATAAATTCATCTGGTATCCTAAAGAATATCAGTTTTCCTATACAATTTCTAATATGAGTTTCTAAAATATCTTCCTAAAGTCAAAACTAAAAAAACCACAATTGGACAATCTGAATTTTAAAATTTCCTTTAAATCATGCAAAACAGAACATGTAGATACTTTCTTCACATATCATGTGATCTAAAAATTCAGAAATATAGTTCAGAAGAATTTAGTGACAAAAACTAAATGCAGTTGTGGGCTTTCAAGTTATTTTTAGTTTGCAAAATGAAGAAGGCTACACACTTTACATGGCATATGCTATTAACTATCAACATGGGTAAATGAGAATAGTGAAAAGAAAAAATGGAATAATCAATAAATAAGCTCAACTTGGTGAGGCAATATCAGAACTCCTATTCTTTCTTTCTGCCCTGAAGTCATTGCAGTTGTAAAAGAGGCAGGAAAACCTTGAAAATGGATTAGCTGCACTCAAACCTGTTATACCTGGTAACATCTGGATTGCTACAGTGAAAATCACTGTAAAAATGGCAGGTTTTGCATCATTCTACAGAAGGAAGAGGCAAGAAGAACCTTTTCTATTCATTTATCATTTGGTATCAAAATTATGGAGGAATGGAGGAAGATGTCAAAAGAGACTTGTGCACATAAATAGACTACAGTTTTCATGTTAGCACGGTATTTTGTTTCATATAACTAAATACCTGATTGTAATCAATCTGCCACAACAGAATGCTGTGCATGCCCTCTACTCTCAGGCTGCAAACAGACTAATATGAAAGGGTAGCTCTGATCTCATCTGTAGGTGGCATGTTCAAATTTTACTGAAACAAAAAAACCCTGGATAGACACAGATGCAACAGGTATTCCATAGAGTGAGAAATAGCAGAATGGACATGGTTATATCCCTTGGATTTTGCATCTGATCTGAGTAAACTTTGTTCATACAAGTGGCACAGGACCAGCCTCAGTATGCAGTTTGGAAGCAAGCGGTTGGTCCCCTGCAGCTCCTTTGAATGTAACTCACAGGAAAAAAATAGGCCTTTAAAAGGTTCTATTTTCTTATTGCTCACTGCACCTGTCTTGAGTTTTTCAGAATGAACTATACTTTCTCCTTATAACATATTCTGTCCTATTACAGCAGGCTTGCATGGAGCTCCATCTGAAGGAACTTCCTCATTACTGGGTTTCTCTGAGCTGGTCCTTTGCTGTTTGGAACAGTAATATCAGCAGGTGGACACTACTTATTAGCTGTCAGTCTGAATATTTTCAAGAATAAGTGCAGAAGATCTATTTGAGAGTCCTCTTATGAGGCTTCAACTGAAAGAGTCTCATTAGAAAAAACAGGCAATGCTGCTCCTGCAGAGCTGGAGACAGGACATCACTAGCTGTACAAAATGGTCTTCAGCTACTTCACTCTTCCTCAGAAGCCACATAGTAAAATAACACCACTGAAAGCTTAAAAGGGAAGCTTATTTCATAACACCTGGCCCCACGTCATGCTTTCCACTGCACGGAAAAAAAATAGCAGCTGTTAAAGGCTGAAGCAAAGCATTGTTTGATTCATAGCAGCTCACTGTCACGCTGTATCTAAAAGCTTAAGGCAAGCCATCCCTATGCCAAAAAATAAGAGCATCATTAATAGAGAGACTTACATATCTTAGTTGTCAGTAATTTCTGTTTGTGCTTTCTGGCTAAAAACCTTATTCATCTCTTCCTTTAAGCCTTTTATGTGTCATACACAGTGTGTTCACTGAAAACCCTGCAGGCAAGTCTCCCTAACCGCTCTATGCTTTGTAATACCAGTGATGTTAATTGCAACATGGCATCGCTTTTATTTTATGACTTCTAAACACACTACACATTGGCAGACAATGTATCAGGATTTCAGACATCACAAAAGATGACAAGTGTAAAGATGCTATCACCAGAATTATGTTACTGTGGGCTATCACTGTTAGCTGGCTCAGTAACCCTTGAAGCCCACTCCACAAAGCTGTGATCAGATGGTGAGCTGGTGCTGCAGTTTTGTTCCAGGTTCACTCAAATGTGTAGCTCTTAGTGACAGCAGAAGTTGTGACTTCAAGTTTGGCAGGGAAAGAGCATTAATATTGATCTGGTATCCATGCAACCCAAGAATACAAAACTGGTATGAATGCGAATGATCAGTTTCTCAGAGATGGTGCTGAAATAAAGACAGTGGTAGGGATGCAAAGAAAATGTTTCCAAAGTAGGGCCAAGTGTTGCGTTGCTAGAAGTACAGAGTGCTGTTCTGCTTTTCATGCATTCAAAAGACCACCTCTCCTGAAACTCATCCTGCAGACAGTAGATCCTACATGGATCTAAAGAGATTGTGTATGGCATGAAACATTTACCTTTCTTAAACTCAGGCTTCTCTGCACTGCTATTTCTAAGTCGTTTTTATTTTTCCCCTTCGTAACTGAAGCATTGTATATATAAGGGGGTACAGGACACAGTTTAGTGCCTCTGTCCCTCTCAGAACAGCACAGCATTCAGCTGTCCCCTACAACCAACTTCTCACAGTGCCCTGTGATGTGAGCTAAGCCCAGGAGGGCAAGCAAACGAAGATGACAGAACAGGGAAAGCATACACAGAGAAAACATGAAAATATTCTCTGTATTTTATATCTTTCCCTGTTCCCCAACCCCCCCCCCCCCAACCCCACCACCCCTTCTTTATTGCACTAAAAGCACACAAACTCTAGGAGGAAACTGAATGTTTTGTGGAACAACTTGCAAAGTACATCAGAGGAGGCAGAACTACAGTGATGGTAAAGTGAAGCACTGGCTTCACCGAGTCAGTGATAACTCTTCTCCTCTTACCTTCAGCAGGGTCCTAATTCCCCCACGTTGCCAAATTAAGCTAATGCTAGGACTTCAGTTTGATTCAAGTGGCTTACTTCTTTCATTTGTTGAGATTAGAGATACTGCTAGAGAAAGTAATTCCTGGGGAGCACATGGAATGACCATCAACACCATGTTCATTAGATTGCATCCTTGGAGCAACAGCAAGTATGAGTTATATCTCTAAAATGTAAAACTTCTCCTCTCTTCTTGCATGGGGCATATCAATATCGGCTGTTTCCCACTTTGCCTCCTGGAACTTCATGTACTGATTAAGCTGTATTGGCCAAAGCAATAGAGGGAGGACAAGATTAAAACCTTTCTCTCTGTCCAGCCACATGCTCTGTCCCCATGCAGGCTGCATAGAAACAGGATCTCTGTGCAGGCATCAGTCACAAGGAACAGCTAAGCCCCTTGACTCTGAATTCCAGAATTTCAGGGTTTTTTTGCATTTTTTTGTTTGTTTTTTTCTGGTTTGGTTTGGTTTGGTTTTCATTTCAGTCCTACCTTCCTTGTAGCTGTGGAATGAAAGGGATGAGAAAACCTGAACTCAAGCATTTTGGGATGATACTTAACCTTTCATTTTTCCTTAAGAAAAAAATTGCAAGCAAATAAATAAGTAAATCCCATGATTTCCAGCTTTTCACAGAATCACAGAATGATTAGGGTTGGAAGGGACCTCTGGAAAATAATCTAGTCCAACCCAACTGCTAAAGCAAGAGTAGATTGCACAGGAATATGTCCAGGTGGGTTTTGAATGTCTCCAGAGAAGACCACTCCACAACCTCTCTGACCAGCCTGTTCCAGTGCTCTGGCACCCTCAATGTAAAGAACTTTTTCCTCATAATCAGATGGAACCTCCTGTGCTTCAGTCTGTGCCTGCTGCCCCTCATCCTATCGTTGGGCACCACTGAAAGGACTCTGGTCTCATCCTCTTGACACCCATCCTTGAGATATTTATAAACATTGATGAGATCCCCTCTCGGCCTTCTCTTCTCCAGGCTGAACAGACACAACTCTCTCAGTCTCTTAAGAAAGATACTCTAGGCCCCTAATCATCTTTGTAGCCCACTGCTGGACTCCCCCCAGTTATTCCTTGTCTTTCTTAAACTGAGGAGCCCAGAAGTGGATGCAGCACTCCAGATGTGGCCTCACCAGGGCAGCGTAGAGGGGGAGGAGAACCTCCATTGACTTGCTGGTCATACTCTTCTTAATGCACCCCAAGATACCATTGGCCTTCTTGGCCACAAAGGCACATTCTTGACTCATGGTAAATCTTTTGTTGACCAGAACTCCCAAGTCCTTCTCTGCAGAGCTGCTTTCCATCAGGTCCACCCCTAACCTTTTCTGGTGCCTGGGATGATTTACTTAATAACAAATTTCTATTTACCATTTATTTAAACAGTAATTACTTGAGGTGACAGAATGACTTCTAAACTTGCTGGTATTATTCTGTTAGTTATTTTAAACCACAACTACAAAGCGTGAGAACTATTTTATGCATTGCTCCAGCTGAATACTTCCACGGTTTTCTTTAATCCTGATAGAGTAGTCTTGTTTTTGCTCCTGTTTTTTTCTTGAATCGAGTTAAAATTACCATAAATATAAAACCCAGTGAAAGTCAGGCAAAGTGTCTCAGTAACCTTTGACACATTGAGAGTTGTCTTTCTTACTGATATACAGGAGAGTGAAACTTGAAGTGTTATTATATGGCTAACAACTTGAACTTTTGAGTAGGCATGTCAGGATATGAAGAAAACTCTTCTGATTTGTTCCAGAAAAATATATTATCCTTGAATACTGTATTCAAAGCACTATTTTGAGAGTTCTACACATAACAAAGAGAGGCATCCTCTGATTCTGAAACCACTATGATTTCCTATATTCATTTCACATAATGACCTTGTGCAGTGTATATAAAAGTGAAAAAGACTCGATTTGTTGTTTTTCACACAGCAGATGTTTTCTAGTACTGTAAGAAATATATTAATAGAGCTATTTGAAATAGATTTTTTGATTACTAACTTGTTTATTTTAATTTTTTGTTGAGGGATTGTCTTTTAACAAACAATAACTACTGAATTTCAGATGAGTGGATGATTCTGACTTTCACACTTTTTCCCTTGCTCAGTTATCTCTTAACAATGTTGAAGAAGCAATACCTCAAAAATGTCTATTAAAAAAACTAAATGAGTGGAAGAAATTCAGAACTTTAATCTAAAACAAGAACTTGTCTGCCTCTTTTCATCTTGCAATGCAATAAAAAGTTGTGATATTCAAGAAGGTGCTGCTTGGTTGGGTAGAAAAACTGCATAAATACAAAAAAAGTGAAACAACTTCTAGCAATGACTTAACTTCTCCTGCAACACCTGATTTTAACATCCCAAGCTCCTTCCAGATTACTTACTGTGAAAACAATTGCCCTGAGTTTGAATTGATTAATAAATGAGAAGAAAAGCTAACTGCAGACACAGAGTTACTGAGCTGCCTATGGAGGTTATCGGGAGTTAACGCTGATTGTGTCAGCTGATGTAGCAAAAATCTAAAAAGAAAAACTATTGCCTCATCTATAAAATTTGCCAAAATGTCTATAATAACAATTTTAAGGCAAGGTATTTGTTCTTGAGGTTTTCAAGCCATATTTCTTTCCTCTGTCTGTTTGCTAGATAAGTGATTTAGTCTCCACAGTGACCCAGGCTATGGGATTTTGGAGTAGAGACAAGAAAATGGACCTGTGAAAGAAGTAATTGAAATTACGGCTCATTAATGAAAAATCAGTTCCTTAAGCATTTACTTAAGATGTTGTCTTGAGAGCCATTGGTGCAAATACAGCTGTAGAGTTTATCAACTGCAGTGACATGTTGCCTATACTGATATTCATCGTGCCTAATTATTAGCTTCTTCAGGCAGTCTCAATATGTGTGTATGTAAAGTTATTGTTTAAAGAAATGCTGACTGACAAACTGAAGTACGTCACATGCAGACACTGAAGAATATCCAGCTCTTGAAGGTTTGTCATCCTGATCCAAAAGGAGCTGGAGTGGGCTCAGAATGGTAATTTGAGCTCGTTGCTTTTTATTTTACCTGAATGCCACTTGATAAAAGTGAAAAGAACCAATTACTCCCTCATAATTCAGCTGGTTCACACCTAGGTAGATTCCTCCAAAGAAATGAAGCAACTGAATGTGAGTATGGTGCAGTGGTGATGGATGGTATGAGTATAGTAGTCATGTGTATGGGCACTTAAAAGGTCTGCTACTGGGACATTGCCTACGGTGCTCTAGTTCTTTTGTGATATGTGAGCAGCAGTAGTGAAGAACTTGGCTCTAGGATATAATGAAATAGGAATCATCTGATTAACTTGGAAAATATTCCAGGTATGACGATCAAGTCTGTGGGATAAAATATTTATTGTATAAGGTAGGAAGAACAGAGAGTTACAGTCTGCAGAAAATGCCTTCCAATTGCAAAATGAAAATGAACTACTTATGTCATCCACATTAAATCCAAAATTTCATTATGGTATTGCCTCTCTGCAACATCTATTATTAGTATTAATTACTTGTATGCCCCCAAGAATGAGTTTGGCATTTGAAGAATAAATATAAAAGGTGTCTCTGCTCAAGAGAGCTCACAAGGGAAGAAAGTACATAGTGAATATTGCTTTGGAGTGCTTGTCTTCACAACCTTAGTGCTTTTTATCACAGTAGATCATGTATAATAAAAAGCAAAGCTTGAAAAGTACATTTCAGTGACGCTCATTGAATGTCCTCAAAATATTATTCTCATTTTATGGTTAATATCCATAGAGACAGCTTTATAGCTTCATGTTAGAAACGGTATTTGTCAAGACACTTAGGTCTGGAATAAAATGGCAGAGTAATCAGCAACTTCCAAATGGTGCAAGAGTCAAACCTCCCTCATTGTCCTATTGCCTGATTTACAAATTTCATCCAGCCCTAACTTTATGTCTGTAGGCTTCTGCAAACTCTGCAAGGGTGGAACCCTGAGGTTTATGCTGAATCACTCGAAGATCCAGAACCATCTATGGCATCTGAAAACTAAAATGTTTTGAAAAGAAGGAACAGGAAGGAACAATCATCAGACAGCTAGGCATGGAAGGGGATAATGTGAAAAGTCAGTGTTAATTATCTCTGATTTCAGTGTGGACCCCATGGTATATTTAAAGAAGATCTAGCAATAATTTCTTTTAACAAATGCTTGTACAATATTTTGTTCTGAAAAGTGAGGTTTTATAGAATCACAGAATGATTTTGGTTGGAAAAGACCTCTAAAGATTATGTAGACAACCCCTCTGTCATGGGCATGGACATCTTCCACCAGATCAGGTTGCTCAAAGCCCCATCCAACCCGGCTTTGAACACTTCCAATTACGAGGCATCCACAACATTTCTGGGAAACCTGGTCCAGTGTCTCAACACCTTCATCTTAAAAAGTTTCTTCCTCACATCCAACCTGAAGCTACTTTCTTTCAGTTTAAAACCACTACCCTTTATCTTGTTACTACAAGCCTTGGTAAATGTCTCTCTACATCTTTCTTATAAACACCCTTTAAGTATTGAAAGGCCACAATAAGGTCTTCCTGGAGCCTTCTCCTCTCCAGGTTGAAAAACCCAACTCTCTCAGCCTGTCTTAGTGGGAGAAGTGTTACAGCCCCCTGACATTTTTGTGGCTCTCTTCTAGACCCACTCTAAAAGGTCCATATCTTTCTTGCGCTGGGGATCCTAGAGCTGGATGCAGTACTCCAGGTGGGGTCTCATGAGAGTAATTGTAAAGAATCACCTCCCTCAACCTGCTGGCTGAACTTCTTTTTATGCAGTCTAGGATATGATTTGCTTTCTGGGCTGTGAGAATTGCTGGCTCATTTCTATTTTTGTGTCCATCATTATACCCGGGTCCTTCTCTGAAGGGCTGCTCTCAATCCATTCATTCACCAGGCTGCCTTGGTACTGAGGATTGTCCCAACCCAGGTGCAGGATCTTGTACTTGCTCTTTTTGAACTTCATAAGGTTCACATTTGCCCAGTTCTCAAGCCTGCAAGGTCCCTCTGGATGGCAACCTTCCCTCAAGCGTGTCAACCACACCACTCAATTTGGTGTTTCTGGGACAATTACTTTTTCAGGAGGGAAAAAAGATAATGATTTTTTTTTCCTGTAAAATGGCCAGCTCTGAGGCAAAATCTATTACTGAGTGAGCATCAGAAGTATTTGTATTTTGCTGTAGTGATTCTATGTACATTTAGTATTTATGTAAAAAAGCATATTGTACATTAACTGTGTTAACATCAAAGACTACAGCCCATGAAATTCTGAGAAATGGCACTTATGTTCTGGCAATTTATTTCTAAGTATTTTTTCATCGCCTGTAGGAGAGAAATGCAATGGGAGAATAATTCTCTGCCAGCATGCTTTGTTGTTTATCAGGCAAAGCAAATAACAGTGTGGGAAGTGAGTAGCATTAAAATTTCAAGGACTGACAATCTGAAAAGCTGGACCACAGTGCCAGTATAACACTACTTTTCAACAGGCCTTGACTGGATTTTCCATTTTTGACAAACAACCTAGGCAGGGTATTCCTTGTGTTCCTTCTGTGCATCCAAGGATACTCACCAAAAGCTGATCAGGTTGTAAAACCCAGTAATCTTTTTTGAGAGGCTGCCAAATGAATGCAAGAATGAGGAGAAGGCTTGAAAGACTTCAGCATTTTCTGTTAGGTCAATAAAATAGATACAGGTGTTCCATACACAGCAGATGCAGCTTGCTCAACTTGAATAGAAGTGGATATCATGTCCTATATTAGCAGCCCGTCAAAGGGTTAAGACATATGAACATAAACTGGGGACTACAGAAAAACTATTTTTTATACGTATATATAGCAACCCAGGACAGTTTTCCGTAAGAATAAATTGCATTATTTTTACTACCAGTCTTCTGCCATTATTCCACATCTTTCTCTGTCTTTTGCCTACATAGCATAGGTGACACTAGGAAGAGAATTAATTACTTTTTAAATGTTATTTTGAATATATATAAATTAATATATTTCTCCTAATATTTTTACAGCCCTACTGTGAAAAAGGGCTGTAAAAAGTGAAGTTTAAAAACATGACATTTTTCTAAGCATTTTATACATAATACAAGTTTAATGATGCTATTTATAGGCAAGATTTTACATTATAGTAGTACTAAAGGCTCCAGCTATGAAACTTGTTGCATACAAGAATGTATGTGCTTTATCTTTAGGAATAGCATCTTATTAGTAAATCTACATTATTCCTCTTGTTAAAGTTACCCTAGCTACCTGTTCCCCTAGCATCTACATCATGCAACAAACCCAACATGGATATCACTACCCCCAGATATCAGTGGTCCCCTCCACAACAAAAGATGTTCCAAAATGACAGATGACACAATGACAAACGTATATTTTTCAAAGTGTGTGTGCTCTTTCACAGCAGGTTTGGCTTTTTCCATTTTCTAGCACACTCAAAACAGTTAATCATGTGTTGTTTTCTGTCCAGTTCCCAGACTAGTAACCATAGACTGTTGTGTATATGTATCTGAGAGGGCAACAAGATAACAGGTGGCTCCATCTTTCAGTACATTTCCCACAACAAGAAGTCATAACTGGAAACCCTCCATCAGGAAGAGAGATTTCTCCATTTGTCTCCCCTTTCTCCCTTCCACTTACATTGCTTTGGTAGAGCCTCACATTACTTTACAGAAATTTAGCTCAAGAGTGAAGACGTAGTTCTGGACCAAATGAAAGAAGAGACTATTCTTCTTCGCTGCATCCACAATGACAAAGAAACCATTTGGTGTCTCAGGACACAGTTTCAGGGTTTCAGTCACTTCCTGAGGCTGGGAAGCAGGAAGAGGTGAGAAGACTCCCTCAGCCTTCACTGAGTTAAACACTGGAGTTAAAAGACACATTTGACCATCTTTACGTCACTTAAAAAGGCCTGATTTTATTTTATTTTAATCTCAGTGTTGAAGGCTCTTTCAGACTTCTTTGGGCTGATAGAACCTCAAGTGGATTACAGTGGGCAGGGATCACTGAGCTTCAACACCTGGTTCTTACTGATGCATTGTATCACACAGCTTTCAGAAAGAGACATAGCTACGATTAGCTTCCTGTTTGTTTGTAATAACATGAAGATAGATAAAATCAAATTATTCCTTTTATTTTCCATTAATTATCTAGATTCATACTGCAGAAAACAGAATAGTCTTCTATGTGTCAGTACCAGAGGTGCACTGAAGAATTAAATGAATCCATTTAAATTTTCTCAGTGAAGTTTTATTAAGCATAGAAAATGGTTTCAAGATGTGTTAAGAGGTAAAAGTAGAAGCATAGCCACTTTTCAAACAGCTCAGAGCTTCTCTAAGTGAATCCAAGATAATACAAAAATAATTTTTTAGTTAAAATGAATTTTCACTAGACAGAAATCACAGAACAATCATCTGCCAATGACAAAAGACAATCAACAGCAGCATGACAAGACAGTTTAGCAAATATGTGAAAGAATCAGAGTGAAATAATTAGAACTTGTATGTCTGGCTTAAACACTCTTCTACATTCATTTCTAACCATGTCTAACTCATCCTCTTGATGGATTGAGATGCACCATATCCGACACAGGAGTAATGTAATGTATTCCGTTAAAGGCTGCTGATTATACGCACATGTGCATAGTGACAAACAATTAGTGTAATGATCCAGTGATTGCAAAGCTTATCACAGCACTGTATAAGACATCATACACCAGAAATTACCCTGACCACCTTTTCATGCTTTCCATACTACGTTACTGTAGAATGCAAATTTGGACAGTGAAACTGAAAAGCTGCAAAGGGACAGATCTATAAAAAGTCTGTGCTGGGGAAACACTGCCTTCCAGCAAATCTGAAAAATAAATTAAAAGTGATTAGGATGAAGAGTTAGCACTCTGCTCCGTATTTCTTGGAGCAAGATGTTTCCAATACAAACCCATTGCAGGAAGCCTGATGGCATGGAGTTTGTTTACCCTGTGAGGAGTGGCTGACATGCCAGAAGGCTGTGCTGCCATCCAGCGAGACCTGGACAGGCAAGAGAGTTGAGTGGGGAAAAATTTAATGCAATATAACAAGGGAAAGTGTAGAGTCTAGCATCTGGGTAGGAAAACCCTCAGGTTCCAGGTTCCAGTATAGGTTGGGGATTGACAGCATAGGGGAAAGGAATCTGGAGGATGACCATGAGCCATCACTGTGCCCTTGTGGCCAGGAAGGCCAATGGCATCCTGGAGTGTATTAGAAGGGGGGTGGTTAGTAGGTCGAGAGTGGTTCTGCTTCCCCTCTACTCTGCCCTGGTGAGACCACATCCGGAATATTGTGGCCAGTTCTGGGCCCCTCAGTTCAAGGACAGGGAACTGCTGGAAGGGGTCCAGCGCGGGGCAACGAAGATGATTAAGGGAGTGGAACATCTCCCTTATGAAGAAAGGCTGAGGGAGCTGGGTCTCTTTAGCTTGGTCTTTAGCTTGGAGAAGAGGAGACTGAGGGGTGACCTCATTAATGTTTACAAATACATAAAGGTTGAGTGGCACGAGGATGGAGCCAGGCTCTTCTTGGTGACAACCAATGACAGGACAAGGGGCAATGGGTTCAAACTGGAACACAAGAGGTTCCACTTAAATTTGAGAAGAAACTTCTTCTCAGTGAGGGTGACAGAACACTGGAACAGGCTGCCCAGGGAGGTTGTGGAGTCTCCTACTCTGGAAACATTCAAGACCCGCCTGGACACATTCCTGTGTAGCCTCATCTAGGTGTTCCTGCTCTGTCAGGGGGATTAGACTAGATGATATCTTGAGGTCTGTTCCAATCCCTAATAGTCTGTGATTCTGTGATTCTGTGATCACTGAGTGCTCCATCACTGCTGCTTGTCCAGAAAGCCTCTCCTAGAGCAGAACCAAGGTCCATCCATGCTCAGGATAGACACCTTAGTTGAGGGTGACTACAAGCAACCCTTCACAAATACTGGCACAGGTTGCCCAGAGAAGGACATTCCTGGAAACATTCAGGGCCAGGCTGGATGGGGCTCTGAGCAACCCTATCTAGTTAAAGATGTCCCTGTTCATTGCAGATGGCCTTTGAAGGTCTCTTCCAACCCAAACTATTATCTAATTATATTTACATTGGCTATACATTATACTACAATATTACTGAAATAACAATCTGCCTTTCAGCATCCTGCAGTGAAGGTGAGAGGGGAACAGTGCTGTGTGTGTTTATTTCTCTCAGAAGTAACATGCAGAGGTGCATGAAATGCAAGCTGTGGGCAAGCAAGCAGATTTCTCCCCTTCACTCCTCTTCTTCTTTTCTGCCAGGTCTGTGAGCTGACAAAGCCACAAGTAAGTGGGAAGAAGCCCCCACCCCTCCCTGGCCTGAGATGAGTGGACAGAGAAGGGGTCAGATGGCCAGCGAGGTGGGAGATGGCAGCAGAGCCCTGTGCCCCACGTAGGCCACAGGCTCTCCTGCCAGAGGGGAAGTGGAGTACAACTAGAAGTAAAAGAAGTTGGAGTACAACTAGGAGTACAAGGAATAAGGAAAGGGATACAAGGAAACAAGAACATGGCACTCCCCACCCCTTCCACGTGAGGATTTTTTTTTTCTTTTATCACTTAGAATCATAGAATGTACTGAGTTGGAAGGGACTCACAAAGGTTACTGAGTCCAACTCCCGTCCCTGCACAGGACAACCCCACAGTTCACACCACGTGTCTGAGGGCTTGTCCAGTCTCTTCTTGAACACTGTCAGGCTTGGGGCCGTGACACCTCCCTGGGGAGCCTGTTCCAGTGCTCCACCACCCTCTGGGGGAAGAACCTTTTCCTAATGTCCACCTAAACCTCCCCTGGTACATCTTCCTGACATTCCCTTGGGTTCTGTCATTGGTCACTAAAGAGAAGAGTTGTTTCTCGAGCAGGGCCCAACTGTGAGATAAAAACATAAGCCTCTGAGAAACAGGCACAAATTGCAGGTTCGATGCAGCCTGGGGCTGCAGTGATGCCCTGGGGAGGAAGAGACCATCAGCAGGCCTGAGCTGGTCACAGCTGGTCATGACCAGTTCCAGCAGGCTCAGAGGCTCAGGTAAACAGGAGGAACTAGTCTGAGGAGCACACAGTGCTCCTGCACAAGTGTACTTAAGAGAGAAACTGTCCACTGCAGGGGAGAGGTTGAGGGGGTACACCCTGAGTCAAAAGGGATAGGGACACCATGAAGGACTGTGGCCACAGGTGACCCAAATGGTGGCAGGGACACCCCCGAGGGACTGCAGCCGTGGGCAACCCACACCAGGGCAGGGATGCTAAGGAATGGCGTGGGAGGGACATCAATGAGGGGCAAACAGTGGAAAAAGCATCACATGCACAATGATCCCAGCCTCTATGCTGCTTGTTGCTGCACTGGGAAGAAGTTGACAGGCACAGGGTGAAAACAGAGGAGGTTTGTACAGATGAGGGGTGAGGGTAGTTGTTCAGTGAACGGATGTGTAATTTTCTTCAGTGCCCAAATTAGTGATCAGAGGTTTTGTTTTGACTGGCAATAAACTCACCTTCCTGGACTTGAAAATTTTTGGCCATGACAACGCAGAAGGAAATTTTACTTTGGCTTATTAAGTGTGGGTTTGGGTTCCCTGGGCATCCTTATGGTGCACTTCATCTTTCTTCCTTTGTTCTCTTTTCCTCTCTTCTAATTCTTTCCATGAGTCCTCTGGAAATTGATGATAAGCTTCCATGAGATAGTATCTCTTCCTCAGGCAGCTCTGGATCTGGAGTTTTTTGCCATGAGGGGATTGTGAGCAGTGACTCCCGGCCTCTCATGGTATGAAAATGTAATGTGTTGCCTTTATGTGAGGTTGAGAAACATCAGTTGCAGTTGCTTTTCATTACTGAGTATGCAAATACAAGAGACAAAATCTTAATCTTTGCTTTCAAATACAAATAGTCTGTGCACGGGGATATAGCGGAAGATTTGGCGAGGAGGTTAGTTAAATGTAAATACACTCAAGTAACTTGCACCTGTCTGTAGAAAAAGCACATACATCACACTAATTGTTTTACTGGCCTTGTGTGCTTAATGAGCAGAACCTCTGCATTAGATAACATAGGCACCTTATCACTATGTCTGAGATTCCTGCTTTGTTGTGAGAAAGAGCGGGAGGCTGCGTCTGCCTGAAGCCTTGAAATATGGGCAAGCTCAGCAGGTCCAGTGATCTTCCAGCAGGGCTGAACTGACCAGCGCCTGCGTCCCCGCTTGTGTCGCCTCTCCCTGGGACCTCTGGTGTGGCTTCGGAGATCCCCCAGTAGAGAAGTAACTAAAATAAAATTTGCTCTTTGCAATGCATTCGTTGCCTCTGGCTCTTCTTGCAACGTGCCTGCGTATGTGTACACAGTTTGTATCATCCTTGCCCTGATCCAAGCCCCCACTGCCTTATGGAGCAGAACTGATAAACAGATATGCACACAACATTTACACTAGCTCCATGTCCCTATTTTGTGTGTCGTAGGTCTCGGTTCCTGAGGCAACATGCTACCTCTTGAGCAGAAGGTGTCTCTGCTCTGTTGGAGATCTGGCCCCACAGCTGATATGTCAGTCTGTGCATCAGAAATAAGGGTCTAGTTCAGTAAATCTGTTCTTGATATTTTCTTGCTAAAAGCTTTTCTCACTGTATACAGCTCCCTTTTATCCCTGTGTGGAACAGAGAGCACTGGGCACAAGGAGGTTACAAGTTTAGATCCTGAACCCTTATTCACAGTTCAGGTATTACTTTTTATAAGGTATCACAACATTTGCAGCCTGTCGCTGGAACAGAAAGTCCTTACTCCCAGTCCAACGTCTAGGACACTTGGTAGTGATGAGCAAACAGTAAAAATAAGTTCTGCCACATTCTGCCAGAGCGCTTACATTCTAGGAGATGGGACAACAGATGCTCTCAGACAGGCAGGAGAGGACAAGGTAAGAACAAGACATGCTTGGGCAGTGTGACAAGACAGCTGTCTTTGTCAAATATTTCATATGTGCATTTGGAAATGCAAATTTATTTCAAAGCAGATCCTTGAAGATATTTACAAGGATTCTCTTCTGAGTATGAGAAGTAGAACAAGGCGAGGTGGCGGGGTGGGAGGGGAAGCATGGGTATTCAGGTATACTCAGGTATTAGCAGTTAGAATGAAGAGTTGGCTGGAAGAGCAAATGGGAGACAACAGATGAATGACTACTTGAGCAAAATGGTCAGCTCGGGGCTGAGCACATCACAGCCGTGTGTATTCTATGCTCCATAGCAGAAGAACATCAACAGCACAGGCAGCATGTCGGCATTGCACCATTGAAAAGGACATGAAATTGGAGACTGACATGGTATTAGCATTTGCTGTTATTTGTGCTGGTGTAATGGGTTACCAGTACGTCTTGTGTGAGGATAAGATTGAGCCAGAACAGTATGTCTTACTTTAGCTCGCTAAATTTTTAGGTTATTTTTCTGTTGACATTGTGACATAACCAGATGGTGCTGCTTGAGGAATATTTGTGTGGTTGGGTGCTTTTGTTAAATTATAGCATTAGCTGAATTTCCTTTTCGAAAACTCACTCAAAACTTCATTATTGCTGAAGTGACAATGGGAGTCACCGGACTGAAAAGAATTGTGCTCTGCACCTGTCTGACATTATCTTCCACCTAGCTCCTACCTGCTCAGTTAGAATGTGTTTGAAAGAAAAAAAAATCTAATCATTTAAAGGGCATATCATCTGGTAACGCCTAAATTGCTGCTAGTGCTATTTATAAATAATTCAATATAAAATGAAAGCCACAGCAAACACAGCTGTAGTTTATTTGCTGTCACCCACCTGCTGGTGAATCTAGCATTGGGCTGTAGAAGCTGTTTATCTGCTTCAAACAAAAAAGGGTCCATTATTATTGTTATTATTGTCATACTAAAACTCTCACCTGGATAGCTGCAACTTGCAAAACCTGGTTCTGGGTATGTTTTTGTCAACTGACACACCAGAATTTTCTCCACTGCCAGTCAGGACTCTCATCTACAGTCTGACACAAACCTCCTTGGCCTTCCATGTCCTTCAGAGACAGCCTAAGGTAAACAAGAATGCTGCTGACTGTGCATGCAGGTATTATTTTTTTTTTTTGCAGAAAATACTAGGTATGAATATTATTTAAGTTCCAAATAAATATTCTTGTATTAGCCATTCTCTGAAAGACAATCATCTGCCTATCCTAATTGATGCAAATGTCAAGTTCCCTGTTAAATAAACACAGAATACTCTCTCCAGTATTCAACACATTTGTACCCACAGAGGATTTCAGTCTGAAATACTACTGAAAAGATGGGTTTTCCTCACATTTCTAATCTGTATGGATTTGCAACATAGCTAAATAATCAGACGGATTTTTTTCTCTGCCTTGTGAAATTTATCTGTTTTAAGTGTGTACCCTGAATATCTGATTGATATCCACTTAAACTAGCCTCAGGATGCATGATTACTTTCTTGGCTCGGTAGCTAGTCACTATAAAAAGAACATTCTTTGGTCTTATAGGACTTCCTAACTGTATGTGCAGAATAAAAGAAAAATAAAATTCTGCTTATCAGCACAAAATTCAATGTTGTGAAATAGTATCTTGTCCAAAAGCAGGAATACATGAGAAAAGAACTACCAGGGCAACTCTAACACCTGTCATAAGGCAATAGAAAGCCATAGCTGGTCCACTGTGTTGATCATCAAAGATGACCACTATCCGTACGTCAAATCTGCACTCCAATACCAGAAGTCTAAACCTCATCTAATCTATAAGCTATTCCTGCTGGCCTCTCTATGTTCTTCCTCATGCAACTCCCTTTTCCTCAAACACAAGGGTTAGCTCAATTATTTACTTTGGCTATTTGATTTTAATTGGCTGCATAAATGAGGTTGCAAAGCAGTGGTTACATGAGCAGCATGCTTTCCACTGTTAAAGAATGAAAATGGGAACAGGAAGGCTCTGCCATGATGTGTGGAGAGCTGTGCTGGAAACAGTCATGAGATGGCTATAAAGATGAACAAGTGTTAGTTTTAAAAATAAAATGTTCCAAGGAATAGCTTCAGAGAGCTGGAGAAGGAATTTGATTTTCCCTTGATTTCATCCAAGAAGCTAAGGGACTAGGAGGAGGGAAACTGCAAAAAAAAGCACACAAAGTGGTTTCCTATTTGAATGGGAGTGAAGTCTGCCAGCTGGTGGCAAAAGTTCGCTTTTAATGCTGCTTATGGAACATATCTTGCTAACAGAGCAAACAGAATAAACAGAATATTTCTTCATACAAACATGAAGTGTTTGGAAGAACTGGGAAGGAGGAGTGCCAGGCAAATGCAGAGAAGTGAATCAAAGCCTTAGATGCTTTTAAAGTCTTTTCTATTTATAATTGCATACAATTCAACGGAAATATTTGGCAAAACTGCACATAGTCTTTAAGAGGAAAAAGTGCACCTTTGTAAGAAGTGTTTTTCCCTAGAAATCCTAAGAATATTACTTGTAAGTCTTTTAAAATACAAAAAGCTTCAATTACTGTGCTAGCAGACCTTGCCAGCATTATGAAATCAAAGCTGACTTTTAACAGTAAAATATAGGTTACGGAATGCATAGTAGAGTTTCCTGGTTTAAATCTTTGGCTTCCAAACTAGGGACTAACTTGCAATTGTTTGACAGATCTCTGGAAGATATCCTCTTCCTCCAGCATCAGAGAAGGGGGAGTGTTCACTTAATGTTTCAGGGTCATGACTCTGAGTTTTTTACTTCTCTCTCTCCCTTATTGTCTCAGGAACCACTCATTTCCCCTAACCACTCACATTAACAGACTCAAATGCTAGGCCATGAATCCAACAAAAGTCCCTTCCAATTGTGCGTCATTAAAAGAAGATTAAGCAGGATGTTCAGAGCAAGAGAATGAAATTGGTTAAATCACTTATACTGAGAAAACCATAGCCAAGAAAAATTAGGATCTTATTTCCTTAACTGTTATCAGGCCCTTTATACTAACATCAGGTACTTTTTCAGTTGATTTCAGGATACTTTTTTTTTTTATATGAAGTTATAATGTTTTACTACAACTATTCCTAGTCATTAGGTGAATGGATTTGAAACATGAATTCCTGAGTTTTGATCCATTTCCTCATATCTTGCTGCTTGGCATTGGACATGCCTGCTTTATTTCAAAGGAAATTTCAAAGAGAATACTCCCTTCCAAAAGAATGGGAAGGGAGTGGACTTTGGAGACTTCCCTAGAGATCACAGAGGGAAAGAAATACCCTGTTCAATGGGATTTGCATAGTGATCAGTGGTGGGACTACTGCATCGTATGTATCAGGTTGACTGCTTGGGGAAAGGGGGAAGGGGAAAAGGAGGGATCAAAGAATGGAACTACAGGGAGTCTAAGGGCGCAGTGCAAATCATGCATGTGAATTTTCCCAGTAGCAGTCAAATGTCTGTTTTACTAGAGCTCTGTCTGCAGCATCATAATACAGAGGCATAGTAAGAGGAATGATGAAGAGAGAGAGAGCAAAAAGAAGGCAGTTTTAGTCATTATCAGCTGGTAATCTAATCAGATAAGCTGCTAGTCTTAACATTTGGTTTTAAAAACAACTCTGTGTTGTTGTGTTTGTTTACTTGGAAATGTTTCTCACTTTGCAGACATTTAACAAATCACAGGACTTCCTTGTAGCAAAAAAACACAGTGCTGTTTGTGCACTGTATTCATTCTTGTGATTGTAAAAGTGAAAGATTCACAATGTGCTACCGATTCTTGTGCCCAAACTTTATTAGTGCCCTCATCATATAAACAAGATATCAAAATACCTATGGCAGCACAGAGCATCACCCTCAACACCATGCCACAAGCCCTTTGCATTGTGTGATTCAGTCTGGGAATTCTGATGATCTGAACTTTCAGATGTGAACCCCTCTTATATTGTTAGAGGTGCAAGTTTGCATAATTGAAAAGTAATTATTCCTTTATATGCAATGAGACTATGAGTTGAATATTTAAAAGTATTTCTTTGCCTTTGCTACTTAAGTGCTATTGCACAGGCTGGAGAGTTGGGCAGGGAAAAAATTAATGAAATATAACAAGGAAAAGTGTAGAGTCTTACATTTGGGTAGGAACAACCCCAGGTTCCAGTATAAGTTGGGGAACGGTGTGTTAGAGAGCAGTGTAGGGGAAAGGGAGCTGCGGGTCCTGCTGATCCAGGCTCTTCTCGGTGACAAACAACGATAGGACAAGGGGTAATGAGTACAAACTGGAACACAAAAGCTTCCACTTAAATTTGAGAAGAAACTTCTTCTCAGTGAGGGTGACAGAGCACTGGAACAGGCTGCCCAGGGGGGTTGTGGAGTCTCCTACTCTGGAGAAATTCAAGACCTGCCTGGACACCTTCCTGTGTAACCTCATCTAGGTGTTCCTGCTCCGGCAGGGGAATTGGACTAGATGATCTTTTGAGGCCCCTCCCAAACCCTAACATTCTGTGATTCTGTGATTATGTGATTCTGTGATTCTGTGTAATGGAATTTGTATTCCCAAATCATTCTGGAGCTTGTGAAAATCTACATGTGCAGCTGATATAGTATTTTAGACATGAACATTTTTAACATACACATTTCCTTAAATATATATATATATATATTTTGTAACCTACATTCTATAATAAAATATTCATCATAATATCAGCACGTTCCATCTAAAGTACTGAAAGTGGTCTGCAGTATTCAGTTTCTGCTTCTGCCTCTCTTGCCCTCTTCTGATGGAAATGAATTTTCTGATGCTTCATTTTCATGACAAAGACCATAGCAGAAAATAATACAGACCAAGTCTTCCCCTGACATTGACTGAGGTAAGTAGGGAGAATAGGATGATAATAACACATTCCTCACTCACATTTTAGCATTGTTATCAACAGGAATCCATAAATACCCATTACAGAGGTGATATTGGTATGCATCATGTTTACCATTGCAAGTGTTGCATGAGTTATATTTTAACAGGTTTTTTTTCGTATCTGCATTACTAACCTGTATTTCAGGCATGATCAAAAGAGTTCTTCTGCAGAGAAAAATAAAATATGATCACATTTTCATAAATGCAAATTTAAGGAAGATTATTTGTGGCTTCAGTTTGGTAATTTGGAGAGGACCTGGTGTGAGTCTCAGAGCAGTTACAGTCTGGCTTTCATGGGTGTGGAGAGCCAAGCTTTCCCTCCCTCATGCTGGTAACGATCATTGCAGGGCCAGAGAAGAACAAAGGATTAAAATTATATCAGAAGTAGTGATAAATGGGAAATGGCTGATTCTAGTTTGTCCCTTAATGAGGTAAACTTAATTAATGGGTGACTTTTTTTTTTTTTTTTTTTCCAATCAAAATATGAAGCAAAGAGAACCCCAGCTGGAATGGCAAACAGATGTACCATCTGGGAGACACTGCATGTGAAATGTGAGAAATACTGGTTTCTCCCATATATAAAAAGAAATAAGTGAAAACACAGATATTTTCCTAAAACTAAATAAAGACTCAGTTTTGCAGATTAGAAAACATCTAACAGGCTGAATCTACTGGAAGGTGAGGAAAAAGAGAATGAACTATTAATAATTCAATTTACAGTAATGCTCAAAACTATACTCTGTGGCATTGTAATCTGGAATGGAAAAAATCTAGTTCAGTCTCTTTTGTATTTTCTTTGCCATTTTCTATGCCCATGCACATTTGTATGGTCAAATTTCCTGGGTTCAATGATTCATTATTCCAAAGTAAGATGTCTCAATTACTGTCCTTCAGATACGCTGTGACCTGCAGATCAATGAAGGAGATTCTCCACCTCTACTTAGCTCTCATGAGACCCCACCTGGAGTACTGCATCCACCTCTGGGGTTGCCAGTACAAGGAAGTCATTAACTTGTTAGAGCAGGTCCAGAGAGGGGCCACAAAAATGCCAGAGAACTGGAACACTTCTCCTATGAAGACAGCCTGAAAGGGTTGGGGTTGATCAGCCTGGAGAAGTCTCCAAGGAGACCTTATTGCATCTTTCGAGTATCTACAGGAGACCTACAAGAAAGCTGGAGAGGGACCTTTTAGTAAGGCATGTAGTGATGGCATGAGAGGGAATGGCTTTAAACAGAGAGTAGGTTTAGCTTAGATAATAAAGAAGAAATTCTTCACCATGAGTGTGGTGAGACATTGGACCAGGTTGCCCAGAAATATTGTGAATGTCCCATCATAGGAAGTATTCTAGGTCAGGTTGGATGGGACTTTGAGGAACCTGGTATAAAATGCCTCAAGGATCAGTACTGGAACCTATATTATTCAATATATTCATCAGTTACTTGGATGAGGGAATGGAGTGCACCGTCAGCAAGTTTGCTGATGACACCAAGCCAGGAGCAGTGGCTGACATGCCAGAAGGCTGTGCTGCCATCCAGCGAGACCTGGACAGCCTGGAGACTTGGGTGGGGAAAAATTTAATGAAATAGAACAAGGGAAAGTGTAGAGTTTTGCATCTGGGTAGAAACAACCCCAGGTTCCAGAATAAGTTGGGGAACGATGTGTTAGAGAGCAGTGTAGGGGAAAGGGAGCTGCGGGTCCTGGTGGACAGCAGGATGACCATGAGCCAGCACTGTGCCCTTGTGGCCGAGAAGGACAATGGCATCCTGGGGTGTATTAGAAGGGGGGTGGTTAGTAGGTCGAGAGAGATTCTGCTTCCCCTCTACTCTGCCCTGGTGAGACCACACCTGGAATATTGTGTCCAGTTCTGGGCCCCTCGGTTCAAGGAGGACAGGGAACTGCTGGAGAGAGTCCAGTGCAGGGCAACAGAGATGATTAAGGGAGTGGAGCATCTCCCTTATGAGCAAAGGTTGAGGGAGCTGGGGCTCTTTAGCTTGGAGGAGACTGAGGGGTGACCACATTAATGTTTACAAATATACAAAGGATGAGTGTCACGAGGATGGAGCCAGGCTCTTCTTGGTGACAACCAACAGTAGGACAAGGGATAATGGGTTCAAACTGGAACCCAAGAGGTTCCACTTAAATTTGAGAAGAAACTTCTTCTCAGTGAGGGTGACAGAGCACTGGAACAGGCTGCCCAGGGAGGTTGTGGAGTCTCCTGCTCTCGAGACATTCAAAACCTGCCTGGACATGTTCCTGTGTAACCTCATCTAAGTGTTCCTGCTCCGACAGGAGGATTGGACTAGATGATCCTTTGAGGTCCCTTCCAATCCCTAACATTCTGTGATTCTGTGATTTTGTGATTCTGTGATTCTGTGATTCTATGAAGGTGTTCCTGCCCATGGAAGGGGTGTTGGACTAGGTGATCTTTTGAGGTCCCTTTCAACCTAAATCATTCCGTGATTCTGTGTTTCTGTGATTCTGTGTTTAGGTAATTCTATAGACACTGAATCTCATAGCATGGTGCATTTTAGAAAATGGAAATGGCTGACAGATATCCTCTTTTTGTGTAAATTATTCTAAACTCAGTGTCTCAGGCCAATGCTTTTCTCTTTAAGCAGCATTTAGAACTTTGGTCCCAATCTACTGCCCTGCACAGTCAAGTCCATTACAGCTAAAACATGAAAGTAAACAATCAATGCAATATGCTTCCTTCAGCTACTGTGATTTCCCATGCATAATACTAATCTTGAGCACATTACTTCAGATTGCAGCAAAAGTAATGAGAAGAAAATAAGACCTTATCTCTTCTATGAGAAACTAGACTATAAATATCTTCATCTTCAGTGCTCAGCACTGTGTTGGTGTCATGCTATATGTACATACAGATATGCATATTTTCCAAGTATGGTACATGATGCCTGTAATGCCTGAATTCTAAAATAGTGAACATCTCAGTATCAAATATCTTTCTATCAGTAGCATCTGCTGAAATGTGATGGAAAGGTTTGTTTCTTGGTTGTTTGAAAACAAACCAACTGTAAACTCCCAAGAAAGCTGTGAGATGAAAAACAATCAACTCTCCTGGGTAAAGTAAGAAAGATGAAAAGTATGACCCATGTTTTTCTCCAGTCAATCCATCCTCCTAACAAGGATATTACGTGAATGGGAAATTGCATGAACTCAATCTATCTTTGCAACTTTTCACTTGTAATTTTGCATTTTTATTCAGCTACTGTAATAAATGTGATACATTAGGCTGTCTCTAGGAGGGTATTGTTTCAAGTGTAATATGCTGTATTTTTAACTGCAGCTGCAATTTAATTTATTTGCTAAATACTACTTATACATTATTTTACATCCTAAATAAACTACTGGATACATTAGTTTATTCTTTTTTTCTGTTTTATTTTCTTCCCCCCCCCCCCTTTTTTTAGTGTTTTAAAATAAGTCTTTGAATTTTGAAAGTCATTTTAAGAGGAAAGCAGGAATCCAGCTCTGGGTGTTCCTGCTCCAGTAGTGCACAGCAAGATCAATTTGGGCATTAAGCTTTAACTTTTACCCTTGTACAAACCTGCTAGGCAGTAAGTAATACTATGCCAGGAACTCTCAGTTTCATTATAATTTCAGTATGTTATCAGAAATCCATATATTAGACAGATGTACTGGATGACTCCGTATTTCCTTACTTAAAGAAAAACTGATTTTTTTCATGCAATTAGATGTATATATTCTTCAAGAAATTATTTTTGATAATTTCATATAACTTGCTCAAAATATTTAAACATCCACACTTAGAAAGAAAGAAAAAAAGAGATTCAATTTTCTACTGGCATTGAGTCCAAAATTAAATGCCATAACTGATTGATTACAGTTTAATATCAAGTTGTCTCTGTAGGTGAATATCTATCTTTGATTCACCCTAAATCAAACTTAGAGTGTTTACAATACAACAGAGACATATTTTTTTCTTTCTCAGTTCTTCCCTTGATTTGAGTTTGAATATTTTTCTAATTGAACATGTTTCACCACAGAATTCTTTTAATCTTTTCCCCCATGTCAGTAGTTACAAAAGTTACATGGTACATATTGAATTTGTTACCTGCTTCTGGAGGAAAATTCAGGTGACAGTAATGAATTTGTTAAGTGCAAAGGAGCTGAACAGACTTACAGCAAGTTGATGTAACATCCAAAGAAAGGTTAACTTTGGGTTCAGTCTGCAAGCTAAAAGGAAAAAATGCTGCTGCTAGCACTAAATATATGCACAGTGAACAATTCTACAATTTCATTTGACTATTTTACTTAAAATGGCATTATTTTGCTTAAGAAATACAATAACCCTTGGTTGTTATTCTTTCCTGCAACTGAAAGAATGTCCCTCACCTGTAGACAAAGATTAGTGATAAATATGTGATGCAGTAGAAAACACACGAAGATAAATGAGGATGTGGCCTGAGGGAATTCTCTGATCTCAAAGCAGGAACAGTGTTTATGAAGGGAACTATGGGAGAAAATTCCCTCAGAACTTAAGGCTCTGATGATATGCACCCCAGGCAGCTGGGTCAAAATACATTATGCATTCATGCTGGAGCTCCTTTCCTATCGAACCAAAGCTAGTAATCACCTCTTTGGCTCTCTAAATGGAGGGGTCAGCTCACCTTATCAAGTTGCTGTGACTGATGGCAGGCAGTGCTGAGAACAAAACGTCAGACTACATTGGCAAAAATGTGAACTTTCTCTTGTGTTTTTAGCAGTGGTTGGGACAGAACAGCCCCTAGGTAGAATGTGATTTACATCTTAAGCAAATTTATCATGCTTTATCTGGTAGAGACTGTCTTATAAACTGCCCATGCAACTACATACCCACAAGGATGACTGGGAAACCAGCTACAGTGGAAACAGAAACACCAAACTGTGACGGGATATGTCAGATGTAGGCTCTGCAATGTCTTCAGATGTTCTCAGACTGCTAAAATAGCCCATATGAAGTTGTGCATCTGGAACCATGGCTAGAACATGATCACTCTGTATTAAAAGTAGATTTCTATGATCTCTACAGGGAATTGTGCAACTATATGAGTATTTTATTTTAGTTCAGGACTCTTCTGAAGTTAATATCCTGACTGTCCATACTAACGATTATGTGATTTGCACTATGGATGGTTTCAATGTGCTTGCTCAACATTTGTTTGGGTGAAATTAAACTGAAAAAAAACTGTTCTGGGAGAGCACCAAACGAGTGCTAACTGCAAGTGGGAGATCAACCCATAGGATCAAATTGGAGCTGGTCTAAAGGAGGCATGTATGGATCTCATTTGCATTTGATCCTCCAGGCCAGCTGTTTCATCCTACAGATCTACTCTTACTGCATGGCAAGATGTGTTAAGGTCAATATAGTTGCAGAGAAAAACGGGCCTTGGACCACTGCTATGGTGGCATGCAGAATGCTCTTCATTCTTTCACTAGTTTGTGTGCAAAATAGAGAACAAGAAGAAAGCCACAGCCTACTCTCCATTCTTCACTTTAAAAGAAATAAATTGCTGAGGAAGTACAAAAGTTTGGATTATAGTTAGCTACTGACATGGAGGCAAAAACAGCATAGACAATAATTCTGGATGCAACATTTCTTCTGAGACCAAAAAAGCTAATAGTGTAAAAAGTAAATATTTCAATAAGTGTGTCTTACAAAGCGATGTACAGCATAGACAGAATATAATTACATGCAACTGTTGTTTTTTTGTTCAAGAAACAGTATAAATCACAGTAATTTGTTTTTGATTTTAAAAAACATACCATCAATTTGGCCATAAAACAAGGAGCATGCCTTGGCTGAATTCTTTAGCTCTTATTCATTTGTTTGTATTGATTTTTCCATGATTCTTATTGTTTTTCTATAGTATAGAGAAAACAATATGGGAGACATCTGGTGGACAATAATTAACAGAAACTCTCAAATTTACAGTAATAATTGGGAGATCTAATACTAAGCTAATAGATGAGCAAATAAAATTTAAAGTCAGGATAATGTACCACAAAATTCACCCCTAATTTATTTGATACTTTAGTTTTAATTATTTATGGTGTATTAGTAAAATGCAGAGAAATGCTGTAAATGCAGAATGCATCAGATTTAAGCTTCCAAAAACTCAGTTCTGAACTTTGGATAAGTTTGGAGCTAAATTAAGACCTTGACCAGGCAACTCAGAACTATTTGTATTATACTGTCAAAACTCTTACATATATTTTTAATTGATTTTAAATTGTTTATATATGTATAAATTTATTTATTTATTTATTTATGCTTTTTTAAAAGTTTACATGGCTGATTGATATCAAGACATGACCATGTACAAAGGCATCAGTTGAGATTACATCATTTGAATTATTAAAATAAGCATTTATCCCTCATGTCAATTTGCTACCCCTTCCCCAAAAACACATTTATTTACTTTTTCACATATGATACCATTTCCCTTCATGCTTTAACAAGGAAGGTAAAATGTTAAAATTAGTAGATCTTGATGAAATAACTTTTTTCCATTAAAATCCCAAGAGCAGTATTCTTTTACTCTTGTCATTTCTTGGAAAAGCACTGAAAAATAGACATTATTCAATCAATGTGTCCACAACAGACAAAGAAAGAGAAGTGAAGTACAGTCTCTAACATTGAGCAGCCAGAGACAGGGTTGTTCAGAGGTGCTGCTGAATTGCCCAGACTTCCCACTGCTTAAGGTAACATAGGACAAAATCTCCATCCAAAACTTAACCTCAATACCAGAGTAATTAAGAATGTGGCCTTAGAGAAGGAATGTGAGTTGCACTTTTGCTTTTGAAGTGACTGAGATTTGCTATCAGCTATACAATATCTTCAGTTTGGGGAAGGACAATAGAAGAAGGAGAAAGAAAAGAAGATATTTCTGGGAAAACCTTCTAACTGTCTTTTTCAAATGCCATTACTGTTTCAGCTTTGCAAATGGCCATACTGTGTTGCTGGGATCAACTCTCTGTTACCCAGAAAACAAAGTCTGACTAGATAGTATCTTCATGATTGTCTGTGGGATTTCTGGATGTGCCACCTATCTGGAGCTACACAGTGCACGTGGCCTGCCCTGGGCAACCGGGCCCACGAAGGTTCTGAATGTGTAACAGCAGAGAGGATGTACAGAAGCAGAGGTGGGTGATGTGTCACTCCCTTTGGCTTCTACAGGTGAAAGGGTTTGCATATTCCGCTGAAGTTTTAAATCATTCAGATATAGACACTTAGCACAGAGTAACATGCAGTCATTAATTTAGTTGTCTCCAGGTACATTGTGCTTTTAAAACTGTTCTTTACAAGAAAGAACAGACCTAGACATAGATATATCTACCTTCCTAATTATGAAAATTAAGGCCACAGATTTGAAACGTTTGACTGATTTATTTTCTGAAAAGAAACACCACAACTGTACAAAGGATGTTTCTTCTATTCATGATGATTCTGAGAATAGAATAGAAAATTTACATCTGTGTGTTTGATAATTCCTAATTTTAATTGAACATTTTTGATACAGAATTTTAGGCTAAAAACATTGCCTCTGGGACCCCCAGTATAGATTGAAAATTGAGCTATTGACATAAATAAGGAATTAACATTTTATTTTGTTTAGGATCATTTTCAGAGCAGGTTAAATGTTTATTTACCCAAAGCCAATAAGCTTTAATTTTAATGTTTTTAATGCTTTAATTTTTGCTGAGATCTAGTATGTCAAGTTGTTGTGCTGGGTAATTCAATATATTGGTTTCACAAATGTTAATGTATTCTTAATTATGTTTTCTTGTGCCCAGGTCTACCAGTCAACCTACTAGTCTATTCCCAATATAATGTTATCTCAAAGGAATGAAAAAAGGAAACCTACATCAAACATTTTGCATTGATTTTTACAAAAACTGTCAAAACATGTCACAATGTTATTCATGTCAGCTTTTCTCCGAGGCTTTGAATGTTTACATATTAAAAAATCCTTCTTCTTTGTGACATTGGAAATATCTGTCCAGTCAGTGCTTTCAATTTTGTCTCCATTTTAAATTGTTTTAGAGTAATTTTGTTCTTCTGTTCTCCTTTCTCACTTAGCCTTTTGTTATGAGTGCAATTCTACCTACTGCTTTGACTGGGTTTATGAAAGGCAGGTCCTGCTTGACTAACCTGGGAGTGTTGGTTTGCTGAAGGGAAGGAAGGCTCTATAGAGGAACCTGGGCCATCTGGATCAGTGGGTTGATGCCAGTTGTATGAGGTTTAACAAGGCCAAGTGCCGGGTCCTGCAGGGGGTCCCAAATACCACAGGCAGAGCTACAGGCTTGGGGAAGAGTGGCTGGAAAGCTGCCCAGTTGAAAAGAACCTGGGGGTGTTGGTTGGCAGTGGCTAAACATGAGCCAGCAGTGTGCCCAGGCAGCCAAGAAGGCTAAAGAACTAAACAATAAAAATCTTATTGATTTTATACATCATTATCATTATTACGTAGATTACCACATCCGGCACATAATAGTTTTTTCAAATGTCCTTGGGGGCTTGTGACTACTATTGAATACCTTGCTAAACCTTGATACAACAAAACATTTTGTCACAATATCACATTCTGGGCAAATGAGGCCTTGACACCATAAGGTGTTGATAATGCTTCTAAAAAATAAGAGTAAGTTATACTACTCGATGGCAAGGTGACTCGTCGGTCGTGTGTTCTCTCTGGGGAATCATGAAGCTGTATCTGCACTTCAGTGACGGGCTTTGGCCCAGGACTCTCTGGAAAGGTCAGAACAGCAGAATCTCCACGCCTTGCTGTGCAATATTTCCCTTGAAACTGCGCAAAGATTTATCTCACTGTCACATTCTCCAAACCTCCGAAGCAGCAAGTTCAAATTCCCTATGGTCCTACTTGTATTTTTTGTGCTGTTTTTCGATTTCAGACAGGTTTTTTTTCCTTTGTTCTCTACATTTTCTCTCTAGTTTATTACCTACAAAGGTATACATGTATGATATTCTAACCAAATAGAAAAATACTGGAGGTGAGGAGGTTTGTAGAACAGGCCTTTGTAGGTTGAGAAAAAAAATCCTGAAAAGATTGATTAGGCCATCTTCAAATTCACTTGACTGATCTCTAGACCCTATTTTGACAACACTGATTATTTAGAAAGTAAGATTTAGCTGATGATTTTATTTACCTAAACTTCAACATCTGGTGAAATTCCTGGTTCACAGGAAATTGACTCATAATGATTAAAAAATTCCTTAGAATTTGCTGAGTACCTTTTCAAATAGACTTTGAGATGTGTTATTCATCAGTAGCAAAAATACAAATTACTGGAAACTCAAGTGTTAATGAATCCAAGAAAGCAAAAATAACTGTCTTTGCGGCATCTCACATAGATATAAATTTCACAAAGATAAATTTATACTTCTTTACACTGGATCATGTGTATTACTCACAGAACACTTTTAAACCCAAACCTATTAAGAGAAAGGATGGTGTGGATTACATCATATTTGATGGCAAAAATTGTTTTTGCATCTTGTTGAATCAAAGATTCCCATGTGAAAATAGATTTTTGGTTCAGGAGGACATCATGGATATCAACCAGAATGCAGGGAAAAACAAGAATTAACAAAAATTAGAAGTCAATATAAAAGCAAGGGATTTTAAAACTCTGAAGTTTTTAGGAATGCTACATTCTTTTAATGTTTGGTTTTTTTTTTCATCTTAGATGTTCATTTACTTCATGTCTTCAGGGTTACTTCATGCCTTCGACGTTTTCATCACAAGGGTTAGAAATCTACTTTATCTTTGTAAATGAAAAATGAGCTTTTCAAGCAACGTCACAATCACAGCATCTGAAGCTATAAGAAAAATGCTGAAAATTAAAACTTCCAATAATTCACACAGAAAAATAGCAGAAGACACACCGGAGTAGCATGTACCTGTAAATGTAAACTGATATGCATGCATGTACATATGCAGACACACATATACACATGTATGTGCATATGTGAATAGATAAATATATGTCTATGCATGTGCATACACACCCCAAGGTAAATATACCTGAGTGATGCAATATAGCAATGTTTATAGGGAGCAGCAAGCATATCTGGAAAAGAGCATCTGTGAGGTGAATAAGACGCACTCCAGTACAGAAGCAGTAATTATTGATAAATGTCCAATATCTTCTCTAACCACTCAGATTTAGATATTTATGTGTTTCTCTTAATTGTGTGGGTTTTAATACAGGAAAATCAGCAAACTTCTAACAAAGCTACATGACCTTTTGTAAGCACATACATAACTAGAAGAAAGGAAAAAAAAACAGTGCCTTTTAACTATTATTTTTCAACATTCTTAGATTTCTTGCCTGTGAAATCCTAAATAGTGGAAGTACCATAAAGCGTGTTTGGAGGAAGTAGTGGGAGAAAAGTAAAACAGAAGCCAGAGGAGCAAAAGGCACTGAGTGATCAGAAGACATATTATGCTCTTGTGTCCTGATAATAAAGTGAGAATGCTTTCTGAATTGGCTTTTCGTCAAGTCCTACAGAGGTAGGACACTTAAAATAACTAGCAATATAAGTAGGTTTTAGCATGCACCATGAAGCTTCACCTGTCATTTGCTCAGACTGTGTGTAATACAAGGTAACTGTTTGTTAAAAAATTGAATCTGGCTATAATTCAGTGAGCTCAGGTAAAAGTTTCTGGATTTGATCACTCCTCAGTGGAAAGCTGTAATGCCAAGAGATAGTTCTCCTGAGTTCCGAGTTTTTTAATGAAAGTAGTAACTGATAAAAATAGCCAAGCACAAGTAGGAGTCCAATAAACAATAACAGTGTTTTTCTCATGGCTCCTTCTGAAATATTGGGCAGCATTCAGCAGTATGTTAACTAGAAACATATTGATCAATTAGAGAGAATTTATTGAAGAACAACAAATTAATTACTAATGGACGATGAGAATTTAGGAGATGGATTAAAGGTACTGAATTAGGTATGTGATGACTAAGCAAAGCGAGGAATGGTGTTCAGATAAACCTCTCAAATTTGCTCAGGTTCAGTGTCTGAGGTGGTGTTATGTAGTTCATATGACAGGGAATGTATATCAGGTCAAATAGATGTTGCATTTGCTTGTGTGAGAAGGATGAGCCACATTTCCAGGAGGAGCAGGGGAACGTGCTTGCTAGCAGGACTGAGCAGCTGCAAGGCAGCTGAATGGCAGGCCGCAAGTGCTGCTCCATGCCCCTGCCTCCCCCCTGTGCTGGGATGCCACACGTCGGATGCAGCTGCTCACAGATTCATATGTGCTCCTGATGCTGCATCACGAATAGCCGCTCAGTAAAGCCTTGGCCCTGTGGGAGTGTGAAAGAGGGGGCAGCACTATGGGTCTTATGCTGAGTGTGTAAGATTTGATGGGTCAGAAAAGTCTGAAGGTTGCTTGCTGTATGCAAAGAGAGAAGTATTTAGTGCTGTAAGGGAACCTGCAGACAAGAATAAAATAAATAAATTTTAAAATGAGGCTATTAAAAAGGAAAAAAAAAAAACACAAAACAAACCACAACAAAACCCACAAAAGTGAGTTCTGCAGCGGAATTGTCTCCTGAGAGAATCTGGAGGATGATTCACTAGTGGTATTTTTAACTGTATTCTGTATGAAACACTAGAAAGTGTGCTTTTGGGACTAAGCCGGCCTCAGCAGAGAAATGGGTTTCATGATCAATGAATCTTCTCTGATTTTAATGTCTACAATTTTCTGAGTATATCCTAAACAATGTTCATATTTCTGCCCTTGACAGCACTGCTGCTGAGAGAAAAGAGTCTGTGTACTATTCTCATGAAAACTGTGAAGTGTGATGAAAAAGGGCTTTTGAGTGATGATTAGAGCTATTAGCTAACAGACTAAAAATATTTTTCTCATTATGTGGGGTGGGGAGGAGGAAGAATGAGGCAGGCAGGCCTCATGCCAGAAGCTCTGAGTCACAATTAAAAGTTACGCTACAATCTCACAGCATTTCCCTTTTATGGTGCCTGTTGCATCCTCAGTAAGAACAGGCGAACATTTCAATTTCTTCCCCATTGTGCACACAGAGACACCAGGCACAACCCCTCTATACTGAAACTGTCCACTCTTAACCCTGTGTAGTTTTTCTTTCTACTTTATCCCAGAGAACTCATGGAACTTTCTCTGCTTTTGCAAGTGAGAGAAGTCATGAGCACAAACTGCAGCTTTAGCTGTGCCCTTTCTTCTCATGAGCAGGGAGGGAGATGTTGTAGGAGAAGGAACATAACTGAGCTCTTCAGCATTCAAAGGCTGAAGGCTCACTATGAAACTCCTTCATGGGCCTTGCTCACATCTGTAGAGATGCTGGTTCTTCAGGGAGAGGGACATCACTGGTTCAGGCTCTGCCCTTGAGTCCTTTCTTCTCTGCATTCATACACAGCCCAGGAAGAGTCTGACGTTTTGAGGCTTCCCTGCTTAGTTGCTGTTTCCCAAGTCTGATGCAGACAAAATTTTCTTTCTGCACTTTTCAAGCTTCTCTGTGTTTTTTTTTTTGGTTACTTGCCATCACATTTGCAATTTTTTCTTGTTACTCATCCTCAAAAAAAGATCACATTGATTTTCAACTGTGGTGCATATTTATATGCATATTCATCCATTAAAAGGAAAATAACATGACATGTGGCATGTCTTAGTGTTGGGGATTATGGGACTGAAGAGGGAATAAGAAGTTGTTACCAATTCTTATGATCAAAGATGATCAGGGAATGACATGTATCTAGTTTGCTGTAGCAGCTCAAGTTGACACCAAAGTCACAGTATGAATCGTAGCTGCACCAGTGACACTGGATTCCTTGAACTATTACTTGTGCAACTAAACATCTCTTTCACATGTTTTTGGCTTTCTCAGTGGTCTAATTTCTAAACCACACTGACAGAATGAAAAAAAAAAAAAGAAGATGGAGGACTTAGTTTGTACTTATAAGTTCTGTAGTGCTTATCTTGTTTCTTAAAGTCTTGAATTGTTTATCAAGCCCTTGTTAAACCCTGTGCTTAACAGTGATGACTCTCTTAAGTCGGCAAGAATGATGTTTTGTGCATCAACTGGTGCAGATTTAGAGCATTCCTGATAGCCTCCAGGATGAATCTGGATGCCAATAACTAAAAAAGACTCACTAACTTCGAATAAAAATCTTTCTGTCAGCTTGAATGATATGTGATGCATAGCTAATCATAACCGTGCCAGCAAATCTGTCAGTTCTGTTTTCTCCAGAAAGAACTGCCTTTTGCTCACAAAGGTTAAACTGCCACTGTGCCTTCTTCAAAGCTCTGTTCTCCACAGCTGTGCTAGAAATTAAAATCCAGCTGCCTTTGTGGTTTAACAGTTTAATAGATAATACGTTATTTTTTTTCCTTCTGTGGCTTGGAACCTGAATTAGCCTAAGAGATTTATATTTGACCTTCTAGGGTTCCCCTAGCAGTTTTGTGTTGTTTCTCACTGCAGCTCAGTCAGAGTGGCCTCAAAACTTTATCACAGAAATTCACTAGGTTCATATATAAACTTGGGGTTAAGACCCAGGAAAATGAGATGGAGATGGTGGTAAGAGTTCGTTCAGTTTCATGTAATTGTCCTATTATACCAAAGAAATCCAGTCTCCAAAGTGGATTTAGCTTCTCCTGCTGTAAAAAATAATTCTATACCTGACAAGAGCTGCAATAGCCTGATAAAGTCTGAACAAAATGAGTTGCCTCCTGATTTATTATCTGCTAGTCAAAATTCTAGGGTCATTAAGTGGGAAAACAAAAGGAGACATGTTTTAAAAGTAAATGTTTTAGCGCTATGTTTCCCATGTAACCAATAGAGCAAAAGTTTATTTATTTGACTGTTCACATTTCTTTTGGCATGAAGGGGTCTTTAATTTAATAAGGGAATATTATTTAGCCTATAAATTCAAAGCAGAAACTAGAATTAAGTTTATTACATGAAAGTGAGCAGCAAATAATTTTAATGTGTTTTCAGTAACTTTCATCAGTAACACTAGCATATGGTGTTTTCTTATCAGAAGTGAATTGTGAAATCTTTCATCCAGACAAAATATAGGATTTAAAACCATGACTGAGAAGAACTTAGGAAAATAATCATATTAAAAAAGGTTCTTCTAAACCCAGACAAAGTGTAGTGATATACTCCACCCACTAATCTCCTGAAGATAAAGAAAAGCACAGTTTGAAAAGTCTATATTTTGAAATTAATATTGTTTCTCCTCACGTAATTAATACAGATACTAAGCTGATAACTAGGACATTGCTCCTCATTGGCTCCTATGTTATCATCTGCCATATAAAAAGAATGTGTTTATGGTACAATTTTCTTAAAATCAGAAAGAAAACCTAAATCTTTTGCATGTAGAATGTGCCACACAATTTTATTCCCAATTTTGAATGACTGTGTCAATGACCCATTTATCAACTCTTCCCTAGTGTACTTAGTAGCTTTGCATTCATGGAGTGGCAGTGCAAAGGGTTTAATAAAGATGAGGAAAATAAAGGGAGATGCTGACGGTAGATGTCTTGAGCTATAGTAAAACTGGAGGACACTAATATCCCATCCATGCTCCTTTCTAGCCTTTTGTCCCAATTGACTTTTGTCCTAATTCATTAACATGATCTCTGCAGTTTGTTTGTTTGTTTGGTTTTTTTAAATAACATAAAAATCATAGAAATGACTAATCTTTCTAAGTGGACTGGAAGATTGTATTTTTTTCTCCCTTATTTTTCCTAAAACAGTTATAGCCATTATTGGATCTCCCCTGCCAAATCACTTTTATATTTGGACAACTGGACTTAGATTCATTTGCCCCACAAGGCAGTCTGCTGTGCTAGTGGCCAAGCAATCGGGTCTCCTTTTAAAACTACCAACGTAGTGTTTGATTGGCAGAAATGTGTATTAAAAATAATGTACTCTTTATGGCTTTTATTTTCTGCTGTGCTCTAGTATCTTTCTCCACTGGCTAGTTTATTAACTGTGGGAATGTATGTACATGAAAATAATACTGTCCCTGATCCCTTGCCCTACTTGTAATATTCCTTGCTAAGCTCTCTTTTTCAGAGCCAGTTACATACTGAACTTTAAATGCTGCATTTCCAGCTCTCTTCAGTTCTATGAAACTGCTCTGTTATCCTTCCAGCTCAATTTGTAGCCTTCCCATCTGTGAGCCAGGGCTCTGTCAGTTTGGTTTTCATCCTCAGCCTCGCACCCTCACCCACCACTGACATAACAAAGAAATAGTGGGCTGGATATTACCTCTTCTGGCCTCTCCTTTACTAATATATAGATTTAACCACTAAACAGCACCCTGCCTCAGGCCAGGCAGCCTCAGAATTTTCTCCACATTGCAATATACAGTTTGCTCAGCAAGAAAGACCAGACTTCTGAAATGGCTCTGCTGGTGGTTGCTAGGAGGGGAATTTATATATCCCCTAATCAGGTCTTATAGCCTGAGTCTTTTTATGCCATACTTAAGTGCACAGGATAGTGCTGGGATGAACTTTGATACAGATAAAGGCAGAGGATAACCTACAGGAAAATGCTGGGACTGTAGGGATTATTGTCCCATAGTTTCTTCCTAGCTTTGTATTCTGAAAGCAGAATAAAACACAGCCCAGGTCAGTTGGTGCTGCTGTTGGTTAAAATCAGCTCTCAGCTACTCCCATGCAATGCTTTCAAGACCATGGGAATCCCATGAGGGATCATTCCTAAACAAGGAATCTGTCCTAAATACAAAATACAAACATGAGTTTCCTAGCTGAGATCAGCGCCTCATTAAAATAAGTGGTAGGAGAATGGTGCAGGAAATTGAATGCTTCCCCATTTTGCCAGTGAGTCACCAAATAAGTAACCAGCCAGAATTCCTTCTTAGTTACAAAAGAAAATATATTTTTTAAGGTTTTGATAGATGTTTCCTCAGGCAGTTCCTCCAGCAGGTCCTTCCCTGTCTATGTCATATTCTGGATTTACCTTTAGTTTTGTTGGATCTTAACTTCTGTGTATCTTATTAGGTTGGTTGCTGATTTTTGCTAAACCTTAGCACTGATGTCTGAAGATAACTTTCATGCATTTCAGTTCACAATTTGGGTAGTTGCCATTTAGTTGTCTACTACATGGCAATCAGCTGAAGAAGAAATTACATTTAGTTAGGAAGGCAAGGTTAAAAAGTCACTTAAAATTTCTGGAAGGCATTTTATTTTGAATTTTGCATTCTTTAAGTGCTTTTAATGCCAACAATTGAAATATGTAATTATCTTTTTTTTTTTTTTTTAAGATTTTCATTGCTGTGACATGGAACTGAGCCACAGAACCATCTGCCTTTTGTCTATTTTCACAAAATATGATTGAAAATAAAACTCTTAATTTTGCACAGTCACCAAAATGGTCCTTGCCCTAATAATCCAGATAAAGGTCAGAGAAATGATTGCTTAGTTCTTTCTTGTACACTTGCAAAGAAGATCTAAAGGAGAGTTTCTTCGTCATGTGAATGAAAAGATCCTCTCCTCATTTTCTTTAAAGGCTTTAATTTTCTCATTATCAGAATAGCTTACCTCATATATTCTTCCCTTTATCAAGGCTTCAGGATACAGACTAGCAGGAATTTAAAATCACCCCTTTACTTCCATACCTACTAACAGAGAGATGCAGGCAATTTTCTGGTGCACAGATTCACCTTCTCTTACTGCTTTTTGTTGATTCATCCTCTGCCCCTTGAAAATTAAGGTGCTCTTCATTCAAAAAAAGCGCACACTGTCTGATGTTTGAATGTATTTATATACCAAAAAGGTAAAATAAGGAATAATAATGAGTGGTGACAGTAGCAAAGTTACATATTTGACTCATTCCTTCCAATATTGTCAGTTTCTTTCTGCATAGGACCTTCAAATCTCAGTTTCTATCTAGTGGAAACGTCTCAGTGCACCACAGGGTGAGTCCCTACAAATGATGTTTGACATTTAGAAATGTCTTGAAAGTAAAAGAGAATAGCAAACAACTTTTCTGTATGATTCAGGCTTAAATGTGAATAATGTCCCATCTAGTTAGAAGCAACAGTGTGTAACAGACCTTTTCCAAGTGTACTGGGTCTGGCTGGAATGGAGTTAATGTTTCTCATTGCAGTCCATAAGGTGTCATGCGTTGGATTTTTGGCTGCAGCAGTGTTGGTAACTCACGAAAGCTTTGGCTACCACTGAATAGTGCTTGCATAGCGCCAAGGGTCTCTTTGCTTCCTCCTCTGCCATTCTCTCCCTGACGGCAACCATTAAGTAGGCTGAGCGTAGACAAGGGGTCGTGAGGGCACGTAGCTGGGACAGCTGACCCAAACTGACCAAAAAGGATATTCCATAACATATGATGCCATGCTCAACAATAAAAACTAAAGGAAAGAATGAGGAAGGGGGGATGTATATGGTTATGGTCTTCTTCTTCCCAAGCACCTGTGTGCTGAATCCCTGCTTTCCAGGTAGTGGCTAAATATCTTCCTGTCGATGAGAAGTATTGCATAAATTCTTCTTCTTACTTTGCTTGTGCATGCAGCTTTTGCCTTTTCTGTTAAATAATCATTATCTTGATCTAAAAGTCTTCTCGTCTTCCTTCTGTGTCTGCTCCATTGCACCTAAGCGGAGAGTGAATGAGTGGCTGAGCCTTTGGCTGTTAGCCAAGGCTAACCCACCACATCGAGTGTTACTGCTAGAATCATCTTCAGAAACTTCTGGACATATATGTTCAAGAAACAGCTCTGCTGTCTGATTTTTTTTATTTTTTCCCCATGTGTGGAAGTTCGGTGATTCAGCGATTGACTCCCTACCTACTGTTATCACTCTGGTCTAAGTTTTTAGGTGCATGTCAGTGTCCTTGGAGAAATATTTGGAATCCAAATATAACAGAATTCTGGAACAGTATCTCCAGCAATATTTTTAAGCATCAGTCATATGTTTTGCCAGTCAGTAGAAAGAGCCTAATAGCAACTGCTGGATCGCTTCAGTTAGATGGAGTGCTTTGTATTTCCGATTAACGATGAGATTAATCATCCTGGACATAGTAACCACTTGTAATAATAAGAAGGGTAAATTTTAAATTATGCTTAATTGATTTTGACTACTAGGTTCTTCTGAGAGACTGAGACTTAACTCCCCAAATCACTAGCCAAAAACACATTTATGCTCCCTGGTAACTTACACATATTTGAAAATATACTTTGCAAAAAGTATATTCAGACTTTTTGCAAATGTATCTGCTCTTCTTGCAAAGGTAGTTTAAGAGAGAGTTTCACCTTTGGTCAAGCTGTCTAAGTAGTTTCATGCACTGGCTGAATGTAGTTCTTAGATACCTAATCAAATACAATGACATGGCCATAGCATATGGCTAGATAACCTTCCCTGCTCCTCTTCTCCCAAAAGGTTTACCAATACAAATAAAAATGGATAAGCTATAAGGAAAGCTCATTAAGACAGTATGTATTTGGGCAGGGGCTCAGCAGCCACAGCTCTCTTGTGTTTGACAGAAATGAGGATGCTGAAAAGTTCTGAAAAAGTAGGCCTAAAAATGCATTTACTTAGTTCACCCAACTCGATACCTTCTCAGAAAAAGTCTTTGCAGTTTATTTGCTTTTGGCAAACTGTGATCCATATCATTCATAAACTTCATAATCTTGCAAATCCTTCTGTGTAAACTCTTATGCCTAATTGACACATTCATGATCCACAATACTAGCCATTAACTGAAATCATAAACACTGCACATGGTGACTGCGTGTGCGGCGAGGTGGCAGGACAAAATCCCAGCAGCATTGCTAACATTTGTATATGGTGTCAGAGGTGTGCACAGCATTGTGCGAAGGCAGGAATCACTGTTATTTTCCTCTTGTTACAGGGAGATCAGGGCTCTGCAATGCCATGCCTTTTACGTCCATGCATGATAGACAGAGTTTGCATTTCCAGAAGAAAACAGAGAAATGGAAGGCAGGTAGAATGAATTTTAATTCTCATCCTGGAACCATCAGATTAAATAATATATGACCAGCCCCAGAACAAACAAGAGGTTTGTGGCACAGCAGACATTTATGCTCTAGTTTCTTATGAACTAGATTAATAACTTTCTTAGTGGATTGCCCTTCTTTTAATCAACTGAGACATTGCATCAAAATGGAATTGAAAACTAAGCCAAAGCACCACGGGCACTTTTTATTTGGTAATGGTGGTGAATAATTAATTGAACAGATGACAAAAAAAATCACATTTTTTCTTAAAAATTGAGTTTTGATAGTAGATAGTTTAAGCAGTTACTTCAAATGCCCAAGACAATTACATCACCTACACTGCTGTGACAGCAAGGAGGAGACAAAGGAATAACAGCAGCAAAAAGAGAGTAAGAATTCTAAAGCAAAGGAAAAAACAATAACAAAATAATGTTGTTTCATTATATAATCATAATATAATCTTAATTTCATATACCTATAAAGTGATTTTTAAATAAATTATTCATTCTCAGGATGAAGTGAAATAACATTCCAAACTTTTGAGCAAAGACTTCAATTGTGAGGAAAATCCAAAGCAAGGACAATAATTTGGAAAGCACTCACTTAAATTTTTGTTCAATCTCTCCCATAACTGTTTCAATTCACAGGAGGTAACTTGTATCAGAAAAGCCCGAAGTTCTGAAATGTGAGTTATGTTTGGTATTACATGGAACAATTAAATGTTGAAATGCTACAGGGGCTCTCTGCAGGGCCTATAATGGGTTTTTCCAGAATTCAACTGTTGATTTAGCTTAGGTGTAACATGTAGTCGGTAGCTTTGACAATTAAATTATTTATTCTGGTGTCTCAGTGTGGGTGTCATTCTTTTACTTGACAATGAACATTTCAGCCATTCCAGTGTTATTCAAGCTGATGTTGTTCAATATATGTAGACAATGCCAGGTCTGTGCAACTTCTTTTCTTAGAAGTAATTTCCAGTTGCTTGCTTTGGCACCTCTACTATAGCAACACAACATATTTCCTACTCAGGGCCAGGTTTACTCTCTGAGGAACTGATGAGGGCAGTAAGGATGTGGGAAACTGCAGCGGGTCTGTGGAATCCTTGACAGAAACTATGAGAGTAGAGATCAGCCTTGAGATATTAAGATTTACCCTTGAGAAGGATGGGAGTAAAGGAGTACCCGGAGAGAGGAGAGATGTACCCGTGAGAGAGAAGGGGATAGAAGAATAACATGGATGATAGAAAAATTAACCAATGAGATGTTAGTGCTGCAACTTGTAACCAATAGTGAAAAGACACATGAACTGGTAGAATTGTATAAAAATGCACTTGTAGCAATAAATGGCGCTCTATTACTTTCATCTTGAAAGAACCTGGTCCATGTCGTTTGTCCGTCTCAAGTGCGACATAAGGACATAACATTTTATCCTTCTTGGAGAGGACAAGGCTGTGCTCTCACTAGAGCCTCATTTTGAAAGACCCTCATAAACAGTATGTGAGGAGGTATACATATGTCTTAGAGAAGATGGATAAAGTTCACACAATTCAATTATTCTTGCTCCTTCAATTCTGTAAATTTGCCTAAATATTTGAAAACTGAGTCCCTTCATGGATGTATCCATTAACTTTAAGGACTTTTTCAGTGAACTGATATTAAATTAATTCCTGACAAATTAATTAGCCGAGTTAGACCACTGGGTTTAAAAAAAACACATTAGTTCTCTAGCACTACATGCTTTGGGGAAGTCAATGCTTATGTCAAAGGAAAAATAAAATGAGGGCTGTCAACATACTAGCTACACTGGGAAAAGGCAGATACTGTAAACAACAATTTTAGTTATCCTAGGAGACCTATATGTTATATTAGAACAGTGGGATAGCTACTTTCCTTAATTATTAATTTTTACAGTTACTGAGCAGATATAGTGAGTCTGAGCAGGTTTACATTGTTAGGCTGAAAACACACAGTGTATCTTTTTCCTGGCAAAAATGTGGGGACTAATTTAACCAAATGTCAGGCTAGAAAGTTTGCTGAGGATCTTAGTGAGTACACAGCTGGAATAGCACAGAGAGCCCTAGCAAGAAATCTGTGGAGCTTTTATATTTTTCTGACAGTTCTGAAATCCAGAAGAGCTGGCTGTCCAGGCTTCTCAAGATTAATTATGCCTGAAAGCAAAAAAAAATGAATCTTTGGCTTTGCATGTTACTGCGTATCAAATACAAAATGCTCAAAAGTTTTTCTCTATCTCCAAAGAGTAAGTAGTTATTAGTGATTTTTTTTGTAGTTACATTTCATATGCATCAGTGTTGGTAGCTCAAAAAGCTTCTACTTGATATTGAATACATAAGTGGCCATGTATTTGTTTGCAGATTAGTTTATGTAAGGAAATAGAATTAAAAAGATTAAAGTTTGGAAATAGCAGAACACCTCCACTGATGTTGTACCCTCCTCCCCCATGTAACCCTGATGTCCTGTTTCTGAATATTATAATAAAATGGTTAACCACAGATCCCTTACTATTTTCTTTTCAGGACTTTGGCCTCAGCTAAAACACAGATGCCTCAACAGTGAAATGGAGGAATGTGATTTTTTTTTTATAAATTCCTTTTCCTTGTGCATTTTGGAAGCTGAGAGACGAATAATGACTGTGGCAGGGAACTTCAGGAACAGAAGATGTGACTTAGTTTTCCTGGGGAAATCAGTTTTATACTTGTCCCTTCTGGAAACTCTGTATGTAATGATTTGAAACCTGGAAATGTTCCTCATCTCTGGGTGCCTGGTCTGTACCTCTAGGTCTGCTTTGCAAAATGTTGAATGTTTTCTGTTGCTAGCAAAGTCCATTGGAGGTAACCTATCAATATGTAAGTTATTGTGTAATGCTAAAACATAATTTTGACAGTCTGAAGTATTTCACTGTGGACACCCAACATATTTCACTTTAATCTGTGCCTCAGCTCCCTATCTCCTAAACGGACATAATGTCCTCAAATTTCATGTGGGCTTTACAATGATGAATGAATTGTCTGCAAAGCACTCAGATTCTGGGGTGATGAGCATCATAGAAAATCCCAGAAGGAAATTAATAATTTTGTTTTCAGAGAAGGGCTTCAACAGTGTCTTTTAAATAAGGCCCAGGGCAACATATTGAACAATGAGGCTAAAAAAAAAAAAATTGAACAGCTGCTAATTAAGTTCTTTTGATGCATTGAGTTAGGTAGGAGTACTTTTGGGAGAACTGAGTGTGTGATCCTGTAATTAAAGACCATGATTCATATGAAAATGTGGCCAAATTAAGGTCATATTGATAACCTTGCTTCTGCCTACTTCTAATTTTTGGCAGTTTAACTTCACAGGCATGATCATATTCTTCTACGAGTGGAAATATCTTGTGAATGTACTAGAAGCAAAACCAAATCAATAACATGGTCTTGATGCCTACTTGGTTCACAAACAGAATTGGAACCTTAAGAACCATTTTACATTTCTCTTGTCCTTAGATTAATTAAGTAAATGACAGCAGCAGCAGAATGTTTTCCTCTCAGACCAACACCAAAATGGGAGGAGATACGTCTTCTTAGAGAGCAATTATGAGTTTTGGGAATCCCAGATGTTTTTTTCAGACTCTAAGGAAGAAGGTTGGCACAATCTTTCACATCATCCCCAAGCTCCCTTTTAGCCACCTCTTGTCTCCAGTCTGTCTCGTCTCTTCTGATTCATCTCCTAGTTTTCTTGCTAAACTTGTTTTCATTTGCTATTCAGTGCTCCTTACCTAATTAATCTTGTCTCCCTCACAACAGCCTCCAGTTCTAATCTCTGTCTCAGAGAAAAAAAGCTTCTCAGTTCACACAGTTTAAATCAAGTTATGATCAAAGTGATGTATTGATTTATTAATGACAGATCAGGGAACTATACACTCAAAATCAAGGTCAACAACACAATTCTAGACAGTTACAAAATGTTGATATACACCTTTGCGTTTCTAAACTTAATGCTCAATAGTTGTAATCACATACATGTGCACACACACATTGACACGACCCCTTCTCTCAGGAAAAGCTGGTTTCCAGCACATACACCCCTCCTGGGGCTGTGGGTTCCCCTACTTGTACATACCTGCCATCAGAGATGAGGTTGCTTGAGGTGTATGAACACTCATGTCAATTCCTACAGGCTGCTAATCCACACACCTGAAAAAAAATTCTTACTGAGGTCACCTGTGCACACCTGACATGCACATCAACCCATCACACCCCACAGGGATAGTCCTCCACCTGGATGCAGGATTCTCAAGGCATCTAATGGGAGACTGTTTTGCGTGGCCTTGACAGAGGTTGTGATGTCAGCAGGGAGACTTCCAGCAGTGTCAACATAGGTTTGCTCCTGTTTTTACTGCAAGGTTTCTTCATACTGTTATAAAATTTCATGCTTCTTTCATACTTCTTCTCAACTTGATTTCATCTTTGCTTCCAAAGTCTCTCTGTAATTCTATGGTTACCGTTTAATCTGACTGATGATTGTTTTCTTCTTTCACAGGATCAGCCTGGGACCAAATGTGCTCCTGGGCAGTTTGGTGTGTTGATTTACACACTCTCACACTCATGTTTCTGTCTTTACAGCTGTTGTTATTTAGGGTATGTCAGCAAGGTTGGGCTGTGCAAGCAGCTTCTTGCTACAACTTTTTTTTCCCTCCCAGAAACTTTCTTCCAGCCTCCTCATACTTTATCTGCCTCTAGTCTTAGTTTTGTCACGTCTCTCCCTGCAACCCCACTGACTCCCATCATTTCTCCATCATGATTCCTGACCCTGCTCTCCTTCCTTATCCAGGCAGATCCTCTGCTGAAAGTTTGATGTAAGCTGCCTTTGGGAGTAGGGGGAAGGATCCCATCCAGTGGAAAAAAAAATACTCTACCTGAAACAGTGGATGTCCTTCCACATACATGATAGCAAAGGAGCAGAACAGACTTAATATCAACATTTTTTAAGATACTTAATAAAATAAAATAGAATCCAGAGCAAGCTTTGGGCCTAGACTGCTAATGGCACAATGCAGTCTTAATCTTGCCACAAACTCAATTTGACTAGCTGCAGCTGGATCGTCTGTGCACACAGGAATTTCTACAAAGTTGCAGAGGTCGTGGAGGGCCATCTTTTACCACTTGTTTTTCTGCACTGCTCCAGCAGAACAGAAAATAACATAAGACGCCTTCCACTGTGCCCACAGAGAAAAGATGTACATCGAGGCTGACCATAAGCTTTCTATCCTATTTCCAGACCACTCTTTTTTGTGGTCACCCATGACAAATGGCAGCAGCTTGACAGATGATTTTACATTGTTTTTCCAAGGATGTTGCTAAGTGTGAATCTGCTGGGGGATGTGAGATACTTAAAGCATTTTTTCAAAGTATTTGCTTAAGAATTTCAGCAAGAAATCTATAGACTTCATCAGTATCTTATGGACTAGCACCACTCTAGTTTGAAAAGAACTAATAATTGATTTAAGCAGTGCTAAACCAGTGGAATTTGCATCAAAATTGTAGTTAGTGGAAGAAATTCTGTTTTTTTCCTACTCATTTGTTTTGTTTTCAAAAGCTCCAGGAGACACAGAGGAATGGTAATCCTGAAAGTCGTTACGTATCCCCAAAATAGAATGGATACAAGGACAGGGATTGCCCTTTGTATAAAGACCTGTGACCAGTTGGTCAGCTCTTGAAGATTCAGTTTCTGAACATCTCCCTATAACGCTGCAAACTGCCCTTCCAATTAGTCCCTACAATTTCTCTCTCTCTTTTTTTTAAATTAAAGTGTGAGAGACAAAACAATGTTTATTGCATAGACATAAATTAATTTCACATTACACAGAACAACTTTTGTTCTCGTGTTGGGTTAGTAACAAAAAGTTCTCATTCATTATACCAAATACCAGGACATCAAGGTACTGATCAAACAAAGAAAGACGGCACAAAAAATAAATACATGCTTTTCCCAACAGATCTGCCATTGTGCAGTCAGCAAGAAACCTTTATTAGGTCAAAACCATCTCTAAGGTGTAGCCTTACCTCACAGCATGTATATATTTGCAATGCCTGTGCATTTTTAATTTTATTTTTCCTGAGTGATTTCTGTACAAGTGAGGTTTGTTGACCTGTGTTTGGAATATGTGGGAAAATTCAGGTGTCCCTCTAGCTCTCACACTTCTCGGAGAAAGAGAGCCATTGTTTTAGGAATGACTATTGGAGTCATTGAACTTTCACTATTGTGAAGCTTGAAAAGTATTTTTTCCTTTTTAATATGGTTGGTACATTAAAAGTATGTAAGGTTGGCTAACATATGGCAAGTAAAATCAAGTTACTGGCAGCAAAAGTGCAATTCCAAAGACTGTATGTATGGAACAAGTAAGTGAACGACATTTTAAAAGCTATACCATCCTAAGTCCTTTACCCACGTGTCATCACACACCTAAGGCTTAAAATGACTTACATGTAAGCATATTATGCAACTTTAAGAATATGGTTTTTGCAATGTGCCAGTTATTACTGACCTCTTGTAGAGCATCATAAATACCGAGGGAATTGAAACCTCAAAAATATAAAATGGTAAATGAGACAGACTTTCATTAGTTCTTGGAAAAAGTATGTGTTTTTTTTTTTTTCCCTGTAGACCATAGATAATAAGTTAGCAGGCAACAAAAGAGCAGCTGACGAACAAGCAGCTGAGTTGCGAGTAATAAAGCTGAGTGGTTTGAAAGATGTTGTTGTGCACCGCCTGACCTACATTTGAACTACTTGCAGCCTGGGGAGGGGGAAGAGGATTATGCTTAACATTTAAGAGTTTCTAACACAAATCATAACTGGTAGTCTTTGTTCTCATCATAAAAAACATGTAAGAAAAATCTTACAGAGGAATCCTGCCTTTTTAGGGAAAGTAGTGAGAGCAGACAAAGAATGTATTCACTCTTTTATTTTCCTTATGGTGCCAATGCCAGCAAGTTAGACAAACTTTTAGTAGCTGTTAACCTTTGTGGCTGTGCTTGATGTTTGCTAATGCTGTCCTAGAAGAAGCTGAACTAAAAGTAGACACTGTGCAGAATCAAGCAGGAGCATCTGCTTTACAGTGTAAGGTTATGAAAAATCAGGACAAGATATCCTGAAAAAAATCCTTAGGTAAAAATGAGTTATTGTTAACTGTTGGGTTAGCTGCACTACCGAATAAATCAAACTATATAAGTCAAATTATTAAATTTAGTAAGTTTAGTAAAGATACTACAGCTACTAACAGGTGGAAATAGACTGCCGAAGACATCTAGTAGAGTGAGACTATGTAATCCCTAATGTTCTCATCCAGAGAAGAACCATTTAAGCTCAGCTGAGACTGCAAGTGAGATGAATTTTGTATTTTCCAAGCATGAATGTTCAGCAATTTCTGACTGTTATGGTAAACTCAACACAGAGTTGTAGATGGTTAGATGATATCACTGCAAAAGCAGGTTTCATGCAAGTCAGTTGAAGCAAAGTATAAACTTCCCAGGTCATTATGTACAACAGGATTTCGGACTCCCTCCAATGAAAAAAAAGAAAAAAAAACAATATATATATATATATGTACATAGTAGGTTCAATCCAGTGATTACTCTCTGCATTTAGTTCACCAAAATCTAATTTGACTGATGTTTTGGTTTTCACTGGGGCAGAGGTAGTGAATCTAGTTCAGTGATCATGTGACTTGAGTGCTGGAGACCTAATATTTCATGAAAAAAATGTCTTGAAAACACATCCCCATTGGAAGTAAAGACTCCTTGAGACTAGGTATCAACCGAAATCTTTATTCCTCTCTTTGCAGAAACAGACATGAAGGCTCAGGTGCAGAAAGCCTATCAGTTGTCATGCTGAATGTTGTAGCACCTGCAATTAAAGGTATAGTTTAATCAACAACTGTTCACAGTCACATATTAAGAAACTTACATACTTATGAACTTACATATAGATATACTTACACACTGCCTGGAGAGAATTATGTTCTTTAACATAACTTCCTAACAGGCAACCTCATAGATGTAATGCTAGGAGGATAGAAATTACATGAGATTAAATACATAGTACAAATTTAGGACTTGTTACTGGAGAACCCTATTCAATTTATCCTTTTTGACAGATAAGACTATATCAATCTGTTTTTTTCTTTAATTCCAAGTTGTACAAAATCCCCAAAACTAGACAGAAATGGCAGTAGTGTATCACCATCATTAAACTAGCACAGCTCACTTCCTTGGTAAGCTCTTTTAAAGACTGAGCAGTTCTGGAAAGGAAGGGAACCTGAAATAATCACTTATTTTGAATAGAAATAACTGTGGCTCCTGTGCTTTGGGCTGACCTTCATGCTGTCAGGATGTATTAGGTGTACTGTGAAGCTTACCAGACCAGACCTGGAGGTACTTTGGTAGAGGGATGCCTAAGCTGTGAATTCCTGACAGCCTTAGGCACTGAGGCATGCAGCTCAGCCAGCTTGGTGGCCTATCTCAGCATGCACAGTAGCGAAACTTCAGGCACCTACTTAAGCTTTGTGTTGAAAACTTCTGGTGCCTGTGTGTGCTGAAGCACTCTAGCAGCAAAGCAGCTTTTTTTGTCAATCCCTTCAGAGTTAAGTACATGAATGCAACCTAAAATGAAATTGAAGTGCCACAATTCCTTTGTGAGGCTCTGCATAAGTTCTCTGAAACGAAACTTGCCTCTTTCATTAGGAATGTCTGTCAGCATGAAAAAGATTTAAAGGTCATTGGTTTGCAAAGTGGTATAAGCAGAATCTCAAGGCTGGTAGGGCAAGTCTTGCTGAGGAGGCTGAAAGGAAAGGAATGAAACATCTTAATTCTTCCTGTAGGTTCCCTGAGGCCTGCCAGTGCTTTGCTGGTTTTGTCTGTGTGACACCCTTCTGGAGAATCTTATGATTAGGGCATTCTACCATGTGGTAACACCCATACTGCAAATGGCTATGGATTGAAAAAAATGTATGTGGGGGGAGATACTGCTTTTTTTTCCTTCTTTTTCTCCCCCCCGCCCCGCTTTGGGATATTTAGTTGCATTGTGTAATTTTGAATACTTGTTTAATGAAAGACCCTGGACTTTATCCTCAAAAGTAGTTCTATTTTTTATTTTAAAGATTTTGGAAAGGAATACTCTCTGAAGATTAATGTATACGTAAATCACATTCATTGCAAAGACAGAGGGATTGTTGATTATCTGTGTATTATACAGACTAAAAATCAATGATAACTTTATAGTAGATAACGAAGAAATAATTTTAAGACAGAAATGTTTAGTGGACATACATATCCCATTGAATTTCAATGTTAGTGTGTTGTCTTCTGACTTTCAGGAAATCAGGTTTTTTGAGACACTAAAAACAGTGTGAAGGAACTACTACATTAGCAATGCTTTGTAAAAATAACACATGCATCACTTCAGATGTCATACTACAATATGGTAGCAGCTCTCTGTGAACAAGTTAATGGCATAAACAAAAAGGAAAGTCCTTAAGAAGAAAGAATATGAATGGGAATATGGAAAACAGCTGAAGAAATGTATGTTTTTAGAAGTATTTTGCCCTCTTTATCTTTCAAATGTAGATTGACGGGACTAAATCCTTCAGCTGTTGTTATAGCAGAAATATTAAATCTCAGAGATCATACTTTACAATGATACTATCCAACAACAGAATTATGAAAGTAGGCCACTAAAGGACATTTTCACAGCTGTCACTATAAAGAGCAGATATGAGAATGACTCATGTCACTTGTCACACTGAGAACTCAATTAAGACAAAGATCACCATTCCAAAGTATAACTCCATATAAGGACCTCTTAAGTGTAGTCTGTTTTGTGTCAGCACTCAAGGTGGACTTTTAGCTGTACTATTTATTTATTGTTATGTAGAAAAAAAAAACAAACCAAAAAAACCTAGCAACAACAACAAAAGCAACGTCTCCCAACCCAAATTATGTGAACTCTTAAAAGGGCACTACATCTGTCTTCATCCCCAAATTGCTAGTGTTCTACTTTGACATTAAGATGACTTCATTGTTGTTTTTAACTACTTTTTCCGTGACTTTCTGTCAGCCCTCTCCACAAGCAGTTTTGTCCCTTTAAATGAGGCAGATAAGAGAACTGCTGAATCCAGCAGGACTCTAACTCTTGCATAGGCTTCACACGGCAGGTGCATCAAAGTCAACTTTGGGTATGAAGGAGATACATTATTCATTATTGCTGTGGAAGGAATTATGAATGCTCTACTTGATGGTTCCTTCAGTTATAAAACCCGAGGAAAAGGGAAAATTTTGTTGAGTAGTCTCTGCCTTCAGACCATTTGTCTCTTAAGTTACCATAATGGCTGTGTATTTTACAATTCATTTTAAAGAAGCATTTGTCTGACACTCTTCTTTCAAAATGCACTAGCTAATCAGAATTATTGACAGTATTCTCCTAATGACACCTGAAGATCCAAATCACAATTCCTCCTATAATGAAAGGATGGAAAATTCAGACACATCACTTTGGCCTTCCTAACTGTGCCATCTCAATGCCTAAAAATTCTATGCTTGCTTAATTGGGTTAATTCAGAAGGCTGTAATGAAGCAACTGGGCTTGCTACACAGCCACTAAGATATTCACAGTGTCTCCAAATAGTAATTCACAGTGACTATTAAGAAACAGGCACTTTGATAGTTGAGCCACAAAAATATAGAGAAATTAGGAATTCTATAGAAGAAGGCTGAGAATGTGAGAATATGGAATTGTCTTCTCTTTTCTATACAAAAATCTTGTAACATTTAATGGACAAGAAACAGAAGAGACGAATATCTGTCAATGACAGATAAAGAATCAGGTCATAGATCTGTCTAGGAAGCTTACCTTTCTCCTTGATGAAACTCCTTCACAAGTCTCCATAGGTATATGGAGCCATGAAGAGATAAGCCTTGGATTCACACCTTCAGCAAAGGTGAGAGTTCATCACTCTCTCCTATGCATTTTCTGTATTTTTTTTGTGACTTGCTTGGTGCTTTATTACTTGGTTTTTATTATCCTTTTAAGGCATATAACTCTCACAGTCTCTGTACACTATCCTTTGGAAGCCTTTAAAGCGTAGACTTAGAGCCCTTAGTAGGGCTTAGAGCACAGATGCCTGACTCTTTGAATGACCTTACTGGGACCAGACTCTTAATTTTTAAGCAGACCAACACCTAAACTCTTTGAATTGTGCCCCTGGGCTTATTCAGGAGATACTGAAATTGAGAACAAAGATGAGGGCTCGTGCTTAAATCGTTGTTTAATTTTTTGTTGCTGTTTTTCATATTGCTAAAATAACCTTCAGTGGAATTCTGTTTGTTTCATTTTGTTTGTGGGTTTTTTTTTTTTTTTTTGTTTTGGTTTGGTTTGGTTGGTTTTGGATTTTTTTGTGTGCGTGCATGTGGTTTTTTGGTTGGTTGGTTGGTTAGTTTGGTTTGCTTTTTAAGTAGTTTACACATTTTATCACAGGATTTTACCACTGAACATAATGGGAACAAGACCAGCTCATATGTGAAAGACAGATGTCACCATACAAGGAACAAAAAAGTCTAGATCCTTTATGAGTTTCATGAGAAACTATCTTCAGTTAAATAAGGTAACTTCATAAGTCAACAAACAAAAGAAGCTCAAAGAAACTGAGACAGGTAACAGACACTGCAATGAATTATGCCTTTGGAGCAGCTCCTGGTCATAAAATGAGAGCAGACCTTGCAAGCTGGAGGCCGAGGCTGGCCTGAGTACATTAGAAAAGGGAAAAAAGGCTTTTGGCAAATAGCTCTGAGATTAAACAACAAAGAAGCATTGTCAGGCAGGTTGTGGTTTGTTTTTTTTTTTTTTTGTATGTGTGTGAATTAAATTCTGGGATTTCAAACAGAGGAGGAGGTGGAAATTCCATGTGCTAATAATAACAACTTAGGATAGGAGAGAGGGTATGCAACATCAGGTCTCATTGCACAGTGAGGAGGAGGGAGAGTTTGGCATGTGAACTAAAAAACATTTAAGCCAAGTCTGTTAGAAACCAAGGCTCTGGGTTCCAGCAGTCCCTAAAATCTACCTAGGAGTATAAAAAACAAAAAAACTGGAAAGGGACTTTATGCTGTTTGCTTTATCCTTCCTTTGACTGTGACTGCTTCCTGGTTAGCTTCCTTTGCATTCAGCAAAGGCTTTCAACATGTGCTGAGCTTTAAACACCTCATTTGGATTATTCATCCCTTAAGTTTCTTTCTGAATTACAGCTGGTACTGATTGTTACCATGTCACCCTTACATCAAAACTAGTGAAGTTAGCTTTGGGATAATAAAATTGTACAATTGAAATAAGGATCAGAAAACCACACATATGGCTGTGTAGTTCAGGGTCCACCTCCTATATCAGTTCTCATTAATTCTTCCTGATAACAGGTGGTGTGGCAGTGTCTGACAGATGGCATATTCAGTAACTGTATTCCAACACCCATTTTGAGCATAGGCATGTAAGTGTCATCTCTCCATTCTTTGTTCCTGCCAAGGAGGATGCTATTAGTGATCATCACTACGAGAAAGACATTGAGGTGCTGGAGAGAGTTCAGAGAGCTGGTAAGGGGTCTGGAGCACTGGTCTTATGGAAAGCATCTGAGGGAGCTGGAGCTGTTCAGCCTGGGGAAAAGGAGGCTGAGGGAAGACATTCTTGCTGTCTACAACTACCTATGAGGAGGTTGTAGTGAGGTGGGTGTCAGTCTCTTGTCCCAAGTAACAAGCAATGGGATAAGAGGAAATGGCCTCAAGTTGCTCAAGGGAGGTTTAGATTGGATATTAGGAAAAATATTTTCATGGAAAGGGCTGTCAGGCATTGAAACAGGCTGCCCAGGGAAGTGGTTGAGTCGTCAACCCTGGAGGTGTTTAAAAGATGTATAGATGAGATTCTTAGTTATGTGGTTTAGAAGTAGACTTGTCAGTACTAGGTTAACAGTTAGACTCAATGACCTTAAAGGTCTTTTCCAATCAAAATAACTCTATGATTCTATGATTCTAATATCAAGGATGAACAGTGAGCTAAGTTCATGTTGTTTGTGATGCTGTGGCAACTGAGACTACCTTTGAGACCAGGGACTATTGTTATCACTTCCTCCTTCATCAGTTCTCTGACTCATCAGAGTCTGTGAGCTTTTATTTTTTTTTTTCTTAATTTTTTAAATATTCTGTTCATTGCTAAATGCCTTTCAGAGCTAAAACATGCAAAAGAAATGCTATAATGAGATGTTATTTTTAGTGTGCTTGTGCCAGGAGCTGAGAGGTTCCAAGGTTCCTAAGTGAAGAGTGCCTGAAGCCTGAACAATTCCTGCACAAAGTAGTTCAAGCAATTTTGTCTAGAATATTTTTTTTTTCCTGTGCTCTTTAGTAATTATTCCAATAGTTAACTGTCTACTTTTAAAAAATATACCTAAACTCCAGTCTGAATTTCTCTGGCCTTAACTGTCAGTCACTGACTGTTATTGTGCTTCTGTCAGATTAAGGTAAATATTGGTTTTCTTTTTTTCAAGTCTACATATAGATTGTTTCAAAATCACATCTCGTCCTTCGCTTTGGGAAACAGTTTCACTCAAAGATGTATTTTGGGGAATAACTTTTGCCTGTCTTTTCTGAAACTGCTAAATTTGCAGTATTCTCTTTGAAGCACACACATCAGAACCACATACAGCTCAGCAGTGGTGGTCTTTTCACCCCTGCATACAGGAGATTACATCTTCTCCCTCGGTCCTGCTAACATCATCTTTGTTTCATGTTCAAGGAGTCCTACTTGTCACAGCTTTGCACTGGGAGTTCATAACCAACTATTTATCCACCATGACTCCCAATCCCTCTCCAGAATCACTGCTTTTCAGGACACTGTCCCATGTCCTTTATCTATGATTAGTGTAAGCAATGTACTTAGCTTTACTTCAGGCAAGTTTTGTAAGGAGAAATATCTTTTATGAGATTGGCATATATGCTCAGAAATGAAAAAGGAGAAGCTTTGGGCACATGAGCTCTTTTTCATTCCTGTGTGGAATCTCTGATCAAAATCAGACAGAAACACACTCGAACATTGAACAGTCCAGACATTAAAACACTCATCCATGTCAAAACAGGAAGGGACACATCTCTCATGTTCCTAGGGGCAGATCTAACTACTGGGATATTGTCTATCCTGTGGTAGCTTTTCTCTCTCTACTCTCTCTATTCAGTTGCCATCTTGCTGGGGTTTTTTTTCCTTTTTTTTTTTTTTTTTTTTTTTTTTTTTTTACTTTCTCTTATCAAGAGCTGTCTTTCAGCTAGAGAGGGCTTTGTGCATGAGATTTGAGGTTGATTTCCAGTTAAACCTGTTGATCTAATAAAAACTAGCACCTTTTCCTACAAATCTTGCCTCACTTTTATACCATTAAGCCACTGCAGCTGCAACAACATTACTACTTTTAGCTGTATCAAATGCTTGTTTGTGTTTGAAACCAATTTACCAAATGATCTGAATATCTGTGTTTAGATCAGCTTTGTCATTTGCAAGACTTAGCAGGAATTCTTTAAGGCTTTTTCCAGAATTATATTTAATAATACCTTACTATTGTTACATATTTCAATACATCTACAATTAGTTGTTTCTCATTTCAGAAAATAGCAAATAAAGACTGAGAGCAGATAATATTTTCCAAATCTCAAGTCATTTATGGTTTCAGAACAGGTTATTTTAATTTCCCTGATAAAAATCAATTAAAAA